>NC_073624.1:2412500-4812500 GCF_029407905.1 Bubalus kerabau
CAGAGGAAACTTGAGTTTTACTTGCTATCAGCTCCCATTTGATTCTGTTGAAGATGGAGTTTGGGGTGACGGTGAATGAGATTTTCAGTGTGGTCCTTGCCAGGCTTAAACAACCTCAAACTTAAAACCTCATTGCACCAGATTTTGTTTTCCAGTCTCTGTTTGTAGTAAGAAATCTTCGAATTTTCCACCCTGGGAATGGCTTTTACACTGTTCGGGTTAGGAACACATCTGAAGGGTGTAATTTGTGCTGGGCAGTCAATCGTGCACGTGGAATTTAATACACGATAACTCAGACTCCTTCACAAAAAAAGGAAAGTGCCCAGTCCATTAGTAACTTCTGTAAAACTGGACTGGATCCAAGAGGACGCAGGAGTGATGGCCAGCCTCCGGGCGTCAGGCGCGTTGGTACCTAATTGTCCTCTCAGGGTCTGATGTCATCACAAGGACTCCGGGCTTATGTCGATTTAAAGTGCAAGTCATGGGACCCCTCCGAGCCTCACTTTCGCATGTGTCAAGTGTGGATTAAATGACTCTTACCTCGTAGACATTTCCCCCCATATTTTGTGAATTTTTATTTGATGATTTTTTATGATCTACAGAAGTTTAAGCATTTTTTTATTTAACAACTGTGTTTTATTATCTTCTACAAACAAGTCAAAATAAAATATCACTAATTCATGTGCAGATTATTACATGTGCCTTATCACACGCTGTCGTTTATCCCTCAGGGCAAAAGCTTTAGGATCAGACATGATGTTTACTTGGCTTGGGGAAGCACTGGCCCCCTTCTTTTCTTCTTTTTTCTTTCTCTAGAGTTATCATTTATACAGGGGGATTCCTCCTCCATCACAACCCCAGAAGCTAAAAGGTAGCTTGACTTTTTTTTTTACAAATTTTATTTTATTATCATCATTATTATTTTGCTATACAGAAGGTCCGTGTTGGTTATCCATTTTAGAATTTCAAGTATTTTGATGGAGTCAAATCTATTTTGATTTCTTCTGTGATTTCTTCCATTAGCTCATCCCTACAAGGGTCTTCCCTGCTGTGGTATCGGTTGATTATTTGCACCCATATTTTATTCATAGGTTTGTGTACTTTAAACATGTTGCATTTTTAACACATGTGTACATCTTGGTGCAGAGTGTAAATGACGATTATGTCTTCCAACCATCCGACCTCATCAGTGTCATTTATTGTTTAATCTACCTACATTAGTCAGTTTACTTGTAATGATGCCACTTGACAAACAGCCCTTCAATATCTCAGAAGCTTAAAAACAACAAACACCGATTTCACACTAACAGCCCAGATCTTGATACTTCAGCTCCAGCAGGGATGCGGTTCAGGTACGCTCTGCATTTATCCAATTTCAGGGCCTGGACTAAAGGACTGGACACTCTCTGAGCTGGGATTCCTCCTGGTCGAGGGGAGAGCACGAAAGGAAGATTGACCTTTGTCTCTTAGAACCTTTGTTTGGTTTGCTATCGAGTCCACCCACATTCCAATGGCCAAAGGACATTAGATGGCCAAGTCCAATGTCAGTGATGCAGAAAGGATTCTCTTCTTGGGCAGGAGAAGTGCGCAGAACTCAGCAGAGAGAGTGCGTACCTTCTGACCAATATTGCAGTCTCCAAAGTCATCCTCTTGGTCTGTACATGCACCTCCTTCCTCCCTAGGCAAGACATCCCCAAAGGACTTGAAAGCCCAGAAGTTATAGCTATCTGTTCATCAGGTTTGGATGTAACTCCTCTAGACCTGGGGACATGGGGATTGCTTTTTTAATTATCTGCCTCCCACATATAGAAAAAGTAATGGTGGCCCAAAGACAGGATTGCTGTCTCCGACACTTGCATTGAAACTGGAAGAGCAGCAGGTACCCAGAGTCCCTGGTCCACAATCATCCTGCAATCCAGGTCCCAAACGATGCGAGGTCCTCTAGTAGAGGGTGGAGATTTTTTGCTTTAAGCCCAAGTTCTGTTCTCTTGTTCTTTGTGACTTTAAGCTTCTCCCTCAGAAAGTTCTTTATTTTTCTTCTAAGTCTCATCTTTAGAGGTTCTGGAAATGGTGGCTGACCAGCTTTTTTAATCTCTTTCTGCCTTTAGAAATGCTGTGCCAAAGGCCATTTCTCACCTCAAAGCTTATAGGAGGCACTTGGGACTTGCCTGGCTTCTCAGGAGCCACATTCTTGGTCCTTTTCACTGAAACACCAGGAAATGTTCCAGCACAGACCCGCCCTGGGCTCCAGACCTTTCCTTCACAAGGATTGTGTGAACAGCACCCATCCCAGTGACCCTGGTACTACTCACTTGGCTCAAACATCCTCCACAGGTGGGTGAGGAAAACAAGACCTTTCGGCAAGTACAATAGGAGCCACAGTAACATGAAGACAAGCGCCCACAGAATGCAGCGTGAGTACATGGACTTTACTATCACAGAAAGAACTGGTGCATATTCCACAGGAGAAAACTCTATTAGGAGATTTAGGGCTTAAGAATGTCTCCAAATTCTCTAAAATCTGCAACTCAATTCTGCTTCCTCTTAGAATCCAAAGAGTCAATGTGCTTGTGCATCAGTTTATATTCCCTGCTTTGCTCTCGTCACCATTAGTCGCTCCATCGTGTCCGACTCTCTGTGACCCCATGGACTGTGGCCCGCCAGGCTCCTCTGTCCATGGGATTCTCCAGGCAGGAATACTGGAGTGGGCTGCCATTTCCTCCTCCATCCCTGCTTAATTCGTCAGAAACAATTACTCCAGAAGCTGTGGAAAATGCACACAAAAAGGGAATATATGTTGAATGAAAACCATCAGAAGCAAGAATCAGATTCTGAATGTCTAGCTCACCTATGACTGTACATGAGTCTTCCAAATGTTGCCTTTCACTCATGTTAACTTGTTAAACTCATGCCCATTCATTTCGTAACTCTTTTTGGAATGAGCAGTATCTACCAAAACAGGAGATTTTTAAAAGAGTTTTAGAATCTTCAAAATGTTTTGATTTATTACCAATATGCATTTGGATAAAGATATCCAATCCAAATAAATAAACGAACACATAGACAGGTGGATAAATAAAATATGAGAATCAATAAAAGGGAACCTGGATTGTTAGTGAGAAAATAGAATTTCTTGGGGGAGGGATAAATTAGAAGTTTGGGACTGGCAGATACAAACTACTATATAGGCTTCCCTGGCAGTCCAGTGGTTAAAACTCCATGCTTCCAGAGGAGCAACCGAGCGTTCCATCCTAACTGAAGAACAAAGACCCCATGTGGCCTGGCCAAATTAAACAAAAAAAAGAAAAGCCTTTTAAGGACCTGTTTGTATCACCCAAATAATTTTTAAATAAACTCATCAATTTATTTTATAAAACAAATGTTATAATTCAAATAACTTTTTTAATTAAACAAATATAACATTAGAAAAACATACACTCAACCAAAAACAATGGATAAACAGAAAGGCCCTGCTGTACAGCACAGGGAACTCTACTCAACACGGTTTATTCCTGTAATAGACCATAATGGGAAAATATGAAAAAAGAAACTTATGTTTTTCTTCAGCTTTTTATGAACTATAAGAATAAATATTTTCATTGCTAAAATAGGTGTAAAAACAGAAAATAAACGTTCTCAAGTCAAAAGTTCATCACTAAACCTGTATGAAGCGCTCACATTGCAGAACAGGCAAGATTGTTTGGCTGCTAAACCAGGAGAGGGGCCCAGGGGTAGACCTCTCTTACTTCCAAATAGGTGCTAGTGAATTAACAGCAGCATCAGGATTGTCTTGTGTTTGGAGAGTGCATTTCCCAAGATCTCATATCATCCCCACGCCCCAAGCCAGGCCAACGGTTATTAACCAACTTAGCTGGTAAGTAACTGAAGCTTTGGGGAAGAACTGTCTTGGCTCTATTCTAAGACCAGTGAAAAGCAAAGTTGAAGCAAGAACCTAGTGTTCTGGCTCCTCCTTCAGCGTGGTGTCACATGACTTCTGGTTATTTTGTGCTATTTCCTTCTACTCTTTGTTATTTTAAATCCACGTCAGGTACCTCCGATCTAAGGGTCACCCACGGATCTAAGCCTATCACCGGTACTTTCTCTTGTTCCTATTTCCTGACATACCTACTAGTTTTTAAACCAATTCCAGTCCTGTGTGGGGGTTTTAGAGGTTCTGTATGCTATCTGTCCCCTGAAACCTTTCGCTTGGTTGCCTCCCAAGCCATATGAGGAGAGGAGAACAACACAGCCAGGCCATGATCTGTTTCGAGGCTAGGATTCAATCACGTGTTTCCCGGTCCAGACACTCCTGTGTGTCTCTGCTGCGGAGCCTTGGCTGATAGCCGGGCCACGGGTGAGGAGGAAGGTTCCAGGCTGTGTCCTCCACAGCACGTTCTACACTCACCTTTGGTCGCCAGCTCTGGTGATCGTCCAGACCGCCACCAGCCTTTCTGCTGCTTTCGCTCTTGGCCGCTTAACAGCTAATGGCTTGAGGCTTGAGAACATTAGGTTTACTTTTCTGTTCATTCTTTCTCTCTGGGAAACTAGCCCCACAAATGCTGCTGCATCTCTCTAGGGCCTCCAAACTCTCTTTTAATCCATATCTTCAAGCTTCCATTGGAAGAATGGTCCGTTACTGCCAGCTGATCATAGCTAGAAGGGGACTTCATCCTTCCCAGGGTTTCTGTCATCCTAACGTGAGAAACGTGAAAGTGATTTGATTCAGGGAATATTGCGGAACAGGTGTCCAATAACACAACCAACACAATTAAAACACTTCAAAAATTATTACAGCGATGATTACTTCTATTAATCTTAATGACAGTATTTCAAAATCAAAACTTCACATTAAATATTTTGCTGTTATAATTGAGCTTCACGTAGACAGCAGATATTGGTTTTTCTAGCGTATTTGATAGTTGATTTAATACACTGACATTTTGATTGATGCCATTATTTGTAAATTTGGTGCATATAATAGTAATATTAATAATGATAATCATAACACAACAATAGCCACGGATACGTACCAACCAATTAACATATGTCAAGTTTGGTTCTGAGTCTTCTGTATCAATTATTTCATTTCCTCCTCACAGCAAACCTGTAGGATAGATACTGTTGTGACCCCCATTCACACAGAAAGAAAGTGAGGCACAGAGAGATGAAGAACCACCCACAGGGTCCCACGGTTAGTAGCCAGCAGAGCAGGGGTTGGGCTAAGGCTGCCTGACTCCCATTCTGTGCTCCTAGCCACTCTGCTGCTTCCTGTCAGTTGTAGGACAGCTGCCAAAGACTGAGATTGCACAAGGCCATGAAAAGATTCAGATCTTGAAATACAACCTTGGGAACCCTGCGAGGTCCCAAGCAGACAAGCAACAGATGTTTTTGTCCTCCTTTAACTCCACAAATGTGAAGCAAAAACACTTACTAAACATATTTATATTCAATCATGGTTTTAAATGGCTTCCCTGGTGGCTCAGACAGTAAAGAGTCTTTTTGCAATGTGGGAGACCTGGGTTTGATTCCCGGGTGGGGGAAGATCCCCTGGAGGAGGAAATGGCAACCCACTCCAGTATTCTTGCCTGGAGTGAACATGGACAGAGGAGACTGGCAGGCTACAATCCTTGGGGTCACAAAGAGTCAGACATGACTAAGAGACTAACATTTTCACTTTCATGGTTTTAAAATCTGGAGCTCAAAGTTAACAAAAGTTACACATGGCGCCTGTCCCTACTGAGTCCTCGTCTATGGAAAGGAAAGACTTGCATCAAAGCTTACACCTGTAGCTTTTAATTACAGTTAAGTAGAGAATGCTTTTGAACTCTGGTGTTGGAGAAGACTCTTGAGAGTCCCTTGGACTGCAAGGAAATCCAACTAGTCCATTCTAAAGGAGATCAGTCCTGGGTGTCCATTGGAAAGACTGATGCTGAAGCTGAAACTCCAATACTTTGGCCACCTCACGCGAAGAGTTGACTCATTGGAAAAGACCCTGATGCTGGGAGGGATTGAGGGCAGGAGGAGAAGGGGACAACAGAGGATGAGATGGCTGGATGGCATCACTGACTCGATGGATGTGAGTCTGGGTGAACTCCAGGAGTTGGTGATGGACAGGGAGGCCTGGCATGCTGCAATTCATGGGGTCGCAAAAAGTTGAACACGACTGAGCAACTGAACTGAACTGAGAGAATGCCAGGCTTGGAAGGAGCATGCCAAGGGCCCATGTTTGTCTGGAGGGCTAAAGACGGCTTTCTGATGGAAGTGACATTTCTGCTGAATCCTGTTAGAAACATGAAGAGCAGGTGAACTGGCATGCACAAGGATCTGAGGCTGAAGGTGGGGCTGGAAGGGGCCTGGACCATTCAGAGAACTGGAAGAAGGTCATCCAACTGCTGGTATCTACTCCGGACAAAAACCCAGAGAGAAAGGGAAGAGAACTCAGTGGGGACCAGATCATGTTACATTAAAATATGTCCAGGTTACAAATTTGGAATTTAACTGATGAGTGATGGAAAGTCATGGAAGGATTGACAGGAATAGCATGATCAGAGCTGTGAAGTTGCATTTTTAATGGATCATTCTGTTTGTGTTGTAGAAAACACATTGAAGGAGAGCAAGCCTTGAAGCAGTGAGTAGCCCAGGTGAGCAAGGGCCCAGGTGAGGGCCCAGGTGAGCGTCCAGGTGAGCAAGGGCCCAGGTGAGCATCCAGGTGAGCAAGGGCCTAGGTGAGAGTCTAGGTGAGCAAGGCCCCAGGTGAGCATCCAGGTGAGCAAGAGGCCCAGGTGAGGGCCCAGGTGAGGGAGCAGCCCAGGACAGAGGGCTTAGTCCGAGGAAGGCGTTAGAGGTGGTGATGAAGAGAGAAGGACAGCACAGGGCCGATTTCAGAAGGAGCAACGGGCAGGACTTGGTCCTTGGCCACTCGGGTTTCAGTAGAGACTGATGTGAAAATACTCTCACATTCTTGGCATGAGCGACCGAGGAGACAGGCATCGGTCCTGGGAGGAGAACAGTGGTTTGGAAAGGAAGTTTCTGAGACAAGTTTCCGAGACAAGTTTCTGACAGATTGAGCCAACGCTCCTTGGGAGATACCCAGGTGGAATTTTCTGGTCAGCAGTTGCAAACACATGTTAGGAGCTCATGGGAGAGGTCTAGGCCACACACAGGAAGTCAGGGGTCCATGTCAAACAGACCGTAATTTAAGTAACAGGAGACGGTGCAGTATCTCAGAAAGAACAGAGAACCAGACTTAGGGGGGCCAAGCCCGGCAACCTGATGGACTAGAACATTCTTTAGTCTTGGTCCAATGTTGCTGACTCTTCCACCGCTTTCTTCCAATTACTTTTCTCGTTTCTTCTTGGAGATGCAAGACTAGATTCCTCTTAGCTGCTCTTCCCAAGCCCTCAGTGACCTCCCCCTGCAGGTCCCAGACTCTAGTCTGTCTCCCAGATTGGAAATATTTCTCAACCATCAGCAGATCTCTGGACACCCCAAATTCAGACCCCATGTTCCTTTGCAAGGAGGCCTGTGATAGGCTCCTGGAATCCTCACCACGGCCAATCCCACCAGGATCATGGTCCCTGGGTCACAACGAGCCAGGCCTTCCTGGAGCACACACCTCCACGCTCATGTGCTGTGCGTGTCCTCCTCCTGCAAACTCTGCATCCGCAGCTCCATCCGCCCTGACTCACCTGCCCCCACACAGCGGCCACCCTTCGTCCCCGGCCCAGAGCACTGTGTGACCTACCACCTGGCTCAGCCATACCTCTGAGTCTTTGCCAAATTTGTCCCTGTGCCTGAAACAGCCTTTCTTATTATTTCAGAGGTGATGCTGCGTATTCACACATTTTGATCCCTCCACTCTGAGCACACAGGAAAACCACATCTCACACCCCACTGCATGTGGACGAGGCTGCATGATTACCTCCAACCAGCAGGAAAAAAAAATGATGATATGAAGCTTCCATGCACTGCCCTAGAAAACACTCCTGAAGCCAAGCATTGGGAAGGACACCATCCCAGGGCGGCAGAAGGAGCACTGGTCCCTGGAAGGCTGCATGGAGGAGGTGCCCTTGCCCCTGACCGCTAGCCTCTGGGGAGGGTGATGGAAGCAGCTTAAATGTTTCTTCTGCTGAGTGTGTGAGATTTCATCATGTACTTGCCACACAGCGCAGCCCAGCCAGGCTGACTGATACACCATTGCCCTCCCCTACCAGACCTCTGTGCACCCCACAGATCCTGGGGGACCTCTGTGCTCTTCTCAGAGACCTGCGTCTGAGAAGCAATGGGGAGGTGGACTCAGGGGTCAGGCTTGTCCAGCAGCCCCACCTCTTTTCTTGGTGTGATTGTGCTGCCCCTGCCCGGGCTGTGCATTGCAGTGTTGCCTCCTGCCCAGGGCCCCACAGGTGAGTGCCAGGGACACAGCCATGCCAGCCACCAGGCCTTCTCCTCCTGGACCTGCTATGGGAAGCCTGCCCTGGGGCTCCCCTATATTCAATACCTGGAGATACGGACACACAGCCCCTCTGCCATTGAGAGCCCTGCGATGAGACCCCGGCGCTGGTGGCCCCGCCTCAGAGGTATGTAAGAGAACCCGGGGAATCTTGTGGGATCTCAGAGAGAAGTGAGATGATGGTGATAAGACAGAGTCCCTACTCAGCACTGGTGAGACCTGGGGCCCCGCCTCTCCCTTGCCGGTGTCTGAGGAGCAAGTCCCTCCCTTCAGCAAACATAGCTGGAGTCAGCAGGGTTATTCACCTGGAACCGAAGAGCTCAGATTGACATGGATGTGCTGATGTCAGACATGACACACTAGGCTTCGTCCGCCTGCTCACTCGGCCACACATGCGAGCCCTCAGGTCTCAGGTGCCAGCAGATCCCGCCACGCCTCAGTGATCCATCCCAAGCAATTGTGTGCAGGTGGTGTGAGGTTCTTCTGGAGTTTCTCCTGGGTCCACTCCAAGATTTTCTGTGGGCACGTGTGTTTCCAGGTGACGATGCAGAGAGAGAGGGGTAGAGATGGAGAGGTGCTTCTTGTGTGCTTCGTGTCAATGACCAGAGATTTCTCGTAAGTGTGCAATGCTAGTACACTAACAGTAAAATTAACAGAAAGACAATCACAGCACGTGCTTTAATGTATCAGATTTATCCCATGCGTCCTTTACCGTGGTTAGAGTTTATTTCAGTAAAAATGCAAAAAATAAAACCTGTAAAATAAATATTTACCACAAGTTTAATGTGTCCAGCCTAAAGTTCAGCTATTTCTTAGCACAAATGTCTAGCTTTTAGAGATTTCAAATCTCTTTGGTTCAAACACTACCAGGAAAATACCTTTGCTGTCTTATTTCCCCCACTCTTTCACTTTATGTGCCACAAGGACGCAGGAGTCTGCCCATTTCTGCAGAGTACGGAGAATTCAAGAAGCTTTCCAAAGTGCAATGGTGTAACTTCATCTTTTTTATATGAGAGTTGTAGAGTCATGAAAATATCGTATTGCCTCATCTTGGGTCAGGGAACATAATCTGAATGAGGAAGTTATTCAAACGTGTAAGATATATTTGTGAAATTCACACAAATTCCTGCTAAAATTTTTTAATTAAATTTTGTCCAATGTAAACAAGCATTTGTTTACTCTAAGCATGTGCGACAGTTTCAACAATAATTCCAAAATGGCTTTGCACATCCTGAAACCCCATCCACTGCTACAAATTTCCAGGGGCCGTTAACAGCTCATGCAGAAAATCACAGTGATGCTAGGATACACCATCATCATTCTCCTTTAGAGAGTTAAAAGTTTTAGGGAATTTAATACAAAAGTCTGTTGAGGAAATTTACCTGTGAAACAATTTGGGTTGAAAACATTTTTCTCTGAACAAATAAGAAAGAAAAGTATAATAATTGTATCAATATTGGTGGGGTTTTTTCAACATCTTGAAAGTCTGAAAGAGAAAAAGGAAAAGTCATGAGATTCTCCATCCACTTCACTGGCAAGTGTTTCTTCTTTGCAAAAACACCACCTCCCCACAGAACTGCTTACATGGAATCAGGATTTCTACAGTTTTCCTCTGCTTATCCTCACAGACAAGGCATCACACTGGCCATGAGGATGAAGCTCTAGCTGGGTGACTGTCGTGTCCACGCTAGGGAGCAGGCATGCAAAATGCTTCCAAGTAGAGACATTATGCATGTTTATAACCTCACAGGTATATAGATTTTGTTTTCTTTATTACCCCCAAATGATGCTTTTTTGCCAAAAGAAGCCTAATAGCACAATGAAATCACAGAAATTATGACCAGGAAGGACTTTACTGAGTGCTTAATCTAGACAGAACATTGCTTTTTCAGCAAGACTTCATCCTGAAATGCTATACAATATTGTGTACAGTTTGCATTAGGTTCTTAATGTCAATGGTCTAATTCCATGAACATATTGAAATCTATTGTCTTGTAAATAATTCCGTAGACAGTGAGTATCCCCTGGTACAAGCTAAAAACAATCACTAAGAATCAAGTGTGTTATGTCTCATTGGATGTAGTAAGGGTTGAGCACACTGCTGGGTCATTCCACACGTCCATTAGGCTGGGCTGCCATGCACAGATGTTTGGCTGAACACCAGTCTGCATGTGGCCAAGAAGGTACTTTTCAGCTGTGGTGACCATCTACAATCTGGACTCTGAGCAAAGCAGATCGCCCTCTGTAATGTGGGTGGGCCTCGTTCAATCAGTTGAAGACTTACCCTGGACTGTGCTTGTCAGGGACAGACCACTGAGCCCGCCTTTACTTCTTGGCCAGGTCTCGGCCAGAGAGGAAAAGCCTGGATCTGGAGGCTCCTATCCCAGCCATGGTGCCACATGAATGAGGCCTCGCCTTTCTCAAAAATGGCAGCAATGTTTGCCCTGCCTCCCACCCAGGCAGGGGAAGAGCAAGAGCACAGAGCTGGGAAACAACTTTGGGATCAAGAAGGGTGTGAGTAAAACTGCAGAGGAAGGAACACTTCCAAACTCATTCTATAAGGCCTCCATCACCCTGATACCAAAACCAGACAAAGACAACACACACAAAAAAGAAAACTACAGGCCAATATCACTGATGGACAGAAATGCAAAAATCCTCAGCAGAATTCTACCAAACAGAATTCAGCAACACATCAAAAAGCTCAGACAGCATGTTCAAGTTGGGTTTATTCCAGGGATGCAAGGATTCTTCAATATATAGAAATCAATCAATGTGATATACCATATTAACAAATTGAAAGATAAAAACCATATGATCATCTCAATAGATGCAGAAAAAGCCTTTGACAAAATTCAGCACCCATTTATATTAAAACTCTTCAAAAAATGGGCATAGAAGGAACCTACCTCAACATAGTAAAGGCCACATATGATGACCCTACAGCAAACATTACTCTCAATGGTGAAAAACTGAAAACATTCCCCCTAATATCAGGAACAAGACAAGGGTGTCCACGTTTGCCACTGTTATTCAACATAGTTCTGGAATGCCTAGTTACATCAATCAGAGAAGAAAAAGAAATAAGGAATCCAGATTGGAAAAGAAGTAAAGTTCTCATTGTTTGCAGATGGCATGATACTGTACATAGAAAACCCTAAAGATAGTATCAGAAAATTACTAGAGCTAATCAGTGAACTTAGCAAAGTTGCAGGATACAAAATCAATACACAGTAATCAGTTGCATTTCTATATACTAACAATGAAAAATCAGAAAGAGCAATTAAGGAATCGATCCCATTCACCATTGCAACAAAAAGAATTAAATATCTAGGAATAAACTTATCTAAGGAGATGAAAGAACTGTACACAGAAAATTATAAGACACTAATGAAAGAAATCAAAGATGACATAAACAGATGAAAGGATATTCCATGTTCCTGGGTGGGAAGAATCAATATTGTGAAAATGACTGTACTACCAAATGCAATCCACAGATTCAAGGCGACCCCTATCAAATCACCAATGGCATTTCTCACAGAACTAGAACTAAAAATTCCACAACTCATATGGAAACACAAAAGACCCCAAATAGCCAAAGCAGTCCTGAGAAAGAAGAATGGAGCTGGAGGAATCAAGCTTCCTGACTTCAGGTTATACTACAAAGCTACAGTCATCAAGACAGTATGGTACTGGCACAAAACAGAAACACAGACCAATGGAACAAGACAGAGAGCCCAGGAATAAACCCAGGCACCTGTGGGCACCTTATTTTTGACGAGAGAGGCAAGAATATACAATGGGGCAAAGACAGCCTCTTCAATAAATGATACTTGGAAAACTGGACAGCTACATGTAAAAGAATGAAATTAGAACACTTCCTAACACCATACACAAAGATCAACTCAAAATGGATTAAAGACCTAAATGTAAGACCAGAAACTATAAAACTCTTAGAGGAAAATATAGGCAGAACACTTGATGACAGAAATCAAAGCTTGACCCTCTATGACCTACCTCCTGCTGCTGCTGCTAAGTCACTTCAGTCGTGTCCGACTCTGTGCAACCCCATAGACGGCAGCCCACCAGGCTCCCCTGTCCCTGGGATTCTCCAGGCAAGAATAGTGGAGTGGGTTGCCATTTCCTTCTCCAGTGCATGAAAGTGAAAAGTGAAAGTGAAGTCGCTCAGTCGTGTCCAACTCTTAGCGACCCCATGGGCTGCAGCCCACCAGGCTCCTCTGTCCATGGGATTTTCCAAGCAAGAGTACTGGAGTGGGGTGCCATTGCCTTCTCCAATGACCCACCTCCTACCTCCTAGAGCAACGGAAATAAAAACAAAGCAAGCAAGTGGGACCTGATTAAACTTAAAAGCTTTTACACAGCAAAGGAAACTATAAGCAAGGTGAAAGAAAACCTTCAGAATGGGAGAGAATAACAGCAGCTGAAACAACTGACAAGGGATTAATTTCCAAAACATACAAGCAGCTCATACAACTCAATACCAGGAAAACAAACAACCCAATCAAAAAGTGGGGGAAAGACCTAAACAGACATTTCTCCAAAGAAGACATACAGATGGCAACAAACACAGGAAAAGATGCTCAGCATCACTCATTACTAGAGAAATGCAAATCAAAACTACAATGAGATACCACCTCTCCCCTGTCAGAATGGCCCTCATCAAAAAGTCTACAGACAGTAAATGCTGGAGAGGGTGTGGAGAAAAGGGAACACTCTTGCACTGTTGGTGGGAATGTAAATTGATACAGCCACTATGGAAGATGATATGGAGATTCCTTAAAAAACTAGGAAAAAACACCATATGACCCAGCAATCCCACTCCTAGGCATATACCTTGAGGAAACCAAAATTGAAAGAGACACATGTATCCCATTGTTCATTGCAGCACTATCTCCAATAGCTTGAACATGGAAGCAACCTAGATGCCCATCGACAGATGAATGGATAAAGAAGTGGTGGTACATATACACAATGGAATATTTCTCAGCCATAAAAAGGAACACATTTGAGTCAGTTCTAATGTGGTGGATGAACCTAGAACCTATTATACAGAGTGAAGTAAGTCAGAAAGAGAAAGATAAATACCATATTCTAACACATATATACAGAATCCAGAAAAATGGTACTGAAGAATTTATTTATAGGGCAGCAATGGAGAAACAGACATAGAGAATAGACTGATGGACATGGGGAGAGGGGAGGAGAGGGTGAGATGTGTGGAGAGAGTAACATGGAAACTTACATTACCATATGTGAAATAGATAGCCAACAGGAATTTGCTGTATGGCTCAGGAAATTCAAACAGGGGCTCTGTATCAACCTAGAGGAGTGGGATGGGGAGGGAGCTTCAAAAGGGAGGGGATATATGTACACCTGGCTGGATGGCATCACCGACTCGATGGACGTGAGTCTGAGTGAACTCTGGGAGTTGGTGATGGACAGGGAGGCCTGGCGTGCTGCGATTCATGGGGTCACAAAGAGTCGGACATGACTGAGCAACTGAACTGAACTGAACTGATGACTGATTTGTGTTGAGTTTTTACAGAAAACAGCAAAATTCTGTAAAGCAATTACCCTTCAATAAAAAGATAAATTAATTTTTAAAAAAAGAAGGGTGTGTGTGTGCATATGTGTATGTGTGTCTAATGTGTGTGATGGGATGTGTGCGTGTGATGGTGTGTGTGTGGGGGAATGTCTGATGCATGTGATGGGGTGTGAGTTTGTGTGCTGTGTGTGCTTGTGTGTTGTGTGTGTATGTATGTTTGATGTGTGAGATGGGGTTTGCGTGATCATGTGTGCTATGGTGTGTGTGTGATGGTGTGTGTGTTTGTGTGATGGTATGTGTGTGAGGTGTGTGCTTGTGTGATGGTGTGTGTTCTGAGAGAAAGCTACTTCCTGAGATTTAGGGCTTCCAAATACAAATGCTGTTCTGGAAGACTTTTAAATTCATATAAATCACAATTAATGGGAGTGCAGAAAAACAAAGAACATTTATTTTGGTTAAAAAAAAAGGCTGTTGCAATAAGTAAACCTCCAGACTATTAAGCACAGAGGGAGGGACGGTGGGGGAGAAGACGGCCCACTCCTCTCCCTGGCCTAGGCAGTGAGTGAACCACCTTCGGCAGAACAGGGAGTGAAGGGAGATGCGGGGAGACCCCCAGGAGACCCCCTCCTTCTCCAGCACGGATGTGGGCGGGGCGGGTCCCCAGCATGCGTGCGCCCTCACACAGGCGCGGCCACGCACACACACGCACGCATGCACACACACACATACACACAGAGGCATCTGGACCAGGGTGAGGTGAGATGTCCAGGGTCCCCTGTAAGGTCAAGGTCAGGCAGAAACTGGACAAAAAAAGGCAGTCCCCTGTGGCTGCCCTTGAAACATGTCCCCCGGGCCCAGCCCCGCTTCCCACAGGGCCAGGGCAGCCCGGCCCCCCTCCGCCTGTGGGTGGGCTGCAGAGAGCACTCAGCCCGAGGAGGAGTGAAGGGCAGGGTTCACACACCCAGGAAGGGCTGTGAAGGGGGCCACAGAGGCTGGCGGCTGGGGGTCTGAGCAGCTGGATGTGGACGGGGCAGCTGGGGTGGAGGCCGGTGGAGGGCAGCTGGAGGCCCTGAGGCCCCCCTGCTGGGACAGCCCACTTTTCCCAAGGCTCCGATTCCCAGGATCTGAATAAACCGCTTCCCCCTGGCATGCGTCTGGGCAGCGCCCAGCTCACAGGGAGCCCCCATGCCCACCTCCAGACAGGGTGCCCCTCAGGCCAGCTGGATGTGGTTACATGGGCAGGGTCTCAAATGCCTCCCTTGCCGAGGCCCAGACCATGTGCCCACACAGTGTCCAGGGGTTGTGCAAACTCACCTGAGTTTGAGAATGGTGGCTCTGTACATGTGTCCCTGACGCTATCTTTCATCGCCCTCTGAGAGCTCACGTTTGCTTGCCTCCCCGGTGGAGCACCAGCCCCGGGGGGTTGGTGCCATGCCCCAGAACGAGGGGCACCCTGCCCTCCTCCATGGCTCCGTGGGACCTGGACAAGTGTCAGTCTCCCCGAGGCTCAGCTGCCCTGGCTGCCTGTGGTGTGCCCCCCACCCTCCTGGGTGGGGTTAAATGGAGCCCGCACTCAGGGCTCTCTGGTGGCACGCAGAAGTGCTTACTGAGATACTGTTAAATGGTTAATTCTTATTCTACAATCATCGTTCTTGTATAGATGAGGCAAACGAGACGGAGAGAACTTCTGTTTCTAGACACGAGTGATCCGTCGTGGGTGGTGGAGCCAAGACTTGAACTTGAGTTCATCAGAGCCCAACACCTCTGCAGTCTCCACTGGACCCCGCTGTTTCCTAATGTGCCAGGAGTGAGGCCACCGTCACACAGCTTGGGGCCCCTGTGTCCTCCCCCTTTTCCCCTCCCAGCAGGTCAGAGCTCGGGGGTGGGTGACAGGATGACAGGATGGGGGTGATTGCCCATGGCCTCACCTGACAGCCTGTGTCCACCTGGGACCAGTTCCAGCATCTGGGACTCCCACACTGGATCCCAGGCATCAGGAAATCAAAGGACCAGAAGGAGATCCCAGGGACCCACTTGCTGCCGAGTGTGAGCCCACTGAGTCCAGGGATAAAACAGGCTGGTACCTCCTGCCCTTGGACCATAAATGTCCTCCCAGCCTAGAAAGCTGAGGACAAGAGAAGGGTCACCAACACATCACTAGATTCCCCAGAAATGATGGTCAAGGGAGCTGCTTCCAGCTGTCAAATTTGCAGAGAGAGGGACACCGTTAAGAGCAGTGTGCGTGCATGTTAAGTCGCTTCAGTCGTGTCTGACTCTTTGCAACCCCATGGACTGTAGCCCACCAGGCTCCTCTGTCCAAGGGATTCTCCAGGCAAGAATTCTCAAGTGGGTTGCCATTTCCTTCTCTGGGGATCTTCCCAACCCAGGGATCAAACCCATGTCTTTTGTGGCTCCTGCATTGGCAGGCAGATTCTTTACCACCGAGCCACCTGGGAAGCCCTTAAGGGTATCAGCAATGCCAAAAACTCACGACAGAGCTCCTCTAGAAAGTGAGGACCCAGCAGGAAGTGATGCAATGGGCTGGATCTGAGGGGTGTTGGGAGCCATGGTCTGCAGGGACACCATCAGGCCCGCCTCAAACAGAAACACTGAAATCTCATGGAGCAATGTGGGGGGGCAAGTGAGACTCGGAAATGCCATGGGTCTACAGGACAGCGAAACGTTTGATTTACCAGAGAAGATTGAAAAACGGCTCACCATGTCTGAGGCAGTCTTCAAGGGGAAGAACAGACCATGCTGAATGACAACCTGCTCCCAGCCCAGGACGTTAAACCTGCAGTGCTGGGGTGCAGAGCGGAACCAGGAGCTCTCAGGAATCCTGGGGGCGCGGGACAGTTTGGGGGCTTCCTCCCACCCCAGCACTCTGCTCGCGGCAGCCAGGAGCCTAAACCACTGGGCTGGGCTTCCTCTCTTGCATCACGCTGTGAGTGCCAACCAGGCACACGTGGAATAAACCCAACCCGGTGACCACCGTCCTCTGCACGGAGACCTCTTTCCAGTGGGAAGCAGGGACAGACACGCATAGAACTCGGGCTGCCATGAGACACCCTCCCAGAATCGCAGCTCAGACACCAGGTGAGAAGCCCTCCACCCTGCATCCAGAGGTGTGGAGAAATGGTCCATGGCATGGCCCGCCCAGCCTCTCATCTCTGAGCCACACAGCTAAGGAGAAGGGGCACTTACCAGTTCACATGTGGACTTTCAACAGACATTGCTGGAAGATTAGGTTCCTGCCGTGCTGGCTGATGGGGGAGGTGGGCTGCACCTTCTGTCGACCTAAGTTACAAGGCTTCCGAGGGCAGGTGGGGAAGACCCAGTCCCCGAGGCTGCCAGAGACAGAAGCCATTCTGAGGGCCCGATGGAAAAAGAGCCTCAGGAGACGTCCACCCAGGTGCCTGGGAAGTCAGGAGAAAGGAAGACAGAGGGAGAGAGAGACAGAGATGGAGACAGAGGCACAGAGATAGAGGTTGGGGGAGGCACCGGCTGAAGGGCACAGGGCGGGACCCCTGGATGATCCTGGCTCCTTCACCTGAGACTCCTATAGTCACAGGTGAGTTGCTTCCTCTCTTTCCGTCTGTGTCTTTGCCTCCTAAGAGAGATTAATATAAAAAAGAATGAAATCATGCCATTTGAAGCAACATGGATGGACCTAGAGATTATCCTACAAAGTGAAGTAAGTCAGACAAAGACGAACATCATATGATATCACTTATCAGTTCAGTTCAGTTCAGTTGCTCAGTCATGTCCAACTCTTTGTGACCCCATGGACTGCAGCACACCAGGCCTCCCGGTCCATCACCAACTCCCAGAGTTTACTCAGAGTCGGTGATGCCATCCAACCATCTCATCCTCTGTCGTCCCCTTCTCCCCCACCTTCAATCTTTCCCAGCATTAGAGTCTTTTCAAATGAGGCAGTTCTTCACATCAGGTGGCCAAAGTATTAGAGTTGCAGCTTCAGCATCAGACCTTCCAATGAATACCCAGGACTGATCTCCTTTAAGTAGGACGGACTGGTTGGAGCTCCTTGCTGTCCAAGGGACTCGCAAGGGTCTTCTCCAACACCATAGTTGAAAAGCATCAATTCTTTGGCACTCAGCTTTCTTTATGGTCCAAGTCTCACATCCATATATGACTACTGGAAAAACCGATATCACTATATTTGGAATCTAAAAGAAAAAAAGACACAAATGAACTTATTTCCAAAACAGTAAGAGACTCAACAGATACAGAAGATAAAATTATGGTTACAAAAAGAGAAAGGGGACTGAGGGGAGGGATAACTTAGGAGGCTGTGATTTTCATATTCATATAAAATCCTAGGAAATCCTATGGACAGAGGAGCCTGGTGAGCTACAGTCCACGGGGTCACGAAGAGTCAGACACAGCTGAGCAACCAAACAACAACAACATATAAACTAGATAAACAACAATGACCTACTATGTAGCACAGGGAACTATATAACCTCTAAGGGAAAGGAATCTGAAAAGGATATGTGATACATTGTTGCTGTTGCTCAGTTCCTCATCCATGTCTGACTCTGTGACCCCATGGACCGTAGCCCGCCAAGCTCTTCTGTCCATGGGGTTCTCCAGGCAAGAATACGGAAGTGGATTGTCATTTCCTTCTCCAGGGGATTCTCCCATCCTGGGATCGAACCTGCGCCCCGTGCATCAGCAGGTGGATTCTTTACCACTGAGCCACCTGGGAAACCAATACATATATATATTTATATATATAGTGAAAGTGTTAACGGCTCAATCATGTCTGACTCTTTGCAACCCCACTCCATGGGGTTCCTCTGTCATGGAATTCTCCAGGCAAGAATACTGGAGTGGGTAGCCATTCTCTTCTCCAGGGGATCTTCCCAATCCAAGGACTGAACCCGGGTCTCCTGCATTTCAGGCGGACTCTACTGTTTGAGCCATCAGTGAAGCCCATATACATATACATTTATAACTAAATCTCTGGGCTGTACACCTGCAACATACACAATATTATAAATCAACAATACTTCAGTTTTTTAAAACTTATTTAAAAAAGAGAGATTGCTCATACCAATGTTAAAGAATGGTGGAGAAGATGAACTACCCAACCTGGCAACACCTAGCCAGGGGCCCTGGACCTCCAGGTGATCTGGACGCATGCCTCCCAGCTCCTGGTGAGGCTGGTTCCGGAGCCAGCGGGTGACACTGGAGCCCCATGGATGCCCTCGGGCTCCTCCGCACACCTGGCCAACCTGTGTCCTGATGCCCCTGCTACGGCCTCTCTGACCACAGATGAGCCCCCTCCCCCAGCCCCGGCACCAAGGCCCCTACAGCCTCACCCTGCATCCTAACCGAGGTGTCTGGCAGGTTCATTCCGTGTCCCGAGTACGGTTTCCTTTTCCCTTAAAATGCCACTCAGGGGTGACTCGTGCTGGCAGTGAACTGTGCTCACAGCACACGGGAGGCCGCCCTCCACCTCTCCTGCCTCACCCAGAAGCCGAGAGCGGGCCTGGGTCGTCCTAACTCCAGCCCAGGAGATGACTCAGCAGCCTGGGCAAGGATTCTGTGCTGCTGCCAGGATGGGCCAGAGAGGCAGGGCCATCGCCCCGGAGCCTGGCCTGCGGGACACCAACCACGTGCATTTCTGCAAGACTGCTCTTGCTCTAAGAGGAGTCTGGATCCTGCTAAAAGCAAACGGCCCGGTGAGCGGAGCACTGTGGAGAGCATGTGGTCCTGCACCGTCGTGAACCTGCCTCCCCGGCCCGACTCGGCAAAAAGCAGCCCAGAGATTCCTCATCCTGCCCTTGGCGGGTGAGACTAGGTAGGGTGATCTGGGATAACACTCATGTACAGAGGTCTTTTATTTACATCATTGCTGTTGTTTTAGTTGCTAAATTGTGTTCAACTCTTTTGTGACCCTATAGACTGTATCCTGACGGGCTCCTCTGTGCATGGGACTTCCCAGGCAAGAATACTGGAGTGGGTTGCCGTTTCCTCCTCCCGGGGATCTTCCTGACTCAGGAATAGAACCTGCATCTTCTGCATGGTAGGTAAATTCTTTACCACTGAGCCACCTGTATTTATATACGTACAAATGGACTATTTCTTTTTTCTAGTTTTGGCTCTTTGAGGGAGTAGCTGGAATCGGGTTTTTTCTGTCAACACCTCAGAAACACACTTGTGACTTCTCTGGAACACCTGGCATACCTGGAATACCGGTCACACCTGCTCTGGGTCCTGTGGAGGGACAGGACGGGGCTGGCGTTGGCTCAGCTCATGCCTCCAGCAGCCCCTAAGAAGCAGAGGCGGTGAGGAAAAACCCAGGTGACCATGGTCCTCCCTGCAGGCTCCACCCGGGATCCCTGAAAGGACCACAGGAACCCTCAGCTCGGCAGTGGCACGCATCCCTTTGTGGACAGCGTGAGATATGGACAGACTCTGAATATATTTCAATTGATTCTCAGCCTATTTCCCTGTGAATCACACTCATATTTAAGAGCAAGTGATGATGCCAGGGCCTGTGATTCACAGACCTGCCAGCCCCCAGCCCTCATCGCACAAACTCTGCAGCCATTTCTTGGGAGAAACCACACTGATGCCAGGGTCTGCTACCCTGCCCTTTTGCAGTATCACTGGCATCCAGCTGGGCATACCTTCACCTACCACATCTCCCAGGAAACCCCTTTTCATCTCACGAGACTGGGCTCCAGCCGCAGGTCATCCCAGAGCCCTTCTTTCCCTCATCTTTCCAGACTGAGCAAGCATCGTAGACCCACCCGGCACCATTCCCATCCCATCACCACTTGCCGTGAGGCCATAGCTAGGGCTTCCTAGGGTTTAGAACCATCCCTGGGAGACCGGCTGGCCACCTGGTGACAGGCTGATTACATTAAGGACCGCACATCATGGAGGAGGCAGAGATGCAGCCGCACAGGAATAAACACATCTTGTGGATGTGGAATCTGCCTTTCCTCGCCTGGAACGCTTCTTCCACCACCATCGTCCGTGGGCTCACAGGATGCATCATCTGCCAACATGAAGTTCCTCCCAGCACTGCAGCTGGTCAGGGAACCCTTTCACAGCAAAGAGAGGGCAGTCGAGGGCCCGTGCCCATGGAATTAAGTGGTCTTACCTCATACTCCATCACCCATCGGGAAGCAGATGGCCTGATTGAAAGGTAAGATGGTGCACTGGAGACAGCTATGGTGCGGTGGGATTCAAGGTGCTGAGAGGACGGGTTGCATCTTACAGGATATGCAGCCACGCTGCAAGTCAGACGGTTATACGGACTTTCTCCCCATAACGCATGGGCCTGGGAATCAAGGAGTTCAAGTAGCAGTGGCCACTCTCACGGCTGCACCTACTCATCTAGCAGCTATGTGTAAGCAAATTCATGTGTCTAAAACTAAAATATGACCAACACTTGATGCTGTCCATTTAAATTATAATTTATAAGCAAAAAAAGTTGCATTAATATTTTCATTTTCACTCCCATGACTATTCATGACATTGATCATCTTTTATCTTGTTCATTACTATTTGATATTTCATAAACAAAATTTATTTAGCCAAATGCTTTGACCATTCACATTGGGTGACCTTTTCCTTATTAGTTAATAGGTGTTATTTTTAATATCCCAGGTAATTATAATTTTTTATTGGAGTAAAAATTCCTTTTTTTGTTCATGTTGTCATTTATTAATCAGATTTTATTTTTATTTTAATTAGGTCAAATCTTCCTATATTTCTCATTTTCTCATGGTTTCTAAATACTGTACTTTGTTTTGGAAGAACTTTTATATACCAAATAAACACAGAAAACATTTACCTTTTCTTCTCCTATTTTATGATGTATGATATTATCTGTCATTATATGATTAGACATTTGTTCCAGTGTCCTTTATTTAGTAATCTAACCTTTCTCCATGAATTTGAAATGCCTCCTTTACAGCCTTATCGTACACTAGAAGTTGATATTTACATGACTGCATTTCTTGCCCTTGTTCCATTCATTTAAATATTATTTATCACACAAATAGCATGCTGCTTTAACTACTTAAGCATTGTCCTGTATTTTGATATTCCACGGAGCATCTCTTCTCTTGCTTGCCTTTATAAAATCAAGACAAAAAAACAATGATTTGGTCTACTTCAGTTCAGTTCCGTTTAGTTCAGTCGCCTAGTCGTGTCCGACTCTTTGCGACCCCATGAATCACAGCACGCCAGGCCTCCCTGTCCATCACCAACTCCCGGAGTTCACTCAAACGCATGTCCATTGAGTCAGTGATGCCATCCAGCCATGTCATCCTCTATGTCCCCTTCTCCTCCTGCCCCCAATCCCTCCCAGCATCAGAGTCTTTTCCAATGAGTCAACTCTTCGCATGAGGTGGCCAAAGTACTGGAGTTTCAGCTTTAGCATCATTCGTTCCCAAAAAATCCCAGGGCTGATCTCCTTTAGAATGGACTGGTTGGATCTCCTGACAATCCAAGGGACTCTCAAGAGTCTTCTCCAACACCACAGTTCAAAAGCATCAATTCTTCGGCACTCAGCTTTCTTCACAGTCCAACTCTCACATTCATACATGACCACTGGAAAAACCATAGCCTTGACTAGACGGACCTCTTTGTTGTCAGAGTAATGTCTCTGCTTTTTTAATATGCTATCTAGGTTGGTCATAACTTTTCTTCCAAGGAGTAAGCATCTTTTAATTTTATGGCTGCAATCACCATCTGCAGTGATTTTGGAGCCCAAAAAAATGAAGTCTGACACTGTTTCCACTGTTTCTCCATACATTTCCCATGAAGTGATGGGACCAGATGCCATGATCTTCGTTTTCTGAATGTTGAGCTTTAAGCCAACTTTTTCACTCTTCTTCACTTTCATCAAGAGGCTTTTTATTTCCTCTTCACTTTCTGCCATAATGGTGGTGTCATCTGCATATCTGAGGTTATTGATATTTCTCCCAGCAATCTTGATTCCAGCTTGTGCTTCCTCCAGCCCAGCATTTCTCATGATGTACTCTGCATATGTTAAATAAGCAGGGTGACAATATATAGCTTTGATGTACTCCTTTTCCTATTTGGAACCAGTCTGTTGTTCCATGTTCAGTTCTAACTGTTGCTTCTGACCTGCATATAGGTTTCTCAAGAGGCAGGTCAGGTGGTCTGGTATTCCCATCTCTTTCAGAATTTTCCACAGTTTATTGTGATCCACACAGTCAAAGGCTTTGGCATAGTCAATAAAGCAGCAATAGATGTTTTTCTGGAACTCTCTTGCTTTTTCAATGATCCAGCGGATGTTGACAATTTGATCTCTCGTTCCTCTGCATTTTCTAAAACCAGCTTGAACATCTGGAAGTTCATGGTTCACATATTGCTGAAGCCTGGCTTGGAGAATTTTGAGCATTACTTTACTAGCGTGTGAGATGAATGCAATTGTGCAGTAGTTTGAGCATTCTTTGGCATTGCCTTTCTTTGGGATTGGAATGAAAATTGACCTTTTCCAGTCCTGTGGCCACTGCTGAGTTTTCCAAATTTGCTGACATAGTGAGTGCAGCACTTTCACAGCATCATCTTTCAGAATTTGAAATAGCTCCACTGGAATTCCATCACCTCCACTAGCTTTGTTCGTAGTGATGCTTTCTAAGGCCCACTTGACTTCACATTCAAGGATGTCTGGCTCTAGGTGAGTGATCACACCATCGTGATTATCTGGGTCGTGAAGATCTTTTTTGTACAGTTCTGTGTATTCTTGCCACCTCTTCTTAATATCTTATGCTTCCATTAGGTCCATACCATTTCTGTCCTTTATTGAGCCCATCTTTGCATGAAATATTCCCTTGGTATCTCTAATTTTCTTGAAGAGATCTCTAGTCTTTGGTCTACTTGATCTTGCAGTTTTTCTTTCATACAAACTTTAAAATCAATCTTTCAAGCAGCACACAAATTTCATTGGAATTTTTTTTGGAAGAGGGATTTCTCTGATCCTGTAGATTAATTTGTAGAGAACTTTCATATTTGAAATACATTGATAAGGAAATTCTATTTAATAGGCTTCATGGGAAGTCTTTTCTTAGGAGATGAAGCTTGAGCAGAGACTGGCATTCAGTGAGCTAGTGAATCATGAAGAAGGGCATTCTCTGCAGAGGTTACAGAAAGTGGAATGGTGTTCAGGAGGGCATGAGCTAAGAATGTTTGAGAGATAACAAGGTGCGTGATGACTTGGAACTAGAGTGAGCGACTCAAAAATGGAAGCAATGAGGTGGGGAGGCAGCAGGAGAAGATCCTCTACGCCTTTCAGTCCATGTTAAAGACTATGGTGTTTTTTCATAAATGTGATATGAAGCAATCAAAGAGTTCTGAGCAGGGGAATGCATGGTTTGGTTTTTATATTTTAAAGGATCTTTCTGAACACCTCCATGAAACATACAGTGTAGATGGTCAAGAACGGAAGTAGGGGACCAGTTAAAGTCTCCTGCTCTAGCACCAGAAAGAGAGATTTATATCTTAGACGAGCAGCCCAAATCTTGAAAGGAAGATTACATTTATATACTAAAGGTAAGGACAATAGGATTTGATGGTGGATTTGATGTGGACCTACAGAAGGACAGAGGAGCCAAGGACCAGGGCCTGAGAGACTAGGAAGGGAGAACCCACCTCGCATGTGGAAATGCTGGGAGAGAGCAAGCTTCAGAGTATGCTTGGAAGCCTCCCAGAGCCTGTCTTGAGTGTCCAGTGGAAATCAGGCCACTCCTGCCCTCAGAGCCTGCCAATAGCACCTTCTCTCTCCCTAAAGCAGTCTCCTTCCAGTGACTCGGCGTTTCTAAATGACCCTCTTTCCTGCAGCCATCGTCTCCCCTGCCCTTGCTCCAGATCCCCTGGCTCTCAGCATTGCAAGAATATGCCAGTATGGCCACTAGCTCAGGGCCCTTATGCTTCTGTACTTTCTGTCTGGACAGCTCTTCTGCCAGATTTCTGGTTTTCCATTCCCTCAGATCACTACACCCTCTCGGTAAGGCCTCCTCTTCCATCCTACCTAAAATCCTAACCCCCTGCCCATAAATACTCCCTTTCTTCTCCTTGCTTTATTTTTCCATTAGAGGTTATCACCATCAAATGCACCGTATGTAATATTTATTCTCAATCATCTGGTTACCCCACAGTGCAAGGTCCATGAGGGCAGGAATTTGCTTTTCTCTTTTGCTATACTCCTTAACCAGTGACTCAGAGAAGGTCTGACACATAATACGGACTGCATAGACACCTGTGATAGGAAGGAAGAAAGGAGAAATGCAAGAAGTGATCCTGAGCAGGCATCATGTATATATGAATCTAGAGTTCAGGAAGGAATTGGGGTTTCCTGTAGGAGGAAACCTTTTATCATATGTTGATTTTTTTCATCCAGCCCTCTTACTGAACTCTTTTATTACTAAAATGTATTTCAAGTGTGTTGTTATTTTCTTTTGCTTGATACTTTTAAATAGACAAACATCTTGTCTTCAAAAATGGCCATTGATTTCTTCCTTATTACATACTAATTTTGTTCTTGTCTTATTGCATTGGGCAAGGTATTCAGAAAAAATGTTGACTAGCAGCCTATCTGCATATACATGACACTTCCCATTAAGGGTTCTAAATGTTCACTATTCAGTAGGTTGTATACCATGATTTCTTGCAGAAAACCAGTTGAGTCATTGTATTTATTACATCAGACAGTGAAATTAGTTAAAGATTTTGTTGTTATTATTACAGCTGTTGTTATAACCTAACTCAACCAAAGGGTATTTTGATACAACTATTTGCTGATTCATAATGTTAATTATCAAAATAGTTAAAGTATCCTCAGAGGTTGTACACTTAAATTTCCAGCAGTTGACAAGGAAAGAACTTCCCTGCTTGGAAGATTTTGCATTCACGTTTTCCTGCCAGAACTCATTTGCAGTTAAAAATCATAACCAATTCTCAGTTTGAATCAATGTGAAAATGTCTGCTAGTGGAGAACTGTGGTTTTCTAAGGCAACGGTTTTGTTTAAGCTAAGTCTTTCTTTGGTACATTTTCCCTTATCTTGAACCAAAATATTCTTCCATATTACACCCACTCCTCTGGAGAGTTTGTGCACCCTAACCAATCCCTGCCCTCTCAAACTCCACCCAGGCATTTATCTTCTGGTCAACCTTCCCCAGTTCTTCATATCTTCATGGTTAATTAAACACATGTTTATTGATTTGGGCTAGAAAAGGCAAAACTGTCAACTCTGTTCTGTCATCCAGCCATGTTCCATCCCATGGACAGTTTGATTTCCAAGATCTCTGGAAACAGAATTCCACAGATAGTCAAGTGGGGTAAACACAGCAAAAAACCCAAAGGAAGACAAAGGAGGAATTAAAGAAAGAGAAGGGGATGAGAAAAGTAGATGGAAAAGAGAGAAAAAGATGAGGATAAAGAGGAATATGTTAGGTGGTATCTGCTGAGAAGTAGACCCCAAGTCAGGATTTGAGCAAATGCCTGTGAAGGACAAAGCAGAGAGCAGGAGAAGGCTAGGAGAAGCTTCAGACCGTGGCATGGGTCAAATGTGAGGGAGAGGAAGAAGGAGGATTATGTAGAGTCTCAGACGGCAGCACATTCCAAGAAAGTTTTGGCCAGGTTGATGGCAAGTCCTCAAGCCGAAGTTGCCCATCAGATGAGTCCCCTTCTCGCATACCTGGGCCCAGAACAGCACCCCTGTGGTGCTCAACCATTGGATGGAGGGATCATGCAAGAAGATACGGGGTCACAGAGGGTGGGGCCTCCATGGGGGCACCATCCAGGTCCATGAGTGAATGAGGGTCCTCTCAGCAGGAGATCTGAGTGGCCCATTTTCATGGCGACCAAAATGGAGAAAAGGAGGAGGGAGAGGAGAAAGTAACAAAGTGGACAGGATTTGTAGGAGAAGGCATCATAACTGTGTGTGTTCTTTTCCACTTACATTCTTTTTTAAAATATTTATTTATTGGGCTGCATCGGGCCTCAGTGGCGGCACGTGGGACCTTTCATTGCGGCACGCAGGCTTCCCTAGTTGCGGTGACAGGCTCCAGGGCATGGGCTCAGTGGTTGCCATGCTCCAGCTTAGTTGCCCTGCAGCATATGGGGTCTTAGTTCCCCAACCAGGAATAAAACCCACATTCCCTACACAGGAAGGCAGATTCTTAACCGCTTGGACCACTAGTGAAGTCCCTCCACTTACATTCTTGAAAAACGGTTATGTTTACACATTTATGTAAAAGTCTGTCCTTTCACAAAAGGAGTGTTGTTGGCTGATGTTTGTTTCCTAATACTAACATCAGAAAGCTTCACCATCACACGTAGAGTCTCTCAGAGAGCTACTCCCAGGAAGGACAGGATCTGGCCAAGTGCTCCACCAGGACAGCTAAGACAGAGCTGGGAGAAGGAGCCATGGATCCCCCTTCCTCTTTGTGGAGGAGAGAATGGATCTGTATTTTAAAGAAACTTTCCTCCCAAGGCGCTAGCATCACCTTCAAGTAACTATCCATCAGTTCTTCCGCAAGCGTTGAGTAAAACAAGATATCTGTCTCCAAACCTCTTCCACTGACTCCAGGAGCAGTGAAGAGCTTCGTTTGAAATTAAATGAGTACCACTGTGGATTGGGGTTCCCACTGAAAAAATGGACTAGAGGAGCAGCCCTGCTTCACCACAGTGATCCTCAGAGGAGCGTGCTGGGGAGAAAGCAGAGATCATCTGAGGGAAAGGGCCAAGTCCTCCTGCCTTATTGTCAGTGCTCAAAACATCCAGATGTTTGTCAGCAGAAGAAGGATGGGCTTCCCAGGTGGCTTGCTGGTAAAGAATCTGCCTGCAATGCAAGAGACATGGGTTCAATCCCTGGGTCAGGAAGATCCCCTGGAGAAGGAAATGGCAACCCATTCCAGTATCCTTGCCTGGGAAATCCCATGCACAGAAGAGCTTAATGGGCTACAGTCCATGGGGTAGAAAAGAGTCAGACACGACTTAGAGACTCAACAACAAGAAGCAGGAGAGTGGTTTATGATTGGCCGTAGTTTCAAAGGGAAGCATGTAATGAACATTGGGAAGAGAAGGTAGACTCATTCTGAGTAAGTTATATCAGGCTCTCCATATTCCCTTTTTTCAAAACCTTGAGGTAAAAATCTACATGCTATGAAATGCAGAGACCTTGATGGTACAGATTTTGGCGTATACACACCTATCAAGATTTAGCACATTTTGATCACCTCAAGAGTCTCCTCACCTACCCCTCCAGTCGCTCCCCTCCTTTCAGGCAATCACTGTTCTGATTTCCATCACACTGCTAGGTTTGCTGGCCTCTTCTTGCGCTTTGCATGAATGTGTGCCCAGAAGACGTGCTCTCTTGGCACCTGGCTTCTTTCACTCACCACAAGGCTTCCGAGGTTCATTCATGTTTCCCCATGTTTTTATGTCTTTCCATAAAAATAAAATTTTTATTTATAAGGAATATGTCATTACGTTAGTGTTCCAAAAATTGTTTATTCCTTCTCCAGCTGATGGCTATTTGAGTTGTTTGCCATTCTGGACCTCTATGAATAAAATGAATATAGCACTCATTCACAAGCCTCTGAAAAAGTACATTTCTATTCCTCTTGGAACAGAAATTGCCATGTAGGTATACATTAAACTTACAGGAAATTGACCAGTAGTTCTCCAAAATCAAAGCATCACCCCTTACTTCAACAAGCAACATGAAAGAATTCTAATATATCTATATTCTTGACAACATCAGATGTTGTCAATCTCTTATCAATTGAAGTATAGTAAGTTCACAATGTTGTGTTAGTCTCTGGTGTACAGCAATGTGACAGGCATACATACATATATACGTATGTGTTTATCTATGTACGTACACAGCGTCCATATTTTCCCATTGGGATTTATTACAGGATACTGAATACAGTTTGTTGTCAATCTTTAATATAGATGGGAAGAGGTAATTAGTTGTGATTTCAATTTGTATTTCACTTATTAGTCAAGTTTTTAACCCATTTCCATTCACATACTGACGTATCAACCCTGAAGGACTGATGATGAAGCTGAAGCTCCAATACTTTGGCCACCTGATGTGAAAAGCTGACTCATTGGAAAAGACCCTGATGCTGGGAAAGATTGAAGGCAGAAGGAGAAAGGGACGACAGAGGATGAGATGGTTGGATGGCATCACCAGCTCAATGGGCATGGGTTTGGGTGGACTCCAGAAGTTGGTGATGGACAGGGAGGCCTGGTGTGCTGCGGTTCACGGGGATCGCAAAGAGTTGGACACGACTGAGCGACTGAACAACAGCAACACTGCCATACACTGATATCTGCATTTGTGGAGTAGCTATGAAAGTCATTCATTATTTTTCTACTTTTCTTGACCTTTTATAACTGATTTAAATGATATTCTTATATATTATGTAAAATAAGCCATTTGTCTTGAGATAGAAGTCTGCCATGCTGCTATATTGTTTTGCCAATATTTTCTCCCAGTCTGTGTCTTGCCTTTCATTTTCTTAATGAAATGGTGTCTTTTGATGAGAAAAAGCTTTTAATTTTGAGGAAGCTCAAATTGTCAATTTATTTTCTTTTATGGTTATTGCTTTTTGTAACCTGCTAAGAAACTTTGCCCACTCCAAAATCACGATCACACTCTTTGGTTTTCTTTTAAAAGTGTCTTAGTGATAGTTTTACACGAAAGACTATAATTACAATTAATTTTTGTGAGCGGTGTGAAATAGGGATTGAATTTCATTTTTTTCTGTATGGATATCCAATTGTTAGAGTACCATTTATTAAAGAGATTTTCCTTTCTCCATTGAATTATCTCGACATCTTTGTCAAAAATCAATTGCTTTATATGTATGAGTCGATCTGGATTCTCTATTATTTTTCATTGATCCATGTATCTAAATGTATGCCATTAACACACTATTCTATTTTTTACAACCTTAAAGTGCATGCGTGTCTGACTCTTTGCGTCCAGTTTCCTCTGTCCATGGGATTTTCTAGGCAAGAATACTGGAGTCCGTTGCCATGCCCTCCTCCAGGGGATTGGAGAAGGAATCAAACCCAGGAATCAAACCCAAGTCTCTTGTATCTCCTGCATAAGCACCAATAACTGTTATGAGACTTCCAACTTAGTTCTTAAAAATATTTTATTCTAGTTTCTTTGCATGGTACTATAAGCTTGAGAGTCATTTGTTACTACCAAAGAAGAGAAAGAGCAAGTAGAAAACCCAGAAGAGAGAGAGGGAGGGAGGTGGTGGGGAGAGAGAGAGAGACGAGATTTTGAATGAAATTGCATTTACTTTACACATCAGTCTGGGGAGAACTGACATACTAATAACATTATTTCTCCAAATCTATGAATATGGTATATCTCTGCATTTATTTAGCTCTTCTTTAAATCAATAATCCGTATTTGTATTTTTTAAATAGAAAGGTCACATACGTCTTTTGTTACTGTTATCCTTAAGTATTTTATTTCCTGATACAAATTAAATTGCTTTAAAAATTATTGATGATATTTAAAAGAGAATGATTGCTGCTATTTTATATTAAAAAGGGACTTTATGTTGATTTGATTCCCTTGACCATGCTTAAGTGTACTAAATTATCTGATTTTTTTTAAGATTACTTAAGAAATTTCTATGCAGCCAATAATGCTATAATATGGACAGGGATAGTTTTCCTTTCTCCCTTCAGATATTTATACCGTTCATATTTTTCTTGGTTCCTTACTCCAGCCAGGACCTGCAGTATAATGTTAGATAGAAGTGATCAACGCAGATGCTGCGGCCCTGTTCCTGTTATTACAGAGCAAATGCTCAGCATCTCACCGCAGCATCATCACGGCTGCAGGCTTTCATAGTCGCCCTTTATTTGTTAATGTGATGAATTACACTGATTGATTTTTGAAAAACAAGCATTGTGTTCCTGGGATAAATGCCATTTAGTCATGGTATATCTTATTTTTATATACTATTGCTTTCTACTCGCTGATGTCACGTTTAGGGCTTTCGTGCCTATAATGATGAGGAGGTCGGTCTATGGCTTCACTTTTTGTAACATCCTTGTTAGGCTTTATTCTCAAGGCTATACTAGCATCATGCGGCAATTTGCAACACAGCCTCTTTTCTGTTATGCTTTGAAACAGTGTGTGAGATTGGTAATACTCCTGATAATCAATCAGTTCTGTTCAGTCAATCAGTCGTGTCCGACTCTTTGGACCCCCTGAATCGCAGCACGCCAGGCCTCCCTGTCCATCACTAACTCCCGGAGTTCACTCAAACTCACGCCCATCGAGTCGGTGAAGCCATCCAGCCATCTCATCCTCTGTCGTCCCCTTCTCCTCCTGCCCCCAATCCCTCCCAGCATCAGGGTCTTTTCCAATGAGTCAACTCTTCACATGAGGTGGCCAAAGTATTGGAGTTTCAGCCTCAGCATCAGTCCTTCCAATGAACACCCAGGACTGGTCTCCTTTAGGATGGACTGGTTGGATCTCCTTGCAGTCCAAGGGACTCTCAAGAGTCTTCTCCAACACCACAGTTCAAAAGCATAAATTCTTTGGCACTCAGCTTTCTTAATAGTCCAACTCTCACATCCATACATGACCACTGGAAAAACCATAGCCTTGACTAGACGGACCTTTGTTGGCAAAGTAATGTCTCTGCTTTTGAATATGCTATCTAGGTTGTCATAACTTTCCTTCCAAAGAGTAAGCGTCTGTTAATTTCATGGCTGCAGTCACCATCTGCAGTGATTTTGGAGCCCCCCAAAATAAAGTCTGACACTGTTTCCACTATTTCCTCATCTATTTCCCATGAAGTGATGGGACCAGATGCCATGATCTTCATTTTCTGAATGTTGAGCTTTAAGCCAACTTTTTCACTCTCCTCTTTCACTTTCATCAAGAGGCTCTTTATTTCCTCTTCACTTTCTGCCATAAGGGTGTGGTGTCATCATCAATACTAGGGTTGAATTCATTATTTAGACTATTCTGGCCTAGGGTTTTCATTGCAGAAAGGTATTTAATGATGAACTCAATGCTACTACAGACAGAGAGTTGTTTAGAGTTTTTGTTTCTTCGTTTTTTGGTAAATATTTTGCTTGAAGAAATGTATTCATTATATTTAATTTGTAAAAGCAACTGACATAGATACATTCATACTATTCTCTTATTGTTCATTGACTGTCTGTGGACCTTTGAGTGATATCCTCGCCTTCACCGTGATATTGGTCGTTTGCAGCTTTTCTTTCCCCTTCCCCTTTGTGGGGTGTATGTGTGTGTGTAAATGTATTCTTTATTATCTGTGTTGCGAAGGTTCTACCAATTTTATTAACCTTTTCAAAGAACTTTTTTCACTGTGTTAATTTCTTAATTGCAGGTTTTCTATTTCATTTAATTCTGCTCTTACCTTTATTGTTTTTATTACACTACTTTCTCTGGAAATAATTTGCCCTTATTTTTCTAGCTTCTTAAGGTAGATCATTAACTTCAAATTTTTATTGCCTTATAATTACTCATGTAAATTTATCAGTTTCTCTCCAAGCCTTGGTTTAACCTTGGCTCATAAATTTTGATGTGTGGTGCTATTATTTCCTCTATTTAAAAATATTTTTTAAATTTTCACTGTGATCTGGCCTTTGACTCGTGGGTTATTTGCAACTGTGTACCCACTTGCCAACTATTTGGGTATTTTACTGTTATTTAATTTCTCATTTAACTGTGATGTCTTTGTTGTGTTTCGGTATCAGGGTTATGCTGGCATCACAGAACAATCTGTGAACGATTCCCTCCTGCTCTATTTAATGGCACTGTGACCAGAGAGTATGGTTGTTATTTCAATCTTACAAAATTTACTGAGACTTATTTTACATCACAGCATATGGCCATTCCACCCTGGTGAACTTCCTATTTACAGAGGAAAAGAATGTGTACCCTGCAATTGTCAAACAGAGTGTTCACAAATGTCAATTAGATCAGGTTTGTTGATAGTTTTTTTTTTTTAATCTTCCATATCTTTAATGAATTTGTGTCTATTTGTTCTATCATACAGAAATATAGGTGTTAAAATGTCCACGTCAGATTATAAATATATCTTTTCTCCCTCTAGTTTTCCAGTTTCTGCTTCATGTATTTAATTCATTAACAATATGGTTCCACAATGAAGAAAATACTAAGGAGTCATCAAAAACCCAACAGAACAAATAAAATGAATTCATCAAGATCACAAGATAAAATTTCCATACACAAAAATTAATTACACTTCTACATACTAGTAATGAGCTAACTGAAAGTGAAATTTTAAAAAAGAATTCCACTCAAAATAGCATTGAAAGGAATAAAATATTTAGGAATAAATTTAACAAATAAAGTATAACTTGTACATTTAAAACTATAAAGTTGCTGAGATAAATTAAAGATATAAATAAAAAACATTCCATGTTCATGGATTGAAAAACTGTATTTGCTAGGATGGTAATTCTTCCTCAAACTGATTCACAGATCCAGTGAAGCCCTAAATATAATATTCTCAGATTTTTTTTTAATATTATAGAAAGAAAGTGTTGGTCACTCAGTTGTGTCCGACTCTTTGCAACCCTATGGACTGTAGCCTGCCAGGCTCCTCTGTCCATGGAATTTCCAAGGCAAGAATACTGGAATGGGTTGCCATTTCCTTCTCCCGGGGATCTTCTGGACCAAGAGACTGAACCTGGGTCTCCTGCATTGCAGGCAGATTCTTTACCATCTGAGCCATCAGGGAAGCTCCTTCATATTACATGTGGACCCTAAAGCAAATACAAAAGTCCTAAAAGAGCAAAAGTCATTTTGAAAAAGAAGAATAAAGTTTGAGGACTTATTCTTCCCCATTTCCAAACTTACGCATTGGTGGTATTGGCATAAGGATAGACCTATAGATCACTGGAACAGAATTAAGAGTCTAGAAATAAATCCCAACATTCAGGGTCAGCTGTGGAGGAATGGGAGTTCAGGGGAGGGAGACTTAGATGTTCACCGTACACCGTCTGCAGAATTAACTCAAAACGTATCAGAGGTCTGACCGTAATCATTCTAAGCTTGCCAATGCAGCAGCCGCAGGTTCAGTCCCCTGTCTAGGAAGGTCGTACCGGCCGCAGAGCAGCTAAAGCCCTGTTAGCCGCAACTACGGAGCACACGCACCCTAGAGCCTGTGTGCCACGACAGGAGAAGGCACTGCGGTGAGACCCATGCGCTGCAGTGAAGAGCAGCCACTGACCCCCGCAAGGAGAGAAAGCCCGGGAGCGGCAGCGAAGACCCTGTGCAACCAGATAAACAAGTAAACTTTTAAATGTCACGATTAAAAAAATCAATCAGCTCATCATAAACCCATTGATTCCACACAAGATAAACACAAGCATCTTTCTACACAAAGGCTTGTTCTGGAAATGTCCCTGCAGTTTTGCTTGTGATAGCACAAAGTTGGAAACAAGCCCAGGGTCCATCCACTGTCGAACAGAGCATCAGAGCGTCAGCGAGCTAAACAGTGGAATTCTCCTTAATGAAGAGGGTTCCAAAGTTCCCTGTTTTCTCTCTGCTGTTTCATCTTGGATTGCTCCTCTAGGAACACCTTCAAGCTGAGGTTATCTCCTGCGAGGTCTGATCTGCTCTTCACCTGCTCCAGTACACTTTTCACCTCTCGCGTTGCAGCTTTCATCTCTAGAAGTTTAATGTGGGCCTTTTTGGTATCTACAGTGCCTCTGTGGGACGTTTTCAACATATGGATTCCGGTGATCCTATTTTAATGCTGTGGCTGCCATATGCTAAGGCCCATCACATTAATGTTTCTCATCAGACTCTACAAATGAACGACCAAGCACGGCACACTTTCCTGGCATGTAGGCAGACGGCGCCACGCGTCTCTGCAAATCACCTCCTAGAGTGCACGCAGCCAAGGCTGTGTCCTTCCCTGGATCACAGGAGGGAAGCGTTCTCTTGCTCTGAACCGGAAGCGGCAACACTCACGTGAAGACCGCGGCCCACACCTTGAGGCGCGCTCATCTAGGGCCCACCTGGATCTTTCTGTGCTCAGGTGCACATCCATTCACCCAAGAAACACATCGTGAGCACCCCCAGAAGGGCCCAGCAGCGGTCGGGCACAAGCACAGAGGGAGGGCTCTCCGCTTGGACGAGGGTGCAGGAGCGTGCCCCAGGGAGACTGCCAACGGGGGAGGGGCGAGAGGCGGGCGGTCCACGGAGGGCGGGCGGCGCCCAGCAGAGGGCGCTCGGGATCAGCCCTCGGGCAGCAGGCATCAGGGTCGCCCATACGCTTCCTTGAGCGCCTCTCCCGGTGGGTCTGTGGGGTGCGCCGGTCCCCGAAAGGGCTGTCACAGAGCGCTGGGGAGAGGACGAAAATTGAACGCAGGCATTTAGAGATGTTTATGGAAAATTGACAGAATAATTTTACGTCTGTTGAAATTATTAATAAAAGCGTGGAGTCTGTTTTGTATTGCCTTTTGATTTCATTTTCTGAGTAATTTCTTTTTGCTGTAAATTTCAAAATACCATCTGTGATGGACAGGAAAAAAGAAAAATTCCTCCTCCACCACAGATGATGAAAAATGCACCCAGCGCTTGCATCTCAATAGAGGTGAAGCCCCAGGGGCAGGATGGCGGGTGAGGCCAGGCAGTGGGCAGGTGGACAGGACCCGGGCTGGGAGAAGTCAGGTGGCCCTAACTGGAGCTCCCAGAAGGGTGGACGCTCTCGGATCTGCCTTCTAGATGGTTCTGGTAACGGTATCAGGGATGGAGTAGGAGGCGGCTGGTAAGGAGGAGCAAACTCTGGGCTTGCAACTAGTCAGAGACATTTTCCCAGAGTCCTGGGGGCCCTTTCTGGGCAGCGGGTGAAGGTGTCAGTAGCTCACTTGTGTCTAACTCTTTGCGACCCCGTGGACTGCAGCCCACCAGACTCCTCTGTCCATGGAATTCTCCAGGCAAGAACACTGGAGTGGGTTGCCATGCCCTTCTTCGGGGGATGTTCCTGACTCGGGGATCAACCCGGGTCTCTTGCATGGCCTCCTGCATTGCAGGCAGATTCTTTACCGTCTGAGCCACCGGGGAAGCGGGGAAGCGGGTGGGGGTGGGACACGTCAGGAGCTGTCAGTCAAGGAGCTGCCCCTCCCCTATCCCACCCCCGCTTCCCGAACCCCACCCTTGGTTCCACCCAGCCCTTCCCCTCTAGTGCCATGGAGGGAGGATTTGTAAGGAAGAAAGAAAGGGGGTTCCCTTTTATTTCTGCTCTGGGGAGAAGTTTAGTGTTTTTTAATCCCTCAAAATTGGAGTCCAAACCAGCCGGACACCTCTCCGTCACCCGGTGGAAAAAGACAGCGCCGCGCAGGGGGTGTTTGGAGGCTGCAGACAAACGCAGAAATAGGGAGGGGTGAAGAGTGAGTCACAGCGACCCTCTGCCAACTACAGTTTCAGTTTTAAAATCCGTCCCTTCTTCTGCAGCTACTGACTTTCCAAGGGAAGTAGACAAGTATCTAAGAGATCCTCCCGGTGCTCTTGTTTGCTATAACTCCCTGAAAAGAGCCAAGACCCGCGGCCTTGCTGGAATCATTTCCAATGTCCTACGAGGGGTGAGGGCGCTGACCTTCCCCTAAGCCCCCAGCGCTGCTGGCCGCCTCGGCTCTGGGCTCAGCCCAGAAGCCCCCTCAGTGGTGCCGAAGGGACCCGGGAAGCTGCAGAGGGAACCTCTTTTCTCCGAGGGTGAGAGTCCTCGCAGACCCCGATGCAGGTCACCTGCCCAGACCTCACCTGAGCTTGAAGATCCCCCCAGACCCCGCGACGCTCCAGAACCCCCAGAGTGCTCTCCACCTGAGCCCTGGTCCTCTAACGAGCCTCCAAAATGAAGGTCACACCCTGGCTTCCGCCTTTACTGCCTCTTAGCGGGTCCAAACGTGGGCGCCACAACAGGTAAGAGAGAAGAACTAAGCATTGCGGGCCGAGCCCCCAGCTGCAAGCCACCCCTACCTGGCTCCAGACCTGGCGGTTAGCGCTGAGACTGGAGGCATCATAAAAGGCGACCCGAGAAAGCAGGAGGCTCAGAGTGACGTGGGCTGCGGCTCCCTGGAGGATCTCTCTCCTCTGAGCCAAGCATATGGGAAAGGCCACCAGCTAGAGGGGACACTGTCCCCGCCCACAGCCCCTCACCAGCTAAGGCGGCTAACGTCCCCAGGGAATTGAGGTCACAATGTGAATAATGATATTGAGGGACCGTGATTAAAATACAAGGATCTATATAGACAAAATAGAAACAAGACATACTTATTTTTAAAGTGATAACAATGCCAGAAGCACATTGTAGTCCCAGGAGGACAGTGAAGACAGAAAACGCAGTAAAAAAATAAATAAAACTGACCACCAAAAATTAGCAAGAAATAGAAAATAGTAAACCTTGAACTGAAAGAATTCAGAATGCCCTAAAACAACAAATAAGGGGAAAAGCAAAAGTAGATAAAGTCAATTTCAAAACATCAAAGATAAAAACATCTAAATGCTTCCAGAAAAAGTCTTTTAAAATCATGCACGTAAATATGAATAGGAATCAAGTTGTATCATACGTGTCAGTGTCACGGGCGAGGCAATGGTATAATCATCTTTACATATTAAAGGAAAATGATGCTCAGACTTCGAGCAAGCTCATCTATTATTTAATGCTAGGGTAAGATAAGATTTGTCAGGCATATGAAAAGATTGATGAATCTGACTACAGTGAAATTAGGAGCTTCTGTTCCTCAAAAGACACTCTAGGAGAATGAAAAAACAAGACACAGAATAGAAAAGATTTTTGCAGTACCTGTAACCAAAAAAGTTCATATTAAAAAATCTTACCAGTCAATAAAAAAGAGAAACAACTCAAAAGAAAAATGGCTAAAAGAATGCGAACAGATCCTTCAGATACTTAAAAACAGAAGCAGAGTGGCTAGCATCGCACATGACAAATATCCTCTCATCAGTAATCAGGGAAAGGCAAGGCAGACCGTGCCAACACGTGCCTCTCTCACCAGCATGCCCACCAAGACACGCGGGCATGCTCACAGCAGCCTGGCCTGCAAAGCCGGAAACGGGAAACTGACCAGCAGCCATCAGCACGGTGAAACTCACAATACGTACTAGACTGTGCCGGATATAAGAGAGGTCCGGATGCATGCGAGGCACGGATGCAATGCCAAAATACACCTTTCAGCGAAACAGGAAGACTTGTGATTCCACCCTTGTGAAATCCAGGCGATGGTTCCGTTTGTGTGAGGTTCATCAGCGCATGCTTGCTAAGTCCCTTCAGTTGCGTCTGACTCTTAGCAACCCTATGCACTATAGCCTTCTAGGCTCCTCTGTCCATGGGATTCTCCTAGCAAGAATGGGTTGCCGTGCCCTCCTCCAGTGGATTTTCCCAACCCAGGATCATACCTGCATCTCTCAAATCTCCTGTCTTGGCAGACAGACTCTTTACCACTAGCACCACCTGGGAAGAAACTCATCAGATGCAGAATTAAATGTCTGGTGATAAAGCAACAAAGCATGGACAAGACTATCTCAAAGGCCAAGGTCGTTGTTACCTAGAGGAGCAAGGGCTGGGGATCCTAGGCTGCAGGTAACACTGTATCCCGTGGCCAGGGAGCTGGCTCCAAAGGAGTCTCATTTACCCATTTGTCAACCTGTATGTATGCTCTGTGCCCTTTACAATGCATCTGTGTTAAAATTCAGGAAAAGAAGTAAAAAATGAGATAGGGAGGAAGGAAGGAAAGAGGGAGGGAGAAAAGAAGGCAAGAAAGAAAGGGGGAAGAAGGGAGGAGGGAGGGAAGTGGGGGGATGGAGAGGGGAGGGATGGAAAAGAGATTCACGTCAGGGAGTACCTGAGGGGAAGACAGGTGGCTCTTCTCCAGGAAGACGGACAGAACTGTGGTCCTCAGCAGGGCTCCAGCCCCCCACACTGAGAACTACTTCTCAGCCACAAGAGCAGGTTCTCCAAGACTCTAAGTCCAGAGTACTTATGCATTCATTTATACTGAGAAATAAAAAGAGGTTCGACCATCTACATAAGCTAATGAATGAACTCACTTAAAAGGAGGTGTATGGAAAGTTTACAAAGGTTGGTTCAATTTTTACAATAAGAAATTTATAAAAATACAAGGTAACACTTTTCATTATTAGACTAAGTAGCTGTTAAGGTGAGAAGCATCACTGTGACAAAGAGCAATGTTATATCCTGACAAAACAGAATAATAGATCAAGAAGATATAGTAGTTGTGAATATATATGCCTTTTAAAATATCATATCACAATATATAAAGTAACAACTGACAGAATTATGAGGGAAAATAGAGGCAGCAAAATTTATTATTCAAGATCTTAACAAAGCCCTCTTAGAAACTGGTAGATCAGAGGAACAAAAAAGCCAAAAACAAAAAGGCATAAATACATATAAAGTTTGAATGACAAGATTAATAAAAAGCTCTAAGTAAAATGTGTGTGTGTGTCTGTGTGTGTATAGGGGACCTTTCACAACCACAGATAAGGAAGCAGATTGGAAGGTCTGACACCCAAACAATCCATCCAGGCATAATATATTCTCTGAGCAATAAGATTAGAAATCAATAACAAAAGATGATTAAAAATAAATAAAACCCCATATGTCCACAAACGAAATAATCAATCATTCTGCTAAAAAAACACTAGGACAGAGTAAAGCATAAAAAACACACGAGACAACACAGCCAGACTACAGCGACTGCTGCCCATGTTTAAACATCATCAGAGAATAAGGAAGAACATGGAAGAAAGGAGCTAAACATTCAACTCAAGGAGAAAACAAGAGAGAAACAGAAGCAACCCGAAGAAACAAGAGAAAAGGAAGCGCAACAGATAAGAACAGAAATCAATGAAATAGAGAAGATTAGCAAAACCAAAACCTCTGTCTCTAAAGGATTAGCAAAATACACAAACCTCTGGCAAATCTGATCAATAAAGTGAGGGGAAGATGCAAATCTGCAGAACACAGAACCCGAAAGAGAAAACAACTATATGAGCAACAGAGATTTTCTGAGATGAAGCCATCCATTTGAAAAGAGAAGTAAAATGGATCAATCCCTCAGAGAGACAATATCCCCAATTGCAGCAAGAAGAAGTAGAAGATTTCAATTTAAAATGTGCAATGGTAATTAAACTCCTCCCAAGGGAAAACAAAACAAAACAAAACAACCACAGAACCAGGCCTAGAAAGCTCCACAGAAAGTCACGTCGGAAGTTCAAAGGAGAATTTCTGTCTCCAGAAGTTTCAAGTTGTTCCAGATAATGAGAACACTTTTATTAATTTTAAACACCTAGGGTTCTGTTGATTCCAAAGCTGTCAAAAAAACACTTCAAAAAGCAAAGTAAAGACTCATTTCACTTATAAATAAGCTTATTTATATATTTTCTAATTGACTTTAACATTGCGTCAAAAATAATATATCATCATAAGTAGAGTTTATCAAAGGAATGAAAAGAAGGTTGAACATCAGAAAATCTATGAACGCAATTTACCACTGTAAGGTACTAAGTTAATAAAGCAAAAAATATTGACTAGGTCAGTAGAAGTCCAAAAAGTTGTACTTGGAAATATACAACGTATTTTTAAATAAAAACTCAGAAAACTGGAAATAAAGGGGAATTTTCTTTTTCAGATAACTATGAACTTATACTGAGAAGGCAATGGCATCCCACTCCAGTACTCTTGCCTGGAAAATCCCATGGACGGAGGAGCCTGGTAGGCGGCAGTCCATGGGCTCACACAGAGTTGGACATGACTGAGCGACTTCACTTTCACTTTTCACTTTCATGCATTGGAGAAGGAAATGGCAACCCCCTCCAGTGTTCTTGTCTGGAGAATCCCAGGGACGGGGAAGCCTGGTGGGCTGCTGTCTATGGGGTCGCACAGAGTTGGACACGACTGAAGTGACTTCCAGCATGAACTTACATTCTATAGCAATCACCATATTCAGTGAATTAATTTGAGACATGACTCCTTAAAGACCAGAACAAGAAATCAACCATTACTATCTTTCCTTGCAATACCCTGACCAAGGGAAAATTAAGAGAACAATCTTAATTTAGCTAGAGTTAGAAGAACTTATCAAGAAGAGTGAAAGTGGTCCTTATTTGTAGACGATATGATCACGTAAACAGAAAAGTCATCAGAATCAATAGATAAAATATCAGAATTGACAAAAGTTCCACAAAATTAAGAGGTTCAATGTTACAATGCAATAGTGTTCCTTCCCACTGGTCATTTCTAACTAAAACACATCATAGCAAAACAATATAACCTCTACAATAGCTAGAAAAGCTACAATGTGTCCAAGAAGAAATATAATAAAGAATTCATGATACTTTGATGGAAAAAGTTGTAAAATTTATTCAAGTATATAAAGAAAGATCAAAATAGAGGGAAAATATACCATATCCAATGACAGGATGGCTTAGCCTTCAGAGAGATGGCAATTCTAATTCTTTGCAAAAGCCTTATTTTAATGAGAGTTCAATGAAATTTTTCAAGAGTAAGTTTTGCAAACTTCAACAATCTTATTTTAACATTGATATGGAAGCATAAAGTCTATGAAAGAAGTCAATTTCAGAAAGAGGAGAAGAGTGAAAGGGGACTTAGCCTACAAGATATGAAGAAATTCTACAAAGCACTAATTTTAAAGAAATGTGGTTTGGGTATAGAATTATTGAATTGTTGTTTAGTCACTCAGTTGTGTCTGACTCTTTGCGACCCCCATGAACTGCAGCACACCAGGCTTCACTGTCCTTCACTGTCTCTCAGAGTTTGCTCAAGCTCATGTCCATTGAGTCAGTGATGCCATCCAGCCATCTCAACCTCTGCCACCCCCTTCTCCTCACCAGTACAATAAGACAGAAGGCTCAACAGCAGACTCATGTATTTAGGGACCTATTTTCTGAGAAAGATGACATCACACTTCAGTGAGAGGAATAGATTTTTTTAATTGATAATATTGGGTACAAAGAGCTCACTTTGTGGATAAAATACAAATTCCCTCACACCCTAGGAAAAATGATCCCTAGCTTAGTTAGAAACAAATGCAGTAACTATAATAATAATGCTAATAGAATAAGTGCTAGAAAAAATGTTATCTTGAACTGAATACGCACTTTCATATGATACTCAAAAATATAAAATCTAGTAAAAAATATTAATAGGTGGATTTAAACATGACAATATTAAAGACTTGGGTTCAAGTTACAGAATCACATCATTAAACAGGTAGATGACAGATCAGGGAAGTTTGCTTCTTAAAAGAAGTCAGCAAGAAATTGACACCTGGAATATGCAAGGGATGGTCAAAACCCAACAAGATGACAACCATAGATTTGTTAAGTGAGTGATGCATATGGAAGGGGAAAGCTGAACAGCTGCTATGTGATGGAGAGATGAACAGCTTCTCTCGGAACCCCAGAGGTGCCAGTTAAAGCAATCCTAAGACTACATTCTGCACCCATCCCTCTGATGGCACAACTTGCAGAGAGCCTGAAAACGTCAGTGAGGATGTGGTGAGCAGAAGCCCTCGTGCACTGCTGGTGGGATACAGCCCGTCACGCCAGCGTGGAGAGCAGGTGGCTGCCCCTGGTGAGATTAACCATGTGACGCAGGACCCGGCAATCCTGTCCTGGGTGGGAACCGAGAGAGGTCAAACACAAGGTCGTAGAGTTTGGAGGGAGAGTGGGGAGGTCACCAGAGATACCCAGGTGTTCATGGGAGAGAAACAGAGCAGGTAAGATGTGGGGGATGTGGGTGGTGCGAGTGATGAACCAAAAGTCAGGAGTCCCTGGAGGTAGGTAGGCACATTTTAAAAAGTGTAGCGTTGAGTGAGAAATAAAAGTAATAAACAGAATGCGGTCTGTGGCACAACAGCGTGTAAGGAAGTTTCTTTGAAAATGAGATTCTTGAAGTTGCACAAATATTTAAGGACAGGTAGAAATGTATTAGAGTGAGTCAGTGGGTGTAAAAGAAGGGACTGGGAGGATCACAATCTGGGATGAAGGAAAAACAGAAAAAAGGAGCAGAGAAAGCAACACTCTTACAGGGAATGATGAAGACAGAGCATCAAGAAGTGAGGAGTATGATTAACAGCCCTCTGAAAAGTAAGTGTTAGTCATGTCTGAGTCTTTGTGAACCCACAGACAGGGCTACAGCCTGTGAGATTCTCCAGACAAGAATACTGGAGTGGGTAGCCATTCCCTTCTCCAGGGAATCTTCCCAATGCAGGGATTGAACCCAGGTCTCCTGCATTGCAGGCGGATTCTTTACCAGCTGAGCCACCAGGGAAGACCTAACAGCCCTCCACAAACATGCAAACCAGAGTATTCCCAACAAAAGTATATAAATAAATAAAAGCATGTACTTTGGAGAGACCTCGTAGAATGAGTTTGGGGGTCTTTCTTCCTCTGCAAATTTATGGGAAATGTTGAGTAGGTTAGGAGTTAACTCTTCACTAAATGTTTGGTAGAAATCTCCTGCGAAGTTATCTGGTCCTGGGCTTTTGTTCACTGGGAGTTTTTCCTTTTTTCAATTGGCTTATTTTTTTTTTTTTTAACTGGTAATTCAGTTCAGTCCCTCAGTCGTGTCTGACTCTTTGTGACCCCATGAATTGCAGCATGCCAGGCCTCCCGTCTATCAACAACTCCCGGAGTTCACTCAGACTCACGTCCATCGAGTCGGTGATGCCATCCAGCCATCTCATCCTCTGTCATCCCCTTCTCCTCCTGCCCCCAATCCCTCCCAGAATCAGAGTCTTTTCCAATGAGTCAACTCTTCGCATGAGGTGGCCAAAGTACTGGAGTTTCAGCTTTAGCATCATTCCTTCCAAAGAAATCCCAGGGCTGATCTCCTTCAGAATGGACTGGTTGGATCTCCTTGCAGTCCAAGGGACTCTCAAGAGTCTTCTCCAACACCACAGTTCAAAAGCATCAATTCTTTGGCGCTCAGCTTTCTTCACAGTCCAACTCTCACAATCCATACATGATCACTGGAAAAACCATAGCCTTGACTAAGCGAACCTTTGTTGGCAAAGTAATGTCTCTGCTTTTGAATATGCTATCTAAGTTGGTCAAAACTTTTCTTCCAAAGAGTAAGCGTCTTTTAATTTCATGGCTGCAGTCACCATCTGCAGTGATTGTGGAGCCCCAAAAATAAAGTCTGACCCTATTTCCACTGTTTCCCCATCTATTTCCCATGAAGTGATGGGACCAGATGCCATGATCTTCATTTTCTGAATGTTGAGTTTTAAGTCAACTTTTTCACTCTCCTCTTTCACTTTCATCAAGAGGCTTTTTAGTTCCTCTTCACTTTCTGCCATAAGGGTGGTATCATCTGCATATCTGAGGTTATTGGTATTTCTCCCAGCAATCTTGATTCCAGCTTGTGCTTCTTCCAGCCCAGCGTTTCTCATGATGTACTCTGCATAGAAGTTAAATAAGCAGGGTGACAGTATACAGCCTTGACGTACTCCTTTTCCTTTTTGGAACCAGTCTGTTGTTCCATGTCCAGTTCTAACTGTTGCTTCCTGACCTGCATACAGATTTCTCAAGAGGCAGGTCAGGTGGTCTGGTATTCCCATCTCTTTGAGAATTTTTCACAGTTTATTGTGATCCACACAGTCAAAGGCTTTGGCATAGTCAATAAAGCAGAAATAGATGTGTTTCCAGAACTTTCTTGCTTTTTTGATGATCCAGCAGATGTTGGCAATTTGATCTCTCGTTCCTCTGCCTTTTCTAAAACCAGCTTAAACATCTGGAAGTTCATGGTTCACATATTGCTGAAGCCTGGCTTGGAGAATTTTGAGCATTACTTTACTAGCATGTGAGATGAGTGCAATTGTGCGGTAGTTTGAGCATTCTTTGGCATTGCCTTTCTTTGGGATGGGAATGAAAACGGACCTTTTCCAGTCCTGTGGCCACTGCTGAGTTTTCCAAATTTGCTGGCATATTGAGTGCAGCACTTTCACAGCATCATCTTTCAGGATTTGAAATAGCTCCACTGGAATTCCATCACCTCCACTAGCTTTGTTCGTAGTGATGCTTTCTAAGGCCCACTGGACTTCACATTCCAGGATGTCTGGCTCTAGGTGAGTGATCACACCATTGTGATTATCTGGGTCATGAAGATCTTTTTTGTACAGTTCTTCTGTGTATTCTTGCCACCTCTTCTTAATATCTTCTGCTTCTATTAGGTCCATACCATTTCTGTCCTTTATCGAGACCATCTTTGCATGAAATATTCCCTTGGTAGCTCTAATTTTCTTGAAGAGATCTCTAGTCTTTCCCATTCTGTTGTTTTCCTCTATTTCTTTACACTGATCGCTGAGGAAGGCTTCCTTATCTCTTCTTGCTATTCTTTGGAACTCTGCATTCAGATGCTTATATCTTTCCTTTCCTCCTTTGCTTTTCACTTCTCTTCTTTTCATAGCTATTTGTAAGGCATCCCCAGACAGCCATTTTGCTTTTTTGCATTTCTTTTCCATGGGGGTGGTCTTGATCCCTGTCTCCTGTACAATGTCACAAACCTCAGTCCATAGTTCATCAGGCACTCTATCTATCAGATCTAATCCCTTAAATCTATTTCTCATTTCCACTGTATAATCATAAGGGATTTGATTTAGGTCATACCTGAATGGTCTAGTGGTTTTCCCTACTTTCTTCAATTTCAGTCTGAATTGGGCAATAAGGAGCTCATGATCTGAGCCACAGTCAGCTCCTGGTCTTGTTTTTGTTGACTGTATAGAGCTTCTCCATCTTTGGCTGCAAAGAGTATAATCAATCTGATTTCAGTGTTGACCATCTGATGATGTCCATGTATAGAGTCTTCTCTTGTGTTGTTGGAAGAGGGTGTTTGTTATGACCAGTGCATTTTCTTGGCAAAGCTCTATTAGCCTTTGCCCTGCTTCATTCTGTACTCCAAGGCCAAATTTGCCTGTTACTCCAGGTGTTTCTTGACTTCCTACTTTTGCATTCCAGTCCCCTATAATGAAAAGGACATCTTTTTTGGCTGTTAGTTCTAAAAGGCCTTGTAGGTCTTCATAGAACCATTCAGCTTCAGCTTCTTCAGCTTTACTGGTTGGGGCATAGACTTGGATTACTGTGATATTGAATGGTTTGCCTTGGAAACGAACAGAGATCATTCTGTCGTTTTTGAGATTGCATGCAAGTACTGAATTTTGAACTCTTTTGTTGACCATCATGGCTACTCCATTTCTTCTGAGGGATTCCTGCCTGCAGTAGTAGATATAATGGTCATCTGAGTTAAATTCACCCATTCCAGTCCATTTTAGTTCACTGATTCCTAGAATGTCGACGTTCACTCTTGCCATCTCTTGTTTGACCACTTCCAATTTGCCTTGATTCATGGACCTGACATTCCAGGTTCCTATGCAATATTGCTCTTTACAGCATCGGACCTTGCTTCTATCACCAGTCCCATCCACAGCTGGGTATTGTTTTTGCTTTGGCTCCATCCCTTCATTCTTTCTGGAGTTATTTCTCCACTGATCTCCAGTAGCATATTGGGCACCTACTGACCTGGGGAGTTTCTCTTTCAGTATCCTAGCATTTTGCCTTTTCATACTGTTCCTGGGGTTCTCAAGGCAAGAATACTGAAGTGGTTTGCCATTCCCTTCTCCAGTGGACCACATTCATATTTTGTATTTCTCCCTAATTCTTGCAAGACAGTCTTGGAAATTGTATATTTCTAGGAATTTTTTTACTTCATCTAGATTGTGCATTTTATTGACATATAATTGTTCATAGTAATCTCTTACAATCCTTTGCACTTCTGTGGTGTTTGTAACTCATCCTCTTCTATTTCTGACTGTATTGATTTGGGTCCTCTTTTTTTCTTGATGTGTTTGGCTAAAGCTTTATCAATTTAGTTAATCTTTTAAAGGAGCCAGCTACTCTGGATATTTATCTAAAGAAAATGAAAACACTAATTACAAAAGATATTTGTACCCCTGTGTTCATTCCAGTGCTATTTACAATGGCCAAGAATGGGAGCAACCTAAAAAAAGTGCGCACGGATAGATGAATGGATGAAGAAGATGTGGTATACATACACAATGGAATATTACATGCCTTACAAAATCTTACTATTTTCAAAAATAATGGTGGACCTGGAGGGTATTGTGCTAAGACACAGAATGACAAAGAATGACAGAGAATGACAAATGCTGTATGATCACTTAGAAGTGGAATCCAAGAAACAAAACAAGTGAACAAAAATAGCAGTTCAGAAACAATACCTGTGGCAGATTCATTTTGATATTTGGCAAAACTAATACAGTTATGTAAAGTTTAAAAATAAAATAAAATTTAAAAAAAAAAAAAAGATGAAGAACAAACAGGTGGCTGCCAAAATGGGCAGGAGGGGAAGGAATAAATAAATAAAGTGACAAGTCATAGATGAGTAGGAAATATTTGCAGTATCTTCATGATATGTATGGCAAATAAGGAAAAATAACTCTTACCTATTTCTTAATAGAAAACAGTCAATAAAAAGTGAGCAAAGACTTGAACTTCATAAAACAGGGTATCAAAACGGCCAATAAATATGAAAAAGTGTCCAATTTTATTAGTTATCAAGTAAATGTATTTGAAAACCAGAAAGAACTCCAGCAGTGTTCTCATGTAAATGGCTTACGTTTTAAAAAAAACTGACCGCACCAAGTGTTGGCGAAGGTATGAAGCAGCAGAAACCCCATTGGAAGTGGAGATGTATGTAACTTTGAGAAGCTGTTGGACATTGTCTATCAAAAATAAACATCACCTCCTCTCTGACCCAGCCATCCTACTCTTAGAACCGAAATGTGTCTGCACGCGCCCCAAAAGACATGTCCACCACGGGGCAGTATTCTATTAGCCAAATGCTAGAAAGAACCCGAGTGTCCCTCATTAGTATTAATAGAATAGATGAATGCACAGCGTCAGTTCCTGCAACGGGTAGGGATGCCCCATTGGCACCCTTGATCACAGGGATGCACCCCACAGACCTGATGTCTCTGAAAGATGCCGGACTCAAAAGAGGGCCGGCTGTGTGATACCATTCGTGTAAGTTTGGGGGAAATCGATGGCCACACGGTGAGAACAGCAGTGACAGCCAACGGGCAGTGGCTGCGAGGGGCTGCGAGCGAGGCTTCTGAGCTGACGTTCTTATCTCCCTGTTGGCGGCAAGAGTGTCCTTTCTCTGTGTGCCTCGCTCTTCCAAGCCCTTTGGATCATGCTTTTTAATATTTTCTAAAAGAGGCTATCTTAAGAGGAATAAGAGAATACCACTGAGTTCACAAGACTGACTGAAACATGGAGAGTTAAAGACACCCCATCCTTGTTAGCGTATTAGAATTGCAAGCACATTTAAGTGCTTTGGAGGTTTGTTTGCTAGTCGGTCAGGTGAAATACGAGAAAGAAAAGAAAGTGTATCAGATATATTCATTTCACTTAAAATATAGTCAAGCATTAATCAAAGCTGAATCTAAAGGGGTAAAGAAGTTATTTTTTAATGTGTGGTTTTAATAAGCCAAATAATAGTTTCTAAAACATGAGGCCCTAAGTGACCCTGGAATCACATTTTCGGTGGACACAAACAATTCTCAGGGTCCTGAACACGTCCACACGTGATGCGTGAGCACAGGCCTAGGGATCAAACGAACAGGGAAGGTCAGATGCCACCACCCCTGTGACTCGAATTACACTCATCCTGGTCACCACGCAGGTCATTCTTCAGGTGTCCGTACAACTCCCTCAGGGCTTCCTCTCCAGAGGGTGTCTCATCTACCCACACCCACTGTCACATCATGGAACCACTGTGGTCCTGCTGGAGAGGTTATTGCTGTTGTTCAGTTGCTAAATCATGTCCCACTCTTTGCGACCCCATGGACTGCAGCACTCCAGGCTCCTCTGTCCTCCGCTGGCTCCCAGACTTTGTTCAGATTCATGTCCATTGAGTCAGTGATGCTACCTAACCATCTCATCCTCTGCCACCAGGGGTGATCAAAGTCAACTCCTCCTGTGCGAGTTGTAAATGCTTAATGCGATAAATTTTATGTTTATGTGTGGTTTACCACAGTTTTCTTTAAAACAAATATGATGAGGATCCGGAGGTGGCATTTCCTTCTTCCTTTATCCCAGGGTCTCCCTGCAGACACTGGCTCTGTGACTGCTTAGTTGCCGGCTCCTCTTTGGAGCTCATGTGGGTGCATTCAAAACCCATCCAGGGTGTCCTCGCTCTGATCTCCAGAATCCGTGAACACGACCTGTGGGCAAAAGAAAATCTGCAGGGACCAGGAAGGGTCTGAGGCTGGAGATGACCCTGGGTGCTCTGGGCCACTGCGAGGGTCCTTCCAAGAGGAAGACAGGAGGTCAGAGGGGATGTGAGAATGGGCACACACGTCAGAGAGAGGCTGGAAGAAGCTAGCTTTGAAGACAGAGGAGGGGTTCCCCAGCCTGGGGATGCTGGCAGGCTCAAGAAGCTGGAAAAGGCAGCAAACAGCTTCTCCCCACAGCCCACCCCCCTCAGAAGGCCCACAGCCCTGCCACCCTCTCTGGACTTGAGCTCTAGAACCGTAAGATCGTAAATCCGTGTGGGTTCAAGCCACTACATTCATGGTCATTTCCTCCAGCAGCAGGAGAAAAATGAACACAGTCTTCAAATACCATCAGTCTCCCCACCATGGACAGGCCTTTGCTTCTCAGCCCTGACACCACTTCTGTCCATTCGTCTGTCTGTCCTTCCCTATGGGACTCCTCAGTTATTCACACATTCTGCCTGGGGCTCCCAGGATTAATCCCCTGCCCTCACAGTTCAAGAGCCTCTCCCCAGGCCTGATGCAAAGAGCAGACTCATTGGAAAAGACCCTGATGCTGGGTAAGATTGACGGCAGGAGGAAAAGGGGATGGCAGAGGATGAGATGGTTGGATGGTATCACCGACTCAATGAACATGAGTTTGAGCAAGCTCTGGGAGATGGTAAAGGACAGGGAAGCAGGGTGTGCTGCTGTCCATGGGGTCACAAAGAGTTGGACACTGAGCAACTGAGCAGAAGCAACCCTGGTCCTCACGAGTGTAGACACAGCCACAGCCAAACTCCATTTTGAAACCCCTTCCCACTTGAGAAGAATTCTGGTCTTCTCGATGGCTCCCCGTAGGAGGCCAGAGGAACAGGCTGCCAATTACGCTCTGCTGTTTGGAAGCCATCATGGAATCTTCCAATTAAAGGTATTTTAATTACTCCTAATCCCAAGGCCCGAACCAGATCTCCCTGCCTCCCGATACGGATTCTGGAAAGAGCACAAATGAGGTTCTTCCCAAGACAGACTCTCTGAGGCCTACCTGAGCCGCTATCTTTCCCTTTGGAATGTACTTTAATTACGCACTGCTAGTCACAACACTTTACATCTGAGAAGGAAATTGTATAATCCCTTTAGTGACAATTAAGAGGAAGGATTTGGCTGCAGGTCATCAGGACCATCTCCAGACATTGCCAGGCTGTTCTCGCTTTAATCCTGTTATCTTGTTTCCTTGGGGCACCTTTCTTTATTACTTTCCAAACCTTATCAGGGAGGAGAAAAAACAATCAGAATACTTGCATGATGGTTATCTTGGAATAAGTGGTTGGAATCCATACAGCCCATCTCCAAGACCTGGACACCAAGAAGTTGCTTTGGGAGCCATTCAGCCCAGGCCTGGAGGAGAAGCTCTGATGCAGTCAGTGTGCGAGGCCTCCTGGGGTCCAGCATCAGGAAGGATGCTCAGAACATGGACCCCTCCCGGGGCGCAGGAACCTGGCTGACCCTGATGTCTATCAAGGGCAGAGATACAAGTGGCCATGGCGGCCACATTTCCTTTCACACTGAGTCTGAGGTGAGGATTAGCCTCTGCTTGCTTGTGCAGGTAGGCTCTGGCTGAATATCTCAGTGTCCTTAACAAAGTTGTAAAGAAAGTCTGGAGACAGTTAACTGCCCTGCCTGTTCCCCATGCAGTGAGGCAAGCTCGTCTTTGATAAGTGCTCTCTCTGTATTTGGATGAAACTCATATTTTTGTTGCAGGAAAGAGCAGGTTCTGAATCCATGATGGATCTGCTTCTTTGACTTTAACCTTTGTTTTTCATTGCTTTTGTTACGTTGCTGTTGTTGTTGTTTAGTCGCTAAGTCATGTGTGACTCTTTGCAACCCATGGACTGCGGCACACCAGGCTTCCCTGTCCTTCACTATCTCTCAGAGTTTGCTCAAACTCCTGTCCGTTGAGCTGGTGATGTCATCCAACCATCTCATCCTCTGTCATCCCCTTCTCCTCCTGCCGTCAACCTTTCCCAGCATCACGGTCTTTTCCAATGAGTCGGCTCTTTGCATTAGGTGACCCAAGTATTGGAACTTCAATACAATAGGATATTTATTTCTCAGCCTTAAAAAAGAAGGAACTTCTGACATCGGCTACAAGATCGATGAGCTTTGAGGACATTATGCTAAGAGAAATAAGCCAGTCAGTCACAAAGAGACAAATACTATCTCATCAGGTGACCAAAGTATTAGAGCTTCAGCCTCAGCATCAGTCCTTGCAATGAATATTCAGGGTTGATTTTCTTTAGGATTTGATCGCCCTGCTGTTCAAGGGAATCTCAAGAGTCTTCTCCAGCACCACAGTTCAAAAGCATCAATTCTTGGCTGCTCAGCCTTCTTTATGGTCCAATTCTGACATCCAGACATGACTACTGGAAAAACCATAGCTTTGATTATATGGACCTTTGCCAGCAAAGTGAAGTCTCTGCTTTTTAATATGCTGTCTAGGTTTGTTATTATAATCATACATAATGACCTACTTCAGGGAACTCTGACCCTCTGATTAACACACTCCTAACACACTCCTCCTTGAAGTTGGCCATTCCAGGAGAGGTCTGCAAGATAATGGTCTTTACTTCCTCAACTCCTTCCCCCATCTCTATTCTATAAAAGAACCTGCATCCAGACCCCATAAGATGGTTATTTTGAGATGTTAGTCTGACATCTTCCTGGTTAGCTGGCTTTCTGAATAAAGTATTCTTTACCTCAACATCTTCTCTCTTGGTTAATTGCCCTGTCATGCCCAGAGCAGACCAAACTTGGGCTCAGGTAACATTTTTAAGTTTCAAAGAGTGTGCTTTGTTCTGAGCTGCTCTTGTCTTTCTTCCCCATCCACAGGTCCCCGTGGAAACCTGGCTCCTCCTTGGAGGTGGCATTCAAAGGCACGTCTGCCTTCAGCTGCCTCCATGCAGCCTCTGTTCTCTGACCATTGGGCTTAGACATCATTTATCTCCCCATATTCCTGTCTCCACAGTGTCACTGACCACTCACAGGAAACAAAGGCTTCCAATCGTGTGACCTCCGGTTGCCCTTCCTCCTGAAGTCCTTCCCACCTCGATGGAGAAGATGTGTCTTGCTTTCTATTTGACCCACAGTCAATCATGGATGGGGTAGCAGGCCTCTTCCAGGCTGTTTGCTGAGTGAATGAATGGGATGTTGATAGTTGAGAAGGTCTTATTTGTATACTCCTAAAAATCACTGCAGATGGTGACTGCAGCCATGAAATTAGAAGACGCTTACTCCTTGGAAGGAAAGTTATGACCAACCTAGATAGCATATTGAAAAGCAGAGACATTACTTTGCCAACAAAGGTCCATCTAGTCAAGGCTATGGTTTTTCCAGTATTCATGTATGGATGTGAGAGTTGGATTGTGAAGAAAGCTGAGCGCCGAAGAATTGATGCTTTTGAACTGTGGTGTTGGAGAAGACTCTTGAGAGTCCCTTGGACTGCAAGGAGATCCAACCAGTCCATTCTGAAGGAGATCAGCCCTGGGATTTCTTTGGAAGGAATGATGCTAAAGCTGAAACTCCAGTACTTTGGCCACCTCATGCGAAGAGTTGACTCATTGGAAAAGACTCTGATGCTGGGAGGGATTGGGGACAGGAGGAGAAGGGGACAACAGAGGATGAGATGGCTGGATGGCATCACCGACTCGATGGACGTGAGTCTGAGTGAACTCTGGGAGTTGGTGCTGGACAGGGAAGCCTGGTGTGCTGCGATTCATGGGGTCGCAAAGAGTCGGACACGACTGAGTGACTGAACTGAACTGAACTGAAAAAACTGTAACTCAGCTTCCAGATTGCCAGGTGGCCTTGGACAGCCATCCATGGTGGCACTCTGGGCCTCCATTTCCCCATGGATTAACCACAGGGAGTGATTGGGTGATTCCAGAAGCTTCTCCCAGCTCCATGTCTCTGCCAGTATGATATATGCTAGAAACTGATTGACAGACCAATGGTTGCCACCAAAACCTTGGCTTTCTCTGCCCACTGAAGGTGAATAAAAAATACAGAGACAGAGTCTGAGGGAAATAGAAAGGTGGCTTTAATCCTCAGGCGGGGGAAGGGGGCACACAGCAGGCTCCTGTCTCAAGAACTGAGCCCCCCCCACCCCCGCCAATGAGGAGCCTGGGGGATTATATAAAATGAGGGCTCACACTCTGGGGTCGGTGGTGAGGAGCAAAGCGATGCAGGTGACACGGGTTTGATCCCTGGTCTGGGGAGATTCCACATGCCATGGAGCAGCTAAAGCCTGTGCCCCTCCACTACTGAAGCCCTTGTGCTGCAACAAGAGACGTGAAGTGAAGTGAAAGTCGCTCAGTTGTGTTCGACTCTTTGCGACCCCATGGACTGTACAGTCCCTGGAATTCTCCAGGCCAGAATACTGCAGTGGGTAGCTGTTCCCTTCTCCAGGGGATCTTCCCAACCCAGGGAATGAACCCAGCTCTCCCTCATTGCAGGCAGATTCTTTACCATCTGAGCCACCAGGAAAGCTCATGACTACTGGAATGGGTACCCTTTCCCTTCTCTAGCAGATCTTCCCAGCCCAGGAATCAAACTGGGGTCTCCTGCATTGCAGGTGGATTCTTTACCAGCTGAGCCACCAGGGAAGCCCACATATTTTACTTAAGCCTTCTTTCTATATTGCAAACAGAGAAAAACTACAAGGGGAGACCTGTGAAGAGTGCTGTAAAGGTGAATCCCAGATACAGGACATAATTAACATACAGTCCAAGGATAATAAGTGCAAAATGTAGCTCACACAAAGTTAGGGGGCAGAAAAGCAAACTTAGTTACAGACTACACATTAGGAATGGGCTCCCGAGGTGGCCATCGTGGTAAAGTACCCACCTGCCACTGCAGGAGACACAAGAGACGCAGGTTCGATTCCTGGGTCAAGAAGATCCCCTGGAGGAGGGCATGGCAACCCACTCCAGTATCCTTGCCTGGAGAATCCCACGGACAGAGGAGCTGGTGGGCTGCAGCCCGTGGGGTCACAGAGTCGGACACGACTGAAGCAACTTAGCCCGCATGCACAGGTTAGGAACAGGTGAAGGAAAAACTCAGGCCTGCTCACTGTTCTCTTTATCTTCTTTGCTCGCAGGAAAGAAAAGAAAAAGCCATTCCTCTTTTTTCCTTCTCACTGCAACACAATCTTCAACATACAGACCTTCAGTGACACTAAGTTTATAAGGGAAAAAAAAGATATTAATGATGTGAAAATCACAAACAGAGCCAAAACTCTGGTGTCAGAATCAGTTACATTTGTCAAAAAGCTGCAGAAGCCATAGCTGGTCGGATGGCAACAGTCATCAGCTGCTCTTTATTCATGGGGCGGGCAGAGTAACAAAGGAAGTCTCTCTGCGGACATCAACTACAGAGGCTAGTGAAGGAAAGCTTTTAACTAGAAACTTCCAGCTCCTCCTTCCCCAAAAGAGGACCCCAGCCAGCCTGGGCATCTGTCCCTGGCAGGATCAGCCCTTCCAGCAGCGGACAGGTGGGCAGAGTCCAGAACAATTGGCTGCCTGCCCCTGCAGATAATTGAAGACAGGGGAACTAAGAGTCTGGCATCTCCCCTTGGGTGAGTAATTTGACAGCCTGACAGAGAAGGGAGTTTCCCTGTTCCTCAGCTTGGAAGGCAGCTTCCAATCCCTGGTCTATTCCCATTTCAATACAGGCTGATTTCCAGCTGCTAGGGACACCTGGGGTTCTTTTCTATTGAATCTGCATCTCAATGATTGGCGACTGCAGGGGACGGGGAGCCAATTTTTAGCTGTGAGCTTATCAATGCAGGAGTCTGCCCAAAGTGAACTTCATCTGGTCCCCGGAAGGGCATCCCCCCACCCCAGCTGCACACTTCAGAATGAAAGGAAGGATGTCAGTACAGATCAGGAGGGTCACTGGGCAGGACACTTAGCATCACGGCGATCAAAAAGGTGTCAGGACGCCTCCGGGATGACGCACGGGGACCGGATGAAGAGCTCTGCCTGAGAAGCAGGCGGCTTTCTTCTTCAAAGCTCTTGGGTTTCAAAGTCCCCTAGGGAGGGAGGGAAAGTGGGTGGGAGATGAAAACTGGATTCTGAAGATGTGTTAATAAGTGTCTTCTTCGAAGACAGAGCAGTGCCCTCCGAGTGATAAGGCTGTGCACGAAAGGGCGGCTTCCCTGTTATCTGCAGCAGCCGAAGGTCCCGGGAAGTCAGGACTAGACCCCTGGGCACAAGCCCTCACCGGAACTCCAGGGAGGAAACCAAGGCACACGGGGCTGGGAGAGTGAGGGCTGGACAGGTGTCAGAGATGTGATGCTTGCCAAGGTGTTAATTTGCTACCATTCATCTGAAGTGTGGACACCTTCCGGATGTCAACTGAGCATCAGAGCAAGGGAGAGACCAATCCGTTCAATTTGTGGAGAGCAGTCAGTGCCTGGAGCTCGGCCAAGCTGGACCCTGTAGGTGAGTTCCCAGGGCTCTGTGCGCGGTTTAACTCCTGACAGTCCGGCCCTCGGTGCCAGCCAACGTCCAGCTTGTAATACAGTGAGAAAGAGAAGCACTGGGACAGACAGGCCAGGGCTGGGTCCTGGTGACCTTGTCAACCAGCTGACCTTGGAGCTGATTAGAAGACCTCTGGTCCCCAGCTCGCTCACCAGTTGCTATGGGTTACCATCTCTCTGCCGGGAGTGTTGCTGAGATTAACATCTAAGATGCATGTGAAACATTGAGGAACTGCCCACCACTTTCAAGAGAAATGAGAAGATGACCCCCATCACCTGCTCACTCTTGCCCCAAGCCCAGGGTGACGAGAGAGGCTGCAGGGGCAGAGGCCACGGGAGAGCGTAGCCCACAGGTCCTGACCTTGCCCGGATCACACAGGCACAGAGGCACCAGCTGTGAGCGGGCCCCGGCTGGTCCTGGAAGAGAGAAGAAGGGGTCTCACTGCCCCAGCAGCCTCCTGGCAGCCGAGCCAAACCCAGACACATTCTACAAACAGCGGCAAAGCCTCCTGACCCGGCCTCTGCAAAACTCTCCCCAAGTTCATTTATGCATTCGATGGACTTCCCAGCAGAACCACAACAGAGCACTTCTAAAACTTGAGGGATTCTCAGATGTACCCAGAAAACTAAATAGCTAAGGATGGCCCAAGCCTATTGCAACAAAGAATAATAATAAAAAAGAGACTCACATCAAATATGAAGTTGCGTTATTATTCAAAGCAATTAAAGCAAGAGGGTGATGAAGAAAGAGTAGACATAGAAAGGAAAATAAAATCTCCAGAAATAGAGCTAAGGAAATACAGAATTTCAAGGGATGGAGATTGCTGATCTGATGAATGGCCAAGAAAATGTGGTGTGTAAACATTCAGATATTTAAAAGGTCCAACCCGCACCTCAGAGCATATTCCAAAATAAACTTAGATGCGTTAAAGAGTTTAATAGGAAAAAAAGAAAATCATGAAACTTAGAATAAAATGCTGAAAAAAGTTTATCTCATCTCAAAGCAAAGTAAACTAGATCTTTAAGAGCAAATAGTAATAATAATAAATTCATAGAGAAAGTTTATGTATTAAACTGCATAAAGATAAAAACTACTACAAAATTAACATAAACAGAATTCAATTTTAAATACAGCAAAAATAAAATGTCTTAACAATATATAAGTTAAATAGCTTCAATATATAAAGTACTCTTCAAAACCAACAAGAAAATAAGATAATAAACCAATTCTACTGTGAACAAGGAGGATGATTTGTACACAAGTTTGAGCAATCTCCGGGAGATAGTGAAGGACAGGGAAGCCCCACGTGCTGCAGTCCACGGGGTCACAAAGAGTCAGACACTACTTAGCGACTGAGCAGAAACAACAAAGGAAAAGTAAGAATTAAGAAAACGTTTAAAAAATTACCATTGACGGCAATCACATGCACAGTAGCACTTACCACAATAAACTGATTTTCACATATTTATTAAAAATGAAGCACTTACCACAAGCAGAGCTTCCAGAATAGTCAGGACAGCGGCCCGTGGGGGAAAAAATCAAAGGAAAGATCTGTGGTCATGCTGGAAAGGACTGCTTGCTACTGACCAACACTCACTATCACCCCTTGATTATGGGACTCCTTTTATACTAAATAGGTACCATTGCATGTCAGGAAGTCAAGCATCACTGGGCTCCTTTGTTTAATCTGGTGATGCTGTGTGCAAGGCCGCTGCTGAGATGGGGTCCCCAGGGGGCCCTCCTCTGTCTGAACCATATCTGCAGACCAAGGGGCCAGAGGAACAAGATGCTGCCAGAGACCGCATCCAGTCCTAGAGTCCTGTGCCTTCTCTCTCAGGGCCCAGCTGAGGCAGTAATGTTGCAGGACTCACTGCAAACCCTTCACCTGCTCTGAATTCCTGTTCACAGAGGCGGACCTGTTGCAGCTGGTGGCTCCCGCACGCCAGGGACTAACGATCCCCCGCCTCCCGGGGTGGGATCCTCGTTGCCAGCTGACCCGAGAGCGGTGTCAGGGTCAGAACCCCTGCTTCCTGGGAGGCGGCTTCTGTCACCTGAGGGCGACTCGCCAGCAGAGGCGAGCAGCTGCGGCAGTCTGCATGCCAGCAGCGGGGCTGGGTGGACACCCCAGCAGGCACGATCTGTGTGGATGCCACAGCACCGTCCACAACCGCTGACTTGTCAAGATTAAAGACCGGGCAACCAGAGGACACAGAGCGGGCCGGTGCCCGGGAGGCCAGCTGCTGGCGGTGACAACCTTGGTGATGGCGATGGCACTGAGAACAAGGGATGCCGTCAGCAGTGACGATCGCCGGGGCCACGTGTGACTTTTCTCAAGGGGGACAAGCCTCGTGATGAGGAGCCGATGCACAATATGGCTTTGCAGGCTTCTACACCTTCATTTGTTGCTGCTGTTCAGATTCTTTACGTCCCCTTCAACTGCTGCATGCCAGGCTCCTCTGTCCTCCACTAACCCCCATAGCTTTGCTCAAACTCTTGTCCATTGAGTCGGTGATTCCATCCAACCATCTCATCCTCTGCCACCCCTTCTCCTTTTGCCTTCAATCTTTCCCAGCATTGTTTTCCAAGAGAAAAGACCCTTCTCTTCCAATGAGTCAGTTCTTCAGATCACGTAGCCAAAGTATTGGAGCTTCAGCTTCAGCATCAGTCCTTCCAATGAACATTCAGGACTGATTTCCTTTAGGATGGACTGGTTGGATCTCCTTGCAGTCCAAGGGACTCTCAAGAATCTTCTCCAACACCACAGTTCAAAAGCATCCATTCTTGGGTGCTCACCCTTCTTTATAGTCCAATTCTCATATCCATATATGCTATGCTATGCTAAGTCACTTCAGTCATGTCTGACTATGTGAGACCCCATAGACAGCAGCCCACCAGGCTCCCCCATCCCTGGAATTCTCCAGGCAAGAATACTGGAGTGGGTTGCCATTTCCTTCTCCAATGCATCAAAGTGAAAAGTGAAAGTAAAGTCTCTCTGTTATGCCCGACTCTTAGCGACCCCATGGACTGCAGCCTACCAGGCTCCTCCGTCCATGGGATTTTCCGGGCAAAAGTACTGGAGTGGGGTGCCATTGCCTTCTCCAATATCCATACATAACTACCAGAAAAACCATATCTTTGACTAGATGGACCTCTGTCAGCAAGTGAAGTCTCTGCTCTTTAGGTTTGTCATGGTTTCCTTCCAAGGAAAAAGCCTCTTTTAATTTCACATTGCTGTTGTTCAGTTGCTCAGTCATGTCCGACTCTGCAACCGCAGCCCATGGACTGCAGCATGCCAGGCCTCCCTGTCCTTCACCATCTCCCAAAGTTTGCCAAGTTCACGTCCATTGCATCGGTGATGCCATCCAGCCATCCCATCCTCTAAGGCCCTCTTCTGCTCCTGCCCTCGATCTTTCCCAACACTGGGGACTTTAATTTCATATTGTTTTAACCCTTGGGACATCTTGGCAAACTAAGCCATGATCTCCTGGCCTCTGATTCCTCAGTGCAGAGGCCAGAAGGCCCCCACTATGCTGGCTCTTTCTGTAGACACTCAGCCCCTCCCCACGCTCCCGTTTCCCTCTATGTATGCTGGAACCCACACAGTCTCCACCTGCACCCCCAGGCTCCTGCTCCTCCGGCAGGCTTCCAGGACTCCACCAGCGGGAGATGCTCAGGTGAGACGTGAGAAGCAGACTCAGATGCCGTGCTTCCCTCGGTGGATTCAGGTGTGTGGATGGACGGGCGACTGAAAGCCACCACAGATTCAGGATGTGCTTCTCTGAATTCAGTCCAGGTGCTGAGGGCAGCCAAGACCCAGCACATGGCTTTGGTGCAGCGCATTGGGGCCACAGAACAGTTTCTCCTCCTGAACTCCGGGCCCCCAGCCCTCCAGATGTCTTTGAAGACATCTGATTCCCTGACTTCAACACCCTGCTTGAACCTTCTCGAGCAGCTGGTTTTCCTCAGTCAGCCTGAGAGGGTAACAGGCAGGAAGGCCAGGGGTCTCCAAATGGAGGAAGTAGGCTGCAAGCGTCAGACGGGTTTTCTCTCTCTCTTAAGCAGCAGGAGGAAACAAACTAGTGTTATACTTTTTCCCCTTCTCGATACAAATTTAAAAAGAGGTTTCTCTTAAAATTCTGTGTTGCTATAATGACACCTGGTTCTTACACTTAAGTGTTAACTTAAGTGTTAAGACACTTAATACTTAACTTTTCTCAAACCTTGAGCTAACCAATGCATTTTTCTTACGGACGGAAATATTTGTCCTAAGCTATGTTAATGTACTGTGTATTTACCCTAGACTCTGTCTTCAAGCCGGTTCTGCCTAAAGGCTCAGAACCTACTTGACAAACCGGTGTTATACTCATGCATTGTTCTCCTAATCTATGTTAATGAAACTATATATTTGTATGGAAATCTGCCTTTCTTCAAGATTCATGTCAATCGTTTTATGGCCCGGGATGACTCACCTGGTGCCAAGATTATCTCAAAATGCATGCTGTGGGTGAGGGGCCTGGTACCATTTTCTGAGTTTTGAGACATTTCCTTTCTCTAATTAGCAGACTGCTAGTAGCTATATAACATCCAGCTACAGACAAGCAGGGGGGCACTCTTTCTGCTCCCTTCTGATGTCTATGTCAGAAGCTTCCTCTACCTCTTTTATACTTTAATAAAACTTTATTACACAAAAGCTCTGAGTGATCAAGCTTCGTCCCTGGCCCCGGATTGAATTCTTCTCCTCCGGAGGCCAAGAATCCTGAAGTCTTTCATGGTTTAGCAACAACCTTTCAAACCTTGACAGATAGATTCCCAATAGTCCCTCTGACTCCCCGAAACCAATAGCAACAACACAACAAAGGTGAATTTGAGCCAAGCTGGGGAGACAGTGAAGGACAGAGGAACCTGGCGTGCTGCAGTCCACAAGATTGCCAAGAGCCGAATAGGACTTAACAACAACAACCTGAAGTGGGTTATGAACTAAGAATCTTTAGCCAAACACACCACATCTGCAATCTCCTCATCTGGAAAATAGGACACACGGAAGAACTAAGCACAGGACTACAGGCTTCAGTGGACTGCTATCAGGAAGGAATCTCTTACCAAAGGAGGAAACAGACAGAACAGGCTCCCTCTTGAAAGCAGGACTCCAGCTTGGGCCGGACTGTGGAGTCTGAGCTATACGCCCAGTATCTATGGAAACGACATACCAACTGGAAAACCAGGCTCCCTGGAAGGAAGAGCCCCAGGGCTTGTACCTAGACTCCCCATTGTCTAAAAGAATACCCTAATTATGTGTGTAACTGAATAGAATCATAAATTCTATTATGCTTATTGGGGTATGTCCACAGCCCTATTGATAATTGTCCACTGTTAACTACCTAGGCTTAACGCATATGAATCACGGGTTAAGATTGTATCTTTCTTTTCCTTTGTTTAGACTAGTTTCAGGGAATTTGGGGAGGGGGGTTTAAGCACGTACATTTATGGTATATAAGGTTTTCACAAAAACTGGTCAGGGTCCTTGGCTAAGGGGAGACTCTGCCTTGGGCCCACTGGGGTAATAAGCTGCACTCTGCTATCTGCATTGTCCTTCTGAGTGAGTTTGTTTCCCGGAACGCAGGGCTACAACATTACAGCATCATTCCTGGTCCAAAATGGACGTTCAATGAACAGTCCTGGAAGCAGCCCTTGGATTTGATCATCCGTGAATGCCTAGGCCAGCACTGGCTGAATTATTCTCATCTTTCTCCTGGTCACCAGAAGCAGACATTGTCCACTTATTCACATAGTTGCACTTGTTTACCCTAAACACTCTGGACAGCTCTGGTAGGCAATGCTCATGTGCTATCACATGGCTCCTGTCATCTTCCTTTCCACACATTAGGTTAGGATACATACATTTTGTAGGAGCCCAGTTTATCCATGGTTGGGCTGCTCTGCAGGTATCAGAGATGACACCCGAATCTGGGTTTCAGGATGTTTGAGGCAAAGTGTTCCAGAACAAAGGTGTTGAGAAAACCTCATTGTGTGGCCAGCGTTTGTCCTCAAGTGCTTCATCTCCACAGGTCAGAATGGAAGGGAAACAAACTAATCAAGAGTTTGCAAACGTTCCTCTGATCAATCATATGTTTTTTGGCTTCATTAGCTATGGGGCCACAGTCAATCAGGCAATCTCATATTTCATTCTTCACACATCGATTTATAAAGGATGTTCATGGCTGCCTGCTAGTAAGCAGAGTGACACAGAAGCCCTTCCGGACTTCCCTGGTGGCTCAGATGGTAAAGAATCCACCTGCCAATGCAGGAGACTCAGGTTGGACCCCTGAGTTGGGAAGATCCCCTGGAGAAGGGAATGGCTACCCACTCCAGTATACTTGCCTGGAGAAATTCATGGACAGAGGAGCTTGATGTGCTATAGTCCATTGGGAGGCAAAGAGTCAGACACGACTGAGGGACTAACACTTTCACTTTTCGCTTTCGATGATGAAGCCACATGAGGGCGTCTGAAGGTGACACAAAGCCCTCAGTGTCCTGTGACGATGGAAGGGCTACTTACAGTGTGCAGTCTTCACAGAATTCTGTTCTTACTTTAGCCTTTTCATGGGCACCCACTGCACTTCCGTCAGAGGTGGCTTTTCTTGGGTCCTTTCCTTTATCAGCTACAAATGAAGACTTTTCATAAGATAGCTGTTGACCTCTTAGAAAAACATTTTGCACATTTTGGGGTTTCCATCAAGAAAAAGCTACTTGGGCTTCCTAGGTGGCTCAGTGGTAAAGAATCCACTTACCAATGCAGGAGACACAGGAGATGTGGGGTCAATCCCTGGGTCGGGAAGATCCCCTGGGGAAGGAAATGGCAACCCACTCCAGTATTCTTGCCTGGAAAATCCCATGGTCAGAGGAGCTGTCCATGGTAGGCTGCAGCCCATGGGATCGCAAAAAGTCAGACACAATTGAGCATGCACCCACAACATCAAGAAAAATGTGCAACTCGAGCACACATGTTAGGTTTTAGAATTTGACCCCTATCACCTTTGATGCCCTCAAGGCCAGATTCACCAATATCACCATCACCATCCACAGGATGACCACTCCTGCCGTAACCCTGTCCCCATAACTCAGCTGCCAGAACCGTCATGCCCACTGCCCCACCCTTCATCCAGGCCATCTTCTGCTTCCCTGGCCCCTCATGCATATAAAAAAGCAGAATCGTAAAGTCATCCCCACCTTGGTTGTAAAATGCTAGAACCAGAGGGAAATTTAGAGACCAAAAGCCAAGCTTTCTAAATGTGCCAACACTCCCTTGGCTGGTCTTTCCCCATGTTCACTCAGAGGCAGCCAACTCACTGGGGAGAAGTAGGGATTTTTAGAGCTACACTAAAAAAAAATGTTTAAACCATAGTAAATATCAAAATCTTAAGAAAAATCTCTTTTGGAGTTGTAAGAACTGCCATATTTTAAGTATCGAAAAAACATATGGATGCTGTTAATTTAGGAAGGAATACTGATGCTAAAAAAAACTAGTATTCCTACCAAAAAAAGAGAGAAAGTTCACCAACTTCTGAGGAGGAGGAAGGAAAGACACAGGTAAGGAGGAAAGGGGCTTAGAAGCCCATGGGTCCCTAAGAAAGGACCAAACTCCCTGCCTTTCTCCCTATCCTGCAAATCACATATAAGCGAAGAGCCTCACACGGAAGTCCTTTCCCCTGAAGCAGGAAGGGCCCCGGCTGGCCCCGAACACAGTCTGGCTCTCTCCCTACACAACTGCTGATTAAGAACAGTCTATGCAACACCAGGCTGACCAACCTTTCCAGTCTGCCCGGGAATGAGGGTGTCTTGGAACATGGGGTTTTCTGTGCAAAAACCAGCAAGTCCCAGGAGAATCAGGATGCCTGCATCACCCCATAATGGTGCTCACCTCACATAAGTAGGACCAGACATCACAACAGAAACTGAGCCTGAGCGGAATGCAGACCCAGAGAGGGGAAGGGAGGAAGAGAAGAGCAATGGGGACGGAGGCTGCAGGGGAGACCGTGCCACCAGCCGGGCCAGCCCAGAGTCTAGGGGACCCTCTTGATGAAACCAGCGGAGAGCAGGACCAGGGCTATGAGACTCTGCAAGCAAGTCTGAGGAGGAACAGCCTGAGGAGGTGAACCAGGCACCGGCTGGTAGAACTTGGAGAAGGAGTTGAAAAGAAAACTTAATATCCCCCATCAAACAAATGGCACCGTGGAAGCAAAACTTTCTAAAAAGCAAGACACTCTGGAAAAAGGCACACGCAGGACATGACTGAGGGGAAAAAAATGAAATAAAACTGAACTGAGCAAAGAATTTAAGATGATTAAAGAGGAAATCATAAATATGAGAAATAAAAGAGATCTTACAGAACCATAATTGGTGTCCCTAATCAACAGACTCAAACAAAAGAGATCTAGACATAATTCAAGAAAATTTTTACAAAGTAGAAGAAACACTGATTCTAAAGAGCAAAGCCTCACCATTGCACAAGAGAAAAGGAAAAGAGAGGACAATCAACGCCAAGACACAGCCTAGTGAAATTACTGGAGTCTGAGAATCACAGAGAAGCCTTTGAACACATGGGAAACCGTATCAAGGTGTTTGTAACAGAAAACAATTCTAAATAGCCTCAGCCTCGTCCAAAACCATGATTCAGTTCCAGGAGATTAAGAAACCATGCCTCCAGTCTTCAAAGACTTTCTGTTTCCTCAACTAGACTTTCACTCAAATATCTTAGCCAGAGACAAATATTTTTGAATATTCAAAGATTCAAGGAGTATAATTCTTGAGAAAAAGGAAAGAAACCATAGCAAAAGGGTTGACATAAGAACTGACTCTGTTCAGTTCTGTTAAGAATTGTTTTAAGACCAAAATAAGTATAAGAGTTATGATCATATAATAGGAAGTAATTATCATCAACCATGATAATAATAATCCTAGTTCCCTGACCAGGAATTGAACCCGTCGCCTATGTTAGAAGGAAGATTCTTAACCACTGAACCACCAGAGAGCTGGACTCTGCAACCCCATGGACTGGAGCCAGCAAGTCTCCTCCTCTCTTTTCTCTGGGATTTCCCAGAGAAGAATACTGGAGTGGGCTGCCATTCCCTTCTCCAGTGAATCTTCTTGGCCCAAGGACCAAATCAGAGTCTCCTGCATTGGCAGAAGGAATCTTTACCTCTGAGCCACTAGGGAAGCCCTTGAAAAGTCTTTTAAGTATATTCAATTCCATTTTTGGTAGGTTAAACTCTTAATACTTCTTTGTCGTGATTTTGCTCCTCTATACATGTACTGATTTTAAAAAAAAGACATCATTACATGAAAAAAGATACAAAAAAAGCTTATGTTTCTTAAGAGAAAATGCAGTGACTGTGTGTGAGTGTGTGTGTGTGTGTGTGTATTCATAAACTGCTTCTGTAATTATAAGCAGGAAACTGGTAGCTACGGGTGCCTTTGTGGGAAGAACTGGAAAACAAGGATGAAATAAAGACCTTTTCCTTTATCCTATTAATACTTTTAAAATGCATACCTTATAGAAGTCTATTTCTGTAAACAAGAGTTTGGCAAAACTGTTGTCACAGAACAGTGGCTCTCAATCAAGGTCAATTTCGGCCCCCTTCGATGGGGAGGGGTGGGCATCCAGTAATACTGGGCGACCACCAGAGAGGGGCGCTACAGGCGTCAAGCGGGTGAAGGCCCGGGGTGCTGCTCCACACCTCCAGTGCCCAGGACGGCCCCACAGCAGAGGTTTGTCCAGGCAGATGTCAGCTCCAGGCTGAGACACCTAGCGTATAACAGTCACTGTCTCCACGAACACAGCTCCCAGGCAACCATGAGTCACAGGTCTTTTACGTCAGAAAACCCAAGACCCCTCTGCTCTTCCGTTCTGTCCTCTTCTATTACCATCTGACCTTGTCCTTGACTTTGGGCAGAGCATCCCTCACACAAAGCATCACCTGTGCTTTTCTCAGCCCTCTCACCTGTGACTGTCAGGTGATGCTGTAGGGACCAAATGATGTAACGGTTGGGGGAGGACCGTGTAGATGGTCAGCAACTCCGTTCAGCGGGCTGGTTGGCGTGGAAGGAGGAGGGAGCTGCCAGAGCTTGTTCCTGAGCCACAGCCAGGCTGAAGACACGATGACAAGTGAACAGAAGTCCAGTACACTTTAGCTTCAGCTTTAGTAACGGTCCTTCCAATGAATACTCAGGGCTGGTTTCCTTTAGGATTGTCTGGTTTGATCTCCTACAAACCCACATTTATAATAAATGTGGGTTTGTAGGAGAACTGCTACTAAAGCTGAAGCTCCAATACTTTGGCCATCTGGTGTGAAGATCTGACTCATTGGAAGAGACCCTGATGCTGGGAAAGATTGAAGGCGGGAGGAGAAGGGGACGACAGAGGATGAGCTGGTTGGATGGCATCACCGACTCAATGGACATGAGTTTGAGCAAACTCCGGGAGACAGTGAAGGACGGGGAAGCCTGGCGTGCTGTAGTCCGTGGGGTCACAAAGAGTTGGATGCAACTTAGTGACTGAACAACAGCAGCAACAAAACAATGAGTGACTATGCAAATACTATTCTCAAAGTTTATACTACACTGCTGTGCTTCTAAATAGCCTCCAAGTTCTCCCCTCAAACAATCTATCATATTCCAGGACCCAGGAGAAATCATTTTAAGGTGTGGAAGTGTCTGTCCACAAACCTTTGATCTGTCACTGCGGCATGCAATGCTTTGGCACTGGTGCCAAGGATATGGATCATGGTTTCCCAGACATGAAGATTGGACAGTAACCCCCTCTTATCTGTGTCTAGAAGCTGCAGTTACATACAGCTTGTAAGCAAGCCTGCAAAGCAGCCAGTTATTTGCCTGATCTTTCTGGTAAGAACCCTGCATCTGAGGGAGCTAAAGGAACTTAACTAAGGTGTCAGAGCTGCTCTGGAGTCCTGAGAACGGGCCTTGCTGTTAACATGCAGATTTGAGCCTCATGGTGGGGAGCAGCCCCTGAAAGTACCTGGAAGTGTAATATTCAAAGACACTTAACATTAACGTACGTTCAATAAAGCCAGGCGAGAATATAAAGCCCATCTAGACATCATCTTCATCAGACAGTGAAATTAAATTAGATTTTTCCCGATAACCAGCTTCCGGAGGCCCATTTGCATTGCGGGTATGAGATTAGAAGTCAAGTCATTCGATAATGAGGCTGCTTGCAGAATTTCTGAGCCTGCCTTTGGGCTCAAGTTGGTCTCCATTTCACTTCAGATGCACAAAGTTTCAGCTTTAATACAGACGCAGAGGTCACATGGTCAAAGCACCCAGGGCCCTCTAGCCTCTGCCCTGGCATGGGGAGCCCACCAATGCGTCAGATCACCCCACTCCTGACTGAGTCTCTCTGGGACCAAACTTCCATCAGACTCCTCTGAACTCTCTTCCCAAGCAGGCCCTGACTCCTGAGCTTCTGTGTGCCTCTGTGCACTGTCCAGTTTTAGGTGGAATTCTGCCAAGTCCGTGTAGACAGTCCCCTCTGCCCTGGATATTTGATCATCTCGCCGGCACCAATGAGCCTGCCATTCAGGGTGCACAGCCAGGAGCCCCCCAAGTACTTTCTATCAAAGCAGAAGAGTATGTTACTTGTAACAAGTCAAGAAACTGTTACCCAAATCTTGGCTTTCTCTGCACCAATGCCAAACAGAAATACAGAGACAGAGTTATGGAGGAGAAAGAAAGAGAGGCTTTAGTACTTTGCCAGGTAAAGGGGGAACACAGTAGGTTCATGCCTCAAGAACTGTGCCCCGTCCCCCACGATGAGTAGGGAAAGGTTAGAGTCAGGTGGGAGTACATGATAAGGATCAAGTCAGCAATAGTTTTGCATTCTTTTTTCTGCAGTTTCAAAAAGGTGGAGTTTCTGACAAGATTAGGCTATGTGCAGGGTCCTAGGTGGTCTCCTAGTTTTGAGGAGCCTCTGCCTCAGGTGTTTTCACCACTTCTCCTTTGATTAGCAACTATTCTACCCTTCAGAGTAAAAGGTCATGGAGGCCAGAGGCCTGCCTATAAGGAGTGAGTGAGTGAAGTCGCTCAATGGAGTCCAACTCTTTGAAACCCCATGGACTGTAGCCCACCAAGCTCCTCTGTCCATGGGATTTTCCAGGCAAGAATACTGGAGTGGGTTGCCATTTCCTTCTATGAGGATCTTCCTGACCCAGGGATTGAACCCGGGTCTCCCACATTGTAGGCAGATTCTTTACCGACTGAGCCACCAGGGAAGTCCTAGAGGTATAGGAGGAGCCAGTAAAGAATGGGGGACACAAAGGCCTCCATGCCCTGGAGTCCCACAGGGCCCAATTCTGCATCAAGACAGGGAGTTAGTTCTCAAAACACTGTCTCCCCAGCAAGATGGGTGGACTTTAGAGCTAAGGGTTCATGCATCTTCACAAAAGGGCCAGCGTGACCTTCTACATAAGGGTGGGGTTCTAGACAACATGCTCCAACATTCATCCCATGTTCAAAAGTGATGGCCATTCTTGAGGGAGAAATTTTAGCATTAAAATGAGGCAGAAGTCACTGTAGCTGGCGAAATGCAGGCACCCAGTTGAGAGAAGTCATGAAGGTCAGCGAAGGTCGGCATCACATTCCTTACACTCCAGCTGGTCTGGGGGTTGAGTGCAGGAGGGAGTTTGTACCTGCAGGCTGATCTTCACCTTTGAATCAGAATTAGGAGTCCTCACGACTGATTGGTTATCTTTGTTATAGCTATTTCTCTTGCCTGGTAACAGTCACTTTGTAAGTAGATAGGGGAGGAGGTCCCCAGAGAAAGAGAACCAGGTGTGGCTTTCTTGATGTAATAGAAGCCATTTTTGGCCAAAGCCATTTGGACCTCTACAAGCGCGGCCACAGTGCTTGCCTTTAAACAGGTCTCACTAACCAATGGTCTTACGGAAGTGAAGGAACAGAGGGACAAAAGGGGAACAGTCAAGAAACAACAGGGCGGGCCTAGGGCACAGCCCTGAGTCCCCAGTGGATGTACATAACAACATGTCTTTGTGTTCTGCAGGAACTAAGGCTCCCTCCCAGTTGGAGGATGGAAAGATGATGTCAGCCCTCCTGACTTCAATCAATCAAAGCTTGGGCTCTGTGGACCTGTGCCCCAGTTCCATGTTGAACTCTCCTGTGCTTCAGCCTCCTCATGAGTATGCATGTCCCCTTAGGTTAAAACTTCTCCAGTTCTACCCAATCTCAGAACCCCATTGGACTAGCCCCCTACCTTGAATAAAGTCCACCTTACTATTTTATAACAAGTATTATGATTAATTTTTACTTTAACATTCCACATAAAGTTAACTCTGTGTATGAAAAATGTTGCCCACCGTTTCAGTAAACAGAGGCTGTTGCAGCCATCTGCCACTACCACTGCCCTTAAGGATGCCCCTGAAGGGATTCAGGATGGAAAAGCACAGGATGCTGGCCCCACGTGGTTGCTGCTGCTGCTGCTAAGTCACTTCAGTCGTGTCTGACTCTGTGCAACCCCACAGATGGCAGCCCACCAGGCTCCCCCGTCCCTGGGATTCTCCAGGCAAGAACACTGGAGTGGGATGCCACGTGGCTGAGGTGCATACTAAAGGAAAGATTTCAATGAGCCCAGACTCTTGCATTGTCCTATGTATAGAAAGCACTATAATCCTTAACTTGAGTTGTCTGGTTTTCTTTAATTAGCAATAATCTTTTGATGTTCAGACTATCTGGTTTTTGTTGCAAAACCCCCTATATATACTGACTCCTCCCTGGCATCTTCAGAGCCATTCCTCAGACTGATCTGAGCTGTTGGGCTTAAGTTCTAAGAATGTCAGCCAAATAAACATAATTCCCAACTTTCAGATTGTGCAAAATTTTCAGTCAATAACCCTAAGAGGTAGAAAAGTGGTCCCTCTGTCAGGGGAAGCATACTGACTGCAGCCGCCCACCCTGGCCAGGCACCATGGTAACCATTTGCGTGAGTTATTTTATGACAGGAGGTCCTAGTAAGGAACATGGAACTAATAAACCGCCACCAACCAGAAGAGCTCAGGAAAGGTCAAAAGGAGACACCACGTGTCCGACCACTGCCCAAAATCCTTCTCGCCGGGACTCATCTTGACTGAGCAATGTGTGCACCACTGGGAAGGACCCTGAGTCAGAATGATTGGCCAAAGGCCACCCGGAAACTAATCCCATCACCATAAAACCCGAGACGGCGAGCCATGTGGCAGAGCAGTTCTCCTGGGTTCCCGTACCCTACTGATCTCCTGCCCCCAACTCCCGGTGAAGTGAGTGAAGCTGGGTGCTCTTTCCAATTAAGTCCCTTGCTTTGTCAACACATGTGTCTCCTCAGGCAATTCATTTCTGAGTATTAGACGAGAGCCCACTCTCAGGCCCTGGAAGGGGTCCGTCTTCCTGAAACACCTCCATTAAGACAAAATCCACCTTGGTTTTGTTTTGGTTCTCTGAGGCCACAAGAGACCAATCCGCCTGCCACAGAACAGCTCTGCCCACTTCAGAAGGGTATATCCCTTTCCTCTTTGCCTCTCAGCCCTTCCTGTTGCCACTGACCTAACTTCTAGCTGCCTTCACATAGTTTTTTCTTGATGGGTGGAGCTGATGGATTTGCTCTCTCCTGGGTTGAGAGACAGCAAGGCAGCCAAGGTGAAGGACCTTCCAAGAGTGATGATCCATCCTTGGCTGGATCTGAGGCTGGACGTGAGGGCAGAGCTCTGATGGGAGTGCAGGCTAGAGTCGGAGCATTCTGAGTCAGAACCTGATCTTGGAGCCAAGGTTCACTCCAGAGGAGGCTGAAGTCTAGATGGGTTCTGTGGTTAAGGTAACTGAGGACCGCAGGACCACAGACATCTTCTGGGGACCACACATCTCTCAAGACTTGGCATCTTGGGGGTCGTGGGCCATCTCAGACCAATATCACTCTAGAAAGAGTTTTTTTCAAAACAATCTCTCATCACTACTCAACACCCAGCACCAGACTCCAGCATCTTCCTTGTAATACTAGGTTTGCCAGCTTGAGTAAATGAATTAAAAACTATTTTATTAAAATATCCTAGTGTGCATTACCAGAGGAAGAAGAGACTAGAGGAAGATATGAAGAAGACAGGAAGAAAGGTGACGACAAAGATAAAGATAAGAAAGAGAAGCTGGAGGGGATAAAGAGTGATAAAGAAATGAAGAAGGATGAGAAAGAAATAAAGGAGGAGGAGATGAAAGTGATGAAGAAGGATGAAGTGAAAGAGGAGGAGGAGATGGAATTGATGAAGAAGATGAAGGAAAAAAAGGATGAAGAGGAAGAGGTGATAGAGAAGATGAAGGTGATGAAGATAGATGGGGAGAAGGAGGAGGAGATGGAATTGATGAAGAAGATGAAGAAAGAAGAGGGGGAGGAGATAATGGAGGTGACGGAGGTGATGGAGGAAGAAAGAGAAAGAGGAGATGGAGGAAAAAAAGAAGGAGATGGAGAAGGAGGAGGTAATTATCAGGAAAGGGGGAGAGTTCCTCTCCAATCAACATTTCCGTAAATTTCAGACTGCCCACAGCCTTCAAGAATGTGGGGTGAACGTGAGTGGCCAAACACCCCTGGACATCCTGAGTGGCTCTGACAGAGACCACAGTGGGGATCAGTCACCACCAATCAGCGAGCAGCCACACAGCAGCCTCCATCCCAGACCAATGTCCACCAGAGGACTGGTCACGCTAAGCCTCTTGGAGCTCAGAGCAGGATGTTCAGGGCCCTGCAATATGGACTGAGCTCAAAAGGAACACGAGCTTCTCTTGATCTTCTCTCTTCAAATAAAAGCACTTTATCTGCACATGCAGGAGAGAGGCTGAGAGTTTATTTTGCCAGGAAGCCCAGATGCCCAGCTCTATCGAGGAACCCACATGCAACAGTCACAGACACTGTTTGTCAAGGAGTCAATTAGTGGCCACTTGAGTAAAGGGTAGTTATGTCCTAGAGAAGGAGGTACACTGTTCTCTGGATGCATTGTTGCTTTCAAAGGGTCAGTACTCTTTAACCCTCTATGAGCATTTGGATTTGATAGTCAGCTCTGCATGGTACTGGCCTGCTGCTAATTCAATCCAGGGAGGAGGAGGACGAAGACTTATAGCCAGAGGGCTCCTCCAGGTATCACCTCTCCTCCACGTCAGGGGCAATGGCAGGTGAATGCCCAGGAGTGCTGAGGTTGGGGACAACCCAGGATGAGGAAAGCTGCACCTCAGGTTCAGAGGAAGGAGAAGCTGTGAGATGGTTTAAGTAGTCATTCAGCTGTCAGTTTTCTTGGCCATTGTGCAGAGGACTCAAGGGTAGGAGAAAGGAATGACTCCTACACATTTGTAATTAATATTGATGGCTCTGAGTAATACTCCTTCCCATTTGCTAGCACTATTGTTCTCGACATTCATTGCCCCCAGTGAGTCCCAACCAACTCTAGAGGAGGGGGCAGAGTCCATGATGGGGTGTGTTCAAACCTGTGCCCAGGTGGGACAGAGCCAGCTGGGCACAGGACCGGAAGCCATGCCCTTGGACAGCAGAGCTGATCATCTTTCCATTGCATCGCCTGGCAGCATGCCTCAATAAAAAGACCAGGCTCCACCTCCTAGATAAGTGTACAGAATCAAGCTAGCGTTCACTTCAGGGGGTCACCCCCATGCCTCCCTGCCTGACCAGGGGCTAGAATCAAGTTGTGGGGATGACAATAGGGGACGTAGCTCAACGCTCATCCCTGGGCCTTCCAGCAGATCCCAGGCACCTTACTGATGCCCTTTTGCATCAATAAGTCATTCCCAATTATCCTGCGAAGCTTCCCAAAATCCACCTCCCTGCACTGCCCTAAGCCTCATGTTGCTCTCCATGGCCTGCCGAGTACAGACAGGACTCCTTGGCCCAGTATCTAACCTCCCTGCAGATTTCACCTGCCTCTCCACGCATCCATGCATTCAGTCATCCAAAAGACTTCTGTAGCATCAACTTTCCATGAGTCCCTGGTGGGGTCTGGGGGTGGGAAACACCTCTCACGATGCTGATGGAGCAGGACAGGGACAAACACAGAGCCCATGTGGCACCCCACAGCTGTGCTCAGAGGGGAGCAGAGCATCCATGCAGTGAACTGGGCCAGGATGCTGTCATTGCTGTTCAGTCACTAAGTCATGTCCAGCTCTCTGCGACCCCATGGTCTGCAGCACACCAGGCTCCCCTGTCCTTCACCATCTCCTGGAGCTTGCTCAAACTCATGTCCATTGAGTCGGTGATGCCAGCCAACCATCGCATCCTCTGTCGTCCCCTTCTCCCGCCTTTAATCTTTCCCAGCATCAAGGTCTTTCCCAGTGAGTCAGTTCTTAGCACAGGTGGCCAAAGTACTGGAGCTTCACCTTCAGCATCAGTCCTTCCAGTGAATATTCAGGGTTGATTTCCTTCAGGACTGATTTCCTTTAGAGGGATTAATTCCACCCATGGAAGCAGTGGGGACTTTCAGAGGACCTGGATTTTGTGATGGAGCTTCACAGAGGGGCAGGTGTTGGCCCTGAACAAAGGGTGAGAGCCTTCCTGGCAAAGTGAACAGCTTGGGGTGTGGGAGGGTGTCCTTCAGTCCCATCCCACCCCTTGACTCTGTACACTCACCATGGGATCTGTTCTGTACAGAACACATAGCCGTCCCTGAACCTTTTTGTGCTGCAGGAGGACAGTCAGGCTGTGGTCCAGCTGCTCTGGATTCAGAGGCTCACCACCAGCTGCAGGACACGTCTCCCTCCATCGCTGAGGCTGCGTTTTCTCCCTGGGAAAGGAGGATCCTCCCGTCCTCTGATTGAGGAGCAGGAACAGTGCATGCAATGGACCTATCAGAGGGTACAGCACCTGACAACAGTCAATTAACCAGAGGTGTGTAGACAGGGACACTTCTCCACCCAGCCAGGATCAGGAGAAAACAGTTGGGATGTAGACCAATTTTCAGAAAGCTAAGTGAGGCCCCTAATCACAGATCTGCAGTGTTATTATCACTGTGATCATTCTCATCATTCTCAACATCATCACCACCCTCACGGTCGAACACAAGCTCGTACATAACAATAATATTTTACATTATCTTTAGTGGAAACGGGAGGAAATTATAAGAGTGTTCCTGTGGATAAATTAGATTCCTTTCCAGAACACTGTGCTCAACTCACAAGCCATCAGGCATTTACTGGTGGAAGTATCTTTAAATATAACCCAGTAAATATATGTGTTCTCCGTTTCTATTAATAGCCAAACTCTGTTTATTAAAGAAAAAATGAGACAGAAAAGAAAGGAAAAGGGAATCTAAACTGGTGGAGGGGCCATGTGCTTCAGCAAAATCTTGTTTATGCAACTCAGATTCTCCCTGAGCCACCCCTCTGCCCCAAACTGTGGAGGAGGAGGCAGGCCCAGAGCACTCGGGAGTCAGAACATCTCTGCTGAACTGAAACCGAGCCCTCAGCCCTGGGGTCACATTGAAAGCACGTCCTTATTGATCCGCCCATCCGGAGACGTGCCCAGTGGCCGGGATGCAGGATATGTCACCTGCGGGTCCATCCCGGGCCACCAGTAATCACACTAATGGCTGCAGCATGGCTGACTCTGCTCAGGTCAGCCTCCCCATGGGCCAGCGAGAACCTTCGCCAGACGCTTCAGGGACATGGCGTGGGGGGACTGAGTGGGAGGCGCACACACTCTGGGCCTGGACCAGGAGCTGTCTATCAGGGGCTCTCCCCCATCTGTTTCCAGCCCAGGTTCCTGTCCTGAGGCCCCGGCTGCAGGGGAGCAGGGCTGGTGTCTCCTGGGTCAGCCAAGGTCCCTAGCAGAAAGGTGGCAGGAGGTTTGAGGGAACCCAGAGCCAGATTCACTCCGATCTCAGGCCCAGGCTCCAGGTAAGCCAGGTAACCAAGGAAGCAGTGCTGGTCCAGCTGGAAGGCCACGCTCATCCTGCTCCTTCAGGGACCCACTTCCCCTGTAAGTCCTGGGGAGGGGCAGTCACGAAGGGCTCAGAGAGTGGGCACCAGTGAAACCCCATGGGTTATATTTAAAGATACTGGGGGCCCAAGGCTGGGGCGTCCTGCAGAAGAGCCTGCTCTGTGACCCCCCCCAGCTCCCAAGGCTCCTGGGCTCTATCACTGTCAGATAGGGGGAGAGAGACTGGCAGGGTCACATGGGATCTGAGGTTTCACCCCAGCCTGGTCTGCAGGCAGTGAGGGCCTGACTGCCACCACAAATGCCATCTGCCCAGCAGCTGAGTTTCAGGGGAGGCCCTGAGTGGAAGGGGAGCCCAGTGCTGTCTGATCACCCCAGCTCATTCGAGAGGCTCCTTGGGTGCACCCCACCTCTCCTGGGTCCTCCTCTCTCCTTCCTTACAATCCCACCAGTAAGGCTCATCCATGGCCTCAGACTCAGTCAGGCTCTATTTCAAGGGAATTGTGTAAGAATTCTCAGCTTTGTCGAATGCTGTCCATGAAGTAGTAGAAAGAGTGACCTGCCTCAGTCCGTCAGTTCAGTAAGAAAAATCAAATCAAATCAAAGAAACCCTTTGTTTGGTGTTTGGCTTTGAGATTAAACTTCTAAATGATTCAGAGTTCATCTCCCACCACATGTCCTCCAACCCTGGGAAGATTAACCCTGGACAGCCAATCAGTCACATCCCACTTCCACATCTGGTGGGCAATGGGCTGTCTTGGTGCAGAGCCCCTGGCCTGTGGTCAGGCCAACCCCCTCGCTCCCAACTCACGAAAGACCCCATGCATCCCAAGCTCCAGAGGAGTCACAAGTCCATCTTTCACTGAAGTCCCCTAAGGTGGACAGTCAATGCTCACGTGCTCAGGTTGTGTTAGAATATCTCTTCACTTTTTTGTTAGGTGGATAACAATTATGGTAGTGATGGTAGTGATGTAGCTGGTGATGGTGGTATAGCTGGTGATGGTGGTGGAGCTGGTGGTGATGGTGGAGCTGGTGGTGGTGATGGTGGAGCTGGTGATGGTGGAGCTGGTGGTGATGGTGGAACTGGTGGTGATGGTGGAGCTGGTGGTGGTGGAGCTGGTGATGGTGGAGCTGGTGGTGATGGTGGAACTGGTGGTGATGGTGGAGCTGGTGGTGGTGGAGCTGGTGATGGTGGAGCTGGTGGTGATGGTGGAGCTGGTGGTGGTGATGGTGGAGCTGGTGGTGATGGTGGAACTGGTGGTGATGGTGGAGCTGGTGGTGGTGGAGCTGGTGGTGGTGGAACTGGTGATGGTGGAGCTGGTGGTGGTGGAACTGGTGGTGGTGGAGCTGGTGGTGATGGTGGAGCTGGTGGTGATGGTGGAGCTGCTGATGGTGGAGCTGGTGGTGGTGGAACTGGTGGTGGTGGAGCTGGTGGTGGTGGAACTGGTGGTGGTGCTGGAGCTGGTGGTGGTGGAACTGGTGATGGTGGAGCTGGTGGTGGTGGTGGAGCTGGTGGTGATGGTGGAGCTGGTGGTGGTGGAACTGGTGGTGGTGCTGGAGCTGGTGGTGGTGGAACTGGTGATGGTGGAGCTGGTGGTGGTGGTGGAGCTGGTGGTGGTGCTGGAGCTGGTGGTGGTGCTGGAGCTGGTGGTGGTGATGGTGGAGCTGGTGGTGGTGGAGCTGGTGGTGGTGGTGGAACTGGTGATGGTGATGGTGGAGCTGGTGGTGGTGGAACTGGTGATGGTGGAGCTGGTGGTGGTGGAACTGGTGATGGTGGAGCTGGTGGTGGTGGAACTGGTGGTGGTGGAACTGGTGATGGTGGAGCTGGTGGTGGTGGAACTGGTGATGGTGGAGCTGGTGGTGGTGGAACTGGTGGTGGTGGAACTGGTGATGGTGGAGCTGGTGGTGGTGGAACTGGTGATGGTGGAGCTGGTGGTGGTGGAACTGGTGGTGGTGGAACTGGTGGTGGTGCTGGAGCTGGTGGTGGTGGAACTGGTGATGGTGGAACTGGTGATGGTGGAGCTGGTGGTGGTGGAACTGGTGGTGGTGCTGGAGCTGGTGGTGGTGGAACTGGTGATGGTGGAACTGGTGATGGTGGAGCTGGTGGTGGTGGAACTGGTGGTGGTGGTGGAGCTGGTGGTGGTGATGGTGGAGCTGGTGGTGATGGTGGAGCTGGTGGTGATGGTGGAGCTGGTGGTGGTGGAGCTGGTGGTGGTGCTGGAGCTGGTGGTGGTGATGGTGGAGCTGGTGGTGCTGGAGCTGGTGGTGGTGATGGTGGAGCTGGTGGTGGTGATGGTGGAGCTGGTGGTGGTGGAACTGGTGATGGTGGAGCTGGTGGTGGTGGAACTGGTGGTGGTGCTGGAGCTGGTGGTGGTGGAACTGGTGATGGTGGAGCTGGTGGTGGTGGAGCTGGTGGTGGTGGTGGAGCTGGTGGTGGTGGTGGTGTAGCTGGTGGTGGTGGTGGAGATGTGGAGAACTGGTTTTGACTGAGTCTTCATTACATGCCAGGAAATGTGGTCAGAGCTTCACTTGGAATATCTTATTTAAGCACGTAAACCTGCTTCTCACATCTAAGAGTTTAAGGGACTTATTTGTTTTTTTGTGAAAACATGATATTGATAAACTACAAATATACTTTCCTGACAATTTAAAATATTATTGGAAAAGCAGAAATCACCAGAGGCCTATTCCAGATTTGCCCCAATGGCCTGTGTACTTTGAAAAAATAGTTGAAAAAAAAAAAAAGAAAAAATAGTTGGGAGTTTTTACTTACTTAGGGGTGTGCGTGTGTGTGTGTGTGTGTGTGTGTGTGTGCAGGTTCTCTGGCATGAGAGCTCACTGCACACCTGTGCTCATGCATGTGCCCCTCACAGGTGTGTGGCTCAGAGTCAAGATCTGCCTGGCAGCCCGTCCTTCACCCCTTTCTCCTCCTCCACCCCCTCAGGAAGGAGGAAGTTTGGCACTGCTTGTTCCAGGAGAGACAATCTGAAGCAACGCCAGCAGAACAAAACCCCAGCCTAATACCTTTCCAAAGAGCATATTGCTTTTTGTAGCTGCAGCAGCTGAGAGTCCAAAAGCTATTCCCCAGACAACCCAGCACAGAGCTCGGCTATTTTTAGACTGCATCACACCTAAGAGTCTGTGCAGAAAAGACACCATGCCCCAAGCAGGCGCGCTAGCCCTTCCTCCAGCAACCACTTAGCTTCATGGTAGAGCAGCAGCCTGACTGCGTTTTTTCTTCATGTATCAGATTCCAGCAACAATATGCCATTCTCTCTGAAATCTTTTCAAGTGTTTGGTGCACATTCATATCTCTTGATAGCTATTATTGCAACACCCAAGTCAGTCCAATGCCAAATGACAGAACGGAAACCGCAAAAAGGAGCCGTCACATATCCTTGTGCTTGGTGGGCAGAGCTCACTGCAGCTGGATGTCTGAGCGCGTTGCCATGTTTGACTGCACTTTCAGTTTTCACTGAGATGTGTGGCATCAAGTGGAATATTCACACCCAAAATACCATTAACATGGGTAAGTGCAAAAAAAAAAAAAAAACCACCTCTTTACCTTATAAAGTAAAAAGTACTGGCAGTTTGGAAATGTTGGAACTGATTTATAATTTTCCTGGGGAAAGGATGCGCTTGCTGACAAATGTTTATTCTCATTGATGTTGTCAACTTAATCACCATCACCATGGCCATCACCACCGCCAGCACCCCATCATCATCACCAGCATCACCAGCATCCCCAGCATCACCACCAGCATCATCAGCTCCATCACCGTCCCCATTATCCTCACCACCATTAACATCACCCCCACCGCCATCACCACCATCATCTCGTCATCACTCTCTGTGCCATGCCCATCGTGTTTCACACTTTATCTGCACTTTTCAAAGCAACTTGCATCATAAGTGCTAGATCCTTTTTTTTTTTTTTTTCCAAATAAAGCTTAGAGAACTTAAAATCACTTCCCTAAGACTAAATAGTGGTAAGTTGCAGGACTGAACACCAATCTCTGAAACTCCCTAACCCCTTCCTTCACACTGGCCCGTTCCTGAAGGTGCTAAACTGCCTCAAGATCGTGGTCTACGGAAATAACAAGGGACTTCAGCCTGCTGCCCTCTTGGGTAGCTGAGGAAATTGCTCCTACGCTGGGTCCTGCTTCCAGTCTCATCTGTGTCTCTCCTTCACAGTGTAGCACCTACGAACGCTGCAGCCAGGCCACGGCTGCCCTGAGACCTCTCTCCTTGGCTGGTCTCTCTGTGGGCAGCTTGGACTGAGACTTCCCCAGCCATCTGGGGGATACCTGGTTCCTCATGTGCTCAGGAAATAACATTAACATGAGCACTGTGTTGGTCTAACCTCACAAAGAGGGGTGCTTAGAGTGTGGAGGCTGAGGACATGCTTCTGAGCCTGCGTGTGCTCCACCCACAACCAGCCAGGCTGCCCTGGATGGGCTGCAGAGCCCCAGCAATCAGTCTTGACCCTTCGCTTGCCTTCATGCCCTCATCCAGACTCAACTGTTATTACCCTCAAAAAATTTTCAAACTCTCCCGTTTCTCTCTCCAGACACACTCAGCATTGCTCTTCCAGGATACAAATACCACCCACAAGGTTCCGTTTCCCTCGGCCTTCGCCATCACACAGCTGTGTTCTATCCCCAGCTGTCCATGGAAGCAAACACACGAAACATTGGAGCACTCCTCGGCCTTGCCTCTTTTCTGTGAACCCTTAAGAGACAGAAGATCCCATCAACGGCAGCCTCAGAACACAGCGGACTGGCCACTCTCACGCCATCACAGCCCCACCACTGTCCGGCACCTCCCTGCCCCTCGGAGCCCTGCTCCACCATCTGCAGCTCCCAGCGCCGAGAGGACAAGGCCGGAGGAGGATGCCAAAAGGAGTTTCAGGGATCTCGCGTCCACCCAGAATTACAAAGAGAGCATTCTGCATGTGCACATCTACCCGACTCTTTTCAGAGGCCTTTATACCAGGCACCACGTTAGCCAGCGACTTTGGATAAGGAGCTGATTGCATCTTAACCACGATGCGCTTTAGGGAACAAGAGAACAAACATTTATGGAGCCTTGCATTGGTGCCAGGCATGACGCACGTGCTATCACAAGCAGGAGTGCGGAAGCCTTTGGATTCTAAGAGCAGGGGCCCCGGAGCGGGAGCGTGGAGTGGAATCCAGCTGTGCAGGCTGGACAGATGCTGACCGTGGTGCTGACGATGATGGCGGCAATGGCGGTGAAGGCAGCGGCGATGGCGGTGGCGGCCACGACGGCCTCGGGGCTCGGCTCCCACGACGGCCTCGGGGCTCGGCTCCCACGACGGCCTCGGGGCTCGGCTCCCACGACGGCCTCGGGGCTCGGTTCCCACTTGGATTGAAACCGCATGAATAATTCATAGAAAACACTTAGACAACCACTGAGCACATCGTAAGACTCAATAAACCTTAGCTATGAAAATTTCCTACTTAGAGACGGGGACTCTGGGACCCACACAGTTTTTAATGCACCCAGAGCTACTCTGAATGGGTTTCAGGGCAAGGGCTTGAACTCTTGCCCCCCAAAGCCGCCTCTCCTCCCCAAATCTTTTGCCTATTTCCCAGAGACAGAGATATGAACGCATTTGTCAAGGATGTGTCTCATCAGAGGCTCAGGAATTTTAAATACCATAATATCAGAAGAATATAATGGAGGAAAAATCAGTAAAAATCCATTTCCAATGCTGAGGGGTGGTGGCGTCCAGCATGGACCAGACGTCTTCAGACACTGGCAGAGGGCAAGGAGGGGAGGGCAGGGAGCTGGGAGCCTTGACCACAGTCCTGGGCTCCAGCTGGTCCTGGGATCCCAGATGAAGCTTCTGCTCGTCTGAAACCATCAAGGCAGCGCTGAGAGAAGCCAAGACCCTTCCCACTCAGCACTCCACCGGGTTCCCTCTGGCTCAGCAAGCTGGCCCCCAGCCTCTCCTGTAGGCTGGGAGTGACGGCGAGCTGGGGCAGCCGGGGAGAACAGCCACGTGCAAAGATGCTCTCATCCAGCGCCGCCCACCTGCCCTCTGCCTGCATGGAGGAGGGAGGCATAAGCCAGTAATTATTTTCCACTCCAGCTGTTCCCCATCCACTGGGCGTGAGGGGCGACCTTTGTGACACATCCCGCTTTCACCTGAGTGCCAGGCCCAGGTGTGCGTTCATCACCCTGGCCTCCTGTCGCTGTCTCCGTGGGCCTCCTTCGGCGCTCTGCCCTGATGCCCGAACTGCGGCGTCCCTGCCAGCCCACCTGCCACTCACACCTGTTCACATGCACCCAGGTTTCTCACTGGGCTGACACCTTGCAGGCCCAGGCCGACGTGCTCTAGCTAGAGGAAGGAAGCATGTTCTCTTTAATCCTCTGGGTTTCTCCTGGACCCCAGTCATTCTCACATTTAGATAGACAGGTGGATGGAGAGATAGACAGACAGGTAAGTGTTGGTAGGTAGATAGATAACGTGTATGTAGGTAATCAGTTGTGTCTGACTCTTTACGACCCCATGGACTGTAGCCCGCCAGGCTCCTCTGTCCACGGAATTTCCCAGGCAGAAAATACTGGAGTGGGTTGCTATTTGCCCCTCCAGGGGATCTTTCTGACCCAGGAATCGAACCTGTGTCTCCTGCATCTTCTGCATTGACAGGCAGATTCTTTATCACTGAACTACCTGGGAAGCCCAGATAGATGATGATAGATAGATAGATGATAGATAGAGATAGATAAATATTATATAGATAATTTGAGTTTGAGTAAATTCCAGGAGTTGGTGATTGACAGGGAGGCCTGGCGTGCTGCGGTCCATGGGGTCACGAAGAGTTGAACACGACTGAGCAACTGAACTGAGCTGAATTCATAGGTAATAGGTAGATGATAGGATAAATAGACAGATGCAGATAGATTCATAGATAGATGATGGATGGATAGATAAGGTAAACAGTTTATAGACAGACAGACATACACATACACACACGCACATCAGCAGACAGGCCCAGTCCTGTTCCCAGGGCCCCCCTGCCTCCGAACCTGCTCTCCCTGGATCCTCCTCCTTCCTGTCCACACACTTGTCGCCCAGCACAAATGTCCTCACCCCCGCACTGGACTCACAAAGTCCCCTGGGGACATGAAGCTCCCCATGGCCTCTGAACTTCCAGCCCTGGGATTCCCTTCAGCAGCTCAGCAGGCCAGACTCTTGGCGGCAGGTCTACACGGATGGCCCTCCTGTTGGCACCCTGGCCCCTGGGCTGCAGGGAGCTACCCCCGCCTCCGCCGCTCCTTCTCACCCTCAGCCCCGTTCCCCTGCCCTGGCTGCTCACCCAGGTTTGGACTCCCTGGGCTCCTGCTTCAAATGTCCAGCAGACCTCTTTCCAGTTTCCTTTTAAAAGTCCTGCTAAGATGGAAGTACGTGAAAAGGGGTAAGAGCGATGGAAGAAGGAGCCCCTGACAGGCTGACGAGACGAGAGGACATTGATACAACCTCCTGAGAAACAACTGCAGACACAGAGTCCACCCACCTGCCCATGAGAAGGGCCGCTCCGCACAGTGGGCACTGCAGATTGTGGGCACTGCACTGAGACTTTCATCAGCATTACCTTATTTACTGTCCCCAACAAGCCTATCAACCAAGTCCCAGTCATTTCCACTTATAGGTAAGAAAATTGAGGCTAAGAGAGGCCAATGAGGTGTCCCACATCGCACAGCAAGGATGGGGAGGAACATGGCTTGAATCTCGTAACTTCTGCAGGACCTGTTGTAGATGTTCAGTCACTAAGTCATGTCTGACTCGTGATCCCACGGACTGCCAGGCTTCCCTGTCCTTCACTGTCTCCCAGAGCTTGCTCAAACTCATGTCCACTGAGTCAGTGAAGCCATCCAACCGTCTCATCCTCTGTCGTCCCCCTCTTCTCCTGCCCTCAGTCTTTCCCAGCATCAGGGTCTTTTCCGATGAGTTGGCTCTTTCACATCGGGTGGCCCAAGTATTAGGGCTTCAGCCTCAGCATCAGTCCTTCCAGTGAGCACTCAGGGTTGAGTGCCTTTGGGACTGAAGGGCTTGTGGTCCACCGCGAACAGCCTGGAGTGCGGAGGTCATGACCCCTCCACAGGTTGCTCCTCTGCCCTCTGGCTTCCTGGACTCAGAAATGCAACCCCTTACTGCCCTTCAGAACGTCTTACTCCTCCTGCGCCTCCCATGAGCCACTTTCCTAGGTAGACAGAATGTGGGTAGCCTTCCCTTTGGCATGGGAGCACAGTTCCTTCTGGAGCCAGATCGGGGCTCCGGGAAGCCAGGTGGGGAGTCCGTACTCACCCTAGGGGCTGGGACGCAGGGGCAGCGACTCCAGCAGACCAGCCTGGAGCAGAGAGCAACGTCTGCCTGAGGACAGAGGCAGAGAGGGTTTTCTTTTTTTTCCTTTTATTTACTCATCTTTCCTAAAGTAAACATTTAATTAAAATTGTGATTAGATTTCATCTGTAAATATATTAGTGTGCCTCTCTAAAAGAAAGGTCGTTTTAAGCATATCCACAGTAGCATCTCATATCCAATAATATGTTTCAATTTGACCAACTAGCTACAGTTTTAATTTTGTTAGTTTGAATTTGAATCCAGGTAAAATCTATATTTAGAGACTGGTCCATGCGTCTCCAAAAACTTTTTTTTTTTTTGGATCCAAAGATCTGCCACCCCACCCTCCTTCGTTCACAGTGTTTTGGGGAAAGAAATTGGGTTTACTTTCCTGGAGCTCTTTCTGAGTCTGGATTCTGATGATAAATGCGTCTCCCTGGCCCCGAGGCTCTCGTGAAGCTGGAGTTAGATTTTGAGGCTTGATATCAGATTGGGTTTTCATTTCTGGCAGGAGGATTTCACACGCGGGGCTGGGCCGGGCTTCCATCGGGGACGCTGGCGTCTGCTGCGTGTGTTCATGCTCTGCCGCTGCCGACTCTTGGTGACCCTACGGACTGTAACCCACCAGGTTCCTCTGTCTGTGGGATTTTCCAGGCAAGGATACTGGAGTGGGTTGTCATTTCCTTCTTCAAGGGCTTACTGACCCAGGGATCGAATCCGTATCTCTTGTGTCTCCTGCACTGGCAGGCGAGTCCTTTACCATGAGCGTCACCTGGGAAGCCCCTCCAGTGTCTGCTGGGTATTTCTTTTTCTCATTTTAGCAACCGTTGATGATCATAGCAAGCCCATTAATCCACGAAGGGTTGAAAATAATGTCATTCTAATTCTAACATTAATTCTTTACTTAACAGCTACAATATTTTTATCCCAAGAAACCTCCCATTTCACCTATCTCTTCACCCAGAAGTCAAATTCTTATATGCAAAGCAGGGATAAATACTTATTTCTTTCCCTTTATTTAGCAATTTTCAAAATAATGAGTAGGAACCCGACATACTCCAGCAGTGACCAGTGTTCCATGTTAATACAGACTCAAGGATTTAAACACAGTCATCGTGGTCCATCCATCAGAGTTCATCAGTTTAATGATGCCAAAATTGCCCCGTCTTCACTTATGAGCACCTCTTCAAGCTTAGCTCTGAGTCCTTTCTTCCCCCTCTATTCTTTTTCTTTTTTAAGGATTTTTAAAAATTGCAGTGAAATACACACGCCATGAGACTTCCCACCGGAACCACCTTCCAGTGGGCATTTGGTGGCACAGCCACAGTGCTGCATAAAGTCCCCGGACCTAGGTCCAGAACTGGCATCATCCCAAACAGATCTGCGCCTAAATGCTCTTAACACGTCTATTCAAAACACCCCAAAGGTGGAAACAACTCAAACATCCATCCACAGACGACCGAACAGACAGCATGGGGAGCAGGCACACGATGGAATGCGGCCCCCTAAAAAGATCGAGCTGTGGCACGTGCTGGCCATGTGGGTAACCCTGAAAACAGGCCGACATGCCAAACATATGGAAGGGCCGTCTGGTTCCTTTTGACAGGCCCCCCGTCATTTTAGATGGCCCAGTGATAAAAGAATCTGCCTGCCAGTGCGGGAGATGCCAGAGACGAAGATTTGATGCCTGGGTCAGGCAGACACCCCGGAGGAGGGAATGGCAACCCTCGCCACTATTCTGGTCTGGAGAATTCCATGGACAAGGGAGCCTGGTGGGCTACAATCCTTGGGATCACAAAGAGTCAGACACAACTGAACACAGTCACTACACATTCCCGCCAGCGGTGTATGAGGGGCCCTGCTGCTCTGCACGCTCACCTGCGTTCAGTGTTTTGCTGATTTGCATATTTGCACTCTGATAGGTGGGTAGCGATCCCTCATTGCAGTTTTATTACATGTTTCCCTAATGGCGACAGATGTTGAATATATTTTCATGTTTTCCATCTAAATAGCCTCTTTCACAAACTATCTCTTATGTCATTTTCTAATTGGATCTTTTTTGCTATTAGGTTTTAAGAGGTCTTTATATATGTTAGTCCTTTGTCAAACATGCAGCTTGCAAGTAATTTCTCCCACTTTATAGCGTTTCTTTTCACATTCTTTTAATGGAAAGTGAAAAAGTCGCTCAGTCGTGTCTGACTCTTTGCAACCCCATGGACTGTACTCCATGGAATTCTCCAGGCCAGAATACTGGAGTGGGTTCCCCTTCCCTTCTCCAGGGAATCTTCCCAACCCAGGGATCGAACCCAGGTCTCTCACGTTGCAGGCAGATTCTTTACCAGCTGAGCCATCTTTCACAAATCAAAGGTTTTTCATTTTGACGAGTTCCAAATTGTGAGTTCTTCCTACTACGGGTGTGCTTTTAGGGGTGAGTCTAAGAATTCCTTGCCTAGCCCTGAGTTCTGAAGATTTTCTCCTGTATTTGTTTCCCATAGGTTTCATTCAAGTCTGCAGTCCCTTTCAATGTGAACTCATATGTAAGAAACCAATTGAGTTTTTATTTGGGCTGGGTTCTGGGCTTTGCCCTGGCACCATTGCTGAAAACATTATCTTTTCTCCATTAGCTTGCTTTTGCACTTTTGTCAAAAATCAATTGACATATCTGTGTGGACTCATTTGCGGATTCTCTGTTTGTCTTTTGGTATTCTCTGCCAATACTGGTCTTGAATACAATAGCTATTTTAAAAAACTCTTAAAATCAGATGTGTGTGCTCAGTCACTTCAGTCACGTCTGACTGTTTGTGACCCCATGAACTATAGCCAGTCCATGGAATTCTCCGGGCAAGAAAACTGGAGTGGGTTTGCCACTCCCTCTTGGAGTGCATCAGAAAACACAATCAACAGAGTGAAAAAGCAACTTCCAAGATGGGAGAGAAAGTTTGCAAATCGTGTATCTGTATGAGGTTATTATCAAAACATAAAGAACTCCCATAACGCAACAATAACAATAAAACCAGACAACATGATCAAAAAAGTGGTCAAATATTGAATAGACATTTCTCCAAAGAAGACACACAAGTGGTCACTAAGCACATGAAAAGATTTCCAACATCACTAATCACCAGGAAAATGTGAGTAAAAGTCACTCTGAGATGTCATCTCACACCCATTATTGTCAGAAACACAAAACACAGTACGCGTTGGCGAGGATGTGGAGAAAGTGGAGCCCTGTGCAGTGCGGGAGATGCAACGTGGTGTAGCCGCTGCAGAACCGTGTGGAGGTCCTCAAAGAACAAAAACAGGGGTGTCCTGTGGCCCAGTGACTCTATCCGCGTGGCTACACAGAAGATTCGAAAGCAGGGTCTGGACAGGGGTCTGCACACGCGCTATACCATGGTCATAGCAGCGTTATTCACAGAAGTCAAAAGGTGGAAATAAATAACTGTCTAGCAGCAAATGACTTGGCAGACAAAATGTGGTCTGTACGCACAATAGGATGTTGTCTTTCAGTTGCTAAGTTGTGTCTGACTCTTTGCGACCCCGTGGACTGCAGCGCACGCCAGGCTTCCCTGTCCTTCACTATCTCCTGGAGTCTGCTCAAACTCATGTCCGTTGAGTCGGTGATGTCATCCAACCAGCTCATCCTCTGTCGCCCCCTTCTCCTCCTGCCCTCAATCTTTCCCAGCATCGGGGTCTTTTCCAATGAGTTGACTCTTTGCATCAGGTGGTCGAAGTATTGGAACTTCAATACAATAGGATATTTATTACTTAGCCTTAAAAAGGAAGGAAATTCTGACACCAGCTACAACATGTATGAAGCTTGAGGACTTATGCTAAGAGAAGCAAGCCAGTCACAAATACTAAAAGCAGACAAATACTACACAGTTTCACAATTTGGCACTGCAGATGGTGACTGCAGCCACGAAATTAAAAGACGCTTACTCCTTGGAAGGAAAGTCATGACCAACCTAAACAGCATATTGAAAAGCAGAGACATTACTTTGCCAACAAGGTCCGTCTAGTCAAGACTATGGTTTTTCCATTGGTCAGGTATGGATGCGAGAGTTGGACTGTGAGAAAGCTGAGTGCCGAAGAATTGATGCTTTTGAACTGTGGTGTTAGAGAAGACTCTTGAGAGGCCCTTGGACTGCAAGGAGATCCAACCAGTCCATCCTAAAGAAGATCAGTTCTGGGTGTGCATTGGAAGGACTGATGCTAAAGCTGAAACTCCTATACTTTGGCCACCTGATGCAGAGAGCTGACTCATTTGAAAAGACCCTGATGCTGGGAAAGATTGAGGGCAGGAGGAGAAGGGGACAACAGAGAATGAGATGGTTGGATGGCATCACTGACTCAATGGACATGGGTTTGGGTAAACTCCTGGAGTTGGTGATGGACAGGGAGGCCTGGTATGCTACAGTCCATGGGGTTGCAAAGAGTCAGACATGGCTGAGCGACTGAACTGAACTACACAACTTCATTTATATGAGGTCCCAAGAGTAGCCAAATTCATTGAGACAGAGATAGAATGGTGGGTGCCAGGGGCTGGGTAGAGGGGACGAGGACAAGTTACTGCTTAATGGGGCAGAGTTTCAGTTTTGCAAGATGAAAAGAGTCCCAGAGATTAGCTGCACAACCCTGTGAATGTACTTAGCACTACCGAACGATGCCCTTCAGTGATTAGGATGGTGATTTCTATTCTGTATATAGCCCACCACAATCAGAAATGAAAATGAGTCAGGTCAGCCAATTCTTCCCACTTGATTCTTTTTCAAAATGTAAAATTTAGCAGTTTTAAGTACCTTTGCCTTTCCATATAAATTTTACAATGATCTTATCTGTATACAGGAAAAACTCTTTCCGAGACTGATGGGCATTGCATTCAACCTGTGTATCAGTCTGGGTAAAGCTGACGTCTTCACGACATTCCTGTTGTTTAATTTCTGCCCTCGTCTTTTCTCTCTGCTCGCTGTGACTCCACTGTGCTCTCCTGCTTCCAGGTTCTTGAAGTGGGAGCTTCGATGATTATTGATCTGAGAATTTCCCTCTTTGTAACACGTGCATTCAGTGTTACCAATTTACCTCTCGTCCCCACTTTATCTGTGCTCCACAAATTAATTCTATTTCCATCTGTGTTCAGCTCGAGTATTTGAGTTCCCTGGAGATTTTCTTCTTTGACCCATGGATTATTCAGAAGGGTGTTGTTCAGGTTTCAGATGTTCGGATGTTTGCCTGTTTTCAGTCTGTTACTCATTCTGAGTTTGACTCCACTATGGTCCGAGAGCATCCTGTGTGATTTCAATTCTTTTAAAAGCTGTAGAAATAAATTTCATGGCCAAGGATGTGTTCTATCCTGGTGTATTGTCAATACTTCCGTGGGCACTTGAAAAGTGAATGTATTCTGCTTTTGTTGGCTAGAGCGTCTTATAAGATCTTATTGGTTCATGGTGTTGCTGGGCTGTTTTCTGTCTTCCCGATTTTCTATATAGCTTTTCCATCAGTTGTCAAGAGAGTGCTGTGGAAGCCTCCTGTCCCAGTTGTGGTTTGTCTCTTTCCCTTCCCTATTCTAGGGGTTTTGTCTCACCGATTGTGTAGCGCTGCTGTTCACTGCGTCCAAATTGAGGGTTCTGCGTCTTCCTGGCTGTCCTTGTTCAGTCACTAAGGCATGCCCGACTCTTCGTGACCCCATGGGCTGTAGCCCAAGAATACTGGACTGGGCTGCCGTTTCCTTCTCCAGGAGATCTTCCCAACCCAGGGATCGAACTCAAGTCTCCTGTGTCTCCTGCATTGGTAGGCAGATTCTTTACCACTGCGCCACCTGGGAAGCCCCCTGTCTTCTTGGTGGACCTTAACATCATTATGTAGTGTCCCTCTCAGCCCCTGGTAATTTTCTTTGCTTTGAAACCTACTTTGCCTGATCTCAATTTGGCTACTCCTGCTTTCCTTTGATTAATGTTTACACCGTACATCTTTTTCCACCCTTCTGCTTTCAACTTGCCAGTATCATTGTATTTGAAGTGAGTTTCTTGCAGACAGCACAGGGCTGGGTCATGCTTTTTAACTCACTCCTCCACCGTCTGTATCTTAATTAGCATATTCATATTCATGCAATCACTGATATGTGAGAAGTTAATTCTGCAACTTTAATTCTTGTTTGCTGTTCCTCCTCTCTGGGGTTTTTTGTTTACTTCTTCCCGTCTTCCTGTGGGTTATTTGAACATCTTTTAGGATTCCATTTTGATTTATCTGTAGTGTATGAAGTACAGAAGGCTTCCCTCTCTTTACAACCCTTTATCTCCACGGTTAATCACACATAAAATTGCCTCAAATAGCTTCTCTTCATACTTTGAGAGCCACATCAGAGACCGTTGTAATTTTGCTGCAAGCATCAGACGTAATTTATAAGACCCAGAAGGAGAAGGGAAGTCTGTGGCGCTTGCCCTCATTTCTGTTCACTGTACTCTCTTCCTTCTTGGTACTCTAAAGTCCCTTCATAATTGTTTTCTTTTTTTCTGTTTAAAGAGCTTACTTGAGCCGTTCTTCCAGGGTCAGTCTGCTGGTGACAACCTCTCTTGGTTTTCCTTCATCTGAGATATCTTGGCTCCCTTTCATTCTTGAGAGAGATTTTCACCGAGGATAGGATTTGGGGTTGGCAGCTCATTCCTCTCAGGATCTGAAATAGTATTTCCTTCTCACCTCCATGGTTTCCCATGAGAAATCCACTGTTGTTCAAACTGCTTTATCTCCAAGTAATGCGTTTTTCTCGGACCACTTTCCAATTTTTCCCTTGTATTTACCATTCAGAAGCTTAATTCTGATGCATCTTGACACAGGTCTCTTTAGGTTTATTCTGTGTGAAGTTCTTTCATCTTCTTGACTCTGTCCATGTCTGTGTCTTGACAGTTTGGGTAGTTTTCAGTCATTATTTCTGCCAGTACTTTTCAGCCCGTCCCTACTTCTCTTTTTGGGGAACAAAATAACCCAAATTTTAGACTTTTGCTATCATCCTACAGGTCCCTGAGGTTTTGTTCTTTTCTTTTCAGACAACTGTCTCTCCGATGTGCTGATTGTTTTTGTTTGTTTACTCTTAAATTTGCTTCACCTTCCGGTTCATGGATCCTCCCCTCTCCATCCCAATGTTGAACCCACCCTATCCCACGGTGCTTTTTCTTTCTGTTATATTATTCAGTTTTAAAATTCTTATTTGCTTTTCTTTATATCTCTATTTCTTCACTCTTGCTTTCTTTGTTTCATTGTTTTCAGTGTGTGTATAATTGCTCGTTGGAGCCTTTTTATCAGGGATGCTCTCCAAGTTTTATCAGATTACTCCACCACCTCTGTCCTCTGGTGGCCGTCTTTCTCACTCAGCTTAAGATCGTCCCAATTCTTGGTCTGACAAGTGATTTTCCAGGTGAAGCCTAGACATTTTTGTGTTATATTATGAGACAGGCTCTCCTGTGAGCCTGCGTCAGCTGCAGAGCAGGTCTACTGGTGACTTCTTTTCCTTCTCACGCTGCTCGGGAGGGGAGGGGAGGGGCGCCGTGCTCCCAGTCTCTCTCTCATTGCAGGTCGGGGGAGGCAGACACACCTGCCCAGGTTCCCCACGGGACCTCCCTCGACTCCCAGTGTGGGCAGGGTACTTTGCTACTCTTGATGCAAAGGGGGTTCCTTCCCAACCTGGTGGGTGGGGCTGAGCACCCTCACTCTTCACTGCACCCCTCTGACACCCACCCCACCAGGACTTGAGGGGTGTCTCCCTCCTGATGAGTGGGAGTGGTCTTTACTGATGTGAGCGAGATGGGCCACAGACTCTTCTGGTGTTTCCTGGAGCGGGGCGGTCCCTGTGCAAATCTTGTGAAGCCGCCCCCCTTGCCGCTTGGCCGCAGAGAGCAGGGCTCTTGTGGTTGTGTTGTTTGTTGCTTGTATCACATTTCCAGACTGTCTGTATCTTCGGCTCCAAGCCTAGGATGTATGAGGCAAAAGTACCAACACCCAGAGAACTCGCTGCTGTGTCACTCTCTGGGTCCCCAAGTCAGGCTGTCTCTGCCTCTCCACCTCTTGGAGACTCCTTACTTTTGTTTTATATACAATGTCCAGGGTTTTAGTGGTAGAAATAGGGGGAGTTACTCCATCTTAAGTTCTTCAGATCAGATCAGATCAGTCGCTCAGTCGTGTCCGACTCTTTGTGACCCCATGAATCGCAGCACACCAGGCCTCCCTGTCCATCACCAACTCCCGGAGTTCACTGAGACTCACGTCCATCGAGTCAGTGATGCCATCCAGCCATCTCATCCTCTGTCGTCCCCTTCTCCTCCTGCCCCCAATCCCTCCCAGCATCAGAGTCTTTTCCAATGAATCAACTCTTCGCATGAGGTGGCCAAACAACTGGAGTTTCAGCTTTAGCATCAGTCCTTCCAAAGAAATCCCAGGGCTGATCTCTTAAGTTCTTAGTGATTTTTAAATGTTGCTTTTATAATATGCTACTTTAATGCCCTGGGCTTCCCTGGTAGCCCAGCTGGTAAAGAATGGCAATGCAGGAGACTCCGGTTCCATTCCTGGGTTGGGAAGATCCCCTGGAGAAGGGAACAGCTACCCACTTCAGTATCCTGGCCTGGAAAAAAAATTCATGGACTGTATAGTCCATGGGATAGCAAAGAGTCAGACACAACTGAGCGACTTTCACTTTCACTTTAATACAGTCCCCATTTCTTTTCTATATGACATTTTCCTTTGATTTGGGGGTATCTTCAAAATATTTAATTTTGCAAATTATTATGCAAATCATCTGCAAATAGAAATGATTTTGTTTTCTCCTGTTTTCCAGTTCCTGTGCCTCTATTTTTTCCCTCTCTTCTAATTACAATTCTAAAAGGTCAGAGGGACGTGTCCCCCTATTTTCTTCCTGTCTTTAGCTGGAAGGATGTTTGTTTTAGCCACTGAGTTTTGTGCTAGCTTTTGGGCACACCAATTGATATTTTATGGAGTATTTTTACACAAATGTGTTTAATTAATGTAAAAAGCCTGTTCTGTTTTCGAAGTGATCAGATTTTTTGCTTAGTCCTTATTCACATAATAAATCTTACTAATATGTTTTCTAATATTGAACCACCTTCCCATTACTGGTAAAACAGCCACTTGGTCATGATGCACTATTTTGAAACATGCTATTTGCTTCTGCTACATAATGTTTTATCCAAGATTTTGTGTCTATAATTATAAGTGACATTGGTCGGTAATTTGGTTCTTTAATAAAAGCTCTGTCAGGTTATAGGGGTTTTTACTTGTCATAGAATTTGTAAGTTTTCCACCTTTTCCTCTTCTCTTAAATGATTTAAGTAGTATTGCTATTAACTGATCTAATTAAACCTTGGTGTATTTCCCCTGTGCAAATGGTGTTGGGACGAGTTAGTGACCTTTAACTACTGTCTGTATTTTTTCAGTGGTAACTGGCCTCTTTAGATCTTTTCTCTCTAACGGGGTCAGTTTTTGTACTTTGTATTTTTCTTAAAAGTTATATATTCCATCTTGGCATTGAACTTTATTTTCAGGCAATTTTATAAAGTAATCTTGCTTTAAAAATATTTTACAGAATAATCTTGTTTTAAAAATATGCCCTTCTAGATTTGATGGCTACTTACACTTGTCATTCCTAATACGTGTTTTCTCGCTCTCAACCCTCAACAGAACCTTTTTTGAAATAGCCTCATAGTTTATCTAAAAGTCAGATTTGGGGGGCATTTACTGATTCAATTTTTTTTCACACTTTAGTATTTCTGTCCCTTTCTTTTTCTGCTTTTTGTGGGGCTAACTTTGTTGTTCCTTTTCTAACTTTTTGTATTTGATATTTATTTATTTTTATATTTTCATTTTTTATTTATATTCATTTTTAAGGCTAAAGTTGTTCATTTATAACTGCTTTTACTGTATGCTTTGGCTTCTTATACTTTTGGTTTTCATTATTGTTATTTTTATGAAATTTTGTAATTTCATTCTGAGTTTGCTTTTGTTCCAAGAGTTATTTAATAGCATATCTTTGTAAGCAGGCTTTATTGTTTGGTTAATGCTATAATTAACTTCTAGTTTTATTGCTTATGGTAAGAGAATGCTGGTTGTATTACTTTTATGCTTTAGAATGTAATGAGGTTCTCTTTATAGCATAAGATGTGGTCAATTTGGGGGGATGTTCCATGTACTTTTAAAAAGATGTGTTCTCAATTACCAGAGTTCAGAGGTCAATACATGTCTATAGGGTCTGCCTCATTAGTCATGTCATTTAAATCTTCCATCTCCTTCCTGAGTATGTCTTCTGGATTCCTCTTGGACTGAGAGTGGTGCAGTGAATTCTTCTGTTTTGAGCATTTCTTTGTCCAGTTCTCCTTCGGTCTCCTGCGTCTCCACCCCCTTGAAAGTCGCTTCTGTGCTATCGGGTCCTTTCTTCCTAATTCTTTAAAAAACGTCTTTAGTTTAGGCAGGTTTCATGCACACAGCATACTACCGACTTTCACTTTGTCAGCCCATCTGAGAGTCATGCTTCTTTTATTTGAATTCAGTGCATTTCTATATAGTACTTGTCAGCGCAATCTAAGCTTGTCCACATTCTGTCATAGCTGTAAAGTATGCATGCGCATATAAACAACATACGTGCCACATACACATGTACTCTCCCATCATGCTCTATGTTTAACGTGCTTTTTTTATTTATTTATTTTTCTCTTTCTCAGGAATACCTTCAGGTATACAGAAAGGCTCGTATTTTTGTTCTCATGAACACCTTTCCACTAATACCTTTATTTTTCCTTCATCATCTCTTTCCCTGGACACAGATTACCAGCACCCTAGTGTCTCCCTCCCTCTACCCTTCTTCTCCCAAAGCAACTAACTCGAAGGAGCACAGTTCCATTTCTCAGTGAATGCCTATAAAGTAATCAGCTGTATTACTGTTTTTTTTTTACTAACCTTGCCCCAAGTTTGATAGTTTCCCAGATTAAACATTGTTTGAGCACATGGTCATCACACACTTCCTGTCTTCCTCATAGTCATTACTTCATGTGACCTCTACAGGTACATCTGGTATACCTCCGCAGGTACATCTGGTATACCTCCACAGATACATCTGTTATACCACACTGACTGTCTATTCTTCTGCCACTGCCTCTCCAGTTACTTCTGTTGTAAACAAGTGTGCTTCAGGAGGGATTCATAGCAACATTTTCTGAGTTTTCATAAGTTTGTATACCTGAAAGTCAGTCAGGCTGGCTGACTCACATTTCCCCTCCTTGAGTATCTTACATAGGTTTATTTCCCTCTGATATAAAGACTTGCCAAAAATTAAGGTCAGTATCAGCTTATTTCTTTTAGATTCCCATTCTTCTTGCATGAATATCCAAGAATGATTTTTTAAACCTAAAGCCCAGCCATTTTACTACACTATGCTTTTATGTTGGTCACTCCCATACTTGGAGTGTGTCCTTTTTTAATATCTAAGTTTAAGTCTTATTTTAGAAGGTGTATTTTTACAATATTGGTTTCAGGATTCATTGTCTGATGTGTTGGTTTTGTGCCTCAGCATCTCCCATTGTACATATATTGAGTCTTCTTTTCCAATCTTCTTTATTACTTTCAAATAGTTTTAATGTCTTTTCCAATTATATTTTTAACATATTTCCCTCTTTACAATTTTCATTTCTCTAACAGCATTTTCTTTGATAGATATTTAATCTCATATCCTTTTGATTGATCTTTTTCCTTCTATTTCTAATTATTTACTAAGTTCTAGGAGCTCTCTTTCTCTTGTCTTTGCTTAATCATCTAATATATGTCATTTTTAGTGTTTGTTCTTTCACCAATTTTGATTTTTGTAAAAAAAATAGATTGTTTTTGAAAGGTAAAGTTTTTTTGTGTGTGGATATGTCTTTCTGTTGTGCTTAATTTTTTTTGGTAAAGATATTATTATGCTAATTGTTCTTTTTTACGACTAAGCGACTGATCTGATCTGATCTGATATTTTCTTGTACTAACTTTGCATGTAATTCAACCATAATCTTTTGTTGCTGCTGAAGTTTAAATGACATAATTTCCCATTATTATTAGAAGGAAAGAGTGGACCAAAATAGGTTTTGTAGCTTCAGAACTCTAGGGCTGCCTCTTCTGATGTTACCACCTAGTGTTTAAGATGTGGCTTTGTTCTTTTGGAGATCTAAGTTTTCTTCTTCCTTCCCTACTTTTATCTGGACCTTCTTTTATCCCCTAGTGTCCTGTCTTAGCAAATTCAGACGGTTTCAATAAGATATTATTACTCTAGACTTAGAGGCTTAAACAAAACGCATTTGTTTCTCACAGTTCTGAAACCTGGCAAGTCCAATGCTGGAAGATTCGGTGTCTGGTGAGGGCTGGCATCCTGGTTCATAGATGACTACCTTCTTGCTGCACTCACATGGCAGAAAGGATGAGAGAGCTCTCTGGGTGCTTTTATATGGGCACCCTCTCCATTCATGAGGGCCCCACTCTCATGACCTAATCACCTCCAAAAGGTCTCATGTCCTAATACAGTTACATCGAGGGTCAGGGTTTTCTCGTAAGAATTGGGAGGGGGCAGGAAGAATCACGATCATTCAGCCCGTAACACCCTTGCAGCAGCTGCTCACTGCAGAGCCATCCTTGGATCTGGGCAAGAGGCGCCAATGCCCTTGACATGCCCTCCCTCTGTGGGTCACATCGCTTTCCCTAGAGCAGAAAGATGGTAGAGCAAAGGGCCATGCCAGCCAAGGCCACTGCTCCCCTTGTAGACCACTCTTAAGCTTACCTGGGGCCCTTAATTTAACACCCAAATAGCCCTAGTTCCCCATTCTCTGTCCACAATCAATTACATCAATAATCAGCTCCAGCACACAGGGTCACTGGGAAGCACTCTGAATCTGTGTCAGGTGCTGTTCTTCCTCTCTACTTACTGCTGGGTTCCAAACAGATTCCATTTGGATTTCAACTCTTGGTCCCTCTGAAAACTGCATTTTACCTAAGATCTAGGTGAAAGGATCTGATTCCCACACAGGAACACCACGCACCTAAAATACGGATGGTGAAGCAGCACGCAGTCTGCAGGCCCACTCGTCCAGGAGTCACAGGCCCTTTCAGAGGCGTCCTCTGAGCACTCGCCATGCAGCAGCATGGACTTCCAAGGCAGGAAGGAAAGAGAAAAGCACAGAAGTGTCTATGAATGGGCATGTCTGTGTGTGTATAGCTGGGCTTCCCATGTGGTGCTAGAGGTAAAGAACCTGTCTACCAATATAGGAGATGCAAGAGACACAGGTTCAATCCCTGGATTGGGAAGATCCCCTATAGGAGGGCATGGCAACCCACTCCAATATTCCTGCCTGGAGAATCCCATGGACAGAGGAGCCTGGTGGGTTACAGTGCATGGCGTTGAAAAGAATCAGACACAATGGAAGCAACTTAGCCCGGCACATACGTCTAGTGAGGCACATGGTGCTGTTCATTGGCACGTGGAAAGCAGGATGAAAGAGGGTGAATGCCTAAGGACACGGATGAGCTGGATTTAAGCCTCAATCTGGTTCCCAAACTAAGACTCTCAGCACTTCGACTCCACAAGCTGTACCTAGCTCTCTCATGACCATAATTCATCAATTTCAGTGGAAATTGAGTGGAGCACCTCCTACATTCCAGGCACTAGTCCTTACATTTCTCTTGGAGAAGCACATACAAGCTGTTAAGCAAGTGGGCACATATCATATGAGACTGGTGGTACACTAGAGAACACCAAGCAGAAGCTGGGGGTCAGGTGCCTCCAGTGAAGGGTTTGTCAAGATCAGGGTGCTGGATTTGAAGGACACGGGGCAGAGGGCACAATAGGCGGTGCTCTGCCTTCTTTCATTTCCCTGCTCGGTTTGGTGTCCTATGGCCTTGAGTGAATTACTCAAATGTGATTTCTTCAACCTGTCCCACTGCAAAAATGTTAAATGAGCACCAACCGTCTGCATTTGTATTAGTCAAGACTCTCCAGAGAAACAGCCAATAGGATGGATGGATGGATGGATAGATGGATAGATAGATGATAGATAATAGAAAGATAGAGAGAATGATAGGTAAATAGATTGATAGATGATAGGTAGGTAAATGGATAGATAGAATGATAGGTAGATATATTGACTGATGGATGGTAGGTAGATAATACATAGATAGAGAGAAAGACCTTTTGGATTAGAATGATCTATCCAATGGTACCAATCCATCATTTATCTATCTATTTATCTTTCCTGTTGGTCCTAATTCTCTGGAGAGCCCTGACTAATACAAATACAGATATTCTATCTATCCATCTATCTCTCTAGCTATCTATAGGTAGAGAGGGAGATTGGTTTATTTTAAAGAGTCAGTTCCTGAGACTGAGGTGGCTGGCATGTCCGAGGCTGTGGGACGGGCTGGCAGGTTGGAACTTCCAGCAGGAGTTAACGTTGTAGCCCTGAATCTGGAGGTGATCTGAAGGCAGTATCCCTTCCTCTTCAGAGAACCTCAGTCTTTTAAGGATTTTAACTGATTGCATGAAGTCCATTCACATTATGGAAGGTGATTGCTTTCCATGAAATCTGTTGATTTAAATGCTCATCTCATTTAAAATGGCTTCCTTGATGGTTCAGCTGGTAAAGAATCCACCTGTTCTGCAGGAGACTGCGGTTTAACTCCTGGGTCTGGAAGATCACCCGGAGAATGGATAGGCTACCCACTCCAGTATTCTTGGGCTCCCCTGATGGTTCAGCTGGAGAAGAGTCCATCTCAATACAGGAGACCTGGGTTTGATACCTGGATTGGGAAGATCCCCTGGAGAAGGGAACAGCTACCCACTCCAGTATTCTGTTCTGGAAAATCCCAAGGACAGAGGAGCCTGGCAGGCTGCAGTCCATGGGGCGCAAAGAATTGGACACAACTGAGAAACTTTCACTTTCTTTCTCATTTAAAAAGGTCTTCCAGTAGCTCAGACCAGAAAGAATCTGCCTATAATGCAGGAGACCTGTCTCCAGTCCCTGGGTTGGGAAGATGCCCTGGAGGAGGGCATGGCCACCCACTCCAGTATTCTTGCCTGGAGAATCCCCATGGACAGAGGAGCCTGGAAGTTACAGTCCATAGGGTCACAAAGAGTCAGACACAACTGATCGACTAAGCACAGCAGAGGTGGCACTAGTCGTAAAGAACCTGCCGATGCAGGGGTCATAAGAGACGTGGGTTTGATCCCCGGGACGGGAAGATCCCCTGGAGGAGGGCATGGCCACCCACTCCAGTATTCTTGCCTGGGGAATCCCCGTGGACAGAGGAGCCTGGGGGCGCAAAGGGTAGGACACGACTGAGTGCGTATGCACGCTTTGACCGTCTTATACACACCTTCACAGCAACATCTAAACTGGTATTTGACCAAACAGGTAGGCACCAAAGCCCAGCCAAGCGGACACGTGAAATTCCCATCACAGGATTAAAAACTGACCACACGCTGTGACGTGAGAGGTGTCCTAAGGCCGGGATGAAGAAAAGTAGCAGCCACCTGCCCGCTGAATGCTCCAGACTCATCTTTCCCCACCCCTGCAGCTCAAGGCCATGCCTGTAGCAACAAAGCTGACATTCGAAGATGCCACCGATCTCATCTCTGACTGACTCCCTACATCATCCACACGACCCTGGTTGGCCACCCCCAGGCTCTGCAGCGAGCGTGGGGGGCCAGCCAGCAAGAGGGGAGGAGTCGGAGCAGGGGATCCTCGTCTCAAATGTCACAGTGATTTATGGACTATATTTCCCGGGGAAAGCACCAAGATTTATTTCCAGCAGACAGGCTGTTTATAAACACAGCACACAGGTGTTGCTGCCTGGGTGGGTGAGCCCTCAGGGGCTTATGCCTACAGCCAGGAAGAGCAACACAGGCAGGCCAGAGGCCAGACCAAGGGCTTGGGCCCGGAAAGCCCACCCAAAGATGCATGAAATAATAGCTCTTTTCTTTATTTCCTGGGAGACAAAGACTAGACCTACTTAGCTACCTTATGCAGCCTCCCTGGTGAAAAGGGAGAGGACAGAAGTAGAAGTAGTAAATCTGTATGCACATAATAAGCTTTAGAAGCTATAAAGCAATTACTGCTGGGAAACAAGAGAGACTAACAGGTCTACAATGTGGGAAATGCTGACTCACCTCCCCCAGTCACTGATAACTGGACCAGAAATCACCTCCTGAAGCCAGGACTCAGGGCCCACTGGAGAGAGGAGGTGAGCTGATGCGGCCGTAGGGGGAGTGAGGGAGAAGAGTCCTGCAGGAGCAGAAAGCAGCAAAAAGGGTCTTTCTCAGCCCTGCCTTTGGTGGAAGGAGAGAAGCCTACCCAAGAATCCCAGGTCCCTTCACCTCCTCAAACAGGCCCTTCCCTGGATTTCCACAGGAGAGATCAAACCTCTATGATCTCATAACTAAAACTTGCACAACCACAGGGATGAACAAGCCACCCACAGAAAAGCCCAGCAAGCAGCAAGATCGGGAGAAAAGAACAGACCCAGATTCAGAGATTTTGACCGCCGTCCACGGAATGCAAGACAGAGCAAATGCAAAACTGGAAAAAGAGGGAATCAAAGACACGAGTGAGGATCAAAAGACTCACCTACAAAAAAAGAGACAGATTCAAAAGAGGATGACAGGGAGCCGCAGTGAATGGAAAACAGAATCCACGAGCTCTCTCACTGGTTCTAATCTATAGATGGTTCGGATTCTGGGCTCATCACGCCTGTGCACGAAGTCATATGCGGTCCTCAGGTGTCAAGTGGGCTTGCCTGCCCCTCAAGGGTCTTCCAAGCCCCTAGCCGCCTCTGTGCTCACACTCAAGTGCACGGTGCACAGTTCATGCACCAGGGACACACAAAGTAGCTCCCAGCCTGCGAGGAGCCCGTGGGGAGGGGGACACTCCTGTCACCTCCAGCTCCTGGCCAGCATCTTTCTCCAGAAAGACAGGTGGGAACTTCTTCGTCAGCTCACACGGTGACCAGCTGCTATCTGCTCACACCCTGAGCCCTGGGACCCCATGTTCTGCCCCAACAGAGCTGTCAGGAAATTCCCTCTGCCCAAGAATGGCGTCACCCCTACCTCGCCCCAGACGGTGGGCTCTGGGTCTATGCCGCAGGCACCTCCCAGTCCTGGGGATGACCTTGCCCGATGTGGGGTAAGCTAAGAGCAGGGCAGGGGCGGGAGGAGGGCCCGAATCTGTGAACTGGAGCAGGACTTTGCCTCCTGAGAAAACTTTTCCGCATGATGGAACGGACCTGGTCCCCCGAGCCACCTGCCTGCATCTCCCGCTGCCCCCGAGGCTCCATGAAGGGCAAAGGGCCCCCTGGCTCCACGAGGCTCCGCTAGCACGGGTAATGTCTATGCAAAGCAGTTGCTTTTAAACTCTTTTATGTGCCTATCATATTAAAAGCAATCCTTTGGAAATTACCAAGACGTGAGGCACACCTGCCTGCAATTTTTATAGCTTCTTTTATCCCCCGAAGTGAGGAATGTAACACGCCCGCCTCTAGACTTCTCTCAAAATGGGGCCTGCGGGTGCCCCCCCCAACACCAGGCCTGGCGGGCTAGGATGCTCCTCCACCTCCAGGGTCCCAACAGCGGCTTCCCCAGGCTCAGGCCTTCCCGCGGGGGCTCTGCCCACGGTCTCATCTTCTGCCCCGACCCTCTCCGCCTGCCCCAGGCATTGCCACCAGACATGTCTGTCCCAACAAAGTCCTACTACTGTGTCACTCCTTGGCTTAAAACCCCACAACATCCTCGGTGTTTCCCCAAGGTGGCCCAGACCACTGCCTGCACCCCCTCTTTAGGCACCCCTCCCCCAGCGGTGTCCCACCACCACCTGACACCCAGGGGTCCTCTGGACCCATTCTCTCCACCCTCCACTTTTCAGCTTTGTTATCTGAATGCTCACATTTCCCCATCAGCAACCAAGATGCTCTCAGCCACCTCTGAGACAGAACCTTCCAGAACACCGACAGAACTCGCAGAGTCCTTTGCACACAGCTCCCTCTCGCTAATGAGGCATCTGGCCCTGATTTCCTACCCTGCGTCCCTGGAGTTGCCCTGTTGGACGCGGATCTCAGGCTCCCTGAATCCAGCAGCCACCCCGCAGCAGCAGGTCGGCCTGTTCTTGGTCCCCCGCCCTGGGTCCCCCTCTCCCAGGCCCACCCTTTGCCAAAAGGCTGTATTCTCCCCAAACCCCAAGTGGTCCTGTCTGCCTGAAGGTCCCATCTGGCACATCCCCGGAACCCCCAGAGAGATGCCCTGGGTCAGCCGGGTGTAGAGCAGGTGGTGACTCCAGGTTCCACCTTAGAGACAGGCTGCTTTCTCATTTCTAGAAGCATCCAGGCTGTGCTGTCTGAGGTCAGCATGGCAGCTCAGGGGCCATGGGGGCCAAGCTGGCTGGATCTTCTGCCTTGACCTCCATCCTCCACCCTCTGGTCCCAGACACCTTGGGGATGTCCCTGGTCTAGCAGTAGGAAGAAGGAGGGGCAGAGGGCCCCAGGAGGCTGGCTGATCAGTCATCCCCAGAGTCCCCAGAGGGCTTCCCTAGAAGCCCCTTCCTACCGTGACTCCACCCCCTCTCTGCAGCCCCGCTTTCTGGGAGGAGCTGGGAGATCACAGCTCAGGTTGGCTCCCACTGCCTCTGTTGCTAAGGAAAAGGGGAGCTGGAATTTGGGGTCCACAGCTGACGCTCTCCAGCACTAGGTGTCAGAGCGAACATGCCTCCACCCCCACCCACGTCTCTCCTGCTTTCCCATCACCTGCTGCCCGCCCCCGCCCGGCGCAACCCCCACCCCCCGCCACCAGCCTCCACGTCTGTCCACCCCTAGCCTCCTCCCCATCCTCCCAGGGGTCCAAGTGCCTGTGGACTCTGCCTGGCTCCAGGGGTGGGAGTCTTGAGTCACTGATGGTGGGGTGTGTGTAGGGTGTGGCCAGCATCGCTCTGTGTCCCAGAGGTAGGGTGGGCTCTGGCTGGGCCTGTTGGCAAGGGGCCTGGGCACAGAGCGTGAGGTATGCCAGGGGGTGCCCCTTCCAGCTTGACTGACACAGGAGGTACAGAGAGGCGCAGCTGGGCTTGGACAGAAGATTCCCTGGATAAGGGGGCACTTTATGCAGACCAGATCAGAGACAAGGGCATGGTCTGGACCGAGAAAGGTGGCCGGGGAGACCTGGACCAGCCCTAGGGGCGGGGGCAGGTGCGTGGTCCACCTGTGATCCTGGACGCAGCTCTAGTTGAGCTGGGAGAGGGCCCCTCCCCACCTCCCCTCAGTCTTGGTTGGAGTCGGGGGAGGCCTTCCCCGATGGACACCCGGGAAGGAGAGTGGTGGGGACTTCAGGGGTGAGCCCATGCCTGGAGCTGCCCTTCGCCATCTGGGCGCACCCAGGACCCAGGCGTACGCCCCACAGGGGCTAGTGGGCCAGGGTCTCCCCAGCATTTGTCATGCATGTGCCTGGGCCCTTGGTGTGCACACACATCTGGGCGAGCCTGTGTATGTAAAATCACACAACACACTTGACTGTGTGTGGCTACCCAGGCACACACACACGCGCGCACACACACACACACGCACACGCACGCACGCACACACGCACGCACACACGCGCACACATGCACGCACACGCACGCATGCACACACACGCACACATGCACGCACACACACGCACGCACACATGCACACACGCACACACACGCACACACGCACACGCATGCACACACATGCACGCACGCATATGCACACACACACACGCACACAGCACCTGCCCCCAGCCAGGACATGTGGACAGTTCTGTCTGTGAGTGTCTGTCAATCCCAGGGCTGCCAGGATTTGCCCTGACTTTCCCCAATTACGTTCCTCAGAGAACATTTTATTAAAGACAATTTGTCAGGCCCATCTCAGTTTTTATAGGAGTAACAAGCTCCCTCTTTATCGCTTCCAGAGCATCCTCTGACAGAAAGAAATATGTTCCCTCCCCTGACCCCCTAGCTCGTAGATCATCAGCGCCCCCACCCACCCCCAAGAGGCAAAGATTGCATCTGTTTGATTTATGGGTCACGCAGCCTGGCACCAGAGCCTGCCTAAAAGTTGGGAAATATGATGACTCACCGTATTTGGCAGCTCATGCATACATATTTTTTCTAGAACATTCGCGCTTATACCCGCTATAATTGGGAGCTGTACAATCAGACATTCAGCTGCCAAAACAAAGAGCACAATTCACATCAACCTCCCAGACCAGAAGCAGAAGGAAGGCAGTGCAGCAGAAAAAGGCTTAAAAGGGTGCAGCACGTGTTTGCAGCAGCCCAGAGACCCCCAGAACACAGCAGGGAGCCCTTTTCTCTCCAGGCTGCTCGGGAAGGATGCAGGGTCCCGAAGTCAGTTTCTGGAGCTGTCACTCAAACAAGCAGATGCTTCTGGAAGGCACATAACAGGAGGTGGCAGTCCCTCGCTTGCCTGTAATCCACACTCTAGGTGATGCAGTGATTCTACTGCTACGGGGCAAGTGAGCAAAGCCCAAGAGAACCCACTGAGGCACAAGGGAGTGTGCTGATCCACAGGAGTGAATGGTTCAAAGGCAGCGTGGGTTGCAGGTACGGCTTGAGGGAGGAGTCTCAGCTCTCACCTGTGTGTTTTACTAACGAGATGGCAGCCGCATCCTCCTAACAGCCCAGAGGGAACATCAGGTCCCAGCAACATGTCACTGAGTCCCCTCGGCCGCATGGCTCCCTGTCCATCCCTCGTAGCTGGAGAAGGGGACAACCAAGACCCCCTCCATGCCAGAGTGAGCAGCCTTCCTGAACCCCAGAGCCCAGGCGTAGGACTGGGAGACTGCTCCAGGAAAGAGAGTGTGAGTGTGTGTGTGTGTGTGTGTGTGTGTGTGTGTGTGTGTGTCTGCCTGACGCTGAGTGGCAGAAAGACTGATTTATGTGACACAGTGTGTATATGAGTGAAAGTGTTCAACACTCTTTTTGCTGCCATGGACTGTAGCCTGCCAGGCTCATCTGTCCGTGGGATTCTCCAGGCAAGAATACTATATGGGGTAGCCATTCCCTTCTCCAGGGGATCTTCTCCACCCAGGGATCAAATCCAGGTCTCCTGCACTGCAGGCAGATTCTTTACCCCTGGGTGCCCCCGCCCCCTAATGCCCAGGTTGAAGTCCTGGTCCCCAGTGTGATGGCGTTGGGATGTAGGGCCTTGTGGAGGTGATGAGGTCATGAGGGTAGGGTCCCCCCAGGGTGGAGTTAGCGTCCTTCAAGCAGAGGAAGAGACCAGCATGCTCTCTTGCCACCACGTGGGGACATAGCGTGTGAGGAGGTGGCCTGAAGCCACACCAGGAACAGAATCAGTGCACCTTGGTCGTGGACTGCAGCCCCCAGAATTGCAAGAAACAGAGGTCTGTTTTATTTAGGCGGCCTGGTCTGTAGTGTTCTATAGCGATGGTGGTCCAGGCAGGCTGACGCAGGCCTGTCCCAGGGAGTGGGAGATACGCCCCTAAAGGACAGCATGAGGTGAGGGGCGTGATCGGGACCAGCCACTGGACACTGAGGGTCCCTGCCAGGGAGGCAGACAGGAAGCTGGGCCTGAGCACTGGCTCAAGGTCAGTGTGGAAGGGACCAGAGTGGAAGGCGGGGCAGGTTCACCTCTGGGAGGAGCTGGAGGAAGAGGAGAGGCCAGCAAAGGGGGACGGGTCAGGGGTGGCAGGACCGGGAGAGTGAGCAGAAGGAACGTGTCTGTCCACTGTGATGCTGTGACTGGTCAGGGCTGGTCAGTGGCTGGAGGACACTCCTCCCCTGTCCCTGGGCCTGGTTTCACCTCCAAACTCAAAATTCAATTTCTCCAGATCTTAGCCCAGTCCTGCTTTGCCTATTTTGGGGCCCTGCCCAGTGTGGAACTGGGGCCATCAAGGGGTGAGAAATCACTGCACTTCCCAGGCCTATTTCTCACAGTAACAAGACATCACTCCTGTACCTGGAGCCACTTCTCAGGGTCTCAATACGTTCGCTTATCAATCTGTACTTAATTGACGTTCATAAAGCGTGTTGGAATCAGAGGTGAGAACCATCCTTGGAGAGGGGGCTCTGTGGTGAGGCCACCTCTGATACGGGGCTTGGATCCACATCCCGGGAGGTCCCGTGGCCGGACGTGCGGGGTGCTCACGGCCCCCACCCCATTTCCACATGGAAGTCAGGACCACCGGGAGAGCAGCTGGCCCTGCTCCTCTGGGGGCCCGCAGGCCTTGCTTCGCAGCGGCAGCTGTAGCGGGAGACGTGCACAGCAGGTTCTGTTATGCAGCCAGGTGCCCAGGTCAGATCCGCTGCCTGTTTGCTCCCACCCTTAGCAAGCACATGGCCGCCCTGGGCCTGTGATGTGGACTCAGCGAGCACAGCTCTCCAGAAAGGGCTGAGGGGCTGGGACAACGTGCTCAGGAGGGGTGTCACAGAAACTTCATGTTGCTGTCCAGTCATCAAGGCATGTCCGACTCTTTTGCAAACTGTATGGACTGTGGCTCGCCAGGCTCCTCTGTCCAGGGGATTTCTCCAGGCAAGAATACTGGAGTGGGTTGCCATTTCTTTCTCCAGGGGATCCTCCCGACCCAGCAATCGGACCTGGGTCTCCTGCATCGGCAGGTGGGTTCTTTACCCCTGAACCTCCTGGAAGCCTCTGTCGTGGCAAGTTCAGGCAGCCCTGTTATCCCTCCCATCACTGCACTGGTTTTGTGACTGCCAATGACCCAAAACGGAACCGGCTTGGCCGAGCCCAGGGCTGACCCTCACGGGCTTGGAGGAGCCTGGCTGCTGAGTTTGGGAAGGAAGGCCTGAAACGCAGAGTTATCACCTGGCACAGGTGTGGCTTTGGCCAGGTGACTGCTGCCCTCTGCTCCGGGCCGTCTCCTCGAGGGGGAGATCCTGGATTTGCAGACCCCGTGAGGCCCCAAGGGAGATTCAGGACACAGCGGAGGGGCGTCGCGGGGGGCCTCCCTACCGCTGTGCCCTGGCCATCCCTGGCTCCCCCTCTGCCCCAGCCTCCCTCCCTGCCCGGATGGGTGTGCGCATCTTATGTCAGACAGCAGACACATCCAGGCCCCGCCAGGAGAGTCCCCGGGACTCCAGCCGAGCACAGGGGCTGAGAGCACTAGGCCCTCAGCCGCCCGCCTACTCCTGGCTCTCCTGATTGCACACGTCCTGGGCATCGTTTGTCTCCCTGACTTGCCTCTTCTGAGCAGGGTTCCCAGGTGCCCGCAGGGCCTGGGCCCTGCGGAGAGCAGTGCCCGAGGCCGAGCCAGTGATGGATGAGGACGAGGCCGCCGTCCCTGCTGTCCTGGGAGCCAGGACGTTGATGGAACGGCCATCTCACTCTCTCCAACAAGCAAGGAACAGTGTGAACGGGGGGCCGATTTATCAAGCACGGGCGCTTGTATTCTGCGCGGGCCGTGTTCCCGCTGAAATATGGCTCCTGCCCGGCTCCGGGCCCACGTGTGTACGATTTTATGATATTTCAGTTTTATGGAGGACATCTCACTGATGAATGTCTCTTAGTGAACGATCATTCTGGAATCTATTTTGCCTTCAAAAAGGCTTCTGCTGGAATGGACTGGGAGGGGGCGGACACCCTGTGATATATAAATCCACTGCCGGGAGCAAGGAGCTGGGAGGGAACGCGGCCAGCGAGAGACAAGAAAGAAGCGTGTGAGTCTGCAGCCAAACATGCTCCCTCTGTCACTGTCTCGAGACTGTGGCTAGGGCGGAAGGGGGACCCTAGGGTCCAGTGGCCAGAGAGAGCCCCTGGCTCCCCCACCTGCCTCTGTGAGGCCCCGGGCAGCTCACTGCCCTCTGTGGTGGGGCAGGGGTTCATTATTCGCACACACCTGCATCCCCTTGTTCTGCGCTGTCTTCATAGCCCCAGGGCTGGGAGGCAAGGGTGAGCTGCGCCTTGAGTTATAAGCGGGGACCCCGAAGACCGTGAGTCTTCCCTCCACTCACAGTGCTTTCTGCCTGGTGTTTGGCCCAGACGTCCCCAGCTGCCCCGGGGTCCTTAGAACTCAGATTCCCTGTTTTCTCTCATCTGAGATGTCGATAGCCTCATTCTCTTATGCGTGTGGCCCCAGCACAGCTCCTGAATTCAGAGAATCCAGATCCGGACCCTGGGCTGGACTGTCCTCAGGACTGGGCTAAATTGTTTCTGCACCTGATTTAGTGCCCCAGCCTGTGAACGAGGCTGACGGGTCCCCTTTGGGGCTGCAGGGCCTGGGAGTCCCAGTGTGGGCCGTCCGGCCCTGCAGGTCCACACTCGCATGGCATGGACCCTGGCACCCTCACGGCATGGACCCTGGCACCCTCACGGCATGGACCCTGGCACCCTCACGGCATGGACCCTGGCACCCTCACGGCATGGACCCTGGCACCCTCTCGGCATGGACCCTGGCATCCTCACGGCATGGACCCTGGCACCCTCTCGGCATGGACCCTGGCATCCTCACGGCATGGACCCTGGCATCCTCTCGGCATGGACCCTGGCATCCTCACGGCATGGACCCTGGCACCCTCACGGCATGGACCCTGGCATCCTCTCGGCATGGACCCTGGCATCCTCACGGCATGGACCCTGGCACCCTCACGGCATGGACCCTGGCATCCTCACGGCATGGACCCTGGCATCCTCACGGCATGGACCCTGGCATCCTCACGGCATGGACCCTGGCACCCAGCCCAGCCTTGGGGCAGCAGCTGTCAGCCAGAGATGACCGCCAGTCCCTCTCCTTCCCGGAAATCGGGGGCCCGGCCCCCGTTTCTGCTTCCTCATCCTCCTCTAGGACAGCGGTTCTCACCGCAGGATCCCCAGACCAGAGCAGCAGCATCTCCTGATAGAAATGAAGACTCCCAGGCCCCTCCCCTGGACGTGGGTCCAGAAGCCCTGGGCGGTTTAAGAAGCTGTATTCGCTTTCTATCACTACCAGCACAGATCGAAATGTACTCAGAGACTAAGAACAGCACAGACTGATTACCTTTACAGCTTTGTGGGCGGAGGTCTGATCTGGGTCACATGTGTTAAGATCAAAGTGTCCTCCTTGGGGACTTCCCTGGCGGTCCAGTGGTTAGGATTCAGCTCCCACTGCAGGGGCCACGGGTTCAATCCCTGGTCAGGGAACCAAGATCCCAAAAGCCATGCAGTGCAGTTAAAAGAAAAAAGACAAAAGAGTGTTCTTTTCTGAGGCTCCACGGGAGAAAGGGTTTTCCAGCTTCCAGAAGCACCCTCATTCCTGGGCTCCTGACCCCTCCCCATCTTCAAAGCCAGTGGCAGGCATCTCTCCGAGCACCCTTCCCCATCACATCCCACATCTCAGACCCCGTGGGTGTGACTCGCGTGGGACCCCGGACTATCTCCACATTCGAAGGCACTACCTCAACCACAGCTGCCAAGCCCCCTTTGCCACGTGAGGTCAGAGTCGCAGGTTCAAGGACTGGGGTGCAGATCTCTCCAGAAGGTCATTGCTCTGCTGATCACAGATGCCTTCGGGTGAGTCTGATGCAGCCTGAACACTTGAGATATGAGTGTTGAAATGGATGTCACACCTCAAAGTAAGCTCATCAGAGACACCCTGTCTTATTCACACGCGTGTCCCTGAGGTCGTCTGTCCCCACACCCATCAGATGACACAACTTCAAGGAGCGAACGGGTTCACTTATGAACGAGTGAGTGAGTGAGTGACTAAGGAGCCGGCCACCCCACTGTCACACAGCCTTCCATTTCACAGAACATGCTAGAAAAAAAGAGTTCAGAATCGGGGCCAGAGAGCCTGCCTGGGGCTGCCAGATGAAACCCGTGACTCCCAGTTGAACCTGAATTTTTGATAAACACGTTTCAGTATAAGTACGTCTCTTGCAATCCTGGGACATACACATAGTAAAACAATGTCATTTGTCTATTTGATTTTTTCTCAAATTTGACTGGGCATGTTATCTCTTTATTGGCTGAATATGGCACCCCTAACCACGGGTCCCAGCCACTCCCCAGTGCTGAGACTCAGGAATCCGCAGTTTCTCTGGAAGACTCTCTTTCCTGTCTGATGGTCAGGAAGCATCCTTCTCTCGCCCCTGGACTCTCCTGTCCAGTAGGGGTGATCTCCTGTTCATTTCCCCCACTAATCCTGGGACTTGAGGGAGCCTTCCTTGAGGAAAACAAGCCAGGGGTGATCTAGGGAGGGTCTACAGCCTGGAAAGTTCTACCAGAAGCGTGTCTGTTGTGCCCACTCAGAGCACGGGGTTCTCGCACGAACACTGGGCCCCAACTTCAGGAGCAAGAAGAGTGCAGACCCCAAGATCCTGCCTCATGTCTAGCACTCCAGGCACAGGGGCAAGCACTGGGCGGCCTGGCTTCATGCAGACTCGGGTGGACTCAGAGTCAATGCTGGAAGAGGGGGCTGCCCACAATAGCCGGGACCCTTGCCCATCCCCGTGTCCTCTGCCTGGAGCTCTGGAGGATGGGAAGAATGCCCACAGCATTTCTGGGCGAGACCCAACAATCAGCTGCTCTCGTGGTTTCTGGGAAATTGTCCTCCAGAAAAGGGCTAGTGACAATTCTTGATTTCATCTTTGGAGACACTCATGGAACAGAAGCTACATGAAAGAGAAGGCACTTGGACATGTGACCTACTCTCAGGAAGAGCAGCCTCGGAAACCTCACACACAGCATCGACCGCAGCGTTCAGGACCCACCCACCCCCCTCCTTCCTGGAGCCTTATTATCCTTTGATCTTTGTAATAATGTGTTTCTTTCCCGGTAATAGGTTTTCATCATCCTCCCAGCCTATTGATTAGAACTCTTTTCTGGGGTTCTGAGATATTGGCTAGAATAAGGGACAGAACAATTCCGCACTGGGATGCTGTCTCCAAGACGGTGTGCTCGTGACATCCGCCTTGCCCACACAGGGTGGGGCCAGAGGCCTGCGAGAGGAGGGGCCTGATCACCATTCACGTGGCTGCTGTCTCTGCTCTTCCGCCCTCATCCTTCTGCTTCTGGTTTGGTGAATGTGTGACCACAGCTGCTGGCCAGGCTGACCCCTCAGGGGGACCCAGGGCCAACAGAAAGGGGGGGAGGTGGGTAGCCACACGTGTCTCCTGGCAGAGATTGGGGTGCAGTGATCTGTTACTGGAACCCCAAGTTTAGAGACTCAGGCACAGGATCTCTACCTTTAAGAGGGAAGGAGGGACCCACCGCATGCCAGTGAGGGGACAGTGAGGACTCGTGGACGGTGGCCCGGAAGGTCCTGAAAGGAGGCGTCTTCAGGTCCCACAAGGCAGAGGGCACAAGGCTGAAAGGCATGACCGTGTGGGCTGCTGTGAAGTCAGGTCAGGACGGCCCGGCTGGCGAGCTGGGCCTTGGTCAGTGGAGTTAGAATGGCTGCGAGCTTAGGAGTGTTGAGTTCATGTTAGATTAGGGAGAACTCGCCACTCAAACAGGCACCGGCGTGACCAGCCCTTACGGTGGACAGGAGAGGCCCTGTCTGGACTCGGGGTGGGTCTGGCTTCACACAGCACCTCCAACTGTCCCCTCTCCCTCCCTGCAGACAGAAGCTGCCTCAGTGCTCTTCCTATAAACACACAAGCGAGTGGTTTTCTAGCCAATGAGTGAATTTTAAAAAGTAACTAAAGCTCCCTCCCTGGAACCCCAGGCCCAAAGATTCAGAACCCAGATGTCAAGGTAAAAATTCCGCTTTGCTTTTGATTCCTGACAACACTGAACATATATATATATATTTTGAAATTTCTGTCTCAAAATGCTCAGTGAGACAGAGAACCGCTTCCAAGCACAAGCACGTGGCTCTTCTCGACACCTCTTACAGCAGGGCCCCATCCATCACTTTCACAAGTTCGATGAAACCGTTGCAAATACGATCAATCATCTTTTTATTGAATTAAGACAAATGGGTGGTTATTAATAGGCTAAGACATAATGAGGAAAATGGATCACACAGCACAGAGAGAAGGGAAGAGAAATGCGTATGCACTGAGCTCTCCTTGGAAAGATCTGGAAGCATCTTCAGTAAGGAAAGACCTTGGGTGGAAGTCCCCTTCGACTCACACTGAGAACAAACACGAATGAGCTAAGAAATCAGAGACTCTTGGTTGTACCTTTTCTCCACTACCTTCTAGCTGGGTGATCTTCGGGCAGTAACCTGACCTCTCTGAGCTTCTGTACTCTCTTTGTTGAGGGCACATGGAAAGTGCTTGGCTCTTAGGACGTGTGTCGGGGCAGGGCTGGGTGCCCCGGGGAGCCTGGGCTGGGAGATGCTCAGTCTGGTTCGACCCGACAGTGTGGATTCTGCAGGGAGGCAGAGGGGTGCTGCCTACAGCCCTGAAGGGCTGCAGCTAGAGGGGCAGGGAGGGAGGCCTGTGGGGGCAGAGTCAGGGGTGGCAGGGTCCCCCAGAAGTCCCGCCTCTGAGCCGAGTTTCCAGGAATCGCCGGGAAGGCGCACAGGATGGAGCAGTGTTCCAAGTGTGTGGTCTTGGTGGGGACGCCTGGTGTCTGTTGGTGGCAGAGCTTCTGGGGAAACAGCTTGTGTTTATATCAGAAAGAGGAGACCACGTTTCGGGGCAATCACTGCAGCTTGCGAGGTCAAATCAACATGCCCAGCCCCATCTGCCCCAGCAGGGTGCTCAGCCTCCCTCAGTGCCTGCAGCCTGGAGCCTCCGCGGGCGGTGGCGGGGCTGCAGGGAAGGGCCCCGCCAGGGTGTGGTCAGCAGTGTTTCCTAAGAGCAGGACGCGGGCTGGCTGTCCCTCCATCTCTCAGGCTGGTTGTCCGTGTCCCACACCAGGCCGGACCCTTCCCTGGTAAACACAAGTGAAGTGTTTTTCTGAATTCTCTGGGTTGGGCTAGCAAATTATTGTACCTAAGGCAGCTCCCCTGGTGGCTAGGTGGTAAAGAATCTGCCTGCCACACAAGAGACTTGCAGGAGACGCAGTTTCGATCCTTAGGTCAGGAAGATCCCCCAGAGAAGGAAATGGCTACCCATCCACTCCAGTGTTCTTGCCTAGGAAATCCCGAGGACAGAGGAGCCTGGCGGGCTACAGCCCATGGGGTTGCAAAGAATTGGACATGACTGATAGACTAAATGACAGCAAGGGGGTCTCACGGTAACTCCCACATTTATAGCTGCTTGTCAGAAGTGCAGGGTTCCCTAGACGTGCAGCTGGAATCTGGAGGGAGCAAGCCTGGTGGAAGGGAGCCCTTGCCCGGGGGGGGCCTGTGCTGACCCCAGGAGTCTCTGGGAGAGTTGAACTGAGCTGTGGGGCACCCAGCTGGAGGTGGAGGACACTGGGGAACCCCACACCTGGAGCTCACGCTTGGCTCTCTCCCCACCCCTCCCATTCACCCCAGCTGCCTCCACCCCTCTGCCTGTTTCCTGGACACAGTAGTGATTTAAACCCTTCTGATGGCCCCATGTCCAGACACGAGTTGACAGGGGTCTCCACTCTCGGGGAGGTTACAGCCTAGTGGACAGGGGCTCAGCCACAACCCCACGGGCATCAGTTGATTGGACCTTATGTGACAGATCCAAGATCCAGACCCCAAGCCAAGCTCTTGCAACTGCTGATGGATCTACACCCAGCACCCCAGCTCTAATGCAGCCTGAAGCCATGAGCCTCACTCCCCTCACCTGCCGTCCTTCTTAGCTGCAAAAAGTCAGTGCCGCTTGGTTTGCAGCTCCTCCACGGTCATTAGAGCCGCCTCCAGCTGCTGCATCACGTTATGCTTGGGCCGCGTCCTTACCGTGGATTAATGAGGCCCATAACGCACAGTTCCCACGCCGACTAGGACACAGAGACCTGAAGGATAGGGGGCACCTGTGAAGAGCAGTAAAAACCCACAGCTTTCTCTCTCGACCATCAGCAGTGATTCATCCTAAAAGATGGGAGCATGTTCCCAAACAGTAAGGATCTTTGCTTTAAAAAGAGAACTTGTCTTGAGTCTCACATTGGTCTTGTCACATGTTGCCAGAAACCGGATCTGCTAAGTGGTAAAGGCCGCCTCTCCAGGCACCAGGAGCTTGAGTGCACAGTCGAGTCTTGTGGGTACTGTCCAGACACAAGTCTGAAGGATAAAGCTCTGGGGAAGGAGAGGGCAGCTGGGGAGGGTGGCTGGGTCTGTATTCTAGAGCAAACACTGTGGCCCCAGATGACGGAACAGCTTCGAAGCATGGCTGCGGGTGTTTGCAGGAACTTTAGAGAGAAAGGACGTTCCTTAACCAGGGCTCCTGAGGCATTGTCCACACCGAACCACTTGTGTGATAAGACTCAGGCCTCTGCACGCCAGCTACAGGCCTCTTGGGCACCTATCCAGACTCTCTGCCCCTCCCCCAGGCTTGCCTGTCTACATTCACGACCCAGACCTGCCGGTTCCCCACAGCTGTGTGTGCGTCCCTGCCCAAGGGCCGCCCTCTCTCCCTGGAAGCGCTGCTGTGAGCTATCTGCCGAGGACCAGACTGCTCCTTTCCAGGGCTGAGGTCGGGCGACTCACCCAGAGCAGGTGTCTGTTCTGCTGCCTGCCTCGCAGTCTCCCTTCCTCCGGGCAGGACCAGCCCTCCTCTTCTGGGAACAGAAAGCGCTTCCTTCCTCTCCTCATTCACTCCAGTGCGTGTGGCCAAGCGCAGAGCCCCACCCCGGAGACGGCTGATTGTCCAAGGAAAGCCAATCTGTATCTTTCCCTGCAGCTTTGCTCCGGAATGAGAGGCCTCCTTCCCCATTCCAGAATATGCAGCCCACAGATGACCAGCAATCTAGAAAGAGTAAGCCGTGCACACATGTCCACTCTAAAGGGTCAAGTTTACCCAACTGACAACGCTGGTTTTGAGCAATATGTGATGACGTGGAAAAGTCTCACCATAGGAAGAAAATAAAAGGGAGTAAATATGTGATCCCAGTATCTTCCCCAAGATAAGGAAGTAGGGTAACTGCAGACGTAATTCCAAAAGACACATAATAGACTCCCTCAACACAATACGGAAAGAGAAGAACAAAGTCGGAGGGCTGGCAGGGCCTGGCTTCAGGGCTTACTAAGAAGCTACAGTTGTTGAGGCTGTGGGGTAGGTAGAAGAACACACAAAGAGGTCAATGGAACAAAACAGAGGCCAGAAATAGACCCAAATAAATGCAGTCAACCGAGCTGTGACAGAGGAGCAAAGGCAGCATGATGGAGCCGCTTCTAAAAATGGTGCTGGAAAAACTGGGCTTCCGAGTGAAAAACAGAAGGAACCTGGCACAGACTCTACACTTAAAATTAACTCAAAATGGACCATGGACCCAAAGGAAAATGCAAAACTCCTAGAAGATAACATAGAAAACCTAGATGACCTTGGGTGTGACTATAACTCTTTAGATACCACACCAAAAACATAGTTCATGAGGGAAAAAATTGGCAACTGAACTTCATTAAAACTGAAAATTTCTGCTCTGCAAAAGACAACGTCAAGAGAAGGAGAAGATCAGACACAGACTGGAAGGAAAGGTCTGTTATCCAAAATATGTAAAGAACTCTTAAAACTCAATAATAAGAAAACAACCAGATTTTAAAATAGACCAAAGATCTTTCCAGATACCTCACCAAGGAAGATGGCCAATAAGTATGTGGAAAGATGTCTACATCCTGTGTCATCAGGGAAATGCAATTTAGACAATGTTATCATTGCATACCTACTCAGTTCAGTTCAGCTGCTCAGTTGTATTCGACTCTTTGTGACCCTATGGACTGCAGCACGACAGGCCTCCTTGCCCATTGCCAACTCCAGGAGTTTACTCAAACTCATGTCCATCGAGTCAGTGATGGCATTCAACCATCTCATGCATCTCATCCTCTGCCATCCCCTTCTCCTCCTTCCTTCTATCTTTCCCAGTAGCAGGTCTTTTCAAATGACTCAGTTCTTCACATCAGGTGGCCAAAGTATTGGAGTTTCAGCTTCAGCATCAGTCCTTCCGATAAATACTCAGGACTGATTTCCTTTAGGATGGACTGGTTGGATCTCCTGGCACTCCGTGGGACTCTCAAGAGTCTTCTCCAATACAACAGTTCAAAAGCATTGATTCTTCAGCACTCAGCTTTCTTTATAGTCCGATTCTCACATCCATACATGACTACTGGAAAAACCATAGCTTTGACTAGACGGAACATTGTTGGCAAAGTAATGTCTCTGCTTTTTAATATTAATGTCTCTGCACACCTATTAGAATGGCCAAAATCCAGAACACTGACATCACCAAATGTTGGTGAGGATGGGGAGAAACAGGAACACTCATTCACGCTAGTGGAGACGCAGAAGGGAGCAGCCACCCTGGAGGACAGTTTTGCTTACTCTTACCACACAGTCTAGCATCATGCTCTTTGGTATTTACCCAAAGAAGCTGGAAACTTACATCCATATAAAAGCCCACACACAAATGTTTATAGCAGCGTTATTCATAGTTGCCAAAACTTGGAAGCAACCAAGATGCCATTTAGTAGGTGAATGGATAAACTGTGGTCCATCCAGGCAATGAGATATTGCTCAGCACAAAAAAAGGAATGAGCTATCAAGTCACGAAAAGACACGAAGGAAATCTAAATGTGTATTGTAAGAAGTCAACACCTTATGGCAGAAACCAGCACAGGATTGCAAAGCAAAGAGTTTTCAGTTTAAAAAATAAATGTTTAATGCTATGTTCTGTACAACTTCAACTTGATGACATTCTGAAAAAAATAAAACAATGGAGACCGTGAAACCTCAGTGGTGACCAGGGGTTGGGATGGAGAAATAAACAGATGGTGCACAGAGGGTTTTTAGGGCAGTAAAATGCTCCTTATGATATTACAAGGATGGGTGCCTGGGAACCTAATTTAAACCCTGGACTTTGGGAGGTGATGACGTGCCAATGCAGGTTCACTGATTGTAATGAATGAACCATCTCCTCTGGTGGGAGATGTTGGTGGAGGGGCAGGGAGACTGTATACATGTGGGGTAGGGGGTACGTGGAAAATCCCTGTTCATGGCCCCCAACGTTGCTGTGAATATAAAATCTTGTAAAAAATTCTCTTTAAGATATTTAAATGCTAAGACCTTTGTCTCAGACTGAGCAGCTGCCAAGGGGAAGACATCATGGTATGTGCTGGGAAGACAATGGTAACTAGACAGACCCCTGCCCACCATCTTCCCACCTCACCGCCACACTGTCTCCATGGCAACCAAGGGGCTCTGTACATCACATGTTGAAAACCACTGCTCAGCCAGGGGTAGGTCCGCCAGACCCCTTGTCTCAGGGTCAGGGCGGTGTGGTCGCCACACAGAGTGCCCTTCCCCTGGGCTCAGCCCCTTGGGGATGCTCGTGTCCACTCTCCCTCCATAGGAGGCTCGACGCATGGGGGCAAGGGCGGGCCCAGCCAGGGGAGATGAGGGCGGCGTTTGTCCCCCAGGTCCTGCTCCCCACGGCCCACTGGGAGACCCTTCTCTTGCGGCCACAAGTATGGTGAGACGGAAAAGTGGAAAGAGATCAGCGCTTTGCATCTCCGCAGAACGGTGTTCCGAAGGCAAGTTCTATGAAAGCAATATGCCTCCTCTAAACTATTAAATATTCTCCCGGAAATGCAGGCTGGCAGTGAGCAAGTCCATATGTTTGCATTAGTGGGGGCCAAGCCACATTCCATCTGTGTTACAGTCTGATTGATCAAAGGCTCGCGCCATAAAAGAGCCTTATTTATGGCCTTTTTTTCTACCCTGTTGCATGCAAACCCACATCCTCCCTGGACATCCATAAACAAACATGCGGAAACGGGGGCTGACATCACCTGCCCGTACCCCCACCCCCAGCCCGCTCTGTCCAGAAATTTGGAGAGGCCTGCGATTCTTCCCGAGGCCTGCGATTCTTCCCGAGGTCACCCATTCCAGACGCACAGCTGCTGGCAGCTCTGAGGGAGCTATTTAAAAGCCCGCTAACAAGGCATCTTTGGCGGAGTGCAGAAACCAGCAGCACGGCGCTCTCTCGGCAACGTATTCATTTTAGTGCCACTCAGAGAGGTCTGAAAAGACCCAAAAAATACTTAAAATCAGAAGCTCCTTGGAGCGTTCCCAACAGCACTGGTATTTAATTAGTCTCCTTCCTGGCTTGGGGCTTCCCAGGTGGCTCAGTGATAAAGAATCTGCCTGCCAATTCAGAAACACAGGAGATGAGGGTTTGGTCCCTGGGTCGGGAAGATCCCCTGGAGGAGGAAATGGCAACCCGCTCCAGTACTCTTGCCTGGAGAATCCCATGGACAGAGGGGCCTGGTGGGCTACAGTCCACGGGGTCATAATGAGCCAGGCACGACTGAGGGACTGAGCACACACTCTGGGTTAGGAGAGCCAAGAAAGACACCATCACACCAGGAATGTGCTCAGGTGGCCGCTCCTCTGCTCAGCACGCCCACTTCCCCATCTCCCACCTGTGTCTCAGTGGGAAATCAAGCAAACCATTCTATGCCAGGCCGTCAGGTAGGGCTGGGCACTGGGAGACAGAACCCAGTCCCAGGCTGGCGGACGGAACATCACAAGGGAGTTCTTCCCTTTTGAGTGGGTCAGGCACCAGGGCAGCTGGACCAGACATGGGGGAGCGGTCAGGCGACCGATAGGGTCCGTCACCACCCAGGCTGTCTCTGGGGGCCACAGGGAGCTACGGGAACAGGTGGGGATTTGGGGGGCATTTCACTGGCCAGGTAACACAGGCAGAACTCCTGCCTCTGACCTGCCCACAGGGGTGGCTCACGAGGGATCTGCCATCACATGAAATGAGAGCATATCTCGAGGCCTCTCTGTTTTCTGTTCACTGGTAGTCATATCGTGTCTTCTAGACACAGTACAAACCGTCCAGAGAAGCAGACTTCAGATTGTCCAGGACACAGGTATACACTGACCACCCGTGGCCTCTGTGTTTTCTGTTCACTGGTAGTCATATCGTGTCTTCTAGACACAGCACAAACTGTCCAGAGAAGCAGACTTCAGATTGTCTGGGACACGGGTATACACTGGCCACCCATGTAGACATGGTTACCATGGAAACATCCTCAAGTTGCCACAAGGCCACGGTAGCCAACCCAAGGCCAGAATCCAGGTCCGAGTCTGCAGGCCCCTCTGTGGGCGGCAGAGGAGCTCAGGGAGGACATTCTCCACCCAGGGAGTATCTCCTGAGGGTGTTCTGTGAGCCAATCACCATTCCAGGGGACCAGGACACAGCAGAGAGCGGGGCAGAGAAGCACGCCTGCCCTTGGGGAGTTTGTTCGGAGACAAATAACTGAATTACAGGAAGTTCATTCAGAAGCGCATGAGAAGGCTGTCTCAGTTCAGGCGCTATAACAGAAGGCCCCAGACTGGGTGGCTTCTAAACAGCAAAGCTTGATATCTCCCAGGTCTGGGGGCTAGAAGGACAAGCATGTCCCACTTCTGACCTGGGCCCTCTTCCGGGAGCGGACTGCAGACTTCACCCTGTGACTCATGGGTGGAGAGGGCTGAGAGCCCTCCAGGGTCCCCTTGATACGGGCACAAATCTCAAGTGCCGGGCTCCACCCTCACGACCTCGTCGCCTCCAAGGCCCCACCTCCCAAGACCATCACACTGGAGGTAAGAACCCAGGACCCTCAGCCCATTGTGAAGGTTCTTTGTGGGGAAAAGAAGCAAGATGGAGTCAGGAAGGACAGAGGGGTTGCCTTTGCAATGGGGGTCAGGGGAGACCACATGGAGAGAGTGACGCTCCAACTTGAAGAATTTAAAGGAGATGTTGGAATGAGCCACGTGGACACCCGAGGAAGAGCAACCTGGTGGTGGGAAGAGCCAGGGCAAAGGCTCCGGGGAGATGGTGCCAGGAGATCCTGAAGGACCACGGGTGGATGAGTAAGGCGAGCAGGGGAAGGTCAGGACAGAGCGATGTCTTGAAGAGCCTTGCAGACTTCTGCAAAACTCTGCCTTTCCCCTGGATCGAGATGAGAGCCACAGGAGGGCTTGTGCAAGAAGAAGCATAATATGACTGAGGAATTTTAAAAGATCACTCTGGTAATTGAGCTGACCTCGGATGATAGGGGGCCAGGTGGCAGACCAGTTGGGAAGCTGTGTTGCTAGACCAGGCGAAAGCTGGCGGCAGCTGTGCAGGTGTGGGAAATAGTCAGGTGCTGGGCGCTTCTCAGCATATTTGCAGGAGATGCGTCAGGGAAAGAGAAGCTGCGATGCCTCTGAGGCTGAGCAGCTGGAAAGCGGGGAGGTTAAGTGTGTGGGCCCAGCTCTGTGTGGAGCACACGCGGGAGAAGCTGAGTGGGCCCATGTAGGAGTAAGCTTGAGATGCCTCCAGACAAGAGGTGGCAACGTCAGCCGGGCAGCCGGACAGACCCATCAGGAGATCGCAGGAGAGGTCTGGGCTGCACAGAGCAAGCCAGGTGTCCCTGGGGTGTCGATGGCTGTGAGGCTGCGAGCCCTCCAGGGTGTGAGAGGGGCTGGAGGAGAGCAGGGGTCGGGATGTGAAGTCGAGCCTCCTCTGGCATCAAGGGGTGGGTCAGAGGTCGCACCCGCGGCAGAGCTGAGAGGAAGGCAGCCAACAGGCACGGCCAGAGAGCGTCTCAGGAGAGGATGGGCCTGCACGTGCCTGGCCCCGCCAGCGCGGCTCGTGTGGACCGTCTGCAGAGCAACCGCTGGGTTTAGCAACACGGCGGTCCCTAGGGGTCACAAGGTAAGGGTTGCCCCCCCCAGAAGCCCAACTGGACTAGACGGGTGTGGACTGAACAGGATGAGAGGACCCGGGGGTGTGCTTTTTCACCGAGGTTTGTGGTCAAGGAAGCAGGACAGAGCCTGGAGCTGGGGGAGAGGGAAAGACCGTTTTAATATAGGAGAAACCCGGGCAAGTTTCTGTGCAAATGTACTGACCCAGTGGAAAGAGGTGTGTCCAAGCCGGAGAGGAGGGGGCGTCCGCAGTCCCTAGGAGAAGGCGGCGCTGGTCCTGGGCTGTGGGCAGCGACGGTGGAGCCCATGGGGCACCAGGCTCAGTAAATGAAATAGTAAACAGTGTCTGACTCGCGGGTACCGTCAGCTCTCCCCACCTGCCCCAGGCAGGGGGCGCAGCTGGTGGGGGCTGCTGACGACATGGGAACAGGCGCAGCCGTGCCAGCCTCGAGGGAGGGGGCCACGAGTGGGGCCCAAGTGATGATGGGGAAGAGCTGAAGGCTGGCTCCCCTGCCAAGCCCGCCTTCCCCACTCCCTCCCTCCCGCAATGATGAGTGTGTGTCCACTACGAGCCACGGAGGGTCCTGGATCTGGGACCCATCAGTGAACACACAGGGGCAGCCCCCTCGCCCCATGGAGCTCAGTGGTGTAGCCCAGCAGTGAAAGAAGTGGTCCATCCGGGCATGATTGATTGAAGGCTCGCAGACAGCCCGGGGCTCTGATCCCAGGAGGTCGACCCGCACTCAAGGCCGCTCCAAGTCTCCGAAGGCTTCTCTGCCTCACCGAGCCCCTACCCAAGGCCCCATCTGGCCAGGCTCTGCTGGAGAGAGAGAACTTCAGTAATAGCTTTTAGCTCCAGGCCATTTCTGGCCGTAATTGGCTGGTGTGCACACGCTTTGATAAAGATGGATATCTCTCGCCCCAGCCTGGCTCAATCCATCACTTGCGTGGCCCTGCTGGGAAAGATGACCTTCACTGTCTACCTAGCAGGCTCCCAGCAGCGCCTGCACCTGCCACGGAAACTCTGGAGGCCACGTCTTCCCCAGGGCTGGACCCACCACCCCCGGGGGGGCCGCGGAGGGTCAGCCACTTCCATCACCCAGATCTTTACTCCTGGTCCTCAAGCCCAGGAGAGCAGGCAGAACCAGAAAATCAGAGCTCAGGATGATGCGAGATAAGCCAGCCCGACCTGGCTATTTCAGAGGCGGGGAAACTGGAGTTCAGACGCGCAACTACAGCCACAGCTGAGAAAAGGAGGCTTGACAGACAGGCAACTTATTCTCCATCTAGAAGATTCCGTTGCTCTCCTGAACTGGAAAAGCACATTTTCAGGCTGCCTGGCAAGATGCTGTCGATGTGATGAGAGCCGACGGATTGTTTCAAGAGGCTGTCCTCTAGACCTGGGTTTAACGGAGTCATCTCTCTGAGTGAGAGAAATAGTGATTTCTATTTTTTTTTTTTTAAAAAAAGGACAGACCAATCTCCTAAGTCCTGGCTTTTCACAAGATCATCTTCTCTCTTGAAAGTGTGATTTGTCTGGTCTGTAAGATCCCCACCTGCAAGGGAAGCTATGTTACTGGGCTTCTCTGCTGGGCTGAGCCTCACTCACAGCAGATACAGGGACAGCATCTCAGCCAATCTGAACGTACCGGCTGTGTTGAAGTTTCATCAACTGCTCCTCCGAAATGTTCTGATTCAATCTTCTCAGCTGTCAGGAGGCGCGGAGCAGATCCTCACTGGAGCCCCCAGGGGGAATGCTGGCCCGCCGACACCTTGGCTTTGAACTTTTGGGTTTCCTTTGTTGCTCAGCCACTAAGTCATGTCTAACTCTTTGCGACCCCATGGACTGTGGCATGCCAGGCTTCCCTGTCCTTCACCATTGCTGGTTTCCTACCAGCAAAATATGCAGCTGGGACAACGCGATTCCCTTTTAAAAGCTTGCTATTTTCTCTTAGTTTCTAAACAGGAAGGAGTTCTTAAGTCTGCTTGCCTAGGACAGATGTTCATTTCCTAGGCAAAGTGTGCAGAAAAATACCAAATATGGGCTTCTCACCTCTTACTAGAAGCCAGGGAATGAAGCCCCAGTGAGGTCATTCATTAGAGACCCAAGAGCTCTGTACACCCTGGCCAAATGTGGTCCAGAAGAAGATGCACCCGGCTGGATGGGAAGGAAAGCAGAGGGCCCCAGAATTTTTCCAGCCGTCAGGTGGATGCCGGGGTCACCGGAGTGGAGGGTACAGCTGGTCAAGAGTGGCCCCCATTCCATGAGAGCTCCGTGCAGTGACCAGAGGAGGCCACCCTGTCCCTGCCTCCTTCCCAGTTCAAACCTTCCTTCCTAACTGAGGTTCTCAGGAAAACCTCCCATGGTCCATACCTCTAGGCCGTCGACTCCAGATGCCACCATCTGTTAATCCCAAACTTTCCACCCTCTTTCAACAGAGTCTCCACTGCAAGGACAGTGACTGCACCCTCAGAAAGCTGTTGTCTTTTAAAGGTTCCCTGCGTTTGTCGGGGACCTTCCAACGTAGGGCAACTCCCATTATTCATGTTTCCCCAAGTGGCAAATTGCAGCCTTGCTGAGGCTTGGGGGTTTGGAGAAAGAGAAAGAAGGGAATAGTAAAAAAAAATTTTTCACTACAGAATGCTGAAAGTACAGAATATGTTTAAGTGTATTTGCAGTTCTTAAATGGCAACCCACTCCAGTGTTCCTGCCTGGAGAATCCCAGGGACGGGGGAGCCTGGTGGGCTGCCGTATAGGGTCGCACAGAGTTGGACACGACTGAGGTGACTTAGCAGCAGCAGCAGCAGCAGCAGCAGCAGTTCTTAAATAGTCCTTAGCACAGAGCTTTGTCCAAGCGTATCTGACCATGAATAGGGCACAGGTAACATCTCCCCCCAACCAGGGGCTGCTGCTTATGCACAGGGGACCCTGGCCAGGTGTTTGCATCCCCTCCAAACTGATACACCGAAGCCCCAGTGTGGCAGTGTTAGAAGATGGGGGCCTTTGGGAGGTGATTAGGGTTGGATGAGGTCCGAGAGGGTGGGGTCGCATGATGGAATTAGTGTCCTTACAAGAAGAGGAAGAGATGCCGAAGAGGTCTCCCTCTCTCTCCCGTGTGTGAGGAAATAGTGAGCAGGTGGCCACCTGCACCCAGGAAGCCAGCTCTGGTCAGGAAACAAACCTAGCAGCATCTCGACCTTGGACTTGCAGCTTCCTGAAGTGTGAGAACGAATGCCTGCTGCTTAAGTCCCCCTCAGTCTGTGGCATTTTCTTACAGCAGCAAGAGCTGACAAAGACAATTGGGAGATACTTTTGTTCAACTCCAAGTAACAACAAGAACAACAGAAAACAATGACTGAACCAAATCAGATTTATTTTTCTCACCTAATGAGATGGGTTTGGTTAGACTCCGGGAGTTGGTGATGGACAGGGAGGCCTGGCATGATGCAGTTCATGGGGTCATGAGGAGTGGGACATAACCGAGTGACTGAACTGAACTGAACGACATGTTCACAGATGGGTGGTGGCATTGGTTCGGCATCTCCAAAGTGTCAGGCTTTCCCCTCCAGGCCTCAAGGTGGTGACTGCTGCTCCAGCCATCACACCTGTAATCCAGTAGGAACAAGAGAGACGTGATGGGACTAAGACACTTCCTAGAATCTCTCACGGCATCTGTTTGCCTTTCATTGACCAGATGTGTCACAAGATCACCCTTAACTGCAAAGGGAAACAGGAAGTATAGTTATTCTAGATGACACATTGCTCCCCCAACACCAAAGTTATTTTAGTAAGAAAGAACAGGACAATGGCAAATAGCAGCTTCTCCCACAACTGGTGGGACATATTCAATTAGATTCTAAATATAATTCATTGGTAAAGAGAAAATATATATACATATACACATATTCTCCTTGCTAGGGTTGATTATATAGTCTTAAATATCTGTTTCTAAATGATAAATTCTAGGGCTTTCTGGAACTTTTTAATGAGAGGTTCCTTGAGAAAACTAATTCTGCATTTCCCTCCTAGGGCTTTGTATTGAATTGCATGATCAAGTATCTCCATGTAGGACTTTTCCTCAAAGTATAAATGGTTTATTGACAGAGAGAAACACCCTTAACTTGTCTGGGTTGTAAAATATCTGCTTCATTCCAAGGCTGCCAAATGCCGAAGTGCAGGCACGTTTTTCCCAGACAGGAGCACAGAGTTAGAGGAGACGGTCGGATGAGGATGTGATTAACACTGTGGCCACAGACCCCATGAGAACAGGTGGTCCCGGCGATGATCTGGACCTTTTACCAGAAACCTCTCTGCCAACAGAGGCACTCTGCAAATCGCCTGTTTACGGAAGCAGCTTCTGCAGCTGCTCAGCACTCTCCTGGACGGCAGGCGCCTTGGGGTGTGCTTGAGGAGGACAGGGACATCCTCGGGACAAGAGGCAGGATGAGTGTCTCCAGGGAGCCAGCATCTGAACCTGCAGAGGGCTGGCGACTTCAGGGTTACTGGGAGGGCTTGGTCCTGTTGGTCTGAGGGGTCTTGGTGAGGAGGCTGGAGGAGGCTGGGAGAGGCGAGGGGATGGCGTACGGCCCCACTGGGGCCCAGGGCATTTCTGGGACCATGGTCTGTAAGGCTGGGCGGTCGGCAGGCCTGATGGGCTGGGAGTCCCACGAGAAGGGGCTGTGGACATGTCTCTGGGCTTGGTGGGCTCAGCCCAGTGGGAGAGCGGGATGAGGTGGGGAAGAGAGTTGAGGAGGACACAGCATGGCCCCATTGGAGACCTAGAGGTCTTTGACTAGATCAATGGGGACAGAGAGGCAGGGAGAGCTCCTTGAAGGTAGAATCTGCAAAAATGAAGCCCCTGCTGATGCTGTTCACAAGTTAATAGATGCATCAGAGACGCTTTCCAAAGGCTCCAGCCTTGGCAGCTTCTTAAGGGATAATCCCATCAATTAAAATAGGAACACAGCTGAACGGTGGGATCGGGGAGGGGAGACATCCAGTGGGCAATTTACTGCAAGAGACCTCCAAGTAGGACGATTGGGGAAAGGGTGTGATTTGAGGGTCCCCAGTGAACAGGGGGCAGCTGAGGCTCCTCGGCAACAGCATGGGATGCTTACCAGGGAGAGAGGCGCGAGTGAAAAGCCCAGGACTCGGCCAGACCCGGAAAGAGTCCACGGGGCGTTGAGGGACTCACAGAGGCAGGTGCCTACCAGAGGAGGGGCCGGGGAGGGCAGCCGGCCGGCAGGCCCACTGTGACCAGGCACCGGGGCCCTGCTCCTCTCTCCCTGAACCGTCTGGGCCTCCCCTCCGTCGTTTCTGTGGAGCAGAGATTCTGGAGCTGTCATTTTCCTAAACAACTTCCAGTTCACATTAAAAACACAAAAATGCACAAAGTCTAGTTTCCATTTTTGCAAAAAGGACACTCTTGAGAGTGCAAGCTTTGCTGGGAAAAAACATGACTTACAATTGACAAGTATCATCCGAGATGCTAAAACCATGGGCTCAGTTAAAGGCTGATGGAAATCCTGAGTGTCCACCCTTCCGGACGGTGCTCATGAGGGCCCAGCAGGAGCAGAGGCCCGCAGCCTGTCCCTGGCATCCCCCCGCCCCACAGCCGCAGCACCCACCCCGCTCTCTCCACTTCTGCTGCCTGACCACAACCAGCCCTCTCTCTGAAGCTGATGAATGTCAAGTGTGGGGCTCACGAAGCCTCGGGGCCTAGAAGTTCCTGTCCCTAGGTGGTAGCAGGTCTGTGAGCAGCTGGGTGGGCTCCCTGCTGGGCCCTGGGCCGCCTCCCTACCAGCTGCAGTTTAGATGTTGAAAGGAAAAGGCGTGTGAGCCCTGTGATTAAGGGAAGGATGCCTAGGGCTGTGGAGGTGCAGAGCGAGGACTCGACCCTGTCCAGGACACAGCATGGCCTCTCAGGGGATTCGTGGAGAAGCCAGTCTTGAAAATGAAGCAGGTGAGTCCCATCCCCAAGCTGGTCCTCAATACCAAAGCCCTGATGGATTTGGAAGAGGGGTCCCAGCAAATCAAATGGAAACTGAAGCAGAGACTGACCCCATTCCTCCTCCAAGACCCAGTCTGGGCATCATGTCTCCAGGAAGCCCCTGTGGGGACCCCAGGCTGGGCAGACCCCAGGGAGTCCCCAGCACTTCCTCAGGTGCTCACAGCACCCCCACCCGCAGTCTGGGTTAGCACCCACTTCCGTCTTGACAAGGTTTAGCGGACCACCGTTCTGCGTTAGAATCACAGACAAAGGGTTTCAATGGCTTCAACCCTTTATTAAGGTATGACTGGCGTACAAAACAGTTCATCTTTTACGTGCAGGACCCATGGAATCTGGAGATAACTGTGCATCCTGAAGCCATCACCACGCTCCATGCTGCAAGCACGGTCGTCACCTCCTAAATTTTCCTGCTGCCTTGTTTATTATGCTCGTGTGTGTGTGTGTGAGAGAGAGAGAGAGAGAGAGAGAGAGACTTAACGTAAGATCTGTGTTCTTAGCGAAATTTTAAGTTAATGAAACAGCATATTACCTACAAACACCAGGTTCTGTAGTCCATCCCCAATTCCCAGAATTCACTCGTCTTGCACAACTGAAATTTCTCTTTTACCAGCACCTTCTGGTTCCCCTCCCCCCAACCCCTACCCTTGCTCAGCCCCCACCCCCACCGTTCTGCACTCTGCCTCTGTGAGTCTGACCACTTTAGATTCCACACATAAGTGAGATCAGGCAGTATCTATTTCACTCAGCATCAGGTCCTCCTCCAGGTTCATCCATGTTATAAAAAATGGCAGGACTTCCTTCTTTTCTATGGGCAAATAACATTCCTCTGCGTGTATATGTCACATCTGCTTGGTCCACGTGTCCCTCTTTAGGCGTTTAGGTCACTTGCCTGTCTTGGCAGTGATCATGGTACTGCAGATATCTCTTCGAGATCCAGGCTTCAATTATTGATGGTTAATGACCATCTTATGACTTTAAAGAAAAGCAAAGCCTTTGGGAGTGAGGCAGGCAGATAATCCGTGCTCCCTAACAGGAGGCAGAGCACAAGGAAGGGTCCAGGTCTCACACTTGGGTTTCCCTTCACAGCCATGACCTCCGGGAGGCAGGTCCTGCCTCTGTCTCTGAGCCTTGGTGCCTGGAGAGTACCCGGTGTCCTGCAGGAGCTCATCACACAATTGGCCACAGGTCAGTGGGTGACTGGGGCTTCCTATGTGGCTCAAGTGGTAAAGAGTCCGCCTGCCAATGCAGGAGATGACAGGCGACTCAGGTTCGATAACTGGGTTAAGAAGATCCCCTGGAAGAGGAAATAGCAGCCCACTCCAGTATCCTCGCCTGGGAAATCCCATGGACAGAGGAGCCTGGCGGGCTACAGTCCATGGGGTCACAAAAAGTCAGACACAGCTGAACAACTGAGAATGCACGTACGATGGATGACTGAGCGGGACCTCGGCTCCTCTGTCTGGCGAGAGGGATGGGCATGTCTGTGGGTGCACAGAGTGCAGAAATGGAAGTGGTCTGGGAGTCCCTTCAGCTCCGCTGGTGGTGGTCCTGAAAGCCCCTGCTCTGAGGGTTCCCCTGAGGGGAGCAGGAGAAAGTGGACCAGCTCATGGGATGGGGAGGCAGTCTCAGCCTTGTGATCAGACATCCTTCTCTGCACCAGCCTTGAAGACAAACGACCCTCCCAGCCTCCAGTGCCATTTGCAGGAGGCGTGTTGGCAGCAGGAAGTTAAAATAGACCACATTACAAGCAGGGAGTTTCTGAGCCATCGTATGTCCCAAGGCTAGCACTAGTCTGAGTCTGGGAGTATTTCATGCTTACATCAGCCCGTCAACCACAACATAGCCATGGGAACAAGGTGGGCAGCAAACCCCATGGGACCAATAGCAATTAGTCTCACGGAGGAAAGGGGTCTCCTGCCTGTCTGCTATTACACCCCCAGTTCACCCGGAGGCCTACCCCCCCGGTAAGTTTCCAGCACCGAGGACCTTGGCCTCAAGATTCGGAGAAATTATTCATATAAGCTAATCAGGGGTGAAAGCACCTTCCGCCTAACACTCTTTGCTGGAGTCGCAGAGCACAGGGCTGTTCCTGGGGGCACCGGGGTCAGGGTAGAAACGGAAGTTGTCCCAAGTGACCTCTGGGGGGCGGGACCTCGGTGTCCTGGGGCAGAGTGTGGGTTCCCAGCACCTGGCAGTTGTCCTGCCCATGTTGTACTCAGGGATGAGGTCACGTCCATGGGCTCAGCAGCCCGTGGGCCCCTCTTTGATGGGCCCCGAGGACAGCTCCTGGTGGGACCGGCCGGGCTCCTCCAGGTCATCATCAGGGCTGCGAGAGGTGCTGAGGCCTCCAGCAGATGTGACAGGGGAGAGGGCAGCAGGCCTGGGGCCCATCTATCACCTGCCGCCAGGGACCTCCTAACTCGGGGGTCAAGGGAGCCACTCCACCCCCCCCTCGGGCTCCACCCACCCAGGCATGGGCTCCGGCATAGAAACAACGCACCTGGGTCCCAGGATGATAAGCAAATGGTGTTTGCATCTTCCCCTAATTTCTCAAATAATGTCTATTTTTCATTATAAAGATAATGCATTTTTAGGATAAAAAACAGAAATGTACAAAAAGTCCAAATGAGAGCTCACGTCTCGCCCAGCACCTGCTCCGGCCCAGGGAGGGACCAGGGGCCCTGGGGGAATCCGCCTGGGCATCTCTGCCCCAGTGCTCCTGACCCAGGGCCCATCCTGGGCGTTGCGGAGAGCTGACCACGACGGTGGTCTCTACCCACTGCTCCAGGAGCAGCTCCCCAGGCGTGACCCTTGGAATGTCTCCAGATGCTGCAGAAAGTTCCCTGGGGGCCTGGGCTCCTTTAGGATCCAGCAGACAGAGGGGAGGCCTCTGCAAGAACAAGAGAGGCGACCTGGAGCCGATGTGGCCCCGACCCCCCAGGACGAGCTGTAGTGAGATGGCCAAGGGCCCAGGGCGGGGCAGGTGACCGTGGAGGGCCTGGCCGAGCAGGCACATAGGGACCCCAGGGCAGGGCCTCCCAGGCAAGCTCCCACAGCCCCGCACCTACTCCAGAGGCCGGAGCCCGGGACCCCTGCCCCCGTGCTGGCCTCCAGCCTGGATGAGGACTCAGCAGAGGCCAGAGGGTGAAGCTGACCCACAGGCGCAAGCAAAGAGGATGGCCCTTGAGGACAGCGCAGCCCCCGGCCCAGCCCCAGGCCCCAGGAGCTGCTGCTTGATCCTGGACTTGGACCCTGCCAAATCACCCCCTCCTGAGCTGACAGCCACTTTCTGTCCCCAACAACCAACCAGGCCTGGCCTGAGAGGGTCTCCTCCGAGGGGAGGGGCCGGCCATCAGGGATGCTGGCTGGGTTCCGCTACCCGCGCCCCCACCATGCTGCCCCCACCAATGGAAGTGGATGCAGAGTTGAAGGAAAGCTAACGGGACAGATTTCGGAAGCAGATGGCCCGAACGGTTTGGATCCTGCCGTTCAGCAGGCTGATGCAACATGAAAACGCACCAACTAGCAGGGCTTAATTAGCAAATTAATGAGAAGTCAGCATCTGGTGACATTCGGAGGAAGGGCGGCCTCTGGAGCTGGTGGAGCTGGCCCTGGCCCTGCAGGGCTCCCTCTAGGCTGCGTGACCTTGGGGGAGCCCCTCACCTTGGAGGACAGGCCAGAGGGGAACAGCACCTATGATCACAGCAAGCATGACACGAAAGGGTGGGAGCCACGCGGGCAAGGTACCCGAGCGCAAGAACAACAGACATCAGCGTTGTCAACAGCATCATTCATATCGACCTGCAGTGATCGAAGGAGCCCCAGACAGAGGGCGCTGCCAGGAACCCACAGTTCCCCCCGCCCCCGGGTCTGTTGGCATCGTAGCCAGGCTGGCTGTTGGGGGGGGTCAGTGCATTTGACGTCAGCATTTAATTTTTGGAAATCATGGCACTGACTTGAAGTAAATGAATATTGTAGGGTTTGACAGTGTTTTCAGACAGCAGGACAGCAGCGGTCCCCTGGGAGGACGCTGATGGTTTTCTCGCAGAAGAGCCTCCTCCCGCCAGAGGCAGCACCAGGGCAGTCAGACGATCCGGACGGACGGACGGCCCAGAGCCAGGCACCATCCCGGGGAGCCGGAGCCTGGGGTGGAGGGGGGACACGCTGTTCACCATCTCCAACCCCCCTTCGACCGCAGCCACGATTCACGTGTGGCATCACAGAACCAGGTGGCACAGTTCATGTGGTACCAGGTGGCATCCCTGAACCGTCACCGCTGCCCTACGAGGCGCTGGACCCGTGTCTCAGGCTTGCTGTAACAAGCCACACAGACGCACAGCTTAAACAACAAAAACGCATGTTCTTGTGACTCTGGAGGCAGGAGGCCAAGGGCTCAGCAGAGTTGGCTCCATCGAGGCCTTTCTCTTGGACTTGCAGACAGCCGTCTTCTCCCTGCCCTCACGTGGTCACGTGTCTGTGTCCCAATCTCCTCTGCTTATAAGGACACCAGCCCCATTGGACCTCATTTTAACATAGACCTGTCTCCAAACATAGTCACATCTGAGGTCCTTGGGGTTGGGGGTCCACCATGGGAATTTGGGGGTTGACACAGTTTACACCATAACCAGCGGTTTATGATCCCAAATTCACTGGGAAGGACACAGCACCGTCAAGCAGTCAGGTCCAAGACCCCCTCTCTAGTTAACCTTTGTCTGTCTGGGTCTCCTTGGCTGAAAAACCCATTCATCCAGTGAACACTTGTGGAGCCCCTGTGATGGAGCGGACGTGGGCATCCCAACCCCTGCAGCTCATGTTCTCGGGAACATAACACTTCCCTTGGATGGACAGCGGAATCCACCTGCATGAGGCCGTGGTTTGGACTGACTGCAGCCACACTGAGCCTGCCCTCATAAGGCAGGTCTAGTGCAGAAAGGGACTCAACACGGCAACGCTAGTTTCTCGCATCTGTGAAGTCCACACGGCGGGGTGGCCTTCCCCATCTTTCACTGATGCCCTCAGAGCCCAAAGCCTGAGGAGGACTCACCCCTGGACTTCCAGCCACTCTGGGGGAGCCATCGCCCAAGGTTCTGCCCCTACCCAGGCTGCCCTGTCCTCTGCAAACTCGCCCAGGGTGTGAACGCTACAATCAGGAAGGGGCGAGAGTTGGATTGATGCCTGGTGGGTGACTGGAGTGGGTCTAAGCAGATGGCCACTGGAGAGGAGGGAAGGCCTCTGGGCCCAGGCACCCATGTCCAGAGCTGGGGGCGCTGTGTAGCCCAGCAAGGCAGGTGGAGAAAGGAGAGCGTGGTGTGTGTCGGGGGAGAAGGAGGTGTCGGGGGAGGGGCTTCAGGAAGCCCCTCCCAGTGAGCGCAGAGCCCGTTCCTGCGAACGTCTTTCTCTGGAGCTCAGCCCTCCCCAGCTTCGGGGTGATGCTCTTGTCCCCTTCTGTCTCTATCTTTTTAAATGGGCATTCAATGCCTTATCAACAGACCTTTTAACTTCCTTGAGACCAAGGAGATAAACATCCAAGGTCACAACTAAAGCCCTGGATCTGACCTCTACATGTCACCTCCTCCCCACCCCACTTCTCTGCAGGACGAGCCCCTAAGCCTGCCTTCTGCAGTATCACAGACATCATGACCTCAGAGGTGGCCCCAGCATTTTGGTGACGATAAAGCCCTTGGCAAACATGAACTGTTATTGCTATATTCCTTCCCTTGGTGCAGAAAAGAAGCTTGTAGGAACCATATGAAATGTTGAAACAAATTAAGTTTTCGTCTGCCCCCTGACATGGGACCAAGTATAATTGAATTTCCGAACTTCCACTAGCTTCTTTGAGTAGTAGGAATATCTAAGGTCCTTTTGAGTCCCTTTTTTATTTTGGAAACATTTGAACCATAGTTCTTTAAGTTTATAGAGGGATCCTCAAGATAAAACCTCACAGGCATTAACCTGACTGGCCTTAATGATGAGTCCTGAGGGTTACCCTGGGACAGTCAGCCCTGGAGGAGAGAGTTTTCTGGAGAGTCACCTGGACGTCAGGAGGTGGGGCTGACCTGAGAAATGCCTGGACTGGGGACAGAAGACCCTGGGCTCCTGTGACTCCCCATGTCAGTGTCCCAGAGGGCTGTCTGCAAACCTGCTGAGACCAAGAGGGTAGGAGACCTGGTCTCCCAGACTCTGGAACATTCCAGATCCTGGCCTGGATGGTCAAAGATGGAGTGGGGGATGGGCTTCAAGCCAGGAAAGCTTGGAGATGCAGGGCTGCCCACCCCACCCTCAACTGCCTCCCTATGGGAATGGTGATCAGGCCCCTGCTTCAAGGACCCTCAAAGCCACATTTACAATCTGTCCAAGAGAGAGCCCTGATGGCTCAGATGCTACAGAATCTGCTTGTACCACAGGAGATCCAGGTTCGATCCCTGAGTCAGGAAGACCCCCATGGAAAAGGGAGTGGCTACCCACTCCAGTGTATTTGCCTGGGAGAATCCCACGGATAGAGGAGCCTCACGGGCTTTAGTCCATGGGGTCGCAAAGAGTTGAACAGGGCTGAGAGACTAAACACTTCACTTTTTTCAAGAGAAACAAAATGACCAAGAACGCGGGGCTTGAAGAAGGTAGATCCGGGTCGTGTCCAGCCCCAATGGGATCAGTGTGGAGCCTTCCACCTGCAGAGCTAGAGGCAGTTGCCCCCAAGGCAGGCTCCCTCCTTCCTTCCTTTTATGGCCTGATTAGGATTTAAGCAAAAGTATTCGGAGAAAAACCCAGGAGGAGAAGCAGGCCCGGTGAGCCCCGCCACGGAGTGATTTAGAGCAGTTTTGCCGACTGAGCAAAACAGTCAGAGGAGACCAGCTGAGAGAGGGTGGTTGAGAAGTATTTTTTTTAAGTCACTTGGGCAAATGGTTTGTGCCCCTCAATGTGACTTATGTGGGGTTCGATATTCCCCAACGGCCATTCTTCATTCGTGAACGGGAGGAGCGGGTTGGCGGGAGCTTAGAGATCTCACCGAGCCTTTTCACTATCGATTTTTTGGGACTGGTTGACGAATGGGGCCATTTGGCACCGGGATCCTAGGGAATCGGAGGAGATCTCAGGTCTGGTGTTGATACGGGAGCTGAAATGTGTGTTCCTGGCAGGGAGGTGGGGCAGACGAGTCCAAATACATCTTGTCTTCAGTACAGATAAAACTCCATCCCAGGAGGGCACTTTGCTCTACAACAAGCATATAACTCACGGTAACATTTTAGAGAGGTTTTACCGTGGCATATTAGAAAACATGTCTGGGGTACGTCCCGGAGGTCACTGGTTAAGACTTCACCTTCCAGCCCAGGGAGGTGGGTTTGACCCCTGGGCAGGGAGCTCAGATCCCACATGCTTCATGGCCAAAAAACCAAAACATAAAACAATGGTTTTATGAAGCAACACTGTAACAAATTCGATAAAGATTTTAATAAAAAGCTCATTGTATATATATAGTCTGTCTAGTCAAAGCTATGGTTTTTCCAGTAGTCATGTATGGATGTGAGAGTTGGACCATAAAGAAGGCTCAATGGAGAAGATTCTTGAGAGCCCCTTGGAGTGCAAGAACATCAAACCAGTTCATCCTAAAGGAAATCAATCCTGAATATTTATTAGAAGGAGCTGATGCTGAAGCTGAAGCTCCAATACTTTGGCCACCTGATGCAAAGAGCTGACTTATTAGAAAAGTCCCTGATGCTGGGAAAGATTGAAGGCAGGAGGAGAAGGGGGTGACAGAGGATGAGATAGTTGATGGCATCACTGACTCGATGGACATGAGTTTGAGCAAATTTCAGGAGATGGTGAAGGACAGGGAAGCCTGGTGAGCTTGTGGTCCATGGAGTCACAAAGAGCAGACACGGCTGAACAACTGAGCAACAACAATACACATGCTGCTGCAGCTGCTGCTAAGTCGCATCAGTCGTGTCCGACTCTGTGCGACCCCATAGATGGCAGCCCACCAGGCTCCCCCATCCCTGGGATTCTCCAGGCAAGAACCCTGGAGTCGCCATTTCCTTCTCCAATAACTATAACTATATATATATATATATATATATATATATATATATATATATGTATTTGGTCTTTGTCATGGGTTCCAGACAGAGCTTCTAAAACCCTTGCAGTGTCTTGAGTGATAGGGGCATCTTTTGTTTTTCATAAGAAACCTCTCTGTATCACCCCTGAGTTGATGCTAACAGGATGACTCAGGTGGGGCCCCCTTGATAGTATGAAGATGGGGCTGATTAATGGATAAGCTCAGTCATGTCCGACTTTTTGCGACTCCATGAACCACAGCACACCAGGCCTCCTTTAGCAACACCAACTCCTGGAGTTCACCCAAACCCATGTCCGTTGGGTCTGCAATGCCATCCAACCACCTCATCCTCTGTCATCCCCTTCTCCTCCTGCCCTCAATCTTTCCCAGCATCAGGGTATTTTCCAGTGAGTCAACTCTTCACATCAGGTGGCCAAAGTATTGTAGTTTCAGCTTCAACATCAGTCCCTCCATTGAACACTCAGGACTGATCTCCTTTAGGATGGACTGGTTGGATCCTCCTTGCAGTCCAAGGAACTCTCAAGAGTCTTCTCCAACACCACAGTTCAAAAGCATCAATTCTTCAGCGCTCAGCTTTCTTTATAGTCCAACTCTCACATCCATACATGAATACTGGAAAAACCATAGCCTTGACTAGACCGACCTTTGTTGGCAATGTCTCTGCTTTTTAATATGCTATCTAGGTTTGTCATAACTTTCCTTCCAAGGAGCAAGTGTCTTTTAATTTCATGGCTGCGATCAAAATCTGCAGTGATTTTTGGAGCCCAGAGAAATAAATTCAGCCACTGTTTCCACTGTTTCCCCATCTGTTTGCCATGAAGTGATGGGACCAGAGGCCATGATCTTAGTTTTCTGAATGTTGAGCTTTAAGCCAACTTTTTCACTCTCCTCTTTCACTTTCATCAAGACGCTCTTTAGTTCATCTTCACTTTCTGCCATAAGGGTGGTGTCATCTGCATATCTGAGGTTATTGATATTTCTCCCAGCAATCTTGATTCCAGCTTGTGCTTCCTCCAGCCTGGCATTTCTCATGATGTACTCTGCATATAAGTTAAATAAGGAGGGTGACAATATACAGCCTTGGCGTACTCCTTTTCCTATTTGGAACCAGTCTGTTGTTCCATGTCCAGTTCTAACTGTATACAGGTTTCTCAAGAGGAAGGTCAAGTGGTCTGGTATTCCCATCTTTTTCAGAATTTTCCATAGTTTATTGTGATCCACACAGTCAAAGGCTTTGGCATAGTCAATAAAGCAGAAATAGATGTTTTTCTGGAACTCTCTTGCTTTTTTGATGATCCAGCAGATGTTGGCAATTTGATCTCTGGTTCCTCTGCCTTTTCTAAAACCAGCTTGAACATCTGAAAGTTCATGGTTCACGTATTGCTGAAGCCTGGCTTGGAGAATTTTGAGCATTACTTTACTAGCGTGGGAGATGAGTGCAATTGTGTGGTAGTTTGAGCATTCTTTGGCATTGCCTTTCTTTGGGATTGGAATGAAAACTGACCTTTTCCAGTCCTGTGGCCACTGCTGAGTTTTCCAAATTTGCTGGCATATTGAGTGCAGCACTTTCACAGCATCATCTTTGAGGATTTGAAATAGCTCCACTGGAATTCCATCACTTCCACTAGCTTTGTTCATAGTGATGCTTCCTAAGGCCCACTTGACTTCACATTCCAGGATGTCTGGCTCTAGGTGAGTGATCACACCTTCGTGATTATCTGGGTCATGAAGATCTTTTTTGTATAGTTCTTCTATGTATTCTTGCCACTTCTTCTTAATATCTTCTGCTTCTATTAGGTCCATACCATTTCTGTCCTTTATTGAGCCCATCCTTGCATTAAATATTCCTTTGGTATCTCTAATTTTCTTGAAGAGATCTCTAGTCTTGCCCATCCTATTGTTTTCTTCTATTTTTTTTTTTTGCATTGATCAATGAGGAAGGCTTTCTTATCTCTCCTTGCTATTCTTCGGAAATCTGCATTCAAAGGGGTATATCTTTCCTTTTCTCCTTTGCTTTTCACTTCTCTTCTTTTCATGACTATTTGTAAAGCCTCCTCAGACAGTCATTTTGCTTTTTGACATTTATTTTTCTTGGGGATGGTCTTGATCCCTGTCTCCTGTACAATGTCACGAACCTCCATCCATAGTTCATCAGACACTCTATCAGATCTAGTCCCTTAAATCTATTTCTCACTTCCACTGTATAATCATTAGGGATTTGATTTAGGTCATACCTGAATGGTCTAATGGTTTTCCCCATTTTCTTCAATTTAAGTCTGAATTTGGCAATAAGGAGTTCATGATCTGAGCCACAGTCATCTCCTGGTCTTGTTTTTGCTGACTATATAGAGCTTCTCCATCTTTGGCTGCAAAGGATATAATCAGTCTGATTTCGGTGTTGGCCATCTGGTGATGTCCATGTGTAGAGTCTTCTCTTGTGTTGTTGGAAGAGGGTGTTTGCTGTGACCAGTGTGTTCTCTTGGCAGAACTCTATTAGCCTTTGCCCTGCTTCATTCTGTACTCCAAGACCAAATTTGCCTGTTACTCCAGGTGTTTCTTGACTTCCTACTTTTGCATTCCAGTTCCGTATAAGGAAAAGGACATCTTTTTAGGGTGTTAGTTCTAAAAGGTCTTGTAGGTCTTCATAGAACCATTCACCTTCAGCTTCTTCAGCGTTACTGGTTGGGGCATAGAGTTGGATTACTGTGATATTGAATGGTTTGCTTTGGAAACAAACAGAGATCATTCTGTTGTTTTTGAGATTGCATCCAAGTACTGCATTTCAGACTCTTTTGTTGACCATGATGGCTAGTCCATTTCTTCTAAGGGATTACTTCCCACAGTAGTAGATATGAGTTGGTCATCTGAGTTAAATTCACCCATTCCAGTCCATCTTAGTTTACTGATTCCTAGAATGTTGACATTCACTCTTGCCATCTCCTGTTTGACCGCTTCCAATTTGCCTTGATTCATGGACCTAACATTCCAGGTTCCTATGCAATATTGCTCTTTACAACATCAGACCTTGCTTCTATCACCAGTCACATCCACAGCTGGGTATTGTTTTTGCTTTGGCTCCATCCCTTCATTCTTTCTAGAGTTATTTCTTCACTGATCTCCAGTAGCATAGTGGGCACCTACTGACCTGGGGAGTTCATCTTTCAATGTCCTATCTTTTTGCCTTTTCATACTGTTCATGGGGTTCTCAAGGTAAGAATACTGAAGTGGTTTGCTGTTTCCTTCTCCAGTGGACCATATTCTGTCAGATCTCTCCACCATGACCAGTCTGTCTTGGGTGGCCCCACACGGCATGGCTTAGTTTCACTGAATTAGACAGGCTGTGCTCCGTGTGATCAGATTGGCCCCCTGTCTGCCCTCTGATGCCCTCTCTCAGCGGCTACCATCTTAGTGGGTTTCTCTTACCTTGGACATGGGGTATCTCTTCATGGCTGTTCCAGCTCTTCCACTCAGCTGTTCTCAATTTGGACCCTATATCATTAACTGGTAAAAGTGAAGTGCTTTCTAAGTTCTCTCTGTCATTCTAGCAAATCACTGAACCTGAGAAAGGAGTCGGGGGAGCCCCCAGTTTGTAGTCGGCAGCCTAGAAACCCCACCTGTGGCCGGTCTCTGAAGTGGGGGTCGGTTTGTGGGCCTGAGCCCTTAATCTGTGGGGTCTGCACACTTAGTGTCAGGATTGAACGGAATCAAAGGACAGCCAGCTGGTGCTGGCAGACTGAGAACTGATTCTTTGTCAGAAAAATCACACACCAAGAATCATGCAAATAAAGAGCAGTAAGAGCAATGCAAATGATAATGATAAACAAAACCCACAATAATTCAGCCAAACGCACATAATGGTGATGCATCCTGGCTGCTCACCCAGAAGGGCGAGGCACCCCGCTTCCTGGGCAGTCAGAACCCACTGACTGCGTCGACTGGGGGTGTCCTACATCAAGGTCAATGTTAGCACGCTGGGAGGCCAAACCTGAGAACCCTGAGCTCTGAAGGTCAGGTGGGGCCTTGGAGGAAGGTGGGGTGGGCAATGCCCCACTGCAGTCCCACAGAGGGTCTGCAGAGCGGCGGCCTGGCAGGCAGGCAGGCAGGCAGGCAGGCACAGCCCTCAAGCCAGCCCCCACGTGCCCTGGCCGTCTGGAGGAGGAGCCGGGCCCTATTCCTGGAAGTGGTCTGTGCAACAGAGGAAAGAACCATCTGTAGTCCCGCGTGTCTGTGAAGTGGGAGCCGGGACCCCAAGGAAGCGCCTCGCCTTTGTCCCAGGATTCTAGTCCCAGCTACGCTCCCAGGGGACTGTCATCCTCGCCAGCCCTGAGCCCACCCACCTGCCACCCCAGCAGCTCTTCCAGCTCCAACCTCCAAACCTCCCTCGGCCCCCAAGGAGGAAAGGAGAGAGGTTCTGAATCTGCCTTTTTATTTACACAATCCCACCTTTTCCTCTGCAAAGAGTCGCTGAAGGTTCTGGGCTCAAGAAAAGCCTGCAGGTGATAAAATGAAGTCGCTCACCCGTGTCTGACTCTTTGCTACCCCATGGACTGTAGCCCACCAGGCTCCTTCATCCTTGGAATTTTCCAGACAACAATACTGGAGTGGGTAGCCACTTCCTTCTCCAGGGGATCTTCCATACCCAGGGATCGAACCTGGGTCTCCTGCATTGTAGACAGATGCTTTACCATCTGAGCCACCAGGGAAGTCCAAGCCCTATTCAAGTGGAACTTCCCAGCCGCCCTTCGAACCACAGACGCTACTTTGTCAGTCATTCTACAGGCACCTCCCAGCCTGTCCTGTACTGGGAGGTGGGGGCGGGGGCAGGGCAGGACCGACACACCCATAGCAGCTGCCCTAGGGGAACCCACTGCGGACACTGTGAGGCAGGCTGGTGCCTGGACGTAGAGGGTCCCGGCCAGTCTGGAGGGCCCAGGAGGGCACATGGGCCTTCCCTGCTGCCCCAGCCCCAGCCCCCGAGGAGCCTTCCGATAACGGGAAGCCGGGAACATGGGCCTCTCTCCTGGATTCTCCGGGGCCCCTGCACACACCTGCCTGGCCACCACAGACTCTCCGTGAGAATGCTTGTCTAGAGCAACAGCATTCTTTGGGCCGGTCTCAGTGAACAGGTGGCTTTAGTATTTACAAGAGCTCTGACCGTGTTTAGTCGCTGTCATGGTTGACTCTTGCAACCTCATGGACTGTAGCCCGCCAGGCTCCTCTGTCCATGGGATTCTCCGGTCAAGAATACTGGAGTGGGTTGCCATTTCCTCCTCCAGGGGATCTTCTCCACCCTGGAATATAACCCAGGCCTCCTGCATTGCAGGCAGGTTCTTTACCATCTGAGCCACTCAGTAGGCTCAGGAAAGAGGTCTCCAAGGGGGTTGTGTTTTTTGTTGCTGTGAAGCCTCACTGATTGCTCAACTGTTTCTTTCTTCTCCCACTTGAAGAATTGTCATCATAATGCACCACCCAGGAAAAATACACGCATATACGCATGTACACAGACACGCACACACATGTACACACACATACACCACAGGCATGTATTCACCACACACACTCACACTAAATGCGACCGCCTTCCCAATGACCAGTCATCAAAATTGCCCAACATGTAAAAAGCGCCTGCAATATGCAGAGAAAAAGTGGTATCTGGGATTCCTGGCTCTTTATGGATTCAGAGCCCAGTGGCCTGAGGCACTGACAAACCTCAGACTTAGCTTTCAGTTCAAAGTTTCATTTCCAAACAGATCTGGAGAAACGAAAGTGGCCCCAAATGGCTTATCCTTGCAGGAAACAGGAGAGACGATGCAAATGCAGAAAAACATACACTGAGAAGACACACACCATCACGCATGCTGGGAATTAAATAAAAGACAAGTAGGAAGAAGAGAGCCAGGGAGTAAAAATATTTCACACACTCATATTCACGGGCCACGTCAAAGGAGGTCCTGGCGAGCAGAGGGAGAGTGGGTGGACAGCCAGCTCGCAATGACAGCTTCCAGGAACGGGGTCAGGACAGGAGGCTGTCACAGGGGACACAGATGGGAGAGCCGGGAAACGGGTTAGCCTGATCCACTTAAAGACACACTGAAGCCAGACATCTCAGTCCTTCACTCTAGGGGAAATCGTCCACCATTCATTAAAAGCACTACCCAAAAGCCTTGTATTCAGAAAAATTGCTGCTGTATTTTGGGAAAATAAGCTATGCTTGACCAGCCACTCTCAAACCTACAAAATGTTAAACACACACACACAACATGTCGCGTGGCTAAAATCCAGTACCACCCCCATGTCGTCCATCACCATGTGGGTGAAGCTGTCCAGGAGCTTCAACGAGATGCCAGTCCCAACTGTCACTTCCCGTCTGGTCACCGCCTCTGCAGAACGGCAGCTCCTAAATCACCGGGAACTCCCATTGGAAGAACAACGCCTCCCAGGCGCTCACAAGAGAAACCCCAAAACACAGCCTCCTGTCGGGATCACCCCATAATGAGAATGCCATGTGCTTCACCGTCCCCTGGCCGAAGGACGGCTGGCTTGGAGAAGACATCCCACTGCTCTCCTGAGTGTCAGCAAGCCCATCACACCTTCTCCCCCAAAAGTGTCCTTTTGGGATGGATGGCAGTGCGAGCCTTTGTTGTGGTCCCAAAGCACTAGAGGGCTTCCCAGGTGGTTCTGCAATGCAGGAGACACAGGTTCGATCCCTTGATGGGGAAGATCCCCTGGAGAAGGGAATGGCCACCCACTCCAGTATTCTTGCCTGGAGAATCCCATGGACAGAGGAGCCTGGCGGGCTACAGCCCAGGGCTCACAGAGACTCGGACACGACTTGGCAACCAAACAACGACAAAGCACTTGAGAATGTCAGCCCAAAGCAAGCGAGAGGAACACATTCACAGATCACTAACGATTGCATCAAACGAGTTCCACGATTGGGGTGTAGGGCCATCCAAGGCACAGCGGCTGCACAGGTGCGAATGTCGGTGAGCAGTTTGAGCCGGCGTCATGGAGGCAGGGAGGAGAATGTACTGCAGTCCATAGAGACAGCTATTTCTCGTAAAACAACAAGGGAAACGAGCCGGAGCCAGAATAGGGACTTCTCATCATGTCTGACTCCATCCTGCAGGTGGCACGTGGCAGCCACAGGGGGAGACTGGACTGAGCCAGGGCTACTGAGATGCTGACCACCGGCCCTTCTGTCTGGTGGCACCAGAGGTGGGGGTCTGCATCAGGAGGCACCTGCCTGGAGCCGTCCCCTGTGGGCTGCACGTTGAGGCGGGGCATAGGGGGTCACACAGGAGGTGCTAGTCCAGGAGGGGGGAGTCCCTGTGCGCCCCACACCCCAGCTCTCTGTGGGAGCCAGTGGCTACGAGGCTTTGTTGAATGTGACATCTTACATGGTGAGTTCAGGCCAGCAGGTCTTGCCTGCCTCCTCCAGGAAGTCTTCCAGGTCCTGATGCAGACAGGGGCCAGAGCCAGGAGGGTCTGACCCGAAATGCACTGGGCCTTCCACCCAGGCTTTCTGGAACCATCTCCCTCTGACCCAGCTTCCCACCTCACCGACTTTCAGGAAGCCGTCTGGCAGACAGCTCCTGTGTGTGCGCGCAGAAGCAAGTGGCACTTCATGGTGAGTGAGCTGGTCTCCTGATGTGGTCTCTGTCACGTTGCTTGTGTTATTATGTGCTTTTGACGGAAGGCGTCAGCCCCATAGACCTTATTGATGGCTCCTTGAATTTGCATTAAAAATATCCACAAGCTGGAAAATGTCATCTCTGTTGGCCCAAGCTTGCCAGTCCCTGCCACATTCTGACATCTCAAAGCAACAGAAAATGAGATTCGGAACCACTGGGCCCCAGATCCTGAGTGAACACCGAGGGGTCCCTAGGGAAGAAAGACACCCCACGCGAGGTTAAGTCACTCAGAGCCCTAGGACACAGGCCCCAGGCTGGGCCCCAGATCCTGAGTGAGCGCTGAGGGGTCCCCAGGGAGGAAAGACACCCCACGCGAGGTTAGGTCGCTCAGAGCCCTAGGACACGGGCCCCAGGCTGGGCCCCAGATCCCAAGTGAGCACTGAGGGGTCCCCAGGGAGGAAAGACACCCCACGCAAGGTTAAGTCACTCAGAGCCCTAGGACACAGGCCCCAGGCTGGGCCCCAGATCCTGAGTGAGTGCCAAGGGGTCCCCAGGGAGGAAAGACACCCCATGCGAGGTTAAGTCACTCAGAGCCCCAGGCTGGAGCTGCACAAGCTCATAGAATATATACGTCATTCCTGGGGCTGGTGAGGGCCCAGAGCTGAGGGACCTCGCACAGGAGCAGCCTAGGGCATCAGGAGTGCAGACGAATGCAGGCCGTGTGGGCTGCTGAGCAGCCTCTCCCTGGGACGGGTCCCCGTGACTCCTGAGAGCAGAATACAGCCCACTACAGACACCACGGAACAACAGAGGGATTCAACATTGGGAGAGGACTACTCCAAGGCAGTATATTGTCACCCTGCTTATTTACCTTCTATGCAGAGTACATCATGAGAAACGCTGGGCTGGATGAAGATCAAGCAGGAATCAAGATTTCTGGAAGAAATATCAACAACCTCAGATATCTGCATATCAAATGGCAGAAAGCGAAGAGGAACTAAAGAGCCTCTTGATGAGGGTGAAAGAGGAGAATGAAATAGCTGACTTAACACTCAACATTCGAAAAACTATCATGGCATCTGGTCCCATCACTTTGGGGCAAATAGAAAGTGGAAGAGGTGACAGATTTTCTTTTCTTGGGCTTTAAAATCACCACAGACAGTGACTGCAGCCAAAAAGCTATAAGATGCTTGCTCCTTGGAAGGAAAGCTATGACAAACCTAGACAGCGTGTTAAAAAGCAGAGACATCACTTCGCTGACAAAAGTCCAAATAGTCAAAGCTCATGGGCCTTTGCAACCCAAACCGGGCTCAGGGGTCAAGGAATAATAACCCTGGGGGCCAGGCAGCCTGCCCTTCAACCCTGCTGACCAGGCAGCCGGAAGGGCCACCAAGAGCCTCCCAGAGCCCTGGCCACCCACTCGCTTTGCTCACTTTGATGAGTGCAAACCACTCACCGCCAGCACCCCCTTTTTTCTGCATCCCTGTCCCCCTTTCCTGTGTCTCCTTCCCCTCTCTTGCACCTTCATCCCCCCGTACCGTGCATCCATCCTTCTCCTTTACAGATGCTTAGCCCCAAGATCTCGGACAAGCTCCCTCGTGACTTCCCTCTGGGCAGCACTGTGGTTAAAGGGTGAACATGGATACCAGGTGGACCAGTCAGGGCTCAGGGCTCCGCTACTGACCATCTGAGCATCCTGGGGCAAAGCCATGAACCTCTAGGGGCCTCTGTTCTCTTGCCTGAAAAAGAGGAGGATGGTGTTGCTTATACTTACAGGTTTGTTGTGAGAATTACTAGGGTCGCAGATGAGAGTGCTCAGACCGGCACTGTGCAGCCTCTGCCCCACTGCACAGGGCCCCACTCCCCTGAAGGACATGGCTTGACCCTTTTCTTCTTGGAGTCACTGTTGACCAATCAGCCTCCCAGCGGAGTGGACAGCTGGGGCCCATCCTGCATGCTTCTCCCTCCTGTCACACCACTCCGCTGTCCCCTGGGGGACTCCCTCAGTTCTGAGCTCTTACGGTTCATGGGCTGCCCTCCTTGCCTGGTGCCAAGGTGCCAGGTGCCATGTGGCAGAGTGACTGCATGCTGGCCACCCAGCAGACATCCAGCCCCAGCCCTTGTGACTAGCTCAGCGTGGACGCCTCGTCCAGCAGTCAATCAGAAGCAAGGCTGGGGCCCCGGCTGGAGCTGTAGAGAAAGGGGTCCCCTGGGTCCTCAGATTGACAGAAGAATAATTGCAGCCTCGGGGGAGGGTGGAGGCATGGAGGTACCCTTTGGGGGAAAGCTTGCCTGGAAATGAGCTGAGATGAGAAGAAATAAATTACCAATGGCATTTTTAATACACTTTGTTTGGGAATAAATTTAGGTTTACAGAAAAGCTGCGCAGATGTAATAAAGGATCCTGTGCGCCCCTCCCGCAGTTTCCCCTGGTGAGTGTCTAATGATATGGCTTTCACTGCTGATACCAATTTGGCTATTGGACATCACCTGTTTCTCCACTTATGTGCTTGCTGTCCCAGGATCCAGTCCAGGGAGCCATACTGCACCGAGTCACATCTCTCCAGTCCCCTCTGGTCCGTACAGTCTCAGTTACTTCTGTTTTTCATGACCTTGACATTCTTAAGGAGTACTGCCCAGGCATCCTATAGAATGTGTCCCAATTAGGATGGATTTGTCTGATGATTTTCTCATGATGAGACTGGGGTTAGGGGCTTTTTGGAAAGCCCAGAGGAGAGTGCCCTTCCCATCACCTGGTACCTGGAGGTACCCGGTGTCCACCTGACATCACGGGTAACGAACACCTTCCCCACATAGCTAAGTGGTGCATCCCACTGTCTCCACTGTGAAGCTATGGTTTCTCTTCCACACTCTGTCCTTTGAAAGCAAACCCTAAGCTCATCCTCAAGGGAGCTGGGGAGAAAAAGCATCACTTCTTGAAGATGGAGTGTCTACATATACTCCTGGGAGTTGATGACTTGCATTGAGGATATGACACAGCCAAGGCAGAGCAAAACTCTACCCCGAGACACTTGAGTTGTGAGAGCTAATGTTTCCTTTCTATTAAAAAATATAATTAGGCAAATTTGAATGGCGTTCTGTCATTTATACCATTATAAGCACACTCAAATTTTGTGACATAACTGTCTTTTAAGTTTTTGTATTTCTTAGGATATAGATTGACTGTTATACCTGAAAGACCCAAATATAAATGTCTCATAATGAGATCACCATTTTATGTATTTCTCCACTTGTGGCTTCTCACTCAAGCTCTGAAAAGGTGTAGAGTTGCATTCCAACCAGCCAGACTGAGAACATGAGAAATGGAAAATACTTTTTGAAAGCTAGACATAATATTTCCCCATTTCCCCCCTATTTTCCAAAGTTGATCTTATGGGAGCATCTAGTTGCAAGAGAGTTTGATAAATGGGGTGTCTATTTGGGAGACCATGTGCCTAACTAAAAAATGCTGCTCTTAGTAAGAAGAGCCTCTTCTCTTGTGTAAATGTGTGTATTTCCCACAGCATCGCCTGTAGCCCAGAGCTTGGCTCACTCGGCAGCATCATTCCTGGAAAATCACACCTCGCTCATGATTTGAACTATCTCTTTGTTGAGGGTGGTGCCTGGATCTTTATCTTCATCCTTGAAATCTCCTCCAGGCTTAAGGCCCATCCCACCAATCCCTGGACAGATTTACTCGAATATCCCAACAGCCTTTCAAGCACCACACATCCAAGAAAAGTTCCCGATATTCCCATGAACCTGCTCTCCTCCTTCACCCCCATCTCTGAGGGCCAACTCCCTGCCCTCGTCCAGGACAGAAACCCACCTCCTCTGTTACACTTCATCCCTTCTGCAGGACGCAGTCCAGCCTCGAACATCCTGACTCAACTTCTCAGCGCCCCTGGACTCCCCTCCTCCCAATCCCCAAAATCAGTACATGCTGTGGTCACTGCTCTTTCTAAAGCATCCAGCACAGCGGCTGCAGTGGAGTGCCAGGCTCGCTGGGTTTACCATGGGTCTGAAGGCTTCTTAAGGACAAGCATGTGGAGATGGCCAGTCATGCGCTTTCTGGTAGAATTTCTGGTGCCCACACAGAGCCTTTAATAAACTGCTAAATGTACTCACCAACCACACATCCACTGCAGACCTCACGACAACACCCGTGGGAAGTCAACATCAGCTTGCGCGGCATCAACCCGGAGCCCACCTCCACGCTTACCTGCTCGCCTGGGTCATGCCCTGTCTGTCTCCCCAGCCTCCCTACTGCTTGTCTCCCGGTGGAAGCCCTGCCCGGAAGCCACAGAGTCAGCTCCTTCTGCACTGACAGGAAACCTGCCCTGCCCCCCACCGCCCACCGCCCACCCAGTGACAAGGTCCCCGGAGCCTCACAAATGTCTCTCCGGAGCTGCCCAACCCAAAGACCTGGTGTGTCTCTGCCGGCTGCGTCATGCATGGGCGTTGGCAGAGGGGGCACACAGGGCGGTCCATTGGGTCCCAGAGACTCTGCCAGCTGGAAAGATGGCCCCGCAGCTTATCCATTGACAGTCCTACTTGTCACACCCTTTTCCAGCATCAAGTCTCCATTTGACAGAAGGTAGCTCTCCTTTTCATCTAGGATCCTAATTCTCATTATCGTGCAAACAGGTAAATCTGCTTTGCATCATAAAAAGAGAAAAAAATATCAGTTGACATGATTGAAATAATACTTTACAGATATCAAAAAAAAGTATAGGTAACCCTTCAGTAAATGGTCACAAAATGATGTCCATCCATGTTTGCTAAATGATTAGCCTCAGTTTTGTAAACCACAAAAAAAATCACAGTTTTGGGGATCTCCCTGGTAGTCCAGTGGTGAAAACTCTGTGCTCCCTCTTCAGGGGACGTGGGTTCCACCCCTGGTTGGGGAACTAAGATCCCACATGCCACATGACCCAAAAATTATTTTAAAAAATCACAGTTTTCAGATCATTATATCAGAAGATTTAAGAAGTTCTTTGACTTTCCTGGTGGCTCAGATGGTAAAGCGTCTGTCTACAATGCGGGAGACCTGGGTTTGATCCCTGGGTCAGGAAGTTCCCTGGAGAAGGAAAAGGCAACCCACTCCTGTACTCTTGCCTAGAAAATCCCATGAACAGAGGAGCCTGGTGTCCATGGGGTTGCAAAGAGACACGAGTGAGTGACTTCGCTTTCTGGATTTGGAACTGGTCCACAAAGCAGAGAGAGCTTTGTCCCTGAGCAAAGCACCAATCCTCAATCCCACAGACCAGGCAAGAGCTGCGACAGGGACCTCCCTTTCCCACTGGGAGGTGGAGATGGTAATATGTTCCCCACCTCACAGAAGAGATTGCCAAAGTCAGAGACAAGGGGTGACTCAGGATGGTACAGAACAGGATGAAAACAGAGCTCTCAGACTTCATATTTCATGCTCGTTACAATCATTTCTTTTTCCTTCTTCCCCCAGCACCCAGCACAGGGGTGGGTGCAAAGCCATGGGTTTTAAAAGCTGGACGACTTGAGCTTAGTTGCTTGGCCCCAGGTTGAGGTCCTCTCTCTGCAATCAAGTTAATAGACGTGGATACATGTTGTCAGTATCTTGACCCACCCTTATCAGAGCATCCGGGACACCAGACCTGGGCAGCCTGTGTCATGAGGTTGGTGTCCACATTCTCTGTGTATGACCATGAACTCATGCTTTCCAAGTGTCCACTTCGAGGCTTAGCTGCAGATGGCAGGAGCACGCTCTCTCCCAGCCGTCTCCTCGTCCACTGGCCACACCCCAGAAGCCAGGTGCAGCCAGCTGTTCAGTGCAAACACCCACCCCTCTTTCCGAGAACCGTGCTATCATTATCCCCTGTCATGATGAGCTTGGCAGGGTAATTTGAAAGATAACTTATTGAACACTTAGTCACATGTGTCAAATCAACAATTGCAAACAGTCTGTCTCTCTCAGTTACCGAGCCCGCCCGCCTGCAGACTTCAGAATTCATGGCAGACAGAAGGGAGTCGGAAAGGGACAACTGTGGGCGCAGACAGAAGTCGGAGCTGGCCTCAGGCACGATTCTGGTAGAGCCACGTTCGTTTTCCAAACACGCTGTCCTGCACCTCAGAGCCCCCTTTTCCTAGAAGATCCAGCAGTTCTGGGAAGTTTTAGCCTCTACATTGTCTTTGCCCTCAATACGCAGTCCAAACCTGGGAAACTCATTTTTCCCATTTGCTTAGTGAGTGTCTGTCCTGGTTTCTTTCCCTGGATGTGCGGATTCACATCCACCCCAGACGACCTCGCTCAGGTCAGGAACCTGGAGCAAGCCTATGGTCTGCCTCTGGGCATCCCTGCTGGCTGTGTGCATCCTGGCCTACGGGCACCGCTTGTCAGCTCCTCTCCGTCCCCTTCTCCCGTCCAGACGCCAGGCCGCCCCACGCCTGCCTGGCCTGGCGCCTTCCATGTCCACGGCTGCTCCCCCCGCTGTCTACCAGCCACAGCTGTAAATGCTGCCGGGTACTGACCGTGTCCTAATGTCCCTCACCCGAACTTGAGACTGGATCCTCCAGCTCCCTCCTCCATGTCCCTGGGGACGTCTGATGGGCACCCACGTGCACACACCCTTGTGTCTCTGGCCTCTGTGCCCTGAACCCCATGCTCATCCCTGTGTCGGGAAACCGTACCCCACCGCTCCTGTTTTCAGACCAAAGCCCTGGATATGCAGTCCACCCGCGAACATAGGGAGAAGCAGAGCCTGGAGCCTCTCCCCTGGTCACCGCCAAGCTTCCAGCTGATCCCCACTGCCTCTTGCTGCTCCCAAAGCCCATTCTCAGCCCTGGAGCCAAAGCTGATCCTTCTGAAGTGCAGGCGGAGATGGAACGGGGCTCAGAGCTCCTCGGTGCCTCCCTCTCTCGAGGGATCTCACTCGGCACCCCCATCCTGACCTGGTCCCTCCCTTCCAGGTCCCTCATCTTCTCAAACCCGCTGAACACTCCCCCAGCTCAGCATCTTTGAGGTTGGCTTCCCTGCCCCAGATAGCCCCTGGGTCTCTCCCCTCAGTCCCCTCCTTCCAGCCTGTGCTCCGTGGCAGGGTCTTCCGGGAGCCTCCTCTTTAAAACTTTCATCTCCTCACCCCAAACCTCACCCCTATAGGTGTGATTGTTCTCCATAGCATTTGTTATCCAATAAAACACCATTTTTAATTTATTTATTGTTTTTGTAAACTTAGTGTTATCAACCCAAGTCTCCGCACAGAACGCAAGCCGCATGAAGTCAGATTGTTTTGCTCATTCACTTCTGTACCCCAAGCCTGAACCTCCACCTGTTCCCCCAGGAGCACTGTGCACACATCAGTTGAAGGAACTCCCCTCCGAGTGGGAAGCAAGCAGCGCCTTCAGGGAGGCCACAGAGCCTAGGAGGCTGAAGCCAGGCTGGGAGGACAGGTGATGGAGACGTGGCAGAAAGCAGGCTGATGGCGCTTCATGCCGGCACGGACCCCCATGCCATCCTTAGCCTCCTGGGGAGCTCCCTGCATCTCCGGGTGCAGGGAAGGACTGGTCCTACCTGTGCGGAGAGCCTCTATGTGCAGCGTGGAAACTCCACCCAAGGAGGACCAGACCTACCCCACCCTGCAGTGTGGTAACAGAGTGAGGGACAGAGAGATGGGCAGGGGAGGGGCAGCCGGGGGCAGAGGATGCTTGGCCCCCTGCCCAGTCACTCATCACACCCCAGCTGCAGACCCCCCTGCTCACCAACCCTGTCCTGTTTCCTTTGTCAACTCCTCTCCGCTCTCCACGTCAGCGCCCATCACACTTGACCCTGGGTTACTTTCCCTTTCAGGCTAATTCCTCCTATCAGACTCTTCTGAGTGCCAAGAGCTTTGCTGGGTTGAGTTTTCCTGTCTCTGCTTCCTGCTGAGATCGATGACCCATCTCCCCTCAAAGAAAAGAAAGATGCAATTAAACCAGTTCCTTCAGCGCCCCCCTCCACTGGATTCCCAAAACACTTTGGACCACCCTCTGCTAGAGCACTTAGGGGATTGCAATTGATCTGTCTGTCTCCTTCATGGCCATGAGCTCACGGGGGTGGGGCCTGCGTCCCATTTGTCTCTGTGTGCCCAGCGCCTCCTGCAGACCCTGCCACCCAGCCGGAATGTGGGAGTGTGCACTGAGCAAATGCAGGGAGGGAGGGGACATGGGGGATAAGTTGCTCTGGCTCTACGCTAGCGTGGAGAGGGTCATGTCTCTGGAATTCCTGGACGACTAGTCACACCGAGAGCAGCCGACGGCATCGCCCTCCCTGGCAACGTGCAGAAGGAGGCTCAGTCTGCAGTGATGTATTTCATAGGAAAGGGGAATATGGATTACCCTGAAATTAATGAAACATATACAAAAAATTAATGATATGAAAAATGGCTTATGAAAGCAGCAAATAGCTTCTATTGACCATATGCTATGCAATTGTCTGCCTCCTAAATCATAATAAACCGTTGCTGAAACGCGACCTACCTTCGGCAGGAGCGGTTGGTTATACGCACCTGCTGGTCTCTTCCCTCACTCTGTGCACCTGCACGCGCTTTCTTCAGACAACGGCTGTCTCCAGGGTCATCCTGAAGATGGGATGAGTAGCACCTGGCATAAATTGAATCGCTGGAGAGATGTAAATGACAATTTGGGGACTCTACTAACTCAACATTTAAGCTAATTTCAGAGGTGGACCAACAATTCCCTGAGCACGTGTTTGACAAAGCTCACCATAAGGCACTTAATCGAATGCGATTGTAGGTTCTCCCCTTAATTCAGGAGGAAAAAAACAAGTCGATTCGGATGTTTAAAAGCAGACATTTCAGGGTAATGGGCCATGGCAGATGATCCAAACCCAGTAAGACCTCTCCACCACCCTGCTCTGTTGGAGAATTGTTGGTTCCCAGTATGGTTTCTAGAAGCTTCTTATTTCTAAAAAGTGACTTCCCTGGTGGCTCAGCCAGTAAAGAATCCAACTGCAATGCAAGAAACCTGGGTTCAATCCCTGGCTCGAGAAGATCCTTTGGGCAAGGAAATGGCAACCCACTCCAGTATTCTTGCCTGGAGCATCCCATGGACAGAGGGGCCTGGTGGGCTGCAGTCCATGGGGTTGCAAACAGTTGGACACGACTGAGCGACTTCGCAGACAAGGTGGGCTCTGATCCAGCATGACTGGGGTTCTTACGAGAAGAGGTGAGCAGGACACACACACAGAGGGATGACCTTGTGAGGATGTGGGAGAAGATGGCCATCTTTGTGTCAGGGAGGAACCAGCCCCGCTGGCACCCAGAGCCCGAAGTCCAGCCTCCGGAACCCTGAGGGAGTAAAGGCCTGTAGTTTGAGACACCCGCTCTGGGAACTTTGTTGCGCAGCCCGAGCAGTCTCGTGTAGCAGACACTTTTCTCAACCCTTCAAAACCCACGTTCCCTGTTGGATAACCAGTCATCTCACCACCTGCCTCCAGCCGAGGTCCTGACTCGAACCCTCTGCCCCCTATGGCTGCAGACGCCAACCACGCTGGCCTGAATCGCTTCCTTCTCTTCCTGTTCCCCAGGGTGCTCTTCTTCACTTATTCACTAAGCTCATTCCGACCCAATCCTAAACTACTTGATTCAAATGGCACTTCCTTCAGGAAGCCTTTCTTATATCTTCACAAATCTACTGTTTTGTTAAACACTTACACGCATACATACCCAGGCATCACTGCATTGTTGTTGATGACAGAAACTAAAATTGGAGACGATAAAAGTACCACCACTTGTGGACTGATTGAGTGAGTGAAAGTCGCTCAGTCATGCCTGACTCTTTGCGACCCCATGGACTGTGGCCCACCAGGCTCTCCTCTGTCCATGGGCTTCTCCAGGCAAGAATCCTGGAGTGGGTTGCCATGCCCTCCTCCAGTGTGGACTGATTAGGAAAAGCCTTACGGTGGGTGTGTGTGGTGGCGAAGCAGGCGAGCACTGCAAAGGGCGAGAGAGAACACGTCCACGCTCATAAAACCAACCGAAACTACAAAGTGATCCCGCCAAGTCAAAGGCAAATGAAACGAAGAATGAGCTGTGTCCCCAGTCAGTGCTCAACCTCAGAAAGAGAAACTATTCAATGAATTTATTATTAGTCTCGATAGTTAGATGGTACGTAGATTGTTGCTGTTGTTCAGTCACCAAGTCATGTCCTGCACAGCATGGCTCATAGCTTCATTGAGTTATGCAAGCCCCTTTTTCAGGACAAGGCAGTGATCCATGAAGGGGGTACATAGGCAGAGATATATACGTAGAAAATCTTCATTTGGTAACCATTTAATAATAATTGATTCAAGCAACAGTCATTAACAGATGGATGATAAAGCTAAAGGGTGAACTTTGAAAAACAAGATATTTACATAAGCTCGAAGCATCTCTCCATAAGACACTTGTGAACTGCAAAGGGGACAATTGTAGCTTTCCATGAAGAAAGCTGGCTGACCCCACCTCCAACCGGAGGTCAAAATGCACTTACCATGGCACAAGCCCACCCCATAAGCCTCCTGATTCTGTGAGCTGAGAGGGACACGACTCTGTCTTTGTGTATTTCTGCCCAAATTGCATAAACGGAGGTGGATCGTTAGGAAACATTAGACAAATACAAAAATGAGGAGCACTCCATAAAAATCATAACCCAAGAGTCCCAGCTCATGAAAGACTAAGGTACACAGAGGCAGGTCTCCAGGTGAGAGGAACCATGGAATGCAGCCTAGAAAGAGAGGCTTCATTCTGCTGTACAGACCTCAGTGGGACATTTGGCAAAATCTGCATAACATCGGCAGAGAAGATAGACATGTTTTTCCACTGCTGACATTCTGACATTTGCAACTGTAAATATGAAAGAAAATGCTGTTGTTTTTAGGAAATACACACGGAAGTTTTTGAAGCTAAAGGAGCATCAATCTATACTTTTTCTCAAATATTTCAGAGAAAGCACAATACATCCAGAGAACATGGTAAACACACCATAGGAAAAGAATTCAGCAAAATTCAGGATATATGAAAATCTCTAAGACAAGCAATAGATAAAGGGTAGGGGAAAAGCGGGAAAGCAAACATCTAGATTAAAAGGAATAAACAGGCATCCTGACAAATGCAAAGTCTGTACTCATTTGGCTTCATGAGTCAAAGAAATAGGAAAATAAAAATAATCATGCAAACAGGGAAATTTGAATTATGGTTATTTTATCACCTTAAAGAATCATTGTCAAGTGATTCAGATACAATATAGCACTGGATCTTTTCAAGACAGATACTCAAGTATTTATGAAAGAAAGGAGATGATGCCTGGAATTTGCTTCCCGACAACCCTGTCAGGGTGGAGAGTGGGCGAGATGGGCCGCAGTAATTATAGAAGCTGGGTGATGTGTGCGTGGAGGTTCATTATAACATGCTTCTTACTTTTCTATATGCTTGGAAATTTCCATAACACAGAACTTAAAACATAATGATGGAGATTTTTCTGTGCGGGTGTGGAAAAATGCATGTCACAAGAAGTGAAATGAGCAAGGTGAATTTTATATGCAAAATGACTCCTTTTCTGTACAAAGATGGATGGAGAGACACAGAGACACACCATAGCTAACAGATACACAATGGGATGGATGATCTCCGTGCAGTCCAAAGGACTCTCAAGAGTCTTCTCCAGCATCACAGTTCTAAAGCATCAATTCTTCGGCTCTCAGCCAAACCAGTCAATCTTAAAGGAAATCAACCCTCAATATTTCAGTAACAGTTACTGAAGCAGAAGCTCCAAAACTTTGGCCACCTGATGCAAAGAGCCAACTCACTGGGAAAGACCCTGGTGCTGGGAAAGAATGAGAGCAGGAAGAGAAGGGAACAGCAGAGGATGAGATGGTTGGATAGTATCACCGACTCAATGGACATGAATTTGAGTAAATTCTGGGATATAGTGGAGGGAAGGGAAGCCTGGCATGCTGCAGTCCACAGGGTTGCAAAGAGGTGGACATGACAACTGAATGAGAAAAACAACAGGACTGATAGATGGATGGAGAGACGGACAGATAGATATAGATGGACTATAGCTTCCCTGGTGGTTCAAAAGGCAAGGAATCCGCCTGCAGTGCAAGAGACCCAAGTTCCATCCCTAAGTCGGGAAGATCCCCTGGAGAAGGGAATGGCAACCTACTCCAGTATTCTTGCCATGGACAGAGGAGAGCCTGTTGGGTTATAGTCCATGGGGTCACAAAGAGTTGGACACAACTGAGCTACCAACACACACATATAGATTCTAGGTAGATAAGATGGATAGATAGGTACATAGACATATAGTTCAGTTCAGTCACTCAGTCCTGTCTGACCCTTTGCGACCCCATGGACTGCAGTGTGCCAGGCTTCCCTGTCCATCACCAATACCCAGAGCTTGCTCAAACTCATGTCCACTGAGTCGGTGATACCATCCAACCATCTCATCCTCTGTTGTCCCCTTCTCCTCCCACCTTCAGTCTTTCCCAGCATCAAGCTCTTTTCCAGTGAATCAGTTCTCATCAGGCAGCCAAAGTTTTGGAGCTTCAACTTTAGCATCAGTCCTTCCAGTGAAAATTCAGGGTTAATTTCCTTTAGGGTTGACTAGTTTGATCTCCTTGCTGTCCAAGGAACTCTCACCAGTCTTTTCCAGCACCACAGTTCAAAATCATCATTTCGTTGACTCTCAGCCTTCTTTATGTTCCAGATCTCACATTTGTACATGACTACTAGAAAAACCATAGCTTTGACTAGACAGACCTTTGTCAGCAAAGTAATTTACCTAGACATATAAGTGTACTATAGATCTTGAACTTCTTGAATTATACAGATTAAGTAATATCCAGACAGGTATGTATACCTATCTATCCATCTAGCTCTATATATTTGTATGCATATATATACATATATATATACACATCCATGCTTGTGAGGGCCTGGAAAATTCCAATTAAGATACCATTAACAGTTGTTACTTCTCAAGACCAGAGGTGCAGGGAAAGGTGATTTTTTTGACATGCCCTTATGCACCATTAGTATTTTTTCCATGACAGGTAGTAATTTTGCAATTTAAAACCAATTTACATTTCAAAATAATGATGGTATTTTTAAAAACTGGAGAAGCTTAAGTATCCTACAATGGGAGACTGATTGAATGAATTAAAACGAGAGCAGACAGATGAACATTCTGATTCAGTCTTGCAACAAATGATGTGGGCCTAGTTTAACTGTCACTGAAGGATGTGAAGTGAATATAAGACAAGTTGCAAAATGCAGTGTGTGATCAGGACCTCATGTGAACACATCTGGGTGTGTGTTCCCAGATGACTGTTTCCTGCTGGGGGCTTGAGAGTAACATCTCCTTCCTGTTTATCTGGAATTTCAAAGCATTCCTCAATGAATACATCACTTTGTCACTAAAGGTCCATATAGTCAACCTATGGTTTTTCCAGTAGCCAGTACAGATGTGAGAGCTGGACCATAAAGAAGGCTGAGAGCTGACGAAACGATGCTGTTGAATTGTGGTGTTGGATAAGACTCTTGAGAGTCCCTTGGACTGCAAGGAGATCCAACCAGTCAACCTTAAAGGAAATCAACCCTGAATTTTCATTAAAAGGATGGATGCTAAAGCTGAAGCTCCAATACTTTAGCCTTGTGATGCGAAGAGCTAACTGATTGGAAAAGACCCTGAAGCTGGGAAAGATTGAGAACAGAAAGAGAAGGGACTGGCAGAGGATGAGATGGTTGGATGGCATCACCAATTCAACGGACATGAGTTTGAGCAAACTCCAGGATATAGTGAAGGACAGAGAAGCCTGGCGTGCTGCAGTCCATGGGGTCGCAAAGAATCAGACACAACTTAGTGACTGAACAATGACAATGAATACAAGCTAATTCTGAAATCAGAAAGTTAAATCTCTGAAAGCTTTTCTGTTGTGTGTTTTCCCCCCTATGCTTGGGAACAAGAATTGTGCCTGAATCCCCAGCCCCTGGCACCGTGCCTGGCAGAATCAGGGGTGGGTAAACATCTGCCAATATGAATTGAACTGGCTTGTCCAAATCAGTGAAGCCTGGACATGTACATAGCCTGATGGACACATGGCATGTTCCGAATGGACCTAGCCATCTGCTTCTCCCAAACAAGCCACATGGACCCGTCCAACCATCCAGTGATGGGTGTTTGCATGCAAGAGATGGAGCTATGTTTGGGGATGAAATATTGCATAGCTGAGGCCCTCTAGGAGCCCACACAAATGGGGTGGGCACAGTAAAAAAAGAAGTAACAGCTGAAACAGAGGTGAGCATCTGGAAGGAGAGGCAAGGAAGCCCCTGCAGGGGGAGGTGGGGGGTGCTTCCTGGGGAGGGGCGGTCGACCATCCAGGCACAATTCCAGGAAGAAGCGAGGATGCGTCCTTGTGATGTGCCCTTGTGGGGCCCTTGTGGGCAGCTCGTGGAGTCAAATCAATGATGTGTGGAAGTGACACAGCGCATGCCCCTCTCTGAGCCCATGGAGGTCGCCATGAACTAGCCAGCTCAAAACAACAGCAGTTGTTCTCGCAGTCCTGAAGCCCAGGAGTCTGAGATCAAGGTGTCAGCAGGCCAGACTCCTTCAGAGGCTCAAAGGGAGGGTCTTTCCTGCCTCTTCCAGCTGCTGGGGGCTGCAGCATCCCTTGGGTTGGGGCCGCCTCCCTCAGCATCTGTGTCCTGTTCGTATCCTCTGTCTCCCAGAGGCCACTCTTGGTGGATCAAGGGCCCGCCCTAGTCCAGCACAATCGCATCTCAGTCCTTCACGTAATCACATCATCTGCAAAGACTTTATTTCCAAGGAAGATCACTCTCTGAGGCTTCATATAGACATGAATTTTGGGGGGACTGTTCAAACGCCTCCATCAAGGCTCCATAACAAGGGTGCGTTGCCGAGATGAATGGTACTGGGTCTCCACAGCTGTGCAGCTGAGCAAGCATGAAGACAGAAACGCTCTCTGGGAGTGGGGATCAGAGCAGCGAAGGGCTGGGGTCACAGAGGCAACACTGCCCTGGGCTCCCTCCAGATATGTGGTGGGGAACAGGAACAGCAGCCCCCTCGGGACCTCCAGAGTTTGCACTATTCATGGTTGACCTTTGACACTGGCTGGGAGGACCCAGCAAGAACTACAGCAGCTGCCCTGAGGACCAGCACCAACGAAGCGGAGGAGCCGGTCTGCTCAAGAGAAGCGAGAACTTACGTCTGTACAAAATCCTGGACACAGATGTTCAAAGCAGCATTATTCATAAGAACACAAAAGTGAGAACAAGCCAGATATTCATGAGTAATAAGTGGATAAAAAATACGATGCATTAACACAAAGGACTAAAAAACATTGCAATCAGTTAATGTGATTTTTGAAAGTTGCTCTGCAGCCTTATACTTGAGAAGCCTAAATCCTTGGGGTTTTACAAACCACCAGGGCTCACCATGAATTGTTTTGTCCAGGTTGAAGGGGCAGCAGGGAACCCTCTGGAGGGGGTCCACCTATGTCGTTTCCAGAAGCCCAGAAAGTCTCCACCCTCTGCACCCAGGAGGGGGTGGGGGACGTTCTAAGAAGGCAGAAGGTGACAGAAGAGAAGCCGGACAGCAGTTCTCGTGGTCAGAGCTGGGTGCCCTTGAAGGGGACTCTGGGCACTGGTCATCGTGGGGAGTCTCTTCTTGGGTATGCCTCTTCTTTGATGGAACTGTCTTCTCCTGAAGACAGCGGTCTCCCCACCCCGCCCTGCCACCATTACCACCAGCAGGAAGGACTGGGACCACACAGCAAGGAAGGTGCATGCTGGCCTGCGAGCCCCTGTCCTGACCCCAGTGAGGACTTCATTGGTGGGTCCTCAAAGCGATTTTCCTTGAGACGCTCAACTGGCAGATTAGAATCAATGTCTATTTGCTGCTGCGCATTTCAGCGATCTCGAGGTGTTACTGATTGGCAAATTCAAATGCATATTGTCCTTAATTCGAGGTTAATTATATGTAACATTTCAAAGGAGGTAATCTCATTAATTTTGATTTGCTTCTAACAGTATTAAAGCACGCAGTGGAAGACCGACTCCATTAGAATGGAGCGCACGGGGCGAAACCCTGCTCTCCCCGCAGTATCGTTACAGGCACTTTGTCAGCCAGGGTGAACCAGGAAGGATGCTGGTGGTGGGACAGGAACTTCTCCCCAAAGAGCAGCATGCTCCACGGGGGCGCCCCCATGATGAGCGGATCCGCTCTCAGGGCGCATCACCAGCTCGGTGCCTGTGGACGTTGATGTCCCGTAAGCCGTTTTGGGGGAATAAATGAATGAATGGGACCGTCACGGGAGATGCGGAGGGGATCAGCATCCACCTTTCATGCATTGATTCAACCACAATGGAAGCACAGAGCGCCGCCTACAGGTCGGGCATTGCCGTGGACGGGAACCAGCAAACGCCAAGCAGAGTTAATAAGTAAGGCCTTGGGTGCAGGCAACACTGTCAAAGAAACAGTAAAACGAGAAGCCCTTTTGGGATGGACAGATACGGACAGGTCAGCCACGTGGTCGCGGGAGGCTGTGGAGGAGGGGCCGGCCGTGCCGACGGCTCACTCAGGGGACACAGACCCCAGGTGCCTGATGCAACCAGGAGCCTGAGCCGGCTTCCGAAGCAAGCAAAGTCCTTAGGCTGCACCAGAGCTTGTGGGGACCAGTGTGTCCAGACCTGGTCAGCATCCTTAGCGTGGTTGTTTGTGAGAAGGGAATTGTGAGTGAGCGCACAGCAGCGGCCAGGGTATTTACTACTCCCAGGTGGCGCTAGTGCTGAAGAGCCCACCTACCAACACAGGAGACATAAGAGATGTGGGCTGGTCCCTGGGTCAGGAAGACCCCCTGCAGAAGGGAATGGCAACCCACTCCAGTATTCTTGCCTAGAGAATCCCATGGACAGAGGGGCCTGGCGGGCTGCAGTCCATGGGGTCACAGAGTCAGACAAGACTTAGCACACAAGCGTGAGAAATTTAAAATAAAAAGGTGTTAAGCATTTCCAATAGTCAAATAACTCACACACATCAAAGCACATAGTTAGGTGAGGATTTTTTCCCCAGGAAATTCTAAGCCCGCCATTCTATAAACAGCTAAACTTGGACCCCTGTCTGCATAGAGGCTGCCCTTGCTGCATTCATAATGCTCTGTGAACATCCTTTTTTCCCTAGAAAAATAGAAAAGTTTCCACGTTTTAGATTATTTCCACAGGGTGCGAACGTTTTTACAGCTTTTGTTACTTGCTGCCAGACCATTTTCTGAGCAAATGGCACCAATTTACAAAGCTACCAGCCACAAATGACACCAATTTCACTGCACCCTCCTCCACAAGAAATGGTTCTGCTGAGTTAAGAGTTACTTTCTCCTTTTTTATACATACATTTATTTTTTAATTGGAGAAAAATTGCTTTACAAAGTTGGGCTGGTCTCTGTCGTACAACAACACAAATCAGCCATAAACATACATACATCCCCTCCCCTCCCCTCCCCTCCCCTCCCCTCCCCTCCCCTCCCCTCCCCACACGCCCTTCCAGGTCATCAGAGAGCACCGCATGATAGCATGTATATGTCGATGCTACTGTCTCCTTTCATCCCCCCTCCTTCCCCTGCTGTGCCCACAAGTCCGGTCTTGATATCTGCGTCTCCACCCCTTCCCTGCAAATAGGTTCAGCATTTTCTAGATGTCATATATATGCCTTAACATAAGGTATTTGTTTTTCTCCTTCGGACTTACTTCACTCTGCAACAGGCTCTAGGTTCATCCACCTCACTACCACTGACTCACATGTATTCCTTTTTGTGGCTGAGTAGTATCCCACTGTATGCATGTATCATAGTTTCTTTAGGCATGCATCTGTCAGTGGACATCGAGGTTGATGCTTCTATGCCTTGGCTATTGTAAATAGTTCTGCAGTGAACAGTGGGGTAGCCGTGTCTTTTAGAATTGTGGTTTTCTCTGGGTATATGTCCAGTAGTGGGACTTCTGCTTTTAACCAATTTCAATCAACTTCCTTCCCCCTCTGCTTTCCTTAGTCCCCTTCCCCGTCTCCTCTATAACTGGTTACCAGGCAACCAGCAGCTGTGGAGGAGAGGCTGGGGCACAGAGAGCAGAGAGAAGCTAAGTCCTGATGCCTTGGGGAGGGCCCAGGGTCCACACCTCTGAGCCTCACCTGCCACACCGGGGATTCAGGTTTGTAATTCAAGAGCCACTGATTCATTTGGACTAGGAGGGTGTTTCAGTCCTTGCAGCTGCTGAAACAAAACAGCACAGAGTCAGCGGTCTCTAAACAACAGATTGTTCTCACGATTCTGGAGACTAGAAGCCCAAAGTGCCAGGTGACTTCACGTCTGATGGGAGCCTGCTTCGTGGTTCCCAGACAGTCATCTAATCCCCGTGTCCTCACACGACAGAGAAGGTAAGGCCACTTTTACGAGGGCACTAATCCCCTCTGGGGGGCCCCACCCTCAAGACCTAATCACCTCCCAAAGGCCCCACTTCATGAGATCACCAAGGCTTCCGGAGTGGCTCAGTTGGTAAAGAATCTGCCCCCAGGGCAGGAGACCCGGGTTCATCCATGGGTTGGGAAGGTGCCCTGGAGGAGGGCATGGCAACCCACTCTTGTAGTTTTGCCTGGGAAATCTCATGACAGAGGAGCCTGGTGGGTTATAGTCCATGGGCTTGCAAAGGGTCAAACAAGACTGAGGGGCTAACACTTTTTCACTTTCCTCATAGCACCACCCAGGGGTTAGGTTGAAACACATGGGTTGAGAGGGACACAACAGAGGGTGGCTGGATTGGGTTTCATGTTGAAGGCATCCCTGTGACCTCCAGGCTCGGAGTATAGAGAGGGACCCCACGTCAGACCCCTCAGTGGGAAGGGGTACTGGAAATAGAAGGGGGATCCGTCTGGGAGACGAGGCTGGGCCGGGAGGAAGGACATGGATGTGGTGGGGAGAGGGGTTCAGAAAGTGACTGGAGACCAGAGGCCTCTGGGACAGGTGTCCACAGTTTGGGGGCCGGGGGAGGCCCTGGAGGAGAGGAGGCAGAAGATGGCAAGGTCAACATACCCGTCACCCTCTCCCCTCCTCGCCCCGCCTGCTTCTCTGCAAAGAAAAAAAAGAGCCTACCCTGCCCCAGCTCCCCACCACCACCCCCCCAAGGGCCCGGCAAGGGCGACAAAGCCGTGAGAAGACATTGCACTCCCGTCTTACACACCCTCCCATAGTGCTGACTCTGGCCTGCATGCGAGCAAAGCTTTCCTGACCAAGACAGTGCTGAAACTGTGTGGAAGGAAGCTGGACAGACAGGCTCAGGAGTGTCTGGGGAATTCACAGGACAGGTGGCCATAATGAGCAGCTTTAACTCTTCATTCTAAAAAGCACACCCGGACACAAACAGACCCCATCTGCTGACAGCCGAGGGAAGACAAACAGCGAGCAGAAAATTAAATACCAATCACGTTATTTGATTTGGGGTGTATATTTGTGGCAAGAGAACTAAATCATATATTGATCCCAAATAAGAGCAAATTCAAGTTGTGGGTTTTGTTTTTTTTTTTTTTCTTTTTTAGATGCAAAATACTTTAGAGCCTTGGCCAGAAGGAAAAGACACACATAGAGGAAGCGGTGATTGTCGGCACTGAATTAGAGAGGCCCCTTGGTATTTGAATTGATTGGATAGATTTTCCACTTTATTTTGTTGGAGGGAAGTTCATTTTATGCCTTTGCCAGTTCAGCCAGCTCAGACAGACCCAGCGGGGTCCTGGGTGGGAAGAGTTTCATCCTGAAGACACCGCCCTCGAATCAGGCAGGTCAGATGGAGACAGAAGATAGGAGCGCCTCTGCTCTGCCTGCAGCTTCTTGGAAGCTTCCACTGAAGAGGCTACAGCTGGCCTTGACCTGGAAGGGTAAACGAATGTCCAGCAGGGAGAGGACAGGGAAGGGGTCCCGAGCAGAGGGGACAGCCGAAGCCAGTGGTGGCTTGGGAAAGAGATCTGGAGGGAGAAGGAACACGGAGAAATGATGTAGAAAGTTAGGTTCTGGCCAGTCTACAGGGAGCGCTCGGCGTCATTCAGAGGAGGTCAGCGTTCACTCACTGATTCCAAGTACTTGCTTTTGCAGATGCTGAGTGAACTGTGGTGAGTATGGCTTCTGCCTTATGGATCTAAATTCCAGTTTGGGGGAGGGTGGCATATGTTAGGAATGTTTCATCCATATCCTTGCAAAATGATGAATTGTATAAATATAGTAAGGAAAAAAGCCAAGTGCTATGGGGAAGAACTGAAGGCAAGAGGAGAAGGGGACGACAGAGGGCGAGGGGGTTGGATGGTATCATCGACTCAATGGACACGAGTTTGAGCAAGCTCCCGGAGATGGTGCAGGACAGGGGAGCCTGGCGTGCTGCAGTCCACAGGGTCGCAAAGAGTCTGAGTCGACTGAGTGACTGATCAACACCAACATGGGGAAAAGTACAGAAAGGGTTTCTCTCGAGTTGGGGCTGAGAGTTCCCAGAGAGGCAGAGGGTGGGGCGTCCCCATGCCAGGCTGGGAAGGTCAAGGAACAGAGGGAAGGAGTATGAGGTTAGATTAACAGGAGATGTTTACACCCACGTGCGTGCTCAGTCACTAAGCCATGTCCGACTCTTTGGGACCCCATGGACTGAAGTCCGCCAGACCCCTCTGGCCATGGAATTTTCCAGGAAATAATACTGGAGTGGGTTGCCATTTCCTCCCAACCCAGGGATCAGGACTCGATTGAGACTCGAAGCCGAGTCTCCTGTGTCTCCTGCACTGGCGGGCGGTTTTTTCACCTGCTGAGTCACCTGGGAAGCGCTTTTACTTCCATAAACAACAGCCTTTAAGGAGAAAGGCAGAGCCCAAATGGGCATGGAATTACGACTTCAATAGATTCATTAATCACAAAATTACATTCACTCTAGATATTAAAGCCAATTACAAAGCTACAGTAATTAAGAGTTCGATGTTAACATCAGGAGAGAAAAAAAAGCAGGGAACAAAAGAGAGAAAAGGTGAGGGTGGAAATTATGATAAAGGTGATGTTTCAAATCCAAGGAGAAAAGAAGAGGCTTTTTTTTTTACAATCAATATAATTAGTATAATTAGTTAGCCGCTTGGGAAAATATTGAGACAGATCTCTCTTTTACACTTACACCAAAATAGATCCCAGATGAATTTAAGATCTAAAATATTTTTAAACACTTAATCTGTAAGGCAATATTTGCTTCTATAATCTACAAGGCAATTATACTTTTATCATCGGTGGGTAAGGAAAGCTTTCCTGCACTTGTCTCTGCTGGTAAATCTACTGGCAACAGATCAGTGATCTGACTATATGACAGTAAAAACTACACAAGGAAAATCAAGACCATTAACAAACGTAAAAGGAAATGAACTGGTAAGGTGCTGTTTTTCTTAATGTTTGAAGAACTCTTACAAACCAGGTGTAACAAAGGCAGCTCCAAAGGAAGAAAAATGGGCCACAGTGAAAGCAATGACAGATTTTATTTTCTTGGGCTCCAAAATTACTGCGGATGGTGACTGCAGCCATGAAATTAAAAGACACTTGCTCCTTGGAAGGAAAGCTATGACAAACCTAGACAGCATATTAAAAAGCAGAGATATCACTTTGCTGACAAAGGTCCATACAGTCAAAGCTATGGTTTTTTTCAGTAGCTTTGTATGGATGTGAGATGTATGGATGTGAGAGCTGGACCATAAAGAAAGCTGGGCACCAAAAAATTGCTTTCAAACTGTGGTGCTAGAGAACACTCTAAGACTTGAGAGTCCCTTGGACTGCAAGGAGATCGAACCAGTCAGTCCCAAAGGAAATGAGCCCTGAATATTCATTGAAAGGACTGATGCTGAAGCTCCAATACTTTGGCCACCCGATGGAAAGAGCCAACTCATTGGAAAAGACCCTGATGCTGGGAAAGATTGTAGACAGGAGGAGAAGGGGACGGCAGAGGACGAGATGGTTGGATGTCATCACTGACTCAATGAACATGAGTTTCAGCAAACTCCGGAGACAGTGAAGGACAGGGAAGCCTGGCGTGCTGCAGTCCTTGGACTTGCAAAGAGTCAGACACAACTTAGCAACTAAACAGAAACAACACCACCAAAATACATACAGACCCAAGAGAAGTCAAATAGTTACAAGACACTTGTGTGCGTTGGCTTGGCCAGGATTTCCGGAATTCTCTCCAGCATTCGTGTGACACGTATGGTCCTGAGTGGAGAGTCTGCTTCTTGGTAGAGAATCTCTGGGGAGCAACTCAGAGAAGCACCAGAATGTTCACAATGGACACCTCCTCCAACGTTCCAGGGCCTTCTGTCAGCCAAGTGTGGGGTTGGCCAAGATGTTCATTCATGTTCTTCTGTGACAACCTATGGAGAACTCCGAATGAACATTTTGCCCAACTCGGTGCATCAGTAACGTGGAGGTATCAATACAAGAATGCTTACAGGAGCAACTCTTATGATAACAAGTTAAACATAATCTAAATTTAGTTTTAGGAACCCGTCTAAAATGATGATACAAATAAACGTATTTACAAAACAGAAATCAACTCACAGACTTGGAAAACAAACTTATGGTTACTGAAGGGAGGGGCGAGGAATAAATTAGGAGTTTGGGATTAACAGATACACACTGCTACGTGTAAAATAGATGAACAACAGGATCTACGGTGTAGCACAGGGAAATCTATTCAATAGTCTGTATTAATCTATATGGGAAAAGAATCTGAAAAAGAACAGATGTATGTGTATAACTGACTCCCTTTGCTCTACACCAACCCTAACACAACATGGTAAATCGGCTATATTCCCATATAAAACAAAAATTAAAGAAGATAAAAACAACAACAACAAAAAGTTTAGCAGAGCAGATGAGCTCCAGAAACCAGAGCAGAGCCGGCTCTTGTTTGACAGGCATTTCCTCCCCGCTGGGCTTCGCCAGCCATGTTCAGCTCTAGACGTTTCTATGGGTTGAACTCCTTTTCACATTCTTGCTCCCCTGCACGTGATGATTCAAATGCTAACGCAGACAGTAAACAGTCCAACTGGAACCCCTGCCTTTCGTCCCTCCCCCAGCCACGCAAGAAGAAGGCCACCCAGTCTGCATGCAGCCGGTGGTCTGAGGAGCTCATTAGAATGCACTGCTTTTAGGGACCATGAAAGGACAGAAAGTTCCAGCCCTCCCGGGAATTCCCCAGATGCTTGCAGCGATGTGAGTGATGGTCTATCCTCTAGCCTCCATTTTATTAATTTTCTTTTAAGTGATGCCCAAACTGCAAATAAAATGTGTGTTTTTTTTTAATTCTTTAAGGATTCCCAGGTGGCACAGTGGTACAGAATCTGCCTGCCAGTGCAGGGGATGCAGGAGATGGGGGTTCAGTCTCTGCGTCAGGAAGATCCCCTGGAGAAGGGAATGGTTACCCACTCCAGTATTCTTGCCTGGAGAATCCCATGGACAGGGGAGCCTGATGGAAACAATCCATGAAGTTGCAGAGAGTCGGACATGACTGAGCACACACCGAACTGAATTCTTTATTTAGCTGTTTTTGCAGTTCCGGAATTTTCTTTATAGCTTTTTAAACATTTTTAATTTTCCTAGTGGCATTCTGTTTATATTTTAATTTGTTGAATATCGTGTTATTTTTGTTCAGTCACTAAGTCAGTTCTGATTCTTAGACCCCATGGACCTCCAGCAAGCCAGTCTTCCCTGTCCTTCACTATCACTCAGAGTTTACAGAAACTTATATCCATTGAGTCAATGTTGCCATCCAACTATCTCATCCTCTGTCACTACCTTCTCCTCCTGCCCTCAATCTTTCCCAGCGTCAGGGTCTTTTACAGTGAATCAGCTCTTCATATCAAGAGGCCAAAATATTGGAGCTTCAGCATCAGTCCTTCCAATGAATATTCAGTGTCGATTTCCTTCAGGATTGACTGGTTTGATCTCCTTGCTGTCCAAGAGACTCTCTAGAATCCCAGTACCACAGTTTGAAAGTATCAATTCTTTGGCACTCAACCTTCTTTATGGTCCAGCTCGCACATGCATACATGACTGCTGAAAAAAACATAGCTTTGCCTCATACAGACTCATACAGACCTTTGTCAGTAAAGTGATATCTCTGTTTTTTAGTATGCTGTCTAGGTTTGTCACTGAATACTTTAACTATAGTAATTTTAATATTTGTTCAGACATATCCAATAACCAAATTTCCTGTGAGTCTGTTTCCATTGCTTATTTTTTTTCTTAACGTCCATCAGTGTCTGCTTATCTTTTCTGAACGCTGAACATGGTTGTGAAAGAGTGGAAATGTCATTGGAGCCTCTGAAGGACACTGTTCTACGAAGGCTTTGCTTTTTAATTCGGAGATCAGGCAAGAGCAGGTCTCTCTAATCCAATTTGAGAGCAAGATGATTCAAGCCTGGCCTTGTGAGGGCTGTTATTTCCCATCCTCCCCTATTCCAGAGCATAGAGTATTTAGGTTCTCCACCTAATGGCTCGGATGATAAACAATCTGCCTGCAGTGCAGGAGACCTGGGTTTGATCCCTGGGTCGGGAGGATCCCCTGGAGGAGGAAATGGCAACCCACTGCAGTGTTCTTGCCTGGAGAATCCCACAGACAAAGCAGCCTGGCAAGCTATGGTCCATGGGGTTGCAAAGAGTCAGACAGGACTGAACGACTAACCTTTCACTTTTACCCTGAAATCCCAGCATGTGTATGAGGTCCCCTATTTTTGTTAAGCCATGAACTCCAACTCTGACCCCAAAACTCAACTGGTGTGTAGACAGAGGTCAGTTTCTCAGCCTTTGATGCATGGCTGGAGTGTCAGCAACAACCTGGAAGGGAAAAGCCCCTCAAGACGTCAGGTTCTGCTCTCTCTGTTTCTCTCCAGAAATCCTCTCTGAGGTTGTAGCCATCCAAGTCTTGTCAGCTCTGCTCCATCAACCGAGGCATCTTACCTTTCACCAACACCATTCTGTCACATGGTCATGCTGTTGTAGCTTTATAGTAAGCCATGAAACCAGAAAGAGTCTTCCCACTTTGCTCTTCTTTTCCAAAATTGTTTTGTATATTCTACTTTCCTTGATTTTCCATATACACTTTAGAATCAGTTTCATTATGGGCACACATATATATGGTGGTTGGCTGGCATCACCATTGCAATGGACAGGAACTCAGGCAAACTCCGGGAGATGGGGAGGGACGGGGAAGCCTAGCATGCTGCAGTCCACGGGGTCATGAAGAGTTGGACACGACTTGGCGACTGAACAACAACATGTATGTATGTATTATTGTGTACTTTAAATTTTTAAATTAATTTTCAATAAAGGTACTAAGGCAATTCATTGGAGAATAACTATTTCAAAAATTAGTACTAGAATAATTAGATTCTGTATGCAGAAAAATTAACCTCAATCCATACCTTGGACCATATAGAAAAATTCTCTGGAATTAATCATAGATCAAAACCCTAAAACTATACAACTTCTAGCAGAAAATAGAAGAAAATCTTCATGGCCTTGAGTTAAGCAAATAGTTTGATAGGACACAGAAAGCATAAATCACAGAAGGAGAAAATGTTACTCTGGTCTTCATCAAAACTGAAAAATGCTTATTGAAAAGGAACTCTTAAGAACACAAACTGACCAGCCAGAGATTGAAAGAATAGACCTGAATGTTTAGTGAAACACTGGTTTTAAAAAGTATATTGAAAAGTTTACAGATGACAATAATAAGAAAATAGACATTCTTATTTAAAAAATGAAACGAATAAAAGATTTGAACAGACACTTCACTGAAGGAGACAGACAGATACCAAATGAGCACCAAGTCTGTGAGAAGCTACTTGGCATCACTGGGCATTACAGAAATGCAAGTACGATCCCCCAACCAGAATAGTTCAGTGAAATAAACTTTGTAAAAATACCGATAACATCAACTGCTGGCAAAAACATGGAGCACCTAGAACTCTCATCCTTTGCTGGTAGGAATGCAAAACGGTGACACCCCCTCATTGGAAACCAGCCTGGAAGTTTCTTTTGAAGCCAAACATACAGTTTGGGATTACCAAACAACCCAGTAATCCCACGCCTGGGTGTTTGTCCAAGAGAAATAGAACCATGTATAGAACGCCTGTATGTGAATCTTCACAGAAGCTTTGTTCACAGTTGGAAAAAAAAAAAAAGCTGTAAATAAATGCCCATCAGCTGGTGAATGAGTGAACAAGTCATGATATATCCCTCCAGTGAAATGTGACTCAGAAAAAAAGACAAAAGCACAAGCTGTCCATTCCAAAGCTATGGACGGCTCTCAAGCACGTTATACTGAGTGGAAGGAAGCCGGAGACGAAGGCTGCATAAAGCACGACCCTGTTCACATAACAAACTGCAAACGGCAAACTAGAGAGGGAGCAGACAGGCCAGCGGCTGCCGGGGCCTATGGGTGGGGAGGGGCTTTGACCATTATGGGGAACGAGAGACCTTTAGGAAGGTAACCGAAACACTCTTTATCTTGATTAAGGAATAAGGTGTTGACACATGACCCTCTGTTCTTGTCACAATTTGTAGAACCGTACATTTTTTTAATGGTGAGTTTTGCTTTTATATAAAATAAAACTCAATAAACCTAACTTTTAAAAGTGTTAATCATTTCCCATTGCTATATATCTTTTCTTTTTTTTTAAATTTCCTCTGCTCGTTGTCTCTTGTGCTCCATAATCCTCATTGGATAAACTCTTGTGTGGGTACGTTTGCCTAAACAAACTAGGGCTTACATGATGAACGCAATTCTCAACAAGCATTTATGCTGTCAGGACTCTGGCTAGGAGAGCAATGTCTGGCCCCAACTTCTCTGAGGGACCAATTATGCGTTCTGACTGGTCTTGGGGTCATGCTCAGCCTCTGTTGTATTACCAGCTGTACAATTGCCCTGGCCTTCACCCGGCCTCCCCCTGCTGTTGGGCCAGTTGCTTCTGACTGTACTTGCTTCTCGTGGTTTCTACCTTGGTCATTGGTCTAATCAAGCTTTGTATATGACCTTGAGTTCCTCTTGGTAAAGTGCGCATCTTTAGAATATCATTTAAATTTATTAAATGATAATACCTTTCAATTTATCATTTAATAAATTTAAACCATAATTATTTTTAAGAATATATTCATGCATCGCTGTCGCTGGGATCCTCATTCACACCACGCTTGCCCTGTTTGCTCTTCGGTGCTGCTTTGGGCTCTGCTGGTGAGTGTCTGTTTCACTCTTTGTTGTTGTTTATGTTTGATAAGGTTTATTGACAGCATTGTTTTTGTCCCAGATGGTAAGTTCTTGAGTACATCTACCAACTCTGTGTTTTACATCACCTGTTTCTGCTTCCATTTTATTATTTAAGCATTTTCCTGCTTCTGTCACATGGTTGCTCTGTGGTTTTCTCTGCTGTAATTAAACCTTGCAGGAGACGGTTGGCAGAAGTGGCTCTGACGCCCGTCCTGCCTGTGTACTGGCCCTCAGGAAGTTCCCCCTACCCTGACTCTGGGCTTCTCCATGCGATTTACCTTGGCTGCTGGGTCTATCACAGAATGGACACAGCAGGGACTTGGAAAATGCTCTGACCGGGGCTCATCTGCCTTGCTGCACTTGGAAGCCTGAGCCCATCGTGTGAAACAGACCCGGATGCCCTGCCCAGGAAGGAGCACACACAGAGCCTGCGTGCCCCAGCCCATGCCTGCCAAGCACCAGACAAGTGACCAGGGCAGGGCTGGTTCAGCTAGCCTTCCCGCCAGCAGACACAGGCACGTGAGAGCCCAGCAGAGACCAGCCAAGCAAACCCAGGTGAGGGGAACAACCCACCAACACACAGAGCCAGACACAAGAGTTGTTTGTATGCACTTAGTTTGGGGGACAGTTTCTTAGGCACCTTGGACATGGGGTAGCGCCTCTCGGCTGCCCTGACCTTGGACATGGGGTAGCTCCTCTCGGCAGCTCCTGACCTTGGACGTGGGGTAGCTCCAAGGTAAGGAGCAGCAGCTGTGCTTTGCTGGAGCAGCCGTAAAGAGATACCCCATGTCCAAGGTAAGAGAAACCCAAGTAAGACGGTAGGCACTGAGAGAGGGCATCAGAGGGCAGACAGACTGAAACCACAATCGCAGACAACTGGCCAATCTGATCACATGGACTGCAGGCTTGTATAACTCAGTGAAACTAAGCCATGCCTTGTGGGGCCATCTAAGACAGACGGGTCATGGTGGAGAGGTCTGATGGGATGTGGTCCACTGGAGAAGGGAATGGCAAACCACTTCAGTATTCTTGCCTTGAAAATCCCATGAACAGTATGAAAAGGAAAAACGATAGGACAATGAAAGATGAACGTCCCAGATCAGTAGGTGCCTAATATGCTACTAGAGATCAGTGCAGAAATAACTCCAAAAAGAATGAAGGGATGGAGCCAAAGCAAAAACAACACCCAGTTGTGGATGTGACTGCTGATAGAAGCAAGGTCTGATGCTTTAAAGAGCAATATTGCATAGGAACCTGGAATGTTAGGGCATGAATCAAGGCAAATTGGAAGTGGTCAAACAGGAGATGGCAAGAGTGAACGTCAACATTCTAGGAATCAGTGAAATAAGATGAACTGGAATGGGGGAATTTAACTCAAATGACCATTGTATCTACTACTGTGGGCGGGAATCCCTTAGAAAAATAGACTAGCCATCATGGTCAACAAAAGTCCAAAATGCAATACTTGGATGCAATCTCAAAAACGGCAGAATGATCTCTGTTCATTTCCAAGGCAAACCATTCAATAGCACAGTAATCCAAGTCTATGCCCCAACCAGTAATGCTGAAGAAGCTGAAGTTGAATGGTTCTATGAAGACCTACAAGATCTTTTAGAAGTAACACCCAAAAAAGATGTCCTTTTCATTATAGGGGACTGGAATGCAAAAGTAGGAAGTCAAGAAACACCTGGAGTAACAGGCAAGTTTGGCCTTGAGATACGGAATGAAGCAGGGCAAAGGCTAATAGAGTTTTGCCGAGAGAACTCATTAGTCATAGCAAACACCCTCTTCCAACAAAACAAGAGAAGACTCGACACATGGACATCACCAGATGGTCAACACCGAAATCATATTGATATTATATTGATTATATTCTCTGCAGCCAAAGATGGAGAAACTCTATACAGTCAGCAAAAACAAGACCTGGAACTGACTGTGGCTCAGATTATGAACTCCTTATTGCCAAATTCAGACTTAAATTGAAGAAAGTGGAGAAAACCACTAGACCATTCAGGTATGACCTAAACCAAATCCCTAATGATTATACAGTGGAAGTGAGAAATAGATTTAAGGGACTAGATCTGATAGACAGAGTGCTTGATGAACTATGGATGGTGGTTTGTGACATTGTACAAGAAACAGGTATCAAGACCATCCCCAAGAAAGAGAAATGCAAAAAAGCAAAATGGCTGTCTGAGGAGGCCTTACAAATAGCCATGAAAAGAAGGGAAGTGAAAAGCAAAGGAGAAAAGGAAAGATATACCCCTTTGAATGCAGAGTTCCAATGAATAGCAAGGAGAGGTAAGAAAGCCTTCCTCAGAGATCAGTGCAAAGAAATAGAAGAAAACAATAGAATATGCAAGACTAGAGATCTCTTCAAGAAAATTAGAGATACCAAGGGAACATTTCATGCAAAGATGGTCTCAATAAAGGACAGAAATGGTAAAGACCTAACAGAAGCAGAAGATATTAAGAAGAGGTGGCAAGAATACACAGAAGAACTGTACAAAAAAGATCTTCATGACTCAGACAATCACAATGGTGTGATCACTCACCTACAGCTAGACATCCTGGAATGTGAAGTCAATTGGGCCTTACGAAGCATCACTACGAACAAAGCTAGTGGAGGTGATGGAATTCCAGTTGAGCTATTTCAAATCCCCAAAGATGATGCTGTGAAAGTACTGCACTCAATATGCCAGCAAATTTGGAAAACTCAGCAGTGGCCACAGGACTGGAAAGGGTCGATTTTCATTCCAATCCCAAAGAAAGGAAATCCCAAAGAATGCTCAAACTATCACACAAATGCACTCATCTCCCACGCTAATAAAGTAATGCTCAAAATTCTCCAAGCCAGGCTTCAGCAATACGTGAACCATGAACTTTCAGATGTTCAAGCTGGTTTTAGAAAAGGCAGAGGAACCAGAGATCAAATTGCCAACATCTGCTGGATCATCAAAAAGGCAAGAGAGTTCCAGAAAAACATCTATTTCTGCTTTATTGACTATGTCAAAGCCTTTCACTGTGTGGATCACAATAAACTGTGGAAAATTCTGAAAGAGATGGGAATACCAGACCACCTGACCTGCCTCTTGAGGAATCTGTATGCTGGTCAGGAAGCAACAGTTAGAACTGGACATGGAACAACAGATTGGTTCCAAACAGGAAAAGGAATACGCCAAGGCTGTATATTGTCACCCTGTTTATTTAACTTATATGAAGAGTACACCATGAGAAACGCTGGACTGGAAGAAGCACAAGCTGGAATCAAGATTGCCGGGAGAAATATCAATAACCTCAGATATGCAGATGACACCACCCTTATGGCAGAAAGTGAAGAGGAACTAAAGAGCCTCTTGATGAAAGTGAAAGTGGAGAGTGAAAAATTTGGCTTTAAAGCTCAACATTCAGAAAACTAAAATCATGACATCTGGTCCCATCACTTCATGGGAAATAGATGGGGAAACAGTGTCAGACTTTATTTTTTGGGGCTCCAAAATCACTGCAAATGGAGAGTGCATCTATGAAATGAAAAGACGCTTACTCCTTGGAAGGAAAGTTATGACCAACCTAGACAGCATATTCAAAAGCTGAGACATTACTTTGCCAACAAAGATCCATCTAGTCAAGGCTATGGTTTTTCCAGTGGTCATGTATGGATGAGAGAGTTGGACTATAAAGAAAGCTGAGTGCCGAAGAATGGATGCTTTTGAACTGTGGTGTTGGAGAAGACACTTGAGAGTCCCTTGGACTGCAAGGAGATCCAACCAGTCCATCCTAAAGGAGATCAGTCCTGGTGTTCATTGGAAAGACTGATGTTGAAGCTGAAACTCCAATACTTTGACCACCTGATGCGAAGAGCTGACTCATTGGAAAGGACCCTGACGCTGGGAAAGATCGAGGGCAGGAGGAGAAGGGGATAACGGAGGATGAAATGGTTGGATGGCATCACTGACTCAATGGACATGAGTTTGGGTAGGCTCTGGGGGTTGGTGATGGACAGGGAAGCCTGGCATGCTGTGGTTCATGGGGTTGCAAAGAGTCAGACACAACTGAGAAACTGAACTGAACTGAACTTTTTAGGCACCCAAAGCTAACAAATAGAATTTTTATGTTTGTAATGTTGTTTTCTGGTAAAGTAACTCCAAGTTCTGGATTTTCCTTTGAGGGTTGCCTGGCTGAATGCTGTAAGTTAGAATGCATCCTTTCAGCATCGTCTGTACTGAAGTCTTTCTTCCTCTCTCTCTTTCTCTTTCCTTCTTCCTCCCTTCCTCCCTGCCCCCTTCTTTCTTTCTCTTTCTTTGTTTCTGCTAATAATGAATTAATAGAACATTTACATTCCATATTTTCTAAGTTTAAATTATTTTTATTATCTTCTAGCTTTATGACAGTGTGGTTTGCAAAAAGAATATGAACAATTTGTGATTTTGTAATAGATTGTTGATTTCTTTATGGCTTAAGAATTCATCTATTTTTACAAATGTTCCAGTGGTTCTAGGAAAAAATAGATATTCCCCACAGGAGTCATGTTTCAATGATTAATGTTTCTTCAGTTCACTTACCCCAGACTGTATGCTTCACAGGTCAGGAGGGCTGTCCTCTCTTAGCTATGCCTGGCAGGTGAATATTACTGGCATGTAGATGGGTACTCTATCTGTGCGTATTTGCCAAGTGATAAACAAATGCACCTAATTGACAATACTCATCAGAGCCTATATTGCCTTACTATTACTCATTATTTATGATTTATTATGATGACTTATCTTACCAATATGGTGAAAAGTGAAATACGTGTATTAACTATTTTCTTACCATTCTGCTATTGCCAATTGCTCCTTGGATGTATAATACTCTTTCTTTTGCCTTTTTCTACTTTATCTGTTGATCACAAGTTTCCCTGTACCGGTGAGGTTAGCTTTTATATTTATAAAATCATAACTTTCTCCTTTGATGCATCTTTTCATGAATTTCTCTTTGTCTGATATTAATATTGGAACGCCTATAAATCCATGGCCTGATTTACTCCTGTAAGTCCTATTGCCCATCCATGGCATAGGTAGCAAGTTGGCCACCTGATACCCATTTTCTGTTTTATATCCTTGGTTTAAAAAAAAAGAAAATTTTTAAAAAGTAATTTTTCCTTAAGGCATCAGTGAGCCCCTCTAAAAAAGTCACATTTTCTCTGAAATAGGGATGGTGACTTGACTAAGTTCTGGCCAATGAGATGTAAGAGGAAGAGCAGGACTTATGGAAGATTCCTTAAGAGATGGCCAGGGAGTGCCACTGTGTCCCTTGACTGTGCCTTGCTACCTGGAAGACAAATGTGGTGGTCGGTGCCCTTGCAGCTATCTTGGATGCTGAGGCCCTCTGGGGGCAAATGCCGTGCACTAAATGATGGTTCAGCAGAAAGATGGAGCAAGTCCAGTCTCCAGGTGTCTCTAGTGTTCTGACACCTGGGCTGATATTACACAGTGAAATAAACTCTCATAGGCATATGGTGCAGCGCCTAATCTCAAAGTCAACTCACTCCAGTCCACAGCCAAACTGTAGCTGAGCGACCTGAACCTCAGACAAAGAAACGAAAATGCTCTCCTCGTTGTCTTCCCTGGATCCCACACCACCGCACATCTTCCCCACTCACTCCATATCCCTCCAAGTATGCTATTTGCAAAACTACTGCTTTACTTTCCTTCAGAATTTTAAATAATTGTTCTACATTTAAATAATGCCAATGCTCAAAATAAACGCTGTTCTGCCATCACTTTACCGTCGTGTGTGCATGCAAAGTCGCTTCAGTCGTGTCTGACTCTCTGTGACCCCATGGACTGTAGCCCGCCAGGCTCCTCTGTCCTTGAGATTCTCCAGGCAAGAATACTGGAGTGGGTTGCCATGCCCTCCCCCAGGGGGTCTTTCCAACCCAGGGATCGGACCCGCGTGTCTTACATCTCCGGCATTGGCAGGTGGTTTCTTTGCCGCTAGTGCCTCTGGGGAAGCCCCATTTTATCATCGCTGAGCTCTTAACTTTTTTTATCTATTTGTTGATGGTCACAGATCCCCAGGTGATATCTAAAAATGGCTACACAGAATGAGTGTGTGTGTGTGTGTGTGTGTGTATGATTCTCTGCTTATGGCTTTCACACCTTAAAAATCAATCTAACCAATTCAATCAACCTTCACTGGAAATCAAATTATTGGATTATAAAGGTTTTCTCTTAGAATCTTGGCAGAACCAGTGGACACCTTTTTTCTTTCCTTCTATCTCTGTAAGCCTGGCTAAGTGAGCAGGTTACACAGTGTAGACAGACTCCCAGGGAGAATGGCTGGGACTCGAGCCTAAACAGAGCTCTCTGGACCAGCGCCTTGTGGGCAGCAGGCCCTCAGGAAGTCTGGGTGAAAGATTCAGTTCAGTTCAGTTCAGTCACTCAGTCATGTCTGACTCTTTGTGACACCATGAATGGGTGAAAGATTATAATAAGTCATCAGGGCCATGCTAATAAGACCATCCTGACTTGGCCTTGGGTTCACATCCAGACCAGTCTCTCTGCACCCAGAGGGTCCCTGCCGGGGCCACAGCAGTGAGGGAGGGTCCTTCCCCCTGTAAGCATCGTGGCTGCTGCCCCAGCCCTCAGAGGGGAACGGCTGGCCCTGAGGTCATCGCGTGTGTTCTGCTGACCCTTGGAAGGAGGGGACGCGTGCCCCGCAGGAACTCGGGCTCCACATCTTCCCCATGGGGAAGTGCCCAAACAGACAGGCCACTCCAGAGACCGCGCTGCAGACTGGCCACTCCCCCGACATCCTGGGGGAGGCTCTTGCAGCTGAGCTTGGGCAGAAACTTCACTTGGGGCTGTCGCGGCTTAGACAGAGGCCCCTGAAAGATACCTCGGTGTCTCAACCCCAGGGACCTGGGAATGCGACTTTATTTGGGAAGGAGATCTTTGCAGATGTAACAAGCTTGAGGATCTCCAGACAAGATCATCCCGGTTTAGGGTGTGTGTAGGCTTCCCAGGTGGCGCAGTGGTAAAGAATCTGCCTGCCAATGCAGGAGACATAAGAGACAGGGGCTGCTTAATCCCTGGGTCGGGAAGATCCCCTGGAGAAGGAAACGACAACCCGCTCTGGTATTCTTGCCTGGAAAAGCCCATGGACAGAAGAGCCTGGTCGGCTACTGTGCGTGAGGCCATAAACAGCTGGACGTGACTGAGCACACGCGCTTACACCCAAACCTCTACGGGGGACAGGCAGAGGGAGATTTGAGACACACACAGGGACGAAGCCGCGTGAAGAGGGAGGTAGGAATCGGGTGACGCTCACAAACCAAAGATCATCTGAAGCCTCTGCAGGGAGCGTGGTCCTGTCAACACCTCGAGTTCCGACTTCTGGGCTCCTGACGGTGAGGGAGTGAACGCCTGCTGCTTCTGGCTACCAGGTTTGTGATGAATCATTACCGCAGCCCCAGGGACACTCACGCGGGGACTTGATTCATTAGCAGCAGCTTATTAATAAAAACACGGGTTCGAATTGTTCAAAGTTGGGGCATTTCGTGCTGCCATCTGGAGATGTTTGTGGAGCCACCTCGGTTGATCTGAAATAAGATGAGGAATTGGGGGCATGTCTGTGGCCGAGTGGACGGAGGCCACCCCTCCAGGGTTTGGGCCTTAAATGTGGGAGGGGTCCACAGCCAGAAGGACCCTCGTTCACGTTGGTGGACCTTCTCTTCCACCTGGACGTTTACACGACAGTTTTCTTTATCTTTGTCATTTACAAATTTCACTGAAAGGGTCTCGTTTTGAGCTCAGCGTAATCAGCTCTTTCTAACTGACGAATGAGCCTTTTTTTTTTTTTTTTTTTTTTTTTTTTTCAAAAAGAAAGCACACTTTCCACACCTCCCATTTTTGCTGGATTCTGCATCTTCAGATCTCTGGCCGGACACATCCGTTGCCTGCACACTGGCTCTCTGACCTCCGTCCACCACCCTGGAAGCTTCTCCCGTTCTTCCCGCCTCTCCCGTCATTTCCTATCCAAACAGGAACGATAATGAGCAGCTTCCCAGGGGCCGCCAGCCTGTCAGGCTCTGTGTTTTACGCCAGGGTAGTTATTATTGTCAGATCTGTAGATGAAGCAAGCCGGGAACAGAGAGGTTAGGTAAACCGCCCCAGGTCAACCAGCTCGTCGTGAAACAGAATCCTCAAAGGAAGTCTTCTTAGTCTCTGAGGATGAGCAGAATTGGCCATGCCCCCGCCCATCCGCACAGATGGCCCATCCCATTCTGAGCATCATCTCTCTCGGTCCTTTTGGAAACTCGAATCCCAGTGGTCCAGGGGAGAAACCTCCGCAGGGCAGCAGGGTTTGTGTCAGGAGGAGCAGGACCCCCTGAGGGACATGAGATCACTCTGTCTGCAGAGAGCACGTCCCAGCTCATCCCAGGTAATTAACAAGACCCTCAGCCTCCAAGTCCTGCCGGCTGCACACATTCTAAAACATTCTAAACCTTGAACACGTCAGACACTGGCAAAAAACAAAAGCACCACCCAAGCAATCGCTTAGAAATCCAACCTGTTTTTTTTTTCCTTTCCCAAGCTGAAGCCTGTCCACACACTTCAGTGCTTTTACAGCCTTTATTAAGAGAAGTGAGAACTCAGTCTATTTGATTTATAATTGAAAATCATAAACTACAGCATTCACCTGCTGTTCCCAGGCACTGGTGAAATGATACAAGGCTATTTCATCACTCAGCCTGGTAATTGGCGTGAGCCGGCATCAGTATGCACCGCGGCGTTCCCAGAGGCCCACTAACAAGTTGATACAACTGCACAGGCTGGAGAGCAGAAATTTAGTAAAAACATTATTTCGTGCTGATTTGTGCTCTAACTCCCGCTTTGTGAAGAGTCACCGGGACGCACAAGGGACCTTCATTAGTAGGGGCAGGAGGAGGCGCCAGCCAGGGTCTGGGGTGGATGCGTTGCCCCCATCCTGGGCAGCAGGTGGACCCTGCAATCCAAGCACACCCTCACCATGCCGGGAGTGGAGCCCATGAGGTCCAGGCAGCCACAGAGACACAGACACCACCCCAGGGACCCTCCTCTGGGGTCTGCGGGCACCACCAGCCCCAGAAGGGCTGGTCTGCTGCTGGGCGTGGTCCTGCCTCGGCCAGTGGGTCCTCAGAACACAGAGCAAACTCAGACGCCAGCCCTGCCTCCCCTCAGAGCTCCCGGGCTTGGGGCAGGGGTGTTGGGGATCCATCGCAGCAGAGGAAATGGAAGGAACCATCCAGACAAACAGCTGAAGGTACGGTCAGATCACCTTGACCTTGTTGTCCCAGAATCTCCGTGAGCACGTCACGACCGCCATCAGCTGAGCCCAGCCTGACCCCTAGGAGCTGGGTACAGGAGGGTTAACCAGACACCAGAACCTTCCGGTGTTGCTGGGTGGCAGCATTGGGCACTGCCCGTCAGAAATCTTCCCTGGCCCTCGGCAGAGATGCAGACCCGGAGAAGGGACGTATGGACCCTGGAGGGGAGGGCGAGAGGGCGGGACAAACGGGAGAGCAGCAAAACACACATGCCACCGTGTAACGGAGCAGGGCATGGCAGCCCGCTCCAGTGTTCTTGCCTGGAGAGCCCCATGCAGAGGAACCTGGCGGGCCCCCGTCCATGGGGTTGCAAGAGTCGGGCATGACTTGGTGATTAAACCAGCACCACCACCGTGTGTAAAATAGACAGCCAGAGGGAATTTGCTGTATGACTCAGCGAACTCAAACCGGGGCTCTGTGCCAACCTAGAGGGGTGGGGTGGGTGGGAGGTGGGAGGGAGGTTCAAGAGGGAGGGGACGTGGCTGAGTCACGTTGCTGTATGGCAGAAACTAACACGATATTGCAAAGCACTTATCCTTCAACTGGAATAAGTTAATTCTTTTAAAAAGAAAATAAATAAATAAATCCACTTCGTACCTCAAAAAAAAAAAAAAAGCCCTCACTTGTCCAATAACATCCCAGTAGAAGCCTTTGAACACTTTTTTAATTGATAAAAAGAGAAATGACACCAGTCTTGTATTATGTACACCTACGGATCAAGCATTTTTGCTTTATTATCTCATTTTTTTTCAATTTTGGTTTTTAAAAAGTCAACATGGAGCAAAATTGCTGTCTATTGGCTGACAGCTGTATGAGCTTGCACACCCGTGGAGATTCCTGTGACCGCCGCCACGCCCAGAGTGGAGAGCAGCCTCCTCACCAGGACGCCCCTGGAGCCCTGTCTTCCCAGTGACACACCCTGCACCCTGTTGGCATCTCCCGCCCCATCCTGGTCATTCTGGATCAGCTTTCCCGGATTCTCTGGAGAAGTGTACAAGTGGTATGTGGTCCATATTCACTCACTTCTTAATTGCCAAATCATGTTTCATTGTATGGGCATAGCAGTCTGTTTATCCACTCACCAGCTAAAGGACCCTGGGCTGTTTCCACTTGCCAACGATTATGAATAAACCACTGTAAACCTTCGTGCTATGTGGAGCTTTTGTGGCTCTGCAATAATTATCTAGGAGTGGAATTGATGGGTCATGCATAAATGTGCGTTTACTTTGGCAGGAAACTGTCAAGCTTTTTGCAGAAGGGCTGCGTGTACTATTTCTCATTCCCACCAGCAAAGTGTGTGTGAGTTCCAGTTGCTCACAGCCTCACCAGCAATTGCTGTTGTCAGATTTCTTAATTTTAACCTTTGTCACAGGTGTGTTGGCAGCATCTCATTGGGATTTTCATTTGCATTTCCCTGATGGCGATCCAGGTTGAGTATCTCTTCGTGGGTGCATTTCCCGTCAGTGTATGCTCTCTGAGGAAGAGTTTCTCTTCCCCACCGGGCTTGTTTCTAACAGCTGACTTTTGCAAGCTCTTTGCATGTTCCCGAAACAAGTCCTTTTATCTGATACGTGATTTGCAAAGACTTTCTCCCAGTTTGCAGCTTACTTTTTCATCCTCTGAACAGGGGTCTTCTACAGAGCAAAAGCGTTTTAGTTTGATGAAATCCTGTGTATTTTTCTCTTTAGATCATGTTTTGGGAATTTCTTGCATAACAGGCTGCAAATATTGACTCCAGTTTTTACCTTCTAAAAATTGTTTACTTGTATGTTTAGATCTATGACCCTTTAAGGGTTTTTATATGGGGCATAAAGTTTAATTCCAGATCTTTTTTGGATATGAATGCCCAAATGTTCCAACACTGTTTGTTAAAACTTCTCCTCCCTCCTTTGCACCGTGGCAAGCACCACTGGGACATGTTTCTGTGCGTCTGGTTCCTACTCTGTCCTCCTGGTCTGTGTGGTCACCCATTTGTCACACCTCAGTCTTGACTACTGTAGCTTTATGGTAAACCACACCACGCTGCGTGTGAAGGCACAGTCCCCTGACCAGGGTTGGAACCTGCGTCCCCTGCCTTGGAAGGGAGATTCTTAACCACTGGACCGCCAGGGAGGTCCCATGTGGTAAGTCTTAGAATCAGCTAATCCCCTTCTTCCAAATTGATTCTTCTCTTTAAAAGGTGTTTTGGTTATTCTAATTCCTTTGGTTTTCCATACACGACTAAAAAAAAAAAATTGGCTGTACCCTGCAGCTGGTGGGCTCTTAGTTCCCCGACCAGGGATTGAACCTGGGCCTTTGGCAGTGAGAGATGAGAGTCCCAACCACTGGACCACCAGAGAATTCCCTTCCATGTATATTTTTCAGTCTGTTTGTCTATGTCCACAACAGAAGAATCCTGCTGGGATATTTGTTGAAATTACAGTAAATCTATACGTCTGTTTTGAAAGAATTTAAACCTTAGCTACGTTGAGTCCTCCCATCCACAAACAGTTCCTCTCTCCGCCTATCTAGATCTTTGATTTCTTACATGCATGGATCGTGGTTTTCAGTATATTGATCCTGTATGTTTTGTTAGATTTAAAGCCCAGTATCTCATACTTTATGGAAATGTTTTAAATGGCATCATTTCTATTAATTTTGGTTTCAAAGCATCCCTTGAAAGCACGTCAAATATTTACTTTTCGTCTGTTGGCCTTTGTTTCCTTGTTGTTACTGTTCAGTCGCTCAGTGTGTCCGACTCTTTGTGACCCCGTGGGCAGCAGCACGCCAGGCTTCCCCGCCCTCTGCTGTCTCCCAGAGCCTGCTCAAACTCGTGACCATCGAGTCGGTGATGCCATCCAACCAGCTCATCCTCTGTCGTCCCCTTCTCCTCCCACCTTCAATCTTTCCCAGCATCAGGGTCTTTTCCAAAGAGTCAATTCTTCACATCCGGTGGCCAAAGTATTGGAGTTTCAGCTTCAGCAACAGTCCTTCCAATGAAGACTCAGGATTGATTTCCTTTAGGGTTGGCTGGTTTGATCTTGCAGTCCAGGCCCAGCACCACGATTTGAAAGCATCACTTCTTCGGTGCTCAGTCTTACACAACTCATTCACTCTGTGTGCGTGCGTGCTAACTTTTCTGTTGATTCCTCGGGATTTGTACACAATCAGATCACATGCAAATAGCTACCGTCTTGTTTCTTTCTTTCCAGCCTGCATGTCTTTACTTCTTTTCCTTGCTTTCAGGTACTGCCTGGCAGTTTCAGTCCTGTGTTAATTAGAAGTGGTGCACGTGGGCATTTTTGTCTCCGTGCTGATCTTGAGGAGGAAAGCGTTGACTCTTTCACCATAACTGTGATGTTAGCAGCAGGTTTGGAGGACACTCTTTCAGATCGTGTGGTTTTTCCTTTTAGTCTTTAGTATTCTGCATTAGGGGCTTCCCAGGTGGTTCAGCACTCAAGAACCCGGCTGCCAATGCAGAAGACACAGGAGATGCATGTTCGATCCCTGGGTCAGGAAGATCCCCTGGAGAAGGAAATAGCAACCCACTCCAGTATTCTTCCCTGGAGAATCCCATGGACGGAGGAACCTGGTGGGCTACAGTCCATGGGGTCTCAAAGAGTTGGCATGACTAAGTGACTAAATGAAAGCAACATTCTGGATTAAAGTGATTAGGTTTTGAATGTTGAACATGTCTTTCTATATTTGGGGGACTCAATTTACTATTTTGTTGGCATTTTAAGTCTCTGTTCATGAAAGATATTGATCTTTTTTCATACTCTCCTTTTTTATCAGAGTAGGTCTGGCCTCATAAAATGAATTAGGAAGTGGTCCTTCCTCGTTTACTGTCTGGGGAAAAAGAATTACATAGAGATAGTGTTACTTTGTCTTTAAATGTTTGACAGAATTCACCAGTGAAATCATCGAGGCTTGGGTATCTGTTTTTCTCTGTTTCTTTGAGAGATTTTAAACAATAAATTCAATTTCTTTGATGGATATGGGACTCTTCAGGTTATCTATTTCTTCTTGAGTGAGTTATGGCACTTTGTGGCTTTGGCGGAATTGATCCATTTCATCAAAGTTGTCAAATGTACGTGTGTGCAGTTCCTTGTAGCGTTTTCTTATTAACCTTTAAATGTCTGTGGAGTGTGCAGTTGAGAGCCCCTCTGTGTTCAAACTGGTCGTGTGTCTTCCCTCTGTCTCTCTCGCTTTCTTTTCCTCCCTCCTTTCTTCCTGACTCCCTCTCTTCCTTCCTCTCTTCGTTTCCCAATCTGGCTACAATTTTACCCATTTACTGACTTTTTTAAAACTTTGGTTTCATTCCTTTCTGTTTGCAATGCTATTGTTTTCCACTGCACTATTATTATTCCCTTTCTTCTCCTCATTTTGGGTTTGCTTCTCTTTTCTGTAGTCTTAAGGTAGAAACTTGCATTTTTTTATTCTCAGCATTTCTTCCTTCCTCCTATAAACTTTTAGTGCCATGCATTTCCCTCCAAATGTGTTATTAGCCGCATCCCACTAGTTTAACATGTGGCTTTTATGTTGCACCTTCATTTTGTTCGGTTGGAAGTATTTTTCAGTTTCCCGTTCTTCTTTGACCCATGTCTTACAAGTACACTTCACCATTGTCAAATGTCTGAAGATTTACCAGCTGTCTTCTGTCAATTCCTAATTCTGTTCCATTTTGTTCAGAGAACATACTTTGCATGATTTCAAGTCTTATAAATGTATTGAGATTTGTTTTATGATTAGACTAAAGCCTATCTGGTGACATAGTCCCTGTGCTCTTGAAAAGAATATATATTCTTCTGACGTTGGTTAAAGTATTATTTAAACAGTGTAAACACTGTTTGTAAACACGTATGGATGTGAGAGTTGGACTGTGAAGAAGGCTGAGCGCTGAAGAATTGATGCTTTTGAACTGTGGTGTTGGAGAAGACTCTTGAGAGTCCCTTGGACTATAAAGAGATCCAACCAGTCCATTCTGAAGGAGATCAGCCCTGAGATTTCTTTGGAAGGAATGATGCTAAAGCTGAAACTCCAGTACTTTGGCCACCTCATGTGAAGAGTTGACTCATTGGAAAAGATTCTGATGCTGATCTAAAGATCCATTTGGTTGATGATGTTCTCAGTCTTTTAGGTCCTTGCTGGTTTTCTATTTGCTCCATCAATTCCTGACAAGGGACTGTGTTGAAGTTTACAATACAAATGCCAATTTGTCTATTTTTTTCAGTTCTATTTTATCAGCTCTATTTTTATCAGTTTTTGCTTCATTTATTTTGAAGCTCTATTTTCTAAGACTGTTACATCTGTAGATAGGGCCTTTTATTACTATGTAGCATCCCTTTTTGTCCCTGACACTGTCCTTTGCTCTAAGGTCTACGTGGCCTGGTATCAAGATGATCATCCCATGCTTCTTTAGATTAGAGAGTAGGTGCCGGAGGGGGCTTTCCATGTGGCTCAGTGGAAAAGAATCTCTCTGCCAATCCAGGAGACACAGGAGATGTGAGTTTGATCTCTGGGTCAGGAAAATTTCCTGGAGGGGGAAATAGCAACACACTTCAGTGTTCTTGCCTGGAAAACCGCATGGACAGAGGAGCCTGATGGGCTACAGTCCACAGGGTCACAGAGTTGGACGTGACTGAGTGACTGAGCACGCTGTGTCTTTATAGATTGTATTATCAATTGTTTTTAACTCACCTGTATCATTATCATTTTTGAAAGGGCATATCACTATGTCTTTTTTTATCAATTCTGATAACCTCTAACTTTAAAAAGATAGAACTTATTATGACATTAATCCTTTTAAGTCTTTATTGAATTTGTTGCAATACTGCTCCTGTTTCATGCTTTGGATTTTGGCCCTGAGGCACGTGGGCTCTTGAACCTGCACCCCTTGCATTGGAAACTCGGAGTCTCAGCCCCTGGACCACCAGGGAAGTCCCCCCTAATGCTTATTTTCTAATTCACTAATTTTTACAGCATTATTGAAGCCTTATTGAAATGTATGTCAAACATCTTGAAATTCACGCATTTAAAGCACACGACTCCTGGGTTCTCAGTAGATTCACAGTGAGTAGTCCTCAGAGCAGTCTGAGTCCAGAATGTTCTCAGCACTCCAGAAAGAAACCCCACACTCAGTGGCTCGCAGCCCGCCCCCACTCCCCCGACCTCGGCCCAGGAAACCGCGGCTTCACTGTCTGTCTCTGTGGAGGGGCCTGTTCTGGACACTTCGCCTGCACCGTGTGGGTTTTATGACTGACTCCATCTCCATTGGCCTGGTTACATTCTGCTTCCCTCTCCTGCTTCCCTTTTTCTGAGTCAATTATTTTTATAGTTTTTTAGCATTTCATTTTATTCTGTCTGCTGAGGTTTTGACTATATCTTTTGTGGGGCTTTATTTTAGTAATTCAGTTCAGTTCAGTTCAGTCACTCAGTCGTGTCCGACTCTTTGCGACCCCATGAATCGCAGCACGCCAGGCCTCCCTGTCCATCACCAGCTCCCAGAGTTCACTCAGACTCACATCCATCGAGTCGGTGATGCCATCCAGCCATCTCATCCTCTGTCATCCCCTTCTCCTCCTGCCCCCAATCGCTCCCAGCATCAGAATCTTTTCCAATGAGTCAACTCTTCGCATGAGGTGGCCAAAGTACTGGAGTTTCAGCTTTAGCATCATTCCTTCCAAAGAAATCCCAGGGCTGATCTCCTTCAGAATGGACTGGTTGGATCTCCTTGCAGTCCAAGGGACTCTCAAGAGTCTTCTCCAACACCACAGTTCAAAAGCATCAATTCTTCAGCACTCAGCCTTCTTCACAGTCCAACTCTCACATCCATATGTGACCACTGGAAAAACCATAGCCTAGATTAGATGGACCTTTGTTGGCAAAGTAATGTCTCTGCTTTTCAATATGCTATCTAGGTTGGTCATAACTTTTCTTCCAAGGAGTAAGCGTCTTTTAATTTCATGGCTGCAGTCAACATCTGCAGTGATTTTGGAGCCCCCAAAAATAAAGTCTGACACTGTTTCCCCATCTACTGTAGGAATTATTAACACAATGAACTTTTCACAGTCCATATAGAATCAGTATCTTGCCCCCTTCAGGTGGAATAGTAAACCCCAGCATCGTGCAGGCTCCTTTACACCATCTCTACATTGTATTATTTTCAGCAATTACATCTGCAATCCCTGGAAATCCCACCAGACATTATCATCTTTCCTTTGGTGGTCTTATTTTCAAGCATTTCAGAGAATAGTCTGTTTACCCCGAAAGTCATCATTTCCTTTGTTTTTCCTTTATTCCTGATATTCCAAATTTCCCTCCAGTATAATTTCCTTTATTCTGAAAAACTCCCTTCAGCCTTTCTATTAGAGCAGCTCTGTTGGCCACAAATTCCCTCAGGGCTCCTTTATCAGTCTTTTCTCACCTTTACTCTTAAAAGATACATTTTGCTGAATATAGCATTCTGGGTCGACAGTTCTTTCCTTTCATTTAAAACGTTTTTTAGATGTTATGTCAGTTCCTCCTGGCCTTCCCGTTTTTGTAGATGAAATCTGCAGTCACCTGAGCCATGACTTCCTTACACGTTATTTGGGGTCTCCCTGGCCACCTTCATTTTTCGCGTGTGTTTTTGGTTCTGGTTTCTAGTTTGGTGGTCGAGTTGTCTTCAGTTTACAGCAGTTCGGTTATGGTCAAGGATTTCTTTGAGTTTTTCTTCTTGGAGGTTCTAGAACCTGAAAGTTAATGTATGCCCCAGAGTTGGGGATTTTCAGCCAAATACTTTTTCAAATATTTTTTCCTGTACCTGTCCTTTTTCCTCTCTGGGGCTCTGAAGGCGCGAGTGTTGCAGCCGTTTTACTGTCCACTGACCTCGGAGTGTGTGCTCGCTGCTGCCAGAGCAGATCATTCCCATCGGCCTGCCTTCCAGTTCGCCCACCTTTCTTCTGTCATCTCCAGCCTGCTAGAGACGCCATCTGTGACATTTCTGCTTCTGTGATTATACGCTTCAGTTCTAAACTGCCACTTCATCCTTCTTCTCGGCTGCTCTTTCCTCACTGAGGCTTCTGAGCCTTCCCTTTGTTTCCAGAGTGTTTGCCCTTACTACATAAACCATGGTTTTTGAAGCATTTTTTCTAATAATGCCAATGTCTGTGTCACCTCAGCATTGATGTCTGTTGACTGACTTTTACTTTATAAATTATCTTTTCCCTATTGTTTCTAGGTACCAAATAATTTTGGATTGTGTCTTGGACTTTTTGACTACTACAAGACTCTAGGTCCAGTTTAAATGCTATGGATAATGTTGATGCTTTGTTTAGCTGGTAATTCACTATGTCCAGAATAAAGTTACGATGCTCTTTCTACAGGTTGTGGTTTCAACATTAGCTGTTTTCAAAGCCTTTGTGGCCCTCTTCAGACCTGCCCAGCTATTCAGCTGCCAGGTGGCCAGTTGGGGGCTTGGGCAGTACTGTATCCCGTAGTTTAGTTCTCAAAGTCCACGGTGTGCTCTTTAAGGTTAGATTCATGTACACATAGTACACACAACAGACTGCTTCCAAGTTGGGAAGGAGTACGTCAAGGCTGTATACTGTCACCTGCTTACTTAACTTCTATGCAGAGTACATCATGAGAAATGCTGGGCTAGATGAAGCACAAGCTGGATCGAGATTGCCAGAAGAAATATCAATAACCTCAGACACACAGATGACACCACCCTTATGGCAGAAAGCAAAGAGGAACTAAAGGCCCTCTCTATGAAAGTGAAAGAGGAGAATGAAAAAGTTGGCTTAAAACTCAACATTCAAAAAATGAAGATGATGGCATCTGATCACATCACTTCATGGCAAACAGATGGGGAAACAATGGAAACAGTGAGCGACTTTATTTTTTTGGGCTCCAAAATCACTGCAGATGTTGACTGTAGCCATGAAATTAAAAGATGCTTGCTCCTTAGAAGAAAAGCTATGACCAAGCTAGACAGCATATTAAAAAGCAGAGATATTACTTTGCCAACAGAGGCCCATCTAGTCAAAGCTATAGTTTTTCCAGTAGTCATGTATGGATGTGAGAGCTGGGCTATAAAGAAAGCTGGGTGCTGAAGAATCGATGCTTTTGAACTGTTGTATTGGAGAAGACTCTTGAGAATCCCATGGACTGCCAGGAGATCAAACCAGTCTATCTTATTCATTCGAAGTCCTGAATATTCATTGGAAGGACTGATGCTGAAGCTGAAGCTCCAATACTTTGGCCACTTGATGCAAAGAGCCGACTCATTGGAAAAGACCCAAAGATTGAAGGCAGGAGGAGAAGGCCGTGACAGAGGATGAGATGGTTGGATGGCATCACCGACTCGATGGAACACAACTGAGGGACAGAACAGTACTGAACTGAACACACAGCTTGGAGGGAAGCTGGGAGCTCACGCAATGCTATACAGGACAGTGGTCTTGACTTCCTTTCTCTTCATAACTACCCCACACTTTCTGGTTCTCTAGGGTCCCCTTTTGTAGCCGCCAAGCCAGAAACCTGGGGTTGCCCTTTTTCTGCCCTGCCATTTATTCTCCACAACTGCACTCGTGTCTGAGCCAAACACCAGGAGGGCAGAGAGGACGAAGCCATAGGAACTCACCTGTCGCTCTTAGGATCACCGCTAGCAGAGGGGAAATCGCCTCCTTGGGCCTATGACATGCCTGCTCAGCCCACCCACAACTGCCACGTTCCCCTGAGATTGTTGGACAGAAAGGAGAAGGAAAAAACAAACCAGTGGATCCCTCACTGCATCTAAGCCTCAAGAGTCTCCTTTTTGGTTCCTCACCCTAAACAGTAAAGGTTTCTCTGGAGGCTCTTTCTGTCCACGCCTGAGGTATGCATTCCTGTTTCACGCTGCCTTTAACACCAGTCTGGGAAACATCAGGGGGAAATAAAATGGGAAACTCGCCACCTGTTTGGCGCTGGTCTACTTCCTCCGCCTGCCTCCTGCCACGTCCCTCTCTGAGCATCACAGAAACTCCGTCCAGGTTCCAAATTTGCATTCCGTAGGATGACAAGATGGGGTGGGCTTAACACTTCTTGCTCAAAACGAGAACTCAAAGTTTTATCGTTAACCTTCTTAGCAATCTTGAAGGGAAGTCATCGCTATCTCCTGATTGCAAATAAGGAATCCGAGACTCAGAGAAGTCACATAATTGACCCAGGATCACACGGCCCATGAGTGGGATTCAGAGTCAGGTGTGTGTGCCGTCAATCCCTGTGCTCTGTCCCCACAGTCCTTTTGGGGAAACGGGAGGGCCACGGTGCCCGGCCCGTAGCAGGGAGCACAGGTCCTGCACCCCACTCTCTGTCCGTGGCGCATTTCCTGAGTCAACGCCTGTCTTTGGACTCACTTCTCCCACCTGCGAAATGAGGGAGGTTCTCGGGTGCTTTGTAGGTCAGATGTCGTATGGATTTCTCTTTGGACAGCTTATACTGAAGGCAGCTTGTGAAAACTTCTGGTTGCTAGGGGTAACCCGCCCATCGACGATGAATCTTCGCACTTACTTTGCCCTGAGAGCACCCCCACCTCCAGGCTACCTGGGGCTCTGCTCTTGGGAAGGGGTTAATGGGTGGACCTCTTTCCTTTCAATGTTTATAGAAAATCAATGACGCCTGCTTTGTGTTGGGAGAAGCCTGTGATCTCACACACAATCTTGGCCACAACCTTCCTTGGTTGTGGCCACACAGACTGTGTGGCTCTGGGGACAGAGGCTGGGGCGGCAGCAGCCGTGGAGCGAGGGTTCCGAGGCTCCTGGGAACGCGTGGCTGGTGTCAACACGGACCCTACTCCCAGGCATGAAAGTGTCAATGGCTCAGTTGTGTCTGACCCTTTGCAGCCCCATGGACTGTAGCCCGCCAGGCTCCTCTGTCCATGGGATTCTCCAGGCAAGAGTACTAGAATGGGTTGCCATGACCTCCTCCAGGGGATCTTCCCGACTGCACCCAGGACTCCTGCCTTGCAGGCAGATGCTTTACCGTCTGAGCCACTAGGGAAGCCCAGGCATGAGGTTGGCACCAATTTCCAGATGGAGCCCCAACCAGCCTCCGGCGCTCCCCTGCTGTGTCTCATCCTTGCCCCTCCTGGAGTCCTCTGCCCCGGCCCCTAGGCTGGACAGGCCCAGCTCCACAGCACCTCCTGAGGAGCCGGCTTCTCTGCCCGCACTGTGCTTCTTCTGAAGACTGCCTTTCATCTCCTTTGAGCAGGAAGATAAACCCTGCCTCTTGCCAGGGTCCTGAGGCTCCACTGTCCCTGCTACTATGAGCCTGGCACCCGGCGCTCTGCCCCTCCGCTCAGTCCAGAACCGGCCTCTGCCTCCCACCTCCGCCTTCTCCACCCAAAGCTCGGGGTCCAAAGGGACACATTATGAGCTCGCAGATTCCAAGCAGGCAGGAAGCTTTGTGCTCCATGAATGGGGCTTTTCTGGGTCACAGCTCAGAAGGAATAAAGGATTCTGATGCAGTTACAGAGCGAAGTGGCTGGAGTCCAGGGTCAGTCGCCGGCCTGATGTGATAGCAGCTCCGGGCCCTCTGCTCCTCTGCCCGGCGGCTGATAAGGAAGCCAGCTGGAGGGGGACCGGGGGGCCGCAGGCCGGCCCGCCCCCGCTGAGTGCCCGTGCGGCCTCGAGTGGACCCTGGCCTGGTCGCCACAGCCCCCAGCCCCACACTGCATTGGGGAGGTCACGCCCAGGGCACTCCCAGTTCAGCATCTGCTTCACTCTCAGTCCACAGCTCAGAAGCTGGGTGCAGCCCCAGGCACTTTAGTGTTGGAGGGACCTCGGCCAGCAATTCAGGAAACGCTAGCAGCTCCCATTCTTGGGCCGTTTCACATGCAGAGAAGCCCCAGCTGGGGCACGACTCATGGGTAGTTTGGGCAGTTTGGAGGGAAACCTGGAGCTCCCACCAGGGCGTTCCCCCAGCAAGGAGGCTGCTCCTCAGGTCCCCAGACTCTCCTCCTTCTCGACACTACTGAGCATTTAACTCAGGACCGGGCCCACCGTGGGCTTTAAAGTAAGTACCAACTGGTACTTCCCCGGTGGTCCAGTGGCTGGGACTCTGCACACCCAAGGCAAGGGCTCCAGGTCAATCCTTGGTCGCGGAACTAGATCCCACATGCCACAGCTAGGACCCAGTGCAGCCAAGTAAAGAAACAAAAATCAACAAATATATGTAAAAAATTAAATGCCAACACTTCTGCCCTAAAAGCCTTCCTCTGGCCCACAACCCTCCACTCTCCCCCCTCCCCCTCCCCTCTCCCTTTCATTATTCAGTTCAGTTCTGTTCAATTCAGTCGCTCAGTCATGTCCAACTCTTTGCGACCCCATGGACTGCAGCATGCCAGGCCTCCCCGTCCATCACCAGCTCCTGGAGTTTGCTCAAACTCATGCCCATCGAGTCCATGATGCCATCCAACCATCTCATCCTCTGTCATCCCCTTCTCCTCCTGCCCTCAATCTTTCCCAGCATCAGGCTCTTTTCTAGGGAGTCAGTTCTTTGCATCAGGTGGCCAAAGTATTGGAGTCTCAGCTTCAGCATCAGTCCTTCCCTTACATTGTAATAGACACTTAGTAAACCAGGAAGACACACTTTATTCAAGACAACCATCATGGAGCCAAGAGATTGAACTCAATTCCAAATTCAGCAAGGACAGCCGGGATCTAAAGCCAAAAGGCAGAGTGAAGGGTCCAGGGGTGGAAAAACTAAGAGGAACCTAAGACAACCCAGGGCAGGGGGATCCTTGCTAAAGGCCCCAGCGTGATCAGCTATGAAGGGTGGGGCACCCAGTGAAGTAGCTCAGCAGGATTCTGCCCAGTGGCTCTGGTCGTTCAGCTTCCTGGGGACTCAGGGGTGAGGCCTCCGCTGGGGGCCAAGCTGCGGCCATTCTGAAGAAGGGTTCCTAAAGCCGAGATGAACAGCAGGCACTCGGGAAGGTGCTGAGCAGTGGAGGAGATGAGGTCAGGTCCAGGAGAACCGGTGCAAACCAGCCAAACAGCCCAAGGGCAGGGAGGGAGGCAGGAACCAGCCCAGACCGGCTTCCCCAGCAAGAGAAAGGCCGGGAGGCCCGCAGTGGCCGGGCAGCAGAGCGGTCTCCCAGGGGCTGGCTCACACCCAGAGCAGACCTGAGCACCCCACCTGGGCCCCAGCCCTTCCCCATCCCTCACCAGGGACCAGGACTGGACCATTGAAACAGCCAGACACAGCTGCGAGAATAGTTATCCTTCAGGGAGAGATAAGGGAATGCAATCAATCAATCAGAGAGAAAGAGATATTCATGCAGATTAATTAAAAAGCATCTTCAGAGTGTAATTGCTAAACACTATTTTGTTATCATCTGCTTTTTCAAAACGGGGTTATCTACTCACATTTGTGTGCTGCTGCGCTTTAACCACCCCTTTGATTGATCCACCGGGCACTTATTCACCCCACAAGCACCTCCCTGAGAGGCGGCACTGATGGAGATGCAGAGGCTCAGAGTGGGGGGCGGCTGGCAGGGAAAACAGAAACTGGGCAGCCCTCCTGCACTGCGGCCTCCTGCCCAACCGCATGGCAACCCGCCCCCCCCCCCGCCCCCCAGAATCCAGTCCTCTCTGGGGACCGGCCCTCCTGGGGTCAGCTGGAGAACCGGGGCCCAGGCACCTCCCGCCCGGAGCACCACTCCATCCTGGACCGTCAGCCCTGAGGCAGGAAGGGAAGCAGCATCACTCATTCTCCCCTCCCCCATCCATCCCTGTGAGCCTCCGTGTCGTGCACACGCTCCTGAGCGCCACTCGGTAAGGAAGGGAAGGAAGGGCGGCGGAGCGAGGACTCGCGGCCTCATCCATTCACTCAGCGCCCGCGGCCGGCGCCCCCGCTGGGGCAGGCCGTCCGCCAGGCGCTGAAGACGCACTGTGAGCAAAGCAGCCAAGTCCCTGCGACCACGGGGCTGGCGCTCAGGGCGGGGACGAGACGCAGGTGTGTGTCAAGACGGTTGTTCAGTCGCTCAGTCGTGTCTGACTCTGCGAGCCCGGGGACTGCGGCACGCCAGGCCTCCCTGCCCTGCACTCTCTCCCAGATCAGATCAGATCAGTCGCTCAGTCGTGTCCGACTCTTTGGGACCCCATGAATCGCAGCACGCCAGGCCTCCCTGTCCATCACCAACTCCCAGAGTTCACTCAGACTCACGTCCATCGAGTCAGTGATGCCATCCAGCCATCTCAGCCTCTGTCGTCCCCTTCTCCTCCTGCCCCCAATCCCTCCCAGCATCAGAGTCTTTTCCAATGAGTCAGCTCTTCGCATGAGGTGGCCAAAGTACTGGAGTTTCAGCTTCAGCATCATTCCTTCCAAAGAAATCCCAGGGCTGATCTCCTTCAGAATGGACTGGTTGGATCTCCTTGCAGTCCAAGGGACTCTCAAAAGTCTTCTCCAACACCACAGTTCAAAAGCATCCATTCTTCGGTGCTCAACTATCTTTATAGTCCAACTCTCACATCCATACATGACCACTGGAAAAACCATAGCCTTGACTAGGTGAACCTTTGTTGGCAAAGTAATGTCTCTGCTTTTGAATATGCTATCTAGGTTGGTCATAACTTTCCTTCCAAGGAGTAAGCGTCTTTTAATTTCATGGCTGCAGTCACCATCTGTAGTGATTTTGGAGCCCAGAAAAATAAAGTCTGACACTGTTTCCACTGTTTCCCCATCTATTTCCCATGAAGTGATGGGACTGGATGCCATGATCTTCGTTTTCTGAATGTTGAGCTTTAAGCCAACTTTTTCACTCTCCACTTTCTCATGTCCATTAAATCAGATGTGGAGAGCTGACTCATTTGAAAAGACCCTGATGCTGGGAAAGGTTGAAGGCAGGAGGAGAAGGGGATGACTGAGGATGAGATGGTTGGATGGCATCACTGACTCAATTGCATGAGTTTGGGTAAGCTCCAGGATGGTGATGGACAGGGAGGCCTGGCATGCTGCAGTCCATGGGGTCATGAAGAGTCAGACACGACTGAGAGACTGAAATGACCTGAACTGAACCATCCAATCATCTCATAGGAATAATGCCCAAAACACATGGCAAGTGAGTCTTCAGGACGTGCTCAGCTTCACACGCTTAACACTGAGCGGAGGGGGATACTGAGGTTGGGGAGGTGAGGGAAGCTGCCAGACCTCAGGGCTGAGCCAGGCTGCAGCCCGGCGGCGGACCCCGAACAGCTCTGCCCATCGCCAGCGTAAGGAGCCCCGCGCAAGCCACGTGTGCAGGTGCATCTTAAAAAGTCAAGAGAAACAGAGGAAATTAATTTCAATAACATAGTTCATTAAACCCAACTGATCCAAAGAATTATCATTTCAATAAGAAAGTCATATGAAAAAAACGGTTGAACCATTTATTTCACTTTCTCTTTTTTCAAAATAAGTGTTGGAACTTCAGAGAGTGTTTGCATTTACGGCACATGGCTCAGCGCAGACCAGCCATGTCCCACATGCACAGGGGCTCGCGGTCAGCCACTACTGGACTGTGAAGAGGCAGAGCCTGGGAGCAGGCTGGGGGTCCTGAGGCCAGCATGAGAGGATCAGGATGAGGTGATATTTTATGTGAGTTTGGATACTGGGAAAGAATCAGCCTCAAGAATCTCTGTGGGGACAACTTCAAGGGCAAAAGCAACAGGGAAGGCATTGGTCCCGCTAGGAGTAGTCCTGGTATTTTTGAGAGGCAGGAAGAAGAGCCCTGGCTGTGAGTGCCCTGAACCAGGGGGGACGTAGCAGAGGAGACGTGTCAGGGGTCAGGGTGAGGGTGGAGATGGAGGAACAGGTGAAGGGCATGTGGCCGCGCATCCTCCACACTCAAGAAGCTGCTAGAGAAGCAGCCAGCCAGGAGAGGGCAGGCTCGGGGAGCCGAGGTCAGACCAGCATCCTGGGGTCCCGGGAGCCATGTGTGGCTGTGAGCAGGCATGGCTGTGGTCCACCTGCTGCTGAGACTCAGCATCTGAGGCAGGAGCGCTGGCATCATAAGGGTGACGTGGGGAACGTGATGACCTTCAGCTTTTCCCTGGCTTCAACACTCCCAGATTTCTGGACTTTGGGAAGATAGGAATCCTTCTGTGGAATGACCACACTCCCCCAACTCTCAGCCCACACAAACAAGATTAATCCAAGGAGAAAGCTCTGAGGGGACCCACATCTCCTTCATGGGAGTCGTCTGGCCAGAATGACCTCGTTTAGACTGATGGGAAGGAAAGGGAGGTCGTAGGGCAGGAATCACTGCTCCCAGCCAAGGCTGCTGCTGGTGGGGCTCATGGTCAGCTGGCGTGGCCCCATTTCTGCTCATTGTGATATTAATAAAGGTGACATCCGTCATCAGCTACCATACAAACCAGCACGTCCCTCTTGCCTGTAAGTTTGATGGGAGTCTGTACCTTTTCTGAGTGTGTTTAAATAGACAGTTACTCCAGGGGTGCAGTGCTCAGCCTCTCAGCTTGTAAACCAGCCTAGTCCCTTATCCTCCGGCACCGCCAGAAATGGCTGCAGATCTTACTACCAATAATCACGGCACCCGGGAGGCGGGCTCAGCCCCTCACCAGGCAGATGCTTCCAGCGGGTAACCTGGGCCTGGAACCTGGAACACATGTAGAGGATTCTGGAGGCTCAGTCATCTTCCCTGCAGGGCTCTGTGCGGGTGGAACTTGGGGAACCCCTGCAACCAGGCCGCACAACGGGGGAGGTGGTGAAGCAGACAGTTGTGAAGCAGGGGAGGCTGTTTATGGCTCGGTCACTCAGTCTGTACACGTATCTTTGTGGAGCATCAGGGACTGTTCTAGAACCAGGTATGCATGCTCGTGCTTGGTTGTGTCCAACTCTGCAGCCCAATGGACTGTGGCCCGCCAGACTCCTCTGTCCATGGGAGTCTCCAGGACAGAGTACTGGAGTGGGTTGCCATGTCCTTCTCCAGGGGATCTTCCTGACCCAGGGATCGAACTGGCGTCTCTTATGTCTCCTGCATTGTGGGCGGGTTCCTTACCACTAGTGCCGCCTGGGAAGCCCCCAGAACCTGGGATGCCGGGATGAATAAGCCAGACCAAAGCCCCTCATCTGTCCAGGCAGACACTCTAATGGGGGTCCAGGTGCATTCATTGCCATGATCTCTCTATTCACCTCTAACCCCCAGGAGTTTAACTCCTCAACCATAGCATGGAAGCAAGGATAACTCAGACGATGCTTCCAGAAGCCCCTGTATCATCACAGTAAAGCACCGTGAGAAGTGCCCACAACCGCCAAGAGAAGAAGGCAGCGCAGGCGCCCGTGGACGGAGGAGCGGGCATGCAAAGCGCAGCACAACCATGCAGCACAGGCGCCCGTGGACGGAGGAGCGGGCATGCAAAGCGCACCACAGCCACACATTGGAAGCTTATTTGACTGTAAGGAGGATGGAATTCTGACACAGTGGTGAATCTTAATAACACATCTGCTTTATATTAAGGGACAGAAGTCAGTCACAGAAGGACACTGTAGAATTCCACTTGCATGGGGTCCCCAGAGCAGACAAATCCATAGAGACAGAAAGGAAGACGGTGAGGGCCGGCGGCTGGGGAAGGAGGAGGGGGACGCATGGTTTAGCTGGGGCGGTTTCTGTTTGGGAAGATGAGAAAGCTCTGAGCTAGAGACGTGATGCTGGTTGTACAACATCAGAATGTCGGCAATGACCCTGAATTGTACACTTAAAAACAGTTAAAGTGGTACATTTTATGTTATGCATATTTTATCACAGTAAAAAGAAAATTAACACATTTTAAAGTATTTTTAAGTGAGGAGTTATTATTATCATCCTCTTTATTATTTGCAAGATGGTGGTCAAGCATATTCTTATGGGTTCAAGGTCACTGCCCTGCCATTCAGTCACTGCCCGAAGTCTATGAGGGTCCATGAAGAATGGGGAAGTGTCCCAAGTGCCAGGGACACAGACGTGAGTCACACAGCCAGGGTCTGTGTCCGGGAAACTTCACACTGCCAGTAAACACACATGTAGTTATAGTTGTTGCTGTTCAGTCGCTCAGTTGTGTCCCACTCTTTGTGACCCCATAGACTGTAGCACGCCAGGCTTCCCTGTTCTTCACTGTCTCCTGGAGCTTGCTCAAATTCACGTAGAGTTGATGATGCCATCCAACTGTCCCATCCTCTGACATCCCCTTCTCCTCCTGCCCTCAATCTTTCCCAACATCAGGGTCTTATCCAATGAGTTGGGTCTTCGCATCAGGTGGCCAAAGTCCTGGAACTTCAGCTTTAGCATCAGTCCTTCCAATGAATATTCAGGGTCAGTTTCCTTTAGTATGGACTGGTTTGATCTCCTTGCCATCTGAGGGGCTCTCAAGAGGCTTCTCCAGCACAATTAGAAAGCATCAGTTCTTCAACGCTCAGCCTTCTTTATGGTCCAGCTCTCACACCCGTAGTTACCACAGTGCGGGTTTTATGAAGGACTGAGAAATGTGGAAGAGTGGCGAAAGGATCTCTAGACGGTTAAGCGTCTCCACGTGGAGAGTCAGAAGAGGCTGGGGCCGACGGAGGCTGGAATCAAGAGACCCACAGGCGTGGAGGCGGGCGTGAGGTCCTGAATGGGGATTACAGGAAAATGCACTGCCTCAGCACTGCAGCAAAAATAAGGTTGGAAATACCTCAATAAGTGCTTCCCCGTAGGGGCTGAAGAAGAATGGTGTGAGGCCCAGAAGGCAGAAAGAAGGAAACAAGACAGCATTATAAAAGCTCAAGAGGATAAATGGAAAACAAAGAGAACAATCTAGCCAGGCATTATCCCGATTCTACAGAAAAACAAGGTGCAGAAGCATGATTAGACAAAAATGCTTCAAATGCTGAAGAAGTAAGAATTACCGAAAATAAATGAACTAAACATTCTACTTTAGAAGCTGAAAAAATAGAGTGAACTCAAAAAGGTAGAAGAAAGGAAATAAAGAAGATAATGATCTCAAATTTATAAACAGGAAGCAAAACTAAAATAGAAACAAGCAACAAAACTGTAAGCTGGTTGTTTGGAAAGCCTGAGAATACAGACGCAAATACAGATACTACAAACCCCCTACACAATGGCTGAGAGAGAGATGGGGGGTATTGATCAAGATGTGCATTTCACAGACCATCCACTGGGATAGTCGCTCTGCAGACCAGATCACCAACAGCAAAGGTGAGGGTGCATGCAAGTGTGCTAAGTTACTTCAGTCGTGTCTGACTCTGTGCAACCCATGGACTGTAGCCCGCCAGGCTCCTCTGTCCATGGGATTCTCCAGGCAAGGATACTGGAGTGGGTTGCCACGCCCTCCTCCAGGGGATCTTCCTGACCCAGGGATTGAACCCAAGTCTCCTGGGTCTCCTGCACTGGCAGGTGGGTACTTTACCAGTAGTCCACCTGGGAAGCCCAAGGTGAGGGTATCTGTATCTTATGAATTAGAAATTGCACCTTTAGATAAGTATACAAAAGCAGCTCTGCATATGCTCACAAGGAGACAGTGTAAAGACGATGGTTGATTGTTTAGAAAAAAGTGGACCAAAAGTTTACCAAAAAGACAAGATGTGGCTAAGTTGGTCGAGTAGAAAGACCCTGAGTTCTCCTCCTCCCACAGGTACACAAAAATTACAATTATTTATAGAGCAACTGTCTATGGGAATGATCTGAAGACTAGCAGAAAAGATTTTTCCATGACCCAAGATAAGAAGAAAGAACCACAATGAGATACTTAGGAGAAGAGGGGACTTAGCATAGTCAAGACCAGCAAACCCAGGCTGATGACTCACAAAGAGGAGGATCACTATAATTGCAGGGGTTTCCCCGAGGAATGAGGGATCTGAGCCTCACATCATGGGTCCTGCAGAGAGATGAGTCCCCAGAACATCTGACTTTGAAGGCCAGTAGGTCTTGGCATTTGGAAGAGCCAAAGGGCTATGGGAAACATACACTCCAATCTTAGATGGTACACACAAAATCTCATACAATCTGAGTCCCATTTGAAAGGAGTCTGGGTCAGCCTGCTTGCTGATCTTGGAGAGCCATGTCTCCGTCCATCAGTGGACCCAAGATCACTCAATAAAAAATCAATAAGGAAACAATGGCCTTAAATGACCCATTAGGCCAAATGGATAGATATATATGACATTCTCTGAAAAAGCATCAAAATACAAATTTTTCAAGTGCACGTGGAACATTCTCCAGGATAGATCACATGATGTTAGGCCACAAAACATCTCAATAAATTTAAGAAGATTGAAAGCATATCAACCATCTTTTTTTAAATATAAATTTATTTATTTTAATTGGAGGCTAATTACTTTACAATATCATATTGGTCATATCAAGCATCTTTTCCAACCAAGACACTGATGAAAGAAATTGAAGATGACACAAAGATATGGAAATATATACTGTGCTTGTGGATTAGAAAAATTAATACCATTAAAATGACCAAGTACCCAAGGCAATGTACAGATTCAATGCAACCCCTCTCAAAATACCAAAGGCATTTTTCACAGAACTAGAACATATAATTCTAAAGTTTATATGGAACCACAAAGACCCGAAATAGCCAAAACAATCTTGAGAAAGAAGAATAAAGCTGGTGATATCAACTCCCTGATTTCAGATCATATTTGGGGAGTTATAGTAATCAAAACAGCATGGTACTGGCCCAAAACAGACACATAAATCAATGAAACAAAATAGCCCAGAAACAAACCCACACGTCTAGGGTTGATTAACCTGGGACAAAGGAGGCGAGCATGCACAGTGCAGGAAAGACAGCCTCTTCAATAGACTGTTGGGAAAACTGGACAACTTTAGGTGGAAGAGTCAAACTGGACCACTCTCTCACATCACATACAAGAATGGAATCAGAATGGAGTCAAGACTCAAGAGTTGCGACTATAAAACTCCTGAAGTAAGCACACGCAGTACTCTCTTAGACATCAGTCTCGGCAATATTTTTCTGGATCTGTCTCCTCAGGCAAGGGAAATGAGCAAAAATTAAGGAATGGAACCTAAGCAAACTAAAAAGATTTTGCACAAAATAAAAAGCCAGCCTACTGCATGGGAAAGCAATCTATGTGGCAAGGGGTTAATAGACAAAACATACAAAGAGCTCACAAACTCAACATCTAAAGAGCAAACAGTGCGATCCCAACGTGGGCAGAGGATGCACGTGGACATTCTTTCAAAGACTTGCGTATGCCAAAAGAAACAAGAAACGATGCTCAGCATCCCTAATCCTCAGGGAAATGTACATCCAAACCGCGCAAGGCGCCGCCTCACACGGGTCAGAATGGCTGCAGCAGAGAGAGAGCACTGACGAGCATGAGGGGAGAAGGGAACCCCGGGCGCTGCCGGGGGATGCAGATTGGTGCAGCCACTAATGAAAACAGTGTGAAGTCTCCTCAAGAAAATAAAAATCGGACTACCACACAATCCAGAAACCCCGCTTCCGGGTATTGCTCCAAAGAAAACAAACACTGATTCAGAAGCACGCGTGCACCCCAACTTTCATAGCAACACTGTTTACAGCAGGCAAGATATGGAGGCAACCCAAGTGTCCATCAACAGATGAACGGGTAAAGAAACTGTGGGGTGGGGGGTGTGTGTGTGTTTGTATAACAGAATATTGCAAAGCCTTAAAAAAGAATGACATCTTGCCATCTAGGATAGCATGATAGACCTAGAGGATATTAAACTAAAAGTAATGTCAGACAGAGAAATACAAATCCAGATGATTGCACTTAAATGTGGGCTCTAAAAAACAAAACCGATGAACCAACACAACAAAGCCAAACAAACTCACGATGCAGAGAACAAGCCAGCGGCTGCCAGTGGGCAGGGGGTTAGGAGGATGCGTGAACTCAGTGAGGGAGATTAAGAGGCTTGAATCTCCAGTTCTAAGATAAATAAGTCACAGGCATGTAATGTATAGCATGAACATAGCCGATAACATCCTAATAACTTTGTATGGTAACAGCTGATAACTACGCTTATCATGGTGATCATTCTGTAATGCACAGAAGTACTGAATCTCTTGTTGTGACAGAAAACTAATAGAAAACTAAAGTCAGGGCTTCCCTGGTGATTCAGTGGTTAAGAATCTGCCTAGCGATGCCAGGGACACTGGTTTGATCCCTGGTCCAGGAAGATCCCACATGCCACGGGGCAACTGAGCCCTTGAACCACAGCTACCAAAGTCTGAGCACCTTGAGCCCAGGCTCCACAATAAGAGAGGCCACCACCATGAGAAGCCTGTACGCTGCAACTAGGGAGCAGCCCCCTCACGCCATGACTAAAGTCCACACACAGCAACAACGCCCAGTGCAGCCAAAAATAAAAAAAAATACTGTAGTCAATCATGTTCCAATAACATAATTAAATTCAACACCTTCAGATTTCATGGTCATCAATATCTGTAGAGAAACAGAGAGCTGATCACAGGAGGAAAAACATTGACGACTTCAGTTTTATCAGGAATGCTCCATTTGGTTTAGAAAAGAGTGATATATGAAGGACACAATTATAGAATATTAGTATTTGCTCATTTTAATTCACGGGCACGTGGGTGTTGGTCATGGGGTTTATTCTCTGTTCTTCCCATGTTATTCAAAGAAGAAAGAAATAGTCTATAAAGTAAGACTATTTAGAACAGTTTGATACAAGGGCAGGAACATTAAGGAGTAAGAAGAAAGGTCGGAAGCAGAGGCTTCTACACAGAAGCACTGGGGCCTTGGGCCGAGCTGCATTTCAGATCAGATGGGACTGTACGTGATTGTCCACCTCCAGGCTGGAGTCTGACCTCAGCTCATCGGCCAGTTAGAGATCTGAGTGCTACGTGGGGTGGGGGACAGACCCACTCGAGCTGTAGAAAGAAAGGGTGATGACTGTTTGCCTGACTCAGGACAGGAGGCCCTGACGTGTACAACATCAAAGGAAAACACCGTGAAGCCAAAGACTGCTAGAATCCACTATTTGACTCCATAAAAATGAAATGATACTTATCTTTTGCAAAAACTCTATAAGCAACATTTAAGGAAATGACAAATCCCGCATGGTGAAGAGCTGATATGAGCGCAGGCAGACGGCAGAGCGGCCTTCAGAGGAACAGGCAGGGCCGCTGGGGAGGGGAGCACAGACGAGGCATCTCCCAGGAGGGGAGACCCCTGGGGAGATCTCTCCAGGGCCTGGGCAGCCCCATCCTCCTCCCCATCCTGCCCCAGGGCCCCTCTGTGGGCAGACAGCCTCCCTTCCCCAGGATCTCGGCTAAGCGCCAACACCCAGGGGACTAATGAAGTGACTCAGGAACGATGAAATCTCCGAGAGAGTTCCTGGGGGTCATCGAACTTAAGTGTTCCCTCTTTTAATGCCCTTCCTCCTGTGCTGTAGCCTTTAAGCTCAGAAATAAGTCAGAATATCGAAGATGCGTTTGTGGAACTCTTCCTCTGAAAACCCTCAACTCCGTATCCTGGAGCATGTGAGTGCCGGTCAGAACTTCAACCCCACCATCCTTCCATACTGTAGATGACTCAGCACAGGCCTCCGAGGGGTCCCCCAAGCTGGTGAGGGCCCCAGGCACGCCTCCTCCAAGTGTCCAACGGCCTTGCCCCCCTGGGCCTCGGTGGCCAGCATCCTCAGCCTGCCCTGGGCAGGGAGGAGAGCCCACACGGGCAGCCCTCCACAAGCCTAAAGCAGAGAAGCCAGGGGCAGATAAGGCAGCATCAGCGCCTGCTACAGGCGGACAGACGAAGAAGCAGGAGAAGAAGCAACAGTCACAGACATCATAGCCATGACGGGGACCCAGGGAGCAGCTCAGGTCATCAGGGGCCTCACTGCCCAGAGGGGCGGTGTCTGAGCTGGGGGAGAGGGGGACAGCTCTGAGGCAGTGACCGACCGAGAGCTGAGTGATGCTGAGGAAGGTGTCCGTGCCTGGGCAGGGGCGTGCCAGGCATGTAGGCTGCTGGGGTGACTTGGTGACACGCTCACCTCCCTGCCTGTCCCTGGATGCCGCTGGCGGTCACAGCGTCTGCCCCACAGAGGGCGGACAGCTCCCTGCTGGGTGGTGGGGCGGCAGGCTGTGTCTCCTTCTCTGCCACTCACTTGGGATGCGGTACCTCTGCCCCCAACAGCAGCCGACCTCCCCACCGTCACAGTGATGGCCCTGAGAGGGCGCGGACCAGGTGGTGGGCCCCACAGAGTGGCGGGGGGGATGCCCCCTGCCCCCGGGAGGGTCTGCTCAGCCTCCCTCCAGCCCTGGGTCAGCATCCGCCCACCCGGCTCCTGGCGCCACGTGAATATAAATTCCCTGCTCTTCTTCATAACTGGAAGTAAAAGTTTGTGTAAACTCGATTGTCGGAGCACTAATAATCCGATTTCTCTCTGCAGGGTCAGTCCCCCGCGCTCCATCTATAAAACCAATGTTTGTCATGTTCGGGTAAGCACTTCTCAGGGATAAATAAATAATCCAGGAGCAAGTCGCGTGTACACCTGGCCACACGTTTATGTATTCTTTTCCTCGCACATCAATAACCCCATTGGAATTGGATTTATAAATTCAAATCATCTCCGTTTATCTTTCTTTCCAATGGCGAAGCCAGCACAGAGGCGAGGGGGGCCGCACACTCGAGGGATCACTGGGCCCGTGCTCTGCACATCTCCCCACCCCGGAGCTCAGCTGCCCACCAAGTCTCACCATCCGGCTGGCGAGAACACACCGCGGCAGGATACCCGCCCTGTGCCAAGACGGGTCATGGCCCTCTTCGGCTTTCTTGGGGTCAGTTCCTCTTCCAGGGCTAAAGGGGCCCAAGGTCAAGGAGAGAGACAGGACAGTCAGGCCGTACGAGGCAGGGGGCCTGAACACCACGTGGGCACTGATCCCACCTGCCCCAAGCAGCACGGGGCCAAAGAGCAGCGGGTAGGGGTCTCTGCGCATGTGGCCCCAGAAGACCCTGGGGTGGGGTCTCAGCCTTGTATAAGTGCTCAGTTGCCCAGTTGTGTCTGACTCCTTAAGACTCTATGGACGGCAGCCCACCAGGCTCCTCTGTCCATGGGATTCTCCAGGCAAGAATACTGGAGTGGGTGGCCTTTCCCTCTTCCAGGGAATCTTCCCAACCCAGGGATCGAACCCAGGTCTCCCATATTGCAGTCAGATTCTTTACGGCTAAGTCACTGGGGAAGCCCTGAGCTGCCCCTCAGAACCAGTGGAATCTCTCTCTTCCTTCCCTTCTCCCCTCCCTTCCTCTCTCTCTGCCTCTCTGTCACTCTCTCTGTCTGTCCCTCCAGGACCCCGGTGCCCCAGGGAGAGGCCCATGCGGCAGCCAGGGCCAGCAGGAGACGGGCGTCTGGGAAGCAGGGCCTCCAGCCTGAAGCAGAGAGCCCAGCACTGCGTAACCAGCCAACAGGCTGACCTCAAGCCCACAGGGAAGCCCCACCAGAGCCCGGGGCTCCTGACCTCAGGCTCTGCTAGTGGAGTTTGCGATGTTAAGCCAGGGGTGTCGGGTAAGTGGCAATGCAACAGCAGAGACCCCGAGCACCTCTGGCTGGAGAGGGGCAACTGGGGGGTGGAAGGGTCAGTCCTAGAGAAGAAAGACCAGAGATGAGCAGGCCTGAGGGGAGAAAAGCCCAGAATCCTGGGCCAACAGCACCAAGATGGAGAAGCTGGCCCAGGGGCATGGGGGCCGCTGGAGCCTGGGGCTCAGAGAAAGCTTTGGGGGTCTTTAGCTGGCCCAGGGGTCTTTAGGTGGTCCAAACCAGACACGGGAGGTGTCACTTGGCACTCTCCTCTGTGAGCTTGTCCAGGGCCACATCGATCTGGTGAGCTAAGACCATTGTCACCCCACTGACAGGTACACTGGGGGCACAGAGAGGTTAAGCAACCTGCCTGAGGTCACAGAGCTGGGATTGGAACCCAGGCATTTTGGTTCCAGAGCAAAGCCACGGCCAGAGGAGATCGTCTGATCTGAGCCCTGCCCAAGCACCCACCATCATAGCCTCCATCCCGCAAGCCCTTCAGTTCTGGAAGATGTCCCCGGACCCAGGGAGGGCAAGCAGCCTCGGGACCCCACGGTGCCCCGAGGCAGAGCCTGTGAGAAGGGAGGGGAGGGGCCCCACGCTGGGGGCAGATAGCAGGGCTTGGGGGAGCACTCTGCAGGCAGATCCCTGGGCTGCCCTGAGCCTCACTCCCCTCATTCCTACACCCAAGGTGCTCCCAGAGGGACCCACGAAGCTTTGTCAAAAAGTCACCAAATATTTATTTTTAATGAGGGGCCCCTGGGACATTCATGCTGGGGCAAGACGAGGTCCCCGCTTGGAGGGCCAGGAGACAAGGGCTGCAGGAAAGGTCCAAAGAATGCTGGGAGCAGGATGGGCTAGTTCTGACTAGAGTGAAGGTATGGAGGGAGGGGGCTGCAGAAGGATCCACCAAGGAAAGGCAAATCGCCAGACCCTGAAGGAAGAAGGGAACGAACTGGGGAGCTGGAGAAGCAAGAACAGAGGTGGGGACCTGTGCTGGGAGGCGAGAGAGTGGGTCTGCAAAGGTGGGTCCCAGACAAGAAACAGGAAGTGTGGACACTTGGTAGCTGAGACCTCCTTGCACAGGAGAGCTGTGGGTGTGTCAACCCAGGTAAGCCCTTGAGTCCCCACCAGAGGGCTCCTGGGTGGACCCTGAGCATGCACTCTGACCAGGAAGGACCCTATCTTCCTGTACCTGGGGCCCCCGTGTTTGGGGCCGGGAGCTGCCTCCCTCCCACAGCATGAGTGCATGTGTGCCAAGTCACTTCAGTCGCGTCTGACTCTTTGCGACCCCATGGACTGTAACCTGCCAGGCTCCTCCATCCATGGAATTCTCCAGGCAAGAATACTGGCGTGGGTTGCCATTTCCTTCTCTAGGGGATCTTCCCCACCCAGGGATCAGCCGACGTCCCTTTATCTCCTGCATTGCAAATGGGTTCTTTCCCGCTGAGCCACTTGGGAAGCTCCCCCCCCCCCCCGCCAGCAGCCTCTGGGGTGTGAGGGTGCGGTGTGGGTCCATGGAAGCAGCCCCAGCTTTGCTACCACCCAGGTGCTTTTCACAGCCCATCTCCCGATGTCCCCGGGGGACAGGGCTCAGCAGGAATCCCCCCTCCCTCAGGAAGGCAGAGGAGGGCGGTCAGAAAAGACAGCCATGTGCCCAAAGACCTCAGCTCACCCACTGCAGAGCCGGGGCCCAGGAGCAGGGCTCAGAGCCTGGTACTCCCTCTCTGTGGCCGCTTCGGGCGGCAAGGGTCTGGGGGGCCCTTGGGACTTCAGGACACCCCGCGAGGGCCTGGACCCTCTAGAGATCCAGCTTCCTCCAACACCCCAGTGCCATGCACTTAGTGGAGCTGCCCACACCGTGCAGAGCCCACTGCCCCCATCCCCCACCCCCAAGGGTCCACTGGAAAAGAATGCACGTGCCGTCAGCTGCCATGGCCGGGGAGGAAGCTGGCGGGCTCTGAGCTGCACATTGACTGGCAGGGCCTCCTTTCCGAACCAAGTAAATAAATACACAAACAGCGGCCAGCTCTCCCGCTGGCCTGCTCCCGCAGGCCGAAATTGATTCTTTTCTCTGCCCTGTGCCCCGTATCTGTGCTTACTGAGAAACATATATCTGAAGCAGTGGGTTTTTAAACTTGTCTGCAGGCCCGGCACTCTCAGGAAGCATCTTTCTTGCTTTTGAACAGCCGGGCTCTCGCGGCAGGGGTCTGCTGGGCCTTTTTATAAACTGCAGAGGCATTTTTCTTCCCTGAAACGAGAGCCTAGCCGGAGAGTCTCCAGAAGCTGCCAAGGCTGTTGGCGAAGCAGGTTTCAGGCCAGACCGCCCTCCCAGGGGTCGTCCAGACTCTGGGGCCCCAGCAGGGCTGTAGGGTGGGCGTGGCCCGATCCTGACATCAGCAATGAGCGGGCCTCCTCACCTTCCCCTACCCCCTCCCCCTGTCCCGTGTCTGCAGGGCTGGGGGCAGGGGGGTAGCGCTCACAGAGGACTGGCCTGCAAGAGCTCTCTGGGACCTCTGGGCCGAAAGAGGAGACTCCCCTCAGGCAGGGTGGGTGGATCCGGGGCCTCAGCCCCCAGCCAGGGTGGGCTGCTCCAACAGCATCCTTATCTCTGCAGAAGCACCACGAGCTCATGCACAGAGTCAAGGTCAAGGCAAACTCTTGATTAATTCGGGGAACAAAGCAACACTCACAACTGAGAGATGGGGCGGTCTGTCTGGATGCTGGGTTCTGTGCAGCAGAACAGTCGTTGTTCAGTCACTCAGCTGTGTCCTACTCTTTTCAATCCTCTGGACCGCAGGTCGCCAGGCTTCCCTGTCCTTCACCATCTCAGGGAGCTTGCTCAAATTCATGTCCATCAAGTCTGTGATGCCATCCAACCATCTCATCCTGTGTCGTCCCTTCTCCTCATTTCAGTCTTTCCCAGCATCAGGGTCTTTTCCAGTGAGTCAGTTCTTCGCATCAGGTGGCCAAGGTATTGGAGCTTTAGCTTCAGCATCAGTCCTTCCAGTGAATATTCAAAGTGGATTTCCTTTAGGACTGACTGGTTGGATCTCCTTGCAGTACAAGGGACTCTCAAGCGTCTTCTCCAACAGTCCAGTTCAAAAGCATCAGTTCTTCAGAGCTCAGCCTTCTTTATGGTCCAACTCTCACATCCGTACATGAGGACTGGAAAAACCATAGCTTTGATTATACGGACCTTTGTTGGTAAAGTGGTCTGTTTTTTTAATACACTGTCTAGATTTGTCATGCTTTTTCTTTAGCGCTCCCACACACACCTCCCCATGGAGCTACTTTTTCCAAGAAGCTGCACTTGGGGCATTTCATCTCACCTAGCAACAGCCTTGAGAACCTGGTCTCTTCTGTGCATTTTATAATCAGTGAAACTGTTACCTAATAGAGCCAAAGGCAGAGGAGTGAGGTGGCCTGCCCGAGTTCCCCAGCCAGGACGGGTCAGAGCTGTGACCTGCCCTGGCATGTCTCCCCCCTGACCAAGTCAACACCTTGTCTTGAAAACCTGGCCCAAGCAAGCTGATCTGGTGCTTGCTCATTGCCCCTCTCGGCCCCACCTCGGCCCTTCACAGAAAAGCAGCCTGAGCTCAGAGACGCTGACCAGGAGCCCAGGCACACCCAGCCAGGGAGGGAGGGGGCATGGAGAGCGCTCTCACCTGGATCTGTCCAGGGCCCCTTCCTCCCCACGCGGCCTGCCCCCTGCATATGAACAGGTCTCCTAAAGACCACAGCGAGTGGTTATGAGGGCTTTACTTCACCCACACGGGGCAACGAGCAGAGCCGTAGCGGCAGGAGCAACAGCTGAATCAGGAAGATGAGGCACTCCTCAGAGTAGTTCATGAGCTGAACGAAAAGAAAACTCTCATGTTCCATTCTGGGCATTGAGCAATGCTCCTACGGCTATGTGGATTATAAGGTATTATTGAGTGGGTTCCCGTAATGTAGAGCATACAAGATGGACATAATTAAAAACAATTGATTCAATTTTTTTTTTTTTTTTTTTTTTTTTTGCCAAACCTCAGGGTGAGAATACAAACTGACCATGATGGAGAAATGCCAGACTTGGAGTGACCTGGGAGAAGGCGATCTCTGTGACCACGCAGCTGCCATCAGGGGGTAGGTGGCAGCCCCGGGCAACGGGAGTGAGGACCCATACGCACACCCACACAGAGGTGGCCCGAGGGCTCCCAGCAGTGAATGGTGAGGCCCTGCACCCCTGAGGCCTTGCATTCACGCCTGCAGCCCCCACCGCTCCTCCTCTCCACCCACAGCCCCTGGCATGAGCCCCTCACAAAGGCGGCACACGCCCCCCACCTTCTGGTCCACCCTTGTGTGGTGGCCGTCTCAGCGAGCTTCATGGATGCACAGCCTTCTCAGGACCCAGCTTAGAACTGCTCGGGCACCTCCCAGAGTCTGGGAAAGGCCCACCGTCTCCGTGGAGACTGGCTCGGGCTACCTGGTAATGGGCGCATGGAGCCCACCCGTCCTGTCCCCCCACCCCAGGCCGCTCCTGGCCATGCCTCCTTCTCCATCCACGTGCAGTCCACACCCAGCGGGTGCCCCTCCTCCCGGCCCCGACTCACACCTCAAGTGTCAGCTTCCAGTACCGCTGGCACCCCCTGCTCTAGGTCAGAGGCCCCCCGCGTGCCCCCCGTGGCCCTCTGTCTCCCCCTGGATGGTGGGTGCAGCCCGCGGCTCTCTGTGAGGGTCCTGACACCCGGGGGAGTTTGGGGCATGGAACAGATGCTCCTCCTGCGTTCATGGAATGAGTGAGCGAGCGAGTGGATGAAAGACTCCTCTCCAGGGTGGTGCCAGCCCTCAGCGCTGCCGGCCCGCACCTGCAATCTTCAGCCCAGTGTCCATCTTGTCCCCCCAGTTACGTTTATTCTTCACCCTGTGCCTTCCCCAGCAGAGGAGAGGGAGAGCCTGGCAATGCGCATACAGCAGGTGCTCAATCAATGTCAGACGAATGAGGGAGGCAGGGAGGCCAGTTCTCCGGCCCACACCCTCCACCTGCGTGCAGACAGGAAGGGTGTGGGGTCACAGGAATGGGTGATGGGAGTATTCCGTGTGTACCAGGGACACAGACCGAGCAAAGGGCTCCTGGAGGTGGGTGGGCGCAGGGGGCAGCTTGGGTCCCTGAGTAAGGTCCCCCCCCCCCATGCCAGGGCTCCCAGGGAAGTAAATCTGACTCCAGGTGCTGCCCGGGGCTGCCAGGCTGGGCTCAGACCCCACTGGACCCACCCTGCCCCGGCTGAGATGAAGGATCTGACCTCCCACCCAATCAGAAACCAGGCGGCTGTGGTCAAGGGGAGAACGGCCCCAGAAGCCCCGAGCAGCAGGGCCAGGTCCCGCCACCTTCTGCATTACAGCCTCACAGGCGGGACCCGGGGTGATCTAAGCTGGTCAAGGGCACCAGGGTGGAGACCTGGGGGGACAGAGAGACACATAACTTCCATTTCAAAGGGCTTCTGTGCTCATCACATCCAGGTGCCCGCCCTCCACCAGCACCAGTCCAGACGGGCACTCATCCCCCAGGGCCACATGCCCCAGACACACCTGGGCAAAGCCCACCAGCAGCCCAGCCCACATCCACATAGAGCACAGCGTGCACAAACCAGGAACCCAGAGCCCAGGACCCTGAGCCCCGCCGCACCAGCGCCTGCAGGAAAAGGACGGGGATCGCACGGGCTCCACTGGCAGCAAGTCCTGCTCCGCGGCCCTCGGGGGCGTCCTGGGGCACAGGGCGGGCGGAGGGCCAGAGTCTCACTGGCATAACCCTAGCACCCGCTGCAGGGGGAAGAGGGGCTGACCCGAGGAAGGTCACATCTATCTGGATCCTAAGACATCCATGGGCAGCAGAGGAGGACACAGACAAGGCTGCTTAAGGAACACCCACACACACACACAGGTGGGATCTGCACCAGATGGGCAAGGCCGGGGAAGCCCCAAGCCATCCTCCCGAACCTTCTCTGGTGCCCACTGTCTGGTCTCAGAATCATCCCAGGCCTCAGGGCTCTGCCCAGGTGCCCCCAGCCTCTCTGAACCACCTGGGCAGCTGACCCATCCAGGCACTTCTGCGAGGACATTTGGTGTGAGTTATCCCCAGAGAGTGGCCGAGGCTCACCCCAGGTGCCGGGCTCCGAGTCAAGGATGTGGGCCACGGAGCTGGGTCTGAGAGGGCAGGGGGCTGGAGTGCTCATGGTCCAGTGTGTGCATCTCAGGCGGCGTGACCCATGGCCAATGTACAGTCTTCTTCCTGAGCGTCTTCACCTTCCTGCCCCATGGGGACAGCCCAGCGGCTCACAGAGTCCATCCCCGCGGAAGCTGCTAGGGCTTCTCATGTTGGATTCAGAGCCGAGATGACATTGAGGTGAGATCCCTACGATCCATCTGCATAGTAATTGAAATTTTTTCAATTTTTATTTGGAGTTGTCAGGTTCTGACTCGAGGCTGGGGAGAGGGAAGGGCAAATTCTCATTTCCTTTGCTCATCCCTAATTTGTACCGTGGGGTGTTTTAATTTACGAGTCAGAGTTAATAAATGGTGTGTGTCCTTCCAGACGTCACGGCCCTCCTGACTCCTTTCCCAGCCTGCGGGACGGCACCAGGCAGCTCCCCAGGGCCGGAGCTCAGAGGACGCTCGAGTCACAGCCTGCCCCAGCCTGCAGCTGCCTCCCCACACCTTGGGGTGCTGTCCTGGGAGCCCCTGCAGAAGGGAGCCTGGCCAGAGGCCTGGACCTCAGTTTTCATAGTCAGGCTTGAGTTAAGTAAATAAAACATTAATACGTTAATGAATAATTTTAAAAAGATACATGTATAACTGAATCCCTTTGCTGAAATTAACACAGGATGGTAAATCAATTATACTTTGGTAACATTTTTTTTTTAAGGACAAATATTTATTCCCCCCCCCCCAGTAGTAATGTGTCTAAGTGATTGAAAGCACAGATTAACAAAAATACACACTTAGAAACTAAAAAAAAATAAAAAAAATTAAAATGTTATCAATGATAATGATAATTACTAAGACTTACTGCTGTTTAAAGGGCAAACACACTCAGCATTTCGACAACCCCAGGGAAAAAGGTCCTGCCAGCGCCCTGCAGGGAAAGGCATGTGGCCACAGCCCTTGCTGCCCGGGCACACAGAGCGCCCAGGGGTGGGGCCAGGCCGGGGCCTGCGGCTGCCGAGAGCCAGCTTCGTTCTCAGACCCCACAGAAGCCTGCCTGTACGGCTCCAGTGCTGACGAGGCTGAGCCGGCCCAGAGGCGCCTGGAAGCCAGCCCTCTTCTCAGAGGGGAGCTCCTGAGATGTCCTGGACTCAGGGCTGATCAGTCTCCTCCTCGTCTCCACACTGAGTGCTAAGCAAGCATGCTCCTTCTGCAGAGAGAATCTGCATTCCCAAAGAGGCTGAGAAAAAATGGTCCGAGAAAATTTCTGTCTACAGGTGGAAGGAAGGACACGCAAGGCCTGAAAACCGTAATTCTCCATCCATCCTGATGACCGCCCGCACGGAGCCTATTGCCCTCTTCTCACCGCCACCCTTACCACAGGCTGTGTCTTCATCAGGGTTGCCCATCCCCTCCCACCTCTGCCTGTGTCCACCGGGCAAATGCCCAGAGTCTGCCTCAACTCAGGCCAAAGTGCCACCTCCTCCAGGAAGCCTTCCTGGCCCACCCACCTTCCCATCCTCTAATTTCCCCACCTCTTCTCCACCACACCGTTTACCAAACCAGCTTATAATTGTCCATCTACATGCCCCTCACGGTACCAAGGCAGGGGCCCAGGCTTGTTCTGGTTCCCATATGAACAAGAGGATGGAACTCCCCAGGCCAGCCCCTAAAATGTGAAACCAAACAAGGTCCTTATAGGAAACAAAACCCTTCTCCCCTCATGGTATTTTCTACCTTTCCCCAGTTCTGGTACAAACCTATTCTGTAATTTCCTGGCTGATGAGAAGGGTGGAGAAGCGGAATCATGACAGACAGAGGCAACCAGCCCCTTCAACCTCTTCTTCTAAATTCTCATTCACTCAAGCAACGGCCAAATGTCTGCTGAGCACCTCCACGCCCCAGGCATGTTCCAGGCATCGAGACGTGACAGTGAATAGGATGTGGATGGCCCCTGCCCTCATGGGGTTTAATCCTCGTGAGCAGGTGGACAATTAAATAAGCAGAAAGCACTGAGCCAGGCAGCTCCCCAGCTCCTCCACTACAAACACAGAGCTGGATAAAGTACAATTTTTAAAGTTATAGATACAGTGAAGATTGAAAGGAAAGGGCCAGATCCCTGAAATAGAGTGGGAGCTCCAGGAAGGAGTATTGCCAGGGTACAAAGCCCAGCAGGGCTTTCATATCCATTCTGGGCAGAAGACGTGGCTTTGAATAAAGGCAGGACATTGAAACTCAGACCCTGCATAAAGGCAGGACTCAAGATGAATGATCCACCCTGAAAAGTGGACAGGAATGGCCCACCATGTAGGGAGCTGGCAAGGGAAGTCATCTCAGTCCCCCGATGTGGGTGGAAACAAAGGATCTCATGAAAATTAAACACATAAGCCTTAACCATACAGAGATGGGGCCCCGAGCTCAGACAAGCAGTATGAAGTACAAGTCCTCGAACGACAAAAGTCCTGAAGGTGTGAAAACCTGGGGTCCCTCAGCAGAAGGACGGAAAGAAAGAAAATGTACACCAGTAGATATACACCGGCCACTCGAGTCCATAAGAATCCCACAGTTAAAAACAAAAACTCACAACGGGGACTTCTCTGCTGATTCAGTGGTTAAGATTCCGCACTTCCAATGCAGGCGTGCGGGTTCAACGTTTGGCTGGGGGACTAAGATCCCACACACTGCGTAGTATAATCACCCCCCAAAAAATTAAAAGTTAAAAAACTCACAATGAAGACAGATTCAGAATAACAAAATGACAAACTACACGAGTAATGAATCCACCATGGACAAGTGCTCGCAGGTAACACAGAGCAGAGTTAGTACCTACTCCAGCCAGCTCAGACGCAGCTATTGCTGTTCAATCAATAAGTCCTATCTGATTCTTTGTGACCCATGGACTGCAGCATGCCAGCCTTCCCTGTCATTCACTGTCTCCCAGAGTTTGCTCAAACTCATGTCCACTGAGTCAGTAATGCCATCCAACCATCTCATCCTCTATTGTCCCCTTCTCCTATGATGTGTAACAAACTAACCCACGTCCCAGGGGCTTAAAAAAATAAAAGATGCTTTCCCACTCACATTGTACAGCATCCTGCAGGCTGACTTTGGCTCTACTCCATGAATCTTCTTCATCCTGAAACCAAGTCTGAATGAATAGCCACTATCTGGGATACGTTCCCAAGTGCAGTGATTCTTAAGCCTTCTGTTAAAATACGGCACTTTAGCTTACACTCATTTAGTAGTGTAATTCCTAAACTGATGTCAGGAGGTGTGAACGTATGTCTCCTTACAGAGAGGCATTGCAAACCTTGAGGCTGCAGCCTGCATGTATATACGTATGACTCTTACGAAAGGCAGAGACTGACGGGGGCAGCACACTGAGGGCCTGAAACACTAGAATTCTGTGAAACCATAAAATTATTATGTTTAAAAGAATTAAAGAGATCAGATAAGGAATAGAAGCCACATGGAAAGATGGAGATTCTAGAAAGAACATGCAGATTTGGAAAAAGTCAAAGATAATCATCTCAATTAAGAAGTTAGACAATCATTTCAATGGTAGATTGAAGCTGCTGAGAAGAAAATTAGTGAACTGGAAGATAGGGATGAGGAAATAGCATAGAATGCAGCATAGTCAGAGGATTTGCAAACATGACTGACAGGTTATGGGAAGTGGAGACTAATGTGATCCTGACACAGGTCTCATCTGAGCTCCAGATGGAAAACACAGAATGAGTGAGGCGGACAGTAACGGCCAAGTGATTTCCAGACTGACGAAAGGCCTGAATTCTCAAGTTGAGATGCCCACCAAGTCATAAACAGGATAGTGAAAAATAAACATGTGCCTAGATCCAACATCAAGCAATGTGAAGGAAAAATGGCAAACAAAGTATTGTGAAAGCAACCAAAGAGAAAATACGAGGCTTGTCTACAAAAAGATGGGAAGGATGGAGAGGGAAGAAGAGGAGGAGGAGGTGGAAGAAGATGCTATTTTCACCTTGACCATGACATTGGCTGGAAGTAGCACATAAGGTCTTCAAAAGTCCTTGAGAAGAATGACCTGAAGCCTGGAGTTGTCTACCAAACTAAACCAGTGAAGCCTCTTTAAGTCTGATGTATGATATTCAAGACAAAAGGGAGCATAATTTGTCCCTGGGTGACTCGACTGAATAGATAATAAAAAGAGGCAGCCTGAAACACCGCTGAATCCCGGGCAGCCTGAAACACCGCTGAATCCCGGGCAGCCTGAAACACCGCTGAATCCCGGGCAGCCTGAAACACCGCTGAATCCCGGGCAGCTTTTGTTCTAGAGCTTTACCTGAGAACACGCTGACTCATTCCAGCTTAACCACCGCCATCATCCGCAAAGACAACCTGCTTAAGCAAAGTCTGAAATAGAAACTGCATCGTGGCCCAGAGGCTAGTTCGGTCACTGGTTACATTAACTAAGACACAGCAACCAGTGCGAGGGAGGGGACAGACGCTGGTAGAGCCGATGCTTTCAGGAACTGTATCTTCAGATTAGGTGATTCCTTTCAGTCAGGACTCAGCCTTCAGGACAAGTACAGATAGAGTTTCTAAGTGTCTACTTACAACACTCATTCTCTTCCATCTTAACATGTTTAGTGAAAATCTCCAGACCACAGAGATTTGTCCCCTGGCTCAGACTTGAAAACAGGAGACTACCTCCTACTTTGTAGAAACCAGGTGCTGGATAAAGCTGCTGGAAAGAACTTCTCAGTCCATGGCTGTTGGAGCAAATACCCCAGTTACTAACCATATAGCAAAACCTCCTGCCTCCTGTTTTTCCCTGAGTTCGGGGTCATTTTCTAAAAATCTCAGAGAAAGGGGTTTGAAAAGGCATAGAAAACATTCGCAGCACATGTTAAGAAGCATGCACCAGGAAACACTAATTTATATGAAAATTAAGTGAGATTATTATAGAGAAATGTATTGACTTAATCTGTAAGCCTTGCACAGACTTCTAAAGATTATAGAGTTGGAGTCATAAAGAAAGCGCTGTGTAACACAGCCGCACAGAAAGAGTGGGCAGCAGGAAGAGACATGCTTATTCCGGGCCACCATCCCTCAAGGTCCACGGCAGCTCCAAGGCCCGGGAACACGGCTCTGTCTCAGGTGTGGTCATTCAGCACCGCCCGAGTGCCTCCTTCAGGCAGCGTCCGGCAGAAGATGAGCCTTGATCCAGATACTGCTTTCCTGGTTGTTTGCTATTGGGTCAATGAAGATGAACAGCAGACAGTGTTGCCGCAGGGAATTAATAACCTAGCAGGAGGCAAAGCGCATACCCGGGTTCACATCAGATGCCCATTTAACTTCTGTGGCCGGAAGTCTGCTCCTTGGAGAGAGGCTGCCAGGGACCGAGGACCCCACCCACCACAGATCTCAGTGTGTTTTCACCCCGAACACGGCACAGACAAGGCAGAGCTGGCCGAGCCAGCCAGCAAGCTGCAGAGAACGTGGGATCTTGGTTTTTCTCTGACCATTGACATAAGCAAGGCAAACACCATGCTTAGGGGGCAGGCAAAGGTTTCCTTGATATCCATGAAGAATCAGGAAGGCACATCGAGGGTCTCAGCAAACCACCACGAACCAGGTGAGAGCAACGGGCAGCAGCTATTGACACAAACCCATGCGTACTGCTCTTTATGGGCAATTGAAGGAAATTTCAAGAGTAATTTTGATTACGAGCAATTTTCACCTCCCAGGTGACTTTAGAACCAGACTCTGTATGAGACACAGCTCCACTGTAAACAAGCAATTACATCCAAAGTGCCGCATGCAGCGGCAGCAGGACGTCGGTGGCACAGACAGAAACGTAAAGAGGGCTGATTATCTCTGTTTGGGGTTTTTAAGAGAGGCTTCAGACAGAGGGTGAGGACTGAACAGGGTTTGGAAAATGAAAAGAAACCTTTCAGGTCCTGAGGTTGGGGGAGAGAACACGCCAGGCAGAGGGCAGCCTTTGGAAAGCATGGATGGGAAGCAGCGTGGGGCGGCCAGGACTGCAAGCAGCTAGGTGTTTATGGAACACAAGCGCAAGAAGGGCCAGAAAGGAGGGCAGGCAGCCCCTCACAGGCCCCCCCAAGGAGCTCAGTGCCGGCCGGAGGCACACAGGGAAACAACGCTTCTAGCAGGGCAGGGGTGCAACTTTGCATTTGCAAAAATCCTTCATGGCTGCCTGGTAAAGAAAATTATTGAAAAGGGTAAAACTGGAGGTAGAAACCACATTGGCAGTTTTGATGGCCTGGGGTAAGACACGGAAGTCCAAACAGCCAGGGCAGCGGGGGTGGCTGGATACGGACAGTGAGAGACACACCGCATCAGAGCGTGGTTTGGAGACGATGGCGGGACAAGAGGAAGGACCTGCTGCCTGGCCATACGCCTCATCCACAGGGGCCACTGATCAGCTGATTGGCACACTGTCAGCTACGGAGAAGGGGATGGCAACCCAGTCCAGTGTTCTTGCCTGGAGAATCCCAGGGACAAGAGGAGCCTGATGGGCTGCTGTCTATGGGGTCACACAGAGTCGGACACGACTGAAGCAACTTAGCAGCAGCAGCAGCTATAGGCTAAGATGGTTAAGAATTCACTGGCAGTGCAGAAGACCCGAGTTCAATCCCTGGGTCAGGAAGCTCCCCTGGAGAAGGGAATGACTACACACTCCAGTATTCTTACCTGGAGAACTCCATGGACAGAGGAGCCTGACCGGCTACAGTCCATGGGGTCTCAAAGAGTTGGACACGACTGAGCAAATGGCACTTTCTATACAGTGGTAGTTGATTAGATTGCTGCGCTTCATCACTGTTTTCTAATCACTGTCTCTTTCTCTGGCTCCACTGGGGCCAGGACCACATCTATGACATCCCTTGTCTATGAAGGCCCCCGATCCACATATATTGAATGAACAAATGAATTAATGAAATACAGATTTGTAAGGATACCAAGAGGTGTCTGAGGTTTGTTGGGTTTAAAATGTGCGGCCTCCTGGGACACTCACTACAACCAACTCAAGGAAAATGCAAACCAGCCCACTGATCACCTCTGCTCTAAACACTAACAAATGGAGGGAAGAGTTCAGGCCAGCCCAGTTTGCCCAGAGGCAGCATCACAGGGAAGCAGAGGGTGGAAATCTTCCCCCATCTCCCCATGGGTAGAGCTCCAGCAGACAAGCTCACGATCTACCGGCAAAGGGAGACAGCCAGAAGGGCAGGCCCACTAGTTATGACCTCTAGTGGTCCCCAGGGGCCCCAAGGAACAAGAATGGGGGCTGAGGACAGAATGTTTCGGGGAGGCTTGTAGCTAGAACTTTCAGAGAGTGGAAATGTTTGGATCTCTCTAAATGGCCCCACAGGGCATCCATGGTTTACAGGTGTGGGCTATGGCACCCTCATTCCCATCCTTGGCAACATCAATGGCATGTGAGCAGAGTGGGCCTGGAGGCAGAGATGGACTGTCCAGGAACTGCCAGGTGACCTCTGCTGAGAGTGCGAAGCGCCATCAGCAGTGGTCAGTGCGGAACAAAGTTGTGCGTCCAGTCCCTGCAGCTCAGGGCTCTTCTGGTGTAGACATTTTGGTCCCCAGAGCCCCTGAGAACAGTCCCACTGACTTAAAAGTTGAGGCTACAGGCTCCTTCTGTCCCTGGCAGGTGCGGGGGGAGGTCACTGTGCCATCAGGGGCAGCCGTCCTGACCAGCACAAGATGGTGCTCAGCACTGGTGGCAGAAAAACATGTCAGGAGCCCCGGCATCCTCTGGGGTCCCGCCTGCGGCCTGAAGGGCCAGTGACAGGAGCTGGGGGATGGCTGCAGTGACCCCCACCCACGGGACACCAGGGGCTCAGGCCCCTTGGGAATGAAGGAGGGGGCCAGCCTGTAAGACAAAAAGCTAGCCCTGTGACTGGTATTGGTTAAGGACACGTATAACACTAGTGATGGATAAAGGAGGCGTTATCTGCCCTCCCTGGCTTGTCATCTGTTACAGATACAGGAATTTTAGCAGCCAGGCATATCTCTCCTTGCTCATGGAGCACGTGTGTAGAGACAGATGGTTTCTCCCACTTTTTCCATCTCTTTCCACCTCCTGTGTCATAGAGGGTGTGTCATGGCCGTTAGCTCCATTATGTGGCCCATGGATTACAGATATCAAGATGGAATCGTGATTAGATAATCATCTCTCAGAACTGGACACAGATGACAACGAGGGCCTCGCTCCCGAGTCAGGGCGGGTGCGTTATCCATGCACAGGAGCTCCGGGAGGCACAGGAGCTCCGGGAGGCACACAGCTGCAGCTATGCTTACAGCTGGAGGTTTGAAAATGGAAGAAGGATGTGTATGGATAAGCAGAAAGAGGGGGGCAGACTGCAGACCCTGGGACACTGCACCAACCCCACCCGCAGCAAAGGCAGAGCTGTGAAGACGACCACCCTGATCCCCCACGAAGCTCGGGTTCTCGGGCGACACCACCTCCGCCTGGCAGACGTAGTCACCTGGGATCTGGAAATCTCAATAAAGCATGGGGGCAGGGGCAGTGGCAAAGCTCTGCATGGCAGCGAGTCCGGATTCCAGGGGCTGCTGGCGTTTGCCACACAGAGGTGGCATCAAGGGTGGAAATGGCCCTATGATTTGACTGGAGTCTTTTCCTCCTGCTTGGCCCCTGAAAGAGTAACACCCAAACTGAATTCCTGTCCTTCCGAGAACTCCCATAATCAAGTACCCTTCCACGGAAGACAGCCTTGCACCTCCGTCAGCCCTGCAGCTAGGACCCCCAGCTGACAGAGGGGTTTGTGGAACATCCACTAGGCGACGCCATGACCGAATTGAGTGAACAAACATTACGGTAGATGTTCGAGGGACTGTTCCAGAAGACATCACAGGCTGTGGGGCCAGCTAGGGTCATTCAGGGTGAGGGACGAGGTGCCAGCCAGGAGGAGAAAGCCAAGAACAGACCGTGTCCCCTGGGTGCCTTGAGAACCCCGCCAAGTAGTGCTAGTGTGTGGACGTGGCAGAACATTAGGAAGCAAGCCCTCTGGAGAGAATGTCAGTCTGCTCTTAATACCTGAGCCTCCCAAGAAGGAGAAAGATTTTCAGCACTTAAAGGGAGAGCTTTGGTTAAGCGCAAGACCATTTTTCACGTGTCCAATCTCTCGGACAAATGCATGATCCAGCACATAGTTGCGGAGCCTCTCTGGGAAGCCGTGTGCTCAGCAAGGACATCAAAAGCACAGCCATGCTTCCTTGTCCCTGAAGATCTCACCTGACTGGAGAAGACGCACCAGCTACCCCAACACCCACGTGGAAACCTCAGTCATCTTCGGACCACCCTTCATGGTCCACAGTCCCTACAAAGACGAAGGAGGGATTTCCCTGGTGGTCCAGTTAAGACTCTGTGCTTCCACTAAAAGGGGCACAAGTTCCTGGTCAGAGAGCTAAGATCCCGTGAGCCTCACAGCCAAGAAGAAAATAAACAAAAGATCAAGGAAAGGTGCTCCCTGTCCTTGAGGAGCCACGACTACAGACTCAGAGGTGCGGGCTGATCTCTGTATTCTGCAATTCTACGGCACTCTAGAGTCTACAGAGTGGGAGCAGGACGGCAGGTTGGCTGGCAGGGGTGGTGAACATCCAGAAGCTTCTAGGAGAGGGTAGGAATTTGGCTGGGGCTTGAAATACAGGTGGTAGGGAGAAAAGTCCAGGCAGGAGGTACCACTTACATGGGTGTGGATCCAGAAGGCTCAAGGAATGGCAAATATAAATAATAACATGGCAAGTTTGCATGTGGTTAAAGCAGGAGGAGTGGGGAGTGAGAGGTGGGACTTGAACAGATGAAGAGCAGGTGGTGGAGAGCAAGTCTGCTCAAATTAGGGAGCTGAGGGAACTCCCTGGGGGTCCATTGGTTAAGATTCCGCCCTTCCAACACAGACAGCATGGGTTCCACCCCTGGTCGGAGGAAATAAGATCCCACGTGCTGCATGGAGAGGCCGAAGTTTTTTAAATTCATTTTAGAAAAGAGAAGTGAAAGGTATCTTTCTGGCAATGGGAGGACATCAAACATGATCAACTGCCAACTAGCAAAACAAGGGTGGGCTCTTTCTGGCAGAGGGCACCATCCAGGGAGAAGCAAGGAACAGGTGGGTCACGTTCCAGACACAAGAGGGAGAGAAGAAAAAGATGCTCACGCTTCCTGCGCCTGGAGAACACTTCCCGTTGGTATCTGCTTCCCTGTGTGAGGCCATGTCCCCTCCTTCTGCATGTCCCCTGAACTTAACCCATTCCAGAAATACGGCTGATGCTCCATAAATGCTTAAGATCCATGATCTGAAGTCAAAGGCAGACTCAACAGAATCAAGACGAAGAGAAGGTACCACAGGCAATGACCATCAGCAGGCATGTGATTATTTAGTAGGACTTTTCAAATGAAACTGAAATTGACAAATTTGAATCGACAAATGTGCTTAGTCTCTCAGTTGTTTCTGACTCTTTGCGACCCCAGGGACTGCAGCCTGCCACGGACTGCAGCCCATCGTGGACTATAACTCCTCTGTCCATGGGGATACTCCAGGCAGGAATACCGAAGTGAGTTGCCATGGCCTTCTCCAAGAGGTCTTCCCAAACTTTGGATTGAACCTAGGTCTCCTGCACTGCAGGCAGATTCTTAACCAGCTGAGCCACCAGGGAAGCCCTAAATCAACAAAACCCATCCTTTAATATGGGCATTATTAGTCCCCTTTTACAGCCGAGAAACCTGAAACCAAGAAAATGCCCCAAATCACACCCTGTTGTGTGGCTTCCTTGGGGTCTCAGACCTATGTCTGCTGCTGCTGCTACTGCTTCTAAGTCACTTCAGTCATGTCTGACTCTGTGCAACCCCATAGACAGCAGCCTACTAGGCTCCTCTGTCCCTGGGATTCTCCAGGCAAGAACACTGGAGTGGGTTGCCATCTCCTTCTCCAATGCATGAAAGTGAAAAGTGAAAGTGAAGTTGCTCAGTTGTGCCCGACTCTTAGCGACCCCATGGACTGGAGCCTACCAGGCTCCTCCGTCCGTGGGATTTTCCAGGCAAGCGTACTAGAGTGGGGTGCCACTGCCTTCTCTGAGACCAGTGTCTGCTGAATTCTAAATCACAGTCATTTCCCAGTGCACCGGGAGCCCCAAACATGGATGCCCACGTGGGTGGCCAGGACACATCAACCACACCCCGCCCCTACCTGTGTGGGTCAGTGCTCCCCTCATGCTTCACTTCCACTGCAAAAGCCACAGGCTCCAGAGAAATGAGGGTAATTGCCATGAGAGAGGGACACAGGTCAGTACCACGGGGAACGCACAGGACAGGGGAGGGCATCCAAGCAAAGAAGCCCAAGAATAAGCAGCAGGGACGTAGGTGAAGGGCCAGAGGACATGTCATCACAGAAAATAGGAAAGGGGGTGTCAGCAGGACAAAGGCTGCCAACCTGGTCCTCAAGGGCACTCACTGCCCACAGGTAGCCCAGAGCATTCCCTGCTGAGCAAACTGCACCTCTTTTGTGTGGCCGCATCTGGATGACCCACAGCTTTGCTCGTTAGCCTGTCCAGGCAAGATGGGTTGTGGTTGGTTGGTTGACTGTGGTTTTGGGTTGGTTTATTTTTGGTTTGTTTGGTTGGTTGGTTGGCTGTCTTTTGATTGGTTGATTTGGTTTTGGTTGGTTGATTGGTTGACTTTTGGTGGGTTAATTTGTTTTCAGCTGGTTGGTTGGTTGAACAGTTGGTTACTTGGCTGAGTGGTTAATTGGCTATTTGGTTGGTGGGTGGGTAGATGGATGATCAGGTGGATTGGTTAGCTGGTTTTATCCTAAATGACAAAATTTTGATCCTCTCGTCTAATAGGAAATTTTCTGTCTTCACCAGTGAGTGAAAATCTGAATTCAGCGCTTATTCAAGTGGCTCAGTGGTAAAGAATCCACCTGTCAATGCAGGAGACGCAAGAGGCACAGATTTGATCCCTGGGTTGGGAAGATCCCCTGGAGAAGGAAATGGCACCCCACTCCAGTATCCTTGCTTGGAGAAGTCCATGGACAGAGGAGCCTGGCAGGTACAGTCCATGGAATCACAAAGAGTGGGACAGGACTGAGCAACAGATCACACACACAATCACAGCGGGCACATGCAATATAGGAACTTAATTTACCTCACTTCCAGTCTCTATTTTCTTGGCACAGAAGAAAAGGGGGAAGAAAGAACTCAGGTGCTGTGGTTCATGTTCCTGCCTTTCCATCCCATTCATGGAATCCATCCCATTCAAGGAATTCCATCCCTTTTGTTCCCATTCATGGACATCCCTCACGGTGGGAGCAGCTCGTCAGCTATGCGTCAGTGTAGTGGTTTAAAATAGTAGTTTAGTACAAATAGCCCCTAAATGCAAAGCAATGACTTTATCCAGCTCTCCACCAAAGAGATACCCACCAGTCAGAGTGCTGTAAGCCTCTGAGAGATCACACTGCAAAGAAGTTTTTAGCTGCTTTGAGGAATTATCAAAAGAAAACTGGCTTATTCAGGACTTCCATCATCACAAAGAATTTAAATCCCACATAAGGAGCTCCTCGACTAGCCCATGAGGGATGCTCTTTCCATGGGTGTCTATTGATCCTGCACAGCAGATGAGAAGTATGCCAGCAAAATGTGCCCAGCCCAATCCTGCCCTCAGGGATCTTAGTGAATTTCCCACAGAAATACATCCTCAAACTGGACGAGTGGACGATCCAGAGAGGCCCCTGCCCCTAGCTCATCCCTCCAGTAAACACTGTCTGAACAGGATGTACCAGGATCTGTTCTGAGCTCCAGAAGCTGAGGGATAACAAGCCACATGCCCACGGTGCTGGAGACTTGCAGACTCCAGATGCCTGCAAACCCTGGGCTGGTTCCACCGTGAAGTCAGCTTCTGGGCTGGGCCCTTCGATGTTCACTTAGGTGTCTCAGGTCTGCATGTTTGACAAACACCACCCCACGTCCTGGAAGCCAAGCATGGCATGTCAAGGAGCAGCAATCCAGCTCTGGAGGGACCTTTAAGCCAAGCGGTAGAGAGCGGCCGGCCCCCTGACGTGTCCTTCACAGCACGGGCCCGTGCAGCCTCTGCCAGAGCTGGTCCCAGGCCCGGGCCGCCAGCCCCACGTGCGTGGGTGCGGAGGAGAAGCTGTCGCCCATGTTTATTCATGCTCTCTACTCAATTAGCTCAGAAGCAGTTGGAGGCCCAAGTTCAGAAGTAAAATTCAACCCAGGAGTCTTTTTAAAAAAAATCCCTCTCCCAGTGGGAGATTTCTGGAAACAAAAGCAAACCCATTTAACTTATTATTTGAAATTGATTATCCATTCCACAAGACTCTGGGTTGCCATTTGCCTGAAAAGAAGACACAGGACTAACTAAGCCAGAGGGAAGATGGGCCGGAAGCAGGCAGGACTTTGCCAGTGGGAGACCCTTCCCGGGTGACTCCTGGCCACCCTCCACCCTGTGCCCAAGACTGCAGGGAATCAGAGCAAATGTGAACAGGCTGCAGGACTCGAAATAGCCCTCCTGTGGGAGCTGCCACCCCCACGGGCACCAGAGCTCCAGAGCCAAGCTTGAGATGACCACCCTGAGCTGGCAGAGGAGGCTGGTGGAGCTCTTGCCCATCACCTACAGGACTGTCAGTGCGGCTGGGGCGGCTCTGTTAATGCAGAGATGAGGGTGCATTGAGCCTGCGTGTTTGACTAAGTGAATAAGCTGCTGAGGACTCACAGGAAAGGGAAGAGAGGACTGGAGGAGACCCTCGGGGATCACACACCTCAGGGGCTCCGGGTGGGCGGAGTCACTCTGACCTGCTCCCACAGGGACCCTGCCATCCACACGGTGGTTCTGCTCAAAGGGGCTGAACTCGAAACATGAGCTACATCCCCAATACCTTATTAGCACCTCACACAATGACCTGCATCGTATCACATCCAAGCCAAAAGACAGCTCTCGCCCGGTCCCCGGGCCAACAGAACGCTGAGTGGAGAGCTGCCTGGTAAATCCACGGCAGCCCAAGGACAGGGCTGCTCACATCTGTCCTGGGGACTGCAAGGGGGAGCAGCACTTAGCTGGCGATCCACGAGGGACAACTGTGATCAGAGCCAGAATCCACATCCTCGGGGGAGACCCATTCCACACTGGGCATGTGTTTTAATTCCTCCATCTGTGCCCCGAGCTAACGGAGCAGCCCAGCTTTGTGCGGGGCCCCCATGGGGCAGCAACCTCGCACACACACTGGAACCCAGCCCTCAGGATGGAAAGGGCTGGTCCCTCTGTGTCCTGCAGTAGAAGTCAGGAGAGCGGTTCCAAGTCCTGGGGTTTCCAGATCCCAACAGAGCCAGTCACCCTGGAGGATGGGGTGGCCGAAGGGGGTGTGTGTGATTGACTGAGAGAAGTGCAGAGAAGAGGCTGGGGACCACAAGTAATCAAACCAGTCCATCCTAAAGGGAATTAACCCTGAATATTCATTGGAAGGACTGATGCTGAAGCTCCAATATTTTGGTCACCTGATGCTCAGAGCCGACTCGCTGAAAATGACCCTGATGCTGGGAAAGATTGAGGGCAGGAAGAGAAGGGGATGACAGAGGATGAGATGGTTGGATAGCATCACCGACTCAATGGACATGAGTTTGAGCAAACTCCAAGAGATGGTGAAGGACAAGAAAGCCTGGCATGCTGCAGTCCATGGGGATGCAGGGAGTCAGACATGACTGAGCGACTGAACAAGAAGCATGAGTGACAAGCAGCAGGGCGCTTGGTGGCCTGGGCCCTCTGCACCCTCTCTATCCGTTGACACGGGGGTCCCAGGAGGGGGCCAACCTGGCATGGACCAGCGGGCAGGAAGGGCTCTCTGTAGCCAGAGGAGCCCAAGCCAGCCTGGAAGGAGGAGTGTGTGAGCCTAGCGAAGGAGAGATGACGGCCTTTAGTCATTAAATACATCAATTAATCATGATGCCACTTCAGAAAAATAAGGTTCCTAGCTGCAATCAGGACTCCACTCCGAGGCTGAACTGGAAAATTAATAAGACTATTTACAGAAGGAAGGGCAGGACTGGGGAGCCGCCCTGGAGACTGGAGCCGGAGCCTGGGACCGAGGGAAGGCACAGCCATGCCTAGTGAGGGGGCAATGGGAAGAGGGGCGCTGGAGCCGCGGGAGGGCGCAGGGGTGGAGGGAACTGGGATCGGCCAGAGGCGGGCAGGGGTGGGGTAGGGACGCACCCTGTTCTTCTCCTTCCCCGCGTCTCCTGCAGAGCTCCCCATAGCCGCACCCACAGGGCACAGGGCAGGGAGAGACAGGAATCTGGGAGCAGGTGGAGCGTAACCGGGTGCCCTCTCACCTGGAGAAGTATCAGAAAGGCCAAGGCAGCCCCAGGGGGACCCTGGCTCCCTGAGGAGAGGCCAGCAAGACCCCCAGCCCCTCGGGCCCCTGTGTGTCTTCTACTTGGTCCCTTCCTGAGGGCCTGGGCTGGGGTCGGGGTGGGGTTCCCCACGGCCGGTGCCCAGGACAGGGACCAGACTCTGCCAGCCCACCCTGGGATGACAGCTGGGGACAGGGACAGGGAAGGGCTGGCCTTGCTGAGGGCAGCACCGAGGTGCTGGGTCCGGTCCCCACGGAGTCCTACCAGGCTTCGAGAGGCAGGCCTTGCTTCCCTGGGTTTGCAGATAACGCTGGGAGCTGTTTATGGTACATGAAGTGCGTGACGGACAGAACCAGGGTCTTGGGGGCAGTGCTTTGCCCTCCTGTCAGGGCTCCTACAGCATCTCGGGGGCCCCTCCTCTTCTCAGAAACAGAGGGAGCCGGGGTGTCTGTAATGGGGCACCCTGGTGTCCAGCACACAGCTGGAGCTCACAGCACCATCGCCTCCCTCACTGGACACCAGGGGCAGACACGCCATCCACGTGCCCTCAAAAGCCACCAGTACACATCCTGGTCAGTCACGAGGTCAAAGGGCACCTCCCGTTCCCCATCGGACCTGTAGTCACTGTACCTGGAATAAAGGTCTTTGCAGATGTGATCAAGGTACAGATGTCTACATGAGATCAGCCTGGGTTACCCACGTGAGCCATTATATCTCATAACAACAACTGCCCTTATAAGAGACTCAAAGACAGAAGAGATACACAGGCAGGAAGGGGAGGCCGCGCGATGACAGAGGCAGAGACTGGACGATGCAACCACAGGCCAGGAGAGCCTGGAGCCCCCGAACCTGCAAGATACAAGGAGGGACCCTCCCCTAGAGCCTCCAGAGGGAGCAGAACCCCCGACACCCTGATTGTGGATTCTGGCTCCAGAACGATGAGCTCCGCCCACTATTGTGGTCACGTCCAGCCCTAGGACACTGAAGTGTTCCTGGAGGTCGTCCCCCTGTGGAAACCAGTAGAGTCTGGGCTGGGCCTTACAGGAAGCCAGCAGCCCCTTCTGCAGCTCAGAACCCTCTGCGGGGTCTGGAGAAAGGCAGGCGGGAGGGGCTTTCTGACCTGGAGAATCGCGGGGCCTCAGGACACAAGACGAGGGGTCAGAAGTGAGAACTCGGTGCCTGACATGCCGAGGTCAGAAGTGAGAACTCGGCTCCTGACACGCCGAGACGCTTGACTCAGGGGAGCCGTCGTCACCAGAGGTTTAGACAAGACCAGGAGCGCCGAGGCCGTGGGGAGGACAGCTGAGAGCAGAGGGAACCAGCGCCCAGCTCCTAAGTCCGGACACACCTGGGACACAGATAAACCCAGCGCCAGCCACGTGCCGGAAGGAGCCAGCCTGCCGTTGCATGTTGATAAACGGCTCATTAATACCAAACTTGCTCCGTTTAGTATCACTTATTGCCAATTAGCAGTAATGTCCCCACCACACTTTAGACGACTGCAAATTAGTGGTGATCCATTTTCCTGGGGCCAGCGTGGCCCAGGGCTGCCATGGGGCATCTCCGACCTGACCGGCTGAACTTGCAGAACATCACGCCCCGAGCGAAGAGACCTGGGACCTGGGAACTGCCAACGCGCTAGGCTGCAGGGCAACCCTCGGACACCCTGGATCAGCCGGGGCTGGACCCAGGCAGCAACCCTCGGACACCTGCAGCCACGGGAACCTGGGACAGTCCACATTCCCAGCCCACTTTTCAGTCCAGCCACCGATGCCATCTCTCTCCCCAGGTGATGAATGATAGCAAGTCTGTGTCACCAAGCGAACAACGGAATTATGCTACTGAGAGTTACGGGGCACATAAAGCCATCTCTCTCCTGGCCCCAACAGATAGCGGGAGTCACGGCAGGGCATCCAGCAATCTCGGCAAGGTAGAAATACGTCGATTTATGCTTCATGCATCAGGCAGTTTACATGGTTGGCTATCAGAAAACATGACCCCAAAAGCTCAGCTGGTCCACACTGGGGGCTCCAGGAATGTCTCCTGAAAAGGTGACAACACCCTCCTAAAAGGGTATGGACAGGCTGTCAGAGCTGGGTTCTAGCTCCCCAGAGAGATGAGCCACTGTGTCCAGAGGGGCATCCCTTCTGAGAACCTCGGTTTCCCCATCTGCACAATGGGGCCATACCGATCGAAACTCCTCAAGTGAGATGAGAGCATCTCCTCATCCACAAGGAGGAGCTGGCAGAGCTGCGGGGAGGCTCCTGGTGCCCTACACAGAGCCACGGGGAGCGGGTCTCCCCAGGCCCAGCCCCACCAGCCACACGCTGCACCACACACATCTGCACACACCATGGAGATGTCACACAGAGGTGGACACGCTCACCCTCCAGTTCCCATCCCATAGGCTCCTGCTCCCAAGGGCTTCCTTGTAAGTCTGCCTTCCCCAGGGAACTGAGTTCTTGGGAGCAGGTCCTGCCACTAGCCCAGGACTCGTCTCTGAGCCCCCAGCAGCAGCCCAGAGCCAGGCACACAGAGGGAAAAACAAACACTGGATAGGTGGGCAGACACACTCTTACAGACGTCAGTGCGTGAGCCTCACACACCTGCCAGAGGCATGCGCGCCTGTGCCCCATGGCCACGCCCCCTCACCTGCCACCCAGGCTCAGGCAGGACCTGCCTCAGCATCTGCACCTGCTGCTCGCAAGAATGGGTGCCTTCCTCCACTGGGAGCAGATTCCCCGGGGAGCCGGTTCCCCATCACCTTCTCTCCTCCGCCCCTGCCCTCCTCCTGGAGCAGAATCGAGAGTCACTGTTGCTTCCAAACCAGCACGGGCGGCCGCGCTCATTCCGTGGGGCTGGGTGTCCTCTGGCCACTGTGACCAGCTTAGTGGCGTTACCTGCAGGGCCCACGTCCTCTAGGAGGTTCCTCCCTGACTGCTGTCTCCCCGGTGGACTGTGAGCCCTGAGTGCAGACAGCAGGGGCATGTCTCCCTCCTCGGACGCCCCCACACAGGGCCCAGGGCCGGGCCCGTGCAGGCGTGTGGGTGAGGGGCCAGCGCCCTACACCCGTGGAAAGCGAAATTACTAAAATGCACCCTGAAGATGCCCCTGAGTCCCCATAGCCTGTGACTAGAGTGCATCTCTCCTGGGAACCTGTTCTGTTGTAGCTTGACCTTGACCTTAGAGAGGGCGTGGCTCTGGGCTTGACCTGACCAGGTAGGTGGCTCCCAAGAGCAGAGTGCTCTCCAGGGCTGAAAGCAGAAGAAAAGAGACAGGATAAGGAGGCAAAGCACCATTTCTAGCACTGGGGAGGGGGAGGACACGTGGGAAGGGGTGGGATGGGTAGGGTAGGTGTGTGGGGGGGTCCACATGGGCAGGGTGGGGGAGGGGCCATGTGGGAAGGGGATGGGGAGGGGCCCCTGTCTTCTCTGAGACCTGAGAGGTCGGGGAGGAGACAGTTACGTTCTTGTTTTACAACTGAGGAAACTAAAGCCTGGAACATTCTTGGCAACCCTTCCAGACGGCATTCCTGATGGGGTGCAGACCCCGGAATCTGCTTGGCGTTTTGCTCTTAAATAATGAGCTGTGTTTGTGCAGTTAGGTGGACGGTGCCTGAGGCATGGACGTGGTGGGTTCAAGTCCGTGCCCTCCTTCCCGAGCTCTCACCGCCCCACTCCGTGCCAGGCTAAGTCTTCTGGGCCATGCAGCCCAGGGTCCCCGCCTGGCCTCAGGAAGGGCTTCCCTGGGCCCCGCGCTCTGAGTCTCTCATCCCAGTCATCACTCGGGCGGAGCGGCTGGCCCTGCACTGAGTCCAGTCTCACACGCTGTGCGCTGCGAAGGGCAAGCCCTTCCTCTCCTGCCTCTTGTGCCCGTGGCCCGGCTGGCATCAGCAATACTGGCCGTGTGCCCAGAACCATCTGACATCCACCGAGTAAGGTGTCTTCCAAGCGCCTCTGGGGTACCCTCCTCCTGGGGCTGGTGGGGCTCTCAGAAAACTCCTCGCATGAGGTGTGGAGGGTGGGCTCACCTTACGCTCAGAGTGTCTACGCCTGCCCCCACATCAGTGCTGTGGGCAGACCAGCCGAGCCCTGCAGACCAGCTCCCCCAAGGCCGGCGTGACGCCGTGAGTGAGTGGAGAGGGAAGTCGGGGGGCAGGGGAGGCCCACCCTGCCTGGGGAGCCTCCAACTGGCCTCAGAAGACACCGGGCCTCAGTGGGCCTCATCCAACGCCTTCCAGAGGGGCCTCTGAGGAAGGCGATTGGAAGCAAGTGGATGTGGTGAAACCCAGGCCTCCCCAGGACTGCAGACGTCCAGCTGACACGCAGCAGACGTCCTGGACTGGGCCCAGCAGAGGGATGGGCTGGGCTCACATTAGGACTCTAGCCCGTCTGCCCTCACGAGGGAAGCAGGTGCCAGGTGAGCCTGCGTCCATCACCCACCAGTCCAGCAGGATACGGACTTGGTGTCAAAACCAGAAAAGGAAGCCTTTCTGGGATGGCTGATCTCACCAGGCCGACTCCCAGCCTTGACCCTTCCTCTGCCTGAGAATGAAATCAGGACTCTGAAGGGCTCCACCCCTGCCGCTGCCCCTCCCACCCGGACCCCTCATCCCAGCTAAACAAGTGGGGGCCTGGGGGAACCAGCACGAATCTGAAACAAGTTCTGCGATAGGGTTAGACATTGCACCCACCAGTTTCGTCAGCCGACTCGTCTGAAAGCTGCCCCCTAGACATTCCATCCAATTATTTAAACCCCAGCCTCTTGGCTCTCCATGAAGATTGGACAGGATTGGACATTTATTAGCTAACTGAATGGCTGTAATAAGATAGCAAATCCAGAGGAGCAGAAAATTAAATGTTCCTGAGTTATCTTATTGAAATTTCCCTTCTACGGCTTTTATTGGAGGTGACAGTGCCAGAATCTCAAAGATGCATTTGAAGAGACTGCTTTACGGGGTTACCCTGTGAAAGCCGAAGCCATCAGGACGCAAGCTGCCCGCGAGCCACCGGCCTCGCCCGCCTCCTACCCCTGGGTGAGGCGGGGACGCCAGCCTGCATCCCTGCCGGCGTTTGGCAGCGTCTCCCGCGCTCCTCACTGGTCCCCAGGGGACCCAGAACAAATGCCAGTGTGCCCAGCGGATGGTTCTGCTGATGCAGACATTGCATTTTATTAGGAGAGTTCACTGTTTTATTCATTGAATTTTGATTACTTATTATCATACAGAGATACTCTGATTTCATAAGCAAGGCAGGACACTCAACCACAAGGAAGATGCCGTGGACTTGGGTGTGGGCATCCCTCCATAACCAGGACCCCCCCATCCCAAGCACAAGGTGGACACGGGGACAGCATTAGGAGGAGGAAGCAGGCTGGGAGGAGGCCAAGGAGCACCGTATGGGGGCCTGTTTGAAGCCCCAGCCCCGCAGTGCACCTCTCCGAGCCAGATCTGTTGAGCCAGTCTCAGCGGGCCCTGCCAGGCTTCCCGACTCCACCCCTACCCAGGTCAACCTTTCTAGAAAATTTCACCCGATCCCTCATGATTGCTTGATTTCCCCTGCAGTCCATGTAGCGTTAGGAATGAAAGCAGCAGCAATATGACCTGTCCCCTGCGTGAATTTGTGAAGGGGACAGACGGATGCCATTAAGAGTGCAGTATATCTCACAGTTCCCCTGGAAACGAGAGACGAGCCCTGCAGGGCCACAGGGAGAAGCACCGGAGTCCAGGAGGAGGCGAGAGGGAGGGCGGGCCCTCAGCCTGTGTCAGGGCCCTCAGTGAAGGAGCAGTGAGGCGCGACAGGCAGGTTTGGGGTCAGCTGGTGTGAACTGTGGTGCAGGCCTCGGGGACAGGTGGGCCTGGCCTGGTTGGTTTGGGCTGGCAGGCGCCAGCTTGCTGTGTGAGAGGCACGTGAGGAGGGCTTGGCGTGACGGACTCAGATTGGTGGGTTTGCATCTGAAGGACGCGTCAGCAAGCCAGTTGCTTAAGATCTCTAGGAATTAGCTTCCTGGGATATGCATCTCTCCCAGCCAGCAAGGGCCCCCAAGACGTCAACCACCACAAAACACAGAAAATGAGCACCGTGATTAATGCACAGCACCGCTCCCTTGCTCCCACAGGCAAAGGATCTACTCCATTTAAGAGAAAAGTCTCCACAGCTGAGAATACAGTCTGATTCGTGGACAGGACATTGCCAGGGTGATGGCCAGGATAATGAGGGACTCAGGGAAGGGGGTCGGGGAAAATGGTCCTGTGTGTCTGGGCCTGAAGTGTCCCTGGACAGCCAGGGAGCTTGCATTGGGTGTGCTGGGTGTGGGGACAGAGGGCTGCACCTGGGCAAGTAAGCAGGTGCCGGGAGAGCCCTTGGTGGCAGGCTCCACTCATGCCAATATCCCCCGAGCTCTCTTGTTTAGCATCTGTGGGGGTGGGGCATGCGGGGTGGGGCGTGAGCTCAAGCCAGTGCCACCAAGCCCTGCCTGGCGACCCGGCTGTCCTCAGGGAGAGACAGACACACGTGCAGCATCACACGTGCTTACAAAGGGCAGCTGCAGAGGCCCTGCACACAGTGGGTCCTCAGCTTCTCCCACTGTGGACAAGGCTCCCCCAGGGGGGAAGAGGCATTCAGGCAGAGACTGAATATGAAAGGACCACACTGCTGTGAACCGAGAACCTCGGGATCCAGGCAGGGCGGGGAGGGCTCTGGTGACTCTCAGCCCACTGGGGTTGGTTCGTGTGCAGGAGGGAGAAGGTGGTCCCAGGTGATGCTGGAAAAGCAGGCCATGATGGGGAGGTCAGACTTGACCCCCAGCCTGTGATGGGATTTCAACAGCTCCACCGTCCTTGAGGGTTAGCCCAGCGGCATATGAAGAGCAGAGTCGAGCAGGGCAGGTGGGCGGGTGGAGAGACTGGGGCGTAGGTGTTGCCGTGGTGGGTTGGATTAAGAGGTGGATCCATGGCCTGGCGGTCAGTCAGACATGGTGGGTGGTGGACCGCCATCCTGAGTGTTCTCCTGGACACCTAGAGTGGGTGCCTGAACTGGTCTCTAATGGCTGTAACAGATGACCACAGACTGAGCGTCTTTCCAGAGACTCAGGTGGGAAGTTCTGAGTTCTTCCTGGAGTTTCCAGGGGACCATCTGTCTCCTGGCCTTTCCCAGCATCGCCAGTCCACCTGCAGTGCTTGGCTTGTGGCCTCCCCTTCCATCTTCAAAGTCAGCAATCACACTACATGTCCTCCCTGACTCTGACCCCCGCCTCTCTCGCACGAGGACCTTTGTGATGACATTGGACCCACCCGAATAACCCAGGCCCATCTCCCCATCTCAACATCCTTCACTAGCTATATCTCTAAAGACCGTAATTCCAAACACGGTCACATTCAGGGTTTCTGGTGGATGAGCACTTTTGTGAGACGTGATGTGACCCCCACAGATGGGAAAGACAGTGGAATGGGAGGCAGCAGACAGCACCAAGAGCACAGGGTACCCGGGAAAGGACGGGCCATTAACTCCTCCCCAGTTGTTCTAGAGAGTTAAGAATCCCTGGTGGGGAGGGAAGGGGCAGGGGAGCTGAATGCGAGGCTCCCAATTCTAAGCAATAAAAAGTTAACTGCGTGAGTTTCACCAAGAACTTTTATGAAGTTGCATCCATATGACACCCATTCCTGCGTTCTGTTGACGCCTGCTAAATCTGTCCACACTCGGGGCCGGGAAGAGTCGTTCTTGCTTCGTGCATCACACAAGACATCTGTAAATTGGATACTCTTTTCCTCCCTTTAAAAAATAATTTCCCTCAACCATGATACGCAGACAATTTTACACTGAGGAGTCCTGGCCGCGAGGCTGGAAATGCTGAGTGTGAGTGGAAAAGGCAGATGTGAAATGATTCCCCCAGTCACTGAGGTGCTTTCTGGAAAATGCAATCAAATACTTGATAACTTGCTAATAGTACAGTTATTAAACAGGTTGCCTTCATCTTTCCCAGAGAGCAAAAAAATGTACAAGAATTTGCAACTCAATGGAAAATGGGAGATTATGAAAACAGGCTTCTTGTTAATATTTATAGCGCTTTACATTTCTAAAGGGTTCATGATCCCCTTTGAGCTCCTGTCCGCCCCCACCAGCTCCTGGGAAGATTCCTTCCAAAGACTGGGATGCTGATGACTCCAGCCCCACACACGCTTGCTGGGCCCGCTCCAGGTGGGGCGATGCTGGGAGCCCCGGGAGCCAGGGACACGTGCAGACCTGCCCCCAGGCTGACTCTCACCAGCTGCAGGGCCTCCGGACCCTGGGCCAGTTAGTTAGACTCTCATGCCTCAGTTTCCCTGTTCCTAAAGTAGGAATGAAACTAGCGGAATACTCGAAGGGCGAGGCAACGAGACGGTACAAACAGGACCTGCTCAGAGGAGGTTCTGAGACGGTGAGTCTAGATAAGCATCAGCGGGACATCTGAAGTCAAGGGTGGGGAAAGGGCAGCCCATCGCCCTTGGACTAGAACACTCCAGCTGCTCCAGAAACCTGTGCTGCCCCCTGAAGTAGAAGGAAGGCGGGAATGGCAGGAATCACGTGCCAGAAATTGCCAAGGGGAGGGACCAGGGCTCCTTTACCTAAATCAGATGATTGGCTCAGAGATGTTCAAATTCACTCACTTATTCATTCATCAGAATATGCAGGCGCCTTGCTAGACACAGGACATCAGTGTTCCAAGGGTTCTCGTGGCTCCTCTGGTCCAGCATCCATCCCTCCTCCAAGCTGGGTCTTCACCCTCCTCCCACGGCCAGCATTCTACAGATCAGTAAACTGAGGTCCAGAGAAATAATGTGATTATCCAGGCAGACGTGAGACCCTGCTCTCTGGAACCTGCTCCTCCACGCACTGCCACCCCAGATGCGAGCACCCCACAAGTGGAAGCTTCCTTTCAGAGTCTGTACAAGCCAAGTTCCCGGTACCATCTCACCCACTAACCTGCCCACCACCACCCCCTGGAAAGGAGCCCTGGGGCGTCCCCAGGACCAGCACAGCCCCTGGGGCAGAGCACGCAGGCAGGGAGTGCCCGCCAGTGCGGTGAGGCAGGGAGCAGAGCCTCATCTAGGGTCTGCCTCTGCCCAGGGACTATTCTGCATCTCGGGACATCTCAGAGCCACGTCATTCTCACCCCCATTCTCACCTTGGCCCCGATGAGCTGGTGACTCCGTGAGTTACAGCCCTCCCTCAGGACTGGTCTCCTCAGCGGCAACATCAGCCCTCTAAATCTCCATAGCAACCAGTCACCCTCACAGAGGTATCACCGATGCTGTTGGAAGGATTATCATCTTGATTTTACAGATGAGGAGACTGACCCTCAGCTAAATCACTGGTTTGGATGGAGTTGCAATCCTGGCTCAAACTTGGGTCTGCTGCCTGGGTGCCCTGCCCACTACAGGAGTGTTTCCCTTTACTACTTAATACACATCAGCCCCGACCTGAAGGATTCAAATACCACTGGAAGGTAATTTGATGCCTTCCATTTTGTTTAAATCAATGCTCTAAGATATACCTGACACTGTTTCCACTGTTTCCCCATCTATTTCCCATGAAGTGATGGGACCAGATGCCATGATCTTCGTTTTCTGAATGTTGAGCTTTAAGCCAACTTTTTCACTCTCCTCTTTCACCTTCATCAAGAGGCTTTTAAGTTCCTCTTCACTTTCTGCCATAAGGATGGTGTCATCTGCATATCTGAGGCTATTGATATTTCTCCCGGCAATCTTGATTCCAGCTTGTGTTTCTTCCAGCCCAGCGTTTCTCATGATGTACTCTGCATATAAGTTAAATAAGCAGGGTGACAATGTACACAGCCTTGACGTACTCCTTTTCCTATTTGGAACCAGTCTATTGTTCACTGCAGATGGTGACTGCAGCCATGAAATTAAAAGACGCTTACTCCTTGGAGGAAAAGTTATGACCAACCCAGATAGTATATTGAAAAGCAGAGACATTACTTTGCCAACAAAGGTCCGTCTAGTCAAGGCTATGGTTTTTCCTGTGGTCATGTATGGATGTGAGAGTTGGACTGTGAAGAAAACTGAATGCCGAAGAATTGATGCTTTTGAACTGTGGTGTTGGAGAAGACTCTTGAGAGTCCCTTGGACTGCAAGGAGATCCAACCAGTCCATTCTGAAGGAGATCAGCCCTGGGATTTCTTTGGAAGGAATGATGCTGAAGCTGAAACTCCAGTCCTTTGGCCACCTCATGAGAAGAGTTGACTCATTGGAAAAGACTCTGATGGCTGGGAGGGATTGGGGGCAGGAGGAGAAGGGGACGACAGAGGATGAGATGGCTGGATGGCATCACTGACTCAATGGATGTGAGTCTGAATGAACTCCAGGAGTTGGTGATGGACAGGGAGGCCTGGCGTGCTGCGATTCATGGGGTCACAAAGAGTCGGACACAACTGAGTGACTGAACTGAACTGAACTGAAGATATACTTGAAAGTTGGGGATAGAGTACAAACACAGAAAGAAGGGACTCTGGAAGGAGCCTGGTAGTGAGAAGGATTGGAGTTGTTGTGAAATCATGGTTTTCAGTATATATAGATATGCAGATAAAAACAAATGTTAATGCATAGATACATAGGAAAAATGCATAGATATGAATATATATATATATGCAAACATTTTTTCCACTGAGAGAATCTGACAGCAGTGACATTTCATTAACAATGAGCATACTTTGTGCCCAAATCTTGACTTAATACCATTCTCCTCTAAAGGAACCAGAGCTCCTTGGAGAAATGTTTGATCCCAGGGCTGGGACACAGAGAGTACAAGTTGAGGCTGAAGTATCCTGGTGAGCCAGAACTTAAGGAAGGTCTCAAAAAAGGATGAGTAAGTGAGTGAAAGTCACTCAGTCCTGTCTGACTCTTTGTGACCCCATGGACTATACAGTCCTTGGAATTCTCCAGGCCAGTATAATGGAGGGGACAGCTTCTCCCTTCTCCAGGGGATCTTCCCAACCCAAGGATCAGACCCAGGTCTTCCACATTGCAGGTAGATTCTTTACCAGCTGAGCTACCAGGGAAGCCCCAAAGAAGGATGATGACTTGTCAAAAAGACACAGAAACCACGTTTGCTACCAGGGATTGAATTTATGCTCCCCTCTCATGGCTCAGCTGGAGAAGGCAATGGCACCCCACTCCAGTACTCTTGCCTGGAAAATCCCATGGACGGAGGAGCCTGGTAGGCAGCAGTCCATGGGGTCGCACAGAGTCGGACACGACTGAGTGACTTCACTTTCACTTTTCACTTTCATGCATTGGAGAAGGAAATGGCAACCCACTCCAGTGTTCTTGCCTGGAGAATCCCAGGGACGGGGAAGCCTGGTGGGCTGCTGTCTATGGGGTCGCACAAAGTCAGACACGACTCAAGTGACTTAGCAGTAGCATGGTTCAGCAGGTAAAGAATCCACCTGCAATGCAAGAGAAAAAAGAAGTGTGGGGTCAGTCTCTGGGTTTGGAAGATCCCCTGGAAAAGGAGCTGGCAACCCATTCTAGTATTATTGCCTGGAAAAATCCCATAGACAGAGGAGTCCGGTGAGCTCTGTGAGTCCATGTGGTCACACAGAGTCAGACACGACTGAGCAGCAAAGCAGCAGCTCACTCTAAAGGAATCTGCAAACGGTCAACACATATGAAATAAGGGTTTGCAAGACTTAGACATCAGTCAACAAAAGAGAGCGTCCTGAGAGATGGAAAGCAAAGGAGCAAACCCAGCATTTCCTCAGCTTCTAGCTCTGAGAATTCCCAGCACAAGGGCACTCTGTGAATGGAGGAGACAGAGCAGAGAGTCTGGAGAAACCAAGGTGGCTAGAGATCATCTGGCAGAGAAGGGATTCCAGAGATCTACAGAGGGCCACTCCGATCGGTCAGTTGAAAACTGATCAGCACATAGATATGAAGAAACAATCAAAGGCCAGATAAAGAGGAGTAAAGGCAACGACAACCAACCAATACACACACATACACACACACACACATACACACACACACACATACACACACACACACACATACACACACACACACACACACACACACACCCCTGAGAATAGTCCTACCCCACAAGCCAGATTGGAAAATCTTGTTTTTCTGTAGAAATTGGGTTGATACCCAAAAGTCTTGCCCCAGTATTAAATAATCAGCTTTGGATTGAACACTATTCCAATTCCTACAGAAGGAATCTTAAAAGCAGAACCTGAAAGGATCAAACTCTTTTAGACAACTTAACTGCATCCCAAGAAAAAACAAAAACAAAAAAACCCTCAAGAACATTCCCAGTGATACAAATTATCCAGCATCAAACAAGGTAAAATTCCCAGTGTTTGGCATCCACCAAAAATTACCAGGCCTGCCAAGAAGTAGAAAAATACAACCCAGGATGAGGGAATCATCAATTGAAACTAACCCAAAACTGACATAAATAATAAAATTAGCAGAAAAGGACATTAAAACACTTACTATGACTGCATTCCATATGTTCAAGAAGCCAATCCCATATGTTCATGAAAGATGGAAAACAAAATGTCCCAAACTGAACATCTAAAGAAACCGCATGGCACAAGATGAAAAATACACTGAATGAGATCACAGGCAGAAGGAAAGATTAGTAACCTTGAAGACTTAGCAGTGGAAACTATCTAAAATAAAATATAGAGGGGAAAAAAAGTTTTACAGAATGAGCAGAGCATCAGTGAGCTCTGGGAGAGTCTCAGTTACCCTAATATGTGTGCAATTTGAAGAAGAGGATGGTGGGGGCAGGGAGGGAGGAAGAAATATTTGAAGAAATATTCCAAATTTTATAACTATAAGCCCACCAACCCCAAAAGCTCAGTGAACCCCAAATACAAGAAAAATGAAGAAGACAGCACAGAGCCACATCATGATCAGCTTTCTGAAAGCAGTGATAGATGGAAACCAGAAATAAAGCCTTCTGCAGAGGTGAAGAAGAGGCCATATACAGCAGAAAAGAATGTTCATATAAAAACAAATTTCTCTTCATAAAATATGGAACCAAGAAATTGCCCATCAAAAACTGTGTGAGCAAGAAGACAGGGAAGCAACATTTTAAAGTACTAAACAAGTAAAAGCCAGTCCAAAACTCTGTACCCACCTAATACACCATCAACGCAAAGACTTCTGTTCTCACTGCCTGTATTCTACATTTTACTAGAGATACTAGCCACTGAAATAAAGCAAGTAAAAGAAACAAAAGGAAGATGTAAAGTCAAAGTGTCTTTGAGCACAGACAACATGATTGTCTATGTATAAAATTGAATAGAATCTACCAAAGAAAATAGAACTACTATAATTAATGAGTTTATCAAGGTTACAGGACACAAGATCAACATACAAAAGTCAATCGTATATTTATCCATTAGTAACAATCGCATTCTGAAATTTAAAAAAAACAACTACCACAGTAGAATAAAGATGTGAAACAGGATAAATCCTACAAAAAATGTGAAATATCTACAAAATAAAAACTATAAAACATTGCCAAGAGAAATTAAAGAAGATAAATACATTGAAAGATGAATCATGTTCATTCACTGAAAGAATTAATACTGTTATGATGTCAGCCCCTCTTAAACTGATCTGTAGATTTAACACAATTCCAATTTTTAAAAAAATCTGATAGGGTTTTTTGTAGAAATTAACTAACTGATCTGAAATTTCAATAAAAATTCAAGTGATGTTGAACAGCTAAACAACTTTACAAGACAAGAACAAAGTAGAATAACTAAAATTTTCTAGTTTCAAGATTTATAACAGGAATCAAGACAGCCTGGTGTTGACAAAAGATAGATCAATGGGACAGAAGTCCAGAAACAGACCCAACAGACCCACATGTATGTGGACCACCAATTTTCTTAAAAAGATGTAAAGGCAATTCAGTGGAGAAGGAATAATCTTTTTCACTAACAAGGTAGAACAAATGGATATGCATATGCAAAAATATGTATTCCGTACCTCTTCCCATATACAAAAATAACTCAATGCACAACTGAGAAAATTGTAAAACTTATAGAAGGAAAAAGCTCATGTGACTTTAAATTGGCTAAGTTTTCCTTTGATATGACACCAAGAGTAAAATCTAAAAAAGAAAAAAAGAAAAATTAAAAGTTCTGCTTTTGGTTAAGACACTCTTCAGAGAATGAAAAGGCAAGCCACAGACTTGGAGAAAATATTTGCAAATCATATATCAGACTAAAAGACATGTATCCAGACTATATGAAGAATTCTCAAAACTCGAGAAGATGAACAACCTAATTTTTAAAAAAGGCTAAAGTGTCAACAACAAACTCTTCATGGAAGAAACTATACAGAGAGCAGCTAAGCACAGGAAACCTTGCTCAGCCTCATCGCCATCCAGGAAATGCACATGAAAAGCCACAGTGAGATACCACCGCGCATGTGCTGGGATGGCTGAAGACCGACCTTCCCACGTGCTGAGGGTGCCGCGCAGGAGCTGAAACACCTAGAGGCTGAAGACCGACCTTCCCACGTGTGAGGGTGCCGCGCAGGAGCTGAAACACCCAGAGGCTGGAGACCGACCTTCCCGAGTGCTGAGGGTGCCGCGCAGGAGCTGAAATACCCAGAGGCTGGAAGACCGGCCTTCCCACGTGCCGAGGGTGCCACGCAGGAGCTGAAACACCCAGAGGCTGAAAGTGGAAACTGGGGGAAGCTGGCAGGTCCTAAAATGCTGAGTTCACATGGACTGTATGATCCTGCCACTTCACTCCCAAGTATCTGCCCAAGAGAAAATGCACGTGTGTGTCCAGAAAAACACTTGTGCGTGGATGTTCACAGCATCTTCCTTTTGTAATAGTCAGTAATACTTCAATCAAAGTGTTAAAACACACACACACAAGACAGAAGAGGCTCCCCCAGGCCAAACTTGGGAAGATATCAGCGTCAAAGTAAATTTTGATAATGACATATTGGACTCCCTCAAAAAGTATAAGAACTTCTGAACCCATATAATCAGTATATACCAAGTGTATGTCAGTAGGTATTATACCAATTGATTAATTAGTTGTTATGTAGCAGAGAATTTTATTTTCTATGCTGCTAAGTCACTTCAATCCTGTCTGACTCTGTGTGACCCCATAGACGGCAGCCCACCAGACTCCACCGTCCCTGGGATTCTCCAGGCAAGAACACTGGAGTGGGTTGCCATTTCCTTCTCCATTATTTTCTATAGAAGACTGCTAAATAATATATGTACAACAACATGGATATATTGTATAGCACAGAGAAATACAGCCATTATTTTGTAATGATAATTTTAAATGGAGTATAATCTACAAAATGATATGTCACATATTCTCATAGCATCGCCTTATAGAATACCTACAAATTGTAAAATAAAAAAAAGTAACACTGTAACCCTACAGGAAAAAAAAACATGGTAAATACTGTCTTAACTGAATAATTGTGACCAAGTAAATTTTCCAAAGATGCCCCCTACAATATTACCCATCATACCCTTTCTTCTTCCATGACCTTGACACTCCTCCCTTGAGTGCTGAGGTCTTTCCCGTCTCTTTGAACATGGATCGGTCTGTGTGACTTTCTTGACCAGCAGAGTGTGGTGGAAGTGGCACCTGGGACCAGGTCATTAAGAGGCCTTGCACTTCCACCTGGCTTCCTTAGAACGTGCACTCCAGGAAAGCCAGCTACCCTGTTAGGAGATCAATAGTCCTAGAATTGGAGAAAGCAATGGCACCCCACTCCAGTACTCTTGCCTGGAAAATCCCATGGACGGAGGAGCCTGGTGGGCTGCCGTTTATAGGGTCGCACAGAGTCGGACACGACTGAGCAACTTCACTTTCACTTTTCACTTTCATGCATTGGAGAAGGCCATGGCAACCCACTCGAGTGTTCTTGCGTGGAGAATCCCAGGGATGGGGGAGCCTGGTGGGCTGCCATCTACGGGGTCGCACAGAGTCAGACACGACTGAAGTGACTTAGCAGCAGCAGCAGCAGTCCTAGAATGGCAGGCTCTGGGAAAGTCCAGATTGGCCTGATGGAAAGATCCTGAGACCACAGGAAGGTCCTGAGACCATAGGAAGACAGAGACAGAAAAGTCCAGCCACCTCTCACTGCCCCCACACTCAGTCAGTTCAGTCGCTCAGTCGTGTCTGACTCTTTGTGAGCCCATGGACTACAGCATGCCAGGCCTCACTGTCCATCACCAACTAATGAAGCTCACTCAGACTCACACCCATTGTGTCAGTGATGACATCCAGCCAGCTGATCCTGTCGTCCCCTTCTCCTCCCACCTTCAATCTTTCCCAGCATCAGGGTCTTTTCCAATGAGTCAGTTCTTCGCATCCGGTGGCCACAGTATTGGAGTTTCAGCATCAGTCCTTCCAAGGAATATTCAGGACTGATTTCCTTTAGGATTGACTAGTTGCATCTCCTTGCACTCCAATGGACTCTCAAGAGTCTCCTCAAACACCACAGTTCAAAAGCATCAATTCTTTGGCACTCAGCTTTCTTTATAGTCCAACTCTCACATCCATACGTGACTACTAGAAAAACCATAGCCTTGACTAGATGGACCTTTGTTGGCAAAGTAACATCTCTGTTTTTTAATATGCTGTCTAGGTTGGTCATAGCTTTTCTTCCCAGGAGCAAGCGTCTTTTAACTTCATGGCTGCAGTCACCATCTGCAGTAATTTTGGAGCCCCCCAAAATAAAGTTTATCACTGTTTCCATTGTTTTCCCATATATTTGCCAGAAGTGATGGGGCTGGATGCCATGATCTTTGTTTTCTGAGTGTTGAACTGTAAGCCAATTTTTTCACTCTCCTCTTTCACTTTCATCAAGAGGTTCTTTAGTTCTTCTCTTTCTGCCATAAGGGTGGTGTCATCTGTGTATCTGAGGTTATTGATATTTCTCCCGGCAATCTTGATCCAGCTTGTGCTTCTTCCAGCCAAGCGTTTCTCATAATGTACTCTGAATATAAGTTGAATAAGCAGGGTGACAATATACAGCGTTGACGTACTCCTTTCCCAATTTGGAACCCGTCTGTTGTTCCATGTCCAGTGCTGTTTCTTGACCTGCATACAGATTTCTCAGGGGGCAGGTCAGGTGGTCTGGTATTCCTGTCTCTTTAAGAATTTTCCACAGTTTGTTGTAATCCACAAAGTCAGAGGCTTTGGTGTAGTCAATAAAGCAAAAGTAGATGTTTTTCTGGAACTCTCTTGCTTTTTCGATGATCCAGTGGATGTTGACAATTTGATCTCTGGTTCCTCTGCCTTTTCTAAATCCAGCTTGAACATCTGGAAGTTCACAGTTCACATACTGTTGAAGCCTGGCTTGGAGAATTTTGAGCATTACTTTGCTAGCATGTGAAATGAGTGCAGTTATGTGGTAGTCTGAACATTCTTTGGTATTGCCTTTCTTTGGGATTAGAGTCAAAACTGACCTTTTCCAGTCCTGTGGCCACTGATGAGTTTTCCACATTTGCTGGCATATTGAGTGCAGCACTTTCACAGCATCATCTTTTAGGACTTGAAATAGTTCAACTGAAATTCCATCACCTCCACTAGCTTTGTTCATAGTGATGCTTCTTAAGGCCCACTTGACTTTGCATTCTAGGATATCTGGCTTTAGGTGAGTGATCACACCATCATGGTTATCTGGGTCATGAAAATCTTTTTTGTATAGTTCTTCTGTGTATTCTTGCCACCTCTTCTTAATATTTTCTGCCCCCACACTAGAGACTCCAAATCTGAACCCCTCACTGAGGCTTCCTTGAATTCCTATACTGGGAAACCATCAGGATTGTAAAATGGTTGTTTGATGCTGCTAAATGTTGGGGTGGCTTGTCGCATAGCAATAGTTAAGTGCAACATGATGAAAGTTAACATCGTCAATAACATGACACCTGATAACACTGATGAGAAGCACAAGGCAGAGACTGTGTCATATTCTGGCTTAAGATACATAGCCTTGATCTAATCATGAGGAAATACCAGACAATCTCAAATTGATGGACTTCCACAAAATGAATGACCTGTGATCTGAAAAAATATCAAAGTCATGAAAGTCAAATTAAGACTGAGAAACCGTTCCAGGGAGGTACAAAGGAGAGATGACAGGAGACTGCCATGCTCAGTCATGGACTGGGCATTTTTGCTACTGAAGGGCATCATTAGGACTCTTGGTAAAACTTGCATAAGGTCTTGCAATGAAGGGTACTACTTTTGCAATTTTTTTTTTGCAAGTGTGAGATTGTTTCAAAATAAAAAGAGGAAAATGGAAAAAAGCGGAAAGAAAAAAAATGGCATTACTAAACACTGATGAAAGGGCTTGCTGTGCTCAAGGTTCTGAAAAGAAGGTCATTTCTACCTCATTTGGGCTTTCTTCTCCCAGCCCTGGGGACTCATCAGGCAACAACACTCCATTTAGACACCTGGACCAAAGAAACAGCACAGCCCCATTAGGAGGCTGACTGGGCCACAGAGGTCACAGGTGAGTAATCAGGAGGAAGGCCTGTGGGGGACGAGGAGCCTCCTGAGGTCATCATTTTGCATATGGCTGTTAATAATGCAACATTGAGTCTATTAAACACTGTAAAAGGTAACGTTGGCCTGTGGGAAAGGACCATTATGCAAATTCAAGCAGAAGCAAGTCTTTTAAAATGCACATATTTAACTAAAGCATCCAGAGTTTTTGGTCATTAGTTTCTTTTAAAAACGTTCCCCAGAAAGCGTTGTTTCCAGCAGTTGCCATTGTTCAGAGAACTAAGGATCTGGACCCAAACGAGCCAAGGCACCAGCTCCTTGTTGCTCATCCACGGTGCGGCACTGAGGATGTTGCTTGAAGGTCTCGAAGGCCCAGCGTTCTCACCAGCTTTTTGCTTTTTGTGCTTTTCTCTAAATGCTTTTCAGACCTCATTAACGTTCTGGAATTCTGGCTGCAGAAGCGGCAGGGTGGAACTGTCCAGAGACTTGTGGTGCTGAAGATCATTGTTGCCAAGCCCTGGCATAAATGTGCCCTTCCTGAAGTGTGTCTCTGGGATCCACCTGGACCATCCGATCTGTGGGTGGCAGAACGTCTGCTCTGCAGCCATGGAAACAGCTCTCGGAAAGGCAATTAGTGCACAGGTGTATACTTTAGAGCTGTGATGTTTTGAATTTATTTATAACTGTAAAAGCAATTAGTCTACATAATGAACTAATCACTTACTGGAATTTGGAGTTCTTTTGGATCTCCATGGAACACACATATATCCAGAAAATTTATTTTTCTAAATGCCAATAATTAAATCAACTCCAATTTCATTGCAATTAGGTTGAGCATAACTATCATAGTAGATTTGGATATTGCCTCATGCTATTTTTTTTTCTCCAAGCTACCTGCTGGTTTAAAAAGTTAAATGAGGATATACTAAAGAAAATAATATTCCTTTCGAGAGCTTTCCATGGGAGAATGTATTATCCTTATTTTACAAACAAAGATCTTTTCTAGAAAGATCAAGTCTAACTATAAAATTTATTAAATGCCTCTTATGAACCAGAAAATATATAGTATATTATCTCATTTAATTCATATGACAAACCAAATATTTATTATCTTACCTATATAAATGAGAGTTTCCCTGGTGACCCAATGGTAAAGAATCTACCTGCCAATGCAGGAGACGCAGGTTTTATCCTTGGGTCCAGGAAGATCTCCTAGAGAAGGAAATGACAACCTACTCCTGCATTCTTGCCTAGAAAACCACACAGACTGAGGAGCCTGGTGGGCTACAATCCATGGGGCCACAGAGCCGGACATGACTTAGTGACTGGGCAGCAACAACATACAGATGAAGAAACTTGGCTCCTGAGAGAGAAATAAGGACCAACAACAAATAGTTGCTGGCCATCAAATGAGTGTGTATGTTATTCTTTAACATCTGCAGCAATCCCAGGGGTGAGAATTTTCCTGCTTCACATGAGAAACTAGCAGTGCAGAGAGGTTAAGTAACTCACCCAGATTTATCTATGACAAGTGACAGGTCTGGGTTTTAGACCCAAAAGTGACTGGCTCAAAGCCTAGACTCTCACCAGGACCCTTCAGCAAACCCAGGCTGCCCGGGGAGCTTGCCACTCTGTGCACCCACTTGGGGAACTCGGGGTCCTCTTCTAGGATCCAGGTCTCGTCATTTCCTGGTTTCTCTTCCCCTTCACAGAGAAAACCTGATGCTGCTGTGTCCCCGGGCCTGGAGACAGGGATTGTCCTTGCCTGACATTCCCCTGTCCTCCCGCCTTCCCCCACTAAGAGCATCACTGTGAATTTCACCGGTCAGACTATTCCACCCCCCACTCCTCCATGTTGAAGTTCTCCATTCCTCCCCAGTCACTCTCCCTTGAAGATCTCAATTCCTGTCTCCTCGTCTACACAGCTGATATTTCATGATTCAGTCATAACTGCTCCTTCAAATACACCCTCCACTCCCCTGGCCCCTCATCCTCAGTTGGGACAAATCGCGTCTCTGACCGTCTACAGCTAAATACCTACCATGCTTGCACCTGCTCAGATGAGGGTAGCTGGGGGAAAAGCATAACCATGCTGACAGAGCTCACTTTAAATTCTTGACCCCTTAACTTTAAGTTTCTCAAAGAGTCAGACATGACTTAGTGACTGAACAAGAACAACAAACAACTTTAAATGGACTCTTAATGCTGCTCAGGAATTTCTAGCACATTTTCCCAGTTCATTCTCTCTCCTACTTTCCCAGGTGATTTTTTCCTCCCTTTTCTCCTCAGACACACAGTCAGTCAGTCAGTTCAGTCCAGTCGCTCAGTCGTGTCAGACTCTTTGTGATCCCGTAGACTACAGCATGCCAGGCTTCCCTGTCCATCACCAGCTCCCGGAGTTGACCCAAACCCATGTCCATTGAGTCAGTGATGCCATCCAACCATCTCATCCTCTGTCGTCCCCTTCTCCTCCCGCCTTCAATCTTTCCCTGCATCAGGGTTTTCTCAAATGAGTCAGTTCTTCGCATCAGGTGGCCAAAGTATTGGAGTTTCAGCTTCAACATCAGTCCTTCCAATGAATATTCAGGACTGATCTCCTTTAGGATGGACTGGTTGGATCTCCTTGCAGTCCAAGGGACTCTCAAGAGTCTTCTCTAACACCACAGTTCAAAAGCACCAATTCTTTGGCTCAGCTTTCTTTATAATCCAACTCTCACATTTATACGTGACTACTGGAGAAAACATAGCTTTGGCTAGACAGACCTTTGTTGGCAAAGTAATGTCTCTGCTTTTTAATATGCTGTCTAGGTTCACAACACATCTTGTAATTCTCCCTCTCATCCTACGGGCTTGCTTAGTACCTCCCTGAGAATCCAGAAGCTTTCAGAAAGATGTGCTGCAAGCCCCGACTATGCCCTCTAACTGTGGCTGAGTTTCATCTTTATCTCCTGTTCCTTCGTCTCCATGCCCCTAGCTACAGTAGCGTCCCCACCTGCCTGATGGAATCCATGAATTCTTACCTAGAAAAACACAGCCCCAACAATTCTTCCCTCTCTCTCACAGATCATGCTTTTTTCCCTTGTTCTACTGGAAGTAGATCTTTCCCATCAGCACACAACAGGCCGCCATTTAAAAGTTCCTCTTGATTTCACTCTCCAGCCTCTCCTCCTTCACAGCAGAATTCCTCGAGAGAATCATCTCCACGTGCTATCTGCACTTCCCTCCTCCCGCTCTCTCTCTTGAATTCTGCCCCAGTGATGCTCTTCTGTTGGCATGACTCCAATATGACCACCTTCATGACAGTCTCCCCTGACCCTTATGTGGCAAGATCTGAAGCTAATTCTCAGTCCTCTTTGGCTTGCCCCTAGGTAGCATCTATGGCCGATGGTCACTCATTGTCCCTTCATTTGTTCTCTCCCCTTGGCTCCCAGGGCTCCACAGCCTCTGGACTTTCCTCCTGCTCCTCTAGTCCCTCCTACCCCTTTGCAGCTTCCTCCCTGTCTCTCCAAACCCCCAGAGTCGGGGTGCCCAGGTTCAGCTCTCTTCTCGGTCCAGGCTCATTACTCGAGTGACGCCACCCGGTCCCACAGTTCCACCTTCTGCCTGCACACTCAGAAGTCTACATTTGTTCGTTTAGCTTTGCTCATGCAGGTGCCTACTTGTTGTGTCTTGATGTGGTGCATCCAGTGTAAAGGTCCAAACCCTGGTACCCAGCACCCTCATCCCTGCCCCCTCTTGACTTCTCCTTTCTCAGTAAATGTCACTCTATCTTAGACACACCGTTTCCCCCTTCCAGCTCTTTAAACACAGTATTAAATCCATCAGCCAATCCTGTTGATGCTGACTTCAAAACATAGTGTTAAGAATCCAGCCACCCCTGCCCTTCTCTTGCCGCTGCTTTGGTCCGCCCCCAGCCATCTCTTTCTGGGGCTGTTGCGCAGTCCTGCTTGCAGGTCCCTGAAGTTTATTCTCATCCATAGTCAGAGTGATGCTTTAAAAACATTAACTCACATGACATTATTCTTTTCAAAGTCTCTTCAGAAGCACTTAGCCTGAGCGCTGAACTCCGTACCCGCCCCCTGCTGCCCCATTTGGGATGACCCTGCACCTCACCCCCTCCAGCCTCAGCCCTCCCTGCTCCGCCGCTCACCCACTCAGTTCACCCACACGGGTCTCCTAGGTTTGCCTTGAAGCCTCGGGCCCACACCTACCTGAGGGATTTTGCTCTTGCTATTCCCTCCGCCTGAAACACTTCTGTCTCAGATATCCCCTGGCTTCACTCCTTCACTTCCCTGAAGTCTCTACTCACAGACCACTGTTCAGAGAGGCTATCCCAGCCACCCTGCCTAAAAGCCACTAAAACTCCTTCCTGCTGCTTCACTTCAGCCATCTCCTAAAATGCATCTCAACCTCCCACTCCATGTTTCGTTCCTTTACAGACTGTACCCGTGAGGACAGAGAAGGTGTCTGTGTCCTTGGGACCCAGATGCGTGTCTAGCACACAGTAGGTGTTCAACAAGTATTGAACGAGTAAACACCTCCCTTTGGGCTAACTTCACTAGCCTCTGTCTATAACTGGGTTAGAACGTTTGTCATATTTTATTCAAGTTTCTTGTTCCCATGTCAGCATCACCCATATCTTATTCATCTTTGTATCCCACTGGCTGGCTAGCAGTGATCAGGCAGAGGAAGAACCCAGCAAATACTGGTTAAAAGAATGAATAAATGCTGAAATCTGCTATGTAATTTACCATGACAAGTCAGGTGCCCATGAAATTGATTTCTTGTACCGCTCAGAGATTTAGAGCTTTGTTTGGCATGGAGCTATTTGTCTCAGCGTGAAACACGTGATTGAGAGTCCACTCACCAGCCGTTGCTCCCCTCCACACACCCTTCTCATCATCTCAGCATCTGCCACCAGGTGCTCACCACCCCATGACTTCCCCTCACCTTCTTCCTCAAGGTCCTCCCAATCCAGCCCCATCTCACGACCATCATCACTCCCAGACATGAAAACCAGTGGAGGTCACACACAAGAAAGGAGAACAGTGGGGTTTTAAAATATTTATTTATTTGGCTGCACCACGTGGGGCTTCGTGGCGGCATGTGGGATCTAGTTCCTTGACCAGGGATCAAACCTGGGCCCTCAGCATTGGGAGCGTGGAGTCTGAATCACTGGACCTCCAGGGAAGTCCCAGACAATGGAGTTTTGAAGTTCCTTTTTGGAGACATCATCAAGAGCCCTTCCTCCCCTTGGGTGGGTCTTGCACCTCGGGATGTGCAGTGGCCTTAAAGTGCTCTGCACAGACCCAGGCGGATCCAGACAATCCAACACCCTGGACACAAGACCACTGTTCAGACGTCTGTGCTCATCCCTAACTCCAGGAACCATCGTCACGTGCAAACGAGGCAGACACTAGAGGTGTGCAGAGTCTTCGCAGTAAAGTGAAGGCAGTGAATGCCTCCCTAGCTCTTAGCAAGGCCAAGGGGCATTCAGGATGGCTGCAGGCAGAGGATATTAGAGCAGGTGTAATCATCAAAAAAAAGCTTCAAAATGGGGGACTTCCAGACAAAGGGGGAAAACAGCGGCAAACCAGGAAACACTTAAAATCCTGTGTTCTTAATCCAGGCACCTAGCCCGGCTGCCCTCAATCCCATTCATTCCTTCTTCTTTTTTAAAAACGTGTCACTGAAGTATAGTTGACTTACAATATTGTGTTAATTTCTTCTGTACTGTCCAGCACAGTAACAGAGTTATATGCATATATCGTTCTTTTTATATTGTTTTCTATTATGGTTTACCGTCCACCAGTCCAATCATGCCACGTGGGCATGCTCAGTCATTCCGTCGTGTCTGACTCTGTGGGACCCCATGAACTGTAGCCCGCCAGCTCCTTTGTCCATGGGACTCTCCAGGCAAGAATATTGGAGTTCATTGTCAGGTCCTTCTCCAGGGGAATCTTCCAGGCCCAAGGATTGAACCTGCATCTCCTGTGGCTCCAGCATTGCAGACAGACTCTTAACCACTGAGCCACCAGGGAAGCCCACTATGGTTTACCACAGGGCATTGGATATAGGTCCCTGTGCTATACGGTAGGGCTTTGTTGTTTATCCACCATGATTCTTTTTTCCTAATCCTATTGAATAAGTGTTAGTGTTGACAAGGAAGGTGATAAAATGATATTTCAAGGAACAGTTGACACATGTATAAAGTTTTGACTGTCCAGGCAACTTTACACTAATTATCCCATTAACCTGTCATAACACACCTGAGACAAGTGTTATTCCCATCGCATTGAGAAGTGGAGGGATTTGCCCCAAGTCACCCAGGCAGCAGCTGGAAAGCTGGGGTGAGCATCCCAGATTTCTGATACCCAGCTAGGGCTCATTTCCCAGCTGGCTGCAAGACGGCACCCCTTCATGTAGGACAGCGCCTTACAGGAGAAACGAGGCATCCACGGCTGGGTACCACTGCCCGCAGCCCTAACCCTGGAGAGCCACCGCGGCCAGCGTGCGGGTTCCCTCCCTCAACCCCCTCATTTTCACAAGCCCCTCCATTAAAAGGAAGCTTAGATAAATGCTGTGCTTGGAGTGAACGTCGGCAACCCTTTCCTGCTCTCGGCGCTCCATCTCACTGCCTGCCCCGTGAGCACCCTAAACACCTTTCACTGCTTCCTAACCACCCTGCTGTGCTCCACACTCACCTTGCTACTTAAACTCCAATAAAAGGCAAAATAAAAACAACTTAATGGTCTAAAACTGGCTTTTTTAACAACCTAAGAGGATATCTTACTCATAAATGTAAGTGAGAAACAGAATTCCATTTCTGCGGTTATGAAACAGATAAATATCTTCCCAGGGGCCCCAGCCCTGACATCCAACTACCTGCCTGGCAACACTGCATACTCACCATGCTCCTAGGGCTCCGGGCTCTTTTCGCCTATGGGAGCGGCTCCTCAGAGGGAGAAGGTGGGCCTCCTGTCCTCCTGCGTGGTGTGGGGTGGCCATCCCCTCTCTCCATCAGCAGTGGAGCGCCTGTGACATGTCAGGCCCTGGGATGGGAACGTAGGACCAGGCGCAGCCCCACCTCCAGAGCTCAGAGGCGAGGACACAGTCAAAGCACGGCACATCCAGAGTGTCACTGGGGCTCAGAGAAACAGTCCAGCTGGGACATTCACAGCGGGCTTCCTGGAGGAGACTGGATTCATGCTCCAAGAATGAATAGGATTGTGATGGGCAAAAAAAGAAGAGAATTGCAGATCGAGGGAAGAGTCTGAGCAAGATTGGGAGAAGCAGGAAGTCACAGTACGTCTGGGACCTAAACCAGAGACAGAGGGGAAGGCTGGAGAACAGACTAGTTGGGTGGCAGGTGGCACAGAGCCGGGACGCCTGGCGGGAGAACTGGGGGCACCTGCCTGGAGAACCGGGGACGCCTGACTGGAGAGCCAGGGACACATGGCTGCAGAGCCGGGGACGCCTGGCTGGAGAGCTGGGGGCACCTGCCTGGAGAGCCGGGGACACCTGACTGGAGAGCCGGGGACGCCTGGCTGCAGAGCCGGGGGCGCCTGGCTGGAGCAAGTCACAAAAGCGGGACAGGCCTGAAGTGGCTCTGAGCACCAAGGAGCAGGCTGTGTAAGCTGCTCAGGAGTCCACACGTTCCCTTCCCACCTCTCTCGCCCTGCTGGGAAGGGACACAAAGGGATAAAAGGAGGAGAACGGTTCCTTCCTCCAGAGCATCCTCTGGCCCCAGGACTGCGGCTCCTGTATCACAAAGCTGGCAGAGCACAGAGGCAGAGAGGGGGAAAAGCCGGGGTGTCCAGGGGCAGGCGAAGGCCTCAGCGCCTCCCCACAGGGAGACCTGAGCTCCTGCCTCATCCCCTCCAGTGCCAGCGTCATTCCGAGTAGATCCTTCCCTTGGGGCCTGGCTGAGCCCCTGGCACCAACTGTGTTCAGCACGTGTGTGTTTACTGAGCTGGTAACAAGGACAGGGAGAGCAGGAGGGGCCCACCTAGCAGCTGGGAGGTCAGATAGTCTATTCTAAGAAAAATGTGCACGTTCAGACCTGGGCAAGCCCCTGGACAGTCCTCTGGAGGAGTGGGCTCTGCCCTGCAGGTGCCCTTGGTCTACAGGGAGGGCAAATCAAGAACGCAAGGGTCCGTGAGATAGGAGATGTACACCTGCTGGACAGGGATCGAGCTGGACCAGCACGCAGGTGCCAAGCATCACCTGTGTGCAGAAAGCATCCCCATTCCCGGACGGCCTCTCCCGGCTTCCTGAATCTGGTGGTTAATTGTGTGCGTTGGCTTGGCTGGATCAGATGTTTGGTCCAATACTATCCTGTGTGCAGCTGTGATGGTATCTTTTTGAATGAGATTAATAATTAAATTTAAATTAATATTTAAATTTGAGTGAAGCAGATTACACTCCATAATGTGGGTGGGCCTCATCCAATCAAGTGAAGGCTTACCCAGAACAAAAGTGGTCCTCCTCCAACTAACAGGGAATTCTGCCAGCAGAGGGCCTCTGGACATGAGCTACAGTGCTGGATTCTCGCTGGGTCTCCAGCCAGGATACATAAAATGTATAAAATGAATAACCCTTCTGATGGCAACTAAACACACTGAGTAAAATATCATTCTAAAAATCTCTTTTGAAATATCTTGATGAAGGGGCAAGAAAGAAGAAATCCTCAGAAACCAAACAACGTTGAAATGGGGTGGCAGAGAGGGCGCAGAGCCCAGGAGCCAGTTGTGGGCCCAGTGACGTCCACGAAGTCCTGAAGGTCATGACCTTCTGATCCGATGACTGCACTGGGCCCCTGGGGACAAGGCTAGGCCAACCCTCGGAAGGGTGTCTCATCTGAGAACCCCGCAGGGAGCTGGAGCTACAGGGCTGCCCCTCCATATGACGGTGACCTGGAAGGACCTTGGGAAAAGACAACAAATTGGCTCAAATGTGGTGCTGAGTGGATGAAAGTTAAAATCTCCCTTTATACCTTGAAACTCCAAGCAAGTTCCCGGGAGGTTTTGCAGCCTCAACTCATACCAACTGTGTTAGAAAAAAAAAAACTTCAAGTGAGAAATTATTTTAAAGTTGTCCTACACTGAGCTGGTAGCAACCCAAAATCCCGAACAGAATCAAATACAAATTCTCTTCAGCAGAGTGCACCTTCAACACAGGCGTCACGTAATTCTCACATGAAATCATGACAAAAATGAGCCTTAGTCAAAAATCACAGAAGAAAGGAGCAGGTTACACGCTTGAGACTGAGCAGAAACCCCAGGCAGCATTTGTAGAACCTGGAATAAAAAAGGGTGTGAAATACGCTTCAAGAAATAACATTTTTAAAACGCATAAAGTACCAAAGCCTATAAGATGGAATTGTGCAGATTTGAAAAATAGGCAGAAGTTCCAGAAATTCAGAAAATAAAAGATACAATAATTGGAATTTAAAAAAACGCAATGGACAGGTTATAGCGGATTATGTGCAGCTGAGGAAACAGCTATTGAACTGGAAGGCAGGATGTAGCGCAAGCACAACCGATGAGACAGATGCAGAGACTGGTTAAGAGGCAGGCAGAGGGGAGAGGGCACATAACCAGAGTCTTAAAAGGTGTTTAATGCAGAGAAGGGGGCAGAGACTGTGCTTGTTAGATGCTGTGTAAGTTTGCAGAAATACAACAAAGGCCCCAGTCCTCAGGTCCAAGCAGTTTAACAAAACACAATAATAAAGCTTTAAAAAAGAAATCCACACTCAAATACATCATAGTACATTATGAGAAAAAGCAAGGAGAATATCAAACAAAGAAAAGCTATTTAAAGAGATAAGAAAGAAAACAAATACTACCAAAGTAGGACCCGTAATGAGACTAAGGGTTGATTTCTCAGTAGAAACCCTGGAGAGACGTTCCCTGATGGAGGCAGAGACTGATGGGGGTGATGGGGGTAGACTGGACGGATGCTCCCGGAAGCTGAGGATGCAGCAAACACCAGAAGCAGGGCCAAGCAGGGTAGCAGTCTCCCCTACAGGTTTCAGGGACAGCGGCCCTGCTGACGCCCGGGCTCTGATTTCTAATCTCCAGGACTGTGAGAGAATGCTTTGTAAGCACACGGTTTGTGGTCTTTGTTATCACAGCTCCCAGAAAGGAACACACCCACCCTGCCCCAACTCAGATGCTTCTTCTGAAAAGGCTTTCTGCTGCCTTCACTGAGTTCATGTTATATCCCAATTGTAACCTTTCCCAAAATGGGTTTTACCTGTGCTCTTTGTTTGTTATTCCTCTGCTAGACAGCAGACCCCACGAGGGCAGGCGTGAGGCTCTGAACTTCTCCGAAATCCGCAAGCTCATCACAAGGGACAAGTGAGTGGGAGCCCCACATCTGGTTTGGTCGTGGTGGTTTAGTCGCTAAGTCTTTTCCAACTCTTGTGACCCCATGGACTGTGGCCAGCCAGGCTCCTCTGTCCACGGGATTCTCCAGGCAAGCGTACTGGAGTGGGTTGCCATTTCCTTCTCCAGGGATCTTCCCGACCCAGGAATCGAACCCAGGTCTCCTGCATTGCAAGCAGTTTCTTTACCGACTGAGCTGTGAGAGGCCTGGCCTTATAAGGGCAGCCCCTTGGCATTGCCCACAGTCCCCTGTGCCCCTGCATCTCCAGGGTCACCCCAAGTCGTCCTGTCTGGCCTTGAATGGAAGGGACCCTTGAGCATCACCCTGGAATTCACCAGGAGCGTGAGCGGTTCATCGTGAGAAACTGATCAGCTGGCCCATGCTCGCCCTGCTGTCGGATTTTCCGTGCTTCCCTGCCACCCGAGGTCTGCAGGTCCAGCCTCCTCCATGGAAGACACACTGTTCAAACCTAGCTGGGCCACCTCCCGCCGAGAGGCGCGTCCAGCTCCTCTCCGATACCTGGCTGCGGGACGATCTCTGAAGACGCTCCGTCTCCTTCGTCTTGTGACAGCAGACTTCTCCGGCAGACTAGTTGTGCGCCTTGTGAACAGTTTGCCCCGCTCCTCCCTCTCATCGCGGCGGCCGGAAGCCGCTCGTTCCCTGTTGGTGCTTCATTCCTGAACGCCGCTCCTGTCCTGGTCTGGGCGCACAGATGCGTCTGTGTTGCTGCAGCCTGGCACTGCGCTGTCATCTGACGTCACCCATGTCACCCAGCAACACCTGGGACAGCTCCCTGACCTCCCCGATCCCACAGACTCAGGGTCCTCCCTCCTCTGCTCCATCCTCATCCTTTGCGGAGGATTTCCTCCGTGGCTCAGACATTAAAGAATCTGCCTGCAATGCAGGAGACACAGGTTAGATCCCTGGGTCAAGAAGATCCCCTGGAGGACAGGATGACAAACCCACTCCAGTATTCTTGCCTGAATAATCCTATGGACAGAGGAGCCCGTGGGCTACCGTCCATGGGGTCACAGAGTCCAGTACGACTGAGTGACTAACAGCGACACTGTCTTTCACTAGGGGAGCGGAGTGTGAAAGTTACTCAGTCCTGTCTGACTCTTTACGACTGTAGCCCACCAGGCTTCTCTGTCCATGGAATTCTCCAGCCAAGAATACTGGAGTGGGTAGTCATTCCCTTCTCCAGGGGATCTCCCCAGCCCAGGGATCAAACCCAGGTCTCCCACATTGCAGGTGGATTCTTTACCAGCTGAGCCACAGGGAAGCCTAAGAATACTGGAGTGGGTAGCCTAGCCCTTCTGCAGCAGATCTTCCCGACCCAGAAATTGAACCAGTGTCTCCTGCATTTTACCAGCTGAGATACCAGGGAAGCCCCAGGGGAGCTGAGGAACTGAACTTTTTATTCTTTTTCACATTAATTCATTTAAGTTCAAATGTACATCGGCTCTTATCTTAAGATAAGATAAATGGACATAGGCTGCTGTGTTAGACAGGGCAGCGCCAGAATATTTCTGCTAAGAACCCAAGGCCAAAAATTGATGAATTAAGCTAATGGCCCTCTCCCTACTTGAAACAGAGACACAGAGTAAATCCTAACAACGAAAACTGTTTTATAAAACAAAACCAAACTCAAACAAGAGAGAAAACCCATCTGTGCCAGAAGACAAAGGACACAAAGCCAGACATCAGCAGGGGTTCCATAGAACCCCATGGACAGGGGACCCCGGTGGGCTCTGGTCTGTGGGGTGGCAAAGACTCGGAGACAACTCAAGCGACTTAGCACACACATAGAAACTTGGCCTCGAGAGCCTGTGAAAGAGCAAGAGCGGAGTACGCACGAGGGACGTGGCAACAGGGGTCCTACGCGTCCCCATTTCCCTCTCTGAGCGGCATTTGGGGTCTGCTGGGCTCGTGTGTACCTACCAGGGCTGTTTCTCTCCAGGGAGGTATAAAGCCTTTCCTAAGAAATATCTATGGAGAGATTTTTAAACTATTCTTTGGCTGGATCTTCCAACACTCTCATTTAATTTGCTTTTATTTTTAACAATGGCCTCTTCGGTGGTTCAGACGGTAAAGAATCCACCTGTCAATGTAGGAGACCCAGGTTCGACCCCTGGATCAAGAAGATCTCCTGGAGAAGGGAAGGCAACCCACTCCAGTATTCTTGTCTGGAGAATCTCAGGGACAAAGGAGCCTGACAGGCTACAGTTCACGGGGTTGCAGTTAGAGGCCAGTGAGCGACCAAGCATAGTGCTCTGTCTCTTGCTTGTAATGATGCCTTCTTGCCGTATTATGAATTTCTCTCTCTTTGTCCCTCTGGCCATGTTTAATTGGCAAAGCCCTGTCGGGACGCTCTGCTGTCTTGAGTTCCTCGGGTGTGACTTCTCCCGCTCGTCTTCTGGTGACTGTCCCGCATCAGAATGGATTCTCTCTGCACTGTGTGCATCATCAGCTCGTCTCTCAGTGGAGTTTTCCTCTGACAGTTCTGCTCGGTCCTGAGAACAGGAAGATTTTTCTACAGGACAGTGTTTCAGAGGCGCTCCGTGAGCTCACATGTTCCAGACCAGTGTGGACTGACTGCAGGGTTTTTGCACGGCAGTCCCACATGGATGTGGACTCCGAGCAGCATGGACCCCGGGCTCTCCCTTCTTAGGACAAGCCTCCGCTGCCTAGGCAGCTTGTTCCTGGTCCGCTTCTCCAGAACAAAGGGCAGAGATACTCTGCTTCCTGTTGTACGTCAGATAGACTCTTCTTGTTCTGAATCTCTTACAGAAAGCCCAGGTCTAGATTTTCTTTAAATTCTAGGTCCTCTAATGTCCACTCAAGACCCAAAAAGTAAAAATGAAAGTGTTAGCTGCTCAGTCGTGTCTGACTCTTTGGGACCCCATGGACTGTTGCCCGCCAGGCTCCTCCGTCCATGGAATTTTCCAGGCAAGAATACTGAAGTGAGTTTCCATTTCCTTCTCCAGGGGGATCTTTCTGATCCAGGGATTCGGGGATTGAACTCTGGTCTCTTGCATTGCAAACAGATTCTTTACCGTCTGAGCCTCCAGGGAAGACCCAAAGTAGGCATTAAACCCTAGCTCTTAAGGTATCTGTCTGGTCTAATACTCCAACACTCCTCACTGCTAGGCTGTGCTTTCTCTCTTATCATCTAACTCCTGGATATTCCCCGGTGTTACTATTAAAACTAACTAGATACTTTTTTTAAAGCACTTTATTAAATAAATAAATATTTATGTATATTTTAACACATTTATATCTGTTTGGACAGGAGAGGAGTTTCTCATAAGGCTCATTTCACTGTTTCTCTGATTTATTTTTATCCTCTGCTATATAACTAGCTTGCAAAAAAAAAAACAAAAACAAAAAAAACTTAGTGGTTTGAATGATCAACAGACTTTCTTTGCTTACAAGTCCATGCTTTGGACTTCCCTGATAGCTGAGTTGATAAAGAATCCGCCTGCAATGCAGGAGACCCTGGTTCGATTCCTGGGTCAGGAAGATCCGCTGGAGAAGGGACAGGCTACCCACTCCAGTATACTTGGGCTTCCCTTGTGGCTCAGCTGGTAAAGAATCCACCTGCAATGCGGGAAACCTGGGTTTGATCCCTGGGTTGGGAAGATTCCCTGGATAATGTAAAGGCTCCCCACTCCAGTATTCTGGCCTGGAGAATTCCATGGACTATATAGTCCATGGGGTCGCAAAGACTCGGACACGACTGAGTGACTTTCACTTTCAATTGGACACGACTGAGTGACTTTCACTTTCAGTGTGATAACTTGTCTCTGTTGGGTGTGGTCACTCAGAGCAGCTTGATAGAAGCTGGAGGATCCACTCCCAAGACAGCTCCTGCAGGACCCCAGCAGGCTGGGTTACCCAGGGGCAGGAGCTGGGCTGCAGAACCGCCCATCGGGGGCCTTCGTGTCCGTCCAGGTGCGCATCTGGGCTTCCTCACAACACAGCAGCCCAGTGCCAAAGGCCAGGATTTCAAGAGATGGAAATGAGAGTGGTCAGGCTCTTACAGGGCCCGCGTGGTCAAGAACCTACCTGCCAAAGCAGGAGACTCAAGAGATGCAGGTTCAGTCCCTGGAGGAGGGCATGACAGCCCACTCTGGTATTCTTGCTGGGAGAATGCCACGGGCAGCAGACTACAGTCCATGGGGCCACACAGAGTCAGACACGACGGAGCGTCTGAGAACGGCCTCTTCAGGCTGGGGCAGGTCGCTTCTGCCAGGCTTGCTGAGCCCGCAAAGACTCAAGGGCTGGGGCATAGGTCGGGCCTCTAAAGGGGTGACCAGCAAAGACCTTGCAACCACCTTCAGTTCCCCATGACCACAGGGACCGAGCCCCAGCTTCCTTTCTTTCACGACCTAGATTTCTCAAACAAGTCTCGCTGGAGATGCCCTTGAGAGTCCCCTTACCCTACTTTCTTCCATACTCTAGGTTTTCTCTTTCCTTTTTGAAAGATGCCCAGAACACCTAGAATGGAATCCTACCACTTTCCTTCGAATCAGCAGGCTTAAAACAACTTTCCTGATGATCTCTGGCCCAATTCCCAGCTGACTTAAACTTCAGCATCCTTTATAACACATTCGTATGCGTCGACAAGTCCTATCCTTTCTTCCTCCCTTTGGTGGCAAAGGGGATTGTACTTTGAGGTATTTTAAGAACATTTTTTCACGTATTCTTCCAAAAGCATGTCTGGAAAAAAAAGGTGTACTTCTGATAAATATGTATTAAATGTGAAGCATTTAAAGGCAGTTGGACCTGTTTAGTACCCTTATACATGTCTTTTTGAATTAATCCTGAATTCTTAAAGGGCTTCTTAGTCATTAATTACAATTAACTCCGTCCATTGCTATGCTCCATGCATTCTTGGCCCCCTCCCTGAAGCCTGATCAGTCTGCATAACGGATGGCTCCTCGTCTGCATCTCTTGCCATCCTGATGGCAAAAAAGTCAGCAAGTCCCTGGAGCGCTGGGCAACCACCAGGAGTCGCTGCCGGACTTGAATTTTTGTGCTGGAATTTGCCCTCAGGAATGCAAGCTTTTCACTGAAAGCCATTTTATACCACCCAGACGGGATGCTAGGAGGTAGAGGAATATGAAAGCCGCTCAGTTGTGTCCGACTCTTTGTGACCCCAAGGACTGTAGTCCACCAGGTTCCTCTGTCTACGGAATTCTCCAGACAAGAGTACTGGAATGGGTTGCCATGCCCTTCTCCAGGGCATCTTCCCAATGCAAGGACAAACCTGGGTCTCCCGCATTGCAGGCCGATTCTTCACTGTCTGAACCACCAGGTAAGCCCCAGGAGGTAGAGGAGGCGTCACCAATGACAGGGTTAGGGGGGCTTCCTTGGCGGTCCCGTGGCTAAGACTCTGCACTCCCACTGCAGGGGCTCAGGGTCCATCCCTGGTGGGACTAGATCCCACGTGCCCCAACTAAGAACTTAGTTCATGCGCAGCAACAGGCCAAATAAACAAATCAATATTTTTAATAAAAGGAAAACAGTTTAAAAAAATTGACAGGGATAGGTGCAAGGGCTAATGAAGAGAGCCTGGGACGGTGGTCAAAGAGCTGGGAGAGTGAAATGTATGCCCCCGAAGAACCTTCATAAAACAGTTCATGTTTACACATGAGTCCACGAGGAAGCCTGCTGTTGGCAAACCCACGCAGTTTTGGATGTGAAACGCAGTCGCGGTCAGAGCCAAGCCGTGCATGGACAGCCGCCTTTGTCTCCTGTGCATGTCCCTTTGGAGGGCTGGTCGTGCAGCAATGACACAGCCCCCAGACCCAGACTGAGCCCCGGCCACGTGCCCAAGCCCCCACCCCCCTGGGCCCCTGTCCCTCCACCTGCAGCCGGGCCAACAGCAGGCTCCTTGGAAGGGTGGTCAGAATCAGCCAAGCAGATGCCTAGGAAAGGCTTCGCTCCGCGCCTGGACAGAGGAAGCGATGAGCAAATGCTTCCCATTATTTTTATTCCCCCAGGCCCGTCTCCCTCGGGAGATTGTAAACCCACAGTGGAGAAGGCAGATGGGGCCTTGTCACTTCTCTCATTTCCTCGTCCTCTTTCCAAAGCCTGGAAGTGGCACATTCCTACACGCTTAAGACAATGGCCTCAGAAATGGGGACGGAGGCTGTCAAGTCTCTCTTCCCTGTCAATGACCACATTTTCCATTCCTAGAATTTCCCTTCTGTTCTTTTTTTTTTTTAACCACCTGTTTAGTCTCTTCACAATGGCCTACTTTTGCCTATGTGGTCCGTTCCTTCATCTTGTTGAAAAACTTAAACACACTTATTTTTAAACCTTCTTCAGACTGTTCTGTCGCCTGCAGTCCTGGAGCATGAATCCGCTCGTGCACTGGGTCGTCTCTGAACTTTCTCACTCAGAAGTGTGTCTTGCATGAGAACTACCGTCTGTGGGCGCCCGGAGCATCCCAGGTGGCATGGGCCCACGTGCAGTGGTTCGGGGCCAGTGGCCGAGGCAAGTGGCTTCTACCCATTCCAGAGGTGTTTCTCCGAGACCCAACTTGCACTACTCACCTCAGCACTCCTGGGGTGTGAATATGAATTCCATCCATCCAGAGTTGGCATTACAAAATCAGGAACCCACAGCTGAAAGCAGGTGCCCACTCGGTTGTCCCATTCATGAAGTGACAGCGTTTGTCAGACCCCGACTTCACAAAGGGGACTCCGTCATCCCAGCCCTCTCCTGGCCCCACTCGAGACCCTGCCCTTACACTTTCACCACCCCTCTGGCCTTGAGTCCCGTCTCCCTCTGGTATCCAAGGCTTTCCCCTGCTTTTAAGTTCTACATGCACTTAGAACTTCCTGTTAGAGTTCACCCATCCTTTTTGCAAGTCTGAAGCAGGAGAGGCATCATCCTTCGTCTATTCAGTCTGCTGTGTTGACTGCAAGTCATGGAAACGCAGGTGATACCTGCGGCCTGGCGGGGCCCCAGCAGAGGTGGCAGTGCCCTGCCAGGGGGCCATGGTCTCATGTGGGCTTCTGGCCAGCTGTGCTGGTCTGAGCCTCACAGCCATCCTGGGGGAGAGACATTCTTATCCCAATTTTATAGATAAGGGACTCAGAAATCACATTTACTTACTTCTCCAAAAGGAAAGGCTGGTTTGGGCCTCATTCCACACAGAACCATGGAGAAGCTTCTGGAACTCCAGGCTCCCAGTACGACCAGCAACAGCGAGATGCACCCAGGATCCAGAACTGGGGATGGGGTTAAAGAAGGGAGGTGTGGGCCCAGGAGGCAGAGAGAAGGGCTACTCCTCCCCCAGGTCCATCAGCCTGTCTGAGGCACAGCCTTGGGAGAGCCAGGGACCCCATCAGAGGGCGGGCTGCAAAGACCCATCCGAGGCTGCCAGAAATCCCCATGCAGGACCGACATCATCAAGACATGGTTGCTCCCCTTTTTCCCCCTTTGCCAGCATCAGGGAAGACCCTGATGGTGGGAAAGATGGAAGGCAAGAGGAGAAGGGGGTGACAGAGGAACAAGATGGTTGGATGGCATCACCTACTCGATGGACATGAGTTTGAACAGACTCTGGAGGACAGTGCAGGACAGCGGAGCCTGACCTGCTGCAGTCCATGGGGTCACAAGCTGGACACAGCTTAGCAACTGAATGACAACATCCTCCCACAGGTAAAAAGAGCCAAGGAAGGAGGGGCCGTGATCCGTATGTACCTATCCACCCAGAACTCCCATCCCAGGGGGATGGTCTCACTGTTATTGGTCCAGGTCCCCAGACTCTTTAATCAATAGACATTGACGAGGCCAGATGGGGAATTCCGATGAGGCTTCACTGGCTGCAGCACAGGGGAGTGAGAAAAGTAACAGACCCCCTCGCTTGCTCCTGAGTTGGTTGCTTAAGTGGGGGGCAGGGATATCAGCGGGAGGGGCCAGAGGGGTGGCTGAGGTGGTCTGCCCACCCCCCACCCCGGTGGCGCCCCGTGCAAGGATCTTGTCCAGTACCCCATTTCTGCTGTTCAGAAGTGGCAGCGGTTTTTGAACTTTTTGTATCTTACTGTGGATCACTTGCCCCATCGGTGCACGCGTGCAATTATTTCTAGTCTCTTCTTGTTTCTTCGGATCGTGTTGCTGGAGGAGACGTTTGTCCGGCTGCAAGTCCTGCAGCAAAGTGTCCCAGGTCTGGCCTCTCTCATTAGAATGTGGGGACTTTGGGGTGGTCACACTGGATGCAGCCATGGAGCCAGGGCCCTGTGAGAAGTCAGGGAGACCAGAGCTCTCTGCAGCCTCATGCGGTCACAGTAGGGAGCTGGCGCATCTGCACAGCTGGAGCAGGGACCTCACCAGACTCCAGCCTCGTGGACACCGATCCGCGGCTCCCAGCCTCCAGGATACGGAAGCTACTGCTTGTGGTTTACGCCCCAGGGATGCTCTGCCTGAGCAGCGTCCCTCCCCAGCATCCAGGGCAGGACTGAAGGCTGATCCATGCCTGGCCTGGATGAGACGCGGGACCGCGTGAGCAGAGGGGACCCCTCACTCTGGTGCCTGCCCCACCTGGCTCTGGAGGGTGAGAGCCCATGGGCATCTCCCAGCTCCCACTCCATCTGGGACCAGGATCCATCAGGCTGTGTTCTTGTGTGTGTGCACATGTGAGTGTGTGTGTCAGCCTATCATGGATTAGAAAGGCAACATGAGGAAACTGATAAAAAAAAGAGAAAAGGTTTGTAAATATGGACGCCCCCTGGCGCCCCCAGAATTACAGTCCTCGTGAAGTTCACCAGCGGTGAAGAGCATTTCTTCCATAACTGCTGCTTAATGTGACCGAGTAGGAAGGCAGAGCCTGGGGCTCCTGACTCGCTCTATGTCACGCTTCTCTTGGCTTCCCGGGGCCTCGGGGCCGGATGACCGACTGGCTACACCCATGGGGCACCACACTCAGGCCCCACGTCTCGCACTAAAGCCCTTCTCTTGAGGTTCACGTTCACCCGAGCCTCTTCCTGTTTGAAGGGCCCATGTGCTCTCCCCCTGCAGGGTCGCTCCACAGGCTCCGCTCTGGCAGTGCCCTCGCGCGGGAGCCCTGGGCAGGCCTCCGGACAAGCCCATGGCCCTGGAGGAAGGGGGCGGCGGGTCAGAGCTGCTGGCTGGAGCTGCCTCTCCTGTAAACTGGAGAGCCGTGAGGCCCCAGGCAAAGATCCAGCCAACGCTGGTGTTGGTTTCCTATCATCAATGCGGTAGCAGACCCACATGCTTACTCCCTGGCACGTCTGGAGGACCCATTGTGAAGCGGGTCTCCCAGGATGGGGGCTAACATCCCGGTGTGGGCAGGGCTGGTTCCTCCGGAGGCTCCGGGAGGGCCCCTCCCTCACCTTTTCCGGCTTCTAGAGGCGCCTGCACTCCTTGCCCCCTGGCCTTCTCTGTTTTCAAAACCAGCCAGAGCAGCTCAGCTCCCTCCCAGGTCACTCTCTGCCTCCTGCTCCCGTCTGTCTCCCAAAAGGACCCTCTGATTACACCGGCCCCTCCCTGATGATCCAGGGTGGTCACACATCTCGGGTTAGCTGACCAGAAACTCTGATTCCATCTGCAACCTTAATCCCCCTTTGTCCTGTGGCAATTTATTTTCCAGCTGCAAGGGTGAGAACACACACATATTTGGAGGTTTTATTCTGCTTGCCACACGACATTCATCCTTTCTCTTTGCATCCAGCAGCATAAAAAAGGGCCTAAGAGCAGAGCTTGCAAGCATCATTGTTTCTCTAGCCCTCTTGGCATCTACAACCTACTCCACACTCAGTCATGCTTGTGTGCTCAGTTACGTCCGACTCTTCATCCCATAGACTGTGGCCTGATGGGTTCTCCTGTCCATGGGAATTTTCCAGACAGGAATACTGGAGTGGGTTGCCACTTCCTCCTCCAGGGGACCTTCCCAACCCAGGGAGTGAACCTGGCTTTCCTGCATTGGCAGGTGGATTCTTCCACTGTGCCGTTTGTGGTTCCCTCAAAACCTGCAAACAAGTAGGATAGACCGGCACTGGGCTGGTTCCATGTGGTGCAGGGGAGAAGGCCCAGCCCACCCTCGGCACCCCTGCCACCCAGGGGTGCATCCTCTCACCACCTAAGGAGACTCAGAGATGTTAAGTCACTCTCCAGGGTCACACAGCCAGTGGGTGGAGACACAGATTCAAGTATGGGCTGCCCGGCTCCGGTGGGAGGAGAGAGACCCAGGTGATAAGGGGTCCCAGGATCAGGACGGTCTGCCTCAGTTTTTATTGAGACCTGTGCTCTCCGAGGAGAGAACTGGTCCTCCTGCCCCCTGTCCCCTGCACTCTCAGGGACTCACCTATGAACTAGGATCACCGCACACTTACCTGCAGGAGTTGAAAAGTTCAGCAGGGCCGTGACAAGATCAGCACCTTCAGGAGCCCACAGGGACCTGGGATGAGAGCCAGCACCCAGCAAGGAAGGCCCAGCTCCCAGGGGTGTTAGCTTTGCCTGCAGATGCCTGAGCTCCCATCCGGGCTGAAATCCAGGGCTCAGAGCTTCAGCCCTGGCTCTGTCTCTCGGGAGATATTTTGGACATTTAAATCCCAGCTGCATCCCGATGTCCCCAAAATAACCACTGGCAGCCACTTCTGGAATCAGTCCCCATCAGGCTCGCAATCAAGCCTCCACCATCTGACAGCTGGCCCAAAGTGGGAGGCACGTGGGAGGGTCTGGGGCCTGGCGGATGTGGGTTCATGTCCAGGATTGGCCTCTGGCCAGCAAATCCCTGGGTGCCTCTGAACCCCCTTTTGCCTCATCAAATGGCCTCAGCAGTACCTTATGGGGTTTATGAAGATACAATCAGATAAAGTCTTCAAGATCATGTTCAGGGCTTTGGCACTGGAAGCTCCTGATGAATGATGCACCATGAAGCCAAGGTCCCTGAGCCGTGATTCACACTCAAAGACCAGGCCCAACCCGGCTGCATAAAGGACCTTCCAGCCACCTGCCGGGTCCATCTGGGCATGAGGCTGGCCCCTGGCATGGGCACCCCTTTCCTCTCTCCCACCCCAATCGCTGCACTGGGCTGACTCCAGGGTAAGCCTCAGCATTCAAGTCCAAGCTCACCTCTGCAGGGAGCCCTCCTCCACTCCTCCAGCTGGACGCCATGTCCCCCTACCCTTCAGATCAGCCAGAGAATCTGGCTCCACAGAAGGTACTGCTGTTAGACAAGGTCCGTGAGGTTCTGGCAGTCTGCTCCCCTATCCCCTACTCCCTGCCCCTGAGCCCTCCCTGCCTGCTGCCCTCTGACGCTCAATGCCCCCCCAGTTCAGCCCCTCCCCACCCCACATCCCTGGGACAGATCAGAGCCTCCCTCTGAGGGCCAGCATTCCCTTTCTTCCCCAGAATTATCCACAGTGAGCAGGGAGACTGAGTCCACCCAGCCCTGTGAGCTCAACTTTTCCCTCCCTGGACTCTGGTTCATACCGCTTGTAAATTCAAAGACTGGCTAGAAAAGAGGCTCTTACCCTGACTACACAGTAGCATCAGTGAGGAACTTCAAGAAACCAAACCTCATGGTGACCTCATCCGAACCAGGACCAGGTCAGAAGCTTTGAATCTTGTACTTTGGATAGATTTTTTCATCACATTTGCAAATTACTGCCTCACTGAGCCACGCGGGTCTTCTACATGTTGATGTGTTTTGTTTTCTGATACCAAGAAGGCATATTTGTTAATACCACCATGAATCTCATCAGAAAAGCCTTTCAGCACTGGGGTGCTGGCCAGCTCATGGTAGCAGATGCAAGGGCCACTAAATCCTAAGTTTCATTTGAAGATTCAAAGTTTACCAATAATATTATGATTAATACTGTCAGCTATCCTCCTTGAAGTCACAGGCTCGCGTTGTTCATTTTTGAGAAAATGTCTTCCGAGCACCCAGGTCTGAATATTCCTAGTTTGTCCGTCACACCATTCTTTCAGGTAAAAACCATGTTTCATGAAAACAGAGCCCAGTTTAGTTTGTAACTCAAGTGAAGGGAAAGTCGCTCCGACTCTTTGGGACCCCACGGACTATACAGTCTATGGTTCCAGGTCAGAATACTGGAGTGGGGAGCCTTTCTCTTCTCCAGGGGATCTTCCCAACCCAGGGATGGAGCCCAGGTCTCCCACACTGCAGGCGGATTCTTCACCAGCTGAGCCCCCAGGGGAGCCCTGGCTGCTCAAGCAGCACTGTATTCAGCGTGCAGGACACGTGCCCTGTGCATGCTTTCCAACCGGTCACCCAGAATATTAACACAGCATGTACGCAAGGGCGGAGGTTTAGTAAAACTAGCAGTTTTTACTGCTTCATTAAGGACACTCCCGAGTGAAGCTGACAGTTTTGTTTTACTGCGGATGTTTGGAGGCACAATCTTTTCAACAAAAGGTCCTGGGAAAACTGGATGTCCACATGCAGAAGAATGACGCTGGACCCTTACCTAAAACTACATAAAAATTAACTCAAAATGTATCAGGAACCCAAATATAAGACCCAAAACAACAAGAGGAGAAAACTTAGGACAAAACATTGATTAGGCAATGATTTGGGGGGATATGACACCAAAGGCCTAAGCAGCAACAACCCAAAAAAAGACAAATTGGATTTTAGGAAAATTTTAAAACTTTGCGCATTGAAAGACACTATCAACAGAGTGAAAAGGAAAACCATGCAATGGGAGAAAATGTTTGGGAATCATATACCAGGTAAGGGACTGATATCCAGAATGTGCAGAGAATTCACCAAACTCTACAACAACACACACAACGCAGCATAAAAACGGACAAAGGACTTGAACAGACATTTCTCCAAAGTGAAGTGAAGTCGCTCAGTTGTGTCCAACTCTGTGCAACCCCGTGGACTGTTGCCCATCAGGCTCCTCCGTCTATGGGATTCTCCAGGCAAGAGTACTGGAGTGGGTTGCCATTTCCTTCTCCAGGCGATCTTCCCAACTCAGGGATCGAACCCAGGTCTCCCGCATTGCAGGCAGACAGACGCTTTAATCTCTGAGCCACCAGGGAAGCCTCAATGGTCAGATATGCAAATGGACAGTAAGCACAGGAAAAGATACTTAGCATCCCCATCAGGTCAGGTTAGGTTAGGTTTAGTCGCTCAGTCATGTCCGACTCTCGCGACCCCCCATGGCCTGTAGGCTCCCCTGTCCATGGGATTCTCCAAGACAAGAATACTGGAGTGGTTTGTCATTTCCTTCTCCAGGGGATCGTCCCGACCCAGGGATTAGGGAAGTGCAAAGAACAAGTATGAGGTTCCGTTAGGACAGTCACTCTCAGGAAACAAAAAGCCGCCAGCCCTGGACGCGGGGAAGGATGGTTACTCTCAGGAAACAGAAAGCCGCCAGCCCTGGACGCGGGGAAGGATGGTTACTCTCAGGAAACAGAAAGCCGCCAGCCCTGGACGCGGGGAAGCTGAAGCCCCCGTGCACCACTGGTGGGAATGCAAAGTGGAACAACTGCTGTAGGAAAATGCAGTTCCTCAGAAAACTAAAGCCAGAAATACCACATGATCAGCAACCCACTTCTGAGGGTAAACCCAAAGGAACGGAAAGCTCGATCTTGAACAGGTCATTGAACACCCCTGTTCACAACATCATGATTCACAAAGTAGAGAAGCAACCCAGGTGTTCACTGACAGATGAACGGATAAACATAATGTTGCATGTACATACGATGGAATATCATTCAGTGTTTAAAAGGAAGGAAATCCTACAGTATGAATGAGCCCTGAAGACATTATGATAAATGCAATAAGCCAATCACAAAAGACAAATATCATATGATTCCACTTAACATGAGATACTTAGAGTAGTTCAAATCACAGAGACAGAAAGTCAAATATTGGATTTCAGGGCTGGGGGAGATGGATGGAAGTTACCATTTAATGGATATAGAGTTTGTTTTTCAAGATGAAAAGCATTCTGGAGATGAGTGATGGTGATGGCTTCATGACATTACGGATGCATTTAATACCACTGAACTGTACATTTTTAAACGGTTTAGACGGAAATTGTAATGTTCTATATATTTCATCAGTTCAGTTCAGTCACTCAGTTGTGTCCAACTCTGCGACCCCATAGACTGCAGCACGCCAGGCTTCCCTGTCCATCACCAACTCCCGAAGCTTCCTCAAACTCATGTCCATCGAGTCCGTGATGCCATAATTTTTAATGTTTTAAAAAGTAAAAGCAAAAAATCATTAGAAAACTAACAAAATAGTGAACATCAGCTGGCCAGGATCTGTGGGGAAATGGAAACTGAGCCGATGTTTCAGGGAAGCTGGAAGGCTGAGCTCTGCCTTACCTGCTCATGGGTGTGGAGGTTCTGGTGAGCCCCCCTCCCAGCTTTGACCGGGACACGAAAGGGCCTCAAGTGTGCTAGAATCCAACAATGGTGAGCTGGAAGCAAACAGGCTTCTTCAGGGAACGTAAGTTACACTTAGTCATCTTTCAATATCTGGAGTTAAACTGAGGAGCACGGTAAGCATGTAAGTCAGTTCTTTTAATTCTGAAGTATTAATCTAATCAGATTATCTAATTTTTCTTGAATTAGTCATTAGTTTGGAGTACATTTTTAATACATTAATATAGAGTTGTTTTTGTTTAATTATCATTTGAAATAATTGTACCTGTTAATACATTAGTGTTTTATAGTATAAAACTATATACTTTATCCTATATGATATTCCAGTATATAGTATATAAAACTATATATACTATATAAAAAAGTATATAGTATATAAAACTATATACTATATCCTGAATGACATTCCATCGTATGTACATGCAACATTTTGTTTATCCATTCATCTGTCAGTGATACTATATATTTTATCCTATAAAAATACACATGTATTTTTATCTGTGCATTTTCTCTTACCATGAAAATATTAGCCATAGATTGTCTGTTTTATGAGTAAATAGTAAAAGAAAAATCACTCTTGGATTAGTCCAAAGTACTATTTTTGTTTTAAAATGAATTAATTTTTGAATTGATTCCTAAGTACTGAAAAAATAGACTACAAGTTTAAAAAACTTACCATGTCATGGTAAAATTTTCAATGCACTAGGAAGGTTTAAAAATTCTAAATATATGTGCACCTAGGAACAGAACCTCGAAAAAAAAAACAGAAAATAAACACAGACCCACAAGGAGACACAGACAAACGTGGGTTTTTTGCTTGTCCGTTCGCCATACTGAACGGGATGCGGGATCTTAGTTCCCTGACCAGGATAGAAGCCCCTACCCCCAGGAGTGGAAGCACGGAGTCTTAACCACTGGACCGCCAATGAAGGCCCGAGGGGTATTTGGATACATGCCTCAGGAATTAAAAGAACAAGCAGAAAAATGTCAGCAGAGATAGAAACAAATCTGAAGAATGTGACTTAAAAATGGGGCATTTGCAAGCTCTATTTTTTAGGTTCCCATATCAAACACTTGGGAAATGTTGGGGCATCAATCAAGTCTCAACAGATCTTGAAGGGATAAAAAGATGTCCGATCTATTTCATTATGATGTCTCGAGAAGATAACAACAAGCTTCCTCCAGGGGCAGAGCGTAGGTGGAAGAGGTAGCCGCATGGACAGCTCAAGAAGCGGTTGACGAAGGGCTGCCCACGGCCAGGGTGTCAGCTCAGGACTGCTGGGAGCTCAAGACACTCAGGGGGTCTGCACACTCACAGACTCTGTCACCTGGATGCTCCAGAAGGTCCTGCAGGAACGCATGAGACCACGAACAGCCACAGAGAGCAAGCTCTGAACACAGCCGGTGGCCACAGAGCCCCTCCCATCCTCAGCGACAGGGGAAGCTGCCGCTTCCGAGGGAGGGAAGCGGCACTGACTGCTGCTGCTGTTCAGTCAGTAAGTTGCATCCAACTTTGCGGTCCCATGGACTGCAGCACACCAGGCTTCCCTGTCCTTCACCATCTCCTGGAATTTGCTCAAACTCATGTCCAAGTTGGTGATGCCATCCAACCACCTCATCCTCTGTGGTCCCCTTCTCCTCCTGCCTTCAATCTTTCCCAGCATCAGGGCTTTATTCCAACTTACTGCTGCGGGGGCTGGTGGGGTCGGGGGGTGGGGGGGGACCCTGGACCCTGATCCCGTGTCAATGCAAAGCAAAGGGTGGATCCACCCTTGGTTGCAGTTAGGGGAGGGGCTGCCAACTTCGAAGGCAGTCCCTGGCCCGGAGACCCAAGCAGAGGGCCTGTGATGTGGTGCCAACCCAGCCTCTGGGGGGCTGGGTCTAAGTCAAGAAGCGGTTGACAAAAGGCTGCCCACGGCCAGGGTGTCAGCTCAGGACTGCTGGAGGCTCTGCTGAGTCATCCCCAGCACAGGGCCCTTGGAAATGGCCGAGCATCCATTCGCCAGGGCACCGGCACCCCGACAATGACGCAACACAGTCCTGGCCACCCGCCTGTCACTCATTTAGTCTCCACGGCCTCCGATGGGACATCAAGTGCACTGGACACGGACACGCCCTGAAGCCAGCCGCCTGGGCCCCGGGGCAGACTCCGAGATCACCCGCTGGATGGAACACTGGGAAGCGCCGGTTCTGATCACGGCTAAAGAGCCATTTAAGAAGAGCTTGCTGCTTGCCGAGCACTGGGCTTGACCTGTAACCCACACAGAGGCCCCATGAGATGGGCATTGTCACTGGAATTTGCAGGTGAAGAAGTGAGCACAGGGAGGCAGGCAGCCGTATTCCTGCAGGGAGACAGGAGGCTGGTTCCCAGATCCCTGTGACCCAGAACCTGCGGGAGCTGCCCGGCCTCCCTGCCTCCGGGGAAGGAAGTGCCTCATCCATCCTCATCCCACAAACAGTCGCCGAAACTTTGGCCAGACTCAGCCCTGGGCCCCACGCTCTGTGGGTAACCACGTGCCTGGTAACCAGGGTGGCTGCTCCTCACGACTCGGTCCTGGGCTCTTTCCTCACCTCAACCGCTTCCTGAGGGCCTGATCCTGAGCCATTGGACGAGCCCCTCCATCCCACCGGGAGCCCCAGCCGGGCAGCCCAGGCCGGCCCCTCCAGGGGCCTGATGTGAAGGGAGCCTTGACCACACAGCCTGCTCTGCCTGCAGTCATCAACAGTCCCGCCGAGGCATTTAGGGCACAATTAGCGGCCCCACATTTACAACCCAGATAAGCTCCTCTTTAATGAGAATACTTTTCCTCCCATTATTTTATGGGCAGCCGGTTAGAGATGCTTAGTAACCATTTAAAACAGCAATAAGGTGGCTGATGGGGAGACGATGGGGCCTGGGCCCTGAGCATCATTTAATGCTGTAAACTCAGTGGAGAAAGCCGAGTCCTCAGAGAGCAGCATGGGAGTCAGTCCAGCACGCAGCTGCCTGGGGTGCACATTCAGAACCATATGAGCCAGCAGAACCTGGGGCCCAGGGCCGGCAGGACTGGGGGCCAGCATGGGAGAACAGCGGACACCCAGGTCCAGCTGGGGAGAGAGAACCCAGCAGAGAAAGGGCTTAAAGGCGCAGCTCCTCAGTAGCTCAGACGGTAAAGAATCTGCCTGCAGTTCGATCGGACCTGGGTTCGATCCCTGGGTGGGAAAGATCCCCTGGAGAAGGAATAGGCAACCCACTCCTGTATTCTTGCCTGGAGAATCCCATGGACAGAGAAGACTGGTGGGCTATGGTCCATGGAGTCAAAAAGAGTTGGACACAACTGAGCCACTAACTCTTTCTTAGCTTCCCTGATGGCTCAGATGATAAAGAATCCACTGCAATGAGGGAGACCCAGTTTCAATCCCTGGGTGGGGAAGATCCCCTGGAGAAGGGAATGGCAACCCACTTCAGTATTCTTGCCTGGAGAATCCCAGGGACAGAGGAGCCTGACAGGCTAGAGTCCATGGGATCAAAGAGTCAGACATGACTGACCAACGATACTTTCACCTTCTTTTCAGAGCTAAGACCAGGGGGAGGTGAGAAGAAGGTGCAGTGAGAGGCAACAGACACGGGGTCCCGCGGCAGAGTGCCAGAGTAACAGTGCAGGTGATGGAGTTTGCCAGCCCCGACACGGTAACCATGACCATGACCTGCTGGAGCTTGAAGCCAGTGCTCTGCACCCTACCTCTGTGCCCTTCAAGGTGAGGACTACACCGATCCCCAACTTACAAAGGAACAGAGGCCCAGAAAAGCATGGAGTTTTAAACCCACCCCAAAGGCATGTTTAGGTGTAATGAGGGTCCTGAACTCGCCTCCGCCTTCACCCCACTTTGAGGACCCCAGGCTGCCCACAGTGGGCAAAGCAGGGAAGTTCAGTTCAGCTCAGTTCAGTCGCTCAGTCGTGTCCGATTCTTTGCGACCCATGAATCACAGCACACCAGGCCTCCCTGTCCATCACCAACTCCCGGAGTTCACCCAAACTCATGTCCATCGAGTCGGTGATGCCATCCAGCCATCTCATCCTCTGTCATCCCCTTCTCCTCCTGCCCCCAATCCCTCCCAGCATCAGGGTCTTTTCCAATGAGTCAACTCTTCGCATGAGGTGGTCAAAACATTGGAGTTTCAGCTTTAGCATCAGTCCTTCCAATGAACCCAGGACTGATCTCCTTGCAGTCCAAGGGACTCTCAAGAGTCCTCTCCAACACCACAGTTCAAAAGCATCCATTCTTCAGCACTCAGCTTTCTTCACAAACCAACTCTCACATCTATATGTGCCCACTGGAAAATCACACGGACCACAGCCTTGTCTAACTCAGCGAAACTAAGCCATGCCCTGTGGGGCCACCCAAGACAGGCGGGTCATGGTGGAGAGGTCTGACAGAATGTGGTCCACTGGAGAAGGGAATGGCAAACCACTTCAGTATTCTTGCCTTGAGAACCCCATGAACAGTATGAAAAGGCAAAATGATAGGATACTGAAAGAGGAACTCCTCAGGTCAGTAGGTGCCCAATATGCTAATGGAGATCAGTGGAGAAATAACTCCAGAAAGAATGAAGGGATGGAGCCAAAGCAAAAGCAATACACAGTTGTGGATGTGACTGGTGATAGAAGCAAGGTCCGATGCTGTAAAGAGCAATATTGCATAGGAACCTGGAATGTCAGGTCCATGAATCAAGGCAAATTGGAAGTGGTCAAACAAGAGATGGCAAGAGTGAATGTCAACATTCTAGGAATCAGAGAACTAAGATGGACTGGAATGGGGGAATTTAACTTAGATGACTATTATATCTACTACTGTGGGCAGGAATCCCTTAGAAGAAATGGAGTAGCCATCATGGTCAACAAAAGAGTCCGAAATGCAGTACTTGGATGCAATCTCAAAAACGGCAGAATGATCTCTGTTCATTTCCAAAGCAAACCATTCAATATCACGGTAATCCAAGACTATGCCCCAGCCAGTAAAGCTGAAGAAGCTGAAGTTGAACGGTTCTATGAAGACCTAAAAGACCTTTTAGAACTAACACCCAAAAAAGATGCCCTTTTCATTATAGGGGACTGGAATGCAAAAGTAGGAAGTCAAGAAACACCTGGAGTAACAGGCAAATTTGACCTTGGAATATGGAATGAAGCAGGGCAAAGGCTAATAGAGTTCTGCCATGAGAACACACTGGTCATAGCAAACACCCTCTTCCAACAACACAAGAGAAGACTCTACACATGAACATCACCAGATGGTCAACACCAAAATCAAATTGATTATATTCTTTGCAGCCAAAGATGGAGAAGCTCTATACAGTCACCAAAAACAAGACCGGGAGCTGGCTGTGACTCAGATCATGAACCCCTTATTGCCAAATTCAGACTTAAATTGAAGAAAGCAGGGAAACTTGGTCCCAAATTCCATTTGGTCTTGTTGATCCCCAGCTGGGCAGGCTGTCTGAGCGCCAGAGCTTGGCTCCTGGCCCCAGACACCCCCAGGTCCGTCCCCTCCCTGCCCCCACCAGATGCACCACCAAGGACAGAGGCTGAGAGAACCCAGCATCCTGGCAGCCAGCCGGGAACCAGCTCCTGCAGGAAGGGGGCTGAGACCCTCGGGGAGCCTGAGGACCACACTCTGCCCCCACCCTCCCTAGGCTCAGAGCCCCCGTTAGCAAGCACCACCCACCCTCTCGTGTAGCCAAGAGAGGGACAGGTGAAGCGGGGCCCAGGCCATGGGCAGAACTTCAGAGCTGAGGCAGCAGGGCCTGGAACCCTGGGGAGGGGGAGGGAAGGTGTACAACCAGGAGCAATTTACCCCCACAGAGACGACTGCAGATCAGAGGGACAGGCAAGCGTTTTCAAACATTAAAGACTTTGGGAACTAAAGCCCCTGTGAGCCCTTCTTGATAAAAATCACTCAGATAAAATGCATCTGACCAAGAGATGAAGCCAGAAAAGAAACTAGGAGTGGAGAAGGATGGAGGGGAAGGGGGAAGGGAAAGAGGGAGAGGGGAGGGGGAAGGGGGAAGGGAGGGGTGAAGAGTGGGGAGGGGAGGGGAGGGGCGGGGATGAGGGAGGGATTACGCACAGAAATACAGACGGACATACACACACACATCCGAAATTGAGGTGAGTCCATATTAACAGGTAACTAAGACTTTTAAACAACTTAAGGAACACAGTCCCACTGGAATGGTAACTTCATAAACCTCGGCAAAAATAATATAAGCAACAAAACTTGGCAAGGGGGCAAGGGAGAGCTAAAAAGAGGTGTAAAAACTAGATAACTGCGTTTTCCTCCAGCTGTTAGTCCTTATGGTCCAAAATCAGGGAAGAAAATTATCTTAAATAATAATGACTCTGTGCTTTAATGGTTTTTATAATTTATTTCCTTATTCTTAGAGAGATCATTTAGGAGTTAATATCTCTTGTGGCTAAAAAAATGACCTGAAGTTCAACAAATCTTTCCATTTTGTATCTTTTTCCTCTGTTAAATTCCAACGGACTGAAATTTATATTAATTCATAATTTTGAAGGCATGATTAACTAATCCCATTCTCACGAAAGGGCTTATATGAATCTACTTCTGTAGATTCTCCACCTGCCATACAGCTGATACCCACCCCTTGTGAGTTGTATTCAAGCCTGAAGAGCTGTCTGGAAAGATGGTCACTCGAGGGAGAGCAAGTTTTTTGTGTGATTCACAGAAAGAAGCTGTGTATCTCACACATTTTAACTGTTGCCTTCAGGACTGAAAATTTAAGTAGGTCATCGAGGACCCAATATTTTCCCATCTTTCTACACTGTTCTTCTCAGAATAGCTCACTCGTGGTTGCAAAGTGGCTGCAACTATTCCATTAATCACATCTAGAGAGAAGAGTAGAAAGAAAACCTTATCTTTTCCTGTGTGTCTTTCAATAGCGGACGGAGAGTGAATTTTTCAAAGATGGATATGGTCATGTCCCCCTCCTCAAAAGCTCTGGGCATGTGACCTTGATCGTCCTTCCCTGTGAACTGAGCTCGCCTCGGGCACCCACTCCCAATGGAGAGGACACGCTGTGACCCACAGGAGGTCGTAAGGAGGCTTGTGGCCTCTGGAGCACTCTCTTGGACACTCAGTCTCCACGTCCTCCCTTTGGGGCACCCCCTCTGCAGACCCAGCCCCCTCACTGGGGGAGCCTCAGCTGCGTGGAGAGGTGGGTAGTTTTGGTGAGAGTCCCCACAGCCCAGGCACCAGACATATGAGCAAAGGCCCCTCAGGAAGTTTCTAGCACCTGCCAATCAACCCACTCCTAGCCAATGGAGTCTCCCCTGTTGAGGCCCCAGGGACCGAGGAGAAGAGACACCCCCCAGTCCCAATCCCTGACCCCAGAACCCAAGAGCAAGGTGGTCCCTGTCTCATGCCCTGTGTGTGGGCTTGTGACGACAGACAGCTGGGAAGCTGTGAACTGGGAGATTATTTCTGCGTGGCAGGAATTCAGGTCATTTGTTGCTTTCTTTGTGTGTTCATTAAGCTCAGTCATGTCCAGCTCTCTGCAACCCCATGGACTGTGGCCCAGCAGGCTCCTCTGTCCGTGGGGTTCCCCAGGCAAGAGTACTTCAGTGGTTGTCATTTCATACTCCAGGAGAGCTTCCCGACCCAGGGATCGAGCCCATATCTCCTGTGTCTCCTGCGTCGGCAGGCGAGTTCTTTACCCCTGAGCCACCTGGGAAGCCCTTCCTTCTTTATACATGGCTTGAATTAGTTTAATGAGTAGCTACAGCTCTTGTGAAAACAACAATGCCATTACTTGTTGAAAATGACCTTTCCATTGCATTGCGCGATCCATCAGAGAACTGATTTCACCTCAAGTTACGTCTGCAAATCTGCGTTTCCGCATCCCGAGTTTATTTGAAACTGCATTCAGTGGTGTGAGACTGCCTCGTCCCCGGAGGGCAGTCTGTCCGGGGCTGGGGAGAGTCGCCCACAGAATCAAACCCTTTGCAGCCGCTCCTGCCGCTGATGAGGACAAATTACCCAGTTTTGAATGCAAGTGGCCTGATTCTCCAGATAATTGTTTGTGTTCCAAACCACTTTGTACTGCACTCCGTTGGACAAATGCTTCTTGCCTCTGCCAGTTTGGGTGAAGGGCTTAATTCCCTGAAAAATCAGCTTGGCCTGCTGGTGTATGTCAATGCCCTTCCCAGGGAAAGCAGTCCTGGCTCCTGTTACTCAAGAGCTGCTCTGTCTCTCAGCACCAGAATATCATCCTAATTAAAAACCTCTCTGCTCCAAATAGCTCCCTTTACTTAAGGCTGTTTCTTTCCCTAATCACAGCAAAGCTGTTCCAAAGTCACTTTTTTTACATAAGACCCATATGTCTGCACTCTAGCCCATTAATGGGACCGACCCAAGAACAAAACAGAGAGAAAACATTTAATGGCATGTAACTGCGAGTTCTCGGAGTGAAGGAAAACACCATCAAAGTCTGTTTACCAATATGTTTATCAATGGGTCAGGTGCATTAAAGGGATGCATGGTAATCATCGGGAAATTTGATAAATGAGTGGAAGATAAAGGAACCGAATGTAAATGGAACTTGTTTGATGTTTCAGGGCATTTTTCGGCAGGCTGGAAAAATTGTCCTTGGCAGAAAGCACCGAGGCTGAAATCTAGGATAGGCTGTTGCCTGAGAGCCCGGGCTGTGGAGTCAGATGGGCTGGGTTCATCCAGGCGGCACCTCCTCCAGGCTGCAAGACCTTGGGCGGGTTACGGACCATCTGGGCCGAGGGATGGAACCCTGGGGCTGTGTGGTTGATCACACGAGACAATCTCTGTAAGGCACCGGCCAGGAGACTGGCTCACAGCCTCACACAATGACTGTTGGCTCACGTTATCTGACCCGCACCCCCAATTAGCCAGCAGTGACCGAGTTCCCCGTCACAGGAAGACATCTAACCAGGGGTGGGCTGGAGCCAGCTTGCACAACTCAAGATTATCAGCACCCTTCCCAGCTCAGTATCCAGTGGCACACGGGGGTGCCTCGAAATGGGCCATAGTGGAATGTCTACACCAGGGAAACTGGCAGAGTGTAAACCAAGGCTCTCTTCCCCATAGGAAGTGAAAAGTGAAAGTGTTAGTCACTCAGTGGTGTCCAACTCTTTGTGACCACATGGACTGCAGCCCGCCAGACTCCTCTGTTCATGAGATTCTCCAGGCGACAATACTGGAGTGGGTAGCCATTCCTTTCTCCAAAGGATCTTCCCGACCCAGATATCGAACCTGGGTCTCCCACATTGCAGGCAGATTCTTTACCACTGAGCCACTGGGGAAGCCTGTTTCCACATAGGGTGGCCATTAAATATTAACTGGCACATCTTGGACCCAACAGAAGAGAGATGAAAGGGAACCACTTAGGGAACCCTGAAGCATTGGATGTTGGGGGGAGGGTAGTGCATCCACCCACGTGACCTTGAAGAGTCACCCCCTTGACCTTCAAACACAGCAGACGTTTCAGAGCACTGGGGACAGAGCACTGGGGGCAGAGCTGGGCAGTACTGTCAGAGCTGAGCTGAACTCACCCATTTTAGAGATGGGAGAGTTGAGGCTGGAACCTGCTCAGGACATGAGAGCCAGGACTGGAGCTCAGCCCCTCCTTGGTTCATGGTCTTTGCCTCTTTCGCTCACCAGGGAGCCCCTCTTGTCTGCCACCCTGGACCCAGAGGCACTGAGAGACCCTAAAGACATCTGAAGAGCGGTGGGCCCCAGCAGGTGTGTGCCCAGGACACAGGGGACAAGCTGTGGGGCCTCGATTGAGCTTCTGGTCTGAGATTTGTGCTTTTCCACGATAACTACAAGAATCAAAGCAAACAGGCGCTGGATGCCCCAGATGAACCCATGTCATTAAACCCCACTGGAAAACAGCTTAAAAAGAAAAAAGATTCCATTGATTTCCGTATTCATTTGCACAAGCTGCAGAGCCTCTTTCTTTTATTTTTATCAGGGAACATGTTGAACCAGCCCTCCAAATTAAGGAAATAACTTTATGAACTCCAGTTTTACGTTTTCTTATTTTAGAAATATTCATTGCCTTCCTATGTGTCCCTCATGTCCTTATATAAAAGCATTTTTCTCTCCCATTTGCCAATTTTTAATGATTTTTCTTTCCTTCTACTTACAACAAAGCCATCATTTCAAATTAATTAAGTTTTCATTAAAATGTATGATTGTAATGTCCCAGGTACTGAAGAGTGATTTTGTTTCTGGGAGAACAAGCCTGCAAGAAAAACACTATAAATTTTGCAAGTTGACACTTTCAACCCAGTTCCTTCCTCCAGCATCTGGCACAGGGAATTTGTACACAGTAGGTTTCAAATAAATGCTTGGGAGAAGAGCCAATGGGAGCTGTAAGTATTAGAATCGTTAATAAAGAGGGCACATTTATAGAGGGTTTTCAGAAGCGTGCAGCTACTCTGCATACGCCATTTCATTCTGTTCCAGCCCTTCTCTGACTGTCATCGTTCAGTCGTGAAGTTGTGTCAGACTCTGCGACCCCATGGACTGCAGCTTGCCAGGTTCCTCTGATGTAGACCCATATATGTCCTTTTTTTTTTTTTTTTACTGTTTAATGTGAAAATCAAGACCCAGAATGTGAAGTCATTCACCAAAGAGCACAAAGGATGAGGCAGAGTTGCCACTTGAACAGGGGTCTTTCCACCTCTAAGTGCATTTGAGTAGGGGATTTGAAGGAGGGGTGGGGTCTTGGTACCAGAAGAAGTGAGGCATCTCTTAAGTAAGCTCCCCCACTCTCACTCCCAGACCATGGTGGTCCTCAGTTTGGGGCATGGCTATTTGCCGGGGTCCAGCCCCAGCTGATCCAGGGTATTCGAAGGAGAGACGGCATAGGCGAGGGTCAGGGAACAACTGCTTAATTAAACGTTAATTAAGGATATAAAGAGTAATGGAATAAGGATAGCTCAGTAGGAAAATTCAGTGGAGAAAAGAGGCTGAGTAGCTTGGTTTACGCGGGGGACCAATAAAACTTCAAGACAAGAAGCTTGCACCACTTACGTAGGCCGCAGGCGTCCTTCCGTTCTCCCGAAGGAGAGGAGACACTGAGGCCTCCCCGGTCGGATCTTAGAAGCCCAGGCATAATTAGCAAGCATGGTGGGTTCCGTGCTCCAGATGGAGACTCAACCAGAGTGAGAGAGAGAGAGACATGGGGAGACCAGTATTTCGAGAAACTGATCCCAATTCTTTATTTTCCATGGTCTACTTTTATACACTGAGATGTTATGCAAAAGTCACGCAGGGTCAGCAGTCCTGACTTTTATTAAAGTCAGGTGCTTCATACAAATGTATACAGAGGTCTTAGGGGTGTTACATCATCTTCTGGCCGGGGGGCCTGCTGACAATTTACGACCCTCTCCTTGTGACAGCGGTCAGTCAACCAGGACACTTATTTCTCCAGGGGTGATAATTCTTAAAACAGACGCCACCCAAATAAAGTTACATTCCTATAGGGTGAGGGTGTAGTGGGTTTTAGTTAAGGAAAGAATTTACTTAGCCTAAGGTCTAACGTGATTTATATCAAAGGTTAATACTTATTTCTTTTATATATTCATTAATGTGTGTAAGGGCAGGGGATGTGGAGACTGAGCAACAAACATTGGCTCAACAAATGAAAAACCCTTCACCAATATGATTTCTAATCAGCCCATTACACTTATACTAATAATTTTCTAACTTTTCTAAGGAACCTGTTTTTAGAAGGTTTAAAGCATCTCGTGCCTCTCATGGTTGGGAGGCTGTGAGCAATCACATGTGGCCGGACAAGCCTGTCAGGCAGGCTAGAGAACCTTCAGAGGAGTTTGTAGGTTAAAACACTCCTATCACGCGCAGGAATTATTATTAACTGGAGCTCTAAGTTAACTCCTTCTCCGAAAGAGGTGGTGGGGGACAGCCCCCCGTAAAGTCAGAGGTGTAGGTGAGAGCACAAAGTAGTAAAGTAGGCAGGCTCTGGTTATGGGGGTAGATGCTCGAGGATTTCCAGGGGGACTCCTGAGGCTCGATCCCGCCTTTGCGTATGTCGAGCCTCCTTCCTCATGACCTTTGCCATGGGCGGAGTGCCTCACGCCGGCCCCCAACAGCTATTTTCTTTCCAAGACCAGCAAGTTTGATTCAAAATCAGTCATTTTCATGTTTTAAGAATACCAAGGAGCTTAGAAAATGTGAAGGTTGGAGGAAAGACAATTCCCACGTTGTTTAGGAAAGATGGAAATTGACCTTAATTTTGAGGACCACTAAAACTTCTGCTATTCACTCCCTTTTAGTAAGACTGCTTTCACGGTACTGATGGGCGGCCAGGTACCGTGATGGGGATAGAGACTTCAGTGAAACCTCCAAGTGTTCTCAGACACTTGGAGTCTCGGTGGGAGAAAAAAAGGTGGGAAACGGCAACCTGGATGATTGAAGAGATCACAGATGTTTCTGTCTTGGCATCTTGCAGACTTGGTCTTGAACCTCCTCGGGTGAAAACTCTGAGTCTTAGGAGCATTTCTGTAGCCTACGAGCCTCGTGGCTGATAGGATGGACACAGGAAGCCAATCTGGGTTGTTTAATGCAAATATGACAAATTTCTTCTCTGTTCAGTTTTGAGTTTTACACTCTCCTTCTCCGAGCGCCTGTCCTCATGTCTGCCTTATTCTGCTCCCCAGGCAGAGTGGACACACATATCCCCATCTCATCCTGTTCCCTGAGTCGAACATTCCTGCCGACGGGTCTGTCTTGGGCACCCTCAAAGTCACACCAGCAGGACAACGGCCGTCTCTACCTCACCAGCCTGGAGGTGAAACACTCAAGGAGGCACCTTGAAGATGCCAAAGCTGCCTGCTGGGCCGGCCAGCCTGCCCCGAGCCCACTGTGGTACGTCCTCCAACTAGAGCTCAGGGCGGCGTGGTCAGTGGGGAGCGCTGTGGCAGACAGGCCGTGGGTCCAGCACCCCAAATCCTGCCTGGGTGTTAGGCATTGTCTCACCTTGGTCACAGTTAGTCCTCTGGCTCCACAGGTAATGCCCATAAGATGCCACCTTGCAGGTTCTGAGTAACTCAGTGAAGTGGCACACTTGTAGGGGGCACCATGGAAAGTGTGTGCCAATGTCAAGATCCCATCAGATGACAGCTGGTCCATACCAAAGAGACAAAGGCAGACATTCTGTTAACGCAGCACTACCTGAGTGGGCTGGGCGGGCCCCCCGATCCTTCCCAGGGAACGTGGAATTGAGCCCAAGAACAATCTGTGTCTTCCAGGAGCTGGACTTGTACCATCAGGTCAGGGGCTGCAAGAGGCCAGGGGGCAGGGACACAACTGCAGAAAGAGGTGCACGTGGAGACCAGGGAGAAAGTGAGGAGGGACACGCATGCTTCTCCCGATCTGACTGCGATCTGACCCCGACCCGACGCTTCCCCTTTCCCAGGGTCCAGTCCACACTCCTCCCTGCACCACAGGAGACACTCAAGAGTCCCCGTAAGCAGCTCCTGTTTCTTGCTTATGGTTTTTCGCTTCTGCTATTTGCGAGCAAATGACTTCACTTGCTGCCATGAAGAAGGCAGCCAGGCGAGCTCGCATCTCATGAGCTCAGCTCCCTTCCCTCCACCACCCTCTGCAAGCAGACCCACCCAGCAGACGACATTTCACCCTAAAGTAAACCATCGCCCCCTCCACCCCAAGCAAGGCTGCAGGGAGGGGGCCCAGAACCCACTCGGAGCCCTACTAAGCTCTGGAGAAGCCAAATTCTCATTGCAGGAGGCCCCAGGGCCCTCGCAAACATGTGATGTTCCCCCAGGGGAACTGCACCTGCACGGACGAGGCAGGCAGAGGAGGTGAGGGGGCCTGAGGCTCAGCTGGCTGCCACCGCCATGAGCTGCAGGACACTTGCCAGAGCCCCCCCACCACCACCTGCTGCTGCCTGGACATCTCCCTGCCCCGGCCCGGCCTCCCCTGTGCCCTGGGCATGGCCTGTGCTCCAGACTCCAGCTCCCACTTGGCCGCTGCACACAGAGTGGCCAGGTCAGGATGACAGGCCACTGCAGGTCAAGGTCAGAGCCCGGGGCGCTGCCCCCTCCAGATGGCACTGAGTGTCAAGACACCCCCATCTGTTGCAGCAATGGCCCGTTGGCTGGAATGAAACCCACAGAATTTATGCTTCTTGATTCCTGGTGACATTATTTAAATTGCCTCTGATTTATCACTAACTCAATATGCATTGTCATTTTTAAGTAATTACAGAAAATATTGTAATCTAAGTGCTATTACATCAGGAGCACAGCTCCAAATAAATACCGCCTCTGCCTTCAGTCACCGGGGTAATCTGAATCGATACCTACTGATGTTCTCTGACTCGAACATGGTGAGCGGTCCCGGAAGCCCCTTTGCTAGGGTGTAAATCCTCCTTCACTAGGGAACTACTGCTTCCCTGGTGGCTCAGCTAGTAAAGAATCTGCCTGCCGTGCCAGAGACCTGGGTTCGATCCCTGGGTTGGGAAGATTCCCTGGAGAAGGGAAAGGCTGCCCACTCCAGCATTCTGGCCTGGAGAATTCCAGGGACTGTATAGTCCATGGGGTCGCAGTCGGACACGACTGAGCACCTTTCTCTTTCACTAGGGAACACGGGTCGGCGGCAGCTCGCTCCCCCTCACATGCTTCCATAGGGGCCGGTCTTCTCCGGGCCCTGCAGGCTGCCCTTTGGGCCAGTGCCCCTCAGGATGGGTTCAGCCCCAGCCCCTGCCTGAGACACATAAAGGCCACTCTACCCTGGTGCCTTTATCAAGCATTTCATTTATGTCAGTACATCTCATGCCCAGGCGTGCGCCACATCCAAGGAAGGATACCAGGAAAGAAGATGTGGGGAGTTCCCTGGTGATCCAGTAGTTAAGAAGCCACTTTCCAATGCAGGGGACATGGGTTCGATCCCTGGTCAGGGAATTAAGATCCCACATGCCCTGGGCCAACTACTGAGCCTTCTCACAGCGACATAGAGCCCACGTGTCAAAACTAAGGCCAAAAGAGTCAAAAACAAAAAAACGGTTGTGACCCCCACCTAAGCAATGTACTGAGTCCCACCTGAAGAGCTTGATGCAGGTGTTTAAATAATGAGATGGTTTGAAGTGTGGTTCTGGTCTGCTTCTTGCTGACTGGGTGGCCCTGCGACAGTCCTAACCTCTCTGAGCCACGTTACCCTTGAAAGCCAGGACCCCTGTCTTCTTCCCTTTGCAACTGGTTGAAATGACATCTGAGTTGATGAAGAAGAATGCATTTTCAGGTTGCAAAGCACTGTAGAAGAACACAGAGCTGACATTATAATAGAAGGGCCGTGACTCAAAGAAAGAGTCCATTAAGGGTCAGAGGAGCGAGAAGAACTCTTCATAGAAACACACGCCGTCCCACTGACCTTCTTGAACATGAAAGCAGAACTCATAAAAGCACTTAATATAAACAATAATTTTAAAAATGGGATCTGTTTCTGCAAAACTGTCATTGAAAGAAGGAAATAGAAGATGGGACAGAGGTTGGTACATAGTCAATGTCCAAAAATTCTTGTTGCTTGAACAAGCAAGAAGAGAGACGAGAGAATCCATGAGCCCATCGAGAAGCAGATGGTGAGAAACAGGAAGAAAGAGAGAGAAGCACCACAAAGGAGAGAGCCCCCCAGGACCTGGGGAGCGGGGCTGTTGGAGGGTGACCTGGACAACCAAAGACGCTCCAGGGTGAGGGACAAAAGCTGAAAAATGGGACTGGGGTAAAAGCCAGAACTCCCCTCATCACAACACAGGGATGTTCTAATAACAAAATCAATCCTCAGAACGTGAAGCAGCTCCAGATGAAGCTGATTGCATGGAACAATCTGACTACAACTAAGAGATTTACGTTTAGGATGCTTAAAGCAACAGCAGAATTGAGTGAGGGAGAAAGTCCCCTTAAAAGCACACAAACGATCGAAAAATGAAAAAGGCACATAAGCAATAACAACGGACTTTTTCAAAGCAATTAGAAAACTAGGGGGGAAATTCAAAGTTCTTGAAATAATACATGGGATAAAAAGAACACATTTTAGGCAGAATACAGTTAAAGAGAGAATTAGTAAATTGGAAAGGATATTGAGAATTCACCTTGAATACCACCTGGAGAGACATGATTTATGTGGTCATATAGATGCGGACAGTATGAGCACCTCCCCTCCCCCCGCCACACACACACACACACACACACTGCATTTCATCAGGTCCATATGCATTTTTTCATCCTTTAACATTTCTGAAATTGGAATACCTGTTACAATTGAAAGTCACTTACAACCACTCCTAGTCTAGATGGGAGACAGCTCCCAAGAGAAGTTGCATTTGCCCTGCCAGGCATGGGAGAGTACCACTGACCCACACCCACGGGAGGTTAAAATGCACTGTTAAGACTCGAATTCAAACAGCAAACCCGAGTGTGTAGACTTGATTTAAAATCTCAGGGGAGAGAGCAGTGTTCCTTGCTCCCTCCTTCAACACAGTGGGTTTCTTTCTCATTTACGGCAAGGCTGCAGCCCTTTGGGGTCCCATCTTTATGCACATGTCTCCAATCAGACTCTTCACCTTGGGTGTGTTTTTTTTAGGGACGCATGAAGGAGAAAGTGCACCAGTGCCGAGGGCAGAGATGGACACCTGGGATGTTGCTGGTCCCAAGATGGGCTTCACTCCAGGACATCCATGTGGATGCAGTGCCAAGCAGTAGCCGTGAACCTCACTGTGATGTGATAGGAAGTTTAAAAGAAGGAGGAAACACGCCACTTGATGTCTCCTAGCCACTGCTGAGTCACTTCCGTCGTGTTTGACTCTTTGTGACCCCATGGACTGTAGCCCGCCAGGCTCCTCTGTCCATGGCATTCTCCAGGCAAGAATACTGGAGTGGGTTGCCACTTCCTTCTCCAGGAGATCTTCCCAACCCAGGGACTGAATCCACGTCTCCCAATCCCCTGCACTGCAGGCAGATTTTTTACTGCTGAGCCGCTGGGGTAGCCTGAAGTCTCCTAGAGCCCCATGTGAATAAGTTTATGAAAGTAAACATCAAGGCAAGAAGTAAGACTGAATTTAGCAATTGTTTCATCCAAGAGCATTGAGCAATTCCTCTGAAGATCTGTTAAGCCCCCTTCCTCAGAAGCCTCAACAGCAGCCCCTGAATTGTGCAGAACCTTTCCCAGGAATCCTGAGTCTGACAACTTGTCCCAAAGACCCTTCCTCACCCAGCCGCTCTGACCACACCCCTTCCACAACCAGGATATATAAAAGCCGTTTCACCCGCTTCCATCCCTCTTCTCTGCAGCAGGCTTGGAGCCTCAAGTCTCTACCTCACTTGGGGAGGAATTGGTCTTAAGTTTTATTAAAAATTATAGTCTGCATTTTTCCAACAAGTGTATTTATTTCTGTGTGATTTGCCATGTTATGTGGCAAACATTATGTTTGTGGAACAGCATATAAATGAGATATATTACCGCCTGCAAAGCAGCAGTTTATCAACAACCATAGCAAGTGTTGGCGATCTGGAAGCAAGGCTGAAACATTTTACATCCTAATACACTAGGTTTTTAGTTTTATAGGCATTTTTCTAGATTTTAGATACAGTCTAGGAAATTGGTTGAGAGTTTTGGATGGATATATAATGCATTATAAAATTTTCCCTTTTCAAATGGTGGGAAATACACTCTTGGTTAACACATTTACACAGAACTGACTTTCAGTGGTTCACAGGGGACAGACAGGAGAAAGGGAAGCCTGGATTAAGTATGCGCATTTCCTTAGAAAAAATGTATAGTTAAATATTAATGTTTAAAATTTTAAGGAAAAACCACTAAGATCATACAATTAAAATATATAACCTCCAAACCAACAAAGAAAAAAACCAAATTTATAAAGTATTATTAATCCCATAGAAGGCAAAAAGGGAAAAGAAAAGAAAATGGTTAAAAACAAAAGAACACAGAATAATCTTGATATAACTCTAAATATATAAGGAATCACAATATATGCAAAATGATTAAAATCATGGAATAAAAGTTCCAAAGTATGATAATGGATTTTTAACCATTACCCATTACTGATTATAAGAAACATGTGTGCAAGCTAAGTGTGTGCATGCCGAGTCGCTTCAGTCGTGTCCGACTCTTTGCAACTCTATGGACTGTAGCCCATCAGGCTCCTCCGTCCATGGGATTCTTCAGGCAAGAATGCTGGAGTGGGTTGCCATGCCCTCCTCCAGGGGATCTTCCCGACCCATATAAGAAACATATCAGAAAGCAAGTCACACAGAGAAGCTGAAAATAAAGAGACGGAAATATACACATAAGAAAAAATACTGCATAAAAGAAAGGGATGTAGCAAGACAGAGGGAATATTATTTAAGCCAAAAAGATTTAATGGGGATTAAAAAATGAACGTTATATAGTAAAAAACAAAATAAGACTAAAATAATAAAAGCCATGAACTTGTAGGAAATTTTTCCAAATCTACAATTATTATGAGAGATTAATTTATAAGGAATTAATAAGATACTGGCTTCAAGCATGGTTTTCAGAGCTTCTAGCAAGTAACAGGGCTTCCCAGGTGACAGTGGTAGGAAGGAGCCTGCCTGCTGACGCAGGAGCCGCAAGAGACAAGGTCCAGTCCTGGGTCGGGAAGGTCCCCGCAGGAGCCGCAAGAGACAAGGTTCAGTCCTGGGTCGGGAAGGTCCCCGCAGGAGGGCATGGCGACCCACTCCAGGATTCTTGCCTGGAGAATCTCATGGACAGAGGAGGCTGGCGGGCTACAGTCCGTGGGGTCGCAAAGAGTCAGACATAATTTAGCAACTGAGCACACACACAATATATCAAACACATTTAATAAGGATTTGAAATGTATAGGAAGTGGCATAGGAACTAGAACAGCCAAGACAACTGAGGGGAAAAAAGAACAAAGTCAAAAGAGCCTCACTGATTTCAAAATGCACTATAAAGCCTCAGTCATCAGGATGACTTGGTATTGGCAAAAGGATAGACATTTAGATCAGCGGAACAGAGTAGAGTCCAAAAACCGATCCACAGGAATGTGGGGAATTGATTTCTGAAAAAAGTGCAAAGGCAATTCAACCAATAAAGGGGAGCCTTTCCAACAAGTAGGCATCCATCTGTGTGCCAGAGGAGAGAAAGAGAAGAGAGAGGCGGCTTGACCCACGTCTGCAGCTTTTACAAAATTCAACTCAGAATGTATCAAAGACTTGCATGTAAAGTGTCAATTATAAAACTTCTCCAGGAAAGCAGAGGAGAAAATCTCTGTGACCTTAGGTCAGGCAGAGAATTTTTAGGTACCACACCAAGAGGACCTAAAACAAACAAACAAACAAAAAAATATACATATATATATGTAAATGAGACATTTCAAAAATTAAAAACTTTTGCTCTGGGCATGACACGGTTAAGAGAATGAAAAGACCAGCTCAGGCTTAGAGAAAATATTTGCACATCACATAGCCCACAATAGACTTGTATCTGTAATACATGAAGCGCTATGAAAATTCAGCAATAAGAAAACAACACCACAAATTTTAAAAAGCAGGCAAAAAAAAAAAACTTGAGCTGACATTTCACCGAAGAAGATACCTGCGTGGCACACGAGCACACACACAGGGGCTCAGCATCAGTGTTCACGAGGGAAAGGCAGATTAAAACCACAAGGAGATAACACTTTCATCCATCCTTGTTGAAACTAGCACAAAGCCAACAACAACCACAAGGCCAGGGGATGGTCAGGCTGCAGGAAGAGCAGCTGAACTCCTCACTCACGGCTGGTGGGGATGCCAAACGGTACCCTCACTATGCAGAGCGGTGTTTCTTATAAAAATACCATTTCTTGCAACATTCAATATACAGTCACTAAATGACCCAGCCAATGCATTCCTTGATGTAACAAGAAATTACAACCTCGAGTCACACAAAAATATGAACATAAGAATTTATGGCAGTCCCAAGCTGGAAACTGGAGCCCCAATACTTTGACCACCTGATGCGAAGAGCCGACTCATTGGAAAAGACGGTGATGCTGGGAAAGATTGAAGGCAAAAGGAGGAGAGGTCGACAGAGGGTAAGACGGTTGGATGGCATCTCTGACTCACTGGACGTGAATTGAGCGAGCTCCAGGAGACCGTGGAGGACAGAGGAGCCAGGCGCGCTGCAGTCCACGGGGTCACAAAGAGTCAGACACGACTCGGTAACTGAACAAGAAAGCTGGAGACAACCCAAATGTCCTCCAACAGACAGACAGACAAAGACGACTGAGTTAACATGGCCAAGATCCAGAAACCTACACCAAACTTGCGAAGCCACTTCAGTGGAGACATGGACTGTATTTGTACAAAGAAGTACACCCAGAAACACAAAAAGTGCTCCTGACGCACAGCAGCAAATGGGCAACAGAGCCGCATTCTGCCAAGTAGCGGGGGTCTGACCACAAGGCTATGTGCAGCGCTCCATTTCAGTAACATTCTGAAAAAGCGATGTTTAAGGATGGAGAACAGATTCAATGCAGCCAGGACTTGGGGGCAGGGAGAGGAACGGGTCACGGAAGAGCAGCGGGGGCGCTCGGGATCTGCCGCAAGCCCTCTGAGACTTCACTGCCGTGTATACACGGCTATTTGTCGAAATGCATTGCTCTACACGATAAAATTTAACTCTACTACATGTAAATTTTTATTTTTAAAAAAATAAGGAGATACACCCAACTCAGACACCAAAACTGGAAAAGACAGTATAAAAAGAGAAAATTATAAAGCCATCTTACACAGAAATACAAAAAAGATACCAGCAATATGTATGAAGCACTGAATATCATTACCAAGTAGTTCATGGGAATTCTGAAACAGCTCAGCATCAGAAAAGCTATTACTGTGATACCCCAAAAATAACAGGATAAACAGGAACAAATACCATGACCTAAATAGATGCCAAAAATGGCATCTGATAAAATCCAATGCCCACTCTGGACATGAATGCTTAGCAGAGAGCAGAAGGTGACTTTTTTAGGGTGAACCAGACTCTCAGAAAACTACTGCAAGCCGTAGGAGTCTCTGTTAGAGGCAGCAGCCGGAAAAGGAAGCTCTTTCTCATCGCTTCTCTCCTGTCTTGTACTAGACATCTCCACAAGCAGGAAAAACAAAAAACAAAGGGAAATGATCAAATACAAACATTACATTATGAAAGTGAAAGAAAGTGAAAGTCACTCAGTTGTGTCCGACTCTTTGTGACCCCATGGACTATACAGTCCATGGAATTCTCCAGGCCAGAATACTGGAGTGGGTAGCCTTTCTCTTCTCCAGGGGACCTTCCCAACCCCGGGATTGAACCCAGGTCTCCTGCATTGCAGGCAGATTCTTTATCAGCTGAGCCACAAAGGAAACCCATGGACTGTAGCCCGCCAGGCTCCTCTGTCCATGGAATTCCCCAGGCAAGAGTACTGGAGTGGGTTGCCATTTCCTTCTACAGGGATCTTCCCAACCCAGGGATCAAACCTGGGTCTTCTGCATTGCAGGCAGATTCTTTACCAACTGAGCTACTAGGGAAGCCATTACATTATGAAGGAAGGGACAAAAATCTTCATAATTTAGAAACTATATCATTTCATGTTTTATCAAATGGATATGCTGAGACAACTCAGAAAGCATATGTTCACTGAGAACATTTCATCAGGACAAGTGGAAACCCAGCACCCACCAGGAGCCACTCCCGTTACCCCAACTTCTCGCCCTCCCACTCCTGTCCTTGTTGTTCAGTCACTAAGTCATGTCCAACTGTGCAACCCCACGACTGCAGCATGCCAGGCCTGCCTGTCCTCCACTGCCTCCCGGAGCTTGCTCAAACAACTCATGTCCATGGAGTAAGTGGTGCCATCCAGCCATCTCATTCTCTGTCACCCCCTTACCCTTTTGCCTTCAGTCTTTCCCAGCATCAGGGTCTTTTCCAGTGAGTCAGCTCTTCACATCAGGTGGCCAAAGTATTGGAGCTTCAGCTTCAGCATCAGTCCTTCCAATGAACATTCAAGGTTGATTCCCTTTAGGATGGACTGGATGGATCTCCTGGCAGTCCAAGGGACTCTCAAGAGTCTTCTCCAATACACAGTTTAAAAGCATCAATTCTTCAGTGCTTAGCTTTCTTTACAGTCCAGCTCTTATATCCATTCATGACTATTGGGAAAACCATAGCTTTGACTAGATGGACCTTGGTCGGCAAAGTGATGTCTCTGCTTTGTAATACGTTGTCTAGGTTTGTCAAACCTTTTCTTCCAAGGAGCAAGGGTCTTAACTTACTGTCTTTCTCTAAGATTTGCCTGTCTGGGACATTCCACTGAAAGAAGAGTTATACAACACGTGGTCATCTGTGTCTAGCTTCCTTCACTGAGCTCTGGGTTTTCGGTGTTGTCCTGCTGTAGTATGCTAGCATGTCATTTCATTCTGTTGCCAAACAGTGTTCCATTTTCTGCACATAGTACTTTCTATTTATTCATTCATCAGCTAATGAACACTGAGGTGTTTCCACTTTGGGGCTCTCATGAATAACGCTGCTCTCAGCTTTTGTGTACAAACTGCCGTGTGGACACTTGTCTTCCTTGCTCTCAGGAATGAACTGAGGAGTATAATTGTTGGGTCATCTGGCAATTCTATTTCACTTCAGAGAAAATGCCTCTTCTGTAGCCCGCCAAGGCTCTTCTCTCCATGGAATTCTCCAGGCAAGAATACTGGAGTGTGTTGCCATTTCCTTCTCCAGGGGATCTTCCCAACCCAGGGATCGAACCTGAGACTCCTGTGCTGCGGGTGGCTTCCTTACCATGGAGCTATTGGAGAAGCCCTCTCTTAGCTCAGGCTGCTTTAACCACAGACCACGGATCAGAGGCCTAACCAGCCGTTGTGCTGCAGGCTGGGAAGTCCTGCATCAGGGTGGGGTTCTGGTCTGCACTTTTTCCCTGTGTCCTCAGAGCTGGAGAGAGTCATCCCGTGTCTCCCATCTTCTCTTACAAGGCACTCATCCAATCATGAGGACCCCACCCTCATACCCTCATCACTTCCCAAAGCCTCACCTCCAGACACCCTTGACTCAGGGATTAGGGCTTCAGGGTATGAATGGAGAGGTGGCACAAACATCTAGTCCCCAGCATTGACAGCCTGTTTACCAAGGAAGCTGTGCCATTGTGAGATTCGACCAGTAGTGCCCGAGGATTCCAATTTCTCTACATTATCCCCAGCATTTGTCAGCATCTATCCTTTTTTATTATACTGTCCTAATGGGTTTGAGGTGGTAACTCATTGTGATTTTGACGGGCATTTTTCTGATGACTAATGATGTTGAGCAGCTTTCCATGCACTTATTGGCCATTTGTTTATCTTCTTTGGAGAAAGGTTTATTCAAATCCTTGCCTATTTTTAATTGGGCTATTAATCTTTTTACAACTGAGTTTAAAAGTTCTTCATATGTGCTAGATACAAGTCCCTTCTGTGGTTTGCAAATATATCCAAATATATCCTTTCATTCTGCAAATTGTCTTTTCCCTTTCTCGGTCATGTTCCATGCAGAATGAAAGTTTTTGGTTTTGATGAAGCCCAACTAATCTGTTTGTTTGTTTGTTTGTTTTGCTTGTGCTTTGATGTAGTAGCTAAGAAACCACTGATTTTTCTAGTCCAAGATCATAAAGCTTTACACCCACATTTTTTTTCATAGTTTCAGCTCTTACAGTTTCATAGTTTTAGCTCTTACAGTTAAGAGCTAATTTTTATCTGCTTTACATTTTGAGTTGATTTTTATCTGTGTTGTGAGGTGAGGGAGTAACTTTATTCTTTCATGCATGGAAATCTAGTAGTCTCAACACCAATTGTTGAAAAAGGTATTCTTCTCCCCGTTGAGTTGTCTTGGCAGTCTTCAGAAATCAAACATAGACACATGGTTTTATTTCTGGATTCTCAAATCTATCCCACAGACCTTCCTGTCTATCCTTATGCCAGTACCACACGGTCTTAATTATGGTAGCAACGCAGTTAAGTTTCAAAATCGTAGAAAGTGAGTCCTCCAACTTTGTTATTCTTTTTCAAGATGGTTTTGGCTATTCCCGATCCCTTGACTTTATGTGTGAGTTTTAGGATCAGCTTCTCTATAACTTCAGAAGAGGCAGTAGAGACTCTTATGGGGATTGTGTTGAACATTTATATCTATTTGGGGAGTATGGTCATCTTCACAATATTAATGCTTCCAAACCATGCTCATGGGGTTTCTTTCTACTTATTAAGTCTTCTTCAACTTATCAACAGTGTTTTGTAATTTTTCAGGTATGTATTTTGTGTTTACTGGTTAAAAGTATTTTAAGATATTTTATTATTTTAATGCTATTCTAACTGGAATTACTTTCTAAGTTTTATTTTTAAATTGTTCTTTGCAAGAGTGGAGAAATAAAATGGATTCTATATATTGAATTTGCATCCTGAATCTTGGTGAACATATTTATTAGTTTAATGGTTGGGGGGACTCTTTATGGTTTTCTGTGTACAAGTTTTTATCGTCTGCAAATAGAAAGAGTTTGAATTCTTTTTTCCCATTCCGGATGTCTTTTATTTATATGTTCTACCAATAACTTCCAGGACAATATTGAAGAGATCTGTCAAGCACAGACACCTTTATCTTGTTCCTAAACTTAGTAGGAAAGCATTCCACCTTTGACTATTAACTGTGATGTCAGCTGTGGCTTTTCCATAACGTCTTTTATCAGGTCAAGGAATTCCTCTTCTTATCCTAGTTTCTTGAGGTTTGCTTTTAATTACACAACAGTGCTGAATATTGTCAGAGGCTTTTCTTGTGTCTGTTGAGATGATCACGTAGTTTTTGCTCTTCATCTTTTATTCTACTGACATAACATATTATATCATTTGCTTTTCAGGTGTTTAACCAACCTTTCGCTCTTGGGAAAAATCCCATTTGGCCATGTTCTGTACTTTTATATATTACTAAATTTGGATTCCTAGTATTTGTTAGAATTTCTGTGTCTATATTTGGAACATAGTTTATTTTTCTTTTGATGCCTCTGTCTGTGTTGGTGCCAGGGTAATACTGGCCTCTAAATAAATTGGAAAGCATTCCCTCCTCTTATATATATATATTTTTTTTTTTGGAAGAGCCTGTTTAACATAAAACCTCACACCAAAAGTCAAATTCTCTCAACTCCTCTTACCTGATATATTATGCCCGGCTCTGAACAACACGAACAACGAAAAGTCACATCAAAGACAAGAGGAAACACAAAACAAGACTCGTATATGATGGGGATTTTGGAATAAATAGATCAAGAGTTTAAAACGACTATGGTTAAGTAACGATGTATTTAGTTATTAAGGTTAAGGGCTTTAATGGAAAAAGCAGACCACATGAAGATCATATGGGTGCTCTAAGCATAGAGCTGGGACTCTAAGAATGAACAGGGGGAAATGCTGGAGACCATGCACATTGCACCAGAAACGAAGGACGGGTCGTCAGCAGACCAAACACAGCTGAGCAGAGAGCCAGCGAGCTGGAAGACACGCAGCAGTAAAGTAACTCGTCAAACTGAAATGTAAAGGGGGAAAGAAAGAATGAAAAAACATCCAGGAGGTAGGGGAGTATATAAAGTTATGAGGTGGGTGTAATGGGAATATCAAAAGGAGAAGAAAGAAGCAGAATAAATATTTGAAATAAAAAAGGCTGAGAATTTTCCAAAGTTAATAACAGACATCAAACTACAGATCCAGGAATCTCAGAGAACACCAAGCAGAATAAATAGCACAAAATCTCCACTAGGCATATTTTATGTAAAATAAAAAGCACTGAAAAAAATTTGAAAAAAGTCAGATAATAAGCACACTTTACCTTTAAAAGAACATGAACAGTAATTATATCGAACATCTCACCAGGCAAGAAAAAGAGAGTGGAACAAAATGTTTACAGTGTTGAAAGGAAAAACAGCCTAGAAATTCCAGGCAGAGAAGTTATCTTTCAGAAGTGAAGGGAAAATAAAGCCTTTTTCAGACAAAGACTTTGGAGAACTTCATTCCTCTATCAGTAAAGGGCAGATCCGGCCAGCAGAAAATCAGTAAGTATATGGTTGAATTGAAGAGCTCCGTCAATCAATTGGGTCTAATTGGCATTGATAAAATAGGTCATCCAACACAGTAGAGACACATTCTGTTCAATCTCACATGAAACAGTCACCAAGATAGATCCCATGCAGGCCCATAAACATACCTTAAGACATTTAAAAGAATAGAAATCATATAAAGTATTCTCTCAGACCACAATGGACTCCAATTAGAAATCAATAAGAGAAAGCTGAAACATCTCAAAATATTTGGAAAGTAAATAACTTTTATATTGCATTTGAGTCTTCCTCAAGAAGTCTCAAGAGACATTTTAAAATATACTGAACTAAATGAAAATACTTTTTGAACTGTGGTGTTGGAGAAGACTCTTGAGAGTCCCTTGAACTACAAGGAGCGCAAACAAGTCCATCCTAAAGGAAATCAGTCCTGAATATTCATTGGAAGGACTGATGCTGAAGCTGAAACTCCAATACTTTGGCCACCTAATGCAAAGAACTGACTCACTGGAAAAGACCCTGATGCTGGGAAATATTGAAGGCAGCAGGAGGAGGGGACGACAGAGGATGAGATGGTGATGAGATGGCATCGCCAACTCAATGGACATGAGTTTGAACAAGCTCCAGGAGCTGGTGATGGACAGGGAGGCCTGGAGTGCTTCAGTCCATGGGGTCACAGAGTCGGATACAACTGAGTGACTGAACTGAAATGAAATGAAAATAAAAATACAATGTATTAAAATGTATGGGATATAATTTTTTAAAGTGTTTAGAGGGAAATTGATAGCATCAATAAGTATTAGAAAAGAAGGACAATTGTAAATGAATGATCTAAGCTTCCACCCAAGGAAACTAAATAAGGCAAAGCAGCATAGGCCTAAAGCAAGAAGAAATTAAACCTAAAGCAAGGGGGGAAATTTAAATAAATAAAATTCAGAGCAGGTATCACTGAAATTGGAAATAGGAAACAAATAGAAAAAAAAAATCAATGAAATCAATAATTGGTTCTTGAAAAGATTATTAAAATGATCTAGCACTCCAGTACTCTTGCCTGGCAAATCCCATGGACGGAGGAGCCTGGTGGGCTGCAGTCCATGGGGTCGCTAGGAGTTGGACATGACTGAGCGACTTCCCTTTCACTTTTCACTCTCATGCATTGGAGAAGGCAATGGCAACCCACTCCAGTGTTCTTGCCTGGAGAATCCCAGGGACAGGAGCCTGGTGGGCTGCCGTCTATGGGGTCACACAGAGTCGGATACAACTGAAGCAACTTAGCAGCAGCAGCAGCAGCCAAGAGGGTGGTGAGGGAAGACGCGGAGTCCGTGCCTCCCTGCCTAGAAGGCTTACCAGGGGTTAGTGGGGGCAGCCAGCAGACAGGCAGAGCCCCAGGGAGAGCCCCAGGAGAGCCCCGGGAGACCAGGGGTTGTTGTTTTTTATTCTTGATTCTCGCTCTGCCTTTTTTTTTCTTTCTCTCTTTATTTTTCATTTCTATTTTTTCCTCCCTTTTTTTCCCTCCCTTCTTTTCCCTTTCTTTTTCCCCACATCCCAGGGCTTGTGGGATCCCGGTTCACAGGCCAGAGATCAGGTCTGAGCCCCTGAGGTTAGAGTGCTATGTCTGCACTGCTGGAGTGACAGAGAACCCCAGGACCTAAGGAATATGAATTGGAGTGAAGTATCCACAAGTCCATGTCTCTCCACCAAGACCCGGCCCTACCCAACTGCCCGCAACTTGCACGGCTGGAAACCTCAGGCCAAACAACTAGTAAGACAGGAACACAGTCCTACCCATCAAAGAAAACAATGGAACAACAAAAATATATGTTACAGATGAAGGAGCAAGGTAAAAAGTTACATGTTCAGTTCAGTTCAGTCACTCAGTCGTGCCCGACTCTTTGCCACCCCATGAATCGCAGCACGCCAGGCATCCCTGTCCATCACCAACTCCCGGAGTTCACTCAGACTCACGTCCATCGAGTCAGCGATGCCATCCAGCCAGCTCATCCTCTGTCGTCCCCTTCTCCTCCTGCCCCCAATCCCTCCCAGCATCAGAGTCTTTTCCAATAAGTCAACTGTTCGCATGAGGTGGCCAAAGCATTGGAGTTTCAGCTTTAGGATCAGTCCTTCCAAAGAACACCCAGGACTGATCTCCTTTAGGATGGACTGGTTGGATCTCCTTGCAGTCCAAGGGACTCTCAAGAGTCTTCTCCAACACCACAGTTCAAAAGCATCAATTCTTCAGTGCTCAGCTTTCTTCACAACCCAACTCTCACATCCATACATGACCGCTGGAAAAACCATAGCCTTGACTAGACAGACCTTTGTTGGCAAAGTAATGTCTCTGCTTTTGAATATGCTGTCTAGGTTGGTCATAACTTTCCTTCCAAGGAGTAAGCGTCTTTTAATTTCATGGCTGCAACTACCTAACAAATGAAGAGGAAATAGGGAACCAATATAAAATGATCTAGCGAAGCTGACAGAGAAAAAAGACACGAACCGCTAATATCAACTATGAAAGAGGAATCGTCACTATTGATCCCAGAGACATAAAAGGATAATAAAAGGATGTTACAAGCAACTCTATGCCCACAAACTTAATAACATAGATGAAATAAGCCAATTCCTTGAAAGATAAAAAACACCAAAACTCCCACAAGAGGAAACAGACAATCTGAATCTAAATCTATTATAATAAAATGAATCAATAATTAATAACATTCCAAACCAGAAAGCAGTAAACCCAGCTTGCTTCACTGGTGACTTCTATCAAACATATAAGCAAGAAACGATACACGTTCTCTCCAAGTTCTTCCAGAAAAGAGAAGTGGAAGGACACTTTTCTAACTAAGGCATGAGGTTACCATCGCACTTAGGCTAAAACCAGATAAAGACATTACAGGAAAGGACAACCACAGGCCAATATGCGTTGTGAACAAAGATACAAAAACCCTCAACAAGATATTAGCAAAGTGAATCCAACCGTGTGTAAAAACAATTATACACCACAGTTGAGTGCCATTTCTTTCAGATATACAGTGATATAAGTCACTTCATCACCGGTATGATCAATGATCATATTGATAAATACAGAAAACTCTTTTGACAAAACTCAACCTCCACTCATAATAAAAAACTCTCAGCAAACTAAGAATAGAAGGAAATTTCCTCAACTTGATGAAGTACATCTGCAAAAGAAAACTTACAGCTAAGATCATACTTAATATTGAGAAACTAGATGCTTACCCCCTCAAATCAGGACCCAGGCAAGAATTTTTCCTCTCAACCTCCTATTTAACACTGTATTAGAACTGGTAGCAAACTCAGTAAGACAAGAAAGAAGCCCATCTGAAAATGCTGAATACTGTATGATTCCAACTATAGGACATTCTGGCAGAGACAGGCCTATGCAGTTAAAAAGGGGGGCATGGTTGCCAGGGGTTGTATCAATATGAATTCATCTAGTCTGTCTAGTTCCCGGACTGTGGATCAAAACCCACTGCATTGGGAGTGCGGAGTCATGGCCTCTGGACCACCAGAGAAGCCCCAAATCCCACATGCCCCAACTGAAAAGATCCTACATGCTTCAACTAAGACCCAGGGGAGCCAAATAAATAAATATTTTTTACAACTATCTATGGGTTCATCAATGGTAACAAATGGACCACACTCACACAAGATTACAAAAATAGGGATGATGGGGGAGAGGGCTATGGAAACGCTCCATACTCTCTACTCAATGTTTCTGTAAAGCTAGAACTGTTTTAAAAATGAAATCTAATCGTTTCTAGTCAGGATGCGTAAGACATCGTGACTAAGCTGGAAAGAACTCTGTGTTCGTGCAGGGGAAGGGTCAACATCAGGAAGATGTCATATCTCCACGGCCAAGGCTTTTATCACAACGATGATCCAACTCCAATGGAGTGTTTTGTGGAATCTGACAAGCTCTCCCCTTAGAGTCCATCTGGGGGAAGAAAGGCTCAGAACCAGCTGAGGAGATCCTGAAGTAGAAAACAGGGATGGGCTTTATCCCACCCCAGAGCAGAGCGACGCTCACACACGGACAGAAAATAAGCCAGTGGGGAAGGACACACTGCAGAGAAACAGACTCATGTGTCAAAGAAAACCTGAAATTAACAGAGGCGTGGGGACCCCTTCCCCCTAATACTTGGGAGCAACAAAGAGCCGAGCCGCCCAGGAACGAGAGCCCAGCTCCCAACCACAGTCTCCGAGACAGAGGAAGGAAGGACCCTGGGCTCCAAGGACCCCTGTTCCAGCCAGTAGCTTAGGACATCTTCTCGAGAAGATGATAAAGACTTCAGGCTTAAAACTAATTTTACAGTTTCCCACGTACAACACCCAACATCCAATCGATATCAGCCCAGTGCACAGCAAGGCAAAGCACAGATCAGTAGGGAGCAAATGAATTATTCCATAAATGTTGCTGCATTGAGTGTTCATACACAAAATATAAAATAAAATCCAAGCCCAGAAACAGTCCTGAAGAGTGTGGGGCTGGAGGCTTTGGCTAAAACAGTTTATGGCAGGAACAGGCTGTTTTTGTAAGTTCAAATAATAAATACATTCTCAGGTAATGCTGCAGCCAGTCAGGCTGCGCTGTGCGTGCTGAGCAGGAATACAGGCCTCCTGCTTCCTGGCTGGGGACACGCTGGGCTGGTGGTGATGGTGGCAGATGGCATTGCTGTCTTTCAAAGAGGAATCTCCAAGTTGTCAATAATCTCCTCGTAGAAGCCTTTTATGCCTTTATGGGCTTCCCTGGTGGCTCAGATGGTAAAGGGTCTGCCTGCAATGCAGGAGACCCAGGTTCGATTCTTGGGTCAGGAAGATCCCCTGGAGAAGGAAATGGCAACCCACTCCAGTATGCTTGCCTGGAGAATCCCACGGTCGGAGGAGCCTGATAGGTTACAGTCCTTGGGGTCGCAAAGAGTCGGACGTGACTGAGCGACTTCACTTTAACTTTAAAGGCCTTTTAGGTCCCCAGACTCGCCATGTTGAAATCCCAGCATGTAGATCCTGAAGATCTACAGGACACAGCCCGGAAGCCAGCATCCCCTCGTGGGCAGTGTTTTCCTCCATCACAAGCCCACTGGGCTGCACTCACCACATCACATGGAAACCTGACCAGAAACCCAAGGCGTGCAGCTCAGAGACGTGTGTGCTGGGCAACGTGTGCCGTCAGCAACCCCAGGGGCAGCTGCTCCCACAAGCCCTGCCTGGCTCAGCACACGCACGTCCACTGCTGCTGGACCAAAGGCCTCTATGGCGAAAGAAACCTGCAGAAGCTTTAAAAAGAAAATACAGCAGGATATCTTCAGGACCTAAATGGAGAGAAATCCACAGGTTCTCAACAAGTCCTTCTAGGGCAAATTGCAGGCATGCAGCGGGAAAACTCTGAGCTGAGTCAGGACGCGAGCTCCAGAGCCCCATCCTGGGGCTCCGCCCAGCCCCTCACCCTTGTGCACCCAGAAACTCAGGGCGGCTGGATGAAGAGGGGGCTGGGAATCCCTGGGAGAAGAGAGGCGGGCAGCGCTTCTGAGAGGACCTTGGATGGGATGACGTGGGGCATCACGGGGACCCATCACCCCGCAGGACACGCTGGCACCAGTCGCCTCCTGGCTCCTGGATCTGGGGCGACGTGGGGGTGGGGGGACTCAGAAACCAGCTGCCTGCCTGGCTGCCTTCTCACCCAAAAGCAGCCTCGCTTCCATGCAGGAATGGGCAGGGGACGGGGCCCTTGACGAAGGAAGACAGGGACAGGGAGGACTCCTGCTGGGGAGGGAGGCAGCGTCTGAGCGGCAGAGCCACACTCCAGAATGACCGGCAGTCAGGGGCCAGGGCTCAGAGCCGGAGAGTCTGAACACAGGCAAGATTTATCATCTCGCTACTCACCAAAGGCACTCAGAGTAAAACCTGACATCGCAAGAGTTTCTGCAACAAATATTCATTTGTTCTTGTGCTCTGGCTTTGAGGCTGATCCGTCTCTGAGTGTGTGAACAGAGAGCCTCCCAGAGCGCGGCGGCCGGGGGTGGGGGCCAGGGTGGGGGCAGGGGGCAGGCTGTCCCCTCCAGGCCCAGGAGTCAGGGGGCGAGCACCAGCCACCCAAGCCCAGGGCTCGGGGTGCCCACACCTCTGACCTGCTGGTTAAACGGGGAGCCTGTGGACAGACCCGTGGAGGTGAGGGACCACCCCAGGCCCCACGGCCCTCCGGGCACGGGCTGTCTGCACCTCCTGAGCTCTGGCCTGGAGTCTGGATGTATGTGCACAACTGAACCTCTCTATTGTATACCTGAAACTAACCCAGCGTGCTAGTCAGCTTGACTCCAGTGTTAAATAAAAATCAGTAAAAAGAGTATGGGAAGTGGGTCCAGACCTGAAAATAAAATGAAATCCAGTGTACATTAATTACAATGTCGGGATGACATCTTAAGTAAATAAGCTTCTTTGTTCTTGGCTTTAAAAAATTATTAAAAAGAAAATAGTTAATGCATAGAAAGGATCTGTTTTTGAAGAGTGCCCCAAAATAAAGGTATCTGCAGACAGCCAAGCAAACAAATAAAGAAAGTAGTTTGGGTCCCATTCTACAGATGAGAACATTGAGGCTCAGGAAAGGTGAATAATCGTCCAAGGCCATGCAGACAGTTAACTAGCAGAGTGGAGGTTTGAAGCCAGGTCCACCTGCCCCTTCCTCCGGCGCCATGCTCCTGCCATCACACCGGGGACCCCACGGCCCGCCACCACGTGCATGAGGGACCTTCACAGACGTGGGCACTTGACCGGGCCCAGTGTCCCCAGGACCATCAGAGGAGCCTCAGACTGTCCTCCCCAGGCCCTGCCACAATTCACGTCTGCCAAGAAGCCCCCACGCCTCCTGCCCACCCTCCCTCGCCCCCACACCGTCAGCTGCTCCTCTGTGGCCCCCAGGTACAAGGCTTCTCATCTGGCACCAGAGCCATGGACTCGGGAGTCGGCCACCAGGCTCCTGCAGGGGACACAGTGGACCCAGGAACCCAGGATGGTGGCTGACCCAGGTACGGGAGCACAGAGAGCAGTGGGGACCGTGAGGTGCCAGGCCGCACTGGCCCTGCCGAGGGGATGGCCTGCCCCTTCCCACTGGACTGCGCCCGTGGACAGGCAGGCCGAGGATGGCCAACTCTCTTAATTTTTCAACAGGAAGACAAATGGAAATACAGAGTTCTGGTGAATCCTCTCAGGGTTTGGACACTGGTTTGAGATCTTGTGAAAACACTTAGCAAGGCTTGCCAGCAGGTGGACAGTGGCCCTGAGCGGCCTACACTGTGAACGGGGCAGTCAGCCAACAGTGGGAAGGGCACAGGGCAGAACAGAGTGGCAGCCGTGCCTGAGCAAGCCATACCTGAAGTTGCCCTCACTCTAAAGAACGCTTCACCAAGGAAAGGCACTCCAGGGAGGCAGGCCGGGGCACACGGGGGTGGGTGGGATCAGGTCCTGAACTCAGGTCCTCAAGGGGAGGAACGCCCTCGGATCCACTTGTGTCTACACTGCACGCACGTGGACCTCAGTGACAGGACTTTGCGTGGTGGCCAGTAAGCACTCTAGCCTGCTCATTTCTTTTCTATATTTTTGAACAAATCTTTTCTCCAGTTCACGTGCAAAGCTCTTGTTTTCTAGAGTCGAATGTGTGAAAAGCCCTCCTGGCTTGGACACGGAATGGCCTTTCGAGATAAAGCTGTTTATCCCCACAGTGCTTCCGGGCCTCAGCCAGGGTTGCCCGCAGAGCTGGAGGAACCCACGGACGAGGGGTCCGAGGGAGGCCGGCTGAGCTCCCACGGGGTCTCTGAGCACCAGGCGTGACAGCCAGCTTGGGGCGGGGGTCTCAAGCTGGAGCACACGGCAGCCCACCCAGAGAAACAGACCTCAGGCCGTGACCCAGAGCTCCCGATGCAGCCCATCTGGGTGGGGCGTGAGGGTCTGCGTTTCTGGCAGGTTCCCGGGGCGGTAGCGCCCTCGGTGAGTGAGGCCTAGGACCTGCGGGGGAGCCCGTCCAGCTGAAGCCTCTGGTCTCAGCGGCTGTTACCGGAAGCAGCAGGCCGGTCCCTGCTGGATGGTGAGGGCTGGGCCCGGTGGGCACCTCCTGAGCCTCCTCTGCAGCCGCGACTCCCCCCGTCATGGGGCTAGAGCCAGGCGGACAGCCCCACAGGGCTTCTGCGGGCCGTGGGCACCTGGTGTCCCACAGCGCTGCCCCGCCCACTGCCACCTGCCCTGCCCTGGCACTCTCACAGGTCCCCCTGGAAGCTTCTCTCAGACCCCTGTCTCCCCAGAGCTGCAGCACCTCAGCCTGTACCCCAGACACCCTCGTGGCCTGGGCGGGTCCTGCCCACCATGCCTGTACCTGGCAGCCCTGCCTGCAGCCCTTCACTCAGACAGCCTCTGGACCACAGTGCCTGGCCCGTCCTTGCCACCTGCCAGGTGGGGGCTGGAGGGGGCACTGAAACCAGCCAGGCTGAGGGCCTGCTCTCTCATCTGGGTGATCACACAGTGGGCAGAGAGAAGAATGCCCAGAAGCCCTGTGAGATGGTGGTGGACACGTGAGGAAGGGAAGGGAGAGTGCAGGTGTGGGCACCTCCTGTGATGGGTGCGTGTGCAGCTACCTTGGTGTGCTGCTGTGTGTACACCGCATGTACAGCTTCCTTGTGTACCCCTGCGTGTGCAGCTGCCTTGTCTGTGACTGTGTGTACACCCACGTGTACACCTGTGTGTGTGTCTGCCACATGGGTGGTTCATTGGCTGTTTTAGGGCCTTGAGTCCATCTACTAGTCACAAACTCGGGGCAATGGGGAGGGGAGGGCGATGCTACTGCAGCTTGAAGATGCGGAGACAGAGGCTCAAGAAGCTGAGCAGTCAGGCACTCATGGTGCGGACAGGGTGGGGCCATGTCTGTATGACCCCCAAGGATGCATTCTCCTCTCATTCCTCTGCCTGCAGACACAGTTCTGAAATACTTGCCCGCATCCCTACTCAGCTCACTGGTCAGAGCATCGCCCCAAAGTCCTGACTCCCTGCTCCTAGGGCTGAGCCACCAGACGCGGAGGGGACCTGGCCCTGTCCCAAGAGCCCCAATGTCCAGAGCCCAGGGAGCCCCCAGCCTCACCCCTTTCTGGAGCATCCCATCTGGAGTAGGTGGAACAGCAGCCCCTAAAATAAAAACGTGTCCATATCCTGGTCCCCAGGCCTGTGAACGTGACCTTATGTGGAAAGTCAGTCTGCAGTGTGATTAAGTCCTGGGTTTTCAGGTGGGCCCTAAAACAAAGGACAGGTGTCCCTATGAGGGACTGAGAGACACATGGGGTGAAGAGGCGGCCACGTGGTGACCGAGGCAGAGCCTGAAAATGTGTCCACAGCCCAGGAGCGCCCGGAGCCCCCAGACATGCAGGGGACAAGGAGGGACCCTCCCCTGGAGCCCCCAGCCTTGCAGGGGACAAGGAGGGACCCTCCCTCGGAGCCCCCGGCCCTGCAGGGGACAAGGAAGGGCCCTCCCTTGGAGCCCCTAGACCTTCAAGGGACAAGGAGGGACCCTCCCCTGGAGCCCCCAGACCTGCAGGGGACAAGGAGGGACCCTCCCCCAGAGCCTCCAGAGGGAGCGCAGCCCCTGACACCTTGAAGGTGGGTTCCAGTCCCAGAACTAGGAGGGAACCAGTGCCTGTCGAGGGAAGCCCCCCATCCGTGGTCACTTGTTCAGCTGCCCCGCCTGCACCTCCCTCCATGGGCTGTAGCTCGAGCCTAGCATCCAGGCAGGCATGAGTTCAAACTTCTGCTCTTGGACTCAAGGCCTCTGGGACCCCAGTGCCCCCCATCTTTTCAGAATGGTGGATACAGGGCTGCTCTCATCATGAGGACTGGAGAGGACGAGGGGCAGGGAGAGTCAGCACAGGCCGAGTGCCCAGGGGACGCTGCAGGGCAGAGGGAACAGGGAAGACTTGGGGGCCGGGCACAGAGGATACGGCCGCCAGAGGGCAGCCGTGAGCGACACAGTGAGGAAACCCGCACCGGCCTCCAGGGCTGCCCTAGCAAAGGCCACCGGCTCAGCGGCTTCAGCCACTGACACTTGGTCTTGAAGCTCTAGAAGCCTAAGTCTGACCCGAGTCTCGCTAAAGTCAAGGCCACACGAGTCTGGCTCTTTCCGGAGTCTCCAGGGAACACAGCCTTCCTGTCTCGTCTAGTTCCTTGGCTGGGACCCCTTCTCGCATCCTCAGAACCAACAGCGCATCATCTACAAGTCTCTCCGCCTCCCTGACCTCTGCCTCCATCACTACATCTCCTCCTCTAATGCTGGCCCTCTGCCTCCCTCGTGATGGACCCGCCCTGTGGCCCAGACCACCTTCCCATTCCAAGATCCTTAACTCAGTCACATATACAAAGTCCCTTTTCCACGTAATGAAATATTACCCATTTCCAGGAACTGGGTTGTGAGCATTTTTGAGGTCCTTGTTCTTCCCGCCCCAAGCGGGCTCGCCCTCCTCTCTGCCTCTAACTGAGGCGTGATCCTGGGCAGACCTTGGCCTTCTCAGGCTTCAGTGGTGAGGACTGGGGCCATGAACACGTGGACCCAGAACCTCTTTGGCTCTTCATATCGGGGGCCAAAGTACTGGAGCTTCAGCTTCAGCATCAGTCCTACCAATGAATATTCAGGGTTGATTTCCTTTAGGGTGGACTGGTTGGATCTCCTTGCTGTCCAAAAGCTGACTCACTGGAAAAGACCCTGAAGCTGGGAAAGATTGAGGGCAGAAGGAGAAGGGGATGACAGAGGATGAGAGGGTTGGATGGCATCACTGACTCAATGGACATGAATTTGAGCAAACTCAGGGAGATAGTGAAGGACAGGGTAGCCTGGCATGCTGCATTCCACGGGGTCACAAAGTTGGACACAACTGAACAACTGAACACCAACAACATCTCTTCGGCCTTGGACAGAGTGAGCTGGAGCAACCCTGGAGCATGAGGGGAGGTGAACCTGAGGAAGGGCTGGGGTGCCCAGCTTTGGAGGGAGCAGCCCAAGCTAAGCTGCAGAGACTCAGAAGAGCCCCCGGGCCTCTCATCTCAGCCGAAAACCAGTGACGGGGTTGTCCAGGGTCTTCTGGAGGCCGTAAGTTCAGGTCTGTTTCGGTGCTAACTGCTGGTCAGGAAGCAGGGATTCCTGCAGGGAACATGAGGTGGCTGGAGGCGGTGGCCCCACAGATGGTGCAGGACAAAGCCAAGACCAGCATTCCGGCAGCTGTGGACGCCCTCTAGACCCTCCCCAAAGGAGCTCGGCAAGTCCCAAGACCCAGCCCCAAGGGGCCTCCACAGAGTAGCCTCTGTGATGGTCTTTGATGTCAATGTGGCCAGGATCTGGCCATCAGTTCCGAAGCCGACATTAACTCTATGTACCAGCCAAGTTCCCTCTGAGTTGCTCCCCAAAAGGGTCTCAGAGTTACCTGGAGTTCCATGTTCGGTAGAGGTGTAATAAAAAACTGGGAGCTATGAGGCCCCTTAGAAGGTGGATCCGGTGACACCTCTGTCTACGGGGACCCAAGTGAGGACACACCCATGCACACAGGCCTGGCACTGCCTGCCTCCCTGGAGCTTCTTTCCTCGGCAAAGCATCTTTGAGAGAGAGGTCACCTTCAGGTACGGCTTGCTCAAGCATGGCCATCACTCTTCACAGCAGCCTTCACATGGTTCACAGCGCAGGCCACACCGGCCGCTCTCCAACAGCAAACAGGCCTCACCAAGTGTTTCAGCAAATCTCGAACACAGGACTCAGACGGCAAGGCAAGGAGGGCCCAGCGGAGCGGGAAGGAAGCCTGGCTGTGGCACCAACGCACACTGTCCTCTCAGAGAGCCTCTTGGCCTGCCCATCTCTAGAGAAAGAGAGACCACACTCGGCAATTCTGGAGGCCCCGAGGGTCTCATGTTCCTGATACTACCAGCTCTTCTCTGCCCCCGTGAACATCGTGACCCCCCAGGACTCCACGGAGACAGAGAACATCCGTCCCTGTGGCTGTGAGCATAAAAGGTGTCTGAAGCCCGAAAGCCAGGAAAGCACTTGGGACAGACGCCTCCCCTCGAGTCTCTCTTCTCCGACCCGTCCCAGGAGGCCCCCACCCTGAGGCCTGCCCTCCGCGGTGCGACTCCCCCGGCGCCCCCACCGCGGGGGACTCAGAGGAAGAGCTGCCTTTGGCTCTGCACCATAAGCCCTGCAGAGGATACATTGCAGGAAACAAATCCTTCTCCGGAAATAAAACCTCAAAAACATGTTTAACAAACGGGCATCCACGTCTCTCCTGGCGACGGCCAGCGTGCCTCTCTCAGCAAACCTGAAGCTGTAATTCAAGCCCATTTCCCTACATCGGGCAGCAACGATCCTCGGAGGATCCCCTGGAATAATCGGCCCATTCTACTTGTTAGGACACGGTCTTTAAAACTGAGTTATCCCTGAACATCTTGGAAAATTGGGACTCTCCATCTCACCAATTATGAAATACAGCAGACGTGGTCTGCAGTTGGAAGGGAGGATTTATCACCAATTCCGGACGAGGCTGCCGCCCCAGCTCCATCATTTTGCAAGGAACCTCTGGGGAGGGTTTCAGCACTCAACAGTCAGGGAGGATGCGGCCCCTGGGTGCCCCTGTCAGAGGAGGGAGTGATGGAAGGGGACGCCCGCCGGATTTACGGCCCGAGCGGGCGGGAGCCCACCCCCTCCCCCAGCCACCCACTCATTCCCTCGCCCGCCACTGCCCAGCACCTCCTCTGTGCCAGGGGGCTGCTCTGGGGGCTGCAGAGGGGGGTGGGAAGGCATCTCTGGTAGTTACCCCCACATGCCCCCTGTAAGCAGTGCTGGGTGGGCGCCCAGAGGCTGGGCTGGACCCCGCTTGGCAGGAGGGTGAGGCTGAAGCTGGGAGGCAGCGTTTGCAGAGCTGACTTGAACTGAGGCTGAGGCTGAGGACGCACGAGAGGCGTGCGCACACGTGCAGGAGCAGATTTCCAGGCCGAGAAGAGATGTTTCCGGGCAGGAGGCCTCTGAGCACCTGCCGGCACCTGGCCCGCCAGGACGCAGGGCACCGGGAGATATCACGGGGCCGTCGATGGGCCAAGCCCAGCGGGTGCGCCCCGCACGATGGGGAGATGGGGTCTCACCCGCAGAGGTGCTCGGGGTCTTTGGGTGATTTCAACCAGCTGTGGCACAGCCAGCTTCTCTGTGTCCTCTGCAAAGCCACTGGCTGAACGGCACGGGGCTGGGCGACCAGGGACAGGCTGTGGTCAGTGCAGACCGGCTCACTGGCCCTGGGAGGGGGAACAGAGTCCTGGGGGCTTCAGCTGCTCACAGAGGAGACTTGAGCTGCAAAGCTCAGAGCGGGAAGGGGCGCCGTGGTGGGCCAAGGATCACCCCCCACCCCCGGACCTGGAGCTCAGAATGCGATTTTACTGGGGAAGAGGAATTTTCAGATGTAATAAGGCTTTCAAGATGAGATCGTCCTGGATCAGGGTGGCCCCAAATCCGATGATGGTGTCTTCAGAACAGAAAGAAGAGGGGACACAGATGGGGAGCAGGTGACAGAGGACAGAGGGAAACTTCCTCCCTGACTGATCTGAGATCACAGAGGAATCACAGGGAGCTCCCAGCAGGAGCCCCGAGAGCAGGGCTGTGCAGGCGGGCGGCTCAGCCTTGGTGGCATCGTCTCGGTGCACCCATTCCAGCAGGAAGGGCCCATGGCATGCCGGCGCTGGGGTTCAGGCCGCAGGGAAAGCTCCAGGTTTAGTCTCTTCTGCAGCACAGACGTCTGAGGGAGAGGGGAGTCCACAGGTGGGAGAATCTGGTCCACGTGACATGTCGTACCGACAAGGACACCCAGGTCCGAATGGGAGCGCGACGCCGGGTCAGCTGCGGCACCTGCCCTGGATCCAGCTGGCTGAGTCCTGGCCCGGCCATCCCAGGGGGGCTTGATTCGATCCAGGCCTAGGAGACAGGGACGAGGCCCCGCCGGTGTGGACTCCACGGCCGGCGGGGCAGAAGGAGTGGGCAGTGCCGGTGTGCTCCACCCTCCGCTCCCAGCTGCCCAGGCCGCTCCTGCCAAGGCTGGAATCACACTCGTGTGAGAAGTGATGTACTCCCTCTGGTTGTCATAGATTAATCGGAAAGCTCTGCAGTGATGGGGAGACAGTGTCCTTTTCCCCAAAGAGCCAGGCTGACGCGGTCCTAAGCCCCCTTCTCGCTGGTGACAGTGACCCCCACGGGACCTCTGTCTCGGATCTTTCCTACATCCTGATGTTCGGGGGGTGGTTAGAGAGTCCAGCACAGAGGGCGCGTTTCCCTTCTCCCTCCCTCCTGCTCTACCGTGAGTCTGTGGACCATCGCCCAGTTCAAGACGTTTCTAATGCAAACGACAGAAGCTTCAGCAGGCCCCCTGGGAGCGTGGCCATCCAGCAGGGCGTGAGCCTCCTTCAGGCGGGGTTGCATCAAGTCAGCAGGGTTTCTGCACACACACTGTCTTGGTGAAGAGCCAGAGGAGGCTGAGTGCCCAGTGCCCTCCCCACTCTCTGTTACTGAGGCAGGTGTCAGCAGAAAGCGGAGGAATCGGTCACACACATGAAACCCCTCATTCATCTGAGAACGGGCCCTGTCACCCCCTATCCTCAATACTGCACCCCACCCCAGCCTCCGTGGCCTCCGCACCATCCGCGGAGCTGCCTCAGTTCAGGCTTTCCTGCACACACTGCTGGAAACTGCAGCCCCACACCCCCACTCATCCTCCAATAATCCTGACCACATCCACGTGGCACCGGCACCCTCCTTGCCCAGCCCCTGCCAGGACACAGCCCTGGTCTTAGACCCCCATGCAGTGTCCCTGACCCAGGACCGCCTGTCCACCAGCTGGATGGTGATCCCTGGGAGCAGGGCCCCCTCGCAGCCTGGACCCCTGACCCCCAGCCTGCATTCCAGCACCCAGCGTGGCCACTTCCCAGGTCCCGCTCTGAGCACAGGTGGGCTCCAGGGTCCTGGCCGCATCCAACACAACAGGGTTGGCATCGTGCCTTCCGGGCTTCTAGGCAAGGTGGTCCTAGACAGGTGTGTTTGGGGTGGCATCACGGAAGCCACGCTGCAGGCCGCAGCAGACTCAGTGGTGTGGGGCTCACACTCCACAAAACGTGATCGGGGTGAACACCAGGGGGCGTGCCTGCCTGGGGAGATGGGGATGTGAGACGCAGGAAACACCCAGGAAAGGCGTCCTCCCTGGGGGAGCCGTCCCGCGAGACCCGGGCAGCACCTGCCACAGGGACAGCAGCACGGTAAACCCTCCCTCAGCTGCCGTGGAGACCAGAGACATGCACGCGTGCTCAGCACAGGCGAGTCCGAGAAGCAGGTGCTGCACCCATGTTCAGATCTGCTCGGGGTCAGGAGGCAGACGGAGATTCCCGGTGCAAGCATGAACCCGGGAGTTGGAGGAGGACTCCAAGAATTTTCACCCTGAGCCTTGAGGCCCTGCTCCATTGCAATGCGGCCCGTCCCCTGCGAGGTCACAGAGCCAGGAGGGCAGGGAACCCAGGGCAGGGACTGTGTTGGGCTCAGAGTCAGGACAGAGAAGGGGAACCAGGACCAAGAGGTGGGAATGTCCCTGGAGCCTCATCACCTCCTTAACAAGGACTCAGAATGTCATGGAGGGTGTGATGAGCATGACGGCGTTAGGTTGCTTCCAGAAACCTGTATTTAATGCATTCAGGTGTGGATTCGTCACTGTGACCTTTCCTTCTGCTGCTGTCTTCACAGAGCATGAGACGAACCCTGTTTGTTGTTGAAAGTGCCTCTATGGTCAAGGAGAAGCCCTGGAGTTCTGTTTCCAGTGTGGGAAATATACCATCCATCCCCTTGGCACATTATGCTTTAGTATACTGAGCTTTCTGTAAAATCATTATTGAGAATACATCATCAATACTCAGCTTCACCAATAATCAATGCAATGCAAATTGAGACAAAAATTAAAGCACTTTTTAAATGGCAAGGTTGAAAGTCAGTGGTTTCCTCCTCCTTTTAGAAATTAACCAGAAATCCTAAGAGAAAATAAGAAACAGAAACATGTCAACAGTCCTGAACCTCAGTATATGAGGAAGGGCCGCCACATGCGGTGAAAGCCACGTGAAAGGGAAGCCCCGGCCATCCAGTGGTCAGCATCAGCGCTTTCACCGCCAAGGGCCCAGGTTCGATCCCTGGTCGGGGAACTAAGTTCCTGCAAGTGGCACAACACGGCCAAAAGTAATAATAAAAAGAAAGTCATACAGACACATGGAAAGGGGCCAAGAAAGGTAGTCTGTGAGGGCAGATGTTGGTGGTGGGGGTACTCAAAACCCCCGTGAAAACGTTCCACTCAGTTTTGGACAAGGTGACCAGAACACGACCTGTGACAGGAGCATCCATGGGCCAAGTTTACAGGTTTCTAGAAGTAGGAAAAGGACTGAACCAGGGATTCCCCTGAGATGCCCCGTTGCAAGAAGCTATCATTGGAAGGACTGCTGCTGAAGCTGAAGCTCCAGTACTCTGGCCACCTGATGCAAAGAGCCAACTCATTGGAAAAGACCCTGATGCTGGGAAAAATGGAGGGCAGAACGAGAAGGGGACGACAGAGGATAAGATGGTTGGATGGCATCACCAACTCAATGCACATGGGTTTGAGCAAACTCAGCAAGACAGTGAAGGACGGGGAACCCTGGCGTGCTACAGTCTTTGGGGTCACAAAGAGTCAGACATAACTTAGTGACTGAACAACAACAATTTCTTAAAGAGCCAGAGAGAGAAGGGAGGCTGTGGTGTGGGCTAAGTGATAGCCCAGTGGGTCCAGGGAGAAGTAAAACCCAAATAACACACCTGGCTCCTTAGAGATTTTCTGCCGCTCTATAGTTTATACCACATATTTCACCACGATCAGGAAAAATGTGAAGTTTAATGGAGAGTCTATTCTACACAAATAAGAGCTCAAATCAGAGGTTAAAGTATCAAGAGAAAACAAAGATATGGATGAAAAAGTGACAAAGCTCAGGGAACAAGCGGAAGGAGAACATAAAGCCACACCTGAAATGTAAGCCAGCTGAACGTGGTGCAAAGACAGATGGAAACATGAGGAAAACACAGGGACAGACGCGAGCGACAACTGAGAAAGGCCAGGAGGCGAAGCGGAGGCCCACGAGGGCCGAGAGGATGACGGAGAAAAGTACAGACGCGGAAGACAGAGCAAACCAAGCAATATACAGAAGATACGTCATGCAAGCCCACTGCTCACAAGAGAAAAAGGACACACGTCCACAAATAGGAAGGTACGTGTTGCAGGAAAAAAATTAGCAAAGGGTGCTAGCAAAGTAGCTCAATTTTAAAGGCAAAGAAAGAATTATTTCAGCAGCCAAAGGGAAAAATCAAGTCACATTAAAGGGAATATCCTTAGTGTGGCCTCAGACGTTACCATGCCAACAACCAAGGCTGGAATCCGGACACTGAAGGCCTGAAAAGCCTTCAAAAAGAAAATTGGAACCCAAGAGCTTCACAGCCAGCCAGCTCGTATCTTTCAAATATGAAGACAAAAGACAGGTGCATTTTGAAAATTCAAAATCTAGAGGTAAATCCTTAAAATGCGCTCATCCTGAAGAAATGAGCCAGAAGACAACTTTGTCCAACCACGAGATGACAAAGTGAAGAAAAAGAACCAGCGGTGAGTGTGGTCACACCTCTAACTATAAACAAAACCACGAAAACAAACACGGTGTTTCAGGTAATTCCCAGAGGAAAGGGGAAGGTTAAACATGAGAGCAGTTGAGAAATACTGTGACTCTCAAAAACTGGAAGAGAAAGGACACCCTATTCCAGAGGTGGTGTAAGAACGCACACTTCTTCATCTGTCGTAGCCAGAGCAAAAATGTATTTCAGTCTGACAAATCAATTATTAGATGTATAAAGACATAGACAAGTGTGATGCCAAACTCCAAGGTCTAAAAAGAAAACCAAGAGGAGGTTGAGGCGTGCTTCTTCCAGAGCTTCTCATCACGTGGAGACAGTAAAGGATTGAGTCGAATTATAAAGCCCCAGCGATCAGACGGTCACCAAACACACTTTCACACAATAGAAATAAACAGCAGAGCAAAGGACACCAAGAACATAGAGTGAAAACCTTGCTTAAGGCGCAATCAAAAGGGGAAACCATAACAGAAGGAACCTCAGACACACCAGCACTTCGCTGGAGGATTAAACTTAACTAGGAGGAGAGCCCATCTCCAGGTGGCATCTGGGGATTATTCCAAGATCCAGTGCCCGGAAGTCAGAGACGTGCACACAGACAAATGCATAAGAAATGCAGGCGCGACAGCCAACATCAGAAAGGGCTCACGTGGGGACAAGTTCAGTTCAGCCGCTCAGTCGTGTCCAGCTCTTTGCGACCCCATGGACTGTAGCCTGCCAGGCTCCTCTGTCCACGGAATTCTCCAGGCAAGAATACTGGAGTGGGTGGCCATTACTATGGTCCAAACCTAGAGACACCCAGGGAAGCCCACGGGACCATTGGCGGTGCTGCCTCAACCATATGCGGGTAGCACAAAAACCAGAAAAGAAAACGAATTCAATCGCATGAAAACTATTTGAATCATCATGTCGTGAAATATATAAACTAAATCAAAAGACAACTATAAACTGGAGAAAGGGTTTGCAATTTATGTCATAAACAATGTCTATTTCTTTTTAAAAATAAAGTTCTTTGGATCCATAAGGAGACCAAAGGACAACAGAAAAATAATTCTAACATGAACCCAGTTCACAGAAAAGGAAATATAAATGGTGCATGCATGCTAAGTCGCTTCAGTCGCCTCTGACTCTGTGCGACCCGATGGACTGCAGCCATGGATTCTGTCCATGGGATTCTCCAGGCAAGAATACTGGAGTGGGCTGCCATGTCCTTCTCCAGGGAATCTTTCCAACCCAGGGATGGAACCCCCATCTCTGGCAGGTGGATTCTTTACCACTAATGCCACCTGGGAAGCCAAATACAAATGGCACTAAGAATATAAAAACTATTCAGCCTTTTACACACAAATGCACATACACACACTTCTGAAATTAAAACTGCAGGGAGACAGCGTTTTCAGTTTGACACCGTCAAATGTGGACGTGTTGACAAGTCCTCTGGTTAGGACATGGGGCCGCAGGTGCTAACACCAAACCCTGCTGTTCTAGGGTAAAGGGACACGTTCTAGGTACTTCAACAAGACGCAGTTTCATGCAGGCAATTAGAGGCGTACAGAAACTGTCAGGAAGAGTGAGGGTTAGGGAGGGAAGCTTCTGGAGTTCGGGAATCTCAGGAGGGCAGAAACTGCAAGGAATCCCCTGCGGATCTCAGCTGTGCAGGCCTGGGGTTTGCAAGAAGCCACAGCTGAAGACCACCGGTAGACTCAGCCCAGCTTTCATCGAAACTCACATCTCACACCCTTGCTTCTTCCGCTGTGCTTCTGAGTCTCCTACCAGCGGTCTTGCTGGCAGATACTAAACAAGATCTCTGCTGCCAAAGGATTTGTGGAAAGTATTTGCAGGCTGTGACCCTGCAGTACCAGGGGCAGAGGGAGAAGGAAGGAGGAGGATGAGGAGGTAACAGATGACCCAGGAAAGCAGGCTAGTTGGTTCAGTCTCTTTAACAGCAACAGCAACTCTAACGACATCCATCAAACTTGCCCTTTGACCTGGTGAGGACACCACAAGGAATTCAGCCTGCTGGCATTCTAGCACAAGCGCCAAGTGACACCGAGAGAGTAGTCACTGCACTGCTTGTAATATCAAAAGATTGGAAATTCCGTGGAAGCCCATTAGTTCGTGACTGGTAGCATCAGTTAGGGTGCATGCACGTAACAGAACCCCGGGTATCCATTAAAAGCAGTGAGGCGGCTCTCCACGACACATGGTTCCATCTCCAGGACACACTGTTGAGCAAATAAAGCAAACCCAGTGGATGCAATGTGCTGCCGTTTGTGCTGAAAGCTTAGAGGTACGTGAAAATTAAAATAACTGTGTACACACAAGCTTGTCTGTGCACAGACTTAATTACCCAAGACTCACAAGAAACAGTAAGTGCAGTTACATCTGGAGAGAAGAAGGGCGTGGGCTGGTCAGCAGGGTCAGCCATCTCCGCACGTCCTGTCTGCCTCCCCATGCGCTGCCTCAGCACAAGTGAAGACATTGCTTGTGTCGGTCGAGGTCCAGTCAGAGAAGTGGGGCCAATCAGTGTAGAGGTGGACCTGGACATAGACACAGTGATGGAGAAGGAGATGGAGGAGGAGGGGTAGAGGGACCGGAGATGGAGATGGAGGAGGAGGGGGAGATGGACCTGGAGATGCTGATGGAGATGGAGGGGGAGATGGACATAGAGAAGGAGACGGAGATAGAGAAGGAGGGGGAGATGGACCTGGAGATGGACATGGAGATGGAGGAGGGGGGGGAGATGGAGATGGAGATGGAGGGGGAGATGGACCTAGAGATGCTGATGGAGGAGATTGGAGATGGACATGGAAATGGACATGGAGGGGGAGATGGACATGGAGATGGTGATGGAGATGGAGGGAGAGATGGAGGGGGAGATGGACCTGGAGATGGAAATGGAGATGGAGGAGGAGGGGGAGATGGAGATGGAGATGGAGGGGGAGATGGACATGGAGATGGAGATGGAGGGGGAGATGGAGGGGGAGTTGGACCTGGAGATGGAAATGGAGATGGAGGAGGAGGGGGAGATGGACCTGGAGATGCTGATGGAGGAGATTGGAGATGGACATGGAAATAGACATGGAGGGGGAGATGGACATGGAGATGGTGATGGAGATGGAGGGGGAGATGGACCTGGACATGGAGATGAAGATGGAGGGGGAGATGGACCTGGAGATGGAGATGGGGGGTGGGATATGGACATGGAGATGGTGATGGAGATGGAGGGGGAGATGGACATGGAGATGGAGCTGGAGATAGAGGAGGAGGGGGAGATGGACCTGGAGATGCTGATGGAGGAGATTGGAGATGGACATGGAGGTGGAGATGGACATGGAAATGGTGATGGAGATGGAGGCTGGGGGGAGATGGAGACAGGTTTGTTACAGGAATTTCACTTCACACAAGAGTGGGCGCTGATTAAGGCATCTCTCCAGGAAGCTGACCACCCAGAGGGCACGCAGCATGGAGGAAGAACGGAACCCACATCCTCTGTTGTCTCTGACCTTGGTGCCGTGGGTGTCCTCAGGATCTGCCGTTCATCACTGACTTGAACATGCTTGCTCGAGCCAGAAGCCGGAGGAGATGGAGGAACCAGGAGCCGTCCTCACGCTCTGGAGTCAGGGCAGCAGATAAGGCCACACGCATGAGCCCACGTTTGTCCCCGCATCTCCCTCCGCGGCTCACATGAGACCCCCTCGTCCCTCCCAATACCACACTGCCCTGCCCGGGACCCCCAGAAGGGGATTCTGGGAGGTGTAGTTCACCCAGCCAAGCTGGCACACCACAAGACCACCAAACTTGCAAAAAGAATTGTGTGGTCGTATTTCAAATCCACTTTTAAAGATACTGAGAAGTGAGTCTTAATCCTGGCAAGGGCTCAATAAAGTCAATGCTGTCGTATGTCCTCGGCGTCAGTCTAAATTGGTCTGGACTCAGCAACAGCCGTTTGCACAGACAGGTCGAGAAGCGCTGGTGCCCTCACTTCACTTCTGGGAACTGGACGAAAGATAATCACCCTCCAAAACCGGGGGAGGGGGAGAAGGGAGTCTCCATTGCTCTGTAGGGGCGTGACCTCTAACAACAAGACGCAAACTAAATACCGAAAACTTAGCTGGTGCGCACCGTCTTACTGTTCCCAACTGTTACGTGAGTTTCCGTGTTGCAAGCTCTAGCCGGGTGAAAAATGCTCCACCATGCAGGGAAACACAGCGGGCTGCCGGCACGCCAGCGCCCTTGGCAGCGTCTGCAGAGTGAAATGAGCTACGTGAGACCCAGGGCCCGCAGGCAGCTCCGCGGAGGCGCCCTGCACCACGGCCAGCAGCCTCTGCAGTCATCAGCCCTTTTCCAGGAGGTGGTGCCCGAGGCTGCCACGTGTCCGCATGAAAGTCTGCACACGTGTCATCAACGACGCTTCCAGCAGCCCCAACAAGGCAGGCGTCCTCGGCCCCGTGTCAGCTCTGAGCAAACGAAGGTTCGGGATGTTTAAGCCCAAGATTCACCGCTCAGAGCGGCCAACCAGCCTGGGCACGCTGGCCCCTCTCCGCACCAGACCACACGCCCTCTGTCCTCCTGGGGACCTCAGCAGGATGCACAAGCTCCTTCCGACAGCTCTTCTCAGGTGAAACTGATCTTCACCCCACGCAGAGGAGGGCTTTGGCAGCGGTTCCTATCCCCTCCCCATGACCGTTCATGTTCCATGGACAGGATTTCCAGTTGATTAAAGAGCCTCCCTTCTGGGATGCCGGTCCCGGCAGGCTGGACATGCTTCCAGCTCAGCTTCTAAGTGTCTCGATAGGTTTTGGAACAGAGCCGACTACAGGAGAGAAGCTTCCCAGGGGAGCCTGTGGGAAGATGGTGTTCAGGAATGAAGGGGCTTGAGCGGCGGGAGTAGAAAGGGCTTGGCCCTTTTCAGTTCCCACGTGGAGAGGATGCCCACATCGTGGGGGGCAGGGGCCTGAAGCCCAGCACCCTCCGCTGTCTTGCAGGAACTGCCCCTGCTCCTTTATTCTCCTTCCTCCTACGAAGAAAGGCCAGATGCTCATCTGACTGCTCAACCTGGGTGGTCCCAGACAGGGCCTCTGGTGGATCTTCTCCAAAAGTAGCCCCACGGACTCCCCCCCAAATCTCTGCTCCTCTGTGCATGACTTCCTGTTAAAAGGAAGCGCGGTTTTTCTCTACCTGCTGGTCTGGGCCAAATAGTAGAACATGCTGGAAGGGATGGACAGTGCCCCAGTCTGAGCCCAGGCCCCAAGCAGTCACTTGTTCTTCTGGAAACTTGCTGGTGGCCAGGGGCACAGCAGGGCCAGCCTGTCAGGTAAGAGAGGCTGCCCCACCCTCTACTGCTCCAGTGGATAGTCTGCCGACCCCCAGGAGCAGGGCCACCCTGCTGACCCGAGGCTGACCACCAACAGGGGAGCAACAAGCCCTGAGAGGCCCAAAGAACCGGCCAGCAGAGCCCGACCCAAAAAGCTGACACGCTGCATCATGGGCTGAACATCTGCTTTGTGTTAGCCTCTAAATTACAGGTGCTTGGGATAGATGGAGAGATTCCTGCAGATTTACTAATGCGGGGGCAGGGGATCTTCTCTCCTAATTCTGCCTGTGCCTCCTCACCCCTCCCCTCCTGGCAGAGGGAGGGGGCTGAGCCCAAGCTGGCCCGAGCCCTAGGCCCCCTGCCTTTCTCTGCCCAGCCCCGCTCCCCACCCCATGTCACAGGAGCCTTGCCTCAGGCCCAGCCTCAGCTCAGCGGTAGCCATGGCCATGCTCAACACGCCCTCCTCGCAGGCGGGCCATCACCCCCACGCCACCTACCATCCAGGGCTTCCCTGGTGGCTCACTTGGTAAAGAATCCACCTGCAATGCAGGAGACCCCGGTTTGATTCCTGGGTCAGGAAGATCCACTGGAGAAGGGATAGGCTACCCACTCCAGTCTTCCTGGGCTTCCCCTGTGGCTCAGCTGGTAAAGAATCCCCCTGCAATGAGGGAGACCTGGGTTCGATCCCTGGGTTGGGAAGATCCCCTGGAGAAGGGAATGGTTACCCATTTCAGTATACTGGCCTGGAGAATTCCATGGACTGTATAGTCCATGGGGTCTAGTCCATGAGGTCGCAGAGTCAGACAGGACTGTGCGACTTTTTCACCTACCATCCAACAAGGAATCCTGAGGAGGGAGGGGACCCAGGGACCCCTCTCAAGTCTCAGAGCTAAGCTTCAAACCCAATCTGGACTTCTGTGGAAGGTGACCCTAGACACTCGCATTTGGGGTGGGGGTCACAGAAACCAAGCTTCAGGCCACAGGTCACCTCTTTCACAGGGAGCCTCCTGCACGGCTGGCGGGGCTGTAAACTGTGCAGCCACCGTGGCGATCAGTGTGAAGGCCCCTTAAACACCTGGGGACAGACACAGGGCTGCCGAGCGGCCCAGCAATCCCGCCCCCGGGCATGGATCTGGTGTGTGCTGTGCGCTCAGTCCTGTACGACTCTTTGTGACCCCGTGGACTGCAGCCCCCCTGGCTCTTCTGTCCACAGGATTCTCCAGGCAAGAACACTGGAGAGGGTTGCCATTTCCTCCTCTAGGGGATCTTCCTGATCCAGGGAATGAACCCATGTCCCCTGCCTTGGCAGGTGGATTCTTCACCACTGCACCACCGGGGAAGCCCCATATATCTGGAGAAAACTATCATTTGAAAAGATAACACGGCCCTGTCTTCTTCCCTGGAGAGCCTCACAGAGGGCCAGGCGAATCAACCCTACTCACCAAAGTCTCGTGAGACTGCCCAAAGCCGGAAGACCATCATCCCTATATCACACTCAGGGAATCTGAGCTTGGGGGTCACAGTACCCACCCAGAACCACAGCTCAGCGGTGCCCAGTTAAAGCCAAGTCCAGCCTCCTAGTCCTCCAGCCACATCACCAGCCACAGCTGCCCACACACCAAACTCCCGACCACTTCCCCAGCCCCAGCTCCCACCCAAGTCCTGTTTCCTGGTTTCTTTGCCCACCATGCACCCCATCCAGCTCACACACAGGTCTCCCCAGACGTCACTGCCTCCCAGGACTCTAGCCCCACCCACCCAGCATTGCCTCCTGCCAGGGCTCCTGGCCAAGGCTCTGTCCTCCCAGCCCCTCCTTACCGGGCAGCCAGTGGCCTGCACTGCCCCAGCGGCACACGTGCAGTCCTGGGCTGGTACCTTAGGGGCCCATGGAGATGGGACGCAGGATCAAGGTGCTGGTCTGACTGCTGCTGATGCTGAAGAGTTTCCACTCATCAAATCATTTTATTCCTCAAATATAGGGAGGGTGTAAAGCAGTTTTACTTTGGTATGAAGTTCATGTTTTCAACTCTTACCTTGAAAAAGTTTTCCTTCACAGACAGAATATGGGATTAGTTGAAAAAGTTGATAGTATCGTCCTTCTGGGATTTCTCCTTGAGGCCAATCAATAAATCGTTTCTGATGGCTTTAACATAGATTAACCAACTAAATAAGTCAAGCCAGGGTTTATTTAGCTCCTTGGAAGGGAGAGATTTTCAACACTGAAGTTTAGGAAAGTTAAGAGAGGTCTGCAAGCCGTGACGGTCTGGGGTCTTTACAAATGGCTGGATGAGGTATGGGGTGTGGGGGAGGCGGCCTGTCACTCCAGCTGCTACCATCCTTACGCATCCAACCCCTGCCTACCACGAGTCGGAATCGGGGTGTCTGGGAGTTGGGGTGTCAGCCGCCAGCACTATCGTGGACAGCCATTCTTCTGAGTTTATTCCCCCAGAGGTGCCCAGAGCACTGATGTCTGGGGAGAAGGAGAGGCCATAAGGCAGGAGGGGACAGAACAGGAGTTGGGTGGACAGAGGAAAATCAAGGCGGACAAGCCAGAGCAGGAAGGCAGGAGGCCCTGTTTGACGAGCCCCATCTGACCACAGCCGCTCCCGGACGGGCAGGCGGGCACGAGCTAGGACTGAGCCAGTGACCTAGACTCCTGCCCGACGGGAGCTGTTCTAATTTCCAGGACGTGACGTCTCTTCCTCTAAATTCAAAGCCCCAGGAGGATCCAACTGGCCCGGCTCAAGTCAGACGACCATCCCCAGATCACCCTGCTGTGTCCACCAGGGGGCAACATGAAAACATGGCCTCCAGGAACCACACCCATCCGTAGCCAGAGGACCTCTAAAGGAGGACCGGACACCTCCTGGAGGGGTCTACCGCCAAGCCGGAAGTCTTCCAGCATCTAGAAGCCTCAGGGAGGCATGAAGTGACCCGAACAAAGGAGCGTGGAGGGGGTGACAGTGGGAACGCAGGCGCCCGGGGTCGGGGAGCGGATGCTCCAGGGAGGGGCTCAGACTCTGGGGTCGTGGAGCAGGGTTCACACCCAGCCCTGCCACTGTTGCTATGACGATGTCTCCAAATGGCAAGGGCTTCATCTAGGAAGTGGAAGGGTGAGGCCATTTCCGAGGCAGGGCTGGGGTGTTCCCCCTAAAGATGTTGGCGTTTTCTCACCCCAGCACTCTGCTTGGAAACAGAGTCATTGCTGATTTAATCAGTTAAGAAGAGGCCACCAGCATTAGCAGGGTCCTAAATCCAACGTGACTAGTGCCTTTACGAGAAGAGAGACAGACGCACAGAGAGAAGCCGCGTGAAGACAGAGACAGAGACTGGAGACGCACAGCTGCAAACCAAGGGCGGCCGACAGTGCAGACACCAAGGGAAAGGTGTGGGACAGTCTCCCCGGGGCCCTTCAGACGGCGTCGGCTTCCCAACACCCTGATCTGAGGCGCCAAGTCTCCGCAAGAGCGAGAAGCTATGTCTGTTCCTTGAAACCCCTCGGTTGCTACAGGAGCCCCAGAGAGCTTGCACACTCCCCCTGCGCTTGCCCACCGGCCACAGAATGGCTCTTCCTGCTCCAGCATCGCTTCTGTTTTCCAGACGGGAGGCAAGGTTCCCACCAGCAACTTCTCACGTCTTACCGGAGAGAACTTGCGTCATCCAGCCTGAGTCCCAGGGGAGGATAGAAAATAGAATTGTTGATGTTTTCAGCTGGACACATTTCTACACCCAATGGGTTCAGTATTCTGTTGGTAAGAAAGCAGGGTAAAATGGACCCTTTGAAGGCAACTAGCAGTGATATCAGGGAGGGTGGATAGTGTCCCCAGATATATATGGGCTTCCCTGGAGGCTCTGTGGTAAAGAGTCAGCCTGCCAATGCAGAAAATGTAGGTTCAATCCCTGAACAGGAAGATCCCCTGGAGAAGGAAATGGCAACCCACTCCAGTATTCTTGCCTGGGAAATCCCATGGAGAGAGGAGCCTGGTGGCCTCAGTCCACAGGATCACAAAAGAGTAGCAACTAAACAACACATATATATACATATACATATATATACGTACATAAATAAATACACATATTTATTTTATATAATGTAGTACTTATCAGTCATCTAATGTTTATTGTGCGCCACATGCTCCTCTAAGAGCTTTACCTGTACAACTCACTTAATCCTCACAATACATGTATGAGAGGTGACCTCTCGTCCCATTTTACAGATGAGGTAACTGAGGCAAAAAGCAGTTAAGAAACTTGCCCACGGTCACACAGCCAGAAAGTGAAGGAGCTAGAATTTGAACCCAGTCTCTGTCATCTCTCCGCAGTGCTTATCCAGCTCTGCTAACATCATAACTGCTCAGAAAAGCATTTATTTGATTAACTGGATTGAATTTTTTGTTGTTCAGTCTTTAAGCTGTGTCCAGTTCTTTGCAACCCCATGGACTGCAGCATGCCAGGCTCCTCTGTCCATCACTATCTCTTGGAGTTTACTCAGATTCATGTTCACTGAGTCAGTGATGCCATCCAACCATCTCATCCTCTATCGTCTGCTTCTCCTTTTGCCTCCAGTCTTTCCCAGCATCAGGGTCTTTTCCAATGAGTCAGCTCTTCGCATCAGGTGGCCAAAGTATTGGAGCTTTAGCTTCAGCATCAGTCCTTCCAATGAATATTCAGGGTTAATTTTCTTTAGGATTGACTGGTTTGATCTCCTTGCTGTCCAAGGGACTCTCAAGAGTCTTCTCCAGCATCACAATTCAAAAGCATCGATTCTTTGGCACTCAGCCTTCTTTATGATCCAGCTCTCACATCTGTACATGATTATTGGAAAAACTATAGCTTTGACTATATGGACCTTTGTCGGCAAAGTGATTTCTCTGCTTTCTTAATACACTGTCTATGTTTGTCATAGCTTTCCTTCCAAGGAGCAAGCGTCTTTAAATTTCAGGGCTGCAGTCACTGTCTGCCGTGATTTTGGAGCCCAAGAAAATAAAACTTGTCACTCCTTCCATGTTTTCCTCTTCTATTCACCATGAAGTGATGGGACTAGATGCCATGATCTTAGTTTTTTTAACTGGATTGAATAGGAAGAAAAATAAATTCAAAACCCTCATTTAGCCTCTAGTTAAAACCGCACAAAACCACATGAATCTGCTTTAACCCTCAGAAGCAGTGAGCCGGGCAGTCAGAGCCCTGCCCGTGGGAAAGCCCCGGAGGCCCGCACTCACCACACAGGCTGTGCCCTTTGTGACATGGGAAGAACTCCAATTTCTGAAAATTACAGAAGGAAATCCTTAGGTCAGCATCAGAAGCGTCTAGGAAGCTCTTCTCAGCCATAAACCAGAAGCAAACACTTACCCAGATGGAGTATTTTCTCATCTGTGTCAGTCACAGCACCTCTGCCCAAAGCCCCTTGTATCTGGGCGGACGATTTGCATTTTCAAGCATCCCACCCGCCTGCCCACCCAGCATTGTTGCAAACCTACAAATCCCATCTTCCGAGTCGCCTTAGCCCCGTTCTGGTTTCCCACGTGGATGTCACAGGCTGCACACTTCATCAGAAGGGTATTATCATAACCGTTATTACTGTATTATTACCGTTATTAAATGAAATCTTGCCTCCAGTTGAGTTTTTGCCTGCTCCCCTATGGCAATGAAACCAAAGCACCATGAAATTTGTCCTGATTTCAGAGAAAACAGCCCAGCTTTTCTACCAGCAACACCACTGGTATGGCCCAGCCCTGCCCTGGGCTGTCCATTTGTTCCCGAATCACAGCGGGGCCTCCACTCCCTGGCTCACAGCTTCATCCTGAACCTTCTTGGCTCAGTTCTCGCTGGCTCCCAATCCTGCCTACAGCTCCTGGCTCCTTGCCTGCTCCTCACTTCTGTGACTTCTTCTTGTGCCTGGACCCTCTCCAGGCTCCCAATAACCATTCATTTCTTTATCCAGAGAGAGTTCTGGAACACAGCTACGAAGCACACTATCATAGGCACCAGAGGGAGCAAGAAGGACAAAGACCCAGCCTCCTAGAAGCAAACATTCCGGTGTGTGAGTCAAGCAACACACAGGGAACAAATCGATGAACTTTAATTCTGGTGGATATGTGTGCATGCATGCAAAGCAGCTTCAGTCGTGTCTGACTCTTCGTGACCCTACAGACCGTAGACTGTGGTCTCCTCTGTCCATGGGACTCTCCAGGCAAGAATACTGGAGTGGGTTGCCATTTCCTCCTCCAGGGGATCTTTCTGACCCAGGGATCAAACCCGTCTCTTGCGTCTCCTGCATTGGCAGGCAGATTCTTTACCTCTAGCGCCACCTGGGAAGTCCACACAAAGCAGGGCAAAGGCTTGACGATAAATAAATAGATATTGGCTACAGTATCCGGTCATGAGATGGCCCCCCAGGATTCTCACCTCCTAAATGCACCCCCTGGGTACTGCCCTCCCACATCAACAGTGGTGGCACCTACTAGCCAGGGCAGACTGTGGAAAGGACACGGAGAATGACCGTGGCCGAAAGGCAGGGACATGGCTGCTGCCGCTCGCTCTCGCGTCTCTCTCGGGAGGAAACCAGCGGCCACGCCGGAGGGCACGGGAGCACGCCCGTGGAGTGCTCCGGCTGCAACCAATCTCACATCTCCAGCCAGACGAAGGCACCAGCTTGGAAGTGGCCCTCCGCTCCAGGCAAGTCTTGGGGTGGCCAGAGCCCTGGCTGGTGGCTTCAAGCAAGTTAGCAAATGGTCTTGAGATGGAGCAAAGCCATTCCCTAATTCCTGACCCGTAGAAACTGTGAGAGGTTATAAGTGCTTACTGTACTTCCCTGGTGGCTAAGATGATAAAGAATCTGCCTGCACTGCAGGAGACCTAGCTTCTACCCCTGGAGAAGAGAATGGCAACCCACTCCAGTATTCTTGCCTGGAGAATCCCATGAAGAAAGGAGCCTGGCGGGCTATGGTCCATGGGGTCACAAAGAGTCAGACACGGCTGAGAAAGTAACACTTATGCAGCAATGGATAACACCTGGAGATGCTCTTCTGGTTAGGTGATGAGGAAAGTTCTCTCTAAGAGCTGCCCTGTGAGCAGAGATGTGCATGAAGTGAGAGAGGCCACGGAAAGTCGTGGGGAAGAGCATTCCAGAAAGAGGAGACCACACGTGCAAGGCTCTGAGGTGATTTTAATCACCTGAGGCCTTTTTAATGAATTGCAAGGAAGCCATGTGACTAGAGTGAGTGAGAAAAAGAGATGATTGAAAATAAGAAATGGAATATAGGTATAACAAAATACTTATCGCATAGTAAAAATGGAAATCATTTTAAAGTACCAGTAATCACCTTAATTGTCAATACACTGGGACTTCCCTGGCTATCCAGTGCTTCCAGTGCAGAAGACAGGGGTTCAGTCCCTGGTCAGGGAACTAGGATCCCGCATGCCTTATGGCCAAAACCATAAAATTTGGTTTAAAACATTTTTAAATATAAATGGATGGCTATGAACTGAATCGTGAGCCCCTCCCATGTTCCTGTGTTGAAGCCCTAAATGCCAACATGACCATATTTGGAGGCAGAACTTCTAGGAAGTAATTAAAGTTAAATGAGTTCATAAGGATGGGGCCCTAATCCCATGAGACTGGTGGCTTTTTAGGAAAAGGTAGAGACCTCTCTCTCCCCCACGACAGACCAGAGAGGGTCCATTTGAGGACACGGTGACAAGGCAGCCACCGCAGGGTAGAAGGAGTGTCCCCCAGGGAAGCACGTTTGTTGGAACCTTGACCTTGGACTTCCAGCCTCCAGAATTATGAGAAAATTGATTGCTCTTGTTTAAACTTCCCAGTCTGTGGTGTTTGATTAGGGTGGCCTGAGCTGACTAAGACATGGACGTAACCCTTCAATTAAAAGTCAGAGGTTGTCAGGCAGGATTTTTAAGAATCTATATGGTGTTTCTGTGAATCACATCTAAGCATAAGAAAACAGAAGGGTTTAAAGGAAAGAATCACAGTGCGAGTATGCTCAGTCATGTCCGACTCTTTGTGACCCCATGGACTGTAGTCCATCAGGCTCCTCTGCCCACGAAATTCTCCAGGCAAGAATACTGGTGTGGTTTGCCATTTCCTCCTCCAAGGGATCTTCCCCACCCAGAGACTGAACCCACGACTCCTGAATCTTCTGCATTGGCAAGCAGATTCTTTACCACAAGCACCACCTGGAAACTCAAAGGAAAGAATGGGGGATAATATATCTGCAAACTTTCATGAAAGGACACTGCTGATGAATATCAATATTGGATCAATAAATTTGAGGGTAAAAGATCACCAGAGACATACACTGGCTGTTTATATTGATAAATGTTTTAATTCACCAGGAGTATATAATGATTCCTAAGTCTGCACCTAAAAAAAGTGACCTCAAAATATGTAAAGCAAAATCTGACAAATGTACCAAAACAAAAGGCAAATCCCTAATCATTCATGATTGATACCTCAATCAGAATGGCTGGCGGGGAGGAAGGACCAAAAAGACTGAAGCGTGTGACCAACAAAGTGACACAGCAGAAAGCACGTGTGTGGGGGAAGCGTCGCAAAGCCAACAGCTAGGTCTTAAAGAAACAAACACAATTGATCAATGATGAATCTGATGATGGAGGAGGGACAGACAGGGAGAAGAGAGAGACGGAAGCCAAAGCAATATTAGGAATACGACGGTGATGGCTACAGGACCTGCAGATGGAATCTGCCTTTGTGACAAGAATTTTTCACAATTTAGATGAAATTCCTAGGAAAATACAAGGTACCGAAACTGCCAGAAGGAACAAGAACACCAAAACCGTGCTATAAATAATAAAAAATACTGAATTAGCAATATAAGAACTTTCCCCAGAAAGAAAACTCTAGGCAAAGATTTAATCAGTGGACAGCTCTACCAAACACTGGGCAAAGAAAGAATCCCAAGTGTACACAAATTAAAAGAAAGTAAAAGGAGATGGAAGAGAGTAAAAGGAACATTTCCCAATTCACTTTACAGAACTAGCCTGCCTCTGCTCCTAAACCTGACAAGGGTAGTATGGAGGAGAAGGAAAAGAAAGACTGACCTCAATTACGAACATAGATGCAAAAATTCCAAATGCAATATTAGCACACTGTGTTAATAATTACCTAAGAAGGATGACAGCTACATAATGACCAAATGCGTTATCTGTTTACTCCCAGAGCGCAAATTTGTTCTTAACACTAGAAAATTGATCTATATAATTTGCCACACTGACAATTAAAGGAGAAAAAGCATGATCATCTCAAAACAAAGAAACTATAATTTGAAATTTCAATATTCATTCATGATTTTTTTAAGTAACTAAATCAATTTTAAAATGGAATAAAATGTCATTAATCTGAGAAGGTGTGTCTTCAACAAAACCTACACCAAGAATTCTTCTCTTTTAGTTGAAGTACAGTCACTTTACAATTACAATTTCTGCTCTACAGCAAGGTGGTCCAGTCACGCATATATACATTCTTTTTTCTATACTTTTCTGTTATGGCTTGTCATCGTTCTCTGCTATACGGTAGAACCTCATGGTTGATCCGTCCTGTATATAACAGCTTATATCTGCTAGTCCCAAATTCCCAATCCTTCCCTCCCCCAACCGCATCCCACTTGGCAACTGCAAATCTCTCTGTGCAGGAGTCTGACTATGTTTCATAAATAAGTTCATTTGTATCATATTTTAGATTGCACATATAAGTGGCAGTACATGCTGTGTGTCTTTCTCTTTCTGACTCACTTCACTTGGTAGGACAATCTCTAGGTCCATGAACCTTGCTACAAGTGCATTTTTCATTCTTTCTACGGTTAAGTAGCGTTCCGCTGAGGCTTCCCTGGTGGCTTAGCAATAAAGAATCTGCCTGCAACGCAGGAGACCCAGGTTCAATCCATGGGATGGGAAGATCCCCAGGAGAAGGGAATGGCAACCCACTCCAGTACTCTTGCCTGGAGAATCCCATGGACAGCAGAGCCTGTAGGGCTGCAGTCCACAGCGTCGTACAGAGTCAGATGCAACTGAGTGGCCGAGCAGCAGCAGCAGTACCCCACTGCGCGTGCACCACACCTTCTCTATCTGCTCACCCGCAAGGAGCTTTTAGGCTGCTTCCATGGCTTGGCTAGTTGAACAGCATGGTGCTGCTATGGACACAGGGAGGCATGTGTCTTTACGAGTTATAGTTCTGTCCAGGTATATGTCCAGGAGCGGTCATAAGAGGAACTCAAAAGCCTCTTGATGAAAGTGAAAGTGGAGAGTGAAAAAGTTGGCTTAAAACTCAACATTTAGAAAACGAAGATCATGGCATCCGGTCCCACCACTTCATGGGAAATAGATGGGGAAACAGTGGAAACAGTGTCAGACTTTATTTTTCTGGGCTCCAAAATCACTGCAGATGGTGACTGCAGCCATGAAATTAAAACACGCTTACTCCTTGGAAGGAAAGTTATGACCAACCTAGATAGCATATTCAAAAGCAGAGACATTCCTTTGCCAACAAAGGTCCGTCTAGTCAAGGCTATGGTTTTTCCTATGGTCATGTATGGATGTGAGATTTGGACTGTGAAGAAGGCTGAGCGCCGAAGAATTGATGCTTTTGAACTGTGGCGTTGGAGAAGACTCTTGAGAGTCCCTTGGACTGCAAGGAGATCCAACCAGTCCATTCTGAAAGAGATCAGCCCTGGGATTTCTTTGGAAGGAATGATGCTGAAGCTGAAACTCCAGTCCTTTGGCCACCTCATGCGAAGAGTTGATTCATTAGAAAAGACTCTGATGCTGGGAGGGATAGGGGGCAGGAGGAGAAGGGGACGACAGAGGATGAGATGGCTGGATGGCATCACTGACTCGATGGACATGAGTCTGAGTGAACTCCGGGAGTTGGTGATGGACAGGGAGGCCTGGCGTGCTGAGATTCATGGGGTTGCAAAGAGTCGGACACGACTGAGCAACTGATCTGATCTGATCTGATCTGATCTAAATCTTGGCTTAGAAACCAGGGAGGGTCAAGAATGCCCTTATCACAGCTCCGTCTGGTATCTTAGAGAAAGATTGGGTGCTCCATTAAGTCAAGGCAAAGAAATAATACACGTGAAAACTGGCAAAAAATTAAAAACAAACTGAACTTTTACTACTTGCAGATGCTATAATATAAAGATAGTGCAAATGAATGTGCACTACATATTCTGAGCTAATATAACACTTTCTAACACAGCAGGATATAGAAATCAATATTAAACATCAATATTTTTCTGCATACCAGAAAACAGTTTTTTACCGATAACATACATATGCTTTTCAGTTTCTGATAATAGTGGAGAAGCCTATTTCAAGCTAATCCTCTTGCTGATAACAATTATAAGCTCTGGGGAAAATGTAAAAAGCAACTTTTTGAAGTCACAGGCAAGCAGACAAAATTCTATAGAAACTGGTTGGAGATCTCACACATAGAAGCTGGGCACTCTAAAGAAGTTACAGCATACCAAAATAACAGAAAAAGAGTCTATAAACTCAAAATTATTAGAATGAAGGGAATTATAAAGTTGACAGCAAAAATAAAGTGGAAAAAAGACAGAGAAGATGGATGAAACCAAAATTTGGTTCTTAGAAAAACTGACTAATTTGATAAACATCTAGTACATCTGATGAAGACTGTACAATAAAATACACAAATTTGTCTTCAGAAATGAAAGATATGACAGTTACAGACGTCACAATCATTCAAATGGCAATATGAAAACATTATGAAAAGGGGTTATGTGATGCCAATAAATTCAACCACTTCTATGAAACAGACAAATTCCTTGAAAGACTCAAATTATAAAAACTGACTCAAAAAGAAATGAAAGATCTGAATAGCCCTCTAACTGTTGAAAAAATTAGATTCACAAAAACCTATCTACCAAAATAACTCCAGGCTCAGATGACTTCACTGATGAATTGTACAATACAATTAAAAAAAAGTGAAACAATTCTACACAATTACTTTAGGGGAAAAGGAGGAAGATGCAATACTTCACAGTTTATTTCATAAAGCCAGCATCAGTTCAGTTCAGTTCAGTCGCTCAGTCGTGTCCGACTCTTTGCGACCCCATGAATCGCAGCACGCTAGGCCTCCCTGTCCATCACCAACTCCCAGAGTTCACTCAGACTCACGTCCATCAAGTCGGTGATGCCATCCAGCCATCTCATCCTCTGTCGTCCCCTTCTCCTCCTGCCCCCTATCCCTCCCAGCATCAGAGTCTTTTCCAATGAATCAACTCTTCGCATGAGATGGCCAAAGTACTGGAGTTTCAGCTTCAGCATCATTTCCTCCAAACAAATCCCAGGGCTGATCTCTTTCAGAATGGACTGGTTGGATCTCCTTGCAGTCCAAGGGACTCTCAAGAGTCTTCTCCAACGCCACAGTTCAAAAGCATCAATTCTTCGGCGCTCAGCCTTCTTCACAGTCCAACTCTCACATCCATACATGACCACAGGAAAAACCATAGCCTTGACTAGACGGACCTTTGTTGGCAAAGGAATGTCTCTGCTTTTGAATATGCTATCTAGGTTGGTCATAACTTTCCTTCCAAGGAGTAAGCGTGTTTTAATTTTATGGCTGCAGTCACCATCTGCAGTGATTTTGGAGCCCAGAAAAATAAAGTCTGACACTGTTTCCCCATCTATTTCCCATGAAGTGATGGGACCGGATGCCATGATCTTTGTTTTCTGAATGTTGAGCTTTAAGCCAACTTTTTCACTCTCCACTTTCACTTTCATCAAGAGGCTTTTTAGTTCCTCTTCACTTTCTGCCATAAGGGTGGTGTCATCTGAATATCTGAGGTTATTGATATTTCTCCCGGCAATCTTGATTCCAGCTTGTGCTTCTTCCAGCCCAGTGTTTCTCATGATGTACTCTGCATAGAAGTCAAATAAGCAGGGTGACAATATACAGCCTTGCCGTACTTCTTTTCCTATTTGGAACCAGTCTGTTGTTTCATGTCCAGTTCTAACTGTTGCTTCTTGACCTGCATATAGGTTTCTCGAGAGGCAGGTCAGGTGGTCTGGTATTTCCATCTCTTTCAGAATTTCCTCAGTTTATTGTGATCCACACAGTGAAAGCCAGCATCACCAATTACTAAAGCCTGACAAAGGCATTTCAAGAAAAGGAAACCACCAACTGATATTCCCCATGCATGTATGTATGTATGTATGCACGTATATATGTATGCATGTATGTCTGTGTGTATGTGTGCATGTATATATGTGTGCATGTATGTATGTATATATGTGCAAGTTCAGTTCAGTTGTCGCTCAGTCGTGTCCATCTCTTTGTGACCCCGTGGACTGCAGCACGCCAGCCTTCCCTGTCCATCACCAACTCCTGGAACTTACTCAAACTCATGTCCATCCAGTCGGTGATGACATTCAACCATCTCATCCTCTGGTCGTCCACTTCTCCTCCTGCCTTCAATCTTTCCCAGCTCTTAACAAATCAAATTCACCAAAATATAAAAGTTGCATATTTCAGAAATGCAAGTTTGTTTTGGCATTCAAAAAAATCAAGGCAATTCGCCATACTAACAGAATCTAGGAGAAAAACAATATGCGCTCCTCAATAAGTATAGGAAAAGCATATAAAACATTTTAATGTCCACTTGGGTCAACAATTATCCACAAACTAGAAATAGAAAAGAACTTCCTCAAAATGTTAAAAAAAAAAGCACCTACCAAAAGCCTACAGCTAATATGACATTTAATAATAAAATATCACACTCTTTGCCGTAAGACTGAGAACAGTGCAAGAGTGTCCGTTTTCATCACTTCTGCTCAGTGTGACTGGAGGTCTAGCTAGTGCCATGAGGCAAGAATTAGGGATGAAAGGCATCCATATTGAAAAGAAAGAGCAACATGTTTGTATTAGTAGACAACAGGCCTGTACCTGATATCACAGCTGAAATGAATCAGAGAATTACATATAAGTGATAAAACGACAAAAGTTCTAGACAAAGATCTTTGCAACGTTGAGAGCAAAGATTTCTTGGCTATGACATGAAAAGCACAAACATCAGATGAGCTGTTGTTACATGGGACTTTACAAAATTCAAAACTTCTCCTCTTCAAAAATATCACAGAGAAAACGAAAAGGCAAGTTACAGACAACAAGCTGATACTTGCAACCCAATATCTTAACAAAGAACTGGCACTCAGAACATAAAAAGAACTCCTACAACTCAGTTATAAGAAGACAAGTGAAAACGGAAGATATGAAAACATCTTTCATAAAAGAAGATAAAAATGGTCAATAAGAACATGAAAGAAATAAAGAGAAGTCGCTCAGTCGTATCCAACTCTTTGCAACCCCATGGACTGTAGCCCACCAGGCTCCTCCATCCATGAAATTTTCTAGGCAAGAATACTGGAGTGGGTAGCCATTTCCTTCTCCAGGGGATCTTCTCAACCGAGGGATTGAACCTGGGTCTCCTGCATTGCAGGCAGACGCTTTACCATTTGAGGGAATCCCATAAGAACATGAACGGACACTTAAATCACTAGCCATCAGAGAAAAGCAAATTAAAACCACAATCATATACCATGATACATCCACAATAATGGCAAAAATATGCCAAATGGGGAGAATTTGGAGTAATGGAGACCCTCACAATAATGCAGTACTAGAATTAAATGCTTACTACCATCGCTTCAAAATACCTTAAATTGACGGGTATTTAACCATATACCCGCCCTAAGCCTCAGACATTGTACTTACCTAAGATAAACAAAAACACTTTCTAAGACTTGTACATAAATGTTCATAACAGCTTTATTCAAAAGAGCCAAATACTGAATGCAACCCAAACAACCAACAGGTGAACAGGTAAACAAACTGTGATACAAACATACAATGGAATACTACAAAACAAACACCACGAAACCACCAAAAAGAACAACACACCCACAGAAATGAATGCATATGCAATATACAACCCACCTGCATCAGAGACTCTAAAATCATCACCCAGTGAAAAGCTCCAGATGCTGAACAGTGCCTACTGTAGGATCATTTATATAAAATTCTAGAACAAACAAAAGCTATCTCTAGTGATGGAAAGGAAACCAGAGATATGGGGCCAGAGACCGGGGTGGCAACTGACTGCAAAGAGGCGGTAGGGAATTTGATGTGATGGGATATTTTATGTCTTGGTGGGGGTGGTCATACCTTCATGCGTACCATTTATCAAAAATGCGTCAAGCGGTACACTTAAAGTGACGGTAATTTATTGCATGTACAATGTGACTTTCTAAAGCTGCTTTCAAAAAGAACAAAGGACTTGACCAGACACATCACAGAGAAGATGTCTGAGTGGCCAATAAGCCTATGAAAAGATGCTCGAGATCATTTAGTCATGGGGGAAATACAGATTAAAATCAGAATGAGTGGCGCTTAACGCTCACTTGGGAAGGGTGAAATTAAAACACCAGACAACACACGTGAGGACAGGGGGCCTGGGGACTCTCAGACACGGGCGGTGGGCGTGGAGAGTGGTGCGATCACTTTGAAGCTCGTCTGCATTTTCTCATCAGGACAGGGGTGACTGGGGACTCTCAGACACGGGCGGTGGGCGTGGAGAGTGGTGCGATCACTTTAAAGCTTGTTTGTATTTTCTCATCAGGTAGACATCCCCCCATCCCACCAGCCAGATATTTCACTTCCAGATATTTAACCAAAAAATGAAAATACACATCCACGCCAAGACTTCTACCAAAATGTTTATAGAAGCTTCGTTCCTAATTGCCAAAAACTAAAAGCAGCGTGAATAACCATCCACAGGTGGCTGACAAATGGATATGCTCATCCAATGAAATGCCACTGTGAAATAAAAAGGCATGACTACAGACACACAGATGCAGACGGAAATGGCAGCCTCCTCCAGTGCTCTTGCCTGGGAAATCCCATGGACAGGGAGCCTGGCAAACTACAGTCTATGCGATTGCAAAACTGTCACACACAACTCAGCTATTAAACAACAAACCACAGACACGCAGAACATGGCTAACTCTTACAGGCGTTGAAGGAAAGAAGCCAGACACCAAAGGGTAAATTCTAATTCCGTTTATACAGAGTTCTAAATCAGGCAGATCTAATCCACGATGACAGAAATCCAAATAGTGGTTGTCTCAGCAAGAGAGATGGGACAACTTCCCAGAAAGAGGCACCAGGGAACTGTCCTGATTGAGAGCTTGTTACCTGGAGTGTGTGTATATGTCAAAACTCATTGAACTGTACTCTAAATTCCATGTAATTTATTGTACGCAAATTATACCTCCCTGAGGCAAGCTCAGGAAACTAATTTACAACAGCGTCTAAAAATATGAAGAAGGGATAAATCTAACAAAAGCGTCAAGGTCTTTATTCAGGAAATGATAAAACATGATTGAGACATTTAAAAGAAGCTCTTAAAACAGAGAAAATACCGTTTGCACTGATGGGTGGACGCAAGATTACACACATGTTAATGCTCCCCGCACGTACATTCTCTGTAATACCAAGCAAAATCCCAAAAGCATATCTGTGGATCTCAGTGTGCTAGTTCTGAAATGGTTATGGAAATTCAAAGGGCAAGAATAGCCAGACCGTTTTGATAAGCAAGAAAAATACTCGAGAGTCTTTGCTCTGCCAGATGCCAAGTTTTATTATAAAGCTCCTGTAATCAGCTTAGAAGCAGGCCATGGATATGTGGACGCTTGATTTAGAGCAAAGATGATTCTGAAGAGCATTGAAGGAGAGAAATGGTTCTGGTACAACTGGTTACTCATGGGGAAAAAAGGAACTCGACCCCTCGACCTCTCATGGTACCCAAACGTTGACTCCATGCACACTGAGATCTCAATGTGATAGTCAAAACACTTAATGAAGCTTTTAAATGATGATATAAGAAAATAGCCTCATGCCCTTCAGATGGGGAAAGATTTTTGAACAGGATTCAAAATGCAATAACCATCAAGGGAAAACTGGATGAAGTTGGCCGCATAAAAATTAAGTATTTCTATACATCCAAAAACACCAGTAAAAGAGTGAAAAGGCAAGACGGGTGGCAGAAGTATTTGCAACACGTATAACAGGCAAAAGTCTCATATCTGAGATATATAAAGAACCCTTGCAAAGCCAGTCGAAAAATGAGCCTGACACATGAACCAGAACATCGCAAAAGCTGGTCCCCAGCTGCCAGTTAACTAGAAAACGGCGGAGCATTAGCCGTGAGGGACGAGCACGTCTAAAACCTCGGGGAGAAATGACCACAAACCACCAAAAGACTGAAAGCGACCGGCGAACTACAAAGAGACGGGACCCTCCCGAGACATTGTGCACCCTCAACAGAATCGTCTAAGAAATGTACAGATGCACACGCTCTGTGACCGAGGGTTTCACTCCAAGATACATATACAGCCAGGAGAAAAACGTACACACTCATTTTTGGTATTGTTTAGTAGCTACATCATATCTGACTCTTTTGCAACCGCATGGACGTAGCCCACCAGGCTCCTCTGTCCATGAGATTCTTCAGGCAAGAATACTGGAGTGGGTTGCTAGTTCCTCCTCCAAGAGATATTCCCAACCCAGGGATTGAACCCACATCTCCTGCACTGGCAGGCAGATTCTTTACCACTGAGCCACCTGGGAAGCCCTGCATGTTTGTACCAGGACCCAAATATCATTTACTAGCAAGTAGGTGAGAGTGTCTCAGTATCAGCAATGAAAATGAATGCTCACAGCCACACACAGCCCTGGGGATCAAACATAAATTTTAGAACATAAAGTCAGGTCGAGACAGCCAAACCCCAAAGCACCTCCTATACAGTTTCATCGGCATAAATATTTAGAACATGCAGAACTAAACCATGGTATCTGAAGATACCTCCACAACATGCTGGAGGATGGCAAAACAATAGAAGAAGCAAGACAGTGATGGTATAAAGGGCAGGACCGCAGTCACCTTCCAGGAGGACAGGGCCTGGGAATGGAAGGGTTGCTCGCAGGCCTGGGGGTCCAGTGACTGGCTAGAGGTGGGAACACAGGCAGAAGACGGGGGTGCTTCAGAGTCAGAGTCAAGGAAGGGTTTCTTTTTGACCTGGGAGCTGGTGCAGCTCATGAATGCTGGCCATCCTGGAACAAAGGAGCAAGATGGTGATGCAGGAGGGAGGCAGGAGGGGACCATAGGGATGAGAGTCTGGATACAGGAAGGGCTCTGGGTGGTTCATCCAACAGAAAACAGGTCCAGGATAGGAGGCTGATAGGTTCAGGGGTGGGAAGATGAGGGGATTTACTATCTGGTCCCCTCCCCCTTCCTCTGAGAAATAAGAAACAGGTCAGAGGCCCCACACCAGAGCTTCTGGAACCACCAGGGCTTCTCAGCATCCCTGGGCTGGGTCCAAGAGCAGATCAGCAGGTCTGCCCTCCAGCTGCTGCCCGCTGACAGGGAGCAGGGTCTCACCAGGAGGGGAGGGTCCACACACAGAGCACGGGGCCCCCCCGACATCTAAGGGTCACACTGGCCCCTGCATCCAAGCGAAAAAGCCAGGCTCGGGGCTGTCACCTGGTACTGCAGAAACCCATCCCTGAAGAAAAATGCTCACGAGGAAACACCATCTGTGTTGCGAAAAAAAAAGACACAACCAGCTGCTGGGCGAATGGAATCTTCCACGCGCTCAATAATCATGTGGAAGACTTTGCAGAAGCACTGGGCACATCTCATCAGGAAGTCCAGGGGCAGCGACAGGAAGGAGGACGCTTGCTCTGAAAACTCCAAATTCAAGTTCTCACACGCAAATTTGCCTGTACATCGGAAATGATAAACCTGAGGAATTTGGTAAATACCAGCTGTTTTCAGCTTTCTGGGAAGAAATGAGGTCAGAGCCCCAGCACTGGTCCCTCACAGCAGAGAGATTCAATCTGGAGTTTAAGACTAAAATACAGATTTTTTTTTTTTTTTTACTGATTTATCAAAGCAAAGTCACTGGCTTCAAAAACAGCTTATTTCATTGCCATTTGTTGTGCACTGAAATGAACTTATTTGAAAATTGCAGGAACTGTATGAAAATATGGTAACATTTAATGATAAAGTTGATGGATTCGAAGCAAAACCATCAGCAATGCTCACCCATGATGTTTAGTGAGGGTTATAATTTGAATCCTAAAGAAGAATTATTAAGATTCTGGGAGCAACATCTGTGGATGCTGAGGGAAATGTCATCGTTATTTTGAAATATTTGATATAAAAAGTTCAATTAGATTCAAAATCCATTTGCATTATCACCAAAAATCCCAACATTATATTTGTCAACGCAGGAAAAAGACGATTGTTAGATCAGAAGACGGAGTGCTCCCTCAGAGTTCAATTTAGACACGAAATGATTCAGATTCTGGTTAATGGTGAGGAAGGAGGTTCTGCCCGGCTGAGAAATGCAATCAATGATCAGATCGGCCGTTCGCCGGCGGCCTGGCTGGGGTGTCTTACGGGGGCGGGGCCGCAGTCAGACAAGCTGTCCCCAGAACTGCCTGTAGCCATCTCAGGTAGAAACCCACCATGACGAAGGCCACGTGCCAAGCTCTGCCTCTCATTCTTAATTTTTGAGAGGGCTTGATTTGGAAGTTTGACAGCAATTCAGTGTTCAATCTGTCTACTATTGCTTTGCATCTTTTGCTAAAAATTATACAATATGAAAACCTCAGACCTTTCACCGTGACCCTGAGTCCCACGCGGTTTGTCCCAGCTTGGTGCACAAGCGTAGACGGTCTTGTGTCTGCAAGACACAAACGAGGCCCAGAAGGTTTTCCGTCTCAGGCCCGGGATCAGAAAGGCGGGCTCCAGAGACTTCCCTTAAGTGGTAGAATCCACCTTCCAGCACAGGGCACGTGGGTTCCATCCCTGGTCTAGGAACTAAGATCCCACCTGCCGTGGAGTAGCTAAGCCTACATGCCACACCTGCAGAGCCTGCACGCCGCAACAAAGGCCAACACAGCCAAAAATAAAAGTGAAAGAAAAGTTACAGTGGGCTCCAGACACAGGGGGCCCACATGGAGGACCCCACTCCTGCCAGAGACCCTCGGGTTAGCAACTGGGCCTCTCTGAGCCTCCATCTGCTCCTCTGTAAAACGGGTCAGGTAAGTCAGCAGGTTTCGGCAACATTACACAGGTAAGTCCCGACCCCAGGGAACACGCCATCTGCGTCCACCACATCTGTGCAGAAGGCAGGCAGACAGGTCCCAAAGGCAGACCCGGGCTGACCTGCGTGACCAGGTGTTCAGGTGAGAATGCCGTCCCGAGTCCTGGCTGAGTCAGGGCAGAGCCTGGCCAAGACCCCCAGGCCTGCCCCCAGGTCAGGGCTCAGCCCCCAGTGATTCCTGGGGAGGCAGCTGGGTCAGAGGCTGGTCTGAAATGACGCCAGCTCATCCACACACTACACACCTGGGAGGCACACAGGCCCACTGTCCCACCCCCCTCCCCATCTCAGCCAGCCTCGGGGGCCGGGCCGGCTCTCACTGGGGCCTCCAGCACAGGGAGGAGCTCAGGGAAACATCCGGACACCATGGTGCCCGCGGCATTTGAGATACAGCTGGGCTGGGCGGTGCAGGCCACAGGCAGCGGGAGACCCTCCCTCAGGGCTCCTGACCAGCCAGAGCCACCCCTAAGAGCCCACCATCACCATCCTGATGGGACACAGGCACGCAGGACAGTGACCTCCACCCCACTGCTGCCAAGCGAACAATTTGTATCTAAAGTGGTTTTTTTTTTTTTTGCAAGCTATTTATTTTTATCTAACTATTTGGCTGGGCCAGGTATGAGTTGCAGCATTGGGTGCTCTTAGTTGTAGCCTGTGAGCTCTTAGCCTGGGCACATGGGGTCTAGTTCCCAGACCAGGGATTGAACCTGGGCCCCCTGCATAGGGAGCACAGAGTCTTAGCCACCGGACCAGCAGGTAAGTTCCTAAAAGTATTTTAAATATCTGTATTTTTCTATCCCAACATATATACACACTGCTAAGAATTTTCCCTGGAGACATTCTCATGGATTTGCATAAAAATGTCACTGTGAGTCCGTCATCTTCACAAGAGGGACACGCAGGGAGCAATTGAAATGGCACGTCTGCGGGACAGACAGCTGCAGACAAACAGCGTGAGGCATGAGAAAAGTTTAAAAGAGTTTATAAAGCAGAAAAAGCAACCTCAAATCATCTGCAATTAAACTGTCAACATAGGTTTACGTTCATGTGTGCACAGGGACTTCAGGCAAACAATTAACCAGAAAAGGAATCAGAGGAACTTAGGGAAACTTAAAAAACTCAGGAAAATCTTAGTGGTCATCCCTGGGTGCTGAAAGGCAGGGAGGTAACTTGGTGGCCCCAGAGAGTGCTGGTGAGCAGTCAGGGCTCTGAAATGCAGGCACTTTTCCTCTCTGGGCTGCTCGCTGTATCCTCTAGCCCATGTGTGATAGGCACGAAATGCCTTTGCACCCCAGAAACAAGTGTTTCAAGGAATTAGTAGGATCTAGCTGCTGTGACCCATCACGGCTCCGTTTTAGGTGTCTGGGGCCAGTGGGCCCCACCCAAGGCGTGTGCACACCACTGGTGCCGAAAGCGCAGGGACGGTGCCCGTGGGACGACAGCCACAGGGGCAGCACAAGGGCACACCCGCTCGGGGCCCGGCACCGCTCCCAGGCCTGCAGCCCGCTGACCACTCCTTCAGCCCCACTGCGGGGAGGGAGCCCTGGGAACCCACTCTACCACTGAGCGGCCTGACCCACAGCCAAGTCCCGCTGCCCGGGTGACCCGGGCTCCGGGTCCCAGACACATGTGGTCCAGGTAGGCGGTCTATCACACAGTGACGCAGGCGCCAGCCCAGTGACCTCCGGCCCAGCCACCTCCTCCGGGATCCAGGGACAGGCAGAGAACTCAGAGGACCCGGGAAGGGGCTGGACATGGGGCAGGCCTTGGAGAAGAATTCAAGGACCTGCCCATGAGAGGCAGCTGGTTACCCCCACCACGGGGCCCTTGCAGCTTAGAACATTCCTGCATGAAAGGTGCAGTGTCCCTCCCTCACACACCTAGTCGGGGTGGGGCCCAGCCCTTATCCTTTAGAGTGGGGCTCAGGGGGCTTGGGCGCAGGCAAGGGGGCTAGCAGGAGAGGCCTCTCTTATCTGCCCAGGCCAGGGTGGGCCTGCAGCAGACGCCAGGCAGCCAGCCTGTCTGTGTAGGAAGACAAAGCCCAGCCGCAGGGGGGAGGCGGAGGCCCGTGACGGGCCGGCAGAGGCCCCAGAGCAGAGCCCCCGTTGCCCCTTGGAGACCACAGGTATCTGTGACGGTTGCTCCCACACCCTGCACGGAGGACACCGAGGCTCAGAGAGACAGTGGGCAGGCCGCCCCCACGTGTGGACCAGGGGCTGCCAGGGCTGGGGTCTCGAAGCAAAGGCAGAGCTTTGTCAAGCCCCCCGTGGGCCAGCTCGGGGCCACACCTGTGCTCACCCAGCACCTCGCCTTGACACCTGGCCCATCATCCCTGCTGGGGCCAGGGAGCGGGTGCCCACGTGGCACAGCTGGCCAAAGGCTAAGCAGCTGTCAGACCAGGAAGGGGACAAGCCCAGCCCCATGCTCCCACCCTGGGTGCGGTCACTGTGAGCACCAGCTCAAGGCAAGGGGAGGCTCTTTGCTTTGTGAGCCTGCAGACAAGCCAGACATGGACAGCAAGAAAGCAGTGACCACACAGCAGGACAAGGGTCAGGACAGGGCACGCGGTGGGCATACCCAGTCCAGACCTTAGGGGCAAAGGAAGGCTTCCTGGAGGAAGTGACATGTCACGTGAGACAGCATGAGTGCATGGTGTAGCCAGGCCCATCAGTCAGCCTCTGCTGCAAAACAAAGGGCTCCAAACTCAGTTGCTTCTGCCCAGAGGCATTTATTCTCATGCCCCAGATCTACAGGTGGAAGTAGTGCTCAAGAACCCACCTGCCAATGCAGGAGACATAAGAGACGAAGGTCTGATCCCTGGGTTGGGAGATCCCCTTGAGGAGGGCATGGTAAAACACGCCAGTATTCTTTATCTCATGGACAGAGGAACCTAGTGGGCTGCAGTCCATAGGGTTGCACAGAGTCGGACTCAACTGAAGAGACTTAGCAGCAGCAGCACAGTCTACAGGTCACCTGCCGATGGGCTGGCCAGGCTGGGTCCAGAGCTGTCCCTCCAGGGATGAGCAAGTCCATCCACATGAGTACACGCCACATTTGCATCCTGACATTCCTGGGGTGGGAGAAGTTGGGAGGGACTGGGGAGAAGTTGGGAGGGACTGGGAAGAATGTTCCAGAATGTTCCAGAGTGTTCCAGCCAGCAGAACCAGCAAGGTTAGAAGCTCAGGATGAAGGAGAGCCCAGGAGTGGGTGAGGCCCCGATGTGAACAAATGGCCTGGAGAGCTCAAATGACCCAGAGCCCGGAATGCCTCATCCGTACACTTGACTCACTTCCAGGAGTGGGACGGGGCTTCTCCAGTGGCTCAGCTGGTGAAGAATCTGCCTGCAATGCTGGAGATGTGGGTTCAATCCCTGGGTTGGGAAGATCCCCTGGAGAAGGAAATGGCAACCCTGTCTAGTTATTCTCGCCTGGGAAATCCCATGGACAGAGGATCCTGAGGGTCTACACCCCGAAGGGTCTCAAAGAGTCAGACATGACCGAGCACACACGCAATAGCGGGCCAGCAGTCCTGGAGCAGGATCTGGAAGCAGAGAGCCCAGTGGCCGCCGTGTAGTCACTGGGCTGGACAGACGCAGAGACCTCTTATGAGTCCGGGGCCATGGCCACCTCCAGTCCACCTAGAACACCCTCAACGCTCTGCCCCACCCCAGACGGGCTGCTGGGGACCTGTCTCTGAGCCTCATGGAAAGTCTTCTGAATGCTGCAGAAGGCAGGCACGGAACGCCTTTGCACACCCCTAAGATGTCAAGTGGGGGGACCTCAACTGACAAAATCAGTATTGGCAAGTACATTGCACTGCATCTTCCCAGCGAATTCCCAGCCCTCCCCACTTCAAATATTGAAAGCTCGCCCGTCATGGCAGGGTACGGACCGGTAATTAACTCAACCAAACCTCCGGTGGAAACCAGTCCTCTTTGATTCTTGTCAAATTCCTTTAATTATGAATTTGCAATTGGCCTGCTCATAAACTCATCTTACATGGGAGGCAGCCTGCCTTTTGCCTTTCCAAGTTTTAGAGAAAAGTTTAATGAGCCTTGAATTTATAGCAAAGAAACCGAACTTTGTAAAACACACTGGTGGGTAGAGACTGGGGAGTCCCAACACTGCAAGATACCTTCCCTGACCAGCCGAGCACGTCTGACGACTCCTCCTGGGGGCTTCTACAGCACATCTGCCGGCCCACCCCACCCCATCCCCAAATGCCCACCTCTTGCAGCTCCTCCCAGGAGAGGCGGAGTCTGAGCTTCCCCTTGAATCTGGATGGACCTCTTTGGACAAAGCAGCCAACAAAAGTGACATCACCCACTCTGAGCCTGCCCTCAGGGCCTCCATGCCTCCCAGCGGCCAGGCTGGCCTGCCGCAGGGTCAGAGACGAAACAGAGAAGCAAGCTGTCCCCGGCAGCCCAGCCGGACCTGAGCTGGCCCGCCCTCTGAGCACCGACGCAGGAGTGAGCCCGGCCCAGCCTGGTCAGGGCCAGCTGCACAGACCTGCAGACCCAGAGAAAGAAGCGATTGCTACTTTGAGTTAGTGAACGCGAGCGTAGCTGGTTACACACTGAGCTAACTGATAGAGTTCTGAGCCTCAGCTTTCTCATCCGTGAAATGGAGATGCCGATACCAGCCCAGCCCAGGGCAGCCGCCGCGTCCTTCTAATTTGGTCACTTAAATCCCTCCTGGGCTGTGAGTTCCCAGCCTAGGTCCACCACACACACACACACACACACACACACACACACACACCGTACTGTGAGGGACCCTGGGAAAAGCCTTCCAAAGCACAAAGCTGGTCCTGATGCCCCCTACCTCAGGTTACCCCAGGGGCACCTTGGGCCCCAGACAAGTTCTTGGATCTTGTGCAGGACACTGGGCCCTTCCTGACCCAGCCCCACCCACAGCACCCTACCCTGCCCTCTAACTGCCCCCTAGAGCTGCTCCACCCTACCCCACCTTCCTGACGGCCCACCGCCAGCACCAGCATCTGCAGAGTCCCCAGTGGGCAGCAGCGGGCAGAGCAGTCAAGAGTGGGCGCCACCTCTGCCACTGACCAGCTGGTGACCTCAAGGCCCTCCCTGTGCCCTCGGAGTGTCGGCTGCCCATCACTCACGTGGTCATGATTCTTGAAAGATCCCCACCATGTCGTCACGAGGAGGGGGCCGTCCACATGAAGGCCTGTGCCAGCAGAGAGGCTGGGGCTGAACACCAAGACTGAGACCCCCATCCCTGTGCCCCCTCCTGGCCTGAATCCTAGTCGCCTTAGGGGTCCTCACAAACCCACCGAGGACTAAGTGGGGGATATTAAGAAAGGCGATTCGAATCTGGCCTTCGAGCCACAGGACTGCGCTGGGGGAGACTTGGGCGTCCAGCCCTCACCTCCTCGCCTAGTCGACCTGCCCCAGCGGGCGGCCCACCTCTCCTTCCACCCAAATATACGGAGACTCAGACACGATCTACGATCCCATCCGTGCGAGGCAATTAGTGCACGACCCGCAGCCTCTGCTTTTTGAAATTCATCCTGAGCTCGCGCAGCCTGCTGGGTTTCATCTCAAACGCCTGGCGCTCTTTCATCTTCCCAGCCGCCTTCATTAATCCTCACACCCCGGCTCGGGCACCACGGCCGCATCTCCTCCCTGGGGCCTCAGCCCTGCAAATTGACAGGCGCCTCCTCCTCCCTGGCATTTGCACCCCGGGAGACGCTCCACGCGTCTGCCACTGGGCCAATCTCGCCCTTCCCTGCGATTTGCAGGAAGCCCGAGGCCCCCAGCGGAGGGAGGTGAGGGTGAGTTAATTGGCAGAGCCGGACGAGGTCCGGTCCGCCCCAAAGCAGGCGAGCAGCCCTGGAGGAGCCACTGTGTAATTGGCTGCCTACGACCTTCTCCTTTTGTTTTGGATTTAATTCTAACTTTTAACATTTGAAGCCGCATCAATATTAATTACCGCCACCTCTTTCTGAGGCTCCGCTCACCCAGGAAAGGGCAGGTCCATTTCTCAAAGGCAGGAAGGCAGCTGCAGCCTCTGTGGCTGAGGGCAAACTCGGAGACTCTGCATCATGGGCCCCAGCAGATGGGGAAGCCCAGGCCGAAGAAATGACGCCTCCCTGGGCCTGGCATCACCCTGACTCTGGGGCACCCCCTCCACCACCCTGTGCCTGCGCCTGACCTCTGCGGGTCACAGCGGGGGCAAGAGTGGAGGACAAGTGGACAACATTTGGCTCTCCAACCCTCCAGCACCCCTCAGATTTGGGAGGACACTCTCTGGCTGTTTCCGAAGGACCGCAAACTCAGCCTGCCTCACTTAGTGCCAGCCAGCTGGGCTGCTTTTCCTAGAGCATGTTGAAAGGGCCGTGAGGCCTGAGGCCAGGCCTGGGCGGATGATCTCGGAGCTGAGCCTGATCCCCAACAGCGGAAAGAGCCTGGCGCCCCGCCCAGCTCTCCAGGTCTGAACAGGGCCAACAGGTGTCCGGCTGCTGAGCGTGTGCCCTCAACACCCAGCACGGCCTCCCTGCGGTCCCTGCCACTCAGCGCACATTAGCGAGAGACGTGATCAGAAAAGGCCCTCACCTGTCTCCATCTGCCCCCACTGCCCCAGCAGGATGCCTCAGGCCAGATGGCTTTCCTGCTCCCAGCTGTGGGGGTTGGAGGGGCCGAGCTCAAGGTGGGGGCCGGTTGGGTGCCTGGGGGAGAGCGCCAACGACCACTCCGGGTCTGCAGACTACCTGCTCTTGCCCTGTCCCCTCATTGAATAAGAGGAGAGAAGTGAAGTGAAGTTGCTCAGTTGTGTCTGACGCTTTGCGACCCTGTGGACTGTAGCCCACCAGGCTCCCCCGTCCTGGGACTCTCCAGGTAAGAACACTGGAGTGGGTTGCCATTTCCTTCTCCAATGCATGAAAGTGAAAAGTGAAAGTGAAGTCGCTCAGTCGTGTCTGACTCTGAGCGACCCCCATGGACTGCAGCCCACCAGGCCCCTCCGTCCATGGGATTTTCCAGGCAACAGTACTGGAGTGGGGTGCCATTGGCCTTCTCTGCTGAGCCACTAGGGAAGCCCTAATGAAGTCCCCTCATTAGAGGACAGTAATCCCAGCCCCATGACCCTTCATCTCCCACAGGCCCCATCACCTGGGGGAGGGGGACATTTCAGCACATGAGTCGGAGGGGACACGTCCAGCTCGGAGCAAGGACTGAGACGCACACTTGCTGTCCCAGAATGCAGGTGTGAAATCTCTTCTGGCATCAGCAAGGGCCCACCCAGGGCCGACCCCGTCTGCCTGATCTGCAGGGGAGGCGAGGGCCAGTGTCCTCTGGTGAGCAGCTTGTGCAGGACTGCGAGCCCCGCGCTCATCCCTCCCTGCCAGCCGGGGGCTCTGGAACAGCCACATCCCCTCTCAGGGAGGGGGGTCCAGGCTCCCTCTGCTCCCCCTCCAGGCCTTCACCCCTAGACTCACGCTTCTAGGCTGCCCCGGGTCCAGGTGCGGGGACGTGGGGTCCTCATGGCTGCAGATCTGCCAAGGGTCCGACAACCATCAGCAGAAACCGGTGCTGATGGATCAAAGTGCAGAGAAAACCCCCGGGAGGATGTGGGGTGTCTCAGGACTAAGAAGCTGGAGAGGAGGGTCTGGGGTCGGCCAAGGGAGGTGGGCGCTTCCTGTACCAGCCTCATCCCCGGCTCTGAGACCCACCAAAAACACGGGGAAGGATGAAGCCCTCCAGTTCTCCCCGGGTAGCTCAGCAGTAAAGAATCTGCCCGCAATGCGGGAGACCCAGGTTCGACCTCTAGGTCAGGAAGATGCCCCGGAGAAGGAAAGGGCAACCCACTCCAGTATTCTAGCCTGGAGAATCCCATGGTCAGAGGAGTCTGGCGGGCTACAGTCCATGGGGTCGCAGAGAGTCGGACAGGACTGAGCGGCTAACACACCCCAGTTTTCCCAGGCTTGCCCTCAAACGCAAAGTCCTCGGGGAGAGAATCAGATGATGCAGCTTTGGACTCCTGCTCACCCCTATCCCCTCCCACCCACCCACTGCTCACACCAGGGCGAGCGGCCGCCCAGTCACTGACCGACCCTATCCAGACATACCGGGACCTGGAGCTGCCCTCGCAGCTGATCGCTGGGATGCTCCTCCCCACGGGGCCCCGCGGCCGCCTGCCTGGAGTTTCAAGCCTGCCTTTTCCAGAAGTCCCACCATCGGGACAGAACGCGGCCCTCTGAGCTGCCTGCCTTAATTGCAGGCAGCGATTACTCCCACAGTTTCAGGGCCAACAGCTGGGCTAAGTGGCCGTCCCCAAAACCCATTTCCTGCCTGGCTGGGCACCGAATGTTCTTTCCCTCTAAGTAAAATAAACAGGCCTCAGCTCCCTGGACTTTTCTATTTGCCGTCCACTAAAGCCTTCTAGCTCCTGGGTTTTTATACAACGAAGATTTATAGTATCTATTCTCACCAGCGCCGAGTCCCCAGATAATGTTAATAGATGGCTAGTTTTGCCAATAAATCCCTCCAGCAGTGGAAAGAAATACCTTTTTCAGATGAGTTTTTCTGGAGCGAAATCCACATTCCAGGTGGTGGACAGGAATGGGCTGAACTGACTCCACTCAGCAGGCCAGAGCCCCTCTGCATGCTGTGTCCCCACCTCGGCATCCTGGTACCCAGAGGGATGCCAGGGCCTGCGGGGGAAGGCAGGCACCCTGGCGTAATGCCCCCGAGCTGGGTAGACCAGAAGGCCCCTCCTGCTACCCAGTGACCCTGCCCAGAGAAAGGGTCTGATGGATGTTCAGCAGCCAGGCAGTTGATCAACCACGCACAGCGTCCCCACTCTGGGGCAGCTCCCTCAAGCAGCTCAGGTTTCACCCAGGCGACAATCTCAGAAGCGGCACTGACCCCTCCTCTTCCGGACGCCTGCCCCCAGGCGGTCAGCTCTCTCTGCTTCCAGCTGATCCCTCTTCCCAGGGCTGCTGGCGGGATCTGCTAACCTCAGACTCTCCCCGCCATCCATTCTCACCCCATGGCCAGTCTACTCATCCCAAAGAACTGACCGTCCTGGGCAGAGACCCTCGGCCTCTCCAGGTCTCCATGTGAAGCTAGGACAGTGAGTGTTCAAAGGTATTTGAGGCAATGCTTTGGGCGTTCAAGGCTCTGCGACGTGGGGGTGCAAGCCAGCTTTCCATCATGGCCACCAGTCCCCCTCACTCAGCTCGGACACACAGACCCACACTGGACCCTTCTCCCTCACCCGCCACCGCCCCAGCTGAAGTCGCCAAGGTTCCTGAGACCCCCACAGAGGCCACCACCCTCAGGCAGCTTTCCTGGTCGTCTGGTTGGCTTGAGTGCAAAGACGCACAGTGCCCGGTCCCGGTGCTGGGAAGAGGGCACACACCCGCCTGTCCCTCCGCCCGCGGGTGCCCTGGTTAGAGCCAGGAGTGAAGCCCTGCGGGACGCCCACGGCCAGAGCTCTCAGAGCTCTAGGCTGGTCCCGGGGGACAAACTCTCTCCTACCTGCCAGGTGGCCCGGGGTGGGTGAGCCTTCCAGAAATGGGGCCGAGGACTCAAAACCAGCTGCCACTCCTCCGCATGCAGGAGACCTTCGTTCCCTCAGGGAAGGCCCCCATGGAAGCAGAGGGGCCCCAACTCTGCCCCCTGGGGAGTCCAGGCCATTGCTGGACTGAGAGGCTGGGCATCGCGGGGACCCCTGAACACGCACCCGGGCTTCAGGGACCACATGCTCAACAGCATTGAAACCCTCAACACCCACGGCCAAGGCCCCCGGGGCATAGTCTGACCCCTCTCCCCTGCCAGCTGGCTGCCCCGCCAAGGGGCTCACCCTTCCTTCTCTGCCCATGGGCCAGGCAGCCTCTGGGTGTCATGTCCACTGCGGGCAGGTCTCGGCTTCCCTCCCAGGAAACAAGCTTCTTGGTCTTTTCTGAGTGCAGGGATGAGGGAGGGGACTGTCTCCCACCCCCCACAGCCCCGCCGTGCAGCAGTCGCTCTCCTTGCCGATACCGCCTGCTGGAGCCCCAGAGCTAACCTGCGATTCTGGGCTCTACAGCTCACGGCTGCCGGGGGCCTCTGCCGGCCCGGGCTGGCCGGGCCTCCAAAGCTGGGAAGACGGCAGAGCCCCGGGAGATGGGAGGGAGTGCTGTGGACGGCCAGGCCAAGTCCACCAGGGCCGGCCAGCGGTGAGGGGCCTCCGAAGAGGCGGGCAAGGACCACCAGTCCTGTGCCGTGGGATTCTCAAGGAGAGCCCGCCTTCGGAAGGCTCAGAGCTAGCGATCTGGCCTGACAACCGAGAGGAAGGGTCTCCGTCTCATGGGCTCCCGGCAGACAAAAGAGCTGGAGGACCTTCTCCCCCGGGTCGGCTGTGTCCTGGCCACGCGGCCGCGGTGGTCAGATGGGCTGGAGTCAGGGTCTAGAAAGGGGTGGTCATGGTGGGGGTCTGGTCCAGCGGCTCTTTTCCTGTGATAGGAGAAGGGACAGTCTGGGCCAGCACACAGGACAGAGGCCCCAGAAGGGACAAACGTCCTTCCCCCAACGGAGGGGCTCGGGGCCTGGGCGGCCCTGGCTGGTGCAGGACAAGGTGGGTCATGGCTGCCAGGCCCTCGGATGGGGCAGGACGTGGCCTTGCTTTTCTCTACAAACCGCGCCCCCCCAACAAGCAGCCGACTGTGCCAGACACGTAAAGGGAAGCTTCTTGAGTGTCCCACCTGGATGGGAGAGGGGTGTAAGGGGCAAGTCCTTGCCCTCCCCCAGAGACGGACAGGACTCCAGGGGGCCGGTGAGGACGCTGAGAGGCTGTCTCCTCACTCACTCATTTGCTCATTCATTCATTTGCTCATCCCTAAGTACCCGTGGGTCCCCAGGCCCGGTCAGGACAGCTCTGATCACCGAGACTCCATGGTGGCCTACACAGGATCTCTCAGACGCTAACGCTGCCCTAAACCGTCCCTCCCTCTCCCACAGGAAAAGAGCCGCTGGACCAGACCCCCGCCACGACCACCCCCTTTATAGGACCCGACTCCAGCAGGGTGAGGCTGATGGGGTGAGGAGTGGGCGGGGGTCCATGCGGGCCCAGAAGGACCTTCTCTCCTGAGCCCCAGGCATCGAGCAGCAGAACCTGAGTCTGTAAGAAGGTCCTGATGAGGGGCTATGGGGCTGAGGATGGGGCAGGGAGGGGGAGGGGGGAGGAAGGGGCAGGGAGGAGGGGGGGGAGGAGGGGACAAGGAGGAGGGAGGGGGAGGACAGGGCAGGGAGGGGGAGGGGGGAGGAAGGGGCGGAGGGGGGAGGAGGGGACAGGAAAGAGGGAGGGGGAGGACGGGCGGCGGGGGTGGACGGGGCAGGGAGGAGGGAGGGACGGGGGACGGGGCAGGGAGGAGGGTGGGATGGGGGACGGGGCAGGGAGTGGGGAGGGGAGGAGGACGGGCAGGGAGGAGGCAGGGTCCCCACACTGACCGCGATGCCGCCTGGGTTCCCACGCTCGGAGAGCAGCCACCCAGTCAAGACGGCTTTGAGAATGGGGACGGTGGCACTGCAGGCATCCCAGCTCACTCGGGGGTGGGGCACCCTGATGGACAGCCAGGGGACCCTGAGGCTCACACAGCCTCGGTCTGGCTCCCTGGAGGAGTGGCCCCGGGAGGCAGCGGTGGGTGCGCGGAGCTCAGCAAGTACAGAAGTTCCCCCACCCAGCGATGCCAGGCCAGGCACAGCGCCTGCCCTGAGCTCCCAGCTGCGCCCCGGACCCAGGAAGACCAGGCTCCGTCCAGCTCCACAGCCTGAGGCTGCTCATTGTGGGGGCTGGTGGCCCACCCCCAGCTCACATGCCCAGTGTGACCATCGCCTCTCAGTCTCCTTAGAAGCTCAGGGTCATCTGTCCATGAGACAGCCGAGCCTCGTGCCTTCCGGATGAACTGGCCGCCCCTCAGGGCCGCAGGCTCAGCTGCGCAGTCCTGGGGGCGGCCCTGGGGGCCCACGGAGGGGGCGCAGGGACACCGCAGGGGGGCCTTCCTCTCTCCCCTGGCCTGACTCCCGACCTTTGATGGAGTGGTGTTTAAGGCCGTTTTATCAACTTCCCCTCTGCGGGGGGACTGCCTTGATCCGGGAGCTAATTGTATTGACATTAACCTGTTTTAACAGGTCTAAAGCACCAATAAATCATTTTTTAGTAGCTCTTCTTATTACAGCACTTTGTTAATGTATTGCACTTGAAGTGACAAATAGCCCGAGAAATCATTCCTTTCCTGGAATAGACTTTGTCTTTTTAAGTCCTTTCTTTCCTCCTGGTAGTTCAGAGACTTTCTAATGTTGATTTAGAGGTGAATAAAAATGAAGGCAGGGCCGGGGCTGTGCGCTGGGCCGTGATCCTCATCACCCGCCAGGGCCCCATTTCACCCGACAACAGCCACTCGCTCTTCCCTCCACGCCCCTAAACAACCAGAATTTGAATAACTGCATGTCATTTACTTGTTTCTCTGTGAGAAGGACCTGGGGATGGGTATAACCAAGGACTTCTGAGAACTGCAAAGAACAATCTTCATTTAGGCCATTTTAAAATATCAAAATCAATAGATGAGCAAAGTGATGAAAACGGCTGAAAGCTTCAGCAAACTTAGAGGGTGCCAAAACCTGGCTCTGAGCTCACCAGAGGCCACAGCAAGACGAGAACGAATACCTTTTCATCTTTTAATGGAAGTACAGTTGATTCACCATGTCTTCGTTTCAGGCGTACAGCAAAGGGATGCAGTTATACGCATACATGTCCTTTCCCATGTTCTCTCCCATTATAGATCACTGCAAGGTACTCAACGCTGCTCCCTGTCCTATACAGCAGGTCTTGGCTGTTCATTGATTTTATCATAACAGAGTGTATCTGCTAATCCCAAACTCCTAATTTATCCCTCCCCTGAACACACACTTGCCCTTTGCTTACCACAAATTTGTTCTCTATGCCCATGAGTCTGTTTCTGTTTTATAAGTAAGTTCATTTGTATCATTGTTTAGCTTCCGCATATAAGTGATATGTGACTTTCGTCTTTCTCTGGCTTACTTCACCCAGGATGATAATCTCCAGGTCCACCCCTATTACTGTAAATGGCATTATTTCATTCTTTTTATGACTGAGGAGCATTCTGTTGGGGATGTGGACCGCGTCTTCATCCACGCTTCTGTTGATGGACATTTCGGTTGCTCCCATGTCTTGGCTGCTGTGAAAAGTGGTGCGGTGAACACTGGGAGGCATGTATCCTTTGGAATTAGAGTTTTCTTCAGGAGAAGGCAATGGCAACCCACTCCAGTACTCTTGCCTGGAAAATCCCATGGATGGAGGAGCCTGGTAGGCTACAGTCCATGGGGTTGCAAAGAGTTAGACACGACTGAGCGACTTCACGTTCTTTCAGGTATATACCCAGGAGTAGGGTTGCTGCCTCATGTGATAGGTCTGTTGTTAGTTTTTTAAGGAACCTCCATGCTGTGTTCCATAGTCGCTGTACCAATTTACATTCCCAGAGAAATACTTTTTGGATTTAATTTGTATTTGGAATAAAATGTAACATGGCTGTTTGTGCAGGATCAGTGAGCTTTTGTGTGGTTCTGAATTATAAGAGGAAAGCATCAGGCAAGTCCTTTTGGAAGGCATACCACGGACAAATGAGAAGTTATAGTGGTTCATCCATACCCGGCTCTCGTCCGCCCGCGGGGAGGACGGAGGGAAGACGGGGAGTGGGGAGGCAGGGACTCCTCCACCCCCATGCCTGCCTCGCAGCCTCTGTCTCCCTTGGCAATGCCCCCCCACCCCAGGAGCCCATGGCCTCCCGGATCCACGTCTCTCTCCGCAGCAGGTGCCCAAAGCAGATGCGCTTCTTGTTGGAAACTGCACGAGTCCAGCAGGCGGGACTGACGGGGGTCTCACTGTCAGACCAGCAAGTTCCCTGAGTGAAGGAGGAGAGGATGTGCTGATACCACACACACACACATATGCGTGCACACACGTGCATGCATGCGTGCAGCTCACATGGGGCATGTGCACACATGCAGGTGAGCACACCTGTGCACGTGTGAGGGCACGTGTGCACACACATGAGCATATACACCTGCACGTGTGCCTATAAACGCAGGTACACACGGGCACACAGGTGGACACACAAAGATGCATGTGGGCACCTGAGTGTTCACGTCCATGTGGACCTGCAGACACGTGTGGGCATGTGCGCATGTGTGCCAATACACACGGACATGTACATGCATGAGCACACACGTGTGAGCAAGTGCAGACACGCAAACCATGAGCTCCCGTGACTGCTCTGGTCTGCAAACTCGCTCCAGCCCGAAGGCAGGCCTGCACTGTAAGGGCGGAGCAGCATGACCACCCTCACCCGTCCTGGGTGGGCGAGCGAGGGGGTCAGAGGGCCCCCGTCCAGCACTGAGGCCCCTCTGCCACCACACTGCATCCCACCTGCCACATCATCCGATCCACGGCAGCTCCATCAGGGACAGGCCGTTCCAGTTTCCTAATGAGGGGCCCTGAGGATCAGAGAGGGGCAGCAGCAGACACAAGGGTACTCAGCCAGCGAGATGCAAGGCCAGCCCAGGCCCAGGCCAGCCGAGCGGATCGGTGTTGGTCAGTATAGACACTTTCCAAAGCAGCTTCTCCTATCTAGAGCCAAGTGTGAAAGGTGAATAAACACCCTAAATCAAAGGACATGCCTCTGTTAAAGCCCCATATTGCTTGGTCTGCAGGCGCATCGCTCACAAGCCTCATGACCCCCATGAGGTCACAGCCACCAAGCCCAGAGCTGCACGCAGTTGGAAACATGTGACCCTGTGGCGGGGGTCATAAACAAACCAACCACAGGCTGTCTTTACTTAAAATCTTGATATTTTGTCAATCACAGATTGTTTTGCATTAATTTCGATTTTTTTTTTTTAAGTTTGCTTTCAGTATGATCAACATATCCAATGAATGCAATTTGATGAGTTTGGGCATAGGCAAACACCCATGAAACCATCCCACATCCACGGTAATAGCAAAAGGCAAAGTTTCCTTGTGTCCTTTGCTTTCTGGTTTTTGTCTCTTCTGCATTTGGGGGTAAAAACTCTTAGCACAGGAAGGAAATGTCCTGTCTCCTGCTGAACATGATGTTCAGCGCACAATATAGGCTTTGTTAGCAGCAGGCTCGACGGTGCACACAGAGCTCCGCTGCTTAGCCACCACCTGGTCCCCACCGACCAGAAGCCCCTCCCCTCCTCCAGCCCCAGCAACCCCCATTCTACTTCCTGCTCTGTGAGTCTGGCTGCTTGAGATTTCCCAGGTGAGTGGAACCATAGTATTTGTCCTTCTGCGTCCGACTCATCTCACTCAGCACGCCGCCCTCCGGGTCCATCCATGTTGTCACAAGTGGGAGAGGCTCCTCCTTTCTGAGGGCTGAGCGATACTCCCTTGGATGTAAAGATGACTTTGTTTATCCATTCATCTGCTGACGGACCCCTGGGTTGTCTCCACGTCTCCACTCTTGTGAATAACCCCGCAGTGAACATGACCGTGCCGATGTCTCTTTGAGACCCTGCTTTCGATTCTTTGGGGCTTATTACACCCAGCTTCCCAGGTGGCGCTACTGGTAAAGAACCCGCCTGCCAATGCAGGAGATGCAAGAGACGCAGGGTTCAATCCCTGGGTTGGGAAGCTCCCCTGGAGAAGCAAATGGCAACCCACTCCAGTATTCTTGCCTGGAGAATCCCATGGACAGAGGAGCCTGGTGGGCTACAGTCCATGGGGTCGCAAAGATTTGGACACGACTGAAGCCACTTAGCATGCACACATATCCAGAAGGAGTTGCTGGGTCATAAAGAGACTCTATTTTTAACTTTTGAGAATTCTCCATACTGTTTTCCAAGGTGGCTGCACCAGTGAAGACACCCATCAACCCTGCAAAGGGTTCCAGTCTCTTCACACTCTCACCAGCAATTGTTAAATCATTGCACTGAAAAGTCTTTATCTTGATGACTGAGTCCTAAAGCCTCTTCAATTTCGTGCCTGGAATGCATGCCTGCCTGTCCCTTTGGTCCCTTAACGGGTTTCCCTTTTGGAGCCCATTTTCAGCAGAGATTTGATTCTCTGCAGGGCAGTGTGGACAACCAGCCCCCACCAGCCAACATATTGGTTTAAAATTGGCCTTGGACATTTAGCAGGGAGCTGATAGCTCGCGGCCACCCAGGTCTATTAAAATCCTGTCTCTTTCCTGCTGTGAGTTAAGGAGATCCATTCCTCTCGGTTCCCACTTCCTGATTTCAGCCCAGAGAGAATAATTGATTCTGTGGATCCCTAATTGACTTCAGGTGGTTCCAATACCAAACACTGACACCATTCCCTTAATGAATAATTTCTTTGCTTAAACTGATTTCGGTCTTATTTGGAAGAAAAGAATAAGAAAATTAAAGCCACGGGAAGATAGCACAGCAAAGAAGCATATTTGCATGTACAATCGCCACCCCCTCTGTCCTGGGAAAAGGCTGGGGAGAGAGCTGCAGGCAGAGACAGAACAATCCCCGCCGGGAAAACGACACGGGAGCATGTGCTGAAGGCCCAGGAGGCTGGCGCTGGAGAGCCCGGGGACTGGGCGCCAATGCCACCAAGGGCCCAGAGTGGCCAGGACACCTGGGGCCAAGCCACTGAGCCACAGCAGCATCAGACACCTAGAATCTTCCACGGCCGGGATGGCCATGGGGATCGTAAGTCCTCAATGGCCACCAGCAGGGGCCCTCGGGCTGCTCTCCTGGAAGGGCCGTTCTATGGAGGCACAGCCTGCCAGGGCGTGCGCTCCCAGCAGACAAGCAAGGAGATGCTCAGAGCTGGAAACTGGAGGCAAAGGCTGACCATAAGGGTCCAGGCCTACAAGCACAGTGGCCAGGGATGGCTGTCGGGAATGAGTGGCTGCCGTGGACAGTCATGCTGACCAGTGACCGCCCACCACTATACCCGCAGAGCCCGCCTCCTCCCTTTCCACAATGGATGCGCCACCCACAGCCATCCAGCTCGCACCGTTAGGTCTCACTGCAAGGCCCTCAGGGTGTGAACCCTGCCCTGCTTCCCCTTTCCAGGCCACAGGGCACTAGGCCTGGGGCCAGGGGAAGAATTCAGACCTTATGTCCACACTGCAGGGCACAGGGAGGCCTGCTGGTCATTTCCAATGATTGGTTTAGTGAACAGGACACTGAGGGACTGAAGCAGACAGGGCAGAGGCCCCGCCCATGTGGGGAACTTCATGGGAAACTTGACTCGGGTGTTTGGTCCCGGGCACCTGGGTTATTTACATCTGTTACCGCAAGATGGGATCTCCCCAGTAAGCATCGAGGCACAGGGCAGGGCCCCTGCTTGAAGATGAGCAGACTTTGGCTCAGAGAGGCTAGACGGCCTGCCCGAGTTCACACAGCGCATAGGTGACCTTGTCGAGACAGGAACCAAGCCTGTCTGACTGCTGTCCTCTTAGCCACGAGACCTCAGCAAACAAGTCCTACAAAGTCCCAGGCAGAAAACACGTCCCACGCTGCAGACCACTGCTCAGCTCTGCTCTTGTAGGGTGAAAGCAGTGTAATGTACAGGGGAATGAACGCTGTTGTGCTCTAATAAACCCTTATGGACAAAAACAGATTATGGATGGGATTCAGCCCATGGGCCACAGCTGGCCAGCCCCTGCCCTGCCATCTTACCAGATCACTTGCAGCTCCCTGAGTGTGTGACATCTTTGAAGAGGTCCTGTCTCGGTTAGGGGAGTATGGGGAGCAGAAAACAAAATAGGGTCAGGAGACAGAAGGGAACCAAGGCGGTGCTCCAGTGGGTGGGCCTCTCTGAGGAAGCGCTGTTCCCTGCTGAGAAAGGGAAGCAGATGGCATGGCCAGCAGGTAGAATTTAGAGAAGACAAAGAACTGGTCAGGGATCTTTCAGTCGTACTTGGCAGAATTTCAAGCCAAACCAGACCAGACAGAATCACAAGCACAGGATCCCTTGGCTCACGTCTGCGGAGCGGCTTCAGGAGTGGCTGGATCCAGCACCTTTCTCGTCTCCTGGAGTTTTCTCATCAAAGCTCCGCTTTTCTTTACCCAACAGGTTCTCTTTGTATCACAATGTTGTCACCACCAGAAGCTCTCGACCCGCCTAATCCTCGCTGGTATTCTCCATGAGAGCAGGTGGGCTTTTGGCAGCTGAACTTTAGAATGCAAGAAAGCATTTCACTCCCTCCCAACCCTCCACACCAACATCAATAAGGAGGAGTTTTAAGGAGGATAGGAGAACAAGAAAAGAGACTCCAAAGCAAGATGACAGAAGCTGCAGAGGAGCCTATGGCTGGCAAGTGGGTCATCTAGCCTGAGAAAGTCAGATCCCAAATCTGCAGCCTGAAAGTTTGAGAACCAGTCAGACCAACAGGGCTAGAAACTGAGAAGCCAGGCCCTTCTGGAGGTGGGGATGAAGGGAGACTGGCAGACATGAAGGGGGTAGAGGAAAGCTGCGTGAGAAGTGGTCACATCCTCTCGGTGCTGGTGATGCCCGTGTGCCCCCATTACCCCCCACCCCGTGGAAGGTTGGAGGATCACTCCCTGGACAAGGTAAACAGACTCTGGACTGGGCACTCCTGCTGCGTTGAGGGCACGGGCCCCAGGAGGGCACGAACATGGGGTTCTGAATGCAGGAATCTCCCCAGCACATGAAGACTGGCAGCCAGCCCTGCTCCCTCCAGGAAGGAGCCTGGAAGATCCATCAACCCCAGAGGGAAGTCCAACTGCTGACCTCAGGGGTACTCCCAGACACGGTCTACCCAGACAGCCCTGCACTGAGGCTCAACACTGGCCAGCCCCACTGACACGCAGTTTCCAAAAGCTTCTCGGACCTCCACTCCTGACTCTGAGCTGTGTGCCAGGGAATAGCAGACATCCGCCTGCGGCATGGAATACACACGCCAAAGCTGAAACACGGCAGGTTACTGTGGGACTCCCAGGCACAGGAGCCTTTCAAACAGTTGCTAATCAGGGAGAGGAGGGGATGCAGAGACAAGGGAAACACCGGAGAAACCAGAGTGCAGCCTTGGGGCAGGTCCCGGCTCCCCATCAAGGGACACACAGAACAGTGTCCTTGGCTCTTCTGCAGAACTAAAGTGTGTTAGTGGCTCAGTCGTATCTGACTCTTTGCGACCCCATGGACTGGAGCCCGCCAGGCTCTTCTGTCCCTGGAATTCTACAGGCAAGAAAACTGGAGCGGGTTGCCATTCCCTTCTCCAGGGGATCTTCCCGACCCAGGGATTGCACTCAGGTCTCCTGCATTGCAGGCAGACTCTTTACCGTGTGCCTGCAAGAAGAGCCACCAAGGAACCCCCAGCAAATGGAAGATGTTAGCATCCTTCATTCCAGAGAAGATCAGTTCAGTCAGTTCAGTTCAGTTGCTCAGTCAAGTCCAACTCTCTGTGACCCCGTGGACTGCAGCACGCCAGGCCTCCCTGTCCATCACCAACTCCCAGAGTCCACCCAAACCCATGTCCATTGTATCGGTGATGCCATGCAACCATCTCATCCTCTGTCATCCCCTTCTCCTCCTGCCTTCAATTCTTCCCAGCATCATGATCTTTCAAATGAGTCAGTTCTTTACATCAGGTGGCCAAAGTATTGGAGTTTCAGCTTCAGCATCAGTCCTTCCAATGAACACCCAGGACTGATCTCCTTTAGGATGGATTGGTTGGACCTCTTTGCAGTCCAAGGGACTCTCAAGAGTCTTCTCCAACACCACAGTTCAAAAGCATCAATTCTTAAGCACTCAGCTTTCTTTATAGTCCAACTCTCACATCCATATATGACTACTGGAAAAACCATAGCCTTGACTAGACAGACCTTTGTTGGCAAAGTAATGTCTCTGCTTTTTAATGTGCTAAGATCATGGCATCCGGTCCCGTCACTTCATGGCAAATAGATGGGGAAACAGTGGAAACAGTGTCAGACTTTATTTTTGGGGGCTCCAAAATCACTGCAGATGGTGACTGCAGCCATGAAATTAAAAGACGCTTGCTCCTAGGAAGAAAAGTTATGACCAACCTAGCCAGCATATTAAAAAAGCAGAGAGGTTACTTTGCCAGAGATCACAGTTTGGTGACCTGGAGCAGCTCAGCAGGAGAGCAAGTGAGTCTAGCTGAAAGGAGGGCAGGCCCTGCCCACACCCAGACGCTCCTCAGCAACTCAGCCCTGAACCCGTGCTACAAAGCTCCTCACCAGCTCTCCCCAGACCAGGACGCAGTTCTCAGGGCCGCGAGCCCACTGTGTCCCCCTCTGCCTCGCAAAGCAATAGAGCTCTTCTTTTCTGCGTGTGCTGTGCTGCTCACTCATGTCCAATTCTTCAAGGCCCCATGGACTGTAGCCCACCAGGCTTCTCTGTCCATGGAATTTTTCAGGCAAGAATCCTGGAGTGGGTTGCCATTTCCTCCTCCAGAGGATCTTCCCCATCCAGGGATTTTTTTTTTTCCTACTTCCCCCAAAATTCTGTCTCCAAGATTCGACTCAGCACCGATGCACAGAGGCCAAGTTTTCGGCATCAAAACCAAACATGGGAAAGGTCCCAGGGAGCAAGCCAGGCTTGAGGGAGAAGAGGGTTTCCCTTTCTACCCTCAGAGGAAACAAAACCAGGAGCGCCTATGGAAGTGGAGGCAAAAGTGAAAGTGAAAGTCACTCAGTCATGCCTGACTGTGCGACCCCATGGACTATACGAATTCTCCAGGCCAGAATACTGCAGTGGGTAGCCTTTCCCTTCTCCAGGGGATCTTCCCAACCCAGGGATTGAACCCTGGTCTCTCACATTGCAGGCGGATTCTTTACCAGCTGAGCCACAAGGGAAGCCCAAGAATACTGGAGTGGGTAGCCTATCCCTTCGCCAGCGGATCTTCCCGAACCAGGAATTGAACTGGAGTCTCCTGCATTGCAGGCGGATTCTTACCCACCTGAGCTATGAGTGGAGGAGAGGATGTCATTTAAAAGGAGAGAGGGGGGCGGGGCTCCGTCCGGAAGCTGCCTGGGCTGGTGAGTGGCGTGTCTTGGGCAGCCTGCCTGCCCGCGGGTGGGGCTGTGTCCCTGCCCAGCTGCTTGCCTGGCCTGGAGCCTCCCTGCACCTGGGTCTTGGCACTGCTGGGCTGGAAGGAGGGGTCCTCCGTGGAACTGCCAGCACCTGGGTCCCCTTGGGAGCGTGAGTTCCCAGGGGCGGCTGCTGCCAGTGTGCGCCCCCAGGGTGAGCTCTTGTTACCTCCTCTATCTGCAGGAGACTCTCCAAAACCAGCAGGTCAGGGGCAGAGCGTTCATCTTTAATGCCCACTATTTTACGGCAGCCTCGCTTCTCGGCCTTTTGGCTAAGATCACGTGTAGTGTGGGGGTTTCCCAGGTGGCTCAGTGGTAAAGAATCCACCTGCCAATGCAGGAGACACAGGAGATTAGGGTTCAGTCCCTGAGTCAGGAAGATCCCTTGGTGAAGGAAATGGTAACCCAATCCAGTATTCTCGCCTGGGAAATCTCATGGACAGAGGAGCCTGGCAAGCTACAGCCCATCGGGTCACAAAGAGTCAGACATGACTGAGTAACTGAGCTCAGCATGCAAGCCCTGAGAATCCAGGGATGAACAAAGTAGACCCTCGGTGCCCTCAGGGAGCTGACCGTCTCCTGGTCTTCTTAGCCAGAGTTCAGCCTGGCAGAGGAACAGCACCCTGGGAAAGGAGCCTTTGGAAACACAGGGCCCTGCTGACGGCCGCCAGGGCAGAAGAGGCCCAAGTGCAAAGTCCAGTCTGCCGCGGCCCTGGGAGCACACACTGTGTACAGGAAGAGACTGGGCTTAGGCTTCTGACTTCTTTTCAGAATGGAAGCAAGGCAGCCTTCCATTTTCTCCCCATCCATTGAATGCAACGAACAGTAAAGTAAAACACCAGTTTGCAAACTCCCAAAATAACAGTCATGAGAATTTCCCAGAAAGGAAGATCATTAGTTGACAAATTTAAGAGGCCGCTGAGTGCCCAGGACAGACAGATGAGAAGGGCCTGCACGGGGCATGCCACGGGGAAAGTGCAGCACCCAAGACACGCAGGGAAGATCCTTCAGCCTTCCAGATGGGGCCCAAAAGGGACAAGAAAACAGGTCACACGCAAAGACTCAGAAAGCAAAATGGATTCGGACATTTCAGCGACAAGCCTGATATCCAGAGCACAGCGAAGCGAAGCCTCCCGAGTTCTCAGGGGAGCTAGTTCCCAGCCAAGTTTCCCTTTACCCAAGAAAACACTCAGACAAGCATGCAGGAGTGTGGTGACATTTCAGACACACAGAGACTCAAAATCCAACTTCCTCGCTTCGGTCCCCAAGCAGCTCCCGGTGGGTGACTCCGCCAAAACCGATGCGTAGAAGAAGAAAAGAGACAACAGACTCAAGAGGTGGGGGTGCGTGCAGAGAACCCCCAGGAGTGGGGCAGAGGGAGATGGGCCCCGCATACAGGGTGAGAGGCCAGGCTGAGACGGCCTGCCCCGAGAGACAGACACGCTCAGACGCACAGACCAAGATGCTCACGGCAGTCACACTGGCCTGTCAGCCTAATGACAGACACTGGCCCATGTCATGACCTGAGCTGGACTTGGCCACCTACAGAAGGAGCCCCAGCTCCCCTGCACCCTGCTTGCAGGACGGCGGAGCCCTCAGGGCAGTCCATGGCCGTGCTCTGCAGGCACCTGGTCCAGAAACCAAGAGACAGAAACACGGGTAAGCACATCTGGATGCTGTCAACGTGGGGAGCCCTGGGTTCCCCCACTCAGGCCTTGCCCATGGATTTCCCCAAGAGGGACTTGGAAACCCTGAGGGTGGCTCCAAGGCTGTTAGCGTCTCTTCATCTGATGGATGATACGCCCTTCACCTGTGCGCTGCCTAGAGGGTCTTCAGTACTTCACAACAGATTGTCCTGGATGATCCAGAAAGACAAGAAGGGACAAGTCAGTCTCCTCCCACAAAGGATCCCCAAAGAGGGGTCCCTCCTCTGGGCTCACTGCTTTGGGGGCTTCAGATATTAGAAACATCCTCCAGAACATAACCAAGTCCAAGCTCAGTCTGCTTGCCACACACAGGCCAACAAATCCTAGAGACGAGGTGTGGACGCACGCTTACTCAGTCCGACTCTTTGTGATCCCATGGACTGCAGCACGCCAGGCTTCCCTGTCCTTCACCATCTCCCAGAGTTTGCTCAAACTCGTGTCCATTGAGTCGGTGATGCCACTGAGCCATCTCATCCTCTGTTGTCCCCTTCTTCTCCTGCCCTCAATCTTTCCCAGCATCAGGGTCTTTTCCAATGAGTCAGTTCTTTGCAGGTGGCCAAAGTATTGGAAATTCAACTTCAGCATCAGTCCTTCCAATGCATATTCAGTGTTGTTGAGACAAGGAATATGACTTTATTTGGAGAGTCTGCTGACCAAAAAGATGGCAGACTAGTGTCTCAAAACCATCTTTTCAGGGCTGGATGCCAGGTTCTTGTATAGAACAGAGATGGGAGAGGTGAGGAGGTAAAATTAAAAGGCCATTAATCTTACAAATAATCTCCTGGAATGGCTAGGCTCGGGGAGGGGATGCACGAATTCCTTCCTTCCTATAGCCATCCTCAGGTGGACAGGGTCCTGGACAAAGGCACTCTGGTTTAGCATTCAGGTAGAGGGGCAGGGTTCCCCAAGGCAGGCCATTATGCAGGAACAGCATCCTTTCCGTGAACAGAAGCATGGGAACTAAACGTTAAAGTGAAATAAACAGATCCAGCATGGGGTCAGCTCTTCCCTGTAACAAGAAGTCATCTATTGAAGAGCCCCTGGGCTCACCCCTCACTCTAATCCAGTGAGACCCTAGCCCCAAACTCCCAGAGAAGAGCTTCCCACCTCCCTGCTTCAGAGGCCAGGGAGAGGGGCTCTGATGCCCTCTCGTCTAAGGCAGATGCTTATTTCAGGGAGATTTCAGGCTTTGGGAGGAAGAAGCACAGGAGCAGGAGAAAAAACGAACCATCAGATTCTTCCCTCGGAAAGTGAGAAGCGGTCCGCTCTTCAGACCCATCGTTTTATCCATCTTTTCAGTTTGGTTTCTGCCCCATCATCCTGAGGGACCACTTTCTTATCTCTCTTTGGACAGCATCTCTGGATTCTGAAGGCCCCCACCAGTCGGGAGGGACTGGAACGTGTCACACACGGAAGCTGGGAACCATTTTGCAAACTTAAGTAACTCTTCTCCATTTACATCTATGTAGAATTAAACAGAGCATGAATGAGGCTTGGCATCTGTTCTTTGCATTATCGCAGGAGTCTTGACATTGACAATGAATCATGATGAAAACCATGAGAGAAGCGATTGTGAGTTTCCATGATGAAATTAAAGTAAGATGTTTCCCGTGTTAATGATTATGGGTCATATGCAACCTCATTACAATAATTAAAACTTGTAAGTAAAATTTCAAAGAAATTTGGTTAATTTCTAAATCAGTATCTTTTTTCAAGAGGTTTATAGACCGTCCCAGCTATGACTGCCTCGGCAGATCAAAAAGTTTCTCCAAACTGAAATTAATTTTCAAAAGCTTATCTAAGAACTACAGTGACTCAAGAAGGATGTCTAATTTGTCAGTACTGTCAATAAAATGCAAATTGTGTGAAAATCTTGATTATAGTAACATAATTAGTGATATTGTTGAAATGAAGGCAAGAAAATAAATTTTATAGAATAAACATACAATAATTTATAAATTATGCATGCTTTTGTTTTATTACTCTTGGAAGCATTATTGGCCTTCAACAGAACACCCAGGCATCCCCAGTAATAATTAAATGCAGTTCTCTTTGATACTTTGCCAGCTTTCAGTTATCAAAACATAACTTGTAGTTTTATACATCTTTTCAATTTTGCTGTTATGAAGGTATATTTGTCAAAGCAAAAGCTAGAACATTTTTTATTTTTAACAGTTCGTTAACTTGATTTATAATTTTGACATGTGGTATGTGGGGCTGTGTGTGTACTCTTGCCCTGAAAATGTTAGTGAAGGAGGGAGACAGGATTAGGAAGGGGTTTGGAGAGGCTCTAAGGCACCAGAATATTCTATTTCCCATCCTAGCTGGCACATGCGTGGGTGTTTGTCTTGTTACTTTTCTGTAAACTGTATTTATATGTTATGCATTCTTTTGAATGTATGATATATATGACAGTAACACATAAAATAAGGCTGAGAAAAAGAGCCCGCCCTGTCTACCACACAGAGGCTGTCTGCTCACCCGACACTCACATACAGGAAAGCACAGTGAAAACCCCAAACCTTGCTCCAGTGCAAGCCGCCCTCGGCTACCTGCCTCTGACCTGGGGGGTTGGATATCACTAACTCAGTCGAGAATGAGAATCCTGTTGCCATTTTCCTTACCAGAATTTTTAATATCATGTTTTCTTCTGCACGGACTCTAAACATGATACTCACCCGTTTTGGAAATTTTGGAAACTATGAAGAAAAAGGAAGCATATATCATACCACCCAGAGAAAACCCCATGGAAACATTGGCCTTTTTCAATCTTTAAAAAAAAAAAAAAGATCTATCTTTCAATCAATCTGTAATTTTGTATGGTTGAGATCAGCCTCCAAATAACATTTTTTATCTGGTTGTTTTTCTCACTTAATATGCTAGACATTTCCTCCTGTTATTACAAACTCATTGTAAGCATCTTTGGCTGCATAATTTACTTAATCATTCCCTCATTACAGCGCATTTAGGCAGGTTCTAATTTCCCACTCACAGATCACCCTGTGATGAATCAACAGTACTCTTCCTAAGTCTTTGTGTGGACTTCAGATTCTTTTCTTAGGATCAGTACCTAGAAATGGTCTCAAGAGATGTTTTAAGTCCTGGACATTTATTTCACCTTGCACTGGCCTTTCTCACTTGGGCATGGGCGTCCTGGCAGCCTGGAGGGTGAAGTCAGTTACTAAGGGAGTCTAAAACCACAGAGACAGATCAGCCCGGGGTCCACCCTGGCCCTGCAAACACTGTCAGACGACCTCAGGACAGTCACCATCTGCACACGCCTTGATTTACTCGCCTGTAACAAAGGAAGAACTGTGACCACGACAGGTTCTGTGCTTACAAGGAGGACGAGCAATGTAGGCAAGCCCCTCGTCCAATGCCCGGCACACAGCAGATGCTCAACAGATGACCGCTAACACTAAACCTTTTTCAAGAGCCCTTTTACGAATTTTTCTGGAGAAAGGGTCCCAAGCCAGACTCTGACTGGCCTGCCTGGAGTCCTGTGCCCTTCCCTGAGCCAGTTACCATTGGCTCTGATTGGTCAGCCCTGGGTGTCTTGTGCATCCTGATACAGGAGGTGGACATGGGTCAGCCTAGCAGAACCACAAGGACTGAGAGTTGGGGTCCCACAGAGAGGAATTCTGCGGCCAGAAGGGCTAAAGGGGCTGGACCACAGATGCCTAGGCCTGAGGCCCAAGACCACTTGGGCACGGGAGAATAATCCTCATAGTAAGCGTTTACATGGGGGTAAAAACCAAGGCAGACCAAAGATGAAGGTCATTGATGGCTACCACAGAGGGGTCTCAAGGCCTGGGGAGCAGCAGACCCCAGTGAGCTTGAAAATCTTTCCAACCTTGAAAGACTAAAGCTACAGGCAGGTCTAGAAAAAGAGTAAGTTCACCAAGGGCTTTACCACTCGGCTGACTCAAGATCTCTTGGGCCCTAAGGCTGACCCTCTGGTACTGCACCAGGCCAGAGCTCAGGTCAGCAAGAAAGCCTGCTTCCCCCAGCCCCACCAGCGGTCCCCTGCTCATTCAGGGGGCAAGATCATTCCCAGTCATTCCCGAGTCCCCACTTACAACTCAGTTTTGTCCAAACCACTCCTTCCATGGTAGCCACAGTGAGAAAGGCCTGGAGAGCATCACTCCGTTCAGGAGAGAGGATCCCACTGCTTCTCCCAAAAACCCATCCCCAAGCCTCATCTCCTTCATGTAATCCAAAATTTGGGCATCACCACCCAGCACATGGTGCTTCGTAAGGTTGACTATAAGTCAGTTTAAGGGTTTGATTTTGAAAAACTGTAGAAAACGCATGCTGACATTTGCCTGCTGTGTCCACGCCTGGGCGGCATCTCAGATTCAAATTCAAAACTGTACTAATGTTCAAGCTGGAAAGAAATATGCAGAGGAGAGAAGTGGACGGGAGGAGACCGAGGACTATTGCAGGGCTCTGTGGGCGCTGCAACAGCCGGTTCTGTGCAGGCGGAGGGAAGGATGGACGGACTAAGGCAAGTGGGTTTCCTGGAGACACAGGGGACAGAGCCGGGCCCCTGGGTGGCCTGGGGGGCGTCAGGTGACCCCGAGGTTGGGCTTTCAGGGGAGCCAGCCCACTGCTGGCAAACACAGTGGCCTCCACTTGCCACTGCTTATTAAGTGGCATTATTTAAACCCTGCCAGTCACTCAGGCTCGGAGCTGGCAGATTAATTTTATCTTAACTCTTTAGCCAGTGGATATATATCAAAATGTAGCTTTTTGCAACCAGACTTGGTGACAAACCAGAGGTTCTAGCTGTACTCGGGCAGCGTCTGCTGAGGCCACAGGCCAACAGAGGCCCTGCTGGTGCACGTTCACCCCTTAGGGGAGCGAACCGAAGGGGCAGACATCTCAGTTTGGGTCACAGCTGTGTCCCTGGGGCATAAAGCAGTCCCTCCCTGGCCCGAAGCAGGCATCTGCCAAGGACATGTCAAACAAAGAGTCACTTACCCGCAAACACACCCTTAGCTCCTACAGTGTACAGGTCATGGCCTTGGAAGGGCTACGTGGGGGTCGGGGACATGATGATAGCAAGCAACGCAGGAAGCAGCAAAGACCCCAGGAAAGTACCCGATGCCAAGGGGATCACTGGCATACAAGAAAAGAGCTGATGTTCATGCCTTGAGCACTTTCTCTGCGGCAAGCACCGTTCAGACACTTTATATAGTCCTTCCTCTCCTCTTCCCAGTGACCCTCTACTGGAGGAGAAATTCGTACCCTCACGTCCACTTTTTGGAATTGCAAAGTGAAGTGAAAGTGAAAGTTGCTCAGTCATGTCTGACTCTTTGTGACCCTGTGACCCCATGGACTATACAGTCCATGGAATCCTCCAGGCCAGAATACTGGAGTGGGTAGCCTATCCCTTCTCCAGGGCATCTTCCCAACCCAGAGATCAAACCGAGGTCTTCTGCATTGCAGGCAGATTCTTTACCAGCTAAGCCACAGGGAAACCCAAGAATACTGGAGTGGGTAGGCTATCCCTTCTCCAGTGGATCGTCCCAACCCAGGAATCAAACCAGGGTCTCCTGCATTGCAAATGGATTCTTTACCAACTGAGCTACCCAGGAAGCCCCAGGAAACCATGTTGCAATCACATTCCTATGCTTCTCATAGGTCTTTGTGTGTGTCTCTCTGTGGGATGGAGCCCCAGTGTGGGACTGTGGAGTCAAGAAGATCCAATGCAAGCTGACTTTTGCTGGAAACTGAAACTGAAAAATCCGAAAAAATTCAGATTTTTTTCTGAATCCATCAGAAAAAAAAAAAAAAGCAGTGTCTATTTGATAGTATAAGGAAGCTGTTTCCCACTGCTGTACCAGTCCTAGACATCAGAAATGTTTAAAATTTTACAAACCTGAGAGCGGAAAAATACTACCTCATTGTGTTTTAATTTGGAGTTTTTAAATTATTGATGAAGATGTGCGTGTTCTCCAGGAATCATCAGCCGTTTGATTTCGTCTTCTGTGTCTTGAAGCAAACGCCTCCTCCCAGCATGGCAGGTGCTGTGGCCTGGCGCTTCCATCCTTAATCCGAGAACTCTGAGCCTGCGCTCTGTGTCTGCTGTGTCTCTGTACCCCTAACAGCGCTGGCCCACCCAGAGCGAACGGACGGCAGGAAATGACGATTCACTGAAAGCTTGCCAAGCGTCCTGCGCGGTGCTTGACATTTTGCCCCCAGAATCTCACATCACCCTCACAGGAACCTGTGAACCAGATTCAATCTATCATTACCCCCAAATCCCAAAGTCCAAAGAGCTCCAAAACCCAAATGATTGTTTGTAATTTATTTGGCACACGAAATCTGAACGGGATTGTCATGCAGCCATTAGTCATATGTTTACCGCTTTAAGAACTCATCAGTTCAGTTCAGTCGTGTCCAACTCTTTGCGACCCCATGAACCACAGCACGCCAGGCCTCCCTGTCCACCACCAACCCCTGGAGTTCACCCAAACCCATGTCCATTGAGTCGGTGATGCCATCCCACCATCTCATCTTCTATCGTCCCCTTCTCCTGCCCTCAATCTTTCCCAGCATCAGGGTCTTTTCAAATAAGTCAGCTCTTCGCATCAGGTGGACAAAGTATTGGAGTTTCAGCTTCAACATCAGTCCTTCCAATGAACACTCAGGACTGATCTCCTTTAGGATGGACTGGTTGGATCTCTTTGCAGTCCAAGGGACTCTCAAGAGTCTTCTCCAACACCACAATTCCAAAGCATCAATTCTTCGGCGCTCAGCTTTCTTTAAGAACTCCTGATTTCCTGCTAATATAAAAACTTGGTTCCAGGGTATTTGTCCCAGACCTGCTGACAAATGAGTAATATGTAACTCACACTGGATTATTGTTCCAAAATCCGGAAGAAAAATTGTGAAAAGGAAACACACAAGCTCTGAGAGCTTCAGCTGAGGGCTACGGACCTAGGCTGTCTCCCCCGGTCATGGCTAAAGACACTGGCCCCCAAGCCTGTGCTCCTCACTCAGCCTCCATCTGCTCTCAGCCCGATTCCTCACGCCACACGATGGGTCCCCCGACCTTTGGGAGCAGCGAGAGCTCAGTGACAAGCCCTCATCTGTGGAGGCTTTACTTCCGAAAGACAGGGACAGGGCTGTTAAGCTGACTGGTCTCCTTGAGATTTAGATTCCAGGATATTGCACGGCTCACAAATGCCACGCAGGACCCTGGATGCCCCCAGGCTCTGTTCCCGGAGCAGGACAGCTCTGCCCCTGTCCCGCCCCACCCCGTGAGGCTGAAATCCGCCAGGTCAGGAAGCAGGCTGGCTCCTCTAATAGATAAGTTTAATTAAAAGTGGGCTGGATGCTTGGCCCGAGCAGGAGACAGTCATTAGACAATCAAAATGCTTCACTACAAGGAAGTAATTGCATTGCACGGAGACCTTTTTGCCATCAAGGCAGAATCAATCAATAATTAAATTAGAAGTGAAAATTAGTCGCTCGAGCCCACGGCTCACTGACTGAGCAGACACTCCATGACCCCAGGACGGGCTGAGGGCCTGTAGATGAGGGGGCTTCAGCCACCAAAGTCCTCGAGCCCAACCCGGCAGCGACCCGACCGAGTGACCCCTGCTCGCCTCAGGGTTGGGACGAGGCTCCTGGCACTGTTGATTCTAAAGTACAACAGTGTGGCATCTTCTGTTTGAAGAAGCTGAAACAAAGAGGAAGGGGGGATACAGTGGTTAGCTACCGGTCCATAGCAACCTCCCCCCAAGACTCAACAGGGCGTGAGTGGTGGGGGCGGATTTCAGGGCATCTGCAGGTGGGCTGGGGTGGCCCTGCTGACCCTGGCTGGGTTTGCTCTGTGTCTGCAGGTAAGCTGCGATTTTCTGACCCAAGCCGGGGGCTCCTTTCTAGCAGCAGGAGCGGGGCGGCCTTGCACTCTCCTCCTGGGTGGCTGGCCGGCACGTGGCCTTCCAGTGGTGACAGCAGAAGACCCAGAGGGCAAACAGAAGCACATGCGGCCCTGTAAGGCTGAGGGCCGGCACAACATCACTTGTACCGACACCTGCCCAGCCCCGGGTCCAGGTTGACACCTGACAAGGGCTATCCAAGACACTGGATGTATCTATCCGAGATACACCCGAGACAAGGTCTATCAGGAGGACACCTGTGATGAGACACGGCCAGGATGTGGAAGGGGGCTGGAAGGAGTGGAGAAATGGGGCTGGTAGTTCAGACCCGCCCCCCCAATCCCCACCGCCAGGGAACTCAGACTTGTTTTGGGCTCCTTCTGTCAGCCAGGCTTCCCGGGTGGCTCAGCTGGTAAAGAATCCACCCACAATGCAGGAGACCTGGGTTTGATCCCTGGGTTGGGGAGATCCCCTGGAGAAGGGAACGGCTACCCACTCCAGTATTCCGGCCTGGAGAGTTGCATGGACTGTATAGTCCATGGGGTCGCAAAGAGCTGGACACAACTGAGTGATTTTCATTTCTGTCAGCGGTCACTGTACGCGTGCTATCTCAAGGAATCTGAGCTGCACCATCCACGCGATGCTCGTGATCACTGCCCCTTAACAGACAGGGAAGCTGAGACTCCCGGAAGCAACCCGGCCAAGGTCATCCAGCTAATGAGTGGCTGGACAAAGACCCGCCTGCTTCTGGATCGTTCCTCCACCCCACTGCCTTCACCCCCGCCTGCAGTCAGGGCAGCCCGTGCTCATCTGAACCCTTCCCCACCTGCAGCTGGGGGCTGGGGCAAGGCCCTCCCATTTCTGGCCGGATTGTCTTCATCTGTGGACAAGGAAGCTCCCCAGGGCCCCGGAGGCCCCTGGAGGCTCTGAGAGGCCTGGGTTTAAGGCTAACCTGACACAGCAGGTTTCTGTTATTCTCATGAAATGGCAACAGGGCGGGAGTGCAGACCACAGAGGCTGCAGGCTGGAAAGGGCTGTCGGGTTCACCTGGCCTCGTCGCTTCCAGCTATTTCTGCCCATGACCATGGTAGGTTGGATCCTGGTCCCCAAGGCTGCCCCCATCTTAACCTGGGAATCTAGTTCTTTACAGGGGAGAAGGGACTTTGCAGGTGAGAGCTAAGCATCCTTGCTGGGGAGATTATCCCAGGTCAGTCAGATGGGTCCAGTTGCACCCCGTGGGTCCTTGAGACTGGAGCCTTTGTTGACTGCAGTCAGACAGAGACGCAGCAGCAGAAGAGGGGGGAGTCCTAGGCTGCCAGCTGCGAAGAGACAGCCGGGGGTGAGCCAAGGGACGTGGCGCCTCAGAGGCTGGAAAAGCAGGAACGGATTCCCTGGAGCTTCCAGAGAGCCCTGACGTGACCTGGGTTCCAGCCGGCGAGTCTGCCTGAAGACGTGTGACCTGGAGGACGGACCTGGAGGGCTGAGGGAGAGCCACACACACTGGATTTGTGGTCATTGTTACAGCGGCAGCTGAAACTCATACAGTGACCCTCAGGACAGAACTCAGCTCATATCACAGCCCTGGGCACAGGCGTCACATGCACACGCACTCTCATACATACGCGCACACACCACACAGAGACAGACATGCACACACATGCACATGCCACAGACACAGCCACACACCACACACACGGACCCACACACACACATCCACATACACACACAGAGACCCACATACACACGCCACACACACACACACACACACCCGTGCACACATACACGTACTTACACGTATATACATGCACACACATGCACATGCCACACACCACACACATGGACACACACACACACACACACACATCCACATACAGACACATGGACATGCCACACACACACAGACCCACATACACACACAAACATCCACACAGAGACCCACATCCACACACATCCACATGCCACACACACATCCACACACCACACACATGGACCCACACACACACACACACACACATCCACATACACACCCAGAGACGCACACACACACACACACACACATACACACACAGAGACCCACATACAGACACATGCACATGCCACACACAGACCCACACACACACATACACGAACTCACACGTATATACATGCACACACAGCCACACACCACACACACGGACACGGACACACAGAGACCCACATACACACACATACACATGCTGCACATATACACACACACGGACCCACACATCTACATACACACACATGCACACACACACACACACGGCCCCACATACACATGTACACACAGACCCACATACAGACACATACACATGCCACACACGCACATACACATGGACTCACACACACACACATACACGTACACACACATGCACATGCCACACACACAGCCACACACACAGAGACCCACATACACACACAACCATATACATACACACGGACCCATACACACACACATCCACATACACACACATACACATGCCACACAAACATCCACACACCACACATACCTCCACACACCACACACACGGACCCACACATCCACATACACACACATACACATGCTGCACGCACACACACACACACGGCTCCACATACACACACAAACATACACATACACACACAGAGACCCACATACACACACGTGCACATGCTGCACACACACACACACACAGACCCACATACAGACACATACACATGGCACACACACACAGAGACACACACACACACACACAGACCCACACACACATACACGTACTCACACGTACATACATGCACGCACATGCACATGCCACACACACAGCCACACACACACACACACACACACACAGACCCACATACACATACATACACATGCCATACACACATCAGTACACCACACACATGGACAAACATACACACACGGACAAACATACACACACATTCACAAACCACACACATGGACCCACATACAAGTACACACATGTATACATGGACACACCATGCACAGAGACACACATCCACTCCCACAGACCCACATATACACACACATACACATGCCACACACATCCACACGCCACACACACAGACCCACATACACACACATGCCACACACACACAGAACCACATACACACAAATATACATGCCACACACACACATCCACACAGCACACAGAGGCCCACACACACACACATGCACACACCACACACACAGACAACATGCAAACACACATGCTACACATGCATGGACATACATGCAAACACCAAACACACACACACACACACACACCATACACATACACACCCCACACACACACCCCACACACACACATACACACCACACACACACCACACACACACATACACATCTCACACACACATACACATCACACACACGTACCACACACACACGTACCACACACACACACACACCATACACATACACACCCCACACACACACCACACACACACACACACACCACACACATACACATCACACACACACACCACACACACACACACCACACACACACACACCACACACACACACACACACCACACACACCACACACACACACACACCACACACTGCTTCCTGGAGAAGGCAGACCCTGCACTGAGACTTGAAGGAGGAGGAGGAGGGCGCTTGGAAGAAAGCTGGAGGAAGGAGAAAGTGGCTTCAGGGAGCAGCCTGCTCGGTGGCCAGACACCTTCAGGAGTGTATATGAAGGGTGAGAGGCGAGTCCATCAGAGGGGACACTTCATGATAAGAATGCATTAAACAACCAGGGCTTCTTGGGGAGGAAAGGGAGGAGACGCCACCAGCAGAGCTGTGCTTTACAAAGATTCATCAGAAGGGACATGGAGCACTTGAGACTAAATGTTGGCTTCATTAAAAAACAATGAGGATACAAGTTTAAAAAACAACTCACACCAACTAAACTGGAAAGAAATTTAAGTCTCTGGCGGGGAACAGCCTCCGCCGGTGGGCGTTTCACTGGCGAAACCACCAGAACAGGTTGGCATCACCTGGTGAAGTTAAAGTCACACACACGGACTTGCAACTAAGCACCTGGGGTACAGGCGATAGGCAGGATCCCACAGGTGCCCAAGAACGCCCAGGGCCCGCTAGGACAGCAACCCACAGAAATCGAGAATCAGAGTGCGCGGCAGCAGGAGAAAGGACGGCCCAACTCTGCTCCGCCTCTGCAGCAGGATCCCCCTCCTGAGGGAGAAGTCAGGATCCAGGCTGTGGACAACAGACCGCTGGGCGGGTTCGCAGGGATGGGCCATCAGACTGGGCGCCCTCGGACCCCTTATGCAGAGACCAAGACAAGTCAAACAGCAGTGCTCTGAAGACAGGCACGCAGGTGCAAAACTCAGGGACAAAGCGGAGAGGGGTGGGTATGAGACTCAGGGCAGCAGCCGCTTCTCGGGGGAGGGGGCCTGGGCAGGACGCAAGGGCAAACCGAGCAGCCGCAAAGGGAAGCGAGTGGAAGCCTCTCAGTCGTGTCCGACCCTGTGCGACCCCGTGGACTCTACAGTCCATGGGATTCTCCAGACCAGAACACTGGAGTGGGGAGCCATTCCCTCCTCCAGGGGATCTTCCCAGCCCAGGGATGGAACCCAGGTCTCCCGCATTGCAGGCAGATTCTTTACCAGCTAAGCCACAGGGGAGCAGAGCTGCAAAGGGCACGTGTAATTCCCCAAGGTCATGCTTCCTTACTGCCAGGGCGCTCAGTGACGTGTTTATCTGGGTGCTCTACAGCTGCTGGATGTATATTATTTTGATTCTACACAATATTTCATTAAAAAACAAGAAAGAAATATGAAAAATGACAGAAATTTGGGGAGAATAGAGAAAAATGGAGATTTCTAGCTACATTAGTAGTTAAAATTTTGTCCTATTATCTAAGCATTAAAAATAAAAATAAATTATTCTTTATTTTAAATTAAACTATGGTTGCTTTGCAATATTGGGTTAGTTTCAGGTATAAGTAAAGTAATTTCATATAGTTATTTAATATATTCATTTTCAGATTCTTTTCCTTTATAGGTTATTACAAGATATTGACTACAGGTCCCAAAATAAATTTATTTTTGGTACATACTTTCTATAGTCATTTTCCTTCTTCTATGTATCCATACTGGGTCCGTAGAATTTTTTGAAAGAATGGATTTTTAATATGATTATGTTGCCTAAAATGTTTTCTAAAATTGCTTGTAACAGTCTTCAAATCACATTTTTAAATTGTTAACATTCCACCTGAGTCCTCTCAATGGGGCATATTTTTAATTTAAAAATATTATCTCTATAGGAGTTGAAGTACCTGGTGAGCTCAGAGTAAATTCTGTGGACTGGAGAGTTTGCAGTTCTAGTATTTCGGCATCAAAATGTGGAGCGAGTCCAGCAGCAATGTTGTCACAGATCCTTTTGCCTCCATTCAGGATACCGTGCCTCAACGCGTATTTTTTCATGACAAAATATATCAAATACAGCATCTCTATTCACGATTCCTTTGATGTTTTACTGAACATCGACTCTGTATCATCTTTGCCTGGGCCATCTGGTAGGTTACATCCCTGTCCACATCCTCTATTTATTCAAATAAACACAGAAGCATCACGGAAAGATTCCTCCTGATATGTCCAGACAGGCCAAGGTTTAAACAAAAATCTCAAAATGAGAACAGAACTTCACCCTACACCACACCCAACTCCCCCTGGCTTTCTTAAGGATGAATTCCACTATCTTCCACTTGTAAACTCTGTTTGTAAATCATCACAATAGGTGAAAAATGTTCATAACTGACATTTGGTGGCTTCCATCCATTAAATGCTTCAATTAAAGGTGTCCAACTAATTTTGTACAATCACATCCACCATTTAGAGGATTTGTGTATAACGAAAGCTCAGTAATATTAGAGGACAAGCGAGCTGATATTTTGAGTAAAGGCTCAAACATTTCTCAAATCTGGTTGATGATGGGGAAAAGGAAAGAAAGTTCCACCACACTGACAAAATTAAACTGTAGGTTCTTTAGAATTTAACCCCATCACCAAGTTATTTATTTCGAGTCAGTCTGGGCACACACATAACAGATTTTGACAACTACTGCTTCTGTTCAGCTGGCAGATCTTGGCAGCTTGTTTCAATGCATCACCAAAACACAAGCCCATTTTTGCACTTAATTTACAAAAAAAAAAAAAAAGAAAAGAAACATTGGTTTTTTCCCCTTAATTTTTTATTGAGGTATAGTTGATGTACAATATTATGTAAGTTATACATGTATCATATAGTAATTCACAATTTTTAAAGGTTATAATCCACTTTTTAAAGATTTCTTTTGATGTGGACCATTTTTCAAGGTCTTTATTGAGTTTGTTACAATATTGCTTCTGGTTTTTTTGCTTTCGTTTTTTGGCCTTGAGCCATGTGGGATCTTAGTTCCTTGACCAGGGATTCACCCCACGTTCCCTACATTTGAAGGTGAAGGCTTGACCACTGGACCACCAGGGAAAGCCCTTTAAAGGTTGTAATTCATTTATAGTTACTGTGAAATATTGGCTTACCGGGGTCCAGCCCCGGTGGATCCAGGGAATTCGAAACGGGCATGGCGTCAGTGATCAGGAAACAATAGCTTATTTAAATGTTAATTAAAGATATAAAGAGTGGTTAAATAAGGATAGCTCAGTGAAGAAATTCAGTGAAGAGGCTGAATAACTTGGTTTACGTGGAAAGCCAATAAAATTCCAAAACAAGGAATTTGCGTCACCTACATAGGCCGCAGGCGTCCTCCCATTCTCCCGAAGGAGAGGAGACACTAAGGCCTCCCCGTCAGATCTTAGAAGCCCAGGCATAATTAGTAGGCTTGACGAGCCTCCATGCTCCAGATGGGAATTCAGCCAGAAGGTGAGAGAAAGAACGACATGGGGAGACCGAGCTTCGGTCAACAAGGCCCACACTTTATTTTCCAAAGTAGTTTTTATACCTTAAGTTGTGCATAGAGGACAATGGGGGAAGGGGTGGAGTCATGCAAGGACAGCAGTACTTGATCCCTTTCGAAGCCAGGCTTTCAAACCTATCATATGCAAAAGTTCAGGTGATTTACATCATCTTCTGGCCAGGGGGCCTGTTAACATTTTATGACCCTTTCTTCAGAAAACTTATTTTTCTCTAAAGGTGGTTATTCTAAAGTCAGGCACCATCCTCCAAAAGCATTAGATAAAGTTGCATTCCTATAGGGCAAAGGTGTGGTTGGCTATAACAAGAAAAAGAATTAACTCAAGGGTCCAAGGTTACAAACATTAAAGCTACTACTTACACCAATTATATTAATCAATACACTGCCAGGGACACAGAAGGTAAGGGATATGGAAACTTAGCAGCAAACATTGGCCCAACAAGTGAAAAATCCTTCACCAATACAATTTCTAATCAATCTTTTAACTTCTCAAAGGAATCTGTATTTAGACAGTTTAGAACATCTCATGCCTCTCAAGGTTGGGAGGCTGTGAACAACCTCATGTGGACGGAAGAACCTGTTCAGGCAGGCTAGAGGACTTCCAAAGGAGTTTGTAGGTTGAAACACTCTTGTCACACCCAGGAATTTTATTAACTGGAGCTGTAAGTTAAGTCTTTTTCAAAGATAGGTGGTGGGGGACAACCCCCCATAAAGTCAGAGGTGTAGGTGAGAGCACAAAGCAGTAAAGTAGGCAGACTCTGGTTTTGGGGGTAGATGCTCAAGAATTTCCAGGGGGGCTCCTGAGGCTCCATCCCGCCTTTGTGTATGCCAAGCCTCCTTCCTCATGACCTTTGCCACGGGCGGAGTTCCTCACGCTGGCTCCCAGCATCGGCTACCTCCCCATGTTGTACTTATTTTATGCCAATAGCTCGCACCTCCTGCTCCCTCCTCCTCCACTGCCCCTGCCCTCTCCTGTTAGTAACTACCAGCTTGTTCTCTGTCTGTGAGTCTGTTCAAAGGACATTGCTTTTACCATGACACCAGCTTCACCAAAGGAATGGTGTTTTACTAGCAATGGGAAGAGCTTCAAAAGCTTTATTTTGATGCCATAAATTAGACGAAAATGATTAAACTATCATTGGAATTAACAGGTTTTCTTTTTGAAGCCCCTGGGAAAGATGATACAAAACTGGAATAATTTAGATGATTCCAAGTTCTGGTAATGGAGCCAACACACGCTCAGCCATCGCTCCAGGGAAAGGGGCACTGCCCACAGCAGGGGGCATGGCCACTGCACCCCTACCCCCAGTCGTAGACTGGTCAGCTCACCCCTGACCTGGGCTGGGATGGAGGAGCCGGCAGGGTTGAGGTCAGGCTGTCATGGGAGTGCTCACAGCGTTTGCCAAACCCACCACTCAATGCAGCTCTGGAGGGCATAGTTGCATCTGAAGGGTGAAAAGCCTGGCACAGATGCTGAGAGAATCAGGACGGTGTCGTCTCGCAGGTGGAACACTGATGGCCTCGGGGGTGCGTGAGGACCACATGGGCCTGTGTCCTCACCATCCCAGGGCAACTCCAGGCTTTGCTGTCTTGTTACCATCATTGAATGCCTTTGAGGGCAGTTGAGAGGAGATTATTTTAATGATCCAGGAAGCCTGGGGGTGGGGTGTTGTTGAGAAGGATGCACGCTGGCTGATGAACCGCAGGGCCCTCATCTCTCCCACCAGGGGTGTTTTCCATATGATTTCTGCTCTGTTCCAGACCCGCCATCACTAGAAACAGGGCAATGGAACACTACTCAGCCATAAAAAGGGAAAAATAATGCCCCGTGCAGCACCATGGATGGACCTGGAGACTACCACTCTGAGCGAAGTAAGTCAGAGAAGGACACACATCATATGATATCACTTATATGTGGAATCTAAAAAAAATTGTGCAAATGATCTCATTTACAAAACAGAAATAGAATTACGGATATAGAAAACAATCTTATGGTTCTGGGGGGTAAGGGGAGAGAGCAATAAGTTGGGAGATTGGGACTGACATATACACATGACTACATATAAATAGATGACTGATAAGGACCCACTGTGAACTTCCCTGGTGGCTCGGACAGTAAAAGAATCCAACTGCCAATGCAGGAGATCTGGGTTCAACCCCTGGGTTGGGAAGACCCCTTGGGAGAAGGGAATGGCAACCCACTCCAGTACTCCTGCCTGGAGAATCCCATGGACAGAGGAGACTGCAGGCCAGCCCCTCCCCTGTACCTGCCCTGGCAGGCCCCGCTTGGGGCAGCTGACTGAACAGCAAATCCAGCCCCTGGGGGTGACCCGTGCCATGGGGTCTGAGGGCACCCTCTGCAGGTCAGGGTGAGCAGTGGCCTGAGCAGGCTCAGGCATGCAGCTGGACCCACCGTAATGCTGCTCCAGCTCCGCCCATCCCGTCTCCCGAAGCTGGAGCCTGGAGCCGGCTGTTTTTGTGAACACCGCTCTCCCTTCCCTGACGATGACTCTTCTGAAGTTTAAACAGCTATGATTTCTCTTTTATGCCCTGGCATTTGTTTTCCCAGAAGATGATCATCCATTCATGGAGTAGTAATGACCTATTAACATGGAAAGATGGGAGAGAGAGCTGGGGTTGTGAAAGAACACACATTTTTATTCAAATACATTACACGGATGTTCGATTAAAATGCTCCTCTTGGAATGGACACTTAGTCACAGCCCTCTCTGGGCACCTGCTACCAATCCCCCTCCTTTATTACGGCCACACCGAACAAAAGGGCCATTCAGAACGCAGGCTATGTGCAAGCCCAGGACCCTGGCATTCTCATCACTTGTTTCGTTTGATACATCTTGTCCCCCACGTACGCTTCTTCCAAAATGAATCAGACGTGCAGGCTGGTCCGGAGGGAGGAGGTACTCTGGCCTCAGGTCCTGCTCCTCCCAAACCTCCTCCTGGCCAGATTCTCACAACTGAGGATCCGCGTCTCCGCAGACCCTTTCCAAGACTCTTTCCTTGACCACGGCAGCCACATTGCACTCAGGAGACCCTTGCCCTCCTCCAGCCCCCACCCCCACCCCCATCCCAGAGCACGGCCCTCCCATCAGACGCGCCACGGCCCTGCTGGCCATTACTTCATGGAAATCAGGAAGCTCTGATGCTCAAGGAGGCCTGGGTTCGAGGCCTGCCTCCCCTGTGAGGGGCAGAAGCAGTTTATAGAATTTCACCAAGGGCAGCATCCTGACATGAAGCCCCCACTTGGTGGCACTGTCGAGGAGTTGAGAGCTCGGAGTGCTGGCCTAACACTGTCTCCATGGCCCTGCTGAGGACGGAACAGCCCCCAGCTCTGTCTCCAGCCCCAGAACACAGGGTCTCCCACTGACGTGTATCCCAACCACCAGCTTTGGCCTCAGGCAGCCACAGGCAAGGCCAGGGGTTTAGGCTGGGGACAGACACTCCCCCAAGCTTGGGTGGGCTCCCCGTGTCTCTGCCGAGGAAGTGGGTCTCAGAGAACCGGAAGGCCGCCCGAGGGCACGTACTCCAGCAAGGATGGGGGCGGGGGTGGGGCTGGAGCAGGTCACCAGGGGAGCACAAGCTCGTAAGTGGCAGGGTCTGGAGTTGAACTCAAGCCGCCTGGCCCCGTGGTGCTGTGCTGCCCCTGGATGAGATGATGTCTGTAAATGCTCCCCTGGCAGCGCAGTGATAAATAACCCAGCTGCCAATGCAGGAGACACAGGTTTGATCCCTGCGTCAGGAAGATCCCCTGGAGGAGGAAATGGAAACCCACTCTAGTATTCCTGCCTGGAGAATCTCACGGACAGAGGAGCCTGGCAGGCTACAGTCCATGGGGTCGCAAAGAGTCGGACAAGACTGAGCGTACGTGCGTGCACACACACACACACACACACCCATCATGCAGCACATGGCCACTCCTCAGCCAGCGTTGCTTCCCTCCCCTTGGCCTTCCACACATCCCTCAATGCCCATCTATCAGAGAGCCCCTCCTCCGAGAGGCTGCTGGGATACTGAGATGCTGTTCCTTCCCCCATGTCGGAGGTCATGCTCCACGACTGAAGTTTAGCTAGGGGCCCATGTCACACAGAGCCCCAAGGCCCAAGTCCTGGCCACAGCGCTCTTGGGCCACCCAGTCCTGGGGTAAGGAGACCGTTGTCCCAGACCTGCCCTAGTCTGGTGGCCGGGATGAGTCCTGTTTTTTCAGTCTCCTTATGTAAAATGGAGAGTTTGGACTGGGTAACTTTATGTGGCCCCTCCCAGGTCACCTAGAGACTAGTGTCATCTGCCAGAGGACCTCCCCGGTTCCCTCCTGCCAGGAAACCTCTCCCCAGGTAACCTCTCCACCAGGTGTCTTCCCCCCAGGTAACCTCCCCCAGGTATCCCCTCCCTCTCCATCCTACCTGGAACGCCCTCCTACCCCAGTGCAGAGGCCCCTTGAGAGGGAGCCCGGGAGGCCCCTGGGCCGCAGCCCTGCTCAGCCTGTACACGCTGCAGCCCTCACCAGGTCCTGCCCTCACAGACGGATGCCAGCTCTCACCTCTTTACACATTCTGCAGCATTCACTTCCCATTCTGTATCTGAGGACCCCAGAGTGTGAAGTCCCAGGCTCACGTCTGTTGCATGTTCTTACCGACGCTCGCTCACGGCCTGTGTTCTCCCGGTGTGATGGCAGACTTGTCACCGTGCTGGCAGTCTCAGTGTCTGGGGGTCCAGGAGGCTTCAAGGGGGCTCCACATCCCACGGGGGCGGGGGTCACTGTCTCTCTTCAGGAGCCTGGGGTGATGCTGAGCTCGGACCTCGGGGCCCCAGGTCAGCTGCGGTTGGGTGGGGCTCAGGCCCCGCCTTGCTGGGGCTTCGGGCAGGGAGGCGCGGCCCCGGGGAAGCGCTGCCGCAGACTCAGCGTCTCACCCACCCTCTGTCGGTGTCCCGAGTCTTGTCCCTCCTACTTCTCCCTTTGTCCTGAAATGCACCAAAAACTGTGTCTGCGGCGGAGGCCTGCTCCCAGTTAGGGTGTAGGAGATAAAAGCCGTTACTCTAGGGAAACAGCAAGAACACGCACGCAAACTGCAGAATCATGCTTGATAAGCCTTCAAAGAGCTACAAATGCAAAACACTGCAAATGAAGCAAACTCCAGAGAAAGACAGGGCCTTCACAAGCGAACACACCAACGTCTGCCCCCGAGGCCAGGCCTCACTCCTCGGCCTGCCCCAGACGAAGACGCTTTGAGGTGCAAGGACGAGCCAGCAGAGCGTTCAGCCCTGTGGGCTCGTGCGAGACTAGATTTTTTTCTTTAATTTTTATTGAAATATTGTTGATTTACAATGTTGTGTTACTTTCGGGCGTACAGCAAAGTGATTCAGCCCTATATATATAACATACAAATATAACATATTGCATATACATATATAATATATATAATGTCTACATATGTGAATGTGTACCTATGTTACATATATATGTATATTATATGTGTATTATATATATATATATATATATATATATATATATATATATATTTGTGACCCCATGGTCTGTGGCCTGCCAGGCTCCTCTATTCATGGGGATTCTCCAGGCAAGAATACTGGAGTGGTTTGCCATGCCCTCCTCCAGGGGATCTTCCCAACCCAGGGATCAAACCCAGGTCTCCCACATTGCAGGCAGATTCTTCACCATCTGAGCCACCAGGGAAGCCCATATGAATATATACTTGTATGTATTACATATATGTATACATATGTATATACATAATACATATGAGTATATACATCTTTACATACATACATGCATATTACTTATGTATATGTAGTGAAAGTCACTCAGTCATGTCCAACTCTTTGTGACCCCATGGACTACATTGTCCATGGAATTCTCCAGGCCAGAATACTGCAGTGAGTAGCCACTCCCTTCTCCAGGGGATCTTCCCAACCCAGGGATCGAACCCAGGTTTCCCGCATTGCAAGCGGATTCTTTACCAGCTGAGCCACCAGGGAAGTCCATGTGTTTGTAATATACATATATATTTATAATACACATGTGGTAAGTCACTTCAGTTGTGTCCAATTCTTTGCAACCCCATGGACCATACCTCGCCAGGCTCCTCTGTCCATGGGATTCTCCAGGCAAGAATACTGGAGTGGGTTGCCATGCCCTCCTCCAGGGGCTCTTCACGATCCAGGTATTGAACCCGCATCCCTTACATTTCCTGCGTTGGTAGGTGGGTCCTTTACCACTAGCGCCACCTGGGAAGTCCATAATACACAGAAGTATATATACATATATATGTGTATATACGTATCACATGTATTCTTTTTTAGATGACAGACTGGAACTTGAAGGAGCCCCAGAGGTACAGCAATCCCCATCGCCTGGTAGCCCTAAGTTAGAGGCCGCTGGGGGAGGGTGGAAAGCAGAGTTCCATCTTAAAGCTTCACCATGTTTAGATCCCAGGCCTGCTCTGGGGATGAGATGGTGTCTGACTTGATTCTCAAGAGTTGAAACCACAGGTGAGCTAGGACCAATCAAAGCTGCGACAAATCCCCAGCGAGCTCACTTCCTGGTGAGACCACAGGGATCGCCCCTTCAGGAAGATGCAGGAGGAACTGGAGTCTGGGGCTGAGGGCAGAGAGAGGTCTACATGGCCTCCCAGTGCCTGCAGGAGGAAAGGGTCTGCCCTCAGCACATGTGATACCAGAGAGGAGCTAAAACACAGACGCGCTGAGGCCAGCCCCCATCCACTTGGCCTCTGGGTTGAAAATGACCAATAATCAAGAGAAAAAACAGTTCATAGAAATGCCCAGATGACCCAGATGTTGGAATCAGCACACAACAACTTTACATTTTTATTATAAGTTTGGTGAATAATTTAGAAGAAAATATGAATTCAGAATGAATGAACAGAGACTACTGACCGCATGGAGCAATGCTCTTGTCATATTATGGTTATAAACAAGTAGAAATAAAGTACATGACCATCATAGCACAAAGGGAAGGGAGTTTAAGCGACTCACACAGCTATGAAGTCCTTGTGGGTCCATCGTGCTTGAGGTGGGATCCCTTGTTTATTCACCTGTGTCAGGGCTACGTTATTGCACGTGGCATCTTTCATTGCAGCCCACAGACTCTCTAGTTGTGATGTGTGGGCTTAGGTGCTCTGTGGCATGAGGGGCCTTAGTTTCTTGACCAGGAATAAAACCTGAGTCCACTGCACTGCAAGGCAGATTCTTAACCACTGGACACCAGGGACGTCCCAAGGTGGTGTAATATGAGAGCAGTGCAGACTGTGAGCTTTTAAGGATTTGTGTTGCAATACCCAGAGCTATCACTTTAAGAGAAAGAGGTGCTGAAAGGTCAAGAGAGTAAATTCAATTGAATATTCTAAAATATTCAGTGAATCCAGGAGAAAGCAGTAAAGAATCAGAGAACAGATGGTACAAATAGAAAGCAAATAGCAAGAAAGTAGATGTAAACTCAACTTGATCAGTAATTTAATTAAATGTAAGTGGAATAAACACTCCAATGAGCAAGCAGGATTGTCAGATGGTATAGAATTAGAAGTAAGTAAAATTGTAGGACAAAATCTCCTAACATCATGTAAAAAGTTTGAACAAAGTATTAGCAAACCAAAACCTATATGTGTGCATGTTATACACAAGTGGGATTCATTTGAAGTGCAAGGTTGGTTTAACATTTAAAACTCCATATAATTCACCAAATCAACAGAATGAAGGAGAAAAGAATGATCATCTCAATAGTTGTAGAGAAAGCATTTGAGGAGATTCGACACCTATTCACGGAAACAGCTTTCCATGGAAAAGAAAGGCCTTAGCAAAATGGATCAGAAGAAACACCTCCAATCTAATAAAGAGCACATGAAACCCTGTAGTTAATGTCATCCTTGCTGATGAAATATTGAATATTTTACTAAGATTAGGAACAAAGTAAGATGCCCTCCTTCACTGCTTCCACTGGCATCATCGAGGAGGGCTATCCTAGTGAGGGAAAGTAAGAAGAGAAATGAAAGGCAAAAAAACTGGACAGGAAGAAGCAAAACTGTATGGGCCAATATGACTGTGTATAAGGAAATAAGGAATTTATGGCAAAAACAACTAAAAGTAGCAAGCCAATTAAGCAAAATTGCAAAATATAAAGTATATACAAAAACTAATTTTATTTCTATATATTACTAGTAAACAATTGGAAATGAACATTTTAAATAGCATTTATAATAGGATCTGCTGCTAAGTCGCTTCAGTCGTGTCCAATTCTGTGCAACCCCATAGACGGCAGCCCACCAGGCTTCCCCGTCCCTGGGATTCTCCAGGCAAGAACACTGGAGTGGGTTGCCATTTCCTTCTCCAATGCATGAAAGTGAAAAGTGAAAGTGAAGTTGCTCAGTCGTGTCCGACTCTAGCGACCCCATGGACTGCAGCCTACCAGGCTCCTCCGTCCATCGGATTTTCTAGGCAAAAGTACTGGAGTGGGGTGCCACTGCCTTCTCCTTATAATAGGATCAAAACATGTCAAATGCCTAAGAATCCATCTAATAAAAGATATGGAGGATCTCTACACTGTAAGCATAAAACACACTAAGAGGAATTAATGTCTTCAAAACCTTGTGCAATTCTCATAGATTAGAAAATGCAATTTTGTTAGCATGTCAGTTTTCCTTAAACTGTTCTATAAAGGCCATCCAATCCCAGTAAAATTCCAACAGGCTTTTTACAGAAATTGAAAAGCTAATTCTAAAATTACTCTGAAAATGTAAAGAGCCTAGAATATCCAAGAAAATCTTTGGAAAAAAACCAATAAAGTTGGAGGGCACTGTCTAATATCAAGATTTACCATTGTTGTTGTTCAGTCGCTAAGTCATCTCCGACTCTTTGCAACCCCATGGACTGCAGCATGCCAGGCTTCCCTGTCCTCCACTATCTCCCAGAGTTTGCTCAAGTCATGTCCATTGAGTTGGTGATGCTATCCAACCAAAGTTGCAATAATTAAGACTTTGTAATAATAGTACAAAGATAGACAAACAGATCAATGGTGTGGAATAGAGTCTAGAAATCAGTTCACACATGTAGAGTCAACTGAGGCACCAGGCAATTCAACCAAGGAGAGCCTACTCAACACACAGGAGTGAAACCAGCTGACAGTATGGAAAAACTAAACTTCAGTCCCTCCCTCACCACACACACGTACATCCATTCAAGACGCACCCTTCACTAAAAGGAGAAAGGTAGAAAAATGAATCTTCTAGAAGAAAATGTGAGAAAATAGCCTCACTACTTTGGAGCGGGCAAATATTCTTTAGAGAGGACACAAAGTAGTCATAAAGAAATGTATAAATTTAATGTCACCAAAATTTAATTTCATCAGAATTTAAAGCTTCTGCTCATCAAAGACACTTTTAAGTGAAAAACAATCCATGGATCAGAATGTACATTTCTGACCAAAAAGACTCATAAGTTTTATATATATAAAGAGTTGCCATAAATCAATAACAAAGAGGCAATCCAATTAAAAATGGGCAAGCAACGTGAATGGGCGATTGACACAAAGAGATGTACTCGTGGTCAGTAAGTACAGGCAAAGTGCTCAAACTCATTGCCTTAAACGCACAACGAGATACCGTTTCTGACTCACTGGAAGACTTAGGAGGGAAAGACTGACAGCAACAAGCTTTAGCGAGGATGAGGAGCCGCTGGGACTCTCGTAGTCCTCCAGGTGGGAATGTAAAATGATTAAACCACTTTAGAAAGCTGTGTGGTGGTGTATACTGAAATTAAGCTTACATTTACCATATGACCTGGCAATTCCACTGCTAGGAATGAACCTCAGAGAATGCATATGGCCACCAAAAAAAGAAATCATGATAATAGCTAGAACCTGGACACAGTCCAAATGCCCATCCACAGGGGAATGGATGAACCGTCTGCCATCCATCCACACGGGCTGTATTTGGCAGAGACAGACACCAGCCCACAGACATCATGTTGAGTGAAAGAGCCGGACCCCCCAGAACACGGACTGCATGATTCCTTCCACAGGTGGTCAGGAGCCTGAAAAGCTGGCCACGTGAGATGATGGGGCTGACTGGCCTAGGGCATCACCCACTACAGGGCGGGGTGGGGGTCTCCAGACAGGACGTGAACTCCCCAACACCACCACTCAGGGCTTCCTTTCTCCATATATCTGGAATGGGGAGCCTGACCCTCCCAATGGGACGGGATGTGACTCGGGTCACAGGTGGTTCCTGAATCTCAAGGGTAGACTTGGTCCTCAGCTTCCCCGTGCCTAAAACAGAGAGGGAAGGATGAGCAGAGACCAGATGCTCACAGTGCTTACCCCATGGGCACGCAGGGCCCCTCTGGCAGCACCCTTCCTGGGACAGGGACACAGGACCCTGTCTGGGGCAAGTCACAAAACTCGCTGAAGCAACAACCTCACCCCCATTGCAAAGGCCAGCGCACCACGTCTGCAGTCTGCCTGACCCATGGCCTGTCTGACTGCATTCCATGACCAACCACGATGCCAGCAAGACCCCGGTCACCTTTTCTACCACCTACAAGCCCTCCACCCACTGCAGTCAGAATCTGCTCTGGGCCCAAGTGGGGCTGAGGACTCACACCCCCCGGAAAGGGCAGAGTCTGCTGCCCTCTGTCCTATCCCATGTGTCCAGCCGTGTCCCCTTGACTCTGGGTCACTCCTGGGCCTGCGACTGTGATTAGTTTTTTTTCTGTAGAGAAAATGGATTTAAATTTAATTGTCGCTTGAAAGAGAAGGGGTGGGGTGGGGCAGCTGGGGAGGAGGGACTGGAACAAAAGGAGAAAAGCAGAGGCCTGATCAATTGTTTCAATTTAAAGAGGCTGCAGTCAAATGGCTGGAAGACAGAGTTATGTGCCTCCCGAAAATGCGGCAATAAATAAGGGAAATCACCCAGAACAAATAGCGCCAGCTGTTTAGATGAAAGAGGAGCCAGGAAATGTGAAGAATGGACGATCACAGCCAGAAATGACAGGCAGGGCCAGCGGGGCTGGGGGTGGGGAGCAGAGACCCCCAGGCAAGTGCCCCGTCCTGGGGAAAGCCAGGGTCCTGGATGCTCTGTTTAGGGACCCTCTATCCTCTCAGCCTGGCGTGCCCTGGGAGGGGGCGCGCTTGGGGAGCAGAGAGTCCTTGGGGGGAAACTGCCCAGCCAGGACACTGCAGTACAGACGCAACACAGCCAACACTCATTCATTCAACTGACACCCATGAGCTCCAACAGCTCATATCTCATCTTCACGCGGCTCCACTTTATAGGCGAGGAACTCATGCTAAGGGCAGGCAACTGGTCCACCCAAGGTCACACAACATCTGACCCCATCCCCTGCCTGGATGCCCTCCCTGATGAGCCACTTGGTCCCTGAGATCCCAGAAGAGGCCAAGTCGGGTTGAGCAGGACCTTAGCACCCAGAGCATTAGGTTTGCAGAACCCTCCTCCCTTCCTCACCTGGGTTCAGGAGTGTTACACAAAAGGAAGTCCCTCCATGTGGAAGCATGAGAGGTAGAGAAGAGGCATTCCCATCGGTCAGCTATGAGCAGTGGCTAGATGGAAAGAACAGCCATGGACAAGTCACCCATGGAGCCTCAGTTTTTCCATCTCTGAGATGGGAACAATACAATCCCAAAGTTGAAAGTGGTCACAGAAGTCACCAAACTCAAACCCTTAGACCATGATCACGAGGCTCTCCTTACACTCCACTGAAGTCAGAAGCTCACTGAATCTCTATATGATCCTTTTATCCCCACCCTGGATCTGTGGGGTTAAACTTTTTCTGTATATTGAGCCCAAAATGCTCTGTCTTCTCCTGAAGGCACTCAGAATGCATGCAGTTTGGCACAGTTCTCCCTAAGCCTTCACCACCCTCCCTGAGTCTCCCTCCCATGCTCCATAAAATGCCTGGATTCCCAGCCTAGGTCACATCAAGGGCAAACAGTCTGAAGAATCACCACTCACTTAGAATGATCATCTCATCCTTGCCTGAGGGCAAGCAATTTTTTCCAAAATGTTTTCTGCCTCCATCATAAACTGCTGGATAATGAGGATGCTGGTCAGTGTCCAGCCCTGGTGTGCTGTGCAACATGGGGCAAGATACATTAGCCTCTCTGTGCCTCAGGGGCCCCACATGAGAAGCAGGAATGATATTATCTCCTCAGAGAATTCTGTAAGGATTAAATGAGTTTATTTAGGAAATGTTTTCAGTAGTGACCAGAGAACAGCTGGCACAATAACTAACAGTCATCACCAACACCATCACCACCTCCACCACCACCATCAGCACCACCATCACCATCATCATCACCATCAGCACCACCATCACCATCGTCATCACCATCAGCACCACCATCACCGTCATCACCACCACCATCGTCACCACCACCATCACCATCACCAACATCATCACCAACTTCATCACCACCATCACCACCACCATGACCATCACCACCATCACCATCACCGTCATCACCACCATCACCATCACTGTCACCACCACCATCACCATAATCACCACCATCAGCAGCAGCACCATCGTTACCATCACCACCATCACCATAATCACCACCATCATCATGATCACCACTGTCACCAACTTCACCACCACCATCACCATCACCAACTTCACCACCACCATCACCATCACCACCATCACCATCACCATCAGCACCACCATCATCATGATCACCACTGTCACCAACTTCACCACCACCATCACCACCATCAACATCATCACCACCACCATCATCAGTCACCAACTTCATCACCACCATCACCACTACCATCATCATCATTGTCATCAACATCACCACCATCACCACCATCATGATCACCACCATCATAACCAAGATCATCAGCACCATCATCACCACCACTGTCACCAACCTCATCACCACCATCATGATCACCACCATCAACATCATCATCACCACCATCATCACCACCATCACCGTCTTCATCATCATCACCATCACCATCACTGTCACCAACCTCATCACCACAATCACCACCATCAACACCATCATCATCACCACCATCATCACCATCACCCTGATCACCATCATCACCATCGTCGTCACCACCATCACTGTCATCTACATCATCGCAACCATCATAACTATGACGATGTTGTTGTTGTTTACTACTTTTTTCACCCATCAAGTGAGGTTGTAATAGGTTCTCTGAAAGGGGTGCTCCTGTTCTGGAACTGAGACTCTTGCTCTCGATCTCTCACACATTTCTGCTGTCAAGTCACTGCTGCATTGCAGACTTATGTGAGGTCACTTGTCCCATTGGTGTAATTGAGCCTTAATGAACTTGGTGCCTCCCCATCCCGCCCTCAGGATGTAAAGGGCTCCTCCGTCTCTGCTCATCCCTGACACGATGGCCTTCTCTGGGCAAAGTGTCAGTCAGACGAGATTGGTGACATACATCTCATTGGCAATTTCATTTAGGCACTCAGGCTCCACCTTCACGTCTATAAACCCAAGGTAATTGCTGGGCTGTTGCATGGCCACCCTGCTCACATAGGAAGGGGAACATCTTATGTTTCCATAACAGCAACCTGACCCATCTGTTCACAGGCTCTCTCCAGCATGCTGGGAATGCAGGACCCTCACTATCATGCCAGGACCCAGGCCCATCATCTCTCTCCTGGGCCATCCTCCACACCACCATCCTCCAAGTAAGATTTATAAAAGCAAATGTGATCAGATTACTCGGCATTTAAAGACTTCAGAGCTTTCCACTGCCCGCAATACAAAGCCCAAGCCACTCAGCCTGAAACCAATGACCCCAGGTTATGTCCCTGAATCTCAACGTCTTCAGCCCCGTCTTCTGCTAACTTCCTGCCCCACCTTCAGGATCCTTCTGCACTCCATGCCAACTCTGTGTGTTCTGTTCCTTCTGATCAGGAGGCCCGTTTCCCAGCCCCTTTCCTCCCAGACCAGCACGCAGGCATCTCTTAAGGCCCAGCTTACACAATTCACCTCTTCTGGGAAGCTCTCCTGATTCCCCAGTAGACATGCCCTTCATTTGACCCCACAACACCAACCTCATTTGTCAGTATGTCTGTTTACAGATTGGTCTTCACCAAGTATGCTCTGAAAGACTTAAGGGTAAGAACCACAGCAGAGCTATCCCTGAATCCTGGAGCCTAACACAGAAGGATGCTCAGGAAGTGTTTAATAATAAATGACTGAATGGATGGATGGATGATGGTGGGTGGGATGAATGCCTAGGTGGATAGATGGATAGGTGGATGAACAGATAGGTAGTAGCTAGACAGATGGATGTGTAGATGGTGGATGGATGTTCAGGGGGATGGTGGATTAAAAAGATGGTGGATCGATGGATGGATGGTGGATGAATGGATTCATGTTACCAGCAAGGATAAGTATGCCTTCTGCTGGGTCCCCGGGCAATCAAGACTGCCTCTGACTGAGACAGAGTGGGGCTGGAGCTAGGTCACCAGGCTGCTTCAGGATCCACTTTAAGATTCATGGATGGCTGAGTGGATGCGTGAGTGAATATTTTTAAACTCAATTTGAGAATGGTTTTTCCTTTAGTAAAGACCTTATGCCTTTTTATTTGTTTATGACCTGACTGAGTATGTTTGATCTGCTATATGTTTGTTTTATGCTTTTTGAGTTTTATGCTTATCTCTTGCGTTCTTTCATTTCCAGAAAAAAAAAATTGTATGTGGTGATAGTGGTCATCTGGGGCTTTCATTCTTAACCAGTGATTCCGAAAGGATCAGTCCTGCTTTTAATTCTTTCAGACTCTGCCTTTATGTTGTTAGAATTATTCTTTAGTCTGCAAGTCTCTGAGGTCAAAGACAGAAATGAACCTTTATCTTTTGACTCCTCCTTTTTAAGAAAAATGTATTGAACACACTCCCTTTGGGGCCTGTCTGCCCGGGCCGGTAGAATCATTCATAAAGACTCAGCACTGAGGGCCCGATTTGGGGAGGCAGCTGGGAGGAGAGGCTGCCGTAGTTCTGAAACCCAGCGCTTGGGACCCCCTTCTCATCCGGTCTCTGCGCGTGTCTGCAGTTGAGACTCTTGGGTCAGCTCCAGCCCCCATGGGTCTTCAGACAGCAGAGCGGTCATTCTTGTACTTGGGGAGGCTGACATCCCTGCACCCAAGTCTGGGTCTCTGAACTTTGCTATAGCAACCACGCATTTTGAATGAAAATGCACGTGAGTAATTGCAGGCCATTTTGCCCATTGTTAAACCAAGGGAAGCCCCAGGTTGGCTGTCATGTGTGGGCAGGTGCTCAGATCTGTGGAGGAAGATCATGCTCCGTGAAAAAAACACTCCAAGGCCAGAGCGGGAGCAGCTGTGTCCGTGTGCCTACCCCTCCCAGCAGGGGGCTGGCTCCTTCACACACAGCCTGCCATTTCACTCCCCCTACAGCCCTGGGACTCGAGCCCCAGCGCCTAGGTGGGGGGCCCAGGAAGAGAAGGGACCCTCTCCACGCCGGAGCAACGAACTGGAAGCTGGGACTCCAGCCCCAAAGTGTGCATCCCAGTCCCTGTGATCTCAGACACCCCAGGGCTTGTCCCATGGGGTCTCCTTGCCCTCTCCGCCCCCAGTCATGAGGCCCAGGACCCCTCACCCCCTGCTCCGATCTGCCCAGAGGGCCCCAGGGTCTTGCCCTGAGCTGAATGAGGCCCCCTCCCCAGGCATGCTCCTCCCTGCCTGGCTCAACCGCAGTGTTCCCCCAGCCTTGAACGTTCACCCCTTCCTCCCCTGCCTCTGTGGATCTTACACATCCTTCCAGGTAGAGGTGTGGAGGTTCTGAGCACAGGCCTCTGGGAGAGACCACCTGAGCTGAAGTCCCAGCTTGGCCCCTTTCCTCCTGGGGGACCAGGAGCAACATCTGGAATGCCCGCGAGCCCCACTTCCTCAGTGGCCCGGTGGCTAGGACTCTGGCTCTCACTGCAGGGGGCAGGGGTTTGGTAATTTGCAGGGAACTAAAAGCCCATGGGCCATGTGGCATGGCCAAATAAACATTTCTTTTGAAGCTCATCAAGTTTACTGTCTTAACCAGTTTTAAGTGTGCATGTCAATGGCAGTAAGCAGAGTCATATCATTCTGAAACAGACCTCCAGAACCTTCCAATCTTGCAAATCTGAAAATTCTATAGAAATTAAATAACATCTCCCCCTCACCTCCAGCCCCTAATAATAATCATTCATTCTATTCTGCTTCTATGAATTGGACTACTTTACATCATTCATATTAGTGGCATCATAGAGTATGTGTCTGTTTGTGACTGGCTTATCTCACTTAGGATGAGGCCCTCGAGATGTACCCATGTTGTCGTATGTGACAGAATTTCCTTCATTCTGAGGGGGGAAAATGCTCCATCATACGTATGGACCTCACTTTGTTTATCCATTCAACCATCAATGGAAATTTAGGTTGCCTCCACCTCTTGGCTACTGTGAATAATGCTGCTCTGAATATGAGTGTGCAAATATCTCTTTGAGACCCTGCTTTCAGTTATTTTGGGTTTATACCCAGAAGTGCTGCTGTCCATGGGGTCACAAAGAGTTGGACACAACTGAGCAACTGAACTGAACAGACCCAGAAGAGAAATTTCTAGATCATATGATAGTTCTATTTTTAATTCTTTTTAGACATTCCATACTGATCTTCATAGTTAGGTCACCATTTTACAATCCCACCCACAGTACACAAGGGCTCTAACTGCTCCACGTATTTCCTCACCAATACTTTTTTCTTGCTGTTGTAGCTTTTTAAACAGTAGCCATCCTAACAAGTGTGAGCTGGTATCTCACTGTGGCTTTGCTTTGCATTTCTCTGATGGTTAATGGTATTGGAGACCTTTTCATATGCCTGCTCACATTTGTACATCATCTTTGTAGAAATGTCTATGCAAGTCCTCTGTCCATCTGTTTTGGTTTGGTTTTTATTTTTTAAAGTATCATAACACATTTACAGGGGACTTGTAAATACAGAACAAAGTTACATATAGTTCCACTGTATATTACAGCTTTTAAGGAGTAATAATTTTAACTAAAAATTTTAGTTGGACTGTCAATATCAAACTCTCAAAAATGAATAGAATGAATAGCCTCTGTCCATTTTTAAAACTGGATGATTTGGGACTTCTCTGTGGTCCATTGGATAAGAACTCATCTTCCAGTTGGGGTGACAAGGGTTCAATCTCTGGTTGGGGAACTGAGCCCACGCACCACAACTAGAGAGACGCCCATGCACAGCCGTGAAGACCCTTCATGGAGCAACTAAGACCAACACGGCCATAAATAAATATTTTCCTACAAAACGGGATGATCTGATTTCTGTTGTTGTTAAATTGTGGGAGTTCTTATATATTCCATATATTAAGCCCTTGTAAGATATATGATTTGCAAATATCCTCTCTCATGCCATACACTACTTTTTTACTTTGCTGATTGCATCCGTTGATGTACAATAGAGTACACGTTTGATGTAGTCCCATCTGTCTAGCTTTGCTTTTGTTCCTGGTTGCCTGTGTTTTTGATGTCATCTCCAATAAATCATCGCCAAGTTCAATGTCATAAATCTTTTCCCCTATGTCTTCTAGGAGTTTTGTAGTTTTAGGTGTTATGTCTAGGTCTTTAATCCTTTTTGAGTTAATTTTTGTACATGTTGTGAGATAAGGGTGTGACTGGTGATAGAAGCAAGGTCTGATGCTCTAGACAGCAATATTGCATAGGAACCTGGAATGTTAGATCTGTGAATCAAGGCAAATTGGAAGTGCTCACACGGGGGATGACAAGAGTGAACATTGACATTCTAGGAATCAGAGAGCTAAAATGGACTGGAATGGGGGAATTTAACTCAGATGACCATTATATCTACTACTGTGGGAAAGAATACCTTAGAAGAAATGGAGTAGCCATCATGGTCAACAAAAGAGTCCAATATGCAGTACTTGGATGCAATTTCAAAAATGACAGAATGTTCGTTTCCAAGGCAAACCATTCAATATCACAGTAATCCAGGTCTATACCCCAACCAATAATGCTGAAGAAGCTGAAGTTGAAAGGTTCTATGAAGACCTACAAGACCTTTTAGAACTAACACCCCCAAAAGATGTCCTTTTCATCATAGGGGACTGGAATGAAAAAGTAGAAAGTCAAGAAACACCTGGAGTAACAGGCAAATTTGGCCATGGAGTACAGAATGAAGCAGGCCAAAGGCTAATAGAGTTCTGCCAAGAGAACACACTGGTCATAGTAAACACCCTCTTCCAACAACACAAGAGAAGGCTCTCCACATGGACATCACCAGATGGTCAACACTGAAATCAGATTGATTATATTCTTTGCAGCCAAAGATGGAGAAGCTCTATGCAGTCAGCAAAAACAAGACTGGGAGTTGACTGTGGCTCAGATCATGAACTCCTTATTGCCAAATTCAGACTTAAATTGAAGAAAGTACGGAAAACCACTAGACCATTCAGGTATGACCTAAATCAAATCCCTAATGATTATACAGTGGAAGTGAGAAATAGATTTAAGGGATTAGATCTGATAGAGTGCCTGGTGAACTACGGATGGAGGGGTTCGTGACATTGTACAGGAGACAGGGATAAAGACCATCCCCAAGAAAAAGGAATGCAAAAAAGCAAAATGGCTGTCAGAGCAGGACTTACAAATAGCTGTGAAAAGAAGAGAAGTGAAAAGCAAAGGAGAAAAAGAAAGATATACCAATTTGAATGCAGAGTTCCAAAGAATAGCAAGGAGAGATAAGAAAGCCTTCCTCTGTGATCAATGCAAAGAAATAGAGGAAAACAATAGAATGGGCAAAACTAGAGATCTCTTCAAGAAAATTAGAGATACCAAGGGAACATTTCATGCAAAGATGGGCTCAATAAAAGACAGAAATGGTATGGGCCTAACAGAAGCAGAAGATATTAAGAAAAGGTGGCAAGAATACACAGAAGAACTGTACAAAAAAGGATCTTCATGACCCAGATAATCATGGTGCTGTGATCACTCACCTAGAGCCAGACATCCTAGAATGCAGTCAAGTGGGGCTTGGGAGGCATCACTACGAACAAAGCTAGTGGAGGTGATGGAATTCCAGTTGAGCTATTTCAAGTCCTAAAAGATGATGCTGTGAAAGTGCTGTACTCAATATGCCTGCAAATTTGGAAAACTCAGCAGTGGCCACAGGACTGGAAAAGGTCAGTTTTCATTCCAATCCCAAAGAAAGGCAATGCCAAAGAATGCTCAAACTACTGCACAATTGCACTCATCTCACATGCTAGTAAAGTAATGCTCAAAATTCTCCAAGCCAGACTTCAGCAATATGTGAACCAAGAACTTCCAGATGTTCAAGCTGGTTTTAGAAAAGGCAGAGGAACCAGAGATCAAATTGCCAACATCTGCTGGATCATCGAAAAAGCAAGAGAGTTCCAGAAAAACATCTTTTTCTGCTTTAATGACTTTGCCAAAGCCTTTGACTGTGTGGATCACAATAAACTGGAAAATTCTGAAAGATATGGGAATACCAGACCACCTGACCTGCCTCTTGAGAAATCTGTATGCACATCAGGAAGCAACAGTTAGATGTGGAACAACAGACTGGTTCCAAATAGGAAAGGAGTACGTCAAGGCTGTATATTGTCTCCCTGCTTATTTAACTTATATGCAGAGTACATCATGAGAAATGCTGGGCTGAAGGAAGCACAAGCTGGAATCAGGATTGCAGGGAGAAATATCAATAACCTCAGATGTGCAGATGGTACCACCCTTATGGCAGAAAGAGAAGAAGAACTAAATAGCCTCTTGATGAAAGTGAAAGAGGAGAGTGAAAAAGTTGGATTAAGGCTCAACATTCAGAAAACTAAGATCATGGCATCCGGTCCCATCACTTCATGGCAAACAGATGTGGAAACTGTGCCTGACTTTATTTTGGGGGGCTCCAAAATCATTGCAGATGGTGACTGCAGCCATGAAATTAAAAGACGCTTACTCCTTGGGAGGAAAATTATTACCAAACTAGACAGCATATTAAAAAGCATAGATATTACTTTCCCAACAAAAGTCCATCTAGTCAAGGCTATGGTTTCTCCAGTGGTCATGTATGGATGTGAGAGTTGCACTATAACTAAAGCTGAGCGCTGAAGAATTGATGCTTTTGAACTGTGGTGTTGGAAAAGACTCTTGAGAGTCCCTTGGACTGCAAGGAGATCCAACCAGTCCATCCTAAAGGAGATCAGTCCTGAGTGTTTATTGGAAGGATTGATGTTGAAACTGAAACTCCAATACTTTAGCCACCTGATGCGAAGAGCTGACTCATTGGAAAAGATCCTGATGCTGGGAAAAATTGAAGGCAGGAGGAGAAGGGGATGACAGAGAATGAAATGGTTGGATGGCATCATCGACTCCATGGAGATGAGTTTGAATAGACTCCAGGAGTTGGTGATGGACAGGGAGTCCTGGCATGCTGCGGTCCATGGGGTCATGAAGAGCTGGATGCGACTAAGAGACTGAAATGAACTGAACTGAACTGAAGGGTCTATCTTCATTCTTTTGCATGAGGACATTCTCAACATCATCCATTTAGAAGAATTTTTCTTGTCCCATTGGGTTATCTTGCCACCTCTGTTGAAGATCACTCAGCTGTATATACAAGACTTTATTTCTGGGATCTCTTGTCTTTTGCATTGATCTATTTATCTGTCTTTGTGCCAGTACCATGCTGTTTCAATTACTGTAGCTTTGTAATATGTTTTGAAATCAGGAAGTGCAGGTCCTACAACTTTGTTCTTTTGTTTTCCAAAATTATCTTTTGCTATTTGAATTTAGATTCCATAAGAATTGTAAGATGATTTTTTCCTACTTCCACACACAAAAAAATATTCGTTGGGATTTTTGTTGTGATTGTGTTGAATCTGTAGGTTGCTTTCGGTAGTACTGACATCTGAACAATATATTCTCCTGATCCATGAATGTGGCTCTCTTTCCATTTACAAATGTGTCATTTTTAGTTTATTTCAGCAGTTTTCTAGTTTTCAGTTTGCAAGTCTTTCACGTCCTTGGTTAGGCTAACAAATAGGATTTTTTGATAATGTATAATGTAAAGTGTCAACATTTGGAATATATGCATAACTCAAGTCATTTTCCAAATGACCAACGCATAATGTTACAAATCATAAAGGGCTAAATGATCTGGTCAGAATGCAAAATAGACAAATAGGGTTTAATGTAACAGAAAAGGTCATTCATAAGGCTTTAGGTTCTACAATGCCACTAACCTTTAAAACACCACCACTTGCCAAAGAAGAATATCCACAATTATTTGAAAAAACTGTTATAATAGCTCTCCCTCTTCCAATTACATATCTGTGGTAAGCCAGGTTTTCTTCAAAATGCAAAACAAACAATCTATTACCACAGACTGAATGCAGAATCAGATATGAGAATCCATCTGTCTTCCTAAGTTCAAAACTATAGAGATTTGCAAAAATGTAAAATTATGCTATTTTTACATATTTTCTTTGTTTTAAAAACGTTTCATTAAAATAATGTTATTTATGTTAACATGTACTGAATTTATTATTCTGATTTTTAAGGGAAGTAATTCATATTTTCAAATTTTCTCAGTTTTTAATTTTTATTACAGTATCAATAGATACTATCCACATAAACAAAAGCTCTTTGGGGTCCTTAATGGTTTTTAAGAGTGTAAAGGAACTGCTAATATAAGGCAAATGGAGAATGTGAATAATCTATAAATGCACAGTTAAAAATCATAACTAAAACTGAATTATACACTTAAAATCGTTAATGGTCCACTTTATGTTATGTGAATTTTACCCCAATAAAAAAGAAATGTAACCACTTAAACAAAACATACACACACTCAATGATCAAAAATAAAACAGAAACAGAAAACAAAAATGATAACGTTGACTACAAAATACAAAATATTTAAGGTTTGATCAGAAAAAAAAAACATAATTTTAAAATCATGACAGAATTAAAAGGAAACTATCTTATCAATCGGAGAAGGCAATGGCAACCCACTCCAGTACTCTTGCCTGGAAAATCCCACAGTGGAGGAGCCTGGTAGGCTGCAGTCCATGGGGTCGCTAAGAGTCGGACATGACTAAGCGATTTCACTTTCCCTTTCACTTTCATGCATTGGAGAAGGAAATGGCAACCCACTCCAGTGTTCTTGCCTGGAGAATCCCAAGTTCAGGGGAGCCTGGTGGGCTGCCGTCTATGGGGTCGCACAGAGTCTGACACAACTGAAGTGACTTAGCAGCAGCAGCAGCAGCATAGAAAACAAAAATACTCTAAGATTAGGTCACAAAAAAATCCATAGCCACCTACACACAAGAAACACAGACTTGTGGATGCAGGAGGGGAAGGAGAGGGCGGGACAAATTGAGGGAGACGCATTGCAACGCATGCGTTAGTGTGTGTAAAATAGATGACCAGTGGGCATTTGTTGTGTGATGCAGACAGCTCAAAGCCAGCGCTCTGTGACAACCTGGAGGGGTGGGATGGGGCGGGAGGCTGGAGGGAGGTTCAGGAGGGAGGGGACGTAAGTATATCCATGGCTGATCCATGCTGATGTGTGGCAGAAGCCAACACAATTGTAAAGCAACTGCCCTCCAATTAAAAACAGATAATCTTTTAAAAATGAAGAGACACGCACCCCGATGCACATAGCAACACTGTTTACAGCAGCCAAGACAAAGAAGCAGCCTAAATGTCTGACAGATGAGTGAATAAAGATGCGGTGTTTACATACAACAGAACACCAGCCATAAAAAAAGAAATAATGCCATTTGCAGCTACATGGATGGACCTAGCAATTACCATCCTAAGTGAAGTAAGTCAAAGAGAAAAATAAACAGGATGTAAAGTCACTTCCATGTGGAATCCACACCACGACACAAATGAACTGTTCCACAAAACAGAGACAGACTCAAAGCCGTAGAGAGCTGATCTGTGGTTTCCAAGGAGGGCGGGGGGAGGGAGGGAGGCATGCGGCCAAAAGTTCGGCTCCCTGTCCACCGACGCCAAAGAGAAACATGGAGACAGAGTTTGGAGGAAATAGAAAATAGCTTTAGTATTTTTGCCAGGCAAAAGGGAAATACAGCAGGCTAGAGCCTCAGGAAACGGGCCCCCTTCTCTTGGGAATAGGGAGAGGTTATATATATCTTCCTGAAGGTCTTGCTTTTTTCCCTTCTGCAAAGTTTCAAACAGCCACAGCTGGCATCAGGCAACTCAGCAACCGGGTCTGGTGTTGCTGAAGTTAGCGGCCCCCAGGAGAACGCCAGGTGCAGAGTGTAACCTGTATGGAGTCAGAGAGTAAGCAGCTTTGGGAAGGACCAGTCCAGCTCCACGTGTTTGTCAGTCCATGTGCTACGTGATCAGTCACTCAGTCGCGTCCGACTCTTTGTGACCCATGGACCGTAAACCGCCAGGCTCCTCTGTCCATGGGATCCTCCAGGCGTGAATACTGGAGTGGACTGCCATGCCCTTCTCCAGGGGATCTTCCCGACCCAGGGGTCAAACCCAGGTGCCCCTCATTGCAGTGGATTCTTTACCATCTGAGCCACCAGGGAAGCCCATATGAATATATACTTGTATGTATTACATATATGTATACATATGTATGTACATAATACATGTATGTATGTATAAGTATATATACATGTTTACATATATACATATTACAAATGTATGTGCAGGGAAAGTCGCTCAGTCATGTCCAATTGTTTGCAACCCCATGGACCATACAGTCCATGGGATTCTCCAGGCAGGAATACTAGAGTGAGTAGCCATTCCCTTCTCTAGGAGATCTTCCCAACCCAGGGATCAAACCCAGGTCTCCTGCATTGCAGGCAGATTCTTTACCACTGAGCCACCAGGGAAACCTCACCCAGGACCAGTAAGCCAAATAATGTACCACTACGTAATTAGAAATTAGAGAGAAAACAAGACAAATCCAAGAAAAATCAAGGATGAAAAAAACAAAGATCACTGAATTTAAAAAGCACGGAAACAGTCCAATAAATCACGATGATGACTTCTATTGTTTTGTGTGAGAAAATAGATAAATCTCTGGAAAATGTAATTCTAAAAGTAAGAAAACAAACAAAATGCATAAATTACAAGAATACTAAACAATTGTCCCTTGGTATCCATCGGGGATGTGTTCCAGGAGCGCCCCCACCAGACACCAAAATCCACAGACACTCGAGTCCCTTGTATAGAATGGTGTGGTATTTGCATGTAACCTATGTACATCTTTTGTAGACTTTATTTTTTTATGCTTTAAATCATCTCTAGATAACTTCTGCTGCTGCTGCTGTTGCTGCTGCTGCTAAGTCACTTCAGTCGTGTCCGACTCTGTGTGACCCCATAGACAGCAGCCCACCAGGCTCCCCCGTCCCTGGGATTCTCCAGGCAAGAACACTGGAGTGGGTTGCCATTTCCTTCTCCAATGCACGAAAGTGAAAAGGGAAAGTGAAGTCGCTCAGTCGTGTCCAACTCTTAGTGAGCCCATGGACTGCAGCCTACCAGGCTCCTCCGTCCATGAGATTTTCCAGGCAAGAGTGCTGGAGTGGGGTGCCACTGCCTTCTCCCTCTAGATAACTAGTAACACCTAATTCATTAAATGCTATGCATATAGTTGGTGACTGTGGAAATCCAAGTTATGCTTTTTGGAACTTTCTGGAATTTTTTTTCCAAAAATTTCTAATCTAAAGCTGGTTGAAACTATGGTTGCTGAACCTATGGCTACAGGAGGCCAATTGTGCAAATATTTATGTTAAAGAATTCTGAGCTCCCCACGAAATGGGACATTTTCCTGGGGAAATATAAATTATAAAAATTCTATACTATCACAATGAAGAATAACAACGCCAGGAAATGTTAAAATTTCATATAGGAATCTCCAAATCATTCCAGGTTCAGATGGTTTCAATTAACAGATTTTCCTCCGGTGTCAGATGTATAGCTTCTGACCGTTAAAAACGAAGTGCCCCGGCTGGCCTTGGAACAACATGTAACCATTGTAAACAGCAGGACAGCGAGGGGCCCACAGAACCACGTGCCACGCCCCCTCCTCCTCGGGGGTTTGCTCCGTGGCCAGAGTGGGGCTTTGTCCCTGGGACACCGGTGCTCTGGGGCTGACTCAGACCCTGCTGAGGGCCGGCATGGGCTGCCTGAGGAGGAGACACCTGAGAGGCTTCAACACGACGTCCAGGTAGAAGGAGGCGCCTGCACAGCAGCCTGCCAAGAGGGCGCTGGACACGGAAGTGGGACGCAGGAAGAGGGCTTCAGGGCCGGCCAAGGGGTCCTGCTCCTGATGGTGCCCGAGGTGACGTCTTAACCATGAGGAGGGCTGAGGACGCCCATGGTCTTTGGGATCTTCTTTGGGGTTCTTCCCCACAGTGCAAGGGAAGAAATCTCAGTCCACTGAGAAAAACCACTATTAATACCAAGAAATGGTCCAACGAGTGGGTGCTCAGCTCGAATCATCACAAGTCACGATACTTTGAGAACAGGAGCCCCATCAGATCAGACACTAGTCACGTGGATGGTCCCAAAGGGAAGCATTTCTGCCCCCCCAGCCCTCGCACCCATAGATGACCTGGAAGGCAGTTGTTCAAAGCCTATAGTGTGTCTGTGAAAGCAGGGACTCTCCAGAGGACCAGCGCCTCACAGGGGTGTGCACACGCATCCCCACCAACAGCAGGTGCGAACCACGGCAACTGCGTTCACGCTGTTATTTTGCCATTTTTTGAAGCTGTGGCAGATACTTTGGTAAAACAGGAAGTTCCCTGGTGGCTCAGACGGTAAAGAATCTGCCTGCAATGCAGGAGACCCAGGTTTTATCCCTGGGTTAGGAAGATCCCCTGGAGAAGGGAATGGCTGCCCACTCCAGTATTCTTGCCTGGAGAATCCCATGGACAGAGGGGCCTGGGGACTCTATGGGGTCCCAAAGAGTCAGACATGAATGAGCAACTAAAACTTTTCTCTTTTCACTTGATAAAACAGAACTAATAGGTATAATGAAAGGAAAGGAGGTAAAAACAGTTTCAACTTTATCCAGAAAACCCAAGTGATTGTCAAAGAAAAGCATAAAAAACCTGCAATTAACGACAGTTTGGCAAACCAGTCAGATTCTAAATGAATATTTTAAAGCCTCTAGTTTTCCTATTGGAGAAGGCAATGGCAACCCACTCCGGTACTCTTGCCTGGAAAATCCCGTGGACGGAGGAGCCTGGTGGGCTGCAGTCCATGGGGTCGCTAAGAGTCGAACACGACTGAGTGACTTCACTTTCCCTTTTCACTTTCATGCATTGGAGAAGGAAATGGCAACCCACTCCAGTGTTGTTGCCTGGAGAATCCCAGGGACGGGGGAGCCTGGTGGGCTGCCGTCTCTGGGGTCGCACAGAGTCGGACACAACTGAAGCGACTTAGCAGCAGCAGTTTTCCTATAGAGTAGCAATGACCAGTTAGTGTCCATAAAAGGAAAAAAGATTCCACTCAAAATAGCAACTGATAAAAAAACCAAAAAAGTAAATACCTAGAAACAGCTGCAACAAAAATATACTCAGTATTTGAGTCTGGTGGCTCAGATGGTAAAGGATATGCCTGCAATGCAGAAGACCCAGGTGAGACTCCTGGGTCAGGAAGATCCCCTGAAGAAGGGCATGGCAACCCACTCCAGTATTCTTGTCTGGAAAACCCCATGGACAGAGGAGCCTGGTGGTGGCAGTGGGGGCGGGTCCTCTGTCCATGGGGTTGCAAAGAATCAGATACGACTGAGTGACTAACACATACACACACACACACTCACACACACACACACACACAGTACTTGTAATGCAGAGAAAGCTTAGGTCCTACTGAGAAAATAATTCTGTCAGTATATGGAAGGGCATACCATCTTGATGGAAAGTCCAAACAGGATGCCCAGGTGGCGCTAGTGGTAAAGAATCCCCCTGCCAATGCAAGAGACTAAGAGACACAGGTTCAATCCCAGGATCGGGAAGATCCCCTGAGGCAGGGCATAGCAACCCACTCCAGTATTCTCGCTTGGAGAATCCCATGGACGTAGGTGCCTGGAGGGCTACTCTCCATAGGGTCACAGAGTCAGACATAACTGAAATGACTTAGCACACATGCATGCCCGCTCTCCCAAAACAATTCAAATATTCGGCCCAATCCCAACTCAAGTCCTCATTAAAAAAACAACAAAACTCAGCAGCATTGCTGTAAAATACAGCCTGAAATACTCTCAGGAGATAATTTTAAAGGAAATTTGTAAAATAAAGGAATAACTTTCCCTTCCAGATACTGAAATATTTATTTAAAGCAATAGTTACAAACATATTGTGGTACTAATACAAAGAACGAAACTAGTGGAGGTGATGGAATTCCAGCTGAGCTATTTAGAATCCTAAAAGATGATATTGTTAAAGTGCTGCACTCAATATCCCAGCAAATTTGGAAAACTCAGCAGTGGCCACAGAACTGGAAAAGGTCAGTTTTCATTCCAATCCCAAAGAAGGGCAATGCCAAAGAATGTTCACACTACTGTACAATTGCATCCATTTCACATGTGAGCAAGGTAATACTCAAAATCCTTCAAGCTAGGCTTCAATAATGGAGAAGGCAATGGCACCCTACTCCAGTCCTCTTGCCTGGAGAATCCCATGGACGGAGGAGCCTGGTAGGCTGCAGTCCATGGGGTCACTAGGAGTCGGACATGACTGAGCGACTTCACTTTCACTTTTTACTTTCACACATTAAAGAAGGAAATGGCAACCCACTCCAGTGTTCTTGCCTGGAGAATCCCAGGGACGGGGGAGCCTGGTGGGCTGCCGTCTATGGGGTCGCACAGAGTCGGACACGACTGAAGCGACTTAGCAGCAGCAGCAGCAGGCTTCAATAATACATGAAGTAAGAACTTGCAGATGTACAAGTTGGATTAGAACAGGACAGCACGGAGATCCAACCAGTCCATCCTAAAGGAAATCAGTCCTGAATATTCACTGGAAGGACTGATGCTGAAGCTGAAGCTCCAATACTTTGGCCATCTAATGCGAAGAATTGACTCACTGGAAAAGACTGGGAAAGATTGAAGGCAGGAGAAGAGGACAACAGAAGATGAGATGGTTGGATGGCATCACCAACTCGATGGATATGAGTTTGAGAGATAGTGAAGGACAGGGAAGCCTGGCGTGCTGCAGTCCATGGGGTCGCAAAGAGTTGGACACGACTGAGCAACTGAACAGCTTTCTGTTGTCGCCAACCAATGGTGAAATCAATGAACCAAAACAGATAGACACGAAATAGTCCTTAATACATCTAAAGACTTGTACACACAAGATAAACTATTAAAAATTATTTCAGAGGATGATAAAAATGTACTGAAACTGATTTATGGTGATGGTTGCACAACTTAGTGAGATAAATCATTGAGTTTTACCCTTAAAAAGGGCAAACGACGTGACAGGCAAAATATGTCTCAATAAAGCCACTTTGAAAAAGCAGGGATAAAAGGATTTCCAGGCTTAACTCTTTTTCTGCCCCAAATCTCATGTAAATAATATATAAAGAGAAAAATAAACAGCAGCACCAGGGGATAGGAAAGGATGAATTAGTGAATCAGAACTTCTGAGACATTTTTGAAATCCACAATATGTGTGAGACAGACTGATGCAGAAACTGGGTTGACAAGAGAAGTTTGAGCAGGCAGCCCATACATCAGAGAAATGGGTCTGGTTTCCCAGCAAGTCAGCCTCCCTTGGACTGCAAGGAGATCCAAGCCCCAGTACTTTGGCCACCTGATGCGAAGAGCTGGCTCACTGGAAAAGACCCTGATGCTGGGAAAGATTTGAAGACAAAAGGAGAAGGGGGCGACAGAGGACGAGATGGTTAGATAGAATCACCGACTGAATGGACATGAACTTGAGCAAACTCTGAGAGATAGTGGAGGACAGGGGAGCCTGGCATGCCGCAGTCCTTGGGGTTGCAAAGAGGCAGACACTACTTAGCAACTGAACAACAATTTCCAACCCCCCAAAGCCCCAGGACATGGTGGACAAAACTGGAAGAGAAAGCAGCCGTGGAAAGTGAGGGAGAGGGAGGCAGAGGGCTGCAGAGCTGGCTGGCCCCTCGGCCACAGGCAGACATCAGGGAGACCAGGCTGGGAAGGCAGGACGGGCAGGTAGGAACAATTACTCCATGCGGCCGGGAAGGGCCACGGCTCCCCCCACCACGAGCCACGGGCCAAACGCACAGGCAGGCCTGGCAAAGTCTCTGACACAGCCACACTGCCGCTTACACACCTTCCAGGGCAGCTTTCCTGCCACAACAGCAGAGCTGAGCAGCTGCAACAGAGGCTGTAGGGCCTGCAAGGCTGGAAATATTTACAGAAAAAGTTGTCAACCCCGGCTCAGAGAGAAAAGCACTGTGGCAGCTTCCAGGACCACTTCAGGCCACTTCATCAGAGACGGATAAAAGATATACTTATCTATAGAAAGAGTGGTTCGCAGGGCAGTCAGAGCCTCGAAATTGCATCTCCAGCATGACCCGGTGGTCAACTAATCCTCGATGAAACAGGATTAGTGCAGGAAACAGAAGAGAATTTGAAATTTCTAATTAGCAACCGCCGAGAGCCTCCAAAGGGTATCGTGTCTGTGGAACAGGAACTGGGCATGATTTTTTAAATGGGGGATTAAAGAACAAGAAAGAGATCATTGAAATTAAAAAACATGATTACTAAAACACTGCAGCTCCAAAGAAGCAGCGGATAACACAGCTGAAATCCAAACTGGCGAGTTAGAGGCGAAGCCTTTTCTATTTATGCCTCTTGGGGCATAAAGAGAAGTGAGAGACGGAAATTGTAAGAGTTCTGGGGCCTTCCCTGGTGGCCCAGCGGTTAAGACTTCACCTTCCAACGCAGAGGGAGCCGGTTTGATCCCTGTTCAGTTCAGTTCAGTCGCTCAGTCATGTCCGACTCTTTGAGACCCCATGAACTGCAGCACGCCAGACCTCCCTGTCCATCACCAACTCCCGGAGTTCACTCAAACTCACGTCCATCGAGTCAGTGATGCCATCCAGCGATCTCATCCTCTGTTGTCCCCTTCTCCTCCTGCCCCCAATCCCTCCCAGCATCAGAGTCTTTTCCAATGAGTGAACTCTTCGCATGAGGTGCCCAAAGTACTGGAGTTTCAGCTTTTGCATCATTCCTTCCAAAGAACACCCAGGGCCGATCTCCTTCAGAATGGACTGGTTGGATCTCCTTGCAGTCCAAGGGACTCTCAAAAGTCTTCTCCAACACCACAGTTCAAAAGCATCCATTCTTCGGTGCTCAGCTATTTTTATAGTCCAACTCTCACATCCATACATGACCACTGGAAAAACCATAGCCTTGACTAGGTGAACCTTTGTTGGCAAAGTAATGTCTCTGCTTTTTAATATGTGTCTAGGTTGGTCATAACTTGTCATCTGCAATAGCTGCAAAGTTTCAAAGAGACAGGATTTCAAACCTCAAATTCCACACCCAGACAAAATGTAGTTCCATTGTGTAGGGACCTTATTTTCAGGGACTCAGAGAGTATACTGCAAGCTGTCCCCCTGGAAAAAAGAATAATCATGGCATAGCGTCCAGTACAACAAGAGAAAAAGACAGGGGTGGCACTGGGGCCCAAGAAACAAGGGTGAGTGGACAATTAAAAGAGAGGTCATGTCCAAATAATTGCTGAGAAAATGAGGTTTGATGCCATTGTTAGAAAATAATTCCGCAGATAGTAGGCACAGAGCGTTCCTAAAGTAATTGCCATAATGTGAAAGAAAATTAATAATGTTCTGGAGCTCAAAATTCTGAATGATTGCAATAAAATTGTGCCAAATGTCTTGTCACATCCAAGTGGTAATTCATAGCTACTGATGAACTCTTAGAGTTGGTAGAAATACATGTTAATATTTTATTGATTAGGACCCTTTGGGTTGCATGGAAGAGAAACGCAATTTAACCCAGCTCGAAAACCATGACTCTATTGTGAGGACTCGGGGATGTCTCTCAGGACCCAAGAAGAAGACGCGGGGTGGAGCTCAGAACAGAAGGAACTGGAAATTCACACACGTGCCTCCCCCGCTCACAGCTCCCCACCTCCACCCGAGCACCCTCCCCTGGCAGGAGCACCCTCCCTTGGCAGGAGCACCCCTCCCGCTGAGCAGGTGGGTCTCCTCTGCCCCCAGACCCGCGAGGGCAGGGCACGGCTCTGAGAGCTTCCGCACTTTGCATCTTCCTCCACGGGCACGCCACGCAACGCCAAGCTCATCTTCCCAGTTCCAGCTCCAAAACCTCTGCAGAAGATTCTCACTGGCAGAGCTCCGCTCAAGCACCCAACCCAGAATCAAGAAGCAGGGGCCCCAGGGCAAGATCACGTGTTTCCAGGGCTGATCCAGACGCTTAACGAAGTCAAGGAGGGACGTCGTGTGTACATGTGTGTGTGTGCACGTGTTCAGTGGCTCCGTCACGTCCGACTCTGCGACCTCAAGGACTGCAGCCCACTAGGCTAGTCTGTTCGTAGAATTCTCCAGGCAAGAATAATGGAGTGGCTTGCCATTTCTCACTCCAGGGGATCTTCCTGACCCCGGGATCGAACCTTCGTCTCCTGTGAGCCCTGCCCTGGTAGGGGCATTCTTTACCACTGAGCCACCTGGGAAGCCCAAGGAGGAGAGTTGCATGCTTGGAAAGGGGGGCTGGGGCCCACCACTGTCCATCCCTGGGCTGCCTGGCTCAGCCCCCTCACTTCCATGCTCCACCTCTTCACTCCAGTGAAAGCTCCGCCCACAAGAATGTGATCAGAAATCAGATCCAGGAATTGGGGGCATTCAGGTCCCCGGGCTTCCCTGGTGCCTCAGACAGTAAAGAATCTGCCTGCAATGTGACAGACCCATATTCTCACCCCAGATTGAGAAGATTCCCTGGAGAAGGGAACAGACAGAGGAGCCTGGGGGGCTACAGTCCATGGCGTCGCAAAGAGTCACGAGTGAGCAACTAACACTCACTTTCAGGTCCCCAGGCAGCGGCAGGAAGGGCCAGACACTGGGCAGGGCCTCGAGTCCCACCTGGTGCCCGGCTCCTTGGGCTAGAACCCGAATAACCATCGTCACCCCGGGTGGAGGCCAGGGTGCAGCGGCGAGCGGACCCGACATTGCTGTACCTCCAGCCCACGAGAGAGAGAGACCCCAACTCCTACTTCTCGATAAATCTTGTGGCTTTAAAGCAAGGCCCCAGATTCTCGGGCATCCAAGTCGACGTGGACACACACATATTTGAAGATCTTGGCGTTTACACCAGCCACACACACCGTGTCTCCAGGGTAGAACGGGGTCTCCTCACTCCCTGCAGGGCGGGCACAGAGTCAGGCTGCGATTGGAGCCTGTGATGACCCCGTATATACCTCTGTGCACCAGCTCTTCCTTCCGCTTGGGACAGCCTTTCTCGGAAGTCACGCCATGACTCCTAGACTTTGGCTACCTGCTGCTGCATAAACATACCACTCAAACGTGGTGACTTCAGCAGTGACCGTTTTACTGTGTCCGTTCTCCTGTTAGGTGGACTCTGAGGGCAGTTACCCTGTGGGCAGGGGCTGGAGACCACCACCAGGACTAGCCGGTGTGGAAGGGGAGGGGATCATGGCCCCTGTCCCCAACACAGGACATCCACACCAGGCCCCCAGGCAGTCCAGCGTCCCGTCCCTGAACCTCCCCCCCGAGTCCTGGCCTCCAATTCCTGTCCCTCTGTCCCCCTGCCTTGTGACCCCCTGTCTCCCTCCTCCGCCCCCAGGTTTCTGAGAGTTCCAGAATGCACGAGGGACCACTCTACCTCTCCCTGCATGAACTGACCACGTGGGGACCATTGCAGCAGGGGAGACGGTGCAGGATGAGCCAGCAGAGAGGGTCCCGGCTGCCCCCACCAGGCCACGGCACTGGGCGGATCCCAGCGCAGCTGCCCCCAGGACCCCGGCCCCTCCACGAACACCCCCTCTCTAGGAAGGAAACTCCATCCCCTCTGAGGATGCGAGGCAGCCGGGCTGTCGGCAGAGGGAGGGCTGAGCGGCTGCAGAGTCTGATTCATCTAATGGGGCATCCAGGGGAAGAGATCTCGGAGATGGAGTGAGGAGGCATTTGAAAAGCACGGCGATAAATACATTAAATCACACAGAACAAACAGAAGCAGTGGCCGCGCTGATAAATGCTTAAGCACTGAAACTCTCAGGAGGAAACAGGCCGCGCCCGAGACAGACTGGGGCGGGGCAGGAGCCGTGATGGGCTGTGGGCGAGGGTGGGTCCTCCCACTCCTGCTTCGCGAGACAGGAGGGGTTGACCCTTGGGGAGACCTCACTGCCTTTTGTTTTTCAGACAATCTGACAGGTACGGCAGCTGGTTTCTTATCAGGCTGCCGTCTATTTTTCCTGCCCCATGGTGACACCCACTTGGGGACGGATCTGTCTGGAGGTGGCCCTTCAAAGACGGGGAGGGGTGGGGGGAGGCCAGACTCACACCCCCAGGCTGGAGAGCTTGGCGCCCTTTCCCCATTAACCACCAGCCCCCTCATTTCCTCTGGTTTCTGGAGCTGCCCTGTGGACAAGACTCAGCCCTGATTCTCTCTTCTCATCTTTGAGAGGGTAACACTGAGGGCCAGCCGGGCTGGGCAAGGAGACCAGGGCCCTACAGAGCGGTGCCTGGGAGGGCAGCTCTCTCCCACTCTGGGCCCGTCTCAGAAGGCGACGCCCTAGCTCCCTGGGCAGCGGAAGGCAGGCCTGCATCCCAGGGGAGGCGGGGGTGGGCGTGGCCGGGCACAGGATTAAAGCATCAGTAGTGGAAGCCGGGAGGACTTACCTGGTGGCCCTTCCACTGCAGGGGCAGAGGTTCAAACCCTGGTCGGGGTTTGATTCCACATGCCGCATGGCATGGCCAAGAAAATGTAAATAAAAATAAGGAAAGATGGGAGTGATCACGAGCAGGTTTCAAATAAGGAAATGGAGAGACTTGGCCTCCAATGCCAGCCCCACCGCCATCACTGTGTGATGGAGATGTTTCTCAACTTCTCCGTGCCTCTGTTGCTTCACCCGGAAAAGACAGTAATGAAGGAATGTCCTCCCTTTGGGGGTGTGGGGAAGGTTAAACCAAGTTCAGCCCAGCCCTGGGCTGCTTAACAAGAACTCTCAACTCTGGTTATTTATATTTGTTATCTCCCATTGCGACAAATTATCCCCAAATTCAGCACCTTAAGGCGAAGCAGACGTTTATCTCTCACCAGGTCTAAGGGTTGGGAGCAGCTGGGCCGGGGGTCCTGGGTCAGGGTCGGGGTGCCCACCCCCCCCAGCTCCGAAGGCCCCTGGAGCTGGGGATCCGCTTCCAAGAGCATTGATGGCGGGAGACCAGAGCTCCTGACCACGGCGGCCCTTCCAGGGGCTGTCCTCACAGGGCAGCTGACTTCCCTGGTGTGAGGGACTCAGCACGAGGGTGGGAGACACCAGAGGTCACCTCCGTCTCCGCTGTATCCAGTTCATCAGAAGTCACTGGGTCCAGCCACACTTAGGGAAGGAGATTAGGCTCCATCTTTCGAAGGGAAGAGACCTAAGAGCTTGGTGGACGTATTTTAAAGCCTCTGTATTATCACCAGAAGGGTAAGGTAAGACCAGATCTCCAGGAGGAGACGGTCTAGAAAGGCAAGCAGAAAGTCACTAAAAGCAACATGCAGCATTCTTGACCTTCTGGCCAAGAGCCTTGCCCTGCTGATCTGGGTCTTTCCGAGCCATCTGAGCGGATGGCCCCAGGCCCTCGGGGCAGGCGGCCCCGCCCAGGGGTTGAGCGCCCCAGGGGGCCTCCTCACGGCCAGTCCCTCCCTGTCATCATCCCGCCAGACCCGGACACCGCAGGGCTGCCCGCGCCAGCCCAGGAGGGGTTCCCACAGGTGCGCTGGGCTCCGGCGACACCCCCCAACCACCCTGAGGGCCACCCCCAGGGGACCGGCTGCACATGCCTTCCAAGACGAGACCTCAGGAGCAGGGCCGGGGGTCCGGACCCTGGCGCGGGTCCGGGAGACACAGGAGAGAGGAGGGGGTCCCCCCGCCCAGCCGGCCCAGGCCCGGACCACTCACTGTGGTCCCTCCGTGCGCCTTCCCCAGCTCCAAGCCGAGAGCAGAAACTGCCTCTCCCCCTCCCCTCCCCCGGGCCGGCAGGGTCTCTGTGCGGGGTGCACCCCGGGGTGCTCAGGGCCTCTCAAACAGGGGCACCGGGGAAACACTGACGGCGCAGTCAGGCCAAATGAGCCCTCCTGGCATGAAGGGGCGGGCCAGCCTCACGCCCACGTCACACGGGTCACATGGCTCATGCCTGGTGGGGAGGAGAGGCCCCACGGTGACACGGGCCGCCCGCCGAAGCCTGCAGCGCAGGGCGCTATGGCGGGAGCATGCCGCAAGTTGCTTAAATCACATGATGGACAGAATGGAGGAGAGGTTTAAAAAGACTCCTGAAAACAGGGAAACCACAGGTTGAAAAAATAAAGTAGTTGTAGCAAGAAGCGGGGAGGGGAGGGGTGGGTAGGCAGTCTGTCTGTCCACCCTGGCGGCCCCAGGCGAGACCTCATGGGGTGACCAGGGGTCAGCGGGGTGGGAGGACTCTGAACTGTGGATCTGCGGATGCCGCGGTGAACTGGACCCTCAGCCTGAGGCTGTGCTGTGTCCTAACACAGGCGGAGCCCACCACACTGACACTTCTAAACTGGGAGGACAGAGGAAGCGTCCTCTTCAGTCTCGCGACAATGTTTCAAGTCAGACACATTCCCCCACAGATGAAGGTTTACATCATGATCAATATCCTGAAGACACTTCTGGAGTTTCTTGGCAAAAGACAAAAACCAGGGGTCCAGAGAACAGCCCACCTTTCCAGTCCAGGTGTGTGTGTGTGGAGTGGGGAGGGATGGAAAAGTCCGTTTCCATAGAGATAAGAAGCTAGGCTTGGGCTGCTCACTAAAGGACAGATTTGCAGAAAGGATATATTCTCAAAGTAAAGGTGCTTTTTTTGTTTTTTTAAGAAAAATAATTTTTTGTTGTTTATTTGTTTTTCAAAAAAGCTTGAGGGGTAACTGCTGATGGGAAGGCGCTTGCACAGGATCTTGAGAAGGACTCAGAGATGGGATGATCGCCCCCCATCCTCCCTACAAGGCATCCTCAGCTTGTCCGTCCAAGCCTCCATCTGTCCATCTCCAAGTTGAAGGCAGAAGAACCCAGACAACAGATAAAACGAAACAAAAGCAGTGGAATCTTCCAATTGTTGTTGTCGTTGTTCAGTGGCCAGGTCGTATCTGAGTCTGTGACCCATGAACTGTAGCCTATCAGGCTCCTCCATCCATGGGATTTCCAAGCCAAGAGTATTGGAGTGGGTTCCATTTCCTTCTCCAAAATATTCCAATACTTGTTACTTATATCAGGCTGTTCAGCCGCTAAGTCTTATCTGACCCTTTGCGACCCCATGGACTGCAGCACACCAGGCTTCCCTGTCATTGATCATCTCCCAGAGTTTGCTCAGACTCATGTCCATGGAGTCTGTGATGCCATCCAACCATCCCATCCTCTGTCGCTCCCTTCTCTTCCTGCCCTCAATCTTTCCCAACATCAGGGTCTTTTCCAATGAGTCAGCTCTTCACATCAGGTGGCCAAAGTATTAGAGCTTCAGCTTTAGCATCACTCCTTCCAATGAATAGTCAGGACTGATTTCCTTTAGGATTGACTGGTTGGATCTCCTTGCTGTCCAAGGGACTCTCAAGAGTCTTCTCCAACACCACAGTTCAAAAGCATCAATTCTTTGTCACACAGCCTTCTTGATGGTCCAACTCTCATATCCATACATGACTACAGGGAAAACCATGGCTTTGACTATATGGACTTTGGTTGGCATAGTGATGTCTCTGATTTTTAATATGCTGTATAGGTTTGTCATAGGCTTCCCTGGTGGCTCAGATGGTGAAGAATCCGTCTGCAGTGTGGGAGACCTGGGCTCAGTCCCTGGGTTGGGAAGATCCCCTGGAGGAGGGCGTGGCAACCCACTCCAGTAGTCTTGACTGGAGAATCCCAAAGAGAGAGGAGCCTGGTGGGCTAAAGTCCATGGGATCGTTCTTCCAAGAAGCAAGCGTCTTTTAATTTCTTAGCTGGTTAAAGCACTTGTCTAGTAAACAGGAGCTCCTGAGTTCAAATCCCGGTGGTGCCTGAGATGGCTGACTTAGATCAGGAGTGAACCCAAAACATTCAGTACACACAGAGGTCTCCCAGCCTGTGGTCAGATCAGCCGGAAGCAATTCGGCCCCTCAGTTTCTCCAAAAGGAACAAGGCTGGCGACCTTCCCACCCCTCATGTGCCACCCTGCAGACATGTAGAGGGATCAGGAGCCCCTAGATAAGGGTGACAGCTTTGACAATGACCGAGACAGACGCGGATCTTCTGAGCTATAGACATTCTCTGAAAATGGCTCTGGGAAATGTTTGCATTGTCAGATGTTCACATGTCTATAAAATTCATACCTGCCCACTTAAAACACTCTGGAAAATATTTTCAAACATACGGAAAAAAAATCTTTGACATCAAAAGTTTCAGAGTTTGAGCACATTTGTGTGCGTTTACACGAGTGCACGTGTGCGTGTGTGTGCGTGTCCCACAAGAACAAGCACGGACGTCTCAGGGAAGGTGGAAAGTGCACCATCCACGTCCTAGCGAGGCCCTCACAGACGTGGTGGAGTTCACCTCCATCGGTCCCACAGCCCTCTGAATTTATCATCACTGATGTCATCAAAACCAAGCACAGAAGTGGCCAAACTTAGAACCAGACCTTTGCATCACAGCATCACACAATTCTCAGCCAGGATTCCCCCAAAATGGAGACAGACAATCAGACTGCGCTCGCTAACAGAATACATTTAAAGTATTTTAGCAAAAACAAAATGTTGATCGAATGCGATTTTAATGTTACTTTAGCAATATGTTACTTCTTGATTTCAAAGTTTCTCACGTTCAGGAGAAAGCTCTCAGAGTGCACTCCCACGTGTGCAATTTGTAAGTGAATAATTACACTTCTGACTCAGTTTGCTCTTGGCCAAGAAGGGGGACCCAGTTTCAGACTCTGGAGGCTCAGGTTTGGGGGGCGGCAGGGCACACTCTGGGGCCGGGTGCCCGAGTCCAGGTCTGGCCCCAGCACACAACAGCTGCGTGACCCTGTGCCCCTCTGCTCAGAGCCTTTGTTTCCTCGTCCAGGAACTGGGGGTGGTACCAGGCCAGCCTCAGAGACAGACGAGACGAGACAGTTAGAGACGCCCCCCGCCCCAGCCCAAGATCTGGCAGAAGTCCTAGATTGTCTTTTTCAACAATCTAAAAGCAGATAGTCCTCCAAACACACCCCCCCCACACACACACACACACCACACCACACCACGCACCCACACAAAGTCACCCAATCCGTACTCCTTTCAGCTTGAGTCCTGATAACAAACCACAGGACCAACCCTCCGACAAAGGCGGTCACCATCACCATCTCAGAAGTTTCCACTGGACCCACCTGATCCGTTTGGAGCCCCCACAATCCAACAAGCCCAAATGTTGCACCATTTTAGAGCTGAGCAAGTTGGGTCCAGAGCGACCAGACCGAAGCCAAACAGCTGGTCAGTGCAGAGATGGAAAGGTAAGCTTTACCTGTGTGAATCCAGAGCCTGTGCCAACTTCTAACCCTGACCCATCCCCAAATCGCAAGTCAGCCCAGTTTCATGGGATAGTCCCCCCAAGAAAGTTGATCCTTAACATGTTTAATTAAATAGGATCCCTCTTTTAGATGTTAGTAAGATTCATGTGAATAAATCCACAAGCCCTGAGAGGCTTGTAGTCCCCACCCCATCCTCAGGGGGCCGTGGTCCCTGGGTCAGCCCCGTCCCCGCGACAGGCAGAGGACAAGCCGGTGACCTGATGACCCCAGAGGCAGCCAGGATGGAGACAGAGCCCTAACGAGCAAGAAGCGTCCTCCCTGAAGACAAGTCCCCAAATAATGGACCAGATGCCTAATGAATTCTACAGCAAAGAATGGAGCTTAATGACTGACGATAAAATAAACAGGGGGGAAAACTAGCAGTCTCTCCAGTCCCCACTCGGCAGTAAGGGACCAGCAATTGGAGCATCTCCCTAAGTATATGGCATCATTAAGGAAACGCCGAATCTAGGCGCTCTGGGGGAGAGCGGTGACCCTGGCAGACTCGAGGAGGATTCTGGGCAAATAGCCCTTAGCAATGTGCACAGTGCAGGCAAGACAGAGCAGGCAGGGGTCCGCAACGAAGACCACAGGTGGGGCCAGGAGGGTCCGCACCCTCGGGGATTAGAGTAGGAGGGTGGGGCTGGGAAAGAGGAGACACGGTGGGGAGGGTCCCAGCCCTCAAACAGGGCAGAGGGAGGGATGGGGCGCAATCTCTGGATGGCGTGCATTCAGCTGCAGGGCTGGGCTTCAGGGGGCAGTGAGCTGGGGGCACTTCGGGGACAGCGTCTGGGCCGAGAGGGAGCTGATTCCCGGGAAGTAACACATAGCCGGTCAACTCAGAGGCGGCCGGGGATGGAGACTTGTCGGGATCCCGCAGCTGCCGGGGCCTCCCAGCTGAGCATGCACTATTGTGGGCATCTTCAGGACAGCCCACAGGACACTCTGACCCCTCCCTCCACGTGGTCCATAAGGGCCTCTCCCCAGCCCGCTTCTCTCTGGGTCACCCACGTCTCACGCTGCTGCCCACGCACTCACGCTCACACATCCCCTTGCAATTCCCGTGGGAGAATCCAGTCCAGCCCGAAAGCACAGTCCGCACCTCCTGAGTGCCCACACCGTGCCCTGGCGGTGAGCTCGGAGGGGAGAGGAAGCAGGAGCAAGCAAACCGCAGGCCAGGAGGCTGCGGGCTTGGGAAGAACGGTGTGCAGCACAGAGACGGGGCTCACCCTGGTCTCAGAACTCTGAGAAAGTGACGCTGAGCCAAGAACTAATGGGGATGGAGGGTGACCCCTGCAGACATGTGCGGGGACACGCCAGGCTGAGCGACGAGCAAAGCCCCCCGGGGCAGCCGTGTGTGGTGTGCCTGCTGGGCGGCAGTGGGCTTCCGCTGCAAACAGGACAGAGACCCCGGGGAAGAAAGGGCTAGAAAAGCGGGCGGCCGGGGCAGGCTTTCGAGGATGGGCTGTTGCCATCTGCACAGATGCTGACGGGGAGGGCACAGGGCGAAGGAAACATGGATGGTACAGAAACAGGGAGGGGCAAGGGCTGGGGAAGAGGCCTTGAGTGTCGTTAAAGATAAATCACCCACCAGGCGCTCGCTGAAACCAGTGAGACAGACTCCATAGGAGCCCCTGCAGCAGGGAGAGACACCTACTGGGATTTGCAGCCAAAGAGTGGAGTGGGGGCGGGCGTGAGGGGTAGAGGTGGGAAGCTACCAGGAGGGGCTTGATTCCACCCCAAGGGAACGGGGGCTCTTGCCAAGCCAGCCCCTCAGGATGCTTGCTCAGTCTGGGGCGAGCCCCACCTCTGTCCCGCATGACGTTCTTCCCGATCTCTGCAGACACCTGGCCTGCGGTCTGTTTCCTCCTGGTCCTTCTCCCCTCGGGGCTCACTTAGATGCCAAGGGAAGTCTAAGCCACCAGAGGAGCCTGACTAGCCTGGTCCAGCGGGGCGTCTTTGCCGGGGGCAGGAGGGTGGGTTTTGGCCCGAGGTGAGGGGCCTGCCTTGGTGGAAAGGTCGGTCTGTCCCAAGGCACAGAAACACAGCCCGCGTGCAGAGGCCTGGGGCCCCCGACGGCAGGGGCTGGAGTGCGCTAGTTACCACCGGCCCTGCGGGCAGAGGATGCCGCCGCGGTCCCCTCCGCTTTCCTGACAAGGCGGTGAACCTGACCACCACACCCACGAGCCTCTCCTCACGGAGGGAAACTGGTTTCTCTGCATCCACATCATCCCAGCGGGGCTGGGAGATGCTGGGGGGGTGGGGGGGCGGAGGAGGCAGGAGTCTTCCACCTGCCCGGTGGGAGGGTCCTGGGTGAGCCCTCCAGCCCCCACTCGGCTCCTGGTCACCCCACCCTGGCGTGGTCCAGGGAAGCTGTGCTCTTGCTGCACCGACAGGGCGCCTGCGGAGGCCGGGTTTCGGCGGGGGAAAGGACCAGGGACCGGCTGCCGGCCTGCGGACCCCAGACTCCGCCCCGAGATCCAGACACGCGTCCGCACGTCGCCCCGCCCCGCCGGGCTCCGCACCTGGAGCGTATAATGTGGGATGAGAACTGTAGCCGGTTCTCAGGACACCGTCAGCACAGCAGCCCTTCTCGAGAGGTACCTACAAATGCCCTTCTCCCCAACCCCAGACAGCCATCCACACAGCCCAGAGCAGGCTACAGAGGTACGGGGGTGGTCCACTCACCGGGTCCCCTCTGGGTCCTGAAATCCCTGCCCAGGAACCCGAGACCAGCCCGGGTCTCGGCGGGCTTCCAGGAGCTGAGTGTGGATGCGGTGCTCAGCCACCAGGACCCTCCCTTCAGGGGCTGTATTGCCCACCAAAGCCGCAGTGACCGCCTCATATTCACCGCCCTGAGCTGGATTAAGGGCAGCGCACCCCCCGCCCCTTGTGCTTATCCTCCAGGCGGCCCTTCTGGGGGCACAGGGAGGGGAAGAGCTCCTTCTGGGGTCCTCCATTTCTTCTGCTTTGATGCAGCAAAGACCCTGGCCTGGGGTGGCCTCGAGTTCCGTCTCCTTGGCTTTGAGGCTGAGCCTGCGACCATCATGCGTGGAGACTGACCGCCCCGAGCAGATGCTAACGAGCAGGAGGGGACAGAGGCTGAGGAGGTGGGGACGGGGGCTAAAGCATCCAGTTCCTGGTGAGCCCGTCCGCGAGGGGACACTGGGGTCCCGTGCCGAGCAGGTGAGTCCTGAGCCCTCCACACCCGTGGACAGAGGTCCAGCGAGTCCGGGAAACCCCGGATGACTCAGCAAGCTCAGCATGGCCAGCGAGTTCTAGATCCTGAAGTCGTTTCTCCATGTGGACTCACGGGTCCCAGAGATCGGAGGCCCACATCAGGGCAGGATTCCAGGGGTCTGGGTGCGGTGACCTCTGCAGGGGTGGGGGCAAGGCAGGTGTCAGGGTGGAGCCGGCCCCTCTGCCAACGTCCCCCGTCAGGATCCGGCCTTCAGGAGCTACAGAGGCCCCAGAGCTGACGGTCCGCCAGGAGGGGTGGGCCACAGTCGACAGTCCACGGACCAGGGGAGGGCTGAGGAGCTTTGCTGAGGGCTGTGGTCCAGGGAGAACCAGGGGCTGTGTCTGCAGGGGCTGGTGGGGCTCCAAACACCCCAACACCAAGCCCCCCAACAGCACACACCCCAACTCCAAGTGGACACAGGATGCTGTCGCTGTCCCTGGGGTGTCCAGGGCTCTGGGAGGCTGGAGGGCACGGGATCCTGTGCGACATATAAATGTGGGCAGTGGTGACCTTTGTTCTCTTGCCTAAGGACACGGTTGGGGGCGGGGTGTGTTTCTGGGTGAGGAGGCAGCCCCCCGCCAGGGTTGATGGAAGAGAGGGAGGCGGCGCTGGGAGATGGGGCCTGGCTGCCAGGGCAGAGACCCCAGCTACCACCAGCATCAGGGCGGAAGTCCTCCCACATCTGGGGAGGGTGCAGGGGGCCCAGGGTCTCAACAACCCACTGTTCAGGAGCCTCTCCCCCTCCCTGTGGCCCTGTGGGCCCCCTGCCCACTGGCCCTGCTCCTGGGTGTGCCGAGCCAACTGAGCAAGGAGACAGTGGGCGGTGGGGGGGTGCAAATCTAGATAGAACCCAACCCAGAGCACGAGGGTCAGTGGAGTGGGCATGGAAGTGGTGGGGGGCGCAGGCCACGAGGGAGAGATCCCAGACCCCCAGCGAGAGCAGCAGGAGCCCGCACCCTATGACAAGTCTCCCGTCACTCAGGGACAACTGTCCTTGAGAGGCCAGAGGAGCCCGCCAGCCTCACCTGACCCCTGCCCCGCAGCCCATTGGCCGCCCTTGAACCTCCCCTCCTCCCTGGTGAGCAGGGTGGATCCCAGCTGAGGGGGGTGAGCCGCCTAGCCACACACCCTGAAGCAGGACTAGTGGCGATCCCATCGCTGAGTAAGGAGCTCTCTGATTCATGCTCCTGGGTTAATACATCCTCCGCTGGCCTTTCACACAGAAGCATTCATTTATTGGATGTTTTTAAAAGAAGCCATGCGCTGAGCCAAATATGAATTGTCACCAACTTCCACCAGGCCAGTGATGTAATTCACAGACATTCAAACACCCTGAAGTGAGTAGCCCTTTAAGAAAGAGCCGAAATTACTATTTTATTGTCCTCTGAGTCTGTTATAATTTACAATTTCATAACATTTCAGTCACTGGGTAGTTAGAGAACGTGTGTTAGGTCTCTGGCCCCCTTGTGCCTGGTCCTGCAGCCTCTGGGCAAAAGACAGGTGGCACCATGCCGGTGCCAGCCTTGGGTTCCAGAACAGGATGGCCCTGGCACAGACCGGAGCCAGGGAAAGAGACTGGCAGTCTGCTCTTGACTTCCTTGACCCTCCCTCCTCTGTCAGGATCTGCCAGTCCTCGAACTGCCCACCAGGAAGGATGCTCGGCCAGGCTCCCCAGAAGAGGGAAGGCAGCCCCGTGCAGGGAGCCCCTGGGGACCAGTCAGTGCAGCCCAGCCCAGCACTGACGCTGGCCAGAGCTCTGGGAGGTGCGGGAAGAGGGAGCAGGCCCAGGGGAGGTCCCCTGGCCCCCTACTTTCCTCCGTGATGTGTCACCCAGACACCTCTGGGTGTCCCCCAGTTTGACGGCCAGGCTGGAGTGAACTGGGCGTGGTGTCCCCTCCGGGAAAGGAACCTTAGGAAGAAGCCTGGAGCTTGAGGATTCAGATCACTGCAAAGGCCAACATTAGCGACCTGAACCAAAGGATGAGGTGGGCAGGGGCGCCCGCCACCGTGGAGCCCAGCCTGGAACATAGGCCTGGTCTACGGGCTCGGAGAACTCGCAGGTCTCCAGCAAAGGGTCCTCGCCTGCTCTTAGCTGAGGCCCCTAGAACAGAGGCCCAGGCGCAGGCCCCCAGGGAGGGGGAAGACCAGGGCCTCTTCCCCACAGAGGAGGTCGGGGGCAGGGCAGCCGGGTGGAGCTGTTGCCTTGACCGGTCCCACAGATCCCTGTTGTTCTGCAGCAGGCAGCCCCCCAGGTAGACACCGAGCCCCCAGGCAGCGCCCCTCCTGCCCCAGGAAGGCAGATGGAGTGGTCACCTTCTCGGGTTCGGCAGGTATTTATGGTTTGTTAACGTTCTGGCGACAACCCTCTCTGATGACGCCTCCGGCTTGTATAAATTAATGACCTCGGAGGGCTGAGCAGAGCATCTCTGTCCTGCTGGAAATACCGCAGGTCAGCAAAACGGCCGCACTGAACCTCGGCGGGAGGAACGGTCCACCGCAGTGGGGTCCGCAGGGGCTCCGGGACCCCGGGCAGCTCGTGCAGAGACCCCACTGGAAGCTTCGATGGAAAGAACCCTCCTGACTTGGGGGAGAAGCAGGAGCGGTCTGATGGAGGAGCAGAAAACCCAGCCCAGCAGATCCTCTGCACTCCCCCACGGGCTCCGCCACGCCCCCGGCTAAGGCCACGCCCCACCACGCCCCGCCTCGGGCCACGCCCCAGGCACCGCCCCCTCCCCGGCTCCGCAAAGCCCCCTGCCCAGCCCAGGCCTCGCCCAGCCCTCTAAGCTCGGAGGTTCTAGTCCCTTCCGTCTTCCCTTCTCCCAGGAAGCTAACCCTAACCCTAACCCGGGGGTCTGAAGACCATGGAAGCACTGGGGCCTCTACGTGCATCTCCCCTCGGACTCCAGTCCCTTCATCGAATGGCTTCTGTCACCCTCACCCAAAAGGCGTCTCCAAGGTCACGTGTCCAGGACCCAACCCCAATGGACCCCGCTTGAGAGCAGCGCCCCCAAGACACCCTCACCTCAGGTCAAGGTGGGGCGGCCCCTTGCACTCGCCAGGAGGGCCGAGACACTCCCTTGTTCCACTGCCGCTACCGGATGAGCGTGGTGTTCGAGGCCCGCAGGGGCTGGTCCCAACCTGCTTCCAGCCTGTTCTGCTCCTCCCTACCCACCCCCACCCCAGGCTCTGCTCCAGGCTGGACCTCTAGTCGGTCCCTCCCTCACCTTTGCCTGTGCTCTTCTCTCTCCCTGTAATGCCCTATTCTATCCAACAAACTCCTATTCATCCTTCAGGGCCCTGCTGTAAGGTCCCATTCTCTGCAAAGAGGTCCCTGACCCTGGATGAGCCCCCAGGGCACCCATGTCAGCCTGTCAGATGAGCCCCTCTGTCAGCTTCATTCGCACCTGGGGGCTGAGAGCAGAGAGACCCAGTGTGACAAGTCCCCGGGCCCCTCGGGCCTCAGCTCAGGGCCTGAAGCAGGGTGTGCATGAGCCAAGAGGACCAGAAGGAGCTAGAACTCAGGGACCTGGGGTGAAGGGGGTGGGCTGTGCCATGCCCTGCACTCCGACTGCACCCAGTCACCAAGCCTTTGGTCAGAAGGCAAGGAAGATGCCCACTGCCCTCCCACAGGGCGCAGGGAGCCTCGAGGGCAGAAGGGTGGTGGGTAGGAGGGCGCATCCTCACCTTTCCAGGGTAATTATTACCCTGGAATCTTGAACCGCTCGTCTTTCTTAGGTTTCCAAATAAATTACTGCATTATGACACTTTAAGTTGACAAGTAAATCTTATTATAAGATGTAACGACACCATAAAAGACATCTTATTCATTCCTCTAGTCCTCTCATCCCGCTGACACTTCATTACAGCTCCCGCGACGTGGAGAGCTAACACATTAATTTGGCAAATCAATGGAAATCTTTCACGAGCACAGTTTCCCAGCTCTGGCCCAGCAGCCCCAGGGAGCACGCAGGGCAGGGACCCTCAGCCTGGGGTGGGGGTCCAACTCAGGGCACCAGGGACCTGGCTTCTCCAATAGCTGGGACCTTCTGCGGGAAAACCCACACTTGGGGAGAGCCCGCCCACTCCCAGGCCCAGGCCACATCCCCCTGGTCACTCCCACCCACCACCCCGGGCGCCTTCCACCACCACTGAGGCTGTGACCTTGAGTAAGTCACCCCCCCTCCCCCACCATCCTGGGCCTCAGTTTCCATCTGTAAAAGGGGCAGAGAAGTTGGCATAAGGGAGCCAAGCTGCCACTCCCCTGCCTGCCCTGGGGCTAGGGAAAGATGAGTCAGGGGACGCTGGCCTCCTGGTCCCAAGGACCCTGTCTGGATAAACAGAAGTGACCAGGGAGGCCCAGACAGGCGTGGCCGGGACACTTTGCCAGGACCCCAGAGGGCGAGGCTCAGGGACACTGAGGAGCCAGTCCCTCCCCAGCTCCTAGGACTCGCCCCACCTCCCCGCTTCCTCTGCTTCCCAGATCCCTACTGGCCTCCACCACCCTCATCGTGGAAAAGCGCGTGTGGACCCAAAAATGTCACGCCCAGAACACATGGGGGCCCTTCTCATCCCTTGCCGGACACACCCGTCCCAGGCCAACAGGGCAGCCCTCCTCTCGCTGCCCCCCATCCTCTGAAACCAGGAATGGACGTGGTTCCTGCATCTTCACACCTGCCTCTAATTTGGAAGTTTTGCTGTTTAGAACAGCTCAAACGGAAGTTGTGGTTTTTGAGGCTGATGATTTTTCCCTTCTTCCCCCGAGCATTAGCAAAATGCCAGACACTTCTAAGCAAATTCTTTGGAGTAAAAGCAGGAAATGGTCTTCAGAGTTGCAGAGAGAACAGGGAATGAGGCCAGAGATGGGCAGGTGTGCCCACCACGGCATGCCCACCGCCACGCCATGCCCACCGCCACGCCCCCACTGCCTCCTTGCACAGCCCCCAGATGAAGCTCACGTCCCCTCGAAGTGACCGGAGCACGCCTGGGCACCATCCTGGCTCCCCGTGGCCGGGAGCATGGTCACCCCGGGAGAGCTACAGGAAGCCCTGACGGCTGGGGCTTGGGGCCGGGTGGGGGGCCTCCTGTGCTAGCAGAAGGCTCCGCTCTTGCCGCTTCTTTCAGCTGACACCAGGGCTTTGTCCTAGGAGGCCATCTGGGCCTGGGGCCGCTCCTTGCCAGGAGGAGGGCACGCAGGTGGCAGGTCCTCTGCTATCACCTGAGGCCAGTGTGGGGGCCAGTGCCAGGTGGGATGTCTGGAGGGGGAACAGGGGTCCCCAGGGATGGGGATGGAGCTGTGCACAGAGGCCTTGACAGTGGACCTTAAAGACAGAAGGATTTCTCATCCAGAGAAGGACCTTCTGCGCAGAGGGAAGTCCCAGCAAAGGCGGAAGACACCAGGCCAAGCTGGGGCCAGGAGAGGAGCTTCAGGTGGGCTCCCCCATTCAGGGAGAGCATGGGGGTCACCAGCCCTGAGACCCAGAAGGCATTGTTCTGAAGGAGGCGGAGCAACCACAGTCAGGGGTCCCAGAAAGCTTCAACCACCGACCCCTCCTGCCCAGGGCCCCAGGATCCTCACAGAAGCCAGGCCTCCTACGCCGGAGCTCGGGGTGCTGCCCTCTGTGGTCACGGCCCTGTGGGCATGCGCCTGGCAGGGAGGGACTCAGGCTCCCCCAGCCCCGTCCAGGGCTGTCTCTCCCGGCCCCCCACCACCCGCTTCTGCCTACTGCTTCTCTGCAGAGCTCACAGGGTCATCTTTGGGCTCACAAAATTAAATATCTGAAAGATGCTAAGAACTTATCTTGGTTTCTATGGCAACAGGAGAATAATTCACATTTCCCAGGCAAACTGAAGAACAGATTTTTCTTTGCATTGTGGGTGGCCAATTATTTTTAATAGCCGGGTCAGGGCGGCTGTCCCTGGGTCCCTCTCCCCATTAGCATCCCCAGACGGCGGTGCAGGCTGGGTGAGGACAGTGGCCCAAGAGGGGTGATTAAGAGACTCCAGCCTGCAGAGCGGGGGGGGCAGCTTCCCACCCCTTGTCACCCGGGAGACCAAGGCCAGGCTGTGGCCATCTCTGCCCTGCAGCCTTGGCCCCACAGGGATGACCAAGGAGGGTCACTGCTGGGGAGGAGTGGGCTTGGGGTGGGGTCTCCCTGGGCTCAGACGTCGCCGTCCTTACTCACTGGCTGAGCTAGGACAGCCTTTCTGCTCTCTGACCCTCAGGTGCCAACCCCTAGAGTGGACTAGTCGCTGCCAGTGGGGTCGCTGCGTGGATGTCTGGAGTCCAGGCCAGCCCGGGGCCCGCAGGCTGTGCTGCTGTTTTTGTTGTTTAGTCGCTAAGTTGTGTCTGACCCTTTGCGACCCCATGGACTGCAGCACACCCACCCTCCCTGTCCTTCACTGTCTCCCGGAGCTTGCTCAGACTCATGTCCACCGAGTCAGTGATGCCATCCAACCATCTCATCCTCTGTCTCCCCTTCTCTTCCTGACTTCAATCTTTCCCAGCATCAGGGTCTTTTCAAATGAGTCAGTTCTTCGTGTCAGGTGGCCAAAGTATTGGCACTTCAGCTTCAGCATCAGTGCTTCCAAAGAATATTCAGTGTGGGCTTCCTTTAGGACAGACTGGTTTCATCTCCTTGCAGTCCATGAGTCTTCTTCAGCCCCACAATTCAAAAGCACAGGCTACAAGGCCCTGGCAAGTCCCATGGCCTCTCCGGAGGCCCCAAACGTTGTCATTCATCTGCTCCTGAAATATTATCAAGGGCCAGTCAGAGGCCCGGTGGGGACCACCCAGAGCTGCCGAACAAGTGATCGTGAAGGAGGTATAGCCGAGGCTCTGGAAGAAGAAAGCAGTGGGTGAGGAGAGGGAGGCGACCGATTCCAGGCCCTGGCTCTCGAGACCATAGGAACCGCGACCCCAGCCACCCTCCACGGTGCTGCCCCCAACTAACATCTGCCCGGTATCAGAGAGACAGGTGCGCACCCGCAGGCCTGGACGCTGCTGGGGCGGCCACTGTCCTCCCCACTGACTTGCTGCATCCACCCCCTCCATGCCTTGGAGCCAGGAGGCCCGGCCCCTCCTCCCTGGTCTTCTTGGTTCTGTGTGTCTGGTGCGTCTCAGCTTCAAGTCCCCGGCGGTCACTGATGTTTTTCCGTCTCAGTCTGAGCTGGTCTCCCCTGGAAACCTCTCTCCTCCCCCTCCCTCCATCCTGTCTTTGCGGGCTCCTGATTTCTGAGCAGGCGGAGGTCTGCAGAGCCATTCCCCCACCTCCATCCAAGAGGAGGCTGTGGTCTCCTGGAGTGAGCCCCTCTCCCTTTCTGTTTAAGATAAATCCACCCCCAGTTTGGGTCACTGAACACTAAGGCCCTGATCACAGGCTGTAATTAACCCGGATACTCTGAGGTCTACATTTTCTTCCGTGACACCCGAATCCGGTTCCAAACCACAGGAACGTGGGGCAGCCCAGTGCTAATGAGTTCCAGATAAAAGCTGAATTATAAACGGCCAGGCACGTGCAGGGTCCTGGGGCCCTGTGAACTCTCAGCCTGCAGTCTCGATGGAAAAAAATAACCAAAACGTTAAAAGCAGCAAACACCCCCGTCTGTGGCTGCTTCCTGGCCTGGCTCGCCGAGCCCATCCCGGCTGGGTGTGGGCCACGGGTCAGGCTGTAGCCAGCAGGGGCTCCCGGGGGCCCAGGCCCCGCTATCAGGAGACCCCAGGACCACTCCTCGGTTAAAGGCCCACTGGGGGCCTTTTCAGGTCCTCGGAGATACAGAGCCCCTGCCCAGGCCTTGGAAGCGAAAAGTCAGCCCCCCACCTGTGAAAGCGTGGGCTAACCTGGCACTGTCCGAGGCCGGCCGGGTGCAGCCAAGGCTTCCAGCCCCAACCCGGGCTGGGTCTGGAGCCCCGACCGGGGCTGGGTCTGGAGCCCCCACCTCAGGCGTTATTTTGCTAAACTCTGATCACTGGGGTTTCGTAGAACAGGCTGTAAAAGCACCTGGCGTGCTACCTTTGGAAACGGAGATGAGTGATTGATCACCTGTTCAGGGTATTCAGTGATTATTCTTACTCAGTTTTTATTTCCTTCCTGAGTCAATTTTTGTAATTTGTGTTTTTATTAAAATTCTCCATTTCATCCAGGTTTTCAAATTCATAGGTCATGGCTGCTCACAGGATGCATTTTTTTTTTTCTATATTTATTTGCTTCCTTTTGGCTGCACTGGGTGTTTGGTGCTGTGCCCCAGCTTTCTCTAGCTGTGGCGAGCGGGGCGCTAACCTCCGCCGCAGGGCTGGGCTTCTCTCGTCGCAAGCACGGGCTCAGGACTTGGGGCGCGCGGGCTTAGCTGCCCCTCGGCGTGTGGGATCTTCCCAGACCAGAGACTGAACCTGTGTCCCCGGCACTGGCAGGCAGACTTTTAACCTCTGGACCACCAGGGAAGTCCTGATTTTTTTTTTTTTAATTAATAGATTGGAGGTTTTAGAGAGGTTTTTGAGTCACAGAAAAATTCAGAGAGAAGTACAGAGATTCCCCGTGAACCCCTCCTCCCACACGTGCAGGGCCTCCCCCACCATCAGCGTCTCCGCCAGGCGTACATCTGTTACCTGCACGGACACGTCACCATCACCCAAGCCCACCGCTGACACGAGGGGTCGCTCTTCATGCTGTACGTTCTGTGGGTTTGGACAGGTATCTAATGACGTGTATTCACCAATATGGTATCATACAGAGTGATTTCACGGCCCTAAAAGTCCTCCATGCTCTGTTCATCCCATCCTTCCTGCCACCTGCAACCCCCGCAATCCCTGACATCCACTGGTCTTCTGTCTCCATGGTTTTGCCTTTTCCCGAATGTCACAGAGTTGGAATCGTACAGTATGCATCCTGGCTCCTTCCATTTACTAATGCATTTGAAGTTCCTGCATATCTTTCCATGGCTCAAGAGCTTGTTTCTTTTTAGCACTGAATAACATTCCATTGTCCGATGGACCACTGTTTATCCACACATCTACTGAAGGACATCTTGGTTCTTTCTAAGTTTGGGCAGTTATGAATCCACAGTGGTCTGTAGGGTTTTGCGTGGGCATAAGTTTTCAACTCCTTTGGGTAAATACTGAGGAGTGCAACTGCTTCATCATTTGGTTAAGAGTGTGTTTAGTTTTGTAGGAAAACAACAAACTGTCTCCCAAAGTGGTTGCACCACATGAATACACAGGAGTATTACCCCGCCGTGAAAAAGAGTGCAATCACGCGATGTGCAGCAACACGGACGGACCTGGAGGCTATTCTACTAAGTGAAGTCAGAGACGGACAAATACCATACGATACCGCTTCTATGTGGAACCTAAAATATGACGCAAATGAACTTATCTGTGAAACACAAACAGACTCACAGACACGGAGCACAGGCTGCCAGGAGGCGAGCGCAGGAGGGAAGGGTCGGGAGCTTAGGGTCACAGGCTTGTGGCTGCAGGAGGCAAGTGCAGGAGGCTTGTGGCTGCAGGAGGCGAGTGGAGGAGGAAAGGATCGGAAGTTTAGGGTCAGCACATGTGAACCATTATACAGAGGATGGATAAACAAGGCCCTGCTGTGCAGCACAGGGACTCTGCTCAATGTCTTGGGATAACCCATAATGGAAACGGATATTAAAAAGAACGTATATATACGTATAACTGAATCACGTTGTTTTACAGCAGAAATTAACACAACACTGTAACTCAAGCGTACTTCACTAAATTTTTTAAAACATTTAAAAGCAGAGTGCACCATTCTGCAGTCCCACCAGCAGCGACGAGAGCCGTGTTGCTCCACACCCTCCCCAGCATCTGCTGTTGTCAAGTCTTCAGGTTTCGGCCATTCTGACAGGTGTGTAGTGACGTCTTGTTGCTGTTTCGATTTGTATTTCCCCGATGACACAGGATGTGGGGCTTTCACGTGCTTATTCCCCGTCTGTGTATCTTCTTTGCTGAGCTGTCTGTACAGGTCTTTTGCCCATTTTTTAATCAGGTTGCTTGCTTTCTTACTGTTGTCCTTTAGGAGTTCTTTCTGTATCTTGGATAGCAGTCATGTATCAGATTTGTCTTTTGCAAATATTTCCTCCCGGTCAGTGGCATGTCTTCGCATTCTCTGTTGTCTATTTTAAAGCACCTATAGTTTGCCTCCTTTTTTTTCTTAATATGGCTGAATTTTATCCCTTAGAAATTTGTCTAGTTTTCATTCAACAAATATTTATTCAACCCCTAGTGTGTATGGGCTTCCCTGGTGGCTCACACAGTAAAGAATCCATCTGCAATGTGGGAGACCTGGGTTCGATCCCTGGGTTGGGAAAATCCCCTAGAGGAGGGCATGGCAACCCACTCCAGCATTCTTGCCTGGAGAATTCTATGGACAGAGGAGCCTGGTGGGCTGCAGTCCATGGGGTCGCAAAGAGTCGGACACAACTGAGGTTCAGAAATTCACCTTTCCACAGCATAAGCACACAGATTAACATGTCTCTTACAGAAAATGTGGACCTAGGGAAGAAAAAGGCTTGAAAAAGAGAAATTTAAATGGAAACGAAGGTGTGATGTAATAGGAATAATTTTTCTGTCCACAAAGGATTGTGCATTTATTTCCAGCACATGAAAAACATTTACAAGTATCTGGCCTGCTATAAGGAGAAGGCGATGGCACCCCACTCCAGTACTCTTGCCTGGAAAATACCACGGACGGAGGAGCCTGGTGGGCTGCAGTCCATGGGGTCATGAAGAGTCCGACACGACTGAGCGACTTCACTTTCACTTTTCATTTTCATGCATTGGAGAAGGAAATGGCAACTCACTCCAGTGTTCTTGCCTGGAGAATCCCAGGGGTGGGGGAGCCTGGTGGGCTGCCGTCTATGGGGTCGCACAGAGTTAGACACGACTGAAGTGACTTAGCAGTAGCAGCAGCAGCAAGGAACTTTTAATAAACCCAAAGCCTCAACAGTATACAGACCAATACATTCTGTCCATGATGCAGTGATATTAGAAATCAAAACCAAAGAGAACCAAGCGCACTATACATATAAATAATCCTAAAAATGGAATCAGACTGGAAATTTCAAGATGATCGTAGTAGCGTTGGTCATTCAGTCGTGTCTGATTCTTCATGACCCCATGGACTGCAGCCCGCCAGGCTCCTCTGTCCATGGGATTCCCCAGCCAAGAATACTGGAGTGAGTTGCCAGTCCCTTCTCCAGGGGATCGTCCCTAACCAGAGGTCAAACCCGGGTCTCCCACATTGCAGGCAGATTCTTTAGCATCTGAGGCATCAGGGAAGCCCTTCAAGATGATAGTGAAAGAATAAAATATCAAAATGTGTGGGGAGCAGATAAAACCATAAGTAGAGACTTTATAGCCGTAAATGTCTTATTGAAAGACAAATATTTAAAAGAATGTAGCTCAACATTCAACTTAAGCTGAAAAAAGAGAGCAAAGGTGCAAAAATAAAAACCTAAAAGGGTTAAAATAATAAAGAGAAGCGAAGTTATTGGAGTAGAAAAGAAACAAATAACAGAAGTGACTGATAAAACCAAAGCTAATTTTTAGAGTAGACTAACGGAAGCTGATGCCATCACCCACTCAACGGATGTGAGTTTGAGCGAACTCCAGGAGACAGTGGAGGACAGCGGAGCCCAGGCGCTGCGGTCTGCTTACGCTGTGGGCAGGTGAATTTCCGCCTCCCACTGGGGCCTCCTGCCCCGTCAGCGTGGGCGCACTGGGGCCTCCTGCCCCGTCAGCGTGGGCCCACGGCTCACTGAGACCGCCCCTCCCTCACAGGACACACCCTTTGTCCTTGTGAGCGCTCTTCTCAGATCTTTCTGGGGAACACAGGTATTCTCAGCCATGCTTTCTTCTGGTTTAGTATTTCCCTCCCATTTATTTTTTTCATCCTCTTATTTCAGATTTTATGTCGTTTTGTTTTAGATGTATCGCACGTAAATAGCATATTGTTGGCAGGGTTTTTAAGAAGTACGATGTGAATCCCTTTGAACAGGTGAGTGTGAGCCAGGTCTTTGTTATGATCACTTGCACATCTGAACATTCCTGGGCCGTGTTCATTTTTCCTAACTCACCCGATTTCTTCTCCGCCACTCCCCAACTCCCTTCCTATCTCCTCTTGACTCGATCGGTTTTGTTCACCAGCTTTCCTTTTCCTCCTCTGGAAGTTATACTCTGTCTATTCTTTTAAAAGTTACCCTTAACTCCTAAATTCATTTCTTAAACTTGTATTTTCCGAGACGTTCTCGAGTAAATCAGGGGAGTGGGTCTCCACCAGGGCAGGAGGGCAGTGGTCAAATTTGCCGACCCGCCTGTTGGGCAAGAATGACAGAATTCCACTACTAGAATCTACCGTGGAGAAAGGCTCGGGAACGAAGACTTTTGTCACAGCATCATTTGCAAATGGAAAAAAAAAAAAAAAAGAAAGCAACTTGGTGTACAGGCAGGAAATAAACAAATTATGTTAATCCATGCAACAGGATATTATGCAGTCATTAAAATCATGTTTTTGAATAATTTTAATGATATGAGAAAATGCTTATGATATTAGCGTAACGAGGTGTATTAAGCAGGTCTCTGTTTTGGCTGCGGCGGGAAGGAAGCAGGTTCGGCCACATGATGGGCGTTAGGAGAGAGACCGCGTGAACTCTGAACTGGTGTTTGGACCAGGCTGATGGAGATAAATGAGTCCCCCGAGAAGGCTAAGGCTGCCCACACCCAGAGTTGGCGGTGATGATGTGGAATGAGGACCCTCACAGCACACCGGTGGGAACTGGAATACATTTGGCAAACAGCTTGCCATCATCTGCTAAAGGGGAAGACAGGCACCCCACGTGGCCGTGGAATTCTTCCTCTAGACGGACAGACACCCAGCAGAACTGGGCAGGTGTTTGCCCACGGACGAGCACGCCGATGTTCAGGCCAGCAGTATTTACAACAGCCCCGAAAGGGAAACAGCGCAAGTGTCCGTCCGCGGTGGAGTGGAGAAATCGTCACCCTCGCACATAAGGGAAAGGACAGAGACAGGGAGGAACGAACCGCAGCCACCCGACCGCAGGGACCACTCCCAGACGGGGAGGTGTTGCAGAAGAGTCTCTCCCCGGTCCCTCTGGAGAACAGTTTAGTGGCAAGAAAACCACAGCATGGGGTCTGGAGTCAGGGTGGCGTCCAGCCTGGGGAGGGGGCACCCGGGAGGCCTGGGGTGCCGGCCACGCACTGCTGCCCGACGGAGTGGCGGCTCGTGGCATCAGCGTTGTGGCAACACACTGTCCCCAGATGTGTCGTGCGGTCTGCTGGCCATGTGTCAGAATTGTGTTGGTCAAAAAGCTCATTGGGGCTTTTCAGTCACATACAGGAAACCCGAACGAACTTTTGGGCCAACCCAATAGCTTACGTCTGTGTATTCCCGGGTGGCCCTAATGGTAAAGAACCCATCTGCCAAGGCAGGAGATGCAAGAGACACCAGTTCAATCCATGGGTCGGGAAGATCCCCTGGAGAAGGAACTGGAGACCCACTCCAGTGTTCTTGCTGGAGAATTCCATGGACAGAGGAGCCTGGCGGGCTACAGTCCACGGGGTCTCAAAGAGTCAGATACAACTGAGCGCGCACACACACACACACACACACACGCATGCACATACATCATAGTTTAAAAGTAAAAACAATAAAAATCATTGCCAAATATCCAGGAAAAAACAGGAAGACTACAGAGTGGATGGTTGGTTTTCTGTTGCCGTTGACAACTTACCACACCCTTAGCCGGGGTCACGTGGCCATCAGATGGTCTGTGACTTCATCTCCACGTCTCTAAACGATGAATGAATGATCTGAGCATCTTGTCGGGCGCTTGTTTCTCTTCTGTTTGTGAACGGCCTACTTTATGTCCTGGGCCCGTTTTTATTTTCAAGAGTCATCATTTCCAGTTATTTCCAAGCACTCGGCGCCTCTGATGGCATTTCAGCCCGTCTCGCCTGGGTCGCAGATGCGTTTGCCGGGCTTGTTAGCATCTCTCTCTGTGTTTCGAGGTGTTTGAGCTCTGCCCACCTTGCAGCGTGTTTTCATGCCGCATACTGTATACAGATGTTTTATCACCAGTCTTTATTGTTTTGACCCATTCTGGGTTATGAAAATATCCGCCTATTCCTATTTTGAGTATTGGGGGGGGGTGGTTTAGATCTAGATTTATTCATCTGGAATTTACTTTGGTATACAGGTTTTTTAAATTTTTTTTTTTTTTTTAACTAGATGAGTAATTAGCCTCAGTTTGTCACTGAAACAGGTTCGGGGCTTAGATGCTTCGAGCAGGGCCACATGGTCACAGAGTGGCTGCAAGCACACCCTTGGCGTCCTTCTGGAGATCGTCTCCGCGCCAGGGACGGGGCTGGGGTGAGGCGACAGGACGAGTGAGGCCAGGCCTTAAAGCTGAGAGGGGCACAGCCCCTGGGTCCAGGGAAGCACTGGGAAGGGGACACGAGAGAACCAGAGTCGGCAGGAGGGGAGAGAGGGCCCGGGAGGCAGCCCAGGGAGGGCCCGGCTGCCTGGCTCTTTGAGCAAGCTTCACCCAACACCAGCCCTGAGAGCTGACGCACTGGGCGGTGGGCCGGCAGTCACCTCCAACTCAGGGTGGACGGGCCTGGAGGCCCAGGCTTGCAGCAGCTTAGCCAGGGCCCATCTTCCCACGGAGACGCCCCCACGTGGCCAGTGGAAGCAGTTCACTCAGACACAAGGGGATTCTTTTTCAGATGCACAGGGAACACCAGCAAAGAGCCCTTCCCACCCGCGAGTCCCTTCATAAGTGCAAATTGCCCGGAACCTGCCCTCCCTGGCACCTGGCCCACCAGCCCTTCCCTCTTGGCTTGGGGGCCCACAGGCAGGGTGAGGGTGAGACACGGCGGGCCAGCTGCTGCCCAAGCCAGGGGTCTGTCCCGGACGGCTGGGATTTCAGCCGCCCGTGGGGGCTCGGGGATCCCCACGTGGGCCTGAGGAGCCGGCTGCTGGGCCACAAACACCATCGACGACACCAGTGACGGCCGTCACCGAGGCTGGGCCGGGGCCTGAGCCTGACGCCTCCCGCCTCCCGCCCGTGGCCCTGAGCCCGCACCTCGGCCTGCGAGGGTCTGCCCGGCGGGCCAGGCTCACGCGGGGTGGAGCATACACAGCACCCCCCGCCAGGGGCCTGCAGCTCACCCCTGGGGATGGACCCTGATCCCGGGGTGAGATGGACAGCAAAGTGCTGCCCTGCAGGGTCCCCAGCGAGGGGGGAGAAGGCAGACACGGGGAGCCCGGAGGACGGGGCAGAAGAGCAGCCCTGAGAAGCTGGGGCTCACGGGGCCTTGTTTCACCGACAAGGGAGGACGGGCGGCCGGGACACCCTGGGGAGGGGGCTGGGATGGGTGGGCGTGTCTTGGGTCCCAGGAGCGGGAGCGGTGGGCCTGGGACCCCAGTGTCTGCCCCGAGCAGACACTGGAAGGACCACAGCCAGATGGGGAGGTCCCTGCTGCCCACAGACCGACAGTGGCTCAGCTAAGGGTCAGCCGGACCCCGACACCCAAACGGAGCAGCCTGGGCTTCAGGTCCAGCTCGAGTCTGAGTCCTGTCGGTCTGCACCTTCAGGTCCCCTGAGGCCCTGGTGGGCATCAGCAAGATGTGGGTGCTGCGCCCAACGCCAGGCTGGGCACACTGCAGCTGGCCTGAACGGAAGGCCCGGGATTCCAGGCCCGAATGGAAGGCCTAGGACCCCACGGCCCAAACGGAAGGCCCGGGACCCCGCGGAAGGCCTGGGACCCCGTGGCCTGAACAGAAGGCCCGGCAGCTGCTGCATGGCTGGGCTCCCGCCCGGCCTCAGAGCGGACAGCCGAGGGCCCGGCGCCTGGCAGGGACACCCCACCCCTTCAGGGGAGTCGGTGAATCACAGGCCGAGGCTGGGGTTTCATTGCACCTTTATTCCGTGTTTCACACCTTGTATTCCAGAAAGAACAGTCTTTAATCACTTCAGATTGGTTGGCTCAGACTCCAAGGACCCCACCAACACCCCTCACGTTCCGCTTCAGGTTCACACACATGTGAAGATAAGCGCAGGGCCTCGCTGAACCGCGTAGAGTCTTCCTATGTGAAAAACAAGCCGCCGTCAGGGGCACGCACACCTTTTGTGTGCCCAGCATTTTGGCCCCAAGGACGACCTGAGCGCGGCGGGCAGTGCCCGGGGCCTAAGCAGGATGGGCTTCCTGTGCCAAGCAGGGGGGCTCTCCCCGGAACTGGGTGCCCGTCGGGAGGGCAGCAGAGGGCCAGGGCTATAGGAGCTGGTGGGGGAGCCCCTGATGCCAGGGCAGGGGTGCTCTCTGTCTGGCCTAAGGCTAGCGAGTCTCCCGGCTGACCTGGGGCTTCTGATACTTGCACAATATTCTGTGCTGACTTCCACGCACATGTAATGACCCAGGAACCCTTCTCATAAAATAAGAAACCCGCACCATCACACACATGTATCTGTGTGACCTGATCCTCAACTGCTGTGCAAAGACGGGGTGGTGTCCTGGCTGACCCCCCGCCCCAAGGGCCGGCACGAAATGGGAAAAAGATGCTGCAAGAGGACGGGAGCCTGAGGGCAGAGTGGCCGCTGAGGTGGGGGGCCTCCCCAGGGGGTCGGAGCTGTAGCTGCAGCCCAGGGCCCCACGCGGGTGTCCAGGGAGCCAGCGGCCACGTGACCCTGCTGGGTCCTCCCCAGCTCAGGCAGACAAGCAAAACGGGCGGGCCGGGGCGGGCTGGTCTGCAGCTGGGCTAGCCGCCCCACGACCGGCGGATCAAGTCCACTCGCACCTGGACACACGGCACGGGGAGGGGCTCGGGTGGCTCCAGCTCCGTGGGGTGCAGGAGGGACGGCGTCCTTTAGGGCCCCTGGTCACGGGGCAGGAGCGGCTGCACCCGCCTGTCCGGGGCCCAGGGGAGCCCGAGTGCCGGCCGACACTGATGCTGCCTCGTGGAGGGGCTCCCACCTGCACGGGCTCCACGGCAGACCGCCCGGGCTGCTTCCCTCTTTCCAGAGGTCATGGGTGCAAAGTAAGGCAACTCAGAGCCTCTCTCTGCTCTGGGCAGCTGGCGGCTGCAGTCAGAGTGCCCCTGGGCTCGCCGTCGGCCTTCCAGCCAAGTTTATGCCAAGAAAGCGGAAACGCGGCCCAGTGAAGTGACCAAGTTATAGGAGCCTGCCTGAGGCCGGGGCGGGAGGGCAGAGAGGTTCCGTGGCTTAGTGCAACGCTTCACTCAACAGCTTTGTCTGTACTTTATTCTCATCACTCAACAGAATAGAATTTTAAAATTTCCAAGCAGGTAGGAGGCGGCTGCCACCTCCCTCTGCCCCTGGCGCCCGGACAGCAGGCCTCCGAGGGGGGCTGCCTCCCAGGCTGCCCTGGCGGGGGCACCACGAGGTGGGCATTTGGCAAGGGTGCTCCAGGGCCGGGGGCGGGGCGCTGGCCCCCAGGGCCCCGTGGCCAGCTGGTCCCCGGTCTCTTTGGTATCTCTGGAGGCAGAGGCCGCCCGCCCTCACCAGGCCTGACCGTGGCCGGTGCCTCGTCTCGGCAAGCAGCTCCAGCAAGGCCTCTCCTCCCCGGCTGGGGCCTGCAGCTGGCGGCAGGGGCGCTGCCCGGCGCGGGAGGCCCACTGTGGTGCGCCAGCCTCACTTCTTGTAGTGATTGGGGGCGTCCGCGAAGGCGAACTTGAGGCGGTAGGCCTCGGCCAACAGCAGGCTGACGTCCTCGTCACCCCAGTGGGCGGTGGGCAGGTTCTGAAGGAAGAGCAGCAGCTCCTGGGGGAACAGACAGCGGTCAGCGGGGGCGGGGGGCCCGGGGGGCAACCCGCAGGCTTGGGGGAGGGGGGCCCGGGGGGAGACAGAGCAGTCAGCGGGGGCGGGGGGCCCGGGGGGCAACCTGCAGGCTGGGGGGAGGGGGGCCCGGGGGTGACCAGTGGGGTGGGGGAGCCCAGGGGTGACCAGCAGGGTTGGGAAGTGGGGGGCCCAAGTGAGTGATCAATAGTGTGGGGGTAGGGGGCCCAGGGGGCGACCAGCTCCTGGGGGGCAGAGACAGGGGGTCACAGTGGGCGACAGGCAGGGTGAGGGGACGGGGCCCTGCAGGAGGGGCCCTGGGAAAACATGCCAGCCCCCACAAACCCTGTCCCCCCAAATCGACCCCAACAGGCCCTAAGGCCTGCAGCTGGGAGGAAACCCCCCAGACCCACTGGGAGGAGAAGGGCAGCGCCGCCCAGCACCAGGCCTCACACGCTGGCCACCCCAGCGCTTTGGGGTCCAGGGACCTTCTGGGGGATGCAGAGCCCACCCCCTGGGCACTCAGGGCTGGCACCCAGAGGCCAGGCCCGGGCCCAGGTCCTGGCTGTGCTGCCCTCTAGCTGGTGGGCCGGGCAGGCTGCTGACCAGCTCGGGGCTGCGGGTTCCCCACTGAGGAGAGGGTCTCAGCTCCCAACAGACCGTCAGTGCCTGGCGCTGGGCGACACAGGGGCCTGTGCCAGCTGCTGTCCCCTGACCCCCCGTCACAGGGCCGTCTCCCCCCTCCCGAATTGTGAGCCTCACACTGGGACGCACCGCTAATGTGGCTTCCCTGGAGCTGCTCGTCCCCATTTCCTCCCGCATGTGGACCCTTTCTGGGGGCCTTTAAATTGAATTCACGGAGCAAATTTCACTGGCAGAGTGTCCCTGGGGACGCATCAACATCAATCTGCTGTCTCTCAGCATTAGGTGCAACTTACACGGATGCCAATCCAATTCTGAGCAGGTCGTAAATAAATACCTTTGGTTTTATTTTTAATCCACTTCGCTTCATATTATCATGACCTCGCTACTTGCAAGGTGAGAAGCAATACCCTCCCATTACGGTAACTCAGCGACTCCCTGCACACTCAATTTCAGAATCTAATTTAGTCCCCCAGGTTCACTGGATGGACAGAGAATAGAAATGCACGGCGCTCCACGGCCTGTGAAGCTTAAAGAAGGAAAGATCTATCCGAGTGACCTTTACGGGAGGCAGAGAACACAGCCAAATACCTCCCTAAATACAGATTTCTTTTTTAAAAAGGCCTTATTTACGTGCTGGGCGGCAGTGTCCCTGACCGGGGAGCCCCGGGGTTAGCCATGTCGTCTGGGGAAGGGCCGTTGGTCACGACGCCGTCGCTGGCTCACAGCGCGGGCGCCCGCTCCCCCCGGGAACGAGATGGCGGCAGGGAGGGCCCAGCGCAACGGACCGCAAGGGCAATTTGTTTTCACCTTAACTTCTCCGTAAACGGTGACCACATCACAGGATGAAAGCAGGAGGCGGTTTGCTCACAGCTCTGAGGTCGGAAGGAGTCAAGGTTGGCTCAGGTCCCCATGGTTCTCTGCCGACTGTGCCCACAAGATGCCACCATGGCCACAAAGACTCAGCTCAGCGCACCCGCCACCTGCCACTGTTCTCCCACGCTGGCACGCGCTGTCTGCAGCCATCAGGAGGGCCGGAGTGACGGTGCCGCCCCGCCACACAGCCTGGAGGCCTCAGCCCCAAGCAAAGCGCCAGTCACCCCAAGGATGGGCCCGCAGTGCCTGGCACCAAGGACGGGGGCCCGAATCTCGGGTCGGCCCAGTTCTCGGGGTGACGAGCGGTTTGACCATCCTCCGGACATGCTAGATGCCACCTCACGAGCATGTGGACCATGGCTGACTGCCCCTTCCATCAGGGGGTCTCCTCTGGAGGCCCCTGGCCGTGGGAGCCCTGCGGGCATTGCCATGCGGGCATCGCCCCGCAGGCACAGGCAGCAGGGCACGAGGGAGGCAGGCTACAGGGCAGGGCCTGAGCGGGGTTGTTGCTGGATGCCTCTTCCAGGCGATCCTTCCTGCCTCTGCCTCTGGGTGGGATCCAAGAAGTGAGCTTTCCGATGTTAAAGAGCAAATAATGTTTACGGCTTTGGGGACTTCTTGCCAAAACGGTTTCATTTGTCCAGAGAGAGGCATTACGTTACCATCTGCAAAGTACGATTATCTCTATGTGCGCACCCTCCCAGGAAGGACAAAACGGCACACCCTGGTGTCTGCGAGGGTGGGTAGGGACCCCCACTCAGGGCCTGGGTTCTGTCTGTGTGGTCCCCTGCAGAGGCTCCCGTGTGTCAGGCAGCAAGGTCGCAATTAGACGTAGAGGTGGGCCAAGCCTGCCCCCGGCCACCGCAGCCCCTTGGAACTCTGGAGGCACAAACCCGGTGTCCTCACCCACGCCACTGTCTGATCTGTCTCCTCCGGGACCAGCAGGCCCAGGCGACCCCGTGTCCCCCCATGAAGCACACGGCATGCACTGCTGACCTGTGGGCAATCACTCGCACACACACTCCTGTAAAGGACGCTGACCTTCCGGCCGGCCACGTCGGATCATTCCGAGGGAACACCAAGGAGCCAGGGAGGACACTGCCTTTGAATGTGCCTGGACTGGACTGTCAAATTCTCACGTCTGATACAAACGGCATCGTGTGTGATGAAGCACAAACAGGCGCTGAGGAAGCGCAGCTCTGTTCCCGGAGCAGGGCCCTCACTCTGCCGGCCACGTGCCAGGACCACCCATGCCCGGGCCACGTCAGGGCACGTGCTCGTCACACGGCCTGGTCTGGGCTCACACCTGTCAGGCTCTGCCCTCTGGGGCTGGTGTGTGCGTGGAGATGGCAATCAGGCCACAGACGGACAGACAAACTAGTAGCAGGAAGACGGTGCTCAGCTCGGTGCGGGGGCCGGGCCGGGCGTGTGACTGGCTGCTGCTCTTCTGCCCGCCCACTGCAGGGGTCTTGGTGGAGACGTGGGTCCATATAGAACACAGCCTAGATCTCTTTTGCGGTCTGAAGAAAAAGTCTGGGAAATGTTTCTTAACTTCTACCTTGATGACAGTTTGAAAGATAACATTGTACATGTACTGGGTTAGATGGAATATTAATACATTCATCTCCCCTGTGCTACTGAAGCTCTGCCACACGGCAGGCCTTCCCTCCGGTGGACAGCACCTTCCTCCCGGTGGACAGCACCTTCCCCCTGGTGGGCAATGGCAGCCTACTCCAGTCCTCTTGCCTGGAGAATCCCATGGATGGAGGAGCCTGGTAGGCTGCAGTCCATGGGGTCGCTAAGAGTCAGACACGGCTGAGCGACTTCCCTTTCACTTTTCACTTTGATGCATTGGAAAAGAAAATGGCAACCCACTCCAGTGTTCTTGCCTGGAGAATCCCAGGGATGGGGGAGCCTGGTGGACTGCCGTCTGTGGGGTCGCACAGAGTCGGACACGACTGACGCGACTTCGCAGCAGCAGCAGCCTGGTGGGCAGCACCTCCCCTCAGTGGGCAGCACCTTCCCCTGTGGTCAGCGCTGCTTTGAACCATCCAGTGTGGCCCTCCTGCTCGTGGACAGCGGCTGTGACGGCCTCACCAGCCACCCACCGTGGACCCTCGGGCAGAAGACATGCCTCAAGGCTCCCAGGTCAACGCCACCCTGCCCATGCAGTGGGCACCGAGAGGGCCACATGCAGAGACAGCAAAGGAATCAGGACAGGGCTACCGGCCCATGTGCCGAGGACCATGTCCTCCCCTTCCCTGGGAAGGAGAGACAGCAGCCCCTCCACAGACAGGCCCAGCTGCTTTATTCCACTTTTCCACCGTGTTCTGATGGTCCGTTGGCAGCTTGGCCAGCAAACCTGCTGCTGGGGCCACTTGCAGAAGGGCAGCCCCAGGTGCCCCCTGGGGACCCTGGGGGGACACCCAGGATCAGGACTCCTGCAGGATGGGTCTTGGGCGTTTCTCCCAAGTCCTCAGCCTTTCAGGTTAGGCGCCCGAGGTGGGGGAGGCCTGGGTCGTTCAGCGCCCGCACCGCAGATGGCCTTGTCCCCACAGCGCTGGGTGACATCAGAGCCTGGGCACCAGGAAGCCTGGAAGCCAAGGGCACGGAGACGGGGTGACCTCCAGGCCGGGGGCCCAAGAAGCTGAGACTCTGAGCTCAGTTCAGTGCAGGAGCCGTCCCGCTGTCCGCCATCACGTCACCACTCCCCTCGGACGTCTGGAGGGCCTGGGGGCCCCGTATCCTCAGAGCCGATGGCCGGCTTCTTCCAGGGCTGGACCGTGGACAGGAGCACCCAGGCCACATGGCGCATGGGAGCCACCGCCCCCGCCCCGGCCTGGCTACGGCTGCTGGAAACCTCAGGGCGAGTGCACAGAGTGGCCGTGGCCAGGATGCACGCAGAGTCCGGGGTGCCCGCTGCAGGCGGATGTGCTGCTCTGGCCCGCAGGACCAGCCTCCCACCCCGCCCCCCGGGCTAGCGGCCAGGGGCCACGCACTCTGCAGGGCAAGGGTCCTGGTCCCGGCATAACGGCCCACGCCTGACGGCCAGGCAGGGCTGGGCCGCTTTGCTCCCGTCTACGCAGGGGCTGTGGGCCTGAGTGCACATTCCACACAAAGCCGCGTTCCCGGGGAGCACACATCAACCGAGACAGCAGGAGGGGAGCCGAGGCTGGACTGTGCCAAAGCGGTCTGTGACGTCCGCCGGCAGTGCCATGGGGGCCTTCTGACGGTTCGGTGCCCCCGGGGCCAGGTCTCCCTGGGAGCCCTGGGGGTGGGGGGACAGGGTGGAAACGGCGCCAAGAGCCAGGGACCCGGGAAGCACCTGGCACCTCGTCCTGGTGCCACACGTGACCGTCCCGCCGGCGTGGCTCTGCCGTTTCTGCGCCACCTCCCACTGCCTGCTCCTCCCACCAGGACCTTCCTGCCGCGCGGGGGACACGGGACCCCACCCTGGACTGCCCACTGCCACGTGCTGAGGTCTGCAGGAGCGGCCAGTTCTGCCCCCAAATGGCAACAACCACGGACGAGGAAAAGCATGAACGCGGGTGTCAGCACACAGAGCATCTCCCAGGGCCGTCCCTCCCACCAGTGGTCAGCCACGGGCTGCCCTGGAGTGCGTTCACTCCCTGCCAAGCATCACACTACGTGCTGACCTTATGACCGATCCCAGGCCCTCCCCACTGTGTCCACGGCCAGTCCCGGGGCCTCCCACACCCCCAGAGCCGGAAAGAAGAAGCTAGGGCCCCAGGAGACTTCGTGACAGCTCAGTTCTGCCTGGTGCTCGGCCGTGACCCCCCAGGGTTGCCCTCCTGAGCCTTGAACCTGACCTGAGCAGGGCCTGGCCTCTCTGAGAGGCCATGTGCTCAGAGGAGACCGCCTCTCTCCAGTGCAATCCCCCCACCTCCAGCTCTTAGGAGGACGTCTCAGAGGGACCAGGCGGCCCTGGAGTGGCGGTCTGATGGCTGAGGACCTGACCTGGTTCCCCTTCTGGAGCTGAGAGCTGACCAGACGGTAAACCACAGGGAGTCCCCTGGGTGGGGTGCAGGGACTGGACTAAGACAGAGACCCTGAGCCCTCCACGGGTGAACCCACCCTGCACAGACATGGCCGCAGGAGGCGCCCAGAGGCCCGAAATGAAAATCGCCCGTGAGATTCACTCTACTTCCCTGACTGTTAACCTTTCAAGCTAGCCCGGTGACCTTTAGCCAATAGATCAAAGGGAACAGTTCACCCTGACGCGCGGCGGACATGAAGGGGCACCTGAGAAGGTCAGTCCGCCGGCCCAGGGCTCCTCCCAGGTGGACGCTCGCTCGGGGGGCCCCACTGGCCACGTCCCATCCCGCGTCCCCGCCGGACTCCGACCCCAGCATCCAGGACGACAGACACACAGCTGCCTCAAGGGCAACACCCTGCTGGCCGGGGGTAGGGGGGCGCGGGCAGCTGCAGGCTGGCCCTGCTTCCCAGGCGGCACTGGGTCCCCCAGGCTGCGGCTCCTCCTTCCTGCCCCTTCCCTCCCAGACGGTCCTGTGACAGCTGATTCCTTTGACAATCCAGTTATTAGTTTGAAAAATCTCGTCAAGTTGCAGGACCAAACCAGGGCTAAAAATAGAAGGGCGCTGACAGCCGGCTGGGCTGGACGGCCAGCTGCCAGGCCAGCCTGCTGGCTGCTGACAGCCCCTGGAAGGTGGGAACGGAAGGTGACACGGCGGGAGAACGCACTTCTGGGGGCCCTCCGACGGCTCCGGGAGGCGCACTGTCCTTGCAATTAATTTTGCGTTTCTTTGCCCAAAAAAGGATGTCTAAAGAGAAAACCCCTCCAGGTACTGAAAACACAAGCTTGACACGAGCGCCCTGACTGAGCTGCTCTGCGCCTCACGTCTGCACACGGCCGGGAGACGTCTGACCCGCACAAGGAGAATACTTAAAATCCTGGCATGGCGATCCGAGCCGCTCTGTCCTGCAGAGGCCCCTCGGCTCTGTGGGCTGGGGGCTGGTCGCAGACGGTGCGCCGGGGAGGGGCCGTCCTCACTGGGGGATACCCGCCTGGGAAGCGCGCCCACTCACAGGAGGAGGCCCCCGGGCCCGCATTTATCTGCAAAGCGGCAGAGACGCCCCTCAAATGGGCAGGCTCAGGCCTGGAGGTGGCGCCAGCGGCTCACCCTGAGAAATCCGGGGAGGGGGCCACAGAGGGCAGCGGGCTGTGGTCCCGCAGCCGGGGCCCTGGGAGCTCGGGGCACCGCTTGCACGGGGACCGGCGGCTCCCACGTCCCCGGGGCTACTCTTCTGGGCTCTGGGGCAGGGACGCTGTCAGCCACGTGGCTCCCCACGTGTGGTCTGCTCCCCACGTTCAGTGGCTCCCTGGGGCGGGTCCTCCCTACTGAACCCTGCTTCCTGAGAACCCCTCGCCCCCACCTCGCCCACAGCTCACCTCCCTCTGCCTGGCCACTCAGGCTGTGTTTCCCGGGCCCTCTTCACCCCTACGCACCCTCTGGGGCAAGGCTCACCATCACCGAGGTCTCCACCCCCCGGCCTCTCCCTGAAGACCACCCGAGCGTCCCGTGGCTGCCTGCACCCCTCCACACCAGTGTGTTCCCCTGCAGCCGTAACAACGTGCAAACGCCCACAAACTACACCTGTCCCGTGCTTCCCGGCTCCGGGACGCACACCACGCACTGCACTCCCGTGACAGCAGTGAGAGCCCCGCGCCCAGGACCCACCTTCCCTCCCACGTCCGGCCCTGCCCCGGCCCCCGCCCAGCCCATCGCCACCTTTTGGCAGGTGATCGCTTGGCCCCCCCTTCCCACCCTGCCCCCTAACCTGCAGGGCAGCATCACAGCAACATCTAGAAAAGAAAACCATCCCCCAACCACTCTGCTCTCCACAAGCCACAGCTCCGCCCTCCCTCCAGGGTGGGCCTGGGGCCCCAGGGCCCCGGCTGGAAGCAGATGACGGTGCCAGCCACGCGGTGCTGCAGGCGGGCAGGCACCCCCGAGACATCTGTGCCCCTTCCTGTTAGGATCTCCGTCCACACAGCGGGGGCTCACCAGCACCAAACCCTCCGACCTCCTGAACCCCAAGGCCCAGGGTCTCGGCCTTGGAAGTCGGGTCTGCGCAGGGCCCCTCACACCTGCTCGCGTCCCCCTGCAGTGATGTCGAGCACCCGAAGGTGACAAGCCCAGGGTCCCCGAGAGCAGAGTGTGGGGGAGCGAGCTTGACAGGCGGAGGCCCCAGGAGGAGCTCCCGCCGGCGGGCACGACACCCTCACCCCGCAGCCCACCTCCCGGGGGTCTCCTCGCCCCACCCCGCCCCACCCCTCCGGAGACCCTCAGCAGCGCCCGGAAGGCGGGCGGGTGGGCTCTGGGCTCTGGGCTCTGGGCGGGCTCTGGCCGCCCTGCCCCGCCCTCACTCTCCTGTCTACGCTGCAGACAAAGACCATTTCACCACAGAAGAGGGCCCCCTGCCCCCCAGACACAAAGAACCTCCTAGGGTGAACGCAGGCTCTGGAGACGAACTCCAGGGTCACCACGTCCCCTCACGGCTCACGCAAGATGCGTGGCCCTACCTACGGCCCTGGAGGCCCAGAGGCAGGGCTCTGACTCAGGAAAGGAGACAGCGGCCCGGGTTCAGGAAGGTCGGGGTGGAGGCGAGGGGGAGGTTCAGGCTCTTTTTCTACAAGAGAAGCCAAAGGCAATGAGGTTCTGGAGCATCCTTACAGGGCACTTGGAAGGCTGGGGGCCCCCCATCTCTTCAAGTTACACAAAGCCCTGAGACACTCCGTCCGTGGGCACCTGGCCTCACCAGGAGTGGGAGGGCCACGGGCAGGGGCCTCAGAAACCTCCAGAGGACTAACCCTGGCAGGAGGTTGGGAGGGGCCTTGGGGCAGAGCGCGCCGGAAAGGAGGTGGACGTGTGCAGGGCAGCGAGCCCCGAGGCCCTCCCGTGTCTCCTGACACCGAGGCACCCACCCTACAGTCTGTGCCAGGCCTGGGGCCGACTCCTGGGCAGGGTCCCTGGGGCAGGGCCCTTCACACACGTGCAGAGTGCCCGTTGGAGGGGACCCTGCGGGCAGGGGCGGCCAGGAAGGAACCCCGCATCCAGGCCCTGATTCCAGCCCCTGCTTCTCACAGGGGGTGCTGCAGAAACACCCTTCCCAGGGGGGCGCCATCCGCTCAGCTGCAGGACCAGGGCCCTGTCCCAGAGATTTAAACGCAAGCTTATTCCTGGAAACCGTTCAAAACTAATGAAGCACTCTGCAGGCTGGCTTTTACCTCCAGATTCCAGTAACACCCAGGCTGTAAATCGCTGGCCGTTAGGACGCATCCCTTTTGTTTTCAGGAATGTTAAAGGGTCACTGCCAAGCACTCTGCACCCCAGATTTATGGACTTTTAGGGGCAAAAGTTTCTTTTCTGTCTTCATCAATTCAGAGAGGTGTTTAAAGAGGAGATTCTCCCCTACCCCCATCCCCACCTGCTCCGCCAAGGGCCTCAGTGGCAGAGGGGACCCTGCCAGGCTCAAGCTGGGATGGGACGGGATGGGGAGGGGCAGAGGTGGCTACCAGGCCCGGACCCACCGGCACGGCACCCTCCTGGGAGACAGAGGTGCAGTTTCCAAGAGAAGAGCCCTGCCCCCCCAACTCCCCGCCAGAGGCCAGGGCTTCGGTCTGGTGTTCTCCTCCCAGAGCCGCCTTCCAGGGAGGCATCTGGTTCCTTATGATATCTCCACAGCAGCGGCAGCCTTGTGGCCTGTACCTGATTTCACCTTATGAGTCAATTCCTTGAGGGTAAAGGCTCAGATGGACTACGCCCAGCAGGAATCTGAAACTTCTTGGTGCTCGACTGAGAGCAGGGCGTGTATCCCAGTAAATGCTGAGCTGAGGGCAGGTGGGCAGATGGCTGGCTGGCTGGATAGGCGGATAGTGGGTGGATGGATAGATGGATGAATGGATGGTGGATGGATGGTGGATGGATGGATGGATGGATGGACAGATGGATGGATGGTAGGTGGGCAGGTGGATGGATGGATAGGTGGATAGATGGCTGGCTGGCTGGCTGGGTGTGTGGGTAGGTGGGCAGGTGGATGGATGGATGGATAGATGGCTGGCTGGCTGGCTGGCTGGGTGGATAAGATGGGCAGGTGGACGCGTGAGCAGGCAGGAGGATAGACAGATTAAATCATAAACACACCATCCGGGATGGCCCTAAAAGTAGGCCATGGCCCTATCCTTCCCACTGGAAGCTGCGAGCCCCGTGAGCAGCCAACCTCAGCCTGCATCTGTGGGGCCACAGCTGAGCCAGACTCGGGCCTGTGCCCCAGCGCCTGGCAGAGGGCCTCACGGCACGAGGAGGCTCATGTTCAGTCGGCACCGTTACGGATCAAACTGAGCAAATGACTGCAAACACATCCTGAGGCGGGTGACCGGTGACACGATGAGGGCCCCGCGCCCGGGGGTGGGGGTCTCAACCCCAGGCCCTCCAGCTCAGCACCCACTCAGGGCTGCCACTTGGCTGCTCATCAGGAGAGGTGTGTTTTTCGGGTGGGGGGGTGTGTCGCGTTCTCCTGGGACCACCGCACTGAGAACCATGTGGCAGGTGGCCCGCCAGGCCCAGGCCCGGACCAGCAACACTGACACGTCCAGGAGCCCCGGGGCCCCCATGTCCACTGGCTGGACTGCAGGGGAGGGCAGGTCGGGCAGGGGCTGCTCCCCAGGGCCTGGCCCACGCCAGGGTCGCTTCCAGGTGAAGAGCCTGAAGCCCCATCCCCACCTCTGAGCCCCCCAGCCCTGAGCCCACAACCGGGGAGACCCAGCTTAGAACAAGTGGAGCCAACCGGCCACCAGGGAAGCAGCAGCAATCCCACACACTCAGCACCTAAGCCAGCTGGTTATTTCCACTGATTCCTAAATATACGCGCTCAACTTCTGGTCAAGTTACGTCCAGGCTCCCGCGGAGGAGAAACCACATCAAGTCGCTGGGCTTGGTTGAGGGCCTTGCTGTCCCCTGCCCCCCGTCTCCAACGTGACCGAGCCGTCCCCTGAGAGTGACTGTAATGCAGATGGAATCGCAGATGGGTATTTAGGAGTGCGCATCTAATCAAGAGTGATCAGGGCCCAGGAGGTGCCGCGCCGTCTGCCTCTGACAGGTTCCCAGGCTGGCGTGCCCGCCCGGCAGGAATGAGGGTTATGGCAATGTGGCTGTCTAAAGACATAAAGCCGGGCACCGAGAGCCCAGCGCCCCCCCCGACACCTGAGCCGGGCACCGAGAGCCCAGCGCCCCCCCGACACCTGAGCCGGGCACCGAGAGCCCAGCGCCCCCCTGACACCTGAGCCGGGCACCGAGAGCCCAGCGCCCCCCCGACACCTGAGCACCAGGGTACGCGCTGGCTAAGCAGCATCGTGAGAGCCCACGCCAGTATGACCCTGCTGGGAAGCTCCCTCCTCCGAAGGAGCTGAGGGTGGTGCAGGGGGTCTATGGACAGAGGCTGCCCGTTGCCCTGAGACCCTGGGGCAGGTGCTTCACCCCTGACACTGTGGGTCACTGGGACCCCATCTTGTGTACAAGACAGATGGAGACCCTGCCACGGCAGGGATGTAGGTGCTCGGGGCCTCAGTGCCTGAGCTACGGGGGTCCCGGGTGTGTCACCCAGAAATGGTGTGTGGGAGCTGTGGGCACACGCAGTACCCACGCCAGCGCCAAGCGTGTCCTCCAAGAGGCTCCACGCGCAACCCCTGCCCCAGACACTCGCCTGGCAGCTATGCAGGGGAGCGGCCTTTGTAGGCCTGAGCCCAGGGGTGGCCCAGTGTGGACACAGCAGTGACACGCGTGAGGTCAACTTCTGGCAAAGACTCGGTGGGGCACTCACTCACCTTCCAGGCCAAGGGGCCCAGATCCAGGCTGGACCACCAGGTGAGACGCCCACAGACTCCAGAGCCGGCCGCCTGTGTGTCCTGGGCTCCCGCCAAACAGGCAGCTGGAAGGCACCTGGTGGGCCACTAACACGGAGGGGCTCCCCAAGGAGGTGGACGAGAAGAGGCGGCACCTGGAGCCCCCACCCCTCAAGCCCAGGGGACGGCGTGCCCAGGGGAGGGGCTGCAGATGTACAATACTCGCAGCCTCTCCGGGAAAACACACCCACGTCACGCCCGGCGGCAGGCACCACTGCCCTGCAAGGCTGTGCGTCCTCAGTGAGAACCTGCAGAGCACACGGCCAGCATGGGGCAGGCTCAGGTCCATCCTCTGCTGCTTTCACAGGCTGCGACCCTGGGCAGCTCTGCCTCGCTAAGGAAGAGGGCTGGGGGTGACCCTGCCATGCTCTGCTTCCCAGCTCCTCGACTAGGATGGGGTTCACATGTGGTGTCTTGAGGCTCCCAAGGGATGAGGACGCCCCATCCCTCAGACCAAGACGCTGAGCCCCAGACAGGGTCAGGATCTGCTCCTGGCTATGAGGGTCGCTGGCAACTGGAGGCGCTCAGCGGGGAGGGGTCCCCGCTTCGCGCGCAGAGCATGAGGCTGGGGGCATCCCAGCTCTCGCAGACGGAGCCCCAGGAAAGCCTGCCCGAGTGAAGCAGGAAAGACAGGGCTGTGGTGGGGCCCGCGGCTCCCTGGTAAGGGGCAGAGGGGCCCCGTCTGTCTGCTGTGGGGGTCCGGTGTCCGCCAAGCCCCCGTGTCCCATCCGCTGGCCCCTCGGCCCCGCCTGCCCGGCAGAGGATGGGATGCACCAAACGAGGGGAGAGCAAATATCTTCTCTTTGCATGAGGAATTAAAAAGATCAATGCAACTTCTGTGAGCTCTGTCTCAAAAAACAAACACCCCAAAATTGAATCGAGAAATCCTGCCGTGTTTGCCCTGAAAATCCGCAAACTAATTAGGGTAACAAAAGGAAAGTTCCGCACAGATCAAGGGCTTTTAGCATTGAAAGTGGACGGCAAGGCAGATTTCTTCGAGTGCTTCCATCTCGTTTCATCTTCTCTCTATTATTTATGAGGCTCAAGGGGTGAGGCCTTGGTGAGCCCAGGACCCTGTGGCCAAGCTTGTTACCTTCGTGCTGAACCTGCTGCCCGGGGCTGGGATGGGTGAGCCAGGCCTGCAGGGCTCGGGACAAGGGGTGGTGGGAGCATGCCCTGTGTCGTCACCTCGCCTGGACCCTGGCAGCCCCCAGTCCAGGGCCCAGGGGTGCTGGATGGTGCCCACACCTTGCCCGTCTCTGAGCTCCTCTCGGGTCCTGGTCCCGAGGAGGGTGAGGGTAAGTGGCCTCTTGGAGTCACATGGGGCTGTGGCCAAGGGTCGAGCCCAGGGCTCCTGAGTCCCTGGTTCTCTATGCCCAAGCCTCTGGGTGCCAGGCCCAGGGCTCCTGAGTCACCAGGCTCTCTGTGCCCAAGCCTCTGGGTGCCAGGCCCAGGGCTCCTGAGTCACCAGGCTCTCTGTGCCCAAGCCTCTGGGTGCCAGCAGGTGCGTGCACAGCCTCATCCCCCAAGGGTCTCCTGCCACCAACTGGAGCCTCCCAGGAAGGGCCTGGGGTGGGGCCTGGGCCACAGCAGGCCCAGACAGGGCAGTCACAGCCGGGAGCCCCAGGAAGTTGGCATCCAAGCCCTGCGGTTCCTTCACTTCTCTGAGCCTCGTTTTCCAGCCTGGAAGTGGGGGCCAGAGGCCCCCCAAGCCACTCGCTCCTCCTCCCCTGCCCAGGTCCTGTTGTGCCCACTCCGCCGGTGACCCGGGCAGCCCAAACCCGCCCCCACCCACCTCTCCGCTACCCGCTCTGCGGCCTCGGAGGCAGGCTGGCTGGAGCCCGCTCCCCTCCAGGCGGCATCCCCCGACCCAACACAGAGCCCGGGGACCCGGGGTGCATGACGGTCACATGGGAACCAGTGCAGAGTTAGATGAGCAGAGAGGACCCAGAGCCGCCACGAGGCAGAGGGGCTCCTTCCACAAAGGCGGCTGGAGCTGGGGACCATTAACCCCGGGCCGGCAGGCGGGTGGGCGGGACGTGCTCTCCCGGCCATCAATAGCGATGTCGTTTCTTCCCGCCCCAGGTTTACCGGGAGCACCACGCACCTTGCGGCCTCTGCAGCCCACGCGAGTGGCCGCTGAGGCTACGGGGTCAGCGCCCTCCCTCCAAGTTCTGCCACCTGACAACCCTGAATCAGACCTGCCCGCGGCCAGGAAGCCTTCCAAGGATCCGGGGCCCGCCAGCACGTCCACGAAGGCCCACCCAGGCCTGGGCGGTCTTGTCTCCACGCAGATGCGTTCGGGCGTCCGTGCGAGGCGGCAAGATGGAACGCGTGACGGCTGAGGGGGCTGCGAGGGAGACGTTTTAATAAGGCCCAAGATGTAATTACATTACTTCAGGGACTGAACAGATGAGCTTCTCCAAGTCTATCTGCCTTAGATATCAAACACCATTAATGAGATAATAAGGGCCTTTCAATTAATGATTTGAATGGTGGGTGTAATTTTTTCTTTAATGGCAAGACTAATTCACAGCAGAAATGAGCAGGGAGAGAGACCCTGGCAGAAGCCGCTGCTCTGGGCCGCCCTCCACTCACCTGCAGGGCAGGCTGGTCCTGACGGAGGCTGGACTGGGAACCCGCTGGAACCAGTGGGCAGACCCGGGGATGCGGGCATCCAGCCCCGAGGGAAAGGGCATCCCTGCTGGGCTTGCAGCGTCACCCTCCACCCAGAGAAAGGAAGGGAGGAGGGCGAGGAGGGGACAGGCAGGAGGGGGAGGGAGCACTCGCCAGTGCTCCAGCGGGTCCCAGGAGCAGCCCTCCCAGGACACCGGACTCCCTCCCCAGCAGATCCCGACTCTGCCCCTGGGGGCGGCTGAGCTGGACACCAAAGCCCACGGCGCGGCAGGCCCTTCTATCTGCCAGGCCGACTCTGGGGCCTGTCTCACACTCAGGCTCTGGGGCCTGGGGCCCCCAAGCTGCCCTCGGCAGAAGGGTTCACAACCTGCCTGGTCCCCAACTGGGCACTTTCAGAGATGCCGCGTGACAAACAATTACAACGTGGCCAAGCTTCACATTAAATATACCTTTCCATATGCAGACACAAAAGGATTTTTCAAATTTCACGTTGAGGTCATTTCACGGCCAGGAATTCATCAACCGCGGCTAAGAAGTCCTGGTGTGTGCCAGGGACTATGGGGAAGTGACAAATTCCCACCCACGAGGATGCTCAAACATCATCACCTTCATACAAAGGTGAAGCTGAACAGGTAATGAAATGAGCAGGATGTTACAGACGTCATCTAAATGACCGTGGGGTCACCGGCCCAGCGAGAGGGCAGGGGCATCAGGCAGGTGGGACGGGATGCCGGCGGCAGGGTCCAGGCGCTGGACTTCCGGAGAAGCTGCCGCTTCTGATAAACCGTACGGGGACGACTCCGTGACGAGTTCAGAGAGAACTGGGCGACGCGGCCGCTCAGTCCAGGGAAAGCAGCCCATGTCCAGGGATGACGGAAGGGGACCTACTGAACCCATGAGCGGCTCCCGCTGCCCCGGGGAGCAGTGCGGCGGGGCTGCCGTCTGCCCAGGACGCTGGGGCCCCGGGGCCCAGGGAGAAGCACAGAGGCCCCACTCCCCTTGCTGCTTGGGGGGTCGCTGTGCAAACCAATCAAGAAACAGCAATTTGGAAAGACAGGCAGACACACAGAACAACACTAACAACAACACCCGCAGATCCAAAGTGCTGCCCGTCCCGCGGGAAGGGGCGGGGAGAGGGAGCGGCTTGCTTTCGGTAAAAAGGCTTTTCGAACTTTCTGGGTTTTAATATATATACACAAATAAAGAGAGTTGGACTGTGAAGAAGGCTGAGCGCCGAAGAATCGATGCTTTTGAACTGTGGTGTTGGAGAAGACTCTTGAGAGTCCCTTGTACTGCAAGGAGATCCAACCAGTCCATTCTGAAGATCAGCCCTGGGATTTCTTTGGAGGGAATGATGCTGAAGCTGAAACTCCAGTACTTTGGCCACCTCATGTGAAGAGTTGACTCATTGGAAAAGACTCTGATGCTGGGAGGGATTGGGGGCAGGAGGAGAAGGGGATGACAGAGGGCTGGATGGCATCACTGACTCGATGGACGTGAGTCTGAGTGAACTCCGGGAGATGGTGATGGACAGGGAGGCCTGGTGTGCTGCAATTCATGGGGTTGCGAAGAGTTGGACACGACTGAGCAACTGAACTGAACTGAACTGATAAATAAATAGCTTTAACAATTTTTTTTTTAATTTTGCAGAATGGGATTGGGGTGAGAATACACGGGGACAGTGCTGACCCCATAACACTCCCCCTTCTTGAAGACCCTCTACTGACCCTCATCCACGAGTTGATGGGAATGGCCGGCCCAGAAGGGAAACTGCTGGACGGACCAGCAAGAGTCCTTGGGGTCCTGGGACCTCCTTAACGTCCATGAGTAACTAAGAAGCCAGCAGCGACTCATCTCAGCTCTTAGATCATGGGCGTGCGGGGGCTGGGGTCACTGGGACCTCTCAGAGCAGGGCGCCGCCGGCCCTGCAGAGCCTGAGGATCACCAGCAGGGCGTGCCTGTACTCACCCTGGCAGAATTGCAGGGGAGAAAGGACAGAGTCAGGCCCTGGGGAGCGCGTGTGGCCCGCCCGCTCCGGCCGTCCGCACAGGGAGGTGCACCTGCATGCTCAGCTCGGGGCCGGGGGGACCTGGTGACCAGCGGGCACAGAGCCACACGCCAGTGCTCCAGGTGGCAGTTAGAGGCCTGGGAGCAGCCCCAAGGCCACCAGGCCTGGCCAGGTCCCGGGGGCTCAGGTTCCAGCGGCTCATCTCCCAGAGGGGGCGGAGCCCACAGCAGAGCGGGCTGATTCAACAGGAGCACAGCTGTGTCTGCAGACGGTCCTGGACAGAATCGACTTTCCGCAGCCCACCGCTCACTCTCATTGCTGTTCTTCACACGCCACCCGGGAGACAACCCCAGCACACAGCCCGCCACGAGGGGGAGACACACGCCTCCCGGGAGACGACCCCAGAGCACAGCCCCCCACGAAGGGGGGACACACGCCTCCCGGGAGACAACCCCAGCGCACAGCCCCCTGGGAGGGTGGGGGCAGGAGCCCAGGGGCAGGGGAGGGACAGCCGAGGCGACAAGGCCCCCGCCCCCCCGGGGGGCTGCCCTCGGGAAGACAGCACCAGGAGGTGGGGTGGCAGGGTGGGCAGGCAGGCCTCCAGGAGGACCACTCAGGTCAGCGGTCCAGGCTTCCCTCCACGTGGGGCAGGGGCTGGCAGCGGCGAGAGTGTCCTGTCCCAAAGGGAGCGCCCTCAGGCACCTTCCACAGCCAGGCGCGCGGTCGGCAAGGCCAGCACGTGCACGGTCACCCTCTCTGAGGCCCGGCCCCTCCCCTGGCGCCGAGACAGTGCTGTCGAGGCCACTCGAGTTACTTCAGCGGCCCACAGGGAGGGCGTGGCCTCCATCAAACATGCTCGGTGCCACCGCCCCCGACAGCGACGAGCTGCTCGGCCACGGCAGGAAGCCAGGCGCTGAGGCCATGGCCACCACGGTGCTCAGGGACCCAGGCCGGCTCCACGCGCAGCCACTGGGTCCCTTCCTTCCTCCCAGGCAGGGTTCACAGCACCACAGAGAGCCTGCCGCTCTTCCAGGGGACAGACCCAACCTCAGCCTGTACGCCCGCGTCACCCTGGACCCAGCTGGCTCACTGGTAGGACCCCCTGCCCCCAAGCACCAGGCACGTCTCTTGGCACCAGATGCTGTAGCTGGCGGAGCTCTGATTCTGTGTGCCCAACACGGGCCCTGCCCTGCAGGCGTCCAGCTCCAGCCTGGAGGACAGGCCGGGCCCACCGGCCTCCCACAGGGCTTGGCCCAGCATGCCCGCAGCTCCCCAGTGTCATTCCCCTGTGGACGGACAGCTGGCCCAGGTCAGGCTCCCCTCTGCTGGGGGCAGAGCAGCCTCAGGGACAGGACTCCCTGCTGGAACCTCAGGGCAGCCACGGGCCAGGGCCCGACAGTGCAGAACTGACCGCTCCTGCCTTCCGCCGCCCGCCCGCCTGCCCGCGGGACGTGAGCCCACAGCTGTCGCCCTGCCACGCGCCCAGCACCGGGCAAGTCTTCACTCCTGAGCTCCACTGTCTCACCCGGGGCAGCTCGCGGCAGAGGTTCGGCATCCCTGGACCTCCCAGTCAAGACGGTGCCAGCAGCTGGCCCCACCCACGGCCACGCATCCCCTACCCCTGAACACGCGTGACCCAAGGGAGCACAGGACAGCAAGATGCACTTAAAGATCGCTCGTCAACTGATCCAATTTTGTCTTTAAAATGCCTTGAAACAATAAAGAGAGAGACAATTGATCTTCACGCTGGCATTTCCTGACATTTGGCGCATCAAGTGAACACAGGCCGAAACACAAAACCACGGAGCGTTAACCCGTGGAAGGCTGCTCAGCGGCAGAGAATCAGTGCTGTCCACCCTGCCCCGCGGCCGCTCCAACCACCCAGGAGAAGGGACCAGGCCGGGAGCTGATTAGTGCATCAGGGCCCGAGGGCACCGAGGCCAAGACGCAGGTGGACTCGTCCGGGAGGGGCTGGAGCCCCGAACGCAGGCGGGACAGAAGCAGTGAGCTGAGACGCAGCACGTGGACATCCCGCCACACGGCAGGCGCCTCCGTTTCCACCAGGAGGTGGGACGCGCTGGACGACAGGGCCCTGGGGGACAGAGGGCGGGAATCCTTCCGGAACCTTCCCGTTGAGTCCGCCCCCTGGCTTCAGGGCAGAGGGAAGGGCTTCGGGGGGCGGGGGGCAAAGGCGGGTGGGGCACCCCGTCATTCCGTCTCAGGCTCATATGATCAGCGCCCACCCTGACCCGCACACTCAGCCCCACCCTCACCAACGCACTCCCCTTTCGGAACAGGCGGGTACCCGACCCGTGAATCCTCCGTTTCCTACCATCTCCGGCGAAGGCCCTGTCCACCCTGGCCCGCCTGCCCCCATGGGGGTAAGGAGTCCTGAGACAGAAGCACAGGGAGGGCCCGGGGCAGGGGGCAGTGGGGACATCAGAGCAGACAGATGACCCCCACGGGCACCGTCCTTGCCCGTCCCCACTCAGGCCCCGCTGAGCAGCAGTCACAGGGGACGAAAAGAGCCTAGGCAAGCAGAAGCCCCAACGCCAGGCCCTCCCACAGCCAGGACGTGGGGCGCGGGGATGCAGCGGCCACCACGCACGCACTGAGCCCCCGCGGGCCGACTGGGGTTTGCAGACGGGGCCCTGCCCTCGTTCACAGCCTCCCGTAGCTGCAGTCACCACAAATGCACAGGAAGCCGTTTCTCCCCACGAGGCGGGTCACTCATCAACAGACACGCAGCCACTGATGACCTCACCCGAAACGTTTACAGACCTCGGAGCTCCCAAAGGCCCCACGGAGAAGGTCCATGATTTCCGTGGAAGCCCCGTGCTCTGTCCACCAAACGTTAATTGCTCTCCCCACTGAAGAAAAATGAGACCAGGATGCTGACGTTTTGTGCGCCTAAGGGATGTGCCCTCCTCTACGTTGAGAACCACGATGCCAGCTCCCATGTTGGGGAGCTTCCAAGGTCACAGAGCATCTCTGCTCCCACGCTGCTGGGTCACACACCCCAGAGACGGCCGGGCAGCAGGGACCACCCGCCTGGGTGCTTTGCCCCCGCGACCCGCCAACAGCAGGGCTAGGGCCACTCAGCCCTGCACAAGGGCTGCAGTCAGATCTCCAGCCCCGACCCCTCGTCCCTGAATGCCAAACGAAGCAGCCTGGGCTTCTGGGTAAAACAGAACGATCTTCTGGGGAAGCTCGCTGTCAGCTGCTTTATAAGCTGCGCTTATGACCCAGCTGAGGAGCCAGGCAGCGCCACTCCCAGCTCGCCCGCATGCCTGTGGGAGAGGAGGTGCACGCACGGGCACACAGCCGCTCCGGGCCTGAACCCCGACTCCCAAAGGCGGCTTCAGCCACGTGTGCTTGAGCGGGGGATGGTGGGGCCTAGGCCACCCACCCTCCCTGGGCCCCGAGTCCGACTCTGAAACACCCCACTGGGGCTGGGGCGAGCTCAGTGTGCCAGGCACACCTCCAGGGGACAAGACTGCACGTGGGGAGGCTCCTCCCCCAAAAGACCCTACAGAATCTGCTCAGAAAAAGGCAGGGGGAGGGGAGAATCGGGCCCTCGGCACGGGCTCAGACCTCCCTGGCTCTAGCGGGTGGGAGGCAGGGTGCAGGTGCGGGAGGAGGTGGTTCTGGACACCCTATGTGCGCAGCCAGTGGGCGGTGTGCAGGCAGAGGTGGGACGCGGTGCCCTGCTCGACAGATGGCACAGCGAGCTCCCAGAGCTCAGGGCAGGGGTGACATCCACTCTGCAAGGGACCTCCCTCCAGCCAGGGCACCCAGCAACCCTCTAGGACGTTCGTGGCACTGGACGCAACCAGACCGCTGGCCTGGGCCAACTTCACTGAGCTTCTGGGAACTGGACGCAGGAGCCACGCCCATGCCCCGCTCTGCAGGGCCCGCACCGCTGGGCCTTCCTCCTCAAGACACCCCCCCGGGAAATGACGAGTCCCCGGAGACGACACGCGGCAACCACGGATCTGCGCAGAGGGAGGCTCTTGGAGCCTTTTCCGGGGATTTCTGCTGCTGGACGCCCGGGCTGCCTCCTGTGGACGCAGAGTCATTTTCCTGAAATGTCACAACTCCACACACGATTGCCCTGTGCCCACCAGAGCCTCAAAGGTGCTTTATTTAATTTGTTTTCTCTTCTCCTTGCCTTTCCCACTTAGTTCAATTCCCCACATCACACAGCGTTCACAGCCTGGCCCCCATCCATCCCCACGACAGCCAGGCCTGAGTCTGATCCGAGATCAGGGGAGAGCGACTCTCGCCACTCCTCAGAGTTGTGGCCACGCCAACTGCCAGGCTGTGCCGGTTCCCTGGCCCCGGTGAACCTCGAGGTCAGTGAGCAGGGCCCTGAGAGGCTGCAAAAAGTCCCCACCAGCCGCCCAAGTGGCGCCCTCCAGTCCTAACAGGCCAGGAGGGGCAGATGCTGTCCCGCTGGGCACCTCCTCCTGCGCAGCTCAGGGGCCCCCGCCTCCAGGGCAGCTCCTGGCGGCCTCGGGCCCTGGCAGCACCGCCTCCGTTTGGGAAGCAGATGGCACAAATGGCGGGCAGAGGGGCAAGGCCCCTGTGTGAGGTCACTCTGTGGTTTCAGGCCCCTGTCCCCAGCCGGAACTCAGCCATCTATCAGGCCCGCAAGGCTCAGTGACCGCCCAGCACTGGGGTCTAGAGCTATCCCCGGGACGGGCCTTGAGCTCAGGCACTCTCGAGCACTCTCACGGCCCCTGGCTCTTTCCTACCTGCCTCCCCGCACCAGGCGGGCCCCCAGGGGAGCAGCAAGGGAGCAACATTTGCCTGGGGCCTCCCGGAACCATTCCCCAGCCAGAGGTCCCAGCGAAACAGAGGCAGGAAACCTGTGACGGCATCAGCCAGGGACCCGGGCCCCTGCGTCACCTGTCCACGAGGTGAGCGCTGGCGGGGCGCGGGGTTGGACGCTGGCCGCCACCGCCAGGGAAGCCAGGCCTTCTCCCTTTATGTGAATGGTCCGGCTGGCCAGCAGGCTCTCCTGTGCCTGTGTGGACGGTGGCCCCTGAGGAGCCCAGACCCACCGCCTGCATCCACTCCCCGCACTCGGTCACCTGGCCCAGCGCCTGCCTCTCTCTGCACCTCCACATGCCCGAGCAGAGCGGGGGGAAAATGACCTTGTTCTCCTGCTGCCCACCTGGAGGCAGGGCAGGCTGGGCCCCGGGTTCTGCGGGCCGGGCAGAGGCCCTCCCTGCCCAGTATCTCCCAGTGGCCAGGATGGAAGGCCTGGGCAGTCAGGGGGGCTGGCCGGGTCCTCCCCACAGCCCCCGGCGGGACGAGCAAGGCCCGTGGGGTGGGACAAGCAGGGGGCTGAGGGACCACAGGCCAGCCGGCTGCTGTCACCACGCCGCCACCCAGGAGGCAGGGCCTCCTTCCCTCCCTCAGCGGGAAGAAGAGCGGCTCGAGGAGGTTAAGGGGCCAGGGGGCGCAAAGCCTGACCACGGGCCTCCTCACCGCACCCGCGATGGCCCGGGCCCCCCGGGGGCAACGCCGCGCACATTACACGGGCACATGTGGGGTGAAGACGGGCAGGCACTCAGCCCGCCTGGAGCCCCTGGGTCGGGCAAGCACAGAGCCTCTGAGGAACGGGGACTCAGCAGCTGCGGGAACGTGGGTCAGAGAGGCTAAGACACCAGCCCGGGGTCGCACAGTGCCCGGGTGCCCGGCAGCCAGGCTGTCTGATGGTGTGCCTGCCCCTTCCCTAACGCCCCACTCCCCACAGCCATCATGAAGCTCCCAGGGGCCCCCAGGCCACTGTGACGGGAACGCACACCAGCGGCCCAGGTGTCAGCAAGCTTAGCAAGCTGGTGTCGACAGAGCCCAGGCCCCCCGTGACCTACGCCCCCGGCCGCGGGGTCTCAGCCTGCAGGTCAGCGCTGACCACGGGCGGCGCGTCTCAAAGCTTCTCCGCAAACGACCCCGAGAACTAAAGCTAACTCCCTTCTCTCCCCAGGCAGGGGATCACACCTGGGGCCTTCTTGAAAAGACATTTACTTACTTGAAAATCTCTTTCTTCTAGTATTTCTTTCCTCCATCTCACGAGAAAAGCAGCACACACGTACAGGTGGAAATTGGCGAAGCCCTCAGGTTCCGACTGCAAGACAGAACAGAGGAGAAGGTCAGGGTGCGGCCCCCACAGGCCGGCCGGGAACACAGAGCTGGCCAGCCGGCGCGCCGGTACGCAAGGCCTTCGCTCCTGACTCTCGTCTCATTAAAACAAAGACGGTTTTCTCTGATCTGGCGGCCAGCCACAGCGGACGTGCAGGGCAAGCAGGCCCCGTGGCTTTCCTGCACGGATGACGGGCAGCGATGATAGAAGGCCAGTCTCAGGGGCCCCCACTCCACACAGCCCCGTGGGAGGGGGGCCCCCGCTTTCCCCACAGAGGCTGATTTCTTGGCCCCGGCCGGGAGGCAGGCAGCAGAGCAGGCACCCCGCCCGGGCACTGCCTGGCCACGACGCTGACCGCAAGTGTGGACGGCAGGAACGCTGCAAGCCCCTCCTCGGCCGCTGCCTCAGTTCAGACAAACGCCACCCACGTTCGCAGCTAGGGTGCCCAGGGTGCCCCCTGCACTGCGGTGCCATGGCGGCGCGACAGGTGCAAGAGGCTGCTAACAGTTCACTAAGTAAAAAAATTAAATCCGCATAAGATGGCGACACCCTCTGGAAAAAAAATACTAGGTGAGGAAGAAGGATGGGAAACACCAGGGGCACTCAGGGAGGGGCTGGTGTGTTAAATACAGCGCTCAGTCACCTAACGTGACATTCAAACAGAGACCCAAAGAAGGCCATCCGTGCAGACATCGGGGTGGGGGAGGAAGGCAAAGGCCCTGAGGCTCGAGGCTGCCCGGCAGGTTCCAGACACAGCGAGGAGGTCAGGGCGGCTGTCCTGGGCCTCATTCCCCAAGGTCCTGGGCCACACTACCTGGTAGGAAACAAGCTCCTCTTTCCGGCTGCTTCTGTGATACCCTGTTTGTCTTGGATGTTACACATTTTCCTTGTAATATTTATTCTGCTAGAGCTATTCTGAGCGTGGGGAGCTTCCATCAGTTGTGGAAAACCGTCACCCATGCAGCCAGGCAGACATCCACTGCATCCCCCTCCAGCTCTCTGTGTTTCCTCAGAACCTTGCTGCGGTGGGGGTGAGGCCTTTTCCGTGTTCTCCACTTCACTCAACCTCTCTGCTCACAAGCTCCACCCCTCGTCTCTCCAGGAGACGCACTTTCTTCCACTCTGTCTTCCAGTTCACTGGTCATCTCTTCAGCTGGATCACAACTCCTGTCCGACTCATCTGTCACATTTGAAACTTGCGTGGCTTCTCAGGCCGGCTTTGTAAATTGTGAGTTTCCCTCTCCTCCTCCTTTCTCACTCACTGTGTTCCTTTTTCATCACTTTGAACATGTTGAACTTGTTTTCCAGCACATCACAGGTAACTCTGAACTCTGCGGTCTCTGTGGCTCTCTTTCTGCGGCCTGTTCTCTCTGCTGAGTCTCACTCTTGGTAGCCTGCCTCCTCGGATGTTAGGGATTCCCCCTCTCGGAGCTTGTGTGTGATGAAATAAATTTACTGTTAAGGCAGGACAAAAAGTGTCTGACACAAACCCCTCTCTGCCTGGGCCACTGCTCCTCGCCGGCGTGCACTGTGCCCCGACCCGTGAAGCAGACCCCCAGGAGACACGGGCCTCCTGCTCCCCCCAAGAGCAGCTCTCCCCCGGCGCCAGCAAGGCGAGACAGCAAGCCTTAACCCTGTGGGGCTCAGGGTGACCTACCGCTTGCCTCGTACGTGCAGATCTGGAGTAGGCAAACTGTCAATCTGCCATCTGATGTGGAACTCCTTCTCACGAATATCTACTAAGATATACCTGTGCTTTAGCTTCTAATGGGAGGAACAGTCCTCAGAGCTTTCTGAAAGACTGTCTCCCAGGTTATTATCTTCAGGTTGACCTGAATAAAAGGCATGTTAAGTTGCTTCAGTCATGTCTGACTTTGCGACCCCATGGACTGTAGCCCACCAGGCTCCTCTGTCCGTGGCAAGAATACTGGAGTGGGCTGCCATATCCTCCTCCAGGGGATCTTCCCGACCCAGGGACCAAACCCTCATCCCTTATGCCTTCCTGCATTGGCAGGTGGGTTCTTTGCCACGAGCGCCACCTGGGAAGCCCCTTTTTTCTCAGATTGACTATTCACTCGTTTTTTTGTTGACATGTTCTTTGGAACTTCTATCTGTTGGAAGTCTTCGAGATGTGTATCGAAACTGTTTTTCTTTAGGAGGGAAAAAAAAAATTCGTATTTCCTTCTGCCAGAAGCCAAAAGCCCTCGCTATTATCCCAAGACCGGCTTCAACTAAACCTTCAGCCTGAAATACTGTAGACGAGTGAGCAAAATGAACTGGGACTGCAAATCCGTGTGAGTGCAGGGCTGCGCTCGGAGGTCCTGAAGGGAGGTGCTTTCCTTCCTTCTTCCCTAACGACCACGGCCGCGGCCGACAAAGGCGAGCGGCAGCAGCTGCTCGGGCCCTGGACGGGCTCCAGATGAGTCTCCTGCCGGGGGCTCCCCGCCACCAGGCGAAGGCCTGGGAATGACCTGCCAGGTGCCAGCCCCTCACTCGGCGTTCAGGAGGGTGGACTGCAGAGTCTGCGTCCCGTAACACGGGTCCCCAGCCCCGGACTTGGGTCTGTACCTTCAGTCAGCGGCGGCTCTAGGTTCCCGTGTGCAATGAACGCCACGTGCTTGCATCACCCCAGAGCCATCCATCTGGGCCGTGGAAAAATCGTCTTCCACGACGTCAGTCCCCAGTGCCAACACGGTGGGGAACTGCTGCCACGATGTTCCCGAGCTGGCGAGCAGAGCGCAGCCTGAGCCACGCGTTCACGGGAACACCGCGTTCGGGGAAAACGGAGGTTTACAGCTTCACTTAAGTGGATTGTTTGTCTTCAATGACTTGGTAAATTACACTAAAATAGCAATTTAATAAATAAAAATTTCACATCCTAATGGAAAGTGGGCTTCTGCTTTAATGAAGCTTAACCTGGACAATAAATATCACCATCAGCTGCCCGGAGCGGGAGAGGCGAGGAGGCAGCACGTCACACAGCCCACGGCTGGGGCCCCCTCAGAACAGGGGGTCTCCATCATCTTCGGGATCCAGCACCTACAATCGGGGCCTTCCCGACTGGTGTGAAATCAGCCAAGTGGACCGGCCATTTAACAACAAGCCCGGGGGATGCGGGAGCACGCGGCACTCTCCAGGGACCAAGGACATACCCCCGGGAAGCCCCCAGGGCAGGGCTCTCAATGACCACAGTGGGCATCCCCAGCGCCCGCCCCGGGAGCCACAGCGCAGGGGCCATTTCAGAGCCGGTTCTGGGGAGGGTCTGCCCCGGTCCAGGCCTTCCAGCTGCCACGCACTGGTCCAGGCTGCAAACCCTCCTCTTCCACCTCCCCAGGCTCCAGACAACTTGGGAGGAGACAGAAGCCAGGGAACTGGCAAGGCTGCTCAGCAGGAGACGGGACCCACAAGTAGGCCTCGTGAGTGGGAGCTTATGCTGGGATAGGAGGGGCAAAGACGCCACCTTCTCATTTCCTCCTGCAGCCCCAGGGAGAGGCGGACGGGGTGGTGGGGAGTGCCTGCCACAGTCTCAGCCCCCCGTCCCTGTGATCCCGCCACTGTTTGGCTGGAAACCTCCCCCTGTCGGAGATCCGGAGGAAACGGCCCCTCAAGGCATCCAGGGCCCCATCCCACTGGCCAGCGTCCGCCCCAGCTGATCCTCCCTGCCGGCCTGTCCCTGCGCCTGCCACCTGCACCCACAGCCACAGCCCTGGGCCCAGAACCAGCACTCAGGAAAAACTCCTGCGAGCCCAGGTGGCTTCAGAAACCAGGTGAGCCTGGTCTGGACAGTCCTGTCCAAGCCTGGGCTCTGCTCCCGGGGCCCAACTCAACTGGCCCACAGGCAGGGGAGGAGGCCGAGGCGTGGAGGAGGGGAAGGACGTCCGCTGGGACAAGGGCAGAGCTCACTGGTCGACAGGAAGTGCCCCCAACCCGCACGCCATTCCTCCCTGCGGTGGAGGCCACGCTCCAGCCTCCTCGGGCCGCCAGGTGGTCTGCAGAGCACACACTCCAACCCTTTAACAAGCAGGTCAGGGATATTTTCCTCAGGATTCTGATGCTTCTGGTTAATACAACGAGAGAACATTCTGGCAAATCATGTTTCAGATCACTTCAGTGTCACTTGTCTTACTCGCTAATTAAGAAAACGGAGCAGCGCTGATAAGATAGCCAGGGCCAGACGGGATCACACCGCCAGGGGCTCCCGTGAGCGCCACGAAATTCCTGCTTTCTCTTTCACACTTTACCCTGCAAGCCTCACGCATAGAGAAAGTGGCCGGGTTTCTGCTGCTCAGCACCAGGGTGGCGGGGGCTCAGACCACATGCCGCTGGTGACGTCGGGCCGGCAGAACGGCCACAAGGGAGGCCAGGGCTGCGGCTGGGGGGGCAGTGCGCTGTCCATCACCTCTGTGAAAAACAAGCCTGGAAGCAGTCTCCTACCAAATGTTCACCCTCGGAATTCTGAGGCCGGGGAATTCTGGAGGTCAAGGAGAAATACTGCTCCTATAGCAAACACCACATTTAAAAACCATAAACCTCTCTAAGCTGAGGAAAAGACAATTCACAGAAGATCCCAGACGCACTTGGAAATGACCACGTCAGAGCCCCATTCCCATTCTAATCGGATCAGACATCCAAAATCTAATGCTAATGTGGACATCTGTCTTTGGCAGACAAGGGTGGGCAGACCAGCTGGGGAAGAAAGGATTATTTGATAAATGATACTGAAATAGCTGGCTATCCATAAGGAGAGAGTAAAATTAGATCCCTACCTCATGCCATAAGCCCCAATTCAAAGTGGATTACAAAGCAGCCTGCAAAGGCAAACACCTTAAGAACATAAGCATCAATTTAAAAAAAAAACAAAAAAAAAAACAGTAAATTTGACAACAGAAAGTTACAACTTCCGTGTGACAAAGGCGCTGGAATTGCGGTAAAGGTGCATGTCACAGACGCGCAAACCCCATCTGCAGCGCACGCATGACTGACAAAGGACAGGAGCCGCAGCGTGCGTCTTTTTATCAAATCCCCCGATGAGACAGAAGAGGACAGGCTACCTGGTAAGGAAAGCGGGCCAAGGATGTGCACACCCTTGCGTGGTCAGTGAAAACAGGACAAGCTGCTCACACTCACGGGTAAGCAGGGATGTAGAGAGCAAGGTGGGTAGAAGGAAGAAGTCAGCTCCTGTTTTTCAAACGGGCAAAGCCTAGAAACTGTGAAGACTGCAGAGTTCAGGGGAGGACGTGGGCTGAAAGGAATTCTGCACGTGCTGGGGGCAGGGGCGCGCCTCACTGGAGAGCATGTGGTGTCGAGATGGTCACCTCCTGTAACCCAGAAAAGCCCCGTCTTACGCCGGGCACAGCGGGAGCCAGAGGGTGAGAAGACTGAGCGCTGCTGGCAACCGCAAAAGACTCAGAGACAGCTCAGATGTCCTTCAACAGGAGAACGGGTAAGTTATAACACACTCATGCAGCGAAACCATGAAAGGCGAAAGTAAAGGAAATACGACGACATCCACCAACATGAGTAAGTATTAAAAAATAAAGCTGAACACAAGAAGCACGTCGCAAAAGAATACGTGTTTATAAAAAGTTTCAGAATATTCATTAAGAGCATACAAATTGTTTATGGATGTACATGTATGTGGAGAAAATGAAAATAAAAAAAATCACATGTAGAAATTTTATAAAAACCAATTTCAAGGTAGTGGTTATCTCTGGAAAATAAGGAATAAACCCTGAATGGCCTATGTGAAATTAAATTTTTAAATAAGTAATAAACAATCTGAAACAAAAATGATGAACGGTCAGATCTGACACACCTGGGGAGTGAGCACACAGGCGTGCGCTGCATCGTTAGCTGTGCTTCTCTCTACACTTAAGACTTTTAAAATACACACGTAACTAATAAGGACCTACGTGGGCTTCCCCGGCGGTTTGGAGATAAAGAGTCCACCTGCAGTGCAGGAGACGCGCATCCGATCCCTGGGTCGGGAAGATCCCCTGGAGGAGGAAATGGCAGCCCACTCCAGTGTTCTTGCCTGGAGAATCCCATGGACAGAGGAGCCTGGCGGGCTACAGTCCATGGGGACGCAAGAGTCGGACACGACTTAGCAACTGAACAGCAACAAGGCCTCCTGTGCAGCACAGGGAGCTCTGTTCAGTGCTTTGCAACGATCCATATGGGAAAAGAAGCTGACAAAGAGGGGCTGTATGCACAGGTATAACTGGCTCACTGCTGCACAGCGGAGACTAACACCACATCGTACATCACCTAGACTCCAATGAAGAATTTAAAAAGACTTCTGATGATCAAAATAGAAGGAAAACACTGGCGACCGACTGGCAACGGTCCCTTGCAGGGTCACTGGGTGCGGGACCACTGACCTCTGGGGCTCCGGCCCCGCTCGGGGCGTCATCTGGCCGCAGGGTCCCTGCTGTCACTCAGACTCTGCCTCGGAGGCCCTCACCCCTGGATTCTGACCTCCGTCAGCCGGGGCAGGGCCGCGGGCCCGTTTTCACTCCCGGGGAGAAGCCTTGACTTTTGAGAGAAGCTCAGACGAGGAGAATGTAATGCGGTCCAACTGACCCTGGGTCTCTCGGCCCTTCCCCTCTCCCCTAGCCACTGGCTGGAGGCGGAGGATGGACCCAGACACCTCCTAACATTGTGAGTTTTCTTCAAACCGCGTGTCAGGCTCTGCAGTGGATCGAGGTCTGCTTATAAAATGATAGAATGGAAGTTCAAAACGACTACACGATTAGCTAAATGCAAATGAGCTGCGCACGACACACACTTTTTGAAAAGCAGGCAATCAGGCAAAGAAACAGTTTTCCTTCCATTTTTTATAATAGAGAAACGGTGATAAAAGGAACAATTTTTCACCTTTAATTGCATCATTAAACTTTCCTTATAATTTTTGGCCCTGAAATAAAACCGAGTGGCCTTCTGGCACAAGAGATTTTCCCGAGCATGTGTATTTACGTAGATGGATTTCTGAGGCCATTCAAATGACGGGAATTGTTCGCGGTTCTTTGTGCAGATTCAAGAGCAGGAACTTCAGCTGTGCAAGCAAAACCTCCGCGATGACTTCCTTTGAAATATTCATCACTAGGCCAGTGCATTACACAATTACCTACCACGGATGCAGAGCACGGCCATCTTAAAATTCACACCGACACCCGCGTGTGTGGGGCCTGGTTCCGTAATGGAACTGTAAATCACGTTTCATTATGCAGCCGCATCTTGAGGCATAAATGAGCTGGTGCCCATCCAGCCGGCCTCATGGTGACTGATCTATTATCTCTATGTCAATCTCTATTAGCTCTCGCCGGATACTTATTGGCATGTGTCTGTCCACGTCTCAGGGCATTCCCAATGGCTGGGTGACAAAGGTCACGGCCCATCAGATTCATGCCGGGAGTCACTGGCTGGACGCTCCTCCAACACGGAGGGCTGGTCTGGGAAAGGGATGGTGACCCTCCTGCAGCTGCTCTGACGTTATCAATAATTCCCAACTCTGAGGAACATTTTAAAGCTGGAAAAAAAGCATCAACTAACAAAGAATATGAAAAATTCCTTTAAAGTTCCTAATGAATTTAAAAAATTCCACTCCTTGGGTGATGCTGTATCAGGGTTCTCCGGAGAAACAGGACCACAGGATGTGTGTGTGTGTGTGTTGAGATAACATAGCACACGCGAGCACACACACACACACACACACAGATTGACCGTAGAAGCCTGGAAAGACCAAAATCTGCTGGGGAAGTCTAGTGGGCTGGAGACCAGGGGAGAGCTGATGCTATTCAACTGCAAAGGCCTTCCCTTCGGAGGCAAAACGGCTTCGTGCTCCGGGGAGGTTGGCCTTTGTTTCATTCAGGCCTCCCACTGATTGGATGAGGCCCACCCACGCTCTGGAGGGCAGTCCGCTTTATGCTGAGTCCGCTGACTTAAAGGTTACACTCATCCAAGTTATACAGAAACATCCAGAACACTGTTTGACCAAACATCTGGGTATCATGGCCCAGCCTGGTTGACACTCAAAATTAACCGTCACCCAGCTCATGACCCATCAACAGTCGGAAAGGTGTTCTCTAGTGCTACGTTCTTCAGTTCTCCGAAACGACAAACGAGTGGCTTACATATTCAGTTAGTCAAAAGAAAAGTCGACAGTCCCTAAGGAGTTACAAGCTTCTATGGCTCAGAGTCACAAGGGAGGATTTGATCCTTAAATGCAGACAAGGCACACCAGTGAAAACCAGTTAAGAGCCAAACAGTGGCTCTGCTTTAAATACGCTGGCACAGCCCCCCAGCACAGGCACTGGAGCAGACCGCATGACACTCGGCCCCCTGGGGCACGGACCGCCCGTCACCTCCCGGAGAGGCTGGGGGAGGGGGAGCCACACGTTCATGCATCGCGAGTGCCGCGCTGCCTGCTGCAAGCGCGTCTCCTTTATGGATGAAATCAAAGACGTTGTTTGAATGCTGCTGTCAAAACCCCATGGATACACAAGCTCTGCAGGACTGCGGGGCCAGAGCCAGCACCACACAGTCAGTGACTCGGCTGCCCGAGCTAGGGGCCCCACCCCCAAACGTAAACACCACACCCCTGACGGCCTGGCGTCTTCCTGAGGCCGAGGATGACTGCAGGTCTGCGGGCACCACCTTCCAGGCCTTTCTGCTACGCTGTCCAGCCTGAGGGTCTGTGCTGCTGTTGAACATTTGTCAAGGACATTCTTGGCAAATTAAAAGGGAAAAGATCCTGCTGTGGGTCCTGATTATTTTTTCTTTGAAGCAAGAAATGACACGACACCAGTCAACAACTCAAAGCTTCAGTTCTCTCTGTAGACGGAACTGAGCCAGGAGAGCAGAAAGAGAGGGACTGAGCTACAGCTTCTGGTGAACAAGCCAGGCTCCCATCACAGCCCTGCGAGGATGCACAGCACTGCCCGTTGCTGGACCAGCAGGCCAGCATGCCTGGCCATCCCCAGGCATGGCCAGGAGAGTGAGGGCGGCACACCCTGCCTGTCTGGCAAGCATGCTCAGAACCGGTGCCTACACCCCCACCACAGCCTAGCCCTGCCTCCCCCCAGGTCTCTCCAGAGGCACCTCCCCACTCTTGGGGCTTCGGAGGCCCCCCATCTTGGCCTCCCTTCCCTGCCCCATCCCATGGCCTCCCTTGGCTGACTCTGAGGCCTGTGCGGTCTCCTTCCAGGGCTCACTGCCGAGTCCCCACCACACATCAGGACACACGTGTGCAGCTCGCTCCTTAGAAGGCCTCCCCTGCTGAAGACACGGGTCCACGGGGACCCCTCTGCCTTCCAAGACAGGGCAGTGGGCCCGCCCCAGCTCCCACCCGGCCTTGGCTGCCATGGGCTCATCTATGTGGGGCAGAGCGCATGTCTACTGTCTGGGGTGAGGGTGGCATTTGACAGACACGGCACCAAGTTCTGCACCTGGACAGAGCCCGAGAACGAAGCTGACACCCCAGTACCTGTCTCACTGAGAGCCCGAGTGTGAACCCTGTTAAAGACAGACAGACAGCTCAGCTCCCGGTGAACCTCAGGCTCCTCCGTGAGAAGTGAGTGCTGGGCCAGCAGACACGTTGGCTCAGGACGTCAGGACAGGCCTCAGGGTTTGCACTGCAGGGGCAGGATCCTAAGGGAGCGAGGGCCACACACGCACTTCCAGAAGAGGAGGGTCTCTGGCGCCCGCCTCTGTCAGCATGCCCGCATGGCTGGCGGCCTCATGAGGGGGTCTCTGTAAACTCTTGTTCTGCAGTAAACGAATGAGGTGGATTCCCAGAGCAGAGCAGTCGTGGCCTGCAGACCCCGCGGGGCCTGTGTCCACCTGGACAGGGGCAGACCACTCATTTGCTACAACAAAGCACTAAAGGACATGGATTTGGGCCGAAATGTCGGGCTTTCCGCCTCCTGGACTGGGGTCCCGGGGGTTACTCAGCCAGGGGACTACGGGAGCAGACGGTGGTGGGGAGGTGTGCGTGGCACAGCCTCTGGTGGTGTCAGCCGAGATGGGAGGGTGTGAGCTCGTCCTGAGAAATCACGATGTCTGGCTGGCACAGAGCTCCCTGCAGGCGGCAGCCAGGCCTCACGTCCCCGCGTCTTCACGCTGCTCAGTGCTCCCTGCAGGCGGCAGCCGGGACTCACGTCCCCGCGTCTTCACGCTGCTCAGTGCTTGGCACCAGGAAATGTGCCTCCAGGTGGACAAGGCTCAGATGGACCAACAGATGTCCGCTCTGAGCACGATGCAGAAGCAGAACCCCAGTCTCCTGGTCCCCGGCCCAGACTCTTCATTCTTAACCAGCTCCCAGGAGGCTGTCACAGAGTCAGGTCTGAGAGCCGCCTGCACTGTGAACTTCTGGGGACAAGGACCCACCCTGCCCTCTCCTGGGTCTCCCGCGGGAGCTGGCCCAGAGCTTCTACACACAGCGGCATTCAGAAAATGACCAAAACACTGATTAAGGGAAGGAAGGCCGTGTTCCCGTTCCCAGTTATGGACAAAGCTTGTCAGCTCCCAATGACCGAACATTCAAAAGGCCTCAAGCACCAATGTGCAGCCAAGACTTAAACCAGGAGTGAAGACTGCTAGTTGTATCCGACTCTTTGCGACCCCATGGACTAAACAGTCCATGGAATTCTCCAGGCCAGAATACTGGAGTGGGTAACCTTTCCCTTCTCCAGGGGACCTTCCCCACCAAGTAATCAAAGCTGAGTCTCCTGCATTGCAGGCAAATTCTTTATCAGCTGAGCTACCAGGGAAAGCCAAGAATACTAGAGAGGGTAGCCTATTCCTTCTCCAGGGGATCTTCCTGATCCAGGAATCAAACCCAGGTCTCCCATATTGCAGGTGGGTTCTTTACCAGCTGAGTTAACAAGGGAAGCCCAGGATTTACACCAGCCCCCTTGCAAATAAGGCTGCGAATAAGACTGTTATTGCTTCGAAACTAATTTGAGCAGAAAGAATCCACATTCACCTAACAGCCATTCTCTAGGGAATTCCCAGATTTGGCAGAAAACACTGACAATAGAGAAAAGAACCTCCTGTGAGCTAAACAAGAAGTACACAGGAACCATCCCTTGTGTTTACCAGGTGATGTATGGGCAACCTTCAGAGGCGAGCTGGTGAGGGTTTAATTTAGAATCATGATGACCTCACAGACTCCGACATTATCTGGTGAGTTTTAATCCACTGCCGTCACAATATTTCCCGATGTTCAATCTGCCCATTTCCGACCCCTTTAAATTGGGCTTCCGAGCAGTCTAGGAGAGGTCCCAGCACTCTATAGGATGAGATGCTGCAGAGTCTTCTAGAACATTCCTGCCTGACCCTGAGGAGCCTCCTTCCTTGTCACAGGAAATGATATAGAGGCTCCCAGCTGGGGGTGGGGGAGGCGCCAGGGGGGCCGTGTCTGCTTCCCCGGGGTTCGTCGCTGGACCCAATAATCGGTGGAGGAAGTCAGAAGAAGGGATTTTACTGCTTTTAAAGAGAACACATCACAGGTTCATACTGAGTCTTGACTTATATTTAAGATTCCAGCGCTTTTCCTTCTTTGATTTTATGCTTGATTCTCTTTCCTCTTAGGTGTAAAATCTTATTTCCTATAACATTATCATAATTACTTATTTGCTTTACCCTAATGTATGTATTTATGTGTAATGTGTGTACATAAGCAATAGTTTCCAGATAGCACTAATGTTAACACTAACAATCTGATTGCCAAGTAGAGTTTTTAAATTTTTTGGCAATTGTTTTTGTGTTTGAGATGTATGCTTCGAGGGCTGAGCATGCAAACTGCTCGAGTCTCCTTGAAGTCATTTTTCTCTGTGTCACTGGGGCCACCAACCAGAGATACAGCGAGGTCCATTTTTTACATCTTAATTTTGTCCATGCTTTTTAAGGCCCACTTGCTTGGAGTTTTGTAATTGTGAAAAGCAGAACGTGATGCCACAGTAAAGACCTCAACCGAGCTGCGTTTGGAAAAGTCGGGTGGCACACTTGCCCCCAAACACCGCCCCTCCTCCCCCGAAGTCACACCTTTCCCACTGCGTCTGGCTTACCTTTTCACTGACTTTTCTCTTTTGTCTGCAATATAGGTAAATGCACGTGTGCTCACAAAAACCTGTGTGTCTGTCTGTCTGTCCATGTGTCTGTTCATACTTCCTCAACCAACTGACCAACAAGAGGCGGAGCCCACGCAGTCTGTGCCTTTTCCCTGCCGTTAACGATGCGGCCACGAGCCCTGCAGCCACACGCAGGAAGTGCACACCCCTGCGCCCACCGTGAGGAGCCGTGTGCCAGCCCCCAAGCATCAGTCGAGCTGCCCGGGCTGAGGGACGCCCGCGGGGCTGCGGGCCCTTTACGATCACAGGCAGCCCTCTAACGGGTAGGCCCCGTGGACACCGTGTTGTTTTTCCTTTGCTTGTCTTCTGGATTGTTCCTGGGCCAGCAGGTAAGAGCCCGTGTTGCTGGTGAGAGCAGCGGTCAGCCCCTGGGTGTTCTTACCAGCCCAGCTGCTGACCTGCTGCAGCCTGCCCTCCCCTCCCTGCCGTCTGCCCGCCCATCCTACCAGCTTCCCGGGCCCAACTAGCGGCTGACGGCTCCCCTTGGGCGGGCGCTGGAGGACCTCGCCCCTTGTACAAACACGACTCCACCCACACAGGCGGCACCAGTAGTCAAGAACCCGCCTGCCAACGCAGGAGACGTTAAGAGATGTGGGTTTGACTGCTGGGTTTGGAAGATGCCCTGGAGGAGGGCATGGCAACCCACTCCAGTGTTCTTGCCTGGAGAATCCCACGGACAGAGGAGCCTGGCAGGCTAGGGTCCATAGGGTCACAAGAGTCGGACACGACTGAAGCGACTTGGCATGCACACACGCGCGTGTACAGCTGGTGCTAGTGGTAAAGAACCCGCCTGCCGATACAGGAGATGTAAGAGATGTGGGTTCCGTCCCTGGGTCCCCGCCTGCCGATACAGGAGATGTAAGAGATGTGGGTTTGGTCCCTGGGTTGGGAAGATCCCCTGGAGGAGGGCACGGCAACCCACTCCAGTGTTCTTGCCTGGAGAATCCCACGGACAGAGGAGCCTGGCGGTCTGCAGTCCACGGGGTCAGACACAACTGAGTGATTAAACAACAAACACGAGCATTACGGCATACACACCAGACGCTCAGGGGGACAAGGGCCTCGGGGGCTGTTTTCTCACTAAACCATTTGTTTTGAGATAACTGTAGACTGACACTCAGGCACAAGAAATAATACGGATAATAATAACTACAGAGATTCCCCTGTCCCCGCTACCTAGTTAGGGGCGGCCCTTCTGATCTGCAGAAAAGGAGGCTGATGAGCTCCCTGGCCTGGGCCCCAGCCCCTCACCCGGGGCAGAAGGGCGGAGGGTCACGGACACGTCACGCTCGCCAGACGCCCCACACTTGGCACTGGTGTGCTGAAAACATTCAACCTGGGGTACGTATGACTTTATCCTCACTGTGTAAATGAAGATTCACACGCTTTGCACATTCACCAGGGCACACCTGAGTGGAGGCGGGATGCACACAGCCCTGTGACTTCCTCTAAACAGAGTCCAGCTATTCTCCCTTCTCTGGGTTCCTGGTAAGTAAAGATTAACTCAACAGTAAAAATTATACCGTTCGGATCCTTGGCCATTATTTTTTTCTGTTTGGTAACTGGTACACTGATAAGAGAGAATTAAAGCTCTCCATTACAACTGTAACTTTCTATCAGATCCTGGCTTTATGTTTTCTTATCTCCGTGACTTAGGACATATATTTTGAATATTATTTTACTGCAATAAAATGGCCATCTTTAATTAACTCAACACAATTTCCCTTAGTCTTCTTAATCTTATCATTCCTGTTTTGCTTCTGCTTGAGTTTCGATTGGCAGAGCTTTGCCCAGCATTTTATTTCTAATCCTTCTATGTCCCCAAAGGAAGAACAAATGCTAGGAAGGAAAATTCAAGCAAAATCTGACAAATATACTTTAAGATTACATGAATGAAATATTCATGGAATCTCTGGGTATTTAAAATAATATTTTTGGTGCTCAATTTTACTTTTTGGAAAAACTTCATTCATGACCAACCAAATACTTTCATATTTTGCTATTTTTAGTAAAACTGGTTAGCTAAATTGTTTAACTAAATATTGAATTAATACAAAATATGTCTTAAATACATGGGAATAAAAGCATACCAGCAGAACAAGAATTCTTGGGCTTACCATCCACTGCTGGAGAGAAAAACTAAGCGCTCAGTGCGGAAGCTTCCCCACAGCCAGCCCAGCCCTCTGCTTGAGGCTGCAGCCCTTGGAGGGTAGATGCCATCCCCGACTGTGTTTATCGGTTCCTCGACTTCCTGTATCTTGGCACAACTGTTTCCTTCTGGATCTGAACTTTAGATAAATGTAACACAAAGTGTGTGAACCAAGGACTCTTACTTCATCAACACCGTGTCCCTGGGACTTGCCTGGTGGCCCAGTGGCTAAGATCTGTCCTCCCAGTGTAAGGGCCCAGGTTCAATTCCTGGTCAGGGAGCCAGATCGCACGTGCCACAGCCAAAAATTCACACACTGCAACTAAAGATCCCACATGCAGAAACAACAACAACAAAAATCCCACGTGCCACGAGGATGGAAGATGCCTTGCGCTGCAACCAAGGTGGAGCCAAATAAAACACAAACACCACGTCCCTGAGATAACGGCTGCTGCTTCACAGGCTGCAGGTCACTGCTGGTTTCCGTCGCCGCAACGAGGCTCCAGTCTCTTCATCCACACTACTGCCGACGGGTCTTTAGTCTCCTCCCTTTCCTGCTACTACAAATCAGTACCGCTGGAAAGCCTGTGCACACCCAAGAGTCTTTCTAGACCACTCTGTTCTCCAGAACCAGGGAGGGCCACCCCAGCACCCCTGACCCAAGAGGCGGCTGGGAGGGGCCCAGCAATCTGCACGTCTCGCAGCTCCCAGCACCGCTGCAGCTGCTGGCCAAGGGCACTGTGAGGACCTCTGCGCCGTGCAGAATTCTGTGCAGTGATGGGAGGGCCTTACGTCTGCACAGCCTAGTCGGCAGCTATCGGCCGCAGGGGAGCCCTGAGTACTTGAAAGGTGGCTGGTGGAACTAGGGAACTGAATGTTTCAGTTCTTTAAATTCTAAATAATATTCATTTAAATGGCCACATGTGGCTCGTGACAGTGCAGCTCTGAGTGCAAATAACCCAGGAGTGGAACACCTGGGGGAGAAGAATGTGTTTCTTCCAACTTTCCCAGGAAAAGGCAAATTAGTTTTTGAAGAGTTTTTACTAGTTTACGCGGTGTATATGACGGTTCTCACCGCTCTACAGCCTCATTCCTCCCTAAAGTGTGATATTTTATCTTTCACACTTAAGCAGAAGGTCCTTAAACCTTCCCTGGTAACAGGCACGCACACACACAGCTGGGCAGGAGGGTCCTGGGGTGGACGGGGGCTGCTGCTGAGCACCCCAATCCCGAGGACTCTGCCCTCTGGGGACACCTGACTTATTCAGATGGCTCTCCCCTTCACCTCCCTGCCTGCAGTGGACATTTCCTTCTGTCCCAAGAACTTGGTAAGGCCTCAAAACTGAAGCTCAAGCTCAAAAGATTAAAAAAGCATGATTTCAGGAACTGCTCTGGCGGTCCAATGGTTAAGACTCTGCACTTCCACTGCAGGGGGAGCGCGTTCGGTCCCTGGTCAGGGAACTAAGGTCTCGGATGCTGCAAGACGAGCCAGGAAAACGATGTCAGCATCCCCTCACTCTGGTTTCGTGTTTTAACTCTGATTTGGTTTTGTTTATGATTTGGGGGATTTTTTTAATATTTCTAGCTAGTATTTTAAAATTTTCATTGACTGTTTTGGGTGTATAATTTACATAAGGAGAAAAACAGAAGCCTAAAAATACCGTCTGATGAGTTTTGATGAGTAAATGCACTGGGGGAATCAACATCCCTGGGAATAAAGAACGTGCCCTTCCAGGAGTCCTGCCAAGGCCAGGGCAGGCAGAGGAACCCGCTGGAGGGAGCCGCCTCCCTGCTGGCCCATTTGGCCAGGTCTGAGACGCACCTAAATGAACGCAGCAGCATGCGCTCTTGTGCCTGGCTTTCACCGGGAACACAGCGCTTTCGATTCATCCTCCTCATCACTGAAACCACTCCCCCGTATGAACTTGTTACCCACCTCCTGCTGATACTGGAGCTGTTTCCAGTCTGGGCTGCCGTGAACAAAGCCGCTCTGACCACTCTCCTACAAGTTGTGTGTATGTGTGTGTGTGTGTGTGCGTGTGTGTAAAACATCAGTGTTCGTTTCCCCATGTAAAGACCTGGGAATGGAGCCACTGGGTCAGAGGGCAGATATATGTTTAGCTTTATAAGAAACTGCCACTCTTCCTGATGGCATTACCATTTAATATTCCACCAGCCGAGAGGAAGAGTTCACGTACTTGCCAGTATTTAGTGTTGCCAGATCTTTTCAATTTAGGCACTCTGGTGAGTGTGCAGTGGTGTCTCACGGGGGTCTGATTTGTATTTCTCTGATGACTAATGATGTTGAGGACTTTTTCAAGTGTTATTGGCTATTCATCTATCTTCTGTTGTCAAATGTCTGAGTCTTTTGTCCATTTTTTAATTGAGCTATTTGTCTTTGTAATATCGAGCCATGGGAATTTTTGTGCGCCCTAGATAGGAGTCCTTTGTCAAATACGTGCATGATAAACATTTCCTTCCAGTGCGTCTCTTCCTGTTCTGGACTCTCCCTGGTTCCACTGATCTATTATCCAGCCTCATGTCAACACCACACTGTCCTGATTACTGCAGCTTTATGGTGTGCCTTGAAATCAAGACGCTCAGCCCTCCATCTTAGTTCCCCTTCAACAAAATGCTGTGAATTCTGCAATCTTAGGTCCTATGCACCTCCAGATACATTTTAGAGTAAACTTCTTAGTTTCTACAAAAAAGCTTGGTAGAATGTGATTCAGAGTGCCCTGACTCTCACATCAATTTGGGGAGAATGAATACCTTAACAATGTCTTTCAGCTTGTAAACATGGTGTATTTATTTCATCAAGTATTTCAACTTCTCTCAGCAATGTTTTGCAATTTTTAGTGTAAAAATCTTAAGTGTCACTAGTTAAAATTAAACCTAAGGACTTGAATGAATTTCATGTTAGCATAAGTGGTACTGGTCTCTAAACTTCACCTTCTAATTTTTCATTGTGAATACACAGATATTGTTGATTTTTGCATATTAATTCCATATCCAGCATCTTTAGTCATTCTCCTTCCTCTTTATCCTCTCCTCCTTCTCCTTCTTTTGTCAGACTCTTTAGGATTTTCTACATATGCAGTCCCTAAGGACTTTTAGTTTCCAATCATTATGCTTTTTATTTCACTTTCATTCTTGACTGCCCTGGTTAGACCTTCAAGTACAATACTGAATAAAAGTGGTGAGAGGAAATATTCCTGCCTTTTCTCAACTTAGGGGGACGCATTTGACAACTTTACCATTAACATGAGGTAAGCTGCAAGATTTTTAGATGCCCTTTATCATCGAGGACACTTTCCTCTATTTCTAGTTTAGTGAGAGTTTTCTTAGTGAGTGGGTGTTCAATTTTGTCAAATGCTTTTTCTGCATGTTTTGACATGATCATCTAATTTTCCCCCTTATCCTGGTACTGTGTTCGATTACATTGATTTTTTTATCGTTACACCAACTCTGCATGCCTGCAATAAAATCCCCTTGATTGTGATGTACCATTATTTTGATAATTTACTTGATTCAATTTGCTAAGGCTCTGTCGAAGATTGCTGCAACGTTTGTTACTTAAGGTATCAGTTTATAATTTCTGTTCTTACAATGTCCTTCTCTCATTTTGGTATCTGAGTTATGCTGACTAATAAAAAGAGCTGAGAAGTGTTCTTTCTTCCTCTACACTCTGAATCTCTGTAAGATTGCTATTATTTCTTCCTCAGGTATTTGAAAGTTCACCAGTGAAGTCATCTGGGCCTGCAGCTGTAGGAAGGTTTTCAATTACAAAAGCCATTTCTTAAATGAACACGGGGCTTTTCAGGCTTCTTATTTCTTCCTGTGATCCTTCGGGAATCTGTCCGTTTCCTCTAGGTGGCTAATGTTACTGTCATGAAGTTGTTAATAACATCCCCTCATTATTTTTAAGTATCTGTAGGATGTGTAGTGATGTCTCCTCTTCTTCACCATAGTGGTCTCTCATCTGCTCTTTTTTTTTCTTCTTTTTTTTCCTTCATCTTGATTAGCCTAGCTGGAGATTTTTCAGTGTTGCTGAACTTTTTATTAAACCCACTTTCTATTTTTATTTCCTCTACTGTTGGCCCATCTTCTATTGTATTGATTTTTGCCCTTTTCATTCTGATTTCCTTCCTTCTGCTTACCTGGCAATTAATTTCCTCTTCTTTTTCAAGATTCTGAAGGCAGAAACGAAAATGACTGATGTTAGATGTTTCTTCTTTCCTGACGGGCACACTGACAGCAAGGTGGCAGCTCTCTGAGCACCGCTTTAGGTGCACAGACTCAGATGCTACATTTGTATTATTCATTCAGTTAAAGCATTATCTGATTTCCTTCTGATTTCTTTGACTCAAGGATTCCTTAGTGAGTATGCTAATTCTCGCAAATTTGGAGAATTCTAGACATCACTCTTACAGCTTTCTAACTTAATTCTATCATGGTCAGATAACACACTCTGTACAATTTCAATTCTTTAAAATTTTCAGACTTATTTTACAGCCCAGGAAATAAACTACTGTGGTTATTGGCCACTGTGTACTTGAGAAGAATGTGGTTAGATATCCCAACTCACTGGATTATTAACAAACCCCAGAAAATTACCTGATGATATTTCTATCTATCTCCTGTATCTTTACAGATTTGGGGCCTATTTTATCAATCACTGGGACAGAACAATCAAAACCTCCAGCTACAGTTATGTCGGGTGTCGCAGGGATATTAACAGCCGTTAGTACCTTTCTGCGGTAACGGCTCCGTTTACAGGCTCCCACATTATGAAGCTGCTGTCATTTAAGTGCTAAGTGCTGCCCTGAGTAGAAAGTTAACAGGGAAGAGCGTCCTTTCCTCCACCCCCACCCGAGAGCCTAGCCTGAGACAGAGGTGTGTGTGGCTGTCTCTGGCTCACCCTTCGTCCAAGAGTCTGGCCTGTCAGTCTGGCTGCACCTAAGTGCCCGGCTCTGCACTCCCGACCTGCGAGGGCCACAGACTCCATCTGCCCCAAGTGTCTGCTCAGATCCAAGCCTAGAGACTGGCAGAGCCCCCTCCCCGCCTCCCCTCTATTGTTACCTGGGCCTCTGGGATGTCTCTGCTATCCTGCTGGGGTCCTGCACGTACAGGTCTGTCTTTGATAGACAATCAGCATTTCTGGGTGATCTGAGGATCCTGAGATCTGCGGGTCATGTGACACGCCATATTTCAAATTCCTGTTGTTGCTGTTTGGGCTTCCCAAGTGATGCAAGTGGTAAAGAACCCGCCTGCCAATGCAGGAGACGTGAGAGACGTGGGTTCAATCCCTGAGTCAGGAAGATCCCCTGGAGGCCACGACAACCCACTCCAGTGTTCGTACCTGGAGAATACCATGGACAGAGCAGCCTGCCGGGCTGCAGTCCATGGGATCACAGGGAGTCGGACGCGACCGAAGCGACTTGGCACGCACAGTGCTGTTTGGTCGCTAAGTTGTGTCTGACCTTTTGTGACCGCATGGACTGCAGCCCGCCAGGCTCCTCTGTCCATTGGGTTTTCTAGGCAAGAACACTGGGGTGGGTTGTCACTTCCTTCTCCAGGGGATCTAAAGCTCAGCACGCTTTAAATAAGGCCATGTTGGATCAACACGGTAAGTGACGTGGGGTCTGAGTTCTCTAGAACTCCTGGGTTTGCCCCTGGGCTCTGGACTGCTCCCTCTTCAGTCTGATTTATCCAGCAGGCAGTGAGCTCTGGGCTGGGGGCACAGGGAACAAGGGCTGAATCTTACTGGCCTCTGTGCTCCTCCCCATCCCCGCTGGCCCAGCCCAACACAGAGCAGATGCTCCCCAGAGTCCTGATGGACGGGCTGGAAGTGCAGGCAGGGGCTGGAGGGGGAAGCTCCCAAACATCCAGCCGAGGCCCCTGGGCTTCCTCTGACGGCAGGAGAGGCGCCAGTGGAGGGGATTAGGTGCAAAGCAGCGGGGCAGCTGCCCGGGTGGATGGAGCTTCTGAGGCCCCCACAACCAACTGGACAACAGGACTGGGGCAGCTCCGCCTGCAGGGTCCCGCCTCTCCCCTGAGCAGCTATCACAGCCCAGCTTAAAGAAGCTGATGCTAAAGTGTGTAAAGAGAGAGTATTAGACGGACTATGTGCGACTCTTCGTCCAAACCTATACAAAAAGCTAAATTATTCACTTGAGTGGATGTAGCTTGGGAACAATGAGAGACACATTTCACAAATGAGCCTATTTCTCTCCAGAGAAAAGACTGTGGGGCTGCCCGGGAAGGGTCAAGACTCAGAATTAACAATGAGCCTGCTTCCAGCGCCTCCTGGGTTGTCATGGTGACACCGCCAACTGGAAACGGCCGACACCCGCCAGGGCCGTCCCCAGGTCCTCCTAGTAGACGTGGCGACATGTGGGGGAAGACAGGTGCCAACCCGGGCCATCCCAGCCAGTGCCGCCTGGAGCTCCACCTAAGCCACACCCTGGCAGGATCCCGGGACATCAGCACCACCACGCTCACCGCTCTGGGAGGAGACAGTCTGCAAGTCAAGTCTGAATCGCTGTCTTTTAATATGTGCTCTTTACAAAACCCCCATGCAGGGATGCTCCCGAGGCCCACCGAGAAGCAAAGGGCTGTCTGCCCCTCACTAGCTTTCCTGCAGAGAAGGCAGTGGCACCCCACTCCAGTACTCTTGCCTGGAAAAATCCCATGGACGGAGGAGCCTGGTAGGCTGCAGTCCATGGGGTCGCTAAGAGTCGGACACGACTGAGTGACTTCACTTTCACTTTTCACTTTCATGCATTGGAGAAGGAAATGGCAACCCACTCCAGTGTTCTTGCCTGGAGAATCGCAGGGACGGGGGAGCCTGGTGGGCTGCCGTCTATGGGGCTGCACAGAGTCGGACACGACTGATGCGACTTAGTAGCAGCTTTCCTCAGCCTGCGCAGGGGTCTGAGTGCCTGTGTCCGCTGTGTTCACGTCTCGCCCTCCCAGCTGCCGGCCTGTGGTCTGGCTGCCAGGTCACCTCTCCACAACCAGCACTGTGATCGGCTGGACACTGCTAGCCCTTTAACTAGTCCTAGTCCTGGGTGTTCACTGGAAGGACTGATGCCGAAGCTGAAACTCCAATGCTTTGGCCACTGATGTGAACAGCTGACTCATTGGAAAAGACCCTGATGCTGGGAAAGATTGAGGGCAGGAAGAGAAGGGGATGACAGAGGATGAGATGGTTGGATGGCATCACTGACTCCATGGACATGGGTTTGGGTGAACTCCGGGAGTTAGTGATGGACACGGAGGCCTGGCGTGCTGCAGTCCATGGGGTCACAAAGAGTCGGACACAACTGAGCGACTAAACTGAACTGAAGTGAGTCTTTTAACCACAGCCTCTTATGGCTCAAAACTATCTTGGCAGGACTCCCCTGGTGGTCCGGTGGCTAAGCCTCCACGCTCCCAACACAGGGGGCCTGGGTTCGATCTCTGGTCGGGGAACTAGACCTCCCAAAGGCAACTAAGAGTTTGCATGATGCAACCAAAGATCCTGTATGCTGCGAATAAATAATCCTGGAACAGCCAAATAAGTAATTTAAAAAATAAACAAAAAACCCCCAACACTGTCTTGGCAGAACTCTCTAGAACAATCCCCCGAGAGGGGCCAAGGAAGGTTCGTGTGAGTAATGGGAACTTTCTGCCTTCGACTCTGGGGTCTGGTCTTCCCTGCTCCTCTGCTGGGACTCTGTGATGTTCCAAGCAGAAAAGCCGGCAGGATGGATCCCCAGAAAGGTATGAGGTTCTTGTGTTAATAAAGGTGCCAACGGCACAGAACAGATTCAGTACTTCAATACCTTGAATAAAAATTGTTGTGTTCTGCAGCCTGGAACAACATTATACAGTTGTGGCTTCCACAAAGTACATGATTTCCTGTTTCCTTGTGAGTTTTCTGGGTCACATATATTTCCTCACCGAGTCTACACTTCTGCTTCAACAGTTAGAAGAGTCTTTCGGTATCATTTTTCCTGGAATAATTTGTTATCCATCATTTTTATGGCAGCATTAAATTTTAAGAGAGAATTGAGAGGGATAGAAAATCTATCACATATTTCCAGCCCCCAGAGAAAGCCTTTAATAAATTTAGAACCTTTCAGTGTTACTTTGTGATCTGACCCCAGGAGCAGGAAGCTGCCTGGGGCCATCTGTCCTTCCTGCGGGGCTGTGGGTCCCTCTGCAGCAGAGGACCACCCCCTGGTCCCCAGCTGGCAGAGCAGAGCCCGGCCTGCAGACCCAGACTGCAAGACGCGGCTCAGGAGAGGCACAGAGCCCGGGGGCAGGGTGGGGGGGGGGGGCGACAGGGTGGCATCACCCTCCCCTGGAGCCAGGCCTGGCAAGTGTTTACCAGCGTGCCCTACAGGACACCAGGCTAAGTGGTCCCCACCACCTCCCCGTGCAGCCCTCGGTGACGCCGGCGTGCCAGGCTGTGCGTGTGTGTGGGCACGGAGCCCCGCCCGGAGGCCCCACCCTCAAGGGCTCCCTAGCTAGTGCATGCAGGTGTGAGGACAGTGACCCCATGAAGGAGGAGGGGCACTAAAGGGGTCCAGCAAAGCGCTGTGGGTGAAGGGAAGCGGCGGTGCCTACATCTGAAATCTGGTGGAAAACACCACTCTGCTGAGCCAACTTGAAGGTCACTTCCAGCTGAGTGTGGGATGGGGCGCTGCACTCCTGGAGCCAGGAAGGCCCTGTGGGGACGCTCCGGGGACTGTTTCAGGATCACACAGGACCCACGGGCTGGGGAGGAGGGAAGGAGACAGAGGCTGGACCGAGGGACCCTGAGTCTTAGTCCCTCCAGGCAGCTCACAGCCTCCCTTCCCTGCAACCCCCCCAGCCCCTCCCCAGCCTCCTGGGCTCTGCCCCCACTTCCCTCCAGTTCCCAGAGCTCAGGCGTGTCCCCTCAGCCCATGTCTCCACCTCAGTGTGCCCTCCACGAGCAAGCACACTTCTGTGCACACGCGCAGAGGGTCTCTGAACACCCACGCCGTCCCCATGCACCCAGAAGCGTGAGGCTTCATCCAGTGACGCTCTTAAAGCCCGGGGGCAGGGCGCAGCTCCAACACCAAACTGAGCCTGTCATCTGCAATCGGAGAGGCAGCCGGCCTCAGGGGAGGGAGGCTGAGCCAGCCAAACGCGCTTCTCATCAGAGCCCCCATCCCCCCAACCCCTGGACTCACCGGGAGGCCGCTCGGAGGGAAGATTGATGTCTGCATCATAGGGCTCTTTGGACAGGGAGTTTCAAATGAGGAAATAACTTTTATTTATTAGGACTCGCCGGTTTGTTTTCCTCTTTCCCAGAACCTCGGCAAACCGCAGCCATAAAGCATCAGCAAGTGTTTCTGGGCTGACAGATCGCATCACGGGGTGATGAACGGACAGAGCTCCATTTAAAAGGAAAGAACGGAAGTGGCAGGCGGACCCCTTTCCCTCCATCCCTGGGCTAAGGGTTTCCCCCTTTAATTCTGACGGTGAAAGCCAAGACACAAGGTAGGGTGCAGGGAAGCCCCTGGGGGCAGGCCTGCAGGTCACCAGGCGCGGGGAGGAGAGAGGGCCGGCAGCAAAGGGCAGCAGAGGAGCGCCAGGGACCAAGGACCACACGGGCGGCCGCGGACTCAGCAGTCCAGCGAGAGGCCCGGCCCCAGGAGCCTACCCGCAGTGGCTCCGTGGCCGGGAGGCCGTGGCCGGCCCTGAGCCCCCAAGGACCTGCTGAAGGTGCGGGTGGGCCCGGATGGCCCCGAGAGCCGAGGAGTGACGCAGGCGCTTATGACGGCGGCTGCCGCCCTGGGCCCTCGTGAGCGGCTTTATTCTTTCATTAGGGCTCACGTTCTTTTCTCCAGGAGCTCAGGAGACTGGCTTCCAAAGTGAGTTTGAAGTCACTCATTAAAAAAAAAAAAAAAAAGCCTCAGTATGGGGCTCAAATTTAACATTGGTAACCTTAAAAAATGTTGACACCAAGGCTTCCCTGGTGCTCCAGTGGGTAGGGCTCCGTGCTCCCAACGCAGGGGGCGCGGTTTCAACCCCGTTGGGGGAACTAGACCCTGCAGGCCACAACTAAGACCTGGCACAGCAAAGAAACAGACGTTTATATCTTCAGATTCCCAGCAACGGAACTGCTGGGACGTCTCTGGGGTGCAATTCACAGAACGTTGAATCCAGGGAAGCACGTGGGTGGACACGGGGGCGGTCAGGTCAGCAGTGGTTCCTCCCAGCGGTGGGATCCTATGGGGGGCGGCGATGCGGGCCAGGAGCTTAAGGCTGGTGGAGCTCAAGCATGCTTGCAGCACTCAAAGACGGACTCGACCGCTGTCTGCAGGAGCCCGACGCCCACAGCACTGCAACCAGGGCTGAGAGGCAGGACGGCGGGAATGCACGTTCCGTCGGATTAGCCTGCCCTGGAGGGCTGTGGACGCAGAGGTCAGCCAGGGCCGGACAGGGCAGGGGGGACCTCCCACCCGGACCGCTCACTTCAACAGCAGGCAGGCTGGCTGGTGGGCAAGGTTCATCCGGGGATCAAACCCACAACACAAGTAAGGAGAGCCCGGGGATGCTCTGCTGAGATTCTTTCAGCTGGGTGCAAATACCCAGAATTTCACTTGGTAATTTAGCCAAATTAACTCCTCTAAAAACTTGCTTCTGAAACTTTTGTTGTATTATTCGATTTTGCCGTTGGAGTTATTTTAACAATGTACAATATAATTAGCCACTTAATGTCATTAAGAAAATTTATGAGCCTTTATGAGTTGAAAAACAGCCCGAAATGGTATTTATGAGCTACCCAGGACTAAAAATAGGACCCCACTGCCTCCACGAAACATGCTTAAAAAAATGCAGTCACAAATAATATGTCTAATTATGTATTAAACTAATTCTCGCCTTCACCTTTCGAATTTCTAAACTCCTTACCTCATGTATCATTTTAATTATTTTTCCAGTTCATTCCCAGGGAAACTGGCTGATGGGGAATTAATTAATGAGTCCAATAAAGAGGCTGCCTGCATTGTTCCCACCACAATCTGAGCCCTGGCCTCATTTGCATGTCTCCTTGTCTTCTAAACAATAGCGCTGCTGAGATTTCGGCATGAAATTGTTAGCTCATTAAAGAGGACACAATCGTATCCATTTCCACAGATATTCATCAATTATCACATCTCCCTGCAACACAAGTCCATGAATAGAGAAACCACCGGGGTTTCTGGCCCCAGGGTTTGAGAGACAGTTAGCCTGCAGATTCCACTTGAGGACATGATTCTGGCTCATCCAGCCCAGGACGCGTCCCTCATGAAAGTCCCCATGAGGCATGGGGGAGACTGGCAGGCGCAACAAGGCCAAGGCCACGCCTGGAGGCCCTGCCCCTTCCTGGTCCCACGCTGTGCTGTGCACCCTTCCCCGGGGGAGGCTGGCTCCCCTGAGGGCCAAGCGCCATGTCTGCTGTGCCCCAAAGATGCTGGCAGAGGGGAGGATGGGCCTGGGGAAACAGGGTCCTCTCCCCGAAAGTAGGCCGCGCACGGGGCCCAGCCGGCCTGCGGCGGTGCCTGCCCCCACAGCCTGATACCCAGATCTCTGCCCGCAAAGCCCCCGACTGCTGGCCTGCGGGGATACAAGGGGCAGGAGGACAGAGTCTGCAGGCGGCCTGCACGGCAGAGCACCCTCCCAGCCACCCCCGTCTCGCACCTTCTAAGGCTGCATAGAAGGGGCACCTGCCCTCTGTCCCCACGCACCCGAAGGTCCCGAGGCGGGAGGCGCTGCCTCACTTGTACTTTAGTGTCCAGCACAAGCAAGAATCTGCCTGCAACGCAGGAGACCTGGGTTCGATCCCTGGGTTGGGAAGTTCCTCGGGAGAAGCGAATGGCAACCCACTCCAGTATTCTTGCCTAGAAAATTCCATGGACAGAGGAGCCTGGTGGGCTGCAGTCCATGCGGTCGCAAAGAGTTGGACACGACTGAGCGACTCACACACACACACACACGCACATGCACTAGAACCAGTCCAAAAGGGAACAGACAGACAGATGGACAAGTGTGCTCCAGAGAGACAAGACCAGAAAACGTCCCCATCCACCCCGGCTTCGAAGGCAGACCCAGAAGAGTCTTAAGAGGAGAAACGCTGGGCAGAGCACAGCTGTCTGCGTGCGTGCGCGTGTCTGTGCGGTCTGTTTCTTTCGAGCTGCTACATAAACACCCCCAGCCCCTTCCTGAGGCCCTGGCTCCAGCCCAGCACCTCTCCTGCTCCGGCCTGACCCCTGAGGACGCACTGGAAAGATGGGCCTGGCCTTCCAGAAGCAACTCCAAGGACCTGGGGGCGGTCAGCTGGGTGCTTGGCCCGCTCTGCGCCGAGTCCAGGTTTCACTGTGTCCACACGGAGGGAAGCCTCTCGGGGAGGAGAAAGGCCCGTCTGCCCTACGCGTGCTGGTGCCCACCTCTGCAGGCCCTGCCCTCCCCAACCCCGGCCCGCGAGCCTCGCCACCTCAGCACTAGGATGGGCAAGGGAGGAGGCAGGATCTGACTCAACGCCTGAAACCGCGGCACTGGGGCCACCTTCTGGCATCTGCCTTCTCCTCTACAGTCCGGGAAGGAGGTTCAGAGGAGATTTTAAAACGGGCTGGCATCAGGCAGAGCTGAGCAGGGACAGGGACACGGGCAGAGGGCCTGTAGGCACAGTGCCACCCAATTCAAAACAGCAGAACGCCTCCAAAGCTTCGCGATTGCCCGTCCAGAGCGAGCACTGAAAGCCACCGGGCGGAGTGGCCAGGGCGAGAGCAGAGGCTCCGCTGGGCTCTGAGGCCAAGTCCGGCCAGCAGGCGGGCTTTCCTCGCCACTCCAGGGGCACACCAGCTCCGTGGGAGACTCCCGGGCTGAGCCCCAGGCAGGCCCAGCCCTCTGAGATCCGAGTAACTGTCCTGCACACACGTGCTGAACACACTCTCCGTGTGTCCCACACCTCCCAGCATGGGGTGGCTGTGGACAAGGCCTTGCTTCTGGTCCCGGGTCCAGTCATCTGCTGGACCTGGTCCTCACACGTGTCCAGGGCTATCCAAGTCAGTGGGTCCAAAATGCAGCTCAGCATCTCTGCAGAATCCTTCTACTCACCCTCTGTCCCCCAACCCACCACATGCTGCTGCCAGACAAGCGGGATGGCTGTGGACTCCAAGAAGGGAGCAGGAAGTGGTCGTGGGTCCACGGGCCCTCTGCCCGAGGACCTGAGGTTGCTCGCTTAAGACCAAACACCGAAACCTGGAGGCTCCTGGCCCCAGGAGCCAGGGATACAACTGGGCAAGAGAAGGCCTGTCGCATTTGGGATGAGGCTCCAGTGAGCAATCTCGCCTGGAAGGAGGCTCTCCCTGCACCGCCCCGGTGCTCGGCTGCAGATGGAGGGCAGGGCAAGGCGGAGACGTCCAGATCTTTAACATCGCCACCCCTAAAATCAGGGGGGAATCTGAAGAATCTCCAGGAATCTGTCCAGTGAGGCAGGGCTAAGGTCAGACTCAACAATACCCTTCACTGCTAACTGAGACTCCCCTCCTGTCCCACAGCAGTGACAGGCCCTGGGAACCGCCTCTCCATGATGGCAGAGATGAATGTGTGTGGTACGTTTTTCTAAAGACGCTGTCAGCTACAGGAAAGAAAGACGCCTCTAGAGTTAACATTTTTCTCTTGTGAAATTTAATTAAAAGCAGCTCGTTCTTGATACCTTATCGCGCCCAAGATCCCAAGGATAATGGAGACAAAGCCCCTAGAGGCAACTCTCGGTTATGGAACCCCAGACGCGCCTGGCTTCAGTTTCACGGCGATGGGGACTGCACAGGGGCTCAGCTTGGGTCACTGCTGGGCAGGCCAGGGCCCGGCTGGCCCCTGAAGCCACGGAGGTCTTCTGATAACAGGGCGCTCACAGCCCTAAGAAAAGGGCTTTTTGTCCCCCTGAAAATGGAGTACCATTTCTGTACTTAAAATGCCACCAGGCGAAATGGATCCAATTGAACCATTTGATCCTTCCTGACATGGACCACAGTGAGCCGAATAGCTCAGTCTGAGCAGATGCTGGACAGCGGTTCTGTGCTCCTGGCCCCATGTTTACTGAAGCCAGACCAGCCCCGGAGCCGCCGGCGGCGCTCTGAGCTCTGGCCTGCTCTGGACGGGACCGAGGGGCAGGCCAGTACCTGCTCCTCCCCAGCGTGCCCACCAGGCTTGGGGCCAGGGCAGCCCATCTACTTAACTGTGTCCCCCAAAAGCCAATGTCAGGTCCCAACCCTGGGCGACCTGTGAACACGACCTTGCTGGGAAACAGGGTCTTTGCATATGCAGCTAAGATGAGGCCGCAGACTGGGGTCCATACCAGAAAAGGGAACTCTGGAGGCAGGCACATGGGGAAGAAGTCCTGTGGTGACCGAGGCCAGGACTGGGGTGCTGCATCCACCAGCCAGGGAATGCTGGGGACCGCTGCAGGCCCCGGAGGCTGGGAGAGCCTCCAGAAGGAGCGAGGCCTTAGCCAATCGGAGAACTGAGATCCCACACGCCGCTCGGCACGAGGCCAGAAAACTAAACAAACTGCCACTGTTGGGATGTCCCCTGGCAGTCCAGGGGTAAGACTCTGGGCTCCCAATGCAGCAGCCCTGGTTCAAGCCCTGGTCAGGCATCCAGAGTTCACAAGCCGCACACTGGGATCAAACAGAAAAAGAAGGAAGCGGCCCCGCGGGCAGCAGACTTCAGGCCTCTGGCCTCCAGCCTGTGAGAGGACGTGTGTGTGCCCAGGCACTTCAGTCATGTCCGACTCTTAACAACCCTACGGACTGGGGCCCCCAGACTCCTCTGTCCACGGGACTCTCCAGGCAAGAACACTGGAGGCGGCTGCCGTGGCCTCCTCCCTGTGAGAGGATGCACGTCTGAGGCTGTGAGCGCCCAGTGTATGCGATGGGCGGGGGGTCGGTCCCTGAGACCTGGGAACCCAACACACCTCACCAGTCACAGCCAGCCTCGTCCTCTCCCCTCAGGCCTGCAGGAAAGGCGCCCAGGCTCTCCTTTCAGACTATGCTCCCCAAATGTCTCCAGGGTCCCCAAGGAGACTTGTCCCGTAAGCTGAGTTGCACCCACAGCCTGCCCGTTGCCCCTGCCCTGCACCCACGCAGGCCCCTGCAGGCAGGTCTGTGTCTGTGAGAATCAGTCTCGCTTCACCCCCTCGCAGGTCTGGGCACAGGGCTGGGCTCAGCCACAGCTCCTCACGCTGCCGGGAGCATCTCAGGGCCTGTGTCCACGCAGAGCAAGCGGTGGGTGCTGCCCCCTGCTCAGGCCAGCCCCGCGAGGGCCAGCCCCACATGCCCACGTGGAGGAGGCTCAGACATCAGGCTCGCAGGATGCGAGAGGCAAAGCGCAGACCCCAGCATGAGAAAGCCGGGGGGGAGGCACGCACTGTGAGGGGCGCTCTTTCATAGCTGGGGGCCGAGGAAGGGAGGGTGCACTCACCAGCCCAGGCCACAAACCCGGGGGGCGGGTACACGTCAGCTCCACGGGCTCAGTCGTGTCTGACTCTTTGCAACCCATGGACTGTAGCCCACCAGGCTCCTCTGTCCATGGGATTCTCCAGGCAGGAATACTGGAGTGGGGTGCCATGTCCTTCTCCAGGGGATCTTGCCAACCCAGGGATTGAACCCACGTCTCTTGGGTCTCCTGCATTGGTAGGTGGGTACTTTACCACGAGCACCACCTGGGCAGCCCGTTCCAAAGAAGAAACCCGAGGCTCACAACTAGAGAGCTTGGAGTCACGGCCCACGCGCCCCCCCCCCCCACCCTGAGGGCCCAGCGGTGGACACACCCTAAGGCCGCTGGGCCTCGGAGCACAGGGCTGGGGATCTGCACCCGGGTCCCGAAGGTGCGCCGCCAGCCTGCCCCCACGCACCTCCACCCACACTAGCTCCAGCAGACGCCGGGCGCCTGGAAGCGGTCTGTGCGAGGCCGAGAGAAAAGCCAGCGGCGGGAACTGCTGGTCTTTGGAGCAGGGCCTGACCCTGCAGTCACACAGACGCGCGGGGAGGCCGCCTGTGGCCTGTGTCCCCCGGGCCCCGAGAAGGGAGCCCGCCATCACAAAGCACTCGTCAGTGAGTGCGCAAAGGGTCCTGGGGCTGATCAACTGCATTTGCATTTATATTCCCATTTTTTAATATTCAGGAAGTTAAAACACAATACTTTTTAATAATTAGGACTTCATGCATATTTAGATATTTCTTTGTGAGCAGTTGCTTGCTTTGTCAGCCGTAGTAGAGCAGACACATCCTCTGGAAGGCAAGCTCCTGCTCACTATGCATGAATCAGAGGTCTCACACACACACACACACACCCCCACGCTCACTGTGCATGAATCAAAGGTTACACACACACACACACACACCCGCTCACTATGCATGAATTAGAGATTACACACACACACACACACACACACACACCTGCTCTGTGCAGAGACCAGAAGCTACACACACACACACACACACACACGCCCCCCACACACACACACCCGCTCATTGTGCATGAATCAGAGGTTACACACACACACACACACACACACACATTCTTTATGGCAGGTACTAGGCACAGTCCTGGCAAGGGCAGGGCGCTCCAGACAGGTGTGTGTGGGCCTGGATCACACTGGTCCCGGGAACTAGAGCAAGTTTATAAACCGAAAGGAAGAAACTCAGGTTTGCTCGGCTCCACCTCAGGAGGGTGACCGGGCCCCTGGGGCGAGGCGGGCAGGGCTGACCCAGCCCTTGGGTCTCAGGTCCCAGGCCCTGGCGGGCCCCCAGGTCAGGGAGGAGGCTGGCAGAGACACGGGGCTCTGGGCGCACCTCCTTTACACACAGACCCAGTGGGATCTCACTTTCTCAGGAGCTCGGCCACGCTCTCCCGGTGTGCGGTTGGGAAGTGCTGGCCCGTGGACAGACAGGGCCTTCAGGCAAACCCAATGCTCTGCTCCCAGCCTGGGACAGGAGCCGAGGGTCCTGCCGACACCAGGCACCCATGTCTCCTCGCGACCTCCAGGTCCGAGTCCCAGCCTCCCCGCCGTCCTGGAGCAGGCGCGGAAGCCTCAGTGTCTGCTGGGACATGGAGGCTGGGGCAGCCGGGGAGCCTGAGGCCAAGGGTCAGGGGGCCGGAGAACATGTGTTCCAGCAAGGTGATGCAGGGGCCGCCCGGGGACGGGCTCTGAGCATCCCCGTCCCAGAGAGCTTAGCAGGTTCCACCTGGCAGCCAGGGAAGAGGGTGGAGAGCCTGGTCATACCTCCCGACCTCGAGACGGGGCAGGAACCGCCTGGGGAGTCTAAGGGAAGACTCCATTACAGCAAGAGGACTCGGCAATAATCAGGCACCGACTCACAATGCAGAATTATAATGACTCAATCTCGAGGTAATTACAAAGCATGGGAGCAGCCAGACCAAGAGCACGTTCTGCGAGGGCTGCATGTGTGTGAAGCTCCAGGAGACGACACGTCAACCCCGGGGAGGGCTGTCCCGAGGGCTGAGTTGTCCTCACTTCTCGGGGAAGAGCCTCTGTGAGGGCAGAGGGCGTGGCCAGGGTACTGGACGGGACACAGCTCCGGGAACATCGGACTATGGAAAGCGGGGCCACCCCCAGCAGACAAAAGAGCCAGGGAGCTGGGGTGGCAGAGGGCCCGCCTGCCCAGAACAGCGGTGGGAGCAAGTCGGGCCGTGCACCCGTGTCCTGAAGTGCATCGTCTGCACGGGACCCACCCAGACGCAGGCCGGCACCTTCCAGGGGCTCATGTTCCAGACGTCCCAACAGGCCCCTTGCACGACCCTGCTGTCATTCTGGGGGTCACAGGTATATTCCGAGTGGGCAGAGACAGGGCCCTGATGGTGAAACGCCAGGGACAGCCTGGCTCTGTCATCGCCCGCAAACTGAATCCGAAATCCGAGGGGTTCTGGGCCAGTGGAAGCCGGAGGCCTGACTCACACCTGACAACAGAGAAGACTCCAGAAAGCGTGGGCTGCGGAGTGGATCTGTAACCAAATCACTCGCCCCTTTCTGACAGCATCTCCCTGCCATTGCTGAACTATCAGCAACTTTCCCCCAAAACAGAGTCAGAAGTTCTGAGCAGGGGGGCAGCCTGGCTGGGGGGCTCATATCAGGGGGTTGGGAGGTGCTACCTGCTGGCATCCTGGTCTGAGTGATACATGGTGCCCACGAGAGCGCAGAGCACGCCTGACCAGCAGGCAGAAACTGCGGCAGTCCCGTTCAGGAGAGGGTCTGCTTCCAGCATCCCAGAGTCCCGCTCGGGGCAATGCCTGCCATCTCCACACTCTCGCTGGAGGCCAGGCAGCCCAACACACCCCACGCCCAGGCCTCCGTCCCAGGAGCGGACGCGGCCTAGCAGCTGAGCGGGAACCAGACACAGAAGAGCCACACTCCACTCGGGACCCACGGCCTATGCATGGGTGAGTCGCAGACGGTCCTCTTCAAACTCAGCCTTTAGAACAGCAACAAGACCACCCCTCCCTAGCCCCCACTACAGCATAAAAGCCAGGAAAACATGCCAGCTCCGCCGGGTGGGCACCTTCAGACCCGAGACCATGTGGGCTGCTGCTGAGACTCAGGCAGAAACTGCACATGCTCGCCACTGGAATTCGCTCCTCAGGGGAGAGGCAGCCTCTGGACAGCCAGGGTAAGACCCCCTTTTAGCCACCCCTGGTGGCTCAGGGGTGAAGAGTTTGCCTGCTGATGCAGGAGACACAGGAGACTCAGGTTTGATCCCTGATCCGGGAAGATCCCACATGCCGTGGAGCAACTAAGCCCATGCACCACAACCACCGAGCCTGTGCTCCACCGCCTGGGAGCCCACGTTCCGCCCCCTCCTGAGGCCCGTGTGCTCTAGAGCCCGTGGTCCCCAGCAAGAGAAGCCCACATACCGCAACAGCGCTGGAGAAGGCTTGAGAGTCCCTTGGACTGCAAGGAGATCCAACCAGTCCATCCTAAAGGAAATCGACCCTGAATATCATTGGAAGGACTGAAGCTGAAGCTTCAATACTTTGGCCACCTGATGCGAAGAACTGACTCACTGGAAAAGACCCTGACGCTGGGAAAGATTGAAGGCAGGAGGAGAAGGGGACGACAGAGGATGAGATGGTTGGATGGCATCACCGACTCCATGGACATGAGTTTGAGCCAACTCGGGGAGATGGTGAAGGACAGGGAAGCCTGGCGTGCTGCGGTCCATGGGGTCACAAAAAGACAAGACTGAGGGACTGAACAGCAGCAACTGTAACTAGAGAGAAGGCCCGCACAGCACAGCCAAACAGATAAATATTAAAACAAACAAACAAACAAAAAAAAACCCTTTTAGGGAAACTACAATTCTTTATAGTCCTTAGAAGAGCCTAAGTTACTGTGCAGCCCCTGAGGTGTGCAAGCAAGGCCAGGTGACGGACACAGCTGTGCTCAAGCTGGGTGAAAATACTCACAACTCGGCACTCATGTGGAAGGCTAGAATGGACCTCTGTGCCCGCAGCCCGAGTGAGCTCAACGAGAAGCAGACACAAAGTCAAGGTTTCTCAGACGCTCACAGGAAGTGGCGTGGCGGCAGGGAGGTGGGGAGAACCTGCCTGGGAAGGTCTGGGCCGGCCCCCACCCCCGTCCCTACTGCTCTCTGCCCTGCCCCGGTATTGCAGAGGTGAGGGAGACAGGCGCGCCCGACTCCAGGGCCTATGGAGGAGGGGAAGCCTCGTGGCCAGAATCGTAATGCACTGGGCCGGCGCCTCTGCCCAGCGGTCCTCAGCCGCCCCGGCAGGGAGCGCAGAGGCCGCACCTGGGGCAGCGCACGGGGTATAGGCCAGGCCTTTGGAGCTGGGCCTGCGGCAGCACAGATGCAGTGGCCACCAACGGCGGGCGAGACCCCCGGAACGCACCTCGGCCTCTCGGAACCCCGGTCTCCTCTTCCAAAACATGGGAAGAACGGCTGCCACGTGGGGAGACATGCGTGTCCACGGGGCTCGCTCGCCCCCCTGCCCGGCAGCTCCCAACAGCCTGCTCTGCGGGCCCAGCCTGGGGCGGGCAACAGGCGCTGGCGGCAGCGGTGGGTGCACATGACTGAGTCCCCAGGGTTTACAAATACCCGCCCGGGAAGCCACGGACCAACAGAAAGTTTACGTAAACACTGCACGGCTGCCACGAAAACGCACCCCAAACCTGAGAAATGTAACAGGAACTACAGGAATAAAAACAGGAGTAAGGAGTTGCCATCGACTGCCTAGTCGAACTCAGAAAAATCATGTTCATTAAAAGGCCTGGTGACGACGAGGGTGAAGAGAGCCTCACACTCCCACAGAGCAGTTTGCATTGAGACCCTCGAAGGCGTCAGGACCGTTCACCCTGTGAATCTCTGAAGGGACTCTTAGTACAGACAAAACTCACATCACAGCCGTAATTACACTGCAAGTCCACCCCACCACCTTTAAGCAGATGATAATATATGCACAGGGCAGGATAATATCAGGATATTATGCAACCATTTCAGGCAGTGGCTGAAAAGACTAGGAACAAATACAGAAAAAAATTAAAAAAAAAAAACCATTATGACGGGACAATATAAGAAACGCAGAGAACACAATCATATGCAATATACGAGTGTATTATGTTTAAAAACTGCTGAGAATAAAGACTGGAGAAACACCAGCGTGCTTCCACAGCCGCCTTGTACGTCGAGGGGGAGAGCTTTCTCTTCTCTAATGCTCCTGCACACGCTTTCATGGTGAAATAAAAGAAGACAGAATTTCGGAAAACAAGCAGTGAAGGAAGGAGGCCTGTGGGAATTTAATCACACCCGCAGGTGCATTCACGGCAATGCCAGTGGCACCAGCAAGGGTGCCCGGACGCTCCATGAACCCAGGTCAGGCCTGTACCCTGATCGGCGGGCCTCTCCGAGCTCAGCGGTTAAGTACAAGGTCTCCAAGGAGCCAGGTGGACGTCTGGGAACCCTGATGCTCACGCGGTGAGAAGCCAACAGCTGGCCCAGGACATCGTCCTGAGATGGCAAACCCTGGGCCCCCAGAGTCCTGGGAGGAGTCAATCCTCGCCAGCAATGCCGAGTCATCTCCCCGGGGCCCCAGGCAGACCGCTGCCTCCTCCTCGCAGTCATTAACTAAAGGTCACAGGAAATTGGACTGGAAATCTGGAGAACACTCCCCACCCTTGGGACACGTCGGACCAACGTCCAGAAAGCAAATCTGTGGCCTAACTTTGACTTTTTGAATTTCTTCCAGAGGATGTAAAAATCAAGGCATGAGCAATGCTAGACCCTAAAAGAAGAGTCTATAAACCCGGGGCATGGTGGTTGGGGCTCCATGTCTTAGCTGCCATAAAACAAGGGGGCAGACATCTCTGTGATATAATTAAGCTCATTTCCTTTGGAGAAGCTGGGGTTCCCTGGTGGCTCAGATGGTAAAGAATCCACCTGCAATGCAGGAGACCCAGGTTCAATCCCTGGGTCAGGAAGATCCCCTGGAGAAGGGTATGGCAACCCACCCACTATGGCAGGCTACAGTCCGTGGGGTCACAAAGAACCAGATACGACTGAGTGTCATTTCTTTTTCTTGGACAAGTTGAGGAAAGTTGCAGGATTAAAAAAAAAAAAAAAATCAATATAGAAAACTCATTTGCATTTCTGTACACCGACAATGAGCTATTAGACAAATTAAGAAAACAACCCCATTTACAATTGCATCAAAAAGAATAAGATACCTGGGGATAAACTTAACCCAAGAAGGGGCAAATCTGTGCACTGAAAACTGAAAGACACTGATAAATGCAGCTGAAGACGCAAAGAAACAGAGAGCCGGGAAGAACAAGCGGCGGAGACGCCCTCTTGCCCAGAGTCGGCTACAGACTCACGGCCTTCCCTACCAAAATCCCAGGGCATTTTCACACACGCAGAGAAACAAACCTAGAATCCGTACGGAGCCACAAAAGACCCCAAGTAGCTACAGCAATCTTGAGCTGGCTGACACGCTAATGCCACTTAGGGAAAAAGGAACACGAGCCAGAAAATGCACTTCCATCTCCTGTCTTTCAGGAAATCCACAGGCGCTGCCCCCTCCTGGCTGTCCCCTCCCCGGCAGGTCCCCCTGGGGGAGGGCTGTTCCACTCCCAGGGAGGCCGGTGTCGCTCCACAGACACTGGGAGGAGCTGCTCACGTGTCGTCACCTGCACGGTGGGGCTGTAGCCCAGTGCACACCCCAGAGTAGTGGCACACAAGGCGCACCCACCCCTGTGACCTGGGAGGAAGTCAAGCAGCTCTGACAAAAAGGCGAATTTTGTCCCCCAAGCCCGCCAGGCTCCTCTGTCCATGGGATTCTCCAGGCAAGAATACTGGAGTGGGTCGCCATTTCCTCCTCCAAGGGATCTTCCCAACCCAGGGATCAAACCTGCATCTCCTGCGTCTCCTGCATTGGCAGGCGGTTCTTTACCACTGAGGCACCAAGGAAGCCCCTCCAGAGAAGGTGCATGAAGGATAGTAAGGGAGACCCGCCGCGGAGGCTGGAGCGCAGGCTTGGAGGTGAGGTGGGAGCAGGGCAGAGCGGAGGCTGACACAGCTGTCTGTCGAGCAGGTGGGGTCCCTGGAGTCAGGCGCTCCCTAAATGCGCAGCTCAGCCATTCCCCTGCTGCGCCCAGCCCTCTGCGGCCCAGGCCTGGCCCCCGCTGCCCTGGGGGCCGGCCCCAGAGCTCGGCCTCACAGTCCGCGTGGCAGCAGGGGGCAGCCACGTGGTCTGGAAACCCCAGAGTCTCTCAGAGCTGGCAGCCCGGTGCGGCCCCCGCTTGCCAGGGAGGAAGCCCGGGCTTCCTCCACAGGGGGCTGGGGGGCCCACAGGGAGGGGAGGGGAGCGGCTGGAGCACCCGAGCAAGGCAGAAAGAACCCCGGCTGACTGGACGGTCTCAGCCCCGAAGCTGCATGGCACACACGCCCAGAACCTTCTGTCCTATCCAAGGTCCTCAGAATCCACACGGAGGGCGGGACGCCTCCTTTCCACCGGCTCCCCCCTCGGCCCAGGCTCACTGGGAGCTGGATGGGCCACTGGACCACCGCAGCCCCCACGGCAGCTGGCACTGCACCTGTGTGGCACAGGACACGCTCCGGGAGCGGCTCGTCTCCCGGCCGCTTGGGCCACTTCTGGGTAGTCTGGGCTGTTTAATTGCCTGTTTCCCTCCCTGTGACTAATGCCCCTCGTTCATGGCTGTGCCACGCCAAGTTCACGGCCTGGGACACAGGAGGTGCCGACATGCATCCCAGGAGGATGCTCGGCTGCCCCGTGAGGGATTAAGGACTTGCGGAAACCGGTAAGGGCCCAGGTAATAAACACCCCGGTGTAGGGGAGGGTAATCGCCCGATTGCCATCCGATGATTACTATGTATTTCCATTGCCAAAAGATGCAATACAATTTCATGGTTACTTGGGCCTGTAAAATAGAAATACCCCCAATTTTTAAGATATGAAAAGGTTTATGACCAGGGTACTGTCAGTTCAACAACGAGTCCATGGTACAAATGAGTCAATTCATGATGAAATTTAATTTCAGGAAAATTAACTCAATAAAGATGCCACAATTGCGCTTAAAGTTTTAATACCTATTAGGAGTCGTAGCGAAGTGGTGCAGGGCCACACTCTGCAGATCCATTTTCAGCTCCTCAAAATGCGCCTGACTTAATACCTAATTTATTCATAATGGGGACAGCACTATAGAAAACTTTGTGCTTAATGAGGGGGGCCAGGATCTCAGCCTCGCCCGCCACCAGTGAAGAGCATTCGCAATTCACGGAACATGAAGCTTTGTTTCCTGCGATGTTGCCGAGACCCGTCTGATAGCACCAGGCTGCCAGCCCCTTTAACAACCCCCCCAAATAGATACTTTATGTCCCAGTAAACATTAGTGGCTAGAAATTCTGTGGCCACCAAGTGCCTAGAAAAGCAAAACCAAAGAGGGGGATCTGGGTGCCGTCTACTGACCAGTCATGGTTTCTGAAGCCAACACTAAAGATTAGAACATACAGGCTGCAAACAAGAGCAAAGTCAAAACCCAGAGATTCAGAGCCCAAAACAGCCCAGGTCCCCCGTTGGGCGTGAAGCACACGGGCAGCGTCAAGGACACAGCTCTGGGCTGCTGTTCTCCATGTCGTGGGAGAAAGCAGCTTAGCGCACGGGGCTGGCAGAGCAGCAGCCTAAGCTCTCCACCCCAGGCACAAACGCAGCATCCAGGCCAAGGGCACACTTGACGGGGAGGAGGCGGGAGGCCCGTCCAGCCTGCTCAGAGCCCCGGGGCCCCCACCCCATCCTCATGGGGTGCCTGCCCTGCAAAGAAGCCTGTAGCCTGGGGCCCCCTTTCCCAGCCTGTGCAGGCAGCTCCCCATCTAAGCCCGTGAAGAGCTGACATCCAGGGCAGGAAGAACCTTGCCTCTCGGAGCTAAGAGTGAGACCCAGCTTCTGCGAGGATCCCACCCCGAGTCCACACAAGGGGCCCGCTCGCTGCGAGTGGGGCGGAAAGGCCGTGTGGAAGCCCCGGCGCAGCCTCGGCAAACAGCTTCGAGAAAATGGAAAGACGCCAGAATAAGCAACGCCACTCTCGAGGGGACAAAGGTGGTTTGTTCCAGAAAACTCAATCTCCTGAAGAAATGAATTTCATCAAAATCGGTGGAGAGGAGGAAATTTCAGAGTACACTGAATCTGTCAGCGACTTTTAAAAATCTTTATAAGTAACTCGAAACACAGACAACAGGTGAATCCTGAGCAGGAGTGTTTCTGGCAGACGCGGCTGGGGCTCCCCTGGAGTCAGAGCTTCCCCGCCACGCCCACCCCCAAACCCAGACAATGCTGCTGCACAGCAGGACAGGACCCAGACACAGACGGAGCCCAGACATAGATGGAGCCCAGACACAGACGGAGCCCAGACATAGATGGAGCCCAGACACAGATGGAGCCCAGGCACAGACGGAGCCCGGGCACAGACGGAGCCGAGGTACAGACGGCACCCGGGCACAGACGGAGCCCGGGTACAGACGGAGCCCAGACACAGACGGACGACAGAAAGCTCTTCTCCCAGTCTCAGCTGATCAGGTGACAAGAAATGGACTTCCAAAAGACCACGTTTCAGTGGAGACAGACTCTGAAGGCAAAATCAAGTGCAGCAAATAGAGCCAGGCAGAACGTGGCAGGACATGAGGGGTGGAGGACACGTGTGGCCCTTCATGAGGTGAGAGACAGGCCAGCCTCTGCAGGAGGGGAGGACACGGCCGGCCCCCCATGGGGACTCACATGGCCAGCACTGGAGAGGAGGGTGCGGCCAGCCCTCGGGGGGAGGACAGGGGGTCTGGCCCTCGTGGGGGTGCACGCGGCCAGCCCTGGGGAGATGCCCTGGGGAAGACGTCCCGGGGAGGAGGGGGCAGCCCTGGGGGGAAGACGCCCTGGGGGGAGACACCCTGGGGGGAGACACCCTGGGGAGGAGGGGGCGGCCCCGGGGAGGAGGGGGCAGCCCTGGGGGGAGATGCCCTGGGGGGAGACGCCCTGGGGCACACGCCCTGGGTAGGGGGGCGGCTGCGGGGGAGGGGGGCGGCCGCGGGGGGAGATGCCCTGGGGAGGAGGGGGCGGCCCTGGGGGGAGACTCCCTGGGGCACATGCCCCAGGGAGGAGGGGGCGGCCCTGGGGGGAGACGCCCTGGGAGGAGGGGGCGGCCCCGGGGAGGAGGGGGCAGCCCTGGGGGGAGATGCCCTGGGGGGAGACGCCCTGGGGCACACGCCCCGGGTAGGGGGGCGGCTGCAGGGGAGGGGGGCGGCCGCGGGGGGAGATGCCCTGGGGAGGAGGGGGCGGCCCTGGGGGGAGACTCCCTGGGGCACATGCCCCAGGGAGGAGGGGGCGGCCCTGGGGGGAGACGCCCTGGGAGGAGGGGGCGGCCCCGGGGAGGAGGGGGCAGCCCTGGGGGGAGATGCCCTGGGGGGAGACGCCCTGGGGCACACGCCCTGGGTAGGGGGGCGGCTGCGGGGGAGGGGGGCGGCCGCGGGGGGAGACGCCCTGGGAGGAGGGGGCGGCCCTGGGGGGAGACGCCCTGGGGCACACGCCCCGGGGAGGAGGGGGCGGCCCTGGGGGAGGGGAGACGCCCAGGGAGGAGGGGGCGGCCCTGGGGGGGTGCGGCCGCGGGGCCTCACCTGGTAGGTGTCCCACAGCCGCACGGTGCAGCGCAGGGGCAGCTCCCGCGTCAGGAGGTTGTTCATCCAGCGGAAGGTGAACTGCAGGTACCGCACCTCGTGCTGGCCCAGGTGCCGGTGCACTTGCTCTGTGGAGACAAACAGGCCCCGCAGGTCAGCAGAGCCCCGCCTGAGCGACCTACCCCAGTGCCAGGACAGACAGGGCTCTGCTGCTCCCAGAGCGGCACCGCCTCCCGGGGGAGCGCCACAGACGGCGGGGGCAGCACCGACGGGTGCTGAGTGTGCACCCCACCCCCAGAAGGCGGGCAGGGCCAGCCCGACCCGAAGGGTGCACGTGTGGGTCCCAGAGGATGGGGCACACGCGGGGACACGTGGTGGACCTCAGACAGAGCTCCATGGCCGTGCAGAGCGAACAGTGGGCAGCAGGGGGCGGGGCCGCGGGCACTCAGGACCCCCACCCCCAGGACAGTCGGGGTTCGTGGGGTTTTAATAATCGGGAAGTCAGGGCCGACTCCCAGGTTTCAGGGGTTGTGGCGCCCTGGGCGTTGGTTCACATCCTCTCCTCCCACACACACAGCAAGGCAGTGGATCGCCGGCCAAGGAGCCATCGAAGGCCTCCGAAGGTCCCCCCACCCCGGACCTCAGTGCTCACAGAGCAGGACCCCGTCTGAGCCCGGCGCCTGGCACAGAGCCAGGCCTGGTGTGTGGCGAGTGCCCGGCACGCTTGTGGATGGAGTGGAGCTGGGCTGGAGCCGGACGTGGCTCAGAGGCAGGGGCTGGGCGGTGCCCATGAATGAGCTGCCCGGGAGCCCCGGCCAAGTCCCCTTGCTTGCGGGGCCACTGGCCTTGTCAGCTGAAGCAAAGGGGACCATTTACCAGCGGAGAGAACAAACAGCTCCAGTTAGTGCCTGGGAGGCATGTGAGACTTTTCTAACGTAAACGGGCGAGCACACAGATTTGGAAGATTAAACACATACTTCTGAAACATCTGTCACTGAAGGAACCCAACCCAACAGTTAAAACGGGCCCTTTCTCTCTTCAGCAGCTCCACCTGAGTCCGACCCCACCAGGCGCCGGGGAGGCCGCCCCGTCTCAGGCTCAGCCGGAGAAGCCCATCCCAGCCAGGGCGCCAGGACCAACAGCCAGCTGGGCAGCTCCTGCCCACAGCATGCTCGCCTGGGCCTGTGTGAGGGCAGGGAGGGGGCCCAGCCAGGGCGCATGCAGCAGCACGAACTCAGGACTGTCCCTCGCCGCGTCCTGAACGGCCCCGTGATGCTGGTCGGGCCCACGGACCTGCCTGGAGCCTCCAGGTGCCAGCACCCTGGGCACAGCCAGGGCATCTTCAGAACGAGGCTCACGGCATCAACTCCACGAGGACATGGGCAGAGGTTCCTCACAGATCAGCTCTTTCCAGGACGGAACAGGGCCCCCACGACCCCAACACCTCTGACACTGAAGCCACAGAGAAGGAAAGGCCAGCACCCTGCCCTCCAGGAGCTCAGAGGACGGAAAGAAAAACGCAGCTCCGAGCCCCACGTCGTCTATTTCATCAGAAGGGGCCTGGGCTTCTCTTATGCCCAAAGCAGCCCCGCACTCCCCAGAGAAATGAAGCGGGCAGCCCTGGGACCACCCAGCGGGGACTTGAGCTTCAGCCGCAAGGCTCTGCAGGACCTCGGAGTGGGGTGTCCTTGGGGAGCGCCTGCCTGGCAGCCCGCCCCCCTGGCCCGGCCATCCCGGCTGACTTGGGATCAAAGGCGCAGCCGTGCCAGGATAGCAGCGGGCGCTCCCCGATCACACGGGCGTGGCCGCTCCTCACTGAAGACCTACTTTCTTTGAAAATAATGATGAAGACAGATACAGTGGGCCGGGCACCGACTCCCCCACCCCCCAAGCCCCCAGCGCACGCAGTGAACGTCCAGGGAGGCTGCCTCCTGCTCTGAAGGTGCTGAAAAACGGACGCCTGAGCTCGAGCCACTACTTCCCATCTATACACATCGGGGCGCCTGCGTATATGCTGCAGTCGTTTCTCCTGTTGTATAAGTAACTGTGAGCAGAGGCTCTGTCACTGGTAAAGGTAACTCGGCTGGTGACGACTCTGGACTCGAAACATCCACGTCACTGGAAACAAGAGGAGCCGTGCAGGCGTGAGCAGGCGTGAGCAGGCAGGCGTGACGACCACCACTGCTCAGGCCCTCCCACAGCGGGCCAGGCGCTCATAGGACGCGCCCGCTGCCCACCCCCGCGGGACGCTGCTCCCGGCACCCGACGGGGGGGCGCCTGCAGGCCGGGAGGTCTGCCCAGACGGCCCGTCTCCCTCAATAAAAGCACTGCGTCCCGAGATTCACGCCAAGAAGGAACACGCCACGTGTCCTAGGGACTGGGCACATGTGAATGCACACGGTTCACGTGGGTCCAGATGCTGCTGAGACTCACCTTCCCAGAGAGTGGACCTAACCGCTCACACGCAGAAACCCAACAAAGAAAGCTGCTCACAGGCCTCCCCACCGCCCCCGACCTCCCCACCGTCCACCCAAAAGGCCGAGCGCAGGCTTAACATCACGCTTCTGCTGGGCGAGAAGCTGCCGGGTAGGCTTTGATTATGGGCGGGGAGCAGGTTTCAATTCTCTAATCAGCTAAAAAGAGAAAGAACAAAAACAAGAGCCGCTGACAGTGAACACAGCCCCCTTCCGGGCTCCCCCAGCCTCCCCTTTGCTGGGCTGGCTGTACAGAAAGGTGACCGGCGAGAAGAAGACAGCAGGGCCCACGGAGAGGCAGAGCGCAGCCACCCCAGGACCCCCGGCCAAGGACGGGGGCAGGAGGAAGGCATGCCTCGGGCCGGGCCAGCAGCTGCAGGCTCCCAGCCGCACGCAGACCTGCCGCAGCCACCCCCAGGAGCCACCAGGAGGACAGAGGGCCCGCTGGGAGGGGGCCAGGGGGTGGGCAGACGGCAAGGCAGCGCAGGGCCCAGGAGCCGCGCCCCCACTCCCCAGGCACACGGCGCACCCGCAACAACACCTCACCAGCCCCGCGTCGGGCGAGGAGCAGGCCTGAGTTTGGGCCCCTGGCCTGGGGGCTCCCTCAGGAAGATGAGAGCCCTGCCGGACGGGAGGCCAGGACAGAGACCTCCAGTTACAGTGTTGGGAGAGCAGGGCACAGATCCCCGGTTGGCTTCTGGAATGTTCTCCGGGCACGGAGGACTGCACTGTTCCCTGAGCGGTGACAGGGGCGTGACTGCAGGTGGAGCTGGGAGCTCGGACCAGCCAGGGAGCCACCTGCAGGCGGGCTCACCCAGATCACAGCCCAGATCCACCCCAGGGCCACCTCCACAGAAACAGCAGGCGCCTCCTCTGCCTTCTCGAGAGGGCGGATGGTTTACCAGGCGGGCGGGAGGACTCTACCCCCAATCCACCCCCGTGAGGCTGCCGCTCCCGTCCTGACTTCCCAGGGACGCGGGTTCTTTATGGGGAGGGAGGTAAAGACACTCATTCTCTCCAGCCACTCGTAACCACCAGCAAAAACGGCTTCGGGGAATCATCTTGAGACCAGCTTTGATGGCCCACTCTCAGAACCAAGACAAGTCTTTCCTCTTAAGGTCGAGGGGAATCGCTCTACTGCTCTATTTGGAAGTCTCCACTTAAAAGTTAATTAACTGGTCTCGGTTTGACAATAAACCTGGAGTATCAGTTTTGGGTGGAGGGTCACAAAGATGTCATCATTAAAGAGCAAAGAAGCTAAATCGCCGAGAGGGACCTCAGGCGCTCACCTCTCATCACCCACCAGGGTGGTCATCATCGCTTCCCGAGTGAACACACCCCCACCTGAGCAGCCGAAGGTGGTCCCAGCGTGGCCTGCAGAGCTGGGACCAAGGCCGGGGCGCATGTCTCTAGCACCAGCACCCACCCGCCTCATGGCCCCCGAGGGGAGGCCCAGCCCCCTCCTTCCTGGGGCTGCCAAGCGGGCTGGGTGGGCGGTGGCCAGGCCATCTGAGGGCCTCCCTCTAAACGGGGAGTCTTTTACGATCCGGTGTAAGTGCAGGCCTGGAAGAAGAACTCCCGGAGCAACTGTTAACGCTCCATGTCCTCACACAGGACAGAACGTCCTCGCCGGTCAAAGCCAAAGGACGCCGCGCTCTAGGCCTTAAAAGGCCCCTCGAGTCCTGCCGGGGAGTCGAGTGTGGTCCCACCTGCCAGCCGCCAGCCCCAAAGCCCTCCTGGGACCCAGCCAGCCCCAATACGGGAGGAGAGTTGGCTCCCGATTTTAGGAAAATAAATCCCTCTCTACCAGCTCAGGCGGGACATCTAAAAACAAGCTTCAACTGGGAGGAAAACGCAAGGGCTGGGGAGGCACAGAGGCCCAGAAAGGACGGAGGAGAGGGGGCAGAGGTGGGGAAGGAGGGTGCCCAGCTGGCACTGCAGCCCGGATCGCCCCAACAACACCCTGGCCATGGAGATGGCGGGAGGGCCAGCGGGCCTGAGCCCGAGGGCCTGGGACCACAGGGGGAGCCTCTGGGACAGGGCTCCTGCAACAAAGGCAGGCAGGGGGCAGGGGCGGGGGGCAGGGGGCAGGGAGCAGAGGGTGGGGGCTGGGGGCAGAGGGCAGGGGTCGGGGGCAGAGGGCAGGGGGCAGGGGGCAGGGGCAGAGGGTGGGGGGCAGGGGGCAGGGTTATGGGGATGCTGAGCCACTGACCCTTCACGGCAGGCTGGCCCGGCCCTCCTGCACGGTGCAGCCAAGTCCTCCCAGGCACTAAAGCGGGTATCGCCCCCTCCCTGAGTATCTGACACCCCTGGGGGTGCCAGGAAATGCATCTGAGTGGTGGTCCCTAGGGTCAAGGCTCTTGCACAGACAGCATGCTGCTTCCACAGCAGCACCGGGTCAGTGAGCAGAAGGAGCCAGCCAGTCCAAGAGGCCTCGGGCCCCAGTGTGGAAGGCCCCGCTGGGCCAGTGGTGGGAGGGTTGGGGGCAGGGTGTTCACACTCAGGCAGGACGCGTCTCAGGGAGGGTGGGCGCTCACCGAGCAGCCAGGGGTGCTGCCGCCTGCCCTGTACACGCAGTGTTGCTCTGTCCTCTACAGACGGCACACTGGCTCCAATCGTGAGCTTCCCCACCCGTCCTGCGGACTAATGGGCAAGAGGGTGCGGACGGGAGAGTCTCGGCAAAATAAAGGCCTCCGAGGAAACCTGCGTGGTGCCACGAACGTCCAGAGACTGGAATAACCAATGGAACTGCTCTAACCCCCCAGCCAATCAGGCTCCCTGTGAACAGACAGCTTCATTTTAAAACTGAAGGAAAGCAATGAGGCCCCAGACGCTGGGGGCGCCCTCCTGAGCCGGAAGCGCAGCAAATACCCTACTGGTAATTTAGCGACCGGTACCGAGCTTGCTGGGCGCCGTGCTGGAGGCAGGGACGTGGGGACGCGGGCACCTGCAGGATGCCAGGAGGAGGGAACTCTGCTCTGCCTTCAAGGAAGGCAAGCTCGACCTTCTGTCCTCCTCTGTCCTCACGGGCAGCCCCGCAGGTGGGGCAGCAGAAGGCACAAGTGCTGGCGGGGGGCCCGCGAGGAAGGTGGAGGCCTGGCGGTAGGCACCCCCACGGCGCGGCCACAGGCCACCGCTCCCCAGGGAACCTGGGGCAGGGGCGGGGCACACACGACTCGGCGCCAGGACCCACGGGCCCCCGCGTGGCTGGGAGACAGCTGGGCGGGCTCTCCCGTGTTCGGTCCCAGAGCTGGATGCCACACGGAGACCATCCTGTCCATGGGGGACAGAGAGCGGGCAGGGCTCCCGTCATGGAGAAGGTCACGCGCCGCTTGCCGGAGGTGCTGTGAAACACCGCGCAACGCCGCAGAGAAAGACCTGAAGGCGGGGCCTCATGCGCCGTAGGCGGGGCCTCATGCGCCGTAGGCGGGGCCTCATGCGCCGTAGGCGGGGCCTCATGCGCCGAAGGCGGGGCCTCATGCGCCGTAGGCGCTGAATAGATGCTAGCTGCCGTCACTATTTTATGATGATGATTAGCAGCAGCAGCAGCCGCCAAGTTCAGTCAGTGACGGAGGCTGAACTAGAACCCAGGGGTTTATACATTATTTATTAGACTATAGGAAACTTACTCGATTTCTTTTTTTTTTTTTGGACTGACTACAGGTTTATACATTATCTTTTAGACTACAGGAAACTTCCTCTACTTCTTTGATTTTTTTTTTTTTTTGGACCGACTCAATGGGTATGAGTTTGAGTAAACTCTGGGAGTTGGTGATGGACAGGGAGGTCTGGCGTGCTGCAGTCCGTGGGGTCACAAAGAGTCAGCCACGACTGAGCGACTGCACTGAACTGAATAGATCCCTCTTCCCCAAAATGCAGCCACATAGCCATGTGGGTTTTCGGCTGAAGGCACGTTAGGCCGACTGGACGCCTCCTTGGAGAGTGAGAGCCCACGGCCACCTGCCGTCCGCTGGCCCCAGGTGGGCACAGCACGCAGCCGCTGAAACGATCAGGATGCTGCCGCGGGGACCACACCCCGGCCTGGGACAGGGAGACGGCTAGGGAGGGGCGCACGGAGGTGCCGCCGCGCCCACACGCATTCCTGAGCCTGGCGTCCGTGCCCATCACTGCGTCCCCAGGGCCCACACCCCCGGTGAGACGTGGCCTCCGTTCCCCAGTGCTCAGATCAGCCAGGCCGGGACCTACTGATGCCAGCAGGGGAGGGGAGCGTGTACTGCTCACTGCCGCTCACTGAACATTCCACAGGCTGGGGTCGCTCCAGCAACTGATTTATCCTCTGCTCTCCGAAGGCTCACCTTGTAGCAGTAATAAAAATATTTTCACTTGGGTGGTAATAAAGCTGAATCTAGTTTACTAGCTGTAACTGAATTCTATCTTGAAAGAATAAGTCAATTTTAACCTTACAATGTAGTCGAGACAGCTTTCAGAGAAATTTCATTAAAATCGCATTTAACCTAAATTTAAAAACACAGGGAAAGGGAAAATGCTCACACAGATTAAGGCTTTAACACAAGAGGGTAGGACTATTCTCCATCGATACACATGGGCTTTTTTTTCCCCTACGAGTGAAAGAGTAACTGCTAATAATAATGACGGGCCACATCCCCCTCGGAGCCCGCGGTCAGCCAGGCAGTATCAGCCGTGCTAACGGGCACCCTGGGCTGGACTGAGGCGCCAGCCAAGGGAGGATTCCTGCCAGGTCCCACACGCTGGGCCGAGCAGATACCCCAGACTAACCCCCAACAAAGGAAGGCTAGCCCGCCCACCATTACCTGCCCGCTCTGCAGTTGGTAAGATTAAAATGATGATGACATAACATGGGTATAGAGCTGGCTGAGTCCACGATGTGCCAGGGGCCGTTCTAAGCATCTCACCTGCACTGACCCTCCCAAGGGACTATACTCACCACCCAAACCCACCGCCAGGCAGCAGAGCAGGAATCTGGACCCTCCAGGTCCCACCCTGCGCTAAGAGGTGGTCCAGGACAAGCCAGAGGCGTTCAGCAAGAAGGATTTCCGAGGAGCCCAAGGCAGGCCCCACGTCCATTCCTCCTCTGACCCTTAACCAGCCCGCCGTGTCCACTCATGGAGCAGCAGCCCGTCAGGACACAAATTCAGCACCTCCTTTCCCGCTTCCCCCACAGTGTGAGGTCAACCTGTCCCTCGGGTTCCCACCAGCTCACACGCCCCCAGCTTGTTAGTGCCCCAGCTCTTTAGTTCCCAGGACAACAGCCCCAAGGAAAGGGTTTCCAGGGCCTCCCAGGAAGGACAGGTGTCTGCTCCTGCGGGGCACAGGGGCATCTGGGTGGGTGGGCAGCCTTCCGCACACAGGCCTACACGCCTGGCCCCACCCCACCCAGCCGTGGCCTCTGCGTCCTGCAGCTTTGGAGCAGGTGAGAGCACTGAGAGCGTCCGAAGTGCAGGCAGACGGGAGGCTTTTTGCAGACCAGCCCTGCACACAGGGCACAAGGTGTGGAGCCAGGGAGGGGAGAGAGGGACCCACGCCAGCCCAGGTCCCCAGCCCCACCCCCAAGCAGCTCTGGGTTCCATAGGTGCCCAATAATGCACCAAACACACCAAAAATGGTTCATTATTGACCTGAAATTCAAATTGGAGTGAGTGTTCTCTTTATGCTAAGTCTGACAGTGCTAAGCCTAGGTAGGATTCCTTCCCGGTTTTTCCTACAGGAAGAGGAAGCAGAGCTTGGAGGGCAGTGCCAGCCTCCCCAGATAGCCTCGGGATGGTTTCGAGCGTGGCCAGAGCTCCTTCTGGGCCACAGTCACTGGCCATCTGGTTCAGACTGGCCCGCTAATAACACGGTCTCTCCTTTCCCCCCAGCCACTGGGGCCTCAGCTTTATGGTCCCTCCAGAGCTGAGAGCAGAGCCCTGAAGACCACGGCCTGCAAAGGAGTCACGGGCCTTTGGGGATGGGAGTGCCTGCCTCCTCCCACCCCCTCCCCAGGCTGCCCAGGACAGACACTGTGCCCGCAGGCTCCCCAACCAGGAACCACCCACGGGCACCCCTCTCTGTGCCCATTTCATTCCCCATGGGACAACTCGCTCATCTGTGAAGCAATTCTTTAAGATCTGATTTTCAGTCTTCTGAAAAAAAGCCCAGCATGGACATAACCAGATTTACACATCTGCTGAGGCCATCTTCAGATATTTCTTTTTAATACTGAAATAGGATCTCATGGTTTTTTCATCAAAAGATATGGCAAATGTTCCGCTTACATTATCTTGTGTCACAAAAGAGGCGTGAGCTCAGAATACAAAGTGGGGGCTGCCCCACAGGGGGCCCTGGCCCCAGGATCCAGCCACAAGGCTCTGACCACAGCCTCTCCACAAGCAAGGCCAGGGGCTGACCCTGGGGCCCCTAGGGACCAGCAACCTCAAAGGTTAACATCGGATGTGACAGACACAATCATAAACACGCAAGGTGTGTCACTCAGATACACTGCAAACCGTGGCATTTCACGTTCAGTGTGTGTAAACACGCCGGGTGCAACATGGAGTTAAAATGCAGCTCTAGAGCTTTGTATGTTAGAATCCTATCAGCCCGCCGGCGTGTTAACGTATGTTTACTATTGAAGCAGTAAATTACCAAATGATTGGTGTGAACTGTTAATTTTACGCACAAGCATCACTCCCTAAATAGGGAACAGACTGACGTTAGCAGAGATGCTGAGGCCACGCGCGCCCGCCTCTGCCCCGCTCTCTCCACCGCGCCCCTCCCCTGGCAACAAACCCTGCCCGGCCCGGGCACGTGGGCACGTCCCTGTCCTCCCGACTTTCCACTTTCGCCGCAGCCCGTGACTCGGTTTGGCCGATGAAATGCAGTTGAGCACTGGGAACCACTTTCTTTTGAAGCATTAGGAGTCCATGAACAACCCCCCAAGTTTTTCCCTGCGCCACAGGAAGCAAGCCAGCAAACTCCTGCAGGCAGCTGCTCTACCAGCCTGAGCTCGCAGGAGACGAGGGCACGGACCAGCGCCCCGGCCAGGCCACAGATGACGTGCCCTGTGGTGGGGAGCTCACGGGGAGACGCACAGGCTGTCTGTGGGGGTCAGACGCGCTTCCCTGGTAGCTCAGCTGGTAAAGAATCTGCCTGCAATGCAGGAGACCCCGGGCTGATTCCTGGGTTGGGAAGATTCCCTGGAGAAGGGACAGGCTACCTACTGCTCCAGTGTTCACGGGCTTCCCTGGTGGCTCAGACAGTAACGAATCCGCCTGCAATGCAGGAGAGCCAGGTTCAATCCCTAGGTTGAAAAGGGCATGGCAACCCACTCCAGTGTTCTTGCCTGGAGAATCCCATGGACAGAGGAGCCTGGTGGGCTACAGTCCATGGGGTCGCAGAGTCGGACATGACTGAGCACACACACAGGTGTGGGGGTGAGGGTCAGGGTCCGGTCTGTTCCACCAGCAACAGGGGTATCTGGCTTCCACCCAATGCAGACTTTAACCCTAAGCTGCCCACACTCCCACTCTTTCTCCCACAGACGTTTTGCACTGAGCACCTGACTCACCCCAGACTGGACGGGGTGCCGACCTGCTGCCTTCCAGGAGGTCTGAGACCACATGACCGTGTCCCTGGTCAAGCTGCGAAGGGAGGTGTGTGCTTGGTTTGCAGTCTTTCCCGATTACACAGTTTCTTAGAAACAGTGAGAAAAAACAATTCAGATTTAGGTGGCCTCTTGGACTTTCAAATTCATTCTTGGATATGAATATTTTTTGCTGGATGTAGACCTACCCACTCCAGTATTCTAGAGAATTCCATGGGCAGAGAGGTCTGATGGGCTAAAGCCCATGGGGTGGCAAAGAGTCGGACACGACTGAGCGACTAAGACTTTCACTTTCCAGACTCTAGGGTACAGCTATATCCTCCCAGTGCATGGAAGACATCTGCTTGTGCTTCTGTTGAGAAGTGAGTTCTCATACAGCCATTCTCAGGAAATAATCTGTTACTCTAGCTGCTTTAAGAATTAGTCTTCAAATAAATTTTACTATTGTATGTTTATATAGTTTTCTCTTTATTCTCCTGGAAATTCAAGGGGCTCTTCAATCTGTGGGTTGGCTTATTTCAGTAGTTCGGGAAAATAAATCATTATCTCCTCAAATTCTGACACTCTCTCTCTCCTCTCTATGACTCTAAATAAATAAATAAATATGAGGCTCTCTAGACATACCCTTCATATCTTTTATTTTCTATATTATCCATATTCTTATTGCTCCATGCTTTATTTTGACTATTTTCTTCCAACCCATCTTCCCTTTCACTAACTTTCTCTATAGCCATGTCTAATTTGTTAAATCTGTACCCTGACTTTTTAATTTGGTTATCATATTTTTCACCTCTCATGTAAAATCATATAGTTTCTCATTAGCTGGGCAAATATTTTCAAGACTCTCTATTTTATATTTTTTCTTACACAGTAAAGAGAATAGTTTCACGGCCTATGCCTAAGAATTACAGAAACTTGACATCTTGTGGGCCTTGTCCTCTTGTGGGCCTTGTCATCTGTTGCTTCTCTTTCTTCTCACTTAAGAGGTCTTGAACATACACTTAGCTTTGACTATATGTAGATCATTTTACATGGAAAAAAAAAAAAAGAGAGAGAAACAAAGCTAGAACTCTCTGGTTCTACCATCCTCACAGAAGAGGCCCAGGAAATTTTTGTCTCCTTGTTAGCAGTTCAATGCTTTTAAGAAATCTGTTTTCTTTTTACCTTCTTTCTTTGCTTTTTTTTCTGTCTTTCCTTCTACCTCCCACCCAATTTGTTTGTTGGCTTCAAAAAATAATCTTATGCATTGTTTCGGTCTCCTGGGTGAGGAATCTGGTTGGAGTTGCCCACCCCGTTGCCACTAGCCGTGGAAGGCCCCTGGCCTCACCTTCCACAGCCCCAGTCAAGTGGCTCAAGGCTCCATCTCTCATTCTGTGGGAAGTTCTAAAACTCCCGCTCAGAGATCACAGGTCTCCCCTGCATTCCTCAGTAGCCAGCCTCCCTCTCTTGAGCCGATTACCACCCCTCAGGCAGTCTCTCAGGCCACTACCCCTCACCCTTCCACCTGGCCTCCTTACAGACAAAACCCTCTCTCTTCAGTCATGCCAGCTTTCTGTCTATGGAGCAGACTGCTTCTGAAGATCTGGGGGTAACAGAGAGTAGGGTAAAGCATGACTCAAAACAGAAAACTGCTTGAGAGTGCTTTCCAGAAATTCTTTAGCCAGTCATCACAGTGAGAAAATGAGACAGTGACCCTGGCCTTCCAGCCCCTTCTGCAGCTCCCCCTCCGTCCGCACTGCCCCCACACAGTCCAGGCCCCCAGAGTCGTCCTTCAGGAGGACAGTGGGTGAAGGGGGCGCGGGACGCCTCTCCCAGGGGCTGCTGGTGAGAGAGCCAAACGCTCCCAGTTCCGACACTTTCTGCCTGAAGGCCCAGCAACTCTTCTGAGGCTGTCACAGAGGGTCTTTCAGGTCTGGCTGGAAGAACAGTTACAGACAGGTTACCCAGCCTAACCTGCTACCAAACAGAGCCCGCTCTGTCGTGAAGCACCGATCGTTTAAACAGAACCACCACAGGGTGAAAACGCCCTCCTCAGAAGTCGCGGGAGAATAAGAACGGGGTTTACTAAAAAGCCCAGGCCTGGCTGGGGTTCCCTCTTTTAAACAATCACCCAGCGAATCTCAGATGTGCTGCTTCTGAACCACAGCACCAGAGAAAATCGATTCAAGCATTTCCCAAACTGCGGCCCTGGAACAAATGAGCACTAACCACACGTTTCTAACCTCCACAGAAATGCGAAATCCACCCTTTCGGAGAACCAGGAGAGGAGCCACTGAGTGTACTTCAAAGATCCAAATGAGGCTGGGGGGGCGCGGGGAGGTGGGGGGAGGTGTGAAGCTGCCGGCAGGGAAGAAAACCCACAGCATCCGACAAAGATGCCCCCGCGAAGTGAAGAACAAACGTACATAAATGCAGTTATATAAGCAAAAAAACCGTGCTGTGAATAGGTGGCTGCCACCCAGCTAAATATATTGAATCAGATAAAGTATTATTGGAAGAACCGTGCAGAACTTCATAATATGGAAATTAGGTAATAACCATTAGACACAGCTGAAAATCAGATTCAATCAAGGGACAGAATGGAGTTGATAATTTGTATGACTCCGTTTTATAATGTCATTCAATTGTTTCCCAAAAAAAGAGCCTTTGTTGGGAAGATGGGGACGGATACGCTGTCTACTCCTGAGGGTACAGCAAGGGCAAAAGGGACGTCCACACCCTTGGAAGGCGGCCCTGGAACAACAGCGGCTTGTCTCCACTTTGAGCAGAGTGCGACATCTCTGCAGATTCAGTGAAGTCACCCGTCGAGGTCACGTGGGGCTCGGGGTGACAGAGCCTGCCTCCCCGGCACAGCACCGCTGACCGCCTGGTATCACAGGCCCACGCCCGGTTCTGCATGGTATCACTCTGTTAACGCTCTGCTCATTAATTTAACAGACGCTCAGGAGGGTACATTTGGAATGGGCCAGCATCATCTTTCAATGTTCACTTAATTAAACCCTGCTATTGCAATGTGACAGTCAGCACATCACAGGGGGAATTATTTAAGGACGAAGGTAGAAAGTATTTCAAAGCCCCCACTTACACATGAAAGCGTAATCGAAAACGGCCGGCACACACTATGATTTTTCTGTAATATTAAAGACGTTATTTTTCCGACTCGGTAATTAATTGGATTCCGTGGAGAAATTACGCCGGCATCCTTGATACCAAAATGACGTGCAGAGGCAGGAACGCTGGGCCAGAGGCCGGCCATAAACAACCAGGCTGCCGCCAGATGATGACAAGCACTGGCCTTAATAAGAGTGAGGGCTGCCTGCTTCGAGGACACGCTCATTACTTCCTGCGAAGGGACGGCACCGAACTCCGATTATATCGCCTTCATAAAAGGAATGGGAGTGGCTCCAGCCCCAGCAACGCCTGGGCGGCCCCGAAGAAGGTGCAGCAGGGGTGGGGGTCCCGGGATAACTGGGTGAGCCTTCCGCCCCCACCCCCCGCCCCCCAGGAAGAGGGGCGCCCAGGACGCCGGCTTACCGTCAATGCGGCTCACCAGCTCTTCCAACATCTTCACTTTCATCTGAATCCCGGGTTGGGCAAACGTGTAGTTGTCCTGAGGGGAAAATAACAGGGAGTATCATAGGCGTGGAGGATAAAACCGGCTTTCCAAAGGGGAACAGGCAGTGGGGACGAAGGCGGACGGTTCGACAAGAGGACGAATTCACAAAGTGAGCAACGCACAGAGCAGGAGGCTGCGTCACACTACCCGCACGCAGGTGAGCCAGAGGCGAGCTCGGAAGTCTCCCCATGTCATGATGGGAACCCAGCACCTGCCTGGCACTGCCGGCGTCAGGCCTCCCATCCGAGGGCTGAGGACACGGTCACGGTGTGAGCACAGATGGACCAGGGGGCTTCAGTCTCAGGCACTCAGGTGAAGAGTTCCATAAACTAAGACAGGAAAACCAGCGCGGCCAGTGGGCAGTGGGGGAGGGGTCTCCAGTCGGGCCGACCTGGAATGGGAGCCCGGCTCCATGCCTTAGATGCTGTGTGACATTAGCAAGGAGCAGCTCCTCTCCGGCTGCAGCTGCACCATGTGTAACGTGCGAGTGAGCCCTGCCCGTGGGACTGCTCTGAGGCTTGAAGGAGGCACTGGCACATGCCAAGGCTTCAGGAACAGGAGGCCCGGTGCCCCCACTGCCACGACCGGAGCGCATGTCGGCGGGGCTGGAGGGTGGCACCTAGCACGTCCTGCCCCGGGGCACCCCACCGGCCAGCCCTCAGGAGCCTCGGCCCATGCTCAGGGACCGTTCTCAGGGCGAGTCTTTCAACTGCACTCCTGCAGTGACAGGCTTGCACTCGGTGGTTGCGGGAGGCGGGGTAGTGAGCCCACCAAACACCCAGGGCCTGGTTCCCAGCAAGGTGGGGGTGCGGGTGGTGAAGGTTGCTAATCAACCAACTGGAACAGGGAAAGCACCCGGGATCACCCAGGTGGGCCCGGTGTGGCCGGGCCCTCGGACATGGCGGCAGGAGAGTCAGCATCAGAGCAGTGAGGACACTCGTCCCCACTTGGAGGACGGATGTAGGGACCAGCAGACCAGCAAAGCAGGCTGGATAGAGGCCAGGGAGCAGCTCGTCCCTGGAGGCCCAGGAAGGATATGGCCTGGCCCACACCTTGATACACAACTTGCCCCGCCCTGGCCCCAGGCCCCGACCCCTGTCCGCATTCTGACCTTCAGGACTTGCTGTTGTCGTTCAAGCACTAAATGGCGTCTGACTCTTTGTGACCCCGTGGACTGCAGCACACCAGGCTCCTTCATCCTTCACCATCACCCAGAGTTTGCTCAAACCCATGTCCATTGAGTCGGTGATGCCATCCAACCGTCTCATCCTCTGTTGCCCCTTCTCCTGCCCCCAATCTTTCTCAGCATCAGGGTCTTTTCCAATGAGTCAGCTCTTCATATTATGTGGCCGAAGCATTGGAGCTTCAGCTTCAGCATCAGTCCTTCCAGTGAACACCCAGGACTGATTTCCTTTAGGATGGACTGGTTTCATCTCCTGTTAGTCCAAGGCACTCTCGAGAGTCTTCTCCAGCACCATAATTCAAAAGCATCAGCTCTTCGGTGCTCAGCCTTCTTCATGGTCCAACTCTCACGTCCGTACATGACTACTGTGCACGACCTCCACAACTGTCAAATGACAAATCCGTGTGGTTTCAAGCCACAAGGCGCTGCGCCTGCGGGTCCTTGAATGTGAGTGAGTGAGTGGGTCCTGTTGGTTCAGGCAGGCGTGCGCTGGGCTGGCGCTGGGAGGGGACAGCTTGTCCTCAGGGAGACATGGGTGGAAGGCGATGGGGACGTGAGAACAGCACCCCTGCACCACCTGCCCCGGGATCTGTGGTGGGGGGCGGCTCCAGGAGACAGGAGAGGACGACCTGCACGCCAGCGGTGATGTCTGAGGCTGAGAAGCCAGACGTGGCACTCAGGGCTCCCGCATTGCCAGCGCTCTCTGGGCTTAATGTGTGTGTGCACACAAGCACGTGCACACACACACACGGGCACACACACAGCCACACAGTCACACACAGTCATACACGCACACACAAGCATGTGCACACACACACGGGCACACACACAGCCACACAGTCACACACAGTCATACATGCACACACAAGCATGTGCACACACACACGGGCACACACACAAGCACGTGCACACACACACACAGGCACACACACGGCCACACAGTCACGCACATGCACACACGTACACACAAACATGTGCACACACACGCACACACACACACACAGACAAGCATGAGTACTCACACATGGGCACACACACACACACACACTCCTACACATGTGCAGACACACCCACACACACACACACACACACACGCACACAACCTTGAGTACTCACACATGGGCACACACACACACACACACTCCTACACATGCACATATGCACACATGCACACACTCATACACACGTGCAGACACACAAGCATGTGTACACACACACGGCCACACAGTCATACACATGCACACACGCACACACAAGCATGTGCACACACAGGCACACACACACACACAGACAAGCATGAGTACTCACACATGGGCGCACGCACACACACACTCCTACACATGTGCAGACACACCAACATATACACACACACACACATACACACACATACGCACACAGACAAGCATGAGTACTCATGGGCGCACACACACACACACACACTCCTACACATGTGCAGACACACCAACATGTATACACACATGGGCACATACACACACACACATATGCACACAGACAAGCATGACTACTCACACATGGGCACACACACACTCCTACACATGTGCAAACATAAGCATATGTACACACATGGGCACACACACATACACACACTCATACACATGCACACACACACAAGTATGTGTACACACATATGCACACACACATGCACACACTCATACACACGTGCAGACACACAACCATGTGTAAACACACACGGACACAAACACACATACAGTCGTACACACACAAGCATGAGTACACACACGGGCACAAAAACACACACACACTCATACACATGCGCACATGTACACACGCACAAACATGGGCACACACACACATGCACACACTCATACACACGTGCTGACACACAAGCATGTGTACACACATGGGCACACACACTTACACAATGAACACACAAGCATGTGCACACACACACTCATACACATGCACAAACATGGGCACACACACACACACATCCTTCCTGACTAGAGCAGGAGCTGCGGCCGCTACGAGACAAAACTAAAAATGCCTACAAGGCAACCACAATCTTTTCCCCACAGAAATGGAAAACGAGCGGACTCAGACCTAACTCTGCTGCGGTTTCTCCCGCGTGGATTTCAAGTGACAGGCCCTGGATTCCAGGCTGTCACGTCTCCACGAGGTCCCGCGTGCGCTCTGCTCGGCTCCGCGCAGCGGGACGTGCTCCCGGGGCAGCTGCCCCATGCGCCTGGAAGCATGTGCTTTGTAGACGGGGTGACAAGCTGGTAGGTCTCGGTACACTGAAGTCTGGGGAAGGGAGGGCTGTCACAGACCAGCGCTGAGTGGACAGGAGTGCTGGGCCCTGAAAGGCCTGCGCGCATCCCAGGGAGACCCCCAGCCGCCCCTCCGGCAGAGACAGGCAGCGGCACGCAGCCCAAGCTGTCATGTAGCTAAACATTCACGGGCAGAGGAATTCTGGTTTTGGACTTGAACTTGCAGGGTTAGCCCTCAACGACTTGATTTCTCTCCAGAACTTGGGTGACAGAGATTTACACTTGAATTCGGGACACGCTGGGTAGCTGGAAGCTTCCACGCTGTCATCTCACCTCACGGCAGCATCTCCGATGAGCCGGGGGAAGCAGTCACGCTGGACGTATTTAAGGATGAGAAATAACCTACGAGCGGTTTTGCAGCCTCAGGCAGAGGCCTTGCAGACTACTGCATTACTGTTCAGGTCTGACGAGCCCCAAAGCCACAGGACCAGGCTCGGACGCCCCCTCCCGGCAGACCCAGGAGAATACTCGGAGGAGCGGGGGTTCCACTGGGGGCTGGCCTGTCCCTAGGGGCGGTGGGCTCCAAGGGGGCACCATGTTCCTGGCTCAGCAGGAACCTAATGGTTATGCAGAGAGCCAGCTGCAGGAGCTGGGGGCGGCAGCCTTCAAACCTAGGCTGGGCTTCCAGGCGGAGGGAGTCCAGCAGGTGCCTTCCTGCCCATTCTCCGTCCCCAGAAACACTGGCCCCAAGAAGGCGACTGACCACCCGTGACTCCAAGAGTCAAGACCTCCAGCAGGCCCAGCCCTCCGCCCAGCTCTCGGAACCGGCCGCTCCCCAAGGAAGGCCGCTCCCCTGCACGGCTCTGCCGCACACAGGGGGCCCTGCGGGGGCCCAGGGCCAGCTCCAACACGGAGGGTCAGCCTGAATGACCCCCACATTCAGTCCGTTGGTTTATTTGGCTCTCACACTAAGATAGGACTTCAAGCTTCTCATTTAGAAGAAATAAAAGTTATTCTTTGGTCTCCATCTGCCACTATTTCGTTTTATTTCTCAATTTGTTCAAAACCCAGGGAGGGGAGATGAGTTCTCTTGAAAATCCAAATAGTAAGAAAAGAATGACACCTGAGAGTCTTAAAAAAAGAAAAACACCTGCATCACGGAAGGTCCTGAGAAGACTGGCAGATGAGGCCTCGGTGTCTGGGCTTAGGCAGGGGGTGGGCATGGGGGCAGAGAAGACCCGCCGCAGGTCGGGCACAGGGGGTCAGCCGAGGGGTCCAAGCTGAGGACCGTGCCCCTTGGCAGCCAGGAAGCCTCTAAAGGACACACGACGGACATTCCAGGGCCGGAGGTGGAGCCAGAGGGCGTGAGGTGCCCGCAGCAGCCTCCCAGGAGGGGGACCTGGCCCCGAGGCCGCCCAGCAGGCTCCTCCAGCCTCTGAAGAGACCGCGGGTCCTTCCGGATGAAGGGGGGGCACCGCCCCCAGCATCCCATCCACACCCCCGCCCTCGCCCACACACATGCCCAGCACAGAACGTATCTGCTGAGAAACAGGAAGTATCTGCAGGCAAAATAGGAAGCAAGTGAGAATACTCTGTATTTATACGAATATTCACAGTAATAATATGGATAACACTCCATGAAAAGCAAACAGGCACACCTCTGCAAGCCAAGATTTGATTCTGGGTCTTTAAAGAATGATAGAAGAATATAGAAAACTTATTGCTCAGAGGGAGGGAAGGAAGGAAGGTCTGAAGAAATATAATGACCTTCTGGGAAGTGTTTTTACAGAAGGTAAAGTCCGAATCAGCAGGAAAGAAAAGAAATCAAAGCACGCACACCGGGCTTGCCTCACACTTCGGCAGTAACCAACAGCACTTCTGCGCTCTTCAGAGGAAAGGCGGACTAAATCCTTCTGAAGGAGCATCTCGGAGAAGACCGGGAAGGCTCACTCGTGTTGGCTGAGGGGGAGGACCCAGCACTCAGAGGACAGAGACCCCTCACCCCTGGGACAAGGGGCTGTGCGGGACCAGAGACGCGGGCCCTCAGCGTGTCCCACAGCCCTTCCCGGCCAGCCTCTCTGCGGGAAAGCACCCTTCTGAGGGGAAAGCGCCCTTCCGAGGGGAAAGCAAACCCGCCCCTCTCAGGCACCCTGGACCTGCGTCTGAACACCTCGCGATACCAGGCCCCGTTTCGGGCCCCCTGTGAGCCAGTGAGCACAGTGAAGGCATCGATCCACCCAAGACCGGCCCAGGGCGGACGGGCGCTCCTCCCTGGGTGCGGCACACCCGCCTGAGGGCGTCCTGCAGGGCGCAGAGAAGTAGGCCTGAGGCTGCCGTCCTGACACTGGCCCATGTGCAAGGTCGGCGCTCGCCGGGGGGTGCCTGGGACCAGGATTTCGGGTGCCCCCACCTCTCCTGAGCCAGTGAGAACGGCTCGCAGCCGCCGCGGAGCACCGTCTTCATGCAGCTGCACGCCTGTTTTCCTGCTGCTCTGTGCCCGCAGCGGTGCCGGGGGCAGCGGCTCCCAGTCGGGCCGCAGGCGTGGCTTCTTGTCCGTCGTGTTTTCATTTTGGCTGTGGTGGGTCGTGCAGCACACGGGCTTGGTCACCCAGGGCATGTGAGGTCCTGCTTCCCCAACCAGGGATCAACCCGCATCCCCCGCCCTGGAGGGAACCCCAGGGACGTCCCGGGTGTGGCGTTTCTCACAAGCTCCTGGGATCAGATCAGATCAGTCACTCAGTCGTGTCCGACTCTTTCCGACCCCATGAATCGCAGCACGCCAGGCCTCCCTGTCCTGGGAGACGGGGCCAACTCGTGGCTCGGGAGTTAAGCATCTCCGGTGACACCACAGGGACAGGACTCCTGGCAGCTCGCACCTGGGTCCCTCTGGCCTTTTTCCTTGGCCCGTGCACTCTACACACGTGACTGGGAGGAATCGTGGCTGTTGTGCTGGAGTCCCAGAACCTGGGGGCGGCCCTGGGTCCCCAACATAGTCGGGCAGGAAAACCAACATGGGACTTGTGTTCAGAGATGACAGTCTGGTCGTCAAGCAAACGTTCATCACGCAGGCCACGCAGACACACACGGGGGCTCACCATGACCAGGGAAGCCCTGAGGTCAGAGCACAGAACAGGGGCCTGACCCAAGGACACACTGAGAACGGGAGGCCTGGGCCGAGATGCAGAGAACAGGGGGCCCAGGCAGCCGGGGGGGCCGGGCTCACTCCAGGCAGGGAACGAAGGCCAGTGTGGTGGGAGGGGCCCCGAGGAAGCCGGCCTTGACGGGAGAAGACCACGCCAAGGCGGGAAGGCCACGCGGGGAGCCACGGGTGAGGCCCAGCAAAGCCACAGGATGAAGCGAGCGACACGCGGGGAGCCACGGGTGAGGCCCAGCAAAGCCACAGGATGAAGCGAGCGACACAGAAAGAGGGGCCACCGCAGTCACGAGATCTGCGTTTGGAAAAGGTGACCCTGGCTGCCAAGGTGAGCCTGACAGAGGAGGCCAGAGAGGACGCGAGACGTCAGTCACCTGACGGAAGACCCTGGGCAGTGAGGACGAAAGCGCCCTACCGGAGACGCAGTCAACCCAGCCCGTCCAGGCTGCGTCCGTTCAGCAAGCTGCACTGGCTGGTCCCGTGAATGTCAACAGAGGCCTTCAGGCTCACTGCCGCTAGCTCGTTCATCGCACATGTCTGGCTGGCCCTGCGGGCTGCAAAACTCACGCTGAATCCTGAGCCTGTCATCCATCGCACCAGCTGTCCCTCCACGTGGAGAGGCCGCAATCACACGCACGCCCTCCACGTCCCCGTCACGGTCTCTGGGGAGACGGGAGGAGAAGGACGAGGACAGAGCTCTGCAGCATGCTGCTTGGGGGGAAGGAAAGCACATGCCTGAGTCGCTCAGTCAGGCCCGACTCTTTGTGACCCCATGGACTGTAGCCCACCAGGCTCCCTGTCCATGGGATTTCCCAGGCAAGGATACTGGAGTGGGTTGCCATTCCCTTCTCCAGGAGATCTTCCCGACCCAGGGATCAAACCTGGCTCTCCTGCACTGGTAAAGAATCCAGGCAGATTCTTTACTAACTGAGCTACCTGGGAAGCCCTTCTCAGGCGGGAGGGCGCTGTAAAAATTTATCAGGCCAACTCTTTTCCCACCAGTGAGCCTAATTTCTTTGCTCTTCTATGTCCTCATCTGTTACATGGAGGCGGGAAGCCTCCTTCACAAGCCACTGGGGGCGTATCTAAAAGACGCTGGGCAGCGTCCACACAAAGTGTGAGCCCTTCTGCCCACCCGTTCCACAGGTTCCCTGGGGCCATCAGTCACGGGACGTGGTGAAGGTGGAAGGCTCCCCCGAGCCCTGGCAGAGCGGCTTGGTGCTCCCCCTGTAAACTGCTCAGAAAACGGGGACAAGCTGAACACCTGTTTGGGGACACAGGCCGGCCAGCAACGGTAGCTGGTGCAACACTATTTGAAGGAAGTCCACATAAGTTATAGACCTGAGCTGTAAGGAGTATCCTCTAACGGAGGGTGGGGAGAGGAGAGACTGCCAAAAAGCTAGACTGAAACCAATAACAAGAAAGGCTCCCTGAGGGGAAGGGATCCTGGAGCTGGGCAGTCCCAAGGAAATGACACTCCGGAAGGGGCAAAACCGTGGAGATGGTGAGCAGACACTGGCTGTCACGGCTTCAGGGAGAGGAAAGGATGAACGGGGGGAGGGCAGGGACTTTTAGAGCAGTGAACTACTCTGGACGACACCGTAACAGTGGACGTCTGGTGATGGTGGTTTAGTCACTAACTTGTGTCCGACTCTTTGTGGCCCCAGGGACTGTAGCCACCAGGCTCCTCGGTCCATGGGACTTTTCAGACAAGAACACTGGAGTGGGTTGCCATTTCCTTCTCCAGGGGATCTTCCCAACCCAGTGACTGAACTCAGCTCTCCTGCATTGCAGGTGGTGTCCTGCATTATAGGCAGATTCTTTATGGACTGAGCCAGTAGGGAAGCCCGATAAGTCCTTATACATTTGGCCAAACCCATAGAATGTACAGTATAGAGAGGGAACCCCAATATCAACGTGGACTTTAGTTAATTGTAATATACTAATTTTTTAACTTCCAGATGTTCAAGCTGGTTTTCGAAAAGGCAGAAGAACCAGAGATCAAATTGCCAACATCCACTGGATCATGGAAAAAGCAAAAGAGTTCCAGAAAAACATCTATTTCTGCTTTATTGACTATGCCAAAGCCTTTGACTGTGTGAATCACAATAAACTGTGGAAAATCATGAAAGACATGGGAATACCAGAACACCTGACCGGCTTCTTGAGAAACCTGTATGCAGGTCAGGAAGCAACAGTTAGAACTGGACATGGAACAACAGACTGGCTCCAAATAGGGAAAGGAGTCCGTCAAGGCTGTATATTGTCACCCTGCTTATTTAACTTCTATGCAGAGTACATCATGAGAAACGCTGGGCTGGAAGAAGCACAAACTGGAATCAATATTGCCGGGAGAAATATCAATAACCTCAGATAGGCAGATGACACCACCCTTATGGCAGAAAGTGAAGAGGAACTAAAAAGCCTCTTGATGAAAGTGAAAGAGGAGAGTGAAAAAGTTGGCTTAAAGCTCAAAATTCAGAAATCAAAGATCATGGCATCTAGTCCCATCACTTCATGGGAAATAGATGGGGAAATTGTAGAAACAGTGTCAGACTTTATTTTGGGGGGCTCCAAAATCACTGCATATGGTAACTGCAGCCATGAAATTAAAAGATGCTTACTCCTTGGAAGAAAAGTTATGACCAACCTAGATAGCATATTGAAAAGCAGAGACATTACATTGCCTACAAAGGTCCGTCTAGTCAAGGCTATGGTTTTTCCAGTGGTCATGTATGGATGTGAGAGTTGGACTATAAAGATAGCTGAGCACCGAAGAATGGATGCTTTTGAACTGTGGTGTTGGAGAAGACTCTTGAGAGTCCCTTGGACTGCAAGGAGATCCAACCAGTCCATCCTGAAGGAGATCAGCCCTGGGTGTTCATTGGAAGGAATGATGCTAAAGCAGAAACTCCAGTACTTTGGCCACCTCATGCAAAGAGTTGACTCATTGGAAAAGACTCTGATGCTGGGAGGGATTGGGGGCAGGAGGAGAAGGGGACGACAGAGGATGAGATGGCTGGATGGCATCACTGACTCGATGGACGTGAGTTTGAGTGAACTCCAGGAGTTGGTAATGGACAGGGAGGCCTGGCGTGCTACGGTTCATGGGGTCACAACGAGTCAGACACGACTGAGCTACTGATCTGAAATGAACTGAATATACCAATAGCAGCTCATGAGTTATAAGAAATGCACTAAAGCAAGATGTTAATAACAGGAGCAAGTGTGTGTCTCTGTGGAGGTAACAACAGAGTATATCAAACTCTGTACTTTCTGCTCAATATTTCTGTATATAGTTCTACAATACAAACTCCATTAATTTAAAAAGTATGCAATGCATCCAAAAGGAAGTAGGAAAAATGGAGGAAATAAGGCGAAGTGAATAGAAAATAAATAGCAAAATGGCAGCCTAAACTCCAGCCATATAAATAATTCCATGAATGTCCATGAACTAAACACACATTAAAAGGGCAGGAAAGCAAAATCCAGCTATAATGTATCCACAAGAAATGCGCTTTAAATAGGATGATACAAATTAAAAGCAAAGAGATGGAAAAAGATAAATTCAGGGAATACTAATCCTAAGGGAGATGGGATCCCTATTTTAATATCAGATGAACTGGACCCGGGACAGAAGAAATACCAGAAAAAGAGGAATATTTCATAACAATAAACACACAAACTCACCAAGAAAGCATAATCATCCTACATATGTATGTATCTAAAAATGTCTGCTCTCATCACTTCAACATCATACTTGAGGCCCTTGACAATGCAATATGGCAAGAAGAGAAAATAAAAGCCATGCATATTAATAGAAAGAAGTAAAATTCTGTTTATCTGCAGGTGACACCCTTGTGCACTTCAAAAATCCTAAGGCATCCACCAAAAAGCTCCTGGAACTAATAGGTAAATTTAGCAACATCACCAGAAGCAAGGCGTGGTATACTACATTTTCCAAAAGTGGCCACACAGTCTCTCTTAAACCAAATGTTCTTTTATGATGTGATCAGGCCACTCCTACATCAAGAGATGAAGTCTAATTTCCCTCTCTTTGAATCTGGGTAGGCTTGTGCAACTTACGCCTTGCTTTCTGGAAGTCTTACTGGGTGTCTTGAGCCATCACATCATAAGTTTGACTTTCCTGAGGCCACTGTGCCTTGAGAACGTTAAGCCACACAGGGAGGCCGCAAGTGGGCAGTCTCAACTCCAGCCATATAAATCATTCCATGAATGTCCATGAACTAAACACACATTAAAAGGGCAGGAAAGCAAAATCCAGTCTCAGTCTTGGGGTCACCCAAGCCTGGGCAATGCACACGTAAAACAGTGAGACTGCAGCTGATTCCAGTCCCCAGGCAACAACCTGTGCCAGCCTTCATGGCACCCCACAGGGGCGCCAGGCACCAAGGGGCATAGACAGCAGCTCGAGGTACACGCTGGCTGAAACCCTGACCCACAGAGTCTGCGAGGGAGACAAAACACAGGCTTTAGTCAGCAAGTTTTGGAGTAATGTGTTATACAATAGGAACTGGAAAACTGTCAGTTTACAAAACTCAATTATATTTGTATAAACCATCAATAAAAATTTAAGAAATTTACAAAGAAAGCTATACTATTTAAAGGACTATCAAAAATAAAAACCTATCTAGAAATAAACTTAAGAAAAGATTAGAAAACCCCCTACACTGAAAAGTACAAAATGTTTATGGGGGTAAGTTAAAAAACATTTAAATAAATTTTAAAATATGCCATGCTTATGGACTAGAATAAATCAACATGGCTAATGCTGTTAATTCTGGGAAAACTAACACATAGATTCAAAAGTATAATCCCATTCAAAAATCCCAGGCCCTAAGGCTTTTTCCAAGGCTTTTTTGGTAGGAAATGGCTAATGACAAACTTTACATAAAAATTCAAAGAACTAAAAATACTCAAGACAATTTTTTTAAAAAAGAACACACTAGGAGGTCTTAGCCTACCCAACTCCAAGAGAAGCTACAGAGGTTAAGGCAGTAGGCACCAGCATTAACACTCCATCAACAGATTAATGAAACATGATCGAGTGTCCAAAAACAGACACTTAAACAGTCATTTGATTTTCAGAAAAGGCGCCAAAGCAGTGTATTCTGGAGACAAAACAAAACTGCTCTTAACAATGGAGCTGTTATTAACTAGGAAACCTCTATTTAAAAAATGAGCCATGGTGCCTTCCTCACACCACACAGAAAAATTAAGTCAAGCTCGATGACAGACCTAGAAATAGAAACTATGGAGAAGGAAATGGCAACCCACTCCAGTATTCTTGCCTGGAGAATCCCAGGGATGGAGGAGCCTGTTGGGTGCCATCTATGGGGTCACACAGAGTCGGACACGACTGATGCGACTTAGCAGCAGCAGCAGCATGTTAATGTCTATAGCTGGGTTAAAATAGTACTTTTAAAACTACTGTTACAAGAGTGAGACAGCCTCTGTCACTGATGGGGCCTATGACTAGTTAATAAATCAGGAGATGAAACCACCAAAAAAAAAAAAAAAAAAGAAATAGAAACTAAAATCACAGTTTCCAAAAAAATAAATAAAATGTTAGTTTCTAGAAGAAAAACATAGGAGAATATCCTGGCATGCTAGGGGTAGGAAAAGGATTTTTAGTTAGGACGCAGAAAATCATTATCACAAAAAAAAATAATAAATTAGAAGTCATCAAAATTAAAATTCTCTGCTCAGCAGAAGACATTGTTAAAAAATATACTGACAAGCCACAAACTTGGGAAAAATATTCTCATACCCTCTCTCCATATATAGAAGTAGAGATACTGTACAGTCAGGCCACTCAAGATGGCCATTCTCTTGCTCTCTGTCCACCCCCTACCTGACCAGTGCCTGCTTCACCTACACCTGGGCTACTGAGTGACCTTCCTTCCTATGTACTTGCCCCGGCCTCCAGCTCATGGCTGTTCTTATCAAAGGGGCAGTGAGGGGCCTGCCCCTCAGCGGGTTTCCCGGGTAACTAATGAGCCAACCTGACTTTGCTGTTGTTTACTGGCTAAATTGTGTCCAACTCTTTGCAACCCCATGGGCTGCAGCACACCAGGCTCCCCTGTCCTTCACTGTCTCCCAGACTTTGCTCAAATGTATGGCCACTGAGTCGGTGATGCCATCCAGCCGTTTCATCCTCTGCTGCCCTCTTCTCCTCCTGCCCTCAATCTTTCCCAGCATCAGGGTCTTTTCCAATGAGTGGTGTTGGAGAAGACTCTTGAGAGTCCCTTGGACTGCAAGGAGATCCAACCAGTGCATCCTAAAGGAAATCAGTCCTGAATATTCATGGGAAGGACTGATGCTGAAGCTGAAGCTCCATACTTTGGCCACCTGATGGGAAGAGCTGACTCATTGGAAAAGACCCTGAGGCTGGGAAAGAAAGAAGGCAGGAGGAGAAGGGGACGACAGAGGAGGAGATGGTTGGATGGCTTCACCGACTCAGTGGACATGAGTGTGAGCAAGCTCCGGGAGATGGTGAAGGACAGTGGAGCCTGGCGTGCTGCAGTCTGGGGGTCACAAAGAGTCGAACACAACTGAGCAACTGAAGAACAACAGCTCTTCGCATCAGGTGGCCACAGCTGATCACAGCCTTACTGTGGCGAAGGGCTTGCCTAACTCAATGAAGCTGTAAGCTGTGCTGTGCGGGGCCACTCAAGATGGATGGGTCACAGCAGATCTGACAAAGCGTGGTCCACTGGAGGAAGAAATGGCAAACCACTCCAGTGTCCTTGCCATAAGAACTCCATGAACAGCACGAAAAGGCAAACTGATTCCTTCATAGTGGCAAACTCCCTTTCCTCTGGGAACAAAAAAGCGCCTCCATGTCCTGCCCACCACCCATGGGGGTCACTCCAGGACCTTGTTTCAGACATGTAAGGTCCCCCATCCATTAAACCATTGCTGTGTCTGTCACTGACTCTGGGCTTTTCTTTGGTCTTGAAGCTGGGCACACACAGGGCCTTGTAGGCCTGCGGGGTGCAGCCCAACAGTATAGATAAATACACGCGCGCACACGCAGAGGACTGCTCTCCAGCATAAATAAAAGCAGGGACATGTGAAGCTGGTGCGGACGTGGAACAGCCAGGCCACACTTCTGATGGGTGTGTGAAGCAGCATAACCAACCTGGGGGAAAGGTCTGGATGTTTTTCATAGAACTTAGTATAGCTCTGCGCCATGACCCAGCAAATCCACTCCTAGGAACTCACCCAAGAAAAACAGTACACATCAACCAGAGGATTGCACACGAGCGTTCGAGGAAATTCCTTTCCTAGCAGACAAAGAGAAGCAGCAGCCTCGGCTCCCACCAGATGCAGGATGTTTAGACAAGCTGACAGATTCACATGGTGCAGCGCTGCCTCGTAATTAACAGGAACGAACTATTCATCCAGGCAACAACGTGGATTTCACTGTTTTCGATGCTACTGTAGATGAATTTTTTTCTTAATCTTCTTTTTAAATTGGCACGCAATAATTCATTCTTAATCAATCTCCCGCTGCAGCCCACGAGCCCACACATTCTTGTCTATTCAATAAGCCTTTCTAAAACGTTGCCAGGAGCCCTCACTCTTCTCGACTGCGGCTCTTAGATCACGTCTCCGAGCCTGACGCATCCAGAGAGGAGACAGCAGAGCCTCACGTGGACCAGACTCTCCGTCCACTCGCCATCCACTCACGGGCTGCGTGCAGGTCCGGTTCTCCGCCCCCCTCCTGCCACTCCGCTGCCCCTTCCAGGTGGAGACGCCTGATGTGAACAACAGAGGCCAAGTGGGGGCCACGTGGGTGTCCTCTCCACCGCTTTCCCAAGCAGAAGACCAGCCCTTTGTCCTCTGTCCTTGGAGCTTGGCGGGGAGTGAAAACAGATCAAGGTCCTGGCTCCTTCTGAGGGTCGTCGGGCCTCTCTCCCTGTTGGAACAGAACCTTCTCGAGGGGCTCTCTGTGCAGGCTCTGGGTCCTGGGGTAGGCCATGACTATTCTCTCCCGGGATAACTCACTGCAGCGAGCTCACCCCCGCCCTACCCATCCCCTCCAGCCCCCGACACAGGCCTGGTCATCCCTGGCCTTCCTTTGCCAGTCACTACAGCACCAGGCTGCCGGCCTTTTCTCTGACAAGTAAGCTCCGCGATAAAACAGTTACTTTCCCCAATATTCTCATCACTTCCACGCCAGCAACCAGTTCTTAGAACTGAGTGATTCTTCCCCAAGGAAAGAAAATGTAAATGACTAATTATAAAAGGCAACGGTTCCTTTCTACTCCAAGAGGCCGTCCTGCTAAGTAATGAATCTGAGAGTAATGGCCTGACTGCAGGGCGGGCAGGTATGGAAGCCGTAATTCAGGAGGTGAAAGCTCCCGGCAACCCTGGCGCGCGCCGTTAGTGAAATGAGAAGTCTGGCGAAGGCCCAAGAACAATCCCCAAGCAGGCCAGGACGGGCGTGGCCGCCTGGGCTGGGCACCCGACCCCCTGCGCCCTGGGGCAGGCAGGCGGGGCTGCTGCATGGGCCCTCCAGCAGCTTCCTCCGGGGAAGTGCAGGGGAACACCCCTTCCCCACCCCAAAACTCAAGGACTCTGTCCAGTCATCCTGTCCTAAGGCGGTCCTTCGCAGAGACACAGCTGTCAGCCGGACCGGCTCAGACTGCTGTCGGTGAGCTAAACGAAAACCATCCCCAAAGGCAGCGTCACAAGGACACAGCCCCTGAAACCACTGGAAGAAATAACAGCCCAGCTTCTTTTTTCCTGCCTCAGGCTCATGGGATCTTAACTCCCCAACAGAGGGCCCTCAGCAGTGAGAACCTGGAGTCCTAACCACTGGAACGCCAGGGAATTCCCCTACCAAATTATTTTTACAAGTTAGATCTCAGAAAGTTTCCCTGATGGCTGAGCAGTGAGGAATCCAGCTGCCAAGGCAAGAGGGACGGGTTCAGTCCCTGATGTGGGAAGACCCCAGTGCTGGGGGGTTAGGAGTGGCTGAGCCCGTGTGCTCTGGAGTCGCGGAGCGGCCGCTGCTGAGTCCACAGGTCCCAACAACCGAAGCCCTCGCTCCGCAACACGGGGAGACCACCGCAACGAGGAGCCTCAGCTAGAGAGTGGCCCCCCACTCACTGCCACTACAGAAAAGCCCGGGCAGCAGCAGAGAGACCCAGCAGAGTCAAAAACAAATAAGCTTAAAAATAAATTTGCAGATTCAGTTTTACAAAAGGTTCATCTCTGGCCGCACACCTGACACGGTGCCTGAGGAACACTGACCTCGTGTGAGACCCAAGTGTGGCTCTGTTGTGTCAACGGGACAGCAAATCCCAGGCCAGGGCCACCCACCCCACGCTCCCGACATCCCAGCAACACTCACAGTGCCGGGCAACGAGGGGCAGGACCCGGGCAGAAAGAGCCACTGCTCCGGGACCCCGAGACCCTGGGACGCCGGGCCCCCGGGCACAGCTCCCTGGGGCACAGCCCGGCCGACGCCCCCGTGCAGCACTGCTTCATCCTGCACTTCTCCTGTGTGAGCGCACCCTGGGGTGTCTCCAAGAGAGCACCCTCCCTGTGGGCTGTGGCCCCCACAGTGCTCAGCCAACCGCCGGGCTCCCTGGGGACCTTCCCAGCGGCCGGTGAGGCCCAAACGTCCATGGTGATGCCGAAGGGCTGTCTGCCTGTGCCGCCCTGCTGGTGTGGGCTGCGAGGCTCTGCCACCGGGGGTGGCAGGTAAAAGCGCTGGCACGTGGCGTGGACAAGGCGGCCCCACCAACTATACCCTTAATGCCATGCGTCCATGGTTTGAAAAAGGCCATTTCCTTAGAGGATGTCGTGGGCGACACAGGAAAAGGTTCTAATCTTACGACCAGTACTGTGTCAAATCTCGACCCTTAATAAACAGCTTTTCAGTATTACGTGGGAAAAATGAGAAGAACACGTAAAGCTGAGTCATGTCCGACTCTTCGCAACCCCATGGACTGTAGCCCCCCAGGGTCCTCTGTCCATGGGACTCTCCAGGCAAGAATCCGGGAGTGGGTTGCCATGCCCTCCTCCAGGGCATCTTCCCCACCCAGGGATTGAACCCGCGTCTCTTGTCTGTCTCCTGCATAGGCAGGCGGGTTCTTTACCACTAGCAACAGCTGGGAAACAAGGCTCTCGAGGCGTGCACCCAAAATGTTAAACTTCTTCCAGAAAAGCAGCTGCTGCAACTCTTAGAGCTGAGAGTGGTACTGGATACGTTTTTTCAAGAAACATCATTGATATTTGAAAGAATGACCGACAGGCAAACTCATTATTCAGACTCTGGTATCAAGCAGACACTTCCTCAAAAGTGAACAAAGTCAGCCCGATACTTCAAGGGAAACAATTTACAGCATTTGTTGCCAATAATAATATTTGAGCTTTGAAACCACAATTCAAATTTTAGAGAACTCTGACCCACCATCTGAGCCCGACAGTTCTTTATGAGGAGATAGCACTAAAAAAAGGTGACTTAAAAAAAAAAACAACTTTTTTTTTTGCTGTGGACCATTTTTAAAGTCTTTATTGAACCCGCTACAATGTTGCTTCTGTTTTATGTTTCACTGTTTTGGCTTGAGGCATGTGGGATCTTACCTCCCAGACCAGGGATGAACGGGACCGGGGATTGAACTGGCGCCCTCTGCTTTGGGAGGCGAAATCTTAACCCCTGGACCGCTAGGGGAGTCCCAAAGGTGAGTCTTTGATACGGTTCGATGAAACGTGATGTTCAGAATATCAGCATACCTCAGGCATCCCGCATGTTGCAATGACCAATGTTTGACGTTACAGAACCACACGTGTAAAAGATCCGCTCCAAGCGCAAGACGGGCCAATGGGTTTTACTGCGACTGAGCACAAATGCTCACTAATACGGCTTCACAGTCACACTGCAAGTGGCCTTTAGGAAGCTGCCATCTCTTAGGCCGTGGTACAGTACTGAAGGGAAGGCACCCTGTCATCCAGAGGCCTATTACGGTACTTCTCCCTTTTTCAACTACATACCTACAAGAGTCCGGGTTTTCATCATATACTTCAACAACAACAAAAATACATATTACGACAAGCTGACTGTAGAAACACAGATGAGAATTCAGCTGTCTTCCATCAAGGCACGTGAAAGTCAAACCATGCTTCTCTTCTCATTAAACATTTTTGTTTTGGTAAATATTCATTTATCTTAAAACGTTTTACTTATAATAGCACAGAATGGATTTCTTATTGCTAAAGTAAATCACTCAATGGTTCTGCATTATCTGGTGGAGCTCTACTGGCAGGTACTGGTGAATCAGCCCACGAGTAGGAGCTCCTTGACTCTCACTATTAGAAACGGCAGGCGGCCCTGAGACGCGGGGCGGAGACCTCGCTGCAGAACCGCTGCACTGTTTCTGGACGGCACCTGGACTTCGGGGGCGGCTCTTCGCCTGATCTTTACACCTCGCCGGGCACTGACGCCCAACCTCCTGGCACCAGCGCGTCTGACAACCCCTCTGCAGCCCCTGCCAGCTCGCGGTTCCTGCTCACTTTAGGGAGCCACGCCCAGCACCAGCGTTTGTGGACGAGGGGCGGAGGCTTGCCCTTTCCTAGTCCGCACCGATGCCGGGCCCAGGGCCTCCTCTCCCGGCTTCCCGCCACCGTGAACCAGCGGGGGAGGGCGGCACGGCACCCAGTGCTGGGTCTGCAGGTGCCAGGTGCCCCATGCAGTAGCATCTCACACCCAGGCCCCTGGGGGAGCCGGAAACACAGCTTCTCCATCTAGGCTACTGGACGGCAAGAGTATGAACAGATGTGTGCTGTTCTGCAGAATTTCCCCCAGCAAAACGGAACTCATCGCCACTTATTTCAGCTGAGGAAGGCCGTCCAGCAGGCTTCAGGGCGAGGGTGTGGGTCCAACACGCACCTGCTCGAGGGCAAGAGGCTCTGCCCTGTGTGCTGCTTACGAGGCTGAACCGCCACCTGGGAGCACCGACGGGCTGGAGATGCTGTGTACTCGCCGGGGTCACCTCTTCCCCATCACCCCTCCAGCCACACGATGCTGCCCTGGCCTTCCCTGCAAGGAGACTCTGACCCCCTCCCTGAAGCCTCTGGCAACGGGGTGGACCGCCATCACACGATATAAACCTGAACCTCATCAAGCACAGGGAACGACGCACGAAGACCAGGCTGAGGGTTGTACTCAACAAAACCAAAAACGAGTTTTCTCAGTGGTTCTCAACCAGGGACTGATGTGATGAAAAGGGTGCTTGAGGGAGGCGCCCTACAAGTTCCGAGAAGCGTGGAGAGGAGAGACGTGCGACCAGGAGCAGGCACGTGCGCCGAGGCGCGAGAGCAGCCAGGCCCGAGGGGCGCTGACTTCCTAGCCCATTTTCCCTCTTAACCATAAGAGGATGCCTCTTAAGCACCATAGCCTCATGGTGCGTGGTCAAAGGCTAAGCGGTGTCCACCTCTTTGCGACTTCATGAACTGTAGCCCGCCAGGCTCCTCTGTCTGTGGGATTTTCCAGGCAAGAATACTGCAGCAGATTGCCACTTCCTTCTCGAGGGGATCTTCCAGACCCAGGGATCGAACCTGTGTCTCCTGCATTGGCAGATTCTTTCCCACTGCTCCACCTGGGAAGCCCTCACAGGCCCACACGCACCAGCGATAAACGGTGACAGCGCCTGCGAACAATGAGAAGTACCCCGAGCTCACACGGGGTCGCCAGGGGCGGCCGCATCTAAGGCAATTACAGAAGAGCCCCCCAGAGCCCCCAGATGCCCGTAGCGGGCCTCCCTGAATCCCTGTGCACCGGAGGATCACGTGGAATCAATCATAACCACGTGACAGAAAGATGGATGGCTGCTGCCGGCCTCACATCTGTTGTACACACACACACACGCACGCGCGCGCGTGTGCCAGAGAAACATTATGCCTTCCACGCAGCACCCTTGTCAAGAAACCCTTTCATCAGACAAGAAATCTCGGGTGAAAAATGAAAAGCCAGCATCGATTTCAATGTACAGCTGATTTTATTTACAAATAGAAGCCAGATAATCTTGTATTTAAATGGCAGAAGTTCCATTACTCATGATCAGAGAAGTGACATTTGAAATTTATAAAGTTTCACACTACGATTCAATCTCTTTTCCAAGGAGGAAAAGAGTCTGAAGTTTGGGAGGAAAGACTAAAAAATATGAGAACAGTATCAGAGTGGGGAAATGATGAATTGATGCTGGGGCTGAAATACATCTCCAGCAGGCACATTTCTCTTTACAAGACACAAAATGCGTCCCCAGGCGACCTGAGGGGCTCTCAGATACTAGGTTCCCATTGTTCAGCTCCAGGAAGGGCTTCTGCTTTCTTTGTCAATTCCCAGGTTAGCAAGGGGAACGGGGATCCACACAGGTTTCTTCAAGTGAATCGTTGTAGCTGATTTACGCGCATTAACCCAGGGGCCTCAATCTTTCGTTGCCTGTTGTTCAGTCGCTGAGTTGTGTTCGACTCTTTGCAACCCCATGGACTGCAGCACGCCAGGCCACCCTGTCCTTCAGTGTCTCCCGGAGCTTGCTCACATTCGTGTCCATCGAGTCGGTGATGCCATCCAACCATCTCATCCTCTGTCGTCCCCTTCTCCTCCCGCCTTCAATCTTTCCCAGCATCGGGTCTTTTCCAATGAGTCAGCTCTTGACGTCAGTCTTTAGTCAACATCTTAGAAAAGCCTCACTTGGACCACTTCAAATCGAGCAGCTGAGCCGAGGCCTCTCCAGCCGGTGGGTCAGGAACACGTGCTGTGACAAGAGGTCCGGGAAAGCCGGGGCTTGTGGGGGCCGCTGGCGGCAAGCACAGCACCACGCCCTGTCCTCTCACTCCTGGTGCAAGGACTCCACTTTACCTGGGACAAAGCGGTCCTGGCAGAACCCAAGTCCCCTGCACAGCCTCCGGCCGGCGGTGGCTATCTTTGCAGCAGACTGTCCTTGAGTGGGTGACCAGAACAAACCTCAGATCAAAGCCCTGCCCCAGGCTTTCCCCTCCAGGTCCCACTCTGCCCCCGTGCATGTCCCCAGAGTGATTTTATGCCTGGTAACACAGTGCTCACTCGCCTCTCCCTCCACCCCCCAGAACGGGCGCGGCACTGGGCACCAGGCGGGCATCTGAGAAGGTCGTGTGGGAGCCGGCTGAGCCAAACGGGGCCTGCAGCTGGCTTAGGGGCCAGCCAGCTTCCTCAGCCACCTCCTGCTGCACATGAGGCCCCAGCTGCCTTTTGCCCCTGACCTGCCAACTGCATCCTCCCCAGGCACCTGTGTAAGAGCCTCCCTGCTGATACATGGGGGCGGAGGATTCCATCAAACCGCCAGGCCCTGGGGGACTGGCTCCTCTGCAAAAACCTTAGCCAGTAGCCCAGCTGACCTCGGGTCTAGCAGAACCCCACCCACAGGGGCCCCACCCATAGGGGCAGGATGCCCTCCAGCTCTCAGCTCCCTCTGGGACCCAGCACCACGTCCTAGAATGCCAAGGTCCCTGAGCTGAGGATGGCAGGGCGGTGGGGCCAGCCACCCACACGCCCCGCGTCTCTCTAAATCCGATGCCCTTTAAGAGGCAGGTTCCTCTGAAATCAGTTCCGTGGATAGTGAAACAGCTCGCCACGACGGCCTGCTCTACGGGCAGAATCACACAGTCACCAGCTGCAGCAGAGAGGGAGGTGGGCCTAGTGGGGATCGGACTCTGCAAGGAAGGGGTCTCTCCAAGCCTGTACTGTGCCCCCCACGGACTCTGCAGGGGGGCCTCGGCCCTCTGAGCCTGCACCATGCCCGCCACGGGCTCCAGGGGCCCATATGCGCCCCCAGACAGACACATGCACGCTCGGCAGCAGAGTCAGGGCTTCAGAAGGCTTGAGCAGCCGTGGCGGGTGGCGGGACCTGGGCGGGGCTCACCTGGATGCCGTCCAGCAGCCGGCTCATGCACCAGTACGTGTCAGCCTCCACGTTGCGCAGCACGTCCTCGGGCACCCGGGAGATGTCGGCGGAGTCCGCGTCCTCGTCGTCTGCGGGCGGGGGAGGGGGAGACAAGGAGCCGTCAGGTCTCAGGAGGATGTGTGCCGCGCTTACAGGAACGTGCCCCGCCCCCCCAACCCAGGACCCCCTCCCTCCACTTCTCTCGCTCTAACTGGACGACTTGTCTTCCACCTCATCACTTAAACAGGCCTCAATTTTAATACCTAATTAGTTGCAGGTAATTAATATTCTGAATCCTCTCCAATTAATTAACATAATTAATATATTGTAAAGCATTGCTTCTTGGGCATTTCACATCCTAAGAAGAGGGGATCTAAAATATATTACTTATTCCTAACTGACATCAGAGTTTTTCCATAAGATTTTTTAAAAATTCTGCTTCTAATGTATTAACAAATTCACTCAGTAATATGCCCTCTAAAAACCTGCTTCCAAGGTGAGACTTCCCCAAACCACACTGGATAAATACTGCTGGGCTGTGACCAGACACCAAGACAGCAAAAACACAGACGTGTCTGAAAGGAAGAACAGGCAGTGGTGCTCTAAGTAATTTCTTCCTTCAAGTACAAAAATCTAATGAGAAAACATAACTTAAAAGTTTCACAATGCAAAACAGATGCCTCATTGGAATGGCTTATCAGACATTTGAAGAAACTGATTTTAGATCCTTAGAAAAACTGCTATCATCCAGCCTAACACTCATAAATGTTTAAAAAATTGTGTCTCCTATTTCTAAAATTTTATTTACTTTTGTTGTATTTTGCAAATATGCATGGCATCCTTGCAATGAAAATGTTCTTTAAGAAAAGAAACATTTCGGCCTGGAATATATTTAGAAAGTTTTAAGTGGATAAAAATGACAATAATTATAATACTGATAACTGCTAACCTGCATCGAGTGATTATTATATATGCCAGGCACCCTGTCGTGTTTTAAACGCACTGACTCTATTATGGCCACCATCGCACCCCTGGGAAAATGGGGTGCAGAGACGCAACAAGCTAGCCTGGAAATGGGGGCGTCACGCATGGACCCGTGTCTGCCCCCAAGCCATGGCCAGGCCTTTGCACTCAGGCACGCCTCACACCTGACACAGCCGGACTCCCACCGCGTGCGAGGCTGGGGGAGCCGTCGTGGACACCCTCCCGCTCTGTTCTCTGTTCACAGAAGTAAGAAAGTGAAAACAGGGCGGGCGTTTCCAGCCCGGCAGCCCACAGGAGAGCCGACTGGCTGGGCCCTCAGGAGCCCAGAGAGGCTGCCACGGCCCCGACACGCGCACACCCCTCGGGGAACAGCCTCACGGTCCTGTACAACACACAGCAGCTCTGGCTCCAAGGCCCTGCAGGCCCCTGGGAGCGCGTGTGTCCTGTGCGAAGGAAAGAGCTCTCAGCCCCTCCTCCATCTGCTCCCTCCCTCACTCAGCAGGCCTTTGTCGGTTTGATCTGGAGCGTTCTTTTATTGAAATATAATTCAATTCGAGTGTACAATTCAGTGGGTCTTAGGACCTTCATGGGCTTAGGTAGCGTCGCCACTATCTAACTCCAGAATGTTTTCATCACCCCCAAACACAGCCTGAGCCCAGCAGCAGCCCCTCCCAGCCCCGGGGGCCCCGGGCAGCGTGCCGCCTGCCCCCTGGACGTGCCTGTGTGGCCATCTCAGGCCAGTGGACACGGGCCACACGGCCTGTCCTGTCAGGTGGTCCTCACTGCACACGAGGCTTCCAGGAGTGACCGAGCCTTCCCTCCTCTCTGGGGAAGAATGACCTCCCACCACACGCACGGGCCACGCCGTTTATCACCGCTCCTTGGTGGGCACTCCCCGCGCCCCTACAGTCCAGACCCTGGGGCGCAGAGATGAGGAGGAACCAACGCCCCCAAGCAGCTGGTGGATTAAAGGGGGAATCGACTTCAGAAATGGAAAACGGCCGACAGGGAGGGCTGTCTGTTCACACACAGGCCCCGGCGGGCAGACCCACGCAGCCCGCTCTCCCCTCCGACGTGAGATTGGGGTGAAGCGTGCTTCAAGGCCGGCTCTGGGCTCCCCCCCAGCCCAAGGTGCCCATAAACCTGCCCCCCGGAGGCTGCAGGCCTCGCTCTGCCCCCAGGCCGGCCGGGCCAAGCACCCAGCCTAGGAACTTTTTCCGGGAGGCCCATGTGCCCATGGGCCCTGAGCACCCTGGGGACGGAGCCCGCCTGACTGCGCACAGCGTCTTCTCCGCTGGTTGACAGGCGGGAAGTCACATCCCCCCCAGGGCTCCCTGCACTGCGCTGTTTGGGCCACGGGCACAGGGTCCCGCCCAGCATGACGCCTTCCTGCTTCAAGACCAAGATCACAGACAGGAGTGGAAGTGGCCTCTTCGGGGCATAGACTTCCTTGCTGGGAAAACGGCTTGGGCAGGATCGACTCGGCTTCCCCTGAACCAGAGCAGAGCTGACCGCTTTCCAGTCTCAGGGAGCCAGGTTTACAACAACCCGAGGGCTCCTTGGGAGTGTCTTTCCTCCACATCCTTGCTTTCGGGGGTCTCCAGACCATTGAGCTACAGGGCCTCACCCCTCTCCAGGTCACAGAGGAGGCGGGGCCGCCCAGGTCAGGACGGCGGGGGGTGGGCACCTGTGGGAGGCAGGCGGGCGCCTCGGCGAATGTTCTTGGTCTGTTTAGCGGGCTTATTATTTGATCCCAGGAAATGTCGCGGCCTATGCCAGGCGTCACTCCCCGCGACAGGCCATTTGTTCCTCTCTGACGTAATGAAGCACTGGCGTTTAACTCAGACAGCCCCCATGCCCATCTGTCTTCCGCAGGTCGAGAGAATCGGAATGACCCCTGCTGTCAGAATGAGATAAATACCCTCCTGCCAGAGAAGGCGCCCCCAGCACGGCAGAGCACTGGGAACAGCGCAGAACCTTCCAGAAGCCCCGGGCTGGGACTGCAGAGTCGAGGGACAGAGCAGAAACCACGGCGGCTGCCCTGGCAGGGGGTACAGGGGGGCACTGGCGGTACCGGGGCGGGGCCGGGGCGCAGCTGGACCAGACACCAACAGAAAAGCAGGCGCGGCAAGGCTCTGTCTGACAGGCCGCGTACTGACCCCTCGGCGAGCTCACACCACGGGGCGGGCACCAGCTCTCGGGGTCAAGACCCCCTGACCCCCGGATGCACACGTGCCCCCAGAGCTTGCCCCCTGCCTTTACGGTCCGCGGGGCGGTGGGGCAGGGGGGCAAGGGGTCTGCACCTCAGGTCAGCGGGACTCGGTGACGACAGAGAGGCCGAGGCCGAGGAGACGGGACACGGAGGTGAAGCGTCCCGGCCACCGGCCCGGGTTCAGGGGAAGAGACAGGACCCAAAGGGCAGAGCTGATGAACTCACAGGGACAGGAGAGCAGACAGACCCGACCGGCGCAGGCGGGAGTGGGGCCTGCACGGCTACACGGCAGCAGGCGTGTCCGAGCAGCGGGGCCGCCCCGGGACCTGGGCCGTGTGGACATCCTGACCCAGCCTGTGAAGATGCTGCAGGCGAGGGGAGTGAGGGGCTCGGGGCCCCCAGGATGGAGGGGGGCCCCCACACAGCCTCCCCAACTCCAGGCAGTGCTGAGCCCTCCCACCGCCCCGGGAGCCAGACACTCAGGGCCACAGTGGACTTCAGAAAACAGTATTTACAACAAACAGCCTACTTAAAATGACAGAATATAAACCAAACAGTTCATCAAAACCCGGCTAGATTCCACATCTTACCTTTATCTTTTAATCACAAACAGACATTAACGCCGGCGTGAGCAACGTGGTCTCGAAGCTGCACCCAGCCCTCCTCCCCAGCTTGTCCGCACACCTTGCTTCGGGGCTGGGCCTGTATCCTGGGGACACCAAGCTGGGGAAAGATCTCTAACCCCACGAGGCCTTCAGAGTGCAGGGGGCAAGTGCACAGGCCAACCCCAGGGAGGCGGCAAAGGCGCTGATGGCCAGGGTCCCGGGCGGAAGACCCGCAGTCCCGAGTGGACCACAGTGAACACGGGGGCGCACAGCAGGGAAGACAGACACTTAATTAGAAACAATCTCGCTCACCGCCTTAGATCACAGAAAAGCTTTAGAGGGTTTGCATAAATTCTTTGAAAATGCTGTCTGGCCATCTGATTGTTTAAAAAGCAATTTGAAAAACAACCACAATCTTTATCAACAGCTCCATTCATACGGAAAACTCCAGAACTGCAGGTCAGACACGACGCGAGAACACGGCTTAGACGGCGCCACAGAGAACCCGGGAGGCCCCGCGCGACTGGTGGGGCAGGAACCCACTGCTCTCTGTTTTCCATGGAAAGGTGCAGAGTAAGAAGTCAGCATCTGCTTTCATGGTGCAGTTATTTAGCAATGGGCGGGAGTGGGGGGGGGTGGCGGGGCGGCAGGGGGCCCGATGCTGTTTAAGGCACTGGGAGAGTTTAACTAAAAGTCTGCCTTTCCCACAGACAAACAGCACTGGAGCAAAAGTTCCCCACGGTGTGGTACTGCCCTTGCAAATTGTGAGAGGCTTCCGGGGTGTTTGGGGGTCAGAAGGATTAGAGTGAGGGGATCCGCTGGCTTTCAGAGGGGGGTCACCAGCAATCCTCCGCCAGACACAGGAAACGGTTAGAAAAATGGAAGAGACGGAGCCTCGTACGGAAAAAACCACACAGGGACAGAAGGGCTGCTTTGAAACATCCAAAAATCCGTCTTGGATAAATAAAGAGCAGGACTCTCCTGTGCACATTTCTGTGTCCAGAAGAAAGAAAAGGTGAGTGAGGAAAGAACAGGCAGGGTGAGGAGCTCGAAGTCCTGGGACACCATGATGAAGAGGCCGTCATGACGGCCGCCACCACCGACAGACAGACGGACAGACAGGCGGACGGAGGGCTTCTCCTGCGTTTCCACAGCGTGTCCTCTGTGCCAGGGTCTGTTTCACGGGAAGACACCCACCGGGGAGAACACCCCACCCGGCAGACGCGGGGCCCATGGGCAGGGAAGGTGCCTGGGGGACAGAGCCGGAGTCGGGGCTTGTCCACTGGCCGTCGTGGCCGTGCTGGGCCAGGTGAGGGGGCCAGGGCCTCTGACTCCACGCAGACAGGAGGGAAGAGCCCTGGTAGCTAGCCTCCTGGCACGGCAACAACTGGGGAGAGGCAGGGCTTCCTGCAGAAGAACAACAGCCCCCGTCCTCTCCTCCATTGGACGGCAAGAGAGCCGGTCCCCGCACAAGCTCCCTGAGCTGCGACCTGCTGGGCGGGACCCCCGCAGCCTCCCTCTGGCCCCAGGAGACCCCGGCATGGGCAAGGCAGGGGACACAGGCTGGAGCTTCACTCAGGGAGTGGGACCAGGGAGCTCACAGCGGGCATCCCCATGAGGTAAACGCAACAGGGTGGCCTGCCAACAAGAAAGGAGAGACGCTCACAGTTAAACACCGCCAGGATGCTCGCAGGTCCCTGGACACCCACACAGGATCCCACCCACGCAGGCTGGAGGGCGGCCTACCGCACCACAAGCTTCAGGAAGAGAGCCGGCCCTGCTGGGGACAAGCAAGGGCAGGGAAGGGGCCAACGTGGCCATTATGACCACGTCCATCACCCACCGCGCTCGAGCCCTGCCTGCAATGAGCCTCTTGGCGTAATCGGGAGCTTAACTGGCGATCAGAAACACCCCCTTCTCTATCAGCAAGCTGGAGCCACTCTGCGGTCTAATCTTCCGCATCCCTCGACCTGGGAGGTTTAAATTTGAAACGTTGACACGCTGGTGATGGAGACTCCGGCACTTAATTACATAGGTTTGGGCTCCAATGTAGGGGAAAAGTCCTGCTTTGGCGAGAGAGGCATCTCAAGACCATAAATTCACGAAAACTCCTTGGCCCAGCACAAATGACGAACGTTGATGATCAGACTGGCTGAGCAGTAGGAATGCTTAATTCTAACATAAGTAACATAAAAGCAGCTCAAGGTTACAGATCACAGGCCATCAAGAGCTTCCAATTCTGCGACAGGGTTGAGGACCCGCAGCCCTCGGCCGTGGGCAGACGAGGACCACGGGTCAAGGACAAAACACGGATGACGCGCTCCCTCGGGGTCAGGCAGGCCAGCACCATTCGGCCACATCCGACTATCCGCCTCCTGGCCCTGACAGGTACCCTGATGACAAGGACCCGCCTCTCACCACCAGCGGGGCTGTTTCCGTCCCCTCGCGCCCCTGCACACCCCCGTCATGGGTCTCCAGCCTCGCGGAGCGGCAGCCCTAGCAGAAGGCACGGCTCTGGGGGACAGGACACGGGGGGTGGGGGCGGTGGGCAGGCAGCCGCAGGTCTCTTCCTAGAAAAATGCGGTATCTGACCCCAGGGGCAAGGCCTCTGGGAGCACTTGGGAAAAGGACAAGGTTGGTGTGGGGACTGAGATCAAGCGTGAAGGGAAACTTCGGTATCCTTGGTGACTCTTGCTTTTATAATGTCGTTTTGATAAAAAGAACAATGTTTAATCTCACAGCATTCTTTTGGCTTGATGGGCTCTTTGATTTTTCCCATAACGCTGTGAGTAGAGGTTCTGGTAATGGAATTGCCATTGGTTGAAATACTGATTGATTCTCTTAACTCGTATTGAGCACTTGTTTGTGCAAGAAAACGCGGGGACGGGAAAAAGGTAAAGATGAAACAGAACCACCTGCAGAGCCCGGAGGAAGCGGGGCCGGGCACTCGGTCACTCACTGACTCACCGAGTCACTCGCTGTTTATCCATCTCCTTCACTGACCTGATTCATCTATGGGGGTGCGCGCCGCACACGGCTGTGCCCGCGAACAAAGAAACTGCCGCATGCAGAGTGAGCAGAGACCGGGCTCAGACACGGCCGGCAGCTGCGCGGACGTCCACACGGCCAGGCCGGGCCAGAGGTCCTGAGGCTCCAGGGCGCCCGGCCCAGACCTGGCCTTCCTTAGTGGGAAGGGGGGCCGTGGAGACATCGGTGCCCTGGAGTCAGCGCACGGGGCGGGGGAGCAGGGATCTGGTGGAGGACAGAGCTGTGGGCGGAAGAGACGCTCCCAACCAGAGCCTGAGAGCCGCCACCGCCACCTGAGCGTCTAGGTGGCACGACACCCCCACCAGCGAAGGCACTGCCAGGGAACACATCAGCTCCACGCCGTGAAATGCCAGACACTGCCCTCACCTGCAGAGGACAGGCCAGGCCGGGCCGCGGCACTGCCCGGCTACATTTCTACAGCACGTGTCAGCAGCTGCGTCCCTGCCCACGGCTGCACCTGTGTGCCTGTCCTCCCACTGCAGTAAGAGCTCCGAGAGCAGGGCCATGCCCACCTCACTCTCCGTGTCCCCAGCCCCTCCACTCACACACAGCAGACACCCCCAAACCCCCTACCAAGTGCCTGATGGCCTGCTGCCAGAGACCCACGGCCCAGGAGGGAGGGGGCACTCCACCAACAACTCGGCCCAGAACACGGCACGTACGCCAGCACGCTCTGTGAAGAGCGAGAAAAGAGTCTACCCGAAGTCTCTGGCCAAAGGAAATATCCAACTTATTGCTGAACTTAAGCTTCAACACTTTGGCCACATGATGCAAAGGGCCGACTCATTGGAAAAGACCCTGATGCTGGGAAAGACTGAGGGCAGGAGGAGAAGGGGACAACAGAGGACAAGATGGTTGGATGGCATCACTGACCCAATGGACATGAGTTTAAGCAAGCTCCGGGAGTTGGTGATGGACAGGGAGGCCTAGCATGCTGCAGACCACGGGGGCACAAAGAGTCGTACACAAGAGACTGAACAACGAACAATAACTTGCTTCCACGAATGGCTATGCAAACCAGTCCGTGAAGGAGGATTCATTCACACTGAAGAAGGCGTTCTTCCAAGTGAGGTCACGTGCAACCTGCTCCAACGGCCTCCTTCCCACAGAAGCCCAGGCTCTCAACAGAAGCCCAGGGCTCTCAACAGAAGCCCAGGGCTCTCTCAACAGAAGGCCAGGGCGCTCTCAACAGAAGGCCAGGGCTCTCTCAACAGAAGGCCAGGGCTCTCTCAACAGAAGGCCAGGGCTCTCTCAACAGAAGGCCAGGGCTCTCTCAACAGAAGCCCAGGGCTCTCTCAACAGAAGCCCAGGGCTCTCTCAACAGAAGCCCAGGGCTCTCTCAACAGAAGGCCAGGGCTCTCTCAACAGAAGGCCAGGGCTCTCTCAACAGAAGGCCAGGGCTCTCTCAACAGAAGGCCAGGGCTCTCTCAACAGAAGGCCAGGGCTCTCTCAACAGAAGGCCAGGGCTCTCTCAACAGAAGGCCAGGGCTCTCAACAGAAGGCCAGGGCTCTCTCAACAGAAGGCCAGGGCTCTCTCAACAGAAGGCCAGGGCTCTCAACAGAAGCCCAGGGCTCTCTCAACAGAAGCCCAGGGCTCTCTCAACAGAAGCCCAGGGCTCTCTCAACAGAAGCCCAGGGCTCTCTCAACAGAAGCCCAGGGCTCTCTCAACAGAAGCCAGGGCTCTCTCAACAGAAGCCAGGGCTCTCTCAACAGAAGCCCAGGGCTCTCAACAGAAGGCCAGGGCTCTCTCAACAGAAGGCCAGGGCTCTCTCAACAGAAGGCCAGGGCTCTCTCAACAGAAGGCCAGGGCTCTCAACAGAAGCCCAGGGCTCTCTCAACAGAAGCCAGGGCTCTCTCAACAGAAGCCAGGGCTCTCTCAACAGAAGCCAGGGCTCTCTCAACAGAAGCCAGGGCTCTCTCAACAGAAGCCCAGGGCTCTCAACAGAAGGCCAGGGCTCTCTCAACAGAAGGCCAGGGCTCTCTCAACAGAAGGCCAGGGCTCTCTCAACAGAAGGCCAGGGCTCTCAACAGAAGCCCAGGGCTCTCTCAACAGAAGCCCAGGGCTCTCTCAACAGAAGGCCAGGGCTCTCAACAGAAGCCCAGGGCTCTCTCAACAGAAGCCCAGGGCTCTCTCAACAGAAGCCCAGGGCTCTCAACAGAAGCCCAGGGCTCTCACAACAGAAGCCCAGGGCTCTCTCAACAGAAGGCCAGGGCTCTCAACAGAAGCCCAGGGCTCTCTCAACAGAAGCCCAGGGCTCTCTCAACAGAAGCCCAGGGCTCTCTCAACAGAAGCCCAGGGCTCTCAACAGAAGCCCAGGGCTCTCTCAACAGAAGCCCAGGGCTCTCTCAACAGAAGCCCAGGGCTCTCAACAGAAGCCCAGGGCTCTCTCAACAGAAGCCCAGGGCTCTCTCAACAGAAGGCCAGGGCTCTCTCAACAGAAGGCCAGGCTCCTCTGATCCGGAGGCTCCCTGAAAGACTGCAGCAGGTGCTGACCTCACCTTTGAGAATCACGGGCACACCGTCTCAGGAAAACAGCTCCCCAGCGCCCACCTCTCCCAGGAGAGCAGGCCCTCTTCAGCTCCTGCCCTCTCCCTCGCTCAAGAATCAGAAGCGGGGCACACACGGCCTTCCCGGGGCTCACAAAGATCATGAAACCCACGCCGTTCATCTGAGACACACCAGTGCCTGGACCGCTCGTCAGGCTCACAGGACGAACCCTCCCACACCTCCTCACTGCATTAAAGGGCTCAAACTCCTCATTACTCTAACGAGGAAAGGGGTAGAGGACTTCGGGTTAAGACCTTTCTGACCACACGTCTCCAAGCAGAAGCAGATTCTGTAGACAGGCTCGTCCTTCAGGAGGTGGACAGCAGTCATTTAAACAGAGAATGAGCTTTCTGGAGTCATGATCATCTGATGAAGACAAACTGATCATAAATCAATCCACTCAATTGATTTACTCCCTTTATCCAATTAAGTAAAAAATAATTCCTCAAAGGATAAATGGGTCTTTAAATCAATCACCAAAATGCTCGCTCACTCAAATCATCACTAATGCAGCCAGATGGAAAGAAAAAGTTGACCAACAGGAGACCCTCCTTGTTCCCGAGGGTTTGGGTGGACCGCACTCAGAGGGGCTGGAGGAAAGCTTGGGGTGCGGCACTGGGGCGGAAAGTCGCCCCCAGAGGGGCGTGTAGAGGCACTTCCCCCAGCATGACGCTGGAATTCTGACTTCTCAGCTCAGAGAAAGACCATCCCAGGGAATAGCCCAGCACAAAAGGAAAACCCGGTCTAGATCACCACAGTCAAATATAAAACGGTCGTAAGCAAAAAACTGAGGAAGTAAACAAACTGGATGAACATCTGCAGCACGGCACGGGCCAAGGAGAGGCATCGAACGAGCTACAAAGGACCGCTTCCCAGCAAGAAAACACACACGCGAGCCTGGCAGAAATGTGGGGCACCTGGAAATGATAGTTAGGAGAAAGTCAAACACAAGGAAGCGATCAGCAGCACTAGCTATCAATAAACTCAAACAAACATAACCAATTTAATAAACATAAAACGGTAACACTTCACAGTTTAAAGCACCCACCACGGGCACAGGTGAAGAGAAACAGACTCGGGACCCACGCGGGGCACTCACAGTACAGACGTTCTGCTCAGGGAAGGACGCACAGGCTTGGACACAGTGGGTCAGAGGCCACGAGCGCCCACGGAGCTCTGCCGCGCCCAGGCGGGAGGCAGGGCTGAGCGGGGCCCACGGCCCCGTCCTGCCACCCTGGGGTCTGCCGGAGGAGCTGGGCTTCCCCGCCCAGGCCCCGACATCCCAACTCCATCAGAACAGGCGGGGCACCCCAGGCCCAGGTCAGGATAAACCTGGTGCTGTTCTACCCGACTACCAAGGCCACAGCGAGAGCCCAGACGTGCTCTCCAGGAAGTCACACCGTGAGCACCTTGGCTGCTGGGGGACAGAGGTCCTTCTGTGCCAGCCCATTAGAAGAGCCAGCAGCCCCACCCAACAGGCATGAGTCTGAGCAAACTCCGGGAGACGGCGAAGGACAGGGAAGCCCAGGGCGCTGCAGTCCACGGGGTCACAACCAGTCGGACACAACTGAGCGACTGAACAACAACAAAGCTGAATGGCCTCCTTTCCACATTTTTTGGAAACAAACTTCTGTTCAAAATAATCTAATCCACTGTGCAGCTCTCCAATTTGTCCATAAGAGGAAATTTTCCCTCGACAAGAGCCCTGGGGCCTCCTTTAAAATATGGGGCCCTTCCTTCCCTGCTGGTCAGGTGGCCTCCCGGCTCACAGCCCAGCAAATGCTTCGGGTCCCCGCAGTCTGGGAGGGGAGTCAGCCTCTGGGTGTCGAGAAGGTCCTCAGAAGGCCTGGCTGCAGGCAAGTCCCACAAGTGGACCTCTTCTAATTCGTGCCCAGCATTTATTTTGCAAGCAGCACACCTGTTCTCCACCCCCGCCTGTAGGAGCATTCAGATGTAGAAGGGTGTTGCAGGCGGCAGCCCCACCGTCCTGCACGGCCGGCACAGAACGACTGTGGCCACTGATGGGGTGGCAGGTAGCCTCCCACACCACAGAAAGGCGTGTCCCACACTCGGGTCACAGCTCCCGCGTCCCAGGTGGACCGTCCACGCCGTGTCCCACACTCGGGTCACAGCTCCCGCATCCCAGGTGACCATCCACACCGTGTCCCACACTCGGGTCACAGCCCCCGCGTCCCAGGTGGACCGTCCACGCCATGTCCCACACTCGGGTCACAGTTCCCGCATCCCAGGTGACCATCCACGCTGTGTCCCACACGCAGCCTGCAGCTCCTGTGTCCCAGGTGGACTATCCACGCCATGTCCCACACTCAGCTCGCAGCTCCCACGTCCCAGGTGGACCATCCACGCCATGTCCCACACTCAGCTCGCAGCTCCCACGTCCCAGGTGGACCATCCATGCCGTGTCCCACGCAGCCCCCAGCTCCCGCGTCCCAGGTGGACCATCCACGCCGTGTCCCACACGCAGCCTGTAGCTCCCGCGTCACAGGTGGACCGTCCACGCCATGTTCCACACTCGGGTCACAGCTCCCGTGTCCCAGGTGACCGTCTACGCCATGTCCCACACTCCGGTCACAGCTCCCGCGTCCCAGGTGGACCGTCCACGCCTTACAGAAGCACACCAACTCCTGCAAACCCGAGCAGGGGGAGGGCAGGGGCAGCCACAAGCTTCTCCCAAGAGCCCTTGGGTGGCCTGAGGGGCTGGACGCCTGGTTCCACGCCTGCTCTGAGCCCACGCCCAGGCTGAGGACGAGGGCACAGGGACGGCCTCGCTGGGCCCCCAGACCAGCCCAAGGGCCTCACGGCCTGTCCAGGGCAGAGCCTGGGCAGGGCACATGGTCAACCTCGTCAGCAGAGTCACCCGAGCCACCACGTGGCCATCGCCCTGCGCACCTGGAGGCCAAGAGGAGAAGCCGACGCGGACACAGGTCCTCAAGGGACACAATCCTGCTCCCCAGTCACAGAAGAAAAGCCGACGAGCTCACACCTTTAAATAAAGGGCAAGTTAGCCACAAATTAGCTGTCATCTCAAATGCAACCAGGCCACTGAGTATTCCAGCATTCCAGCTCACCCCAGTTTTTTCTACATGGAGTTTTCTCTCAGCTTTTTCTGTGGCGATGGTTGCATTATAAATATAAACATGCGTCCTCCTGGAAGCTGGCCTTGGTGGTGAGGGTTTTCCACTCTATCACACACCCTTTGAAGCCATCTTTCAGGATGCTGGTTAACAGGCTGGGCCTGGTGCTCTGCCGGCTCCGTAACCACCTCGCTGCCCTGGGCTGCAACGTCATCTGAAAACTTCTCCACTATCAGGAACGCATCCGTGAACATCTTTCTTGCATGAGGGGTCTGATCCACGTTAAGAATCGTTTGCTTACAACAAGCATCTCAGATGAAACTGGCAGGTGAAGAGTAAGTACATTTTCAGGGCTCCTAGCAAATCTTACTAAAATATTTTGAAGGAGAGTTTGGAATTTACACCATAGCCAGGACGCCCAAGACTGTGGCCCCACCATCTCTCATCAGCGGTTCCTTCTTTCCACCTCTGGGAAGGCTTAAACAGCTCAGTAAAATGAGGTTTAATTTGCACTGTTTTGCATTCTGGTGAGGTTTCGCGTTTTCGCAGCCGCTCCTTAAGCCCATTTCGGACTCACTGAGTTATCTACGCAGCCCTGAGGCGTGGGGCGGAGGTGGGCACTCACCCCCAGGAGCGGGCTCTCCGGGTTGGGATTTCAGACCCCTGGTCTCCTGCTAAGCGCAGCCCTCAGGGGCAGAGGCCAGGCCTCCCAGCAGACGGGACAGGAACCAACTGGCCCAGCTCACCGCAGCTGCAGGATCCCAGTTGCCCCTAGGAAACACACAGAAACTGAGGACCCCAAATCACAACACCCCAGATGAATCTGTCAAAATACATACATACACAGACACACACACGCTCCCCCGACCGCGGGCTGGCGGCCTGTGCCTGCATGTGGGCGCCTCTGTAACCAGGAGGGCACAGCACTGGGGCTGCTCTCCCTCCAGTGTCTGGGCTTCCTGGGGATGCTGTCTGTCCACGGGTTACGGGGGGAGGCCCCCGACCAAGGCCTGGGCCCCATGTTCGGGGGAGGCGGGTGAGAGGTCACTGAAGGAGGGGCTGTGTTAACCTTCTCTCCAGCCTCCATCAACCCAGCTGCCTGAAGAAATGATGGAGTCACTTCTCTGTAGTGTTTGTGCTGGGATTACAAAACGCAAAATTAGAGGTGCGGGCCCTGGGACACTGTGAGCCGTGCAGAAAAGGGGAGCTACACGGTCACCATGACTACAGCCTGTCGCAGTCTCTCGGTTGGTCTCGTGAACACAGAACACGCCACCCAGAGCCAGGCTGCTCCCATAAATGCTGAGGATGGGCCTAAAAATGCCCGAGCCACTTGAAAAGCTCAATGTTCCACGGATATAAAATCGCACAGAAACGCATTATAATCTGCAGGCGCTGGTGACCTTGTGTGCTGGTCATGGTGGAACCCAAGTGTGAATCCACAGCCATCACTCAACTTGAAGTGAAGTGATAGTCAATCAATCGTGTCCAACTCTTTGCGACCCCATGGACTGCAGCCCAGCAGGCTCCTCAGTCCATGGGATTCTCCAGGCAAGAATACTGGAGTGGGTTACCATTTCCTTTTCCAGGGGATCTTCACAGCCTAGGGATTGAACCCAGATCTCCTGCATTGCAGGCTGATTCTTTACCAGCTAAGCATGGGAGAAAAACTTCAGAAACACTTAGATGATGCTTGACCTCCATTTCCTACATTTATCTGAAATTCTTCACTTGTTTTTAAAAAGTTAGGCTATTTTAATGTGTTGGTATCATGAATGTGTTTACTCAAGGGCAGTTAAGAGACTCAACACAATGCTACAGCTGCCTGGAACAGAGAAGACCCAACACCAACCAACCAACAGTATTTGCAGAGAAAATGAAAGGAGGAGGGTTTGTCAGAGCAAAGCCTCAGCAGCCTGATCATTCCGTGGTCGTTCTCCATGAGCGCCACTGAACTCTCCATGCCTGGGGTCCTGGGCAAGGGTTTCTGTTTTGTGCTTTGAGGAAATCTGTTCTCTTAGCTGTAGACTGGCCATTCTCTTCTCTTCAGATGCGTGTGTCTGGTACTGACCACGGGGCCTGCTCACTGTAGGCTGGCTTGAGGGTCCTCGAGCCCAGTATCAAAAAGATGCCAAGAAAACAGATTTCTAAACAGGGGCTCCCCTGCGCCTCGCAAACGAGGCCGGTCAGGGTGTAGTTAACGTGCCACCGCCCACAAGCTCAGGTGAGGACAAGCGTGGTTAAGGGGAGGCACGCAGTTAAGGAGCTCGGACGCCCGGGGAGCTGCATCCCAGCCTCGCGAGAATACAGGCTGCAGCAGGAGTGAGGGCCTTGCTTCCAGAAACTCCCCCAAGGTCAGTACGTCCTCAGACAGAGCAAAGACGGGACATTACTCTTGAGGAGCGGCCAAGCCCGCTGCCGTCCCCAGAAGCCAGAGAGAGACATGCCTGGCAGACGGGGGTGAGAAGTCCTCGCTGCCCACGCAGAGCTGGTCCTCACCCTCGCCAGGGGCCCGCAGACGGGGGCTGGCTGGGCGGTGGAGGAGGGATTCTGAAATAACACGTCTCAACAGCTCAAAATGTCCATAAGGCACGGCTCTCCAACAAGAATGTCACCCAAGGTGGCGGGGGCCCTCCGCCCGCCCACAGACAGCCCCTGGCCCTGCCCCCACGGAAAGACAGGACCAAGCGCCCAGGGAGGAGTGGGGCCGCAGTGCTGGCTGCGGGGGCCTCGGAACGAGGAGAGTGTGAGAAGGGGCTCGGGGCAGGGCTGGGGACAGGACAGCTAGCTGCCAGGTGCCAGCCACAGGAGAACCAGAAGGACCCGGGCCAGGTGTCGAAGCCTCTGGGCCGACGCGCCCCCAGGAGGCCAGCCGCGAGCACCCTGGAGAGCAGGCACAAGAAGGGGCCCCCGGGCTGGGAGCCCCGCCACCACAGTGCCGTCACCCACCTCCAGGGGCAGCCGCTGCCACTGAGGACACTGCCCCCAGCCTGCACAAAGGCAGGAGACGTGTGGGGTACGGGTGGGGGGGTGCAGGCCCGGCAAAGCTCCTGTCCCTCACCCTCTCCAGGGTGCGTCCTCCTGTCAGACAGTCCCTCAGGGGCTGGAGCCCTGCAGAGCTCACCCCCAGCCCTGGCGGATCCGTGTTCATGGAGCTGCTCAGCTCCACCTGCTGACCCTTGCTGGTCTGCACTGTCGGGGCCCAGGTGGAGGGGGGCATTTCCACCGGCCCCCAGGCCCCAGGCCTCAGTGTGCAGACTGGGCAACAGCTCGATGAAGACAGAGGCCCCAGCCTGACTCCAGGCCCCTGTGGACTCCGGAGCAGGGCCTCCACCAAGCACTCGGCCAGACCTCCCCGCCCGCCTGTGGCCTGCCCTGCGCTGGGTGCCCACCTCTGTACCTCCCTCCATCGCCTGCCTGACTCGCCCACATCCTTCAGGACCTAATCTGGGCCACTCCTGCTCCTCACCAGTGGCAGAGAGGACCTAAATGTGAGGTCCCAGAGAATGGTGACGCCTTCCCACGGGAGCCCTCACATGTGAGTGAGAAGAGATGCTCCTGCCAGAGCCCGGAGGCCTCCACTCTCCCCACTGCAGGGGCACACACGGCCTCACCGACACAATACTTGCCTAGACACGGAGGGCAGCTCCCACCTGCCTCACCACCTTGGGGCTGGACCAGACATCAGACACAGCCAGGGCAACCCCACCAACTGAAGGGCGGCAGGCTGACCCAAGAGAGGGTCTTCTGTCTGGCTATGCCAGGGAAGCGGTCTTGCTAACAGCACATTTATTATGACACATGGTTCTTGAAAATAATAGTGTGTATTCTGAGGGATACAGAATGTATATAAAGAAAAGTGCCCAGAAACGCACGATACGGCTTCAGCTGACATCGTGGTATAGTTCACTGCATCACGGTTTGGTCCATAATGCTCCTACATACACACGTTTTTTAATAAAACAGAATTGAGAATGAATGTTAAGTTCGAAGTCCCACTACTTTTGCGTATACTTTGGTCATTTTCACGTACTGAAAATGCATGGAAATCACACACCTCCGCTGGCTTATGCATCCTCTATGGCTGGACGTCAGAGAAGGCAATGGCACCCCACTCCAATACTCTTGCCTGGAAAATCCCATGGATGGAGAAGCCTGGTAGGCTGCAGTCCATGGGGTCGCTAAGGGTTGGACATGACTGAGTGACTTCACTTTCACTTTTCACTTTCATTCATTGGAGAAGGAAATGGCAACCCACTCCAGTGTTCTTGCCTGGAGAATCCTGGGGACCGGGGAGCCTGGTGGGCTGCCGTCTCTGGGGTCGCACAGAGTTGGTCACAACTGAAGCAACTTAGCAGCAGCAGCAGCATGACTGGACGTGTGGGTTTGTCTGGTGCCTCTGCAAGAACAAAGGCCTCGACACCGAACCCCCAGCCCTGTCTCCGCACCTTCCCCCGCCTCCTCCAGACAAGGAGGTGCCCGAGCCTTTCGGGACTCAGAGATTACAGGGTGTCAGTCTCATCACACCTCAAAAGCACTGAGCATTATCTTCTTTAATCGTGGCTAATTTGCTAGACAAAGATAGAACTGCATTATTGGTTTGATTTGCATTTTCATTACAGTGATGCTAGACTTTGTTTTTTTGTTTTTTTTTTTTTTAGTGTATTATTCATTTGTGGTAGCATTTTGCAACATTTCTCCTCATTTCCAGAAAGAATCTTTTAAACTGTATGTTTGCTATTCACAGACGTAAGAAATGGTTCACAAAGATAAACAGTGTCACAAAAACCCCACCAGCAAGGAGAGGCGCGGAGCAGCAGAGCAGAGGTTGCTGCAGGAGCATAAACACCACTTCTGCGGGCACGGAACGCTCACGGCACCAGCGAACAAAGCAAACATTTCTGGTCAACCTGAGGCCACCTTTCCACGGAAGGATAAAAGAAAACTAAAATCAGGATGCTGTTCTGGGGTGGCTAGAGAATAATTTATTTTGTTTGGCCTTTCTTATCCAATTCAACATCAGTGTATTTTTAATCAAATATATCAATATGTACTAATTAACCCTGCATGGGGTGACTCAAAATTAACCAACCGCTTCAATAATAAATCAAAAAACTGTAATTGGTATTTTAATTTTTTATAAGTAACATACCATGTAACACCAGAGTGAATACTCTATCACCACCATATAATTACACCACAACATACTCTGAGGCCCATCCTTCACGCTGTTATTAGACTCATAAAATATGCTTCCAAAATGAGAAAAAATAGCTGTCAAGAACTGCATCTTATTATTCAACTATTAAACTTTCTTAATCATCAATCAGTTTAATTGCTCCTGACACAGGTTATAAATAACATTTTGTGGTTCAACAGAATACTACACGGGTAACCCCATCGTCCCCGGGGCTGAAGAGGAAAACCCCTCCCCAGGATATTCCAGCAGCGCCTGCTTATCCCTCACTGTCGCTTCCACTTCAATCGGATGTAGCATTCCGAGGCGTGTTGCTGATTTAGGCTGAAGATGTTAAGAAATCACTGTATGTAACTGCCTGGCATTATTTTCAATTAGATCCCTAATGGGCAGATGACCCGTTTCACCTGGTCCAAACCAGCAGCTGAATGCAGACATGACTGCCTGGCTGCGTCCGGCTGCTGTGAGCTCTGGCCCCTCCTTCGACCACCGGCTCGGGGTCCCAAGCTCCGGCCCTGGGCGCCCAGCTTGGCTGCAGCAGACGCAGAGAGGGGACGCAGCTGTGCCTCAGGGGACGGGACACGGAGGGGCGGCGAGAAGGAAAGGCGGGACTCTGGGGTCTTCCCGTCAGCGACGCCGCGTGCCAGGCGCACACGACATCACGTCGCCCGTCTGCACGGGGCCCTGCTCTCACAGGGTCAGTGCCACGGGTGAGGGGACGGTGCTCGGCAAGGCTGGGGACCCACTGCACGCCCGGGGGCCTGCTGTCTATGGAGCGCGCTCACTCGGGCCTGTTCTCCCTGGACAGCCCTACAACCACGGCAGGCGGCCCGCTGTGTAGAGATCCGTGTCAGTGGTGCTCTTCCCTGATAAGGCGAAGGCTGGAAAGCCCCGGAGCGACACCCCCGACAAAGGCACCGAAGAGGTGCCTGAGACACGCCGGCTGAAGGCCGCGCGGCCAGCCTGCCCCAGGCCTGAACAGACGGGGAGGCGGGCAGTGAGCGTCCCGCTGGAGACGGGGGAGCCAGCAAGGCTGCACCGAGGAGGAAGCCCACCGACGTCACACTAGGACGATGGGCCGGGTTAGCTTCCAGAGGATTCCACAAAATCCTAAGAAGCGGAACAAAAATAATAACCACAGCAGACTTGCTGTAGAAACGAGGCAGGACAAGAGGCAACACAATGATGCTGAAGTGCTGGAAGGAAAACGGTCAACCCGGATTTCTAGACTCGGTGAAGAATACCCGTCATGAGGCGAAACAAACGCTTCTTCAGGCCAAAATGAGAAAGAGCTACACTACAAAAAACACTGAAGAAAGCTCTTCCGGCAGAAAGAATACGATACAAGGGGGAAAGACAGAGATCTACCCAGAGAACGAGGGTGACATGCCACGGGGCGTGAAGGCGAACGCAAAACGTATTTTCAAAAGATAATTGACCAGAGCACACCCGTCATGAAGATCTTGGCTTCTTTTTATAAAACCATTCTCCAATCACAGGGACTGGGCTCCCTGGAGAAATGGACACACACACACACACACACACACACACACACACACACAGATCGGGCTGTGTCAGAGGGACCCAGGCGCCAACTAAAACAGGGCCCAATGGCCAGAGCTGGAACATTTAGAACAAAAGATAATCTAGTGCTACTGGACTATAACCCAAAATGTAAAGTAAACATCCCCATAGCCAGGCCAGCAAGGGGACGGACACGCCTGGGCCAATCCATCAAGGGGACGGACATGCCTGGGCCGGGCCATCAGGGAGACGGACACACCTGGGCCAGGCCAGCAGGGGGATGGACACGCCTGGGCCTGGCCATCAAGGTGACAGACATACCTGGGCCGGGCAATCAAGGGGACAGACACGCCTGGGCCTGGCTTAGCAGGGGGACGGACACGCCTGGGCCAGGCGGTCGCCACGTGCCCCTGAAGTGATGACAGGCATCATGCTCCCGTGTTCTTCCTCCCAAACCCACAGCCCCAGTTTGATGACAAGAACATCAGGCAAACGCAAATCCAGGGACATGCTACAGAATAACCTGGTGAGTACTCAAGCTGTCGAGGTCACTGAAACCAGGGAGACCTGAGAAAAGGTCACAGCCCCAAGGAGCTCAAGGGACACAGTGGCTAAAGGCCACTGGTGACCTGGACGGGCCCTGGACCAGAGAATGGCCACAGGAAAGTCAAACACAGGCCATAACCAGCTGTCAATACTGACTCCCTAGTTGGGACAACTGTCCCAGTGTAACAGAGGCTGGGGCACCTGGGGCGGCAAGGGGGCCCGGCCGGGGAGAGGGCTGCAGAGGCAGGGGTGGCTGCAGACGGGCACAGGCGTGCCTGGCCACCTCTGAGGCTGGACGCCACCACCCCGCTCCGGGCATGTGAGAGCGCAGCCCCCTGGCCAGGGACCGCACCCTCGCCCCCGCCTGGGAAGGCCAGGTCTGCACCACCGGGCCGCCAGGCAGTCCCAACAGAGCACGTCTAAATCCCGAAACCGGCCCTGAACGGCCGCCTCTCGCCGACCTCGCTCTCAATGCAGTAACTGGCCCAGCTCCAGCAAGCTAAACGAATTATCCGGTGAGACGGAAGGAGCCGGACGCAGCTGGCCCCCGTACCCTGGACGACGCAGCCCCAGCCTCACCGCCTGTGCACCCTCCGGGGCTGGAGGGCCCGGGTGCCTGGAAGACAGGCACTGCCCACCAACAAGGCTCCGCCTTCGAGCCTTCTGCTTGGGGAGCACAAATTCCATCAGCTATAAATCAGATTTATGAATTTTGTATGTATCTAAAGAAAGAATGAAAAAAAAAACCGTCAGTTCCCACTGAGCCGCTTGCCCACAGCACCTCTCTGCAGCAACTGGACGGCTGACAAAAGGCGCTCGGCCCTGATGACGCATTATCACAAAGTCAAGCTTCAGGGGCTCAAAACCAGCACGTGAGGCCGCGACAGCCCCCGGCCTGCGTGAGACACAACTGCGTCGACCCAGGTGGCGAGCGCTCTTCCAAGACAGCTGCTCCGGCGGTATATTTTCCATACTCACTGCCCTGGGCAATGCTGCACACCCTTGATTATTCTTTGCAAATACATAATACATGAGTCACAAAACCAATTGCAGAGGCCCCAAATTAGACACTGCTGACCAGCCTCAGAAAATGCTATCATTTTAGAATGTTCTTTTCGAGTGGTTTTTGTGTTTTATTGGCGAAATGGTGTATTATTATTGCAATCATAATGATTTAAGTATAAATACCATTAGAGTTGTAATACCAGCGCACATGTACTTGGTGATTTTATTTCAAAGACTTCACGCCACTCTACGTACCCTCCATCATCAGCCTCCCAGCGAGGCGGCAGGCTGCAGCTACAGCCTTTGCTCTGCGGAGCGCAAGCTGAAGGCAGAGAAGCACAGGGCGGGCAGGCCCAAGGCTGCGGGCGGACAGCTGGACACTGCAGGCTGCTTTTACCCTCGGATACCCACAAACGCTCATGTCCACCTGCAGGGATGCAGCCTCACACACTTCTCACAACAACAGCGTACCCTGGACATTTACAAGGAGCGCAAGCTGGCGGAAAGCTCTCCTGAGAGGAGCGGCACTGAACAGCCACGTGCAACCCGGGGACCAAGACAGGACTCGGGGCGGAGGGCGGAGGGGGCCCAGCACTGCCTCGCCTCTGCACGCATATGAGCAGGCGTGCACGCGGGCGTGTGCACCTGTGTGCATGCGTGTGTGTACACAGGAGTGCATGGATGCATGCATGGGTGTGTGCACATGGGTATGTGCTGTGTGTGTGTGGCTGTGTGTGTACACAGGTGTGTGTACAGTGAGTGTGTGCACAGGTGTGTGTGTGTGTATATGTACATATATATATATACACACATATATATCAGTTCAGTTGAGTTGCTCAGTCATGTCCGACTCTTTGCGACCCCATGGACTGCAGCACGCCAGGCCTCCCTGTTCATCACCAACTCCCAGCGTTTACTCAAACTCATGTCCATTGAATCAGTGATGCCATCCAACCATCTCATCATCTGTTGTCCCCTTCTCCTCCTGCCCTCAATCTTTCCCAGCATCAGGGTCTCTTCCAATGAGTCGGTTCTTCACATCAGGTGGCCAAAGGACTGGAGTTTCAACTTCAACATCAGTCCTTCCAATGAATATTCAGGACTGATTTTCTTTAGGATGGACTGATTGGATCTCCGTGCAGTTCAAGGGACTCTTAAGAGTCTTCTCCAACACCACAGTTTAAAAGCATCAATTCTTTAGTACTCAGCTTTCTTTATAGTCCAACTCTCACATCCATACATGACTACTCAAAAAACCATATCTTTCACTAGACGGACCTTTGTTGGCAAAGTAATGTCTCTGCTTTTTAATATGCTGTCTAGGTTGGTCATAGCTTTTCTTCCAAGGAGCAAACATCTTTTAATTTCATGACTGCAATCACCATCTGCACTGCAATGATTTTGGAGCCCCAAAAATTAAAGTCTGTCACTGTTTCCACTCTTGCCCCACCTATTTGCCACGAAGTGATGGGACCAGATGCCATGATCTTAGTTTTCTGAATGTTGAGCTTTAAGCCAGCTTTTTCCCTCTCCTCTCTCACTGTCATCGAGAGGCTCTTCAGCTCCTCTTCGCTCTCTGCCATGTGTATTGCTGGGGAAAGGGGCGTGAGGCTGAGTGTTGGCCCAGCACGCGGGGCTGCCTGCATCAGTCGGCGTGGCTGTCACGGCCTCCCGGACGCTCCGCTTGGTGTCTGTGGCCTTCGTGTGGCAGTGTGCAGAGACACCTGTGCCTCCAGGGGGAGAGGCACAGCTTCCCCAGGTCTCCCAGGGCCTTGGAGCAGCAGGATGGGTCCGAGTCAACAACCACTCTTGTTCCTTCTTGAGAAGCTGCCGTTTCTGCCCCTCAAGGACAAAGCCCACAGACAGGAGGCACCTCTGTGCCCTCACCACACTGGGCAGAAACCACAGCCACACAACAGACTCAGACTCACGGCCATCGGCTGACACGCCAGGAGCCATCGGCTGACATGCCAGGAGTCATTGCCTGACATGCCAGGAGTCATTGGCTAACACGCCCAGTGGTTAGGAGCTCACAGCGAGCAGGAAATGAGCAAAGGCAGGCCGTGGCTGTGACCGCGGCCGCGTCCTGGCCCAGGGCGCGCAGCACAGGGGGCACCGTGGAGGGCAGAAGCAAGAATGGGGAACCACGGAGTCGTGACTGTGTGCAGAACAGACACTCTGGCCAGTTCCTAAGAGTCCATCAGATCCAACCGCCCCGTGCGTCCAAGTCGAACTCACCGAATGAGGGGGAAAGTATGGACGTCATCTTAGTAGCCAAGTTAGGAGCTAAAACACACATGAAACCTTTTCTGCTGAAAGAGCTTTGACTTCCTGTTTGCTCCCTCCCCTAAAACGCTCTGAGGGTACGCGGTGCGCTGTTTTATTTGCTTGGCTGTGCTGATCTCTCCCGTCGGTCTCCGAGACCAGGCCCTCCGACCCTGCAGCCCCCAAAGGCGTGTTTCCTAGACAACACAGAGGCTCTGAACAGCGCATTTTTGCAAAGGTACAAAGAGCAGCCTTCTTCAGTCACGGCTGGCACTGAAAGGCAAGTTTATCAGGTGGGAGCAGGACTCTAAAAGCCCTGGTAATTTTTCCACATCCCTGCTGAGAGAAAAAGCTCAGTAACCGGTCCCCTAAATTAGCAACAGAATGGAAGGTAGGAGCCAAGTCACCAGGAGAGCCATGTGCCCTGAGGGGGAGACAGGGGTACGGCTGGGGTCGGGACCTCCAGCCCCCTCCCTGGTCCAGAGTCCACAGTCCATCGTACACACCTGAGACCGAGAATCTACACCTCTCCAGTGGAGAGAGGGAGAAACAGAGGCTTGGGACGGGGAGGGGGAGGGCAGGGGGAGGGCACATCCGACGGAGGGGACACAGGAAGAGACCCCGGTCCTGCAACGCAACAGTCTGACGGGCAAACAGTGACCAGCGCGTGTCCCTCCCACAGGCTGGGACGTGCACCAAGACTCAAATGCCCGCCTCCAGGATGGCCGTGACCTGCAGGAGGCACCTGTGAGCCTGTCTCTGCCCTTAACCCTCTCTCAGACCCACCGGGGCCCTGTCCTGCCAACCTAAGAGCATAAGGGGCAAAGGCCCTGCAGGAACCCCCAGCTCCGAGCTCAGAAGGCACCTCCCGACCCGGCCGGCGGCCGAGCTGATGGGTCTGAGGGAGGCCCCGGGCTCGTCCTTGGAGACGCAGTCTCGCTGACAGTGTCATGCAGGGTGCTGACTGCGTGCATGCAGCACCTTCGTCCCACAGGCAGACTGCCTGCGAAATCACTAAGGCACTGCAGGGGCCAGCGCCTGTCACCCCAAGAGCCTGTCTATGCGCCTCTCAGGGGTTCTTCTGGACAACGCGATGAGGGGGCACCTGTGCTCCGGCATTCAACGTTGCCCCTGCTCCCACCCGCCGCGCTGCTCGCAAGCCCCAAGGCCGTCCCGACAGTTCGATCCCGCAGTCGTCCGAGGCCCGTGGGCCTGAGCATCAGACGAGGATGATCCCAGGCGCCTGCGTGTCAGCAACACGGCCCCCCCGCTCCTCGCAGCCCCCTGGCCACCCTCAGCCTTGAGGGAGAAGCATCGTGTGTCCTGGCTGCTCTCCCTCCAGACAGAACACGCTCTGCCAGCAAGGGCAGCAGTGTCACTGGTGCCAGGGGCACCCACAACACAGCAGCCCAGGCGGCCCCATCACACAGGCTGGACCAGGGGGCAGCCTCGGCAATGCGCAAGCTGATGCTGACCCGCCTGGCAGGGAAAATGAGCCTCAGTGGGGCCGGCTGGTGGATTCAACAAAAGCGCCCCAGTGCCTCATTTTCAGAAGCTGTGTTCACGTCTCTGAGGGGCAAGATAAGAAAGGAGGGTTCATACTAACACAGAGCCGCTAACGAGACAGCTCTTCAATCCAGAGAGTCAGAATCACACAGAACGGCAGGGCTGCCTCTACCGCTGATAAAAACCGTTCTACAGCACTTTAGGCCACACGTCTACTGCAGAGTAGAGAAGCAACTTCTAATGGAAAATGTGCACAACATCAGACAGAAAAATGACGCTCACTGCAACCCAGTTCCAGCTGTAGGTGCGCAGACCAGCCGCCCTCCTCCGGGCCCCTGTTCTCCAGAGAAGGACGGAGCCCTGAGCCCCCGAGAAGGCACTGTCTCCGAACACGAGGGGGCAGGAGGCAACACTTCACGGTGAAGAGTCTGCGTGGACGGACGTGAGTTGCTCACTCATGTCCAACTCTTTGCAACCCCATGGACTATACAGTCTGTGAATTCCCCAGGCCAGAATACTGGAGTGGGTGGCCTATTCCTTCGCCAGGGGATCTTCCCAACTCAGGGATCGAACTGGGGTCTCCTATATTGCAGAAGATTCTTTACCAGCTGGGCCACAGGAGAAGCCCAAAAACACTGGAGTGGGTAGCCTATTCCTTCTCCAGTGGATCTTCCTGACCCAGAAATCGAACCGGGGTCTCCTGCATTGCAGGTGGATTCTTTACCAGGTGAGCCACCAGGGAAGCCCATGGATGGGGAGGACCCCCAGGACCCCTACCCTACCCGGCCCACAGAGGAAGGGACAGAAGCATGAGGGCACGGCCCAGACAGCTCGCAGTTACTGACACCAGCCTCCAGGTGCCCCTTTCCCATAAAAGAGGAAAGCTGTCCACGCACAAGAGGCTGCCAGGGTCAGTCCTGGCTCTGACCGTCAGCAGTGTGAAGACGCTGATCAACTTATAATCTCTGTGCTTCAGTTTGCTGATCTGCAAAATGGGATGATAGGAGCATCAACTTCAGAAAGGAAAGTTCTCTGAAAGCTCCTGGAATAAAGGACGCCGGCTGCAGCCACCACACCATCACCATCACCAACACCACCACCTCCGTCACCACCACCTCCATCCCCATCACTCACCATTCACCCACCACCACCTCCATCCCCATCACTCACCATTCACCCACCACCACCTCCATCCCCATCACTCACCATTCACCCACCACCACCTCCATCCCCATCACTCACCATTCACCCACCACCACCTCCATCCCCATCACTCACCATTCACCCACCACCACCTCCATCCCCATCACTCACCATTCACCCACCACCACCTCCATCCCCATCACTCACCATTCACCCACCACCACCACCATCATCAGAACCAGCATCACCGTTGTCTCTCAGTAGTAACTGCTGACTGAAAGAATATAATAAATCATTTATTCCTTCTGAAATTTGCACTATATAAGGGCAAATACCATGTCTTATACATTTTGGTATATCAAAAATCTACACTATGACTGATTTTATAAAAACCTGTGCAACTGAAAGAAACTGCAAAGAGACCACAAGATGGGGATTCCATTTCGACTTTTAAGAAGCAAAGTCATGACCAACCCACAGATTCTGAAGAGGTTCAGTTGCTGAAAGCATAAAGTTGCAAAGTTAGAAGAGGCAGCTTCTCATTTCAATTTTTTCTTTAATCTCTCTCAAGCACAAAATGGCAGAAATTGAAATAACCTACTCTCTACAAACTTACATCTCTACCTTAAAAGAAAAATCAACCTACACGTTCAGCTTTTCTGAATATGAAAATAAATCAAATTTTTGCATCCAACTTTCTCTGAGGATACTTTATCCGCTAAGAAGAGAAAGTAATAATAATGAAAAGAGAAAGACTTTTCATTTTACAAAATTTGAGACCAACTTCAGTCAAGTCATTACAGACAAAAAACAAGTTAAAAGGCTTTTCTTTTATTAAAGCACGATGTATACAGACTTTAATGCCAGCAAAAGGTATTTTTCTTTGGCCACGTGGCATGTGGGATCTTGGTTCCCCCACCAGGGTTCAAACCTTTGCCCCCTGCAGTGGAAGCCTGGAGTCTTAACCATGGGACCAGCAGGAAGTCCCAGTAAAAGGAATTTAAAGTTTAAAAGATTTTAATTGGCTCCAATCCCACATCATATATTAATATAACCCCACTGTGTTAAAGAATAGTAATAAGCACATGAAAAGACACATAAGAGCATCAGCCATCAGGGAAATACAACTTAAAACCACGAGACACCATGCCGCACCCACTGGGGTGGTTGAAATAAAAGAGACAGACACTAGCCAGTGTGGGCAAACGTGGAGCACTCAGAATCCTTCAGACGGTGGGAACGTGAAACGCTGCAGCCCCTTTGGAAAAGAGTCTGGCAGTTCCCCTACATGTTGAACATGGAGTTACCGTTTGACCCAGCAATTCTAACCTTAAGTATACAGTCAAGAGGACCGAAACATGTCCGCACAAAAAGACTTGTAAACAAATGATTACAGCAGCCTTCTACGTAACAGCCAAAAGGGAGGGAAAACCCACGTGTGTCAACTGACGAACGCACAGACAAGACGTGGTCTGTGCACGTGGTGAAACATTATCAAGCCTCGAAAGGGAACGTGGCACTGACAGACACGGCAGCTCCAGGGACCCCGAAAAACATGACGCCAAGTGGAAGAAGCCAGGCACCCCATGTATGCGTCTGTCTCCACGGGAGGCCCCGCACAGACGACCCTGAAGACAGAAGCAGCACACTGGCTGCCCGGGGCTGGAGGAGCCGGTGATGTGGAGTGAAAGGCAGTGGATTAGACCTGGAAAAGAGAGGCAGGCACCTGCAGCGAGGCGGGACACAGCGAGGTGGGCAGGCGGGCGCAGGACGACCACTCGGCAGGTCAGACAGAGAACACAGGCAGCGGGGACGGGGCGGGTTCCTTCCCCCTTCCCATCACGGACGGCCCCTGCTCTGGTCCTGCCGGCCAGCAGCGTCCATTACTCTGGACCTACACTGGGGGCTGGAGAAGACTCTCGAGAGTCCCTTGGACTGCAAGGAGATCCAACCAGTCCATCCTAAAGATCAGTCCTGGGTGTTCATTGGAAGGACTGATGCTAAAGCTGAAACTCCAATCCTTTGGCCACCTGATATGAACAGCTGACTCATTAGAAAAGACCCTGATGCTGGGAAAGATTGAGGGCAGGAGGAGAAGGGGATGACAGAGGGTGGGATGACAGAGGATGAGATCGTTGGATGGCATCACCAACTCGATGGACATGGGTTTGGGTGAACAACAGGAGTTGGTGATGGACAGGGAGGCCTGGCCATGCTGCGATTCATGGGGTCGCAAAGAGTCGGACACGACTGAGGGACAGAACTGAACTGAACTGAAGTCTTTGACGGTTGAGCGTTTCAAGCCACAGCTGCAGACCATGGCACCTCCTGAGTCAGTTTCTGCTTAAGCAGATGGAGGGGGGACACAGCCGCTTTCTGTTCCTGGTGAAGAAGACCTCTGGGGCGGGCCCTGCCAGGTGGGCGCGAGGCCCGTGAACTGCATGTGACGGATGTGGCAGGGAGGTTGGGGGCGGCACGAGCCGAGCGGGGAGCAGCAGATCCCTTCCTAGGCCCCCTCCCCATCACAACGTGAACGACCATCGGCTCTCTGGCACAGGTCCCCTGGCTCAACGCTGTCCCGGCTGCCCCCGCCACTCGAGCTCACGTCCACCTGGTCCCAGGAGCACGACGCTCTTTCATCCACCGGGCCGGGTGGACGGACCCGTCTCCCCCTTCAGCAGCCAGTCCACACCAACCTTCCCGACGACATGTGGCCCTGAAACGAGGGGACCGACGATCAAGACTTCATTTCTTCCCTGTAACTCGCTGCCCCTTAAGGCAGTTTCACAAGTAATCACACTTATTTTCCTTTCTATTTGGGACACAGATCTGTTTAGGACAGCAAGGTGACAGAAAGTGTGATTTCCCGGCAAGGACACCTTAGGGGGGTGGCAGGCTCAGCGTTGGGAGCCAGACACGCTCCCCCAGAATAAAGCTCTGCAGATGGGGAGCTAAGCGCACGGCCGCCCCCCTGATGGACGCATGTTGTATACATTAGACCTGCAAGGCCTTCACAGGCACTTCCTGGATTCACAGAGGCTCTTAAATATTAATGTAGTCTGGAGCCTTCTTGAATATTATTCAATTCTTGCTACTGAAGCAAAAAACTCAGACATCTGACGCTAATGGCTGAGCTAAGCAGCTGGAAGACAGCAGCCACAGCAGACACTGCTCATCACCCTTGGAGGAGCCGGGACACTCGCCCAAAGACACACACAGCGGTGGTGGCACCGGGGCCTGCACAGGGCGGGGGACGTCTTTACAAAGAAGGGGCTCTGCTCTTACTGTTCAGTCGCTGAGTCCCATCCGACTCTTACGCGACCCCCGTGGACTGTAGCCCGCCAGGTTCCTCTGTCCATCGGATTTCCCAGGCAGGCACACTGGAGTGGGTTGCCATTTCCTCCTCCAGGGGACCTCCCCGACCCAGGGATCAAACCCCACCCACGTCTCCTGCATTGGCAGGTGGATTCTCTACCACTGAGCCACCTGGGAAGCCCACAGAGAAAGGGGAAGACACCTAACACAAAGTTAAAAGGAAAAGAAACACACACACAACAGAAGAGATGGCCCCTTCACTGATATTCACCATGAACCGCGCAGGGCGGCCTGCGTTCCAATCACCTCTTGCAGACACGCCTGCCTTCAGCATTTATCCGTTCATACCCAAGTCGGGTCCACAAACATCCTCCCTTTCTGGAAAGTGGGGGATGGGCCACACTCTTGTCACAAAGTCTGGCGTGCTGGAGGCCTTCCTGCCAGACAACCAGTTGGAGGGGGAGCCACGTTTCCTTCATGTCCTTAGAAGGACGCCGTGCGTCGCTGATGCCTGAGATGGGAAATCCATCTGAGAGACCTGCAGCTGGAGACGCGCCGTCTGAGAATCTGCTCAGACGACCACTGTCCCCATCGTCATCAGCCTCGAGACAGCTGCTCCCCCGTGCCCATCTCCTGTCCATCTAATAACGGGGACACGTCTCCTCTGCCGGCTTTCCTCTCCTCGTCATTATGCGTGAAAAATAAACAATCCTAAATTCTCTACTATGTTCAAAAAAATGTCTCCAGACTCCTTATCTTTGATAAGCAATCATTTGGAAAACACAATAAGCAAACTGAAGGATCTCACAGAAGGAGCTGCTTATTTCTCTATTATATTCTTTGCGATGAGTCCATCTCCCATTCTTTCATTCTTATACCATCTAAGCCCCTTTTTTAACCACTTTTAGGAATGACTGATGAGTAACGATATAATAATACCTGGGATGACACAAGAGCAAAATATTTTAAGATACAGAAAGAAATTAAGATCATTATGATCTGACAATGTATCTCAGATTTATAAAAAGATTCAAGGGACCTATATAGTAGCGGCAAGATAGAATGGGGCTTTTGTTCTACTTTTCAAAATAAGTAGATTTTTCTCCCTGCTCTTTGAAGAGTGGAACAAAAGTCATCAAATTTCAACCCTTACACATAGTTCAAAATATGCAAACAGGAAACTCAGAAACTAAAGTTGGGTCACTTGATCCCTGAGGGTTCGTGGAGGTTCAGAGTGGTCCTCAAAACTAAGAACACCACCGGAGACGCCTGCAGCCTGAGTAAAGCCCCACCTCCTTCTGTGTGTCCCCCAAAGAGCCCTGCTGGTCCTCGACCAGGAAAGCCCAACGCTGGACTCGTGCGGGTAGAATGTTCGTCTTGAGAACGCCTGCTCACTCCCAGCACTTGGCAAATGTCAGACCGTCCCTGATTCTAGTCAGAGAGTCTATGAGGCGTGTCTGTTAGTCTAGCTCTTGGTCAGTATCTGCTCTCACTTGGAGTTTAAAGCTGATGGTTCTTTAGGCCCAGCTGGAGAAGTACAGTCTTGGTCGGTCAGTAAACGCTCAAGGCTAATTTTCTGCCCCTCTGGCTGGGGTCTACTCCCGCAAGAGGGCCATGACCCAGGTCCGCTTCACGCTCTGTTCTTTATCCAGCGACTCTCCGCTGAGCCGAGAGGCTGACCGATGTATGTCCCGACCCTACGGGAAGGTCCGTACTCACTGCTCTGCCTGCCTGGCCTCCACACCCCCGACTTCAAGCCCCCGTGAGCCCCAAGCTGTCTGTGAGGGGCTGCAGAAAGCCCCGGGCAAGGGGGCCGCGCAGGGCCGTGCCCATCTGACTGCCTGCCACAGACACCTGCCTCTGCCCGCCACGCAGAGGGGCCCGGGCGGGACTCGGGCCTGGCCTGTGCTGCTTCGTGGAGAAAACGGTCCTGAAAAAAAATGTCACCCGCTAGACGGAGTGGACACGAGAGGTTCAGAGAAAGGACTGGAGGGCTGACACGTCTTAGGCAGAAGATAAAGATTTCTGGAGAAAGGACGTGCACGTAGCTGCAAACGATGGCTACCCACCCCCAAACTGCCCGTCTCCCAACATCTCCTCTCAAAACACCACAGGACAAGAAGAAGGGGAGAATAAAACTACGTGGGGCCTTCCCTGGAGGTCCAGGGGCTAAGACTCCACACTCCCAACGCAGGAGGCCCGGTTCAATCCCCAGTCAAGGACTAGATCCAACACGCGGCAACTGCTGAGCCCACGCACTCTGCAGCCTGTGTGCCACGAGGAGGGTCCCACAGCCACAGCCAAGACCTCAGGCGACCAAATAAATACATAAATATTAAAAAAAAAAAACACTACGCTGACACCATGGCCTCACGACTTGCAAAAAAAGCTGCTAAGCCTTCCCACCCCATCCCGGCTTGTAGTCTGCACTCCTTCCATCTCCAGGGGGCTTCAGGAGAGCGGGGCGGGGCCACAGAAGGGGAAAGGAAACCTTCCCCTTCCCTTCAGGAAGCAAAGGCAACACTTATACCTAAACCCGAGGGAAGGGAACTAAAAGCCCCCGCAGACCAGCATCACTCAATCAGCATCGCTCATGCAAAGCACTGCAAAGATATAAACAGAGTCCGACACCACGGCCGAATCCCTAACCGGTCTGTCTCTTAACTCTTTTCTGATAAGCAGCAAAGTTCTGGGTTAGCAGGCCTGGATACGCCAATCACTCGATAGGGGGCCTTGCATCCCCGTGCCCATTGGAAAAGCGGGTTTTCCAGAGTTGCCTGTGACGATGGGCTGTCCGACGCAGTGAACTCGTGAACAGTGGTAGCTGTTCTCACTAATACAGTTTCACTTTGACTAGCAGAGCACATGCACTTTCTGAAAACTCACGAACAGTTGCACGCGTGAGTCAGCAAAGAAACCACCTAACATCAAATAAGGCATTCCTTAAGGATGAATCTGTCTGAAAGCAGGGCTTGTCTCCCAAGGTGTAACACTGAATTGGAAATACAAACAAACAACAGATCAGAGAATAATACATCACAAGGCTCTCAAAACCAAATGCTGGTGATTGTTTAAGATTCTAATGAAATGTCTGTGGGTAAAATAAAAGGAATGTAGAACATGCAACGGCCAGGAACAGGTCAGACTGTGCCTTGAAATCAAGCTCCTCAGGGTGCTCATGACCACACCCCCGGTCACTTAAAACCTTCACGCGTCGGGCGCTGGGCCCCCACATGCAGGGCTGAGCTCGGGTCTTGGCCACAGACCTCCCCACAGCAGAGCCGGGTGCCCCAGCTTCCCTGCTACGGCCGCCCCTCAGCCAGCGCACTGTGCATGGTGGGGTCTCACCGACGCTCCCACCATCTGGCCTTCACAGGACAGAAGCCAGCGCAGAGAGGAGCCCCCTCCCTTTCAGGAGGCTCTGACGCTCCACCAACACATGGTACTTCCAGGGGAACAAGCATATGGCCTGGGCACAAAGACACATGTGTGTCTGGATTTGTTAATTGATGTTAACAAAACAAAAGATGATCTGAAAACGGTTTTGGTAATTTAACAGTAACCTTCGGTAAAAGGGAAACATTTAAAAAGGCCAAAAAAAAAAAAAAAATGAAGATGGGTAATGGTATGTGCTATATAAGAAATATCTGCAAATTTCTCATTCTCACACAGTGAAAGACAAAAATTAGAAAAGAAAGCGAGAGCTTGTGGGGAGAAAGGATGAGGCTCTTCAAGGGTAAATTGGCAAAGCCCTCAATTCAGGCCACACTCCTCTGCAGGACTCTGATTATCACACAGGGATTCTGAACCCAGGCCCAGGAAATAGGGCTCGTGAAATTCTGGAGTGCTGACAAGTGTGGGGCTGGGTCTTTCTGGGGAGAGGATCCAGGGCCGGCACCACTCCTCACAGGTGTGACCACCTCACAGGTGTGACCACCTCACAGGTGTGACCACCGCCACTGCGAGCTCTGAGGACCAGCCACCCTCCCAGTCGGCCTTCCAAGACTTGCTCATTGTTCAGTCCCTCAGTCGTGTCCAACTTTGTGACACCATGGACTACAGCATGCCAGGCTCCCCACCCTTCACTCTCCTAGAGCTTGCTCAAACCCATGTCCATTGAGTCAGTGATGCCATCCAATCATCTCATCCTCTGCCACCCCCTTCTCCTCCTGCCTTCAATCTTTCCCAGCACCAGGGTCTTTTCCAATGAGTTGGCTCTTGGCATCAGGTACCCAAAGTATTGCAGCTTCAGCTTCACCATCAGTCCTTCCAATGAATATTCTGGACTGATCGCCTTTAGGATGGATTGGTTTGATCTCCTTGCAGTCCAAGGGACTCTCAAGAGTCTTCTCCAGCACCACAGTTCAAAAGCATCAATTCTTCGATGCTCAGCCTTGTCTACGGTCCAACTCACATCCGTATTACATATCACTTCCTGTGACTTAGATGAATTCAAACGTTTTCAAAGACCTTGTGCTCAACTGCTGAAGTTTCCAGATGTCAGATTAAGCGGCATGGTATATTAGGAGGGTAAAAAGGGAAGGGATCCCACTAATGTTTTTGTTAATTTGTTAGTTTTTTCCTCTTAGCCAGAGCCAGGACCACTTCAGCAAGGACAGCAATTTAAAACAGGAAATGAAGAGAAACCATTTAAAAGAAAGGAAATGAATCAGGGGGGAAAAGATGTGAAACTGCACTTCAGTGGGAAGGAAATAGAACTTGTTCTCTGGTGAAAGGATTTTGAAAGGCTGTACAAAGGGTCCCAATTAACGAGGATAAAATTCTACCACCTCAGCCTCAGGGATCATATCTGAACGTGCGAAAGTGCTTCAGCGGCGTGTCGCGAAGCACAGCTACAAATTGGGGAAATTAATCCTTGACTTCACTACCAGCGGCGGGCACGACAGTCACGTGATCGGGGGGCTCGGGGCTTCAAGCAGAGCCAGGCCGGCAACTCAGGAAGGCGTCCGGGGGCAGAGCTGCCTGGATGCCCAGGCAAACGGTTTGGACCCGGAACACCAGGACCTTGGCAAGATGCTTAACCTCTGCACATCTCTCTCCTAAATTCAAAGCAGTAATGCCTCCGTCACGAAGGCTGCTGTTAGAAATGAGAAGAAACACACAGCGGAGTTTAATTAAATCATAAACGCAGCTCAGGGGAATTAGGGCAGGGGTCGGGGAGAGCCCCTTCTTTACCCCACAGTCCTAAGCCCCCCACGCTAGGCAGTGGCTGCAGCTCCAAGGCAGGGGGGCTGTCATCTAGGCACAGGGAGAAAAAGACGGACGAACCCGCGGACCCGGGGCACTGCAGCCCCAGGTCCTAGGAGACTAACGCGCCCAACAGCCCCTCGGCACAGAGAGCACGCGCTCCTCAAACGGCGGGGGCTGCAGTCTGCAGGTGCAGGGAAAGACCGCAGACCCACACAGCCTGAGCGGGGAGCAAGGTAGGGATGCGCCGGGTCAAGCTGACGGAAAGCAAGGTCCAGAAGGAGGCCCATAGGCCAGAGAGAGGACAGGCCTTCCTTCCGGGTGGCTGATGACTGGATGCAGGTTTCACCTCCTGGTTCATAAGAGACACCAGCGTCTTCCTCCACAGGAAAGGGGAGCAGAGACCTGATACCAATGCGTGTTCTGTGAGCACACGCGGACCGAGTTTCCACAAAACCACCTCAACTGATTCCACCTCCGCGGCATTCCAAACAGGCCAGCCTGCGCCTCAGGGACTGGGAACGAACAGCCCTGGCAGTGTCTTCTAGAAGGGATCAGGGACCAGGAACGAACAGCCCTGGCAGTGTTTTCTAGAAGGGAGTGCTGGCTAAACACCTGCTTCAGCACAACAGTGTGTGTAGAGGAGAGGACTGCAGCCACCAGGCGACAAGGCAGCGTTGTTTCACTAACACACACACACACACACACACACACACAAACACACACACTCGTCTTTGCCAAGCTCCCAATTAGGCCTCCTGAGTATGGCTCCCGCAGGCTGCAAACGCAGACGTCACACCGGAGAGCGTCTAATTGCTCCTGGCCCTTCGGCTGATCCCCCAAGTCCTTTACGGTCGTGGAGCCCTGAACCCGTCAGAACAGCCTCACAGGCAGACACGGACGGATCCACAAAGGAGTGGCACACACACGGGGGCACAGAGACGCAGACGTGGCGACGGTGCTCGGGGCACCCCCCCAGCCAGGGCGAGAGGGCGTCTCTGACGGGGCTGCAGAGAGACGGCCAGACATCCCCCTGGCAAATGTCATCAAGACTAAAAAACACCCACAGTTGAGTCAGTAACGCCTCCTGCCTCTTCTAAGACTGCATGTCAAGAAAACAACCCAAGATGCAGTCTAGAACTTCGAGAAACACTGCGTGTACTGTCGAGGACAGTGGAAAAGTGGGAACCACGCAAACCTGCATCCAGGGAAAACTGCCCCGATGCGGTGCCAGCTCACAGCGGACAGCGGGCTGGGCATCTGGGTCCCCTCAAAATCCACATGCTGGAATCCTCACCCCAGGAGGATTCGGTCAGGAGGCAGGGCCTTGAGGAGGTCGTGTGGGCGGACCCTCGTGAATGGGACTATCGTCCTCACACGGGAGACCCCACAGAGCCCCCTTGCCCCCCTACCCTGAAAGGACGCAGGCTACGGACCAGGCAGAGGCCCCCAGAACAAGACCATGCCACCCCAACCGCAGACGCCCAGCCTGCCAGCCACCAGAACTCTGAGAGACAAACCCCGCTCCTCTAAGCGCCCCGGCCTATGGACCGTAGTGTACCAGCCACGGGGATGAAGACAGGCCTCTGCCGTCTCCACGGCAGCCATCCTGAGGGACTTCCTGGGCTTCCTGGTGGCTCAGGCGGTGAAGAACCTGCCTGCAGTGCAGCAGACCGGGGTTCGATCCCTGGGTCAGGAAGATCCCGTGAAGAAGGAAATGGCCACCCACTCCAATATCCTTAACCTGGAAAATCCCACGGACAGAGGAGTCTGGTGGGCTGCAGTCCATGAGGTCACAAAGAGTCGGACACGACTGAGCGACTGACACTTTCACTTTGCTGAGGTACAGCTCACACACCACGCCATTCGGCCAGGGAAAGCGGTTTTCAGCACATGCACTGAGTGTGCAGACAGTCACTGGAGCCTGATTTCAGGACATGGGGTCCCTCCTAAAAGACACCCCACACCTGCAGGTCAACCCCCACGCGCCCCCAGCTCTGTTCCCAAGCCACAGGCAGGGGTCTGTTCTCACCCACCTTCTGTCCCCGCCAACCTGCCGACCCCGGACACCTCCCATGAGTGGAATCGCACGCTATGTGGCCTCACGTTTCCAAGGGCCCTCCGCTTCACAGCGTGTCTCGGCCCGCCCTCCCCTTCACTGCGGAGCAATACTCCACTGCGCGGGCAGACCACCCTTCATTTCCACCTGCACCAGCGGCCGGGCTTTGGGCCTTGCGGGCTGCAACGAGCAACACTCGCGGGAACACTCGCAGCAGGCTTCGGCCAGGTCGCACAGTAACGCTAGGCTTAACCCTCTGCTGAAGTGCCAGGCTGTTGGCCAAAGTTGCTGGACCAGCTGGACAGGCCCCCAGCAAGACACGAGGTTTCAGATTCCTCCACATCCTTGCTGATGTTTGCTCCTATTCCTCTGATTTCCGACATCCTAGGGGGTGTGACTTTGCTGGTTTGCATTCCTTAAGGATTAATGATGTCCAGTACCTTTTCATGCTCATTGGCCACTACTTTGCAGAAATGTCTACTCAAATACTTTGCTCCTTTGTTAAAATCAGATTCTCTTACTGATTTAAAACAGTTCTTTATAATTTCTCCCATTCTGCAGAGGTCTCTTCCCTTGAGAGTATCATCTACAGCATGAAGTCTTCATTTCCACGTAGTCCAATTCACCTATTTTTCTTTTTTTTTTTTTTGGTCATTTTTGCTCTCGGTGTCGCATCTAAGAAACCATGGCGTAATCCAAGGCCATGAAGACTTACTGCTGGGCTTTATTGTTGAGACTTTAATAGTTAATAGTTTAATAGCCACCTTTTCCACTCTCCACTTTCACTTTCATCAAGAGGCTTTTTAGTTCCTCTTCACTTTCTGCCATAAGGGTGGTGTCATCTGCATGTCTGAGGTTATTGATATTTCTCCCGGCAATCTTGATTCCAGCTTGTGTTTCTTCCAGTCCAGCGTTTCTCATGATGTACTCTGCATAGAAGTTAAATAAACAGGGTGACAATATACAGCCTTGACAAACTCCTTTTCCTATTTGGAACCAGTCTGTTGTTCCATGTCCAGTTCTCACTGTTGCTTCCTGACCTGCATCCAGATTTCTCAAGAGGCAGGTCAGGTGGTCCGGTATTCCCATCTCTTTCAGAATTTTCCACAGTTGATTGTGATCCACACAGTCAAAGGCTTTGGCATAGTCAATAAAGCAGAAATAGATGTTTTTCTGGAACTCTCTTGCTTTTTCGATGATCCAGCGGACGTTGGCAATTTGATCTCTGGTTCTTCTGCCTTTTCTAAAACCAGCTTGAACATCAGGAATTTCACGGTTCACATATTGCTGAAGCCTGGCTTGGAGAATTTTGAGCATGACTTTACTAGCGTTTGAGATGAGTGCAATTGTGCGGTAGTTTGAGCATTCTTTGGCATTGCCTTTCTTTGGGATTGGAATGAAAACTGACCTTTTCCAGTCCTGTGGCCACTGCTGAGTTTTCCAAATTTGCTGGCATATTGAGTGCAGCACTTTACATCCATATAAATATTGATAAATAAATTATAATAAACATTATATTACACTGAGACACAGAAACTTATTTTAAGGAATAGCTTTACACAATTATGAGGACTGGCAAGTCTGAAATTTGTAGACCAGGTCAGCAAGCTAGAAACTCAGGCAGCATTTCTATGTTGTAAGAAGAATTTCTTCCTCTTTTTCTTCTTCAGGAAATTTCCATCTTTGCTCTTAAGGCCTTCAATTCATTACATGAGGCCCACCCCCACATGATGCAGGGTAATCTGCTTTATTCAAAGACTACTAATGTATATGTTAACCACATCAAAATATACCTTCACAGCAGTATCCAGACTGGTGTTTGACCAAGTAAGTGGGCGCCACAGCCCAGCCAAATTTATGCAACATTAACCATCACGGTCAGCTGTGGAAATCCGTGCCTTTCTAGGAGCGTCTCCATTTCATCTACATCCTAATTTAGAGAGTTGTTCACAGCATGTCCTTACTGCCATTTATTTTTGAGACCACTCATAACTTTAGTGATCTGAGCCTTCTCCCGTTTTTTCCAGGTCAATCTAGCCAAAGGTTGACCAATGTTTTGTTGCCCTCTTTGAAGAACCAGCTTTGGTTTTGTTGAGTTTTCTCTACGGCTTTTCTATTCCCTACTTCATTTATTTCTGTTCTAGCCTTTATTTACCACCTTCTGTTTGTTTTGCCTTTAATTTGCTCTTCTTCTCCTAGTTTCTGAAATTGAAAACTCAAGTTAATGACTTGAGATGCTCTCTTTTAATGTAAATATCTCTTGGAGCACTACTTTAGCTACATCCTGTAAGTCTCCGTATGCTGTGACTTCTTCTTTGACTCATTGCTTCTTTATAATTGTATCCTAAAATTTTCACATATCTGTTACATTTTCTTCCGTAACTAATATCTAACAGTGTCTGTATGATCAGAGAACAATTTATATGATTTCTACCCTTTCAAATGCACTGATGCTTGCTTTATGGCCTGGCATATGGTCTACACTGGAGAACGCTATGCGTGCGCTTGGGAAGAATGGGATCCTGCCACGATGGGGGCTCTGAAGGCCTCTCTGAGGTCCAGTGGCTTCCAGGTGCTTAGTTTTCTGTCTGCTCCTTTGTTGATCTTCTGTCTACGGTTCCTACACACCACTGGGAGGAGTATGTCACCATGTTCTAAAAAGACATTTTTAAAAAAGCTTAATGACTCTGGGAAATGCTTAGAAATTAAAACGAAAAGCAGTACTAAAATGTGCATGCATAATATAATCGCTGCAATGTAAAAAGTACATGGGCAAAAAGACCAGAAGGAAATTAGTAAAATGTCCCAATGACAGCTTCTGAGACAAGGAGCTGTACTGTTAATGAGTTTTCTGATTTTTTAATTTTTAGTATAAGTCCATTACTTTGATCATCGCCAAGATGTTTTTAAACAGAAAATCTGACTACATACAAGTTATGGGCTATGAAAGCACAGTGCACTTGACTGTCACCTCAGGGGGCTGCAAAACCAGCAGCCCCTCCCTCTGGTTCTGAGCCACTGGCATTTCCAGGGCCCTCTGCTCTCCACTCCCTCACACGGAACAGAACCGCCACAGCAAACGTCCTGAACTCAGATGCTCTTGTTTCTACCTTTAAAATGTTTCTGAGATGAGCTGTGAACCGCAAAAGTGTGTTAGGTGAGGAACACTAAAGGAAGCCAGTGAAAGAGGCATTTAGCAGCAGCCTTGGTTCATATAGACACGGGAAAACGAGGTGCAATTAGGAAAGACATAAATGCAAACAAAGAAAGTGTAGACAACTGCTTCTAAGACCGTAATTTATCAATAAGAAACGGCGACGGCTCACCCTCACCATCACTCAGAGCCAGTTCACACCGACAGTGGACGAGGCGGAAGAAAGATGTCCGCACAGGCGTTCAGCTGACAGCAAACCCCAGCCGCTCAGCGCTTCTCCTCTGTGCCCAGCCAGGTCTGGGGATTTACTCCTCTTGCTGACCCCACACTAAATCCACCCCCAGTGCACTCCGGTATCCAGGAAATGCACGCTAAAGCGTCTTCTCTGGGCAAAAGTAACCTGCTCGAAAACAACCTGTACTTTTGAGACGCTGACTTATAAACAGTAACACAAAAATAAAGAATCGATGCTTCCAAACTGTGGTGCTGGAGAAGGCTCTTGAGAGTCCCTTGGACGGCAAGGAGATAGGACCAGTCAATCCGAGAGGAAATCAACCCTGAATATTCACTGGAAGGACTGAGGCTGAAGCTCCAATACTTTGGCCACGTGATGCAAAGAGCCAATTCATTGGAAAAGACCCTGATGCTGGGAAAGACTGAAGGCAGGAGGAGAAGTGGGCAGCAGTGGATGAGACGGTTAGACAAGCATCACTGACTCAAAGGACATGGATCTGAGCAAACTCCAGCGAAGGAGAGGGAAGCCTGGTGTGCTACAGTCCATGGGGTCACAAAGGGTCAGACATGACCTAGTGACTGAGCAACAACAACAACAATGAAAAAGTATCCATAATGCTCATAAGTGAACACACTGTTCATTTCAGTCACTTTTCATATTAGCTCTCAAGACTGATTTATTTTACCAGAAAATGCCATATCAAACCGATCAGAGCTTACACATGCTGGTAACGAGAATCAGCTGTAAAACGCTCCTCCCACGTGCCGACCCACTCCCAGGCACCCTGAGGACTTGGTCCACAGCGAGTCCACACAAGCTGGTCAGGGCAGCTTCTACATTTAAGTAGCACGCAGGACAAAGGCGTGGGGTTAGGGGAATGCTGCTTCGTGTTTTGCTCTGCTGAAACCACTTAGTTCAACTAAAATATACCTCTCTACTTAAATTGTGGGATTCAAGGTGACGGAATAATGGTTCTTAATCTTAAATAGGATTTAACACTGCTAAAATGAATATGACAGCCCCTGTTTAAAAAATACTTAAAAACTGCACCATGCCTAGGGGGAAAAGAACTTAAAAACTCCAACAACACTAGAAGGGTTTCATGAATTATGCTACATTATCTCAACAGAATATTCTGTGCAGGAGGTGGAAATGATCTTTACCAAGATCTCTTAATAATACAGGAACAAGCTAACATTACAGGGACAAGCTCATGTTCTAAGGTTAAACGGGAAAAGGCGCGAAACAGAATTTTATATGTAACATGTTCTGAAGTACGTAAATACAACACACAGCGAAAAGACTCAGAGGAGCTCCCCGCAAACAGCTGTTCCCCACCCGGCACTGCCGTGGGCCTGCGCCCCGTCCCCAGGCTGGCCTGGTGGGAACGCAGAGGCACAGACACCTCCGAGGGGTGACAGGAGAGCAGCGTCTGGGCCCCACAGAGGACAGAGCAAAACGCGGCTGGGTAAGGCCACAGAGGCCTCCTTCCTCCCAGCCAAACCCAGACTTCGGGACCCCTGGGCTCAGTGGAGCCTGGAGAGGAAAGCACAGGACCCAGCCCTGCTGCCCAGCCCACAGTCCCGAGAAGCGGCTGGCCCCCCTGCACTGAGCCCGCCTCCACTGTCTTCTCCCAGCACATGACACCCTCCTGAAGCGACAAGTCACTCGGGCTTCCCCCTGCTGGCTTCAGCGGCCTTCTCCAGCCTCTGGGTCTGGACCACCTGCACACCCACCCCCGCCACCGAGGTCCCCAGAGCTCTCCTGACTCCCGTCCTCAGACACCCCTCGGGGGTGACAGACACCTCCAGGGCCCAACCGCAACCAGGGGCTCCATCCCAAAGTTTAGTTCAGTCGCTCAGTTGTGTCCGACTCTTTGCGACCCCATGGACTGCAGCACGCCAGGCCTCCCTGTCCATCACCAACTCCCAGAGTTTACTCAAACTCATGTCCATTGAGTCAGTGATGCCATCCAACCATCTCATTCTCTGTCCTCCCCTTCTCCTCCAGCCTTCAGTCTCTCCCAGCATCAGGGCCTTTCTAGTAAGTCAGTTCTTCCCATCAGATGGCCAAAGTACTGAGTTTCAGCTTCAGCATCAGTCCTTCCAATGGATATTCAGGACTGATCTCCTTTAGGACAGACTGGTTGGATCTCCCTGCAGTCCAAGGGACTCTCAAGAGTCTTCAACACCACAGTTCTAAAAGCATCCACTCTTCTGCGCTCAGCTTTCTTCACAGTCCAACTCTCACATCCATACATGACTACTGGAAAAACCATAGCTTTGATTAGACGGAGCTTTGCTGGCAAAGTAATGTCTCTGCTTTTTAACATGCTGTCTAGGTTGGTCACAGCTTTTCTTCCAAGGAGCTGAGGATTTGTTCCACACGTGCTTGCAGAGGCGGTGGCGGGTGCTGCTGCACGTGTGTGTGTCCGAGTGCCAAACTCCCGTGAGGACCCAGTGTCCTTCGACAGCAGGACAGCAGGGTGAGGAGCCGGAAGAGACCTGGACTGCCGGCAGCCCCAGGGGGCCTGTGTGTGTGCGTATGTGTGTGCGCACGTGTGTGTGCACACGACTGTGTGTGCTCACGGCATGGAGAGTCTCTGAGTTTAACTGAAGGCAACACTTGAACACTTTCCAGCTTTTCTCTTTTCTGGACAATTAACATCGCGGTCGTGTCCCTTCATCCCAGCCTGCTGATGATTCAGACAAACGCACCAAGGATCGCTTGGGTCTTACAACCTACACTGGTGCTAGACTCGTTAGGACAAACTTATTTACCACATTAATTAAATGGTCTATTTAACATGGAATATCAATTCTCTAATCACATCTGAGTTGAACTTCTTCTTTCAATTAACAGCTCTGAAGTCTACTGACAGAGCTCCTACTGTTCTAGGATCATTAAGAACACTTTCATTATCTGTCAAACGAGGAAGCGAGAAGCAGAGAGGCAGGCAGGCTCAGAGCGGCCTCTCCCCCCTGAACAGATGATGGGGGAGCAGCCCGGGATCACTGGTTGCTTAGCAACGGAGAGGTTCCCACGAGACTCCAAGCAATGGGAGAGGGGTAGCCACAAAATGGACCACAAAATGGATGAGAAGCGGGCACCATCAGGGGACCATCTGGTCTCAAGTGAACCTCACTCTTCAGATTACAGCAACGCGAGAATCTGAAGTGGACCTAAAACTGAGATGGCTAAAACACACCCTAAAAAAAAAAAACAATGACAAACACCAAGGCAGGAAGGTTCACGTGAAGACAAAGTAATACCAGTTTTAAACAAAACGCTACCGCTCAAGAGTAAACCCGTCCTGTGGTGTTTCATTTCTGTCCACAGATGAATTAAAAAGTAGATCTCACACACATAGCATCAGAACTGTTTTTAAACTTGAAACATAAACCAAGCAAAGTTATACGACAGTTGGCTATTTGCTGCAACATAAACAGAAGAAAAAATATGCAGTACTCAGAGACAGTATAACCCAACCTGAAGCCCATTAAACCAATTATTTTGCATGTAATTAATATTCCCATAAAATTAAATGCTACTAGTATATCAAAGCAAAACAGTGATAAATGCTGCAGAAATGCAATTAAAGAGGATTCGCTTTTTAGCTTATAAGCAAAACATTCAACTAATAGTCTATCACCTTAACCTTATCCATTTAAATCCAAATCATTCAAGCCAGTGCTCTATGGCCATTAACACAAAACCACACTCCTCAAATATATTACATTTCTCCTCATTTATTATTTAAAAGAAGATATTAATAATAATAAACACATCTTAACGTCTTTAGTAGTTGAGCATGTGGATTTAAGGACTTTTTCAAAGCGGGCTACAGTGATAAAACTATTATTCTCCAATATTATTAATGGCCGTCATTAATAACATTAAAATTAACCGCAATTTCCAGCACGGGTGTAATTATGCAGAGCAACATGGTCAGGCCACTGAAGTCCACGTTTAATGTCTGTGAGAAGAAAGCACCATGCATGCTGTGATCTTACCTATGTACTCGCAGATGAAGACTACAAAGAAGGGAGTGACGAGGTCATTTATCCCCTGAACATATCCGCTGGCAGGATGACGTATGGCCCATATGAACAGTATCCTTTCAAAAATCTGAAAGAAAAGTGAACAGCTGGTGGAGCAGAAAGCAAACACATCAGAAACTTTTTAAGCATGTGCATCCTTAGGACACACGTTACCGATACTTTTCAGTCTCTAATATAAAATACAACTTTTTTAAATTCCAGTTATCTTGATTTTTTTTAATAGACTCACAAGCAGCATGGAAGAACGTCCCCGAGCCCTGGGCTCAGTCCCACCACACAAGCTGGCTTCTACAAGAGACGCTCACTCTCCAGCCTCCCAGCCTCGCAGGTAACCACTGCGTGTGGCCACCCTGGACTCGGCCAGCAGGCACAGCGGCACCTGGCCTGGCAGTTCAGGAAGCGAGGGGGCAGACAGAGGAATGGACGGGTGGGCAGGTGGGCAGGGGGAGGTCGGCAGCTGGCTGACCACGTGAATGGGCATGAATGGGCAGAGGGACAGGTGGGAGGGAGGGGATGGTGGGCGCTCTAAGCTTCCCTCACCAGATGCTTTTTCACAACTGACATGTAACAGCATATTCGCTCCAGCTGTACAGCATAACGACTGAATATCTGTAAATCCTATATTCCGAGATGACCAGCACAGTAAGTCTGGTTAACACCCACCACCACACACAGCTGTAGGACTTCTTTTCTTGTGACGAGGACTTCCAAGACTGATTTTCTTAATGACGTTCAGAGATGTGGTAAATATCGTCCACTGTGGTCGCCGGGCCGCACACGACAGCCCCGCCGTTTGTTTATTCTATTTTGACGCCTTTCACCATTTCACGTCCCAGCCTCCTCTGGCAAACACCGATTTATCCTTTGTGTCTCTGAACGTGGTCGATTTTTTAATAGATTTTTTTTCAGGTTATTTCCTATTACAGTTTATTACAAAATGCTGCGCACAGTAGACTGCTGAACAGTAAATCCTTGTTGCTCACCTATTTGACATGCAGGAGTCTGCACCTCTTAACCGCACACTCCTCACACATCACTCCCTTAACTCTCCCCTTCGGTCCCCATAGGTCTGTGTCCCACGTCCGTGTTTCTTTTTTATGTATAGATTCATCTGCGTCACTTCTTAGACTCCACACACAATGACACAACAGACGCCTCCTTAAACCGCTGGACACTCCTGGCCCTTGGACGCAGGCATCCCCGTCAGCCCGGCTCCCGCTGCCGTCCGAGGACCCGCCACCCTGGCGCCGTCTCAGCTCCTCTCTCCTCGCCACTCACGCCCAGTCCATCCTGCCTCCCCTCCTCACGCCCCCCACCGTCCTCCACCTGCATTCAGGAGGCGTCTCGCCAGGGCCCCACCGCGTCGTCACCCACGCACACGCATGCGCACGCGGCTTCACGGCCCCCCTGGCTCCAGGCCCCCCGCCCCAACACCGCGCCCTGGCTGCCCTGGGGCTGACCCTCTGCCGCCAGCTCCCAAATCCCAGCTGCACTGGGCCCACCAGGCTGCCACCTCCTCCGTGCTGGTCCCCGGCCCTGGCGTCCAGCTCAAGCCGCACCCCTGGGTGGCTGGGCCGCCATCTGCCCCCTCCCCACCCGCTGGGGAGGGCCGACGGCTTCCTGCTCGTGAGGCCCCGGCTGGCAGTGTCCCTGGGCCTTCCCGTCCCGGGTCTCTCTGGACCGACGACACCTGGAGGCGCATCCTGGTCGCTGGACCACCGTCCGAATCCTGCTTCTCCATCAAGCGGTGATGCTCCAGACCTGCAAGGCCCACTAGCCAGGACCTCAAGGCCCCCCCCCTCCGAGTCCATGATGGGAGACGGACTGGGAGCGGGGATCGGCTCCAGGGGCATCTGGTGGACAGAGACCAGCGAGGAGGCGACGGGCTGCGATGCTGATGACGAGCCGCTCGGACGGCAGGAGAGAGGAGCCTTCCAGAGCGAACAGAGGCAGACGCAGCCATGTGTGGCTGAGAATCAGGGCCCACAGTCTTGGCAAGATGGCCTAGCCCCCCGCATGGGGGACCTTCTGTCTCGCCCTGCACAGGTCTCCCTCCTTCCTGGCCACCGGTCGAGCAGGGGCATGGTGAGAACCTGCCGAGGAGCCAGGCAAAGCCCGCGGGTCTGCCCCTCAGCACCAGCGTGCCTCGTGGAGGGGACGGGTGTGCACGTCCTCCTCGGAGCCCTGACTCCAGGCCCGCCTGCCCCGACTCCACACAGGCCCGGCAGCTGCCCGAAGCGCTCGCCAGCTTCCACGCCATAAACAACATCCCCAGCGGCTCTGGTGCTCGCGTGCCCTTGACCTGACACCTATCCAGGCAGCACCCCTACCTCCCCAGGTAATCAGAGCCAGGAGGCCGCACCCACAGCCTCTCATCGTCTTGCATATTATTACCCTATAACAACAGCTATTAATTTAGAGAATAAGAAAGACTCCCATGATTTACACATCTCAGAGCGGAAGAGGGAGACAGAAAGGAAAGGTGAACCACTTGCTTAAACGTCCTTCAGCCTCTCTCTTGGCAGTAACTGTCCTGCACGCTGGAGACACCAGGGGTCCACAGCGGGATCCACCCCAACCAAGCCACCCGCGGTCCCAGGCCCCCACCTGCCCTTGCGGGCGCATGCCCTGGTCCTCGCACTCCCTCCAGCCCCACTGTGGGACCACCCACTGCCCAGAACACGAAGCAGCATCTGGCTGAGGGAGGACAGAAGCCGATGGACAGATCAGCCTCGTCTAGACTCCCAGGGAAGCTGCACTGAGTGTAATGAAGCAGGGAAGGTGTCCACACAGACAGCATGCCTGCTGACGGTGGGAGCGGGAATCCGGAAGGACAGAGGGGAGCCCTGAGTCCTGACCTGCCTGCAGCTGAGGGGGGCTGAGGGAGAGTGCCGGCTGGGGTGGGGCCTGCAGGATCCACAGAGCAGCGAGAGCCCAGCCCCCCACTCCGAGGGGCACCTCACAGTCAGCTTGGCATCCCAGGTCCAGCGGACAGTGGCTCATGGGGGCAGCTCTGGGGCCACGGGGCCCCAGGGCGAGGGCCAGCCAGCCTGGGGTGTGGGGCCGGCTTCCCACGAGCTGCCTAAAGGCCAGAAAGGAGAGGTGTCCCGGGGTGGGAACCAAGTGGCCTCAGCAGCTCGGTGTCCCCTGCACAGTCCAGCGTCCCCACAGACGGCCCTGCCCCTGGCCACCCTCCCTGAGTCCACCTGTGACGGGGACAAAGTCAGCACCCCACAGGCTGATTCTCCACTGGCATCAGGGCCCCAGGCTCACACACGCACCAACGGAGCCCAGCAAGGTCATCGCGTGCCCAGCAGGCAGCCACGGGCGTTTCTGCAGGGGCCACAGTCCCCACGGCTCCGTGTGTCAAAACCCAGGCATTTCACTAAGAGCTGTCACGGGAAGGGTGAGGACAGGGCACTCGACTTGCACGAGGCTGTCAGTAGACGTGGGGCAGTTTAGGGAAGAACAGACGCGGAGGGGCTGACGCAGGACACGAGCTCGCGTCTAAGCCGGTGCGCTGCGGGTGTGAGCAGCGGTGTTGGCTGCCAGTGAAGGAAGCGTGCCCTCCGTGTGCGGACGTGTTTAGTGAGAACACGGAACGATACAAGATGGCCCTAGCGATGAATATTCACTGGGTAATATTTGCTATTAAAGTTCTGTTGACATTCCCTGAGATCTACCTTTGTTAGAGAGGAGACTTCATTAAATGCAGTTCAGACTTCAAACTCTTCCCCAAGTACCTTCTCTACAGACCAACTGACCCTCGTCAACAATAATGAAAACACATGCTACTCTTACCATCAGCACCACTTGCACTGAGAACGTGAGAAGGCACCGGGCATTCCCAGCCTCCGGAACCTGAGCACCAGGCCAGGTTTTCCCTGAAAGCCCAGTGTTCCTCCACAGAGGGCCCCGGGGAGCAGCTCGAGAGGTCCCCGTGGGGAAGCTCCTTCTGTCCTGACTCTGCAAACATATCACCACCTTCACGTGCCTCCAAGGCAGGACCAGGGTGCCGGCAACGCCATGCACTTGGAGAGCTGAGATGTTTTGCATTCTAAAAAATTTAATATATTGAAATTGAAAACGTTGCTGTGCTCATGATTACTTGGGGGAAAAAAAATCTGATTTCGAAAATGCAAAAGCATCATAATTCAACCATATGCATCGGCAACATGACTTCCCAGCGTATCAAGCCCCGTGGAGATAATTTCTGTGAGAATAACAACAAAATATACAACTGTGTTGAGAAGACCTGTGGGATTTATATCTTCTGAAATCCAGGTGTGGGCTCAGAAAGAGGAGATATTTATAACACAGGTGCTCGCACCACGATTGAGGGGACGCTCCCCCCAAACGAATTACAACATCTGATGAACGAGACAAAAATAAGAGTCCATAACAAATCTAAAACGTAGATTAATCGGCAGCCATCCACCACATAATATATACACTGAATGCAGGTTTACAATCCAGTTAATAATACCGCGCTCTGAAGCTGCTGCCACACCACGCTGGGTGGTGAATTACTCCACCCTCAGCTCCTTGAGATGTGGGGATTTACGTCCCACATTTTGTGCTCAAGTCACTTGACTTGATGGGCTGGCAAAGCACACACGTTTCATCAGGCTCAGAACTTAAGTACAGAAAAGAAACAACACCTTCAGACGACACATCACCGTCATCAGACTGCATGCTCGGCACGGCAGACGGAGCCGCGTGTCAGAGCGCAGCCGAGGAGTCAGACGCGGCCAGAGAGCGTCTGTCCGTTTAGAGCGCGGCCAGCCTTCCCCCTCGGGCGGTTCAGCACGTGAGATGTTGACACTCTTAATCCTGTGAGGCAGTGAAATATCCGTCCTGGCCAATTTGGGTTTACTTCAGGAATGCACACTCTCCGTCCTACTCTGAAGTCGCCTGATAAAATCCACTGTATCAACAGAATAAAGGAGCAAAGACCTATTCTCACCTCAGACGACAAGTGGGAAAGGAGGTGGTAAAACCTCAGCAGCCACTGAGGACTTTAAAACCCCGAGTAAAGCAAGGCTCCAGCCTTAACTTGGGCCATCTACAAAACCGGGAGCAAACACCCCAAGTCAATGGCGCAGGCTTCTTCCAAACTGGAATGACACCAGGGTATGCCTGCCTTCAACACTAATATTCAATACTGTAATGGAAATCTTGGCCAGTGGAGGAAAAAAAAAAACAAGCCAAGCATGGATACATAGAACAGAAAGAAAAATTGAAGCTATCATTATTCATAAGCCATATGATTAACTTCTTTAAAAACTCAAATACACCTACACACAAAACATTAGAATTGATAAAAGATTACTGTTTGCCAGATATAAAATTAACTTACAAAGGTCAACTGCATTTCTATATACTGTCATTAAGAAATTAGACAATGCTACTAAAATGCAAAAAGATGCCACTTACTAAAAATATATCTATAAAGAGATTTAGTAAGTCGTGTGACATATTTGAGAGAGAAAGCACCAGAACGAACACCAGCCAGGCGCTTCTTCACCCTGGGCTGGGTCAATAAACCACACGAGACACAGGCAATACTACGCAGCAGTGAAGATGAGCCACACAGTGGGTGCAGGGGCTGGGGCTGAGCACCGGAGCCTGGAATACAGAGAGTGCCGACAAGGGGCACGCTGAGCACAACCCCACCAAGAATAAAGAGTGAAAACAGGTGAAACACACACACAAACACACACCACAAACCTAGAGAAGAGCAAGAGAATGGTTTACCAAAAACCAAGGGAAGAGTTCCTTGTTGGGGGACACGGACACGTCTGGGGAGGGACAGAGAAGGGACCTCGACGATGCCAGCCTGGCTGTCTCATCAGCTTCACAGTGGACACTTCAGCTCAGTCGCGTCCGACTCTTGGTGACCCCATGGACCACAGCACGCCTCGCTGTCCACCAACTCCCGAAGCGTGCTCAAACTCATGTCCATTGCATCGCTGATGCCATCCAAACATCTCATCCTCTGTCGTCCCCTTTTCCTCCTGCCTTCAATCTTTCCCAGCATCAGGGTCTTTTCAAATGAGTCAGTTCTTCCCATCAGGTGGCCAAAGTATTGGAGTTTCAACTTCAGCATCAGTCCTTCCAATGAACACCCAGGACTGATCTCCTTAAGGATGGACTGGTTGGATCTCCTTGCAGTCCAAGGGACTCTCAAGAGTCTTCTCCAACACCACAGTTCAAAGACATCAATTCTTTATCGCTCAGCTTTCATGACAGTGAAAATGTGGAAGTAATTTTTAATTTTTTCTTTACATTGGACAGGTATGTTATGGAAACCTTTCTGCTCTGATTTATTTTACCATAAAGCCAAAAAGGGAAAAAAGGGAAAGATCTATGGATTAGATCCTTGAAATATATACCAGAAGAGTTTAATGAACTGATTATATAATGAATACATATCTCTCAGGCTCTCACAAAGAGGTTTCTCAGGTGGCTCAGTGGTAAAGAATCCACCTGGCAATGCAGGAGACAATGAGTTCAATTCCTAGATCAGGAAGATCCCCTGGAGAAAGAAATGGCAACCCACTCCAGTATTCTTGCCTGGGAAATCCCATGGATGGGGGAGCCTGGTGGGCTACAGCCCGTGGGTTCACAAAGAGTTGGGGTCACAACTGAGCAACTAAACAACAGGCTCTTACAAATGCAATCCCCCCCACCTCCAAAGGGTAAAACAAAGATGAATTATGAGACGGCATGGAGAGAGCAATAACTACGAAGACGCAGGCTCAGGAGCACTGAATGTCCACAGCTCCCCAGCCTGAGACCCAACCAGCACCGCATCTCCCACGGAAGGACCCTCCAGAACGCCCATCCCAGGAGGAGCGCGTGTTTAATGCATGCAGCCCACCAGCACCTGTCAGCTGTTTACCACGTGCCAACCCCACTGGAGGGGCCGGGGGGACACAGGAGAAGAAAGACCCAGGCCCTGGCCGTGACAGCCTGCAGTGTGAGAACAGACAGCCAGGGCCTTGGCCGTGGCCAGAATCCCAGCAAGATGCTCAGACACGCCGGTCTGAGACCCCAGTGTCCATCAGGCACCAGCAGTACAAAGACAAAAGTGGAGGCTGCCCCCCTCGAGAGCTGCGTCCAAGGGGACAGAGACGCGAGCAGACCATGGGAATCATGTGGGTGCCGTAGGGTCAGCCAGGGCAGGAGGGGGTGCTGGCAAGCTCGAGGAAGTGGGGGAATGGTGAGCAGAGCAGGCCGGGAGGAGACCCCTGGGCACAGAGGAAGCACCCCTGTGCAAATGCCCCAACCCTCTTCAGTCTAGGCCAGACCCTCGGGACACAGCCAATGCCTGCTCCTCTGGAAGCGGGCTTCTCCCTGGCCGCCTCAGCCCCGGACGCCAGCCGGGCCCATGCCCCTCCACACAGACACTCCAGTCAGGAAGCCTGTCTGCAGAGAGCTCACAGTCAGCGGACGAGTCTGGGGTGAACACATCTGTGCTCCACAGATACGTGCCTCCCAGCAAACGACCATGCTTCGGGGCCACGGAGAACTCATCACCCCAACCAGAAGGACCATCTGTGGATAATGGGGTCCTAAAGGCCTGCATGTTCTTTGTCCTCTGTGTCTGATTAAATGTAACGAGACGTCACTTCTCCGTGGCTAACTGGAAAAAGCATCCTATTTCCCTAATTCGTGAAACTGCTCTAAGAAGCAGAAAGCCAGAGGGCAGATAATATAATAATTACGGAGGAGAAGGGACTCGCAAGTTGATGACCTTATCTCGTGAGAAGGCCCAGCTCTGAGATCTGAAGGAAGCTCCTTCCCTGAGCTCCCTGCACCAGCCCACGAGCCAGAGGGCCTCGGGTAAGAGTTTGCATTTTCCAAGTAAGAGGCTGAGGTTACTTCCACAAATAGAAGATAAAAAGAGCAAGGGCCAAAAAGTTATGAACTTGACTTTCAAATAACAACGTTGGATAAAAAGATTAATTACTCAGTTCAGTTCAGTCGCTCAGTCGTGTCTGACTCTTTGCGACCCCATGGACTGCAGCACGCCAGGCCTCCCTCTCCATCACCAACTCCCAGAGTTTACTCAAACTCATGTCCATCAAGTCAGTGATGCCATCCAACCATCTCATCCTCTGTTGTCCCCTCTCCTCCCGCCTTCAATCTTTCCCAGCATCAGGGTCTTTTCAAATGAGTCAGTTCTTCGCATCAGGTGACCAAAGTATTGGAGCTTCAGCTTTAGTGATTAACGACTCACTTCAACAAAATCTCCCAAGTCCCATGAGGCTCCAGGCACTTGGGCGCCGGCCCTGCTCCCGGAGAGGTGATGTGCAGGTAGAGTGAGACCTCGTCCACGAGGAGACAATCAGACAATAAGCACCAAGACGATCAAAGTGTGAACCAAAGTGGGGCGGGGTGTCTCCGACAAGGCTCCATCTCTGGAAGGCCCAGAGGAAGCAAACGCCTGAGGTCACGGGTGAGGAAGGAAGGACCCCAGACAGCATCACGCGATGAGTGCTCGTGCCCAGCTGCCCTGCACCGAGCAGACAGAGGAAACCCACAGACAGAAGGCCTGATCAGACAGGTCAAGGTGGAAGGGCAGGGCACAGGCAGGGAGGCAGCCGAGCCCCGGGTCCCAGGTCCCTGGGGACGTCACCCGGTAGGTCTCCCCAGGAGGTCCTACCCCCGCAAAGACCCTGCCTCCGTCCACAGCCTCCGCCTCTGTCTGTGCTTTCTGCCAGCAGGGACTTCAAGGGTCCACCCTAGGAGTCTGACTCAGAAGGCCGAGAGGAGGCCAGGGAACAGGCAGGCTAAAGGTTTCAAAAGCAATTAAACAGTGAGCAAAAAAACGGAACAGACATTTCACCAAAGAAGATCTGAGCATGACAAATCAGTAGATGAAAAGATGCTCAACATCCGGAGTCAACAGGGAAATGCAAATTGTAACCCCGTAAGATGCCACTACACAGCTGTTTTTTAAAATAGTGAAAATTAAACAGATTGGCAATCCCACGTATGACAAGGACGTGGAGGAACTGGGCCTCTCACATATGGTGAACCGGCACGGCCACCTGGGGAAAGGGTTTGGCAGCATCTCATAAAGCGTACAAACATACGCGTACCATGCCGCCCCGCGCCTCACGCCTGGACGTCTTCCTAGATTTACACATGACGGCTTAGGGCGAATGTATGTCGTAACGGGCCCAGCCAGCACCAGCACGGATCAGCTGCAGTGCGTCCAATGCCGCAAACCAGAACCTGACTCTCCCTGCTTCTCCCTGAGACCAGCGCTTCTAGACTTTTCCTAAAGCCCCTTGCTTCCATCACTTGGTTCCCCCACAGGCAGTTCCCCCCCAGCCGGGCCCTGGACAGGTGTGCAGCTCCAGGAGGAACATGTGGGAGCTGAGGGAGGGGCCGAGTGGCCCAATGCCAGGGCCCAGGGGCTTCCACGGGGATTGAGGTCCCAGCTTGTCACACCTGACACCAGCCGACACCGGCGGGCGGGGACTGGATCCCGCCTCTGAAACTGGGAGCCCACAAGCTCAGCTCTACGCAGAGTGTCTCAAGTGGCAGGAAAAACATAACGGTAAAGATAAACTAAAGGTGGCATGGCAGACTCCATTTTCCATTTTAAAAAATACCTTAAAACAAGGTTATAATATGTGATCTCTCATTTTCCAGATGCAATAAGCACAGTTATTGAAAAGGACAATCAAAGAGAAGTACCTCAAAATGACTACTTCGTGGGAAACTAATTTTCTTCTTTTGTGTTTTGTAATCTAAAAACACGTTGGCTTTAATAATCGTGTTTTTTTTTTTTTAACAAACTTACTGCACAGCAAGAGATATCAAAATTTAGAACTGCCTTTACTAGAGCAATCAAGACGAAAAACAAATATTTAAAACAATAAGAAAATTCAGTTTTAAAGAGATGGCATTCATAATAGCAACAAGCAATATGAGGAAGAGGAAATCGCATAGGACAGACACGGGCCTTTATGCAGCGATTTCTAGAGCTCCATTGAAAGGCTTTAAAGAATGGTCTAAGAAAATGGGGAATTAGCATGCTTGTGAAGACGAAGACTAAATTTCATAGACATGTCAGTTCTCCCGAATTGATCTGTAGATTCTGTGCAATTCTGATCACAAATCAAACAGACCTTAGGAATAAACAAGAGCGGAATCTAAAAAACGCAACACAGTAGTGAACGCGACAGAAAGAAGCAGACTCACAGACACAGAGGACTACCGGGGCCACCAGCGGGGAGAGCGGGGGCGGGCGGGCTCACAGGCACAGATGGGAGGTGTAAGCAAGCTGTCAGCATCTACTGACCAGCACAGCGAACGCAGGCGATGCTTTATAACAACTGTAAGTGGAGTGTAAGCTAAAAACTGTGAGCCCCTGTAGCGTATACCCGCAATACACATCCTCTACGTCAACTGTACTTCACTTTGAAAAGAGAAAGACAACCCTGGCCATCTGATTCTGGGACTTCCATGGGCTCCCCACTCACAGGGAGGAGGAAAGCCTTAAGATGACCTGATCGGTTTTGAAAGTGGAGGGGGTGGTCAGGTATACTCCCCATCAGATACTGAGACTTCTGGTGAAGCTGAATGAACCAGGCACGCGTGATCTGCAGGAAAGGTAAGCTGAGCACTGGGGCAGAACAGAGGCCACGCGCATCTGTGCGTGTCACTCGCTTCAGTCGTGACAGACTCTGTGACGCTATGGACCCGCCAGGCTCCTCTGTCCCTGGGATTCTCTGGGCAAGAATACTGCAGTGGGCTGCTGTGCCCACCTCCAGGGGATCTTCCCGACCCAGAGATGGAATATGCATCTCCAGAGTCTCCTACATTGCAGGCGGATTCTTTACCACTGAGCCACCAGGGAAGCCAACACAGAGATCAGATCTCCGCAAATGTGAAAAAGACGTGAACAGAAGGGAGCCTGCAAACGTGGGCAGAAAAGCCAGACCAGTCACCATGGGAGGAAGTGACAGTGGACTCCCACCTCAGAGCACACACGGCCACTGGACACCGGTGAACTAAGACAGGTGTGAACCGTAACACTTCAGAACCTTGAAGGGAAAATGAGGGAGGAAGCACAGCCTCGGGGTGTCTCCTCAGGAAGCTGCCCTAACTGAAGAGACGGGAGCCATGGCAGCGGAAGACTTCAGACCACGAGAGCCACCAAGAAGAAAGTGTCAGATACAAGCCACAGAGTGGGAGGAGGGATCTGCCCCCACCAATGGCAAAGAGTCAGAATCCCCAGTATATAAAGATCAACAAGCAACAAACAATTAGACCAACCACCCACAAGAAGTCAGGCAAAGACAGAAACAGGCATTCCCCAGAAGGGGACACAGAAGCACACAAATGCAGGAAGACGCGCTCACTCCACGGGTGATCAGAGACACGGAAGTGAGCACTGACACCAGAGAGACAGACCGTGAGAGCCTGGCAGCACCCAGAGCCAGCAGGGGTGTGAGCACCAGATGGCTGGTCCTCTGCCGGAGACAGCTGAAGCGGGCAACCCTCAGGAGACCATCCCAACATCATCCTGCAAGTTCAACAGGCTGACACCCAACCTTGCAACACCTTGCTGTTGTTAAGTTGCTAAGTCGTGTCCGACTCCTTGTGACCCCATGAACTGCAGCCCACCAGGCTCCCCTGTCCTTTATCATGCCCCGGAGTTCGTTCAAACTCATATCCGTTGAGTCATCACCTTCAGATCAGATGAGATCAGATCAGTCGCTCAGTCCTGTCCGACTCTTTGCGACCCCATGAATTGCAGCACGCCAGGCCTCCCTGTCTATCACCAACTCCCGGAATTCACTGAGACTTACATCCATCGAGTCAGTGATGCCATCCAGCCATCTCATCCTCTGTTGTCCCCTTCTCCTCTTGCCCCCAATCCCTCCCAGCATCAGAGTCTTTTCCAGTGAGTCAACTCTTCACATGAGGTGGCCAAAGTACTGGAGTTTCAGCTTTGGCATCATTCCTTCCAAAGAAATCCCAGGGCTGATCTCCTTCAGAATGGACTGGTTGGATCTCCTTGCAGTCCAAGGGACTCTTCAAGAGTCTTCTCCAACACCACAGTTCAAAAGCATCAATTCTTCAGCGCTCAGCCACTTTTTCATAAATGATACTGAGAAATCCCTGCCAGTGGGCACCTGCGGAACTGTAGGTGAAAGGTCCAGGCAACACTGGTCCAACAGCAAAACCTGGAAACCACCCAAATGTCCCCCAACAGGGAAAAGGCAAGAGAAAGTGTGGAATATCTGAGTAGCAACTGGACACACAGATTGGCTGAACCCGAGAAAATAACGTAGGTGAAGAAAGTCAGGCTGCAGAGACCCGACCACTCAGACAGAGCAATGATCCGGCTCCAGACCACAGCTCCCTGGGTGTCACGTGACATGTATCAAAGGCGTGAGGAAAGGGAGGGAGACACAGGTCAGGAGAGCGGGCATCTCCTGGGGAGGGGCCGGGAGGCGGCTGAGAGTGGCAGGCAGCCTCCACATGACCGGCCATACTCGGGTGGGTCACACTCGGGTGGGGCTCTCAGTCCTACGCTGGGTGGGGGGCCCACGTGTGTAAATCACAGATACACATGCGCTCCACCCGTGTTCCTCTGTACACACCGGTGTTTGCGCAATAAAAAAGGACAGTGAGCATTTGTGTCGGCAACGCTGCCCCAGGGGCCACCGTGGCCCCCGCCGTGGGTAAAGCCGCTGGGACGGCGGGCGTGGGGCTCCCTCCGCAGGACGCCCGGATCCCGGCTCTTACCTCTGTCACTTTGGGCTGAAGTATCAACGCTTCGGGACTCATTCGAGGGATGTCTATGTGGATCTGGAGACAGAGGAGAAAGACACACAGATGTTGAAAGCTGATAGACGTCGCAGCAGGCATGATGATTGAAACAGAGACACTGAGAAACGGCAGCGGGTTTGCCGGGGTCTTGCCTGCTCTCTCCGGGCCAGGCATTCTCCTGTGGTGGGGGCAGGCTCCATCCGCCGGGCCCCCCGCCCCGTCCCGGCACGACAGCCTTGCTCCACGCTTCCCACCCGGTAACGGCAGCTGGCCAACTAGAAACAGAGAGGGCCCTCAGCTATTTAGTAACAGGATCCATAGCAATTAGTAAGCATTGATTTCCAGCCTCTGACACGGGGAGCAATTTGAGTACATCAATAGCATACAAGTTTTTGGCCGTGACAGCTTCTTCTTGGAACCTGGGACACATTTTTCTGTGCTGTACACAGTCCTTGGGGGAGTCCAGGGCACTGTTCAGAGGCAGCATTTCAAAAGCCCTGGGAGGAACAGCGGGCCCCACCCAACCACCGTCTGACAGGAGGGTTGTCACAGATGCACCCACCACGCAGCGGCACCTCCGGCTCCAGTAAGCCTGCTCAGGGCTTGAGCCAGCATCCGGCCAGCCCCCAGCACCCCGTGTGAACACCCCACTGCAGCCAACGCTACCACCATCCCCATTCACCCAGGCACACGGCCACACGGGCCAAGAGAAGGCGGCATGTCGTGATGCCGTGGGGAGGGGGCTGCAATGCAGGTCCACCCCCATCCTTGCCCATGACCACGAGGGTCCTGAGACCCACAGGGCCTGGGTCTCCTCACCGCCTCACCAGCACCATGGCCGTGGCCACCCCAGCGGGCTCTGCATCCTTGCCCATCAGAGCCCCACCCTACCACTCAGAGCTGCCGGAGGATGCACGGCCCCGGAGCTGCATGGCTCTGACTTGGGGGAGCTGCTCCCACTCACGGGGCCCGCCCTGAACTCTCCCCTCGGGTGAGAACCCGGGAATGCGCTGCCCATCGGTGGTCCCAAGGGAGGCAGTGAGACTGCTCAGGGAGAGAACTGGGCTGGGGTCAGGGGCCAGCAGACTAGTGAGTTCAGGGAGCATGGACTACGAGGCGGTGGGAGAGAGAGAGAGAGAAGGGAAGTTGGAGAGGAGACGGCATCAGAGGAAGACAAGAAACGACCTGACTCAGACCCGCTGAGCAACACAGGGAGGGATCTAAACGCCAAGACACGCAGGCATCCCCGGTTTGGGAAGGAGACCCTGAGGACAAGGACTACAGTCTGCTGGGGCCGGAGCCCTGCAGCTGGCCACGGGCAGGAGACCAAAACCCTCCAGACCTCACCCTGTGACCAGGGTGTCCTCCAGGGCCACCTCAGAGCACTGACCCCACGCCATCAGAGCCACGGGGGCACGCCAGGGGCCAGAGGAGCTGCCCGCCACGTGCTGGCTGGGGGGCAGGACAGTGCACCCCAGCCCCAGCTCGGAACACCCCACCCCCACACACAGGACTGGGCCGGCTGGGGCAGCCACGACGTCCACAGAACCCGCAGGGTGGGGAGGACATGCCGGGTGAGCTGGGACCGACCCTTTGTGCTTTGGACGTGACAGCTTCACCCACAGAAACCTAGAGAACAGAGGGCGAGAGGGGCGGGAAGCAGATGGGGTCCTGGCCGCCCGGGGCTGTGCGGGGGCCAGGCCACACCCCTCGGGCAGATGGGCGGCCGAGGTCAGTTCATGGGTCAATCCCCGAGAGTGGGCAGCAGGGAGAGGAGACCAGGGTGCCCAAGCCCCAGCCCCAGGCCAGCTCCATCATGACCTAACAGAGCGCCTGAAACGGCCCTGCAGGACAGCCCAGGGTTCACCTCCAAGAGGCAGGTGCACTCGGCCCAGGGCAGGCAGGCCCAGCAGCTAAGCCTGTGCTCGGTCATACTGACAGAACACGGAAACATTCGGGGACTCACAGTAACAGGCGAGCTTTTTATTACTATCACAGTGACTACTGAGTAAAGACGCATGCGACCCGTCTTTAATTAACTTTCCCGTGAGAAACTCATAACAGAACGCAGCCCGGTAAATCCCACAGATGGATGCCCGTGTCGTCCTGCGGACGAAAAACACAGGCAGAACAGTAAAGAATGTGCCCACTCACGAGAACCCGCAAAGGGGAAGACAGGCAGGTGAGCGGCACTGCCCTGAGCCGATCCACACGCCCGCTGCCTCAGAACTCGGTTTCCCGGAGTGACAGGTGGCAGCCCTGGGGCCAGAGGACGAGTCCCAGTGGGGGCGACAGGGGCCAGAGGCCGAGAAGAGCCCACCCCGGAGGGTGAGAAGGGGTCCCTGCCCCCCTCCCTACCCCCAGCATGAGTCACTCTTCCTCCAGGGCTGCCAGGGTTCCCCTGTGGGGAAGGTGCTGTCCAAGAACCTACCTAACTTAAAGGACCGTGATGGTCCAGCAGGTGGAAGGCCTGTCTCCGGACCTCTTGGAGGCACTGCGCCTGACAAGCAGACCTGGGTGTCCGTGTCTGAGCGGAAAATTCAGCGACGCTCCTGCACCCAGAGGCCGGGTGTGTCAGGGGTAACACTCCCGCTGACACGCCTCGGGAAAGTCAGACTCTCACCTCAGAACGCGGGGCAGGGCTGCCAAGTCCTAACCACCTTCCTGCTCAATGGCGGCACAGACCGTTCTGAGTTCTCACATGGTACAAAGACAAGGAGAATTAGGGAGGCCTCCAGTGATTCCAACAGCAAATTCTGGATGCACGGTGAACCGTAAATCAATTTTAAGTATTTTTCCCATTATGTACACCGTCTGTCAACTGACTATTCAAGAGGCCATAATTATACCCATTCTGTATTAAACTAAATAGCCAAATGATAAGCTGGCTACACCTCCGCTATGGACTGAAGTGCATCCCTCCAGAGCCGAGCTGAGCAGCACGGCTCTCCTCAACGTAAACCACGCCCCCGATGGCAGCAGAGGACAGCGCCCGGGGCCCAGGGGACTCACTCCTCTGACCTGACCCAGAGGGATGTCTACTTCTGACCTCCAGGTCAGACGGCCCCTGAGTGACAAGACACCCTCCACCCAGGGCTCTGGGCTCTCTGTTGTGTGGCTCCAATGAAAGTACCTTCCCACCCCTGTAGGAGGAACTGGAGATGCCCAAGGTGCTACTATTAGGGGAAATTCACCATTATCAGGTTTCACATTTATTTATTTGCTAGGAAATAAAGATCTGTGACCCAATCAGGGGCCTTCCAGGTAAAGCACTTCCACCAACAAGAGAGACGTCACCAAGTGAAAGAATTCTGAGTAACAAGAAGAAAGAAGACGTGCTCCCACCTGTCTATAGGTGTCCTGGTGAACCTCATCATTCCTGGAATCGTAATAGTGATCAATAAAAGCAAAATATTCTTTCTGTTTTCTTTGGAGAGTGGCTGGTCTTCGGTCTACATTGGCAGGAAGGTAACCCTGTGTGAGAAAAAAACACGAAAAGAATATACACTTAATAGTAACTCGTGGAATGAGTAAGTATGTATGGTTAATGGTAACTCATGGATGGCAGCACCAACTGAATGGACATGAATTTGTGCAAACTCGGGAAGAGAGTGGAAGACAGGGGAGCCTGGCGTGCTGCAGTCCATGGGGTCACAAAGAGTCGGACACGACTTAGCAACTGAGCAGCAACGATTCATGGAATCTCTATAAGTCTTTAATCAAAAGGCTCACATCTTTTCTTTAAAATTTCGTTCTGTTTTTTCTGACCACACTGCACAGCATTTGGGATCTTATTGATAGTTTCCCGATCAGGGATGAAACCTGTGCCCCCTGCATTGGAAGCACAGAGTCTTAGCGACTGGACCAGGGAATTCCCAAAAGGCTCACATCTTGAAATGAGCTTGGTGCTCTGAAATGTGGTACAGAGCGGAGGACAAACGAGTCTCAAGAAGAGGGACAGAAAAGAAAGGCAGCGAGCTGAGCCCTCGGGAGCCGCAGCCCCGCCCATCCCCCCCAGGGGTCCGGGCTCGGCCCTGCAGCCTCCCCGGGGGTGAAGGACCTTCACCCGCGGCCGCACAGAGGGGCGGGCGCCCGGCAGTGGGCTGGCGTCCACCAAGCTCCCACAGCAGGACCAAGAGCCGAAACCCCGTCTGGACATGCCTCGTACAGCACGGAGAGGTCAGGCGTCTGCAGGCCCTACAGCGGTACATGTGTGTGCTTACACACGTGTTCATGACACACACACAGGCACACACAGACACGTGTGTGTGCCTGTGCCTGTGCGTGCACACATGTGCGTTTTCCCCTCTCTCCAGACTCCTGGATCTTGGCAGCTGCAGTCCCGGTCCAGACTCAGCGAGGGTCAGGCAGCGAAGGGCGGCCACGAAGAGCCCAGACAGCTGCCTCCCGCCCTCCACGCCCCAGTCAGCACTACTGCCCATCACGCCCACAGCAGAAGGCCCTGCTCCACGTCAGCGGCTCCGTGACAGGGGGCGAGGTGCACAGCTGTGTGACGGCTGCCGTGAAGGTCAGAGCACCGTCACCCCGAGTCCGTCCCGGTGCCCCCCGGCCAGGAGGAGCAGGCAGTCCCTCCCTCTGCCCCTGCATCTCAGCTGCCACCCAGAACCGCACGGAAATGGCATCATGGGGGCTGGAGCCCGGGAGCAAGGCTGCCCTCGCCCAGGTGCGCTCACTCTGTCCAACTTACAACACAGTGCCCGCCTCTGCACAGTGGCGTGACTCAGCTGTGCGCGTGCACACACACACACACACGTTCTTTCTTTATATTCGTTCCCATTACGGTTTATCCCAGGAGATGGGACACAGTTCCCCATGTGCCACAGCAGGACTCTGTCGTTTATCCACTCTAAATGAAGTAGTCGCATCTACCAACCCCGAACTCCCAGTCCTCCCCCCACCCGTCCCCCCGGCAGCCACGAGTCTGACCTCCCTGTCTGTGGGCCTGTTTCTGTCTTGTGGATGAGTTCATTGTGTCATATTTCAGACTTCAGCAGGTGAACGGATAAAGATGTCGTGTGTGTGTGTGTGTGTGTGTGTGTGTGTGATGGAGCATTACTCGGCCATAAAAAGGAATGGAGGAATGCCTCTTGCGCAACACGGGTGCAACTCGAGATTATCATGCTGAACATGAAGCCAGAAGAAGAGAGACCAACGCCGCGTGACAGACCGCCGTCTCCGGAGACTCTCTGAAACCAGCAGTGACCACCCGCCACCCTTTCTCCCTGAGCGGAGTTTCCAGGCTGTGGTTAAACCAGTTTGTGAAGCCACTCACTCTCTGCTGATCATCTGAGTTGTTTCTAGTTTGGGGTTATTTTAAATAACGACTGTTATAAATATTCTTGTACCAGGCTTTTACGATATACACTTGATTTCTCCTGGGTAACTGGGTCATAAAGTAGGTGTATGCTTAATTTTCTCAGAAACTGCCGGATCTTTTCCCAGAAGGATGATACGGTTTTCCACACTAACTAACAAGGTCTGAGAACCTTCGAGTGTTGTCCATCTCTAAACATCAGTCCTTGTCAAGGGCTTTTACTTCGTTTCCCAAATGATTCACAATGCTGAACGTCTTTTCACACATCCCTCCAACACTGTCTCTCTTCTTTGATGAAGCATCTGTTCAAATCCTTTGCCCGTTTTTTTTTTTAACCAGTTGCTTGTTTGCTTACCGAGTTTTATGAGTGCTGGATACATTCAAGATGCAAGTCTTTCTGTCAAATATATGCACTCTGATTATATTTTCCTAGCCTGTGGCTTGCCTTTTTAATGTCTCAAACAATAGCAGTTTTAAATGTTCATGAAGTCCAAAGGGCAAAGTTTTCCTTTTATATTTAGCGGTTCTTGTGTCCTGCATAAGAAGGATTTTCTCCTTGCTTTTTCCCTGGACGTTCTAAAGCTCATCCCCGCGCGTCCCTCCTCACCCCTCGGGCATCCCTTGACTGGCCACTGCCTCAGGAGGGTGGGCCTGGCCAAGCGGGGCCCGTTCACACAGCCCCCAGCAGCGCCCGGCAGGCGCCGAAACTTTCAGGGAGTCAATCCACCTGAAAGTGGACAAACGAACAAACACAGGGGTGCTGTCCGCCTTTTAGAGCATTTCCAGTCCACAGTGGGCGTCTCCGTGGTTGCTGTTAAACACCTGTGCATCCTTTGTCAAACTGCGCCCTGAAGAGCCTGGGTGCCACACCTGAGGCTCCTCCTTCAGGGTGAGCAATCCCCTTCCTTCGGGACAAGTCTTGATGGGCTGATATGCCCCACCATCCCACCAGCTCCAGTGACTGACAGGCTCGGGGGAAAAGGGGGAACCAGAAGCAGGCACAAAAGCCAGGTACAGGGCGCTCTCTGCTGCTGCTGGTGAATCAAAAAGAATGTGCAGAGTCTGGAGCTATGGCAGCCATCCTGTGACCCTGAGGGAGAACCACGAGCCGCAGATCCAGCCTCAAGAGCCGACGCGAGGGCGGCTGTGCTCGGCCTCGAGGATGGAGCAGCCTAAGTGCAGCCGCGCCTTCTCAGCTGTGTGAGCACGCGCACCCCCTTTACCCGCCTCGGGCATCAGTGAGCATCTGCTCTGTATTATAAACTACACACTCGTGCACATTTAACACGTTTGGATCACATCATTTAAGCTTTTTAATAAACATGTATTGAAATATACCATGTGTGTGGTATATATACCACGTTGCCCAAATATGTGTGTGAATGATCACAAAATGAACACATCTCAGGGCAGGCTGGGGCCTCCCAGCCACTGACCCTTGCTCCTGACCTGCCGTTGGAGGTTCCCCCTGACGCCTCACACCTGCCAGGTTTTGCCTATCAGGTTTCTGATCTTTACACTCATGGAATCTGTTTCTTTTCTCTTTTGCCTCATTGCTTAAACTCAGTATTACATTTGAAAAATTCATTTGCTCTGTAACACAAAACAGCAGTTAATTTTCACTGTTGCATAACACCTCCATCGCAAAATCCATTCTGTTGACAGACATTTGGGTAGTGACCAGGTTTCTGCGTTAAACGTTCTCATGCCTCCCTTTTACAGCACACGACATCCATTTTGTTAAGTATACACCTGGGAGCAAAGGTGGGCGTACCTTTGACAGATTTTGCTGAAGAATTTCCCAAGTGACTACATTCCCGGGGGACGTGCATGAGAGCACCCGCTGGCCTCCCTTCTTCCCAACGCCGGGCACCACCACCTTTTCCTTGCAGCCGTGCTGACGGGCTCGCAGAGGTATCCATCAGCTCGCGGGCCTCAGGGCCTCTCCAGGGGCCGGCGGGAGGCTGTGCGCATCCTCACCCGTGAGCAGCTCGCCCCTCCTGTTCGGTGGTCCGCCCCCTCCTGCTTCGCAGGCGCCTTCTGCGCCATCTGCACGGCAGGCCTGCAGAAACATCGCCTCCTCCTACCTGTGGCTTCTCGCCCATTAATGACGTCTTTTGATGAACAGAAGCTCCTAACCTGAACGAAGCCCGATTTACTTTTAATGACTAGTCCTTTCCATGGCCTTTTTAAGGAAACTTCCTTTCCAACATTCTGTGCTTATGTGAGTGAAGTGAGTGAGTGAAGTCGCTCAGTCGTGTCCGACTCTTTGCGACCCCGTGGACTGTAGCCCACCAGGCTCCTCCGTCCATGGGATTCTCCAAGCAAGAATACTGGAGTGGGTTGCCATTTCCTTCTCCAGGGGATCTTCCCGACCCAGGAATCAAACCCAGGTCTCCCGCATTGCAGGCAAACGCTTTAACCTCTGAGCCACCTTATGTACCTGGACATAAAATTGTGAACCTGGACTCCCACTGACATAACATTTTGTTCTCCTGCGGGGCTCAGCAAACGCCAGCCCACCACCCATTTCTGTAACCAGGACACCAGGGGCACGAGGCCACACCTGTTTGCCCATGTGTGTGGCTGTTTGCACATGACGAAGGCAGAGCTGAGGAGTCAGAAAGTGACCGTGCGACCCGCTGAAATGCATGCTCAGATACTCGCTAACCAGCCCTTTACAGAAAAAGCTGAAGAACCCCTGCTCTGCGAGCACTGGTCCCCAAGGCCACATGGCCTTCCACCACATGAAAGTCTTTATTACATATTTCTGTTTAACCTTTCCTGGATTTCTGAATGTTCTGAGTATTTTCAACTGTCCAGTTCTCTAAAATACGTGGTGCTGAGCAATGTCTGATTTTTCCTGGAGTAAAATGTCTATAAGCGCGCTGTCAGCTCACTGGGACTCGAGATATATTTAAGGCTCTTGATGCTTTTTTTCCAAGTGAACCTGCCAGGAGGTGTAGCAATTTACACCCCAGCAGGCTTGTCAGAGGTGTCGCCCGCCCTCCACCTTCTCTAGCATCGAGGAGGAGCCCCCCGAAGAACAGCCGCCCTAAAATGCCTTCAATTAATTACAACCCATCAGAAAGGGGCCCTGCTGTTCCCAGCACAGCGGCGGGTCCAGCTGACAGATCCCTGCGAGTCAGCAGCGAGCGGCCCCATTACCGAGGGAAGGAGTGGCCGCTGGTCCCACCCGCCTCCATTTTCTGGTCAAATGAGGCTCCTGTATCCCAAAGAGCAGACCGCTCCGCACACTTACACCAGCAACAAAAACCACCACCAGCCTCCAATGTGGACCAAAGAGGCCTCCAGCGCCTTCACACCAGCCGGTAAAGCGCCCACCTGAGCAGCTCAGACCCTGCCCCCTTCGGCCAGCATTACCGAAACCACCCAGAGCCCTCCTCCCACCCAGACCCCAGCCCGCCCCGCCGAGGGCGTGAAGTTACAGGGGAGGGTGGCCAGTCACAGCTTCAGAGAATCCATCTGGGAGCCCAGGCATCCACCAGGCCCAGGTGGGCCTCGACAGCCACGTCAAGCCCCGTCACCTCCTGGACAGAGACCAGGGGCTGGGTTTTCTTCTTTTCCTTTGTCCTGAAACTGCCACAGTCCCGGGTAAGGAAAGGGAGGGACAGCTCCCCGCTGGGGGTTCTGCTGCACTCAGGCCTGGCTGAGGGCAGAAGGCAAAGCCGGCCCACCTGAGCCCCACCCCTCCGACCACCCCCACCCCCACCGGAGCTGCTGGGGGCCCAGGCACTGCCTTGCCCCCCCCCAACCCCGCCCCGCCAGACAGGCCTCCCCCCTGGAAACGCCCAACCAGACCACCAGGCAACGCCTGCTCCCGCCCAGCCTGGCCCTTCCCACCTCTCAGCCCGGGAAGCTCTCCCTTCCCCCGCCTGGCAAGACTCAAGGCCCCTCTGAGCTCAGGGCTCCCTCCGCCCTGGGTCCCATCCCGTGCATCATGGGCCAGCAGACTACCACTCACAGGCCACATCCAGCCTGCAGGGAACCTTTTCAGGAACACAGCCACGCACCCTCACCATAGGAGAAATCTCCCAGCAACACGGGCACAGCCAGGCAGCTGCAGTGCCCACGAGAGGCGGTGCCGCCCCATGAAGCCACCGCCTTCGCCTCTGCCAGGCCGGCTCCCAGCCTCTGGGGTCTGGGCTCCAGGAGCGGGCGCCGCGGCCATTCCACAGGAGCGCCTGCCCAGCGCCCACCCTCCTCCCGGGCCCGGGGCCGAGGGACACGTCCAGGCGCTGCGTCCTCCTCCTCCTCAGAGAAGCAGCTCCTCAGTGGGGCTGCCTGCTGGAGTCCGCGCCGCCCTCTCCAAGGAGCCCGTGAACTGGGTGGGACCGAGACCCTGCAAGGCCCATCCCTCCCTCCGCAAGTTCTGGCTCCAAGGTCGCCGCCCCCGCCACCAGCCCGGCCCTGGGGGCCCCTCCTACTTCGCTCCCGTTTTGTTCTGTAACATCAGCCCTTCTAAGATGCTGTGAGCTTTAGTCACTGCATTTACCGCTATCTCCTCTCACTGGCATGCCAGCTCCGCACGCAGGAATCCTCACCCCTCTGTTCATAGACATCCCTGGGGCTCAGGGTACCTTTTGGCACAGCAGATACTCCACAGATACTTGGTGGATGAAGGCATGAGGTCAACAGATCTGGGATGACACTGTCACACCCCAAGAAGGGTCCCCACCCAGGAGGCTAGGAGGTTGTGTCTGAACTAATTCATGAGAAGTAGGGGGCTCAGTGGTAAAGAATATATCTGCCAATGCAGGAGACGTAAGTATGATCCCTTGGGAAGATCCCCTGGAAGAGGACACGGCAACCCACCCCAGTGTTCTTGCCTGGAGAATCCCACAGACAGAGGAGCCAGCGGGCTACAGCCCATGGGGTTGCAGAGTCGGACACGACTGTGCGACTGAACACCAGCAACAGGGATGGACTGGAGCCCTCCTCTGGGCTGGGTCTGGAGATGGAGGAGTGGATGGAGGTGGAGAGACAGAGGACAGACGCCCTCGCACAGGTGACAGCCGCGGGGAGCCCTGGGCAAGCTCGAGACGGCCTGGCACGGGAGGAGCATGGACACGCGTGCAGCGGCCAGGTCAGGGCACTGGGGCCGCCAGGGGGGCGCCGGCTGCGGCCGGAGGGGACAGCCTGACACAGACCACCTGTGGTGCCACCCGTGGATTCTAACTGAACGGGAACGAGGACCCAGAAAGTCTCGCCACCCTCAAATGTTAACTAAAGAACCGAGACAGAACTTCTGAAAGGCAAGGGCATCGAAGCAGGGATGCGGGCAATGAGCAAGCCCACATAGCCTCCTGACGCTCCCTTTCCTGAAGGAAAACACACACATGCAAGTTGAGGCCTCCAGATAATTAAGCAAGACTGGAAATTATGCAAATGAAATATATTCAAGTATGCAATGAATTTTAAATGACAGAACTACAGAAAACTTAATTGCTGTATTAGCATGCTATAAAAACACTAATCATAAATGTAAAACAATGCATGCATATACTTATATCAGAATTGTCCCGCTGACACAAACATCAAGTCGCTCCCTCCCGCTGGGTTCACGTGCAAACTCACCTCGATGAACGGAAAGAAGGAAAGACGGCGTAAGAGCCTCACTCGTCGTTTCCAACCACCCTACCGACTGCCACAGATGGCAAGTGCTTAGTTTTTGTTGGATATTTCTGAAATGCTTTTTTAAAAGAGCCAAAAATGTAATTTTCTAGAGCATTAATTTTTTAAATTTTTGTTTCATGTTGGAGTATAGTTAATTAACAACATTGAGTTAGTTTCCGGTTTTACAGCAAAGTGTTTCAGTTACACATATACAATCCCCCGTTCTTGTTGCAAGCTCTTTTCCCCTTTTGGTTATTACAGAATATTGAGCAGGGTTCCCTGTGCCATGCAGCAGGTCTCTGTTGGCTATCTATCTGAAGGAAAGCAGTGTCTACAGCATTGGTTTTTAAGTTTCTGCACCACTTGCATGGAATTTCAGCGTTAGATGGCGTCAGAAGCGGTTTACCGGTGAGCTCTGGGGTACGGGTTAGTTCTCCTGAGTGACCAGAGCCCGGCTTCCCATCTTTCTTCATTAAAGCGGCATCTCCTACTCATCCGTTAAGAAAGTGCTCGTCCACACGCCACCAGGACAGTGTTAACGGCAGACCCTGAAACATCAGGCAAGCCAGCGGTCTCCCTAAACGGGGCAGAGCATAAACTCTTACCGACAGCCGCCCCTCAGCTGCAGGTGAGTCAGGCCCAGCCGCGCCTCCGCCCAGGGGTGCTGCCCTCGACGCCTCATCTCCCAGCAAGCTCGGGGGTGCCCTGCCTTGTCCCTCAGGGGGCCGGAGTGTCCTAGAGCAGCGCCCCCCACCCTGGACCCGCAAGAGCACCCCTGGGGAATCCAGATGGCAGCAATTCCCAAGCCACCCAGGTAACACAAGTGTGGACCCAGAATGGAAAGCCGCAGGTGGAGAGGAGGACCGAAGCCCACACACCCCTGCCACGCCCGCCCCCGCCCTCGCCCCCCAGCCTGGCCCAGGTGCTCGGTGGAACCCGGAGTCTGTACACACCCTGGGACCGCAGTCCACCCCGGGATCTGTTCCATGGGCCCACGCGTCAGCATTCGCAAGAACTCCCCAGGAGACAGGAGCGTGAGGCCCTCAGAGAATGACTAAGAGCTAGTCCTGACTGGGTGACCGCTGCTCCACCCCTGGCCCAGCCCCAGGAGCCCCCGGGTGCTTCCTCCAGGACACCCGTGGGCCTGACACTTGTAAAGGGCCCAGCCCAGGACAGATGCTCAAGAAACACCTGCTGAATCCGGGCCGAGTGGTTAACGGGGTTCACTGTGCTCTCCGAGTCTCCCATCAGAGGACACGCCCCAAGGCTGACATCTCCCATCAGAGGACACGCCTCGAGGCTGACCGCGCCGCGGGCACCCAGGACGGGCACAGAGGCTCACGAGCTCCGGGTGTGGTTCACAGGACGGGAGAGGAAGGCCCCCACAGTCAAGACTTCCCCCTGCCTGCCCAAGCCCACGTCTGACCAGCACCCCTTAACTGCATGGGTTCCCTGCCCCGGACGCCCAGATCCCCTCCGCACTCCCTGAGGCCACAGCACGTGCAGGCGGGAGCCCTGCAGGCGGGGGTGACGCCCCTGCTGACCCGCACAGGCCTGAGTGGTCAGTGAGCACGGTCCCCAAGCACCCACACCGGCTTTCTCCTCGGTGGCCTGGGACCCTCCTCCCCTTCCATCCCGCCCATCCCAGCTCCTACCCCCTTCCAAGGGGCATGACCCGCTGCTGGCACAGGAATCTTACACTGCGCAGGACGGCACACAGCAAACACGAGAAACATTTGCAGAACAAGCAAAAAGGCAGAGGAGAGGCGCGGGGAGAGCGGCGCACTGGGAGGACAAGCGCTCTGTCTGCAGGGGGCCAGCTCCACCCCGGGGCCAGAGAGCAGAGAGGGCAGGGGCTCCCTCCTTCTCGGCGGGCCCCAGGAGCTACAGGGACGTGGTTGTTCCCCTTCCCTGCTTTCCCGGCCGCAGACAACATGCCCAAGACCCCGGAACTGCTCGGGCAACGCTGAGCGAACAAGGGGAGAAGGCAAGCTGCAGTCCCTCCCCCCGCCCGGGGCACCTGGCTTCACCCCACAGCCCCCTGCCCTCACTCAGGCCTTCAGGAGGTGGCCCAGCCCTGGGCACCTGGCCTCCCCGCACTCCCACCTCCCACCCCCTCCCCCTGCCAAGGGGTCAGCTGACCCACCGGTTCCTGGGGAGCCTCGGTGTTGGTTCTCTGCCTCCCCCGGGTCATGTGACCTCCCATGTCGCTCACCTGGGGAACCCCGACACGCCCTTAGAGATGGCCAGAAGCACCCCACCTTCTCCAAGAAGCTGTGGGATGCCCTCCCGCTGGTGGCCCACCTTCGGAGGGATGGGCTCGGCTCACTGTCCCCAACGCCTTTTTAACTCATCTGTCAACGCAAGTCAAAGACAGTGAGAACTGCCCTAGTCACCTCTGCCCTTTTCCTCCACCCCAGCCCGCCTCCGCTTTCACCCGGGGGGTGAAGACCCCAGACACATGCCCAAGACACTGTTGCCCTCCTCTCGCCCTCTGGGGCCACCTGCGGCCCATGCACGCCACGGTCTGTGGTCCCCCGATCACATCCCGCTGCACCCCTGACCAACCCAAGGCCCCCACTGTGGTGCCTGGAGTCCGGCTCCCCTCCGCCTCTGGACAAGGGCCCCTGTAACCAGCGGTGGTGACGTGAACGAACGTCAAGAAGGCCAGACTCTGTCACCTGCATCCCAGCGCCGCTGGTCACAGACCCTCCCCACCGTCCTGCCCTGCTTCAGACCAGCCGAGCCGAGCCGATCTCATGTCGCCCTCTGCCCCTCTGCCCACTGACCCCAGGCGGCTCTTCCCCCAAGGTAGTCACTGGGCAGTGAGTGAGGGTGTCTAACCATGACCTGCAGAGGCGGGGAGCTAAAGGGAAGAGGCCGGGACAACGTAATTCACAGAGGGCTTTCCACCAGGAGGAGCACACCCTTCACAAACGCAAAACCTCCACAGAGACCCAGAAAGGTGTTTTCATGCGAACTTCCTAAAATGCGACTGGAAAGCCTGTAGCCTCTCTTAGAGAATGTTGGGAAAACCAGATACAAACACTTAAAATAAAAAAACACCGAACAAAAACATTAGCAATTGCAGCGGGTCTAATTTTAATTGCAAGAGAATATTTGATCAATAAATATTCACTGTTCAGAGCTGCATCTGCATGTAGGATTATGAGGTACTAAGCTGCAAATTTATTAAAGCTCATTAGCAAGAAAGACTCTTTTAATACTGAAAGTCCAACCCAATTTAGGGTAAACTCTTAGGGGTCTCTATTGACTTAATTCCCAAAATAACAAGGAAGAAAAAACAAAGGAAACGGGAAGAAAGCTGTCTAGAAACGACTCCGAGATGTTCAGCAGGGCCAAGCTCACTTCTGACATTGGCTCAGGGCGAGAACCAGCTCCCACCTTCTCCCGAAGCCCCAGAATGTGCTGCTCCGCACTGGGTGTGAGGGAGCCACAGCCCAGCCTCCATCACACAAACACACACCAGTCTAACACCATCACCACTGATGCTTTTTAAAAGATCCTCAAACAGATTTCCCTGTTTGAATCCTCAGAGCTGAGAGAATCTTCTATGCTGGAACCGTTTTATAACACAGGTTTGGAAACACCAGAAAGACTTTAAAAATAATAAGATTAGAAAAAAAGAACACAGCAGTTATGATTTACCCTCGTTTTCTCCCAGTCTTGGCAAACCAAGCCTGACACTGAGCTAAGGGTGGGAACTGCCGTCACAGCCCCAGCCAAAGCCAGATCTGCGAGGTGGAGCTGGGACACGCGTGGGGCTCGAGGCCCGCCCGGGCCGGGAGAGCCTGTCCTCACGGGAGGACGGTGCCCGGGCAGGGGGTGCAGGGCGGGGACGCAGAGGGGGGCAACTTACTGAGAGCAGCTTCCACGTGATGGCACGGACGGGCTTGGGGATCCCGGACCAGCTCAGCTTCCTGAGCTCCTCTGTTAACACAAGAGAGACGGGAAGAGGGGGGTTATGGATGGCAGGCAAAGCTTACCCCCTCAGGTGACATCCTCCCCCAGTTCCTCAGGGGGCAAGGAGCCCCATAAATGAAACCATAATGAACCTAAATGAGAACAATTTCAGATAGTGATTGTTTTCAACACACCGGAGAAGTTACCACTCTATTCAAACCAAGCTAAACGTGACCTGTTTGCCTTTAGATCTTAGCACACGTTTGCTCTACACGGCCCGAGCGTCCCTGGAGCCACAGGGACAGGCGAGGGGCAGAGGACACGCTTCCCCCAGCCTCCTGCCTCCCCACGCACCCTCTCCCCTCCCTCTCTCCCCCCGCCCCCAGCTCACATCGTTCCTTCATCCCTTGTCACTCTCACCACTTACTCTTTAAGAAGACCTACACGAGGTGCGCTTCTCAGGACAGATTTTTTTTAATAGATTTATCTTTATAATTGAAGGATAGTTGCTTCACGACATTGTGATGGTCTCTGCCATACATCAACACGAGTCAGCCAGAGGTATACGTGTGTCCCCCGCCATCTTGAACCTCCCTCCCACCTCCCGCCCCATCTGACTCCTCAAGGTGGTTACAGAGCTCCGGTGTGAGTCCCGAGTCGCACGGCAAACCCCCACGGGTCACCTACTTTAACGAGGGAGTGTACACGCCGCCACGTCCCGCCTTCTATTCGTCCCACCCGCTCCTTCCTCCCCAGCCCAGGTCCTACGTCTGTTCTCTATGTCAGTAGGGGTTTTGAAAGACATCAGTTCGTGGAGATAAGCTTGTGTCTACACAGCACTGATTAAGGATGTGGCCACATCATACCCTGGGGACAATCAAGGGCCAACAGTGCAAGTCACAGCTGCCCTGACAAACACCTCAGGTTGGGGGGTGGTCACTGAGGGCGGGGCTGGCAGGGACAGAGGGGCCTGGACAAGAGCAGGTCAGGGCACAGCCTAGGAAAGCGGGTAAGTCAGGGCCCCAAGTTCTTTCCAACCTTCGGGGTCTCCTCGACTGCCTCCATCACAGGCCCCGAATGACCAGAGAACACATTTCAATCTGTAGGTACCTAACAGTCAGACCTACAGAAATGGAAGTAATTATTTCTTTCCTTTAAGTTAGGTTCTTCCCTTAACAGCTCAGAGCTAATGATTAATACTAGGAATAAAGGAAATGATTAAAGAGAAGAACTCTGGTAATAGAATCAACAAAATACAAAGTCCTGACATCTAATCTCTTTCCAATTACTAAAGTCTAAGTAAAATAAGTACAGAATAATTGGGCGACGGCACCAGCAATAACTTGCATTTCACGGCAATCTCAGAAAATATCAAATCTTCCCCAGTTCCCTGAGGATATTATGAAAAGCAGGAACCTAATATCCAAACACCAATAATGCGATGTTTACCAGTCACGTTCCCGGGGCCTTGGTGGCTGCACGGGCCTGCTTTCTGAGGATCGTTTATGAAGAAAGCCTAGAGAAATCTCCACCACTGATGTCCTCTGAACCTCTCTCCTCATGAAGGACCCTCACGAGACGGTACCTTCAGTCAACACAGTGAGACACAGTTCTGACTCTGGTGCTGAGAGGGAGCTTCAGGTACAAGGTCCTCCAGGCAGCTTGAGTTAGTTAGGGCCTCGGTCCTACTGAGTGATGGAGGAACGGGCTCAGAGAGGTGAGGGGACTCGGCCGTGGCGGCACGCGAACCAAGGGGCCTTCATGTCCCCGAGTCCTTCCCCACTGTGGACCCCCATTACTAAGAAGGCTTCTGCTAATGCAGACAGATCTCACAGACAGAAGGGTCCAAAATCAAACCTCAGCAGACAAACACCACTGAAGGTCCAAGATCAGTAAGATTGCAGGAATGAAAAGGCCGCTCCACACCAGGAGATCTTCCAACCTGATCCAGGTGTCGGGATGTGGGTGGGAGAAGTCCCAGGGCCACTCTGATAGGGGTCAGGTGTGGACTTTCAACCCAGGCCCATCTGCCCCTTCCACCTTTCCAGCAGAATCCTGACTGTGCAAAGTGACCATACACACACACACACTCACCCCAGCAGGTCAGGGCAGGAACCCACCCACCTGCTCTACACTCAGGCTGGGCTGGTTGGCATGGGGGCAAAGCCAGGCCCTCACGAGCAGCCAATCTGGCCATGGGCCTGGGACCCCATCTGAACCTTGGGAAGAGAGCGCAGAGGAGCGGGGGCACCTGAGGACAGTTCTCCTGGCTCTCAGGGGATCTGCTAGATCTCTGATCTCTGGATCTCTGCTTCCTCTGAATGCTGGTGGTGCCAGATGTCAGGCTGGGGGCCTGCAGCCCCCCACCCCACCACCAGCCTGAGGATGAAGCCAGCAGACAGGCACACAGCACCCAGAGACACGGAGGACCCCAGGTTCTGAGTTCAGCAAGACAGGCAGATACAAGAGTCAAAAAATCAATAGCTTGTCTCTACTGACAAAAAAAGAAGTGGAAAAGGTTACAGGCACAAGCTTAACAAGAAATGCACCAGAAATACCACGTGAAGAAAACGGTAAGATTTTACTTGAAGACATAAACAAACAGGAAAACACGGAGGTCACCGACAGACACTAACAAGTATCTAAGGAACGCTTCCCTGGGGCCAGCGGGGCAGGGGAGTTAATTACACGGGTGACCGTCACGCAGACCCCACACGCGGGGAACTCACCTCTCGGTCCAAGGGCGGACAAAGATAAAGTCTCAACCAGAGTAAGTGCTCACAGCACAAGGTGAGGAATGCGGTGAAGTCCTGAGGGGGAAGGTACACCCCGTCAGCAAGGTCTCCTGGAGGACGTGAGAGCTGAAACGCGACCCAGAGATGCAGAGAGACCAACTCAGAGAAGAGGGGGCCACGAGGGGAACATTCTGGGCCCAGGGAGCAGCTTACACACAAGGGCTTGACCACGGTGTGGAAAACGGATCAGAGGGGCCAGTGGTCACAAGACCACCCCGCAAGGGCCTACTTTCGAAGCCCAAGGCAGAGGTGGTGGTGGCCGTGAGGGTGGCAGTGAGAACAGGGCAGTGACCAGAAAGGAAATTCGGAGATAGAAGCAGGAGGAGGCAAATGAGGGCTAGATCATGCTGGTAACAGGCCTACCCCTCTCTGCCTCCTTGGGTCACGGAGCATGGGCAGTGTCAGCCTCCCAGGGGGGAATCTTGCTGAGAAGGAAAGACTCACACTACAGATGAGCATGGAGGGGGGATACTGTTGTTCACATAAAGATATTTTCAACTTTTACTTTTTAGAAAGCAAATGCACTGCTGTGGATTTGCTATTCATTTCTCATTCATTTTCTGCTAATTAAAGTATTTCTTACATTTTAGTTTTCTCTCTTAGACAACTACTGATTCTGCAGTCTGCAAGAAATACGGGGACAGAGCGCTGAAAGAAGAACCAAACACAGGCTGTCACCATAAAGACTCAGGCAGCTGAAATAAAAGGTGGAAAAGATCTGCCAGGGACGTGCTACTCATAAAAAAGCTAATTTGCTTAATAATATCAGAAAAAAATAAACATCAGTACAAAGAGGGATGTTTCGTAACAATAAGAGGTTCAACTTGTTAAGCAGAGGTATCTTTCCTAAATGTGTATCTAATAATATAGCTTCATAATGCATGAAGCAAACCCTGACAGAAATAGACAAACTTTCAATCGTAGGCAGAGATTTCAGTGCCCCTCCCTGAGCAACCGACAGAATAGGCATTTTAAAAACCAGTAAAGGGAGATGTGAACTGGATCTAACTGGTCTGCAGGACGCCACATCCACCACCTGAAGAATGCACATTCTTTTTAAGGACACACGGCGTATTTACCAAGCAGGCCGCATGTGCTGCCCAAGCAAGTCGTGATAAGTATCAAGAGATCAAAACAACATCAGGTTTATCTGACCAGGTGCCTTAAGTGAGAAATCACTCTACTGTGATACCCAGGAAATCCTCAAGTATTTGGAACTTTATTAACATACTTCTAAATATCTCATAAATCAGAGAAATCACAAGAAAAAAATTGTAAAATATTTCAAACTGAATGATAATAACAGATATCAACATGTGTAGGATATAACTAACACAATGCCCGGAGGGACATGTATGCCCTTAAAAGCCTAAATCAGAAAAGAATAAAGGTTCAAAGCAATGAGGCTCTACCTTAAGAAGCTAGGAAAAGATGAGGGATTTTAAACAAAGCTAAACTAAAAGAAGGGAAATAAAATAAGCATGGAAATAAGTAAACTGCTTTAAAAACCAAAAAAAAAAAAAATCAATAAAAACTTTCAGGTAGACTTGACCACTGGGAAAAAGTGTCAGACATGAGAAAGGAACATCACTACAGACCCTACAGCCACGAAGAAATAATAAACGGATCCTGTTGACAACTTTATGCCAATAAATTCAAAATTTTACATGAAATGGACATATTCCTTGAGAAATGTGGGCTAACAAAACTGATGCAAAAGGCAGCTGGAAACACGTATCTCCACATCAATTTAAAAAATAATGGTGGGCAGGATAAAAGGGTACTGCTGCTGCTGATGCTGCTAAGTTGCTTCAGTCGTGTCCGACTCTGTGCTACCACTTTGAAAAGCCATATGGCAGGGCTTTTTATTTTACGTAAAGTTAAACATATATCTGTCCTATGACCCAGCAGCTCCACTACTTCATATTTGCCTAAGAGAACTGGAAACGCAGGCCCACAGTGCCGTGTCCACAAGGACCCTCAGAGCAGCTCTTCCACGGGCAGAAGGCTTGTGGACAACCTGGGTGTCTGTGAGCAGGCGGATGTGTTAACAAACTGTGATGTATTCATAGAAAAGTACACTGTCTCTGCTTGTGAAAAATGAATTGCTGTTACACCCATGACTCTGACAAACACATTTAGGAAAGACATCTCCACTTAACGAGTTGAACCCGTTATCACTATGAAACATCCCTCTTTGTATCGATGTTTGCTTTTTTTCTGATATTATTTCACAAATTAGCTTTTTTATGAGTAGCACGTCCCTGGCAGATCTTTTTTCCACCTTTTATCTCAGCTGCCTGAGTCTTTATGGTGACAGCCTGTGTTTGGCTTTTCTGCCGGCTCTCTGTCCCCGTGTTTCTTGGAATCAGACTGCAGACTCACCAGTCGTCTACAAGAGAAAACTAAAATGTGACACGTGCTTTATTAAGCAGGAAATGAATGAGAAATAAAGAGCAAATCTTCTACAATCGCGCGTTTGCTTTCTAAAAACTAAAATTCGGAACTGTCTTTATGGAAACACCACCAGTATCACAACTCCATGCTCATATGTGCTGTGAGTCTTCCCTTCTCAGTAAGATTCCCCCGGAGGCTGACCTAGCAGAGAGCGGCAGGGCAACAGACACTGGCTGTGGACTCAGCAGACGTGGGCTCCAGGCCCAGCGTGGCCAGCGAGACCCTACAGCCTCCCTCAGTCCTCTAAATCTCTCCTGAGCCCCAGTTCCTTCCTCTAAAACTTGTAACAAAACAAAAATACCTTCCTTGCTTGAGTCACAGAATCCTCACGTGGAACAAAGAAACAACACCCGGGAAACTATCGTGACACAGAAACGCAAGAGCTGGATCCTGCTAGGCTTCTGCATGTAAGCACTCATTCCTCTCCACCAGCCCAAACCACGCAGCCACTGGGGCTCGCTTGTTCTAATTGGATGTAAAATCACATCTGAGACGGAACCAAAAATCTGTCACAGAATGGTGTATGCAAAGAATTCCTAATTATAAGTACCTTTTTTTCCCCTGAAAAGCCAGGAATAATAGAAAAATCAATCCATAATTTATTTTTTTTCTAGTGCTCTTTTGAACTGGTTTTAAGTCTTATTTTTTAAAACTTTGGTAGTACTAAAATCTGGCAGAAACACTGAACAAAAATAAATGCATTAATGTGAAAATGCATTAATGTTTTAAAACATTTTAAAACAAGAAAGAACACACATTTTGTATTATTATAAAATACTACTAGAAATTAATGAGACTGGAAAACTTTTTAATACTTTACTAAAATGTGTAAAGTAAAAACGGTGGACTCTTCACCACAGTATTTTGTTTGTAGCCTGATTCACTTTGGTACAACAATAAAATTTTAGATCTTTCCAAAACACATAAGAAATGTACACGTATTACCGTCACTGAGGCTCCCGTGTGAACCTAATCCAGAAGCTGAGCTGTCTCCAGCCTCAGAGGGCCTGCCAAGCACATCTCTGGCTCCTAGAAGCCAGGATATGGGAAAGGCACATCCATCAGCCTGCTCTGACCGGCACATGTTGAGTGCCCCTCTGTGTAAGCTGCCCCTGGGGCCAAAGCCACCTCCACACTCCCCCTGCTCTGAGTCCATCTCACACATTGATTTATCCGGTCCGTGAAAACCAATCACTCCAAAGAAACCTGGGAGAGTACGATTAGATCCATTCCTACCCTCCAGGGGCTCGCTGCAAACAGGTGGAAAGTCTAACAGTGCATTCAGGGAAGCAGTTCGAGGAAGGTGCACAGGTAACGCGGGACACCCGAGCAGAGGCGGCCTCCTCTCTGCAGGAGGGGACGCCAGGAACATCCCAGTGCTGCTGCTGGAGAGGCACCTGGAAGCCATGCCACAACCCAGTAGCTTTACGTCTGCCGGCCCCCCTTGACCTCATCGACACAACAGGAAGGAAACGGGGAGAGGCACCTGGAAGCCATGCCACAACCCAGTAGCTTTACGTCTGCCGGCCCCCCTTGACCTCATCGACACAACAGGAAGGAAACGGTGTCATAAACAAGGACGAGGGCATCCAGAAGGAGACAAGAGCAGACACGAAACGTCTGCTCGCACCTCCCCGCTCCAAGTCGGGGGAGGGTCCTGCTGGGCCCGCCGGGCCTCTGGCAAGTGGGGCAGCGGGTGCCCCGTGTGTTCGTGCCAAGCCCATGGTGAGCCCAGGAGGAGGGATCACCCAGCCCATGCTTCTCCAGTCCCGCTGCCGGGAGGAGCCCATCACACCTGCCCTCGCCCCGGGCCACAGCCAGTTCAGAGGATGACATGGTTGAGGATGAGATGTTTGGATGGCATCACTGACTCAATGGACATGAATTTGAACAAGCTCCAGGAGTTGGTGATGGACAGAGAGGCTTGGCGAGCTGCAGTCCATGGGATCACAAAGAGTCAGACACGACTGAGAGACTGAACTGAACTGAAGAAATGTCAACACAAATCTGAATGATGGAATACTACTGAGAGAGGAGGAGCTGACTCAGCACAATGCAAGGGCTTCCTTGGTGGCTCAAATGGTAAAGAACCCGCCTGCCATGTAGGAGACACAGGTTTGAACCCTGGGTCGGGAAGATCCCCTGGAGAAGGAAATGGCAACCCACTCCAGTATTCTTGCCTGGGAAATCCCGTCACCACAGTTCAGTTCAGTTCATTCACTCAGTCGTGTCTGACTCTTTGCGACCCCATGGACTGTAGCACGCCAGGCCTCCCTGACCATCACCAACTCCCGGAGTTTACTCAAACTCATGTCCATAGAGTCAGTGATGCCATCCAACCATCTCATCCTCTGTCATCCCCTTCTCCTCCCACCTTCGATATTTCCCAGCATCAGGGTCTTTTCAAAAGAGTCACTTCTTTGCATCAGGTGGCCAAAGTATTGGAGTTTCAGTTTCAATATCAATCCTTCCAATGAACACCCAGGACTGATTTCCTTTAGGATGGACTGGTTGGATCTCCCTGCAGTCCAAAGGACTCTCAACAGTCTTCTCCCAACACCACAGTTCAAAAGCATCAATTCTTCAGCACTCAACTTTCTTTATAGCCCAACTTTCACATCCATACATGACTACTGGAAAAACCATAGCCTTGACTAGACAGAACTTTGTTGGTAAAGTAATGTCTCTGCTTTTTAATATGCTGTCTAGGTTGGTCCTAACTTTTCTTCCCAGGAGAAAGCATCTTTTAATTTCATGACTGCAGTCACCATCTGCAGTGATTTTGGAGCCCCAAAAAATAAAGTCTGTCACTGTTTCCATTGTTTCCCCATCTATTTGCCATGAAGTGATGGGACCAGATGCCGTGACCTTAGTTTTATGAATGTTAAGTTTTAACTCTTTCTCTCTCCTCTTTCACTTTCATCAAGGGGCTCTTTAGTTCTTTGCTTTCTGCCATAAGGGTGGTGTCATCTGTGTATCTGAGGTTATTGACATTTCTCCTGGCAATCTTGATTCCAGCTTGTGCTTCATCCAGCCCCACATTTCACATGATGTACTCTGCATATAAGTTAAATAAGCAGGGTGACAGTATACATCCTTGACGTACTCCTTTCCCGATTTGGAACCAGTCTGTTGTTCCATATCCAGTTCTAACTGTTGCCTCCTGACCTGATTTCCTGAGAAATACAGATGTCTCAGGAGGCAGGTCAGGTGGTCCGAGAACCCCACGAAAGTGAAAGTGAAAGTCTCTCAGTCGTGTCCGACTTTTTGCGACCCCATGAACTGTACAGTCTGTGGAATTCTCCAGGCCAGAACACTCTAGTGGGCAGCCTGTCCCTTCTCCAGCAGATCTTCCTGACCCAGGAATCAAACTGGGGTCTCCTGCGTTGCAGGCGGATTCTTTACCAACTGAGCTATATGAGGACCGCATGAACAGTATGAAAAAACGCCTTCCTGTGTGGCCTCCGGCAAATCTGAACAAGGTTTCCCTTCAGGAGACGGAGCTGGGAGGGGAACTGTTTTCCTGGCCGCGTGATGGCGTTGAAGAGTTCTGGAGGGCGGCTGTGCAGGGCCCTGCAGGCCAGAGGGCAGGAGCGATGAACGACGGTGAGGGCTCCTCTCCCAGCTCCTCTCTGGCAGCAAGAGCCCGGATGCCCCACTGCCTTCCAGCTTCTCTACGCATTCTGGGACTCCAAGCTTGATGACCTTTAATTGCTGCAATTAACATCCTAAAAGTTGTGCAAAATAACTTTCCTAGCTGTAATTTTTTTCTATTATCTAAAGGGTTTCCCTTCAGGCAGGGAAGGCGTGCACATTTAGAGGCCTCAGAATAGGCCGAGAGGGACAAACCTTCCTCCAGGGGCAGAGAGCTGAACCGGGGAGAGGGGAGACGGGGGTGGGAAGAGGCAGCCGGGACTCAGGACTGAGGCGAGTCCTGTCCAGTCCACACTCCGCGCCAGGGAGGGTTCTGCACAGCAAGGCCACACAGGGACCCTGAAAGGTGGGGTGAGTCCACCAGACAGACAGAGGGAAAGGCCTTCCTCAAGGGAGCATCTGGACCAAGGGCTGCAGGCTGGGGAGAGGGCGCCCAGGTGGGGCCCTAAGAGAAACCCTTGAGGGACGTGGGTGGAGCTGACCACAGGAAGGACAGCACAGCTTTTCTTCTGTGTGAGGTGACCTGACCTGACTTATGGGGCTATGATGAGTCCCAACCAGGACAGGAATCACAGGGGAGACAGGGGGTAGATACAGACTCCTGGGCCTTGAGGGGGCTCTGAGCAGTGGGTCTGCCATCCACCCGCCCCCCCCCCCCCCCGCCCTGGCCACGGAGCAGGGGCACCGCTGGCCTCGCACAGGGGCTCCTGCAAGAGGGGCAGGCCCCTCGCCTGGGGCTGCAACGCCGCCAGAAAGGGATTCGGCAACCACACGAGAGGAGGCGGACAGCTGGCTCACAGGCCCTGAGCGTCCTGAAAAAGACGGGGAGAGGGCCCCAGGGCCTCCTGCCACTTCCTCTGCTCACAGACACGAAGTCCTGAAGCCACAGGCCAGAGAACACACGGCAAGGCCAGCTGAGGTCCACACTCAGGCCGCCTCGCTGCATCTCACAACCCGGAAAGATGAATGGTTTCAAGAGGGCAGAGCTGCATTTTACTGTAGAAACTGCTGCAATTAACTGCTAAGTCCTTCTACGTGAGATACACCACATTCTTAAATATTAAGTTTATTATCTGTTTTCAAACATCCCTCCACCAAAGAGCACTGCCCACAACAGCGACACCCCCACGAGGAGAACCAGGACTCACGCCCACCTGCCCCTCGTGCCCGCGCTGTGACCCCGTTTAGGGCCACACACACCACAAAGCAACCACACGGCGTGTCTGCTGTTTCTGCTCAAGTCACAGGTGCTGCAGGAAATGCCCCTCACACATTTCAGAGCAGGTTTCCAGGAAGCATTTTATTCACTGGAGGAAGCCGGCTGTCTCGTCGTCGGAAGGGAACACAGGACTATGCGTATCCGCGTTAAAAAGGAATCCGGCAATCTTACTTCCTTCTTTTTGCTAGTTTGTAACTCGGTTACTTGCTTGAATCATAAAAGCAGGACTCCTCTTTCCTCCTCCTGTCCTTTTTCTCTTTTTTATTATAATTTACCTCCGTGAATATACCCAATTTGTTCACAGTGGGAAAAACCAGTCCTATTAAAACAGAAGTCGCTTTGCGGCAATGCCGGGAAAACAGCCCTGCCTCCTCCCATGGCAGGTGTCCCTTTTCCCCACCCTCCCACCTGGAAAGCTCTAGGCCCCTCCACCCGCCACCCAGCTACCAACTGCTGCAGGAAACAGCCAGACCAGCCAAAGTCAGCTTTCCTGCTGGTCCTCATGGCAATCGACTAGAAAAAAATGGACACTATTAAGTGTCAAGAGTCTTGGATATCAAATTTTAAAAGACCAATAACCCAATTAAAATCAGGCCAAGGGACCTTAATAGCTATTTCTTCAAAGAGATATACAAATGGCCAATAAGCGTGTGAAATGATGCTCAACATCATTAGCCATCAGGGAAACTGAAATCACAACAAGATGCCACTTTGTGCCCACCAGGATGACCAGACTTCAACAACGTGGGAAAACTGGAGCGTCTGTGATAACCTATATGAGGAAAAACCCAGGAAAGAGTGAACGCATGTGTGTGTACAACTGAGACACTTTGCTATACACCAGATACTAAGACGATATTGTAAACCAACTGCACTCCAATAAAATTTAAAACGAGAGAGAAAAGAAAAACTGGAGCCCTCTTCTAGAGGGGAAAGTGAAACGTGCCAGCCCCTCCGGAAAACAGGCTGGCAGTTCCTTAAAAGGGTCAACGGTTACCCCCCGCCTCAGCAATTCCCCTCCCAGGGATACACCCACAGGAATGAAAACATAAAAACCTGTATGTATGTGAGTGTTTGCGGCAGTGTTACTTGGAAAGAAAGCCAAAAAGAGGAAACACTCTAAATACCAACAGGTGAATGGATAAATAACATGTGGCCTACTCATACCATGGGAGATTGTTTGGCCCAAAAAAGGACTCCAGGATCGACACTCAACATGGATGAACCTTGAAAACATCAGGCTCAGTGAAAGAAGGCATTCTCAAAAGGCTACACGGTGTAAGACTCCATCATACGAAAGTTCCAGAACAGGGAAATCCCCCGAGACAGAGGAGACTAGTGGGTGCCTAGGGCCAGGGCATGGCGTGGCTGCTAACGGGCCCGGGGCTTTCTCTCCAAGCTCTGACACGGAATGCAGCGACAGCCACGAAGCCAACAAGCACACGGAAACCGCCGCCTCAAACACTTGGGCAGTGAGCTGCCTGGCACGGGCATTGTGTCTCAATAAAGACATTCCCCAGAAGTCCTGGCTGAGGCGTTTCTTAAAGGCTATTTATAACCCCAACTCGGAGAAGGCAATGGCACCCCACTCCAGTACTCTTGCCTGGCAAATCCCATGGACGGAGGAGCCTGGTAGGCTGCAGTCCATGGGGTCGCTAGGAGTCGGACACAACTGAGCGACTTCACTTTCCCTTTTCACTTTCATGCATTGAAGAAGGAAATGGCAACCCACTCCAGTGTTCTCGCCTGGAGAATCCCAGGGACGGGGGAGCCTGGTGGGCTGCCGTCTATAGGGTCGCACAGAGTTGGACACGACTGAAGCAACTTAGCAGTATAACCCTAACTGCCTCCCGAGGCAGGTGGAGCCAGGTGAGAGGGCCCTTCATTCCAGGGAACATAATGATGGACCTCGGGATGGAGAGATTTGATCAGAACTGAGGAGGCTGATCGGCGCTGCAAGGCGCAAGGACGGGGCTGGCTTTGGAAGAGCCCCCGCCCCCTAGACAGCAGGACCGTGGGACAGCGATGCCCCACCAGGGATTCCCAGGCTTCATTACAGGAACTAAAAACCGGACAAAGGCTGTGTGGCTCTGGGAGTGTTTGTGGTTGGAGAAGCCCGCAGATAGACACGAGGCAAACACACCCGCCCCAAGGACACCACGACCCAGCGATGCCCACGGAGCCCTGCGCATGCGCCCAGGTAGCCACAGGAATCCAAGCAACGCTTCCCTCTGCACCAGGCACCAGGGCCGAAGACGGTTCTGGGACGAGATGTCATGGGGACGGACACCTCCAGCTCACATCCCAGCCTCACTGAAAACACCCGCGCCCTCTGAGCTAGCCATTTCATTTCCGGGAATCTGTCCCAAAGAGACACTCCAGAATGCAACCAAATATTTATGCATAAAGATGGCCACCACAACATTGTTGATATGTTAACAAAAAAGATAGGCTCTAAATGTCTGATAATACGGGACTGAGTGAATGAGAGGTACATCCATTCGTTACTAACAGGAAATCCAGAAGTACCCCCAAAATGTTCGGGGAGAACTCCGGTGCTCCCAGGTCTATGGCGGGGAAGAGCGCATGCAGCCTCCTGCATGTCCTGTGACCAGCCCCCCGCGCCCCTCCCTGACACAGAGCCCGGTCGTCTCTTAGTCCCTTCACAAGGTCTAATTACACTGTTTTCCCTTCAATACCATTGATCCGCCAGCCAGTGCTGCGTGGCATTTAATTAAAGGAAAGGCTACTGCTATTTCGTGTTAAATATCTAAACCCTTTCAAGCAAATTAGGAGCTTGAGCTTCGCTTCTTTGCTTCCCAGAAGGACTCAATGAGGACAGACCCTCGGCCTCCCACCACTTCTGCCGTAAGAAATACATATTCGCACACAGAGCCGCGCACCCTCCAGAGAGCAGCCGCTGCTCCACTTGTCAACAGGCAGAGTCTACTAAGGGGTCAGCAAGTAACATCGTTCTGACGCTACGATGTCTGAAGGTCAAGGGCAGCCACACAAGGCCCCTGAGAGAGCCTTCTGCCTCATCTCTGGGTCTGGCTAGGACTCCGAGGTCATCACAACGTCTCCTGGTTCCTGCCCTCCAGCACGTCCTCGGCATCTGCCACTCAAGAAAGCCCCCTGGGACCAAACCCCACCCTCAGGAGTGCAGAGCAGAGAGGCGCCAGCGCCCAGCTGTTCCGAGGGACCCCCTCCACGCTGTGACCCCGCAGGCCAGCAGGCCAGCCCCTAGCTCCCACGCAGGATGGAGAGACCCGGCAGACAGGAAGCTGATCCAGCCCGCAGGAAGGCTGCAGACAGCCTTGTCAGAGATAAGCTCAATTAATTTTAGATAAATGTGCAATGTAATTACAAAGGCAAAGCAGCATAATCCCACAGGCCCCTGCATATAATTTCACGTGTAAACACACAGAAGGAGGCTGGGTGGCATCGAGAGAGAGAAGACCCGGGCACATTCAAGAATTGACCATTTACATTCCCACCGTCAGCCCCACACCACGTGGCACAGCCAGGAAGGTGCCCCCATCCCAGGGCCACCAGGGCTTCCCCACCTGGGTGGGCCCCAGCCCAGCTGGTGCGGAACGTCACCTGTCCTGGGGTCTCCCCAGCGGTCCACTGGCATCCACAGAACCGCCTCCCTGGCTCCCAGCCTGCACCACCCACTTCCACCCCGCCAAAACAATCAGCCTGTCCGTCTCCAGGGCACACCTCTGCTCTCACCAGGAGCAGTATGAGGTTCCAGGTCTGTGTGTGCCCGACCAGGGGCTCCCCAAGGGCAGGGACTGGGCCTTACCACATCCCTGTACCCCAACTCCTGGTGTCATGGCTGCACAGACAAGGTACCTGACAATCTGAAATCCCACACCTGCCAAGGGAGATGGGCAGGAAATTAGGGCTCTGGGCAGGCCTACGGAACTGCAGCTGTGGGCTCATCACGTCATACACTGGAACCCACACTCTTCATTACATACAGGTAGGGTGGCCATACGATACACTGTCTGAAGTAGGTATTGGGGGCGTAACGACAGAGGATGAGACGGCGGGATGGCATCACCAACTCAATGGACATGAGTTTGGGTAAACTCTGGGAGTTGGTGATGGACAGGGAGGTCTGGCATGGGGTCGCAAAGAGTCAGACACAACTGAGCGACTTGACTGAACTGAACTGAACTAATAATAACCAGGACAACAGGCGAAAACCAGCACCTGGGCCTTGAGCAGCCTGTGCGGAGCCAGGATAAGGCTTCCTGGGACACTGAGATCAAAGGAAGAACGCAGAAATACACCTTCCAGACCTGGAAGAGAGTGAGCGACTGTCCACTGCTGGCACTCACCCACTGGAGCAGTTACTCCACGTGATCTGTCACGCCATCAGCATTCGTTATATTTCAGTACACACGATACTGCCTTCACTATTCACAGGCACTAAGTAAAGATTAACCATCAACAGTCCGCATCAGGACTGTTCCTATGTCTGGAAGGAGTAGAAGGATGAGCAAGTCATTAAGAGGCCCGTTATGAAAGGCATTAAATACCAGGAGTCTGATCGTCCTGGAAGCAGCAGGGAGCTGTTAAAGCCGAGGAGAGAGCGGTGCTTCAGCTTGGCTCACCCCCTGCTAGTGCACGGGACATATTAGAGGGAAGAGGGACCCAAGGAGAGCAGTTGGAGGCTCCTTCAGTGATGAGTAGGAATAAGAAAGGTCTGAGCCAGGGCAGGCCCATCAAAGGCAGAAAGGAAAGAAGGAAGGAGGCGACACGGGACCATTCCGACAGAACGAGAACAGACAGGCTTCAGCAATAACTAGATATCAAGACACAGAGGCAAAGGCTTGACAGTGACTTGCAAATCTGACCTGGAGGAAAAGGGATAATCACAGAGTTCCAACTGTGAGTTCAAGAGGAAGTGGAGAGGAGGAGTCAGCCTGGCGAAGGAGAAGAGAAATGGGAGGGGATCAAGAAAGCTGGGCCATCACACATGGCAAACCCACAGCTAACACCACGCTCAACAGTGAGAGCCAAGAGCACGTTCTCTAAGGTCAGGAGCGAGGCTGGCAGGCCCACTCTCGCCACTTCTACTCAACACAGCGTTGGAAGCCCTAGCCACAGCAATCAGAGAAGAAAAAGAAATAAAAGGAATCCAGACTGGAAAGGAGGAAGTGACTGTCACTGTTTGCAGATGACACAATATTACACATAGAAAATCCTAAAGCTGCCACCAGAAAACTACTGGAGCTCATAACAAATCTGTTAAAGTTGTAGGATACGAAATTAACACACAGAAACCGGCTGCACTTCTATATGCTAAAACAAACTATCAGAAAGAAAAATTAAGGAAGCAATCTAACTTACCATTACGTCAAAACAAAACACCTACAAGTAAACCTATCTAAGGAGGCAAAAGACCTGTACTCAGAAAGCTGTAAGACACCGATGAAATAAACAGAAGACAAGACAAACAGAAAGACACAGTGTGTTCTTGGGTTGGGAATTAATACTGTTAGTATGACCACACCCAAGGCAATCTGCAGATTCAGCCCAATCTCTATCAAAATACCAATGACATTTGTCACAGAAGTAGATCAAATACACTTAAAATTTGTGTGGAAACACAAAAGACCCCAAATAGCCAAAACGATCCTGAGAAAGAAGAACAGAGCTGGAGGAATCACCGTCCCCTGACTTCAGACTATACTACAAAGCTACAGTGATCAAAACAGTGTGGCACTGGCACCAGAACAGACGCACAGATCAGTGGGGAGGATAAAAAGCCCAGCAACAAACCTACGCCCTTATGGCCAGCCTACGAGGGAGGAGGCAAGAATATACAGTGGAGAAAAGACAGCCCTTTAATCAGTGACTCTGGGAACGCTGGACAGCTACATGAAAAAGAATGAAACTGGAACATTCTCTAACATCACAAACGAAAGTAAAGTCAAAAAGGATTAAAGACCTAATGTAAGAATGAACCATAAAACTCCCAGAGGAGAAACACAGGCAGAACACCTTTTTTACATAAATCACAGCAACAGTTTTTTTGATCTGTCTCCTAAAGCAAAGAAAATGAAAGCCAAAATAAACAAATGTGACCTAATTAAACTTAAAAGCTTGTGCATAGTAACGGAAGCCACTGTCAAAGGGGAAAGACAGGCTACTGAACGTGAGAAGGTGCAAACGGCATGACGGATAAGGGGCTAATGTCCAAACATACAAAGAGCTCATAGAACTCGACTCAAAAAATCTCCAAAAAAAAAGGCCTGGGGCTTCCCTGGTAGCTCAGCGGTAGAGAATCAGCGCAGGAGACACAGGTTCCAATAAGCCCATGCACCACAGCCACCGGGCCTGTGCTCCCGAGCTCAGGGGCCACAGTGCTGGGCCCACGTGCGGGACCTGCTGACACCCACACGTCCTAGAGCCGTGCTCGGCAACCAGAGAAGCCACCGCAATGAGCAGGTCAAGCACCGCAACTAGACGGCAGCCCCGATCGCCACAGCTCGAGAAGCCCCCGCAGCAATGAAGACCCAGGACAACCAAAAATAAACAAACACATACAATCGTTTTCTAAACACAGGCAGAAGACCTCCAAAGAGGAAGTGCAGACAGCCAACAGGCACCTGAAGACACACTCAATGCTGCTGGTCATCAGAGAAGCGCAAATCAAAACCACAGTGAGATACCACCTCACACCTGACAGAATGGCCATCACCAAAAATAACACAAAATATTAGCCAGGATGTGAATCTGAGGGACACAGACGTTCGGTCTAGAGCAAACCCTAACCATCCCTGCCCCACCATAAGCACGTCAGGAATGCGACCGGGGCTGGAGGCAGAGTGTGGATGGATGATCAGAGAATCAATGAACACAGAGAGAGAGACAAGGACAAAAGTGGGAAGAGAGGAAAGAGGTCTGAAAACACAGACGCATTGTCAACAAGGGGCGAATCAACCCCTTCTAGCCTCTGGTTTCCTTCAGGCACTTGGCTGCTAAGCCCTGGGCCTTGGCGGCCCCTCGAAGTGCCGCCCCCAGCCTGGAAGGTTGCTGGGGAAGCAGGTCCCCAGAGGAGCGGCCCTGGCGCCAGGCACACAGACAGCCTCCCAAGCCGGTGGGGCCTCGTTCGAGGCGGCGGAGGGGCAGGGAGTCCCGGGCCAGGGCTGAGCTGGCCACCCTGCAGCCCCCGGCAGCTCGCGGTGCAGCTGGCACAGCAGAGACACACTCACAGGAAGCAAGAGGGATGGGCTTGGGCACAGTGCCAACAGGGGGAGAAGAGGAGCTGACACGGGCTTGGCTGGGAGTCTGGAGTCAGGAGGACAGTGACCATCAGTGTTCACAGGAGCCCAGGAAGAAGCAAGGTGAGTGGGTCTGGGCAACTGCTGGGGCCTCAGCAAGCCAGACTGAGGACAAGCCCCCTAGGGTGCCAACGGGCAGAACCAAGAACTCAGACTTCACGCAATCTGGAGCAGGGCAGCCTTCAACCAGCCAGGGAGCTCCTGCCAGGCGGGTGCCCACAGGCCCTCTCCCCCGGAGGAGGGGGGCTCTGTGACCCCGAGAGTGACACCATGCCCACCCCCAGGCTCAAACCAGCAAGATGGAACTGCAACCCAATCAGCGGGCACCTCCTGACCGGCTCGCGCTCCTCCTCACTCCCAACAGACCATCACCGCCCGAGGGCAGAGCCCCTCTGCGTCCTCTCACAGGCCACAGCAGACGCCAACAGATACGTTTTTAAGGTTTTGGGGTTTTTTTTACTGAGATATAATTGACATACCATGAAATTTAATGCACACACGTTAGTGGGATTTAGCACACTCCCAGAATCGGGCAGACGTCAGTCGCCACCATCTAGTTCCAGAGCATTTCATCGCCCCACCTACACGCAGACCGCAGACCCAGTAGCAGGCCCGCCCCACGCCCCCACGCAGCCCTGGCAAACAGCTGCCTGCCTCCGTCTCTATGGACCTACCTGTCCTGGACACTTGCCATCACTGCCCTCCTGTCATGGGCATCTTGCGCCGAGAGGAACGCTTCCGGGCTCGTGCACACGGGGCTGCCGTCACAACCTCCCTCCTTTTACGGCGGAACGACGTCCCGCTGCATGGACGGGCCACATCCCTTTTATCCATTCATCACCCGATGGGCAGTTGGGTTGTTTCTACTTTGCGGGCGATTATAAATAATGCTGCTGTGAATATTCACATATAAGTTTTTGTGTGAATACAAGTTTTCAGTTCTCCAGAATATACACTCACCTAGGGGGTGTAGCTGCTGAGTCACAAGGCGGCTCTAAGTTAAACTGTTTGAGGAACTGTCAGACTGCCAACACGCTGCCTAATTTCACACTCCCACCCTCAGGGTGTAACACAGGGTTCGGGCTCCTCCACGTCCTCACCAACACTCGTCAGTGCCTCTATTTTCTATCACACCTAGTGGGTGTGACAAGTACGTTTTTTTGAATGAAAGTGAAAGTCAAAGTCACTCAGTCGTGTCTGACTCTTTGTGGTCCCGTGGACTACACAGTCCATGGAATTCTCCAGGCCAGATCCTGGAGTGAGTAGCCTTTCCCTTCTCCAGGGCATCTTCCCAACCCAGGGATCAAACCCAGGTCTCCTGCACTGCAGGCGGATTCTTTACCAGCTGAGCCACCTGGGACAATGGTTATTTCTCAAAATCTTGGGTCTAGTTTTACCCCTCCCTAGAAGGGCTCTGAGAACTGTATTTCTACCATGAACTTCACACACGCGTGCACCCACACACACAAGGTCACCATGCTGCCATCAGCCCTGACACAGCAAGCCCACAACTGCAGAACACTCAGCAGCGCTCCCCAAGATCAATCCCGGTGCTGGTCCGCTCAGCCCGGGCAGCACACGCATCCCTAACCTTAACCCGAGAGGGCGGGAAGGAGCCCCCACAGCGTCCTCAGCCCCGAGCTCACCCCCACCCCGTCCACATGCGCGGCAGGAGGGCAGGCCCTGCCCACCATGCACGAGGCCCGCCACACAAAAGGCGTGCGGAACAGCCGCGTGGACGATAACGGGAAGGAGGGGGCAGCTGTTCCCGGGCTGCCGAACTCCCTCCAGGCGCTCCCGAGAGAGGCAGCGTCAGCAGCTGCCACTCACCTGAGCTCGTCCAGAGTCACCTGGCGGCACGCGTGAGCAACAGGGATAGCTGAAAGGAAGACGCGGCGGGCGAGTTCTGCAACCCGCCGCCACCCCACATAGAGGGAGCACAGACGTCCCGACAAGGAAAGCGGCCTGGCGGCGCTCACAGGGCAGGCAGGCCACATCTGACTCAGCTCCTCCCTGTGTCCTTTGGAGTCTTTCAGGAGGAAGTGAAAGCCCCAGAGAGCTTCAGGAGCCGTGTGATCCCTCCCTTTGAGTGAGGCGGAGACAATCAGCGAGTTGGGTACCGTGACCCCCAGGCCTGGCCGCCCCACAGGCCACCCCACCGCCAGCCTCTCCTGCTGGGATGCAGGAGGCAGTGGGCGGCACCAGCCAGCCAGCCTGGGACAGGGGACCCGTTCTCGAGCAGAGAGGACAGGGGCTGCGGCTCCCTCAACAGCAGGCGGGGGGTGCCGATAGCACGTGGTGGCCGCCCCGGTGGGGAATGGGAGCCAGGCCACGAGGAGGGCGGAGACGAGCCCACTGCCCCGGAGGCCAGCTCAGAATTCCTGAGGAAGGCTGACCCGCGGACCCGGGCCAAGGTGGGGAAGTCAGCCTGGCTAAGGGCCCGGCGGTCACCGACGGCAGAGCCATGACAGAGCCACCTGCAAGCCGGAGCCCACCTGCGAGCCGGAGCCCACCTGCCAGGAGGACGGAGCCGCGCTGCAGCAGCCAGAGCCAGACCCGGGAGAGAGCCGGCCCACCGTCTGCTGCTAGAAAAACCCTCCGCTGCTGGAACAGGCGGGTCCCTTGCCTACAACCTTAGATGAATCCCGCCCACGACCACCTCCGGAGAGCGCCCAGCCCTGCTCTCCTTGCAGGTGAGGCCGAGGCATGTGTCCAGCAGGGCGGGGGAGAGGGCGCACTGTGAGGTGTCCCCCTGAGCCTCCCGCGACCACAAGACGCTGTCAGAGTGCAGGAACAGCCTTGTGAAGCTCTACCGTCTGGGGAGGAGGCAGCATCCCCTGCTTACGGTGGGTGGAGACCCACTCGGAAAGAGGCAACAAAGCGGAACACAGACTGCTCAGCCCTGCAGCCTGCAGTGGATGTGAGACTACTTAGAGAAACGTGTCACAGTGCAGTCAAAACGGGAACAATATTTATGACTCTTTGCGGAAACAGGACGCAATAAAACAGTACCGCACAGCATCAGCGTAAACGTCATCACACGTGACGTCATCACACAGCTTCCGGTGGGCCAGCAGGAGACCCCGCCACCCAGGGGAGGCGCGGGGCGTCTGCACCTGACTGGGCCTGACGCCATCAGCCTGAGTCGCAGACAGGGAGGCGGCAGCTAGAGGGTCCGCCGGGGGCTCCGAGGATCCCCCCTCCGCCACCTGCTCTGAAGGCAGGACCAGGCCGGGGTTGCGCTGGCGAGGAAGCACAGAAAATTCACACACCACCTGCCTGAAAGCTCCCTGCAGGTAGCCACAGACCGTGTGTGGGCCCAAAGTGAACTCCAGGCGGTCCGCACTCGCGGCCTTCCCGAGGCGGGCCCCCTTCCCTGTTGTCCCGGGTCCCCCAAGGAAAGCTCCCGCCATGGGATGTGAGCTGCCTGGGCCAGTGGCCTGTGAGCCCCGCTGGCGTCTTCAGAACCCCACCACCCTGGGGTGCAGCGGGGGGGAAACATTCAGAACGGGATGCGAAGGAAATGCTTGTCTTTTTTTAATTCATTAATTTTAACTGAAGGATAATTAGATTGTTGTGATGGCCTCTGCCACACAGCAACGTGAGCCGGCCACAGGCATCCGTGTGTCCCCTCCCTCTGACCCCCTCCCCACCCCGTCCCACAGAGCGCAGGCTTTGGGCTCCAGCGTCACACGTCCAACTCCCGCTGGCGGTCTGCTTTAGGTATGGCGATGTGTGCGCTTCAGTCCTATTCTCGTGAATCATCCCACCCTCTCCTTGACAATCAGTGCCTCTCACTGCAAAACCAGTGACTGGTCACTTAGACCAGCCCTACTGCCCCGACGGGCTTCCCATCCACTCGTTCTAAGACGCGACAGTCACCCGGGATGGACAGCCACCGCGGGCAAAGGTCTGGGGTTTCCCTGTGGGTGACAGTCACCCAGGAAGGACGGCCACTGTGGGAGGAGGTCTGGGGTCCCCCCATGGGTGACAGTCTCCCGGGAAGGACGGGCCCCATGCAGAGGTCAGGGGTCCCCCCATGGGTGACAGTCCCCCAGGAAGGATGGCCACTGTGGGAGGAGGTCTGGGGTCCCCCCGTGGGTGACAGTCTCCTGGGAAGGACAGCCACCGCAGGCAGAGGTCTGGGTTCCCCACCGTGGGTGTGCACCACAGAGACCCTCTACACGCTCTGCTAGTTTTCACACTTCCTGAGGAGGCATCAGAAGAGGCCCTCACAGATGTATTACTGTTTTATATAGAAACGTCCCTTTGGAACAGAACGCTTTTTCATTTCAAGCCCCACCTCCCCTTCCTGGAGTGAGGGGAGCCGCTTCTGGGAACACAGGGCACCAGCGAGCCTGGTCACCCCGCATGCAGGGTCACCTGTGTATCTTGTGTGAAGGACTCAAAAGCCCTACTGGGAATGACGAACACGGACACCATCAGCAAACCCAGCAAACACGGCTCAGGTCTCAGAAAACACTTGCGACCACCGCACCTCCCTGCAGTCTGCAAAACGGGGAGGGGGCATGGACGGAGAGGGGTGTCAGGGAGCGGCGGGGTACAATGCCCTCCACGGATAATCCCAATGCACAGGAACATCTCTGAAAAACAGACGTGGGGGAAATGACAGATCCTATCGACCAAAGCCATCTAACACCTCGGCCCGTTAGACATGTCTCCTACAGGCTTCGGTGGATTTCCACGCCTGAGGGACTGACGCTCCTCCCGGGCAAGCGCCCTGACTTCCGCTCCTGCAGAGGACGTGCCCACCAGTCACACTGCCTCCCGGAACATCTACCATCTTCCTCCACGCGGAAACCAAACCTAGAGCCGCAAAACGAAACAAACCTCAGGTCAGCCGACCCCAAGCTGAGCGGGGGCTCGGCAGCTCCAGCTCTCTAAGCTGCAAGGCCGTCTGCCCAGCCGGCCATCGGGGTCACCGGCTCCCAAGGAGGCCCGAGGCCCCTGAGATGCGGCCCTGGGACGGACGGGCTCCGGGTCAGCGGGGGGTGATGCCTGCCTGGGCCTCTCCATCAGCACCAAGCTTAGATTGGCATGAGGGCTTTTCTTCTTGGAACGCACCCTGAAGCGCAGAGAGGTGAGACGACATGACGTCTGGGATCTGCTCTGAAACACTGCAGCCAGAGGGGAAGAGAAGCAGCCAGTCCGGCTGAGCTGTGATGACTGTGTAGTCTGGGACACGGCGAGCTGGCCGCACAGCCCTGCCCTCTCGGCCTCTGTCTACATCTGAAAGGTTCCGTGACACACCTGTGTCAAAGCATGAGGGACGGTGGCACAGCCCTGCTGCCTGCGATGGATCCCAGTCCCGGCCTGGAGACCCATGTGCGTCTCCCGGGCAGCGGAGCCCTCCCCCTTCCGGAGAGGAGCTGCCCCCGCCCCAAGACCCCAGGCCCCAAGAACTGCCTCCTCCGACCTCAGCGTCCCATGCGCTGTGTCTGCTCACAGGCCCAAGGCTTGGGCGGGAGACCGCATCTCCTCAAGGGGCCAAGGAAACACACACGCAGGTGGAGACACGCTGCAAAGCCCGGGGCAGCCCCCCGGCTCACCCCACGACTGGGGCGACGGCGGCACCCACACTAGGGTGCCCGCGAGCTGCTGACACGCACGTGTGGCAGGAGGGAGAAGCCCTGGGCGCTCTCTCCCTTCCTGACTGCTTAGGGCACACTCCACGAGTCTGCCTGGCAACAAGACCAGAGGCAAGATCCGTCTGTCTCGTCCCTGACAGACGGGTGTCTGAAGAGCATCTTATCTTTCAAACAGAGCTTCCTCCCTCTGAACCGGCGCCCCGGCCCCCCCGGAGCCTGTGGCCACGTGTCGGCCACTCCCCGGCGGCTGCTGGCTGCGGTGTGACCGCGGCGAGCGGCAGGTCTTCCCGGAGACGGCCCGTCCCGGGCGCACGCCTGAGCCACACTCTGAGGCCCCCAGCTTGCAACTAACACACATCATCACTCTATCACTTTCAAATCAGAGGGCCTAATATTTTGAGCATAATGATTTTAAGGAGTGCAACAATTTCTTTGCATGCATTATTCATTTTGTGACACAAAACTGTTATTTCACTGAGATTACTGTAAATCGCTACATGAAGAGCTAGCGTGCATGAACAATTAAATGATAGATATGATAAACTAGATTTATAAGCTTTATGTTCCTATAACATAAATTCCCTGAATGATTTAACTCCACAGAGCTAGAAAATTCTTCCCAGGCACCAGGTCCGTGGGGCTGCAGCTCCCCCATCAGCACGGAGAAAGACGCTGACGTCGGACAAGAAGGGAAAATATTTAATAAAAGGTTTAAAATTACTATGGTAACCCCAGCAAAGCGTTTCAAAAATGAGTAATAGCCCTGTTAGGTGCTTCATTAAAATTTTTTCAACCAAATACTGCCCTTAATCTTCTCAATGGAACAAAAGATGTAGTCAGAACCCACATAGAGGGCTGGAAACAGCGTCAGGCACCTGAGCACAGACGCCCTCCCATCTGACGCAGACACGGAGACGGCCCTGAGCAGCTCAGATGACAGAGGAGGCATCTCTCTCAGAATGATTCACTAAAAGTCCTGACACCTCAGTTTATGCCCTCTCCTCCATGAACGCAGGCGTAGCCGCTTCAGTCGCGTCCCACTCTGTGCAAACTTACGGACTAGGGACCCCAGGCTCCTCTGTCCATGGGATTCTCCAGGCAAGAACACTGGAGGGGGTGGCCAGGCCCTCCTCCAGGAGATCTTCCGGACCCAGGGATCGAACCCGCGTCTCTTGTGTCTCCTGCAGAGGCAGGCGGGTTCTTTACCACGAGCGCCACCTGGGAAGCCCACGCTCTTTCCTCCACTGATGAGCAGACTGAAGTTTGCACCAGCAGGGCACTCTGATGGTACCAAGAGCCGCCCGCAGGCGAGGCGGGAACCCCAGACCGGGGAGGCGGGGCCCTGCTGCCCTGACAGCTCCAGAGCGGAAGCCCCCAGGGATCATCACCTGACACCGGGAGGGACCTCCGAGACCACCTGCCCCACACCTCCTCTCCAAGAGAGGACGCTGCGCCCTCAGGACAGCCCAGGGCCTGTCACGCCAGCCTCCTCTCCTGCTCTGCACTCAGGAGGCCCACAGGGGCGACGAGCCCGTGACATGGCTCAGACCCCAGCCCTGCCTCGCTGGGGCATCAACCCCCACAGTGCTGACAGGTGGGGGTGGTGGCCTCGTCACGTCTGTGACCGGGGAGGGTCTCAGACACAGACCCCACGGAGGCCCGGGCGGAACCTGAGCCCAGCAGCCCTGTCCAGGGCCGCCCCAGCCGCAGCCCTGCCCCCTCCACTGCAGCTATGCTGGGCTCCCGGACAGTCCACCCCTGACCCCACAAGCTCCGCCAACCCCACGCCCCCTGGGTCCATCCCAGCTCTCCGCTCCTGTCTCAGCACCACCCACCCTGATGATGTGGTACAGCTGTTCATCACGAGGCTCAGTCCTCAGCTTTCATGACCGGGGCCACCCCCCGGCACACAGGGAGGTGCGTACGGAATGCTCGATGTCGGGGAATCAAAGGAGGGAGATGGAACTGCCCGGAAGCCTCGCAACTAAGCTGATAAACTTCTCACAAATGTGGAGGGAAATGGAGGCAGAGCACATCGCTGGGGATTCCTTTCTCAACAGCAGCTCATGGAGCCTCCCAGGCCACAGCCTGGGATACGGGGCACCGAGCGTCTCCACGTTCAGCGCACACGAGGCCAGTCACCCCCCCAGGCCTGCAGCCCTGCAAGTGGCGGCCAGAGACAGGCTGTGCACCCCCGTCAGGACTGGACAGGACTGGACAGCCCATGGGTGCCTGGCCTGGGGTTACTGCACGCCTCCCCAAATGCTCACTGCACGTGGCAGGCTGCAGACACATCTCTGACGAATGGGGGCAGCGTCGCATCCCTGCTGACACGCGGGGGCCATCCAGGGGACCCAGAGAGACGAGAGGAGCTGCTTCCTGCAGAGGACTTGTTCCCAAGGGCAAATCATCTCAGAACAAGATGCAACTTCCCTCCTTTACTACCAAGGAGGCTGGACTCCACTTCAGCCCTGAGAACCAGGGTGCCAGGCATGCCAGGTGGCCCAGTTCACACCCTGTATGCCAATCTTTACAGTAACACTCTTACCCTCAAAACAAATGGTGATGATACGGCCCCTCCACAGAGAGCTTTCCAGAAGGCTCTAGGAGTCACCCGCAGAACGAAAGACCCCCAGCCCCAGCCCGCCTCCCAGCGTGGCTGCAGCCACCACGCTTCTCTGTGCACAGATGACAGGGGACGCCTCTCGGCAGCTCGATGACAGGACACGGTTAGCACGTGAAACAGTCGTACAGCACAGCAGAGGGCCTGGCGACCGACCACGTGGCGTCCCAGGACGGATGGCTCACAGAGTGCCATCTGTGCCAGTCACGTCGTACCCGCTGCCGCCTTCTGCAAGGCAGTCATCACTGCTCCTATAAAAAGGCACGTAATGGTAACAACAATGGCAAACAGCGGCTGAGTGCCCCTCTGCGCAGGAGCCCTCCCGAGAGCTGCCGTGCGCAGGAGCACTAACGCTCAGAACCAGCCAAGGAGGCCGGGGCCATTACGCCCACCCGACAGCAGTGGGCATGGAGGCGCAGACAGGCCAGTGATCTTTACTGCCCTCCCCCTCAGCGCTGCCCCAGCAGGACCAGCCCAGCGCCTGTGCCCTGAGCCGCCACACCGCTCGGACCGTCTCACCAATAAGAGCGTGAAGTCTGGGGAGGACAAGGCCTCACTCAAATTGCAGGGCTAGGATGAAGAGGGGGACGTCGCAAAACCCAGAGACGCGGCACTGCACAGGCGAGGCGGGACGCGCCGCCCACCGAGGGCTCCAGCACACTCGGCGTCCCCTGGGCCCAACAGACACTCAGACAGGACTGGGACCTGCGGGCCCAGCGACCCAGCCCCAACCACCCTGTCCCCGACGTCACAAAACCCAGAGACGCCGCACTGCACAGGCGAGGTGGGACACGCTGCCCAAGTGCTCCAGGCACACACGGCGTCCCCTGGGCCCGACAGATGCTCAGACAGGACTGGGACCTGCGGGCCCAGCGACCCAGCCCCAACCACCCTGTCCCTGCCCCCTCCACCTTCTCACAAGCATATGCCCTGCACCCCACACTCAGCGCCCACGCCATCCAGACGACACGCCCACTTGCTCAGCGCACCAACAAAGCTGTCCAGGCACCGACCTAGACACACGGATGACCATCCGTGCTGCCCGTCAGCTCAGAAAGCGTTCCTACACACAAACCCATTAAGCGAGTAGAAGAAAAGAAATCGTAAAGACCGCAGCACAAATCAATGAAATAAGAAGCTAAAGCACAACTGAAAGATCGGTGGGGGGTCCCTGGTGGTCTCGTGGTTAAGATCTGGCGCTCTCACCGCCGCAACCTGAGTTCCATCCCCCAGTGGGGAACTGAGATCTTCAAACCTGCACAGTGTGACCAAAATAAGATCAGTGGAACCAAAGAGCTGGTTCTTTGAAAAGAGAAAATTGGTAAAGCTTTAGCCAGACTCATGCAGGAAAAAAAAAAAGAGGGCCCAAATAAAGTCAGAAAGGAAAGAGAGGTTACAACTGACACCACAGAAATAAGAGGGTCACAAGAGACCACTGTGAACAGTTGTATGAAACAGGCAACCCAGAAGAAATAGACAAATTCCAAGAAACGCACACTCTCCCAGGATGGACTGACGAAGACACAAAGAATGAGCAGACAAACTGCCAGAGTGAAACTGAGTCAATAATCATAAAACCCCCAGGAAACAAAGTCCAGGACCAGAATGCTTCACAGGTGGATTCTTCTAAACATTTAAACAAGTGTTAGTGAAAGCGAAAAAAGTGTTAGTCACTCAGTCATGTCCCTCTCTTTAACACCATGCAGCCCACCCGGCTCCTCTGTCCAAGGAATTCTCCAGGCAAGAAATACTGGAGTGGGTAGCCATTCCCTTCTCCATTCCCTTCACCTCATTCTTCACATGAGGTGGCCAAAGTACTGGAGTTTCAGCTTTAGCGTCATTCCTTCCAAAGAAATCCCAGGGCTGATCTCCTTCAGAATGGACTGGTTGGATCTCCGTGCAGTCCAAGGGACTCTCAAGAGTCTTCTCCAACACCACAGTTCAAAAGCATCGGCGCTCAGCCTTCTTCACAGTCCAACTCTCACATCCATACGTGACCATTAGAAAAACCATAGCCTTGATTAGATGGACCTTTGTTGGCAAAGTAATGTCTGCTTTTCAATATGCTGTCTAGGTTGGTCATAACTTTTCTTCCAAGGAATAAGCGTCTTTTAATTTCATGGCTGCAGTCACCATCTGCAGTGATCTTGGAGCCCAGAAAAATAAAATCTGACATTGTTTCCACTGTTTCCCCATCTATTTCCCATGAAGTGATGGGACCAGATGCCATGATCTTTGTTTTCTGAATGTTGAGCTTTAAGCCAACTTTTTGACTCTCCACTTTCACTTTCATCAAGAGGCTTTTTAGTTCCTCTTCACTTTCTGCCATAAAGGTGGTGTCATCTGCATATCTGAGGTTATTGATATTTCTCCCGGCAATCTTGATTCCAGCTTGTGCTTCTTCCAGACCAGTGTTTCTCATGATGTACTCTGCATATAAGTTAAATAAGCAGGGTGACAATATACAGCTTTGACGAACTCCTTTTCCTATTTGGAACCAGTCTGTTGTTCCATGTCCAGTTCTAACTGTTGCTTCCTGCATACAAATTTCTCAAGAGGCAGGTCAGGTGGTCTGGTATTCCCATCTCTTTCAGAATTTTCCACAGTTTATTGTGATCCACATAGTCAAAGGCTTTGGCATAGTCAATAAAGAAGAAATAGATGTTTTTTCTGGAACTCTCTTGCTTTTTCCATGATCCAGTGGATGTTGGCAATTTGATCTCTGGTTCCTCTGCCTTTTCTAAAACCAGCTTGAACATCTAGTTTTAACAATATATTAAAGGGATCACAAACATGATCAAGCGAGATTCAGCCCAGAAATACAAGGATGGTCCAATATCTGCAAATCAGTGTGATATACCACATTAACAAATTGAAAAATAAAAACCATATGATCATCTCAATAGGAAAAGCTTTTGAAAAACTTCAACAACCCCTTATAATAAAAAAACTCAACAAAGTGGGTATAAAGAGAACATACCTCAACATAATACAAGCCATATATGAAAAACCTACAGCCAACATCACAGTTAGTGATGAGAAGCTGAAAGCATTTCCTCTAAGGTGAGAAATAAGAGCAGGACGTCCACTCTTGCCACTTTCATTCAACATAGTATTGCAACTCCTAGCCACAGCAAAAAGACAGGAAAAACCATCAAAGGAAGGGATCCAAACAGGAGAGGAAGAAGTAAGACTGTCACTCTTTGTAGACGGCTTGACGCGATACAGAGAGCCCTAAGGATGCCATCAAAAAACCCTCAGAACCAATGAATGAATTCAGTTAAGTCGCAAGACACAAAATTAATATGCAAAGATCTGTTGTAGGTTTACACACTAACAAGAAATCGTAAGAAAGAGATTAAGCAAACAGTCCCATTTAGAACTGCATCCAAAAAAAAAAAAAAAAAAAAAATCCCCAGACATAAAGCTAACCAAGGTAAAAAAAAGGTCGTGTACTTGGAGAACTACAATATACTGATCAAATAAATTGAAGACAAGACAAACAAATGGAAAGATATAAGTGCTCACAGATCGGAAAAATCAGTGTAATTAAAATGACCATATTCCCAAAGTCGATCTATGATTCAATCCCATCCCTGTCAAAGTACCAATGGCATTTTGCACAGAACTATAATAAATAATTTTTAAATTTGTATGGAAATACAAAAGACCACCAACAACCAAAACAACATGGAGAAAGTAGAACAAAGCTTGAGGCATCAGACGCCCTGATTTTAAACTATACTACATAGCTGCAGTCATCAGAACAGCATTGTACTGGCACAAAAGAGAAACAGGTCAACGGGACAGAAAGGAGAGCCCAGAAATAAACCCACACCTGCATGGCCAATTAAACTACAATGAAGGAGGCAAGAGTTACAACAGGAAAAAGACAGCCTCTTCGATAAATGGTGGGGAAAGTGCGTAACTACACGCAGAAGAACGAAACTGTGCTACTTTCTCATGAAATACAGAAAAATAACTCAAAATGGACAGAAAAACTGAACAGACATTTTTTCCAAAGAGAAAATACAGATGGCCAACAGGCATTTGAAAAGATGCTTATCACCAATGATCAGGGAAATGCAAATCAAAACCTCAATGAGGTATCACCTGAAACCTGTTAAAATGGGTATTATCAAAAAGACAACAAATATCAAGTGCTGGCCGGACATGGAGAGCCCTCACGCACGGGTGCTGCAGTGGGAATGTGATCTGAAACACCCGCTGGAGAAAACAAAGGGAAGGGTCCTCAAAAAATTAAAAGCAGAACTAACATACTATCCAGAAATTCCACTTCTGGGCATTTTCCCAAACAAAACAGAAGTGCTGATTTGAAAAGGTCTGAGCACCCCAGGCGCACCGCGGCATTGTTTACAACAGCCAGACATGGAAGCAACCCAAGTGTCCACCAACAGACTAACGATGAAGAGATGGGGCACGTGTGCACAATGGGTTACTGCCCGGCCATGAAAAAGAATGCGGTCCTGCCATTCGCAACAACGTGGACAGACCTGAAGGGAATTACGCTGAGTAACACAAGCCAGACAAAGACTTATTTTGAATGAACAAAGCAAATGAACAAACATAACAAAACAGAAACACTCATACAGGGAACTAACAGGTGGTTTCCAGACAGGAGGAGGCAGGAAGAGGGAGACAGACGATGGAGATCAAGAGATCCAAACCTGTGGTTTTAAAATAAATGAGGCACCAGGATGAAATGTACGGCACAGGACATGAGTCAAAAACACTGTTATAACCCCGCGTGGTGACAGACAGGAGCCAGACTGACCTCGGGGTCATTCTGTGATATGTATATATCATAATATGTATGTACTAATATAATGTTTTGCAATATATGCATATATACATATTACAATATAACATAATGTATCAAACTGGGGTCTCCTGCATTGCAGGCAGATTCTTCACCAGCTGAGCTACGTGGAAAGCCCCAAAAGAGACAGTTGCTCAGTCACATCTGACTCCTCACAACCCTATGGGCTACACACTCCATGGAATTCTCCAGGCTAGGACACTGGAGTGGGTAGCCTTCTCCTTCTCCAGGGGATCTTCCCAACCCAGGAATCGAACCCAGATCTCCCACATTGCAAATGGATTCTTTACCAACTGAGCTACCAGGGAAGCCCTTTGTAATACATGCAAATATCAAATCACTATGTTGTGTGCCTGGAACTAACAATGTTGAAGGTCAATGATGCTTCAATTTATAAAAAAGAAAAGACTGTGACATACTTAAAAAAAAAAAAGAGCTAAGAGGCCTGCAGTTGGATCCCTCCCTCCGGGGCCCTGCACCAGGCTCAGGCTGACACAGCCCAGAGAAGGGAGGCTTTCCCCTCGTGAGCCCAAGCGGCTGCCTCACTCAGGCCAGAGGAACCAAACTGCTCACGGCTCCGGAGCTGCCTGCTTCTTCGGAAGTACCACCAGATCACCACCTACAGGAGCTCAGACTTCTCTGCCCAGCTGTCACCTCCTCCTGGAGAAAGTGTTCTGAGCCGGCCAGCCCGCCCCTCCCTCCCCTGCAGGTTCAGCCTTCTCCCAACTGCTCCTGGAGCCTCATCTCCCCCAGAGCCAAGTCCACGAGGACAGGGCAGGGGGTTCAGGGCCTGCAGGTAAGGCCCGGGGCCCCGCACGGAATGCACTGTGGGCTCCGCCAGGGGCAGGGGGCTGGCAGTCTGGGCCGGCTCCCAGCAGCCAACCTTGAGAGGCTGTCAGCAGGCTGACGGCAGGCTGGCAGTTGCCTGTCTCTGTCCAACTCCGAGTCTGTCTACAATTCAAGGCTGCTGACTGTGGGGCCTGAGCTGAGACCTTCAAGACCAAACAACCTAGCTTCCCCAAGGTCAGTCAACTGAGGTACCAGACACGAAAGCGGTGGGACTTCCCTGGCAGTCCAGTGGTTAGGATTCCAGGCTTCCACTGCAGGGCCCTGGGATCGAGCCCTGGTTGGGGAATTAAGATCCCACAAGATGCAGTTGCAGCCAAAAGAAAAACAGTCACACAAGTGCTTTTACTTCTCCCCCGGAGCAGGGAACGGCTCCCCACTCCGGTATTCTGGCCTGGAGAGTCCATGGACTGTATGGTCCGTGGGGTCACAGAGCCAGACACGACAGAGCAACTTCCAAGTGCTTTCACGCAGAGCAAACAGGGATTCTAAATTCTGCCTGGTTAGCACATACAGAACTGAGGCAGTGAGACTAACATGAGTGTGGGCTCACAGCAACCCAACACGGCCTCAACCAAGGTGGGCTGTCCGCCTCAAACCTGCCCAAGCCTCGGGGACCCCTTCTCCGTTCGGCCAGGGCTCAGGGCACCCATGTGTTTTTTCCCCTCTGGGCTTCCACGTACCCTTAAGCTCATTCTGGAAGAGAAACCCCAGCGCGGCTTAGCAGGAGACGGGCCCTGCGCCCTTCCGCGCGACCTGGCCGTCCTTCCCCGTTCTTTGCAGAGCCCAGGAGAAACAGGAAAGGTGCAGCGCACGAGAGAGCGCCTGGGAGGCCTCTGCCCCTGGGGAAGGCCTAGCGGTGCGGTTATCATCCACTGCGGGCGTCCCTGGCGGCTCGGACGGTAAAGAATCTGCCTGCGATGCAGGAGACCCGGGTTCGATCCCTGGGTCGGGAAGATCCCCTGGAGAAAGGGAATGGATGCCAGTACTCTTGCCTGGAGAATCCCATGGACAGAGGAGCCTGGCGGGCTACAGTCCCTGGGGTCACAGAGTCGGACACGACTGAGCAACTAACACTTCACTTTCACTTCACTTTATTTCAGCAGAATAAGAATCAGACAACTTTTTTAAAGTCAATCTTTTCATAAAGTATTTTACTAAAATGGACAGCCTATTTTTTTTTTACCTTTCTCATAGATTATAACAGAGACACCTTTCATCTAAACGCAGCAAGATTTCAAATAGACAAAGTGATTTTTCTGTGTGGAAGGCCCACAGCTCCTTCTGCGGACGCGCCCGCAGGCCCTGGAGCGCCTGTCTGCAGGTGGGCCGCTCCCTGCAGCCCCACCAGCGTCCACAACCGCAGCCCGGGGGTCGACTTGGGAAAGAAAAGAGACGACAGAGCAGTGAGCGGCATCCCACAGGGCCCGCAGTCTCCGCTAGACTCTACCCCACTAGCAAGGGCGCACCCGGGATGCTCCCACACAGCCAGCGCCACATGGCACGTCTCAGGGGGTCTGCTCATTTTCATACTTAGAATATTCCAGCAACGCAGCCCGCCCTTCACTTTACTGACTCTGCCACCATGATCGACTGCCTCTTCTCCTTCAGACGGATTGCCAAACACAGTTTTATTGGGGGTTTCCTCTAAAAGGCAATTGGAGGTTCCTGCAACACAATTGATAGGTGCATTGTTTCCATTTATTTTAATTTTATTTATAGCCTTCTGCCCAGAGCCCGCTGGGCACAGGCGGCTGTAAATCAGAGATCACGGACACACTGCTGCTCTGTTCCTTGCTTGGTGCCCATGTCAGCGGACCATGAGGTGAGTGCTAATCTGAATACTAATTACTTTTTCAATCAGACCATGGGTGTGAACTCACTTGAAAAACTGCGGAAAACAAAATGTCATTATCCGCTAGCCATGAGCCAGAGGACGGGCTCCAGGAGGGCCCAGTCCGGGGAGGACACGGCCTGGGACGGGGCGGGGCACGGGGACTCGACGGCAAGCTCAGCCTCGCGCTCTGGACGACCTGGAGGCGAGCTCCTCACCTCTGTCCTCTCCACTGCTAAGCGAAAGGTGGGCGAGGGCTACTCAGGAGAACCCGCTGGAGCCTCCTGGAACCACGTGCCCACGCGCGGGGCAGGGCAGGCTCTGTGCTCTCCGCCCGAGATGCCACACGCTTGGAGTCAGATGCCCCGCAGCCCGGCCTGGCCCGCTCTGCTCAGGTGCCCTCTTCCCCAGTGGGGTCACTGCCACCCACCGGCACCAAGACCCTAACCCCTGGCCCCGAGGGCCCCCAAGTCCCGGCAGCGCTGCTCCCTCTGAGATGCCGCTTGTGCCTTACTTCGTCGCCACCCTGCTGGGTCAGCCCCACCTCCTCCCTGTCTCACCGAGGGTCCAGCCTCCCCCAGCAGCCCACCCCCCACGCCACTGCCCAGTGTGGGGCATGACAGCTCCCCAGGAAAGGGCTGGGTAGGCCTCTACGCTGACGCTGGCCTTGGCCCTGGCTACCCTCTGTCCCAGCGAAAGATTTAAGAGGCTTCAGGGGCTTCCGCCAGGCCCTGGCTCCCGCTGTCCACGCTGAGAACAGTCCCAAAGGGGCTGTGCTTCCAGACCAGGTCCCGGCGGAGGACACAGAGAGCCGAGCCTGCTGCAGCCCTGGAGCCCGCAGGGCTGCTGGCAAAGCTGCGATGCTGCTCGTCTTTCAAAACGGCAAAGGCGGGCCTGCCCCCCGGAGCCGGGGCGGCGGGAGGAGGGTGGACAGGCGTGGGAGAGGACGCCTCTGGCCGCTCGCGCAGCAGGCATGCCTGCCCCACCTCCAGGGCAGCTTTGCTTACCCCTGCAATGCCCTCACACAGCCCCAAATATGGGGGTTCCAATATTTTCTCCCAGTGAAGAGGTTGTGCCTTGTGTATACCACTCACTCTCTGGACCTTTCTCTCCCCGCAGGCACTGAACCCATGCTGTTAGGGACACGACCTGTCTCTCTGGCAATAGGCAGCACCCTGGGAACAAGGCCTGTCTCCCTCTCCTTTGTATCCACCCCCGCTCCGCTCATGGTGCCCAGCACAGTTGGCACAGAACCTGTCCATTTGTAGCCTTTTTTAAGCCTTCATCATTTAGAAATACGATTGGGCCTCCCAGATGGCTCACTGGTAAAGAATCTGCCTGCAATGCAGGAGACGCAGATTGAATCCCTGGGTCAGGAAGATCCTCTGGAGCAGGAAATGGCGACCCATTCCAGTAGGCTTGCCTGGACAATCCCATGGACAGCGGAGCCTGGGGGGCTACAGTCCTTCAGTTTTCATAACATCATTTCCGTCTGAACACATAACACTGAGTTTCAGAGCTCCGACCCCCAAACAGTAAGAAGGCCAACAGCGGAGAGAGAGGCTGGAGACCGCCCCAGAAATCCACAGACGGAGTAACTAAGAGGCAGGAGGCCTGAGGAGGCACATAAACACCCCTGTCCCCAAGACGGTGACTAATAGCTGCATTATCACTCCCTACCTTGGGCAAACAGGCCATTGTAAATGCTTATTCTATGACTCAGCCTCTCATAAATAATGCAGGAAGATCCTCTTAGCTCGGTTTTTCTCTGGCCTTGAAGATGCAGTATTAATTTGGCAGAGATGTTAAGGAGATGTATTCTCTTCATGCGAGTAAGTCAGTTGTACGAGTTCTATCTCTAATCAGTGGCAAAAACAGAGATGACTTCATGAAAGTCACAGAGCTGGGGAGAGAGAAGCAGAGCACAGCATTCTTCATGAGATCTCCACTCTCCCCAGGCCACGAGGGACATGAAGGCCAACACTCGTGTTTTAAGAAATTCAAAATGCTCCCGGGCTTCCTAAGTGGCTCCTGACCGAGTGCACTGTGGGGTCTGGAATGCAGCCCTCCCGGAAGGGGGCCACCGCCCAGACGCCCAGACTCAGCGGCGGCGGCACAGGCACTGGGCCGGGAGGGCAGAGGGGATTCTGTGTGGCCTGGGGCTCGGTGATCACAAGGGGAGCCCTGCACATCAGCAGAGGCAGGGAGGCTGGAGGGGGTGCCGGGGGACACCATACCAGGTCAGGGACCCGTCCTGCCTGGAATCCCGGTCAGGGAACTTGGTGAGAGTGTGACCTCAGGGACTCTGCCGGCCAGTCCAGAGCCTCCAGCACCTTGGCTGAAATGGGGATAATAGCAGGACCCCCCATCTAGGCTGTTTCAAGCATGAAATAAGATTCACGAAGCACTCAGGGCCTGGCATGCAGGACGTGTGCCCAGATGTCAGGGCTTGTATGTGTGCATACGTGTGTGTGTGTGTCAGTGACAGGCACATTCAAAGAGAGAGATGAGCCCGTAGGGCTGGAGGATGTGAGTGACAGAGAGCAGCCCCAGGACAAGACAAGAGGGCAGGCCAAGGCCAGACAGGGCAGGGGCGTGGCCTCTGACCTTCGCCCTTGAGCTGCGGCAGCCAATCAAGGCTTTGAAACAGGAGCTCACACAGGCAGACAGGAGCTGTCAGAAGATCACGTGTGGAAGGCAGGCAGGCAGAGAGAACAACACAAGAAGGCCAGACAGGAGCCTCGCAGAGCGGCGCAGACAGGAGCCTCGCAGAACGGCGCAGGCCAACAGAGACGGCAAGACTCTGAACCGGCCGGGTCGGGTGGCAGGGAGAGAGACAGGCAGCAGACACCGGGCTTCCCCAGGGGGCGGGCAGCACTCGGGAAGAGGACGCTGTCACAAGCAGGACGTGCGCGCCTGAGAGGCAGCAGACCGTCCCCAAGGCTCCAGGCCTCTTCATCTCTCGATCCTTCGCCTTCCTTCCCAGAGAAATCACAAGGCTCCCTTTTTGGTTTTTGGTTTTTAAACTTCATCACCTCTGCTGTTGCTCTGCGGCTGTTAGTCGTTCAGTCATGGCCAACTCTTTGCGACCCCGTGGACTGCAGCCCGCCAGGCTCCTCTGTCCATGGGATTCTCCAAGCAAGAATACTGGAGTGGGTAGCCTTTCACTTCTCCGGGGGATCTTCCCAACCCAGGGATCAAACCCACATCTCCTGCATTGCAGGCAGATTCTTTACCATTTGAGCCACCAGGGAAGCCCAAGAATACTGGAGTGGGTTGCCTTTCCCTTCCCCAGAGGACCCTCCTTTACGTATATTTATTAGTCCTGGGCAGTGGGGAATGGAGAAATCAGGCTCAACAAGCGTTTCCCATCACCACACTCTCTGAAACAGGAAAAAAAAAAACTCCAGAGGAGAGTCTGCACCACATTTTGGCGAGCACAGGACCTCGGGATGGCAACCCTGCCCCCAGGGCACTCATGATCCAGTGAGGGCACAGGAGGGGTCAGCAGCGGGGTCTGCTGGGACAGATACAGGCCGAATGACTGGGGACGGGCAGGGGGCTGGGAGCGGGAGAGGGGAAGCCTCCGTCACCAACTCACAGGAAGAACTGCAGGAGCTTTAGCTCCGCCCCCCAGCCTGCTTGCAGGCTGTGTGTGCATAAGATGGCCCAGCCCTAGTGAAACCATGGCCAGTTTCTCCGCAGCAAGTGGCCTGCTGCCCCGGGGACCCCACGTGCTTCAGGCGGGCTGTCTCAGGGTCCTGGCTCTGTGTCACATTTCAGAAGCCCTCCTGGAGACCCCCAGCCACCCTCCACCGCCACGGCCAGGCCGCACAGGCTGCCCAAGCCCAGTGTCTGCAAGCGGGAGTGACGGCCCCTCCATCTGGGCAGGACGGTCCCCTGTGCCTCCCGGAGACTCTGCTGGCAGACAGGCCGCTCTGACTCAAAAAGGCTGCCCCTTATAAAGCTCCATTTGGGGCACGCGCTCCAAGTGCAACTCCATGAGAAAGGAGAACAGGAGATTTATTTTTAAATATTTATTTATTTGAGAGGATTCCCAGGTGACTCAATGGGTAAAGATTCTGCCTGTGATACAGAAAAGGCAGGTTTGACCCCTGGGTCAGGCAGATCCTCTGGAGGAAGGCATGGCTACCCCCACCAGTATTCTAGCCCAGAGAATCCCAAGGACAGAGGAGCCTGGTGGGCTACAGTCCACGGGGTCGCAGAGTCAGACACCACTGAAGCGACTGAGCACATTTATTTATTTGGCTTTACCGGGTCTTCGTTACGGCATGTGGGGTCTAGTTTCCTGACCAGGGATGAAACCCAGGCCTCCTGCTCTGGAAGCATGGAGTCTTGGCCACCAGACCACTGGGGAAAGTCCTGAGAACGATGGATTTTAACCGGGTTCTGGTGGTTGGAGAGTCTTCAGGATGGGTGTTGGTGGCAGGGGCACATTTTAGATACACGACCTCCAGCAGCAACGACAAGGCCACGGGCGTGATCCTTCCTCCCCAGCCCGCGCTCAGGCTGCACAGGAGCCCAGGATCACAGCCCGAGCTGGCCCCAGACACCACACCGGGGGCCTTCACTGGAAGGGGGCACCAGGGGTAAGGAACCAGATCCTTCCCCCGCCTCCACGAGGTCAGAGCCCACAGGCCGGGGTGAGATCCAGGCGGGAGCAGGCATCCATGAAGGCCATGGTAGAACACAGTTCCAGCCAAACAGCGCTGCTGAACCGTGTAACTTATAAATAAATCGCGAGAAGTATTTTAATACAATTTGCTTTCCAGGGACAAAGAACCATGTCAATCAACTCTACAACGCCATAGAGGCAGGAGTCTCTGTTGATGGCTTTCTGGCAAAGGAAGAAAAACGGGTTTTACAGTGAGCTAATCTTTCACACACACACTAAAAAAAAAAAAAAAAAAAAAAAGGAAAAAGCTGAAACTGATTGTGTGTTTCCATTTATTCATTCGACAATTACCTGAGCCTGAACCAGGGGCCAGGAGCCATCCTGGATATGGTGGCCTCAACGTGTACTGGTTGGGCCAAAAGGTTCATTTGGGATTTTTCCAGAACACGAAATAGGAGCTTCCCTGGTGGCTCAAATGGTAAAGAATCTGCCTGCAATGTGGGAGACGTGGCTTCAATTCCTGGGTTGGGAAGATCCCCTGGAGAAGGGAATGGCAACCTACTCCAGTATTCTTGGCTGGAGAATTCCACGGACAGGGGAACCTGGCAGGCTACAGTCTATGGGATCGCAAAGAGTCGGACATGATTGAGGGACTATCACTTCCTTCTAGAAGATGTAATGGATACTTGGAACCAGACAGCTGCCCGGCCCCAGGAAGCTGCTGTCCACAGCCTCCCTGCAGGCAGGAAAGAGCAGCCCTGAGGTTACCTGTGTGATCACACACGTGAGGGGCCCACCAGAGGCTCTCAATAAACTTGAACCTGCAGTAACTAACAAGATCAGGGCATAAGAAAGTAACGGCTTTGGGCTCCTTCAACAGCAGTCCTCACGTGGTCCACACGCAGGGAAGCTGAGCGTCGCTGAGCAGAGCGAGGGGACAGCCTGAGGCCCCTCACTCAGAAGCTGCTGGGCACATTCACGGGGAGATTAAAGGAGAGTAGACCCAGCGGTGTGCGGCTCGCACGTCGAGTGACGTAGGGAAACTCCTCAGAGCAGACAGGCCGGCTCGGAAGTGACGCCTGCTGCATCTCAGGTGGCGCCGTTTTCTAATCCACCTCCTTAGCCTCCAGGGCGCTTGAGGAGCCCAGCAAGCAGGCGGCGGGGCCGAGGCACGCCTGCGACACGCGTGCATCTGCTGCAGCCATCCTCACAGCCTCCCGTCCTGACACCACGCTGACTACCGCTTTGATGGCTCGAGAATGCGTCCAGGCTCGACAAGCAGCGAGCACACGACAGGCCAGAGCCCCGGGTGCCTGGCCTTCCTTCCACCTCAGCGCCCCGGCACCCAGCAAGGAGTGTGTCACTGAGCCCGCGTGCAGAAGAGGGGCGGGCAGGGCCGGGACAGGGCTGCCGTCGGCCGCTCCTCGCAGGAGGCCAACGGGCACGGACGCCCTGGGGCAACCCCAGCCGCCTCCTCTGAAGGCAGCAGGAGACAGTGAAGACCAAATCTGGTCCTGGGGCCGTCTGCAAAAGCACAGACACAACGTCCGAAAAGACAGGAAAAGAGACAATAAAAAAGTGCTACCAATTCTCCAACACAGAGTGGTGTACGGAAAACCACCAAATAAAGAGAAACGGGGGTAACTGTGTGCGGCTCTCTGGAAGGGCTGCTTTGACCCGGGGGGTCACCCTTCTTTAGCAGCAGAGTTCGCGTCGAGGCTGGGAGCGTGGGTCCCGGAGCCAGACTACCTGGCTTCAAAAGCTGACTCCTCTGTCGAGCTGAGCCTGCCTTCAATAGGGCACCTCTGAGCCCCATCCTCCCGGCTGTGAAAGGGCAAACCTCTCCCCCTGCAGGTCACGGTGAGACTGAACCACCGAGCACTTCAAGCCCCCCACCCTCCAGCCCCACAGCGTGCCTACCGCCCAGGGAGCATCCACCCGCCCGCCAGCACGACAGCGGCCAAGGGTCTAAGCCGAGAAGCCCTCCCACAAATACAAACATCCTCACAGGAAAAGCAGTACAGAAAACGGACGCAGAAACACAGACGGCCCATTACAAGCAAAGACAGACACCGTGGTCACGTCTTACAAACAGCCATACTCTTTGAAGCAATCCTCTTACATCCAATAAGTATTCCAAGAAAATAACCAGAAGTAAGACCAAAGACGCGAGCCCCGGCATATTTAAGGCAGCAGTTAGTGGAAAAGTTTTGGAAAACACAAATCTGTAACAACAGGGGGCAGCCAAGTAAACTGAGTTAGATCCACATGATCAAACCCTGAAGAGTGTTTAATCAGGGGAGGGCCCAGGGCTTATCGTTTAGTGAGAAAAGAGCACAGAAGTGTCCCGCAGCCTCGACAAACTCTTGTTTTAAAGTTTCTGCGAGGGACTTCCCTGGTGGTCCGGTGGTTAAGAATTCACCTTCCAGTGTAGGGGACTCAGGTTCGACCCCTGGTCGGGGAACTAAGACCTCACGTGCCAAAGAGCAACTGAGCCTGAGCGTGGTAACTGCTGAGCCCGTGCGTCGCAACAGGAGAAGCCCAAGCCACCACAGCAAAGACCCAGCACAGCCAAAACAAGATTTTAAAAAAGAAAGAAGAGAAATCCCTGGTGACAAAGGGATTTTTTTTTGTATTACGGATGCCCAGCAGTCAACATCAAGTCATTCCGACAGCAAGTGCATTGGTCCCGCTCTGAGACCACAAAACTTCAATCTGCTGCGAGGAAAGCGCCTCATTTTAAGCCAAAATCTAGGCAAAAGTAGTATGACCCTCGGAGGTTTAGCCTGAGGCAAAGAGGAAGCGCGGGGCCAGCCCGGCAGTACCCGTCTCCACACCCAGCCGCGTGCATGGAGTGTCTGCCTCTCAGGCCCCCGAGCTCCATGTGCCCCAACCAAACCCCGTCTTTCCTCCCTGGGTCCTCCATCTCCGCGGATGGCACCCGACCCCCAGCCCGGCCATGGCCCTCACGATCCTTCCTGATGGCCCTGCCTTCATCCACCACCTCCAGGCCGACAGCAGGACCATCTCTGCCACCTTAAAACATGCCCCACCGAGCCCCACCCTTGTCCCGCCTGCTCCGCCACTGGCCCACTCCCCACCACCAAGCCTGCCCCACCCAGACCATCCAACTCTACCCCAGGTCCCCTCGTCTCCAGAGAAAAGCCTCAGTCAGACCACCGCCAGCTCTGCAGTCTTCCAACACAGCCAGGCTCCCACCAGCCCGCAGACCACCCCCTTCCACAGCCTGACATCCTTCACAATCCACTGGGCTCCTTCCCCTGGAGGGCTCTGTCCCCAAACCATGCTGTGCTGACTTCTCATCTTTCTGTCCACACTTTAACTTCACTTCACCTGAGTCAGAGCACCAGAGCTCTCGTCACCTTGCATGTTGGTGGCACCCAGCAGCAGCTTGGATCAAAAGCACCGTTAACTGATCCCAACTAAATCAAGAATTCAGGAGAAAGCGGGAGCCCAGGGACGGGGACGCTGAGCTGGGACAGACTGGACCTGAGCCCCCAGCTTCAAGTGCAAAAACGCAAGAAACATGGCCAGAGGGGATGGGAGGGGCCAACCAAGAACGGAGACTCTTCCAAACTGGCCGGGGGGAGGAGACACATTTAAAGAAGGAAAGTGACCCACAAAATGCAAACTACCTCACAGATCCAGACCCTCCCTCCTGGCTGTGTCCGGACCCACCTGCCAACTCCATGTCACAGGGACGCACACACACGCACACAGGCACACACACACACAGGTGCACACACTCCCACAAAAGGGCACACACAGGCACACAGAGGGACACACACACCCACAAAGGGGCACACACAGGCACGCACACGCAGGTGCACACACTCAAAGGCGTGCACGCCCCCACAGGCCACTCACCCTGCTGCCCCAGCCTCTCGCCCCCGGCCCCCTGTCCGGGCAGCACTTCTCCCCAGCACCCTGCACTCTCCCTGCACTAAGCTCAGGGGCTCCTCCAGCTCCGTCTGGAATCCCACTCGTCTCCGGCCCCCATGAGCCCAGGAAGGGGGCTCATCAACACTTCGCGGCCTCCTCAATGCTCAGTACAGGCAGACTTTTTCTCCAAAAAAACACAAATGAATAAATCAATGAGGGAACGACTGAACAAGTGACTAAGGAAGACAGGGAGCAGACAGGGAGACTAAGAAAGGGCTGTGACCGTGTTAAAAATGCCCACCCACCAAGAGAAGTCTAGGAAGGTGGGAGCAGAAAGCCTGAGTAAGTCCAACAGAAGGAAGGTGCGGGAGCAGACTCGCAGGGAAACAGCATCAGAAGGGTCCAAATAAATTACTGTGTGCCCGGGGCACTTCAATTCAAAAACACTGATGTGGATGAAGCGGGAGGGCAAAGAGCAATCAAGTCAACGGCGGCCACTGAGCGGCACCAGCCCGTTGGGGAGCCGGAGGGACAGGCGAGGACACGGCGTCCGGGCCACCAACAGCGCTCCTCCGCCAATGCCAGGTCCGGGCTGGGGACTGATGCTAAGGAAGTGCGGAAGGTGGGCAGAGTTAAAATTCGGGGTGCTCCTCGGCGTCAGTCATAACAATAAATAAAAAACAAAGCCAGAACTGAAAACAACTGAAATGCCCCAATAATAGGGAAATGGCTTAAGAAATGTGTCACAGATGAGCAAATGGCAGAAATGGTGTACTTTAATGACCATGACACAGCCGTTAACAATTGAGCCTTCAGAGAACATTACTATCCTGGGAAGGACATCGTTTATAACCAGTGAGAGTCGTGAGATGCACAAAGAGGCACACGCTTGATCCGAGTCTCTTAAGACCACACACACACACACACACACACACACACACAGAGATATACACACACAAAGACACACACACAGAGATATATACACACAAAGAGATACATACAGAGATATATACACACACACAGAAAGACACACACACAGACACACAAAGATACACACAGACACACATATATATATACACACATACACACACACAAAGACACATACACACAGACATACACACACACACAAATATATACACACACACACAGACATACACGCAGAGACACACTAACACAGATATACACACACACATATATATATACACACATGCACACACACACACAGACACATACACACAGACATACACACACACAAACAGATATATACACACACACAGACATACACACATACAGATATACGCACACACAGACACACACGCAGAGATACACACACAGAGATATATACACACACAGACCTACACACACACACACAGACATATACACACATAGACACACACACATATAGATACACATACACATATATATATATACACATACACACACACACACACAGAGACATACACACACACAAACTGATATATACACACACACACACAGAGACACAAAGAGATATATACACACAGAAAGAGATACACACAGACCTACACACAGAGACATACACATATACACACACACACACACACACACACATACACAAGAGACATACACACACATGTACACACACAGAGACACACACAGAGCATAAAGACCCTCCCGGAAAAACAGAGAGACAAGCTCTTTTAACCCCCTGGGGAAGGAGGTCAAATTAGTCTATCCTAAAGGAAATCAGTCCTGAATATTCATGGAAAGGACTGATGTTGAAGCTGAAGCTCCAATACTTGGGCCACCTGATGGAAGAACTGACACTGGAAAAGACCCTGATGCTGGGAAAGACTAAAGGTGGGAGGAGAGGGGATGACAGAGGATGAGATGGTTGGATGGCATCATCAACTGGATGGACGTGAGTTTGTGCCAACTTCGGGAGACGGTAAAGGAAAGGAAGGCCTGGTGTGCTGCAGTCAGGGTCAGACAGGAGTCTGACTGCAAAAGAGTGTGACTCTGCAAAGAGTGAGGACTTAGTGCCTGAACAACGACAACAATGAACAAGTGTTCCACAAGACAAGGCTGTGCTCCTGCCCCAGAATCTCAGTGAAAGTAAACCTCGGCTGGACGCACACAAGTCCAGAGAAGAGCCTGGCTCTCCACTAAGGCTACTCCAAGCCCCCAGCCCCCAGTTCCGCCTCCAGCCTCATGTCCTGCCCCCACGCTGAGACTCAGAGGTCAGCCGCCATACCCACCCAGACGCTCCCCAGGGTGCCGGGGCCCCCCTACCCGGACGCTCCCTAAGGCGCCAGGGCCTCTCCCACCCAGACCCTCTGCGAGGCACCAGGTCCCCCCCCACCCAGACGCTCCCTAAGGCATCAGGCCCCTCCCACCCAGACGCTCCCCGAGGCGCCGGGGCCCTCCCACCCAGACGCTCCCTAAGGCATCAGGCCCCTCCCACCCAGACGCTCCCTAAGGCGCCAGGACCCCTCCCACCCAGACGCTCCCTAAGGCATCAGGCCCCTCCCACCCAGACGCTCCCTAAGGCATCAGGCCCCTCCCACCCAGACGCTCCCTAAGGAGCCAGGACCCCTCCCACCCAGACCCTCTGCGAGGCACCAGGTCCCCTCCCACCCAGACGCTCCCTAAGCCACCAGGACCCCTCCCACCCAGACGCTCCCCGAGGCGCCAGGACCCCTCCCACCCGGACGCTCCCTAAGCCACCAGGGCCCCTCCCACCCGGACGCTCCCCGAGGCACCAGGACCCCTCCCACCCGGACGCTCCCTAAGGCATCAGGCCCCTCCCACCCAGACGCTCCCTAAGGCATCAGGCCCCTCCCACCCAGACGCTCCCTAAGGCATCAGGCCCCTCCCACCCAGACGCTCCCCGAGGCGCCAGGACCCCTCCCACCCAGACGCTCCCTAAGCCACCAGGGCCCCTCCCACCCAGACGCTCCCCGAGGCGCCAGGGCCCCTCCCACCCGGACGCTCCCTGAGCCGCCAGGGCCCCTCCCACCCGGACGCTGCCTAAGCCGCCAGGGCCCCTCCCACCCAGACGCTCCCTGAGGCGCCGGGGCCCCTCCCACCCGGACGCTCCCTAAGCCGCCGGGGCCCCTCCCACCCAGACGCTCCCTAAGGCGCCAGGGCCCCTCCCACCCAGACGCTCCCTAAGGCATCAGGCCCCTCCCACCCAGACGCTCCCTAAGGCATCAGGCCCCTCCCACCCAGACGCTCCCCGAGGCGTCGGGGCCCCTCCCACCCGCTCCCCAGGGCAACGGGGGCCCGTCCCACCCAGACGCTCCCTAAGGTGCCAGGGCCCCTCCCACCCAGACGCTCCCCGAGGCGCCAGGGCCCCTCCCACCCGGACGCTCCCTAAGGCATCAGGCCCCTCCCACCCAGACGCTCCCCGAGGCGCCAGGACCCCTCCCACCCAGACGCTCCCTAAGCCACCAGGGCCCCTCCCACCCAGACGCTCCCTAAGCCACCAGGGCCCCTCCCACCCAGACGCTCCCTAAGCCACCAGGGCCCCTCCCACCCAGACGCTCCCCGAGGCGCCAGGGCCCCTCCCACCCAGACGCTCCCTGAGGCGCCGGGGCCCCTCCCACCCAGACGCTCCCTAAGCCGCCGGGGCCCCTCCCACCCAGACGCTCCCTAAGGCGCCAGGGCCCCTCCCACCCAGACGCTCCCCGAGGCGCCGGGGCCCCTCCCTCCCAGACGCTCCCTAAGGCATCAGGCCCCTCCCACCCAGACGCTCCCCGAGGCGTCGGGGCCCTCCCACCCGCTCCCCAGGGCAACGGGGGCCCGTCCCACCCAGACACTCCCTAAGGTGCCAGGGCCCCTTCCTTGCCCAGCAGGCGCCCGCCTTACGGAGCACGCTGCCAGCCCCATGTCGCGAAGCCGCGTGGCTCAGAGGGCACACGTCGGGCCCACCCTCACCCATCCTCACTGAAGCCCTAGGGACTCATGACCCCTTCCCCTGTGCTTCCACAAAACCTCACAGGTACATGAGGGACCTAACCCTCCCATGTTCCACCTAATTCTCTACACCCCCGTCTCTTCTCTCTGGGGAAGCCTCTGGCCCTCCCAGACCTCACCTACTAGACATGACAGAGGCTAACTGAATGAAATCATCAGAAACAACTTTCACTATTAATAAAAGAGTTCTTCCTCCAGCTCAGGGCAAACAGAGGAGACAATAGAAAGTTAAAATGAATATGAGAGGTCTCTTTCTCTCAAGAAAAATCAGCCACGTGGGCCAAAAGCAAACGTAAAATCTCATTTGAAAAAAAAACCTGTAAATTAAATGCTACCTATCAAAGATCAAAAAATGACTTTGCTAAATAGATTTTATACTTTCATATTTGGCCAAGGTGATGGGGATGAAGTGTTCAAGTACAGAAGGCCTAAATCTAGGAAAGTTTTAATGACTTCTGATAGAATTGGCACACACAAGGAAATTCAGGTCTTACTAATATCTATTTTATTGAGGAAATAACCACGAATAAACAGAAGAAAAGAGTGTAGCACTTAATGGTCTGATCGAGAAGGTCATTAAAGCAAAGGGACAAGCAAATGAGACCCAGTGACCTGCATACAGAGAGGCCTCGGGTGCTGAATGAGGAGCGCTGCTGGAGGGATGCGCAGTGGCAGCCACGTGAGCACCACGAGGCAGCCCTGACACAACAGAGTCTACCAACAGAGGAGAAGACATCCTGCACTGGGGAGCCAGACAGCAGAAACACAGAACAGTGAGGGCCAGAAAAGCACAAGATGGCTTGGAAGGAGCCAAAGCAAGAAAAAAATAAATGCTAACTAAAGAGTACACTGCAAGAGGCAAACTTAAGTTTACAAGGATTAGGGAACATTTTCCTGTAAACTGACGGCAGTTCCTAAATTTAACGGCAGTAGATAATGAAACAAGGATCAAGAAATCCACCCAGAGAAGTGAGCGAGCTGGCGGCATCTTTAAAACACTGGGAGCCTTTCACCTGGTCCTTTCCGCATCCATGGAAACCTGGGGTCTCAAAGGCACACAGGACACAGCGCCTCCGGCAGGCCGAAGGCAGAAGCCCCAGCGGGGCGGCCCAGCAGAGGGCAGCGGCGCAGCGGCCAGCAGGGAGGCCCGCGGAGGCAGATGGAGGCCTAGCGTCAGACAAAGCAACCAAGCTTGGGGCCTCCCGGAGCCGAGGAGCCCACACGCCTCCCAGGCCAGCTGCCCCAGGAGGCCTCCTGTGATCCCCGGGACTCTGAATGTCGTGGGTCTGTTTCCCACCCTCAGCCAACTCCAAACAGCCCCATCAGGCTTGAGCCTGCTGCAACCACAGAGTGTACAGAGAAGAAAGGGCCGGTGCCCCGGGAATGGGGGGCAAGGAGCCCAAGCTCCTTTCAGACCCCCAAATGCACAGGGAGCCCCAAACGGCTGGGGTTCAAAGCACGGCCAACCGGCCTGCAGCTGCATCTGCGAGCGCCACCCCACACAGCCACCGGCAGCCCCCAGCCGGGTTAGCGCAGAGGAGCAAGAAGAGCCAGATGAGCCTCCCGCGCACACGGCTCTCATCGTTCCTCTCCCAGACCCACCATGGCGCCTCCCAAACCAACTCCTCCTTCTGATGGGCCAGACCTCCCAACCTCGGCCCGCTGGCACCCCAGACCCCTCCTACCACCGTCGTCCCTGCCCTGCGGCGGCTCAGGACAAGGACCGGCGCCCTCAGACGCCCGGGCTCCGCGCACTGGCTCTGCTGGCTGGGGGCCCCGAGACAGCGACGGCACGGCACACGGCTCCCGCAGGTGCTGTCAGCTGTCAGAGCTCAGCTCTGCGCCCCGGCCTTCCTCCGTGCTCTGACCGCGCTGGTCCCCTGCCCGGGCACACCCCCAGGACCAGCTCTAGGGAAGCAGAAGGGAACAAGCCCCCCACCAGGGGACATGCAGCGTTGCCACTTCACCAGGTCCGGCTGCTCACACACTAACCCAGCCTCTCTTACGAGCCCGATGCCGATGATACGAAGTAGAAAGCGTCTGAGCTGCTCACGTGTGGGCAAAGTCACAGGTCTGACCTACTGTACTTTCCGGGAGGTAACTGAACATGTAATTGAAGGACGTCTAACCGGAAGGCATGCCTGAAAGGGGGCGGCCCAGAGAGGGAAGACCTGGCTCCTTGCTGGATTACACGGGTAAGAATCCACCACCACATAACCGCTGCTAAACTGAACATCAATGACCTCCTGAGGACCAGCCTCCTGACAATTCTTCTGCATTAAGAACATTTTTGATTGAGGTATAACTGGTATATTACAGCATGGTTTCAGGATTCAATACCTGTATATGAAACGGTCACCACAATAAATCTCATTAACACCCACCACCAAACAGTCACAAAATTGGTTTTTCTTATGATGAGGATGTCTAGGGTTCCTTAGCCACTGTCAAATATGCAATACCTGAAATATATTTTATATCTGGACTATTTCATATTTTGACTCCCTTCCCCCATTCCATCCCCCACCCCCCACCTCTGGAAACCACAGGTCTACTCTCTGCGTCTACGAGCTCCGTTGCTTGTTTTTGGTTTAGATTCCACAAATAAGTGAGATTGTGTGGAATTTGTCTTCCTCTGACTTATTTCATTACCATAATGCCCTCAAGGTCCAGCCATTTGCTGCAAATGGCAACACTTCATTCTTTTTATGGTTGAATAATATCCCTCTGCGTGAGTCTGACATGTCTCTCTCCACTTGTCCACTGACGGACACCCAGGTTATTTCTGCGTCTTGGTTTGTTGTAAACGAGGCTGCGATGAACACGGGCACACACGCTTCTTTTTGAGTTGTTTTCACTTCCTTTGGATAAACATCCGCAAGTGGAATTGCCGGATCACATGGCTGCTCTGTTCCCACTAAGGGTGTTTCAGGTGGGGCACAGCCTTTAGGTGCCTGCACAGCACTGCCCCAGCCACCACTGATCTGTGCAGTGGGAGGTGCTTCATTGCGGTTCAGTGGGAAGGCACCAGCCACCACTGATGTGTGCAGTGTGAGGTGGTTGATTGCGGTTCAGTGGGAAGGCACCAGCCACCACTGCTCTGTGCGGTGGGAGGTGGTTGATCGCGGTTCAGTGGGAAAGCACCAGCCACCACTGATCTGTGCGGTGTGAGGTGCTGGATCGCAGTTCAGTGGGAAAGCACCAGCCACCACTGATCTGTGCAGTATGAGGTGCTGGATCGTGGTTCAGTGGGGAGTAGTCTGCCTGCCAGTGCAGGAGACACCAGTTCAGTTCCTGGCCCGAGAGGATCCCACACGCCGTGAGCCTGTGCGCCGTAACTCCCGAGCCTGTGCTCTCGAGCCCGGGAGCCCCAACAACGGAGCCCGCGCTGCAGCTGCGGAAGCCCACCCACCCGGGAGTCCACGCTCCCCAGCAAGACACGCCGCCGCAGTGAGGAGCCCACGCACCACCACCAGGGAAGCCCGGGTGCGGCAACCAAGACGCAGCACAGCCTTGGGCGGACGGATAAGACCGGGAAACACTCAGCAGGGCTCTTCTAACACGCAGACTAACCATATGTGTGAGTGAACTTCACCTCGATTTTTTTAAAGAGTATTTTACTTGCTGGAATGGCTGACGACTGACATGCCACGCTGACACTTGTGAATGAGGTGATGGCCACGTGTGTGCCAGGCATCGCCTATCCTCAGGCGCTCCACCGTGCATGAAGTGAGAGGGGGGCATGTGAGAGCAACATGTGTCCACTTGCAATTCACAACGAGCCGGGGGCGGGGGCCACACATACATGCACTCGCTTGAATTCACACAGAGCCTCTGAAAGGAGGTGAGAGCCAGGAGGGGAGCTGCTGGCACGAGATGTGTTTGTCATCGTGTAAGCCCTTAGGGACCGTGTGAATGTTAAACATTGCATGATGTAGCTTTTTCAATTAAAAAGAAAAACTAGTAAGCAAAGAAAATGAGTGAAATCACCAAATCCCAAACTTTAAGTGCTCTCACCCCGCTCCCTCCCGCAGAATCTCGAAGAACAATGTATCTGCTTCTGGATTTAGAGTACATATTTTGAATGCTCGTTTTGATTAAGCATATAAATTAGATGTTGATTTAGACAGATATACAGTTTTAATAACAATTTTAAATAAAGATCATTTTCAAAACATTATACAGCCATTACAAATGATGGTTATGAAGATGTAGCAACGTGAGAAAGGCGTATGGCTTGATAACCGCTGAACGGGTAACGAGAGTGTCTGCATCCTCGCTGCCTGAGCGCAGAGAGGCGTGGGCGCTCCGCTGGGGCAGGCCGTCATGGGAATCAGCACCAGAGCCAGGCAAGCCTGCCGCCCTGCCCAGACCCCTCTCACAGGACCACCTCTCAAAGCCAGATGCCGGCGAGCACCATTTAGACCCACATCACTCTGCCGACAAAGGTCCGTACAGTCAAAGCTATGGTTTGTCCTGTAGTCATGTACAGATGTGAGAGCTGGACCATAGAGAAGGCTGAGCGCAGAAGAACTGATGCTTTTGAACTGTGGTGTTGGAGAAGACACTTAAGAGTCCCTTGGACTGCAAGGAGATCCAACCAGTCCATCCTAAAGGAGATCAGTCCTGGGTGTTCATTCCAAGGACTAATGCTGAAGCTGAAGCTCCAATACTTTGACCACCTGATGCAAAGAGCCGACTCACAGGAAAAGACCCTGATGCTGGGAAAGAGCGAAGGCAGGAGGAGAAGGGGATGACAGAGGATGAGATGTTTGAATGGCATCACTGACTCGATGGACATGAGCAAATTCCAGGACAAAGAGAAGCCTGGTGTGCTGCAGTCCACAGAATGGCAAAGAGTCGGACACAACTTAGCAACTGAACAGCAACCACAGGTGGAGAAACTAACTCTTGAAGAAGTTTGGGGGAAAAAATGGCCCAGATCATTCTGCCAGTCAATGGGAAAGCATGGCCGTGACCTGATCTAACCCTGATGCCCATACGCCGCTGTCCCAAGAGGCGGGACCCAGGGGCAAGGTAACTGACCATCAACAGCTGCCGACTTTCCTATGTGGTTATTCCTACTTCTAGAACCTAAGACAACACACCCACTAAAACGCAGCTTTAAAAAGACATTCTGAACTAATTTTTCAGACTCTCTTATGCTAAGAAAAAGGGCATCTCATTTTTTAAGCACTTTACGCCAACCTGAACTTTTTCCCCTTTCAGACCAACTTGAGCACCGACTGAGCCTCACCTGAAAGCCTTCAGTCTGTGTTAGCGTCTCAGGAGCCGGCTCACAACCAGAACCAGAGGCTCGCCCGGCAGCGCTTCATCCCTCACGACAGACTCAGAAGAGACGGCTTTCTTCACTTCCCGACACCAAGTCCAGCGCTTCCGCGTTCCTGACACCTTCCTGTGTCCTGCCCCGTGCTGAGGCCGACCTGCGTGACCTCTCGTCTCCCACCCTGCACCTCTGCGCATCAGGAATCTCCCCGTCTCCCCAGTTGGGTCACGTGTGACTACCCGCAGCACGCCTCTAGGCGTGCCCATCCCGGGCCCGGCACAGTGACAGAGGTGGGCGGGGGGCCCAGGCCTCAGGCAGGCCCTCCTCCTCCCCCGAGTCTCAGTCTCTCACGTGCAAACGGGGTGCTCTACTGACTGCTTAGGGTCGGCACGGAACCCACGAGACAACCTGTGGGGAGAGAGGCCTTCCTCCCTGCAGAGGGCCGGGTGGCACCACGCGGTGACCAAGCAGGGCGACATCCCATCGAGCGGAGCGGCTGCCGCAGACCGCACGGGGACAGGGCCCTCAGAAAGGGCCCAGGGGCTCCCTGCTCCTGCTGCAGGGGACGTAGGAAGGCGCTGTCTGTGAACCTCAGCAGGTACAGAATCTGCCTCCAGGGCCTGGACCGTGGACCTCTCGGCCACCAGGACTGTGAGAAATGAATGTGGCAGCCACGCAGCCAGAGCGGCTCTGCCCCAGCAGCCCACGCCAACTGAGGCAACTGCGCTGCCGTATGCGGTTGGCAGCCGTGCCCGCCTCTCTGCTACCTCACGGACTGTAGCCCGCCAGGCTCCTCAATCCAGGGGATTCTCCAGGCAAGAATGCTGGAGTGGGTTTCCATTTCCTCCTCCAGGGGATCTTCCCAACCCAGGGACTGAACTCGAGTCTCCTGCACTGCAGGCAATTCTTTATCACTGAGCCACCTGGGAAGCCAAGACAAGAGTACTGTCACACCAATGAAGCCTCCCTACCTTTCTATGATGATCAGAGTGAAGGGGCCCGTGGGCCTGGGACAGGGCAGGTCAGAGTCCTCAACACGGGCGTGGAGGAGCACGCCCCACGGGCAGGTGACCACCGTTTCAGATGGCATCTGTGCACACGTGCACCCCATCAACTCATGGGCCTGCAGAGTGAAGCTTTCAAATGCACACGGGGTTGAGCCAAGCAGGTGAAAACAGCCCCTGGGCCCCGTCGAGTGAAAAGCAAAGCACCTCCTGCTCCGGAGCACAGAGCGGACGGGACTCCCTGCCCGGGCGGCTCCCGCTCCTCCTCGGCCCGTCTGGTCCCGTCAGCTGGGTCAGATTACAGTTTCCTGACCCACCACCGCTAGAGTCCTGCTGCTCATCGGCTTCCACCTGCTCTTCCGCCGCACAGGCCCCACCATGTCCAGCCTCTCCGCCCCACAGCCCCTACAACGCGATGCTGTGTTCCCTGCAGTGAAGAGATGCCAACTCCAGCCTGCGACAATCACAGCAGGCTTGGGGGTGAGAAAGTCAAAACGGCACCCAGCCACGCTCCTCCTCCACTTTCGCGCTGCTCACCGTTAACGGGCACAACTTCCCTTCCTGCCTGTGAGCACCAACCAGACAGACGGATGGACGGCACGAGAAGGGAAGCGAGAGAGGGAACGTGGCGCTCAGGGCCAGGGTCCCCCAGGAAGGAGGACGACCAACGACTCCAGGAAGAAGTGCAGAGAGAGATGGGCCTGTGTCTGCAAACACAGAGAAAGGGACTCAGGAGGGTGTGGACGGCCATTGTGCCCCTGCCTCTCTGAGCTCCTTCTCAGGGATCCCATGTATTTCCATGAACCTGACACAGAGCAAGCACTCAAATCCAGTGGTCACCACCACCTCACCATGACCACCATCACCATCACCACCACCGTCACTACCATCCTCATCGCCATCACCACCATTACATCATCACCACCATTACATCATCACCATTACATCATCACCATTACATCACCACCATTACATCATCACCACATTACATCATCACATTACATCATCACCATTACATCATCGCCACCATTACATCATCACCATTACATCATCACCACCATTACATCATCACCACATTACATCATCACCACATTACATCATCACCATTGCATCATCGCCACCATTGCATCATCGCCACCATTGCATCATCGCCACTATTGCATCATCGCCACCATTGCATCATCGCCACCATTGCATCATCACCAACCACCATTACATCATCACCACCGTGACCACCATCACCATCACCACCAAAGCCACCACGGCCACCCTCCCAGAGCCCTTGACTTGATTCTAAAGACGTCAAACAATCCCACTGCCGTGTTGCCCACATCCTTCCATGCCCAAGGTGAATTTCAATCACTCCCAATCTCTTTGCTTGTCCCTTCAGAAAATCTTCTTTATTCTAGCTTCATCTGCAAGTTTACAGGATGGGAACTTCCAGAGGGCACCAAATAGGATCTGTGGTCACAGAACCTGCCAGCCCCCGACTAGAACACACGGCCCGTGTGCCCAGGCCACTGCCAGCCCCCCACTAGAACACACGGCCCATGTGCCCAGGCCACTGCCAGCTGCCCAGTAGAACACACAGCCCATGTGCCCAGGACACTGCCAGCTGCCCAGTAGAACACACGGCCCGTGTGTCCAGGCCAGGACCAGGGAGAAGCAAGACATCCTATCTGCTCAGCAGCTGCCACAAGGGCAGCCCCAGGAGGAAGCTGGGCTCCAGCCTCACACAGCCAAGCCCGATCCACAACCACCCGCTCCAGGTCTGGCCGACCGAGGGCTGCCCACACCAGACCCAGGTGGCCGCCTGTCATCTCTCCCCACTCGGGCGACCATCCTCCCTGTGCTCAGGCGATGGGCAACAATTCAGCATACCACCAAAGCCCCCAGGAGGTCAAAGGACATAACCACATTCTTCTAAGTTAACACATCTTTATATCCTTTCTTAGCTTGATTTTGTGCTCAGCTCAGCTCTATGTATCAGTTCGAAGGAACGGTAGCCATTGTTATTCTTTTTTTATTAATGGGTTCCACGAATCTTAAATTATCTTAAAACAAAACTGTTACTTTCTTTGCAGTTTCCAGGACGAGACACCTAGCTATGTGTCAGTTTGTGGTCCCTTGGAGTCTGAGCTACATTTTGTGGGAGAAACAGGACATAAGAGGGTTCATTCTAAATGCCGTGTCTTTGACTTTGAAAATTCAAGGTCCATTTATTCCCTCCACACCCAAGACTGTGTATACAGTTGAAAGCAATTCAGCCATTGTCTGGTCTCCACTGTGTGATGGGGACACTGCTGGACACCAGCCACGGTTAAGAGCTGCAGTTTAAGAAAGACAGTCCCTGACCTCAAGGGACTGGAGAGCTGGGCAGGTGCAGACTCCCGCGTGCCTCAGAGGCAACACAGCTGGCTGTCCGCCCACACCCACCGCCTCCCTCTCCCCTGTGACCAGAGCCCCACTGCAAAGTGCCGCAGGCCGAGCCCGCGGGATCCCTACTTCTCCACGCCACAGCTGGGGGGGAACGTGACCCAGCTCTGATCACACTGCCTTCCAGAGAAGGGCCCAGACGCCCTGGCGCCTGCCCTCTGCCTCGAGCAGGACCACGACGCCACCTTGTGGCCAGAGCTCAGATCCCTGATGAAATGACGCCCACAGCTCCTCTCCAGACAGCCGGCCAGGAAACACAAGCCCCTCTCTGTCTAAGAGCTCTGAGTCTGCTTTTCTGATACCTTCAGCCAAAACAAGGGCTTCCCAGGTGGCTCAGTGGTAAAGAATCCACCTGCAGTGCAGGAGACCTGGGTTTGATCCCTGGGTCGGGAAGATCCCCTAGAGAAGGAAGTGGCAACCCACTCCAGTGGTCTTGCCTGGAGAATCCCATGGACAGAGGAGCCTGGGGCGGCTATAATCCATTGCAAGGAGTCAGACACGACTGAGCGACTTTCACATTTCACCCAAAACAAATCCTCAGCGATCCCCCACTCAGCTGGGGAACCAGCGAGGCTGTGAGCGCTGCAGAGGCGGCAGACAGCCCACGGGGACGCCACCAGGCCCTCCCGAGCCCGCGCCGTGTCCTGTCCCGTCACTGGACATGAGGACCCGTGACTCACAGCACGGCCCACAAGGAGCTCCCAGGCCAGGGGTGAGACGGGCAGCACCTGAGAGCACAGTCAGCTCACGGGCTGCAGGGCAGGGCACGGCCCCGCACGCTCTGCCCACTTCTCCGCTCTCATCCCTCGGACGGAAAACACCACCACAGTCTCAGGGTCTTTCAAACGGTTACTCCACGTCCTAATCGACACAGGAAATCGTTAAAGAAAGACAAACACGTAACAGATTGATTTTTCAAACGGCTCCTTTAAACATTTTTTAACATTTGCTTTTAAGGTTATACGTAGGAAATCTTCATCCATGAGGAAGTTGTCGGGAAGCTCTTTGAATGGATTCCTAATTACACCAAAGACTTGGTCCACCCAACACGTGAAATCAAACGCTTGGCTTCCACCAGGTCACACTCATTCCGGTTTACCTCAAGCTGAGGGACGCTGCATATGGCTCAGACACCACACCCAGAGTGCAAACACCACCCAAAAAATAAAGCTGCCGCTGGCGGCAACACATGAAACCAGAGTGTGTGTCCTCTGGTTCTCACGCTCCCGTCCTGAAGCCCAGGAGACCGGGTGAGCTTGGGGAGCCCCTTCTGCTGGGGACTCTGAGGGGCCGGCGAGAATCAATTACAGGAAAGGAAGCAGGGAAGGAAACACACTCACACATCCAGAGTGAACACGCGGTGGGTTTTATTATCTTTCCCACATCTCTCGATTTCAGCAACATCCCACGAACAATCATCACGGAAGCCCGACAATGAGAGTGGCATGCGGGGGGCACGCAGAGCCCTGTCCTCCAAGCGGGACTTGGGGCGCCAGTGGCACGGGGACGGCACAGGGCAGAGGCCGCGCGGGGGCAGGGGTCCCGGCCGGAGGACGGACGCTGCGGCATCTGAGCTGTCTGGACGTCTGCAATGATCACTTGCACAGTGATTGTTTTTACAGAAAGAGAAGAAAGCCAGAGCGGGAGGACTGCGCCCGCCCAAAGGAAGGGGAGCCACCTCCCCAGTGCTCAGCACCCCACACCCTCTGTGAGCTGGTGCACCGGTCGCCCCCGACCCCTGAAGAGAGCCAGAGGCTTCAGTCTAGGGGCTGGGGGCAGAGGGAGACGGGTGCTCCAAGGAAAAGCAGCCAGGATGAGAGGGACTGAAGGGTGGACGGGTGGACAGGGGAGGGCCGTGGATGGGGGAGGGGGTGCACGGGGGACGGGGGGACGGGGGAGGGCCGGGGCAGGAGCGCCTGATGACAGCTGATGGTTGAGCAGGGACCTGGAGGAAGGGTCAGGCGGGATTGCAGTCAGGCGGGCAGCAGAGCAGGGGCCCCGGGCCTGGACGTGCCGCTGTGTGCTGTGCCCCGGCCACCGCAGAACCATGCGGTTGGGAGGGGACAACGGGGGCAGGCGGCTGAGCCGTGCAGCGTCCCCAGGCCAAGGAGGGCACAACGGGGGCAGGCGGCTGAGCCGTGCAGCGTCCCCGGGCCAAGGGCTGTCTCTGAGCAAGATGGAGCCCAGGGTGGCTCTGACGGCCTCTGACCAGATCTCGTCTGCACAGGACGGCTGACGGCTGGGCGAACAGGCGGCAGACATGGGGGACGGGCCCGCAGGAGGCGGCGGCAGGGAGCAGGACATGGGGACAAGCTGAGCTGGGAGCCTGGGAAGAGCCGGGGGGGAGCGCAGACGAGAGAGGCATGGGCAGCGGGGACGGGCTCAGAGGAGGCGGCCGCTGCTCAGAGAAGGGGCGACGGGGCCAAGGGGACGGGCTCAGGGGAGGCGTCAGGGCCTCAGGGGGCAACTCAGGCGACGCTTCCAACCTAGAAGCTACCTTTAAAAACATGACCTTGTTCAAAAACACGCACTGCCCCCTTACGTACGTTCTTAGTGAGAGCTGCTTCATCAGTGTTACCCCTGACACCGGAAGCGACGCTGCCAGGGAGAACCAAATCCAGGGGAAATCCAGGAGAAACGGGGGAAGAAAGCGGTCACCTCACAGAGACGCCCCCCACCCCACCCCGTGCCATCGGGATCGGCCAGGCTGGGCTCTCCAACAGGAGAGGCTCGCAGACCTGCAGCCAGGAATCTGAGACGCGGTGACCAAAGCAAAGGCCCCACTGGACCCCGCCACGTCCCACCCAGGGTGCACCCAGCAGGTTTCGAATTCCGTGTAGCCAGCTGTGGGGCACGTCAGCTGAGCTGGAGGCCTGGCCCGTCCGGTCATGTGAAGGCTCAGGGCCCGTGCAGCCAGCATCTGTCTGACCCTCGTCCCTGTCTCTCCAGCTGTGTCACGGGGACTAGCCGATTCTCCCCCAGACGTCCTGGAGGGCATCCCCCTGTCCTGTGCCCTCTGCCAGTGCCCCCCGACACTCAGCGTCAGCTCCCGAGGGCAGGGACCCTGGGCTCTGTTTGCGGTTCACCCCAGCACCGACCACAGCAGATGCTCAGGAACGCTGGCTGAATGAAGAACTACGTGGCACCTGACGTCAGTCGCCCCGACTCACGAGGACCCTGCAGGGAGGTCAGATTCCCGGGGACGAGACAGGAGGCTGAGCCATGGATCCACACCGGTCACGCACGGGCTCCCAGGCTGCACGGCCTCGCCCTCCTGCCGTCACAGGCCCCGCAGTCAGGCTCTCCTCCAGCCCCAGGCCCTGAAGGGCCATCCAACTCAAGCCCTTGCTTCTGGAGTGAACAGCTCTGTGCCACCCACCTGCCCCCTGAAAAACCCCCTTCCTCCCCAGAGTCGGCTCCCACACGCTCTCCGCTTTAAAGCCCAGCCGCAGGGCTCACGTGGGTAAGAGGACCAGCCGGGTGACCCTGCAGCTGGCCTCCCTCCCCCTCATTACAGTCTGAACGTCCCAGGACAGGGCTGCGTGCCGCGGACAGACGACCTCAGGGCCCGGCTGCCACCGGGTGGTCACCCCACGGGCCTCAGAGGCACAGGTCCTGCCAGCGGCCAAGTCACACTCCCGTTCACAGACGTGCGTGACCACGGAGGCCTCCAAGGGTTGCTTCCCTGGGCTTCGAAAAAGGCAGCCTTTGCACGAGAAAAGACCGAGTTGATGCTGAGAGCAGAGTGAGCCATTAAGTTCTATTTGTTGCCCTCGTCCGCAAGCTCCGAACAGAGCCCCAGCAAACAGCCGTGCAGCCCGAGGCCAGAGGGACGCTGCGGGGGAGGCACTTCTGTGGGCGTCACCCAGGTCATCGCTTTGCTCCTCCGACGTTGGCAAGTATTTGCCACTTACGTCACATATGTGACGTTAAGATGATACTTTCCACTGTCTCCCGAACCTAACTGCCTTATGCTGTTGCTGCTACTGCTAAGTCGCTTCAGTCGTGTCCGACTCTGTGAGACTCCATAGATGGCCGCCTACAGGCTCCTCCGTCCCTGGGATTCTCCAGGCAAGAACACTGGAGTGGGTTGCCATTTCTTTCTCCAATGCGTGAAACTGAAAAGTGAAAGTGAAGTCACTCAGTCGTGTCCAATTCTTAGTGACCCCATGGACTGCAGCCCACCAGGCTCCTCTGTCCATGGGATTTTCCAAGCAAGAGTACTGGAGTGGGGTGCCACTGCCTTCTCCAAACTGCCTTATAAAAACGCAATTTACTGGCTGTGTTTTCTGCAGTCACCAAATACAAATCCTGTAATTGTTTCATTTTGAAAGCTTTGGTTTTCACCTTTTGGTGTTAGATTTCATACTTACATAGAATTCTGAGGAAAGGCAAGGAAAAAAATAGAATCCCACAACTGAACAGAAGAATCTCGTTTCTTTTAACCTTTCAGTTTATCCATACATACTCACTTGCCCACACATCTTGAAAGCTTCATTTTTAAGTACGATTTTAATTTCCCAAGCTACTCTGATGACAAAGTCCACAGAAGATTCTAACTGGGGGCTGGGATCCTGAAGAGCTGCAGTTCCCATCAGGCAATCTAGTTTTCACAAGTGATCCCCGTGCCGCCTAGGACTAGATCAGGGGGTGTCTGGTGAGAGGTGATCAGAGGGGGCTCCACTGAGCCCAGGACAAACCAGCACCCCAGCCTCCTGCCGTGATAACCGAGGTGGCAGACAATTCACCCACAGCCGGCTCAGAGCTCACCAGGGGGACGTGACACACGCCCCGAGGAGGGCCTCGCTCGTCCCAGAGCACGTCTCGAGGTCCAGAGGAGCACGCCAGCTCACGAGACAAGGGGGGCAGCACCCGCACGCCACGCAGGACCCTGGGGCAGGTCCTGGACTAGGAAGGAGGCGCCAGCGTGTGCCCGTCACGGAGACGAGCGTCGTCGAAACTGAGCGTGGTTGGTGCCCTAGACGACAGGGCTGCATGGATGTGAAACCCCGACTATGAGAATGAGGCCGCGGCGACGCCCGGAAGACGCCTTTGTCCTCAGGAGGGGTGAGGTCTCGAGGATCGAGGGCGCAGCTTCTCCAACTGATCAAGCGGTTCAGGAAAAGCACGAACACACGTGAGCACACGCGCGGAGAACGAACGGGCGCAAGGGAAACGACCGGAACGGCCGGGCAACGGGCACAGCGCCCGCACCCTCCCTGTGCGTCTCAAGTCACATCAGAACGAGAAGCCTGACACAGACGGTAAGCTGGGCCTCTCTGGACGACGACACCCGGAACCGCAGGAAGGGGGGAAGGCGAGCTGGAAAAGGAAAAAGGCTCTTCTTCCCGCTGCGCCCTCTGTGCTGTGAAACTGTAACGTGTGTGCCCAGAAAAGAAACCAAAGTGAGCGAAGAACAAAAACCCACCGTGAGAAGGGCAGGGGACGGGAGCGGCACCTTCGGGCCACGGGACGTTCCCAGAGCCGCTCCCCCAGCCCCAGGAACGAGGCTGCACAGCTCCAGCTTCCCAGGCCGGCCGGGCTGCCACCTCCATCCACGGGCCTCACGCGCCACCTGCTGGCCACGCAGGGCACTGCCCGCAGCGGCGCCCAGCCTTCAGCGCGACTGCTCTGTCCTCCCGGGAGCTCCAGCGTCCGGCAAAGTGCCCGGCGCCCGGTAGCACCCAGATGAGACACAGAAACAGAAGCATGGAACTTGTGCGCACAGCTCCAGCAGGACTTGACAGCAAGCACGGGCCGCAGGGCCAGCTGCCCCACGAGAAGCATGCCGGCACTGTCCTGGGCCCTGCAGCCCCACCCAAGCCTGGCCTTGACCCCCGCCCCCCGCCGGCCCACTCGACAGCCAGTCCCACCCCATGCCGACCCGCTGCCCCCGTCCGACGGTGCACAGTCGGTCACCCCCGGCAGGACTCAGTCACTGGCCCTGGCCAGCACCAAGAAGCCAGCAGAGCGCATTAAGAAAAAATATCGAAGAATGCCAATCACCTCCAATTAAAGATAAATTTTTAAAAAACACAACACTGTACAGCAATTATCTTCCAATTAAAAGTAAATTTTTAAAAAAAAATGCTCATCAAATTGCACGGGAAGCACATTAATAAACACATCTAGAGTCAACTTTCAGGACAGGCGGCTCTCCTCCTGGTGGCCTACCGGCCTGAAATACAACAGATCAACTTCTGACCCAGTAAATTACACGGGGAACAGGCACACCAAAGGGGAGCAGGCCGGGACTCTCAGATCCAGGCCTCCTGCAGAAGCGAGCACGGCCAGAAGCGGCAGAGCCCACGGGGGCTCATCACGGGGGCTTGGCCACAGGGACTCATCACAGGGACTGGGTCATGGGGTCTCACTCCCAGGACTCAGCAGGGGGACTCACCCATGGGGACTCATCACAGGGACTCAGCCACGGGGTCTCACTCCTGGGACTCACCCACGGGGACTCATCACGGGGACTCACCAGGGGGACTCATCACGGGGACTCAGTCACAAGGTCTCATCCCCAGGACTCAGCAGGGGGACTCACCCACGGGGACTCATCACGGGGACTCAGCCATGGGGTCTCACCCTGGGGACTCGCCCACGGGGGCTCACCAGGGGGACTCACCCCGGGGACTCACCCACAGGGACTCAACCCCAGAACTCACCCACGGGGACTCATCACGGGGACTCACCCACAGGAACTCACCACAGGGACTCGCCCACGGGGACTCACCACGGGGACTCACCGAGGTCTGTGTTGGGGCCCGCAAGCAGGTGCTTGAACTTGTCCAGCCGGGAGGCCTCTCTTTCACTTAAGGCCGAGGTGCTGAGGGCACTGGGCTCGGGTGCCCCGCCCAGTGCCACGGTGGCCGCGTGTGGGAGAGACTGGGACCTCTGCAGGGGGGCGGCGTCACTGGCGCTTCCTGCAGTGGGGTGGGGGGGGAGCAAAAGAGAGGTGAGGCCCCAGGGCTTGGCCCACGGCCAGGCGTCCACCGGGAGGCCTTGCGTCCGCCGCGCTGGGTCTGCCGCGGCACAGCAGTCCCGCCCAGCCCTCACAGAGCAGTGGTAAGCTGCCTGCTGGAGGCAGAAAATGAGCCGGCTCCCACGTAGAGCTCACTGTCCTCCTGGTCGCTCCTCAGGGAAACAGACGCGCCACGAGAGGCAAGACAGGGAGGAACAGAAAACCACCGCACACGTCGGGGTCGGTGGCCAGGGCTCCCCAGAGGGCCCACCCGGGCCACACGCCAGAGGATCGGTGGGTGCAGGGCCGGGGCAGGGTGCCTGCACGGGTCACCCAGGCCTGGGCACACAGGGAGGCCACCAGGGCCCACAGGAAGGGCCCCATGACTGTCTGAACATCCCAGGCCTCCCCAAGGAGGGAGGCCGGGATCAGCACCCGGAGAAAGCAAAGGAAGCCAGGTGCCCCGCAGGTGGGCTGAGGGACCACCAGAGCTCACCCAGCCGCTGAGGCGAGGTGAGACGGCGCCTGGCACCCAGGACCCAGCACGGGCAGAGGCAGGAGCGGGGGTCCCTCGAGCCACAGGACGAGGAGCCTGCAGGGAGCGGGGGACCCACAAGCACGAGGCCCTGAAAGGGCTGCAGGCCCGCAGACCTAAGTCCCCGTGAGCAATCTCATCTTCCAAAACGGAAATTCAGAGTAAGAACTAAACTCAGGAAATGGGGCAAGCGACACAGCACGGAGCAGACACGCTGACGGCCACGTCCAGCAGCAGCTGCCAGACTCGGCTCCCTCCCCGCGCAGAGCGGGCCCTTCACACCAAACACACCCCTGAGGGAGCCCTGGGGCCACCGGGGAGCAAGATGACGCTCGCCACCACTGGGCAGAAGCTTCCATGAGAGCCTGCGAGAGTGGGCGCAGCGGCGAGGCCGCCTCCTTGCCTCGGGCTGCCCTCGCCTGCGGGGCCCCCACACTGGCCTCCTCTCAGGGAGGGGGGCTGGAGTGGTTGGGGGGGCAGGGATGGGGGCACCAGAGGCCCCCCGCCAGGGGAATGCCCCCTCCCCCAGCACCTCGGGACTCTCCAGGAGAAGGTGTCGCGGAAAGAACAGGTCCACGTGGCATCGCGGATAAACGTGCTCAGTCTTATTTACCTCAACCGCAAAGACACTCCGTGTGACTTCACTCAGACATTAGGGTCACACGCACCCCTGAGCTGCGCTCTGAGGCGGATCTGGGAGGTCAGGCGAGAGCGACAGCCCCTGAGGAACAGCGAGACCTCCAGCCAGGCCCCCATCACTGAGAGCAGAAAACCCACCACCGCCCCGCCTCCAGGGTCCCCAAGGGTGCGAGTCCACTGCCACCTCTGGTGTCCACTCAAGACCCACTCACAGCTGGGCCACAGTCCAGCTGCAGGGACAGCCCTCGCCTGGCTGATGCCCACCAAGCCTGTCCCGGCCAGTGACATGCTTTGCCACTAACCCAGCAATGCCCCGAGTCAGGCAGAGCGCCTCCGACTTCAGGTACAAAGGCAAGAGACATTCATGAAGAGAGTCAGGGCAGCAGAAGGTGAAGCGCTGGCCCGGAAGCCCACTGATGAGCCCACCGTCCGCCTCCGCCAAGGCAGGAGGCGGCCACCTCCCCAGGGCTGGAGGCCCGAGCCGCTGGCAGCAGGGAGGCCCTGCAGGCGCCGTGCAGGGTGACATGCCCACAGCAGCCCTGCCAGGCTCCCAACAGACGCTGGAGAAGCCGAGCTTGTGCTCCTCTGTGCCCCCACAGAGGACCGTCCAGGGCATGCAGAATTCCAAACCACCGCTCACAGGAGCAATGAAGTCAAACGGACCTCGTGGGCCTCACAAAAGCAGAGGAGGCCCCACCGGCCCAGCAGGACGGGGTGGCTGCCGCGCCACGTGGGCAGCAGGTCCTGAGGGCGGTTTGGGTTACATCAGCGGCGTCTACGCAACTGCGCAGGACGCCCAGGAGCAGCCAAGGGGGTGGGGGCGTGGTCCCTGCCTCCGTGGCCCTTGCCACTGGGGCTCCAAGAGTTGCAGCCTCGGCAGAGCCCACTGCAGGAGGAACCCGGGGCCTGGGAGTGTGTGCCCTGCCCAAGAGCACGGGACGCAGTCAGAGTGCCCGTTACGAGCCACAGGAATCCTGCATAACCTGGAAAGGCTCAAACTGGGTGCCCTTCCATTTTTAGGCTCAAATACTTCAAAGTTCACTTTGTGTGAAATAAAAATAGTTTAGATTCTAATTTGAAAACTGATTGAATGAAATAACTCATGCTATTCCACAAAGAACACGGTAACGCTTCCTAGATTAATTCCCAGAATGTGTTTCTGAAACCTAGAGCTGAGTATGAAACCTAATTTGGCCCCAGCCAGCGGGCTGCCTCAGGCTGTGCTGATGACCTCATTTTCTTCTCTGTAAACAAAGGGCGAGCCCCCGAACCCCCAGAGACCTCGGCGGGAGGGACCCCCACACCCAACCCCTTACCTCCCTGACACTGCGGCCCGAGGCCACTCTGACCGCTGGATTCAGCATCTCAGCCTACTTCCCACCCTGCTCTGGGGCCGCCCCGACCTGTTCTGACCCCGGTACCCACCACCTTCTGGCACCCGGGCCTCCCCACACGTCACGTGGAGGCTGCTGTCCATCCCCTGACCAGAACGGACGCTCCACGCAACAAGGGCTCCGTAGGGCAGCCCACGCCCTGAGAACGCGGCCTGACCTGTCACAGGTTAAACAGTGGTGCTGTCTGATGTCTCAGCCCCTCCAGCACAAAGAGAGTGCAAGTGATGGAGAGCGCCAGGCACGTGGATAGGAGACACGGCAAGAGCTAATCTTGCAGAGTTTAGAATCAGAACCTGGCGATTCCAGAGAGCAGACACTCGCCCTGCAGATGCTGAGTCCACGTGTTGGGGACCGGGAGGGATCATCGGAAGTGGCCAGGGGCAGATCCAGCCCTGAACACAAGGCGGGCCAAGCCCCTGGGCTGGAAAGGCCCCCTGGAGCAGCCAGGGCATCCTGGGGAGGGCAGGGTCCCCTCAGCAGCCCACAGAAGCTCCCGCCCGGCCACACCGTCTGGAGGGAGATGCACTCAGCCAGGAGGACGAGAGGAAGCGCAGCTGCCTCTGCTGACCAGGAGGCCCGCGGCTGCTGGATCTCCGAGCCCCCGAGGGCTGGGACTCTTTACCCCGCCACCCTCCGCCCTGGGGAGAGGGCTCCAGGCCTCTTTTTGGAAACCCGCCCGGCTCTCCCCACCGCCCCCACCTTCGGGACAGGATGCGTGGCTCTCGCTGACGGACTTCACCAGCCGGAGGTCGCCGCCGGGGGCCGCGGAGGGGTCCACCAAGGGCTCTGCCGAGGGCTCCGGGGCCCCGGGTGGCCGGGGGCGCCCCTGCCGCTGGCTGTGGTTGCGCAGCACGCGGTGGGCCGTCTCCATGACGACCGCAGTGTTGAGGCTCTCGGCCGCCATGGCCAGGAGCTCGTCATCGTCCTCGCCGGCGTCCCAGGCGTCGCTGGTGTTGCTCTCAAACTCCTGGAAGGTGCTGACTCGCTTGGCCTTGACCGGCGTGGTTGGCACCTTGGGCGTGGCCTTGAGCAAGCTGCAAAGCAAAAGTGGTCTGTACTCGCACTCTGGGGGCTGAGCGTGGTCACCCTGGGACAGGTGAGAGAGCAGCCCCTGGGACAGTCATGCTGCATCTGTGCCCCAGAGACCGACGCCTGAGGACACGCAGCAATGCCCCAGGCCCACAGATCTGTCGCCCCAACACCTTCGCAGATGTCCAGCAGCAGCAGCTGGGGCTGCAAGCGGGGGAGACTGTTCACAGGACACGGGCCCTCGGCAGGTGGGTCTGGATGGATACGGGACAATTCCGAGGATCCCGCACAGCGAGGCAGCACACCACACAGGCTCCCCCGAGCGCCGGGAGCTTCCTTACACACTCGGTCCTTACACGCTCGGTCCTTCAGGGCCACCCCTGCCCCGCACACGCCTCTAGACAAGGAGCCCAGATACAGGCTGAGCAAGCCGCAGGCAGCGGGCAGAGAACACAGGATGGCACTCAACCCGCATCAGCTACCGGAAGTGAAAAAAATTTCTCTTGTGGGCTCTCTGCTTTTCTGACGGGGTCCTCCCTCAGGTGGTTCAGATAGTAAAGAATCTGCCTGCAGTGCAGGAGACCCGGGTTCAACTCCTGGGTCGGGAAGATCCCCTGTGGGAGGAAACGGCCACCCACTCCAGTGTTCTCGCCTGGAGAGGTCCATGGAGAGGAGCCTGGTGGGCTGCAGTCCACGGGGCACAGAGGCGGACACGGCCGAGCAACCCACACACTACCGTCAGCACAAAAGGCTGTGACGCTGGTGAGGACGTCCAGCTTCCCGCTTGGCTGTTGCTGCCCCCAGTGCTCTAAGCAGCTGTGGCCAGACCCCAGTTCACAAAGGTGTGCCAGGCCCCGCCCCAGCCCCGGGGGCCCTGCAAAGGCTGCCCTCCTCTGCCCTCCTGTGCATGGAGCCGCCTCCCTCAGAGGCTGGGCAGTGAAAGGCAGGAGCGCCTCCCGTAAAGCAATCGCTGGATTCGTGCTGGCTGAATGAAGGGCACTCTCCTCCCCATCGGGAACGCCAGGGACCTGGGGGGTCACCACACCCCCCAGGCCCAGCCTGGGAACAGCCTCACGCAACCCGAGGTCACTTACGTGCCGTGGACCAGGGGGTCGAAGGGCGGGTGCTGAGCGCCATACACGTGCTGGATGCTGTTCAGAAAGGAAGGAGAATAAGTTAGCTTCTCCCCGGAGTTCACAAGGGCCCCATGGACTCAGGAAGCAGGCCAGCTCCTCGAACCGGCGCCAGAGGGAACAACCCCGGCCACCACAGGGTCCCCAGGGCCCGTCAGGAAGGCTGAATGACACCAGACAAGGCCACCCCCACACACAAGCGGGGCATTCAGCCTCCCGGCGAACGGGCCTCAGTGAGGCACCCACGGCCCCAAGGGCGTCACCACAGGGCCTGGGGCATTGGTCAGCCTCTGCTCCTGGCCTAAAAGACTGACCCAGACACACCCCTTGGGAAGCTCTCACAGGGGCACCACTCTGCCCAGAGACGGAATACAGAATTACAAACACAATTTTGTTAAGACTGCATGGTTTCATTACAAAGTCGGTACTCATCAGAGTAGATCTGGAAAAAAAAGCGGGGACAGAAGAACTCACAGGGCACACTGGCCAGCTGAGCGACCCGACCGACGCACACTGCTTCCTCCCACCAACGCCCGGCCAGGGGACCTGAGGCAGGCCGGTAGCAGAGACGGAGGAGAGAGGCTTGGCAGGTTATGACCCTGACCCTCAGCTCTCCCCCTCTTCTTGTTCAGAACACACACATGAGACCAGGAGGGGCCCCGCCATCCTGCCACATGAGAAGCAACCACAAGAAATAAAGCCCCTCGTGATGGATGGGGGGGCGGGGGGGCAGCTTACAATGAAGACGGGAAGACAGCGGGACTCCCGCAGGTTGGAGCTGTTAGCTCTCAACCTTGGACCACTCCCTAGACGTCCATGGCATGAAATAAACAAGCCCCTGTTTGCTGAAGCCACGGGCAGAGTCCTAACTGCTGTGGTCCTCGTGGAACAGACAGCCTCTGTAACCCCGATGCAGAGCCTTGAGGAGTGCCTGTGCACTCAGTCGCTCAGTCGTCTCTGACACTTTGTGACCCCATGGACTGCAGCCCGCCAAGCTCCTCTGTCCGTGGGATTTTCCGAGCACGAATACTGCAGTGGGCTGCCATCTCCTCCTCCATGCAGGGCGCATGTATGTAAAGATAAATACAGACACGGAGGAGCTTAGTACATAGATGAAGTCTTCTTAGCCTTTTAAAACGAAATCCTACCTTGCTTACTCAGTAATATATCAATATCACAACTACGTCCCCATATTACTGTCCATCAATCTACTTAAATACATGTACTTTATATCATGTGATACACATGAAAGATACATACAGCATATTTACACTTTAAAACCCAACACGGCAGGCGCAAGCGGTCTCCCCAGACATTTCTCTGCAATTCCCATAAATCTGTAATTATTTCCAAGCTTCCTAAGTCTTCAAAAGTCATAACAACATGAGCACCGTCTCCCTGGACAACCTCACCTCTAATTTCACGCCGCCCCACCATTCTGGTTACACGGTAATTTGTTTTCCGTGTTGATTGTGAGCTCTTTGTTTAAAACTCTGTGTGGTTATAAAAACAGCAATAAACTTCTCTGGGGACAATACTGTCACACAAATATAACCTCGTGAAGATAAAGTCCTAGAGAAGGAAGGCCTGGGACACAAAGGATACACGTGTATCAACGGCATAAACGGCTGACCCTTGAACCACGTGCAGGGTGGGGTGTGGAACTCCGCATGGCAGACAGCCTGAGTGTGACTTCCAGTCAGCCCTCCGGACCCGCGACTCCTCTTGATCTGGGGTTCTGCATGCCCGGCTTCAGGCCACCTGGATGGTGTTGGGCTGTAGCATCTACTACTGAAAAACACCCGTCTGCCAGTGGACCCACGCGGTTCAAACCCACGTTATCCAAGGGTCCGCTGCAGAGATCACTGCTGTTTGATGGGAAGAAAGGCGTGTAGACGCTGATCGTGTACCTTCTCGATTATTAGGGAGGCTGAGCCATCTTGAAACATCCTTTGTCCATCTGCGCTTTCATAAACCGCCCGTTTGAACTCTGCCCACTTCTAAGAGGTGTCCACCCTGATCTCACTGATTTGTAAACACCTCTTTGTAAACAGGACTCCTCTGTCATTGAGGCAGTGAGGTGGGCAGAATAACGGTCCCAAAAGCGTCGCCTCCCAGCCCCAGCACATGTGAACCTACTACCTCACACTGTAACGGGGAAGAGCCTCGTGTTTCATCAGAATTAATCACCAAAGGGATGTTGCCCATAAGCTTTAATTACACATAACAGCCCATCTCTGGGAACCTTTGTTTCACTCACAGAAACCGTTTCACCAGGCCCACCCGTGAACGACTGCGGGCGGCGGAAATTCACACATCCCCTCAGGAGGCCGATTGGGAACCAGGAAGTGCGTGACCTTACGCCCTCCCCGTTGAGTATAAAAGGGGCCTGAGGCCTAATTCAGGCAAGGCTGCGGGTGGTGCGTACACTCGCGTTCTTCTTAGTTTGCTGGATTTCCGAATAAAGTCATTCCTGCCCCAACAACTCGTCTCTGGATTCCTGGCCTGAGTGAGGCACGCAGGACGAACTTGGTCTAACAAACTGGGGGACTCATCGAGGAGCCTCGCTTGCTCGTGTCCAGCCAGCCCAGCCAGGGAACTTTCGGGTAAGGAGGGCCCTGGCAGCTGCCTGGACCACTTGTCCTGAGGATCCGCATCCTCCCCACAAAGTTCCCTGAAACAGCACCAGCCGCCCCAGCGCTCAGCAGCGGGAGCAAGGACTCAAAGCTGGGGAGCCACATGGACTCCATATACCAGGGTGAGTCACTCCGGTGTGTACACCCGGGAGCTGCTTCCTCTCCGTTTGAGCTTGTTTTTCTAGAGTAAGCCAGTTTGTTTCGTAGCTGTATTTGAGTGGGGCACCCTGCTGGAGAGAGGAAAGAGGTGCTGGACTTGCACCACATTTGTGAGCCGGCGGGCTGGTTTCTCGGATGCTGGCCCCTGGGCAAGCCGTTTGTGCTTTGATTCTCTTGAAAAAGAGGAAGTGTTACAACTGTCCCTGGAGAAAGCCCTCTGGGGTGCATTTTGGACCAGGATCTGAGCACAGCTCTGAAGCCACGGGTGGCCGTGGCACCTGTGCGGATCTCCGCTGGGGGTCCAGGCAGGGTTACCTCGGGGCCCTGTGCGCTTACTGCGACCTTCGCTGCGTTAATTACGTCACCTAATGGGCTCCTGTGTTGCTGGGATACGCAAAACTCAAGACCAAACGAGGGTTTATTTAGCATTCTGCTTGTTCTGTGGTTCTTTTGGTTTCATCTTATTCGGTACTGTTTGTCCATTTACAGCCAAATCAGTTTTGTGATACTTAACTTTTATTGATATCAAAGGGGGAAAAGGAAGAAAACTGGTCTGTTTTTGTCCAAGAGAGAGACATTCTGAGAAGAGGGAGGTCTGGTTCCTAAGATCACCAAAAGCTAGAAATAGAAGTGTCTTTTCCATAAATACTAGTGAAAGGGCTCACCTTGTAGACTCCTGACCCTGATTTGTCCCATCTGCCAGAAGCTCAATTGGAATCCAGTCTTTTGTAACAGATGAGTTTCACACCGCTGTACCTGAATCATAGCTGACATTTTTATGAGGTTCCAGCGTTTGCAAGTTTGTACATGAGTTACAGAGGTGTGGCACCAACCAGGTTAATTTGTAAAAGAACTGTTAATTGGCTTAGAGGAAATTTAAGTGCTTACATGAATACTCAAATATAAAAAAGTGGCCAGAATGAGTTTCAGGTTCACATGATCTAGGAAATACTCAGTATTGAATCAGTATCTGGTGTGAAAGTTTTGCTTAAGCTTGCTGGTTTGATACAGATGTCTTTATAGAGTCATCAACACGAAGTATAATTATACCTAGATTTATTAGACAATAATACCTTATTCCTGTTACAAAGACTGTTCTTTTTCTTGACGACAATGTGACAAAGCTGTTAAGTCAATAGAGGTAAATAAAGCCAAGGCCTTTGCAGTAAACCCTATGGGAATGATGTTTTGGGAATGTCTAACTAGATAATCCAGACTTTCACAACTTAGAAGGTAAGACTGAACTTAAAATCTTAAAGATTCAGTTCAGTCACTCAGTCGTGTCCAACTCTTTGCGACCCCATGAACCACAGCACACCAGGCCTCCCTGTCCATCACCAACTCACGGAGTTTACCCAAGCTCATGTCCATCGAGTCAGTGATGCCATCCAGCCATCTCATCCTCTGTTGTCCCCTTCTCCTCCTGCCCTCAATCTTTCCCAGCATAGGGGTCTTTTCAAATGAGTCAGCTCTTCATACCAGGTGGCCAAAGTACTGGAGTTTCAGCTTCAACATCAGACCTACCAATGAACACCCAGGACTAATCTCCTTTAGGATGGACTGGTTGGATCTCCTTGCAGTCCAAGGGACTCTCCAGAGTCTTCTCCAACACCACAGTTCAAAAGCATTAAAATCTTAATGGTAAAGTGGTACAAAGCCTGAATTTTTGGTTCTCTAAGAGGACACTGTTTTCTTAAAACACTGAACTGCTTTTGGTAACTGTTTCTTTAAGTGATTCTGTATTTGCATTGATCTTTTATCACGGGTTAAAATTTTTTGATATTTTTTACAAACTTCCCAAAGATCATGTTCTAAGTAGGGTTCATCTGACCTCTAGCTAACGTTTGGGTTTGCCAGAGGGTCCCTGGAACACCTCAAATATTAGTTGTTTTCTCTCCATCTCAGAGGAACGTTAAACTATTTGGGCCCACTGGGTGTGTTTGAATTGCACGGGAGGCACTGTCAAATGAGTGGTGATCAAGCATCCTTAGAATGCATCGTATGGGTAAACGTTTTCTTAGAATGTATCATATGGGTAAACATTATTTAAATAGACACTCTAGAAATTACATGGAACTCCTAACACCTGCTCTATCCTGGTAAGTCACATCCGTCATCAGCTGCGTAAGTTTCTTGGTTGTCTGTCGCAGGACTAATCAAGCTTCCGCTCACTGCTGTCTGTGGTTTCACAGTGGCTTCCGAATGAGTGTGTGTTGCTCTGTGAAGAAGCAGGGAAGGATGATGACCCCTGAGTGTGAGCCATGTGTGCCACTGCACCCGGGAAAATAGAAGGAAGGCAATGAGTGAGGGTCTGGTGCTTCAAACCGCAACCGCTCTGGCTGAGCAGACACCCCAGCCGCTCTGGCTGTCACGCCAACATACCTGCCCTTTCCATCCCTTCCGTCTCTACCCAGCCCCAGTTCCTGACGCTGGGGCCCAGGACTCCAGGCCCCCATGAGGACCAGTTAGAAAATCCTGTTAGTTTCTAGGGAGCAGGGACTTGGTGGAGTATCGCTGTCTAAGAGCCGACAGGGTGTCTAATGTGAGCCAGGAGTCACTCCCGGGGCAGGGCGGTTCCCCTTACATCATTACCTCGTAGGGGCTTAAATGTAAACCACCAGCCGGTTGGCTTTCCCAGACTTCTTTAATTGGGAAGATCACAGCCCTTCTTATGAGGAGGGTCCGCTACACCTGAAGGCCCTGAACCAAACTGGGGGCCAGCGAGGGAAGGGGCCCTTACTAGACCCCTACGTATCAGTGCCTCTCAGCAGGGCCTTGGAAAGGGGAACCAAAGCAAAAGAGTTTGAACAATACTCAAGAACTTTAGCCAAACAAATGAAGAGCTCACTGAACTTTTTCAAAGAATTTATTGGGCCTACAGACATCATACTACAGCAGATCCCAAGGCCCTGGAAATACATGAATGGTCAATTTGACCTTCTGGGGCAAACTGCCTCGGATACCAGGAGGAAGTTGCAAAAATCAGACAGGACATTTGGAATGAACCCTTCTCGACTGGTAGACGTTGCTTTTATAAAGTATTCAACAGGGAACAACAAAGGAGAAATACAAAACAAAAAGCCACTTTCTGGCAGTGACGCTAGATTTTTGGAAGGCGGTAACTCTAAAGAGAAGCAAGTCCCACTGGAACAGTGCGCCCACTCTGAGGAGGAGCAACACTGGAGAACAGATTGCCCTCTGCTGAAACAGAAGGAGAACAATTAAAGATGAGAGCCTCTCACACGGTGTGAACAGAGAGACGCGCGCGGAAGAGGCCCAGGGGCTCCCTTGGCCTTGAGGCTCCTCACACCCACGGGAGCCCGGAGACACGGACATGGGGAGTGAGCTGATTAACTCCTGACAGATTTCACCCTGGAGTTTTCACTGGAACAGCTTGACATCAGAGTCCCACCAGAACACTCTTTAAGCCTACAGATGGAGCTCGTGAAAATCCCAGAAAAGCAGACAGAGCTCTTTCCCCCAGGGTCTTAAACATAACCCAAAGACCACTGTCAGACCGCCCCAGATGGGGACTCAACACAGAGGAACCTGCCCACCAAGGACTGAAAAAGAGACTTGACTCACGTGCCTCACACTGTAAAATCGCAGATAACCTGCTGGTGTTTGTGGACAGCTGCAGGATGGGTGGAAGTATATCCCACCTGGAGGCAGTCTGTGGTGGTTAAAGCCTTCCCTGGGGAAATCATCCCCTGATTCGCATCAAGGCGCTAAAACAACTCACATCCTGGAGTCCACAGTCAACAGGAAAAACCAAGAAAACCAATCATACCTCGAAGAGGAACGCCGCTAAAATTTCGAGAGACATTTAGCTTGGGATAAGCCCTTGCCAACTGCCCTGTTACAGGTCAGGGGCTCCCAGAAGCAGGCTTAAATGAAGCCCCTGTAGAATGCTGTACGGTAAGCCATTCCAACCGTCCGCAGAGACAAGAGAATCCAGGTGCTAGAAGGCCTGGTGGCTGCAAAGCACATTAAAAGGCTGGGCTCGACACTAGTCACGGAGCTGCCTGCAACAGGCCTGCCCGTCCATGAAGCAGACGGTAATTCCACTGTAGCTGGAGAAGCGGCGACCAACCTGTGTAACTGTGTCCAAACAAACAGCACAGGAATTTAGGGTATGCAGCAGGAACTGGAAGCAAAACTTCAAGTTTAACTACAGATTAGACAAAGTGCCAAGAGGTTTCACTGGTTCAAACAGTCGCAGATTAAAGGACTGACTAGAGACCTAAGGCGGACTCGTCGCCTCGGTTCAGCAGAATGGCCTTTGCTCCTCTACCCACAGGAGTGTGGGAGGGACGCTGACAGTCGGGCGGTAACAGGAGAGACTCTGTTCTCTCACAAGTTTATCACCAAAGGGCCGTTGCCGAGAAGCTTGACTTACAAATAACGGCCCATCTCTGGGGACCCTGCCTCCCAGGAACCCTCCTGACCAAGCCCACTTGTGAATGGCTGCTGGAGGAAGAAATTCACATACCCCGGATGAGGCTGATGGGAACCAGGAAGTGTCTGACTTTGCTCCCTCCTCTTTTCGTATAAAAGGAGAATTCTAGCTCAGACACGATGGTCCTTTGGAGCAGGAACCCACCATCTTCTCAGTTTGTTGGCTTTCCGATTCGAGTCGCTGTTCCTTGTCCCAGCAACCCGTCTGGATTACTGGCCTGTCGAGCAGCGAGCAGTATGAGCTTAGACTCGAGGACGACATGGCAGAGGGGGCCCTGCAGATGCAGCCAGGGGCACACGCCTGGGAGTGCAATCTGCATCATCCAGGTGGGTTCGATCTCATCAAGGTCCTCAAGAAGAAAACCTCCCCACCTGCGGTCAGGGGGCCATGATTGAGGAGGAACGCTGGGAGTGAGGCTGCGTGGCTGGCTGTGAATGAGCACAAAGGGGGCTGAAGTCACGGAGTGCAGGCAGCCTTGAAAAACTGAAGAGGTAAGGAGACAGCTTCTCCCCTAAAGGCTCCAGAAAGCCCCACCAACACCTTGGTGTTAACCCAGGGAGGCCTAATGCAGACTTGACCTCCAGAACTATAAGGTAATAAATATGTGTTGTGATGAGCCAAGAGGCTTGTGGTAATTTGCTTCTGCAGCAATAGGAAACTCACATTGGTAGCGAATCTATTTTCCTGACATGTGGGAGCCTTAAAGGTTAAGTCATCACACTTCTGGGCTTGCCTGGCAGCTCCGTGGTCAAGAATCCGCCTGTCCATGCAGGAGAATGTGGGTTTGATCCCTGGTCTGGGAGGATCCCCTGGAGACGGAAATGGCAGCCCACTCCAGTACTCTTGTCCAGGAAAATCCCGTGGACAGAGAAGCCTGGTGGGGTAAAGTCTGTGGGGTCGCAAAGAGTCAGACACGACCGCACAACTAAACAGTAGCGGCAACATCACACTTATCCTTACGGAGGGCTCTGCTCCGAGGACGATACTTGGAAAAGCCCACCCCACTGCCCCCGTCCATTCAGGCTGCTGTAACAAATACCACGCACTGAGCAGCTTATGAACAACAAGATCTGATGGCTATGCAGGCTGGGAAGCCCAGGATGGAGGCGCCTGCAGATCTGGTGTCCGGGGAGAGCTCCCTTCTCGGTCTGCAGACCCTGCCTCCCTCTCCTGGCAGAAGGGGACAGCCCTGTGCGTGCCACACACCTACCAGTGCTGGCGGGGTCCCAGCTGACGGCCCGCACCAACTGCTGGACGCCCGAGGGACTCAGGCCCCCACCTTCGAGACGTCCCAGGGACACCCCTGAGCCTTCTCTTTTTTTTTTTTTTTTTTTTTTGCCAAAAACAGTCTCAGCCTGCCCAGGCCAAGCACCACCCATCTGTCGTGGTCCCGTCTGAAATTTCCATGGCTGTCTCTCTGACCTTGGCAGAAAAGTTTCCATTTTTCAGAATCCAAAGATCTGGGTTCATGACCCAACACAAGCTGATAAGAGTGCTAACCAAGTAACTGCTCAGAGCTTCTGCTTCCTCATCCAGGAAATGGGAATAAGAATGTGTACACAGGAGATACCCTCGTTAACGGCACTGTGAACACTGCACAGTGACCGACGGATAGTGTTTACCAACATCAGCAACCAATCTTTCCACGGACGCCGGCACTCCTCCATGGCGCCCCACGGCGCTCACACAGCTCATCGCCAGCAGCCAGTTCTGCCTGCAGCCCACGCCCTGCAGGTCCTGTCCCCGGAGGTCCGAGCGCCGTCCCGTACTGCAGGCCCCGCCCCTCCTGGACATCAGGAGACCCACTAACTCTTCACGGGAAAACACCTGTGATCACTGAGCAGAAACGCTCCAACAAAGTCCAAGTTCAGACTAAAAGCGACCTCATCTTCTCTTATTAAAATTACGTTTGTTTGGTCTTGCATTGTGAAAGAGAAAAACAGGCTTCAACAAAAGCCCTTTTTAAAGAGTAAGTGGCAACTAACACACCCACCTCATTTCAGATAACGAAATCTTTCTTTAACAGACACATTAACCCATAAACTTTTTAATAGATTACACTGCTTTAAAACACTGAAGTAGTCCACTGAACCCTAGTGATTCCTTATAAAGTGCAGGTCAACGTGACCTAGTTCCACTGCCAGCTACATGCTGGAGACAGCATCTCACAAGCACGCAAGGGAGACGGGATCGGCAATGACTGACGCCAGAGAGGAAAAGTGAGGAAAAATCTAGATGCCCGTTATCAACTGAATACATTTAAAAAACTAAAATATACGCATAGAATACCAGCCACAGCAAACGTGAAGGAACTACAGCCACACGAATCAAGATGGGGAAATCTCGTTAACGTGACAGTGAAGAGATGAATACACACACAAAATGCTAGTCACTACTGCTAAGTCACTTCAGTCGTGTCCGACTCTGTGTGCCCCGTAGACGTCAGCCCGCCAGGCTCCCCATCCCTAGGATTCTCCAGGCAAGAACATTGGAGTGGGTTGCCATTTCCTTCTCCAATGCATGAAAGTGAAAAAGTCAAAGTGAAGTCGCTCAGTCGTGTCCAACTCTTAGTGACCCCATGGACTGCAGCCTACCAGGCTCCTCCATCCATGGGATTTTCCAGGCAAGAGTACTGGAGTGGGGTAAGTCGTGTCCAACTTTTTTGAGGCCCCATGGACTGTAGCCTGCCAGGCTCCTCTGTTCATGGACTTCTCCAGGCAAGCAGACACTGCAGTGGGTAGTCATTCCCTTCTCCAGGGGATCTTCCCGACCCAGGATCGAACTGGGTCTCCTGCACTGCAGGCGGGTCCTTTACCGTCAGAGCCCCCAGGGAAGCTCCTGGTGGGAACAGACCCCACACACCCCAACTAAAAGTTTGCATATAGCAACAAAGATCCCTCAGGCGGCACCGAAGATCCTGCAGGCCACAACTTAAGGCCCAGGGCAGGCAAATAAAAAATCTTTTTAAGTGAAACTTGAAAAGGACTAACTTGTTATCAGCGGGCAACCGTGAGGACCAGGAGCGGTGTTTTCCGGGCCCCATTTGTCAACATCCTGAGGACCACAAACATCCTGAGCACCCAAGAAGGACTCAGAGGGAAGGAGAAATGAAGGAGAACTGACGGAGGTCCCAAGTGCCCAGCCTGTGATGTAACAGAGGCTCCTGGCTGGCCGAGAGGGCAGGGTCTAGACAGAGGACAGCACGGGGTGGGCCAGGGAAAGCTGGCACAGAGATGCCCGCCATTCGCCCTGAAAAGGACCCCAACCAGAAGTGCCTCCCACGAGAGCCCCACGGTCCCGTAAAGGTCACCTCTTCTGCGTGAGGCACAGGAGGTATCGCTAAAGCGCCCCCACTAGTGAGGGGCAGACAGACGACAGAGAATGGGAAGAGCTGAGGTTTAAAGCAAGAACCCGAAGGGGCGCTCCCGGGCGGACAGGGACCCGGGGGAGGACAGGCTGGAGACCTGGGCTAACGCCAAATGTCCGAAAGAAAGAGACAGACCCCGGGGCCAAGCCCCGACTCCCCAGGGTCTGTCCCGGCTGCCTTTACAGCTTGGGTCTGCCGCTAAGTTGCTTCAGTCGTGTCCAACTCTGAGCGACCCCATAGACGGCCGCCCACCAGGCTCCCCGTCCCTGGGATTCTCCAGGCAAGAACACTGGAGTGGGTTGCCATTTCCTTCTCCAATGCATGAAAGTGAAAAGTGAAAGTGAAGTCACTCAGTCGTGCCCGACTCTTAGCAACCCCACGGACTGCAGCCCACCAGGCTCCTCCATCCATGGGACTCCATCCATGGGATTTTCCAGGCAAAAAAACACTGGAGTGGGGTGCCATTGCCTTCTCCACAGCTTGGGTCAGGAAAGCTTTTTTAAAAAACTCAGTCAGGGACTTTCCTGGTGGCTCAGTGGTTGGGAATCCGCCTGCCAATGCAGGGGATACCGGTTCACTCCCTGGTCCAGGAAGACCCCATGTGAAAGGAGCGACAAAGCCCAAGCACCACAACCACCGATGTGAGTGCATCCCAGCGCCTGCGCTCTGCAACGAGAGGCACCCCCGCTCCACGACAGACACCCAGCGCAGCCTCCAGGTCCAGACAAAGGGCTGTATGAGGGCCTGCCCGCGGACACCCTGCTCTGGGAGCGGCCTTCACGTCCGTCTAGAGAGCGCTGTCTCAGCCAGTCACAAGCCACTAGAGGCTGCCCCTCTCGAGTCACTCAACACACCCCGCTGAGCACCTGCTCCAGCCCGGCCCGGCTGGCACTGCCAAGACGCCAGGGGCGCCGCTCCGGGCACACAGACACGGGAGGAGAAGGGAGGAGACGAGCCTCAGCGGACAGGGCTGAAGGCAGCGGGCAGGAGGGGACAGCCGACGGCGCCAGGCCTCACAGCGCGACAAGGCGACTCCCTCCTGCGCATCCCAGCAGACTTCTTTCTGGTCTGAACTTGGTCCCCCTACACCAAGGCCCTGGCCTTGAAACAGAACTGACGGGACAACACCAGAACAGCCTCTTGCTTTTGTTAATTAAAGGTTGAAGAGCAGAGGGTGAAGACAGCCATGAATGAAATGACGAACAGAGAGAGGAAATAAAAGGAATAGGAATAAATTCAAGACGCGGTGGCCTGAACATCATAAAATAAATGAAAAATTATACGGCCACGTTTACAATTAGCTGCCTCCTGTATTCCAGACTCATGGAGTAAGCAGGCAAACCGTGGTGACTCGGTTTACAGCTCATCAACCCCTCCTCCGCGAGCAGTCATCACGCAGGGTCTCCTCTGGGCTCAATAGCAGTTTCCTGAAACATGAACTAAATTAGTGACTGATTTACCATCAGGCTCATTCCAACCACAGCGATGCTCCCCAGATTTAGAAAATACGCTCAGAAGGAGCAAGTTTTCCAAGGAAATTACCTTTAGAGGGCTTCAGAGGGAGATGCACGGAGGGCCGTCACTACGACACACAGCTCCACCGCCGCTCCGCCCAGAGCCCCGTGCAGGCCCAGTGGCCCAGGACCCACACTGCAGGGGCTCCGGGCTGTCCCACCGTCAGCACCCACGCCTGCCACTCAGCGGCGACACCCGCCCAGTCCCGCAAGCTCTCAGCCGCCTCCTGTCCCCACCCGGCCACCAGCTCCCGGCAAAAGGGACTGGATTCGTCTCCTGTCACACTCCTTGGGGCTCCAGGAGCCGACAGAGATGGGACGTTACTGAGCCAGCCACCAAGCCACTTCACGGATGGCTCTAATACGTCTTAGAAATGAGGGTTCTGACAATAAACTCGTCCCTCCCTTTATGTTGGCGGTAAAGAAGTTTCTTCCCCGTGAAAAACCTGTGTGTGAAATACAATACTGGAAACAGACTGTGCTTCAGTTGAAAGAACACAGCAGCGGGATGTACTCACAGAGCACAGCCTCTATAGCGTGGCCCAGGGGCGGCGCGGGGCACGCAAGGGTGAAGGGGTCCACAGGGACAGGACCCGCCAAGCCAGGACGGCGCAGTGTGGGCTGGCATCAGGAGGACTCGACTGCAGACCTGGAAGCCGCTAAGGGTAAATCCCACTCGTTCTCATCACAAGAAAAAAGCCTGTAACTGCGTGGTGATGGACGTTAACCAGACTCGCTGGGTCGTTCTGTGATCTGCACATATACTGAATCCTTACGCTACACACCAGAAACTAATATGCTAATTACGTCTCAATAAAAAAGCAAGAAGGGGCTCCCCTGGTGGCCCAGCGGTAAAGAATCTGCCTGCCAATGCAGGAGACGTGCGTTCGATCTCTGGTCCAGGAAGACCCCACAGGCCACGGGGCAACTAAGCCCGGGCACCCCAACCACTGAGCCTGTGCTCTGAGCCCGGGACCTGCTCAACTGAAGCCCACCTGCCCAGAGCCCGTGCTCCCGAACAAGAGACGCCACCGCCACGAGGAGCACATTCACTGCAGTGAGCGCAGCCCCCGCCCGCCACGAGAGGACGTGTGAGCAGCAGAGAAGACCCACTGCAGCCAAAATTCCAAATAAGAAATCAAAACAAACACCGGGGGCATCCCTAGTGGCCAGTGGGCACGACTCGGAGCTCCCGACGCAGGGCTCGACCCCCATACGCCACGCAGCACCCAGAAAAGACGGATGAATGGGGGCATGGAGGGGAAGCCTTCTGAAATCAACAGGGGAGAGGCCAGCCCAGCAGCCGGCCGTCACCACCTCCCTCCTCCCCGCTCCTCCTGACTTTGCTCCAGGCTTGTACTGTGCCCTCTCACCTCTCTGGTCATCCGTCCAGCCCTAAGGACGATCCTGACTCCTCTGTGCTCCCCAAAGCCCCGTGCTCCACTGGCCTTCTTCCCAGCACGTGGGGAAGCACATGCGTCTCCCGTGAACACGCACACAGCTGCCTCCAGGCTGAACCACCTCCGGCTCTCGAGCACACACGCACCATCTCACGTTAAAGGGTCTGTCACAAAAATCAGCCTTGCCCCCACCTCCAGGCCTCACACCCAGTCCATGGTGTCCCGTCCCCTGCCAGGACATCACCCTCTGCAGGCACACGGGTAAAACGCATGAGGCTCATCCGCCTGTGCAACTTCCTGCCAACCAGCGGCCTCCTGGCTCCCCCTGGAACCGGCCTGCGGGGTCTAGTGCACCCACATCCACTCCTGAGACGTCCTCTCCAAGAACACCGACCCAGAAACCACCCTTGCCGCCTCCTGGAACCCCACCACGTTAAGTGGGTCTCCAGGTCCACCAGGACCTCCAAACCCGCCCCCCATGTCTATGCCCACCCCAGGCCGCTGTCCCCACCAGGGAGCGCCGCCCTGGCCTCCAGGGCAGTCAAGCACCTCCCCCACGCCTCCCGTCTGCCGGGTCGGCGTGCTGCCCTCAGGGGACACTGGGGCTCCCCATGCCGGGGACCGGCCCACCCCGGCCTGCTCACCACCCCCTCACCCGCACACCCAGGCCCTCTTCTGTCCCTGCGCTGCCCACACTGTGTCTCCACGGCTGGCAGAAGCGTTCACGGGAAGAAGGCTCGTGGCAAACCCGCCGCGAGGAGTGCGAGGGAGCAGGGGGAAGGCGGACGGCCACGGGTGCATCTGAGGAGCGCGGGACGGGCCGGTCTGAGCCCACAGCACAGGCAAACGCAAGGGCACAGAGCACCGCAGGGCCCCGCCGTCCTGGGCCGGCCCCATGAGCTGCAGGCCCCGGCGCGGAGGGGCACCCGGGGACGGGCCACGGCGATCAGGGCACTAATGCGGTCAGGAGCCCAGGAACGCAAGGGGCAGCATGGCCGGAAAGGGCCCTGCCCTGGGCCGAGAGGCCTGAGTCCCAAGCCAGCTGGCGCCCGGAGGGGCTGCCCCAGGGCCCCATGCCTGGCCACACTAGTGATCACGGGAGCCTCAGCCCTGAGTTCTTGTGACTCTGGCAAGAGGACCCACGAATGTTCTAAACTAAGCTCACCAACAGCTCCACGCACCCCCTCACCTGCAGAGCTTGGGCTGAACCCCCCCAAAGAGGAACCAGCATCAGAGAGAGGGAACAGGAGGAAGGGCACTCAGCACCGAAGTTCCCTGTAGCGCGGCCCCGGAATGGAAAAGCCCAGGCTGCCCGTCCCTCGGGGCCTCCTGATCCTCTGCCTCCCTTCTGTGGTCGGCGGGGAGGGGATGTAAGGGTGGGGCCTAGAAGCTGCCCCCTCACCCCTGGAGAACTGAGGGAGACTCCCACCCTGGAGAGAGGAAGTCAGCAAGCAAGAGACCAGGTCCCGACCCCAGCCTGGGGCCGGGCCATCACAGACCACACAGCATCCCGCTGCCCTGAGGACTACAGCCCGGCAGAGGAGGCGCTCCGGGAGCCCGCGCTGCAGGGAGGCAGCACTCCGTCCAAGGCTCCACCGCCCCCTGGGGCGCGGAACCAACACCTGCCTGGGGATGCGGTTCCCAGCCACTAACCCCGACTCCTCACAAGGGAGGGCCAGGCACTCGGTCCCAGGCACTCCTCCGGCCGAGCATCCCCTGTGCAGCCAGCCTCTCCAAGGCTGGGACCCCACTGCACCCAGAGGGCCCACGGGCCAGTCCTCACGCGGCCTGTGTTCAACGGAGGAGCGGGCAAGCCCGGGGGCAGGGAAGACGGAGCGGCCGCAGAGTGCACGGTGAGGGTGGGCGTCACTCCTGGCCGGGTCACTGAGCCCTCCTCGTCTGAGCTGCTCTCAGCTAGGCCGGGCCGCTCTGACAGGGGCAGAGAAGCGAGATGTGGGGAGATGCGGGCCGGGTGCCTTGCCTGTTCATCTCCACCCACGATCTCCGTGCGCCCTCATGATGCTCGGAGGAGAGAAATAGTTCCTCCAGCTCTTGTTTTTAAAAAGTTTAAAAAACAAAGAACAAGTCCAAAATCATCAGGGATTTATTTTTAAGTCACTTTTGTCCTCATCTAAAAATTAACCCAAAAGGGTCCAGATTTCCTACATTAGACAGAAATGTAAGTGCAGGGGGCGGGGGGCAATTTTCACTTTAACTTTTTCAAACTGTCTCCAGACAAAATAAAAGGCATTTAATAACATAAAACGTGACCACTGGGAAACCGTATATTTAGCAGAAGCCCACCCTCACGTGTGTCCACGGCCCCCATCAGAGCAAGACCACCTCCACTCAGGTGGGGGGTGGGGGTTGGGGCGGGCCAGAGAAATCCACTCCCCTGAAACACAAGGCCGCTGCCAGAGCACAGACTCCCAGGCTCCCCGTGACAGGAAAACAGGAACAGATGATCTGAACAGGCGCTCTGAAAGCACAGCAAGAAAACCACCCCGGTTTATAAAAACACAGGCCGGGGGGCTGGGGGACAGCAGCTCAGAAGCCCTGAGGAGACAGGCAGGGCCTCCCCATGGCTCCTGGACCCCAGAGGACACAGAAGACCCCTCCCAGCTCAGTCCCAGGCCCTGAGGACCGAAGACGCTTTGCAGAGGTTACCAGCAAGGGCCCAGCCCGCCCAGCCTCCCCAGCACATCTCCCTGTCCGCCCCCACGGAGCTTTCCTGCAGCTGCGGGAACAAATGACCACAAACTTGCTGCCTTACAACACACACCCGTCATCCCAAAGCTTCGGAGGTCGGCACAGGTCCCCCAAGACTAAAGTCATTCTGGAGGTGACCCTGGGAGACCCATCTTCTGCTCACCCAGCTTGTCAGTAGAACTCAGTTTCAAGCGGGTGCAGGACCAAGGTCCCCATCTTCCTGCTGGTCGAGGGCAGAGGCGGACCCCGGTTCCTAGAGGCCCCCATGAGCCCTGCCTCGGGGCCCCCTCCTGCATCCTCAAAGCCAGCAACCGCAGATCAGACGGAGCCACGTGCCCCATCTCCGACGCCTTTAATAGCTGCTGGGACTACAGCAGGTCCCCCGGATGCTCCAGGACAGCTTCTCCATCTCAAGGGCAGCTGACAAGCCACCGAAATTCCACCTACGACCCTGATTCCCCTCTGCCACAGAACCGACGCTTCACAAGCTCTGGAGAGAACGCTGACATTTTGGTGGGGGTGGGGGGGAATCATTCTGCCAACCACAGGCCCCCCACTCAGGCCAGAACCCTGGGGGGTCACCCCAACCCCCAGCACCCCGTCCATCAGGGACCCCTGCGAGGCCCGTCACAGCCTAAGCCCTGAGCCTGCTCTCGGGAGGACGATGGGGCCTCACCGCTCAGTGATGGGGACCAGGACCCAAGTCCTCCCCAGGCCCCACTCACCCCCCCTCACTTCCTCCACCGAGTCTCCCTACAGGAATGCTCTGACCCTGACCCGCACCTCCACGTGGCAGGCTGGCCCCTGCAGCCCTGGGTCCCTGCTTAGACCAGACCTCCTCTGGGGGATGTGGCATTCTGAGGATGCAGTGCCCGCTGTCCTGCACCCATCACCAGGCTGCGGCCGGGCGACCCTGCAGACTGCGCATCTGGTGTTCACCAGCCCCGAGGCCCACATCCCTCTGCTCAGCGTGGTCCCTGGCACATGGAAGACGCTCCCCTGCTTTCTGAATGAGTTACCCACGCAACACTCCCCCCTGCAACGGTGGTGGCCAGTGGGGTGACAGCGAAGCCGGCTGGCGCGTTCACTCAGGGCCCCTCGTGACTCTGAGCGCTGAAAGCCGACGGCCGCCAGAACCAGGACGCTGAACCGTCTTCTGGCCCGGCCCCACCAGAGCACCGCAGCCTTTCCACCCGCAGTGGGGACCCTGAGCGCCAGCCCCCCACTTACAGACGTCGCCCTGCACAGTCAGCAGAGTGCACGCCATGTGGCACGCGAGGGGGCCACGCCGAAGGGCAGCGTGTGTTCTCACACCTGCGTGCGATGGCCTTGTCATGGCATTTAACGTTAACTGTGGCAAGAACACCAAGGCCAGCGGCAGAAGCAGCGACCCCGCCCCTCCTAACTGGTCCCTGCTGCCGGCCTGGCCTCTCAGCCCCCAGTCCACCCACAACAGGGCACAGAGGACAGGCCACGCCTCGGGCAGAGTCCTCCAAAGGCTGCTCGCTCAGAAGGAGAAACCGAGAGCCCCCGTCCTTGCCGCGACCACGAGCCCCGCCTCCAGGCCTCGCGCCCCATGACTGTCCCCCCGAGCCCAACCCTCGGCGATGGTCACACGCACCCGCGCTTCCCCTTCAGACACACATGAGCGTCGCCCCCAAACCAGGGCCTCTGCACGTGCTCACCCCTCTGCCGGGACCACTCTCTCCCAGCCACCCCCGAGGCCTGTTCCCTCACCTGCTGCAAACCTTGCTCAGATGTCACCTGCTCTGGGAGGGCTCACCCGGCTCGTATCGTCCTGAGACCTCCCTGCCCCACAACCGTCTGTCCCTCTTCCCTTTGTCTGGACTCCAGCCATCGCCCGACAGTTAACGCACTCCTTAACGCATCACTCTCCGCCTCCCCCACTCCGCTGTGAGCGCACAGGTTCTGCTCTATTTTATTCACGGATGCATCTCTAGTACCTGGAACCTTGACTCGCACGTTAATACGGGTTAAATAAATATTTGCTGAATCAGTAAGTTATCAGGCTCTCAGAACGGGTCCAAGAGGCCCCTCTCCTCCTCATCTAAGAGATCGGGGCTCGGCCAAGCAAATATCCTCCGGGAGGTCACAGGCACTGCGGTCGAGTGCAGCTCCTAGGTCACACAGGAGGACACGGACGGCCCAGAGCAACAGGGCCAAGGCGAAGGTCAGAGAGGCGGCTGACACCCAGACCGCCCAGTCCCGAGTCAGACGTCTTCCCATCCTTCATCCAGAAGAGAGGTTTCTAAGGAACCACCAGCCAAACACACAACCTAAGGCCCAGAGCCTGCACAGAAGAGGGGCATCTCCCAGCGGGACCAGCGCACACGGCATAAGACCTTGGCCAAATCACTGGTTATCTCCAGGCTCATCTAGGAAACAGTTCGGATCAACCACCGCTTAATTGATTTTGCAGTAACAATGTAAGGATGAGTAAGGAACACTCCCTAAACGCGCAGAGCCCACTGGCTGGTGAGAAACCAAGCACTTTCCACCACCGCTGAGTGTGATGCACAAAGGTGAACTTTAGTCCAGACCGCATGAAAACAGGCCAGGCTTCACCGGGAGGCACACTGGGAGTGAGTTTTTTAAAATCCTTAAAAAGAAAGCCAGGCAAAGGAGAGGGAAGGGAGGAAAAGAACATTCTGGTCAGCTACAAAAGCACGAAACTGAGAGGCATCACACAGCAGGTACAGCAAGGAACCCACAAGCCCCTCAGCACCACTGAGGGCAAAGCTCAGAGCAGGGAGGGCGGGAGACGCGGCTGAGTCGAGCGGGCTCAGGTCATAAAGGGCCTTGCGCGTCCTGCAGAAAACACCGAGGCTTCTCTGCACGGCATTTCCGGGAAAACCACCACGCCTACCTCAGCAAGGCCCAGAGTGTGCTTGGAGGACAGAGGGCCTTTTATAAATTCTAAAACACCAGCGAGGGACTCTCCTGGCGGTCCACCTTCCAGCACAGGGGATGCAAGCTCGATCCCTGGTCGGGGAACTAAGATCCCACGTGCCTCTTGGCCAAAAAACATAAAACAGGAGCAATATTGTAACAAATTCAATAAAGACTTTTAAAACTGAAATAAACCACCAGGGAGACAAACGTGTGCAGAGTGGTAGGAAGAGGGCCTGGCAAACGCTGACTGCAAGATGAATATCAGCCACTACTGTCAAGGAACTGTTCATTGTAAAGGGCTGTGCCGTACAAAGAGCCTTTAACCGCTCTGTATTTTGTGGTGGGTGTATTCTTCCACCTTCGGGTTGCTCTGGGTTGGGGCCCACACTCAAAAAAAAAAGCTAATTACAGGACCCATTCACAGACCTGACACAGCGGCTGGAATCAGCGGGGATCTGACCGCGCGGGGCTTGTGCAGCTGAACCAGGTGCGGGGCCAGCGATCCCCAAGGGAAGGCCACCTGCTGACGGGGACCGGGCACACCTCCGCAGTTCCTCCCGCCCCTGCCAGAGGCGAGGCCGCAGGAGGCAAGGGGCCGGTGCAGGCCTTCCCTCATGGGCCGGCCTCCGCGGTGCCGGCCACGGCGGGTCACAGACCCCACTCTGAGTCTGGAACGATCTCAGGGAGCTGCTCTCTACAGTGCCTCTGCACAGCACAGACTCAAAACCCCAGAACAGGCCGGGCACTCTCTGGCGATGCAGGATTTCACAGAAGAAACCTGAGGACAGCAGCAAGCTCCCATGGCTGCCACAGCCAGGAACCCCAGACCCACTGGCTGGGCCCCAGGGACGTCCTGCCCCAGGGCTGGGCGCCAGAAGGCCAAAGTCACGGTCCCGGCGGGGCCCCGGCCTCCCCCCAAGGCTCTTGGAAAGGATCCTGCCCTACCTCTTCCAGTGTCTACTGGCTGCCAGGAATCCGCAGCTTCCCTGGTTAGTAAAGGCATCACTTCAATCTGCCTCCACCATCCGTGCCATCCTCCCTACATCTCTCTCTCGGGGTGCAAATTTCCCTCTTCCCCTAAGGACACCAGTCATTGGACTTGCACTCTCCCTAATCCAGAATGGCCTCATTTCTCATTTTAACTCAATTCCATCTGCAAATACCTTGTTTCCACATAAAGTCAGAGTCACAGGTTCCGAAGACCTGAATTTTGGGAGGGACCCTATTGAACCCAAAGTAAAGTAAAGTAAAAAACAAGTAAGTAAACTGAAGTTGCTCAGTCGTGTCTGACTCTTTGCAACCCCATGGACTGTAGCTTACCAGGCTCCTCCATCCATGGGATTTTCCAGGCAAGAGTACTGGAGTAGGTTGCCACCTCCTTCTCCAGAGGATTTTCCCAACCCAGGGATCGAACCCAGGTCTCCCACACTGTAGGCAGATGCTTTACCGTCTGAGCCACCAGGGAAGTCCCCTTGAACTCAAGATAAGGACAAATACCCAAGAGACACAGTTATGGATCCAAAGGTTTATTCACCATTAGAACTAATACAGAAGCTCCACTACTCTCTTGCCTCAGGCGGTGGTTAAGAATCAGAATCCATTTAGACTGAGGAGGTACCAAAATCTCAGGACCTAAAAACAACACACAAAACTGTCCTGCCACGTGGCTCCTTTTCCCTGGAGTCGGTGCTCTAGAGCGTCTGTTCCTGTCACCACTAGACCCTCCTCCTCTCTGATGCTTCAGAACTTTCACACCATCTTGGACCCTGACATGGGCTGTGATGAAACCTCTGACTGTTCTTCAAGGACCATCCTATACAATGAAACAGGGTCTTTGGCCAACTTTAGTGACCCCTGTCCAAAAATCGCTGTTCTGGGCATACAGTAACTCAGCTCCTGCTAACTGCCAGACCACTCTGAAAATTAAGCCTTTCTGATTAGGCACAGTGAATTCCAAAGTTTATAATTCTATCACTCAAACAACAGTGCTTACTATGCAGCCTTAAAAATAAACAGTGCTCGTGCATGATTCTACTTGGAGTTAAGACCACAATTCTTCATCTTCAGTATCTGACACTTTTAGTTTGCAAACAGGACCGTGTTTAGAAATCCTGTAGCTTGTGTCTCTGTAATCTACGTTCACCAGCAGTGGATTCCTTCCTAAGTATTTTCCGAGTGGTGTCTCCCTGTTTCCTTGGGGCCCTGGCTGGGCAGGGCCCCACATCAGTTACAGGAGGACTTGGGAGCAGTGCAGCTTCCAAGGTGCACCCAGGTCACTGCTGGCGCTTGTTTCAAAAAAAAAAATATATTTTTTTAATTTTCTTCCTGCTGTTGACTCAAGACAGGAGTTGGGTTTTGAGGCCAGGAAGTTGGGATGGTGGAAATTCACAGGGAGCCTTAAAGTACTCTTCCTAGCCCAGGGCAAAAGCAGCCAAACCCACAGGAGACTGGAAGGCCAGTCGAGTGGGTCCAGGCCACCACGCCCCCTGCAGAAGCTCACCCGCCCCGCGGGGACAGCCACCCGGCCACTTTCCGCGCTCCACCGACTCCTCGCGGCTCCAGGAGAGGGGGCTCCTACGTGCAGCCCCGGCGGCCGAAGAGTCTCCGCAGAAAACACCCTGGCGGTCTCAGGACAAACACCCTCCCCTCTGGCCTCACTCCTACGTGCAGCCACGGCCACCTCCCGGACCCCACAGTCCGCGCCCCCGGACACCCTGGGCAGTCCCCCCGGAACCCCGATCGCCTCTCCGCACCCCCGATTCCTCCCGCAGCCCCCGGGGAGCCTACGCGCCCGCTGACCTCTGACCCTTGACCCCGACCCGGGGCCCCGTCACACCCACCTGCCCGGGACCTTGCTGCTGCCGCGCTTCCAGAACTGCTTCCTGGCCCCGTCGCTGGCCATGGCCCCTCCTCATCGCTCAGGCCCACGGCCCCGACACCCCGAGGGCGGCCAGCCCTCCGCGGCGGCCCCTTCCTGTACCCCGTTTGGCGCCCCCCTCAGCGATCCCTGGGATTCCCCGAAAATGTACAGCCGAGAGGCTCTTCCGCCTCCCTCCGGAAGTTGTGCTTTCGCACGCCCGGAAGTCCCGCCCCCGTCCCCGGAGAGCGTGACGCACGACGCGAGCGTCCGACGTCACTACAAGGCGCCGCCGGGGGGCGGTGCCCTGGACACACTGGAGTTGGGCTGCTTGGTAGTCGCGATGTCTAGAAGAGGCCCAGGGTTCTTCTGCGGTGGTCCTCACCAGAGGGCGGAGCAACGCGCGGACCGAAGGCACCCGTCCGCGGGGCGTGGTCGAGGGTGTGACTGTCGCGCACCCTTGCGGGGGGACCAGGAAACACCCGGTGGCTGGCTAACTCCTGCAGTCAGGGCAGCTGGGCGAGAGCGTGGCGAGGGGCTTTGTGAGGGTCAGTGGGGGTGGGGCCGGGGCGAGTGAGGGGCTGCGGGGCTGGAGGCGCTGGGCCGGGGGCAGGATGGCCGAGGAGGGGCGGGGGTTGGGCCAGGCTTCCCGCGTAAGAGCTGCCCCTGAAGCAGGAAGATGCCCCCACCTCAGCCCTGACAACGGGCAGGTGAAATACGCTCGGGGCTTCAGAGACTTAGTTCAGTCCAGTCGCGTCCAACTCTTCGCGACCCCATGGACCGCACCACGCCAGGCCTCCCTGTCCATCACCAGCTCCCGGAGCCTGCTCAAACTCACGTCATCGAGTCGGTGATGCCATCCAACCATCTCATCCTCTGTCGTCCCCTTCTCCTCCCGCCCTCAATCTTGCCCAGCATCAGGGTCTTTTCAAATGAGTCAGTTCTTTGCATCCGGTGGCCAAAGGATTGGAGTTGCAGCATCAGCCCTTCCAATGAGTATTCAGGGCGTAGTACAAAGGAAGCAATGGAGATATTAATGTCTATGTTGGTTACACGTTGAAGTAATATTTTTGTGTGTGTGTCGGATTCAGTAAAATGTATTGCTGAAATTATTTTCACATTCCTTTTTCCTTTTTTTTGTTTTTAAACGTGGCTAACAGAGCATTTGAAATCACCCATGTGGATGGCATTGTTCTCTCTATCGGCCTGTAGACCTGGCCTGAGAGGTCAGGGACTGGTATTTCCGAGTGCAGCTGCGGCATGGCTTTGGGGAGCCCCTTGGCAGACCTCTGCCAGTTCTCGATTATGTTCTGATTCACGTTTTCCTCGCTTACTGATAAGTAACCTTGATTTAGTACTTGTGCAGAGGGCATTGTTAGGTACTATATGTGTATTATCTCAATCGTATGGCAACCAGTGCCTCAGGAAAGGCCACCCTGGCCCGCAGAGCAGAATGGCCCTCTCAGATCCCTTGTGACGCCCGAGTCTCCTATCCTGTCTTGCAGTAGCAAGGCTTCCCACTGCCCTCGTCCCCACCCTGCAAGTTTCCTGGGTGCGTGTTGATTCTGTGTCCCTTCACACGGAGCTCGTAAGTTCCTGCCAGTCTTCTTCTGGTAGAACTAAGCAGTAAGCTCTCTAAACGTTTGTTAAAGGGGTGACAACCATGCGAGCTCTCCAGGGATCCCCTCCTGTCACAGCCATAGCGTCTCCCTGAGGCAGTGGCAGTGAGTCCTTGGGGAGCCCCTGCTGACAACGTCCGCAGATCCTCAGAGCCCCTCTGCTGCAGAGCCTTGGGAACTCCCCCCGCCCCATCCTGTGTGCGCATGGCCTCTGCGAATCTCCAGAGAGCTCCTGATAAAGCCTTGCAGATGCAGAGGGACCCCTTGCTGGACAAAGCCTCCTGGGACCCTCGCCTAGCAGGGCTCAGGAAGGCCCCAGGGATCTCTTCCAGCCCCAGAGCCTCCCCAGAGATCTTTCTCAGAGCTCAGCTCCTTGTCAGGACCCCCTACCGACAGGATTTTCTCCAACTCAGTATAGCTTACTGCACAAATCAATGATCGGGGTGGCAGCAGAACTAAGATACTGGCGTTTAAAAAGGGAAATCAGCCAGCACCTGGTTGGATGTAACTAGGACATTCGGGTTTGGTCGCTCCTCGTAACTTCCCTCATGCTTTCCTGTCTGCTGTGTGTTAGGAGAGGAAGGTACAGGGAGAAACAGGTTGCCTTGAAGGCTTCAGGACCGTCTGAGCAAAGCACTACTGTTACTAGGGCCGCCAACGGAGACCGCAGGGCAAGCCAGGTTTGTGGTTGCTTTAGGAGGCGTTGGGTTTGAGGATGAGATCTGAGGCCTCAGCCAAGCAGCTGGTGAGAGAACCTGCTCATCTCCAGATGAGGAGATGGGGTTACCCAGGGGAGGATGGGCCAGGGTGAAGTCCGAGGACTGGTGGTCAGACATAGATCAGCATCAAGAGCAGCATAATTGAAAAGCGAAGTCGGAATAGAGGTGATCTCCAGAAATGGGTTCAGACAGGGGCCGTGGTAGCGATGGATGTACCAGGAGTATCTGGAAGAAGGCCGGATGGGGAAGGCGGAGGCGAGGAAGGGGACCCGTGCAGGCAGCACCCAGGACAGCCGGACGAGCGCAGAGTGAATGAGTGAGCCTTTGTTCGTCTCAGCAGCAAACATAAGACGCCTCCTCTCTCTGAGGTTTAGGGAAACAAAGTTAAAGCCAGGGACATAGAATTTCACACTTAACAGATGGTGAAGTATTTAAAAATCTGTCAATGCCAAAATCAATGAGCATGTGGGTTTATGAGCAGCACATAAATCAGAATGCGCTGATTCACTGCTGGTGGGAGCACAGGTTCATTCAATAATTCTGGACAGCCATTCGGCAACTTCTAGGAGTTGCAGGTGTACATATCCTACAAGCCAGGTGTGTACCCTAGAGCGACTCACCTGTGTTCAAAGGCAGGCCTGTTCATTACAACATTGCTGCTGGGGAAAACTGATCAATTATACACAGTTATCCAAAGAATGCTCCATGATAATAAAAATGAAAAATTATTTATATCAACATAAATGGATCTCACAAGCAATGTTGAGTGAAAAAAAGTTGAAAATGCATGTGGTATGATACCATTTAATTGCCTTTTTTTTTTCCTGCAAGTAAAACCATGCTAAAAGTGTAGTTGCCTGTGGGTGTTGGTGGGGACTTTGATCACTGAGGAATTTATAGAGGCTTCCTTGTTTTATGGGCTTCCCTTGTGGCTCAGCTGATAAAGAATCTGCCTGCAATGTGTGAGATCTGGGTTTGATCCTTGGGCAGGGAAGATCCCCTGGAGAAGGGAAAGGCTACCCACTCCAGTATTCTGGCCTAGGACCATACATGGGTCACAAACAGTCGGAGATGACTGAGCGACTTCTCACTTCACTAGGGCTTCCTAGGTGGCGCTGGTGGTCAAGATCCCACCTGCAATGCTGGAGACAGAAGAAACGTGGGTTTGATCCCTGGGTTGGGAAGGTCTCCTGGAGGAGGAAGTGGCAACCCACTCCAGTGTTCTTCCCTGGAGAATCCTATGGACAGAGGAGCCTGGCGGCTACAGTCCGTGGGGTCACAAAGAGTCAGACACGACTGAGCACACAGTGCAGCCCTGCTGATGTACAGCTGCCTCGTTTTATGCTTCGTTTCTTAAGGCAGGTGGACTGTGTTCAGTTGCTTTATTCTTTACGACTTTTTGCATGTATGAGTTTCTCACAGAGCATAAAAATGCAACGACAGACATCTCACTCTGTCGCACACTGAGGCACCTCAGACACTTTCTCGGAGAAGGCAAGTGTAAAGAACACAACAGTGAAGGAACGGCACTCACTGAGGCCTGAGGAGTCGGGGCCACTGACAGAGCTGTGGCTGCTGTCTCAGGCTGAGTAGGTTCGACGGGACGAAATGCAAGGAGCCTGGTAGATTCCAGGCCGAGGGAGCATCGTTGCTGAAGCCAGAGGAAGCTGCGTAATGCATAACGGGTGGGGTTGGGGGTAGCTAAGTGTGTGACGCAGGTTGGGTTCCCCAGCAAGCAGGCGGTGACACGTATTTGCATGCAGGTGGCTTGTTGGGGAGAAGCTGAACTGGGAGAGGCTGCAGTGGCGTCGCGGGCCAACCCCAAAGGAAGGTCCCCAGAGATGTCTGAATTGAGAGGAGCAGGTGGAGCCTTGCTGAGAGGGGGCTGTCCCCAAGCGCCTTCTGCCGAGGGCAGTTCCCAAGGAGGGCCTTAGCTCCCGGCCATCAGCAACCAACACTGCCCCCGACTGAGGAGAGGGAGAGCCCGGGTCCTCGGGGAATCTGGGCGCTGTGATGCTCTCGAGTCCACTGCAGCTCGCCCTTGGCACCGCTCAGATCTGCTAGCCTCACAGAAGTTCACCATCTAGGAAGAAGTCCCCAGGATTCCAGCTTGTCCCTTTTCTGGAAAAGCTTCCAAGAGGAAGGTTGACGCGATCCTCGAGCCACGGCAGCCACTCGTCCTGTCCCTCCAAGTCCCCTGCAGTAGACTTCACCCTCCCCCCAGAAGCACTTCTGCTGATCTAGGTCAACCACCTGTTGGCGTGACCGGCTCTAAAAAGAGTCACTCATTCAGAGCCACTGGTGGCCGAGGGCGCCGTTTCAGGCCACATCTCCTCCATTTGCCGTTAAAGGCAGAGAGACACCCCAGTGGTCCCTGTAGGTGCCAAACGCGTCCTCGCTGCCCCCGGCACATGGGAGCATCCCTCCCTCCCCCAGTGGTCTGGGGGAGACCCCTTTCCTTGCCTGCTCATCTCTGGCACAACATGCCCAAAGTGAGCGGGCAGCAGACACAGCTGGAATTGCAGTGAGACTCTGCCTGTGTCTTTTTCTGGAAGCGTTCCCACTCTGGAATCGAGGCCATTTCACGGGTCAGAGTTCCCACAAAGAGCAGGCACCACACTCCGAAGGCTGGCACCCAGGGCTTCGTTCTCCATCAGGACACAGCCCCTGGGTGGCGGGAACATGTTGTAGGACCAGGGGTCTGGTGGCCATGGGCTCACTTCCACCCTCTTCTTGGCTGTGAAGTGGGACCCCTGGGCCAGTGAAAGGCTGCTCAGGGTCTCCCATGGATGCATCAAACACTCGGAGACCCACACGTGGGAGATGCGTGCAGATCACACACAAAGACCAGACTTGAAAATGCCCTGAGCAGACAAAACCAGTTTAGTCACACACGCAAAGCTTAATTTAGCTTATTTTCCCAGACAGGCAAGGCTAATGTGACCTGGGTCACTTGTTGCTTACTCATCTGAGAATTAAAAGCAAAACTTAAACTGTTCCCCAAAATTGAGATGAGGTAACCACAGGAGACATGAATTCAATCCCTGGGTCAGAAAGATCCCCTGGAGGAGGAAACAGCAACCCAGTCCAGTATTCTTGCCTGGAAAATCCCATGAACAGAGGGGCCTGGCGGGCTACAGTCTGTGGGGTTGCAAAGAGTCACACACAACTGAGAAACTAAACAAACCACTAACCAATTCCCTTTCATTTAACAAAATTGTAACCAAGCACCGTGAAGGATAAACGGTCGCCGCCCCCGCGACGGGTAAGCCGCTTCATGGGGTAGCTATGCGCCTCTGCTGGACCTCGTGGATCAGCTGCCTCCCCCAAACCAGTCCTGAGGCCTGGAAATGCCACACCAGCCTGTTCAGTGAGTGTGACCCTAGGTAGCTGGCCAGGGCAAGGAGGAACCTCAACACTTCCCCCCCCCACCAGCCCACCTCTGGCCGGGGCCATCTGACGAAAACCGATCTGACAACCTAAATATGTTCCATTGTTTAACAGTATTTTTTAATCGGACAAAACGTATGCCATGTCTGACACGGTGTTAAAACGTGCTGACACGGTGCTACATCTTATAAATGAGGAAGTGAAAGACCCCAGGAGGAGACAGTCTGATTTTATAATTAACTATATGTTTTAAATATATACAGCAGAGGACACATTCAAAGAGGAAATACAAGTGGTAAATGAACAAACGAAAACAGAATTTTTTAGTAATTTTTTAAATAAAAAAATAAATACCACTAATCAACAGGGCACCAAAGATGGACAAGGACGATGTTGGTAACCGTGTCAGGAAGAGGTGTTGGTGGAGTGTGCATCGGTGTCCCGCTGGTGAAGTACAATTTGATAAGATGAAGGGAAAGCCCAGTGATGATGCACAGGCTGTGATGCTCCGGCTGCTCTCCTTGGGATTTATCCAAAGGGAATAGCTGGACAAACGAGTGAAGATTTATACAGGCTCTCTGTTAATTATCGAAAACGGTGAAAAGCTGGAAATGATCTAAATGCCCCGCTCCAAATGAAATGGGTCAAATGAATTACGAGACAACCGGTGTGACCGTGCAACCTTTAAAAATCTATCTTCATTTTTTTTTTTTAACAAGGTTGACAATTTATTGTTAAGTGTAAGAGGCAGGTTACAACATCTATTGGGAGAAGTTTAGTGTGTAGACCCAGAAGGAAAATTCTAGAAAGTCACTGAGTCAGCTGAGATCCTTCCAGATGAAGAAAACATAATTCAGCTGATGGAAATGCTAAAGAGGATTGATTGGTTCAGTGCCTAGAAAAGTCCAGGTATGAGAAAGGCTTTTGACATCATGCAATCCAGGCTGCAGATCCATTTCTCTGCGGTGGTCTGGATCCTGTCCCCACTCTGTGGGCAACCTTGGGTCTCAGGCTGACTTCCCTCATCATCACAGCTTGGCTGCCAGCAGCTGGCACGGCTACAGGCACCCTTGTTCACAGCCAGGGAAGCGAGAGCTCTGCCCCGCCCAGCTGAGACTTGGGTGCCTGCTCTCCTGTAAGCAAGCGATTTGTAAAGGCAGGTGGCCTCACTCTGCTTAGGCCAGTCAGGGCCCATCTCTGGAGCAAGGCTTGCGGTCAGCCGCCCCCAAACTCCGTGACCATTACAGAGCGGGGCATGGGTGGGATGGGTGACCACATGACATCCACTGCAGGGAGGCCCCCAAAATGCTACCAGGGTTGCCCTGAGTGGAGGGATCACAAGGAGTTGTTTGTTTGCAAATATTTTGTATTTTAAGAGACTCAGAAATATCTTTCAGAGAGGCTTGCCTTTCCGTGAATTTCTCACCCAAGTTTACGCCAAGAAAACTCCCTCCTACATGGTTCTGCTGCTGCTGCTGCTAAGTTGGTTCAGTCGTGTCCGACTCTGTGTGACCCCATAGACAGCAACCCACCAGGCTCCCCCATCCCTGGGATTCTCCAGGCAAGAACACTGGAGTGGGTTGCCATTTCCTTCTCCAATGCATGAAAGTGAAAGTGAAGTCGCTCAGTCGTGTTCAACTCTTCGAGACCCCTTGGACTGCAGCCTACCAGGCTCCTCTGTCCATGGGATTTTCCAGGTAAGAGTACTGGAGTGGGGTGCCAACTCCTTCTCCACCTACCTGGTTCTAGCCATACCTTTTATGAGCTTCAGGGAAGTTTTATGGGGTCTCGTAGGAGTCTTTCCCTCGCCTTGCTGGGTCTCCGTGTGTTTTATGTAAGTGGGATTTGGATATTTTTGCCTCGGATGCAGTCCCCTCCACCCCATGAGATAATCTCTTGTTAGTTCTGAGAGTTTGTCTTCCTTTTTTTTCATTCATAAAAGAAGGTGAGAACATTTTTTGATGTAAACAAAGTAAGAAGGCTAAGATCACGCGGGCCTTGGCTGTTGAAGAGCAGGAATTACCAGTGGACTTGAGGAAAGAGAGTGACATGAGCTGATATGTGACTTAGAAATGGCCCTCTGGCAGTGGAAAAGGCCCCTGGAGACCGCCCGGCACCCCCTGCTCCTGGGGCCCCTTGTCCCCACACACAAGTGTCTCTCTGGGTTGCCCTGTCCTCTTAAGCCCCTGCTCCCTGACCATAGCCCTGCGGGGCAGCAGTGGGCATCTGACCGGACCTGGGTCGACGTATCCCTTCCCCAGGACGGCTCTGAGATGGGAGCAGATCACGGGCCTCTTTCTCATGGCAGAAGCTGTGAGAGCTCAGAAAGGTTGGGGGCTGTCTTCTCTGCTGAGCGGAGGGTGGGCCGGCAGATCAAAAGACAGAAAACCAGCGATGACAGCTTTCAACACCCTGGGTCCGGAGGTCACAGAGCCCCCGCTCTCCCCCGGCGCTGCACGGACGTCCGCCACGCCTGCAGCGGCGGCCCTGGGAACAGCGACCGCCCGGCTCGGAGGAGAGCGTGACGCCGTCCTGGACGGTCTCAGAGCCTGGGACACGTCAGGCTTAGTCCCGGAAGCCGCAGCCACAGTGACGCAGTGGGTGTGGGGGCGAAGAGAGCCAGACTTCCCTGTCCGTTTCTCTTGTAGCTGAAAAAAAAAAAGCAGATTGAATTTTACTAATATTTAGCATAAAGGTCCGTGCATCACACATCATGTGTGTGCTCAGTCGTGTCCGACTCTTTGTAGCCTCCTGGACTGGAGCCCACCAGGCCCCTCTGTCCATAGGCTTTTCCAGGCAAGAATACTAGAGCGGGTTGCCATTTCCTCCTCCAGGGGATCTTCCTGATCCAGGGATCGAACCCGCATGTCTTATGTCTCCTGGCAGATGGGTTCTTTACCAGTAGCGCCACCTGGGAAGCCCTGGCGTATGAACTAATAGAGGTCCATGCATAGGTGTTTATAAATCAGCATGCACGTACTGGGATTTCTGTTCTTTTTTTTTTTTTAAACTGATATCGAAAATGAAGTAGGAAGACCCCTGCTATAAACTGCTCTTTATTTCTACATAATGTTTTCTAGCCAAAAACAGGTATCTGCAAAATGCCTGGTCTACCTCCTGCCTGCTGTGTCCTCTCTGGCCAATGGCAGTGCTCCAGCTCACACCCGGTTCAGTTCAGTTGCTCAGTGATGTCCGATTCTTTGCGACCCCATAGGCTGCAGCATGCCAGGCCTCCCTGTCCATCACCAATTCCCGGGGTTTACCCAAACTCATATCCATTGGGTCGGTGATGCCATCCAACCATCTCATCCTCTGTCGTCCCCTGCTCCTCCCACCTTCAATCTTTCCCAGCATCAGAGCCTTTTCCAATGAGTCTGTTCCTCACATCAGGTGGCCAAAATATTGGAGTTGCAGCTTCAGCATCAGTCCTTCCAATGAACACCCAGGACTGATTTCCTTTAGGATGGACTGGTTGGATCTCCTTGCAGTCCAAGGGACTCTCAAGAGTCTTCAACACCACAGTTCAAAAGCATCGACTCTTCGGTGCTCAGCTTTCTTTCACACCCAGGGTTCCTCACTATCTCCCTGCAGAGGCTTGGTATGGACGCCATTCCCTGAGCAGTGTCTGAGCCCAGCCTTGCTCTTGCAGCTGCTCAGAACATTTGCTGCTTGAACTGACAGCTGTGGAGTTTTTCCTTTGATGCCGTTTGCAAAGGCCAATGCCCTGTGCGGTTCTCCTTCTGAAGGAGCCCGGAGAAGGTGGAAGCTGGGGGAGGCCGGTGGGCTGATATGTTTGCCTCCAGGCTCTAAGGTTGGGATGAACTTTACATCCTGGAAACTTCGATCTGACCAGATACGTGGGGGAGGGGAGACAGTTAGAAGGACAGGAGACCTGCCAGGACAGACAGGAGACACTCCCGTGCGGGGAGCAAGACAACCCTGGACGTGTCATTTGATCCCTTACATCCAGATGCTGGGAACAAAATTAAAATCCCAGGATCAGGTCTTTATCCGCCCAGTTCTGCAATTAGAGCAACAAGTCCCGAGGCCCAGGGATACGATGTGGGGTCTGCACCGGCAGTTCCTCGTCATCTGCCCACTTTCTGGACGACCAGAGGACAGGGGCTGCCCAGCCAGCTCCCACCGGGACATCACGGGGCGGGGACCAGCCCTTCTGGGGCAGGGGACTCCCCAAAGATGGATCCGAAGGCAGCCCCAGGGCACGGCTGCTGTGAAGTGACCCGAGGGCACCCTCCAAGGGCCTTCTGCCCACTTCAGCCCCTCCTTCACCACATGGCCCAAGGCAGACTGGACCTTGGCTGGAGGAGAGGAGCCCCGGAGCCAGCCCAGGCGGCCTCGGTGCAGGAATCCCGGGGCGCCTCCTTGAGCGGAGCGGGCTGGGGCCTTCCCCTCTCTCCTTGTTTCCACGCCCCTCCCCGCCCCACCAGGGCCCCCAGCCCACACATGCTTCCCCGACCCCAGAAGCACGGAGCCTCACGGAGCCTCGGTTGGAGGCCCGGCTCCTCCCTGCAGCACCTTCCAGCCATCTCTAGATGGCGCAGAGTGAAGCAAAGATTCGGGCCACCAGGCAGGCAGGGCTTGAGGCGGGCAGAATCAACAAGCCCGGGAGGCTGCTTGGGGTGCAGCCTGGTTGGCAGGAACGCACCCTGTGTTTGAAGTGAGACGCCTGGACGGCGTCCTGGGGCCCTGGCCAAAGCCCTCCAGGCACCCCCAAGTCCAGCGGCCTGCTCTGAGCCCCTGAGCCCAAGACTGCAAACACTCCTGCCCTGGCCTTGAACATCAGGCCATGTGCGGGGGGGCGGGTGGCCAACAGGGCAGGAGCCCAGGCCTGCGAAGGCGGACAGAGAGGGGACTCCAGCCAGAGTCCACGAGGCCAGGCTCCCTCTCAACTGGTGGGCCTGGCAGCTCCCGGAGGCCCCAGGTGCTGCCTGCAGAGGCTCCTCTGTGCCCCCTGGGCTCGAATTTGTGAGTCCTTGAGGCGGATGTCTCTGCACACCAGCTCCCATTCCTCCCGCGTCACTCTGGCTGAGGGGTCTTGGAGGTAGGACCTGGTAGGACCCCCGTCCCGGTTGGGCTATGTAAGGCTTGGAACCCTGTCATCTCTTTCTGGACCCTCATCCCAGCTCGGCTGGTGGATCTCCGCCATGGCAGGATCTGCTTGAAGGCAGAGCTCTTGCTCCCCGATCAGGCCGCAGAGTTTATCATTATCAGTTGAGTCTAGGAGAAGCTTCTCCACTGGGGCAGGAGGTGGTGGTGGGACAGGGGGATGCCTGAGCAAGTCCCAGCCCTTTCTGGGCTCACCTTCGCCATTTGTAAAATGGGGTCATAATCACCACCCTGCATGTCTCCCTGGGTTCTTCTCAAGATCAAAGAAAGAGGGAGGGAGCCAGAGGGAAGAGGGGGAAGGCGCAGGGGGTGGAGTTGGGGTGGAGTGAAGGAGGGCTGGGAGCAGCGGAGGCTTCCTGCTGGGTCCTGGTTCACTCCTCCAGCATCCCAGCCTCCCAGCCTCGCTGCTCTGGGCTTTCAGCCAAGGCCAGCACCATGGAGCCTGGCGGGGTGCAGCCCTCCCCCGCCCGGCCCACTCCCCTGCTTCCTCATTTCCTCAGTCACCGCTGTCAGCCACTGACCCCAGACGCTCCTCCACGGCTGCCCGCCTCAGCCACACCCAGAGTCTCCCAGCCAGGCGTCCAGCCGGTGGCCTGTGGGAGCCCCGACGGGTCTGAGTCACCGCACCCACAGAACGGAGGAGGAATCCAAGCGTTCAGAAGCTGCGAGGAGAGAGGCGTGCTTCACCCAGCTGAGGAATCCGAGCTTCCTCACGTTAACCACCCATGGAGGCGGCGCCTGCCTCCCCAGCCCTGGCCTTGGGCCCTGGAAGGGACCCAGGGATCCAACTCCCAGCAGGTGCCCAGAGCTCCCCTCGCCACTCTCCCCTCATCTCCTGGGCACCCCCGAGTCACCGTGTGCGGCCAAACCTGTACCACCTGGCCAAGCCCCTGTCCCTCTCTGGGCCTCCCCTTCCCCATCTGTAAAATGGGCAGGACGACCTCACAGGTTCCTGAACAGATCAAAGGAAGCAACATGTGAGAAATTGCCTTGATGAGACGCAAGCATCCCCCAACATCAGGGATTCTGATCAATTTGGGGACCTGGGGGAGGTGGGCTCTAGCACTTAGGAGGTGCTCTATGAACACCAGAGAAGTCAGTTTACACAACCCTGAGGCCTTCGCTTCTCAACTGCAACCAGACTGACTGTCCCTGAGCAGGCCAGGCTCTCCGGGAATTCCTGCCCCGCCTGGGGGGTGGGGCTTGGTGGGGGGTTGGGGTGGCAGTTGTGATGGGGGCGGAACTCAGCTAGCCCAGACTTGCAGGCCACTCATCCCCGTGGGAGAGGGGCCCCCTGGAAAGGGCCCTCCTTTACACGTCTTCCTGTGGATCTGAATTCACGCTGTGACGCGTGGTAATATCCGATTCAGCCTGTTTCCTTGTTGGAAGAGGAAGAGAGTAGTGAAGGGGTGGATTTTCTTCTGCAGAAGTGCGAGCCGGAGACAAAGCCAGCTCTGTGCACCTGGCCTCCACGCTTCCCCACGCACCCTGCCCAGGGAGGGCACAGAGCACAGAGGGCAGAGATGATGGCAGATGATGGGCCGGGCGCCCGGGGCCAGGAACACTCCTGGGAGCCATGGACTGTCAGAGCAGGGGGTTGGGGCGCCTCAGAGTCCTCACTCTGTGCCCCCACTTTGTGGTTAGGCGACTGGGGGCCCAGAAACCACCTCCACGCCTCAGTCTGAGCTGGACTCCGCCCTAGCATCTTTGACGGCCCCACTCGAGCTCTCTCTGCTGCCCCTCCTCCACTCAGGAGGAGCAGCGGGGGAGGATGGACAGGGACGGGGTGGGGGGCTGGAGCAACATGGCAATGGCCCCGGGTCCCCCGGCCGGCCAGCAGAGCAGCTTGGAGCAGAGCAGGTCCTCAGCCGCTAGCCAGGGGTGTCTGCCCACACCAACTGCCATGGGTCCCCATGAGGTTGGAGTTCCAACAGTCAGAAAGGCAGGAAGTAGCTCCTGGCAGCAGTGACCCGGTGCCAGCTGTGTGCAAGGCCCCGTCCAGGCATCTTCTCCTCAGCCAGCCTCTAGGGCAGGCCGGCGAGCAGGGGGCCTCCAGGGCCCAGGTGCAGAGCGTGTGCAGAGCTCGGATCCCAGATTCTGGACAGGACAGGGCGAGGCAGGACTCACCTCATCCCCCCAGCGGACTCACCCGGAGAGTGTGGAACGAACGTCAAAACCCCCCACTACGCCCCCCCCGCTGATGGAAGGAGGGTCTTTGGGGGCCCACCTCCCCTGCCCCGAAAGGCTCTCCCCGACCCCGGCCCGTGGACAGGCAACGGGTGAAGCCTGAGCGTTCCCAGGGACCGGGCGTCCTTGCGGCCCCGCCCTCCAGGGAGGAAGACTGCGTGTGGAATTTTCCATGACCCTGCAGCGTCTGTCCTCAGGGAGGCGGCCGTGGATTTGCTGGCCCCGGTGCACGAGCAGCTGCTAATTGGTGCTGTGGTTCTATTTCTGCTCCAGCCCTAATGAGGTGACCCGACCGGCCGCCTGCGGGGATCCCAGCTGGCGAGCTCGGTGGCCCGGGGCCCGGCTGCATATCCCTGGACTGGGGCTGCCCAGGTGGCCGCCCGCCCAGAAAGGAGAGATTCGCCCAGATGTGGGGCTTCAAGGGCCAAAACCAGGGCATCACAGGCCAGCTGGGGGGCGGGGGCTGGGTCCCCAGGAACAGAGGATTCTGGGAGCCTGCTCCATGGGGCAAGTTCCTGGCTGAGCTGGGAGTGGACTGCTCAGAGGGGAGACAGGCAGGGGGCCCCTGGAAGCCATGAAGCCCACTCCTCTCAGCCTCACAGCTCTCGACCAGGGCCAGCCGCTCACAGCAGACCCAGGGCGGGCACTCCCCTCCCACCCCCCACCTCCAGCTTGCTGCAGAGCCAGGCTGGGGCCTCCCGAGTGTGTGATGGCCCAGGGCACAGGCATCAGCAGTGACGACGTTCAGAAGAGGTTCCTGAAGGTTCCTCCCAGGGCCACCTTGGGCTCCTCATCGCCTGCCCTGAAGCCAGGCTCGCAAACCCAGGGCCTCACCAACCTCCCTCGAAGTGACATCTGCTGGGTGCCCGTGCTGGGCCTGACACTTCGCACCTCCTCTTACTATCTTACCGACCTGGAGTCCTTACGATGCTCCACCTGCTCTGGTTATGAAATTGTCTGAACCTCACTGCATCCCAGGAGGTGGGCGTTAGGGCTGCAGAGGAGGAAACCAAAGCCCTGAGAGAAGTGCTTTGTCTAAGGCAGCGCTCTCTACGGAGGTGACATTCAGCAATGTCTGGACATCCTTGATTGTCACACCCGGGGGGCTCCTGGCCTCGGGCGGGTAGACGCCAGAGATGCTGGACATGCTACAGTGCACAGGGCAGCCCCACCGCGGAGAATGACCCTCAGTGACCCGCCCAGCATCAGTGCCAAGGTACAGAAACCCACCCAGGCTTCCTAGCTCCTCCGGGGCAGAGTGGCGGATCTGAGCTCCCAGCCACTTCACTCTCATCACCCTGGAGACACGTGTGTGCAAATGTCAGAGCGAGCAGGTGGCGCTGGGGCTCCATGAGGCCAGTCCACCCTCTGCAGAGTCCCCTCCTCTCCCACCTCTGGTCGGGCCATCTCAGTTTCCTTCAGCGGCTCCTCTCCAAAGCCCCCCTCAAATGTGCTCGGTGACCACACAAGTCCTCACCCAGCAGGGAACCTTCTGAGAGGGGAAGAGGCACCTGCTGCAATGCGGGCTGCAGTCGGGGTACCCTAGGATTGTCCCCAATCCTACTCCTGGCCCCCACTCTTGCTCAGGCAGGACCCATTCCCATCTGTTCACGAGGAGTCTGGACGTGACCTCCAGCCCGGACCCATGCACACCACCGCCTGCCGAAGCCCCACAGGGGTCGCCATGTCCAGATTGCTCCTCCTGTGTCTCCCCACCCACGGGACAGGCGCCCAGCCACCCAGACACAGAGTGCAGTCAGCCCAGATCCTTCGCTCTCTGTCCCCACCCCCACATCGCGGCAATCACCGTGTCTGTCCTTTCTGTCTTTTGACCTGAATCCACCTGTCTCCACCTCTGCTGCCGCCCTGGGGACACCCTACTCGCCTATATGGACAGCTGTAGGAGGAATCAGCTCTAATTTTGTCAAGCATGCACAGCGTAACATTCACCATTTTAACCACTTAAAAGTATAGGATTCAGGGACTTCCCTGGCAGTCCAGTGGTTAAGCATTCACACTCCTAAAGGAGGGGGCAAGGTTCAACCCCAGGTCAGGGAACTAAGATGCCACGTGCCACACAACATGGCCAAAAAAAATACTAGTGTACAATTCAGTGACATTTAGGACATTCACAGCGTTGGGCAACTCTCACCCATATCTAGTCCCAGAGCATTTTCACCAAAAGAAAGCTGAACCCAGCAGCGACGACTCCCCATCCTCCCTTCCTCAGCCCCCGTTAACCGCTGATCCATTTCTGTTTCTCTGGATTTGCCGTCTGGACATTTCATGTCAGTGGGTCACGCAACATGCTGTCCTTGGTGTCTGGCTTTTTTCACTTAGCATGTTTTCAAAGGGCATCCGTGTTGTATCCGTGTCTCATTCTTTTTATGGCTGAGTGGTGTTCCATTTAATGGATATGCCACTTCTGTGTATCCATTTACCTACTGATGTACCTTTGGGTTATTTGCACCTTTTGGCTGCTGTGATTGAGTGTGCAATATCTGTCTGAGTCCCTGTCTATTCACCTGGCTGGCCCAGGCCCTCAGTTGCAGCACACAGAGTCTTTAGTTGTCCATGCAGGCTCGTAGTCATGGCGTGTGGGATCTACTTCCTTCTACTTGTTCTTGTTCAGGTGCTGAGTCATGTCCAGCTCTTTGCGACCCCATGGACTGCGGCACGCCAGGATCCTCTCTCCTCCAGCATCTCCCAGAGGTTGCTCAAATTCATGTCCATTGAGTCAGTGATACTATTCAACCATCTCATCCTCTGTTGTCCCCTTCTCCTCCTGCCCTCAATCTTTCCCAGCATCAGGCAGGATCTTTGCCAATGAGTCAGCTCTTCCCATCACGTGTCCAAAGTACTGGAGCTTCAGCTTCAGCATCAGTCCTTCCAGTGATTATTCAGGATTGATTTACTTCAGTTCAGTTCAGTTCAGTCGCTCAGTCATGGCTGACTGCCAGGGTCCAGCCCCGGTGGATCCAGGGAATTCAAAGCGGGGACGGCGTCGGTGAGGATCAGGAAACAACTGCTTAATTAAAGGTTAATTAAGGATATAAAGAGTGGTGAAATAAGGATAGCTCAGTGAGGAAATTCAGTAGAGAAAAGAGGCTGAATAATTCTGCCAGAAGGTGAGAGAAAGAACGACATGGGGAGACCAAGTTTTGGTGAACAAGGCCCGCACTTTATTTTCCAAAGTAGTTTTTATACCTTAAGTTATGTATAGAGGATAATGAGGGAAGGAGTAGAGTCATACAGTAAGCCAGGCTTTCTTCCTGCAAACTTATCATATGCAAAAGTTTAGGTGATTTGCATCATCTTCTGGCCCGGAGGCCTGTTAACATTTTAAGACCCTTTCTTCAGAAAACTTATTTTTCTCTAAAGGTGATTAGTCAGGTGCCGCCCTCCAAAAGCATTAAAGTTGCATTCCTACAGGGCAAAGGTGTGGTGGGCTATAACAAGAAAAAGAATTAACTCAAGGGTCCAAGATTACAAACACTAAAGCTACTACTTCCACCACTTACATTAATCAGCACACTGCCAGGGACACAGCAGGTAAGGGATATGGAAACTTAGCAGCAAACATTGGCCCAACAAGTGAAAAACCCTTCACCAATACAATTTCTAATCCTTTTAACTGCTCAAAGGAATCTGTGTTTAGACAGTTTAGAACATCTCATGCCCCTCACAGTTGGGAGGCTCTGAGCAATCACATATGGCCGGAAAAACCTATTCAGGCAGGCTAGAGGATTTCCAAAGGAGTTTGTAGGTTGAAACACTGTCACACCCAGGAATTATTAACTGGAGCTGTAAGCTAACTCTTTTTTTCAGAGAGAGGTAGTGGGGGACAGCCCCCCGTAAAGTCAGAGGTGTAGGTGAGAGCACAAAGCAGAAAGTAGGCAGACTCTGGTTTTGGGGGGTAGATGCTCGAGAATTTCCAAGGGGACTCCTGAGGCTTGATCCCGCCTTTGCGTATGCCGAGCCTCCTTCCTCATGACCTTTGCCAGGGGCGGAGCTCCTGCTCCCGGCAGCTGACTCTCTGCGACCCCATGAATTGCAGCACGCCAGGCCTCCCTGTCCATCACCAACTCCCGGAGTTCACTCAGACTCATGTCCATCGAGTCGGTGATGCCATCCAGACATCTCATCCTCTGTTGTCCCCTTCTCCTCCTGCCCGCAATCCCTCCCAGCATCAGAGTCTTTTCCAATGAGTCAGTTCTTCGCATCTGGTGGCCAAAGTATTGGAGTTTCAGCTTCAGCATCAGTCCTAACAATGAATATGCAGGACTGATCTCCTTTAGGATGGACTGGTTGGATCTCCTTGCAGTCCAAGGGACTCTCAAGAGTCTTCTCCAACACCACAGTTCCAAAGCATCAATTCTCTGGTGCTCAGCTTTCTGTATGATCCAATTCTCACATCCGTACATGACTACTGGAAAAACCATAGCTTTGAACTCATCACACTGATTAGCAAATTGTGGTGGTCAAGATAGGATTTATATCCCCACCACAAGGAAGAAAACTAAGGCTCTAGCGATGCAGAGCACACTTTAGTAGTAGTTAATCAGAGTGGAGTTGGGTTTGGTCTTGAGCCTGGAACCAGGGTTCAGGACAGGATTAGGGAAGAGGGTAATATCATAGATAATTTTATGTGACAACTTGACTGAGTTATATGCTATCCAGACAACTGCTCAAACATTATTCAGGGTACTTCTGTGAGGATGACTTTGGATGAGATTAACAATTAAATCACTGGACTAAGTGAAGCAAATTGCCCTCCCTCATGTAGGTGGGCCTCACCCCATCAGCTGAAGATCTGAATAGAATGAAAAGGCAGACCCTCCTCCAAGTAAAAGAAAATCCTTCCTGCCTGCAGTCATAGAACTAGGGCATCAGCTCTTTGCGTATCTTCAGACTCTTCAATGAAGTAGCAGCTTTTCATCAGGTATCAAGTGTGTGGGCCTTCAGACCAGAACTATACCATCAGTCTCCTGGGTTTCAGGCATTCAGGCTGGAACCTCACCACCAGTTCTCCTGAGTGCCAGCTCACCACTCACCCTGCAGACCTTGGGACCTGCCAAGGGAATAGAATCTAAAAATTCAGTTCAGCTCAGTCACTCAGTCGTGTCCGACTCTTTGCGACCCCATGAATCACAGCACGCCAGGCCTCCCTGTCCATCACCAACTCCCGGAGTTCACTCAGACTCACGTCCATCGAGCAGTGATGCCATCCAGCCATCTCATCCTCTGTCGTCCCCTTCCCCTCCTGCCCCCAATCCCTCCCAGCATCAGAGTCTTTTCCAATGAGTCAACTCTTTGCATGAGGTAGCCAAAGTACTGGAGTTTCAGCTTCAGCATCATTTCCTCCAAAGAAATCCCAGGGCTGATCTCCTTCAGAATGGACTGGTTGGATCTCTTTGCAGTCCAAGGGACTCTCAAGAGTCTTCTCCAACACCACAGTTCAAAAGCATCAATTCTTTGGTGTTCAGCTTTCTTCACAGTCCAACTCTCATATCCATAGATGACCACAGGAAAACCATAGCCTTGACTAGACGGACCTTTGTTGGCAAAGTAATGTCTCTGCTTTTCAATATGCTGTCTAGGTTGGTCATAATTTTCCTTCCAAGGAGTAAGTGTCACTTAGGATTGACTGGTTTCACTAGTTCCCTGACCAGGAATTAAACCCAGGCCCTCTGCATTGGGAGCATGGAGTTTTAACTGCTGGACCACCAGGAAAGCCCCTAGTTCCTGCTTTCAAATAATTGCTGAATCATATGGAAATCATGTGTTCCTCTATGTTTAACTTGTTGAGGAACAGCCAACCTGTTTTCAACAGTGGCTACCCCATTTCACATCCCCAGCAACAGTGCATGGAGTTTCAGTTTCCCCATACCCCAACCAACACTTGGTATCTTTCATTTTTTAATTATAGCTTCCTAGGAGACGTAAAGGTATGTATGAAAGAGAAAATCACTCAGTCATGTCTGACTCTTTGCAACCCCATGGACTATACAGTCAATGAAACTCTCCAGGCCAGAATCCTGGAGTAGGTAGCCTTTCCCTGGAGAAGGCAATGGCACCCTACTCCAGTACTCTTGCCTGGAAAATCCCATGGGCGGAGGAGCCTGGTAGGCTGCAGTCCATGGGGTTGCTATGAGTCGGACTGAGCGACTTCACTTTCACTTTTCCTTTCATGCATTGGAGAAGGAAATTGGCAACCCACTCCAGTGTTCTTGCTTGGAGAGTCCCAGGGATAGGGGAGCCTGGTGGGCTGCCGTCTACGGGGTTGCACAGAGTCGGACACGACTGAAGTGACTTAGCAGCAACAGCAGCCTTTCCCTTCTCCAGGGGATCTTCCCAACCCAGGGATCAAACCCAGGTCTCCCGCGTTGCAGGTGGATTCTTTACCAGCTGAGCCACAAAGGACCATGATATTTCATTGTGGGTGTGATTTACTTTTCCCTGAGGACTGATGATACTGACCGTCTTCCCAGCACTTCACTGGCCATTTGTGAATCTTCTTTGGGGAAATGTCAGCATGTATTTGAGATCATCTAGCCCGTGACTCTTCATGTGGTGGCTGTTTCAGATCTCAATCCTGCCAGGATGACTCTGGTCTTGTGAAAGCCTTTCTATAGAGCCCAGCGTCAGACTCTGGAGCTGAGAATCTGACTCACCGCACTTCCCACGTATGTTCTGCTGCCCTGTCCCCTGCCGTTGACAATGGCAGACATCACCAATCAATCACGGCACTCTCCCCTGCCGTGGACGATGACAGATGTCACCAATCAATCATGGCACTGGAAAGCCCAGGGATTTATTGCCCAAGCAATTGGGCAATTGGACTGCATTCCTGCCTGGGAGGAGTTCATCCAAGAGGAGAAGAAAAAGGCATGAGTGGACCCACATTTTCAGGTGCCAAGGCAGGAGTCTACACTGGGGACAACAGCCCCCAAGGGGGGGGGGTCTCTCTTGAACCCAAGGGGGCACAGAGGCTGTGATGGGATTTAGGGGCTGGTTGATAACATCCTTTCCATATTCTGAACCACGTGAGAGACAAGACCCAGAAGTCAAACAGATGAAACTGTCAGCTTTATTACTGATAAAGCCAGCGTGACCCCCAAGGAGCCCTAAAATTGAGAGTTATGTTTTATTTGGTGAGACTCTTTAGAACTTCAAGTTCGGGAGGCAGCATCTCAAGTGACCCTGAGAGAGATGAGAGGAGGACCCAGAGGGCAGGTAGCCTGAACATCAAAAGATGATTGTTAAATAAAGCCAGGTATCCCAAGTCAAGGAACTTAGCACTCTTCTGTGTATGGGAAGATGCAAGAGCTTGGGATCCCTGAAATCATAGCTCACCTCTCTGGGGCCAGTATCCTAGGTTTTCCCTGATTTCCTCAGGGCTCACCTTTGGGAGTGGCTGCAGTCTGGCAGCTGCTGGATGGCAGGTATCCTTTCCTTCCTGAGTTTGCTCGGGGCTACCAGCTCATGTGGAAGCCGTGCAGTCGCTGGTGACCGGGACGTCCTTTGTCTACTGACATGGCAAGAAACAGTCCACTTCTCAGGTGGCTATAATCCAAAAAGCCAGCGGCAGCAAGTGTTCACAAGGACGTGCAGAGGCCGGAAGCCTTGTGCCCTGCTGGTGAGGATAAAATGGTGCAGCTGTGGTGGAAAAGTCTGGCGGACTCCTCAACAGTCAGGCACAGAGTTACCGTGCGACCCAGTAATTCCACGCCTAGGCGTGTGCCCAGGAGAAGCGACAGCATATTCACGTAAACACTTGTCCATGAATGCTCACGGCACCACAACTCATTGCCAGTGAAAGAGTGGAAACATCCCAAATGTCCATCAGCTGATGAATAAACAAAATGTGGGCTATTCATACCGCGGAATGTTATTTGCTTATAAAATAGAATGGAATACTGACACGGACTGCCGCGTGATGAATCTTGAAAACATTACGAAAGGTGAGAGAAGCCAGTCACAAAAGGCCACATATATTCTGTGATTTCATTTATATGGAGTATCCAGAATAGGCAAATTCATAGACACAGAGAGCAGACTAGTGTTTGCCTAAGGGTGTGGGCAGGAAAGGGAAGGAAATGACCCTGCGGGGTAGGAGGTGTGGACAGAGAACGTCTCCTGCATCTCAGTAAAGAAAGAACTCCGTGGCCATCAGCCCAACAGCCTCTGGGGCTGCTGCCCCTGACCACAGAGCACCCTGAGGGGATTCAGGACGAGAAAGACTGTCCTGGCCAGACCTGGCCACATAGTTAAGATGCGTATCTGAGGACTGATTTCCATGAGCCCAGACTCTCTCATTGTCCCATACATAGAAAAGAGCTAAATTCCTTAAGATGTCTGATTTGGGGCTTCCCTAGTGGACTCAGTGATAAAGAATCTGCCTGCCGATGTAGGAGAATGCAGGAGATGTGGGTTCAATCTCTGGGTCAGGAAGATCCCCTGGAGAAGGAAATGGCAACCCACTTGTGTTCTCGCCTGGGAAACGTCATGGACAGAGGAGCCTGGTGGGCTATAGTCTGTGGGGTAGCAAAGAGTTAACTTAACAACTGATCGCGTGCACACACACACACACACACATACACACTGAGGACTTAAGTCTAGAAGGCAGCCTCTCAACTCTGAGGGACTGTTCCAAAGAAGTTAGGAAGGAGCCAGGATATATAGGAGTTTTTGCACAAAAAACAAAAACAAAAAAACCAAGTAGTCAAACATCAAAAGATTAACGCTGATTAAAGAAAAACCAGACATCTTAAGTTCATGAATTGAGCACTTTACTATGATTGGAAAGATGTAAGAGTCTGGGCTCATGGAAGTCATACCATTGATCTGCATCTTATCGACCTTTTCTCCATCCTGAATCCTCTCTGGATGCTCAGTGTCGGGGGCAGGGCTGCAGTGGCCAGTGGCTAGATGGTCACAGCAATCCTTCGCTCACATACAGGGCAGGCAGCATGTTACCTCCATGCTCTGCTTAACCCGGACTCTCCCTCCCTATCCGTCCCCTCCTCCCGCCTGGGGCCCTGGCTCCCACGTGGTGTCTGCCCACACCTGTGAGCCTGGCACCCTGGACTTTGAGCCAGGGCCTCTGGCATGACCACCAAGGCTCCCTTGGGCTCTGGCTCTTGTCCAGGCTGAATCCGTTTGCGTGCAGTGCTTTCCTGAATGTTATTTTGTCCTTGCCTCTCTAGAAACCCTTCCTGTGCGCTGTTCTCTCTGCTGCTGGGGGCATATATACCTACTGACTGCAGCTGCGTAGTCCTCAATCTCTATCGTTGAATAATGGCTTTAAAATCTAGCTTCACTTCTGTGGTTTTCAGTGAGAAGTCACAAATGGGCTGCTCTCTGAAAGCCTCTGGCCTGCATCCAGGCTTTGTTGTCCTGCCAAAGGTTTTATATTTTGGATTGGAGTTAGTAGTCATTATTTAAAAACCATAAGGTTACACACACACACACACACAATGTGCATTTCTGGCTTCTCTTGAAAACACCAGCAATCTGACAGCAAGAGCCCACGTTTCACAGGAGCTGAAGGGCCCTGTCATCTTTCAGCGGGAAGGTGAGTCTGGCGTGCCTCAGTCCCCACCACGCCCTAACGTTTGCCCAGCCACTGTTTCTGTATACAACCCCTGATTTAAACTCAGATTTGCCTCTAGTTGAAATTGCTCCATTGGCTTTCCTGTGCTTGCATTTTCATTCACTCATCCACTCAACAAATACTTACTGAAAATATAGAGCTTGCCGGGGGCTTCCCAGGTGGCTCCGTGGCAAAGAGTTCCCCTGATAATACAGGAGATACAGGAAACCCAAGTTCTATCCCTGAGTCGAGAAGACCTCCTGCAGGAGGAAATGGCAACCCGCTCCAGTATTCTTGCTGGAAAATTCCATGGACAGAGGAGCCTGGTGGGCTATGGTCCATGGGGTTGCAAAGAGTCGGACACGACTGAGCGACTGAGACATAGCGTTTGCCAGGGGCTGCATGGGCACCAGGGACACAAGCATGAAGACAAGGCCCGCGCCTGGCTCACCCCCAGCCTCTGCCCATCCGCCCTCACACCTCCTCACAGCCTCAGCCCCGCCCTTTACTCCAACAGCTGCGGCCACCAGCCAACACAGGTCCAGTAACCTCCGCTGACCAGAAGCCGAGTCAAGAGCAGAGAAGCAGCTGGGCCCTGAGGGGAGACGGACAGAATTCAGAAGAAATCTGGATTTCCGTTTGCAAAGGGTCCCTTTGGCTGCTGAGCAGGAGCTGGAAGAGGAACGTGTCCAGGAGGCTTGTTGGATTCCCTCTCCTTTCCAGGTGTGTTGACCCTTCTGACAGGTCTGATCAAAACTGTGGATCTCAGCTCCTAAAACCACAGTGGTTTCCTGCAATAAGTCCCGCGGATAAGATGCAAGACCTGGACATTTCCCTAAACCTGGACTGTCTGCCCACATCCCTCATCACCTTCACTCTGAATGGCAGCTTGGCAAGCAAATGACCCTCTTGGGGACAGCTGCCTCTCACCCCAGCCATACAAACAAAGCTCTGGAATTTCGTAGCATCTGAGAAAGAGTTTAAAGCGTTCTTGTGTATCTTTTGTTTGGTTGCTTGAGGATTTTTTTGGATGTTTCCCTAACACAAACAGATGTTACAGCACTTTGGTGGCTGATGCAGAAGTCTGTCTATAGCAACAGACCATGTCTATGTCTTAGCTCAGATAAAGCAGTGCTCACATCCCACTGAGCCTCAGGCCCCTCATCTGTAAAATGGGCACAACTGGCTTTATCTCCAGGGAAGGCCATGAACCAGGTCCCGACTGACACAGAGCAGGCTATGAATAAAGGCGGGCATCGCTGCCACCGCAGGACTTGGTGGCTTCCCTCTGTTTCCTGTTGTCACTAGTCTGTCGTGGCCAACTCTTTGCGACCCTGTGGACTGGAGCCTGCCAGGCTCCTCTGTCCATGGGATTTCCTAGGCAAGAATACTGGAGCGAGCTGCCGTTTCCTCCTCCCAAAGATTCAACCCGCATCTTCTGCGTCTCCTGCATTGCAGGCACATTTCCTGGCTGTTCTGCAAGTAGTGAAATGCGCTACCCTGTTAGGACCTTCATCCTTGATCCTTCTCTCGGGCCCACAGGGAGGCTCGTGCAGGAGGCCCTGCAGGACTCTGCTCCTGGGTTGGGTCCCTGCACCTGCCAGGGCCTGGCACACAGTAGGGCTCAGTGAGCCTGAGTCAGTGGGATGGCTGCTTGCCTGGACTTTTCAGAGGTCTCTGGCCTCAGTGTCCCCGTCTGTCAAGGAGGTGGAGCACAGTGGCCCGCGGTCCCTGATCTGAGCCTCGCGCCCTGAGTTCGCCAGTCATGCCCCGCTCCTCCCCGGTGTTCCAGCTCCTGCTACACACAGACCCTGCGTGCGAGCGTGCAGCCCTCCAGCTCGCCTTTTCTTTGGTGTCCTTCCTGCCTGTCCCTCCACACACGGTGTCCGCTGGCCAGCTGCCGCTGCACAGCACTATCTAGCCAGGTTTGTCTCGGTTCCACTGATTTCAATCATTCTCCAAGGTGCCCTGGCAATTCAATGTTGTTTCTGATTCTTCTTCTCTCCCCACCTTTGTTTTGTTTTAGACTCAATAGTAGATGCTTTGTCTGTGCTGCAGATCTCCTGGCTTGAGCCCAGATTGTGTTTGTTTATTCTTCATCTTTAAGATTGTCTTTCCTCCAGAAGGCCTTACTTGCATTTTTCTGGGTTTATCTGAAGCAGATTTTCTGCTCCCCCTCCCCCACAGGGTGCACAGGCTCCGAACCCAGCGCCATCCCCTGCCTCCTGTCCCCAGACCCACCCGCCTACTCCTCCCGGCTCATGGACATCTCCGTCGCCCTCCCCCTACTGCGTAGCTCACTCAGATCATCCTTCCCCACATCTTTGCAATTTCCTCTAATTTTTTACAGAGCTTGGATAGAAAAAGACAAATACGGCATCTATCCAGGTGTGCTGTCCAGCCTCTCCCGATCAGGCTGTCCTGAGCTGTTCACCACCTCCGCTGCGTCCCCAGCAGCCCTGGGCACCAGGTCCGGTGTTCCCCACCCTAGTCCACTCCACCCAATCAAGGCCACTCTGCCAGCCCGGCTGCGTGCTAGGCTGTAGATGTCACCTGGCTGGGAACCTCCCAGGGTCCTCCTCCCCCGAGCCCCCAAGGCTGGACACTGTAGCAGCGCCCCCACTACACACACGCAGGAGTCGAGATCACGCTGTGGGAATCAGAAGTGGACTCTCTGCAGACCTGGGGGAGGCCTCCCACCACCCTCACTGAGCTCACCCTGCCTGTATGGACCCCAGCCAGCCAGCAGGCTTTCCTCCAGCTGCAGAGATGGGGAGGGGGAGTCTCCCTAGAGTCCAAGACCCTCCCCCCGAGGGAGCTCGTCTTTTCTCCAGAACAGCCTACTGCAGTGCAAACACCACCTCTAACAAGGCAAACCCACTCTCAGGGCCTCTGGGCCTCTTCCCCACTGGCAGAGAAACCCAGGATATGGCTGGGTTGTCTGAGTGCACCTTTTGGGCTTCCACCACCCTGCGTGTCATTCCATGTTCCACCCCTGACTGCTGGGTAACCCTGGCCCTGACCCTGCTAAGACCGTCCCCTCCCCTGCAGGGCAGGCTCATCCTGGAGATGAGATGCGGGATGAGATGCACCCTGTCGGTGCCCGACCCAGATGGCTCACCCGAGCAGGCCTGGGGGCCCATGGGGCCCAGACTGAACCCCGTCCTGGCCTTTGAGCCCTCCCCTGGCACGCTACTCCCCGCGCTCCCCAAGGGTGCAAGCAGCCTTGATCCTTGGCCATTGCCGAGTTATCCTCGACTAGCCCCACCCCCGGACCGGCCCTTCCAGCTCAGGTCAGCCCTTGACCACCAACCCTGAGGTCACCACCCCTGAGGGCCACCCTCCACGCCAGCCCAATCTTGGGGCTTTCCTGGGTGGGCAGACAGCCTCTGTAGTTCGCCCTCTGGGAGTCCGGATGAGGATCCGCAACAGGAGGTCAGGCAGGACCTGCTGTGTGCCCCCAGGGGTGGCCCTGCTGGCGTGCCCAGGGTGGGCCCCACCGGGGCACAGGCTGCCCTGGAGTGCCCTTGTTCTCACATTCCAGAGTCTCCTACGCCGGCGTGGCCCTGGGGCTCCCAGCCGGTTACCTTTCTGCAGAATGTGAGCAGGCCAGGTTAGTTTTGTGGCCTGACTTTCCGTGTGTAAAATGGGGCCAATGACTCCCACTCGCAGAGGTTGTTGTTTGTGTAGCAAGAGCAACATGCGTGCGTGCTAAGTCGTTCAGTCACGTTCAGCTCTGTGCAACCCTATGGACTGCAGCCCGCCAGGCTCCTCTGTCCATGGGATTCTCCAGGCAAGAATACTGGTGGGGGCGGGGGTTGCCGTGCCCTCCTCCAGGGGATCTTCCCCACCCAGGGATTGAACCTGGGTCTCTTGCAGCTCCTGCGGTGGCAGCTGGGTTCTTTACCACCAGTGGCACCTGGGAAGCCCCCACAGAAGCAACACGGGGATGTGCATTTTTGTAACTTCTCAGCTTATTCTCTCCTGGACGTTGCTTCCAGGCAGTCAACCTTGCCCCGCAGCAGTGAGAAGCTCTTCCTCCAGGACGGAGGGCGCAGGGCGGAAGGCGGCCTTGCTGGCAGCAGGTGCAGCTGGGGCAGGTGTTCCCTCCCCACCCCGCGGGGCTCTGATGTCAAGTGAGGTGCTGACTTCATGGGAAGGAAGCCTGGGAAGATAAGCAGGCAGCTGTCGCAGTCCACACGGCCAGGGGCTCCCAGGACAGACAGGAAGTCGGTCAGAGGTTGTGGAACGGATGGTGCTGCAAGATGCTGATGGTGCCAGGTCCCCGCAGGTGGCCAGAGCTCAGCGGGCAGAAGCCAGTGGGCCTCGGGGCAGGAATGAGCCGGTGGGCAGGGCGCTTGTGGGCCCAGACAGTGCCTCAGAGACCAAGTATCCCACGAGTGAGGTGACCCGGGCAGGCACAGGGCAGTCCAGGGGGCGCTGGCCAGTGCTGGCCGAGGTGTCCAGCCCAGACAAGCTGGCCGCTGCAGGCTGAAGGGCAGATGGGCCACCAGGCAGCAGCCCAAGCTGGCAGCGAGGACACAGGACAGGGCAGGTGGCAGGGCCTGGCGGGCCAGGGCTGCAGGCTGCCAGGCTGAGCCCTTGCCCTCTGGCCCAGCAGGCTGCCAGGGCTCATGGAAGCCCCGCAGAAGACCGGCCAGCTGCGTACCCAGCGGGCCAGTGACGGTGTGCCCTGCAAAGCTGCAGGCGGAGAGGGGCCAGGCACAGGCAGCCCAGAGGAGGCCCCAGCGGAGCTCCCCACTGATTCAGCCGCATTGGAGGAAGCAGCCAGTGGGACTTCCCAGGCAGACGGGTGGGAAGGGCCTCTGCCCAGGGCCCCGCATGGGACAGGTGAGCGGCAAGGGGGCTAGAAGTCCAGCCAGGGCACTTCCTGAGCAGAGGGCCATGCCACCCCCGCAGAGTGAAGGTCCTTGCTGTCTGCTCCTCTGATTCGTCTTTGCAGCCAGCTCTGAGGGGCCCATCAGGACGGGGTGGGGGTTGGGGCTGCCAGCGACTCTGGGGGTGAAGCCACCTCCTTCTTCCCGTCCCCCAGTGCTGTGCTGAGTCACAGGCCCACAGCCCTTAATGGGGGCCTGACCCCCAGCCCAGCCCTCTCCCCATGCAGCTCAACCACAGGAAGCCCGTCTTCTGGAAACTTTATTTCGATGCTTTCTCCCCGGTTTAAGCATGGGGGTCCTGCATTGGCCAGGCCCCTCCCCAAACCGAGGAGGACAGCTCCCTGGCATGGAGGGCCACAGGAGGGCTTTGCCAGGGCTGCAAGATGCCACAGACTGGGTGGCTTAAACAATAAAAGTTTATTTCCCCAGTTCCGGTTCAGAGAGCCTGCAAGTCCGAGGTCAAGGCGCCAACAAGGCTTGGTTGCTCTGAGGCCTCTCTCAGGGGCTTGCAAGTGGGGCCTCTTGTGTTTGACCCTCTGGGCACCAGCACACCTGGTCTCAGTGTCCAGATCTCCCCCCTGCTAAAGCCACCAGTCACGCTGGATGGGGGTCCACAGGCCACAGTTCACCTTAATCTCCTCCATCAAGAGTCTAGCTCCACACACACACACATTGTGAGCTCCTGGGGGCTAGAACTACAGCGTGTGGATTTTAGGGGTCACAACACCACCCATAACTAGGAGACCCTGGCCTGGCCTGTGGTCTACCGAGTGAGGGGGAGGCGGTCCCTTGGGGCCCCACCAGTGATTTGCATTTGACGCTGGGGCCTCCCCCACGGAGGTGGTGAGGGTGGGGGCAGGGGCACCTGCGTCCTCTCTGGGCGCCCCTTGGCTGCAGGACTGTATGAGCTGACACATGGCATTCAAGGACCCTATGTGAGTGAGTGAAGAGGGCAGAAGGGGCCCAGCCCAGGGAGGCCGCAGGCAGAGGTCGCACGGCAGGGCTGGCTTTTCTGAGTCCCCGCCCACCGGCTGGTTCCTGCCACAGCTCTTCACTGTCGTTGTCCTTGCTCAGTCGCTCAGTCTTGTCCAACTCCTTGCGACCCCATAGACTGCAGCACACCAGGCTTATCTGTCCTCCACTGTCTCCCAGAGCTTGCTCAAATTCATATCCATTGAGCTGGCGATGCCATCCAACCATCTCATCCTCTGTCGTCCCCTTCTCTCCTGCCTTCAATCTTTCCCAGCATCAGGGTCTTTTCCAATGAGTCAGTTCTTGGCATCAGGTAGCCAAAGTACTGGAGCTTCAGCTTCAGCATCAGTCCTTCCAATGACTATTCAGAGTTGATCTCCTGATTACTCTTCAGGGCAGCGCTGTGATACCACCCCCGCCCGGCACTGGCGCAAGATTTCCAGAGAGGTTTCATATCCACGATTCCAGAGTCTCAGAGCGGCAGCCGTGGGAGCGAGAGGGCAGGGCAGGCCTTGCCGGGAGATCAGGTGCCGCGTGCCCAAGGGAGGGGCTAGAACTCACCCCACCCTCTGCTGTGTCCTGGCTTCTGGTTCCCTGCCCCAGGCTGAATGGGGGCTGGGCTCCAGCAGGAGTGAGTCACAGAAAGCTGGCAGGACAAGACCAGTACGTGTGGCTCCCCGGTGCCAGGCACGGGCAGCAAGGCCGCATGCCCACCATTCTGCCATCTGAGGGAAGACATGTGCAAGAGAAGCCAAGGAGAGCTGGGGCGGGCGGGGAGGGGCGGCGCACAGGTGGCTCGGGCCCCTGGAGCCAGATCTGCCACTCGGGAGCCTGCTGCTCTGAGTGATGCTTCTTCACTGATGAGCCTGGGGCAGGTGCACTTGGGGGACAAACATGGGCACCCTTATTACGTGCCCCAGTGTGCTCAGGGCTGGCGCCACAGGGCCAGGCAAGTCCACATCCTCGTGGAGCTGGTGGTGGGGGGTGTGATGTGCTCTGTGAGCGAGGCTGGAGCCCCGCTGGGCTGAGGGGTGGTCAGCAAAGGCCCCCTGTGGACAACGGACGGTGGAGCTGAGCAGGGCGGTGAGGAAGAGAGTCCGGGGGTGCCAGGGTGGTGCCTCCCGGCTCAGAACAGTAACCCCCTCTCCTTGGGCCTGCTCAGGAGGGAGAGGAGGGCTCAGCGGCCCCCTCCAGCTTCCTGCCAGGTCCCTAAGGGGGAGACCTCCTCCAGGAAGCCCTCCTGCCTGCCGGCCTGCAAGTCCCTCCCCTCTGCTGGTTCCCCAGCAGCCCACCCTGTGCAGGTTGGCTGGCCTTGAGAACCTGGGCTGTGGGACCCCGAGCTGCTCTTGGCAACCCCCACCCCAGACACATACCCCCATGGGCAGTAAGGGGTGGCTGGACCCTGGCGGGCCTTTGAGCCCCGCCTCTGCCACCTGTGACCAGGACAGGCCTCCTCAGTGGCCATCTGTCCCCAGTCTGGGTGTGCAGGCCCGGCAGGACCGTTTGACTCAGACTGCCTGGTTCACACGCTGGCCCCATCCCTTACTGCTCAGCCCTCAGTGCCTGAAACTGTCCCCCTTAGGAATGCGGGGGTCACCCGGTGGTCATGAAGATGACTCCAGAAGCAGAGGAGGTGGTGTCCACTGCCAGGCTGGGGCCAACAGGGTCCACACCTCCCGAGGGTGCCTGCTAGGTCTTCAGGTTTATATTTCGAAGAGGAGAAGACGAGGATCCAAGATGCGGCCCAACGCCCGCGGCCAGCACGCTGCCCAGGGTGGCCGCGTGAGGAGGGGCGGGTTAGTCCACGCCCACCCGAAAACCAGGCCCCTCCCACCGCGCCCTTAGGACCGCCCGGGTAGCATTTTCTGCGCCCCTGGAGGACCCCGCCTGTCCTCACGACCCGCCAGGGAGGCGCTACTGAGCTCCACGCCCCCAGGTCACTCTGGCCTGGGGACCCTACGGTCGGCGGCCAGAGGAAGCCGCCTCCTCCCCAGCCAGAGCTAAACCCCAGAGCTCAGCCGGCCCCGTGGCGCCTCGACCCCAGCCCAGCCGCGTCCTTGATCGCCCGGCCCCTCCCCTGTTCTCCGCCCCTCTTTACCAGCACCCCGCCGCCCCCTTCGCCTTCCTCCTCCTCCGCGCAGGCCCCTCCTCGGCTCCTCTGCTCGGAACCCCGCGCCCCGTCCGCCTCCCTCCTCCTCCCCGCCCCCCGCCGGATCCCGGACCCCTCCTGGTCCCCGGGGTGCGCCCCGCCTCCCTCGGCTGCCTCCCATCCCTCCGCGTCCGGCCCCCAGCCCGGCCCTCCGCTCCGCTCCGGCCGGCCGCCCTCGCCGTCTTCCGCGCGCTGCCCGCGGCCCCTCCTCGGTGCCCGCGGCCGCTCCGCGTACGGGGTGACGCAGCGCCGCCCGCCCGCCCGCGCCCCGCCCGCCCCGCGCCGCCGCCGCCGCCGCGCCCCGGCCGGCTCCAGGGGGCCGCTAACGGTCCCGCGCCCCTCGGCGCCGCGCGCGCCCCCAGCCCGGCCGAGCAGGCGGCGCCCCGGGCGCCGGGCGCGATGGGGGCGGCGGAGCCGCTGCGCTCTGTGCTCTGGGTGAAGCAGCAACGCTGCGCCGTGAGCCTGGACCCCGCGCGGGCGCTGCTGCGCTGGTGGCGGAGCCCCGGGCCCGGAGCCGGGGACCCGGGCGCAGGTGAGTGTCGCCGCCGGCCCGCCGGCTCGGCCGGGCTGCGGTATGGGGGAAGGGGCCCCGGGGAGGCCGGCGGGCAGGGAAGGGCCGGGACCCGATGACAAAGAGCCAGCCGGCGCTGGGGAGAGCCGGGGTGAGGCGGGGTCGGCGGGGACGCGACCCTCGAGGGCGAGGGGCGCGGGGTCGTGAAGGCCCGGGGAGGTCTGCGGCCCAGGAGGTGTCCCCCGGACGGACCGCACGGACCGTCTCTCTGGGACCCCGCCTGCCAGCGTCTGAAGGGCACCATTCCGATCGATTGTGACGGAGGGACCCTAGGGGGTGCCGGCGCCCCGCGCCTGGTATCCACGCCTGGTGTCAGTTTAACCCGATCCAGAGTGGCGACCGGAGTTCCTGTCCCCGCAGTGAAGCAAGGGCTGGTGACCTTCAATCTGGGATGTGCTCCCTGGGGGGAGGGGGCTGTTCATTTTGCTGCAACAGGCTGGACACACGACCGGCAGAGGCCCTTGGACTTGGGGAAGCCCTGGTTTAACTAAAAAGGGGTCCTGTCTGCTCCCAAGGAGAAGGGGCCAGCGGGTCCCCTGCCGAGCTGCCCAGAGGCTTATGGAGGAGATGTCAGTTGACCCTGGGCACGAGGGCAGTTACCTGGTGGGACAGTGAGAGCCAGGAGGCCTCCCTGGCAGAGGCAGCGGGGGCCTGGCCAGTCTGGGTGTGTTTCCAGTGGCTGGAGAGTGTGGGTGTTTCCATCTCATTGACTTGTCTTCAGCAAGTTTTTATGGAGGGCCTGTCATGCCCGGCAGGGCAGCTGCTCGCCCAGGCTCAGCGCTCCTGAGAGAGTCCCTGCCACAGTGCAGCAGTTTCTGTCAGAGGGTCTGGGGAGTGCGTGGAGGACACGTGGGTGTGGACGTGCGAGAAGGGGGTGGGGGCAGGGGGTCCTGGGACTCCTCACCTGCAGGGCGGCACTGGACCAGAGCCCTGCAGAGGCCTGTGCACCTCCTGGCGAGACGGTCCAGGCAGCAGGACCACAGGGGCCACAGCCAGAGGCTGGCCCGGAGACCCACACAGGGTGGGGGAGCCGCGGGAGGTGGGGAAGGGGGCCGGGGCTCTTTGGGTGGCAGGGGCTGAGGTGGGGACCCCAGAGGGCTTTATCCATCTTCACCTGGTGAAAGGCACCCCGTGGGCCTGGCAGGGAGCAGACAGAGGCGGGCCAGGGAACCACAGGCAGGAGGCTGCTGGCCTTGTCTGGCAGAGGGTCGCTGAGCAGGGCTGGTCTGTCTGCTTAGATGGGGAGGGCCAGCGGAACGGGGGTCCACGTCTGTGCTTACTGGAGTTGCAGGATGAGCGGGGGTTTAGTTTTTAATTGGTGGGGTGCAGGGGACGTTGGGATTCTTTAGTGGACATGCTGAGTTTAGGATGCCTTTTCAGTGCCTTGGGAGCAGTCGGGGTGCTGCACTGTATCTGTGGGGGCTTTCTTGTCCCTGAGGTTGTGTGGCTCTGCTGATGGGGGAGGGTGGGCAGACCCGGCCAGTTTGCTGGGGCCAAGGTCAGGGTGGTCTCGGACTCCTCCTGGTTTGCAGCCTGGCGGTCACCACAAGCATGGTCTGCAGAGAGCTGCTCTGTGGCCAGCAGTCTGAGACTTCACCCTTCCACCAGCTTTTTGTTGTCCCCTGGGGAAGAACTGTCATCCTAGAACGTCAGCCTTAGCCTCCTGGCAGCACGCAGCAGGGCCCCAGGTCCAGGTCTCCCCTGGCCTGGCCCCAAGGGCGTTTGAACTTGCCTGTGAACCTCTGCTTCGGGATGGAGCGCTCCCATTTCATGGGCTCTTGGTGCAGTCCCGTGGCCTGTCCTGTGTCACATTCACACACGGCGCATTCCTGCCGGGCAGCTTCCCCTGGATTTTACGGGTGAAGAGGCCGAGCCTCAGGAGTGTGAGGAACCGGCCCAGCTAGTGCCTGAACCGGCGTGTGAAGTGTGGTGGGTCTGCTTTCAGCCACTGTGCCCGGGTGCCGTGGCCTCGTTTGGGCTGCAGCAGCCACGTGGACACCAAATGGGCCCCACCCGTCTGGGGTGTATGGGTGGGGGACTCGCGTTGCTGGCTTTCAGCGTTGGCATCCTTGGCCAGCTGTCATTATGGTTTCCGGCCCCCAGATTCTGGGTTTTGTGCACTTTGGGTCAGCTTGCTTTTCCGAGCTCCTCACTTGCACAGTGGCCTGCCTCTTTCCTGAAATGGTGGTTGCTTCCTTCTCGCAAACCCTGAAGGCCCTCTTGTATGGGTTCATCCGGAGCTTTCCTGAGTGGTGTGCAAGAGATGGGTACCCCCTCCCCTACAGAGGCTGGCGCTATAGGAGCCCTCCCCCCCCAAGCCCATGCCATCCACCATCCTGAGGAGGCCCTGGGTCAGCTGCTGCAGCTCAGGGGGCCCCTTATAGGTGCACCCCGAGAGGAGCCAGGCCCCAGAGAGATGACCCCATGCCTGAGGGCAGACGGCAGCCCGTCCAGGGGACATTTCAGAGTGGCAGTGCCCGGCCCGCCACGGTCCCAGGTGTACCTGTGTGCGGGGTGGACGGCAGCCTGGCGGGGCAGGGAAGAGAGGCGGAGGCTGTGCAGGAAGCAGGCCGAGTGAATAGAAGACAGACCGAGGGGGACCCAGGGCCGGGGCCACCGAGGGCACCGGGTGCGGCCGCTTTGTCTGACCTGCACAGCTTCTCCAGTGTTGCTCCTTTTCGCAGAAGGGGAAACATGGAAGTTGTGAGTGGGTTTCGATGGATGGTATGTAATATACACAAGGGAGCCGGCTTTTAATCCAGGTCCAGGCTTCCTCCTCAGTGGGGGGCTCAGAGCAAAGGCAGGACCAAGAACCCGGAGGCAGCGCCTTCTGGACCCGGCGCGGGCTGCTCTCTTCAGGAAGCTGTGAGGCTGCCTGGCACCAGCCCGGTCGGAAGTGGGGCAGACTGAAAACAGGAAACGCGGACCAGCCTTCTCACAGTGTCTCGGGCTAGCTGAACCTGAAACAGGCTGAAACTGTATCCGAGTTGTACCCCGGGGCCACGGTAAAACACGCTCAGAGAGACTCTGGAAGTGTTCCTTCAGAGCTGGGGCTGGGACGTGTGTGTGTGTGTGTGTGTGTGTGGGCACCCTGGGGTGGGGGTGGGGCCATGCCCAGCCTCCTCCAGAAGTTTTCCCCTCTCCCACCGGGGATGCCCCGGGTCGCTGGGCAGCTCCTTGTACAGGTCACTGTTGTATTTACAGCCCAACACCACTGCACGGTGCCCACGGAAACACATAGGCAAGCCACGGATACTTAAAACTAATTTCTTTTTTCTGCTTATGAAAGTAACTCATGTTGGTTTAATAAGACCTAGAAAGCACAGACAAGCACCCTGGGTTAGGGTTAGGGGTTAGGGTTAGGGTTAGGGTTAGGGTTGAGAATCGCCCGCCGCCGTAACCTTCGAGAGTGAATATTTGCTGTTGGTCTCTGTGTGAATGTGTGTATTACTGTTTACTCTCGTAAAACAGGATTTGTTTTCACATCAGCTTTATCGAGGCGTAATTTGCATACAATGAAACTCACACGTTTTAAGGATGTAATTTGGTGAATTTGCCACGTTTGAACATCCATCCTAAGGAAAAAAGACTAGCATTTAAGAAACAGTGTTTTATACTTTAGGAGATATATTTTCTGTGTGTTTGTTAAGGTACTGATGACAGTTTTTTGCTTTCTGTCCCTGACCCAATTTATTTATCCTCTCGATTGGTCTAGACTTCTGCACAGCAGACGTTTCTAGAGAACCTAGCTGCTCTCTGCCTTTCACGTGCTGTTCTGTGACCATGTGGGTGGGTCCAGGGTAAGGTGGCTTCGGGCTTCCCCGGTGGCTCAGATGGTAAAGAATCTGCCTGCAATGAAGAAGACCCCTGGGTCGGGATGATCCCCTGGAGAAGGGCATGGCAACCCAGTAATGTTGCCTGGAGAGTCCCCATGGACAGAGCAGCCGTGGGGGTCTCAAAGAGTTGGACGTGACTGAGCGACTGAACACATGAGGTGGCTTCACTTTGGGGATCTTATCTCGCCCTCCTGATCGCAGCGCCCTGTGGGTTCTCCTACTGAGTCACCTTCCGTCCCAGTTTCTCCTGAGCTCTGGTTCCAAGTTTCTGGCACAGCCCACGGGAGACAGCCAGCCAGCTCCCGGGTGTGTGTGCCCCGGCTGGTATCAGGGCTCCGTGCTCTCTGCTCCTATGTGGTTCTCTTTAAGCCACAGGCCAGTTGAGTGCCTCCTGCAGCCCTGCCTCCGGGCTTGCCTTGTCCATCCTTGGTCACCGTGTCCCCTCCCTCGAGCACCTTCTGATGGGTGACCCCGAAGTTGTTGGATGGAAGTTTGGAAAGCACCATGAAGTCCGTCTAATACAGCCCCAAAGCCTATGGCTAGGCGCTCTGCCCCCCACCCCCTATTCCTAGGATGCTTGCCCTTCTAGAAGATTCTTTCACATGCTGGGCAGCTTGCCGACTAGCTTGCAAGCTGCCCGTGCCTGCCTCACTTTCAGGGCTCCTCAGCTCTGACCTCCTTGACTCCTGAGGCCCCAGCTGAGCCAGACCTGAGTCCCCACAAGATAGTCCCCCTCTCCCCCGGGCCCTCCCCCTGCCCCCGTGTTCAGGTCTCACCTCTGCTCAGGGCCCAGCTCTGCTGGCACCTTGCCCTTCCCTCATCTTTCTTCAGGTTTTTGTGTTTGTGCAGCTGTTTGTCCCTCTCCGCTAGCTGTTTCCTTCTGCTTTGTGTTACGGGTTTTCCCTGTTTTCTTTTTTAGGACTATCTGTCGTATCTCCCCTGCGTGCGCTCTCGGGGCAGATGCAGCATGGGAAGGACTCACTTCCTTGTTTCTCCTCCCTGTCCTCCTGGAGGTCCTCGCGTGTCTGTGTACACAGCAGGTGCGGACCGAGCACCGTGTGAGTGGCTGTCTGTGGGAGGCAGGGTTCGGCTCGTCCCTGGCTGCGTGGTGAGTGGCGGCCAGCTGGGGACTGGACCCCGACCGTGGGGGGGCGACTGGGCCACTGGTGGAGAGCGTAGGGGGAGTGGCTGCTTGCTGTCCAAGCGTCTTTACTTTTCTCTAGAGGAGCGAGTTTAAAACCACTGGGAGTGGCTGGGAAGCTAAACGGTTTGGGTAGAACCCAGAAATTCTACAGAATCCCCTAAACCGTTCAATCCACAAATCTTATAGCCCTGTATTTCTGTATCTCCTGATACGTCTTACTTATGCCCCGTGATGAGGTCAAAAGTGCTGCAGATGATATCAGATTATGTGATGCCAGCAACCTGCAGAGTTAGATAGGAATCTCAGTATATTTGAATAGGAAATAAATGGCTATCTTGTTTACCTATTTAAGAAAAAAAAAAAACTTTCCAGATTTGCATATGACTCACTATCGGAAGAGACATATAGGCTTTTGTGGTTTTGAAAAGCAGCTGTCAGAAAAACAGCCGCCCTGCCTGCCCTCCCTCTCTAGGCACCTGCCTCAGCTATGGTCAGATGACGTGGCTTCAGAGTAGCCGAATGTGGTCATAAATAGCGTAATTACACTGAGATAATTCCAAGGCTAACTTTTATTTGTTACTCCAAAGTAGGTCAGCAGATGTTTCCTTAAGAAGTCAGATGGCAGGGCTTCCCAAGTGGCTCAGTGATAAAGAATCCGGCTGCCAGCGCAGGAGACTCAGGTTCGATCCCTGGTCCGGGAAGATCGCACAGGCCACAGAGCAACTGCGCATGTGCACCACCGCCGCTGAGCCTGTGCTCTGAGCGCGGGAGCCGCAACTGCTGAGCTCACCTTCTGCGGCATCCGAAGCCAGTGCTCCGCAGCCGGTGAGGCCTCCGCCGTCAGGGACCTGCCCCCCGCAGCTGGAGGAAAGCCCCTACTGCAGCAAGGACCCAGCACAGCCAGAGATCAGATCAGTGGGTAAATAATTAAAAAAGAAAAAGCCAGATTGCAAATACTTTAGGCTTTGTGGGTCCCAGCTTCTCAGTTCTGCTGCTTTAGTGCAAAAGCTGCGGTAGGCAGCATGTGAGTGAATGCACGTGGCTTTGTGCCAAGAAACCTTTGTTTACAGAGGTGGGCAGCATGCTGGATTTGGCCTGCAGTTTGCCGACCCTGCTGTAAGCCGGTATTCACCGCTGCGCGTTTTCCTGCTGCGTCGTTTGGCGCCTACACATTCAGGATCGCTAAGCCTTCATTCTGGTCGACTCTTCACTGTGTAGTGCCCGTCTCTGTCTCTGACTGTTCTGTCTGTTCTAGAGTCCACTTTATGGGGTGACGCGGCCACGCCTGCTCCACGTGTCTCTTCTGTCCATTTACTTTGAACCTGCTTACACCCTTAGATTTGAAGTGAGTTTCTTTAGACTCTGTAGGGTTGACTCGTGTTTTTTAATCATCTAGGCCAACCTGTGTCTTCTTAATGTAAATACATTAGGGGTTAAATCTGCCATTTAATTTTTTGTTTTCATTTATCTGCTTTTTCCTGCCTTCCTGTGGATTGCTTTAACATCTGTTTTTAGGATTCCATACTGACTTGTCTGTATGTCTTCACCTGTGTTTAAACCAGCGGTGTGGGGTGGTAAAGTGTCCATGCGGCTTTCGAGTGCAGCTGTGCGTGTGGCCCTCGGCGTCGGTCCGTGCGTGAGCCTTATCCCAGTCTAGTCTCTGTGTGTGGCCCTTGGCGTCGGTCCGTGCGTGAGCCGCATCCCAGTCTAGTCTCTGTGCGTGGCCCTCGGCGTCGGTCCGTGCGTGAGCCGCATCCCAGTCTAGTCTCTGTGTGTGGCCCTCGGTGTCGGTCCATGTGTGGCCCTCAGCGTCGGTCCGTGCGTGAGCCGCATCCCAGTCTAGTCTCTGTGCGTGGCCCTCGGCGTCGGTCTGTGCGTGAGCCGCATCCCAGTCTAGTCTCTGCGCGTGGCCCTCGGCGTCGGTCCGTGCGTGAGCCACATCCCAGTCTAGTCTCTGCGTGTGGCCCTGGGCGTCGGTCCGTACGTGAGCCGCATCCCAGTCTAGTCTCTGCGTGTGGCCCTGGGCATCGGTCCGTGTGTGAGCCGCATCCCAGTCTAGTCTCTGCGCGTGGCCCTCGGCGTCGGTCCGTGCGTGAGCCACATCCCAGTCTAGTCTCTGCGTGTGGCCCTGGGCGTCGGTCCGTACGTGAGCCGCATCCCAGTCTAGTCTCTGCGTGTGGCCCTGGGCATCGGTCCGTGTGTGAGCCGCATCCCAGTCTAGTCTCTGCGTGTGGCCCTCGGCGTCGGTCCGCACGTGGCCCTGGGCGTCCGTCCGTGCGTGGCCCTTGGCATCGGTCCGTGCGTGGCCCTCGGCCTTGGTCCGCGCGTGGCCCTCGGCGTCCGTCCGTGGGTGGCCCTCGGCGTCGGTCCATGCGTGGCCCTCGGCCTTGGTCTGCGCATGGCCCTCGGTGTCCGCCCATGCGTGGCCCTCGGCGTCGGTCCGTGCGTGGCCCTCGGCCTTGGTCCGTGCGTGGCCCTCGGCGTCAGTCCGTGCGTGGCCTCGGCCTTCGTCTGCGCGTGGCCCTCAGTGTCTGTCCGTGCGTGGCCCTGGGCGTCGGTCTGCGCGTGGCCCTCAGCGTCGGTCCGTACATGGCACTCGGCCTTGGTCCGTGCGTGGCCCTGGGCGTCGGTCCGCGCGTGGCCCTGGGTGTCCGTCCACGCATGGCCCTGGGTGTCTGTCTGCGCGTGGCCCTCGGTGTCCGTCCGCGCGTGGCCCTGGGCGTCAGTCCGCACGTGGCCCTGGGCGTCCGTCCGCGCGTGGCCCTGGGCGTCCGTCTGCGCGTGACCCTGGGCGTCTGTCCGTGCGTGGCCCTCGGCGTCCGTCTGCGCATGGCCCTGGGCGTCTGTCTGCACGTGAGCCGCATCCCAGTCTAGTCTCTGCGTGTGGCCCTCGGCGTCGGTCTGCGCATGGCCCTCGGCGTCCAACCGCACGTGGCCCTGGGCGTCCGTCCGTGCGTGACCCTCGGCCTTGGTCCGCGCATGGCCCTCAGCGTCCGTCTGCGCGTGGCCCGGGGCGTCTGTCCACGCGTGGCCCTGGGCGTCCATGTGTGCGTGACCCTCGGCCTTGGTCCGTGCGTGGCCCTCGGCGTCCGTCCACGCGTGGCCCTCGGCGTCCGTCCGTCTGTGGCCCTGGGCGTCGGTCCGCGTGTGGCCCTGGGGGTCCGTCCGCGCGTGGCCCTGGGCGTCCGTCCGCGCGTGGCCCTGGGCGTCCGTCCGCGCGTGGCCCTGGGCGTCGGTCCGCGCGTGGCCCTGGGCGTCCGTCCGCGCGTGGCCCTGGGCGTCCGTCCGCGCGTGGCCCTCGGCGTCCGTCCATCTGTGGCCCTGGGCGTCTGTCCGCGCGTGAGCCGCATCCCAGTCTAGTCTCTGCGTGTGGCCCTCGGCGTCCATCCATGCGTGGGCCTGGGCGTCGGTCCGCGCGTGGCCCTGGCCGTCCGTCCGTGCGTGGCCCTCGGTGTCCGTCTGCGTGTGGCCCTCGGCGTCGGTCCGTGTGTGAGCCGCATCCCAGTCTAGTCTCTGCGTGTGGCCCTCGGCGTCCGTCCGCGCGTGGCCCTCGGCGTCCGTCCGCGCGTGAGCCGCATCCCAGTCCAGTGGACTCGTCATTTTGCCAGCTGGAGGAGGTGCAGAAAGCTCCCCTCTCTCTGCACCACTTTACTCTCCCGTTTCATAGTAAAAGTCTTACCTCTTCCACATGCATTTGGAACCACATTAGTGTTACAGCTTCATCTTCAACCCTCAAACCTAATTTAGGAAAGTCAGGCAGAGAAGGACACACCGCTGTGGCTGCACGCACCTTTACGCACTGTATTCTTTCTTCTGTTTTCTTTTTTTTTTTCAGGGAGTCCTCTTTTATCATTTCTACTTCCTTTATCTGTTCTTTTAGGACAGGTCTGCTTGCAGTAAGACTGTTAGTTTTTCTTCATCTGAGAATGTCTTGATTTCTCCTTTAATCCCCAAAGGATATTTTTGCTGGGTATGAGTCTTTTCTTTTCAGCGCTGGAAAACCACGGTGCTGCTTCCTCTGCCTTCCGTGACTTCTGAGGATAAATCCACTGTCATTCAAAATTCGTTCCCCCGTAGGTGAAGTGTTGTTTCTCTTTGACTGTTAATTTTAACATTCTTTTCTTTGTGCTTGATTTTTGGAATCCAGACTCTGATGTGTCTTGGATTTCTTTGAATTAGTGACATTTGAGGTTATATCTTTTGTCAAAACTTTTGGGAAGTTTTCAGCCGTTATTTTTGGACACTTTTTCATCCCCTCTGCTCCTCTACTTCTGGGCTCCAGCGACACAGGTTGGATCCTCTGCTGAGACTCCACGGGTCCCTGAGGCTCTGTTCAGTTGTTGCTTTTTTTAAATTATTTTCCTCTGTTGTTCAATTTGACTAATTTCTCTTGTTGCATCTCCCAACTCACTGATTTTCCTCCGTCTCCATTCTGCTGTTGAGTTCACCCATTTGTTTTCTGTTTTGGCTATTGTATTTTTTCACTTCTAAAGTTTTCATGTGGTTCTTCTTTGTAATCATCTGTTTCTTTGCTGAGACTTTCTTCTTCACTGAGTCTGTATATGTCTTCACTTGTTTTAAGTGTGTAGTTGTTCGTGAAGCATTTTCATCGTGGTGGCTTTAAAATCCTTGTCGGATAACCCCAACATCTTTGTCATCTCAGTTTTGGCATTGAGCGATTGTCTTTTTTTCCCTCTCATTTTGAGATCTTCCCGGTTCTTGGCATGGTGATTGATTTTCGAGTGAAACCTGGACATTTCTGTCTTTTTTATGTTATGAAAATTTGGATCTTATTTAAGTTTCCTCTTACAGCTGGCTTTCTCTGACACTGCGCCCTCAGGGAGTAGGAGGGACTAGTTACCACCAGATCGGGGAAGAAGTCCAGGTTCCCCTGGGCCTCATCAGCAGCCAAGGGGGTGCCCCCCATTGCTGCTGGGTGAACCCCCCACTCAGCCTCCACTGAGATCTTCTGGCTGGAAGGGTAGGGATGCCCTGTGACTGCGCGCCGTGGAGGGTGGCTGGAAGTTGGTGCAAGTTCTGACTCTCCCCTTGGTCCCCTGACACCAGCCCAGCAAGGAAGGTGAGGGGCACCCCACTCGTGCTGGGAGGCGGTGGAAGTCCACTCCCTCCTCATCTCCACTGGCCCCTGTGGGGCGTGAGGCTCGCCACCCGCTGGGATGAAAGTGCTGGCTTCCCTCACTCCACCCTGCTGGGGAACGTCAGGCGCCTGCCTCCGCCCAAGGGCAGATGTCTAGACTCCAGGCAGCCTTTGCAGGCGGTGGGGGGGGTGGGGTGGGGCAGGTTTTCTGTGTGTTGCTGGAGGAGAGCAGTTCTTGTCCAGAAGTTTCTCATCTTACTGGGCTCTCCTGCCCCTGGTCCTTTGGCCAGAGAGAGCGACCTTGGTTGGAGTTTTCTGTTTGTACCCGTTGGCATTTCCATTTGCTGAAGTCTTCAAACCTGAGATAACATGGGGCAGGAAGAAACCCAGGGAACTCTCTGCCGTCTTTCCCTGGCCCCGAGGCCCCCGGTCGGTCAGCTCCCTCCTTCCGCCCGCCTTCCAGAGTCTCCCGGCATTACTGGCACGTGGGACTCCAGGGAGGAGCAGTCTCGCCCTTCATCTCAGAGTGGGACTCCAGGGAGGAGCAGTCTCGCCCTTCATCTCAGAGCAGAAGGTCCCTGTGCCATCTTTAAAATATTTTTTCCTCTGTTATTCAGAGCAGGTTATTCCTGCTGAGTTGTGGGGCTTCACTGACTTTCCTCTGTCACAGCCGCTCCACCGCCGAGCCCAGCTAGCGGCCGTTTCATTTCACATGCTGTCCTTTCAGCTCTGAATTTTCCATTTGGTTCCTTCTAGTCGTCTCTTTTTGTCCTGGGAACTTCTGTCCTTCCGTTCACTTTAGGAACGTTCAGAGCAGCACCTCACCGAGCCTGGTTCTATCAACCACGCTGAAGTTTGTGTCTGACGCCTCAGACACCTGGGGTGTCCCGGGTGGGGCGTCTGCTGACTGGCTTTCCCCCTGGACCTCGCAGGGTTGCCTGGTTCTTGGTGTGCTGGTTAATTTTGCAGGCTGGGTATTTTTAATATTATGTTGTGAGTCCTCTGGAGGATTTTCTTTTCTTAGGCAGGTGCTCAGCCTGGTTGTACACAGATGGCAAGGCCGTGGGAGGGGGCTTCCACATCAGTCCAGCTCTTAAGGACTTTGCACGCTTCTGGGGGCCTCCCTGGTGTTGGTCACTTGGGTGAGGCTGGCACCAGGAGCTGACAGACTTGGCCGTTCAGCTCCCAAGGCCCCTATGCGCATCCTGTGTGTTCTGCTCACGAAGGCCAAGAGGGGTCCCGGCACGTGTCTGTCTACCGGCAGAGCCAGGACGCCCTCCCAGCCCTGCTGGCCATGCTCCGGCTCCTCTGGACACAAGAGCAGGCTTTCTTTCTCTGCATCCAGCAGGCTTGGGCTGCCCCGGTGGCGCTCGTGGTAAAGAACCCGCCTGCAGGTGCAGGAGATGTAAGAGACTCCGGTTCGATCCCTGGGTGGGGAAGACACCCTGGAGAAGGAAATGGCAACCCACTCCAGTGTTCTTGCCTGGAGAATGCCATGGACAGAGGAGCCTGGCGGGCTACAGTCCATGGGGTCGAAAAGAGCCGGACACGCTGAAGCAACTTAGCACACAGGCATCCAGCGTGCAGTTCAAGACCCCAGGCTGCCCTTGGAGCAGAGGTGTAAGTGAAAGTCACTCAGTTGCAAACTCACGGATTATACAGCCCATGGAATTCTCCAGGCCAGAATACTGGAGTGGGTAGCCTTTCCCTTCTCCGGGGGATCTTCCCAACCCAGGGATCGAACCAGGGTCTCCTACATTTCAGGTGGATTCTTTATCAGCTGAGCCACAAGGGAAGCCCAAGAATACTGGAGTGGGTAGCCTATCCCTTCTCCAGGGGATCTTCCCAATCCAGGGATCAAACTGGGGTCTTCTGCATTGCAGGTGGATTCTTTACCAACTGAGCTATCAGGGAAGCCCCAGAGGTGGGCATAGAGACAAAGGGAAGGGCCTGCAAGGGTTGCTCCTTCTGCTGGGACCCCGTTTTCTGCGGGGACCCCACTCCTCCTGTGGGGATGCCACTCCGGCCAGCCGGCCTGCTGCTGTCTGCTTCGGGCCCCTCAGTTCACTCTCTGCCTCCCGTCTTGCCCAGACCTCTTGGTCACAATCAGCGGGGAGAGGGCGGCCATGGGCGGCCCTGGAGTCTTGGGCTAGTCGTGCGGATGCCGGCCCTCTCGAGCTGCTCTCGAGCCTGCCGTGCTGTTTGCCACCTCACGCGGGCGATCCTGGCCGCAGCCCTGGGAGCTGTCCTTGACTTGCTCCATTTCCAAGGTGGCAGTCGGGGCCAGGAGGGGGCTCTACTAGAGCCCGGACCCTGAGATCCTGGGGTGGCCCCGCGAGGATGCTGGTTCTGGGGTTCCTCTCAGCAGCCCCCACTGCCTCTCCTGACGGGGGGGTGGGGAGAGCAGGGATCTTGGTGCAGGAGTCAGGTATTGCGCCCCAAGTGGCCAGGGGGTGCCACTCAGGCCCCCGGAGTTCTCAGTCCCCGATCACTAGGCTGGGGACGCTTCCCGGGGGTAGCCTGTGTTCGAAGGAGCGCAGGGCTGCGCAGGTGGGAGTTGGGGACTGGCTGCGTCCTGTGTGTGCAAATGCAGCTCCGCAGGTTTAAGGTCTGCAGGGCAATGGTGGTTGCAGCCTGTCCCCCGAACCCACGGCCTGGGGACCCACAGAAAAGCCCATCCCGAGCAGGTGCAGCAGCAGCGTTTCCTGAAAGGCCCAGTCCCGTCCTTTCCCGGGTGCTGATGCAGAAAAGCCTTGGGGGCGGCTGGGCCACCTGGAGCCCGACGCTGGGCTGGGGGGACCCTGGCCCCGCCCACCGCCATCCGGGTGGGGGTGCGCTGTTGGGTGGGTGGCCGTGCACCCGCCGTCCAGGACCTTGTAAGAGAAGCAGACCCATAGACAGCAGGGATGTTTCTGCTCCGAGTCGCAGCTCGGAAGCCCACGCAGTGTCCGTGGGTCACGGCCAGCTCTGGGAAGGGCAGGACAGAGCCGAGACCGGCGGTGACCATGGCTCCTGGCCGTCACAGCCGCCCTGGGTGCCGCCTGGGCAGCCTCTCCCCCAGCCTCGCCCGTGGTCCCTCTGGAACGCGCGGCCCCTCAGTCCCCACCCACGTGGGAGGGTGACCGCCTGTCACACCAGGCGAGGTCACACTCCCTGGGGACGGGGAGGGGAGGCCAGAGAACCGCGTCTCTTGTCAGCAGAAGCCTTGAGGCTTCCAGCCCAGGTTTGGTTACAAAATTTCAGTCCGTTTCTGGAAAGGACTGTGTTACAGGAGAGCACTGTTCTGAGTTGTTGACAATTAAAATATTTGCTGATGGCTTGTGCTAATGGCTCTAACAGATGGCTTTGTTGTTAGAAGGAAAATTAATGCTGGACGGACAGGCACAGAGGGGGCACCTTCAAGTTTGGCTGAAGGGCCTGAAAGAGAGAACTGGGGGCTGATCTGAGTCACTGAGTCGGCAGGTGTCGGTCACTCGAGCCGCATTCCATGGAGAAATGGAAATCACTTCCAGTATGACTTTATGCAGGCTTCCCAGGGGGTCCAGTGGTAAAGAATCAGCCTGCCAATGCAGGCGACCTGGGTTCGATCCCTGAGTCGGGAAGATCCCCTGGAGGAGGAAACGGCAACCCACTCCAGTGTTCTTGCCTGGGAAATCCCATGGATGAGGAGCCTGGCGGGCTGCCGTCCATGGGGTCGCAAAGAGTCGACTGAAGCGACTTAGCACACATGCGTGATTTTATGCAAGGTGCAAACCCTAGTAAAATTACCTACCCTGACATGCTGTTGGTAAGGATATTCTTGTAAATGAAAGCTACGTCCTTCAACATTAAAGATATTCCAACCCCTTGCTGTACGTGGCTGCTTGATTATTGTTGTTATTTTTTTTTAAGGTCTTTTTCTTCACCAGTTTCTGAGTGGCTTTGTGGATGTTCACGTCCACACTTGGTTGCCTGTCCCGCATCCTGCAGTCGGGGGGCATGGCTATGGGTGAGGGGAAGCCCTGCCTCGGTGTGCCTGTGGTGTGTGTTCATCTGGGTGTGTGTGTATTTGGTGTGTGTGTGTGTATGTGTATCCAGGTGTGATGTGTGGGTATCTGGTGTGTTTTGGGGGCAGGTAGCAAGGCTGGGGACTAGTGGCTTGGCTGAGGGACTGCAGCGGTCCCCATGAGTGTGTGGCCAGAGCACACTTACATAACATCCAAGCAAGTTCTTTGTGATCATACATTCCAGTAAAGCCTTATAAATTCATCCTTTACTTCTCTTGGGATTTGTAATGTGTTAGATAAGTTGTAGAATTCATCATCAATGAACAAAAATGACCAAACTGAGGGTCGTAGCTGGACATTAGGTTTTCAAGAGGTTTAATAATATAAAATTAAACAAAAATCAAAGACGTGTTCAAACGTGAGAGTTTTTTTTCCAATTTTATGAAAAAGTTGCCTTTTCTTTGTCTTCTTTTATTTTGAATTTGCTTAGTTTTTACAGCATTGCAAAAGTTGATACCAGTTAAGATTTCTATTTTAAAGTTAAAAACTGTGATCCTAAACTGCACTTTAATCACACAGACCCTAAACTTCAGCATGTACCCCGTGCCGCTTAACGCCGCAGGGCGGGAGGGCGACACGGAGAAGCACTTCTGGTGAGAGGGCGGTGGTTCTGTCTGCGGGGCTCGCGCCCTCCAGCGGGTGATGACTCGTGACCGTAGCACTCACGTCTCCTCTTGGGACGCTCGTGGTTCTTTCTGCACTTCCAACTGTTTTCTTTTTCTTTCTGAATACTTTTATCACGGAGGTAGCATGCTGTTCCATGGAAAGATGGTCTTGTCCTTAATAAACAGGAGCTCTTTAGTTCTTTGTTTTATGACCGAGTGGCCTAAAGAGCTGTTTCTCATAATCCGTAATGTCTGTAGAGAGTAGGTAAACAGTTTGCTTCTGTTGGATTCCAAATTGAGTCTTAAGACCAGGAGAAGTGAAGACACACTGGGATGAGGACAGAGAACATGCACGGTGGCTGTTTTCAGCGCCCCCGAGGTGTGCAGCAGCAGAGCCCCCTGCCCACGCGGGAGGGCCAGGTGACGGCGTGTCTGAGTGCGCCCGGCACTGCCCGCTGGGCGCCTGGGAGGTGGCACAGAGCAGGTTCTGTTTGCTCGTCCCATGAGACTTTCTGTCTTAAATGTTCAAGAGCCTTCAGGCTGTGCGGAGCCCTGTGGGCGGCCACTCAGAGCGTGAGCATCCTTTCCCAGGGCTTCCTGTGGCGCTGGGCCACAGTGTCTCCCCCGAGTGTGCTGGTAAAATTCCTGTCCAGTGGGGACCTTGCCAGTGTGTTAGTCGCTCAGCCATGTCGGACTCTTTTTGACCCTGTGGACTGTAGCCCGCCAGGCTCCTCTGTCCATGTGACTCCCCAGGCAAGAATGCTGGAGTGGGCTGCCATTCCCTTCTCCAGGGGATCTTACCGACCCCAGGATCGAACCCAGCTCTCCTGCATTGCAAGCAGATTCTTTACTCTCTGAGCCACCAGGGAAGCCCAGGGACCTTGCTGCCTGTGGTTTTAAACTCTTTGGTGACTCACAAGTTCAGAGCTGTAGCAACGATTTCTTGGGAAGCCGTCAGTTTGAGATGAGAGGAGAATATTTTCACGGAGGTTGTGTCCAAGCCCTCTTGCTGTGGGTTGGTTTTCGTGGTGGTCCTGTGGACGGCTCCGCCAACGCTGGCACGCAAGGGTGTGCGGCGAGCCCAGGTGGGGGACCCGGGAAAGAGTTCGGAGGGGCCAGTAAGAGCTGTGGGGGGCAGCTGAAGCCCCCGTGTGACCTGCAGGACCCGGGGGGCCTGCTCTGCCTGGAGCGAGCCGCGGCAGAGGGTGTCATTGCTGCATGACTGCTCAGCCACACACGCACACGGGTACACATCACACAGATGTACACACACAGACACACAGAGCCGGGAGGGAGCGCCCACGGGGCCAGGGGCCGCGCGGGAGGGACGCCTGTGCCGGCAGACAGGCAGGGGCGTCAGGCGGTGGCACGGCGGGTTGAGTCCGGTCCGCTGCACCGGCCCCCAGCAGTTAAGGTTGTTTCACAACCTGCACGTCCTCCAAGCAGCGCGGAGCGTAAACAATGCAGTGTGTGCCGGAGTCGTCTTCCGGAAGCGTGGAGTCAGCTGTGTCTGGTCTCAGCGCCTCAGTTGAGACTGGATAGGACCCCTGACCCTTCAGCTGGGCCCACATGAGTGTCCGCTCAGTGACCTTTTTTTTTTTTTTATTGAAGGATAATTGCTTTACAGACTTTTGCTGTTTTCTGTCAAACTTCAACATGAATCAGCCATAAGTATACATATATCCCCTCCCTTTCGAACCTCCTTCCCATCTGCCTCCCCATCCCACTCCTCTAGGTTGATACAGAGCCCCTGTTTGAGTTTCCTGAGCCATACAGCAAATTCCCGTTGGCTATCTATTTGACATATGGTAATGTAAGTTTCCATGTTACTCTCTCCATACATCTCACCCTCTCCTTCCCTCTCCCTATCTCCATAAGTCTATTTATGTCTGTTTCTCCATTATTGCCCTGTAAATAAATTCTTCAGTACCATTTTTCTAGATTCCGTATATATGCGTTAGAATACTATATTTATCTTTCTCTTTCTGACTTACTTCACTCTGTATAATAGGTTCTAGGTTCATCCACCTCTTCAGAACTGACTCAAATGTGTTCCTTTTTATGGCTGAGTAATATGCCATCGTGTATATGTACCACGGCTTCTTTATCCCTTCATCCGTCGATGGGCATCTAGGTTGCTTCCATGTTCTAGCTGTTGTAAATAGTGCTGCGATGAACAATGGGATACATGCGTCTCTTTCAGTTTTGGCTTCCTCGGGGTATACGCCTAGGAGTGGGATTGCTGGGTCATATAGTGCTTTTATTCCTAGTTTTTTAAGGAACCTCCATATCGTCTTCCATAGTGGCTGTGCGCTCAGTGGCCTTGTGGCATCACAGGGCCCATCGCTCTAGCCGCGGGGGGAGCTGAGCGCCGCTGTTTCTGGTCGAGTGGAGGCCGGTGCCGGGTTGCCCCGCGCATGGTGATGGACCTTCCCCCACGCTCCCTGTGCCCTGGAGGCCCTGCGGCTCCATCCCACGGGGACCCCAGCCCCTGGCCTTCAGGGAGGCGTGCCTCGGGCTTGCTCGTCTTGCTGTCCCTGTGCGCAGCTGCCTCGGGAGGAAAGCCTCTCTCTGGGGCCTACCTTGGCTCAATGCACACCCAGCGGGGCGAGCCTGGTGAGGCCTCTGTCCCCTGGAACCTTGGGGATCTCACAGCGGCAGGGCTGTGACCCAGCGTGGGCGCTGCCAGCCTGCGCACATGCTGAGTCGCTTCTGCCATGTCCAGGTCTTTGCGACCCCGTGGACTGTGTAGCCCACCAGGCTCCTCTGTCCATAGAATTTCCCAGGGAAGAATACTGGAGCGGGTTGCCATTTCCTCCTCCAGGGGGTCTTCCCAACCCAGGGATCAAACTCACGTCTCCTGCATCTTTCCAGCCTGGAAGGTCACTGAATCCGAGCACCTGGAGCCTAGATCTGAGCAGGGGGCTCCTGCCTGTGTTGGGAAGCCTCGGGGGTCTTCTGCCTTTTGAGTGGTCTTATCCGAGCATAAAGGAGGTGGAGGGATCCCCAGTCCTCCTCCCTGGGCTTGGTCCCCGAGAGGACAGAGGAGTGGCTCGTGGTAGGGGACGGCCTCCGTCTGCCCAGTCTGGTCATGGCGTGCCCACTGCACCATTTGTCCTTGGGGTGGCCGTTGCCACAGGCAGACTCCTTTTTTTCATCTCAAGAAATTTTAAAAATCACCCTGAGAAAGTCACTTTGCTTTAGTAATTTAGTAGAGCAGAGGTTTTATAAAGGCTGCCAATAAGACTGCTGTCCCAGCAAAGCTGCTTGACTTGGCTTGAAAATCTTACTTCTGTTGTAGGTGTGTGTGGCAGGGGAGTGGGGGGCGATTATCCAGAGTTGAAAAAATCTTTGTTTGATCAGAGCAGGTGTTGGGTGTGGAGCCTCAGTTTGCTCTCTGCTTCCTGTTTGGAGAAGGGTCCCCGAGCCCACCAGCCCTGGAGGCAGCGGGAGACGCTGGCCGGCCTCTGGCAGAACCGGGGTGGTGGGCAGGGGGGCGCTGCTTTAGTGGCCGGAGCCCAGGGGTCTGCTGGAACCCTCCAGTGGCGGACGGTCCCATCGCAAACGGGTGCTGGGGTGGGGGCGGGGGAGCCCTGGGCCAGGGAGGCGCCCAGTGAGTCGAGTGTCTGTTCCAGAACCTTCTGTTCCGAAGCTTGCTTGAAAGGGGATGTTGGGTTGTGACTTTATAAAGGGAGAGGAGACGCCTACGACCCTCGGCCCCTGATCCTGCGACGCGGCACAGCCAGCCCAGGGACCACGAGGGCGCCTCCAGCCGTGGCAGGAGCAGCTCGGGGAGCGCCGTCTGGGCATGGATGCCTGCCGCAGTCTGGTGGGAGGTGCTGCTCAGGGGAGACGCGGTGGCCAGCGCAGGCGCGGGCCCTTCATCTGTCCAGCGAGTCCAGTGCCGGCGTCGATTTGGTCTGAAAGCAACTGCACCGCCTGGCATCACTCACCCTTTCACGGAAGACTTTGGGCTTTTTATCTAATCTTGTGTGCAATGCAGGATTATGCAGAATGCAAGCCAAGGGAGAGAAATGCTAATTAGTGCAGGAAATGAAAGTGGCCTAGTTCCCACCATCAGCTCTCTGCCAGGTGAGCCTCCCGTGTCTGTCCATAGACGTGAACCGGCCATGCCCACGTGTGTGTTCACCCGACGTGCACTGCTGAGCCCTGAGACCCCTCCGCGCCAGCACAGACAGGGCGACCCGGGGCCCGCGGTGTCACTGTCCCTGTACCGTGCCCGTGACTGATCCTCAGAGCCACACGCAGCCAGCAGCACCAGAGACTAAGTGACAGGCTTTGAGCGGGTCATCCCGCCAGCCACGCATGACCTGGGGCCTCTCCCAGACTCTTGACGCCCCCTCACAGGAGGGGAGGGTTTTGAAGACGAGGGTGTGACCGCACATGCCAGGCGACACAGAGCAGGCACCGAAGCCCGTGGCCTGGGGTCAGCGGGCAGGGGATGCGGAAAGGAGCATGCCATCTGTGCTGGACCCCGCCCTCCTCGCCCCGACCCGGCCGCTTCCACGCCCCTGCCGCTTTCACCTGCCAGCCCCATGTGTCATCAGGAGGTTCGGGCTAAACTCTCGGCCCAGCAGTCGGAGGGGCTGAGGGAGCCAGGTGGGACCAGCCTCTGTTCCAAGCCCGTCACTCACCAAGCCCTGCTTTTTGATTGCCAACCCCCCACCCTCCCCACCAGGCTTCCCAGGTGGCTCAGTGGTAAAGAATCCGCCTGCCAAGCAGGAGATGTGAGTTTGATCCCTCGGTCGGGAAGATCCCTGCAGAAGGACATGGCAACCCACTGCAGTATTCCTGCCTGGGAAATCCCACGGACAGAGGCACCCGGTGGGCTCCAGTCCTTGGGGTCACAAAGAGTCGGACGTGACCTAGCGCCTTAACAACAACCCCCCGGGCACGGGCTTGCCCAGGATGGCCTCCATCCGGATCCTGGGTTCTGGGCTTGTCCTTCCTCAGTCAGGCGAGATGTAGGCAGTGATGTTTTGTTCAGATCCCGTGATCTCTGTCCCTTTTTAGAGAAAATAATTCTGTTCGTCACCACGTCTGTTACGTGGACAAGTGGTGCGCACGTCAAAGATTGTATCCTGCTGACCTGGTTTTTTCTTCTCAGCCAAGCAGTAGATGAAGCTGTGGGTAAGCTGAGTGTAGCAGAAGGCAAGAGTCACTGGAATTTTTCCCTGTTGGGGTGTTAGAGCCCCCCACCCCACCCCAGTGAAAGCGCCTCAGTCTCAGGCCCTCTGCGAGGCTCCACCCTCGAATGTCCCTGCCGCCCCTTCTCTCCCGGGCGGCCCCCTCGCAGCCTCCTCTGGTCCAACCGCTGGCAGGCCGGGGTCAGATACCCTCGGGAGCAGGGGGTACAAGAGGGATCATAGCTTCAGAGAGTCAGAGCCCAGGGGAGAGGCCCTGGGTGGAGGCTGTACTGGGTCGGGTCTGCCCAGCCGGCTTCCAGCTCTTCTGCGAGAGTGTCCTTTTCCTGCCGCAGCCCAGCACCTCTAACCTTGGGGACACCCCACTCTCGGAACTTCGAGGCATCTAAGCTGGCTCTTGGAACTTGATTTCCTTAGGCCACCAGGCCAGAGGTGAAGCAAGGTCGGTCATTCCAGGTGTCACAGCGCCGTCGTGTCAATTAGCTGTTGCAGAAACAGAGCCCGTCGGCGCGCTCGCAGGCCTCCGAGCCAGCCTGGGGCTTCGAGGAGTCGCCGCGCGCCTCTGTGTGAAGGTGGATGGGGTTTCCACCCGCTTCGCCGGCGGGCTTGGGGGTCGTAGCCTGTTCACGCTGGGGGCTTGACCTCCAGCCTCCCTGCTCCCAGGTCCTGTCCTTGGTGAGGTCTTTCTGGCCCCGCGTTCGTGAAAGGTTGTTGTTGAATCACGCGAATACACCAGGATTCTTGGCTCCCGGAGGAGGAGAATTCAATCCGGGGCCAGAGACAAGGCTTGATTGCTCAGAGCTTTTGTGTAATAAAGTTTTATTAAAGTATAAAGGAGATAGAGAAAGCTTCTGACATAGGCATCAGAAGGGGGCAGAAAGAGCACCCCCTTGCTAGTCTTCAGCTGGGTGTTATATAGTCACTAGCAGTCTGTTAATGAAAGAAAGGAATGTCTTATGATTCAGAATAGCACCAGGCCCCTTGCCCATAAGATGCATTTTGGGATAATCTTGGGCCATAAAATAATTAACTTGAATCTTAAAGAAGGGCAGACCACCATACAAATAGTTTCATTTACATAGATTAGGGGAACAATATCTGAGTATAACATACTGGTTTGTCAAGTAGGTTTTTGGGCCAAGAGGCGGAACCGACTTGGAGACCGAGTTTGGGGTAAAGGCGTAGTACATTAGCATAGCTTAAGACAAACATTTCCATAAGAAAAAGGCATTGGTTATCTCTAGGCTCAAGAATAGCTAACTTCAGGTGAAACCAGGTGTCATTATGGCAACACAGTATTTTAAGAGAAACCTTTTTTTAAATTTGTATAGAGAAGGAAAAATATTGCTAGTTTGTTTCCTCCTGTCGCTTAAGAGAGATAAAAATGTCTGACACTTGCAGGCTATTTCCTCCATTTGGAGACCCCTGGCCTTCCTGCCTGTTACCCTCTCATTAGGTCACAGGCTGTCGCTTCGTGCTCCCCACGGCTGTTTGTGTCCAGCCTTACCTGAGGCCCGTGGTGACGACTGGGTCTCCAGTCAAGGGTGTTCCGTGCTGTCCTCCCCGCGCCCAGCCAGGCACCCCCTTCCTCCTCCTGCGCCCAAGTGGGTGGTGGGACCCCGAGCCCCCTGCGCCCCACCTTGGTGTGGCCCTGACCCACCGCACGCCGTGGGGTCCTGGTCTGTCCCGGGCCTCCTTCCCTCTTCATTTCTGAGCAGACTGAACAGCAGGTGCTGGGGCGTGAGCACCTTTCCCCGGGTTCGGCACGGCCGCTGGCCGGAGAAGCTGCAGCCCGCTTCGGTCCCTGTGGACGAAACACCCCGTCTTCAGGGCATGGACTGGGTCCCAGCCTTATGTAGCGCTGAGGCTTACGATGACACGGAGCTTGTCGCCTGCCTCTGGGATGTCCCAGCACGTGGAGTCGCTCTGCTGCCGCTCAGGTGAGTCCTGTGACCCGCTGAGTGAGGGCGTGGTGTCTTTGCAGATGCCTGCACGGTGCCTATTTCCGAGATCATCACCGTTGAGGAAACGGACGTTAACGGGAAGCAGTACAGCAGCGGAAAATGGCAGAAAATGGAAAAGCCGTACGCTTTCACAGGTAATCTCCTAAAGCCCCTCGTGGCTCCAGGCAGGTCACATGAAAGAGAACTCCTCTGTCATTTGCTTAACGGACTCCCTGTGTCCTTGGTTTATGGAAAGGTCCTTGCATCATTTTTCCAAGCTCTGTTTTTTTTTTTACTGAGGTATAGATGGTTTACAGCATTGTGTTAACCTCTGCTGGAGAGCAAATGAGTCAGTTATGCGTATCCAAGCTCTGCTTTTAATGTTTGTTCATCTTTTATATTTCTTTATTATTATTCTTTTTTTTACATGGGTTAAAAGAGCTGAGGGGTAGACTCTCTTCCCTCATACACACTGGAAGGGATTAACTGGTCAGAGGAAAGGGGCGCGTCAGGCAGCGGGGTGTGGCCCGGGGCTCACGCGTGTGTTCTCCGTGCAGTGCACCGAGTGCGGCGGGCGCGGCGGCACCGCTGGAGGTGGGCGCAGGTGACGTTCTGGTGCCCGGAGGAGCAGCTGTACCACCTGTGGCTGCAGACCCTGCGGGAGCTGCTGGAGGCGCTGAGTACGTGCCTGCACTGTGCTCGGCGCAAAAGCGGACGTAGCGAGACGCTGTGACTTCTGAACACTTTTCTGGTTAGAGGACCGCGCGGGGGGTGCCCGGAGCCTGGCCCCCGGGCGCCAGCGCCTTCACTTATGAGCGTGAGGCCAGGGCAGGCCCCTTGGCGCCGTGGGCCTGGGTTTCTTTTCCTGGGCATTGGGGTGGTGAGACCTGCGCTCGAGGTGAGGAGGACTAAACCGGGTGCCCGGGGATCGCCTGTGTCCACCTGGGGGTGTCTGAGCTGTGAATTATTGCTATGTAAGGACGGTCTGTCTGTCCCATTTACAAAACAGTAGCTCATTTTGTACCTGGAAGGCCCATGTGGTTCGGGTATATGTATATATTTTTAATTGAAGAATAGCTGATTTACAGTGTCGTGTTAATTTCTGCTGTAAGCACAGTGACTCAGTTATACGTGTGTGTGTGTGTGTGTACACATGTTTTTCTTCAGATTCTTCTCCATTATGGTTTATAACAGGATACTGAATATAGTTCCCCTGTGCCATGCAGTAGAAACTTACTGTTTATCACCATATATATGATATTTTGCTAATCTGTTTTGGGTATAGTCTTAATATACAGTCTCAACAACTGAGTACAATCTTCAGCCACAGAAAAGAAAGAGCATGTGTTTAGCTTGCTTTTCTATCATTTAAAATTAATTTGGCATCTAGATCTAGAGACTGGATTTTAATGTATTTGAAGGCAGCATTCTCCACGTAGCAGCTTCAGAGTGGCTTCCTGGCTTGGGAAAAGCACGTCTTTGGCTTTGCATCTGGGTGGTGGGACTTGGTCTCTGCATTTCACCGTCTAATTCTGCCGGATGGGATGGGTGTCTACTACCCGCCGTCTAACCAGTGTGTCCACCTTCCCCCCATCTCAGACCTCTGGCGCTTGGTCCTCTGCTTGTCCAGCTGGACCTCGGAATGAGTCTGAACGCACCCTTCACTGTGACTTAGGCGCTGTTTTTGTTCCGTAGCATCTCGACCGAAGCACTTGCTGGTGTTCATCAACCCGCTCGGAGGGAGAGGACAGGGCAAGCGGATCTATGAGAAGAAAGTGGCCCCGCTCTTCACACTGGCCTCCATCACCACCGAGATCATTGGTAAGGCGTGAGGGCTCTGCGTGGTGTGCAGAAGTAAGATTGGGAACGATCCAGGGAAGGTTTTCATTGGATAAAGACTATGTGTGTGTGTGGCCATACCATGCAGCTTGTGGGATCGCAGTTCCCTGAGCTTGAACCTGGACCCTTGGCCGTGGAAGTGTAGAGTCTTAACCACTGGACTGCCAGGGAATTCCCTAAGAGTCTTTTAACTAAATAGAATGTCGGGGTTTTGGCATGCCAGAATGAGAAGAATGCAAAGTAAAGAGTGTAGACTGTTCCAGCCGACGGTTAGCATATAAATCCCTCAAGAAAAACACCAAGAGGCAAAAGGACAAAGACCACAGACAGAAGGTTCTTGCAGGAGATGCAAGCAGTTAGTAAGGCTTAGAAATTGTTTCACCAGTGAGTGACATTTTAAAGAACCACGGTGCGATGCCACGTTTGTGGCACTGAGCTTCAGAGCAAGTTCTCGATGCTGGGAGGCTGTGGGGAGACAGTGCCTCCTGTTCAGTGCCTCGAAGGATTTGCATAAACTTATTAAAGGGCCACTTGGCAGTGCGGGTCAGGCGTCTTAGGGTTTTTTAAACTTCCCAGGGGAAACCATCAGCTGTGCAGAGAGGGAGGTACGCAGATGTCTCTTGACTCGTTTTTATAAAAGCGTAACAATGGAAACCACTGATGCCCCAAACAAGAAACATGGATAACATTGAGCTGAATCTGGAGGAATAGTTTGTTTTTTAAAATGGTCTTTACAAGGAACTTTCAGTGATAGAAAGGGGGTTGTGATAAGATGCTGAGGGAGAAAGGACACAAAATTGTGTGCACAAGAGTTTTAGAAATTATAGTGAGTAAAGGGACGACGGATTGACATTTTCTACATTTGGTATTCTAAAATTTACAAAGTCCTTTGGCTACTAAGGGGAAACTATGAACTAGAAGATGTAACCTCTTCCCCCCAAAATCGTTATTTGTTGGCAATTAAGCGCCAATAAGGAGAAGGCAATGGCACCCCACTCCAGTGCTCTTGCCTGGAAAATCCCATGGACAGAGGAGCCTGGTGGGCTGCAGTCCATGGGGTCGCTAAGAGTCAGACACGACTGAGCGACTTCACTTTCACTGTTCACTTTCATGCATTGGAGAAGGAAATGGCAACCCACTCCAGTGTTCTTGCCTGGAGAATCCCAGGGACGGGGGAGCCTGGTGGGCTGTCGTCTCTGGGGTCGCACAGAGTCGGACACGACTGAAGCGACTTAGCAGCAGCAGCAAGCACCAATATTGGGACGTCTTACCCGCGGAGTGTATTCTGGGAGGCCGTGCTCCCCGAGGCCGGCTCCATCCCTCTCCGTGAATGGGATTTCGGGAAGACTAAGGAGGATTCCTTATAGCCAACCCCCCGAGGATTTTATAGGCCCTCAGTTTAAAATGGTTTAAACCGCCTTCACTTTAAAGTGGATTCTCAGGCTTGAGTGTAAACGCTACAAGCTCATGTTGTCTCTCCCACAGTAACTGAACGTGCCAATCATGCCAAGGAGAGTCTGTATGAGCTCAACATCGACAAGTACGACGGGTGAGTGAGGCCCCCATCTGCTACTTGCAGCCCGTCCTCACCGGCCCTGCTCCCGCCCTCCCTCCCGAAGTAAACCTGCCTCTTCTGCAAGCTGGGCAAAGCAGGACCTGTGGAGGACCCTGTGTTCCTCTGCTCCTCAGAGGACCGCCGTGGAAGTTTGGTTTCCCTTCTCAGTCTTACTGCCTCATACAGAAATCTTTTCATTTGAAGGTGATCACCTCTTGTCCCTAAATATGTGTGTGTATGCCCTAAAGTCGAGGAGGTCCTTCAGAGCTAAGATGCGGCATCACTCACTGCCCAGGAGATGGGCCCCGACACAGACGCCGTCACCCGTGTGCTGTCCTGACCCAGGTTCTACACGCGTTCCATTAGTTTCCTAAAACAAAAGAGCCCCGAGGCAGGTGTGGCCTTCAGATGCAGGGCCATATCTCTGGCCTCCTGTAGCCCCGCACGGGTCCTCGGCCTTCCTGGCAGGGCCGACTGCGGAGAACCGGCCAGTGACTGCCGCCTGTCCCTTGGTCTGGGGTCCAAGACCTCCTCTGGGTCAGGACCCGGTGCGCGTTTCAGGCTGTGATGGCATGGGGGTGCAGGGCTGGTCCCCGTCTGCGCCTCTGCTGTCTCTGTGCGCTCAGCTCCTGCAGACCGGCCTCCTCTGCCTCAGGCACAGCTGTCCCCTTGCCCGGCGCAGGGCTGGTACGTGGTCGGGGCCTGGTGGATGAGCAGAGAGCGGGAAAGGTGGTGAGGAGACGGAAAGCTCACACACGGCGCCCCTCTGGGCGCGGGAGTTTTGGTTGAGACTCACATGGCGAATAGCATGGAGGTGGGATTGGAACCGGGAGGCCGCCAGGGTTTATGGGTCCCGGGCAGGAGTGGCTGGACGCTGGCAGAGGGCACAGGACAGGGGGATGCCCTCCAGGATGTCTGGGGGAGAATTGGCTAGTCCCCGTGACCAGGTGCTCCCCGAGCGTCACCCAGCAGGTTTCGAATCCCGTGTAGCCAGCTGGGGGACACGTCAGCTGAGCTGGGGGCCCGGCCCGTCCGGTCATGTGAAGGCTCAGGGCCCGTGCAGCCAGCATCTGTCTGACCCTCGTCCCTGTCTCTCCAGCTGTGTGACCAGGGCCGCCAGCACCGTCTCTGCTGGCGCTTGGCGTCCTGAGTGTCACTGCTCCCGCTCCCAGGGCCCCGAGAAGGCTCTTGGGTCCCCAGTGGGCGACTGTGGCCCTGGGGACGTCAGGTAGCTTGAGGGTCAACAGATCCAGGGTCACACGGCGGGAGTGGGCCATGGTGGGGGCGGGGCCAGGAGGGAGCCGTGTGTCGCCTGCCACAGGGTCCAAGCTCCTGGGGGCCTTGGGCAGGGCTGGCAGGGGAAGAGGGGCCTGTGGGGGTCTTCCCGGCTTACCTTTCAGCAGCCATGCTGGAGGGCAGGGGCGTCCTCTGAGGCCTGGTCCCAGCCCCGCCTTCACTTGGTCCCCCAGACCTTTCAGAGCCCGGCCTGTGGCTACAGCGGGCTCCGAAGGCTCCCCTCCTTAGACACAGAGGGTCTAATGCCGTCTGGCGGGAGCAGGAGCAAAGTGGGTGTGTGGGGGCCGGCGGCCCAGCGGCACAGGCAGTCAGGAAGGCCCTGCCTGGACCCTCGGGGAGCTGGGAGCCGGCCACGGGTGCTGAGTCTGCCCCCTGTTCCTCCCGCAGCATCGTGTGCGTGGGCGGAGACGGCATGTTCAGCGAGGTTCTCCACGGCCTGGTGGGCAGGACGCAGAGGGACGCCGGTGTGGACCAGAACCAGCCCCGGGCCACACTGGTGCCCAGCCCACTGCGCATAGGCATCATCCCTGCGGGTACGTGGGTCCGACGTCGGGCTCTGTCCATTGAGGGGTGGGGTGAGCAGGGTCTGTCCACTGAGTGGGGCCGGATCTCGGGCTCTGTTCACTGGGCGCTGGGGTGAGCAGGGTCTGTCCACTGGGGGAGGTGGGTGGGCAGGGTCTGTCCACTATGAGGGGGCCGGGTGTCAGGGTCTGTCCACTGCGAGGGGACCGGGCGTCCGGGTCTGTCCACTGTGAGGGGGCCGGGCATCCGGGTCTGTCCACTGTGAGGGGGCCGGGCGTCAGGGTCTGTCCACTGTGAGGGGGCCGGGCGCCAGGGTCTGTCCACCGAGTGCAGGCCGGGCGGGTCGCCCGTGGCTTTGCCTTCAGGTTCACTCCATTTCAGGCGTGCTCTTCTCTCCACGCACCTGACGTGGGACCACGGCTGCATGCGGGAAGGGGTCCTGCCCTCCTCCCCGGGCACCAGGTTCCCACCAGGTGGTGGCGGTGGTCTGTGCTCTCAGAGAGCCAGCTGTTGATGGTGGGTGGGCAGTGGGGCCTGGAGCACAGTGGAGGAGAAGGGGAGCCCGGGGAACAGGCGGCGGCCTGGAAGAAGCGACTGGTGCCTGGAGCCGGGGCTGGGTGTCAGGGCGGGGGGCCTCAGGGTGTAAGGTGGTTGGCTTGTCCTGAGCTGGCTGGCTCAGCATGTTTCACGACTCAAGGAAGCACCTCGTTCTTTCAAAGGACCCACTGTAGTCGGGGTAGGAGGTGAGGCAGGGGCTTTGCGTACATCTAACCGGGAGGGGTCACAACTTTTCTTCCAAGGATTTCTTTGGAAGGACTGATGCTAAAGCTGAAACGCCAGTACTTTGGCCACCTCATGCAAAGAGTTGACTTATTGGAAAAACTCTGATGCTGGGAGGGATTGGGGGCAGGAGGAGAAGGGGACGACAGAGGATGAGATGGCTGGATGGCATCACCGACTTGATGGACGTGAATCTGAGTGAACTCCGGGAGTTGGTGATGGACAGGGAGGCCTGGCGTGCTGCGATTCTTGGGGTCGCAAAGAGTTGGACACGACTGAGCGACTGAACTGAGCTGAACCGGGAGGGGACGCCCTCCCCGCCCTTGTCTGAGCTGCAGCGGCGGGGACCCTGCTGGGTCAGGCTCGGGCGTGAATGGTGCCGTCACCCCGTTTTCTGGCTGAAGATGCTGGTGAGGTTCCACGGTCAGAGGGCACATTTGTATGTTATGAGTCTATATGTTACCAGCCATAAGAAGCATCAGTTAGCTTAGCTTAACTATTAACACTTAAAGAGCCTTTACTCTGATCGCAAACTGGACCAGATTCTGTTGCTCTGAGAGATGACCAAGGCTGCCTGCGATCCAGCGCGTCTTTGCGCAACCATGGACCTGCAGCCCCATCCCACGTCACTTAGGCTGAGGGGCGTGCAGAATGCTCTGGGGCCTGAGGACACGGCGTCTGGACCCTGCCTGCGGCCGGAGCTCGGGTGCCTGCCGGCACGGTGGTGACTGTGGGTCTCGGTCGGTGCTGGTCGAGCGTCTGTGTGATATTTAGTGTGCAGTTCTGGGCACCGTCAGTTTACTTTGGGGAAGTCTAGACGGGGGTTTTCAGCTGTTCCGCAGACGTTTTAAATTTCAGTTTCAGCCCCGTTCCCAGCCTACTGAGTCAGGATCTCAGGGGTGGGGCAGGGCCCAGGATTCTGCTATAAATAAGCACCTGGGAGATTCTCTGCCCACTCAGGTGGTGACCCAGTTAGAACCAGGACAGGCCTAGGGAGGACCTGTAGCATCACTGATCCAGGCACTAGCTGGGTGCTCTGAGGTCACCTGCCCTTCACAGACGACCCGGGACTGGGCTGGGCTGGGGCTCCGGGTCTCTTAGGACCCACGGGTCCGCTGTGCCGCTTCTGTGACCCTCACAAGCTGTCTAGGGTGTGCTTCCCCTTGAGCCCCTTGGGGCTGGTGGTCTGCAGCCCCAGGGCTGCTGCCCATCTTCACAGCAGCCGGGTACTGCTGCACGTCCTGCCCTGCCACCCGAGGTCCACCCCCCATGCCCCACACAGGGCCCAGAAGAGGTCTCTGAAAGCTCTGTGAGGAGCTCATTGATAGTAATCAAGGTCAGTCTCAGCATTCCTGATGACTCAACCTCAGTGCTATGGTCTCATGCAAAGAGCCGACTCACTGGAAAAGCCCCTGATGCTGGGAAAGATTGAGGGCAGGAGGAGAAGGGCAAGACAGAGGATGAGTGGATGGATGGCATCACCGACTCAATGGACATGAGTTTGAGTAAACTCCAGGAGCTGGTGATGGACAGGGAGGCCTGGCATGCTACAGTCCATGGGGTCACAAAGATTGGACATGGCTTAGCGACTGAACAACAAACAGTAACAACCTCAGGAACTAATTTTTTTTTTTTAGTTTTATTTTATTTTTAAACTACAATATTGTATTGGTTCTGCCAAACATCGAAATGAATCCGCCACAGGCATACATGTGTTCCCCATCCTGAACCCTCCTCCCTCCTCCCTCCCCATACCATCCCTCTGGGTCATCCCAGTGCACCAGCCCCAAGCATCGAACCTGGACTGGTGACTCGTTTCATACATGATATTATACATATTTCAATGCCATTCTCCCAAATCATCCCACCCTCTCCCTCTCCCACAGAGTCCAAAAGCCTGTTCTATACATCAGTGTCTCTTTTGCTGTCTCATACACAGGGTTATCGTTACCATCTTTCTAAATTCCATATATATGTGTTAGTATACTGTATTGGTGTTTTTCTTTCTGGCTTACTTCACTCTGTATAATAGGCTCCAGTTTCACCCACCTCATTAGAACTGACTCAAATGTATTCTTTTTAATGGCCGAGTAATACTCCATTGTGTATATGTACCATAGCTTTCTTATCCATTCATCTGCTGATGGACATCTAGGTTGCTTCCATGTCCTGGCTATTATAAACAGTGCTGCGATGAACATTGGGGTACACGTGTCTCTTTCAATTCTGGTTTCCTCAGCGTGTACAGACATTTCTCCAAAGAAGACATACAGATGGCTAACAAACACATGAAAAGATGCTCAACATCACTCATTATCAGAGAAATGCAAATCAAAACCACTATGAGGTACCATTTCACGCCAGTCAGAATGGCTGCGATCCAAAAGTCTACAAGTAATAAATGCTGGAGAGGGTGTGGCGAAAAGGGAAGCCTCTTACACTGTTGGTGGGAATGCAAACTAGTACAGCCACTATGGAGAACAGTGTGGAGATTCCTTAAAAAACAGGAACTAATTTTGTAGGTAGATTGTATTTACGCCGTACTTCCTCCCGGTCCTTGGAAGAAAGGAAGTGCTTACTGCTTCTCTACCTGGAAACACGTTAGGCTCTTAAGTTCCTGCAGCGACGTTAAGGATGTCTCCCCATCTTAGGGTCGACAGACTGCGTGTGCTACTCGACCGTCGGCACAAACGACGCGGAGACGTCGGCTCTGCACATCATCGTGGGTAGGCACCCCGTCACTGCTGCCCGGCTCGCGGGACCCCAGGGCTCCAGGCGCACACGGGCATCCGTCCGCCTCGCCACGCGGGTGCCCTGGCCCGTCCCCCCACGGGGCCCTGTCTGCCGCCCTCCCCTGCCACCATCCAGCTCGTCCAGCTGGGTGACCCTGAGAAACACAGGCGCTGCTCAGACCCTCCAGGGCCCTCACCCAGCCTTGGGGCGCCTGGCACCCGTGCCCCGGCCGGCTCTCCCCTCACCCCCTGCACTGGCCAGGCATCCCCCGCCCGTCTGGAGCCCTGCTCTCAGCTCTCTTCCCTGCTCAGGGCTCTCATCCTGGGGGGACAGACCCCCCCAACTCCTCTAGACGGCGCGTCCCCGGGGCAGGAGACCCTGCAGCAGTCGTCACTGCTCGGCGCTGTCCAGGCGCCTGCAGGGCCCCCGTGTGGCTCCCTGCCCTGTCCTCGTCCCCGACGGCAGTCCTATGCTCCGTGTCCCCTACAGTCACAAGGGCCGTGTTTACAGGCGATGCCTTCGTGACTTTATGGCTGAGAAGCCAGGCGCCTCGTCCTCCTCCTCAAGACCACTGTCCTCTCAGCTAGCAGCCTTTAGCGAGCTTCCTGGCCGTGTTGTTGTTCCCTCCCCACAGAGCAGCTTTCCAAACCCCTTTTGGAAATCTGAGCCAGGCTCCCACGCGGCCTCTCTCCGCAGGGGACTCGCTGTCCATGGACGTGTCGGCCGTGCACCATGACAGCACACTCCTGCGGTACTCGGTGTCCCTGCTGGGCTACGGCTTCTACGGGGACATCATCAAGGACAGCGAGAGGAAGCGGTGGATGGGCCTCATCAGATACGACTTCTCAGGTAACCCGGCTCCCGGCCTTCCCTGCGCCCCCAGCCCCTGCCTGCTCGCTCTCCCTGGGGCGTGGGCCCCCGGCTCCCCGGGTGCAGGGCCAGGGATGGAGATCGACTGACCCCAGGTCAGACAAACCAGTGAGGGTCTGCAGTTTCAGGCCATGTGGAGCACCAGCTTGCGGCGTTTAAATGCAGAGTGAAGTGAAAGGCTCTGTCGTGTCCAACTCTTTGCGACCCCATTGGACTATACGGCCCATGGAATTCTCCAGGCCGGAATCCTGGAGTGGGTAGCCTTTCCCTTCTCCAGGGAATCTTCCCAACCCAGGGATCGAAGCCAGGTCCCCTGCACTGCAGGCGGATTCCTTACCAGCGGAGCCACCAGGCAGCCTCCATGCAGAAGGGGGCTTGAAAAGACAAAGGGCTCAAAATCTGGCGCTCTTGTGGTTGAGGTGAATGCCTTGGCTGTATTCACTTATTTATTTTTATTTTTTGGCTGCACCACGTGGCTTTTGGGATCTTAGTTCCCCGATTCCTCAGGCCCCGGGCAGTGGATACGAGCGTTCTCGCCACGGACCGCCAGGGATCCCCTCCTTTTTGGTTGTATTTAATGTGGCGTTTCTCTGGTCACTCCCCTTATGGTTCACCTTTGGGTGAAATTTACAGGCACACCTTGGAGACACGTAGGGCTCAGTTCCAGACCCCTTTGAGAAAGCAAATGTCAAAATAAAGCAGGCCACATGAATTTTTTGCTTTCCCTGTGCATGTGAAGTTGTGCGTACACTCGGGGGTGCTGTGTGCAGTAGTATTGTAGCTGAGAAAGGTGCATACCTCAGTCTGAAAAGTTCTTTACGGTTAAACACCGCTAACTGCCATCTGAGCCTTCCATAAGTCGTAACCCTTGTGGGGTACAGGGTCTTGCCTCCATGATGCTGCTGATGGATCGGGGTAGGGGGTGCTGAAGGCGGGGTGTCACAATTTCTTAAAATAAGACAACAGTGAAGTTGGCCGCATCAGTCGACTCTTCTTCCAGGAACACTGTCTCTGTAGCTCATGGTGAAATTTGATAGTGCTTAACCCACAGCAGACCTTCTTTCAGAGCCAAGTCAGCCCTCTCAGACTCGCCTCTGCTTGTCCACCGCGCTTGTGTCTTTTTCTCGTCCTCACTTCGGCCGTCTCCGTGGCATCTTCCCCAGGACTAGATTCCGTCCAAGAAGCCGCTCTCTTTACCTACCCACGAGGAGCAGCTCCTCCTCAGTCAGCATTCTATCATGAGAGCCAGCCCCCAGAGACCCCAGAGCTGAGGACGACAGGCCCAAGCCTGGGGGTGCGCCCGGGGCTTCACAGGCAGAACCCGAGGCCACGAGGGGTCCCTGGTGGCCGAGACGCCCCCTCTGCCAGCACGGAAGGCGGCCCTGGAAGCCAGGAGCCTGCAGCGCCCCGAGACGGCGGCGGCGGCTCGGCCAGAGGCCGGAGGGGCCCTGTCCTTCTGCGGATGCTCTGTCCCCGACGTCCCCGGCGACCCGCCAGCCCCTCCGCGAGGCTGACGGCGCTGTCTCCTCTCCCTCCTGCTCCGTCCTCAGGGTTGAAGACCTTCTTCTCCCATCACTGCTACGAAGGCACAGTATCCTTCCTGCCAGCTCAGCACACGGTGGGCTCCCCGAGGGACCGGAAGCCCTGCCGGGCGGGGTAAGCACGTCTCACATGTGTGTTTCTGTTCAGATGATGAGACGGAAGCAGGACCAGCTGGGGTTGTGAGTGGGGCGGTCCTTGCAGTGTAAGATGGGGGCTGCTGTTTCATCATGTCCAGCGGCCAGGGTCCCCCAGACCCTGAAGGGGTCCCCCACACCCTGAGCTCTGAGCCGCTGACTCGCTTGTCACCTACTGGACCAAACGGCCGCCGTGTTACCTGTCGTGCGAAGGGAACAAGGGCTCAGGAGGGTCCATGGCAGGCGTTGCAGCTGGTTTCTGCTCCTGCCGGTGCCCCCCACCCGCCCAACTGCGCGCCAAGCTCACCCCTCCCCCGAGCCGACACAGGGCCCCCAAGGGATGCGACTGGCTTTTTGTAACTTCCATAAATTTCTGAGAAGGATATGTTGCCCGTGTAATTTCTAAGAGTCCATCTGATTTTGAGAGCTCAAATGAACGTGCAAGGGAAGTGTTTTTAAGTGGCGCCTCCGAGGCTGCAGGCCTGCTGCGCGGGCGGGGCTGGCGGGCCCTGCTGTGCGTCGCCGACGTGGCTGCTGTTGCCCCAGGTGCCCCGCGTGCAGACAGAGCAGGCAGCAGCTGGAGGAGGAGCAGAAGCGGTCGCTGGACGGCCTGGACGGCACGGGTAAGGTGTCTGGGCCCAGCGGGCCCCTCCTCCCTCTCTGTGGAGCACCCGCTCCTCGGTTCCTCCAGGCTGAGCGCCCATGGGCTTTGCTGGACCTTGGGGAAGAGCAGATTTTGTGGAAGGGCCCCTCTCGCTGCATCCCTCTGAGTTACTCCGCGCATATCTCCAGAACACTCTAGAACTGGGGGTTCAGCGAGTGGCCTCGCTGAGGCCTTAGATGAAAGTCATGGGAGATTTGTGGATGCTGAAATTTGTCTCATGTCATTTCCATACATCACACAGTACTTTCCTCATTTTTTTTTTCCCGCAACCATCTAAAAATGTAAAACTCAGTCTTAACTCACAGGCCACACACACTCAGGTGGCAGGCCAGATCTGGCGACCCCTGCCCTAGAGGTGGTCCCAGAGCCCCCCAGCCCCGCCCTGGGGAGGACTGCCTCTCGGGAGGTGACTGCGGGCGGGCTGTCTCTGTGCTGATGCCGAGGGGTAGGAAGCCCACCCCCGCCTGCCGGGTCCCAGTTTAACATGGCATGAGACCGTTGGATGGTATCACCGACTCGATGGACATGAGTTTGAGTAAGCTCCGGGAGTTGGTGATGGACAGGGAGGCCTGGCATGCTGCAGTCCATGGGGTTGCAAAGAGTCAGACACGACTGTGCGACTGAACTGATGCTTCCTCCCGCTTCAGAGGAGGTGGAGGAGTGGAAGGTCCTCTGCGGGCAGTTCCTGGCCATCAACGCCACCAACATGTCCTGTGCCTGTCCCCGGAGCCCCCAGGGCCTCTCCCCGGCCGCCCACCTGGGGGACGGCTCCTCCGACCTCATCCTCATCCGGAAGTGCTCCCGGTTCAACTTCCTGCGCTTTCTGGTCAGGCACACCAACCAGGGCGACCAGGTGAGGGTCCCATGGCCTCCACGCCGCCTGCGCCAGCACATCCTCCGCCCGGGCGGCCCCGCGGGGGATCGCTGTGCGTGCGAGGGGCCGCAGCAGAGACTCCTCTGCCTGCCCTTCACCCACTGTGAACTCGGCCATGCTTCCTCCGTATAAAGCCTCACTTATAAAGCCTTGACTCTGGACACCAGGCGACGCAAATGTCTCCACACGCTCCCCTGTTGTTTCTCTTCCTGTTTACAGACAGGACAGGCCGATGCAGCGCCGTTTTCTGTTGCCCTCGCAGGCCACTTACAGCAGTCTGCGGGCTCCCGGGAAGGGGTTCTGCTGAGACCCTTAGTCACAGCCACGCGTGTAGTGACGCGGGGTCGGGGGGATCCCGAGTCTAACGCTGTCCAGACAGTTGCAACTCTTGATCGGTCTCAGGTTGTAGTAAAGTTTATGGCTGTTAAGTTTTTTCTAAGATCTGGCCCAACAGTGTTTCCATGTGGCTTTTAAAGTACTGCTTGTTAAAAAGGTAAAGAACGGTACAAGTCGCTGCTCGGGAACCACGGGATTCTTTAATAAGTGCCTCGAGTGTGGATGAGACCGGGTTTTAAGCGTGGTGGTGACCATTTCTCATGTCCCCATGCTGTGGGGGGCCCCTGGGAGGCCCCGGACGGTGGTCATGCCCCCAGCGCAGCGCCGCTGAGAGTGCGTTCCCGTCTGGCTGTCTCTTGCTAGTTTGACTTCACCTTCGTGGAAGTCTATCGCGTCAAGAAGTTCCAGTTTGTGTCGAAGCCCGCGGAGGACGAGGACAGCAGCGTGCTGGGCCGCGGGAAGAAGCGGCTGGGACCGCTGTGCAGCGAGCACCCCACCTCCTGCTGCTGCCGCGCCTCCAGCAGCAGCTGGAACTGCGACGGGGAGGTGCTCAGCAGCCCGGCCATCGAGGTCAGGTGAGCGGAGGCGGCACCTTACAGCCTGGCGTGTGAGAGCCCGCCGTGAATGCATGGGTGTGCCCCGGGGGCTCTGGGAGCCTGGCACCCTACAGCCTGGCGTGTGGCAGCCCGCTGTGAACGCACGGGCATGCCCAGGATGGTCCCTGGGAGACACCCTTGTCCCAGTGTTGGGAGGATGCTGGGGGTGGAAGCCTCTCCGTTTCACTTTCTCTGCCACACCCTGCACGTTGTTCCCTCTCTTGTCTCCTAACGACTTAAACTAACAAACTCCCTTCGTGGGCGCTTTCAGAGCCCTGGGTCCACTGACTCCACCAGGATGTGCTCCAGCCCGAGGAACCCACGGCCAAGCTAAGGTCCAGGGTGCCAGGCCTGCCCCTCCAGCCCCAAATCTATTAGGCCTATTGTATTTGGACTTGGGAATCTGCAATCTGGTTATATGTATTACATAACCAGGTGAAATGTAAGTGCCGAGAGAGATTTTTTTTTAATATAAGTGCCAAAAAAGGTTTTTTCCCCCATGGAAGAACACAAAACGCATTCTTTTTTTTTTTTTTTTTTTTAAAAAGGGCTGTTGATGGAGGTGTGGGTGCAAGCGTGCTAAGTTGCTTTAGTCGTGTCCGACTTTTTGTGACCCCATGGACTCTGGCCTGCCAGTCTCCTCTGTCCACGGGGTCTCCAGGCAAGAATATTGGAGTGGGTTCCCATTCCCTCCTCCAGGGCATCCTTCCCACCCTGGGATGGAACCTGTATCTCTTACGTCTCCTGCATTGGCAGGCGGGTTCTTTACCACTAGCGCCACCTGGGAAGCCCCTAAGAGATTGAGGGGAACTGTTTAATTCTAGAAGGATTCTTTCCATCCTGTTACAAGAATCTTTAGGATCTTGAGAGAAAAGTGAAAGTGAAAGTGTTAGTCGCTTAGTCCTGTCCAACTCTTTGCAACACTTTGGACTGTAGCCCGCCAGGCTCCTCTGTCCATGGAATTTCCCAGCCAAGAACACTGGATTGGGTTGCCATTTCCTTCTCCAGGGGATCTTCCCAGAAGAACTCGGGTCTCCTGCATTGCAGGCAGATTCTTTACTGTCTGGGCCAGCAGGGAAGCCTACTTTAAGCAAACCACACTGGGCCCTCGTTGACCATCGTGAGTGGGTTACATGAGGAAGGTGGCCACGAGCGGGCACGTAGCCCCGCCCCCGCAGCGTGGAAGGACAGCTGGGGGCACATCTCCCACGTTTCGGCTGCGCGTCCTCACTTATAACCCCGCTGTAGATGGCTTCTCAGGCAACCAGCCACTGACCCCGGCCGGGCCTCTCTACCCTTGGCGTCCAAGCAAAGCCATGGGCAGGGGCAGACTCTCCAGCCTCCTGAGGCCCAGCCTGCTTGTCCCTGCTCTTGCAGCCGGGGTGCAGCCAGCGTGGCAGTGACCACACACCTTGCATCTCAGGGCAGGAGGGCTCCAAGGTCCCAAGAAAGCCCATCCCGCGGTCCTGTGTGCGGGGCTCCACTTTCGGTCGACTTATTTCTCAAGTTCAGGAAATGCAAGTATTTTTAATGACGGCTTAGGAACGGTTGACAGTTGGAAAGGTTCTTTCGCGAAATAGATCCTGTGCATCTTGATAGATATTACGGTGTCTGGAACAGCGCGTCACTTCGGGGGTTTTTATGACCCAGCATCTCTGAGGCGCCTGTGACGTCATTCATAACGTGGGGAGGAGGCCCTGCTGGGGTGGGGGGTGGGCCCAGGAGCCCCGGCAGACCTCCAAGCCCCAGGCTCACACGCTGTGCTTGTGGTGGAAGGTGGGGCCCCTCGCCTCCCGGACTGCATCTCCTGACGCTCAGAGTGCTCCTCGAGGCTCGGTTCTGATGAGCGGACCCAGGAGGGGAGGGAGCTGGCCTGTGGGGCTGTCCCTCTGCTCATGGGTGGGTCTGCACGGTCCTGGATTTCCGCTTGGCCGTGACAGCCCTTTGCAAACTCAAGTCTCTCGGGGGTGTCAGGACATTTCTCCGAGCCCCTGACCCACCCCCTGGTGACTGAGGTCTGCCTCACCCCCGGGCCGGGGTTCGGGGTCTCAGTGTGACCCTCTGTCTCCGCAGGGTCCACTGCCAGCTGGTCCGGCTCTTCGCACGAGGAATCGAAGAAAGCCCCAAGCAGGAGTCCCGCGGCTGAGGGCCAGCTGTGGGAACCGTGTCCCAGACAATGACGACAGACCAATTATGTTGCGATACTTTCAAATTTAGAAATTTATTTTTGATAGCTGAATATTGATTTTAGAAAAATAACGTTTTCGTCAGCAGTTTTTGTGGATGCATTTGGTATTTTCGGTTCTGTGTGCATCTGTGGGTGCATCTCATGTGTCTCAGCCCCGGCAGGTGGCCCGTGCCAGCTGGGGAGCGCGGGCCCCTTAGATTGCAGCCGCGCTGACGGCCCGCCCGTGGCTCTAACGCAGCAACTCAGGGGCAGCGCGTTGCACCGCAGGCGTCCGTGGGGTCCCTGGGCTGCTCGGCAGGACCTGCCCTGCAGCGCTGGTGGTCAGCCCCTGCTCAGTCGCGGTTCGCTTTGTAGCACTTACCTCTTCCCTCGCAGTTAGAGCAGCGCATCTGGACCCTTCCTGTCTCGCACGTCTACCAGGCAACGATGTCCTGGTCCGCCTCCGGGGCAGCCTGGTCCAGCGCGTGCGGCAGGCACTCCCCAGGCTGCACTCCTGTCACAGCAGCGCTTCTAGACAATCCGGCGGGAGGACAGGTCAGGCGCCTCGGAAACCAGCCGCTCGTGGCGCCCTGGCGAGTGTCTCAGCGCTCAGACGCCCCGAGCGCTCTCCCCACGGCGGGGGCTGCCGTTCCCTGGGCTCGGTGGCCCGACGGGAAGCAGCCCGTGAACTTCGGACCGAGCGCCCCACCGCCGTGGGGAGAGGGTCCCACGTCCCGGGGTGCCCTTCCTGCAGCCCCGTCTGTACACCTGATCCCAGCCCATGCCTTTGTTGTCTTCACACTTCCATGTATTTATTGCAAGGCGCGTCCTGTAAACCGGAAGAGCATACAGTGTCCTCGCTGGCCGTGTTTTCCTTTGTTTGCTGCGCAAGTGCGGGCCCCACCCCGGACCGGGGGGCGCCTGGCCTGGCCCCGTTTCATCTGTGTTTGTGCTTCTGTGCGTGGACGACGCACCTGCAGCAGCTTTATCTGAGACCTAAGAGGATGCTGCCCCCATTTGGACTTGTGAAAAGGGAGTTCGACTGTTACCAAGAGGCGGCTTGAGGGCCACCGGCCACCACACAGGGTCCGGCGGTCACCTTCGCGTCTAACAGATGTCCTTCATTCTCAGAACTCGTATGTGTTGCATGTCCTGTCTCATTCCCACCCAGGGCAGCTTCGACAGGAGTTTTTCAGGAGACCGTGTTTCTACAGGGTCCCCAAGAGGGTCTCCGCGGTCTTGATCGTCCCTGCGAAACGTCAATCACTGGTCTGCCCCGAAGCCCATTGTGTTGCTAGAAAAACAGTGTAGGCCGAGTAAGCATGTTCTGTTCAAGAAGGAACCCCCACCCCCACCCCTGTAATGCCACGTGGTCCCCAGTGGCCTTGGCCATATTCACCAACCGCTTGCTGACCTTCAAAACCGCAGATTCTGGAACTGTCCCCAGGGGTCATGTGACTGTCTGAGCCCCCACCCCCACCCCAGGCGCTGCGGATGACCTCCCCCCCCCAACCCCGGGACCGGAGTACCTCTCTGACCTTCCCACGAGCCAGGACTCTGGTGGAGTGACCACAGCCTAAACTCCAGGATTTTAAGGAAAAATCGGAACTGATGGCTGGACGGGGAGGACCCGGGGTCGGGGTCGCTGGGAAGTGCTGGTCCAGTCGTGACCCTGTGCCCGGCGATGCCGCAGTTCCTTGTTCCCGGTTATGCGGCGGCCAGGGCAGCCAGCGTGCCAGCCCCTCGGCGCCAGCTGCCTCTGCCCTCACAGCGGCCCCGTGGAACTGGCGGTGGCAACGGAAAGGGGCTTAACTTCCTTTCTAATCTTGCTGGCTTCAAGGTTAGAAGACGGCGAATTTGCTCCGATATGTTTGAGAAGACCAATAAAGTTGTTACTTTGGGCAGAATGTGGCTTTTTTTTTTTCTCTTACAAATTCCTGTTGTCTTTCAAAGCAGAGTATTTTTTTGTGTGAAAACACGTACAATGTAAAGAAAATGAGCAATGGTGAGCCCACCCCCCATGCCAAGGAATTGATCTTCACCCCCAGGCTCCTCCCCGTGTGCCCTTGTGGACCGAGCCTCCCCTGCCCCCACGGAGGAGGGAACTATGGTTTTAAAACTGGAGCGAATCGCTTGCTTCACCCTCGTGAGGGGATCAGAACACAGCACCCCACGTGGGCCACTGGGGCGTGAGGGTGTTCTGAGCAGAGGACAGCGAAGCGGCAGCGAATGCAGACAGAGCCGCCTGCCCCTCCCACGTCTGCCTGGAGGGACACGCCCTCCCAATTGTGCAGGTCAGCCCCCCTGCCCTCGGGGGCCACCCGTGTCCCTGGAGACAGAGCCAGACCAACCTGAGTAATAAAACCACCCTTCCGTTCTGTTTGCCAGCCCCTTTCCCTTGTGGCTCAGCTGGTAAAGAATCCGCCTGCAATGCAGGAGACCTGGGTTCAATCCCTGGGATGGGAAGATACCCTGGAGAAGGGGAAGGCTCCCCACTCCAGTATTCTGACCTGGAGAATCCCAGGGACTGTATAGTCCACGGAGTCGCAAAGAGGCGGACACAACCGAGCAACTTTCACTCTGGTCCATTAGTTTCCCCGCAAATAAAATTCCTCAGTATGTTCACGTCACCCAAAAAGCCCAAGCTCCCTTTTCTTTATCTTGTCACTTCTTGACAAATTTATTGCCCTTTATTAAAACGGCATATAAAACCCTGACTCTGACCACCTCTTTGGGTCAGACTCTTTTTCTACAACGGCCTCCAGGAACAAAAAAATACGTAAATATTAGCATTAAATAAACACTCTATGCCTTTTCTCCTAACTTGCCTTTTGTTGATTTAACTTGCAGACTCCAGTAACTGAACGTAAGAGGGTAGAAGAAAGGTTTTTTCCCTTCCCCCCATGTGTTTATCTTGAGATAGTGTATTTAGTTTTGCAGGTTTTGCTCTTTACATAAAGTCATCATACTGTGTCATTTTCTGTAGCTTGTCTCATTTAGCGGGTATTAAAACGTTTTCATCATGAAACAGAATTTTCCAGTCTATTAACATTGCATATGTTTTCATTTACGTCAGTCCTCATTCATGTCTTTTAATAGAGCTTTAGAATTTTTCCACATCTCTCAATTTTATTTGCATTTGTTCTTAAAAACATCATTATTGTGAGGCTACTCTCCTTTAAGTAGAAATGCAGTTGTTTTTTGAGTGGGATTATATCAAAAAAGGTTGCCTCATTTATCTGCAGGCCTGGGGGCTGTCTGTAGTCACAGATACTGGAATGTTTGTCTTCCTTCACGACCTTGTTGGTGGGATGCCAGCCCTTGACAGTGGAGGATGCTGGGTCCACAAGAGGAAGGGGCTGGGCTTCCTGTCCCAGTGGTTTTGGGGCAGATCTCAGCGAGCCGGACACTAGGGTCTCCCTCGGATCACCGACCACAGCTGCCAGTCCCAGACACCCCTGCAGTCTTCAGGGTCCCTCACGCCTCACTCGAGTCTCTGTTTCAGCAAATAACTTTGGAATCAGCTTTGCCAGTTGGTTACCGTGGGGAGAACTGGACCAGACTGAGTTCTTGGTTCACCATAAGCACCCCACTTTGGTCAGCGTGTGGCCTGCTTATCTACCTGTCCGTCAGTCATAAAATCCACTCCCCAAATGCCATGTTGTAAACAGCACCCGTGGAGAGAGCCCCAATTCAAGAACAAGAACGTTCATCTCGTTCCCTCTGTGCTCCCATCTCCCCCTTCTGTCCCCCAGACCCCCCTGACCTGCACCACCGGGCCCCCAGCAAGGTCACTGCACGGCCCCAGTGGCTGCAGAAGCCAGGCAGGTTCCTGCATCCGTGTCCAGTGTCGGCGAGTGGACTGGCGGAACCACACGTGGTACCAAGGACCCCTCTGCCCAGGGCCCCTCGGCCTCCCACCTCTCAACCTCAGCATGGGGGGGGGGCTGCAAGCAGCACCCAGCCCCAGAGATGCCCACGGTCCCCTGGGAGGCCAGGCCTGAGCTCCCTCCACCCTCCAGGGTGTGTGCCTGCCCCTGGACACCCCTCCCCGCCAGCCACCACCCATCACCGGCTTCCTTCTTCTGGAAGCCAGCCTCTGCCTCCCTCTTCCCAGCCTGTCCATGTGCATAGCCCCCCACCCTGCCCCCACGGCCCACTCCTGGGGGACCCACCTCGCCCCTCGGCCTTGACGCCAAAACCCCACTGCCCTCCAGCGCTGCTGGCCACGGGACCCCGCCAGGAAAGCCTCCCCACACCCTCCCCCACTGTGAGCACAACACAGGTTTATTTAAATAAAAATTTATAATTTATACAAGACTTTTTTCTTTAAACAAGGTTTTTTTAAAAAAAAAAAAATGTTACAGGAGGATTTTTTTTCAATTAGTTCTTCATACAGTACAATCCTTTTGTAGAACAAAAGTTACACTGGTAAGGAGTATTTACAGATTGAAAATAGACTCAAGCTTCAGACATAAAAAATGTTAACATTCATTCTAGTTCCGTGATTAGTCGCAGAAATTAAACATCTGCCCAGATTTACACGATTCAGTAAAAACGACACGGGCTCTCGCCGACAGGGCGTCTGCCCAGGCCTGCGCCCTCCCGGCGGAGGCCCCGGGCTTCCAAGCAGGGCCCGCCGCGGCCCCTGGCGGCCGCCCCCAGCACATGGTCAGTTTTCATCTCCCTTTCTCCTTGGAAGGGACTCAAACCAAGCCACGCGGCTCTGAAGACAGCAAGTCCGCTCCCCTGCAGGGCCCCTGCCCCAGGCTTGGGGACACACGCTGACCACACAGTGGCCCCAGCGAGGGGTCCGGCAGCACTCCCGGGTGTCGCCCCCGCAGTCATCCTGGACCCAGTCCAGGGCCACCCTGCCTGCCTTGGGCCCGGAGGGGGGCCCCACTGGCTGTGGACCCTCCCCCAGCCCGAGACTCGGTCCACCTGTGCTGACCAGGGGCCAAAGCCCCGGCTGAGGGTGGACTCCGCCTACGTCCGTTCAAGGTCGACCTGCAGAATCAAAAGATCCCAGCGCCGGGGGGAATGGGAGCCGGGCTGGCCCCGCCCTTACGGTCCGGACCGGGGCGTGTGCTTCGGGAGCTGGTGGGGGAGGCTCCCCATGGGGCGGGGGGACCCCTCTGGGGCTGTGACCTGAGCGAGGCCACCGCGTCACTCACCCGACCAGCAAATTAGGAGCAAAGGTAAAAATCACATCTGAAAAATGATACAAAAATAAAAAAAACAGCTTGCTCTCTGTAAAAAATATAATCTTCTGTTTCTTCAAAAAACAACAACCCCAGTGACACCGGGGGATGCGGGACAAGCTGAGGGCCGGCGGGGCCCGCTGCTGGAAGCGTGCTGAGCAGCTCGGCATGCCATCCCCGAGGTCTCGGGCCAGTCCCAACACCTCGCCGGCTTCCGACGCCAGGCCTGCGAGGACCCCGCTCCCCTCCATCTGGGGGCACCAGCGTGCGGGCCGGCCTCCGGGCTCTGCTCTCTGCTGCTGCCAACGCCAAGCAGCCTCAGCACCTCTCACAGCCCACCTGGGGGTGCCTGGGGCACCCCTATCCTTCCTGCTCCAGCCCATGAGCCCCTCACCCAGCCGGCCCTGCAGCCTGGAAGCCGGCACGAGCCCCGAAGCTCGGAGCCCCCCGAGCGGCTGTCGTCCTTGGCGTCTCCGCATCCCCGAGGCCGATCGCGGGCCCCCGAGAGGCTGGCCGGCATCGTGCTCCCAACACGCGTGCGGGGGCCTCCTTGAAGGGCCGGCCCGTCCACGGAGGCTGGCAGGGACCCCCCTCACCCGGCACGGACGTCCCTCTCCACGGGGAGGCCCTGCGCACTCCTCCTATGGCTTTGCTGCAGAAGAGCTGCTGGTGCCCGGGACCCGGGCTGGGCGATCTCTGCCCCGCGGGGACCGAGGGGGCCCGGCCGTGCCTGGCGGCGGGTCCCGTGTGGCGTCGTCCTTCCCAGTGGCCCCCGCATCCACGGGATGAGCCCTCGAGAGCCCTGACCCCTGCACAAAGGGGTCTACAAAACGCAGGGTCAACACAACGGAAACCACACATCTGGGGGGATTATTGCAAAAGATCATGAGGATGTCCGATTTTTTTTTTTCCACTACCAAAATGTTGAGAAAAAGAAAAAGAAAACCTTCCAGAGGAGTCCAGGAGAGCCAGCACTAGCTGTCACTGCCGGCGGCTGCCGCGGACGTGATCTTCATGTACTGGTTGAAGATGGTCTCGAACGCCTCGTCTCTGTGCACCATGGCGCCGAACACCAGCGGCTGGCGGGAGGGAGCAAACAGGCGCAGGCGGGAGTCCACGCAGGCTAGGGACACATGGGACCAGGCCACGCAGGCAGACCCCCACCCCTGGCCCACGCCCACCTCCGGGGCCCCAGCCAGCACCTTTACCTTCTGGGTTGACGGCGTGGACACGGCAATCCCCATGCCCGACCCCGGCAGGACAGAGAGGACCTTGTACTGAAAGCAGACAGCAGGCGCGTCGCCTTGGGGCTCTCCTGGGGTCAGGGCCACCTTCCCTGCACCCCAGGACCTTCTCCTCCCCACACCCCAGGACCTTCTCCTCCACGGAGCCCCGGACGGCAAGACCCCCACAGGCCCAGGCCTCGCCAGCCAGAGAACACAGGTGGATCATGTGCCTGCACAGATGCCACCCAGAAGCACAGCCCGACGGTTCACACTCTAACCAACCCCGCTACCAGGGTGGCTCCCTGCTTCACGACCCCACAGCCGCCCGCTACTGAGATGGGGGGTGGCACCCACCTTCTGGATGTCTGTGATGTCCACCAGCTTGATGACTTTGTTCCTCTTGGAAGAGCCAGACTTGGAGCTTTCGAAGCACAGATAACTATGGGGGGGTCAGGGGAGTGGACAGAATCCAGCACGTGAACCGGGGGCCACGCCAGCAGCCGACCCACAGCCCTGACACGGGGCCCCCTCACCGACTGAGACATGCCGGCTTCCTACAAACGGTTTCGCTTTTACAGAGTCCTGTGGCTTCTTGAGTCTAAAGCCCAGCGCTCCCACCAAACCCCACTCAAGGTCCCGCAACAAGGCCCGCAGGGCGCCCTGCGGGAGAGGTGTACATCCAAGGCCCAGGGTCTGCCTGGGGGTGGGGTTAGGGAGGCGTGGTCCTCGGCAGAGTGTGGGGGACGAGGTGGTCAGGGGGCCCCTCAGGCTGAGACCAGGGTCTCCTCCCCAGCCCCCACCCCCACGGGGCAGCTGGGCTGCTTCGTCCCAAAGGGGGATGAACAAGGAGCCTGCTGGCCGCCCTCGAGGCCCAGGCCGGGGAGGGGGCCTCCCGCCACATGACGAGTGCAGCAGACCAGGGCACCCCGGTTACGGCATGTTGGACTCCAGGGCCGGGGCCCAGTGGCTCTGGGCGGCTCTGGGCAGACGCTGGACCGGGGGGATGCCTGCTCAAACCCTGGCCGCCTCCGGGGGTCGTGCCCACCTGCACCCCACTCACGGCTCACTCACTTCTCCGTCACGTACAGGACCCCGTTCCTGATGTAGTCGGTCGGCATCTTCCGGTCCCGGTTTATCAAGCAGCACCGCCAGCCGTTCTCACACACTAACGGGAACAAAGCCAGACAGGACTCGGCCGAGACGCTCCCCCCAGAGACGCCCGCCCCGCACTCGCGTTGGCAGCGTCAGTGCCGGCTTCTGGGGAACGTCCGAGGCTCGCCCTCCACCATGGGAGGAACCCGCGGCGGCAGGGGCTGAAGCCGCTGGGAAACGGGCGCCCCCTCCCACGTGGGCGGGCAGGGGCATGAAGGCAAAGCCTGGTTTAAACAGATCAAACTGGGGCCATGGGTCTCAGAGCACACGGGTCAAGGTCTAGGTCAGCAGAAAGAGAGCTTGGGAGAAGCTCAAGGCTGAAACTTTGCAAAAGGTCTTCCGCTAGCCAGGGTCACACACGACAGAGGCCGCAACATCTAAGCCGCCCTGCCCATGCCTGCTTGCCTTTCTGCTGCCAGACCGCCCGCCGCAGATGCGCCTGGCCGCTCCGACCTCTGGCCCAGGGGGCTCTCCCCCGGCCCCCATGGCCCGTCCCTGCCTTTGGGTCCCAGCACCGGGGCGGGTGAGCCGCCAGGCCTGGCCACGGGCTCAGCACGCACGTACCCGCCAGGGGACGCTCATTCTCCGTCAGGTTGAAGATCTCGTGGAAGTTGCCCTTCTTGGCGCCGTGCAGGCGGCCAGTGTCCTCGTCCCTGCTCAGGCCGGCAGGCACACTGGACACGCAGCTCCGGGAGGAGGCCGTCTGCAGCTGCGGAGGCCCGGGTGCCTGTGAGCGCCACCCGCCGAGGGGGCGGTGCACACAGTCGCCCCCCACCCTGGGCCCAGCTGCAGACGCGGACAAGAGGAGAGGCAGGCACACCCAGGCGTGGGCGCACACCCCCCGGAGGGCCCCCAGGGGACCCGGCCCTCCTCGCCCCATGAGCCCCCTACCCTGGGCAGAGCTGCCTGGCCGCGGGGGGCCCTTCTTACGACGCCCCTCCCAGCCGCTGAGCCAAGGCCGAGCCGGCTCGTGCAGTCAGAGCGGAGCTAGCCGGCGCTCAGCCCCAGGGCAGCTCACAGCCATGCTGCGGACACCAGGCAGGCCGAGGCCCTGGCCACCGACCACTCAGACAGAGTCAACCACGGCCACGCACGGCCCCCCACCCCGGGCCGGCCGAAGCCCCGGCCACCGAGACCATCAGACAGAGTCAGCCACAGCCACGCAGCACGGCCCCAGGGCGGGAGGGGCGTCCCAGGGTCACCGCACCTTGTCGCGTCCCGACAGCAGCCGGAAGGGACAACGCGCACAAGACCAAGACAGCAGAAGGGGCGGGGGCCGCATGACACGAGGTCACGACCACCCGCTGAGGGAGTCGCGTGGGACGCCCAGTAGGGTCACCCTCCACCCCGGGAAGCCCGCCTCCTGGCTCTCTGGTTAAGACGCTTAGGGAGCCTGCTTAAGGTGGGCCTCACCCCTTGCGTCCACTTGGGTCTGTGTGACCAGAGCCCACCCACGGGTTCAGCGAGCTGTGTGCTGCGCACCTGGCCTGTGAGTTCAGGCCCCCAACGAGCCTCGCGGTCCCAGAAGCCAGGAAGCCCGGCCCACGCTTGACCCAGAGCTTCCCTCCCACAGACAGAGGCATCAAGGCATCACTGGACACCCAGACACAAGGCTGAAACCCAACATCACCTCCTCCAGGAAGTCCTCCTACACCTCCATGGGAGTCCTACCGAGCCCAGAATCTCCCCACTAGTCTGGGACCCCAAGAAGAGCAGCAAGGCCAGCGTGCCCTCCGCATCCTGGCTCTGGACGTGGTACCCAACGCCCACAGAGCCTTCCACCAGCCTGTGAGCACTGAATGTGCCGTCTCAGCCTTGCTGCCCGAGCCTCCGAGCCAGGGATCGGGAACCAGGCCCTTCTGGGACTCCAGCTTCCAGCACCCTGAACCCTCCTGCCTGGGGCCTGGGGGCCCACCTGGCTGGGCAGGGCCTGCTCCTCAGCCAGTCTGGATGGGCAGGGGTCCTTCAGGTGGGTGGGGACCTCCCCCAACAGCCGTCCCCTGCCCAGGGCCGTCCGGCTCTGGGATAGTCACCCTGGACCTTGGGATAGTGGAGCTGGTCACGGGGAATTTGCCCGCACAGCTGTTTCATTTCCAGGGCCCCACAAGATCAGAGTCTCCCCAGGAGCGGGTGCAAGGCACAGCGGGGCAGGCGGGCAGGCCTCCCCAGCGGCATGCGGCCTACCCTGCGCGACACGGCGGTGCTGGAGCGTTCCTTGAGCTGGGGGTCCGTGGGGAGGCTCTTCCAGATGATGTAGGGAGTATCGTACTTGGCTCGCAGCCTCGGGCAGCGTTTGAAGATAAAATCGATGAGGAAAAACTTGATTCCGGCGTAGAGGCCTGGGGGACAAATGAGGTCCCGGCTCACCAAGACCCTGCAGCCCCACCCGAGTGGCCAGCATGCAGTCCCTGCCCTGCCTGGGGGCCCAGTGCTCCCTGGAGGGCCTCCCGGGACCCAAGTGCAGGACGGTGGTCCTGGGAGGGGGACACGCAGGGCAGGGCAGGGACCCCAGCTGAGAGGGAGGCCTTTCTGGGTGCCGTTATCTCAAGCCCAGAGGTGACTCAGGCCACACGATAAACTGTCCCTAAAAGCAGCCAACCAAACAGAACCATGAGTCACCGTCCTCCAAGGGGATGTGAGCAGGACTTTGGGGGACCCCTCCCCAGCCTGCCCGCCCCCGTTCACGCGCCAAGGATGGGCCCAGTGCCAGCTCCAGGCAGGGGACGCCTGGGCCAGGAGAGCACAGCCCGCAGCCAGGCCTGGGGGTCGTGCCTGGAGAGGGGGTGTGACTTCCCGGGGTGGGGGTGGGGCCTGAGCTAAGCGGGTGGGCTGGGCCAGGCCAGGGGCCGGGTCACTTCAGGACCCCGACCTTGGCCCTGGGGCAGTCTCTCCACACCTGTGCCCCCCTCCCTGCCCTGCTACGACCCTCACAGCGGGGGACGTCGGCATCTGCACCCACCAGAAACTTCAGGGACGCCCCCAACCATCAGAACCCCCAGCCCACAGCTCCACACCCAGCTCAGCCCAGCGAGCCAGGCTCCACAGGCCTCCGCCTTCCCCACCAAGCCCCTTCCCAGCCTCCGAGGGGCCTCTCTGGGTACCCCTGTGGCCCTGCCAGGCCACCACCCAGTTCCCCCCCATCTCCCGTCTCCCCGCCACCCTCGACTCCAAGCCCAGCCTTGTTCTCTTGGGAACTCAACCTACGACCAGGCGGTTTGAAATGCGGGCAGGGGCCGGTCCTGCAGGCTGCACACCTCCCCACCCAGGATTAAACGCTAATGCTCCCCACCACTGCCCCTCCCACCTCCCTGGAGGTACTGAACAGCCCACCCGGCCACTCAGGGCAAAACTGACCCCTGCCCCACCCCAGCCCACCCTCAGCGATGCTTTGCAAACCCACCTGGACCTGAGCACACCCCAGACTCACTTCACCCCAGCCCAGGGACGTCCTTGACGTGCTCCAAACTCACCTGATTACTGTGCCCTCTCCAGCCCCAGCTCGAGTCCCTACACCCGACACAGGACCTGAGGCTGCCTGTCCACAGCCCCGCCCCAACGCCGGATCCCACCCCGAGTCTTGCCTGCCCCCATCACACCCCTGTACCCTTTGACCTGTTCCCCCCCAACCCCAGGAGCCCAGGAGTGCTCACAGAGAACCATGGTAGACACCCAAGTTCCACGGGCCTGGGGTCCACCAGCCCCGCCCACCCAGCCAGCAGTGGACGGGCTGGATTCGAGAAACCAAAATCTCATCTCTCTAGGTTGGATGGACTCCGTGTCTCCCAAATGCAAAGGTTTGGATGAAAAGCCACTGGGGGAGGGGTGGAGGGAGGTGAGGGCACGAACTGCCCGCCCGAGGGCTGCGGCGGGGGACATTGGGGGGGGTGCATCCTGGGGGCGCAGGTAGGGGTCGGGGGGGTGTGTCCTGGGGGCGCAGGTAGGGGTCAGGGGGTCGGGGGGGCACGTCCTGGGGGTGCAGGTGGGGGTCAGGGGGTGGGGATGCGTCCTGGGGCACAGGTGGGGGTCAGGGGGTGCGTCCTGGGGGCACAGCTGGGGGTTGGGGGGGTGCATCCTGGGGGCACAGGTGGGGGTCGGGAGGGGCGTGTCCTGGGGGCACAGGTGGGGGTCGGGGGGTGGGGGGGCGCGTCCTGGGGCGCAGGGCCCTGGCTCCCGCACAGGTCAGAGGGCCGGGCACCAGCAGCTCCTTACCCAGGGCCAGCCCCACCAGGCGGAAGGGGAAGCAGCAGGAGGCGAGGAAGGCGGCCCACAGCGCCACGTACAGCTTCTGGGTGGTCTCAGGCTGGACCCACATGAACAGGCTGGAGGGAGAGGGCAGGCTCAGAGTGCGTGGGCGGACCCCGGCGGGGCGGGCCCCAGGCGCACGACTTACTTCTTGATCTTTTCCAGGATGTCTGCCATTTTGCCAAAGAGGTTCTGTGTGAAAATGGAGCTGCGGTCATGACAGAGACCCCAGGGCCACACGGTGACGCTGGAGACACCCAGAGACCATGGCCAGAGGCGCCGCGGGCCCCGTGCTCCTGCCCAGCCGTGCCCAGGCCCAAGCCCGGTGACAGGGAGCACCTTGCTCAAGACGAGGGACCAGGCTCCGTGCCCTCCCGGGAGCTCGCCCCGGGCGCCGGTCAGGAGGGGCTCCTCCCACTGGGGCGCTGGAGTTCCGGGGCCCCCCACCCCCGAGTCCAGCAGCATGTACCTGGGCTTTCTGGGCGACGTCCAGCACAAGCTGGAACTTCTCAGACACAGTCAGGTCTTCCTTCGGAGGCTCCTTCAGTCAAAGGAGAAAGAGAATTTCCACTGAAATTTAACAGTTCAGAGAAATTACCGACGTTAAACAGGATGAGGCCTCCCAGCCCGGGGACCGGGGTCTCTGCTGCCCCAACAGAGGGATGGGCGTCCCTGGGGGGCCCAGCCTGAGGGGGCAGCATGGGCAGCCATTCCCACTGACGCCCCCGTGGAGCCCGAGAGACAGCGGGCAGCCCCCCACCTGACTGCTGCCCAAACAGGCTGCCTTCAGAGGGGTACCCGTGATCATAGAGGCCCCGGCCCAGCCCCGACTTCACAGGCACAGGGACCAAGGCCCCAGCGGGAACGCCTGACCTTGTCCAGCTGGCGTGAGTTCACTCAGCAAGAATCTCCCAAGGACCTCCGGGTGCCATGGCCAAAGGGTGCGGGCCCACCTCCCCCAACCTGCCCCCCACCTGACCCACCTAAGGGGCCCTGCAGACCCACCATGTCCTGCACCCTGCCCTGGTCCGTGCTCAACCCCCAGGGGCTGCTCAAACACCCCACGATGCCCGTCGAGGCACCGCGGCTTTCCCCCAGCCCATGCCCGACGGTTCTGCCCCTCGGGCCAGGGTCCCCCGCGGAGCAGGTGGGCAAACTGCCTGCAGAATGCCAGGGGGCAAGCGCGTGTGCATCTGCAGACCTGACGTCTGTAACGGCTGCTGCAGCCCCAGAAAAGTCACAGCGTAAATGAGTGGGTGTGACAGAAATCAATAAAACTTTATTTACAAGAGCAAGCAACGGGCCACAGGGAGCTCTGCTGACCCCGCTCTGCACGTCTACTACTCCAGCCCATGCATCACCCACCTCCCTCCTCGGGACGGGGGTGGGGAGCAGCTCCTGGGGCCCCCTCACTGCCTCCCCTCTAAGTCACGTCCCAGCTGAGGCAGGGCAGGGTAGGCCAGGGCGACCTGCTTCCCATGCGGCCAAGCCCAGGCCAGTGAGGGGCGTGAGGGGCATCAGCTGGGGAGGGCCTCAGGTGGGGGTGGCCGGCCATCCCCTCTCTGACCACTCCCCGCTGGACAGGGCTTCCTACCAGTGCCCACGCAGGCAACCCTGGGGGCCTCAGGGGACCCACACCCTCCCGCACAGCCTGACCCCATGACGGAGCCCCTCCCGGGACTTACCACCACTTCGGACACTTCAGGCACGATGCTCCACTGTATCCTCCAGCCCCTGGCGAACGGAAGACCACACACCCTTACCAGAGCATCGTCTGCAGGCGGTGGGCACCCAGGGACGATGTCACATCACCAGCCCTGTGCTCCCAACCAGGAGGCGTCCCCTGATATGCTGGCCGTGGGAACAGGAGCCTCCGAAACACCCAGCCATCTGCCCAGACCCACCAGGCCCCTCCTGGGCTCAAGAGCAGATGACCCGGGCCGCTCCCACCAACCCCGCCCTGGGAGCCCTCCTGGGCGGGGGACATGTGTACAAGCACCCAGAGGGGAGGGGCCTCTAAGAATAAGTCGGGCAACAGCAGCAAGGGCTTCAGGAACCACGCCAGTCTGGGCACAGAGAACCCTTCCGTAAGCATTTAAAGGTTTGCTTTTTCACCAGGAAACACTTTCCAGTGAAGCAACTTAGGCCAGCAGAGAAGCACCTAGAAACACTGGTGTGTAAGTGAACTCCTGAACGGCTGAGAAAAAATGCGGGAGGCAGGGCCTACTCTCAGGCCTGACGTGAAACTGGGCTTCATTCACTCTCTGGGGCGACCTCAGGGCCACACAGACCCGGGAAGGCTGGCTTCCAATGCAGCCCCCCACCCCAGCCTCGAGAGGAAAGGGGGCGCTCAGAAGGCGGGCAGGCCCTGGGCTCGAGGGTCGCGGAGTCCCGGCGCCTCTGCAGCGCGAGCTGGGACCCTGAGGACGTAGCCTCTGCAGTTCCGCCAACCCCCGCACTGGGACATCACTGCTTGGGGGGGTACTTTCCTGCCTAAAAGCGGTGCAATCAGAGGAGGGACCAGAGTCACCCCAAAGCTGGCGCCCACTGGCCACCCACAGCAAAGAGCTGCTGGGGTTTGGTCTGCCAGCAAACCCTCCTGCAGGAGTCCAGGGACTGCAGAGAGTGCGTATGAGTGTGAGTCCCTCAGTCGTGTCCGACTCTTTGTGACCCCATGGACTGTGGCCCGCCAGGCTCCTCCATCCGTGGGATTCTCCAGGCAAGAACACTGGAGTGGGTTGTCATGCCCTCCTCCAGGGGATCTTCCTGACCCAGAGATCCAACCCGGGTCTCCCGCGTTGGAGATAGATTCTTTACTAAATGAGTCACCAGGAAAGCTAGAACAAGCTACCAAAACACCCGCGTGTGACACAGGGCCAGCTGCACACGTGAGGCGGGAGATGGGGCAGCCTTGCACACGAGACACCCAGGCACACCTACCTGGCTATGAGGTAATTGAGGGACAACCTCAGGATCGCGAGGAACAAGAACATGGGGATGGCCCAGCCGTGCCACACAGCGTTCATGTACACCTGCGGGAGCGGGAGGAGCAGACGGGGCGGTCAGGTGACCGGCCAGGCTCCACCTGCGGGAGCGGGAGCAGACGGGGCGGCCGGGTGACCGGCCAGGCTCCTCCCCGAAGCCGCCTGAAAGCCGGCCATGGGTTCAGCCCGAGACCCCTCCCTCCCCAAAAACACTGCCGTGGGGGTGTTTCTGGGCACAGGGAGCCCACGGGCCAGCCCCAGGCTGCACCCAACAGCAACTCTCTAGTCCTGACGACCCCACAGAGCTGCCTGGCACAGCAGGCTGGGTCCCTCTGGGAAACCTTGGGGTGGGGTGCACGCCCCCCAACCCCAAGGGGAGGACAGCTACCCTACCCTCAGGGGGCACAGCCCTCACCCCTCAGGGAGCACAGCCCCCACCCCTAGGGGAGCACACCCTGCACCCCTCGGAGAGTACACATCCCACCCTGTGGGGAGCACAATCCCCACCCATCAGGGAGCACACCCCCCAACTCCATAGGGAGCACAGTCCCTACCCTGCCGGGAGCACATCCCCCACTCCATGGGGAGTACACAGCCCCACCCCACAGGGAACACTCACGGTGAAGGCAATGGCAGACGTGTAGACAGAATACCAGTCGGATAAGGCAGAGAGGTTCTTCACAAAGCTGGTGACGGGCTTGGCACCACGCTCTGGGGACAAATCAGACCACGCGGTCAGGTCAGCGCTCGCCCAGCCCTCAGACACACCTGGTGGTCCGGCTGCTGCACCAGCTAGGCAGGGGATGGGGGGACGGGGAGGGATAGGGGGCACCAAAAGGAGCCGGGCTAACCGCAGCCGTCACGGCCCCGGTGGCCTGACCCCGGGCTGCTCTGTAGTGTCCCTGTCCTCTGCCCCGGCCACGTGTGGACGGGGTTTTGCTCCCATACCACAGGCCCTGACAAGCATCTGCTGGGGGTCCCAGGCCTGGAGGGAAACCCTGCTTCAGGCCCTGGGCCAGGGGCAGAGAGACAGACGGCATGGGCCTGGGACATACCTCCCACGGCCTGAGGAAGAGGGTGGGAAAGTCTTGAAAACTGTTCTTGTGGAAGGAAGCCCAGCCCAGTGCCGGGGTGGCCCCGCCCCACACGCAGCCCAGCCCCAACAGTGAATGCACACAGCAGAGACAGAGCAGATACTTACTAAGTCCACACTGGGTACTTACTGAGCCTCCTCATGTTCTCGGTCAGCCTAAGAGGGATGGAGGGAAGGGGTGAGCACCAGCACCCAGGCCCCAGCCCTGTGGCGCTCCACGGGCACTGGGGGAGACCCTGGGATGCAGGAGCCGCAGGCCAGGCCCCCAGGGGGCGCTCAGGGGGTGGGGCAGGCCCCGTCTCCCGCCCTGGCACCCCCCACCCCAGTCTCAGCCGGGCCTGGCCTGCGGGCACTCGTGTGGTCCCCGGGGCCCACCGTCACCATGTGGGGCCTGCCACAAAGCCCGAGAATGGCCACGGGGGTGGGGAACACAGCTGTGCGGCCGCCCCAGGGAGGACCTTCCCTCCTGCATGGCCGTGAACTGGGTCCCGTGGGCCCCTGGGTGGTCCAGCTGTACCCCACCGCCCCAACCTCCGCCAGGGCCCCACCTCCGGGCACTAAGGGGCTCCTCGGTCTCCACGGTGCTCTCCTCGGGCTGGAACCGGAAGTCCTCCACGTACTCCCCGAACTTCTCATAGAACCACTTCTGGACCCGGGGGCACAGCCCCTGGCTCCGCCGTTCTGCAGGACGGCGGCAGGTCTCAGTGAGGGGCTCAGAGAGAACTGGGGCGGGGGGCTCGGTGGGGGGTGCTCCCGGTGGGGCTGCTGGGGGCACGTCCAGGGCAGAACCTGGAGGGGCTCCGTGTCCTGAAGACCGCCCGGACCGCATCCACTCACGGTGCACTCCAGCCAGCCACGCGGACACTGGGGGTCCCCTGCGTTCTGCACGCCGACCCCCAGCTTGTCGGAGGCTGTCCCCAGGGCAGGCGTATCCAGGCAGGCGCTCAGCCCACTGAGGGGCCTGTGCTGACCTACCCCCAACCTGTACTGGCCACACTGGTTTGTCTGGGAAGGGGCCAGGTGGGCACTCGCCCCCAGACACCCCGAGCCTGAGGACCAGCCAGTGCGGGCGCGTGTCGGGGGCGGTGCTCTGGTGCAGGGAGTGCAGACCAGGGAGCAAAGTAGTCTCTGCCTTCGGAAAGCCACCCCGTCAGAAAACCAGCCCAAATCCCAGGGATGAGTCTGTCCCTTCAGGGGGCGGGACATGGAGTGGCCTGCAGGGGGCGCCATGCCCCCCCAGTCAGAGGGGGACGCAGGGCGAATCAGGCAGCCACGTGTCAGCTCGAAGGGACCGTGGCCTGGGGCCGACCCGAGGACGGTGCAGGGGCCACCAGACCATGGCCATCAGCGTGGACCTTGGCTTAAGGGTGGGCTGTGGGGGCAGGGGGCCGTAGAGAGACCCCCCCCCATGCGCCTGTGCGGGAAGCCCATCAACCGCCACGCACTGCGAGGGCCTTGTAGGGAGGGGGTCTCCTGCACTTCTGGCCTGGAACCTGGGCCTCTGGTCATGAACCGTGAGGACCCAAGGAGACTATGACCCAGGGGACACCCAGCCAGCCTGGCACCACGTCCAGCAGCAGGGCCCTGGGGAAGGGGCAGCTCCCTCTCTGAAAGGCAGGCACAGGGCCCCTGCACAGGGCAGGAGGAGGGCCGGGACCCACTCTGGCCCCCGAACTCAGCCCCCACCCGGAGGTCACCTGAGAGGCCTCCCCTCTCGGATGGCAGTCTCCGCATCTTTACCCCGCACAGGGCTCAACTGAGGGTCCCTCCGGGGTGGCTCTCTGAACCCGGGCACGGCTTCCCATCAACAGTCAGCCTGCGAGGGTCCTGGGTCCGAGGCCACGCAGGCCAGGGACCACTGCGGACCAGGCCCCTCCAGAGCCAGGCGGAAGCCCGGTTCCCTCCCACACTATCCTCTCAGTGACAGCTCCAGAAAGGGCCCAGTGTGGATGGAGACGAGGAACGCAAGCCCTGGGTGGGAAGAAACGGCACTGGAAGGTTCTGTGTCCTGACCCAGGGCGGGGGGCTGCAGCCCGCCGCCCACAGCCGCCCCCAGCGCCCAGCCTCCGGTAAGGGGGCCCAGCCAGGGCCACGCGGCCAGAGTGACCACATGGGGAGGAGGGCGGGGCAGGCAGAGCAGCTGCCCTGTGTCTGTGCAAAAATAAGTCCAGTTCCGATGGGACGACTCGAACCTGGTACAGAGACCCCCCAGTGGGCAATAGGGACCCCGACGGGAGGGGGTCCTGCGGGTAAGCAGGTGCCCCCAGGCACAGAGCCACCACCCCCAGGCCTACCTGCTCCGTTATTGACCTGGGCCTGTCCTTTCGGGGGCTGCTGAGCTGGTGCCTCCTCGGCTCTTAAAGCGGGTGAGGAAGGGGTGGGGGTTGGAAAAGCAAGAGATCTCTGTTAGTTCAAGACACGGCCTGAGTCCAGGCTCAGCAAAGCCACGCCCAACACGCCGGTGCCCAGTTCCGTCCACCCGGCTCCTTCTGGGGTCCTGACTGCCCCACTCAGACGTGGGCTGAGGGCAGCGGGGCAAGCACAGAGCTGCATCCCTGACGGGCACACAGTCTGCAAACGTAGAACTCTTTCTTTCCTATTAACTTTGACTCATTTGTTTATTTACTGTTAAGCTTGGAATAAGGGCTTCCCTGGTGGCTCAGAGGTTAAAGCGTCTGCCTGCAATGCAGGAGACCTGGGTTCAATCCCTGGGTCAGGAAGATCTCCTGGAGAAGGAAACGGCAACCCACTCCAGTATTCTTGCCTGGAGAATCCCATGGACAGAGGAGCCTGGTGGTCTACAGTCCACGGGGTCACAAAGAGTTGGACACGACTGAGTGACTTAACTAACTAAGCTTGGAATAAACAACTCTTATACCAAGTACTGGGTCTTCCCTGATAGCTCAGTTGGTAAAGAATCTGCCTGCGATGCAGGATACCCTGGTTCGATTCCTGGGTGGGGAAGATCCACTGGAGAAGGGATAGACTACCCACTCCAGTATTCGTGGGCTTCCCTTGTGACTCAGCTGATAAAGAATCCGCCCGCAATGTGGGAGACCTGGGTTCAATTCCTGGGTTGGGAAGATCCTCCGGAGAAGGGAAAGGCTCCCCACTCCAGTATTCTTGGGATTCCCTTATGACTCAGCCTGCAACGTAGGTAAAGAACCCGCCCGCAATGCAGGAGACCTGGGTTCTATCCCTGCGTCAGGAAGATCCCCTGGAGAAGAGAACAGTTACCCACTCCAGGATTCTGGCCTAGAGAATTCCATGGACTGTACAGTCCATGGGGTCGCCAAGAGTCGGACTGAGTGACTTTCACTTTCATACTGATTCCTGGGCCCAGTGAAAAGGTACTTATCAACATACACACTACAAGCACCATGCAAGGCCACAGGCTGGGTGACCCCTGGCAGGCAGGCTCCGCCCAGGTCCCAGCTTGGTCCGTGCTGAGCTCCCTGCCCCCGCAGTCTATCTTGCCGCACCTGACCACAGCAGTCCCCGGCCTTGGCGCCTCCCCGGGGCTCCCGTCCACCTGCCGGCTCCCGACCACAGACCTGACTTTCAGCTGCAGGCCCCGAAGGTCAGGCCCCCACCTCTCAGGCAGTGCCCTGTCCCTCAGGCAGCCCACCTGCCCCTCTCGCCCTGCAGCGGGCTTCTGACTCTGCTGCTATGCTTCACAGTCCAGCAGAGAGCCCAGGACGTGGGGAAACTGGCACCCCAGGCAGACCTCGGTGGGAGTGGGGGGCGGGGGCTCCCCCAGGACAGACCGTGGGGCCCAGAGACCCTCAGCAGGTGCACAAGCTCTGCATCCTGGTCTGTTCACACGACCGAGCTGTTTCTAACATTCACTTTATCTGCGTGGCTGCACCGGGTCTTCGCCGCGACGTGCAAGTCCAGCTGCAGCATCCAGGCCCTCGTTCCGACCAGAGATGGAGCCTGGGCCCCGCACCGGCCACCAGGCGTCTCCCCTGCACAGCGTGATCTTACAACAGGGAAGAACCTTGTGCGTTTGGTCACAAGTTAATCACTAAAAGGATGTGGCCTATAAGCTTTAATTACACATAATAGCCCATCTCTGGGAACCATGCCTCACAGGAAATGAGCATTAGGCTAAAATACTTTTGTTTAGGTCACAGGAACCCTCCGGACCAGGCCCACCTGTGAATGACTGCAGCTGCTGCTGCATCACTTCAGTCGTGTCCGACTCTGTGACCCCATAGACGGCAGCCCACCAGGCTCCCCCGTCCCTGGGATTCTCCAGGCAAGAACACTGGAGTGGGTTGCCATTTCCTTCTCCAATGCATGAAAGTGAAAAGTGAAAGTGAAGTCGCTCAGTCATGTCCGATTCCTAGTGACCCCATGGGCTGCAGCCCACCAGGCTCCTCCATCCATGGGATTCTCCAGGCAAGAGTACTGGAGTGGGGTGCCATTGCCTTCTCCGGTGAATGACTCCAGGAGGCAGAAATTCACATACCCGCTCCTGAAGCTGCAGGAACCAGGAAGTGTCTGACTTAGGTCCCTCCCCTTTTAGTATAAAAGGGGCCTGAATTCTAACTCAGGCAAGGTGGGTCCTTGGGGGCACATGCCCACCCCTTCTCAGTCTGCTGGCTTTCAGGATAAAGTCATTATTTCTGCCCCAACAACCTGTCTCTCGATTACTGGCCTGTCGTGCAGTGAGCAGGACAAGCTCGGACTCGGGAACAACCCCAGTCCAGCATCTCTGGGAACCGACCAGGTCTGCAGGTCCGTAACTGCAAGCCGTCATGGCCACGCGGTGCCAGAGCGGGACGCACAGTGGACCGGCTGGACCAGAGGGCAGGGCGAGCAGGGGCCACAGATGCAGCCTCGTGAAGGGACGGACAGGGAGCCAGCAGACAGAGGCGGGCCCAGAGAAAGGAGCCGCGGTCAAGGAAGAGGGAGCGAGGCCTCCATGCCCACCCCTCCCAGTGGCCAGGCTGCCCAGAAGACCTTCCATGCCCAGGGCTCCTGACAAACAGGGCTTTATTGGGAACGGAGTGGGGCCAGGGCGCGCAGGGACTCCATTCCCACCCCGCTCCCTCTGTTCCCAGGCACGGGCCTGGGCCTTTGCCAGGATGGTCTTTGAACTGGCTAGGGGGTCCCAGACACGAGCGTGCACCCAGGAAGCGCTGACGGCGGGCTCCCGGGGAAGGCCGGGCCTAGGCAGTCAGCTGGGTACATGCAGGCGCAGAGACACTCAGCGCCAAGCTGCAGCTGGGCTCGGGTTCTGGGTGGCCGCAGCCGGGCCCGGGGTCTCCGTCCGATGATACTGACCCCACAAAGTCACCCACTGAAACCAACAGGCAGGGGCCGAGCTCGCGGGGGCAGATGTGTGGGAGCCCACAGCACCCCTCCAGAAGCTGGGGCAGGACACCTGGCTGCCCCGCGATGGAGGGAGCCTGTGGGAGGAGGAGACGGTCCACGGCAGGCGGGCCCTGAGGTCACGGCAGGCGCAGGCGTGTGCCACGGGCACTGATGCCTGTAGGGAGGTGTCCAAGGGGGCAACAGGGGCAGCGGGCGGCGGCGGGGGGGGCGTGGGACAGCACCAAGGCAGGTGGCAGGGCCGCAGGTCACGGGAGAGACGGAAAGCCGAGACCGGGGGACGCAGGGAACCAGGGGGCTCCGTGAGCTGCTCTGCAGCCCTGCTCCTCCGGGGCCCCCAGGGCTCAGCTGTGACTCCTCTCCCTCCCCTCAGTGCGGAAAAGGAACACCCGCGCCCCTTTCCAAACGAAGGCCCCAGGGCACAGGAGGGCAGCCGCCTTCCTAAGACCATGGCTCGCCACGGGCACAGGCAGGACACAACCCAGGACTTCGGGGCCGGGCCCGCCGGCTCCACCCACCCCAGGCCCTTGTGGCATCCTTGAGGAGGCCTTGGAGGGGCACCACCACTCAGCAGGGGCCTCACTGAGGACCCCTGCCTGGGGCAGTGGTACACACAGCCCCAGAGTGGGGAGGGCGACTTGCCACGAGTGCTCCGTGAGAACAGAGGCTGGGGCAGGGGGCCCACAGGCCTCCCGGGAGGGCTGAGACCCCACCTGGAGGGGGAGACGGGGACAGCAGAGGCCACAGCGCACTGGGGGCTGGCCGCCAGCATCTGAGCAGGGCCTTGGCTTGGGGACCCTGACTGCCAAGGGGCAGCGTTACCTGGCTCCGCCCGGCCCCGCAACATAGATGCCCAGCCCTCCTGCCTCCCACCCCCAACACAGACAACCTCCCCTCCCTGCCTCCTGCCCTGGGGGTGGTCCTCACCTGCCAACGGCCTCCTGCCCTGGGGGTGGTCCTCACCGGCTGTCCCTGCCTCCGGCCCTGGGGGTCATCCTCACCTGCCCTCACCACCTCCTGCCCTGGCGGTGGTCATCACCTGCCCTCTGCACCTCCTCCCTGGGGGTGGTCCTCACGGCCCCCACCGCCTCCTCACCTGGCCTTCAGCACTTCCTGGACCTTCTGCTCTAGCTCCATCCTCCGCTGCCGCTCACGGTCCAGCTCCTGCCGCAGCATCTCCGCGTTCGTTTCCTCTCGCAGCTTCCGGAGCTCCTCCTCTGTGAGGGAGAGCAGCCAGGTGAGCGCCACGTGGCCTGTTCCGCCCCCACACAGAAGTGCCAAGGGAGCACTCAGACACGGACAGCGGCTGCTGCCCCGCTCCGTCCCGGGGGTCACCCCACGCCTGCACGAGTGTATCAACCGGGGCTCCTCTTACGGTCCAGGCGAGCTCTCGGTCAACGCACGCTGAGGGTCTCTTTACTTAAATAAACCAATTCAAGACAGACGCACAGAACCCTCTCCAGGGGCAGGACCCCCCGAGGAAGGGATGCTGGTGGCGCCTGGTCACCCACAGACACACGTGCAGTGCGAGCCGTGCTGGGAGGCCTTGGCCACTGAGCAAAGCCCCTGTGAGGGGCAGAGAGCCTGCCGCTGGCCGCTGACCACCTGAGGCCCGACAGCAGGCAGATGAGACAGATGGCAACAGAACGAGCCGGCGCTCGAGAAAACCTGCACCAAGAAGGTGCGCCTGCATCAGGGCACGGACGGACGGACGGACGCACAGAGGGCCAGGGGTCCCGGGGGGCAGCATGGGGGAAGCCGAGGCAGCGTGGCCTCGGGGTGAGTGAACACAGCCCCACTACGGGGTGGGACCAACGTCACCACGGAGCGAGCTCGGGAGGAGGCAGGGGGTCAGAGGAAGGAGGGGGCCCACAGGCCCGGGAGCAGGGGCAGCGCGATCAGCTGAGGACGCGAAGACACAGGGCCCCCCAGGCCCCCGCAGGAGCGCTGCTGGGACGCAGGGATCCAGGGCCCCTGCAGGAGCACTGTCCAAGATACAGGGACCCCCGGGCCCCTGCAGGAGTGCCGCCGGGACGCAGGGACCCCCAGGCCCCTGCAGGAGCGCCACCAGGATGCAGGGACCCCTGGGCCCCTGTAGGAGCGCCGCCGGGACGCAGGGACCCCCGGGCCCCCGCAGGAGCGCTGCCGGGACACAGGGCCCCTGGGGCCTCCATAGGAGCGCCGCCGGGACACAGGGACCCCTGGACCCCTGCAGGAGCGCTGCCGGGACACAGGGCCCCTGGGGCCTCCATAGGAGCGCTGCCGGGACGCAGGGACCCCTGGACCCCTGCAGGAGCGCTGCCGGGACACAGGGCCCCCGGGGCCCCCGCAGGAGCGCTGTCCTGCCCACCCACTCCCTGACTTTGGCCGTGACACTCACTGCAGACTTCTGGCCTCTGAACTGTAAGAGAATCAATACGCCGCCTGAAGCCCCCGTTTGTCAAAACCCGTCATGGTGGCGACAGGGAGTGCACACGCCCTCAGTGGACCTCGCTCGGCACCTGCAAAAGCTGGACACCCCGCGACGACACCCAGATCCAGATCCCCTGCCGCTGCCTGGCCCTCTACCCCGCCATACCCCTGGGGTGGGGGAACACGAGCTAGAGCTCCAGCAGATGTGCCTCCCTTTCTGGAGACGGCAGGGTGGAGACGGGTGTGTCCTCATGGGCTCGGGCGGCTCTAACAAAAAACCACAGAGTGGGCAGCCTAGACAGCGGACACTTGCTTCTCGCAGCCCTGGAGGCTGAACATCAGGGTCTGGGGCTGGCAGACTCGACTCCTGGGGAGGACCTCCCTTCTGGCCTGCAGACAGATGCCCTCCTGACAGGGCACTCAGTGAGCTCTGGCGCCTCTTCCTCTGCCAGTAGGGCACTAACTCCGTCCCGAGGCCCCACCCTTGTGATCTCAGCTAACCGGAGCCGCCTCCCAAGGGCCCACCTCCCCCCTCCACCTGGGGCTGAGGGCTTCCACGTACAAACACTAGAGGTGCAAACACTCGGTCCAGGACAAGGAATGAACTGGGGCTCGCGGCCAGGACGGTGTGCTGAAAGCCGGCCGCCAGGTGCAGCCTTCCCGGGGTGTGCGCCCACACAAGTGAGGCCCTGACTCCCAACAGCCCTGCAGGGTGTACCTCGGCAGCAGAGGGGGCCACAAGGCCCCCTGACCCTGCAGGTGCTGCCTCCTCCATGCCCTGCGAGCTCCGGCCGCCAGCCAGGAAGCAGGGGAACCCGGGCTCTGGCCCCCAACCCCCACTGGCCGTGTCCACAGGACCTTTTCAACAGCTGCCAAGAAAACGCAGGAGCAGCCCCTGGGCGAGTAACAGGAACTCCGACAACTGTGATGGAAGAACACGCCCTGGGCCGGGAGGGGGGCAGACGGCCGAGCCTACAGCACGTCAGCCCAGGCTCAGGGCCACGGGAACGCTGGGGGCACCAGGGCTGGTAAACGGTCAGCACTGGGCTCCAGGGCCCGGCTGAGGGTCATCTCAGCACCGCCTCTGCCCTCAAGTCAGCCCTGTGTGTGGGGAGCGGCGGCTGCGGTCTGGATGCTGGGTCACAGGCCACCCCAACCATGGGGCTGAGCAGCTGCAAGGGAAACTCCACAGGAAAAGCCACCTGTGGACGCGTTCCAAAAGGCATTCCTGAGACCTCGGAGTATGACTGACTAGTTCCCCAGAGTCAGGGGTGAGGACTGGAGCCCAGGGGCAGCCAGGACAGCCCTGAGGTCTCAGCAGCGCCGGGGCGGCAGGGCGACCTCTGCTGCCCTCGCTCCTGGTCTAATGAGACCCGGAACCTTCTTTCTGGACAGGACGGGGCTCCTTTCCTGTCCTGGCCGCCTCATCGGACACGGGGACACAAGACCCTGAAATTCAGGGCATGGTCGACATGACAGCCCTGGGCCCCCCACCTGGACGGACTGGTAGCGCAGCTGTGTCTGCACGGCAGCCCCCGCCCCAGTCCAGCCCGAGCCACGGGGAGACCCTGCCCCTTCAGGGGCGCCCACAGTGGGCAGGAAGCCGAGGCGCCGGCCCACCTCCCACTGTGGGAGCTCATGACTCGCTAGATTTTGCCACTAGCCAGGGAAAAACGTTCAGCTTTGCTGAGGGCTGGGACCCATTTGCTGGGAAAAGAGAGTCCAGGGGGCCTCCCTGCCTCTCCTGCTGGGACTGCCCTGCTCTGGGCATACAGGGCTCAGCAGTCTTCAGTGCCCCGCGGGCCCCTCCCACCAAGACCCCTCGAGAAGACCCTCCAGACGAGGGGCCGGGAGGACTCCACGCCCACCACCCAGGGAGCTGGCCTGCCCGCTCCCGCTGCCCCCGGTTTCCCCAGAGGCCTCTTCAGGCCCGCTGGGAAGCAGGATGGCCCTCACACCACACACCAAGCTCCCCAAGGACCATAGCCTCATGGATGGGCATACCAGGCTGGCGAGAACCGGGCAGAGAGGACACCAGCGGTGTGGGCGGCCGTTGTGGGAACTCACGAACAGTGCCAGGAGTGAGCGGCCAGCCGCCACCCGGGGGGACCACCTGCATCCTGCACACCAAGCATGGGGGCCCCACCCCACCCCCAGGCCTCAGCCACCCCTGCCTCCTACTGGGGACGCTGGGGACCCCGGCTATGAGGACTTAAGGGTGCTCAGATTCCCACCCGTGATGGACGTGCCCACAGGGCGCCCGCTGGGAGGTGGCGGGGGGGACTCAGGTGACTGGGGGTCCAAAGCCCTAGCCTCCACAGGGACCCCCACTCTGCCCCACACCAAGCCTGGTTGTGCCAAGAGGCCACTGCCTCATGTATAAGCCCATCAGCAAACACTCGCTATGCACCTGTCACACACCTGGAGCCTCTGTCAAAGTGGGGATGCTGCCGTGACGCAGCACCCGCACCCTGCCCGGAGTGGGCATCCGCTGGTGCCCCAGGCACATGTGAACTGGCTCCAGTCCAGTCCAGTCGCTCAGTCGTGTCCAACTCTTTGCAACCCAATGGACTGCAAAGCGCCAGGCCTCCCTGTCCACCACCAACTCCCAGAGTTTACTCAAACTCATGTCCATCGAGTCAGTGATGCCATCCAGCCATCTCATCCTCTGTCGTCCCCTTTTCCTCCTGCCTTCAACCCCTCCCAGCATCAGGATCTTTTCCAATGAGTCAGCTCAACTCATCAGGTGGCCAAAATATTGCAGTTTCAGCTTCAGCATCAGTCCTTCCGATGAGCACCCAGGACTGATCTCCTTTAGAATGGACAGGTTTGATCTCCTTGCAGTCCAAGGGATTCTCAAGAGTCTTCTACAACACCACAGTTCAAAAGCATCAAATCTTTGGTGCTCAGCTTTCTTTATGGTTCAAGTCTCACGTCCACACATGACCACTGGAAAAACCATAGCCTTGACTAGATGGACCTTTGTCAGCAGAGTGATGTCCCTGCTTTTTAACATGCTGTCTAGATTGGTCAGTTTTTCTCCCAAGGAATAAGCGTCTTTTAATTTCATGGCGGCACTCACCGTCTGCAGTGATTTTGGAATAAAAATAAAGTCTGCCACTGTTTCCATTGTTTCCCCATCTATTTGCCAGGAAGTGATGGGACCAGATGCCATGATCTTAGTTTTCTGAATGTTAAGCTTTAAGCCACCTTTTCCACTTTCCTCTTTCACCTTCATCAAGAGGCTCTTTACTTCCTCTTCACTTTCTGTCATAAGGGTGGTGTCATCTGCATATCTGAGGTTATTGATATTTCTCCCAGCAGGCTTGATTCCAGCTTGTGCTTCATCCAGCCCAGCGCTTCTCATGATATACTCTGTATATAAGTTAAATAAGCAGGGGGACAATATACAGTCTTGATGTACTCCTTTCCCAATTTGGAACCAGCCCATTGTTCCGTGTCCAGTTCTAACTGTTGCTTCTTGATCTCAAGAGGCAGGTCAGGTGGTCTGGTATTCCCATCTCTAAGAATTTTCCAGTTTGTTGTGATCCACACAGTCAAAGACTTCAGTGTAGTCAGTGACACAGAAGTAGATGTTTTTCTGGAATTCTCTTGCTTTTCCTGTGATCCAGCGGATGTTGGCAATTTGATCTCTGGTTCCTCTCCCTTTTCTAGATCCAGCTTGAACCCCAGGGCCCCCAGAAACAACTCCCGGTGGGCCTCCTGCCCGACGCACACAGGCCTCTTCCGGGAGGACTGGCCCCACTGGCGGTGGGAGAGCCACAGCCCTGGCGCCACATGGAGACAGCCTGCCCTCCTGAGCGCCTAGAGCTCTGCTCAGCCTCCCACGGGACCCACCTCTGAGGCACCCCCTGCCCCGGCCAAGGTGTGAGTACCTGGTCCCACAGGTTCTCAGTGCAGGCTCACCGGGAGAAGGGCGGGTGAAGCTTCCCGGGAACCCCTCAGAGACCTGCCCGCCTCCCCAGTTCCTGGCCTCCAGCTCCTTGCAGGGATGAGTGTGTCCCCAGGGGGAGCAGCCTCAGGTTTGGCTCAGGGTGGGGCTCCCACAGCCCTGCCAACCATCTTTCAAGGGCAGGCCAGGGAGCTCCATTGGGGAAACGGGTGGGGCTCCACGCCATCGCAGCCTTGCTCCTGCGGGACACGGGCGGGGTACTGGCTGCTTTCCCATCTGCTCCTCTGGCCCCCAGTACCCACAGGCACCCCAGTCGCCTCCATGGACCTCCGTAGTCAAGGTCCGGATACCTCCTCTGCCCGGGGCGCCTTCAGCAGGAAACCACGTTTTCCTCAACGCGCCTGACCTCCCATCCCCTGCCCCTCGGCTTCGAGAGATCAAGAGCAGCTAGGGCCCAGCACGCGGGACCATCAGCCAGGGCACCCGGGCCGACGTGAGCACATGTGGTCACTCAGCTCCCGTCCCGAGCCCTGGGGGTGCTCTGCGTGTGGCTGCAAGTGTGCAGACACGCTCACGTCCCCAGTCCTGGAGGCTGGGAGCTTCGGGCTGTGACCTCTCACCCTGGGCTCCTGACAGAGGCCCCTCGGCCCTCTCTGCCTTCCCACAGCACCACCCCCTCAAGCTGACCCCCATTCCCCGGGGCGTGCCCTGCAGAGCCGGAACCGACGGCTCCTCCCTTCTAGAAGCCCTGCCCACCTCTCTCCTCAAAGCCACCACCCGCCTCAAGCCAGTGCGGAGACAATGGCCCTGCAGACAGGGACCTTTGGACACAGCCTGGCGAACCTACTCATCCCCGCTGACAGCAAAGCCAGGAGAAGCCTTCCCGCCTTTTCTGGGAGCCTCCTCTCCTGGGGGCACAAAGACGAATGAATAAGCCCCATCGACATCCTGATCATTCCTCTCCCTCAAGTCCTTCCTCCGAGCACAGGCCTCCCGCAAGGCTGCGTGACTTCTAAGCCTGGAATGATGATTAGACCCCATGACGGTGGACACTGCGGGCCTGCTGCCTCCCGCAACATATTTAGGTCAACTGCAGTGCAGAACCCTGCTGGCCCCTTGCACAGGACAAAGGCAACACAGAAATTTCCTCCTCCTGCTCTCAGACGGAGAAGAAATGGGCGGCCGCTCCTCACCAGGCAGGAAGTGCTGGGCTGGTCACTCAGGAGGTGGACTCCCCGCTCCTGGCCTCCCAACAGGCCCATGTCCTCGGGGGCTGCTGGCCTCTGTCCTGGGTCTCTCCTTGGGTCCCCGGGACACCCTCCAACCCCAGGCCCAGCTCGTGGCTTGTTCCGAGGCAGTCTGGCCTTCTGCCCACAGGCCCCGGACACTCCTGGCTGCAGCAATGGGCTCCCCACGCGTTCCGGCTCCATCAATCAGGGGGCCGCGAGGATCTCCTGTAGGTGGGGGGTGGGGGTTCGACGCCACGTACAGGGTCAGCAGGAGGAGCCCCTCAAAGAGCCCCACGCTGACTTCCTACTGCTGCTGAAAGGAGTCACCACCGACGTCATGGCAGAGTGTATCCTGACAGCTCTGTGGTCAGAGTCTGAAACGACACTCAAGGGGCTCGAGGTGAGGTGAGGGCAGGGCTGGCCTCTCTGGAGGCTCCGGGGGAGGATCCACGTCCCAGCCTCTTCTGGCTTCCAGAGGCACCCACATTCCTTGGCTTGTGACCCCCGCCATCGGGGACACCACCCCGATCTCTGACTCCATCATCACGTCTCCTCCTCTTTGTCTGACCCCCCGCCTCCCTCTCCTGAGGACACTCGTGACGCCCGAGTCCACCTGGATACTCCAGGCCCATATCCCCATCACAGAGTCTTCACTCAATCACGTCTGCAACGTCCCTTCTGTCACAAAAGGTGACACAGTCCCAGGGTCTGGTGATGAGGACGTGGGCACTGGGATTCTGCCCACCAGACGCCACACAGACACAACTCTCTCGGGCCAAGGAGGCCAAGCAGGGCCTGGGAGAAAAAGGACGATCCCTCTCTTTCCATCTGGCCCAGAGAGGGTCTTCCCACTCCCAGGAATCTGGCGATTTTAGAAGGTTCGGGGCTTCTGAGTCAAGTTCCAGGTGGGATCCTGGCTCCCCTGGCCTCCAGCAGACGTCCTTCCCGACCCCCGGCCGGCCCTGGCCACCTGCCAGGTCAGCAGACGGCACCAGGCCTTGGAGAGGTGAGCAGAGGCCAAAAAGCAAAGAAGTGCCCTCCTCTGGCAGGTCATGGCCTCTGGGGGTGCAGGGGCCCCTGCCAGCCCCCTCCTCCCACCTCTGGGTGTGTGTCCCCGTCACCCAGAAACAGGATTTGCCAAACACCCCACTGATGGTGCTTCCGAGCTTGGCCAAACTGCCACAGTGAGAAGCACCCACACAGAGGGCATCCCGGAATCAGCCTGCCGTGAGCCCGGGACTCGCACAAGCATGTCCCGTTGGAGGCCCACCCGCGGGCGGCTCTCATGAGCCTCTCGGCACCTCTGCAACCACGCAGGTGGGCCAGGACAGGGACCTTCACACCTGCCGGCAACTCAGTCACAGGTGTGTGGGGGGTCCCCTGGAGTAGGAGCCATGGGCAGGCAGGTGGGAAGGCCGCCGCACCAGCCGTCACGGGACTTGCCCAGGTCACGGGGCATGGCTCCCAGCCTGATGCTGTTCTCTTCTCCAAGCCCTGGTGCCGTCTGCTGACCTGGCAGGTGGCCAGGGCCGGCCGGGGGACAGGAAGGACGTCTGCTGGAGGCCAGGGGAGCCAGGATCCCGCCTGGGACATGACTCAGAAACCCCGAACCTTCTAAGATCGCAGGGCACGCCCGGGGCAGAGGTTGGCACTGTAATTTCCTCACTGCGCCCCCACCCAGCAGGACAGGTGAGCAGAGCCGGCTTCCAGGTGCAAGGCTCTGAAGGGGAACCAGGACCGGCTCCCAGGGGCACACAGCCTGCCCCCGCCCACCTCCCACGAGAACAGAGAGAATGTAACAGGGAGGAGGTAGGGGGGAGCAGTGTGAGCCCAGAGGGACCCTCAGACGCACAGGTGCCGTGTTGACTTCCGAAAGCGTGGTTTCTGCCGCCAAAATGCCTCCTTGGTGCAGCCCAGGGGCCACACAAACCAGACTCCACTCCGACAGGAGCCTTCGGGGCCCCCACCAGGGCACCCAACAAACCAGCGCTTTCAAAGGGACGAGGCAGACGTGGCTCCCCGAACACAGGACCACAGCTCCCATGGCCGGGCGTTTCCTGCTGCACCCGCCCACCAGGACCCGGGCAGCCTGCCCACGTGGTCCAGCCTCCCCGCCTCTCCGAGATGCGCAGGGACAGCACCCCCATGGCCCATCTCCAGGGAGACGGCAGGCCGGGGGGGGCACCTGCGTTCATGCCCACCCACGCCCAGCCCACTCCCCGGCCCCTGGTGAAGACATGGAGAGAAAGGAACACGGCTCCAAGGCTATTTTTAAACCCGTAAAAGTAGAACTCTCAAGTGAGAGTCCTCTTGGCACACAATTCAACAGGCCCAGCCACCGCCAAAAATAAAAAATCAAGTGATAATCCTTAAAAAAAACTGCTTCCCACCAGCCAGGTGTGCAAACGCAGGGACTACCCGCTGCGCTGTTTCTGGGCTGTGGTCAGGTGGCAGGCTGCCCGCCTGGAAGCCTACCCAGGGGTCCCAGGCTCTACCCTTCACATCCCTCCTCAGTGCTCCTCGAGTTCTCCCAGCCTCTGGCCTCCCAGCCTAGCCCCCTGCTCCCCCAGCCCGGCCAGCTTGCTCCCTCAGCCCGGCCCACCCACTCCCCCAGCCTGAAGGTGGCAGAGCCATGCCTTCCCAAAGCACCAGGTATGGGGTCATGAGCCGGGAACATGCTTATGGCAATCCCCCTGTGGCTTCCTGCACCCTCTCCCCTCGGGGAAGCCAGCTCATCACAGGCAAGGCCCTGCTTTCGCGGTGAACTTCCGTCTGCATCTTCCCCAGCGTTCACTGGCTGCTGGACGCAGAGGCACCATCCAGGAAGCGCTGGCATCACGCCGACGGCCAGCAGGCGGCGCGGCTCTAAGCTCTGACACGCCCACAAGACAGGCCGCACACCACTACCTTTCAGACACGTTTTAGGAAACCGACCGGGGGCCTGGGGTGAAGGAGCAGAGCGTGAACATGTTTCTCGTGTAAAATAAGCTGGAACAGGCTCCCAGGCCGCGCTTCCACTCTCAACAGCCGATTTTCAGGAGCCAGGGGCCGCCTCTCTGCAAGAGGTGGCAAACTGACCTGACGGCCCCGGTCCAGGCTCCGGGACTCTGAGCGCGGACAGCACAGACCCAGGGGACGTGTGCGCCCAGCCCCCACCCTGCTCCTCCTGCCAGCCGAGCGAGCCCTCAGGGCCTGGGCGGGGGAGGTGCCCGGCTAGGCACAGGGCCAGCTCGCCTCTGTCCAGCAGGGAGGCAGGAGCGGACATTCGCAGGAGTAAGCAAGAAATAGGCTCTCAGTTCAGAGCCAGCCCCGTGGGTCAGACACAGGCCCTTCAGGGCCCGTTTCGTCTCCTCCCAGGCCCCTGTGACACGCTCGGGCAGTTTCATGTTGTCTTCGTCCGCTGGTTATCTGATCTGTTTCCTCCCTTCCTGGCTGTCTGGGTCACCCATCTGCTGTCTTCCCGAAAGCGCAGAAACCACTCGATAAATGCATCACCACCAAGCTGAACTGTCCGACCCGGCCTCTGGCACGGACAGTTGATCCTCTCAGCTCAACATCGCAGAATAAACAGGAGCAGGGTCGGGCCTTTTTGGTTTGTTGCTCGTTTAGAGCCAGAACCCCAGAGAGACACCTGCAGGGTGGGTCCAGAGGTATCCACCCAACGCCACACCTGACCCCGACCCCGGCCGGCTGTGGGCGGCTGCCCCGCCAGACGCCTCCACCGGCAGACACCGGGCAGGCCCGAGGCCTGCTGCTTCCAATGGTGAGAAAGGGCTTCGTCGGCCTGAATCACCCAGACTGGCGCCCAGAAACTTCCTTCCTTCCAGCCTCGGCATCCAGAGGGGGGCTCTGCAGGCCGCGGGAGGCGGATGGCCACCCTCCTGCCTGCCTCCCCAGGGCTTCTCCTGGAAGCCCTCCCACGGCGTCAGAGCCGGCCACATGGACCCACTGCTTGTCGGGGCAGGAAGGGGAGCTCCCGGGAGCATCACGGCTCAGGGGCAAAGGGCCCCCCACTGCTGGAGCCTCCCTCCCCAGGAACGACCACAGTGGTGTGCCGAGGGCTGAGCCGCACACCCCTGGTACCAGCCTGCAGCCCATCGAGGTAGGAGCCCACAGGCCTCACGTCCACCCAGGAAGAAGGAACAGTTCGGCAATATGGAACCCACACCCAGCTCAGGGCTGGCAACCCTGAGGTCCCAGAAGCAGCTCCCTCCAAGCTCCAAAATCCGTGCAGGTCACTCTGGGAGGCGCCTGCCCATGCCGCTGACGATGGAGGAGCACCTCCCTTCCCAGAGCCCGTACCCAACAGGCGATCGATAAATGCATGCTCCTGCTCAGAAACCGCGCAGCAGCCTGCGTGTGTCCGTGCCCAAACAGCAGTAACAACTGAAATGCATTTCGGCCGAAAGGAAAATGGATGGTGGCTTTTCATTTATTTATGTGCTTCTTTAACAAATTTAGCCTCCTGCTCCTGGTCCTGAGCCAGGACCCGCTGCAATCTCCCATTCTTCATCCCTTCGCCATCTCCTCCCAGGAACACTTGTACTCTTCAATATTTAATAACTGAAGAAAGCCGCTGTAAGCCTGGGCTATTTCCTCCTCTCTGAGAATAACAGTCTGCTTTTGGAAAGAAAGTACTACAGATAATTGAATGGAACTTTAACACAGACCACTCAGGCGCTTTACAGATGGCGGGGGGCCAGGCTCTGGATGGTGGAACGTCCACAGCCACCCGCCCGCTCGGGGCTGAGTCAGAAGCCAGAAGCCTGGGGCCACCTCCGAGCAAAGCTCCCTGCCACCACCACCACCCCCTGCAGACCCGGGCGGGGTGGCCCGCCCAGCACACAGATGCAGGCTCAGAGGTCACCAAAACACCTCTGTGGGTCCACAGGGCGCCGACATCCTTCCTTCCACACTGTGCTCCCCTGGGTACCAGGACAAAGAGACAGGAGGCAGGGACAGGCTCTGTGCAGACTCCAACTCTGACCAGGTTTCCCTGCAACACCTCCCTCCGAGCACAGAGCTCCGATCGGAGCCTCAGATTAGATGCTCAGGGTAAAGGAAGTCGCGCAGCCCACACACTCCAGGCTTCCTGCTAAGAACCACCTGTAACTACGGAACAGGCTGGAGGGGTGCAGTTACCACCTGTAGCCACGTAACAAGGAGCAGGGAGCAGGCGGGCTGCCCACACCACAGCCACAGGGCCAACCCATGTGTAACACGGAAGAGCTCTGAGAACCATTCGGAGAGGCCTCCACGACGTAACTCAGTGTGGACAAAGCATGCCAACGTGGATCTAAAGGGCTGGCTTGCTGTTGTTTAGTCGCCAAGTCACGTCCAGCTCTTTGTGACCCCGTGGACTGCAGCCTGTCACCCTCCTCTGTCCATGGGATTCTCCGGGCAAGAACACTGGAGTGGGTTGCCATTTCCTTCTGCAGGGCATCTTCCTGACCCAGGGATCGAACCTGTGTCTGCTGCTTGGCAGGCAGACTGTTTACCACCAAGCCACCTGGGAAGCCCATCTGAGGGGCACAGATACGGACATATTTGCTTCTATAGAAACCGATGGAAAGATGAGCTGCGCGGTTACAAGACGACTGGTTATCTTCACGGGAAGAGGGACTGAGGGCCCCTGGGAGAGACGGCTGACGTCTCTGACTATTCCCTGACTCTAGAAACGTGGAAAGAGTTCAGACCCCCACAACACTGGATCTAATTCTAGAATGAACTCGGCAGTGTGCGTGGTGGGACAAAATGGCACCCCAGCCTCCAGGTCAGATGTGCTGAGGACACTCTGACCTCAGCCTCATCCTGAGGAAACACCAGACAAACCCAGCCCATGGTGGGGCCATCTGAGCACCAGGGAGGCGGGAGCACGGCGACTAAGACTCGTGGCCATGTTTATAAGTCCCCGATCTCATGAGGACACCAACTGCTGCCAAGTCGCTTCAGTCGTGTCTGACTCTGTGTGACCCCATGGACTGCAGCCTACCAGGCTTCTCCGTCCATGGGATTCTCCAGGCAAGAACACTGGAGTGGGTTGCCATTTCCTTCTCCAATGCATGAAAGTGGAAAGTGAAAGTGAAGTCACTCAGTCGTGTCTGACTCTTAGCAACCCCATGGACTGCAGCCTACCAGGCTCCTCCATCCATGGGATTTTCCGGGCAACAGTACTAGAGTGGGGTGCCATTGCCTTCTCCCCGAGGACACCAAACCCCCTGCAAAAGCCCAAGATGCTCTAAGCAGAGAATCAACTCGTTGCTTTGAAAGCTGGAATGTGAAGGGGAAAATTCAGCACGCCTCCTGCCTTTCTATACAAACTACGTTTCCGGGCAACCAAGGAGTTAAGTTTTCAGAAATACATCGGTTAACAAATGGAGAAGGAAATGTTGGAAGTCGAAAACTACCATCTACAACCTCTAATGAGAAGATGGACGGAAGCCATCATGACAACCAGGTCATGATACACAAGAGAAACGGCCTCAAGGAAGCACACACACCCACCACAGCCCGCCCACCCCCACCGAGGAGGGGGCCTTCCGCAAGATCACCCCCACCCACCTCCACCGAGGAGGGGGCCTTCCACACTCCCTAGCTCCACCACCACCGAAGAGGGGGCCTTCTGCAACATCACCCCACCCCCACCAAGGAAGGGGCCTTCCGCACCCCCTACCCCCACCAACCACCGAGGAGAGGGCCTTCCCCAAGATCACCCCCACCCCTACTGAGGAGGGGGCCTTCCACACCCCCTACCCCCACCAACCACCGAGGAGGGGGCCTTCCGCACCTCCTACCCCCACCCCCACCGAGGAGAGGGCCTTCCCCAAGATCACCCCCACCCCTACCGAGGAGGGGGCCTTCCCCAAGATCACCCCCACCCACCCCCACCGAGGAGGGGGGCTTCCGCAAGATCACCCACCCCCACTGAGGGACAGAGGACACGCTGGCTCCCGTGCTGGGACTGTGGGGATGCCCTGAGCAAGGTCCAGGGTGGGCAAGATACACCTACCAACCACAACTAACAGGCCCTGTTTGTGATTTCAGAGAACTGCCCTAAAAATGACCAGACAACTGGGGAAGTTTGAGCGTAAGTTGGATATCTGATGCTATTCAAGAAAAACTTGATTTTTTAGTTGTGATGCAAGGCTGTGCTTAGTTGCTCAGTAGTGTCGGACTCTTTGCAACCCCGTGGACGGTGGGGAACCCACCAGGTTCCTCTGTCCATGGGGATTCTACAGGCAGAACACTGAAGTGGGTTGCCATGCCCTCCCCTCCAGGGGATCTTCCTGACCCAGAGGTCAAACCCAGGTCTCCTGCATTGTAGGCAGATTCGTTACTGTCTGAGCTACCAGGGAAGCCCTAACTCATTTTTAAAATATAATCAGGGTTTTCCCTGGCAGTCCAGTTAGGACTCCACCCTTCCATCGCAAGGGGCGCGGGTTTGATCCCTGGATGGAAACTGAGATCTGGCATGCCTTGCCCCACAACTTCTGAGCCCCTGTGCTCCAGAGCCTGTGCTCCAAAGCAAGAGACGCCACTGCAGCGAGATCCCCACGCACCGCGACCAGAGAGAGGCCCCGCTCGCCACCACTCGAGAAAGCCCACACACGGCAACGAAGGCCCAGCGCAGCCAAGGAAACGATTATTTTTAAAAACGCCCATCATCATTACCCCCGGCCATCAAAGTGGAGCTCCGCACTTCTACGACACGAGCTACCTGGCGTTTCTCTCTGTTGATAAAACACTCGGGACAGAGCACAAGGGCCGGCCCAAGCAACACCAATCCGGACCCAGTCAGCCTTTTCTCTTCTCCGCTCTTCAGCCCCGTGTGGGCCTCCCTGGGGATCATAGCCGTCCTGGCCCCCCACCTCTCTGATGGACGCTTTCTCCCCACCCACCCTGCCTGGTAACCCCTTCTCCTGGAGACCTCCTGCCGCCCCTACCCCAGCAGGCGGCCCACCTCCCAGGCGGATGCTCACAGACCCTTCCCTGCCCTGGGGAGCACCTGGCTCTGTTGGTTCCTCCGCTGGACCCACGAGAGGCAACTGCACAAAGCATCGCCCACGGGTACTCCCCACCTGGAGCCGCCCGGCACGGCCACCACACGGCAGGCCCACTCCGCTCTGGAGAGACAGCCTGGCTGCCCCTCCGTTCGTGCGGCTGCGCTGGGGGAGCTCAGCACAGACCGAGGTCACAGGGACAAGACCGCACGAGGCAGGCTGCTCTCGGTCCGCAGCGCCCACGGACCCCGCCTGGCCCCGTCTCCCCGGCCACAACCTCAGATTCCCACAGAGACCGAGTGCTCAGTCTTGGGGCTCAGACCCTGCGGGCGGGTGAGCGCTGGCCGGCGGGGTGCAGGCAGGCGCACACATGGAGTCCAGGCCCTGTACGCACGTGCGTGCCCAAGGAGTCACTGACCAGGAAGAGGGGCCTGGGGGAAGCCGGGGCGGCACCTGGGTGGCAGACAGTGCACGGAGAGGCAGTGAGGGCCACATGGCCCACCTCCCAGGAGGAGAAGGCAGGCCCAGCCCCCAGCCTTCCCACCAGGGCGTGTGCCGGCCAGGGGTCCCGCACACTGCACGGGTGACTCGGGCTGCGGAGTCGGGGTGCCCACAGCTGGAGCTCAGACCACGCTGAGCACACACACGAGGGAGACACCGAACAACAGGCAGAGGGTGCGTGGGGACAGAGGGCGAGGGCACAGCGTGCCTGGTCCCTCCCATCAGAGGGGGACCCCGGCCGGGCAGGACCCGGCAGCGAGGCGCCTTGCCCTGCACCCTCCCTCCGCCTGGGGCCCAGGCGGCTCTGCTCGTGACTTGGACATGCCTGGCTCTGGGCACAAGGGGCAAAGCTAATTCCCTCTCCCTCTGTGGTTTTCCCCCTAAACGCATCAGCCCCATGCTGGGGTCAGCTGTGAAAACAGCCTGCCACATGCGTGGGCTTCAGGGTGAGTCTGCCTGGATTGACTCCCTCACTAGTCGGAGGACTTAACCCACCAGGAGGGCCACTGTTCTCGGCTCTGGAGCCTCTGTTTCCTCGTCTGTAAAGGAGGAGGACAGAGGGGTGGAGAGAGGAGCAACAGAGGACAGGAAATTTCAGACCACCCCCAAAACCTCTGATGGATTCTGATAAACCACAGCAGCGCGCCAGACTCTGAAATGATGAGAATTTCTGGGGACATTTTACTCCTTCCCCTCGTCTGTCCTAGAAAGTAAAGACTTCGCAGCCACGCAGACGGGATTCAGACTCAGGAGGCGAGGGCCGTGTGGGGACGTCCACGCGGGGCCACGCCTGTCCCCTCCGCTAGCCTGGCAGCACCCGCTGTGACCCCTGTGTGACCCGGCTGTACTCCTGCAAGACTGTCCCCTCTGCCCGCTGCCCCCACCCCCCCCACCGCCCTACAGGTACTCACGTAAGAAGTGTTTCTCCAATAAGGCGATTTCCAGGTGACCTTTGATCTCATTTAAGCGATCAAACTCTGTCCGGTTGAAGTCCTGGACTCCTGCAGCCATGATGAGGGTCCCTGGACCAGCCTAGAAGGAGAACCCCAAGAAAGAGCTCAGAGCTGCCTGGAAGCACCCTGGATCCACGTCACCTGGTTCTCTCATCACCTGGCACCTCGGGGTACCCCGAGGTCCCTGCGGTCTGGAAAGGCCGCTTCCCAGAGCGCCCCCGGCCTAGGAAGGCACTGGCCCTGTGTCAGACCCTGCATCAGTTCACCTCGGTTTCACCTGCCGGGGAAGAGACATCTCGGGCCCGGCGAGGCCAACGTCCAGAAACGACAAACTAAAACCACAGTGTGCCGCTGAGCCTCTGGACGGGTCACAGCACAGCTCTCAGACCACAGGGAAGGAACTCGTGGAAGCCTGCCCCGGCCTGCGCGCTGACCTCCCAGGAGGGCGGCCCAGCCACGGGGCTGGGCTGGCGCCCGGGGAGCCTCAGCAACAGGACTCCGGGGAGGGCGCCTCCGCATGCCAGGTTCCAAGGGGAGCGAACTCCAAACAGGGCCCTGTCCTGGCCCACGGCAGCTCATTAAAGCCACCCCCCGCTGTCCCGCCAGACTCAGGGCAGGCTCCGGTTACAGGCTGCCGCTGCCCGCTGGCGAGGGGCGCATCTATTGGTGCTGCCAGGCCTGCCCGGGGCGTCCTGGAAACTCCCCTGGTCACCCCACAACTGCACCCTGCCACGCAACAGGGCCATCTGACTCCGGGTCCCTCCCAAAACGGGTATAGAAGGAAGGGGACACCCAGCCCAGACGTGGTCCGTGACCGACTCCCGCACACGTCATCTCGTCTAGGGCCACAGCCCAGGAGGGAGAAGCAGACACTAAGACTCTGGCCCGGGGCTGCCCTGTCCTGGCCCCTGACCTCCTGGACCGTCAGCTGCTCTGGCTACCGCAGCACGAGCTCCCAGACGGCAGGGACCAGGCTGGCTTCATCTGCCCACCCCCTGGGCCTGGCAGGGGCGGGCACAGGAGGGCTAGGCAGCAGGCGAGAGGCAGGGCCCCCCCGCGCCCTGCTCGCCCACTCGCCTCGCGGACAACGGTGCCCCTCCCCTGCCCATCCCCGGCCTCAGCGAACAAGGTGGAGGCCCCAGGGCGGAGGGCAGAGGCCGGCCTGGGAAGGTGGCCCTGCATGGATCCGGATGCTGGGCTCACCACATCAGAAACATCCCCACCGAGGGGGGCAGAGTGGCCCGGCGCGTGAGCCCGCGTCCTCAGAGGGCTGAAAAGCGGGTCAGTCTCCAAGCAGCTGGAACTAAGCCCGTATGGAACTTGTCCCAGAGCTTTCAGATCCCTTCGGGGCCCCCGGGTCTGAGGGAGGCTGGGATCACACGGCTGTGGCCGGCTCAGAGCCAAGGGCCCTCAGGGGACAGCAGAGGTCACGGGGCGCACCTGCAGGAGGCGCTGGTCACTTCCACCAGGACGACACACGACCTGCCTGCATGGAGCGGTGGCGCAGGCCACATGGGCACGAGGTTCGCGGGAGTGACCCAGGGTCCCAGGGGCAGAGGTGACAAGAAGGACAGTGTGACCCGCTGTGGGATGCTGGCCCGTCCCCCCCATGGAGAGAGAGAGAGAAAGAGAGAGAGAGCCCCTTGGGACTGCGGAGGTAGCCTGGAGAGTCATTTGTACTCACAGCTCTGGGCTTGCCCCGCCCTGAGCTCTCACTGGCCGGCTGGTCCCACCCCCACAGGAGGCGCCCCTTTCCCAGGACAGGCCTGTGACCCCCATGGTGTCCCTCCCAGTAGATGCTGCCAGCCTACCAGGAGACACAGCAAGTGAGGCCCCAGCCCATCCCCGACCTGGGGGCGGAGGAACAGAGGCCATGCCCAGGCAGGGCGCTGCCCTCCAGGCTCCGCAGCTCCAGCCCGCCTGATCGGATGCTGGCTCTTAGGAGGCAGTGCTGATGAATTATTCATTGCCGCCAGGAGCAGGCGAGCCCGTCCCTGTTCTGCTATGAAGCATTAATAATACACGGGGCCAGGCAGGCGGGTGCTCACAGCCACTCCTGCAAGGAAAGCCTAGCCCAGGTGCTCAGGGAGGAACCGCCAGGCCACCAGCCCTGGGGTCCACGGGGGCAGGGTTGTCCACAGCTGGTGGGGCAGGGGGGCTCTGGGCTTCTTCGCTGACGATGGGGAGATGAGGGCAGCTGTCCCCACAGCAGGGAGCCAGCCGTCACCCCTGGCCGGGAGGGGACTGGGGGAACATGCCCCACCAGCTGCCTGCCCGCTGACCAAACAGAAGCTTCCAGAGGTCAGCAGGGCCTGCTCACACCAGAGCCACTGAGCCCCACTGAGGAGATCTGCTAGCCACGGAAAGGGCATCCACGACTAGCCCACAGGGGCCACTGTCCCCAGCTGGGTTCCTGAGGCCCAGCCTGGGCTCAGCCAGGTGCCAGGGCAGTGACACGCACCCTGGGATGTCCAGGTGGCCAAAGGTGCTGCTCTCGGGCCGGGCCAACGGCTTCCAGACAGCGCCCTGCGACCCTCTGCGTCAGACTCCCGGGGGTCAGGCTGGGGCCCTGGCATCACTTCTGCATGAAAAGTTTGCCAATCACCCAAAAAACCAAGGAAGGAAAAGAAATCCTGCGGCCGGACAAACTACCCTCAATCTGATCATGGGCCCCAACCAGGGAGGTTGGGGGTGGTAGGGAGAGATGCAGAGCAGCCCCGTCTGTGTCCGACCAGCCAGGAAGGTCACAGTCCACCCACCCAAGGCCACGCTGGGCTTGGCACCCGAGGATGGGGACAGTGCCGGCGTCCCACGAGGGGCCCCGAGACCTGGGCCGCGCGGCCGGGGTTGGGGGACACTCGGTACTCACAGGGTCCCTGAGCTCCTCGCTGTCCCGGGGCGAGGTCCGAGGGATCTTCAGGGGAATCTCGTCTCCACATTCGGTGTCCGAGGCGTTCGGAGACTCGGCTAGATCGAGGAAGTCATCTCTCTTGTGACCTCTGAACCTGATTTTGTCCAGCTTCCTTAGCATGTTCAGCACTGAGCCCCTCTGCTTCACCTTAACATGACGCTCGGGGTCCCTGCAGGACAGCAAGGGGGGCAAGGTCACACGGTCAGTCACCGGCCGGCCGCCTGCAGCCACACCATCCCCCACAGACAGCTCCAGGCCCCAGCCCAGGGCTGCCACCCAGCCCTGCCCTCGGGGAGCAGCCAGGCCCGCTACTCAGGGACCCACAGACTTCCCCCCTGCCCGCGAGCCTGGGGCCTCGGTCACCTGCACCCAGCTGGGCCGGCCACTGAGCTCGGGCCCCTGTCACTGAGCCCTCTGCACCCCACAGGGGAGAAGGGAGCCCTGTCCCCCAGTGGGACCCCCAGCACCAAGAGGAGGCAGCCTGGAGCTGCAGGGGAGCCGCTGACCCCGCGGGGGCAGGGGGCACTGCGGGAAGAAGGGCGGAGCGCTGACCCTCCCGAGCTCCCACGACCCGTCAGGAAGCGCAGCCACGCGCATGCCCGGGACAGCCACTAGAACGCAGGGGATCTGGGTGTCAGTCCCTCTGACCCCTGACCCTCGCTCCCAGGCACACAGCCAGGCTGCCCCATCGGCCCGAAACCCCTTCCTGCCTGCCTGGGTGCCCTGACTCAACTCAGGACCAGCTCAGCCTCGCTGGGTCCCAGAGGTCTTCCTGGCACAGCCCCCAGGCTGCAGTCACAGAAGCCCCCCCCTTCACCAGACTGGAGCGAGGGCGGCAAAGGCCAGGTGGGGGATTATGCTGGGCGGGGGTGGGGGGGCCATGTGTGCTGGCACGGAGGAGACGTGTATGTCCAGCACGCATGCACACCAGGGACAGATGTGCAGTGGGGTGCCCGCTCCCCACATCTCTGACCCAACCCCAGGAAAGCCCAGGGGTGGGGTGTGGGCAGCCCTTCTGCACATCCAGGCAACCTCACGCTGAAGCCCACGGCCTCAGCCCCCATCACACGCTCCCCGGCCCCCAAGGTCTACAAGAGGCCCCGGTTCCCCACGGGGCAGGGGCTCTGAATGTGCCCAGGCTCAAGTCCTCCACTTCCCACCGTTCTGAGCCCCAGATTCCACCTCTGAAACAGAATGAACACCGATGGGAGTGAGCACCGATCCGGCCAGAGGATCCCAAGAACTCGAGTTGACACCAGGTGTCAACACTCAGCCTGGACCCGATAAACAGCTCGGTGATTTCCTGTAGGGCGGGATCCACCCCAAACCGCCCCACTGGGAACAGTCCACGCAGAACCACAACAGCAGGGAGAAGCGTTTCCTGTTTTGGACGGTGCGGGCCTGGAGCCGTTAGACCTCAGTAGAGCACCGCCCAGGGTGCCCGGCTGCAGCCCTGCACGCCTGCCCCACCCTCCAAGGGCCGCCGCCATCCCCGGCATCATCACTCGAAATGACAAAGCCTGCGAGCAGTGGGCGCCCGCGAGAGCCGGGTCAGGACGAGCCAGGGCCAGCTCTGGTCTTCACGGACAGCTGAGGCCGTGCCGGTCAGGGGCAGGGCTGGAGGTGCTCCTGGGACAGGGGCTTCTCGGGCTCTGGAACCCTGAGCTGGCCCGGTGTGGCCCAATCCGGCAGGATGGGGGCAGGGGGCCAGCCATCTGGGAAGCTATCCCATGAAGGAGCTGTGAACTCCAGAAGAACTAAAAGGTTAAGAAAACTTAAAAAATAGACAGAGAGAGAAGACTTAAGTTCCTAAAGAGGGGGTGATGGTCTACATTAAGAAATGGGGGAAAAAAATATCAAAGTTTAAAATAAAAAAAACTCAGTCAACCAGACAGAAGTAAACTGACGTTTGTTTAAAAAGCGCAGTGAAACAGGAGACACGTGGAGCAGAGCGGTATGTGTGAACTCGCATCTCTGTAGTGAGACAACTTGCACAAATCGGTAAAGACTGGAGGACTCTGGTACACAGACGTGCAAACCACCGCCCCCCCACGCCGAGCAGAGGAGGAATCTCAGCAACAGGCGTCACCCAGTCCTCGTGCAGAAACCTCTAACTTCACCAGGAAGGAAACAGAGCCAGCGATGTGGCCGAGGCCACAGGAAGCAGGGACTCCAACGCCCTGGGAACCACCGGGTCCCCGTCTGGAGATGTGTCCCGGGACAGATCCGGCACAGGGAGCTTGTCTGGGCTGAACCGCGGCCGGCCGGGAGCGCTGGGTGCCAAGTGGGGTGCACGGACGTCCCCGGGAGCCTCAGAGTGGTGACCAGCGCTGCTGCCCAAGGTCACCGTCACGGACAACAGGCGTCTGCACCCCCACAAATGACACGGGACCCTGGGTGGAGCTCCTGAGAGGCTGCAAAACTGTTCTCCACATGCCCTTTAAAATTGCTTTTCTAACTTGAAAAATCAAAGCAAACAGGGATGGGACGCACCACCAGGTAAAACCTCCTTTCTTCCATTTTCAAAAAGACCCAGGGGGACCCCTCCTCGCCCAGCACCAGACAGAGCAGGCAGACGGTGGCAGGGGGGGTCCCCGCAGCCAAGCCTCCCTCCTCGCCGGTCGTCGGCAGTCCTGGGACTCCCCGCCCCGCAGGCCGGGCAGCCTTCCCTCCTGACTCAGCAAGCAAATGAGGAGGCCACCCGGGGAGGGGGACAGAGCGCCGAGGATCCACCCCACCACCATCAGGACACCGCTCACAGGTGCCCAGCCTGCACGCCCCTCACCCCACCCAGCGGGGCCCCTCCTTGCAGCGCCAGCTCACCCTAACCTGCTCACATCCGCCCTTGGGGAGGGCAGGGGTCCCCACCGCCCTGCCTCCAGGCCCCTGGGCTCACACAGCTGCTAGACCAAGACCAGGTGCCAGGACACCTGACCACCCCTCAAGGCGGGTCCCGGCTGGAAGGGGTGCTCTGCCCGTCACCCACACCCCCAAGGCTGAGGGGTAGCCCACCCCACCCCAGGACCATCTCATCTCAGTCCTCCCCAGCTTTGAAATGACGATGGGAGGAGACTGGCACGGCCATGGTCCATGGCCAGCAAGATGGAAGCCGGAGCGAGCCAGGCACGAAGCATGACCCAGAGCAAGGCTTCCCCGCAAAGCCAGCGTCACTGACACTGTCTCCACAAACCGTCCCGCTCCTTCCGTCTGGGTGCTGCCATGTGTCCCACTCCGCCCCAGCTCCCCCAGCCTCCCCTTTATGCACCAGCCCCCGGTCCCCGCACACCTACCCCGCACTCCCCAGGGCCCATGGGGAGGAAGCCTGCGTCCACAGACGGTTCCCCTGGGCACCCAAAGGCCCCCGGCCAGATGCCCGCACGGCCGGCCTTCTAGGTGCAGCCGCCCTCAGAGCGGGACGTGGCGCCCCGGCCCCTGAGGCTCCCAGAGGGGCCCCCCTCGTACCTCCACACAGAAGCAGACGCTCAGAGCTGCGACACCTGCCAGGCCCTGCAGCCGCAGAGGCGGGACGGGGAGACACGGGGAGACAGGGCAAGGGGGCGCCTGGCGCTGGGGCCCGGCCGCCACCCCCGCTCGGGGCGGTGCCCACTGCGCTGCGGGGCCTCGGGACGCCGGAGCGAGCCCAGTGCTGGCCCCCGGACACAAAGCATGCTGCTCTGGAAACGCGCTGAATGGTTCCTGGACACACAAAGGCCGCACTGTCCGCGGAACACTGGACTTGGAAACCACAAAGGACGTTAGTTCCCCCACCAGCCTGAGACTCAGAAAAAAGCGGTTCCCAGCCCCGCGTGCGCCGTGTCCCGGGTCCCAGCCGTGCTCCTTGCCGCCCCGGCCACGCTCAGACAGCAGGCTCGGCCCGGGCCTGGCGTCACCCTCCGTCACCTGGCGGCTCTTCCGCTGACCCCAGGATAAATGATGTCTGTTCCCCAAATGCAGCAACCCTTGTCCTAAACCGTATTCCCGGGGAGTCACAGATGTCGAGCGAGGCCAGCCCCAGCCAACCGGCCGGCCCTCTGCCAGGACTCCGTCCTCCAGGAAGGCGCCCCAGAGGCCCACAGCCCTGCAAGACGAGCCCCCGGGACCCCAACCTGCACGCAGCTCCAGCCAGCCCGGGGGCCCCATGCTGGGTGATCCTCGGAGCAGTCTGGATGCCCACGATACGGGAGGCACGGTGACCACACCCCCCGCCCATGCAGAGCTCGACACTGGCTTCCACCGAGGGCCCGTGGGTTCCCCCAACCTCGAGGCTGGCAGGGCAGCCACTCCCTCACCCAGATGCATGCCTCTGTCGGCAGGGCCCTGAACGCTCAGATGCTCAGCTGACTCCCTGCCCACCAGCCTCCCATGGCTGGACTCTGGCCGCTGACCTACTGTGTGAGGACGTTCATCAGTAGCGGGAGCCTCCATGGACCTCCCCTCAATGACACCTGAACACCAGCCGCTCAAGTCAAACCCGGAAGAGGCTCCTGACCACGTGACCGTGGCTGTCTACAGCGAGCCCAGCCCCCCAAGCCAGGGCCCCCACCTCCAGGCCGGGAGCCCCCACCTCCAGGCCGGGGGCCCCCACCTCCAAGCTGGGGGGTCATCTCTAGGACAGGGCCCCCTACCTCCAGGCTGGGGCCCCCCACCTCCAGGCCGGGGACCCCTCATCTCCAACCTGGGGACTCCCACCTCCAAGCCGGGGGCTCCCCACCTCCAAGCCGGGGGCCCCAACCTCCAAGCCGGGAGCCCCTACCTCCAAGCAGGGGGGCCTTCACCTCCAAGCCAGGGGCCCCCACCTCCAAGCTGGGGGGTCATCTGTAAGACAGGGCCCCCCACCTCTAAGCCAGAGGCCCCCACCTCCAAGCCAGGGACCCCTCATCTTCAAGCCGGGGGCCCCCATGTCCAAGCTGGGCCCCACAGCTGTGCTCCTCCCTCCCTCTCCCCCAAGCCGGGTCTGGCCCACACACCTCATACAGTCTGCAGCAACCCACTGAGACCCCTCCGGGGCTTTGCCTGCTCCCTGACACTGGGCTTCAGCCCTGCTGACCCCTCGGGGGTCCTCTGACCACCACACTGGTTACCTTGGGGCCCAGCACTTCCCGGTCTGGGGTGTCCCCATACTGGCTCCTTCTGCTCCAAGTACATCCCCCCCACCCCAAATTCTGCCTGCCTGTCTGGTCCAGGCTAGCTCCCTGGTTTAGGATTTGTCCCCCAGCCCCAGTGGTTAGAACACATGCCCGAGGGCAGGTCCCGCAGGCACCAGGTCCGTCCCAGCAGGGCTGGCACGGGCTGGCTGCTCAGTGAGGCGGGGATGGGGCCCCCACGACTGGGTCCTGGGTGCCAGGAGGGCCAGGCCTGCCCGCTCGGAGCCGCCCAGCCACAGGGACCTCACAGCAAGGCCGTGGACTCTGCCCTCGAGGCTGGGGAATCACGCGCTCCCCAAATCCGGGAACACTTAACGGCGCTTAAGTCCAAGGTTTCAACAGCCTGGGAGGTTCTCCGGGAGGAGGTGGAATTCTTCGGCAGCTTTTCCTCCTACACAGTCGAGCCAGACGTCCCCACGCCAGGGGCGGAGTGTTGAGTGCTGTTAACAGGAAAGCTGCCTGGGTCCTGCTGGCTCTGTGACCCCGCTGGGGCCACAGGGGCCCGGGAGAGCCAGGCGGGAGGAGCAGGAGGGCTGGTGGGGCGGGGTCAGGGTGAGCCACCCCCCCACCCCGCCCCCAGGATCTCTGGGCACAGACGCACAGACGTTCTCATCTTGGTGACTAAGGCATGTGCTGCACGTTTACAAGCAGTAATAAAACGTTCAACACTCTTCACCGGGAACTCCGTAAAAACAAGAGACGCCCAGGGGCGGGTTCACTGATTCTTGCTGAAATCCTTCCGGGCCGGTCAACCAGGACCGCGACCGACCAACGAGCATGGTTCCAGCATGAATGTCGGCTGCTGGACATGCTTGTCTACATTAAGAGGACAAACCAAGGTGGGAAGGGAGGCCACGCATCAGAAGCCAACTCGCTGGTCCAGGACGCAAGAGACATCCTCGCAGAAGCAAGCAGTTGCTTTTCAATGGGAGGGGCCTCCTCACTTTGCCGTGGATGTGGATGCCATGCCTCAACCTCCACCCACGAACCAGCGTCTCACCGTTGCCTTCCCACGTCCAAAGAGTCAACGCAAAGGGAGGCGAGGCCCCATGCGGCGCATCCCTGTTTCCACACTGTGACTGCTTCCCTTGCGGCTGTCCTTCAAGCCACCAAAGGGACGTCTGGGAGCCCATGAGCACGTGGTGGGCCGTGCTGCCCGGTAACCACCCAGGCGATTCCCACTCTCCAGACCCCAGAGACGCCAACTGCGTCAGGACCATAATCTGGTCACACAATCCGGGAGGGAGCAACTTCCAGCACTCACCCCTCTGCTTCCGACATAGTTTATCTGAGTTCACACACTCATCTCACTAGCGGCCAGCTCACAGGTTTCCTGACACCTTCACAGGCAGCCTTTTGCAGGCCCACGTGAGCGGCTCCAACACATCACTGCCCTGACCCTTCGTCGTCTCGAGCGGTTGTGGCCACAGAGGAGCAGGGCTCAGGGAACACCGTGTCCCCAGACGCCCTCCTGCTTCCCTGGCACAGCTCGGAGGCAGAGGTCAAACTGAGAGTCCCTGAGACGACCAAGGGGCTTCCCTGGTGGCTCAGCTGGTAAAGAATCCACCTGCAACGCAGGAGACCCCGGTTTGATTCCTGGGTCGGGAAGATCTGCTGGAGAAGGGATAGGCTACCCACTCCAGTATTCTTGGGCTTCCCTGGTGGCTCAGCTGGTAAAGAATCCACCCACAATGTGAGAGACCTGGGTTCTCTCCCTGGGTCGGGAAGATCCCCTGGAGAAGGGAACGGTTTCTCACTCCAGTATTCTGGCCTGGAGAATCCCATGCCCTGTACAGTCCATGGGGAAAGGCCACCTCGTTCATATGGGTGAAATTCCCAAAAGAACACACTGGACCCAAGCCTCTGGGGGGACCCCCAATCGCAGGGCCACTGGCTGGGAGGCTGGGTGGGCACACTACCCTCACGCCCTGCTCATCACCTTCCCAGCCCCCTTGGGTCCCCGGGGCCACGGGGTGACACTCCAGTCTTCAACCTCACGCCGTATGAGAGCCCCCTGGCCCGTCTGCCTAGGAGACTGAGTGGGCGAGCAGCTCAGCACACTGGCCACACAGCTGTTTAACCCAAACAAAGCGAAGAGGAAAACCTAAAGCTTAGGTCTGCATAAACCTGTGTTGTATAAACACACTGAGCAATAGGAAACGCACTCAAGCACTCGTTTCTGGTGAAAGCACTCTGCTTTCAAGTCTCCCCCTGCCCTCAGCATCTGGAGGAGATCCTTCCAGCTGGTAGGAAATGCCGTCTGGACTCCGAGTTTTCTCCTGACTTCCTGCCAGCACCGGAGCCCTGCCCCAGGGAGCAGAGAGGGGCTCCAGCCCACAGCTGTCCGCGAACCAGCTCTCCTCCAGAGGCTCTGCGGCCCACAGTGCTGCCAGACGGAAGGTGCAGGCCTGGGAACCCGGGCGGCATGCGTCTCGGGCACGGCGGCCACAAGCCTCCCATCGCAAGCTCTCCCTTTGTGTTGTAGCGCAAAGCAGCTGTGGCTCTGGGCCAAGAAGGCCATCTTTCTCTGTGGCTTTTGTGGGATCTCAGTTCCCCAACCAGGGATTGAACCCGGGCCCCTGGCAGCAAAGGAGCAGAGCCTTAACCACGAGGCCGCAAGGGACATCCCCAGGAAGACATCATATACAAAAACAGGCAGCGGCGGGCACACAACCCTCGATGGGGTCACAGCTGGCTGCCCCTGGTCTCAAGGTGATCAGTGCCCAGCAGAACAAGGACTCTCAAATGGGCCTCATCACCCACCAATGCGTAACAGGGAACCAGGCCCTCACTCAGCACCACGGTTCCCCTTGCAGTGGACCTGCCAATCACACATTCAGACGTGAACCTCGCCACCGTCAAACCTCCTTTAGGACAGGGGTGATGGGGAGGCGCCGTCCGTGGAGGGGCCGGCAGCCTGGACCAGATCCAGGGTCCCTGGGGCCAGGAGGACCCCCCCCAGTCGAGAGCCACTGTCTTCTCCCCCACCCCGGGCCAGGTATCCCACCCGAGCAGAGGGGCCGGCCTGCAGCTCTGAATAACCCGTGTCTGGAGGCCCCGTCCACACTCAGGGCCCCTGCTCTGCAGACAAGCAGCACAGTGATAAAGTGCCCGTGCGCACAGCAGCCAGCCCCACCCCGCCCCGCCCGGGCCCCAGTGCCCTGCAGCGCATGCACCCCCCTCCCCAGGAAGCCCCCGGCCTCAGAGCCTCTGCTCGAGGACGAGGGTCCCACGCGGGCCCCACGCCAGCGGGCAGGCCCGGCACGCAGCCTGGCAGACAATCAGTGGGTCACAGCCGCGCATTTTAAGGGACGTGCTGGCCCCTTTAGGTAAACCCACGTGGCCTCTGACAGTCCCCCGGGGACAGGCCCTCGGCCCTGGCCTGCGGACACTTCTTCCTTTTTGGAAACGAGGCCACAGGTCCTTCCAGAGCCCACCCGGACTCACCCGCAGACCGAGCCCCAGGACACGGACAGGCTCAGCGCAGGGCCGCCGGGCACACCGCCACAAGGGGCTTTCGGCGTCTGAAAACCACCCGGCAAGGGGAAGGTGGAACACACATTTCCTGATGGGCTGGGCGAAAAGGGAGCTCAGCGCTGGGCAGGGCCTGACGGCACAGGGGCCTGGCTGGCTGCCCTCACCTCACACCATTGCTGTAAAACCCACGTCCAATGACACAGAAAAAGTCCTTTCCACACCTGCCGCCCAGGTAACCGCCCAGCGTGGTGGGCGATCCAGCCTTACGCATGGTCTCCCAGCTGGGCTGACATACGGCGGGCCACGCAGAAGGACGGGGAAAGCTGGTCTCAGTGCCCCCCGAGCGTGTCGGGTGCAGGGGACTGCTCGGCGTGGCCCCCCACCCAGAGCAGACGTGGAACAGAGAGTGATCGGCGGGCAGTGAAAACCTTACATAGGCTGGGGCAGAGGCCGTCAGGGTTAACGAGAAAGCTGCTGGAGCATGTAATGAGCACCTACTGTGTACCAGGTGCAGCCGGAACTGGGACACAGAGCAGGCAGCTCTGTGGGGCTCAGGCTACGCCTCGGGCTGTCAGCTCCACGGAGGGGCCGGGGCCACAGAGGAATGCCCCCAGACAAAGCGCCCCTGTTACCTGGGGTCACAAGCCAGAAGGACTCGGCGGGCACAGGCAGGCGTGGACGAGGTGCTTGGGTCCATTCGGAGTCACGGTGTGGGGGGCAGGGGAAAGAGCGGCCTGACCCGGCCAGCGGGCGTGGACCTGTGCAGGACGCAGACACACCTGCGGGAGGGTGAAGGCCGGAAGACCCAGCACGCCCCGCCCTTTCCTACCAGACACCTTTTGGAGAACAAGCACAGCGCGCTCCCCTGTCCCACTTCACTCAGTCCTCCCACAGCCTCCAGGCCTGGCGCAGACTGAGCGCTTAATAAACAGTCAGTTCAGTTGAGTCGCTCAGCCATGTCCGAATCTTTGAGACCCCATAAACTGCAGCACACCAGGCCTCCCTGTCCATCACCAACTCCCGGAGTTCACTCAGACTCACATCCATCAAGTCAGGGATGCCATCCAGCCATCTCATCCTCTGTCGTCCCCTTCTCCTCCTGCTCCCAATCCCTCCCAGCATCAGAGTCTTTTGCAATGAGTCAACTCTTCACATGAGGTGGCCAAAGTACTGGAGTTTCAGCTTTAGCATCATTTCTTCCAAAGAACACCCAGGACTGATCTCCTTTAGAATGGACTGGTTGGATCTCCTTGCAGTCCAAGGGACTCTCAAGAGTCTTCTCCAACACCACAGTTCAAAAGCATCAATTCTTTGGTGTTCAGCTTTCTTTACAGTCCAACTCACACATCCATACATGACTACTGGGAAAACCATAGCCTTGACTAGACGGACCTTTGTTGGCAAAATAGTATCTCTGTTTTTTTATATGCTGTCTAGGTTGGTCATAACTTTTTCCCCAAGGAGTAAGCGTCTTTTAATTTCATGGCTGCAGTCACCATCTGCAGTGATTTTAGAGCCCAAAAAATAAAGCCTGTCAGTGTTTCCACTGTTTCCCCATCTATTTGCATGAAGTGATGGGCCCGGATGCCATGATCTTAGTTTTCTGAATGTTGAGCTTTAGGCCAACTTTTTCCGTGTCCTCCTTCGCTTCCATCAGGAGGCTCCTCAGTCCTTCTCTCTCCGCCGTAAGGGTGGTGTCATCCGCATGGCTGCTACTGTCACTGTGCCTCCCCTTCTTAATGCGACGGGGAAAGCGAGGTTCAGAGGGGGAGATCACAGCTTCTAGAGTGATGATGGGGCCCAGGGTCTCCCCTCTCCGCCCCCGCCAGCCCACCAGGACCTGCCGGTGGGACCAGGGAGCCAGGCTCCCAGAGGCCCAGCCTACTCAGCAGCAGGGCTGGGGGTTCGCCGTGTTCTCAGCAAACAACCTGATTTTCAGCATGCACGCCCAGAAGCATAAACCACAGCCACAGAGACCACGGAAAACACGCAGCAGTTCCTCAAAACACTAAAACCGGGACCACCGTACGATCCACCAATTCCGCGTCTGGGTATAGATGGGAAAGAACTGAAAGCAGGGACTCAAACAGACGCCAGCACGCCCAAGCTCACAGCAGCCCGAACGAGGAAGTGGCCCAAGGGTCCTCAGCCCACGGGCCGTCCCTGCCAACAAGGGAATGTCACTCAGCCTCAAGCAGGAAGGGAGCACTGAGACAGACTGTAGCCAGAGGCCCCAAGGACCGCAGGCTCAGTGAGGCCAGCAGGCCACAGAGGACAAAGACTGTGTGATCCACTCACACAAAGCTCTGGGGAGGCAGAGCCCCGGGACGGAGAGCAGACGGCGGGGGCCAGGGGCTGCGGCAGGCGAGGCGGAGCGAGTGCTAAACAGGGACAGGGTTTCGGTTTGGGAAGAGGAAAAAGTTCTACAGATTAACTGTACAGTAAGCACAGCGTGAGTGCACTGAACGCCACTGAGCTGCACACCCTGCTTTATTATTATCTTGTGACGACGCTGTGCAGCATGTGAGGTCTCAGTTCCCTGACCGGGGCTGGAACCTGCGCCCCTGCCGTGGACCCACTAGACCACCAGGGAAGTCCCTGAACTGTACACTTAAACAGTAAGCCATGTTTCGGTTGCTATCGTTTAGTCTCTAAGTCATGTCCGACTCTTTGCAGCCCCGTGGACTGCAGACCCCCAGGCTCCTCGGCCTGTGGGATTCCCCAGGCAAGGATGCTGGAGTGGGTTGCCCTTTCCTCCTCCAGGGGATCTTCCTGACCCAGGGATCAAACCTGTGTCTCTCTTTGCAGGCAGATTCTGTACCCTTGTGCCATCAGGGAAGCCCCCAAGTCATATGTATATTTCGCCCAATATTTATGTCATATTTTATTCATATGTATTATGTGTATTTTGCCATATTTACGCAAACAGAGAAAGGGAGGGAAAAACGAGAGGGCACACCAAACTCTAAAATAATCTATAAATCTAATGTGGTCCCCAGAAAAGAATAACAAGGTTTCAGAGGAAGCAAGACAAGCCGCGTCTACAGCTTATAAGGAGAAATAAGCCAAACAGCCGGGAAAACCCTGACAAGCACGAGCGAGGAGGGAGACTGGCAGACTGGCCTTGCCACAGAGTAGAACACGATGGAGGGACTTCCCTGGTGGTCCAGTGGCTAAGACTCCACACTCCCAGTGCAGGGGGCCCAGGCTCGATCCCTGGTCAGGGAACTACGATCCCACATGCCACAAATAAGACCCGACACAGGCCGATATATAATTAAAAAAATAAATAAAACACCACACAGCTACAGTCCCGAGCTGCCAGTGTGATGACTGCACGTGAATACTGGGCGGGGCCACGAAACAAATCAGCAGAAACAGACCCAGACTGAACTGGGGTCAAAGGGGCCTCCTAGGCCAGAGGGAGACACAGCCTTCGGCAAATGGAAAGATAACCCTGGAGCCACATCTCACACCCTCCCCAAAAAACTCAAAATGGACCAAAGACTTGAGTGTAAAATAAAGAAGGCTGCAAAGGAGCCGGGAGTGGGGGGTTGGTACTCAGATCCTGGGGCTGGACAGGGTCTTGCCAAGCAAGAAACACAACACATGATAAAGAAGAAGACAGATTACCCTAAAAACACATTTCCACAAGGCAAAAGCCTCCACCAGTAGTCAAATATAAATGCTAACACAGAGAAAAATATTTGCAACACATATTATGAAAGATTAATTTGTCTAACTTTGAAAAACAGCCCTGGAGGAAAACAGCCAAGTGATATACAGAGTCCACAGCAAAAGAAAACAAACAGTCCTTAAGCAAATGAAATGGCAATTAACCTTCACTTACAAAGAGAAAAACAGAAATTAAGATTACACGGGGAAGCCATTTCCTGAACAGATTGGCAGAGACGCAGCGTGTGGGTGAGACCACGAGGAGGCGGGGTCCCCCAGCTGGGGGTGGAGCGGAGCGCAATTCTGCAAAATCCAGTGAAATCACACTTCCGCTTCCAGGAGTGTCTCCTACTCACGCTTGCAAAATGACGTGCAGCGAGGCCGTTTCATACAGCGTGCACCAGCTACCTGCCTGGAGCAGGGTCCTTGCGAGTGGGTGTCCCCCGCACCCCTGAGTCCTGGGACTATGTGGGGGGAGGGGGCATGTGGGAGGGAGACCCAGCAGGGGCTTCAGCCCTTCTGAACAGACTTCATGTGTGTGTGGACCAGATCACGTCAACGAGGTTCAAAATTAAGGTTTTAAAATAACAGAAATAGAAAGGGTTCAAACAAAACGGAGAAAGAGCTAAAAAAGCCCTCACTCAGCACAGCAGGGGCCTCTCTCCTGCTGCTCAGAGCGAGGTCCAGCAGCCTGGAGGTCCCCAAGACCCTTCCAGGATACCCAGGAGGCCAGATCTACTGAGTGGCAATCCTGAGACACCCTGTGCTTCCCAGACTGGTCCTCCCGGTGGGTGTGGGGGTGTGACAGGTGTGGGGGTATGATGGGTGTGGGGCCTGGAGAACCCGGCCGTCCTCCGCTGACCAGACCTCGTTAAGGCAAAACCACCAGTTCCCCTTCATTAATTTCCCCCATTTTGGGAAAACTAGTGATTTTTTTAAAAAAGTAAAAATACACTATGATAACGTGAAAGGGGTTTACAGTGCTGCTGCTGCTGCTGCTGCTGCTAAGTCGCTTCAGTCGCATCCGACTCTGTGCGACCCCATAGACGGCAGCCCACCAGGCTCCCCCGTCCCTGGGATTCTCCAGGCAAGAACACTGGAGTGGGTCGCCATTTCCTTCTCCAATGCATGAAAGTGAAAAGTGAAAGTGAAGTCACTCAGTCGTGTTCAACTCTTCGCGACCCCATGGACCGCAGCCCACCAGGCTCTTTCGTCCGTGGGATTTCCCAGGCAAGAGTACTGGAGTGGGTTGCCATTGCCTTCTCCATTACAGTGGGCAGTTTTTGATAAATCAGCATTTGTAAATCTCCTAGCTTAATTTCTAACACGGGAAAGAGCAACGGATACATCTCACACAAGCAGACTTTCCGGTGACTTCGCTAACTCATGAGCAGAGGGGTTCCGAGATTGGAGCCTGAGACCCCTCAGTCTCTCCCAGGGATGCGGGGAAGGGCTGCAAGCACAGCTTGGACACGGTGCCCAGAGGGCACCCCCACCAGCATGAGGCGCCCAGGACCCCAGCCCTAGGCTTTGAGCAGCTGAACCTGGGCACCAGTAAGGGGCTGTGTCCACAGACATAACCCAAGATGCAGGGGTGGGGGGTAGAGGCAGAGAGTCGGCCACATGTGCGAAGTAGGCTGGCCAGCCAGCCTGGCCTGGACCCCATGCCCACCCCCAGCCCCCGTGTGCCCTGCAAAGTGGCCCAGGGTCTCACACACACCACGCCCCGGCCCAGGCTCCTCGGTGGGGGTGGGGGGCCATGGGCTGGAGGCTCGGCACCAGGAGAGAGCGTGGCCTTGTGGGTGGGGGTGGGGGGAGCTGAGCCATCCTGCCCTGAGGAGAGACCCTCACAGGGACCTAACATCCTGCCACAGGAGAGTGGCAGGTGGGTGCCGGGCTCAACCAACACTTGTGGGCATGGTTACAAGCTAGAGACAGGGTTCTCCAGGCCCCCGGAGCTGCCCATCTGGAGACATCGAGGCGTGCAACAGCCCGTTTCCAAAAGAGGTGCTCTGGAAAGAACAATTCGGTGGCTAAAGGGCTCCTCCGTCTGCAGGACCCTGGGACAAATCGTCTTGTAAATGACAAGCTGTCCCGGAGCCTGACAGCTGAGACTGCAACACTTCACTTTACAGGAAATTCCACGGGGAGAGCGCATCACTGGTAGCAAGATGCACCTGGGATTCTCCTGACCCGGCCTCGAGCGGAGGGCCCCACGTGGGCAGCGCCTTCGGACAGTTGCTTTCTTGCACGGGGGATTAAAGCAGAGCAAGTCCTCGCTCCGGGAGGACAGACGTGGCGGCAACCACCGGCCCACGTGGCTACGATGCTTCAGGCAGCTCAACTGCGCACACGTTTGAAGCTCCGTCCAGAGAACCAAGTGAAGACACGAGAAGCGCAGGTTACAGCCCCAGGAGACACCAGCTCTCGGTAACCCAGAGCGCAGCTGTGAAGGTAACGGCTCAGCGTCTGATGCTGCGACCACTCACACACACGGGCCCCTCCACCTGGGCAGCTCCAGGGCAGGACTGACCACACAGGACTGGCGCCCCAGGTTCCACCAATCTGCTGGGGACCCGCTAGTCTCGGGGCATCCTGACCTGACCCCACCTCTCAGCCGGCCGGCCCCGCACGGCCCGTGTCGCAGCGCTTCATCGTAGGCCGGGCAGGGGACGTAAGGGTCTCTCACATCAGGCCGTGCACAGACAGGGCCCCACACCTCGTCAGCTGGAATCCTCGGGCAACGAAAACCAATGAGCAAGACAGAGACCACCCCCGCCCCACCTCCCCCTGACACCACATTCCCGGACTCCACCTACCACAGCAGAAGAGAACCAAATGGCTCGCTAGCATTTTCAAAGCCTGACCACAAAAACACAGCCACTGACAAACCCTTAATGTGCTAAAAAATCATACCCATCGGAACACGCCACGTCCTGCTGCATCTGAAAGACGAGTTAGAAAAGCAGGTAAAATGGATAAAAACCTCCACGCTCTATAAACTTGCCCCCAGAAGAGTAGCCTGCAAATACAGCTGCCCTTGTTTTCGTCCTAATTAAAACCCGGCAGAAACCCGAGGGCGCTCACTCAGGGGTTCCCCCAGACCCGCGTCAGCACAGCTCACCACACGTCCTCACCCACGCGCCGCAGGGGCTCCAATCGCCTCTCGAGGAAAACCGGACATGCCACGGAAACAGACTCCCGGGCAGCCGGCGGGCTCCAGGCTCCCGATCCTGCCAGGATCCGCCGGCCCTGGGCAGCCGGGCTGGTCTGCCCAGGGGGCTCCCGTGCCCACACCCAGCCAGGCCACCAGCACCAAAGCATCAAAGCACCTGCTCGCTGGCTGCAGCCACTTCAGAACCCTCCCAGCCCATGGCCGAGGGGCCGGAAGGGCTGGTCCTGCATTCCCCAGGGAGGGCAGGACTCAGGGAGAGCAGGCGTGGACGCCTGGCTTAACCAGACGGACAGGTTTCCAGTCGCACCTGAGGAGGCGGCTGGGCCACCCTGCAGCTCAATCAGGAGACCTCAGCAACAGCGGGAAAGGCCCTGAGAGGACAAGACAAGGCCACCTTCCGAGCCAAGCCTCTCAACTCCGAAAGGGAACAGAATCCCACCAACTGGCTCAGTGGAGAAGCCAGGAAGACCTACAAAGCCCTGCCAAGCACCCTTGCACTGCCCCCCGCCCCGAGCTCCAGGAGGCCCGGCCCCACCACCCCCAGGAGAGGGGTGAGGCACCCACAGTTATCACGCAGGTGCTGCGGCAGGCGACCCACGACCCCGCAACCCCGCAGGAGAGGCGGCCCGGACCCCCGTCGCTCCCTCACACGCACCTGGGCGGGCTGACAGCCCTGGCCCATCCCTGCGACGGAAGAGGGAAGACTGCAAGGCTGGGTCTCGTCACGGGGAGCTGGGCTGGGCACCCGGCAGCCTGTCCGGGGAGGTGTGGGGGACGCTGCGGCCACTCGGCCCCCAAGCCCCTCTCGGAGCGCTGGACCCGCGCACGCATGACCCTGACCTTGTCCAGAGAGCCCTGCCCTCCAGTCCAGCCGCCGGGGACCTGGGCTCAGTGTGAAGGGCAGGGGGTGGCCGGGCCCCTCACCAGGAGGCCAGCCCATCCTTCCCCACCGCGAGGCCCCAGCCAGGCTGCCCCTTTCCCCGACGAGCCCACAAACAGGGCAGCGGGAGCATCTCACACCAGAGACCCGGGAGACCCGGCTTGGCCGCTGGCCGTGGGCAAAGGGCCCATCACCCGTCACCCCTGCCAGGCGGGCAGTGCCGGGTGGTGCTGCAGGCCGGGGGTTCTCTGCATTCACACAGGGAACCCTCCATGACCCGGGGGGCGGTGAGCCAGAAGAGCTGCTCCCCTGGTGACCACTTGCGTGGCGCAGGCCAGGGGGCGCACGCAGGGGGGGTGTCGGCCCCCAGAAACGAGGGAGCTGGGGGCACACAGCTGAGATCTGAGGCTCAGCGATGGGGGGGAGTCCAGAAGGCCCCAGCATCTGGTGGTGAGCTCGAGGGTGCCTGTTACATTAAAAGCTATGAACTAAACAGACCAGAGGTCCTGCATGACCAGAGAAGGCTGCACACCGTGACCCAAGGACTGTGATGTCCCCGATTCAAAGCACCTACTGTCCAAAGACAGGAAAAAAAGAAGATCCGGCCCACAAGTCTCCCCTGAAGAGCCCCCTTGAAGCCCATACACTCTGCTCCAGAAACTCGGTCTCAGAGGGCAGTGCATCCTGCTACCTACCCCCCACGTCCGGCGGCCGAGCAGCTGAGAGGCCCCCGGACCATCTGCTGGATGGACCAGAGCCACCGGACCCTCTGCTGCGTCCGTCTGAAGGCCTCCCATTAAGGACGCTCACAAGCAGGCTCGCCTGCAGGGAAACTTGTAGCTAAAGCTGTGTTTAGAGGAAAAAGAGAGTCGGCAGCTGGAAATCCAGCCACAGCTTGTCAGAATTCAGCCTCAAGTCAGAATCCATGAGGACTTTTTAAACATCTCCAAAACACTGACCTCTGCTCTGGGTGAAGTGTGTGTGTTTGTTGCTCGGTCGTGTCTGACTCTTTGCAACCCCATGGACTGTAGCCCACCAGGCTCCTCTGCCTAAGGGATTTCCCAGGCAAGAATACTGGAGTAAGTTGCCATTTCCTTCTCCAGGGGATCTTACTGATCCAAGGATCGAACCCAAGTCTCCAGCAATGTAGGCAGATTCTTTACCTTCTGAGCCACCAAGGAAGTCCCTGGGTAAAGACGAGGGTCTACAAACCAGGCAGCAAGGTCTCGATGTTACTCAGGCAGGAACAGTATTTGTAACCATCTGAAAACAGTGAAGACAAAATCGATTCCTTTATGTTTGTGTTGCAATGATTTTTTTTTTAAAAACTGACATGGAGAGAATTCTAATTTAGGTTATGTTGGTGCACAAAAATAATCCCAGAGTAGGGTTCGTATCTTCTAATTACACAGAATTTAGGACAAAATATTCATGCAAGTGATTCTGAAATACTTTATAAATAGGTCACCATCAGCTCTTTCTATTGCCAGGAGTTTTACACTCAGCACAGCAGGGTCAGCCTGTGTGTGCAGACCCAGTGACAGGCAGGGGCCTGCGGTACCCTCCCATGGTGCCAGTCACGTCCTGGGCTGGCTGAGGACCAGACTGACAGTTTGTAAAAGCCAGTGGGAGGGCTGGTCTGAAAAATGTAAGCCTAGGGCTTCCAGGTGGCGCTGGTGGTAAAGAACCCACCTGCCAACGCAGGAGACGTAAGAGATGTGGGTTCAATCCCTGGGTCAAGAAGATTCCCTGGAAAAGTGCATGGCAACTCACTCCAGTATTCTTGCCTGGGGAGTCCAATGGACAGAGGAGCCTGGCGGGCACGGTCCACGGGGTCACAAAGAGTCAGACACAACAGAAATGACTTGGCACATGTGCAAGGAATGCAGAGACTCTCAGGACGGAAACCCACTGGTGGAGAAGGCGGCGGGCCCCCCCGGTCTGCTCCCAGCCGAACATGACACGGGCAGGCGCGAAACCCAACCCGGCCGGGCCCGCCCTGAGCGGCCGAGTCAGCGTGAGGCCTGGGCACGGCGTCCTCACTGCAAGGACTCAGTGCCAGCAACTCACTTCAGTGGTGGCGCTTTTTTCCTTTTTTTTTTTCTGATATGAACCATTTTTTAAAGTCTTTATTCAGTTTGTTACAGTATTGTCTCTGTTTTTTAAAGTTTCAGTTTCTCGGCCACCTGAGGCATGTAGGATCACAGCTCCCAGAGCAGGGATTGAACCCACTCCCCGTGCACTGGAAGCCAAGGTCTTAATCGCTGAACCACCAGGGAAAGCCCTGCTTCGTATTTCTAATCACAAAGTTAAGGGGCTAATTATCAAAGATACACACTTGTGTAACTTAAAAGGAGAATGATGGTCAACTCAAGTCAGCGAAGTGGGGAGTCTGGGGGGACGAGCGCCAGCTGGTGCCCCCCCAGCACACCCTGATGCCCTCGGCCAAGCGCCGGGCCCACCAGGGCAAGGGCACGGACCCTCGCAGGGCCCACGGTCAGTGTCCCATCAACGCCACGGGCCCGCCCCTCCCTTCGTGGGGGGTGGGAGGCGGGTAGGACTCGGACCTCCTGGGGGTCTACCCAGGGACGTCAGCCTGGCCCTATTTAGATCTGGTAAACGTGGGCCCAAAACCACACAGTCCACTATCTGACACAACAGCAGTTCAGTCCTGAATCAGATAACCAAGAAGAAGAGGCTTTCCCAACTGTGTGGGCCATCCCCTCATCAGGAGCCCTCTGACCCCCACTCACTCATCTGCCAAGCAGAGACAAGGTGGTCCCTTCCAGGGTGGCTGTAGTGGGGGGCAGCCACCCACACACACCCCCTGGCCCCACCAAGGGGGGTCCTTGCCCAGGGCATCCTCAGGTAGTCTGCCTGCTGCCCTCCGGCCAGCCCGGGCCCCACCCCATCCCTCTGGGCTGGTGAGGAGGGTTCCCCAACATCCCCAGGCTCCTCTGAAGACAGCCGGTTCCTCCATGGCAGAGGCGGCTGCCTGATGCAGACCATCACGTGGAGGCTTCTCCATGGCTGGCGAGCAGCCATGTCTCTCCTCCCGCCTCCAGTGGGCCGGTCTCTCGCCAACGTGGATGGACCCTGGCACCCTGGAGGCCTGACTCCCCTTCCAGGCGCTGCCAGGGGGCCTTCCCAGAGGCCTCTGCTCCTCGCCTGCCAGGCGGAGGCGGGGATGTGGGCGGTCACGTGGGCTCCCGGCCGTGCGTGCTCTGTCCTTCCCACCTACAGGCAGGTGCCCGGGGCTGGCAGCCCATGAGGGTTACTGGGGCAGACACGCGTGCCAGGCCCTGCCCGCCGCGGAGTCACAGTCTTAGATGTCCAGCTTCACAGGCGATACTCGGGCCGAGCCCAGCACCACGCCCCCCAGACCAGCACTGGTCACCGTTCCCCCGGGACGAAGGCTGCCACGGAAGGAGCAGTAGGCACGGGGTGGTCCCCGTGGCCTGGCCCGCCCTCCCGGGCCATCCTGCCAGCAGCTCTGCCCGTGACCCCACCTTGGGCCCAGAGCTCTCTGCCTGTTGACTCAGGTTTCACTTCCTCTCCCCCAAAGCTGCTTGGCGGCAGTGAAGCCACACGTCTGCTGAGAGCAGGGTGTACCTCAGTCCTCTAAACCCCTGCTCCCGCTCCAGCACCCATGGGTCCCTGCCGCCACCCGCCCCCTCCAGCCCTCCCCGACTCTCGGATGCTGACATGGCCACGCATCTCCCAGCTGTCTCCAGCAGTGGTTGTGAAACAAGACACTTTTCCCCCTGATCCAGAAGGTACTCACCTAACAGGATGGAGGGGGCAGGGCCTGGGGGCATGCCGCAGGGGAACGGCCCCCACCGCAGGCAGCACCGGGCACAGGCCCTCAGGGGGACCGCCCATCCAGGCAGTCTCCCCCCGACCTTCCTCTCTGGATGGACCAGGAGAAGGGCTGCAGACACCAGCCCCTGGATGCCGAGGCCGGCACAGGACCCCAGGGGCACGGCCAGGGGATCAGAGAGGGGGACACCGCAAGGCTCAGCCTGCAGAGATGGGGGGCGGCGGCCCCCACCTGGCCCACCCCGGCCCGTAGCCTCCAGGGCTCCACCCCTGGGGCCCCACACCTGCGAGATGACTCATACCTCCTCAAGGAACAGCCATCGGCAGCGTGAGCGTCCGAACCTGGTTCTTCTCAGAGGCAGATTCTGGTGATACCGGAGGTTGGTGTGTTTTCTCAATGACTCAAGTTGCATCAGAGTTCTAAATGCCAAGCTCCTGCCCAAGGCCACCGCTGACACCCATCTCCTGGTCTCTGCCACCCCAGGAGGGCATGGCTCCCCTCCCCCCTCAGCCATCACTGCTCAGACCGGGCTCCACCCAGGGGTGTGGCACGGCACCCACCACACAGACCCCATCCCGATGGTAGCTGTGACCCCACAGATGATGCAGCCAGCCCGGAGCTCCGCAGTCGGAGACGGGGAAACACGTGTCCAGCTGAGTATCCCCTGGCGGCTGCCTGTGGCTGTCATGGGGGACCCTGCAGACCCTCAAATATGAACCAGGAAGCAGAAGGGATGGGGGCGGCAGGGCAAGGAGCTGGGTGGGGGCACCCAGCAGGGGAGAGGGGGCAGTGAGCAGGGAGAGCCGGCCAACAGGACTGCAGCAGGTGGCCTCCAACAGGGCAGGGGGCTCACTCCCGGGCAGCACCCCCACCCAGGGCAGCCCCCGCCCGCTGGGCCCCTGGCCAGCTCCCCCCACCTCCTCAATGTCCCCTCGCAAGACCAGGGGACGCATGGCAGCATCTTGGTGAGGGCCCAGCCCTACAGCAGGGGGACAAGCGCCTTCAGGGTGCTCAGCTGAGGGGGCGGGGAAGGGACAGATGACCACGTGCCAGCCACGTGTCCCACAGGCCCGCCCCCACTGTGGCCCGAAGCCCAGGCCTGCCAGAGGGGTAACCACACGCTAGCGGGGTCTCCAGGAGCTTTGGAGAGGGGCTGACCTTGGGTAGACTGACCCAGGCCAGCTCCCGCCTCTCCCAGGAAGGGTGACATGGTGACCTACAGGTATAGACGGCACTGCGCGAGCAGGGCCTCCCCACGTGTGTAGACAGCACTGTCCACACCCAGCCTGGCCCACGACATGTGGTGCACGGGAACCGAGACGCTGAACCACGCACAGAGGCCAGCCGGGGTCCTGTCCACGGTCCTCACCATGTTATTAAGAGGGACACCCACGGCTCCAGGCTTCTTCCGAGCCTGTCCACGTGGGCAGGCAGGCCCCTTTTCTCTGAAGGGCAAAGCCAGCAAACCCCCAGCCGGGACCAGGGTGCCTGCCCCCTGCCCACCAGCTCAGCCCTAAAAAGGTAGGCACCCAGCCGCCGCTCACTGCCCCACCTGCCCGGGGTCTGCTCAGCAGACTCCAGCCACCCCGCCCGGCCCCCAGGCCCACACACGGGCAGACGGAGCCCTGCCAGAGACCTGCCGAAGCCGGCGTGAGGCCCGAGAAAGCCTGAGCAGAACTCCCCCAGTCCTCTGCTTCCCAGAAAGGGACCCAGCCTCCGAGCCCCGGCCCTGCTCCACATGCTCTGCTGCGAGTGCCCGGGCCCGCCAGTGTCTGAGTCAAGCTCCAAAGGGTTCGGCCAGCAGCCCTTCTCCTCATGCAGAAAGAGGCCGGGCCTCCAGGCTGTGTTCAAAGCTGGCTCCACGTTCGCATTTCAAAGGGATGCCAGGACTGTGCCTGTCCCCACAGGCTGGGGAGGGGGGTGACCAGGCATGGCGGGGAGCCCCCCAGTTCCCTTTCTCTCTCCCTGCAGACCTCCTGGGGCAGGCTGTGGCCCCCTAGCCTCTGCAGGGCCCGTGCACTGCACAGAGAACACCGAGCGGCAAGTGTTCCGAGACAAACAGCAAGGACCCGGACAAGCGGGAGCTGCGTGTACACAGCACTCCAGCCCTTGAAGCCACTCCCCAGGGCCCGGGACAAGGCTGACCCCGCTCCGCAGGTACGCTGGAACTGAGGGGTTACGTCAAAGGATGGCGAACGGGGGGGCCGGGTCTCCTGCTGCTGGAACGAAACTGACTCATCAGTGAGCGGCGACTGCAGCCTGGATCACTGGAAGGAGCTCACATCTCCCTGAGCGCAGACAGGGGCGGCCACGCACAGGAGCGGCTGCAGGTGTGTGCGTGCCCACACTCTGTGCACCCCGCTCCGCCAGCTGAGCGGGCCCAGAGCAGCGACACCTTGGCAGCACCAGCCCGGGCCGGGCCCGGATCTTGGTTTCCGAAACTGTCCTCCAGTGAGAGGAGAACTGGCCGATGCCAGGGCTGGGAGCCCCCGTCGGGCCAGGAGGAAGGAAGGAGCTGCCCAAATCGCCCCACGTTGACGGGGGCTCATCAACAGAACCCAGGAGCCTCGTGGAAGAGCTCCCAGCGGCCAGAGCTGGAACAACTGGCCCCATACAAGAAGTAAAGTGGAACCGCACTGGAACTCAAGGCATAAAATAAGTACATGTGAATCCACACTGACATTAGAAATGACTGAACAAATGAATAAATGAGGGAGAAGAGACAAGTCCCCATTCAGAAGATTCCAAATCACTTACAGACACCCTATCCTCAAACCTTCCTTCCGAGAAGGACGGCACTGAGAGAGGGGAAAGGGTCCGTCTACATCACCTGGGCGACCGCGGCCAGCATCACAGGGACCAGTGACGTTGACGGCACGCGCCCTGATGGGGGGGGCGGTGAGGGCCCTTCACCTCTCTGCTCTTCCTTCCAAAACCCACGACCCCCGTCTAACCCGGAGGAAAACATCCAGTTCTGACAGGGGGTTTCCAGCTGCCCAAACTCCAAGGGAGACGGATCTGCAGTGAACCTAATATCCCTCAAGACTGCAGTGCCCTGCTTGCTAACGCAGGGGACGCGGTTCCCTCCCTGGTCTGGGAGGAGCCCACGTGCTGCTGAGCAACTAAGAGCCCCTGCTCTGTGACAGGAGAAGCCACGGTGCTGAGAAGCCAGCGCCTGCATTACAGAGCGGCCCCTCTCGGCGCGATTAGCAAAAGCCCGTGCACGGCAGCCGGGAATAAACACATTAAAAAAAAATTCCTCGACTGTCAAGTCATCAAACACAAGAGAAGTCCAAGAAACTGTCCCCGTCCAGAGAATTGGAAAGAGACGTGAAAACTAAATGTGACACGGTGTCTCGGGTGGGGTCCTGGGGTAAGAAAAAAGGACATTGGGTGAGAACTAAGGAAATCTGAACAAATGACAGACCAGTTAACGACGTATCCACGCTGGTCCTTTCATTAATGGTAACGCTGTTCCACGCTAAGGTATAAGATGGTAGTAATGAGAGAGACTGTGGGAAGGGACAGGCACCGGGGTGCCCTCTGTGTGATCTCTGTAACGTTTCTGTAAATCTAAAACTGTGCTAACAAACACAGTTGATTATTTTAAAAAAAAAGAAAAGAAAACCAAACACCCAGCTCAGTGTGGGGCAGGGCGGGCGGGGCGGGGCAGGGCGGGCTCAGCGCTTCTGCCATCACACCCAGGACACCCACAGCCAGACCCGGGCCTGCCCTTGAGCCGCTCTGGAGGACACAGACGGCAGAGTTGCAAAGTCAAGTGATCATACACTAACAGAGGTAATCAAGAGAGAGAAACGGCGGGGCAGCCAGAGAGAGAGCCCGTGGGACCCACAGCTTCACAAACACGCCACGCCCCCACCATCTGCAACCCTTCACCCCCAGACCCTGTCTCCAATGAGGCCAGCCAGGGAAGGGATGAAAACAGAGACCCTTGCCCCCCAGGAGCTCAGAAGGCAGGCAGGTAGAGAGAGGGCCACACACAGGACAACAGGCACAAGGGCCCTAAATGCGGGGGCGAGGGAAGGCCAGGAAGGCTTCCTGGAGGCGGTGACCTTCGTGCAGCTCACAGGAGAGCTGGGTCGAAGGCCACTGAAAATGAGTCACGTGAATTGGCTCACGGTGCCAGCACGGAGTTCTCAGACAGCCACCAACTCTGACCTGACCCCAGGTGCCTGGTGAGGCAAGGAAAGCCGCCCCAGACTCATGAGAAAAGGTGGTTCAGGGCCACCCGGGGTTGGGAAGAGAGGCCGCACTTCAGAAGAGGTGCCCAGTGCAGTTCTGCCACTGCACGCTGCTGCACAGATGAAAACGCACCCCGCTAAGTGACGGAAAGCAGAGTCCAACGGCACCGGAGCGTTATGATTCCAGATAGGAAAGGTCCCGGACAGGCTAATCCGTGGAGACAGAAAGCAGATTAGCGGTTGTCAGAGGCTGGAGAGAAAGAGGGAATGAGTGATTGCTAAAGGGGGTGATGAAAATGTTCTAAAATTAGATTGTGGAGACGCTTGCACAATTCTGTGGGTCCGCTGGAAGTCGGTGAAGTGCACTCGCGATGGGTGGATATCACGGCATGCGAACTGGACCTGGGTCAAGTGTACCCCTCTCACCGTCCAGGCCTGCCCCCTGCCCTCGGGGAGCCCGGGCCTCCCCACCGCCAGGCCCCCAGCTTAGCTCAGCCGCAGGTGGGCTCCCCACAGCCAGTACCCCAGGACCCAAAGCTGCTGGCCCCTGGAGGCCAGGGTGCAGAGGGGGCCCCCCGAGGGCAGGGCAAGGCCATGGCCTCGGCTCATTGCAAGGAGTGCCTCCACTCATTCCTACCCTGGCTGTTGAGACCAGGACAGACAGGAAAGCGCCAGCCCCTGCCTCCTGGGAGGAGCACAATGACTGGCCGGGGAGGGGGCAGCAACTGAGGCGGGCTCTGTAGTCAGGGTGCCCAGGGAAGGCCTCCCCAGCAAGGCGGGGTGGAGCAGAGATGTGCCCAACACAAGGGTCTGCCGTGCCAACAGCCCTGCACGCAGCACCCACCGACCGAGGTGGAGAGGGGAGGGCTGGAGAGGGAGGCTGGGCCTCTCAGACCCAGGGCTGGGCTCAGCAGTGCCCACCCGGTACTCCACGCTAGGGGGCTGGGGGCCTCCTGCCTCCCTGTGCCACGTACCCCACCCACACCCCACCCAGAGGGAAGGGCTGGAGGCAGCGGCGTGTCCCACCAAGGCGGGGACCTGATCACAGAAGGGCGAGTGTTCCCCGGGGGGCCCCAGACCACCAGCCCTGATGGCGCGGGCACGCTTGGTTTTCCCAAACTGGGTCTGGCAGCACCTGGGGTTTCGGGGTAGGCACGCCTCCCCCAGCAAAATCCATTCCCTAGGGACAGGGACAGGCTCTCTGAAGGCCTCCCCGCTTCACAGAGGGAGCCGCCCAGGACGGGAGTCAGGTGTCACTCCTGGGGTGTGGTCTGAGCTCCCAGGGGACAACCAGGGCCACTCCACCCAAACCAGCCAGTGCTGGGGAGGGGGTGCGCTGCGCTCCTTAGCCACGACTCTCCTCCTGGGGGATGCGCAGTGGCTGGGGCCCCCACCCAGGGCCTCCCTGGGGGAAGCGGCGCGGATGTGCCAGCTCGGGCCAGGGCCAGTTTTCAGGCCTCCAGTTTCTACATTCCACACCTAGACCTTTGTTTCCCGAGGCCCAGAAAGGCTAAGCATCTTGCCCGAGAACACACAGCGACAGACTGGGCATTTTCCCCACTTGACCCCACCCTGCATACGGTACTCAGCTTAGGAACAAACACCCAACTCTGCCACTCACCAGCGTGTGGCCTCAGGGAAGTTAAACTTAACTTCCCTGTGCCCAGGCTGCCTCATCTGTGAGGGGGAGCGAAGAACAGCCCCGAGCTCCAGCCGTGCTGCAAAGCAAGCACGTGAAGTGCAGGGAGCGCGATCAGGCCTGGGCTAAGAGGCGCTCTTGCCATCAGCACACCTGTGATAGCAGAGACTTCTCATCGGGACCGTAACTCACTCCTTGTGTTTCTTTCACAACCCCCAGAAATTCCACTGATCAACAAGAGCACAGCCTCTGCAGCCAAACCACCCGAGTTCCCATCCTGGCTGAGCCTCCTAGCTCACTGGGGGCTGAGACCAGCCGCCCACCTCTCCAGTTTCTGCATCTGCGGGAAGGGTGATAGCTAGGCTGTGAGAACCACGCCGGCAGTGGGCGAAACACACCGCGCACAACGTCCATCTGACGCTGAACTGAGCGATTTCTATTACCATTGTTTTCTTTTTTTTTTGACAGACCAGTACTTCTTGTCTGCCGGTGTAACCACTGGGGACTTTAATCACAGGGCTTAAACACAGTCACAACCCTGATTATAACTCAAAGGCCAAACAGTCTTAACGAGAGCCCCGCGACGGCGACTGTCATTAGTGGTGAATTACAGTCCCAAGCCGCCGCCCGGCCCCTTGATTCAGTCCACGCACCGACGCTGGAGGCGCGGAGAACACGGTTTTCTCTAATTAGGGAAATCCTCACTTTCTTGCTCCATCTCTGTCTGTAAAAGAAGTCAGACGGCCTGCCTTTAAGTTCTCAAGTGAACCGATCGCCTTTCTCCGACGGCGGCCAGCTCAGAGCAGACGGCAAGGCCACCCCTCCACTGGGCTGGCTGGGCCTTCACCACCCTAGTCATGATGTAAGCATCCCCGTCACAGACCCGGGCCTCCTCCCCGCCCCGCAGCCAGCACCTGAACTGTCACCCCCAGTACGAGGGCATTTTCTGGCTTCTGCCCAGGACAAAGACCCAAGGACAGCCGCCACTGCCATACCACCCAAAAGCCGAGAACTCAGACCTCGACCCTCTGTGGCGCCCAAGGCCCCCAAGCGGTTTTCCAGTCCCCGACCAAAGGCCTTCCGAGCACCACCTGAGTGGCCACAATGCAGGTCTGTGCTCATAAACAGAAGCTGCTCGCCCCGGGCCAGAGCGTCTGTATTCCTCCTTGTCGGCACCTTCACAGCCCACATCTCATTACCCACCCCGCCCCATTCATTTTTAAATTCTTTAAGAACAGGAAGGCTCTGCTACACACCCCAAGGCTGTCCGCAGCCCCGCTGGGGAGCAGATGGTCTCCTTCCTGGCGGGTGAGGAGCCCCCCGCCCACCTCACAGGACAGGGGGCAGGCCGGTCACGTGGCCCCCACGGGGTCTTCCTTTCCAGCGGGCACATGCCCTCTGTGGACGAGCTCCCTAGACGCTCAGTGAGGCCCCAGTGCGCCAACGCCACAGAAGCCAGCCATCCGGACACACACAGGGGTTCAAACGCCAGAAGCCCCGCGAGAAGGGAGATCAGCCCAGGTCCCCGAGAGGGTGCGGCCCCCAGAAACGAGGGCCTGGCTGGAGGTACACCGCTCCACAACGGGAACCCCACTCCCACACAAAGCTTGGGTGCAGTCGGCTTCAAGAGGGAACTCCCAAACCAAGACGCATGGGGAGCTGGAAGGGGCCCCCTACCGTCCATGAGATGACCGGAGACAGGTGGCCCCGTCCACCCGTCTGCGGGTGCTCAGAACCACCCACGTGGGTCAGACCCTGGAAACATGGAGGGGAGCCCTGCGCTTCTCGACGACACTGACTCACGCGATGCGCGCTGGGCCTGGCGCTGGGATCCCTCACCCCTAACATTGCTCAGATATGCGGATTCAAAGAGGAAGCGCGCTTCAGGCTTGCAACCTCCCCTGGCAACATCACTCTCACTAGAACCTAATGATACTTTGTGTTCATCGTGCCCAAGCCATTACTCTATTCCATCAGAAAGCAAGAAACAGTGATTCAGGAAAAGCCGGCCCAGGGCTCCTCGTCTCTGGCTGGCGAGGGTGAGGCCCAGGAGGGCAGGGGAAGCAGGGGTCACACGGAGCTGCCGATCATCGGCTTCCTGACGCCCGCTCTGGCTGGAGAGATGACAGGAGCGCCTCACAGGCCAAGGGCTTGGAGGGACCACCAGGTTCTCCTCTCATGAAGGGCCCCTGCCTGCCTTGGTGGGAGATGCAGGCTCAGGGCGGCCAGGATCACGCAGGACACACTCGGAGACGTCCCTGTGTGGCTTCCAGGAAATGCCTCTCCGGAGCGTGGGAGGGCATACAGCACAGGGACAGGCCCTGCCCATCCCCAGGCCACACCCCACAGCCCATCAGCCACAGCAGCCAGCCGAGAGAAGGGCGAGGAGGGGAGGCATCCACGTAGACGCCCCAGGGCAGTGGCGGGGGTGGGGGCAGAACCCACCTCCCCAGGCCCCAGGACTAAGCTGGCACATGCTGTCCCCATGAGTCCAGCAATGTCCAGACTGCGGGTCAAGACCCCTGCCCACGGGCACAGTGCTGCAGAAGCAGCAACATCAAGGCCGAGGCAGAGGGAAGGTCAGGAAGGCCAGGCCCCAGACCTGGACCAGGCAGGGAGTCTTCAGAGGGGCGGCGGTAGAAAGGAGTGGCAGGTTTACCGAGGTCCCTGATCCCAGGGGTCCCAGCTACCTGTTGTGAGACTGTGGTTTCATCCTAGCAGGAGACAAGGGCAAACACCTGGAACACATTCACCCAGAATGTCCCCAAATGGACCGGGGACACACGAGCAGAGTCAGGGCAACAACAGCCGCCCAGAAGGGAAGGGCACCGCGGCCTTTCCTGGTGTTGGGATCTCTGCCCTGGGTGTGTCCAGTCTGGAAGTGGGGTGGGGGCTGCACCATCTAATGCTGTCGTCAGCCCCCTCCCCGCTTACTGCTGAGGAAACTGAGGCAAGGGAGGGCTCCAGGCCTTCCTGCCCAAGGTCACCGAGCAGATGCCATGCAGACAAGACCCCAAACTTCTCTCTCAACCGCTGCACAGCCCAGCTCATCCTGCCAGGCCCAGGCCTGAGATAAGTCCTAAGGCCAGGCTGCGATGGGGGCTGGGGCCCAGGCACCTCCATTTTGTGGGGGGGTGATAAACAGAACTAGGAAGGCGAGAAAGGAACCCGGGGCTGCAAAACGTGTGCCCAAACCAAATCCTCCCCGCCTCCGGAAATGTAGGGCTGGCAACACCTCCAGGGTGGGCTGGGCTTCCCTCAGGTCCAGGGCCCAGGCCGGGGCACGGACAGGTGCCCCAGCCCACCTAGTGGTAAGCCTGCCCAGGAGTGCAGGGCCTGCCCGGGTCAGGGGGCGCCTCAGGTTGGGGACTGCTGCCCTACGCCTCACCTCCCGGCGAGGCTGGGCCCCAGCAAAGCCCCACCAGCTAAAAGTCCGGAACAAAGGGAAAGGAGACGGGGCAAATCGAGGGGTGCGGGGAGGGCAACTTTTTGGCGGGGTCATCTCCAGGGGCATAGGGGCCGGGGTCGCCCTCCACCTCTCCTGTGTCCCCCAGGAGTGAGTTCCTAAGAGGACATTCACCACGCCCCAGCCTGGACCCGGCGGCCTGCGCCCCACCGACCACCCTCCCATCTCAGGCTGCGCGCCCACGGGACGTCCTCCTCTCCCCGGCCGGCCGGGCATGACGCGGACCCGGAGACGCCGGGGCCCGCGCGCGCGGGAGGTGGGTGGCCGTGACGCGCGCCCAGGCCGCGCGGGACCCGGGGGCGTGTATGCGGGGCGCGCCCGCGCGGGTCCCGGCTCGGAGGGCCGCTGGCTGCGGACGCTGGGAGGGCACTGCCGGGCTTCGGGCCGGCCAGTCCCCGAACGGGTCTGCGTGTCCGGCGAGTGGGCGTCCGCGTGCGCGCGCCGCTTACCCTGCGCGGAGATCGGGGCCACCTCTCATCCACCCGCCGCCTCGGCGCGCCCCTCGCCAGCCGCCCGGCCGCGCTGCACCTGCCGCCCGCGCGGGAGCCGAGCGGCGCCGGGGAGCCCGGAGGAGGCGGCGGCCCCGCGGGTCCGGGCCACTAGCGCGGAGGCGGCGGTGGCGGCGGCGGCGGCGCCAGGTCGCGCGCTCGCGTCCCGCTGCGCGGAGTCTGCGCGCCCTCGGCCTGGCCTGCGCAGCCGCCGCCACGCCCTAATCCCCGCCCCGCGTCGCCCCGCCCCAAGACCTGAGCCGGCTCGCCCCGCCCCGCGCCGCCGTGCCACGCCCCGCGCCGCGCCTTAAAGGAGCCGCGCCCCCTTGCACGGCCTTGGATCTCCCCTCCCTCCCCGGCGCGGCGGTCCCGCGGGGGCGCGCCTGCCCTGGCGGGTCCGCGCGCGAGAACGAGCGCGGTCACGCGGCGCCGCCTTTGTTTGGGTGGCGCACGTGCGCCCCCGCCACCTGCACCCACGCGGACGCGCAGCGGCCCCTCAGTGCGGCCTTCCGCCGCCTGCGCCCAGGGCCTCGCGGCCTCGCGAATCTATAGAGCGGACGCCACGGGCACAGCCACGCACGGGCACGCGTGCCGCTGCCCCTTCATCCGCTGTCCGCCGGCCACGCATCCCAGGGGCAGCCACAGTGGGACCGCCTGTGGTTCCGACCTGGGTCCAAGACGGCCACACTCCCGTGGCGACCACATCCCAAAGGAAACCGCCTTTGCCCTGACGCCACGGTGCCCACGAGGGGAGGGAACCTAGAGCCTGCAGGGGAGGGTCGGTGCGGGGCACGCACCCCCTCTAGGCTGGCATACCTAGCAAGGGCTGAGCCCCACGCCAAGGGAGGGGACTCCCTGTCCTCAGGATCTGGACTGCTTTCTCTAAGTCGCACCCTTGTCATTCAAGGAATGCCCTCCACCAACCCTCCACTCTCCTGCATCTCCCCTGCGGGGAGACCATGGGGGTGGAGGTGGGGAGAAAGCTAGACCTGTCTGACTCTTTGCGACCCCGACCCCATGGACTGTAGCCCGACAGGCTCCTCTGTCCATGGATTCCCCAGGCAAGAATACTGGGGTGAGTTGCCATTTCCTTCTCCAGGGGATCCTCCCGGTGCAGGGATTGAACACAGGTCTTCTGCATTTTAGGCAGATTCTTGACCCTCTGAGCCACCAGGGAAGCCCCCCTACCAAAGAGAACCCTGCCCATCCCTAGCCTCCAGAATCTAAGGCTGGCTAGCTCACAGGTAGAGGGGACCACACCTCCAAAACCACAAGTCCTTATCCTGGGTTGGGGGGCCCCACAATTAACTTCTCACCCAAGCCTGACCTGGGGAATGCTGCTGGGGCTTGGAGTGGGAGGAGCCAAAAGACCCCGGACCCCAGGGCCCCCCACCCCCAGCCGTCTCAGCCACCTCTCCTCCCCTGGGCCCTCTGGGCTCTGCCTTGATCGTCCCATCTGCTTTATGTGTCTTCAGCCCAGCTCCCCTGCTCCGCTGCAAACCCAGTGACAGTGGGAGTCCTCCAGGCACCTCTGAGAATCCACAGCTAACCCCGCACCACCACAATGCCCTAATGCACCTCCCCACCTCCAATCCAGTCCTCAGGTCTCCCAACTCCAGTGCTCCGGAAGCATTCCCTGAGGCAAGTGTCAACTGAAAAAAATTTGCGCAGCCTAAAAGTCGAGAATTATGTTTTATTTGGCAGACTCACTTAGCCTAGGATGGCAGCCTTTCAGATACCAAAGAGGTCAGGTGAGGAGCCTTGGGCTTCCCTGGTGGCTCAGCAGGAAAGAATCCACCCGCAACGCGGGAGGTGCTGGTTCAATCCCTGAGTCGGGAAGGTTAGCCGGAGAAGGAAACGGCAATCCACTCCAGTACTCTTGCCTCAGAAATCCCATGGACAGGGGAACCTGGAGGGCTGCAGTCCATGGGGTTGCAAAGAGTCGGACTCAGAGACTCAACAACAACAGGATATACACCAGTTTTGGCTTGGGGGATAGATAGAGAAAAAGTAGTTGAACAACAAAAGATTACTGATAATCACAAAAACAGACATCTCAAACTAAAGATTTTAGTGCTTTTTCTTCATGGATCACAGCCTTGTCGAGGTAAAGGGGCTTGTGTAACTCAAAGAAGCTCTATGAGCCAGGCCATGTAGACAAACAGGTCACGGTGCAGAGTTCTGACTAAACGTGGTTACCTGCAGGAGGGGGTAGTAAACCGCTCCAGGATTCTTGCCTTGAGAACCCCACCAACAGTATGAAAAGGCAAGAAGATACGACCCCAGAAGATGAGCCCCCTAGGCCACAAGGTGTCCAGTATGCTACTAGGGAAAAATGGAGGGCCGTTTACTAATGAAGAGGCTGGGCCAAAGCAGAAATGATGCCCAGCTGTGGGTGTGTCTCATGGTGAAACTCCAGTGCTGTAAAGAACAATATTGCCTAGGAGCATGGAATGTTAGGTCCACGCGAGGTGGATGTGATCAAGCAGGAGATGGCAAGAGAGGACAATGACGTCTTAGGAATCAGTGAACTAAAATGGACCAGAATCGGTGAATTTAATTCAGATGACCATTCTATCTACTACTGTGGGCAAGAATCCCTTAGAAGAAATGGAGTAGCCCTCATAGTCAACAGTAGTCCAAAATGCAGTACTCGGGTGCAATCTCAAAAATGACAGAATGATCTCGGTTCATTTCCAAGGCAGGTCATTCAACATCACTGTAATTCAAATACATGCCCCAACCAGTAACACTGAAGAAGCTGAAGTTGAACGGTTCTATGAAGACTTACAAGACCTTCTAGAACTAACACCAAATAAAGATGCCTTTTTCATCATAGAGGATTGGACCGCAAAAGTGGGAAATCAAGAGATAACTGGATTAACAGGCAACTCTGACCTTGAAATACAAAACGAAGCAGGGCAAAGGCTAACAGAGTTTTGTCAAGAGAACACACAGGTTGTAGAAACACCCTCTTTCAACAACACAAGAGATGACTCTACACATGGACATCACCAGATGGTCGATACCAAAATCAGATCGATGATATTCTTGGCAGCCGAAGATGGAGAAGCTCTCTAACAGTCAGCAAAAACAAGACCTGCAGCTGACCATGGCTCAGATCAACTCCTTATTGCAACATTCAGACTTAAATTGAAGAAAGTGGGGAAAACCACTAGGCTGCTCAGGTATGACCTAAATCAAATCCCTTATGATTACATAGTGGAAGTGACAAATAGATTCAAGGGATTAGATCTGATAGACAGAGTGCCTGAAGAGCTATGGATGGAGGTTCGTGACCTTGTACAGGAGGTGCTGACCAAAACCATCCCAAAGGAAAAGAAATGCAAAAAGGCAAAGTGGTTGTCTGAGGAGGCCTTACAAATAGCTGGGAAAAGAAGAGAAGCAAAAGGCAAGGGTGAAAGAGAAAGATACACCCAACTGAAGGCAGAGTTCCAGAGAACAGCGAGGAGAGATAAGAAAGCCTTCCTCAGTGATCAGTGCACAGAAATAGAGGAAAACAGTGGAACGGGAAAGACTAGAGATCTCTTCATGAAAACTAGAGGTATCAAGGGAACAAGGATGCAAGGATGGGCACGATAAAGAACAATAACAATATGGACCTAACAGAAGCAGAGGAGATCAAGAAGAGGTGGCAAGAGTTATACAAAAAAGGTCTTAATGACCCAGATAACCACTATGCTGTGGTCACTCACCTAGAGCCAGACATCCTGGAGTGTGAAGTCAAGGTGCCTTAGGAAGCATCACTATGATCCAAGCTAGTGGAGGTGATGAAGTTCCAGCTGAGCTATTTCAAATCCTAAAAGTTGATGCTCTTAAAGTGCTGCACTCAATATGTCAGCAAATTTGGAAAACAGCCATGGCCAGTGGACTGGAAAAGGTTAGTTTTCATTCCAATCCCAAAGAAAGGCAATGCCAAAGAATGCTCAAACTACTGAATAGTTGTGCTCATTTCACATGCTAATACGGTAACGCTCAAAATCCTTCAAGCTAGGCTTTAGCTGTACGTGAACTGAGAACTTCCAGATGTCCAAGCTAGATTTAGAAAAAGCAGAGGAACCAAGAGATCAAATTGCCAGCATTTGTTGATTCATAGAAAAAGTAAGGGAATTCCAGAAAAACATCTACTTCTGCTTCATTGACAGTGGTAAAACGTTTGACTGTGTGGATAACAGAACACTTGGAAAATTCTTCAAGAGGTGGAAATACCAGACCATCTCAGCATCTCTGCCTCCTGAGAAATCTGTATGCAAGTCAAGAAGCAAGAGTTAGAACCAGACATGGAACAACAGACTGGTTCCATATCGGGAAAGGAGTCCATCAAGGCTGTATGCTGCCACCCTGCTTATTTAACTTCTGTACAGAGTACATCGTGCGAAACACTGGGCTGGATGAAGCACAAGCTGGAATCAAGATTGCCGGGAGAAATATCAACAACCTCAGATATGAAGATGATACCACTTCAATGGCAGAAAGCAAAGAGGAGCCTCTTGATGAAAGTGAAAGAGAGTGAAAAAGTTGGCTTAAAACTCAACATTCAAAACAGTAAGATCATGGCACCTGGTCCCATCACTTCATGGCAAATAGATGGCGGAAAAGGGGAAGTGGTGAGAGATTTTCTCTTGTTGGGCTCCAAAATCACGGAGCCTGGGCTCCGGCGGCTCAAACGGTAAAGACTGCAGCGCAGGAGACCCAGGTTCGATCCGTGGGTGAGGAAGATCCCCTGCAGAATGAAATGGCTGCCCACTCCAGCACCCTTGTCTGGAGAATTCCATGGACAGAAGAGCATGGCAAGTAGAAGGGCAAAAAGTGGAAGCAGTGACAGATTTTATTTTCTCAGGCTCCAAAATCACGGCGGACCGTGACTGCAGCCATGAAATTAAAAGACGCTTGGAAGGAAAGCTATGATGAACCTAGACAGAGTATTAAAAAGCAGAGACATCACTTCCTGAAAAGGTCTGTATAGTCAAAGTTATGGTTTTTCCAGTAGTCATGCATGGATGTGAGCGTTGGACCATAAAAAGGCTGAGCACTGAAGAACTGATGCTTTTGAATTGTGGTGCTAGGAAGGACTCTTGAGAGTCCCTTAGACAGCCAGGAGATCAGCCAGTTCATCCTAAAGGAGATAACGCTGAATCTTCATTGCAAGGATGAAGCTGAAGTGCCAATACTTTGACCACGTGATGTGACAAGCCGACTCATTGGAAAAGCCCGATTCTGGGAAAGATTGAAGGCCAAAGGAGAAGAGGGCGACAAAGGATGAGACGGTTAGATAGTATCACCAACTCAATGGACCTGAATAAGCAAACTCTCTGTGATAGTGAAGGACGGGGGAGCTTGGTGTGCTGCAGTCCATGGGGCGGCAGAGTCGGACAGGACTGAGCGACTGAACGACAACAGACCAATGATTTTTCTGTTTTTCTACATAAGGGAAAATGCAAGTCTGGTCTCTTTGAAATCACTCCTTTGATATGCATCTTAATTATCTCAGATCGGTGTCCGGATTTCCTCCGTCTGAATCCCCTCAGGATACAGCATGGGAGAGGGGGTGGCTACACTGGCTGAGGGCCTGATGGTCACAGCATCCTGTGTTTATTGAAATGCCAGGGGATTTGGGGCCCCCAGCACCCTCCCCCATCATCCTCCCCCAGCACCCTCCCCCCAGCATCCTTCCCATCCTCCCCCATCATCCTCCCCCAGCACCCTCCCCCATCATCCTCCCCCAGCACCCTCCCCCCAGCATCCTCCCCATCCTCCCCCATCATCTTCTCCCAGCACCCTCCCCCCATCATCCTCCCCATCCTCCCCCAACACCCTCCCCCATCATCCTCCCCCAGCATTCTCCCCATCCTCCTCCTCCCATCATCCTCCCCCAGCACGGTCCCCCCATAATCCTCCCCCATCATCCTCCCCCAGCCTCCTCCCCCAGCACCCTACCCCCATCATCCTCCTGCAGCACCCTCCCCCATCATCCTCCCCCAGCACCCTCCCCATCATTCTCCCCCAGCACACTTCCCATCATCCTCCCCCAGCACCCTCCCCCATCATGCCCCCCAGCATCCTCCCCATCCTCCCCCCATCATCCTCCCCCAGCATGCCCCCCCATCATCCTCCCCCATCATCCTCCCCCAGCCTCCTCCCCCAGCACCCTACCCCCATCATCCTCCCCCATCATCCTCCCCCATCATCCTCCCCCAGCCTCCTCTCCCAGCATCCATGCTGGGAAGGTAGACCTGACAGGCCTGGGTCAGAGGCAAGCATTCAGGTGGGCTCCTAGCAGGCCTCAGTTTCCTGTCTGTAGAATGGGTGTGCTAAGTCACTTGAGTCATATCCGACTCTTTGTGACCCCATGGACTGCAGCCCGCCAGGCTCCTCTGTCCATGGCATGACCCCAGGCACGAATACCGGAGTGGGTTACCATTTCCTTGGGAGACCAAGTGATCTCATAATAAAGGAGCACAAGCGTGGCGTCTGTTGCGGGGTGGCATGGCTTCTATGCAAGCAGTTGGCAGCACTGAGAGCTCTGGTGGGGGGTCTGCGTCGCCTTCCTGCCCAGTGCCCCTGCCAGGCCCAGGCCCAGCTTCCAGACCCCCGGATCTTCCTCCTTCCTGGCCTGGAATGCACCCTGCCCCCATAGCTCCCTAGCCCCCTCTCTGCTTTCCAGGCAAACATGTGTGTGCCCGCTTAGTTGCTCAGTCGTGTCCCACTCTTTGCGACCCCATGGACTGCAGCCCGCCAGGCTCCTCTGTCCATGGGGAGTCTCCAGGCAAGAATACTGCAGTGGGTTGCCATGCCCTTCTCCAGGGGATCTTCCCAGGCAAACGAGATCTTCCCAACCGCAAGCTCACTATTCCGGCCCCCAGGTCTTTTTCCCGCCAGGACCATCTTCCTTATTCAGACTCCACCCAGCCTGTAGGACTCGGCTCCACAAAGGCCCCCTTCACCAGCCTGGCCAGAGGTGGTCCCAGCCTCCCTTGCAGCCAGGACCCTGGGGACCCCCTGCCTCTATCACTCTGACTGTTTAGTTGTTGGTGGTTGTACTCTTGGCGATTGTCAGGTGACTCGGTGGTAAAGAATCCACTTGCCAATGCAGGAGGTGTGGGTTCGATCCTTGCAGAGGGAAGATCCCCTGGAGGAGGAAATGGCAACTCACTCCAGTATTCTTGCCTGGGAAATCCCATGCACAGAGGAGCCTGGCGGGCTACAGTCCGTGGGGTCGCAAAGAGCCGCTGGGACTGAGCGCACACTCACGGTTGTCTTCTTGTCTTTCCCCCTCACTGTCTCCATCAACCCAGCTGCAGAAAGACCCGGATTTTTCAGGTGTGTGTCCCTGCCCCCACCTCTGGCCCTTGGCCGGCCTCTGTAATTGTCAGAGCCCTTTGGTTCACAGATGACAGAAATCTACCTCAAACAAGCCCCAAAGGGAACCTATTTGTTCATGAAAGTGGTAAGTGCGGTGGTTGAAATACTCACACGCAGCTACACACCGCGGCCCTTCACCCTAGCGGGATGCAGAGCAGAAGCCAAGGGATGAAACACCAGGACTCAGGGACCAGGCGGGAGCTGGAGGCACCCAGGAGACGGGAGGGAGTTGAGGCAGGTTTCTGGGGCCACCCCGGGTCCCTGACTTTCAGCCCACCCTAGGAAATTCACTGGACGCCCAGTCTCTACCTGACACTGCTTGCCCTGGGCCTGCGGGGGGACAGGCATGGACCAGATGCCCCCGGAGTGGGGTGCCTGATGTTACAAGACCCCCACACCCCCGTCACCCCTTTTGCTGAGGAGGACCGTTATGGGCTGAACTCTGTTCCCCAGACTTCATATGTTGGGGTCCTAGCCCCCAGTTCCTCAGAATGTGGTGTATTTGGAGAGGTGCTGGGGGCTTCCCTGGTGGCTCAGTGGATAAGAATCTGCCTTCCAGTGCAGGAGACATGGGTTCGATCCCTGGTCTAGGAAGAACTCACGCGCCTCAGGACCACTAAGCCCGTGCGCCACAACTCCTGGGCCCACAGGCCGCGACTGCTGGACCCTGCACCCCAGAGCCTCTGCTCTGCAACGAGACAAGTCCGCGCGCTGCAGCTCGAGAGCGGACCCGGCTCCGCACAACTCAGGAGAAGCCCGTGCAGCAGTGAAGACCCAGCACAGCCAAGAATAAACGCACACTTATTAAAAACAGTAATAATAATAAAGAGGTGACTGAGTTAAAATAAGGTCATTAAGGTGGGCCCTAATCCACAGGACTGAAGTCCTTAAAAAGCAGAGATCGGGACATAGACACACACACACACACACACACACACACAGGGAAAAGATGGCCGTCGACATGCCAAGGAGAGCGGCCTCGGGAGCAACCAAGCCTGCTGACACTCTGATCTTTAACCTCCAGACTGTGGGCTTCCCAGGTGGCTCAGCGGTAAAGAATCCGCCTGCCCATGCAGGAGAGGCAGGTTCAATCTCTGAGTTGGGAAGACCCCCTGGAGGAGGAAATGGCAACCCACTCCAGTATTCTTGCCAGAGAATCCCATGGACAGAGGAGCTTAGAGGGCTATAAGCCTATGGGGTCACAAAAGAGTCGGACACGACTTAGTGACTAAACAACTGCAGACTGTGAGAAAATAAATCCCAATATTTAAGTGGCCTCATCTGCGGTATTTGTTACACCAGACCTTGCGGGCTGCTTACCAGGACACAGGCTCAGAGCAGCCACCTGGCCCTCAGGCTGAGGGTCTGTCTGCAAGGCCACCACTGGCTCCTCACCCCACTGCTCAGAGCTGAGTCTGCCTGGAGTCCAGAGATAGAAAGTCTGATCGTTCTGTGGATTCTGAGTCAATCACCAGGTTTACACGCCCGCCCTGGGGACTGCTTTGCATACAGCAGGCACTTAGTACATGTGGTACTTGTTGTTGTTCAGTCGATAAGTTGTGTCTGGCACTTTGTGACCCTATGGATGCTCCTCTGTCCTCCACTATCTCCTAGAGTTTTCTCAGATTCATGTCCATTGATTTAGTGATGCCATCCAACCGTCTCATCCTCTGTCATCCCCTTCTCCTTCTGCCCTTAATCCTTCCCAGCATCAGGGTCTTTTCCAATGAGTCGGCTCTTCACATCAGGTGGCCAAAGTATTGGAGCTTCAGCTTCAGCATCAGTCCTTCCAGTGAATATTCAGAGTTGATTTCCTTTAGGATGGACTGGTTGGATCTCCTTGCAGCCCAAGAGACTCTCAGTTTGGTACTAATGCCAGCCAAATGATGCCCAGAAACGTAATTCACATATTTCCTTGACTCTAAAGTGCTAGGGGGATGACAGAGGATGAGATGGTTGGATGGCGTCACTGACTCGATGGACATGAGTTTGAGCAAGCTCCGGAGTTGGTGATGAACAGGGAAGCCTGGCGTGCTGGAGTCCATGGGGTCGCAAAGAGTCAAACACAACTGAGAAACTGAACTGAACTGAAAGTGCTACCAGGTAAGATGCCACTGCTGCTGCTAAGTCACTTCAGTCGTGTCCAGCTCTGTGTGACCCCATAGGCGGCAGCCCACCAGGCTCCCCCGTCCCTGGGATTCTCCAGGCAAGAAGACTGGAGTGGGTTGCCATTTCCTTCTCCAATGCATGCATGCCTGCTCCGTTGCTTCAGTTGTGTCCGACTCTGTGCGACCCTATGGACAGCAGCCCACCAGGCTCCTCTGTCCGCAGGAGTATCTAGGCAAGAATACTGGAGTGGTTTGCCATTTCCTTTTCCAAGGTAAGATGGACGATCAGTGTAATAACAGATTTTTAGGGAAAAAAAAAAGAAAAATGAACGCCCACCCTACATCAGGGCTGTCCTCTGTTGTGAGTTGTGTCAGCTTCTCACAAATGTTCAGATGATAACAAATGAGCATCTCAGTGAAGGGAGTGTGGGGATAAATGCAAGATGTGACGGCTTGTCTCTGCTTGTGGCCTTAGGGAGTGGGTGTTTCCTATAGAAGAGGGGGTCGGGATAGGATCCCTGGCTCTTGGCGGGGCTTAGCCAGGCCCCAGGGAGGCGGCAGAGCCCAGAACCCAAGTGGAGACCCCCACGTCGGCGGGCCTGCGGCGGGGGCTTGCTGCACAAACTGGGCTCCTGGCTTCGGAGCCTGATGGAGCGCGCCACCTTGTGGGCAGGAACCGCAGTGCAGGGGCCAGGCGCCCCGCCCCTGGACCAGCCCCTCTGCCACTCCCAGTCCTTGCGGGCACCACTTGGGTCCACGCGGTCACGCCCTCTCCCCTCAGCAGCCTGGCCTTCTGTCTCCCCGGGGAGGAGACTGGGTCTACAAGCCTGGGTCCAGGCTCTGGGTTTCAGGTGCTCCGTGACCCTGGCCGGTTTGTCAACCACTCTGCGCCTCAGTTTCTCTACTTTGCAGGCCGGTGGCCAGGACTCATTCCTCTTGCCCTGCTCTCTGCAGACATGCAGACCTGACCCTTACAGTCATTCTTACAGAAGACCCGTGCCTGAGCGGCCAGCCGGAGCGCTCAGTGGCGCTGGGGGAGCAGGGGCCGTCGACCGCACCCTGGGGTGGCTGGAGGCTCTTCGGAGGGGGGGCTTTGGAGCCGAGGAAGGAATCAGGGAGGGCCTGGCGTCGGGGACAGGGAGGAGGGCATGGAGGGGCCACGGACCTCTCTGTTCTTGGGCCCCTAGGGCTGAGTGGGTAGGGGCAGAGAGCTTCAAGAATTGTAACAGAGCAGGCTGGAGGACACTTTTTTGTGTCCAAAAATGTGTGTACACAAAAAAAGAGCCTAAAAAAGTGTCCACCACCGCCCCCTTGTGTCACGGCGGAAATCAGACACCGAAGAGCCCAGCAACCAGAAGAAGCGAAAACAGAGGGAACCGTCTTGGAAGTGACGGGTGCAATAGATTAAAACCCTGTAGTTAGTACTGACCACATAGGAAGGGGACTATAGATCTTGAGAAATATAAGCTGGACCAAGGAACTAGCCGAAAATGAACTGATCCGACACTGCCCACAACAATACCAGAGAAAGTCCTAGATATATTTTTACTATCTTTTTTTAATTTTTAAATTTTTTAAGTCCTCTATTACTCCCTTAATTGTCATTTTTATAACCTACTATTACTTTGCAAAAAAAAGAGACCCTATTTTTTAAAGCAGACTTCATATATATATATATCGGAGAAGACAATGGCACCCCACTCCAGTACTCTTGCCTGGAAAATCCCAAGGATGGAGGAGCCTGGTGGGCTGCAGTCCATGGGATCGCTGAGGGTCGGACACGACTGAGCGACTTCACTTTCCCTTTTCACTTTCATGCCTTGGAGAAGGAAATGGCAACCCACTCCAGTGTTCTTGCCTGGAGAATCCCAGGGATGGGGGAGCCTGGTGGGCTGCCGTCTCTGGGGTCGCACAGAGTCGGACACGGCTGAAGTGATTTAGCAGCAGCATATATATATATATATATATATTTTATACTTTTTGTGACTTTTTTTTTCTTTTTTTCTGTTCTTTAACATTGTATTTTTGAAAATCCAACCTCTTCTCTAGGTTTTTAATCTTTGCTTTTAAGTATTTGATATCAATTTTGTGCCTTTAAAGAACCCAATCTTCAGTACCCATTTTTACTTGGGAGCGAGATTACTGGCTTGACTGCTCTCTCCCTCTTTGGACTCTCCTTTTTCTCCACCAGGTCGCCTCTGTCTCCTCCCTCCCCCTTCTCTTCTCTACCCATCTCTGTGAATCTCTGTGTGTTCCAGACGGTGGAGAACACTTAGGGAACTGATTGCTGGCTGGATCTGTCTCTCTCCTTTCATTCCCCCTTTTTATCCTCCTGGTCACCTCTGTCTCCTTCCTCCCTCTTCTCTTCTCTGTATAATTCTGTGAACACCTCTGAGCAGTCCAGACTGTGGAGCACACATAAGGAAGTGATTACTGGCTAGCTTGCTCTCTCCTCTTTTGATTCCCCCTCATCTCATTCGGGTCACCTCTAACTCCCTCCTCCCTCTTCTCTTCTCCATATAACTCTGTGAACCTCTCTGGGTGTCCCTCACTGTGGAGAAACTTTTCATCTTTAACCTAGATGTTTTATCAATGGTGCTGTATAGAAGGAGAAGTCTTGAGGCTACTGTAGAAATAAGACTGAAAACGAGAGGCAGGAGGCTTAACTCCAAATCCTGAGAACACCAGAGAACTCCTGACTCCAGGGAACATTAATTGACAGGAGCTCATCAAACGCCTCCATACCTACACTGAAACCAAGTACCAGCCAAGGGCCAACAAGTTCCAGAGCAAGACATACCATGCAAATTCTCCAGCAACACAGGAACACAGCCCTGAGCGTCAATATACAGGCTGCCCAAAGTCACTCCAAACCCATTGACATCTCATAACTCATTACTGGACACTTCACTGCACTCCAGAGAGAAGAAATCCAGCTCCACCCACCAGAACACCGACACAAGCTTCCCTGACCAGGAAACCTTGACAAACCACCCGTACAACCTCACCCACAGTGAGGAAACTCCACAATAAAGAGAACTCCACAAACTGCCAGAATACAGAAAGGCCATCCCAAACACAGCAATATAAACAGGATGAAGACACAGAAGAATACCCAGCAGGTATTGCAAGAGGGCATCACAGGGCAGACACAGTGAAACCATAATCACAGAAAACTAGTCAATCTGATCACACGAACCACAGCCTTGTCTAACTCAATGTAACTAAGCCATGCCCGTGGGGCCCCCCACGATGGGCGGGTCATGATGGAGAGGTCTGACAGAATGTGGTCCACTGGAGAAGGGAATGGCAAACCACTTCAGTATTCTTGCCTTGAGAACACCATGAACAGTATGAAAAGGCAAAATGATAGGATACTGAAAGAGAAACTCCCCAGGCCAGTAGGTGCCCAATATGCTACTGGAGATCAGTGGAGAAATAACTCCAGAAAGAATGAAGGGATGGAGCCAAAGCAAAAACAATATCCAGCTGTGGATGTAACTGGTGATAGAAGCAAGGTCCGATGCTGTAAAGAGCAATATTGCATAGGAACCTGGAATGTCAGGTCCATGAATCAAGGCAAATTGGAAGTGGTCAAACAAGAGATGGCAAGAGTGAATGTTGACATTCTAGGAATCAGTGAACTAAGATGGACTGGAATGGGTGAATTTAACTCAGATGACCATTATATCTACTACTGTGGGCAGGAATTCCTTAGAAGAAATGGAGTAGCCATCGTGGTCAACAAAAGAGTCCGAAATGCAGTACTTGGATGCAATCTCAAAAATGACAGAATGATCTCTGTTCATTTCCAAGGCAAACCATTCAATATCACAGTAATCCAAGTCTATGCCCCAACCAGTAATGCTGAAGAACCTGAAGTTGAACAGTTCTATGAAGACCTACAAGACCTTTTAAAACTAACACCCAAAAAAGATGTCCTTTTCATTATAGGGGACTGGAATGCAAAAGTAGGAAGTCAAGAAACACCTGGAGTAACAGGCAAATTTGGCCTTGGAATACGGAATGAAGCAGGGCAAAGGCTAATAGAGTTCTGCCATGAGAACGCACTGGTCATAGCAAAACCCTCTTCCAACAACACAAGAGAAGAGTCTACACATGGACATCACCAGATGGTCAACACCGAAATCAGATTGATTGTATTCTTTGCAGCCAAAGATGGAGAAGCTCTATACAGTCAACAAAAACAAGACCAGGAGCTGACCATGGCTCAGATCATGAACTCCTTATTGCCAAATTCAGACTTAAATTGAAGAAAGTAGGGAAAACCACTAGACCATTCAGGTATGACCTAAATCAACTGATTATACAGTGGAAGTGAGAAATCGATGTAAGGGACTAGATCTGATAGATAGAGTGCCTGATGAACTATGGACAGAGGTTCGTGACATTGTACAGGAGACAGGGATCAAGACCATCCCCATGGAAAAGAAATGCAAAAAAGCAAAATGGCTGTCTGGGGAGGCCTTACAAATAGCTGTGAAAAGAAGAGAAGTGAAAAGCAAAGGAGAAAAGGAAAGATATAAACATCTGAATGCAGAATTCCAAAGAATAGCAAGAAGAGATAAGAAAGCTTTCCTCAGAATGGGAAAGACTAGAGATCTCTTCAAGAAAACTAGAGATACCAAGGAAACATTTCATGCAAAGATGGGCTCGATAAAGGACAGAAATGGTAGGGACCTAACAGAAGCAGAAGATATTAAGAAGAGGTGGCAGGAATACACAGAACTGTACAAAAAAGATCTTCACGACCCAGATAATCACGAAGGTGTGATCATTCACCTAGAGCCAGACATCCTGGAATGTGAAGTCAAGTGGGCCTTAGAAAGCATCACTACGAACAAAGCTAGTGGAGGTGATGGAATTCCAGTGGAGCTATTTCAAATCCTGAAAGATGATGCTGTGAAAGTGCTGCACTCAATATGCCAGCAAATTTGGAAAACTCAGCAGTGGCCACAGGACTGGAAAAGATCCGTTTTCATTCCAATCCCAAAGAAAGGCAATGCCAAAGAATGCTCAAACTACCGCACAATTGCACTCATCTCACACGCTAGTAAAGTAATGCTCAAAATTCTCCAAGCCAGGCTTCAGCAATATGTGAACCGTGAACTTCCAGATGTTCAAGCTGGTTTTATAAAAGGCAGAGGAACCAGAGATCAAATTGCCAACATCTGCTGGATCATGGAAAAAGCAAGAGAGTTCCAGAAAAACATCTATTTCTGCTTTATTGACTATGCCAAAGCCTTTGACTGTGTGGATCACAATACACTGTGGAAAATTCTGAAAGAGATGGGAATACCAGACCACTTGACCTGCCTCTTGAGAAATCTATATGCAGGTCAGGAAGCAACAGTTAGAACTGGACATGGAACAACAGACTGGCTCCAAATAGGAAAAGGAGTACATCAAGGCTGTATATTGTCACCCTGCTTGTTTCACTTCTATGCAGAGTACATCATGAGAAACGCTGGGCTGGAAGAAGCACAAGCTGGAATCAAGATAGCCAGGAGCAATATCAATAACCTCAGATATGCAGATGACACCACCCTTATGGCAGAAAGTGGAGAGGAACTAAAAAGCCTCTTGATGAAAAAGTGGAGAGTGAAAAAATTGGCTTAAAGCTCAACATTCAGAAGATGAAGATCATGGCATCTGGTCCCATCACTTCATGGGAAATAGATGGGAAAACAGTGGAAACAGTGTCAGACTTTATTTTTTGGGGCTCCAAAATCACTGCAGATGGTGACTGCAGCCATGAAATTAAAAGACACTTACTCCTTGGAAGGAAAGTTATCACCAACCTAGATAGCATATTCAAAAGCAAAGACATTACTTTGCCAACAAAGGTCCCTCTAGTCAAGGCTATGGTTTTTGCAGTGGTCATGTATGGATGTGAGAGTTGGACTGTGAAGAAGGCTGAGTGCTGAAGAATTGATGTTTTTGAACTGTGGTGTTGGAGAAGACTCTTGAGAGTCCCTTGGACTGCAAGGAGATCCAACCAGTCCATTCTGAAGGAGATCAGCCCTGGGATTTCTTTGGAAAGAATGATGTTAAAGCTGAGACTCCAGTACTTTGGCCAGCTGATGTGAAGAGTTGACTCATTGGAAAAGCCTCTGATGCTTGGAGGGATTGGGGGCAGGAGGAGAAGGAGATGACAGAGGATGAGATGGCTGGATGGCATCCCTGACTCGATGGACATGAGTCTGAGTGAACTCCGGGAGTTGGTGATGGGCAGGGAGGCCTGGCATGCTGCGATTCATGGGGTCACAAAGAGTCGGACAAGACTGAGCGACTGAACTGAACTGAGGCTGGAGGAGGTCACCTGACAATATCCAGAGTTATAAGAAAAGGAGGAAGGCGGAGAGTCAGTATCCTACAGACCAGCTCTGTCTGGTAGAACTTTCTAGAAACACTGCAGCCCCATGCAGTAGCCACACATGGTTAATGAGCATTTAAGATGTGGCTGGTATGAATGAGAAGCTGAGTGTGTAACGGCATTTCATTTTAATTAATTCAAATGTAAATAGTCAAATGTGGCTAGGGCCTAAAGCTATCAGACAGCACAGCGATGAGACAGGAATGGGCATCACAAAGCTGTGCCCGCCGGGACTCCCCTGGAGGTCAGGGGTTAGGACTCCCCGCTTTCACTGCTGGGCCAAGGTTCAGTCCCTGGTCTGGGAACTAAGATCCCCGCAAGCCCCACTGTGAGGCTAAAAAAATGAAATTTTAAAATGTTGCACATGAATTAAAATTAATTCACATGTAAAAAGAAAAAGAGAGAGCGAGACATGCATACAGAACAGATGAAAGGTGCAGCCTAGGATTTCAGAATGATGCCCCCAAATTAAGAAAGATGATAGAAATCATGAAAGAACAACACAAGTCACCTCACGTCTCTTTTTCTTTTACACGTGAGTTAATTTTAATTCATGTGCAACTTTTTATTTTATTTTTTTAGCAGAAAATAAGTGACTGGAGAAATAGACAATGTGCGAGTTGAAAGGCTCAGGGAATAATTAGAAATATTGGGTTGGCCACAAGTTTCATTCGGAATTTTCCATATTACCTTATGGAAAAACTCAAATGAATCTTTTAGCCAGCCCAATAAAAGGAAAAAATAATTCTGGGAATGGAAGGCGAAATTAAAAGGGACCCAAGAAGGAGTAAACAGAAAAAACACTGCCTGGAGATAAACAGAAGATCGGAAGTAGGAAAGTTTTTTAAGTCAAAAAGGAATAATGAAGATATAAAAGGCTTTGAGAGAGAATGAGAGATGTGGACACCAGGCTGCTGCTGCTGCTAAGTCGCTTTAGTCGTGTCCAACTCTGTGCGACCCCGTAGATGGCAGCCCACCAGGCTCCCCCGTCCCTGGGATTCTCCAGGCACGAGCTCTGGAGTGGGTTAAACGGCCTAATATATGACTGGTTACAGGAGCCCCCAGAGAAGAGAACCAGATCAGTGGCCAGAGCAAGCATCAGAACCAGAATTCCAGAAAGCAGTTTCTGAAATTGAAGACAAATGAACAGCCTTGGATGACACGTTGAAAGAGCACATCTTATACCAGGAAAATTAACCTGGGATGATGACTAACTCTGAGACAAAGCTAAATGAAACTTCAAAGCGAAAGAAAATAAAATCCTTCAGACATTCAGGTTAAAACAAACAAACAAACAAACGCGTCTCTTAGGAGGGAAATGCCTCAGATCAGCCTTGGACTGTTGACAGCCTCGCGTTCCACCCGAAGATTATATTGCTGCATATGCAAAGGAGGAACGGTGAGCCCAGAACATTACATTCAGAGAACACGGCCTCGAGTGGCAGAGGCTGCGGAGAGGCCCCCTCTGCGCAGGGGGACTGCTTCCAGGAGGCTTCACTGGACTCATCCTCCAGGGAGACTGGTCAGCACAGCCCCATGCCGCCCTGAGTGCCCGAGGGGTCCAGGAAGGGGCAGGACCCTCTCCCAGGAGGGAGGGAGGCCTGACTGGAGAATGGCTTTTTCAAGTAAACTTTTTATTTTAGAAAAGTTTTAGGTTAACAGAAAAAATTGCAAAGACAGTTCAGAGTTCCCTTATACCCACACTCAGCTTCCCCAGTTAACATCTCATGTTGTTGTCCAGTTGCGTCCAACTCTTTGCGACCCCGTGGACTGCAGCACACCAGGCTTCCCTGTCCTTCACTACCTCCCGGAGTTTGCTCAAATTCATGTCCATTGAGTCAGATGCCATCCAACCATCTCATCGCATGTTGCCCCCTTCTCCTCCTGCCCTCAGTCTTTCCCAGCATCAGGGTCTTTTCCAACTAGTCAGCTCTTTGCATCTGGCGGCCAAGGTATTGGAGCCTCAGTTTATGTTAACATCTTATGTTATTTTGTTACCAGTGAACCGATATCTATGCGTCACTGATCACTCCAGTCCAGACTTTATCCAGAGCCTTGTTGTTTAGTCACTAAGCCGTGTCCGACTCTGCGACCCCATGGACTGTAGCCCTCCAGGCTCCTCTGTCCCTGGGATTTCCCAGGCTAGAAAACTGGAGTGGGTTGCCGTTTCCTTTTCCAGGGGATCTTTCCCATGCAGGGATCGAAGCTGCGTCTCCTGCATTGCAGGTGGATTCTTTACCGCTGAGCGCTATCTTTACCTTTTTTTAGCCACTATCTTTAGCATTATTCTTTACCCGTGAGCCACTCTTCTTCACTGAGAAGCCACTCTCCAGAGCCTTGCTTTTATCTAATACACTTTCTCTGTTCCCCCACCCCCCGCCAGGATCCCTCACGACGTCAGTCACCCTGTCTCCTTAGCTCCTCTGGGCTGTGACGGTCTCTCCCACTGCGCTTGTTTTGATGGCCTTTGCTGTCCTGAGGAGTGTTGACCAGGAACTTTGCAGGGGGCCCCTTGCCTGGGATTTGCCAGGTGTTTTTCTCAGGATTGGACTGGGGTTCTGGGTTTTGGGGGGAAGACTACAGAGGTGAAGCGCCCCCGGCCCGTCCCATCAGGGCGCGTGCGGTCAGCGAGACTTCCCCCCAAGCCCCACCTACTCTGTACTTTGGGGAAAAGTCAGAACAGTGACATGTATCTATTTAAATCTTTCTTTACATAAAGCATGATGAGAACGTAGTTTTATTACTTTATATAGCCAATACTTATAGATTTTCCCACCTATGCACATACCTTTTATTGTGGTAAAATATTCATCACACAGGATTTACCGTCTTAACCGTTCTTCCGCGAACGATTCAGCAACGTTGGTGTGCAGCCGCCGCCGCCGCCGTCCAGAACTGTTCTCATGTTGCAAAACCGACTCTGTTCTCCACTAAACACCCCCTCCCATCCTCCTCCCCCAGCCCGGCACCACCATCATCTTTCTTTCTCTGTAGATTTGACTCCTGTTTGACCTTCAGTAAGTGGAATCATACGGCATTTACCTTTTCCGTGTTGGCTGATTCCATTGAGCACAAGGTCCTCAAACTCCATCCACACGGCAGCAGGTGTCAGAATGGCCTTCCTTTTCAGGCTGAATGACATTGCATTGTATGCAGAGACCGCACTTTGCTTACCCGTTCACCGTCAGTGGAACTTGGGTGAACTTCACTTCACCTTCCGTCGTCTGTGAACAACGCTGCTGTGAACATGGGTGCCTTCAATTCTTTAGGGAATATATGCGTGCGTGTGCGCTCAGCCGCTCAGTCGTGTCCGACTCTTTGCGACCCCATGCACTGTAGCCCGCCAGGCTCCTCTGTCCATGGGATTTCCCAGGCGAGAATACTGGAGTGGGTTGCCATTTCCTCCTCCAGGGATCTTCCCGACTGAGGGATCAGACCCATGTCTCCCCGTGTCCTGCGTTGGCAGGTGGGCTCTGCTCCACTGTGCCACCAGGGGAGCCCATGGACTTGCTGGGCCACATGGTAATTGTGTGCTTTGCCTTTTACGGAGCTGCCAGACTGTCCCGCAGAGGCTGCGCCACCGTGCACGTCCACCAGCGCTCCCTGGGGGTCCTGATTCCTTCCCATGCACACCAGTGGAATGTTATTTTCCTTTGTTTTCTTTTACTAAATAGTGACAGCAATCCTGATGGTGTAAAGCGGCACATCTTTTTAAATTTAAGCATTTCTCTTGTTTTTTGAGCAGATGTCACGGACTAGTTCCATTTTCTTCCCTCCCCAAATTCTTGTGCTGAATCCCTCATCCCAGCATGGTGGCATTAAGAGACGGGGCTTTTAGAAGATGCTTAGGGTTAGACGAGCTCACGGGGGGGTCCTCACAATGGGCTTAGTGTCCACCCCACAGTCCATCCTCAGGGTGGGGGTCTCTCTCAACTGTGCCAGTGCCAGGGCACGACCCAGGTCCTCCCTGCCTCCTCCCGTGGTCCGGAGGCCGGAGCCGCACTCACCAGCCTCCATTCAGCAGCCCTCCCTGCACCCAAAGGCTGAACCCATCACCAGCATGCCCTGAATACACCCCAAACCCGCAAACTCGCCGCCCCTCTGCCCACAGGATGCCCAGGGGCAAAGCTGTTACCAGGAGAAGGGAGGAGTGGCCCAGACCGGCTCTGCCTCTCGGGGGAGAGCTTGCTTGGCACCTCTGAGGAAGTGTAGTGAAAGGGGAGCAACCTTGGAGACCCAAGGCCCTGGGCTCCTGTTTTAAGGCAGTAAGGGTCAGACCAGGAGGCGGGAGGGTTGTTTGGCTGCTGGCTGTGGGCCCTCGCCTCGTGCCTTTGCCGCTCGATCCCTGGTGCCCCCACTGCACCCCTGGAGTGACGACGTGTGGCCTGGGGCTGAGAGCACATACGCCAGAGAGGGACCGCCTGGACCTGGGTCCTGGCTCTGCTGCCTCCATGCCGTGTGACTCTGGACAAGTGGCTGAGCCTCTCTGTGCCTGAGTTTCCAAACCTGTTCCAACCCGGGGATCACACAGATCAAACAGAACCAGGGGTCTTTTGAGGAGTCAGTGAGTTTGTATGTATAAAGCATTTAAGATAGTGCCTGCCACATGGTGAGTGCAAGGTATTCGGACCTTCGAAGTTTTAGCCAACTCTTCATTATCCATTTAGCAAATGTCTACCCATCAGGATTACTTACCAGGCCTTGGGTTGGCAGAGATGAATCGAAGGAAAATACAGCATAGGAGCAAGTAACTGCTCCCCACGATAAGCTGGAATGGGCGATCAGTGAGGGGTCCTGGGTTCGAAGGGACATGAGAGGCAGGATGGAGGCTTTTTGCCTGGGGTAGGAGAGGAAGGCTTCTTGGAGGAGGTGGCGTTTAAGCTAGGCCTGGAAGCATGGGCTGGCAGTGACAGGCACACGCGCAGGCAGCCCGCTGATCGGCTGCCAACCTGCCAAAGTCTGAGCGCCGATGGGCTCTAAGTCTGCTGGGACCCGGGATCTGAAATGACTTCGTTGCAGAGCTGAGCGAACCCAAAAGCCCACTGGAAACCTGCGCGCTGCCCTGACTGGCAGTACCCCACGGGGTGCCCACCGTACTGACCAAGCCGGAGGCCGGCGGGCGGCAATGCGGGCTGCTGGCCTCTGGACCCTGCTCCTCTCACGTGCTTCAGCTGAACCCTGAGGCTGGGGGTCCTGACACCAACCTGACGCATGAGGCGAGACCCCTGGGGCCTGGCCTGCCCCACCCCCGTGCAACATTTCTGCAGTCTTACCCCGTCTTCAGGCCTCCGGCTTTCGCCAAGGCCCATGGCTATCACACCACTGCAGATAGCCAACCTGGGGCCCGGGCCCTGCCTGGGCAGAGATGGTGCCCGGGAGGCAGCAAGCCGCGCTGACTCCCGGGAAGACGGCCAACGCCTGCACCAGCTTGCCCAGGCGCACCCCTCTGCCCCCGGCTAACCATGACGCAGGCATCAGGGCCCGGCCTAGCTGTCACCTCCTCTGGGCGGGGACCAGGGCTGTCCACGCAGTCTCCAGCCTTGGTGCTTCCGTGACACGGATGGGGGGAAGCGTTACAACAGGAAAAGTCAGGAAACCGACAGACTGATCTGGAACACCGACAGGAAAACCCACTCAGACCCGTCAAGAAGAAAAGGAGCTGTAACACTGAAGCTGAAGCTCCAGTACTGTGGCCGCCTGATGCAAAGAGCCGACTCATTAGAAAAGCCCCTGATGCTGGGAAGGATTGAGGACAGGAGGAGAAGGGGACGACAGAGGATGAGATGTTTGGATGGCATCACCGGCTCAATGGACAGGAGTTTGAGCAAATTCCAGGAGATGGTGAAGGATGGGGATGCCTGGCGTGCTGCAGTCCGGGCGGTCGCAAAGAGTCGGACACGACTTGGCGACTGAACAACAGAGGGCCCTTTCAGAGTTACCCTGTGGGGCGGGGACTAAGCTAGGAGGGGAAGGCCAGGGGCCGTGGCTCGTTGGAGGCCATCTTTGGAGACTGACTGCCACCTGGAGCACTCTGTGTCTGAGCTCAGGTCTCTGTATGAGACACTCAGGCCGTGTCTGAGCCACTGTGACCCCTCTCCTCCTCTGAGGCCATGGCCACATTTGGGGTCGACTGGAGTTGCAGTGAGATCCTGTTTCTCTGAGATCTGCTCCTGGCTCCTATTTCTACTATGTGACACTCAGAGCCAGTCCATATGGTGCCTGTATCAGTAAGCTATTGCTGTGTAACAAAACTCCCCCAAGTTTGGGAGCTGAAAACACAACCACTCCTTTTTTTTTTTTTTTTTTAATTAATTTTTACTGGAGTATAGTTGCCTGAAAACACAACCACTTCTTATTCCTTGTGAATCTATAGGCCGGCTGGCTGCTTCCGCTAGTTGGAGTTGGCATGTCCACAGGGTAGGCTGTGTGACCTTGACCTTGGGCTGGGTGCTGAGGCTTCGGCAGAGGGCTCCTCTCTGGCCTTCTGCTCTCTCCCCCACTTCGCAGGCTCATTCCCAGGATTGCAGAGCTTTGCGTGCTAAGTTGCTTCAGTCGCGTCCAACTCTTTGCGAACCTATGGACTGTGGCCCGCCATGCTCCTCTGTCCAAGGGATTCTCTAGGCAAGAATACTGGAGTGGGTGGCTGTGCCCTCCTCCAGGGCATCTTCCCAACCCAGGGGTTGATCCTGCATCTCTTATATATCCTGCATTGGCAGGCAGGATCTTTACCACTAGCACCAGCTGGGAAGCCCCAGCACCTTGAGAGGGAGCAGACATGCATGGGACCCTTAAGGCCCAGGCTCAGACCAGCATGGAGTGGTTTATGCCATATTCTACTGGCCAAAACCAGTCATAGGTTACTGCTGATTCGCGGTGCAAAGTCACATTGCAGATACACGGACAAAGGGAGGGTGAAGAAGGCCGGCCAGGTGTCACTGGTCTGCTGCTGTGCCCCGGTGAGACGGAGGGGCCCCGTCCCCCGGTCAGGATGCCCAGCTTGGCGGTGTCAGGGACTGCTTACCACTCACCGCTTGGCCGGACACCTCTGGGGACCCCTGTGACCCTGCCTGATGTTAATGCCTCCCTCAGGCTGGAGGTGTCATCTGAACCAGGCCAGCTCAGGAGCTGGATTAGAAATGTGAGTCTTGGCATCAGGATTAGCTTCTGAGTTCACCCGAGATGCGCTGAGCGCAGGAGCTGCGGCTGGTTGCCGGGCGCATGGAGGAGTGGAGCGGACAGCCCGAGAAGGGAGTGAAGGCTGCGAGGAAACGCCGAGCGGGAGGACAAGGAGGCAGGGAGGGCCATCCGGGCCGCGGAGGGCCAGCTCCTCCGGCCCGTCCTTCCAGCCCTGTTTGTCCAGGCCAGGGTGCGCTCCACTCCCCACCCGGCCACTGTACCTCCCGCACCGTCTATGCTCAGGGGCCCGCAGAGCTCCTTCAGATCCGGATCGGAATCCACGCCAGCGTCAGCCTGTGCGTGGTCAGTGTGCTCAGAGGCGCGGGGAGGCCGTGGGGCCGGGCGCTCCCAGGACCCGGAGCTCGGAGGCCGGTGGGGCTGGCTGGGTGGCTCAAGCTGGGGAGAGCCGCGGTCACGCAGGAGGAGGACCCGGGGCCAAAGCTGAAGGGCAAACGGGGCCCAGGCGGGGTCAGCAGGAAACCAGCTTCCGCCTGCCAATGCTGGTGGGAGCCCGGACAGCCGGACATGGGGTCCTCCAGGGCATGCTGGACTGGAGGGCGGGAGGCAGTCACCCAGCCTCAGCATCTCCTTAACACCAGGCCGAGGGTCTGGGACTGCCCCCTCCCCCCGCCCTTCCCCCGCCCCTCCCCCTCCCCCTCCCGTCCCCTCCCAGTGCCTCTGCCCCCGCCCCTCCCCTACCCGGTGCCCACTGTGTGCTGTGGTCGGGGGTTCCTGAGGACGCCTGGAAGGGGGGCAGCACAGACAGAACTTGCCGGTTCTCTGTGTGGTGAGGTGTAGGAGATTTTTCAGACCCCGGAGTGTGGTGTCCAGCCCTCTTTTGGTTCCTAGAAGAGCCCCAATCTGTTACCACGTCCACCCTTCACACAAAAATAGGAGAGTGGTCTGGGTTCAGAAAAGCCAAAGCTCTGCCCAGCTGGGTGTGGCCGGTGCTGCCCAGAGCTGGGGGCGTCTGCCGTCTCACCCCTGCACCCGGGGTGCCTCAGCTCTCCCCGTGGCCTGCCTCCATCCCAAAGGTAAGACGGGCAGAACCTTCTGGAATGGCTTCCCTCCTGCCCCAGGCTCCCTGCGCGCCCCGGCTCCCTCTTCTCCTCCAAGAGGCCATCTCCTCCTCCAGGTTCCAATCCAGACGGACCTGGAGAGAAGGGCTGCCCTGGCCTGGATCACACTGTGCCAAGCCTGGCACCCCCGGGCACCCAGAGCTCACCCCTAGACGCAGGTAACTGAGCAGAGCTCATCCAGGCCAGGGCCCAGCAGCGACCTGCCATCATGACGGGCTGCTAGCTTGTGTGGACCCCGCGGCTTGTGGGGGGTCCCTCCCCAGCCCCCCTCGGGGGCTCAGCCTGCGAGGCTGACACTCAGGGATGCTCCTAAGATCCGGGGGGCTGCACTGGGGGCGCCCCGAGCCTCTCCCCTTCTCCCTGAAGTCCGTCCCCACCGCTTTCTCCAGGGATGGGGCAGGCCGCGGGGGCGGGTAACCTCATGGCCCTGCTTCCTGAGCTCTCAAAACCCCGCTGTGCTGAAGGCGGGTGGTAAGCACAGGGCCCCCATCGCCACGTGGGGCTCACACCTGGTGAGGGTTCGGCAGGTGGGGACAAACTGGATTGCTGGGGGAGTGGGGCTGTCCCAGGGACACCCCAAACCGGCCCGTCAGGCAGAGAGAAGTTTCGTCGGCCCAAGGCTCTGAGTCACAGGCCGACAGGCAGGGCAAGGGAGGGCTGCTGGCCTCTTGTCTCAGTCCTGCTGCCTCTTGGAGCTTTTTTCTGCCCAGCTTCTTCCCCGGGCATTTCAGGCCCAGCCAGGGCATCCCCTCCCCTAGGGGCCTCCCCTGACCAGCCCTGCCACCCCCGGGCTCCGTCCCACGACTCATCGTGCCCTGCGGCTCCCTCCTGACTGGCACAGAGGGTGCAGAGACCCCCAGATCCCCAGAGGATCTGGGGGTGCCCCCTTCACACCTCCACCCCGAGCCCCTCTCCTGCCACGCCTGGCCCAGCTGCACCCTCTACATCCCAGACATGCTCATGGGTGCCCCCGGCTACACCCCACTGCAGCCCGGCTTCCGGAGGCAGGCCGGTCTTCTCGGACTCGGCACTCTGCGATGTCTTGGCCAGATAAGTGACTGGTTAGTCTGGTGACTGGTTAGTGTACTTCTTTTCTCTTTCCTCAGGATATTGCAGGAGCTGAAGTCAGCAGTGGCCTGGGGCCTGGTGGCCCATGGAGTGTGTGTGCGTGTGCTTCTGTGTGCGTATTTGTATGTGTGTGTGTCTTTGTGTGTTTGTGCGGTTATTTGCTCATAGGTATTTGTACATGGCTGAGTGTGTATGTGTGTATTTGTGTGTGTGTAAATGTATTCGGCTTCCCTGGTGGCTCAGACAGTAAAGTGTCTGTCTGCACTGCAGGAGACCCGGGTTCGATCCCTGGGTCGGGAAGATCCCCTGGAGAAGGAAATGGCAGCCCACTCCAGTATTCTTGCCTGGAGAATCCCATGGACGGAGGAGCTTGGTGGGTTACAGTCCATGGGGTCGCAAAGAGTCAGATACAACAGAGAGACTTCACTTTCACTTTCTTTCACAGGTATTTGGGCTTCCCAGGGGATACTAGTGGTAAAGAACCCGCCTGCCAGCGCAGGGTACTCAGGAGACGTGGGTTCAATCCCTGGGTTGGGAAGATCCCCTGGGGAAGGGCACAGCAACCTGCTACAGTGTTCTTGCCTGGAGAATCCCAGTGACAGAGGAGCCTGGCGGGTCCGGTCCAGGGGGTCGCACAGAGTCGGACACGACTGCGCACACACACATGCACTTGTGCGCTCAGGACGGAAGGGAGCGCCGTGCCCCCCACAGCAAGGGGCAGGGGGAGGCCCAGGAGAGACCCCGTCCAGAGCGGGGGAGAGGGAGGCAGCCTGAGGGCCTGGGCACATCCTGGCTCCTCCAATTCCTGCTGCTGGTCCTCAGACAGGACACCCAGCTCCCCTTCTCCTGAAGGACACGCTAGTCTTCCTCTTGGGCAGTGGGGGCTTCAGGCTGGGGCTGGTTCCCCAGATGGCAGCTCGCCCACCTTCCTGTGGGAAACCTGACCGGAGACACAGGCGCCCGGCTCACGCGGAGCCCGCAGGGGGCGAGCAGGGCGGAACCTCACCCCGGGGGCCGTGTGCAAAGCTCTCTGAGGGGCCTGTGGGCTCCAGAGTCGCCCGAGGTGAAGAGGGCAGTGAGGGCCTTGACGGGCCACCCGGCCTCTGAGCCCCTTTCCACGGGGTGAGGCTTCCCACCAGGCAGCGCCGTCAGGCTCAGGGAGCCGAGCAGCGGAAGTGCTCAGTGAGGTGCTCAAAAGCCGAACTAGATGTCATGTCGCCCCCTTTACTGAAGCAGACCCAAGAGCGCCCTCTTCCTGGCACACGGCTGGAGGGCGGCAGGAGTGGACGCCCCCAGGCTGCTTCTGCCACGCCCAGCTCTCTGTCCATCCCCGCCAAGCTGGCCTCTCCACGAGTTACCCTCCACAGCCCGCCAGTGAGCCAAGGTGCTAGTCAAAGGAGTGACTCTCAAATGCTGGAATTTCTGTCTAGGAGACAGATAAGAGAGCAGGGCACTGGAGGACTGGCTGTCATGGGGCAGGTGGCCTCCTCCCTGTCGCCAGGAGACTCTCGGCTGGGGCGTGGGGACAACCCACCTGGCACCTGCTCCTGCCAGGGCCCCGTGTGTGAGTGTGGACACCCCCCTTTCAGGGTGGGGACCCATACCCTCAGCCACGCTCCCTGGGCACCACCTCACAGCGGGCACCACGTTTCATCAAGTGATCCTGCTTCTCTCACGGCCACTGCTGTTCTAACGCGCACCTGGCCATGTCCTCTCACAGCTTAAAATCCCTCTCACCTGCAGCGAAGGGCCAGACTCCTTCACCCCATCCCTGCCCACCTCTGGGGCCTCATCTCCCACCCCTCAGTAGCACCGAATGTCTTATGTTCTCCACTCTCCCCCAACACACACGATGCTCTCCACCTCTTTCATGCTTTTCTGTAAGTTGCTCCCTCTGGCTGAAATTCCACATTCCCATTTACCTGGTGAACTCCTATTCACGCTTCAAAGCCCAGCTGGCCTTTTCTCAGACCTTCCCCCTCCTAGGAGGGAGAGAACACTTTCTCTTTGGAGTGACCCTGCCCCTCAGTCTCATCTGACAGTGTTTTAACCAGTACATGGGAGTGTCTCTCTGCCTGGCAGGCCTCGGCCAGGGCAGGCCAGCACATCTGAGTAAGTGGGCCCTGCGTCCAGCACAGGGCTGGGCAGAGGGCGGGCCCTCAGCAGCCCAGATGAGATGCAGCGCCCTCCCCCATCTTGGCTCCAGGAAACAAATCTATAGGAGTGGGCTTGGGGGTCGCAGTGGGGTCCTTTGGGAAGGCTCCCAGTCTCCACCCTGGATCAGAGGCCCCTGTCCTCCCGAGGACACGTGGGTGGGCGAGGCTGCTGATGACCTGATGCTTTGGCTTCTGCTGCCAGCACCGCCTGGTTCTCACCCTTTTGCAGGCGGTGTGAGCGGAGGCTTCCCCGCAGGAGCCCCAGCACCAGCCCTGCGTGGCAGGCAGGACAGCCCCCTGCTGGACGCCTACCTCCTACTCTCCCAAACCTGAGACTCGGGTCACACGGCAACAGGAGCTACGGTGGCAGGTGGACCCAGGGGCTGAGATGGGAGATGACCCTGGATTATCCGGGCGGCTCCGGTGTGAGTGGAGGGAAACCTCACGGTGGAGGGGGGACGGGACCAGTGTCAGTGACTCGGCGTGAGAGAGGCCATCGCTGGCTGTGGACGGACGGAGGGGCCATGAGCCAAGGAACGCAGGTGGTCTCCAGAAGGTGGGAAAGGCAGGAAGCGGGTTCTCCCCCCCGGAGCCTCTGGAAGGACTCAGCGCTGCTAACACGTCGACCACAGCCTCGGGAGACCCCTGTGGACCCCTGACCCCCAGACTGTAGGGTAATAAATGTGTGTTGTTTTAAGGCACTAAGTTTGTCGGGTGTTGTTACATGGGCCACAGGAAATGAATGCACCCATTTCACAGAGGAGGAGACTGAGGAGGAGGCTGAGAGAAGGGACCTGCCCAAGCCCACAGCCAGGGTGCCGCCGGGTCCCCTGACTCACTGCCCCAAGCTCCCTGTCCTGTCCACTCTCCTTCTCCAGCAACCCCCACAGTCCATTCCGCAGAGGGGAGAGGCTGGGAAGAGCTGGCCGCCGTCATTTTTCTGGCTGCCCCCGTGAATAAGTGAATTTTGTGGACAGAGAAGCACGTGTGCCTTGAATCATGCAAAACGACCAAGTACCCAGTTTTGACAGAAGTCGAAACTTGCAGGAGCCGAACACCCTGCCAACAGTCCCTCCCCGGCCCCCCACCCCCGGGCCCCTGCAGCAGGTGGCGGCGGGCCCCCGGTGTCAGCGGGCTCTGGGGTTCCTCAGCTCTGTGGGCACCAGGAAGGGAGGTGCCCACCACACCCACTGCGTCCCGGGGGCAGCCCGGTGGCTCTGGCCTGTTTACAGCGTTCCCATCCATCTTCGTTCCTTTTGATCCGAGCAGGGGCTGTTGCTTTGAGGCACAGCAGATCTCAGCACGCTCACTGAGCGGGCGTGACTCACCGCCCAGCCCCGGCGAGGGCTCTCCTCTGCCAGCAGGACCGGGGCCTGGGGCTCACCTGCCGCTCCCGTCAGAGTCTCTGCCCCCTGCCCCATGTACCTGCACACCCCAGATGACTCCCGGAAACCCCCGGGACCTCAGGCCACCTGCTCCCCTGCACGGATGGGGCCTCTATGAAGAGGGCGTCTTTAGCTTGTCTTTTCTTTCTTTCCAGACTGGGGACTTGGCTTTGGGGGCTCCTCGGGGCTGGCACCTCTTCCTTTGAAGCCACTGGGGGGATTTCAGTCATGCCCCCAAACCGTGCCCCTGTCTCCAGATGGCCAAAGTCCCCATGCTCACTGGAATCTGGGGTAGCCTTCCAAACCTGAAGTCTGGGGGAAGCGCAGAGCTGGCCACTTCCTTCCTGCTTGGGGTCAGGCTTGGCCTAGAGGGCAGTGAGGGGGGCCCTGTATCCTGCTCCAGCACCCCACGTGGCCGGCTCCCTCCCTGTTCCTGGGCTGGCCAGTCTGGAGGCCTGTGTTGTGTTCCTGACACGTCCGTGGAGCGGACGGCTGGGCTGGGCTGGGGTGAGCACACATTCCACTGTGGTGATGGCAGAAGTAGTGGTGACCGTTCAGTCACTGTCCCCTGGAGTCGGGGCCTCTGCGGGCGTCATCCCCCCGCCAAGGCTCACGCGCTCATCCCCGAGCGCCCGGTGAGGGGACGCACGCGCACAGAGGAGGGGGCAGAGGGACAGGGCCGGCTCCCAGGCTTTGGACCCCAGGGTGTTTTAAGAAGATATAACTAGGACCGGGGACTGTCTTCGCCTCCTCTGGGTCATTCCTGTGGCATTGCGAATGGACTCACCTTGCCCACCGTCACGTGCCCATCTCCCCCACAACCTGGAAAAGCTTTACAAGTTCAGCGAGAGAAATATACAAAGCACGGGGTGTCCCCGGTCCCCGTCTCCCCTGCAAGAGGGAGGTGGAAGCTTCCTGAGGGAGATGTGGGGCCTTATCCACCTTCACTTCCCCGCAGCTCCCGCTTCTCATCACTCTTCCCCACGAGTGCTGGAGCTGAGGCACCGCGGCCCTTCAGTGGAGACAGAGAGGCTCCGTGGAGGAAGGCGCTGGTGTGTGAGGCCCACGGTGTGTCAGAGTGAGGAGACGTGCAGGCGGGAAGGGACAGAAGGGGCCTGCGTCACCCACTGCCCTGTCGCCTGGCCCAGCTCTGGGGGGCCCTGGTGCCTCTGTTTCTTTCGCCCCACTTCCACTCCACAGACAAGTCCCGCCGACTCCCTTCCGAACCCCAGCCCAGATCTGACCGTCTCTCCACCCTCTGCATCCCCATCATCCTGCTCAGGACGCCTAGGTCCTCCCCACCCACCTCCATCAGCCAGCATGCTGGTCTGATAGCTTCCATCAGCTCTCTGCCCTCTCCTGTGCTCAGCTACCTGCTGCCTTCCCATCAGACCCCAGGGAAAAGCAGAGCCCTGACGGTGGTCCACAGGACCCTGGCCACTCCACATCCTCCATCTGCACCAGCCGCAAACCCCAGCACACACGCTCCTGCCTCAGGCCCTTTGCGCTTGCCGTCTTCCCTGCTGGACTCTGCTTCCCCCAGATGTTCCCAAGGCCGGGTCCTCACCCCTTCAGCCTCTGGCCCTTGGTCACCTGGCCAGGCGGCCTTTCCAGATCACCGCCCCCAGACAGCCCTCCTGCCCCCCTCTCCCCGTTATTCTGCTGTTTATCCTTGGCCTGAAGCATATTTCTTTGTTTTTACTGCTTGTATCCTCCCATGACAATAATCGTCCACAAGGGCAGGGCAGTGCCGGCTGCGTTCACCACGGTACTGAGTGGACGCTGAGCGAATGCATGCATGCAGGGAAGGGAAGCCCAGGGCTGGGTGCGCAGCAGCTGCAGGGCCCCCTGACATTGCTGGTCAGTGATAAGGAGGAAGGTGATGGTGTTGGGGAGGGGGCAGAAAACAGAGGCCACCAGCTGCCCGGCCTGTCCCCAGTCCTGCCTGGGGCACTCCCTTTACCCAGCAGGAACCAAGGAAAGTCCCTGAAGAAAGTCCCCTGTGAGCCATTGACAACAGCATGGTTGTGGCCCTATTTTTGTCAAAGTATAAAAATAGAGAAAAATTTCAAAAAAGACTTTTGAGTGCAAATTTGCAGAGAGGAGTGCCTTGCTTATACTTTTCCACTCAAAAGGAAAGGCGGTTATTCAAAATAATCAACAAAAGTGGAAGAAACCCAAACATGCATCAGGTGATGAATGGATAAACACGCCGTGGCCTAGTCACACGATGGAACATCACTCAACCATAGAGATGAATGAAACGCCGACGTGCGCTGCTGCAACCCAGGCGATGCCGTGCGGACAGAGCCAGACGTAAGGGCCACGTGCTGTGTGACCCCACTGACACGAAGTGTCCGAGACAGGCAGATCCACAGAGACAGAGAGTGGATCGTGGTTGCCAGGGGCGGGGCCGCGGGGAAGAGGAGAGCCAGCGAACAGGTACGGGCTCCTTTCCAGGCTGATGACAGCGTTCTGGAGTTAGAGAGTGGTGATATCGGGCAGCTTTGTGCATATACTAAAAAGCACCGCGTTGTACATTTTTAAAAGGGTGATAAAATATATCTCAAGAAAAGAAGAAGAGAGGTATGGGAAGGGGCAAATAATCAAAGTAGATAATCAGCAGTGCTCCCCTGAATTGGCTTTGTGATGGCGTTTGTGTGGGGGGTGGGGGAGGAAGCGACAATGACGATGATGACGTTAACAGGAACAGAACAAGGACGCCTGCCACGGCGACTCTGGGGAAACGCTGGATCTTCAGGTGGTGTCTGCGGGCCCCGCTCGCGGCCACGCACGGGGCGGTCTCCTGCTTAGCTCTGTTCCTGCCATCTGCGGCTTCCTCGGCCCTTGGGCGCCTCCTTCGGATCAGCCGGCTCCCTCCAGGGGCTCAGGCACTGATCTGGGCCTTCCTGTCTGCCCGCTCAGGTCACTTTCATGATGAAAGTCAAAGAGAGTGAACAAGTTGGCTTAAAGCTCAACATTCAGAAAACTAAGATCATGGCATCCGGTCCCATCACTTCATGGCGAATAGATGGGGAAACAATGGAATCAGTGGTAGACTCTATTTTGGGGGGCTCCAAAATCACTGCAGATGGTGACTGCAGCCATGAAATTAAAAGACGCTTACTCCTTGGAAGGAAAGTTATGACCAACCTAGACAGCATATTAAAAAGCAGAGACATCACTTTGCCAACAAAGATCTGTCTAGTCAAAGCTATGGTTTTTCCAGTAGTCAGGTATGGATGTGAGAGTTGGACTATAAAGAAAGCTGAGTGCCGAAGAATTGATGCTTTTGAACTGTGGTGTTGAAGACTCTTGAGAGTCCCTTGGACTGCAAAGAGATCCAACCAGTCTATCCTAAAGATCAGTCCTGAATATTCATTGGAAAGACTGATGCTGAAGCTGAAGCTCCAATACTTTGGTCACCTGATGTGAAGAACTGACTCATTGGAAGAGACCCTGATGCTGGGAAAGATTGAAGGTGGGAGGAGAAGGGGATGACAGGGGATGAGATGGTTCGATGGCATCACCGACTTGATGGACATGAGTTTGGGTAAACTCCCAGAGTTGGTGATGGACAGGGAGGCCTGGCGTGTGGCAGTCCATGGGGTCACAAAGAGTCGGACACGACTGAGTGACTGAACTGAACTGAACTGGTGACTGGACTGGATAAGAAGCTGGAGTGTGAGTTCCAGCGATGCCCGCCCCGTGCTGTGAGCTATGGACTCCAGTTGGCCAGGGGTCCCCAGACCTTGGCCCCTCACCCTGCAAAGTCCCCAGAGCCCCAGGGAGTGTGGTCTGGCCTGCTCAGGGCAGCAAGGCGCTACCCACGCTCAGGGCTGCAGGCCCCACGTGTGCACTCACCGCCCAGAGCTCGGGCCTGTTGCCGGCTACGAGCTTGCTGGGGCAGAGGCTGTGCTTGGCCACTAGAGGCCAGTGCAGCCCGAGGTGGGCCTGGGTGGGCCTGCGCCCGGCTGGCTCAGTGCGTGCGTGCGTGCGTGTGTGCGTGTGTGTGTGTGTGTGTGTGTGTGTGTGTGTATGTGTGTGTGTGTTGGGGGTGGGGGGACCCGGGTAGAGGCAAGGCCCATTGTCGCTGGCGTCCCCTCATCCCCACCTCCCCAGAGAGAGGCAATGGCAGTTTGCACGCGAAACCTGTGCCCATCACCCCGTGCTCACAGCACTTCTGGGCAGTCCATGCCAGCTTTGAGAACCTTCCAGAATCCTCCCGGGGCTGAGGCCTGTCGGGGATGGGCCGGGCACGCGTTGTTCAGGTGCCATCCCTCCCAGAGCACCTGAAGGAGTTGGGTTCCCTGGAGGGGCCTTCACCCAGGGACCCCCGAGGCCACACACCCCAGTCCAAGGGCCTGGGAGCCCGAAAGAAACCCCAGTGCTTGTATTTAGAGGCTCTGCAACTTCCAAGCAGAAAAGCCATCTTCTTTTTGTCATAACGTTACGCGGGTTTTTCAGGGCAGCACTGGTAGCTAGAATGTGCTCTGTGAGGATCTAAGTCTCCTCCACCTCCTTGCTTCTTTTAACCTCTAATTAAGTCAAGGTCCTGCTTTGTTCCATCTTTTAACTTTCACAATTTCCACCAAAGGTAAGGGGCACAGTGATAGAAGAGGGCACGGCAAACTCTGCTCCCAAGAAGGTTTTCCCTCTGAATTCTTAAAAAAAAAAAAGGGCACAGTGGGGCCCGGCCTGGACTTGCTTTTCCGCTTTCACCAATAGGGTGTTTCTTTTAGCTCCTCACTGTTTAAAGATTGGCCCAGGAATTTATTGTTAAGGAACAGATTCCAGAATTCATGTGGGCTCTGGTTCGAGCCCCTGGCAAAAAGCATTTGGGGCTGCTTTTTAGAACACGTACAACACTAGAAATCCACACCTTCTGCCTTCTTTTTTCTTAGTTCTGTTTTTTATTTTTTAAAAGCATTTAGTTCACGTGAAACACCTCAGGGAGCATGCAAAATATAAACCCCGGTTACGATTCCTGAGCCCGGGGAAGGGAGGGGAGGCAGCCACGCCAGGCGCACAAGCAGCCTTAGGCCGGGGTCTCTTCCTGCAGCGGCTTTGGGGGGGACGGAGGAGAGGCTGCCCCCTCCAGCCACACCTGAGGGAGAGGGCCTGTGAACCGGCCGCAGCTCCCCAGGTGGTACTGGACAGGCCGCTGCAATGTCGCACCCCTTCCCATCGCCCCGGGCGCATGCCTTCCCATCCTGGGCCCAGTTTCACTCTCCACGAACAGTCAGGGTGGACTGGATCAGGGACCAAGCACAGACTCCCCTGCTCCTCCCCACCACCCCGCCCAGGAAGTCGGATGGAAGCTACAGCCCCTACTTCTCCAGAAGCAAGGACACTGCACACTCTGTCTACTTGGCCATTTCCATCACACCCTGGGAGGCAGCTGTGAAGCCCCGTGGTCGCATGTTCCTTGGTGGAGATTTGACAACAGCAAAGGTGACCAGAGTAGGTTTGTACCCGAGCCAGATCCGGGCCAGCCTCCTTCTGCAGAAGATCTCATTAATCCCCCAACAACGTTAGGAATCTAGACTCCTGTTATCTCCAGTTAGATGAGGAGTTAGGTCCTGGCAAAGCCCACATTCCCAGGTAGAGGCAAAATTGGAGCTCCACCACCTCCCCGCCCCCCCGCAAGCATTTCAGATTCCTGAATCTGTCTTGCCGAAGCAACTGGATCGCCCGGAAGTCACATCACAAGCCATGGCCTGTTCTTAATTCCTTCCTCCCATCCCACTCTTTAAAATTTTGGACTGCAGCATACAGGAAATAGAAAAGCACATAAAGCAGATATGTAGAGTTCAGGAGGCAGAGTGGTAAAGAATCCTCCGTAAATGCAGGACATGCAGGAGACTCAGGTTCGATCCCTGGGTCGGGAAGATCCCCTGGAGAAGGAAATGGCAATCCACTCCAGGATTCTTGCCCAGAAGATTCCGTAGACAGAGGAGCCTGGTGGACTACTATCTGTGTCTGGGTGCATGCTATGCTGCCTCAGTCGTGTCCGACTCTGTGCGACCCTGCGGACTGTAGCCTGCCACGCTCCTCTGTCCCTGGGATTCTCCAGGTGAGAATACTGGAGTGGGCTGCCGTGCCCTCCTCCGGGGATCTTCCCAACCCAGGGATGGAACACACATCTCTTATGTCTACCTGTACTGGCAGGTGGGTTTCTCACAACTAGCACCAGCTGGGAAACCCGGGGTCGCAAAGAGTCCACAGGAGTGAGTATATACCCCTCCCCCAAAAAAGAGTTCACTATAAGATTATAAAGCCAATACTCCGCTAACCCTCAGGTGTAGAAGCCGTCACCCCCTGCTCCCCAGCCCTCCTCTTGACCATGCTCTCATCACGTCCTTGACTATTTTTCATCTTTTCCCTGTTTTCCCATCTTTTCCCATCTTTTCACTGTTCATTCCAAACAGTGTGGCGGAGTGGCCCGCTTCTGACCTCTATGGGAGTGGAAGCTGTCCCTGCGTCCCCTTCCGGGCCCCTGGAACCAGGAAGTAGTGCTGGGCCGTCCCTGCGGTTCCCTGCAGCTGGCAGGTGTCTTGTTCCAGGAAAGCATGTCCACGCCTAAACCCACTCACTGCATCTGAATTTTCAAAACCCAGCAAGAGCAGTGCAACAGAACCTTTTGTTGATTTAAACCCAACCCACCCTATTCAAAGTCCTATTGCGAAATAAGCACTCCAGGGCTTCTCCAGCAGGGGTCCCCGTTCCCCTAAACCCCGGCTGGGAGCTTTCCAGGAGTCTGGGATGGGGAGGGTCGTCCCTGCCTTCCTGATCTTAGAACTCCTGCCCTCTGACCCTCCCCAGGAAGAGGAAGGGCAGTCTGGGGAGGCCCTGGACCCTCACATTTAAGGGATGGACAAGCAGCACCGGCTGCATTTCCCTACCGGGCTTAACAGTGGAAACTCCCAGATTAAAAGGTTCCAAAACCCATCTACGTTTTAGGTCAATAATAACGTCTTCAAATCGTTGCTGGGGGGAAGAGAATGCTGGTATTTGGCTTCAGCCTAAGTACACTGTGTTCAGCAACTTTCAGCCATATGGGTTGTTTATTTTTTGTGCCCCAGCTCCACAGCTATTGGCGCTCAGCTCAGAAATGCTGCCCGGGTCCCAGAACTCCATTCTAGAGACAGGACGAGTGGGTGAGGACTCTCACCCCTACGGCTGCCTGGGGGAGGGGGGAGTCACAAGGAGGGGACTCCGTCCGGATCTCCCCGACCGCTGGGAGGCGAGGGGCTAGAGTGGGTTCTGGGACCCAGAGCTTCGCGGACGACAAGTGCATCTCCCATCAGGAGGGGCCACAGCCCTAAAGCCCCGCGGGAGCGGGAGGGTGTCTCGCAGCACGAGCCCCTCGCCCGCAGGCTGTGCCCGCAGGAAGTGAGGCAGGTGGCAGTCAGTTCTAAAGCACCCCCTCCCCATCTGCGCCCCGTAGGAGGCGGCAGTGGTGTCTCAGCCCTAAAACTCCCTTCCCGGGCTGTTCCCCGCAGGAGACGGGGTGGGGCCGGAGACCGGCCGCTGTCGTAGGGTTCTGGGTGTCCCCCCACCTCGCCCGCGGCGGCTCTCCGCCCCCCGGGCCTGCGCTCCGGGCCGCTGCGTTGCGGCCGTAGCCTAGGGGCCTCGAGCCCGAGCGCGCGGCCACGAACTGTGCGCTCCAGCCAGTCGCGCGCGCGGGAAATGAGCTCGCCTTCGCCGACTCCAACTCCGATCCCAAGTGTCAACTCGGACTGCTTTTCTTTTCCTTTAAAAGTTTCCTTTTAAACCCAAGGGGACCCTGTTCTGGTTAGTCGCCTATAGAGTTTCAAAGTCCAGGAAAATTTCTCCGGGTTAAGCACTTTAGCCTCGGGCATATGGCTGTAAATCTGTAACACCCCCCCCGCCCCGCCCCCACCCAGGCAGCAGCCGCCGCTGGAGAGCTGCCCCCTCCCGGGAGCCTCCGCACCCTTCACTCTCCCCTGTCGGTCCAGCCCGGGTGGCGGTCTCCACGGATCAGCGTTGCCGGGGTGGGGAGGGGGGCTTCGGTTGCGCTCAGCCCCCGAGAGTGGAGCCACCGCCGCACTGGTGGCCACGGCACCAGGCGCCCCCCCACGCCGCTCCGCCGCCTTTCCCGGCCCGACTCCTTCGGCCCTGCCCCCAAGGGAGGCCGGGTGGGGAGGCCGCTGGAGAGTGGGCCCTGCCCGCAGCCCCCGCCGCCGCTGCGCCCCCGCGTCTCCATAGCGATCCTCCCGGCGCGCACCTCCGGGCCGGCTCCCCCAGGGGCCGAACAATACGCGGCGGGGCCGGGGGCGGGGCCGGGCCGGGCCAGGGGCGGGGAGAGCGCGGGCGCTGGGGGCGCTGGCCGAGCACACCGCCCAGGCAGCAGCCGGCCGCTGGGGTCTCGGCCGAGCTGTGCGGCCCGTCCCGCTCCGGGAGCAAAACCCTGGTCCCGCCGCGGGCCCGCCCCGCTTCCCACGCCGCCCTGTCGAGCCCGCGCAGGAGCCACCTGGAACCACCCAGATCCGCCGCCACTGCAGGTTGATGCGCGACGCCCTCCCGGGACGCGCGGAGGAGCCATCTTGAAACCAACTTCGCAAACTTTCGCAAAGTGCTCTTGAAGTGGAAGCTGCGGGGGAGACCGGGAGCCCGGCCCCCGGTGTCCCCTCCAGGGCCCCCGGGGAGGCGGGGCGCGAGCCGCCCCGAGGGCCCGGCACCGGGCGCGCGGGAGCCGCCCCCCGGCCGCGCCGGGTGGATGCGGAGCCGCGCCGGGTGCATGGATTGTGCTCGGGCGCCCGGCTCGGGCTCCGGGCCATGGCGCCGCCGCCGCCGCCGCCCGTGCTGCCCGCGCTGCTGCTGCTGGCTGCGGCCGCCGCCCTACCGGCGCTGGGGCTCCGAGCGGCCGCCTGGGAGCTGCAAGTGCCCGGCGGGGCCCACGCCTTCGCCCTCGGGCCCGGCTGGACCTATGCGCTGGACGCGGCGCACACGCCCCGGGCGCTGCGGGAACTGCTGGACGTGAGCCGCGACGGCCGGCTGGTCCGGCGGCGGCGCGGACCCGGCGCGGGGCTCCCGGGCTGCGCGCGCCTGGGGGGACGTCCGCTGCCACTGCAGGTCCGCCTGGCCGACCGCAGCGCCCAGACGGCGTTGAGCCTCCGCCTGCGGGCACGCGCGCACGGTCCCGGTTGCGGCGCCCGGCTCCGGGGCCGACGGGCTCTCGGCGCCGAGCTGCGCGCGCGGGCTGTGCTAGCGGTGCCTGGCCCCGGCGCGATGCTGTGCTTCCCGGCCCCTGGCGGCGGCGGGGCCACGCTGCACTCGGCGCTGGCCGCCTTGACCACGTTCCCCGCCTGCAGCTGCCCGCCGCGCCCCGGTTCCCGCTGCCCACGCCGCCCTGTCTGCCTGCCGCCCGGGGGCTCGGCCCGCCTGCTCCTGCTCTGTGCCCTGCGGCGCGCGGCCGGCACCGTCCGGGTGGAGCTGGCGCTGGAGGCGGCCTTGGGGACGCCTTCCCCATCGCCGTCGCCGCCAGGCCTGCCTCAGGCCGGGGCGGGGGCGGCGCGGCGGGCCCGGCGGGGCGCTGGCGGCAGCACCACCCCGCAGTTCCAGCTGCCCAGCTACCAGGTGTCGGTGCCCGAGAACGAGCCCGCGGGCACCGCGGTCATCGAGCTGCGAGCGCACGATCCCGACGAGGGCGAGGCGGGGCGCCTGGGCTACCAGATGGAGGCGCTGTTTGATGAGCGCTCCAATGGCTACTTCCTCATCGACGCGGACACGGGCTTGGTGAGCACCGCCCGCCCACTGGACCGCGAGACCAAGGACACGCACGTACTCAAGGTGACTGCGGTGGACCACGGCTCGCCGCGGCGCTCTGCCGCCACCTACCTCACCGTCACGGTCAGCGACACCAACGACCACAGCCCCGTCTTCGAGCAGTCTGAGTACCGCGAGCGCGTTCGCGAGAACCTCGAGGTGGGCTACGAAGTGCTGACCATCCGCGCCACCGACGGCGACGCGCCCTCCAACGCCAACATGCGCTACCGCCTGCTGGAGGGCGCTCGCGGCGTCTTCGAGATCGACGAGCGCTCGGGCGTGGTCCGCACCCGGGCGGTGGTGGACCGGGAGGAGGAGGCCAGCTACCAGCTGCTGGTGGAGGCCAACGACCAGGGCCGAAACCCGGGCCCGCTCAGTGCCACTGCCACCGTGCACATCGTGGTGGAGGACGAGAACGACAATTACCCCCAGTTCAGCGAGAAGCGCTACGTCGTCCAGGTGCCGGAGGACGTGGCCGTCAACACGCCAGTGCTGCGAGTGCAGGCCACGGATCGCGACCAGGGCCAGAACGCCGCCATCCACTACAGCATCGTCAGCGGGAACCTGAAGGGGCAGTTCTACCTGCACTCGCTCAGCGGCAGCCTGGATGTGATCAACCCGCTGGACTTCGAGACCATCCGAGAGTACACTCTGCGCATCAAGGCCCAGGATGGGGGCCGGCCGCCGCTCATCAACTCCTCGGGGCTGGTCTCGGTGCAGGTGTTGGACGTTAATGACAATGCCCCCATTTTTGTGAGCAGCCCCTTTCAGGCAGCTGTGCTGGAGAACGTGCCTCTTGGCCACTCGGTCCTGCACATCCAGGCGGTGGATGCTGATGCGGGGGAGAACGCACGCCTGCGCTACCGCCTGGTGGACACTGCCTCAGCCTCCGTGGGGGGTGGCGGTGCTGCGCCCGCAGCCCCGGCTCCGGCCGCGGACTTTCCTTTCCAGATCCACAACAGCTCTGGCTGGATCACCGTGTGCGCGGAGCTGGACCGCGAGGAGGTCGAGCACTACAGCTTCGGGGTGGAGGCGGTGGACCACGGCTCGCCGCCCATGAGCTCCTCGGCCAGCGTGTCCATCACGGTGCTGGACGTCAACGACAACGACCCCGTGTTCACGCAGCCGGTGTACGAGCTGCGTCTGAACGAGGACGCAGCGGTGGGGAGCAGCGTGCTGACCCTGCGAGCCCTCGACCGGGACGCCAACAGCGTGATCACCTACCAGCTGACCGGCGGCAACACGCGGAACCGCTTCGCGCTCAGCAGCCAGAGCGGCGGCGGCCTCATCACGCTAGCGCTGCCGCTGGACTACAAGCAGGAGCGGCAGTACGTGCTGGCCGTCACCGCGTCCGACGGCATGCGCTCGCACACCGCGCAGGTCTTCATCAACGTCACCGACGCCAACACCCACCGGCCCGTCTTCCAGAGTTCGCACTACACGGTGAGCGTCAGCGAGGACCGGCCCGTGGGCACCTCCATCGCCACCATCAGCGCCACGGACGAGGACACCGGCGAGAACGCTCGCATCACCTACGTGCTGGAGGACCCCGTGCCGCAGTTCCGCATCGACCCCGACACCGGCACCGTCTACACCATGACGGAGCTCGACTACGAGGACCAGGCCGCCTACACGCTGGCCATCACGGCTCGGGACAACGGCATCCCCCAGAAGTCCGACACCACCTCCCTGGAGATCCTCATCCTCGATGCCAACGACAATGTGCCCCGCTTCCTGCGGGATTTCTACCAGGGCTCCGTCTTCGAGGATGCGCCCCCGTCCACCAGCGTCCTCCAGGTCTCTGCCACCGATCGGGACTCGGGCCCCAATGGCCGCCTGCTGTACACTTTCCAGGGCGGGGACGACGGCGATGGGGACTTCTACATCGAGCCCACGTCTGGCGTGATCCGCACCCAGCGCCGGCTGGACCGGGAGAATGTGGCGGTGTACAACCTTCGCGCCCTGGCCGTGGACCGGGGCAGCCCAGTGTCCCTGAGCGCCTCGGTGGAAATCCAGGTGACCGTCCTGGACATTAATGACAACCCTCCAGTGTTTGAGAAGGATGAGCTGGAGCTGTTTGTGGAGGAGAACAGCCCGGTGGGGTCCGTGGTGGCAAGGATTCGAGCCAGCGACCCCGACGAAGGTCCCAACGCCCAGATCATGTACCAGATTGTGGAAGGCAACGTGCCCGAGGTCTTCCAGCTGGACCTGCTGAGCGGGGACCTGCGGGCCCTGGTGGAGCTGGACTTCGAGGTGCGGCGGGAGTACGTACTGGTGGTGCAGGCCACGTCGGCGCCCCTGGTGAGCCGGGCCACGGTGCACATCCGCCTCCTGGACCAGAACGACAACCCTCCGGTGCTGCCGGACTTCCAGATCCTCTTCAACAACTACGTCACCAACAAGTCCAACAGCTTCCCCACCGGCGTGATCGGCCGCATCCCGGCCCACGACCCCGACCTCTCGGACAGCCTCAACTACACCTTCCTGCAGGGCAACGAGCTCCAGCTGCTGCTGCTGGACCCTGCCACGGGCGAGCTGCAGCTGAGCCGGGACCTGGACAACAACCGGCCTCTGGAGGCGCTCATGGAAGTGTCTGTTTCCGGTGAGTGGCCACAGGGGCCCCGCGGGGCACCCCCCTCCCCCTGGGGAGCGGCAGGGGGCTGCCAGGAGCCGCCCGGCAAGCCGGCGCGCCTTTGGGCAGGGCCCGGGCGGCTCTATGGGGATCTGTGGCCTTAGGTGGGATGCTTGGATACCGCTCGCAGGAGGCAGGCCACACAGCTGCTCTCACTGAGCTGGCTGGGAGCAGGCCTGGGCATCTTCAAGTTCAGGACCGGTCCTTCCCAGGCTTTTCTCAGAGGGCCTAGCTCCCTGAGTTGTGCTATTAAAACCTGGGCTCTTGGGTTATCTGAGTCATCTGGTTCGCTCGGTGATGCTCTTGGGTTATCTGAGTCATCTGGTTCGCTCGGTGATGCTCTGTAGTCAGCACTCGCCCTTTGGGAAAGATCAAAGGTCACTGCCCGCCCCATGTGCCAATTAGTTCCCTGGTGGGACTGTTGGAAATTGCCGGATGGGTCCCTGAGTCACCCTCTAAGACGGCTGGAGTTAGCTGCTTTCGTCTCTCCTTTCTGTCTCCTCCAGATAATAACAGGCGGGCTTCTGTGTGCTTTCCCCTGTGGGAGCGCTTTGAAAACGTAGCCTCGTTTGATCTTGGCTTGTGCTCCTGGACAGGGGCTTGTAATTTGGGTGTTACTGAGAGGCCTGCCCAGGTTGGTGCTGGAGCCAGTGTGGGAACCCAGCCTGCCCGCTCTGGGGCTGGAGGGATGGTGTCCCGGCTCGGCCAGCCCGACCCAGGTGGGCAAGGGTGCCCTCCATACTGCTGACCCCCCTGGGACAAGCAGGGCGGTGGGGCAGAGAGGGGGGCAGATAGAAGGACAAGGAAGAGAGAAGGGGAGTGGGTGGGGGGGGCAGTCAAGAGACCTCAGGTGGCTCCTGCAGGCTGTGACCTCAACTAGGAGACAAGACCGTCATCAAGAATGGCTGTGATCTGTGCAGTTGAGTCAATATTTCAGATGAGTTGTTTAAATGATAAATTATTACAATGCAGCATACCCCTGGATGAATTAGCAAGTTACTTCTCGGATTTATTTTGTTCCACATTTTGCTATAATTCTGCATATATCAGGGATTGAGTTGCATGTAGGTTCCAGCTGTTTGCTTGTAAAAGCTGGAATCTGCAGGTCCGGTTTGGAGGCAGTGCAGTACTGCGACGTTGACTTTGGCCGCCTAGTCTACCCGCAGGTGAATATTGTGGGTTTTGTGAAGTTGTGACTGTGTGTAGAGAATATGGAATAGAGCCTTAAGGAGAATTGTCAATGAGGGTTATGGATTTTCCGAGCAATGATAATTTTTTTAAAAAGTCTCTCTCACAAATTTCCACTTTCATTTTTTCCCCCCCTCTATCTGCTAGGTAGAACAGAGTGGAAAATTCAGCCTATATAAACGTGTCTTGGCAACATCATAGGGTTTTGAACTTACGTGGGACATGGTGCTTTTATGGGAACTGGAGCTTGCTGGGAGCGAGGGTGTTTGTGTCTGAAGCATCAGGAGTGTGGCCCTCCCCGGCCCGTGATGTCTGGTTAAGGGGTTTAGGATGGATTTCAGTCTTTGGAGGTTGGGAACTGAGGGCTGTCTTGTCTACACGGTGGGCCCACAGCCAGGACCGCTCTCGAAGGTGAGCCGGGCGCTCCGTGCTGTGTAGTGAACATCCGGTGGTCCAGATCTGGGCTCTGAAGCCTGTATGTCACGCCTGGAGTCTGCCAGGCACTGAGGCCTCGTGTCCACCCTCCCAGATGGTGGTGGTCACCTGGAGCCGGACTTCAAACACTTTTGTAAACTCTTCTTACTGCCTTGTCGCTTATCCATCCGGTACCTGGGAGGCGAGTGGCATCATGCTGTGCCCATTATACAGATGAAGAGGCTGAGACTCAGAGGTGTGAAGTCACTTCCTCGGGGTCACACCGCCATCGAGCAGAAGCGCCAGGCATCCAACCGAGACCCAAACCCTCCCCTCTTACCCGAGAGCGACGTTGTGAGGAATTAGTTGCTAGGGCGAATTATTGCAATGCTCTGGTTTAAAGTAGACTTGCGAGACTTTTCTGACCATCCAGTGGTTAAGACTTCTCGCTTCCCATGCAGGGGGCATGGGTTCAGTCCTCGGTCGGGGAACTAAGAACCCACATGCCTTGGGGATGCAGCCAAAGAATTAAATAAATAATAATGAAGTAGGCACCTTGGGATCCTACACAGCCCTCCAGCCGTTTGACAACTAGTTAATACTTCGAAGAACAAAATACTAGAAACTGTAAAAGCTGTAACTCCCAACAGCACGGCTGTGTGTAGAAATGGAACAAAGCAAGGAGATCAGACTTTGAGTTAACCGGAGTCGGAATCTTAGGTTTTCTTTCTTTCTTTTTTAAGAAACAGTGGGAAAGCTGTGGTTTCAAACTCCGTGCTGCTTTCATTGAAGTGTTACTGGCTCCTCCAGGTTTACAGCCTTCCCCTACAGCTTCTGGCGCCCTGGAGTTATTAGCAGCTTACAATCTGCAGTTGATACCGCCCTGGAGCTGCTGTCAAGAGAGCCCAGCCATCCACTAGGTTTTGTGGGAGCCCTCGAGGACAGGCTGGGTGCCTCCAGGAGAGGAGCCCGCTGGGAAGGTGCACAGGATTGGAAGGGGTATGTGGTACCCAAGGTGGACAGGCTTGGGAGGAGGGCAGCTCCTTGTGCCTGGACTGGGGCCTTAGTATGGGCTGGGAGCCTATAGCATTCATGGCTTTGTGTAGCCCACCAAGGACAAAAGCCCGATGCTCTCTGAAGTCTAAATATCGTCACATTAAAATCTCCGCCATTTGTAGAAAGCATCTGGTGATACACGGTGTTAGTTTTACATGGGACGGTTTTTGAATGAGATTTAGCATTCAGTGGGAGGGGAGCCATCAAACTCGGAGAGATAGTGGAGGACAGGGAAGCCTGGCGTGCTGCAGCCCATGGGGTCGCACGTGGAGCCCCTTGGGTAGTTCTCCTAGGAGCTGCTCATTTAGTGAACGGACGTTTTAAATACCCACCTGGGCACGTGTGTGCCTTTGGGTGTTGAGGCGTGAGCCGCATGTTACGGAGCGCAGCACTGGGGGAAAATGACCCTGTGCTTTGGGCCTGAGGGCCTTTGGGGTGGTAAGGGCATCGTTGGTGGGGTAAAAGTGGTCGGGCCGTGAATCATTCAGAGGTGTCAGCAAATCTCAAAAGTCATGAAACAATGAGACTGAATAACCTTTACCCGCTTACTTTGGTGGGAAGCCGATGGGATAAAGTCGTCTAGGCTTGATAAAGGTTTAAAATATGTTTGCTGAGTTAAATCCAGGATATTGCGGGGACAGCGACTGCCAACAAGGAAATAGCGAGGTGGGCATAGTACCAGGCGGCGTCTGGAGGCAAGCATTATGTTTCTTTTCTGCTTCTCGCCGTGTGGAAAAGGATCAGACCAGCTTAACCACGTCAGTTGTCGAGCTGCATTCTCTGGTGACATAACCGGCCCTGGAAGACTTAGGCACTTGGAGAAGCAGTTAACCGTCTCGGGGCTTCAGTAGCCCTGGAGGTAGTGTCCTCTTAATGTACTTACTTTCAGAAACACTGGCTCAGAAACAAGGGAGTGTTTGTTTATTGAGCACCTACTATGTGCTGGACCTACTGTGTGCCTGGCCCTGAGCGGGAGGTTGGGTGGGGACAGTGGGTAAACAGCAAAGTGACTGCAAGGGAGGGTGGGCTGGGGACGCCCCTAACCACAGTGAGGGTGATGCGCCCTCCTGGCGGCGGGTGGGGGTGGGTGGGGCAAATCTCCCCCTGCCCTGAACTGCTGTTGGGAACATGGCTCTAGGGTGAGCATGGTGCATGGAGGGGATTCGGGAGGTTAGACGGTGAGACGTGGGAGTGAGGTGGGGTTGATCAGCCGACTTGCCCCGCCTGCTGGGAACGCCCCCCTTAGCCTCCTCCCCCTGCCGCCCTGACCGCATGCTGCCCATCTGAGCCCTAGGCCTGCTCCTGCAGCAGCCTCATCCACAGAAGGCATCCCTGGCACAGGCTGGACCCACCTCCAGGGCCTCCGGCTTGGGCTGCTGGCACTGGGATTTGAACTCTGGGCAGCGGCTCACGAGCTGTGCTTTTGGAAACACGCAGAGGAAGCTGAGTGAGGAGATGTGTGCAGAGGGGCTGGACCCTGTGGACCCCATGTGGCTGGACCCCTTAGACGTTGTCGTGAAGATGGTGGGACGTGTGGGTTTGGAGAGCAGCTGGGGTCATAGCCAGAGGGGGGCTACATGGCCTTGGGGGTGACAATCTGGACCAGCACGGCCGTGGGTGGTCAGTGACCCGTCGGCAGGGCACTCGGGCTGTGATGGGGATGGGGGTCAGGTCCAGCCTGGGGGGGTGGGGGCCTGGCCTGAGGGGCCTGTCAGGAAGGCTGAACCTGCCTGAGAACTGGAGCTGGAATAACCACCCACGGGAGGAGAGAAATCAAGGGTGCCATCCCAGGGGGCCGAGGTAGAGCGAACGCCGGAAGGCGGTCAGCAGTGGTCGATGCCTTTTGGTGTCCAGGGGGGCCTCAGGCCAAGTCACTTTGGGTTGGCCAAGAGGAGGTCCTTGGTGGTCTCCCTGAGAGCCAGGGTGGAGAGGGGCTTGCGGAGTGGACGACTGGGTCAGCGGGCACCGGGGAGGCTCAGAGGGGAGGCGGGATGGCCGTGCGGGTGCGGGTGGAGTTGAGGGTGGAGAGGGGTCGATGAGCTAACGTGTACCGCTCTCCTGGTACTCCACCCGCCTGTGCGGGCCGCCTGTCACAGGCGCGGGCCCCTTTGGGGAGCCGTGGACTGGACCAGGCTGGGGATCAGCGTCAGGGGCAGTTGCGGGCCTGCTGTGGCCGAGCTGCGTGCACCAGGGGCTGCGGGACTGGGGCGGGGATGGGAGCTTCTGTGTCTGCTTGAGGACCTAATGCAGGAGCGGGTGGACCTGGCTTCCCCATGTCTGTCCTGCCCGCCCGGTGACCCGAGGTCTCCGTCCAGCCCCACCCACCAACAAAGGTGACAGAGAAACCACTTTTTTAAAACCTGGGAAAAGTTGCGGCCACACGAGCCCCTGGGAAGGAGGCGTGGAGCTGAAGTCACGTCAGGAAGGTGACTGGTGCTGGCGACCTGGTGACGCTGTGGAAAGTCCGCTTTGGGCTGGGCTGATGCACACATGCACCTGCCCACCTGGGGGACACCGGTGGGCAGAGACCTGCTGAGGAACCAGCTGGGTGGGTGCTGGGCAGCCCCTCCCCCAGCAGAGGCTGTGCCCCGGGACGTGTGGTGTGGCTGGGACCACAGAGCCTGCATCTCCCCCAGCACTGTGCTGCGAACAGAAGTCGATTTTATCATGTGGGGCAGAGAGTGCGGAGAGTGTTCCCAGGTTCGGCTTGATTCTTTCCAGCTCACAGCCCTGGGGGAAATAGTTTTGGTTTTTTCTTCTTCTGTAACCTGAACACGTAGACTCTCCTGCGAGCCCTCTCTGAACGGTGGGTGGAGGGGGCTGGTAAGGAACCCTCTTCCTTCTGCGTGCTTGGTCTGGGCGGGTCACCGTGATAGCCTGAGGAACCGCGGGTGGGGACCCCGCTTGTGGGGACAGGGGGGATAACACAGCTGAGGACCCCGGGGCGCCCTCGGCTGTGCCCCGCGGGCCTGAGGCTCGGCGCACAGCAGGTGCTCAGCGAACCTGTGGTCCCTGGGGAGGGCCGGGGGGCACTGGTGTGGAAACAGCACAGCCCCCTCACATCGCACTTTCAGTCTCCTCTGCTCACCTGGAGGCTTGGGCCCCGGTGGAAGGAATGGGCTGCTTTTTTTTTCCCAGGAAAACTCCAGTGTCTGGATTCTCCTGCTTTTGCTTCAGGTAAGAACTTGTGGCTCCCTGGCTAATCAGGCACCTTTTAGGGAATGAACATTCCGGAGCTGGGAAAAGCCCAACGCAAGGGTTTATCATCCTCAACATTCTGTCCATACTCTCCTGATGTCCTGAATAGAGGCGGTGGTTTTTTCTTAAACACACAGACACACATGTACACACACACATGCACACATGCTCACACATGGATATACATGTACACACAGGTACACATGCACACCCAGGCGTACACACACGCACACAGATACTCATGTATACACTTGTACACACGTATATGCAATACACACGCACACACGTGCACACATGGCACACATATACATGCATGCAGGGACACATACCTACACGTGTACACACACCCATGCACACAGACACATGTACACATGTGTACACACATGTAGGCAATGCACGCACATACACACATGTACACACACTTACATTGTACACACACACGATCCTGACAACTGCTTTGAAGGCAAACTGTAGAATCACCTTTCCTTCAGCTAGCCCACCCTGGGTTTTCCCCTTTGCTCTCACGTGGAGGCGTGGGGGCCACACAGGGGGTCCCTCATGACTGGGGGCTTGTGCAGGCGCTTGGGAGGCACAGAGGGTGGGGACCCCATGCCAGGGTGTCCTTCTAGCCCTTGGCTGGTGTACATCACGATGTCGGGCCCACAGTGTCTGGCAGGTCGGCAGCCAAGGCTGTGGGGCCCAGCCTTGTGGCCGCCTTTCCACAAGCTTTTCCATCGGCGCCGCCTGGACAGGTGGGCCTCGGGTGGCAGGTGAGCTGGTGCACCTCCTCCCTGCATCTCGTGGGCGAGGCCGCGGAGCCTCTGTTTTCTAGGTGGGGATGTGAGACGAGCTGTCCGGCCCCTCTCCTGTCGCCGTGTCTCTGCTGAAAGTGTGGGCGCTCCGGGGCCCCTGTGAGGCTTATGCCAGCTCTGGGGAGCCGGGGGCTTGTGGGCCTCCCCAAACCGTTCCCCTCACTGGCCGTACCCGCTGGCCCCCTGCCTCCTCTCTGCTGTGGCTTCATGGTCAGGGGTCAGAGCCTGGCCCCGGGGACCAGGAGGCCTGCAGTGCAGGAGGAGGCTGGCCTCAGAGCTGGACAGGGGGTCCGGGGCAGTCACAGGAGAGCATGGTCACCACTGTTCCCGTTGCATGCCTGGGCCCTGCCCGCGTCATCTTGCTTGGATCTGAGAATGCCCATTACACAGCAGAGAGACTGAGGCTGGCAAGCTGGTTGTGGTGGGAAGGGCCAGACCCTGGTGTCCAGGTGCTTTAACCACTGTGCTGACCACCTCCTCTGATCTCCCCCTTTGGCCAGCAGCTAGGCCCTGGACAGGGGAGTGCAGGTGAGGGGGCTCCGAGGCTGGAAGCTCCATGTGAGCAGCCTGTTGTCCAGGCTGGGAGGCTGAGGGCCGCTTGTGCTCCGCGCTTAGTCGTGTGGGAGCACTCCCTTGCCCCTCGGGCGAGCAGGGTGGGGAGCTGCCCCTGAGCCTCTATGGGGCCTCCTGTGGTGGAGCCGCATCGCAGGGAGCTGTGGCGTGCAGGACTGGTGTGCTCCAGGTGCAGGCAGGACCCAGGGCCGGTGCAGGGGTCAGAGCCTCGGGCAGAAGCAGTGGACACCGATGAGGAAAGTGCCCTGAGCAGCTGTCTGATGTGCCCCGGGAGCACAGGTTCTGCGGGTCAGGGAGCCCTCCCACCTGCCTTCCCTCCCGCCATCTGTCAATCAAGCCTTTTCTTTCTTTCCTAAAAGTCTGTTTTTACTGCCGGTTCTGTATCTTTCTTATCTTTTCAGGATTTTAAAAATACCTAATCTAAATGACACTTGGTTAAGGTAAACTGGCTGCAAGTCGTGTAAACAAAGCCGTGCTCTTAAGCGTTGGAGGATGAGAGCCCTCTTGCAGGGTAATAAATTCTCCTCAGTGAGCTGAGGGTCGCGGGACGGTTTCTGTGAAGTGCAGTAGTTCAGCTGCTGTGCGGCCCGCGGTGGGGACGGCCACGTGCGGCCACCATCCCAGCAGCTGTCCTTTTCAGGGCTGTGACCCGTCTCTGGTGTTGAGAGAGCACAGAGTTTCAGGGGGCAGCAGAGACAGGCGCTGACTTCTGACGCTGGTGGGCGGCCCTCTCGGGGCCCACGCGACAGCGGGGGCGGGGGGCGGGGAGGGTCGGTCATTGCCCAGGACCCCTGCTCCCCACCCTGTGTCCTAGAAACGAAGGATCAAAAGAACAGCAGTGCAGCTTGAGCTTGGGAAACTTTTCTCTCTTGTCGTGAACCTTGCACATGCTGAGAAATGATCACATTTAAAAGTGGTTACGGATTATTTTCATAACCTGTATCTGATAAGGGATTACTATTCAGAATATATTAAGCACTCTAGCAACCCAACAGCAGAGAAACAAACAACCAGATTAGAAAGTCGGCAAAGGGCTTGACAGATACTTCTCCCAAGAAGAGAGACACATGGTCCACAGGCACGGGGAAGGATGCTCAACATCACTGATCACTGGGAAAACGCAGATCAGGGCCGCAGTGGGACTCCGCCTCCCACCTTCAGGATGACCACTGTGAACACAAAGCAAAACAGAAGATACCAATTGTGGGCGAGGACGTAGAGGAATCAGAACCCTTGTGTGCTGCTGGGAATGTAAAATGGTGCAGCTGCTGCAGAAAAGGTGTGGTAGGCAGTTCCTCAACTGCCACAGAATCCAGGAATCCCACTTGTGGGTGCATACCCACAAGAAGGGGAAGCAAGAACGCAACAGATATTTGAAGCCCATGCTCACAGCAGCATGATTCACAATGGCCAAAGCTGGATGCAACCCAGGCGTCCTTCAGTGGATGAACGGATAGGCAAAAGTGGCCTGTACACACCATGGAATATTATTCAGCCTTAAGAAGGAAGGAGATTGTGAAACAGGCTGCCACGTGGGTGCACCTTGAGGACATTGTGCTCAGTGAAATAAGCCAGACACCAAAGGACCAGCTTTTTTGTAGGAGTATATGAGACTCCGAGGGTGGTCAAATATGCTATGCTATGCTAAGTCACTTCAGTCGTGTCCGACTCTGTGCGACCCCATAGACGGCAGCCCCCCAGGCTCCGCCGTCCCTGGGATTCTCCAGGCAAGAACACTGGAGTGGGTTGCCATTTCATTCTCCAGTGCATGAAAGTGAAAAGTGAAAGTGAAGTCGTTCAGTTGTGTCCGACCCTCAGCGATCCCAGGGACTGCAGCCTACCAGGCTCCTCCGCCCATGGGATTTTCCAGGCAAGAGTACTGGAGTGGGGTGCCATTGCTTTCTCCGGGGTGGTCAAATACGTAGAGATAAAAAGTAGGGACTTCCCTCGTAGTCCAGTGGCTAAGACTCCCTATGTAGTGGCCTGGGTTCGACCCCTAATTAGGGAACTAGATTCCATATGCCACAACTAAAGATCCCTCATGCTGGCAAAAAAAAAAGAAAGAAAGAAAGAAAGAAAAATGCCGTGTAGCACAACTAAGACCCAGCATAGCCAAATAAATTTAATACTTTTTTTTTTTTTTAAAGAATGAGTATTACCAAGGCTGGGAGAGAGGGATGGGGGGCGGTTTTGTGATGGGTATAAAGTTTCAGTTTTCCAAGATGAACTCTGGAAATGGATGGTGTTGATGGTTGCACAATAATGTGAATGTACTTAGTGCCTCTGAGCTGTAGATTTTAAAATGGCTAAAACATTAAAATTCATGTGTGCGTGCATGCTAAGTCACTTCAGTCGTGTCTGACTCTTTGAGGCCCTATGGCCTGTAGCCCGCCAGGCTCCCCTGTCCAAGGGATTCTCCAGGCAAGAATACTGGAGTGGGTTGCCATGCCCTGCTCCAGGGGATCTTCCCAACCCAGGGACTGAATACAGATCTCCTGCATTGCAGGTGGAGTCTTTACTGCTGAGCCACAGGGGAAGCCCAAATTTTATGTATATCTTACGATAATTTTTTTTTAAGTGCCACAAAGCAAAATTATTCTGGTCACTCAGGTGCTGGCCAGATGGGAGCAGGTGCCTCTGATCTGTGGTCCCCCCGCCCGGAGGGCAGCGCCCTGATCCCTTTTGTCCTGTTTTGGGTCCTGACAGCATCCAGACGGACCCTGCAGAGCCCGGGTCTCTCATTCTGCGAGTTCCTGAACTCTTAACCTCTGTCTTGTAAACACCAAAAGGGGCAGACATGGTCATATAATTTTGTGTCTGGCACAGGGGTAAAATCTCTTTGATGTTTAACTATATATGAGAAGCCGCAAAGATCAACATGGATCTTAAGGCCCAGGGTAAGCAGAAGGGTGCTCAGTGCCTGGGTGCCCAGGTGTCCCCAGGGGAAGAGGTCAGCTCAGGGCTGGAATCCAGACCAGAGGCCGGTGCCTTGGGGGGAGACCATCAGAGGGGTGGAGACACTGCGGCCCCTCCCGCGTGTGGGGGGCTCTGCTCTCCCCAGCCCTGCCCTGTCCCTTGGCCCCGACCCCACCACAGCTCGTCACACGTGCTGGTCCAGACAGACTTGGTTGGCATTCTGACACATCTAAGCAATCAGATGTGATCTCTTCTCCGTTTTTATTGGGGTGACATTCACATAGCATAAATAAACCATTTCAAAGTGGACGCTTCAGTGGCGTTCGGTACATTCAGGATGTCTGCCTCCACCACTGTGACTTTCAAGAGAGGTGGTGGCCTGAGGAAGAGGTTCTGGGCTTTTCCGTGAACCGCCTCCCCAAGAAAGGGGAGTCTCCAGGGGAGGCATCTGGGTCAGGATGAGACCCCCATAGGCATGGATTTCAGGAGTCAACGGAGGGAGCACAGTGGTGAATGTTGTAGGTTGAAGGGTGGGGCGGTGGGGTGAGGCTTTTCAGGAAGGTCTGAAGTGAGCTGGGGCTTGGGCAGGTCCGACTGATGGGGCTCTGGGGCCCGACGGGTGGAGGGGCAGTGACTAGTCTCAGGGAGGGGCTTGGAAGCTGCCGCGTCGTGGGGATTGAGGAGCAGAGTTACCCCAGGCCTCTGGTGCTGAGGTTGACAAGTCCCAGGGTTGTGCAGTCAGGACCAGCCAGAACCTTCACCCCCGCATCCTCCCAGATCTGAGCAGGGCAGAGATTCAGGGCCAGCCAGAGCCTTCACCCCTGTCCCCCAGATCTGAGCAGGGCAGAAATTCGGGCGGCATCCTGGGAATGCTCTGGACCGTCCTGTGTGGGATCCCCGCCAGGCACGTCCGAAGCCGCCTGTTCCCTTCAGAGCTTTGCTGGGCCTGCGCACAGACAGTTTGAGCTGTGGCTTCCTTGCTGAGCCCAGTCCTCTCTGCGTCCCTTCTGCAGGGTCCTGGCTTCACTTACAGACTTTTACAGGCTTCAGCCTGGGCTCTGCACCAGCCTCGGAAACCAAGGGACTTGTGATCGGCCGGTCGTTAAACTGAGTCGGAGGGTTGGCCACTTCTCTTTGGACCCATGCTTTGTGGTCAGAGGCCTGCTGAGTTGGCTTCCTGGGGCTGCTGTAACAAAGTCCACCCCACCCCCAACAACTGGCGCCTTCAAACAGCGGGCATTTCTCCTCTCACGGTCCGGAGGCCAGAGATCCAAAATCAAGGGGTCCGCAGGTGCTTGCTCTGAAGCTGTCGGTGGAGGGTCTTCCTGCCTCTTCCGGGGCTGCTGGGAGCCAGTCTGCAGAACATCACTCCAGCATGCCTGCCTAAGTTGTCACCTGCCTCCTCCTCCAGGTGTCTCTGTGTCTTCTTCTCACTCATAAGAACTCCACCTCTGCTGAGTCGTTGTTGTTTTTGGCTGAGTGGCACGCAGGATCTTAGTTCCCTGAACGCGTCGAACCTGAGCCCTCTGCCGTGGAACTGCAGAGTCTTTACCCCTGGACCACCAGGGAAGTCTCTCCAGTTCTATTGACTTTAGGGCCCACCCCACTTCTCTGGTGGCTCAAACAGTAAAGACTCTGCCTGCAATGCGGGAGACACAGGTTCAATCCCTGGGTCAGGAAGATCCCCTGGAGGAGAGCATGGCAACCCACTCCAGTATTCTTGCCTGGAGAATTTCATGGACAGAACAGCCTGTTGGGCTACAGTCCATAGGGTCACAAAGAGTCGGACACGACTGAGCGACTGACACTTCCCACTCCTAGATGTGCTATGCTGTGAGTGCTCAGTCTCAGTCGTGTCTGACTCTTTGCAGCCCCGTGGACTGTAGGCTCCCCTGTCATGGGAGGGAGCCTATGGCTCCCTCTGTCCATGGGATTCTCCAGGCAAGAATACTGGAGTGGGTTGCCATGCCCTCCTCCAGGGGATCTTCCTGACCCAGGGATCGAACCCATGTCTCCGTGGCTCCTGCATTGCAGGCGAGTTCTTTAGCAGTGAGCCCCCGGGGAAGCCATCGTCTCCTAGATGACATCATCTTAATTTATATCTTCATCACATCCTCAAGGATCCTATTTCCAAATCAGGTCATGTTCACGGGTACCAGGGGTTGGGACGTGGTCGTATCTTTCGGGGCACACAGTTAAACCCTCTGCAGCACCTGCTGCATACTCATGCACGTAAGTGATTTCTTTGTGTGAAATCAGGTGATGGAACTTTCCCAGTGGAACCCACGGTTTGCCCACTGGAACACCCGAAACACAGCATGGGTCTCCTTATTGTAGTGACCCATCGGGACCCTGCGCTTTTCTCTCTTCCTCTAATTAGACTGAATATCACACAGGATGAGGTCCCATGTTGGTGGCGATCCCACAGGCTCCACACTGTCTATGTGCTTAGGAAGCCGTGGTGGCCTTTGGATCTCGCTTCCAGGTCCCGTTCGGGCAGCAGGGGTGCAGAGTGTGTGCTCAGTGGAGGGTGGGTGTGCGGCGGGTGAGTGTGCTTTCAATGACAGTGCCCCCAGCTCTGCTTTTTGTGCCTGATGCCATGGGGCCCGGCCTGATGCCACAGGGCCCGGCTGCGGGAGTGGCCTTTCCGATCCATCCTGTCTTCTAAGCGTGGAAAATTCTCTACTGTGCAATCGAAAGTCCCTCCAAATCTTCAGAGAAGAGAAAATGGAAAATATGAAGGTTTATTGTTCTGGGAGATTTCCTGTGCATCCGGCACGTGGCTGTCGGAGGTCAGGGGGGTGTGTGTGCGTGCGTGCGTGTGTATGTGTGTGTGAGAGTATGACAGGAAGTCCAGTACAGTGAGTTTCAGCGCGTGTGCAAGGGCACCTCACTGTGGAACAAACATGACTGAGGAAGCGGAATTGGCGGCCGACAGCTCTGTGTCCAGACGGCACCACTTTCTGCTACATAGAAAGTGCTGGATGGAGTCCGTTTGGGAGGGAAGCCAGGGGAGGTGGCCCCGAAGCCAGGAAGCAGAAGCCTTCAGGGTGGGGACAGCTGTCCGGCCCGGCTGGCCCGAGAAGGGCATTGTGTTTGCTGCGGGAACTCGCTCTCCCCCACCTTTGTTTCTGTCTCATCAGTCTGGCATTTTTTTTGTGAACCCAGAGTGACTTTGGGACAGTGTGAGAGCTGACCAAGCTCTTTCAGGAGCCAAACCGGTGCGTGGCAGCTCCTTTCTCTGGAGCTGGGAGGCCCTGGGAGGGGTCTTCATCCCTCTTTGAAGTGACCCCCTCAGGAAAGGGCTGCCTCCACCAGGACGCCCTCCATCCTGCTTCCCTGGAACCAGTGGGCCTCTGTGTTGGTCTTCTCTGGAGCCGGCGACCCCAGCCTCGGGGTCCGTCCCTCTTAACCCCTGTTTGAAAACCAAAGAGGGTGTCTCCTGGCTCACCGGCCGGGACACGAATTTGAGTCAGACCTGGTGGGTCAGCGCAGGTTCTTCTGGGCGGCAGGAGGGACTGTGCCGTGTAGCTTGGGGCACAGCTTCCTGCCGCAGGCCTGGGCTGTGGCCCGTGTCCTGAGAGTTGTTTTTAAACCCCGTGCGAGCTGGCAAGAGGCAGAGAGAGCGGAGCCGGGGCGCACAGGCCATGAGGTGGCCGCGGGGAGCCCCAGGTGGGTCACGGTGGAGAAGGGGCTTCGCGGTGGGTGCGCCCGTTACCGTTGTTCTGTTACAAGGTCACCCGTGCATGATACCCGTCAGCCAGGGCCGTCTCATAGTGTCTGATAGTGTTCTCGGGGTCGACTCAACAGGCCCTTTTAGGGAGGCGGCCCTCTTGGGAGGAAGCCCTTAGTGAAAGTGAAAGTCGCTCAGTCGTGTCCGACTCTTTGCGACTGTGCAGTCCATGGAATTCTCTAGGCCAGAATACTGAAGTGGGTAGCCTTTCCCTTCTCCAGGGCATCTTCCCAAGCCAGGAATCGAACCCAGGTCTCCTGCATTGCAGGCGGATTCTTTACCAGCTGAGCCACAAGGGAAGCCCAAGAATACTGGAGTGGGTGGCCTATCCCTTCTCCAGGAGATCTTCCCAATCCAGGAATTGAACCAGGGTCTCCTGCATCGCAGGTGGATTCTTTACTGACTGAGCTATCAGGGAAGCCCATGATGTTTGACAAGGTACTGTTAAGTCACTAGCATGCATTGTGACCATGCAGAGTGGTGGGCGACTATCTGGTGGGAAGGGAGACTGGTGTCCACCCTCGTTCTCGTGGGGCCTGTGCTAGGAGGGCTGTAGCCGAGCCTGGAGACATAGCTTTGGGTCTTGACCTTTGACCTTCTGCCTGCTGCCCCTCGCTGGCACCAGAGTTGACCCGGGGGTGTCACCATATAGGACTTCAGTGCTAATGGTGAGCATGTCCTGGGCAGAGTGGGCTGGACGGTCACCTCAATGTCCCCGAGCCTGACAGTCCTTCTTGCATGACACCCTGGACTCCATCGGAGTCCTCAGGTCTCATCCTTCACGTCCAGCCCTGTGGTCCATCCAAGGCAGCACCAGCTCATGCTGACCAGGCCCCGTCCACTCAGCCGCCCACTGTCCGATGTGTCTTCTAGGGTTCGCTTGTCTCCGCCCTTCCCCGCCCACCCCGTAACCCACCTGCCTCGGGCTTATCCAGCGCGTGGCCCCACCCCCTTCCCCAGCTCCTGCCCCTCCACCTGGACCGAGCAGGTGTGTCTGGGCCTGAGGCTGTCTCAGCCTTCATCAGTTCAGTTCAGTCGCTCGGTCGTGTCCAACTCTTTGCAACCCCATGGACTGCAGCACGCCAGGCCTCCCTGTCTACGGCCAACTCCCGGAGCTTGCTCAAACTCACGTCCATCGAGTTGGTGATGCCATCCAACCGTCTCATCCTCTGTCATCCCCTTCTCCTCCTGCCCTCAATCTTTCCCAGCATCAGGGCCTTCATGTTTTGTTTCTAAATGGTATTCCGAGTCTCATGCCCCACCCCAGTTCCCATCTGCTGGGGCCTCAGCCTTGGCTGCTGGAGGCCTGGCCTGGCACCATGGTGGCTGCTCAGCAAGTCCCCAGACTGAGGGTCCCCCACGAGTCACCTGGGTCGCCTCCCTTGGGGCACTTTCTCCTGGGTCAGATGCCAGGTGGCGGAACTGGGCTGGTGGGGCCCCTGCTGCCCCCATGGACACCCACGCATTTTGTGTGCCCTGGCACTCACCCCAGCAGCTCTGCTCCCCCCGCCGTCCCGGCCACCCAGTCACCCTTCCCAGCAGCCCGGTCTCAGCGAGGTGTCCCTCCTGTGACCCTGTGGCCCTGGGACTTGGCACACGCGCCTCCCAGCCTGCTTGTGAGCTGTACCTCGGGTACTGCAGAGCCCAGCCTGGGTGATGTGTTTCCAGTGTCGGGACGGTTCGTACTTTACACAGAAAATCTGACTCTCCAGGTATTCTCCAGACTTCCCTGCTTTTAAAAAAGCTAATTTTGTTAATGAGATGAGCTGTTGGGGAAGCAGAAGCCACCCTAGGTATTTCAAGCAGGAAGGAATTTGATGCCGGGAGTTGGCTTAGGAGGTGGAGGCGGGCTGTCTGCTCTCCCCGCCCCTCGGTCTCTGCCCCTGCTCCACGGAGACAAGTGGTCACCTTCTGTGGGCTGTTCATGCCACCCAGGGGTTGGACCGGATCAGTGACTTAGGACAATCCTTCAGCAACAGAACTCTCTGCACAGGAAATCATGGGTTTTAAAATGAATCCATTCCAGCCAGGGGCCTTGGGGCTCGACAGGGGAAGGGGGAGGCCACAGTGCAGGAGGGTGCCCATGTGGGTCCCTGCCCTTCGGGGGCTCTGAGTTCTGAAGGAGACACAGGCTTGGGGGTATGGGGTTTGGAGTGGACACCAGAGGCCCAGAGCGGCCTAGGCGCTTGCCCAGTGGGCTGGCGGGCTGGCGGGTGCAGGCAGGCATCCTGGGGGTGGGGTGGGGCTCCAGGGCTGGGCCTGCAGTGACTTGCTCTTCTCGGAGGGGCGGGGATGACTCAGAGCCGGCACCCTGGCCCGAGGCGCTCTCTGCGGCTCAGCCGAGCTGGGAGCAGATGTTCCTCCTCGCCTCAGCCCCGGCTTCCTCCATGGAGGGACTTTTCCTCGAGGGTTTGCTGCTCTGGACACTTGGGAGGGGGAGCACAAAGGAGTCAGTTACCATCTGTGAGCGTGAGAGCGCGGGCAGGGAGAGTGACCCTGGTGCCCGCCTCGCAGCCGGGATCTGGCCACGTGGGGCTCTCCACGTCCCCCCAGGTCCGATCAGACTCGCTGGCAGCCCAGAGAGATGGGGCCTCCGGAGACAGGAATATGAAGCGGGCCTCGGTGGACGGAATCCCGGGGGGCCTATTTAGATGTCGGGGCTTCTGCACCACACGACTCAGCAGTTCAGGAGCGGCTCCCACAGTGCAGTTTAGGAATCTTGACCCTGGCGTTGGCGCCCAGCGGGGTGGGGAAGACCCCCAGTCAAGGTTAGAGGCGGGTCCATTCTCAAGGGCCTGTTCCCCCCGCTGGGAGGCTGGGCAATGAGAGAAAAGTGGACGAGCCCAGTACAGAGCTGGCTCAGGCTGTACACAGGACATTCACGCAGGCTTTGTTACTCTGAGGCTGTGTGAACTTTTGCTTCTGGCTTTCGCTTCTGGGCTCGTATTCCAAGGAGCACGTGGCGGGGAGAGCTGGGCCTGGGGATGGCCTGATGGGCCGGACAGAAGCGTTGCAGGCGTGCAGGCAGCATCTCCTTCCGTGACTGTAACGCCCCCCGCCCAGCTTGCTGTGTGCTTCTCGGGTTTCATGGTAGAGGACGTGGCTTGGGACTTGAGTGTGTCGGATCTGTTTCCTTTCCGTGCGGATGTTTTGTGTGACACGCTGGACTTCCTGGTGTGAATAAGGATGCTGGCTAACCCCCGCAGCCGAAAGCCTTACTTAGGACGCTCCATGGGCCTGCCCAGGGGCATTTGAGTTCTTAGTCCCCTGACCAGGGATCAAACCCGTGACCTCTGCAGTGGAAGCAGAGTCCTAACCACTGGGGCGCCTGGGAATTCCCTGTCGGGACTGATTTTGAACCTGGATCTTATCTCCCTGCTCGGCTACTCCCCCGCCCTCTCTGCATCTCAGTGACACCCCGGGGTGCTCGGTGCCGCCTTCGGGCCCGCAGGGGGCTGTGACCCTGCGGGGAGCCAGACCGGTCGACCCAGATCTGCTGTGGGTGTTGCCTCCCTCGTGTCGCCCAACGTGCAGAAAATAAAGTCCTCAGTGAGATGTGTCAGTTCGTGCCCCCCTCCTGGCAGACTGGAGGCCGTCGGGCGCAGGGCTGGGGTGGGGCCTGGCTTGTGCCAGCTTGGGCCTCTGCACGGAAATGACTCGCACTTCCCTGGAGGCAGCAGGAGCCCAAGTGTGTCCTGGCGGAATGCAAACCGCGCTGACGCTGGGGGAAGCGAGCAGAACCTGTCACTCCACGGTTCCTCAGGCCGGCCGGGCAGTGAGGAGGGAGGCCGGGCTTGTGTCAGGTCTCCAGGAGGCGCTCGCAGGCTGGGAGTGCGGGGGGGCCACAGTGTGGTCACCGAGGGCCCCCTCTGGTCAGTGGGGAGAGTGGCTCATCCAGGCGCTGCCCCACATTGGGCAGTGCCCTCGTGGCCCCTGACCCTCCATCTGCTTGCCTGGGTCCCCCGTCCCCTCTGCTTCTGCCCTCAGTGACGCCCTGAGGTGCCCTCTTGTGCCCAGGTGCATGGGACACTGTGAGTGCCACCCCGCCACCCCGAGAACTTGTGGCTCTCCGTGCTGTGGGTGCCCAGCTCAACGTGAAGGAAGGCCAGTGTTTGTTGAATGGATGTATGCCGGTGTGCCAAAGACACGGAGCAGAGTTAATGTTGGGTTACAAACTGGGACCTCAGGGAAGGTCTACCCCGTGTTGCGCTCTGCTTGGGAGAGCTGCGGTGTGGCGACGCGCCGTGTCCCCGCTGGGGTTTAGCAGCCTTGGCGGGGGGGTTGTCAGGAGCCTGGGAGGTGCTTATGGGCCGTGGACCTGCCGAGCTGGCCCCGTGGTCTGAAGGGAGGGAACACCCGGCTGTGCTTGTGGCCTTGCTTTTCCCGATATTAGTCATGTTTTTTTTATCCCACCTACGGTGCCTGAAAAGTGAAAGCGATGGTCGCTTAGTCGTGTCCGACCTTGCAACTGTAGCCTGCCAGGCTCCTCTGTCCATGGGATTCTCCAGGCAAGAGTACTAGAGTGGGTTGCCGTTCACTTCTCCAGGGCATCTTCCTGATCCAGGGATGGAACCTGGGTCTCCCGTGTTGGAGGCAGACTGTTTACCATCTGAGCCACCAGCACGTAGGAAAAGACAAAACCAGAGCAGCTACTGAGCAGACTGAGGAGAAGGTGACGCTGTGCGTTATTTATTTGTTTATTATTTTTGGCCACACACAGCACGTGGGCTCTCAGTTCCCCGACCAGGGATCGAACCTGTGTTGCCTGCGGCGGAAGCCCAGCGTCTTCACCACAGGACCCCTGGGGAAGTCCCAACACTGTGCTTTTTAAATCTTTTAAAGCTTTATTGTGGGCTATTAACAGAAATTGCTTTTCTGAATCAAAAGCATTCTTGGTTTGTTCAAAAAGCTCACTCAGAAAATTCTTCCAATGTTGAAAAGCAGTAAAGGAGGAAGTGGGCTTCCCTAGTTGCTCAGCGGTAAGGAATCGGCCTGCAACGCAGGAGACGCGAGAGACTCGGGTTTGTCCCTGGGTTGGGAAGATCCCCTGGAGGAGGAAACGGCAACCCATTTGAGTATTCTTGTCTGGAAACTCAATGGATAGAGGAGCCTGGCGGACTATAGTCCATGGGGTTGCGAAGAGTCCGACGTGACTGAGCGACTAAGCGCTCAGGAACAAGGGAGGGAGCAGGACCTCGCCGCAGACCCCAAGCCCAGGGACAGCCCCGCCGCCCTTGAGGCTGGTCAGCCTTTCCCTGCGGCCCTTTTCTTTCTGGCTGTGTCTGCGGGGAGGAAGGTGGTGGTCCTGGCTCATCCCGCTGTCGAGGTCCGCCTGCCTGCAGCCCTGCTGGGGTTGTCATGGCGATGGGGCTCTTTGTGAGGCACCTCTGGGGCCCTTGCCCTGGAGAGCCGTCCCTTTGTCTGGGGACAATGGGGCCCTGAAGGACCGTGGTGTATCTGGCTCACTTTAATGACCTTCGAGGGGAACCCCTGGGGAGGGGGAGTCCCTGTCTCCTTGGAATGAGCTGCTCCTTTCCTGAACTGCTCACCCTCGGATCCCTCGCTTTAAACGACACGTGTGTGTTTCATGGCAGAGGCCTGAGCTGTTCTGACTTCACCGCAGTGGGCCAGAGGTGGACTCTGAGGGTGGCCCAGTGGAGGCCCGTCCGGGTCTGCTTCGTGCAGAGGGTGCAGAGGGTGCAGAGCCAACCAGCTCACCAGGTCTCCGGCCTCTGTGACAACCGCCCTGGGGAGCACGCTCGCCCCCTTGGACTGCACTGCCTCCCGCCGTGTTCCGGACATGGGGCTCCCCGCCACCGCCGCCTGTGTGCTGGACACGGGGGTGGCCTCTCCCAGGAGCCGTAAAGCTCCAACTGCGTCACCTGTGTCCGGGGAGGCGGCGGGCGGCGGGCTCAATGGAGGAAGCGAGAGCCGCCCGGTGCTTGTGCTTCAACCAACAGCTGCTGGCTCCGGGCACGGGGCCCGCCCTGCCTCCAGGGGCCACGGGCCCCCTTGTTGGGCCTCTACCAGCCGACCCCTTGTTCACCCCCAGCCAGGTGTCCCCTCCTTCCTCAGAGGGCATCCCCCAAGTCCAGTCCCTCCTGAGGACCCCAGAGGCCCTCACCTCTGTCTCACTCCCATGCTTGCCATCTTTTGGCCCCCAGAGCAGCTTCTCCCCGTCGGCACTGTTGACAGCCGAGGCCTGCTCATTCTCTGTGCACTGGGGGATGGTTTTTTTTTGGCAGCACCACTCGGAGTGGGATCTTAGTTCCTTGTCCAGGGATCGAACCTGCGCCCCCAGCTTTGGACCACCAGGGAAGCTCCACCAAACGGCATCGCTGGCTCCCGCCCTCCAGGCTCTGGGCTCCCCGACCCCAGAGTCCCAACAACCAAAGCTGTTCCTGGACATCAGCCCAGGTGCCCTGGCCTCTCCCCCCACCCCCATGACGTGACCGCCTAGAGCTGGGCATCTGCTCAGAGGGTCCTGCCTCTCGTGTTGGGTTTGCCTTTGATCCCCTTGCCTGATACAGCCCAGGCACCCAGGGAGTCCTCGGGAAGCCCTCAGGGGTCACGGCGTGTATGGTCTGGTAGGGCCGGCTCGGGGCTGGTTGCATGGAGGCCGTGCAGAGTGATCTGTGCAGCATAGAGCTGGGCCTGTGGGTCCCAGCTGGAATAGAGGCTGGCTCAGCCTGACCCCACCCAGCTGTGTGACCCCGTCTGGCTGTCCTGGGTGCCCATCACCCTCTCTGAGCTCCAGTCTCCTCATGTAAGGGGTGTTGAGGCCGCCTTGCAGATGTTGTGGACACTGGAACCCCCAGTGCAGGCCCCCCAGACCCCAGAGTCCTCTGATCCTGCCCCAGGAGTCTGCGGGAGGGCTGGGGCGTCTGCACCCTCTGACCTCCCCCGCAGCAGGCCCTGGGCATGCTGGACTGGAGGGACCACCCAGCACAGGGACAGGGCACCCACAGCCCCTTGGCTTTGTGCCGATGGCTTTAAGACAGAGCAGAGAACGAGGCTGGTCACTGCCTTGTCCTGCCTAGTCTGGGGGGCTTGGTGGCGGAGTTGCGGGAAGGACCCTGGGCTGGCCCGCTGATCCGAAGGGTCCCCAACATGGCGGTGGCATCCCTGGTCCTTGCGGCCGGTGGCCCCCGGTCACCTCGGAGCCCTTGGCTCCCCAACGCTGACGCCTCTCAGCCTTCCCGGCACTTTCTCAATCTGCACTGTGTTCTCAGCGGCGCCTGCGGGAATGCGCTATTTATAACTGTGCGCAGACTCTTTCCTCGAAATCTGGCATTTCTAAATTTCACCCAAGCCGGGACTTCATGGTCTCCAGAGGGGAGACAAGCTCTCAGGATGGGGCGGGCGGGAGCGGCCTGGGTGGCAGCGGCTGGGGGCCCGGCCCCTCTGTCCGGGGCAGGGGGTGGGGGGCCGCGCGGGGCGGCAGGACACTCGGAATTTGGCAAGGAAGCGAGGGAGGGGAGGCACGGGAGTGTGTGAAATGCCACACCACAAAGGACTCTTGTGGGCCGAGGGGCACCGCGGGGGCGGGAGCCCCCAGGGCAGAGAGCGAGCAGGGCCACCAGCCCGTCTGACCCCCGCGTTCCCGGCCGGCGCCCCCTCCTCCCTCCCGCACGTACACGGGCTCCTGCTTGGTGTCCAGGACATGGAGGGGAGTCTGCCCGCCACGGCCCACCCTGGTGGAGAGGGAGGGCTGCCCGACAGGGGACCTGGAGGTGCTGTGCTCGGCCGAGGCGGCCCTCGCCCTGGTGTCCCTGCTCCACGGGCAGTGGCCTGGCTGTACGCGTATCCCCAGTGCTGTGGCTGTGGCAGGACCACAGGGTGGCCAGGGCGGTGCTGGCATGGCACGATCGGACGGGATTTGGGTGACACGCAGAAGGCTCCAGAGCACCCCTGGCAGCATCCACCCCCGACGGCTGGGTCTCAGGGCCCCCAGGCTGGTGGGTGATTGTGGAGGGCCAGCGGGCCAGACCGGCCGGGCCCTCTCTGAGCACCGAGTCCCCCCCAGCACATCGTCCCACTGGGGAGCCCACCACCCAGGGCAATAGGTGGATGGCCAGGGAACTGGACGGGGGTGGGGGTAGGCGGGAGGCAGGGGCCACACCGGGCTGGCCAGCGCGTCCCCGGCGGGCTCCTGCAGTGTGCTGGGCTGCGAGGGGTTCTGGGCGCCTGGCAAGGGAGGAAGCAGGCAGCATGCCCCCCTCACCTCGCCCACCCTGTAGTGGGGACCCCCCAGCCTGGCTGGACAGGGCTTCCCAGCACTCAGAGCCAGGGTGGGACACCAGGTGGCACGGCCGGCCAGTTTGGGATTAGGGAGGTTCCCGAGGGCAGCTGCAGAGGCCTAGGTGGAAGGTGAGAGGCGGTGAGGGTCAGGGACCGGTCAGCTGGGCTGAGGGGCTGAGCGGTGGGGAGTGACGGGGTGGGGTCGGCACGCCCACTGCCCACTCTGAGGGGGAGAGCAGGAAGCTGGTGAGTGTCGGGTGCTGGGGGCAGCCAGAACCAGTGCTGGGGGGACGTTGGCATAGGGACCCCCTTGCCCACTGGAGGAGCTCGGGTGACCGTGGTCTCTGGGGGAGCCCAGCGGTTTCCCCGACCCCCCAAGACTGTGACAGGCGTTGGGGGTCTGGATGGAGGCAACCCCCAGCTGTGGGTGCCTGGCTGCTGCCTCGATGGGCTCTGCTGGCGTCTGTCTCAGCATCTTTGGGGTGCCCTTGGGCCCCAGCCCCCCATTACCGCCCATCTCTCCAGGGACCTCTCGGCGCCTGTTTGCATGTAGGCGATGGGCTGGAGGCCTGAAAGTCTTCTGAGAGTCAGAGTGAGCTCCTGACCTGAGTTCGCGTGTCTGCACCTCGTCAGCGTAAATGGGTTGCTCTGTGTCACTGGGGGAGGGACTTCAGTGCTGGGTGTTCTGGGAGCATCCCCCAGAATCCACCCCCAGAGGGAGGGTCTTGGCGGTGGGTGGGAGTTCCAGGGAGAGAGATCTTTCCAGTCATGCTGGGACTGGAGCCGGGGTAGTGGGGCCCTGGTGAGCCAGACCCCTGATCTGCAGAAGGGGCCTGGTCTGAGGGCAGGGGCAGGTGTGGGGTGGGGTCTGGAAAACGAGAGGAGTAAAGACAGTCTGAGGAGGGAGGAGGGACCTCCCTCACCAGATGCACCCCAGTCAGAGCGCCCTGGGGGCTTGTCCGCAGCTCTGCAAGTCCTTCCGGAACCAGGCTTTGCGGGGCAGGGGGAAAGATGGGTGGAATAGATTAACTTTATCTTTTAAAAAACTTCTGAAGAATCTTGTTAAAGAGTAAAACAAGCTTGTAATAATTCAGAAGCGCACAATAGTTTTCTGTTTTCTGTGAATCCTTCCATACATTTTTCTGTGGATAGAAACATACATGGAATTCTTTTCTTCACCTCCCCATCTGCCCCCCACGTGCTCCTTCAAGTGGATTGCCATGGACGTTCCAGTCTAAATTCCTAGAAGTGAAATTATTGGTGCCAAAGGTCTGCCCCTTGCCTTTGGAAAGTTTGGACTAAGTTGTAGCCAAATCGTCTGAATTTGCATCATCATGGGAAAGATGAATCTTTTTCATCCTGTCTAATCCTGTAGATAAAAATAAGTGTCTTCCTTTTTTGATGTATCTTGAGAGAAAGGAAATAGTTTTTCCATCAGTTTATCAACCATTCCTGCTTCTTTTGTGAATCGCCCCTCTACTTTTTCCATTAGGTTGCTCATCTTTTACTGATTTACCTTTGCTCTTTGTATATTTGTAGGATCTCTGTATATACAACATACCTTCTTACATCTTGCACACTTCTTTTGTAGTTTTGAACTCTTCTCTTAATGCAATGGTATCGCTGTAGCTCGATGGGGTGACTGGATGGGACTGCGGCCGTTCTCACTCCTGGCTTCTCTGTGTCCCAGGACACTGTCACCAGCCCGAGGGGTGACAGAGGGAAAGGGAGCCTCAGGCTGAGTCCCTGTCCAGGCTGACGGCCAGTGGGAAGCAGACACCAGCACAGCCACACCCCCTGGCCCGCAGGCCCAGTGTCCGCTCAGGGCCCCTGGATGCAGATGCTGGGTCTTCTGGCACGTTCTCCGGCTGACCTCCTGGCTGGAAGTAGGCAGCAGAAGGCGTCTGGTGGTTGATCGAACATCACGGGACCACCGGCAGGTTGGATTCCTGGGTGCAGGACACCATTCCTAGGGTGGGCAGGCTCTGAGCCTGCTGGCATCTTAGGTCCTGTCCCCAAGAGCTCCAGGGACCCCACGGTGGAGCTAGCTGAGCCTGTACATCCAAGACCACTTCCATCACCAGGAAAGAGCCTCGCTAGGAAGAGCCGCTGGTAACCAAGCCTCTGGAGGGGGTGGGGGCAGAGAAGGGGCACAGTGCTCATCCGAGTGGGCGTGTCCAGCTGGATCAGCGGCTAAGCAAAGGAGGGTGGTCTCGCTGCTCCCAGGGGTACACCTGTGCCGCTCACCTGTGCTGCTCGGCCTCCGTGGGAGACTTTGCAGTCAATCATCCCTGGCCTGCCTCCTCTGTCTTCTTGGTTTAAAAGCATCTTGTTCCTTTCTCCTCCTGTCAGGGAGCCCATGACTGTGCCAGAGAGGATTAAACAGTATTCAGACATTCTTTTCTCAGGCAGTTACTCCCAGCTGATAGAAAGATGCGTTTAGTTCTTTCTCACGGGAGGTGTTCAAATGTCAAAGGGTGATGTTTGCTTTAAAAAAACAGAATTATAAGTTCTGCCTTTGTGGGCAGGCGTTAAAAGTATGATGTTACGTGTGTGTCATGCGAACAGACTGGTTTTCAGCTCTGATGGGCCACCGCCAGCCCTGGAGTGCACCCGGCCAGCTCTGCCGTGTAATGGGAGGTCGTGAGCCGGCCATGCCTCTCAGCCACACGCCAGCCGACATTCGGACCCTGGGCAGGGGTCACGTCGGTGAGTTCCACTCTGAGGCTGCAGTTGAAGCCTGCTTGTTGCTGACAATGTAGGCGGGATGGTGGTGATCAAGTCCCCTTCAGGAATGGTGACATCTGACCAAGGACCCCGGGAGGCCTTGCCGTGAATTCCCCCGAAGATCAGAGAGTGCAGGTGTGGCCCGGCCTCGGCTCTTTTGTGGCGGTTATGGGGCCATTCGCGCCCCTGTGGTGGCCCTCCCGCATCATTTCGCTACTGGCTTTGTGCCGGGCCCCGTTCAGCCCGCCCCGCCATCCGAATGAGCACAGAACCGTCGCCGTCATTGTCCCGAGGTTACTGATCAACCGCCCGCCTGCCTGCCCGCGCAGGGCTGCCCGTTTCCATGGTTACCGCCGCCGCCGCGAAAGTGATCCCAGGGCCCTGGGGGAGGGGCCGGAGCAGCTCCACAGAGAGAGCGTCTCTGGCTGGCGGTTGAAACCCTGCACCAGAGTTTTACTGCGAGCTTTCCTTGTGTCCTGTGTCCCCGGGGGCTACGGGCTCAGCTCTCCTGTTAGGCCAGCGCTGTGAGCGAGGGGCTGAGGTGGAGTTACAGCAAGGAGAGGTCCTGACCAACAAAAGTCAAACTGGGGTTGAGGGGGACCATCACTTCAGGGGGTCTGCTGTGTTCCAGGGGAGAGGAACGGGGAGGGCTTTGGCTATAGGGAGGGGATGTGCAGGCAGGGGAAGGGTTTCAAGCCCACCGGTCGGAAAGATCCAGAAGGGAGCTGGTGGAACCCTTGGCATCTGGCAGCTTGGGATTTTGAGCATCAGAAACAGAGGATGCTGGGAGATGGGGGCAAGGGTGGAGGGGCGGGGGGCACAGGGCAAGATGGCAGGGCACAGGCTCAAAAGCCCCTGCAGAATTCCCTGTGGTCGGGGGCGGGAGATCGGTGAGGTCGAGTCCTGTCTCATTCCCTGCTGTTACAGCCAAACAGTGACTATCCTTGGGGCAACCGTCTTCAGGCGTGTATTCCAAGGCGCCTTGAAAATAGATGTGCGGAAGCGGATTTGCTGCTTCAAAGACCGAGCTTGTTTACATTTTGAATGAATTACCAAATTGTCTTCTAAAAATGCATCACTAGGTGACATCCTTGCCACTGGCTCAGAAGCTTGGTAATCTGTGTTTCCCCCTAAGCGCGATGTTATCTTTGTCTAAAACGTTTGCCAATCTGATGGGTGAAAAATAGCCGCCTGTTGAATTTTTGCCCTTCTCTGGTTCCCTGGAGATGGAGCGTCTTTTCACATGTTTATCAGCCATTTGCATTTCTTCTGGGGCCTGCCAATCTCTGGGCTCCCCTCCCTGGTTTCTGGTGCGGGGTTTAGCATTCCCAGTCCCACGACTATAAAAATGTCCCATGTTTTATATTTTTAAATTTTTTAAAAAAGTATTCCTGTCATGTATGGCTCTTTAATTTGTTGAGTTAAACGTGGGGCAGTGGTGTAAAAATCAAGGTTTGCTTTTACCAGCGGTCTCAATACGCTTTATTTGCACAGTCCATCCCCCGCTCCTTGAAAAGCCACTTTCATCACAAAGCGCGTGCCCACAAGCAGGTAAGCGGCCTGTGTCTCACCCGCTGCCGGGTGTTTGTCCCCACCAGCTCGCTGTTTTAATGACTGACGCTCTGTCGGTCTCCTGAGAGCCAGGGCTGCATAATTCCTCTCATTGTTTTTGTTTGTTTTAAAAAAAATATTTGCTTATTTTTTGTTTTTCGATGCGTGGGGTCTTAGTTGCAGCATGCTGGATCTTTCGTGCAGGGCACGCGCTGCTTTCCTCTCTGGTCAGCTGGCTCAGCAGTTACAGTGCAGGGGATTAGTTGCCCTGAGGCACGCAGGATCGGGCTCCCCCACCAGGGATGGAACCCAGGTCCCCTGCATGGGAAGGCGAATTCTTAACCACTGGACCACCAGCAAAATCCGACTCTCATTGTTCTTTACCATGATTTTCTTAGGCTGTTCTTATGGGTTTTCTCTTCTGTGTGAGTATAAAAATACCTCATAAGGCTTCAGTGAATAATAATAATTTAAAAAAAAAAACCTGTAGGGATCTTGGTGGGAATTACATTGTGTATGTGGATTACTTTGTGTCATGAGTTAACTAGTGGGCCCCCAGAAATTACATCTACCAGGAACCTGTAGGGGTGACCTTCTTTTGAAAAGAGGCCTTTGCGCATATAGTTAAGGGTCTCGGGATGAGATGGGCTTGAACGAGGAGGGGCCCTGAGTGCAGTGACCAGCCCCGAGGAGAGCAGAGGGGGACACAGAGGGAGAAGGCCATGTGGGCTGAGGGCCACTGGCAGCACCACAAGCTGGGAAGAGGCACAGAGCAGACGCTGTTTCAGAGCCTCTGGAAGGAGTCAGCTCCCCCAGCCAGACCTTGATTCCAGACCTCTGGCCTCCATGACCGTGAGGGAACAATTTCCTGCTGTGTTGGTGACACCCAGTTTCTGGCAATTTGTTGCGGCAGGTCCAGGAATCCAGTACACATTGGTTCAAGGCGTATCTTCTTGTTCAGTCACTAAGTCGTGTCTGCGACCCCCTGGACCGCAGCACGCCAGGCTTCCCTGTCCCTATTTCCCGGAGTTTGCTCAAACTCATGTGCATCGAGTCGGTGATGCCATCCAACCATCTCATCCCCTGCTGCCCCTTCTCCTCCTGCCTTCCATCTTTCCCAGCACCGAGGTCTTTTCCAGTGAGTCAGCTCTTGCTTTTCTGCCCTAGAAACATGGTATGTTTTCATCTCTTTATGTCGTCTCTTATGTGCTGTAGTGAAATCAATCATCTCCTCCACATAAAGGCTTCATTTTAGGCTCATTTCTAGGGATTTCATGGGTTTTGTTGCTGTGGTGAGGACTCTGTTGATTTTGATTATATTTTTAACTGGATCTTGGTGGGTGCTGTGAAGTAATGAATTTTTGGTGATGTTGCATCCAGCCACCATCACAAGCTCTCTAATTAAAATAATTCCCCAACTGATTCTCTAGGAGACCTGTCATATTGACTCAGACAACAAAGATTTTGCTCCTTTTGTTCAGATATATCCTCTCTCTCCTGTTTTTTTCTGTCTTACTTTGTGGTCAGGTGGCTTTTACTTGCTCAGACCCTCTGTGGCCCCTGTTCATTTGCTAACAGACTGGACTGGGATCTCCTGGCATGAAGTCCAAGAGCCTTGTGCTGACGCTCGGTGCCACTAATAACTTGGCTCGTATCACCCAATCAGTATTCATTTGGTTTCTACTTCCGGAGAAGGCAATGGCACCCCACTCCAGTACTCTTGCCTGGAAAATCCCATGGATGGAGGAGCCTGGTAGGCTGCAGTCCATGGGGTTGCTAAGAGTCAGACACGACTGAAGTGACTTAGCAGCAGCAGAGGCCAGACGTTTGATTTAGGTTCTGAATTTGCAACATTGTGCTGGAAGTCAGCCAATACAATAAGACAAAAAAAAAAAACCTGTAAACATAACACCGCTATTATTATGAATAATAAAATCTATAAATAATAACATTGTTATTATTCACAGATGATGTGATTACAAAGAACATCCGAAAGAATCTGCAGGTAAATGGTTAATAATAAGGGACCTCAATAGGACTGCTGGATGCTTGGGTAATATATGAAATCAAATGTGTTCCTGTGTACCAGCAGTAAATGGTAAATGAAATAAGATGTATCTTTTTCAATAGCAGAAAAGATCAGATAACTAGAAGTAAATCTAATAAAAGATGGGCAGAAAACTCTAAAATGTTATTATGAGAAGTTCAGATAGACTTAAGTACCTGAAGGAGGGATTAACTGTGTTCTTGGTTTAGAAAACTCAATATTGTAGAAATGTCATTTCCCCCCAGACTGATGTATAGATTCAGAGCAATACTAACCAAAACCCACAGGATTTTTAGGGGAAATTGAAAAAAAATGGACAAGTTGGTTATGAAACATATGTAAATACATATAAATTTGGGCTTCCCTGTTGGCTTAGGCAGTAAAGAATTCATCTGCAATGCAGAAGACCCAGGTCGATCCTTGGGTTGAGAAGATCCCTTGAAGAAGGGAATAGCAACCCACTCTAGTACTCTTGCCTGGAGAATGCCATGGACAGAGGAGCCTGGCAGACTGTAGTCCATGGGGTCGAAAAGAGTCAGACATAACTGAACGACTAACACACACACAGGTAAATTTACATGTATAAATTGCATGTTAATTTACATATAAGCTCACAGGTAAATAAAATCATATGTAAACTTTGTTTGCACATGATACTGGCCGAGAAGATCTAAGACACCTTGAAGGATGAGGAGGCTGGACTTGGTCGGCTACGTGTCAGGCTTGTTACAAAGCCATTGTGATTAAGAGGGTCGGCCACTTGCCAGAGACAGCTAGATAGATAGGCCAGTGGAACTGACCAGAGAGCCCGGAAAGCAGGCTCTGCATGTTCAAAAGTTTAACTGATCAAGTAACAAAGAATAAATCGAGAACACAGAAGAGCTGAGTTACTCTCCGTGAGGGCAGGTCCTGTGCCTGCCATTGAGCTTCTGGATGTGCTGTGTCCTCAATATGCTCTTTTGACCTGTCTTAAGATGTACTAACTTCCTCATCAGCTGGGCCTATTCTGCTCCATCTAAGTTGGCAGGTCCCTTGCTCACAGGCAGGGGTCCTGCACAGCGGTTCCCCCAAGCACCCGGGCACCCCGATGGCACGTCACGTCCTCACCCAGCTTATCCTTCCGTCCTGTCCTATCCTATTCTATCCTATCCTATCCTATCCTATCCTATCTAGCTTATCCTTCCGTCCTATCCTATCCTATCCTATCCTATCCCTAACCCTATCCTTCGGGCCCAGCAAACTTTCCAGATAGAGGGACCCGTCCCTGGGGCTCCTCGTGGGCAAGTGAGAGAAAGGACGTGGACCAGGGTCACTGTGTGGTGGCCGCTGCTGACAGGCAGGGATGCTGCTCAGGGTCCCAGGGCAGGGGACAGTCCCACGCGACAAAGAAGGAGCCCACCCCAGTGTCCACGGCGCCCGGGTGGAGAAGTCCGACTTCAGGAGATGTACCGTGCAGATTTCAGCTGAGCTCCTTCCTGCGCTGGGGGAAGGGTGTCCTGACTCCCTCCTACATGCAGAGGCAGCGAGTGTGAGAAGGTCCTGGAGCCCCTGACCAGACATGGGCTTGCAGCTTCACACACCATTAGCCAGTTAGGTGACCCTGGGCAAGTCACGTAACCTCCTGACCCTCTGAGGCCTGGTCAGAGCTGCCCAGGAGGATCGTATGGAGAATTGATGACGTTCCCAGGGTCAAGCCAGACTGGGGGCTGGGTCATGGTTGGTGGATGAGAAAACCCCATCTGTGTCTGGAGCATGGGCGGCTGCATCAGTGGAAAGACTTGCATTTTTCTGTTGTTCTCAAGGCGAACCCCAGCTCCCCAGGTCTGCAGGCTGTAGCATGTGCCCTGTGACGTGGTTGGGGGAGGCCATCTGGGGTTACCTGGCGTTTCACCCCAGGTCGTACCTCAAAGGTATTTTTTGAGTAAAATGCTTATTGCCCTAGAGTGCACAGGTGAGTTTTTATTTATCTCTTACGGTGACATAAACCGTCGAGGCTGAGAATAGGAATGTTTAGATGGAAGCCGCAGGCAGAGTGTTCAGGGGCCCGGCTCGGCTAGAAGCTCTCCTGATGGCCCCTCCAGAAGCTGTTCTCCGCCTCTTTCTCAACAGGTGCACAGCCGGGCAGGACCCCAAGCGTCTGGGGGCTCTTCTGGAGGGAGGAGACCAGGGCCCCTCTCCAGGCCTCTGGGTGGGGGTGCCCGGGTGGCCCTGGAGCTCTTTGCACATTGAAAGCCTGGCCTCGGGAAGCGCCCCATTTGCTTGTGGCAAATGGGGTGAGGAAACTGAGAACGGCAGGGGAAGGGCCAGCTCTCATGCCCACCAGGCTGGGCAGCTGCACCTCTGACCTGAAGACTCATCCTGGGAACCCCCAGCCCCAGCGTGTTTCTTCCCAGACAGGCTGAACACTGCTGTTGGAGACCTGGGCCCAGGCTCATCTCTGAGTCAGGGGAGGCCGGGCTGCCGGGGCCCCTTGGAATCTCAGCAGCGTCTGCCCCCCGATTACAAGGGGCAGGACGGCCACTCGGCACCTGCAGAGGCCTGGGCGCCCCAGCTTGGGCCTCCTTGTCTCCCGCGGTCATTGAACCCTTCACAGTGGTGATAAATGATGGTCTCGGTGCCCCCGGAGCCGAGCGTGGGAAAGTCAGGCCCCGGGTTAATAGTTAAAAGCGCCCTCGTCAGAAAGGCATCCACCACCCCTGCTGCTGGGCCAGGCACGGTTGCTCCTGGATCCTGACCGGCTGGCCCTTTGGGTTCTGACAAGTAGAGGGATTGGGGACAACAGCCATCTGTTGGTTAACACGTTCAAACAAAGAAAAACCACTCAGGCATCTCTGACTGGTTGCACACTGAAAGTAATGGTTTGCTTCGGGAGAACTAGCTTCCTGGCAGGTAATTTTTCAGATCGGTGTGTAATCAGCAGGAAGGAGGCTGGCCCTGCCCTGGGGTGTGGGTGCTTCTGGGCACCTGAGCCCATTTATCCCATCCTGCTTCTGACAACCCAGATGCCACCTGCTAAAAAGAGTACCATCTCGGTGCAGACGAGCAGGTCCCTTGTCACCAGGCGCAGTGACATACGGGGACAGGAACGCCAGGGCCAAGGCTGTGTGGACCAGTAGCCTTCACCCAGCTGCCCAACCAGTGCCCGTCCTCCTGCAGGCCCCTTCCCCCCGAAGCCCATCTCACGCTGGACACCTCCCCCAGCACCCCAGTCTCACCCTGGATATCCCCTCCCACTCCACACACCCCCATCTGCACCTCGGATGCCCCTCAGGCTGCGATTGTCTGCAGTTCCTCCTGTCACCCCCACCAGACTGAGGACTCCTTGAGACAGCCCTGTGGGTTTTCCTCTCCGAGATCTGGGCCCAAAACACAGAGGGCTGCAAGGATTGGCTGAATTAATGAGTGATGACAATTTTAATTAGTTTCTTTGAGTTTAGCTTGCAGATTAGGTCGTTAAAAAGGCTTATTATCCCAAACAATTTTAAATTATAAATGAGTTGTGAATGTCATGAGTCGCAGTAATTCCTGAGCGAATTGCGTACATCCTTTCCAGGACCCTTGGGGGAACATAAGAGGGAAATCCAATTTGTTGTTTTTAAGTCATCTCTTAATCACTTAATAACAGGAAATCTGATATTAGATTAATCTCTTCCTTCTGTTTAGACCCATGCTAAAGGGTCTAAACTAAAGGGAGAACTTGGAGCTGGCATTCTTCAGAACCTCGAAATTGTGTGGGCCTGTGTGTGTGTGTGTGTCTGTGCCTGTGTGTGTGCCTGTGTATGTCTGTGGGTGTCTGTGTGTGTCTGTGCCTGTGTGTGTATGTGTGTGTGTCTGTGGGTGCCTGTGTGTGTGTGTGTGTCTGTGCCTCTGTGTGTCTGTGGGTGTCTGTGTGCCTGTGCCTGTGTGTGTATGTGTGTGTGTGTGTCTGTGCCTGTGTGTGTGCCTGTGTATGTCTGTGGGTGTCTGTGTGTGTCTGTGCCTGTGTGTGTCTGTGTGTGTGTCTGTGCCTGTGTGTGTGTGGAGGAGGGAAGGGCTGGAAGTCACAGCAGGTGCTCCTGGGAGCCAGGAGGTGGCCTGTGGGGCTGGGGAACACAGGTGTGACCCCTGCCTTCGGGGGACAGGGCTGGACAGGTGGGTGGGAGGGACGAGAGGCCAGAGAACATTCCTGATGTGTGACTTTACCAAGTACCTGCAACATGAGAGCGTCTTAGCAGCAGAGCAGAGTGGGCCACGGTGTGCGTGCGGACTTTTGAGTCTTTCTTGAGTATTTTCACCGTCGGATGACTTCAGAGCCGACCCACAGCTCATTAGTTTCCAGGAAAGGCAGTAAGGTGGCCGCCAACAAAGGCCGCAGGAGGAGACTCCCGGGGCAGCTGTGAGGAAGGAGGACTCGTCCTCCCCTGGAGCCGAGCAGAGGAGGTGGAGGTGTGGTTCCGCCTTTTGAATCCTGGAACCTGGTTTCGCCATCTGGACCGAGAGGAAAGAGGCCTGAAAGCGAATTGCGAGACTCAACTCCAGAAAGACATTTAAGATGTAGTAAAGACAGGAGAAGAAAGGATGCCAAAACACACATTTCCGCTGTTTGCTGAAAGATATGTTTTCCCCGGGAGGACCTAGTGACTTTTCTCCCGTGCATCGTCTGGTTTCTGGTTAGTTATCTAAAATGGCCAGGTCTTACCCTTCTTAGGTCATGCAAAATCGGTCTCTTGAAATTTAGGGTTGGAATTTTCTTAGCAAATACTTAACCAGAAAAAAGAAAAAAATCCTGCTTTTCTGCTCTGGGCAGTTTTGATGTATCATGTTGTAAATTAATAGATGCCTGGGCCAATATTTGATGTTTTCCCCCAAAGGAAATAAGGCTTCCCTGGTAGCTCAGCTGGTAAAGAATCCGCCTGCCATGCAGGAGACCCTGGTTCAATTCCTGGGTCTGGAAGTTCCCCTAGAGAAGGGGAACTTCAATATTTATGGGCTTCCCTGGTGGCTTAGACAGTAAAGAATCCGCCTGCAATGTGGGAGACCTGGGTTTGATCCCTGGGTTGGGAAGATCCTCTGGAGGAGGGCATGGCATCCCACTCCAGTGTTCTTGCCTGGAGGTCCATGGAGATGCAGAATCAGCCACAAGAGCGACTAAGCACAGGGCAGTTGCCCCAGAGAGAACGACTCATGGGGTCTTCACTCAGTTGGAGGGAAGGGCCTCGGGAAGTAGCAGAGATGATCCCTTGCTGTTGGTGGGTGGTTGTCCCCCTGATGGGGGCCAGGCTGGGTGTTTACTGTCCCGGTAGCATGGGGGTGAGCTCATAGAGAATGTCAGTCCAGCATCTCTGAGGGCCACACGGAGCTCAGGCACCAAGGGGCCAGGGCCTTAATATAACTTCCCAGTGGCATTTGTAACTCAGAAGCGGGTTCAGTGAAGTTACTCTGCCGGGGACTTCAGGGCCCTGAGGGCGCTGCTGGCAGGAGGCCGGGAGGGTAACCCTAGTCCCCGTCGGATGCTCTGCCCTGTCTGTTGAGGAACGGTAAGCCTGCAGCGGCTGCTGCCACAGGCTGGGCTGGAGGGCTGGTGCTGTTCCGTGATGGGGCCCTGCAGGCGAGGGGGCGGGCCGGATGGGTGGCCCGCACTCTGCCCAGGTGCCAGGCCCCCCCACCCCACCACTGCAACTCCCTCTCTGCGGCCTCATTCCCTGGGTTTCTGGACTGAGAGCCCTCTCTGCAGGGGCTCAGAGCCGGGCAGGGTCCGGGGTCACAGGTGTGTCAGAGCCGGGCAGGGTCTGGGGACCTCAGGCGTGTCCCAGCCTGGCAGGGTCCAGGGACCTGGGAACGTCCTGGGTCTTATCTGGCGTCACACACGCTGTGCTCAGCTCTGCGCTCTCTTACCTGGAGGCAAGGGAAGTGGAATCTGAGGCGGTGGCTTCCAGCTGCCTTTGTTGTAGCCCATTTGCTCATAAATAGGTACAAATTATTGGTATTAGAAACCCTCGCAGCTCCTCTCCTCATTAAGCCTCTGCAGTTAATAATTATTTTCTCTCTAGAAAGCCTTTGTGGGAAACAGCGGAGGAGACGTGGGAGGCTGCCCTTCCTCCTGGAGGCGGGGTGTCCTGGGCGTCCCCGGGCCCCACGCCCTGGGCCCGGGGCAGCAGCCTGAGCCGTGGGAGAAGCAGAGGGGGTCACGGCTCACGAGAGCAAAGACTCGGCCCCATAGGCCTCCCAGGCCTCAGGGGGAGAGCCTGCCGTCCCGCCTTCCGTGTGGGGAGCCAGGAGCCCAGGGTCACGGCAGAGGTGGGCGGCGGGGCAGGGCTGGCTGGGCAGTGTGGGATCAGGGACCGCTGTGACCCGGGGGTCACGCTGCAACAGTCTTGTCTCTTCTGTTAGTTGAAGCCGTCCAAGGCCCACCCAGATTCCAGAGGAAGGGGACACCCGTTCACCTGTGGGTGGGAGGAGGTTGCCACATTTGTGGCCGTTTTAAAACCACACATCCCTCAATCCCATCACTGCCCAGACAGGGAAAACCTCACCTCCTTCCTGTCTGGGAACAGGATCTCCATTCAAGCCTGAAACCTCGGGCCTGCCGCTTTGCCCCTTTCCATCACCCCCATTCCACTCCCATTGCCTTTACAGAACTTTCACTGTTGATTTGGAACAGTTCAAAGCTATGAAATAACAAAGGACAGTTACCCTCGCACGTGTGCAGTGCAGCCTTCCACGTCCCTGAAGCCCCCTGGGTGTCGCCTCTCGGTCCTGTCCTGGTGTTTGTTTTGGCTCCGGGCCATGTGGTCCTAGATGTTAGGATGCCAGTCCATAGCCCTCAGCTGCTTTCCCCAAATCCGGAAGTCTGAAAATCAAAGTCAGTTCAGTTCAGTTGTTCAGTCATGTCCAACTCTTTGCGACCCCACGGACTGCAGCACACCAGGCTTCCCTGTCCATCACCAACTCCCAGAGTTTACTCAAACCCATGTCAGTTGAGTCGGTGATGCCATCCAACCCTCTCATCCTTTGTTGTCCCCTCCTCCTCCCACCTTCAATCTTTCCTAGCATCAGGGTTTTTTAAAATGAGTCAGTTCTTCACATCAGGTGGCCAAAGTATTGGAGCTTCAGCTTCAACATCAGTCCTTCCAATGAATATTCAGGACTGATCTCCTTTAGGATGCACTGGTTGGATCTTCTTGCAGTCCAAGGGACTCTCAAGAGTCTTCTCCAACACCACAGTTCAAAAGCATCAATTCTTCGGCACTCAGCTTTCTTTATAGTCCAACTCTCACATTCATACATGACTACTGGAAAAACCACAGCTTTGACTAGACGGACCTTTGTTGACAAAGTAATGTCTCTGCTTCTTAATATGGTGTCTAGGTTGGTCATAACTTTCCTTCCCATGAGCAAGCGTCTTTTAATTTTGTGGCTGCAGTCACCACCTGCAGTGATTTTGGAGCCCAAGAAAATAAAGTCTGCCAGTGTTTCCACTGTTTCCCCATCTATTTGCCATGAAGTGACAGGACCCGATGCCATGATCTTAGTTTTCTGAATGTTGAACTTTAAGTTAACTTTTTCAGTCTCCTCTTTCACTTTCATCAGGAGACTCTTTAGTTCTTCTTCACTTTCTCCCATAAGGGTGGTGTCATCTGCATATCTGAGGTTATTGATATTTCTCCCAACAATCTTGATTCCAGCTTGTACTTCATCTAGCCCAGCATTTCATGTGATATACTCCACATATAAGTTAAATAAGCAGGGTGACAATATACAGCCTTGATGTACTCCTTTCCCAATTTGGAACCAGTCTGTTGTTCCATGTCCAGTTCTAACTGTTGCTTCTTGACCTGCATACAGATTTATCAGGAGGCAGGTCAGGTGGTCTGATATTCCCATCTCTTGAAGGATTTTCCACAGTTTGTTGTGATCCACACAGTCAAAGGCTTTGGTATAGTCAATAAAGCAGAAGTAGATGTTTTTCTGGAAGTTTCATGCTTTTTCAGTGATCCAGAGGATGTTGACAATTTGACCTCTTGTTCCTCTGCCTCTTGTAAATCCAGCTTGAACATCTGGAAGTTCATGGTTCACGTACTATTGAAGCTTGGCTTGGAGAATTTTGATCATTACTTTATTAGCGTGTGAGGTGAGTGCAATTGTGCGGTAGTTTGAGCATTCTTTGGCATTGTCTTTCTTTGGGATTGGAAGGAAAACTGACCTTTTCCAGTCCTGTGGCCACTGCTGAGTTTTCCAAATTTGCTGGCATACTGAGTGCAGCACTTTCACAGCATCATCTTTTAGGATTTGAAATAGATCAGGTGGAATTCCATCACCTCCACTAGTTTTGTTTGTAGTGATGCTTCCTAAGGCCCACTTGACTTCGCATTCCAGGATGTCTGGCTCTAGGTGGGTGATCACACCATTGTGGTTATCTGGGTCGTGAAGATCAAAAATTCATTTCGTAGCAAAACCAGACCCAGACCAGTGGGAGGCTGTTGACAGTTTTTATCCTTGTTCGTGTGACTATTCACACGAAGTCTGCAAGAGGATTACCCATTCAAAGGCAAGATCAGTTGTTATGTAAGGTGGAATATGCAGTGTTTATAACTTCCATATTAAAAAACTCCGGAATTCCAGAACCACCCGGACCCAGGGGTTTCAGGTGGAGGACCTGGCCCTGTCTCGCTGGGTCGTGTCTGTGTCTGGGCTGTGTACACGGCACCCGCTGTGTGACTTTACGACGGCCTGCCCTTCCACTCGGCACCGTGTTGGCATTTCAGGTTGTAGCTGGTTCCTTTCGCTGTTGCATGGCGTTTCGTCTGTGAACATTCCATTCTTTTTTAAAAATTTCATTCATTTTGCCTGTGCCAGGGGGCACATGGCACATGCGGGACCTTTGATCTTGGTTGTGACTGGAGGGGTCTGTAGTCAAGGCTTGCAGGATCAGCTCCCTGACCAGGGATCAAACCGGTGACCCTTGCACCGGAAGCAGATTCTTAGCCACAGGGCCGCCAGGGAAGTCCCCGTTCCACTGGATCTCTTCTGCTGCTTGGACATCTGTGTACCTCCTGCTCACGGGGGCATAGTTTCCCCAGCGGTGACTGCCTTGGGGTGATCCCCCTGGAGTGACTCCCCTGAAAGTTGCTGCCCGTCGGGCCTGAGGGTTAGGTGACTCCGGGGTTTTGCAGAGTGATTGGACCGATTCACTTTCCACCAGCAGCAAGCAGCCGTGCCTCCCTCGTATGGGCCTGCCGTCACTTGTGGGAGTCTGGCTTCCTCACTTTTGCCAGTCTTTGGGTGTAAATTGGTATCTCACTGTGGTTTGGATTTGCATTTCTCTGATTGCTAGTGATGTCGAGCATCTTTAAATTTGTTTTAGGGCCAGATATCTTCCAGTTTGTGGCTTGTCTCGTCATTAATTTTTAAAATCGTATTCTTTGTAAAATTCTTCTAGTTAATATCAAAATGATACACTTTTTCCCTTTAAGATCATGATTTATGTCTTAGGAAATCCTTATCTGCCTCAGATCATAAACAGTAGTTCTGTACAATTCCTTCTAAAATAGGTTTTCCCTTTCATACTACCAGCCTTAATTCCCTGGAATTGTTTTTTGTGCTCAGTGTGAGACAGGGATCCAGTGTCATTTGGTCTAGGGTTTCCCTGGTGAGTCAGCAGGTGAAGAATCTGCCTGCCAAGGCTGGAGACACAGGAAATACGGGTTTGATCCCTGGGTCCGGAAGATCCCCTGAAGAAGGAAATGGCAACCTCCTCTAGTGTTTTTTGCCTGGAAAATTTCATGGACAGTGGAGCCTGGCGGTCTGCAGCCCATGGGGTCTCAAGTCGGACACGACTTAGTGACTTAACAACAACAACAGATAGACGGCCCCGGGCCCACCTGTGGAATGCTCCTCTCTCCCAGCGGCAGCTCGGCCACCTGTCGTTTTCCTGTGCTAGTGGGTCTGATTCTGGTTTCTATCCTGGCTGTAGCTTGCTCCGTGTCAATCCCCTCCAGTTACCGTGGACTCGGACGAGCGCTCACGTCTCCTGCAAGCTGTCCCCCTCACCCTGCCTGGCTGTGCTGGTCTGTCTGTCTTCCTTGTGGATTACAGACTGTCTTGCCAGTTCTGTGACGGACCCTTTTGGGACCCAGACAGATAAGGCAGTGATTCTTATGTCAGTTAGAGGAGAACGGCTAAACCTTTCCATGTTGGCTTTTCCTATCAACGAATATGGTTGGATCATCTTTGTTTCTGCCAATAGTTCAGTTCAGTTCAGTCGCTCAGTTGTGTCCGACTCTTTGCGACCCCATGAATCGCAGCACGCCAGGCCTCCCTGTCCATCACCAACTCCTGGAGTTCACTCAAACTCACGTCCATCAAGTCGGTGATGTCATCCAGCCATCTCATCCTCTGTCGTCCCCTTCTCCTCCTGCCCCCAATCCCTCCCAGCATCAGAGTCTTTTCCAATGAGTCAACTCTTCACATCAGCCAGCCAAAGTATTGGAGTTTCTGCTTTAGCATCAGTCCTTCCGAAGAACATCCAGGACTGATCTCTTTTAGGATGGACTGGTTGGATCTCCTTGCAGTCCAAGGGACTCTCAAGCGTCTTCTCCAACACCACAGTTCAAAAGCATCAATTCTTCGGTGCTCAGCTTTCTTCACAGTCAAATTATTACATCCATACATGACCACTGGAAAAACCATAGCCTTGACTAGATGCACCTTTGTTGGCAAAGTAATGTCTCTACTTTTGATCTAGGTTGTTCATAACTTTCCTTCCAAGGAGTAAGCGTCTTTTCATTTCATGGCTGCAGTCACCATCTGCACTGATTCTGGAGCCCAAAAAAATAAAGTCTGACACTGTTTCCACTGTTTCCCCATCTATTTCCCATGAAGTGATGGGACCAGATGCCATGATCTTCGTTTTCTGAATGTTGAGCTTTAAGCCAACTCTCCACTTTCACTTTCATCAAGAGGCTTTTTAGTCCCTCTTCACTTTCTGCTATAAGGGTGGTGTCATCTGCATATCTGAGGTTATTGATATTTCTCCCGGCAATCTTGATTCCAGCTTCTGCTTCTTCCAGCTCTGCGTTTCTCATGATGTACCCTGCATATAAATTAAATAAGCAGGGTGACAATATACAGTCTTGACGTACTCCTTTTCCTATTTGGAACCAGTCTGTTGTTCCATGTCCATTTCTAACTGTTGCTTCCTGACCTGCATACAGGTTTGTCAAGAGGCAGGTCAGGTGGTCTGGTATTCCCATAATAGTAGTTTATCTTTTTATTCTCTTTGTTTATAAAGGGCTTCTGTATCTTTTATTAGACTAGTACTTAAGTGCGGTCTATATTTGTTCTATTGTAAATGACATTTTAAAAATTGTGTTTTATGAGACTTGTGTTTTAGTATAGGAAATGAGCTAGATTTTTCTTTTTCTTTTTTTAGGCATCCTTTGAGATTAAAAAAAAATTTTTGTTTTTAAACTTTGACCACACCACGTGGCATGCCAGATCTTAGTTCCCCAACCAGGGATTGAACCCACACCACCTGCGCTGGAAGTGCAGAGTCTTAGCTGCTGGACCGCCAGGGAAGTCCAGATGTTCTTTTCTCGCTCTTTAGCTACCTTGCTATGTGCTCTGGTGCATTCTGACGAGTTGTCTGCAGAGCCTGTGGAGTTTTCTGTGTCGTTCGTCGTATGATCTGTGAGTAACGATGTGACATCTTCATTCACTCGTCCATTTGCATGGCGCTGACCAGGCCTCCAGGACGACTTGGAAGTGGACGTGGTGGCGCCCCTATTGAGTGATGTTTGCTATTGTTTTATCATCTGAGGGAAGTGTCCGTCTCGCCATTGTTTGATAGCATCTGTGTTAGGAGTCATTGCAATATTTTACTGACTCTTTTCCTCTATTTACTGAGATGCAAATATGCTTTTTATAAAAAAGTTTATGTTAGCACATTTTCAAATGTTAAAGTCTTAAGTCCAACTTGGTTTTGATACATTGTTTTATTTTTAATACATTATTAGATTTCGTTTTCTGTTTTATTTTTAATAATTATTAGATTTCATTTTCTGTTTTATTTTTAATAATTATTAGATTTCGTTTTCTGTTTTATTTTTAATAATTATTAGGTTTCGTTTTCGTTGCCTTTTTAAAGGGTTATTACATTTTGTTCATGAGTGGTGTGGCCTGTACTTTTTCTTTCCAGTGCTCTCCTTGTCTGATTTCTGTCTTATTTTTTTATAGTTTTGTTTGTTTATTTTTGGCTGTGCTGGGTCTTCGTTGCTTTTCTCTAGTTGTGGAGAACAGGGCCTCTCCTCGTTGCGGTGACGGGCTCCTCCTTGCGGGGGCTCCGCCTTGCGGGGGCTCCTCCTTAGGGGCACAGGCTCTAGGGTGTGAGAGCTCAGCAGTTGTGGCTCCCAGGCTCTAGAGCTCAGGCTCGGGAGTTGGTGGTTCACCCTCTTAGTTGCTCCACGTAGGGTCTTAGTTGCGGCATGTAGGGTCTTCCTGGGCCAGGGTTCACTCTCCTGTCTCCTGCATTGGCAGGAGGATTCTTAACCCCTGAGCCAGGGAAGCCCTCTCCTTGTCTGATGCTGGTGTCAAGGTTATGGTAACCTCACAGGATGGGATCTTTCACAGCTTCTGTAACGAATGACCACAAGCATGGTGTCTGGAGACAACCTGGATTTATCCTTGCTCAGTTCGCTGGGTTAGGAGTCCGGCACAGTCTCACTGGGAAGAAACCGGGTTGTAGCAGGCTATGCTCCTTTCTAGACGCTCCGGGGGGTACTCTCCACCCGGCTCCTCCAGCAGCCAGAGGCGCCTCCACCGCAGGCTTGGGCCCCCTCCCTGTCTGCGCAGCGGCAGCGCGGCATCCCTGTGCCTTTCTCTCACTGTCTTCTCTTCCGCTCCTCAGGGCCCTGTGGTCACATTGGGCCCACCTGGATGGTCTCCCTGTTTCAAGGTCAGCCTATCAGTAGCCCGACCCTTCGCCACGTAGCATGACCCACTCACGGGTTCTGGGCCTCTGGACTGGGCCTCATTTGGGGAGGAGAAGCATTATTTTGCCCACCACGCAAAGCCACAGACAAAGATTTACGTGAGTGCCAAGTAACAGCAGGAGGTCCCCTCCTCACCTGTCCCCCAGGATCGCCACTGGGGCCTACGTCTCCTGCCCAGAGGCTTCCTGGGTCTCCTGCTTCTTTGGAACCTCCCGGACTGCCTGTGGGCTGCTCGCAAGCTGCAGTGACTGAAGAGGCCCCGGCAGCGCCCCTGGGCTCAGCAGCCTGCAGGCTGGGTTGGGTTTGCGCGTTTGTTAACAGTCTCATCTTTACTGCCCACAGCAGTCTCGGGCTGACCTGCCTGGGGCCGCAGGACATGTGAGTGACCCTCGGCAGGTGCCGGGGCCATGTCACCCTGATCACCCTGGAGGCCGTCGCTCAGCTCAGAGCCAGGCAGGGCGGGGCACTCACCAGTTCTTTTTTTCCCCCCAATTTTTTAAAATCAGAGGATAATTACTTTACAATACCGTGATGGTTTTTGCCGTATATCAACATGAACCGGCATTAGGTGTATATGTGTCCCTCCCTCCTGAACCGCCCCGCCCCCTGCCCACCCCATCCTCCAGGTTGCCACAGAGCGCTGGCTTTGGGTCCCCACGTCGTACATCGAGCTCCCACTGGCGGTCTGTTTTACTCGTGGTAGTGTGTAGGTTTCAGTGCTGTTCTTCCAAATCTTCCCATCCTCTCCTTCCCTCCAAATCTTCCCATCCTCTCCTTCCCCCGCTGTGTCTAAAATGCCTGCGTCTCCTTTGCTGCCCTGCAACTGCACATACCCTGAAGAAAACCAGAGTTGAAAAAGACGCGTACCGCAACGTGCATGGCAGCCCCGTTTACAACAGCCAGGACACGGACGCAACCTGGATGTCCGTCACCCGATGAATGGATAAGGAAGTTGTGCATATACACAGTGGGATGTTACTCAGCTATAAAAAGGAGTGCGTTTGAGTCACTAGTTCTTTGAAATGCATTTGGACCTGAGTCTTTGTCGTGGGGGAGCTTTGGCCGTTTTCCTAGGACGGGACACAAGAGTGGCCTGTCTGGCTCTGGCAGGGAAGAGTGAGGCCGGACTGACTCCACGTTGGCCCCGATGGTGGAGGGAAGCCCCGCTGCACTGCTGGAGGCATGGAGCCCCTGGGCCGTCCTGCCTGACGCCCAGCTCCCGGGTCTCACCACCAATCTCAAGCCAGAAGAAGAGTCCAGAAACCTCCGTGTGGTCTCCCAGAGCAGGGCTGTCACCTGGGTGTGATTCTGCCCCCAGTGGGTGTCTGCCGAGGTCTGGAGTCGTTTGTGTTTGGGGCGGCTCAGGGGTGGGTGACCACCTGGCCTGGGAGTGCTGCTTCACACCCTTAGTGCCCGGGCCGGCCCCCAGCCGCAAGTTACCCACCCCTACCCGGAGTGTCCGGCTGCTGCCCACGGTGCGGGGGCCCAGCCGGATGCTGAAGGCCCTGCCTCTCTGCCTTTCTCCCCCGAAATGTAACACAGCGAGGAGCGTGGGAAGATCTGACTGCTGGCTTCTTGTTCAGCCAGCGAGGCTACACATTGTTCAGCCAGTGCTGGAAATAAAACAAAACCCAGGAGCAACAGCGGTCCCTGACAAAACGCTCCACAAGATCCCATCAGAGCCGGGGCCGCCGCTGTGTTTTCACTGAGGGTGTGTGCTGGTCTCTTTCGCAACGTTCAGTTGGCAGTGTAAACAGCCGGCCTGGCCTGAGCGGGAACTCGTGTTTTCACCGTCACCGTAGGTCGGAACATGGCTCCCAGCTCTGTCAAAGCTTCTGCTCCCCGCTCTCGGCTCATCTCCTCTGACTCAGTTCATCACTTAGTTTTAAGAAAATCCTTCTTACAATGCCTTTTTCTTTTTTTTGGCTGCACTGCTTGCCAGATCTTAGTTTTCTGACCAGGGATCGAACCTGTGCTCTGGGGAAGTATAGAGTCCTAACCCACTGGATTGCAAGGGAAGCTCCACGATGCCTTTTAAAATAATTTCTTTCCTTTAGGATAATCTCATGCAAGATAAAACTATACTCTTTATAGGGTGAATCCTTAACTCTTTTTTTCCTTTTTAATTATTGAGGTGGCATTCACATCACGTCGTAGAATGAGCCGTTTCAAAGTGGACGCCTCCGTGGCATTTGGTACATTCAGGGTATTGTGCAACCACCCCTCTGTCTAGTCCCCAGATATTTCTATCACCCCAGGGACACCCACACCCACCAGCAGTCCCCACGCCCGTCCCTGGCAGCCCTGTTTGGTTTCTATTATTACGGATTTACGTGTTCTGGACAGTTCATGCACGTGAAATTGTAGTGTGTGCTTCTGAGATGGGCTTCCTTCCCTGAGCGTGTTTCTGAGGTTGTCAATTCTTCATGTCTCTCTGTGTCTGAGTTCATCATATGGATGGACCGCATCTAGTTTCTAGTGTTTTGTTTTTTTTTTGGACCACATCTTGTTTAGATAGGATGCATCAGTCCATGGGCATGTGGGTTTCCACTTCCTGGCTCTTGTAAATCGTCGTCAGCTGCACCAAAGATCACGTACAAGATTTTGTGTGGATATATGTTTTCATTTAGTTTATATTTCACCTCCGAGTAGAATTTGGGGTCAGGTGTCAATTACATGTTTAACTTTCTGAGGAATCCATCCTTGACTCTTAGGTGAAAGTGCTTATCTTGACAAGAATGCGTCTCAGCTCACAGCTTCTGTAGCCCGGGGTCAGAGTGGCGGCTGGGAGCTGTGAGAAGCCTTCCTGGAGGTAGTGGGGCCTGGTACGACTTCAGCCTTCCAGAAGGTTCTGTCCGGCATGGACACAACAAGCTGTTTCACGGGATAACTCGATATTGTGGATGCTGAATTCGACCCTGGGATAGGTGCTTCGTTCACACACGAAGTTAGGAGAGGGCGTCCCTGAGCCAGAGTTATCCCCTATCAGGAAGCTTTACAGTAAATAATAAAAGTGGGAGTGAGAGTAGAAGGCAGCTTTGGGATCTTGGCCGTTTCTTTATTCATTTCTTCATCCTTCCTGTTTGTTTATGTATTCATCTTCCTTATTCAAACTGTAAAATTTATAACATAAAGGCTGTCGTTCAACTGTTTTTCTGTGTACAGGTCCGTGGCATTAAGTCCACTCACACTGTTGTATGACCATCAGCCCGTCCGTCTCCAGGACGTGTTCATCTTGCACAGCTGAGACCCCGTCCCGCTTAAATGCTAGCCGCCACCCCCCCCCCCCCGGCCCCGACACCTGCCGTCTGCTCTGTCTCCGTGAGCTTGGCCACTCTGGCCACCCCGTGTCCCTGGGCTCACACGGCATCTGTGCTTTTGTGTCTGGTCCCTCTCGCTCAGCACTCTGTCCTCAGGTTCCTCTGTCTCGTACCCATGCCGGGACCCCCTCCTTTTTAAGGTCTCCTCAATCCTTGTGCCTCATGAGGCCGGCAGTTTCCTGACGAGTGCCGGGCGTGTTGGCCTCACTTGATGGTCTGGTGATGTAGCTGGACCTGTGAGGATGTGATGAAGCTAAGCACGGTCAGGAGGTCCTCCTGGACTCGGGTGGGTCCCGATCCAGCAACTGGTGTCCTTTTAAGAGGGGAATCTGGACACACGACCCACGACATGACGTGAGGCAGAGGTGTCTGCAGGCCGAGGACTGCTGGCAGGCACCGGACGCCAGGTCGGCACCAAGGGACCGGTCATCCCTCTGAGCCCCTGGGCGGAACCAACGTTGCTGACCCTTGACTTTGGACTTCCAGTCTCCGCACAGAGAGGGTTGGTGTTTTCTGAGCCCCAGGCTGTGGGCCGGCCGTCCCGACACGCCTGCGTCCCGAGGCCGCGGCCATCTGGGCCCTCCTGCCTTCTCCACGCTCCGTGCTGGGAAGGCGGCTGCCCTCCACCATCTGACCCCACACCCCGGCCTCCTGGGGCCTTCCTGTCTCACCTTTCGCCAGCCCAGCTCTGTCCCCTGCCCACTGAGGGCCCCCGGCTCCACGGGCACTGAGACGCGTGGGGCTGAGTGAGCCCAGGGTCTAGACTGTGGACGACGGCTGCCCCATGACCAGAGCCGGGCTCGTGGACGGGCCCTTCCCTCCATGAAGACCTACGAGGCCCCCTTGCCTGCGGTCTCTGGGGTTTGTGGGCGGTGCCCACTGGTGGGTGCCCCGGCCCCGCGGCACTTCTCCTCTGTCTCTTCTCTGTGACCGCGAGGGGACCCGGCTGAGCTAGTGAAAGCCCTGCGCCTCCCGGCTGGGAGGCCCTGGTTCCGGCCTTGTTTGCAGCTGCGGACAAAGGGCCTGCAGTTCAGGCCCGGGGAGTCCCGCGGGAGCTCCCTGGTCTCCCAAACGAAACAGGCTTCTGAGTGATCGACCGGACGGCTGCTCAGGCAGGAGCAGGTGAAAGGCCCCTGAACATCAGTGACATTCCTGACCAGAGCTTCTGCAAACAGTCAAGATCATCCAAACAAGGAAAGTCTGAGAAACCGTCACAGCCGGAGGAGCAAGGGGATGGGACACCTACACGTCTTGTGCGGTCCTGGGATGCCGAGGACAGGAGGCGAAACCGAAGAAAGGACGGGGGAGTGTGGGCTCCGGTGAACAATGTCCATCTCACTTCATTCAAATACACACCCCACACAGTGTGATAATAAAGTTAACTGTGGGAGTAACTGGGTCCTGAACATTCACTGGAAGGACTGACGATGAAGCTGAAACTCCAGTACTTTGGCCACCTGATGCAAAGAGCCAACTCAATGGAAAAGACCCTGATGCTGGGAAAGATTGAGGGCAGGAGGAGAAGGGGACGACAGAGGATGAGATGGCTGGAGGGCATCACCGACTCGATGGACGTGAGTTTGAGCAAGCTCCGGGAGGTGGTGATGGACAGGGAGGCCTGGCGTGCTGCAGTCCATGGGGTCGCAGAGAGTCGGACTCGACTGAGCTCCTGAATAACAGGACACTGGATGCTCGGTATACAGGACCTCTCTGCACTGTCTGCACAATTTTTCTGTAAACTAAAGCTACTCTAAAAGTTTTCCTTGAAATTTAAAAACAAACTAAAAAAGTTTTTGATTTAAAAACAAATTCAGCAACCCAGACAGAATCCCTGTCAGCACTGAAGTTTTTGCTCCCCATGCTAGTGGCTCTCTGGACTTGCGTGTAAACATATGTGTTGTGTGAAGAGTGACTTGCTTTTGCCCCCTAACTTCATGTTGTCTGGGTCTGCCCTGACTCCCGTGGAAGGGGATGTTACCCAGTGGGTGTGGCTGAGCTGAGCTGCAGGGTGAGGACAGCCATCCTTTTATTTCGTGGCTCCCTGTTGGTGGACAGTCGGGTTTGTGCTCCTGGGGACTCAGAAATCCAACCCAGATGATGTAAACTCAGGGCAAACTCATTGTCTCCAGGACCTGGTTGTCCAGGACGGTCCATGGTCTTGAAAGAAATTAATGGTGAGATTAACAGTAAGGTGCGTATTTTACTTGACAGCACCTTTGACATGAGTTAATATTCAGTGCTGTTTTCTGGTCATAACCTGGCTCCTTGGTCCTGGACGTTCCTTTGTGCTCTGCCCTCCTGGGCTCCCTGTGGGAGGGTCTGAGCCCTGGACCCCTGGGAGGGAGAGGGCAGGACAGCCCAGAGCATGCCCAGATGGCCTGAGCTTTTGAGCTTAAAACCAGCATGACCGTTGAATCTCGGACCAGAATCCATCTGTGTGTGGTTTAAGATTAAAAGGATGTTTCATAACAAGTGCTACAAGGAAAGAATATCCTATGTCTCGTATTATTACATTGGGCCTTTGCAAAAAAAAAAAAAGAGAGAGAGAAAAGAAACACCCGCAGAAAAATAGCTTGGATGGAAAAATGAAGTCTCTGAAGCTGTTGGTGCCAATGTCAGTCTTGGGGTTAAAGAGATGCCGCTGGACAAGGTCTTTCCCTTCCCCCCTCCGCTGCCCCCTCCCACCTTCCCCCGAATGTTTGTCCAGCGGCCTCTGAGTGCCGGGGACCACTGTAGAAGTGACAGGTGCAGCAGGAACAAGACCTACAGGTTCTTGGTCCTCACGACTTCACTGGGGGAGAGACGGACGTGAACAAATAAATCAGGCCGCGGCCGCTCCTGTACAGGAATTAAAGTGGGGGTGTGGCAGAGTGTGTGTGTGGGGGGTGTGGAAGGCCGCTCTCATGGGGGTCGTGCCGCTGAGTCCGGATGGCCCAGGGAGCAGCTACCAGCGACAAGGACGCCGTGTTCCAGGCAGAAGATGCAGCGCACAAGGGCCCTGGTGCAGGGGGGTGTCTTTAAGACAAGGGAGGGTGGCGAGGATGGACCACGTATGGACCATAAGGACCATAAGATATGTGGACCACTGGTGGTCCAGTGGTTAGGACTCCATGCTTCCACTGCCAGCAGCCTGGGTTCAATCCCTAGTCGGGGAACTAAGATCCCGAAAGCAGAGCAGCACAGCCGAAAAGAAAAAAAGTCAGCCTTTCCAGGTTATCGTGAGGACCAGGTGGAGCCGTCATGGGGCGTTCACTGCCTGACCTACTAGGCGGTGGGTGTTATTACTGGGGGAGCCAGGGGCCCCTCCACCAAGTGTGAGTTCTCAGGTGTGAGACTTGACTTCCCAGGGTCTCAGTTTTTCTCGCCTGTCAAATGGGGTAATGCCGGCTTCTCTTAGGATCCCTGGGAGTCTCAGGTTTGCACCCGAACGTGTTGGGACTTCTGCGGCAGTTACGTTTCTCTGCTGTCTGGACAGGTTTTGTGACTCAGGGTTCCCCAAAAGTGGCTTCTGGCTCCTGGGTGTCTGAGGAAACCCATCCCAGGTGCAGAAGCTCCCATGCTTTGCTTGCCTGTCCTTCTGAGGGCTCCCGGCAAGCTGTGTTTGGTGGCGGCTGTGCCGGGTCCAGAGGGACAGGGTGGCCTCCAGGGCTTGTCACCTCACCACGTCCTCTCGGGGGTCGTGAGGCTTCCCAGACTCGGGCCGGAAGGTGATCCCTGGCCCCTGACCGTCCGGGGGCACAGCCCAGCTCCAGCTCTGGGAGGGTGGGGCCCGCCAGGGGCTCAGAGCTTGCCCAGATGCCCCAGGGAACCGGGGCGGGGGTGCTCACGGAGGGCACAGGCTGCACCCACATTGTGGGGCATCCGTCTGGGCTGCCGGGACGCAGAGCCGAGCTGAGTCACAGGGATGAGAATTTGGCCAGGTGTTTCTCGGGCCCCAGAGCATGTGGTGTGGGGGGTGGATGGGAGCAGGTGGAGGTCCCTGAGCATTGTGGCTGCACCTCAGGGCTGCCCTGGAGGTGATGGAGCTGCCCTTTGGCCATCGTGGCCGGAGCCAGTCCCTGGGGCAGCCGCTGGACAGCCCGCCTGATTCTGGGCTGGGAACCTGGGGCGTTGCTCAGCCTGGTGACCCAAACCCTCCGCTGTCTCTGGCCGCCAAGTCCTGAGGACCTCCCTTCATGAGTGGTCATTTGTGTTGGCTGAGAGGCCGTGTTCTCCTGTGTGTCTTTCTAAAGCAACACATGGTGAGCTCCTGGATGCTGGGCTTCCCAGGTGGCACCCGTGGTAAAGAACCCGCCTGCCAGTGCCAGAGACATAAGAGACACGGGTTCAATCCCTGGGTCGAGAAGATCCCCTGGACAGGGGCATGGCAACCCACTCCAGTATTCTTGCCTGGAGAATCCCACGGACAGAGGAGCCTGGCAGGCTACAGTCCATGGGGTTGCAAAGAGTCAGACACGAGTGAAGTGACTGAGCACGCACGGGTGTGTTTAGATGAGCAGGACACAGCCAGGAGGAGAGAGGCCGTCAGCACAGCAGAGGTCAAGGCCGTACCTGGGCGGGGACCGTGCTGGACGCCGTGGGCTCTGAGCTGGGCTGGGGGGTGGGTGGGCGGCTGGAGCAGGTGCAGAGAGAGGAGAAAGCAGGGAGAACGGGGTCTCGGCGTCCCCCCATGTCTGGAGGAAAGTGTGTGAGGCCAGAGTCTCCGGCAGTGAGGGCTGGGTTGTGTGGTGAGCGTTGAGATGCCCTGTTGAGCTGGGGGGGCGGTTCCCCTGGGGGCTTCTGAGCTTGATGGGCGTGACGGGAGCTGTGCTTTCAGAAGCCGAGTGTTGGGGAGGAGGGAAGCAGTCCCTGGGATGCGGGGTCAAGGTCGTGGTCACGAGTGGGCAGGGGCCTGGGGCTCGGGGGTGCCGGGCGAGGGGACCGGGCAGGCGGGCTTCTGAATGACCCCCACCTTCTGTCTCTCAGACGGCATCCACAGCGTGGTGGCGCTCTGCACCCTGCGGGTCACGGTCATCACGGACGACATGCTGACCAACAGCATCACCGTGCGCCTGGAGAACATGTCTCAGGAGCGGTTCCTGTCCCCGCTACTGTCGCGCTTCGTGGAGGGCGTGGCCGCCGTGCTGTCCACCACCAAGGACGCCGTCTTCGTCTTCAACATCCAGAACGACACGGACGTGAGCGCCAACATCCTGAACGTGACCTTCTCGGCCTTGCTGCCCGGCGGCGTCCGGGACAAGTTCTTCCCGTCGGAGGACCTGCAGGAGCAGATCTACCTGAACCGGACGCTGCTGACGGCCGTGTCCACGCAGCGCGTGCTGCCCTTCGACGACAACATCTGCCTGCGGGAGCCGTGCGAGAACTACATGAAGTGCGTGTCGGTGCTCAAGTTCGACAGCTCGGCGCCCTTCATCAGCTCCCCCACTGTGCTCTTCCGGCCCATCCACCCGGTGAACGGGCTGCGGTGCCGCTGCCCGCCCGGCTTCACCGGCGACTACTGCGAGACCGAGATCGACCTGTGCTACTCCGGCCCCTGCGGCGCCCACGGCCGCTGCCGCAGCCGCGAGGGCGGCTACACGTGCGAGTGCCAGGAGGACTTCACAGGTAGGGCCCACTTCTCCCGGGGGCTCGGGGGCGTGGGGAGGCCCCGGTCACCGGTGCCTCACACCGGGCTTCCAGCGCACAGGTCAGAGTGCCCGCAAGTTTCCTCCGTCCACTCCCTTCCTGAGGGACGTGGCCAAAGGCTGGCCCCCGGGCCCCCGGGTGTTGGCTCTGTTTCCTGACCACAGCTCCGGGGTCTCCACTGACCCCGTGCCATTTAAGCCACCCTCTTAAGCGTCTGCCTGCAATGCGCGAGACCTGGGTTCCATCCCTGGGTCGGGAAGATCCCCTCTGGAGAAGGAAATGGCACCCCACTCCAGTATTCTTGCCTGGAAAATCCCATGGAAGGAGGAGCCTGGTAGACTACAGTCCATAGGGTCTCAAAGAGTCGGACTGAGCGACTTCATTTTCACTTTTCGCTTTCTTTGGAAGGACAGTAGGAGGAAGCTTGGGCAACCAGAGCCCACTGAAAATCTACCCAGATGAAATGACATGTGTTTTGTTTAAGTGGCTTCGTTTTCTTTTAAAGATTTTTTTTTGATGTGGACCATTTTTAGTCTCTGTTGAGTTTGTTACAATATTGCCTCTGTTTTATGTTTTGCCTTTTTTGGCCACATGGCACATAGGATCTTAGCTGCAGCCCCCACCCCCCGCCACCTGACCACAATTAGCTGCCCCTCCCCCGACCACAAAGGTCAAACCCACATCCCCTGCCTTGGAAGGCGGTGGTCTTAACCACTGGACCACAAGGGAAGTCCCAAAGTGGCTTTGAATTTAAAGTAGTTCATTCCTGATTTCGAGTTTAATTGGTTATAGTGAAACAGCATAGGAACTTCCCTGGTGGTCCAGTGGGTAAGACTCGGAGCTCCCAGGGCAGGGAGCCAGGTTTGACCCCTGGTCAGGGAACTAGGTCCCACGTGCTGCAACTGAAGATCCTTCGGGCTGCAGTAAAGATCCAAATAAACAAATATTTAAAAATTAAAATAGCGTAACTGGGATAGAAATAGTGAGCCACTTATTGTTGGGATCTGGAAAGATGACGTTGGTTTTCTCATGCCTCGTTGTAGCTGTAGAAATTACTCATCTTCCCTGCCTCCAAGATACGCTTCGCTTGAGACATCCTGATCTGTCACCAAAATGAGTCTTTCTAAAGGCAGCCGATGGTTGTTTTTAAAAACAAAAATCCCACCGAAAGCAGCCCAGAAACACACACTCTTGCTGTGGCCACGTAGAATCCAGTCGCCCGTTCGAGAAACAAGTGTTCTGAGGCAGATGGTGACCGTCTGTCTTTCTGGAAAGTTCTCTGAGGTCAGGTGGGACCTGACTCGGCCCGGAGGAGGCTCTGAGAGTCTTCTGTGGACCGTGTCCTCGGTGGGCGTGTTTGCTGTAGACAGTGGGGAGACCGTTTCTGCGCGCGTGGGGCGTGGCCTGGATGGAGCCCAGGCCGGGGCTTACGGGCATAGCAGGTGTTCCTGGAGCAGGACAAGCGTGAGCCTGGGGTGGGGACTCTGGGGGCAGGAGGCGGGCAGGCCGTGCTCTGCACCGAAGAGGAGGAAACGCTGCTGGAGGAGGTGGTGTCTGGCAGCCTGGGGAGCTGGTGTGCGCCCCGGCCTGCTGCGTCTGAGCCCAGCCTGGTTATAATCTGCTGGCACCTCTGTGGCAAGAAGGGCTCGACTGCCCGCCGTGGCGCCCCTCAGCCGTCTGTGTCTGTCTGTCCGTCCATCTGTCACGTCCGGCCCTGCCCATCTCTTCTCCATGGTCTCCCAATTGTTAACTGTAAATTCCTGGCTGCCCTGGGATCTAGTGATGAGCAGGGAAGGTAAAGGGGACCCCGGGGCCCGAGCCCACGCCTGAGTCATCAGGGCTGTCATCATGCCCAGGAGCCGTGCCATGGACACGCGGGTGGGGGTCCACCCCTTCCTCCCCCTCCCACTTGGCCTGTTCAGAAGTCCCTGCCCAGTTGTGCCAGCCATGGTCAGCCCTCCGCACAGTGGGGAAATGTTCCCCGCCTCCCCGCCAAGCTGGGTGTCTCTGCCTCCCTCCCCACTACATGGCCTAGATGGGGAGTGGGTCCATAATGACTCCTGCTTCCAGCGGAGAAGCCGTGGCCCCAGGCCCCTGGGACAGAGCCTGGTGCCCTCCAGAGGGTCAGCCAGTGAGCAGTCATTTGCTCGCTCAATGAGCATTAGTTGAGTGCCTGCTGTATGCCAGCCAGCGCAGGCATCACACCTGCCCCGCCCAGTGGGGTGGGCCACCCAAGGTTGCCATGCAATCAGCCGTCTCCCTGGTGGAGACGTGTGATGGTAGGGGCCACGTGGGGGACACCCCAAACACCCCCAGGCTCTGGCGGCTTCATCTTGAAGCTGGCCAGCGTGGGGGGTGCTCTGTCCTGATTGAGCAGACCAGCGTGGCCTCGTAGCCGCAGCCACAGACCTGGGCTCCAGAAATTCCAAACGTGAGCTTGGGGCCACGTCTGGGCAGGGTAAGCAGAGGCACTGGGGACCCGTGGACCCTGGGTCCTCTCCACAGAGGCATCAGCCTGTTGGTGGGAAGGACTTCCAGACTTCTCAAGTTCCGTTTTCATCACCAGAGTCATTTCCAGAGAAATTATGCCCAGGAATGACCCCACGTGTCATCGCCGCTGAAAGGTCCCGATGGGCAGGGGCCTCATCTGAACGTCCTCGGTACTGAGGAGTCGTACGCGTTTCCCTCCGAGATAAGGCTGAGTCAGACTGATTACTCCTCCTGTGTCCGCCTTCCTCTCTTTCTTCCTCTCTCCCTTTGAAGCCCTGCTCTCTTGCTGGAGGTAATTGAGCCCATTTGTTCCTGGTGAAAGCCGTGCTGTCGTCGCCAGCGTTTTATTACTGGCTCCCGGGTAAGCCGAGCTCGGGCCTGGCGGGAGGGAAGCTGGAAGGGGCCCAGGACCGCAGGACGGCCCTGGCTTCCTGTGTTGCTGGACGGGAGATGAGCTGGGTGAAGGAAGGTATCAGTTAATTTCAGGAAAAGCTCATGAATTTGATGCTGGAAAAATACCCCGACGGCTCCCTGGTGTTTGTTCCGTCCCTTTTGGCCTCAAGGAAGTTCCAGGGCCCCCGGAGCGAGGGCTCCCTGTCCTTATAGGGAGGAGGCATCTCTCCTTGTCATAGCTCTGCGTGGGGGCCTGGCTGGGGTCTTCAGGGGCCCCGCTCTGGAGGGAACGGGCACAGAGGACTGCAGGCATTGTGGTCAGCCTGGGGACCTCGCATGCCGGTTTCCTGGATCGCGGTCCCTGACCGCTCCGGCCTGTGAAGAGCGTGGCTTTGACATGGATTTTGGTTAAACTCCCCACGCATGTGGCCCATCCCTCCTGCCTCCTCTCCTCCACACCTGCCATCTCTCTGTCATTGCTGCCCTTGGGTTCCAGCCCAGTGCTGTCCCTGCTCTGGGGAGGTTCCAGGAGGTCCCTGGCTTCCTGGAACAGTGACTGTTGATCTCCCTGGAAACTCCCTCTGTTTACGTGTTGGTTGATCTGCTCTCATTTGGGGTGTGAGCCACGTATTTCCATGACCCTCAGGAGGGCGGCGACCTGCAGATGGGACTCGGTGGGCCCTTCTGTGTGCTCTCCTGTTCCAGACGAGTCTACCCCATTACCCTGATCCTCCCAGCAGCTCCGTGTCCCCAGTCGGAAACTGGAGAGCCTGTGTTGCAGGACATTCAAGTGTCTAGTCTAGAGGTTCTCTGTGGGGGAGACTCTGCCCCCAGGGGACACGTGACAACATCCCAGGATGGTTTGGTTGTCTTGGGGGTTGGGGTGCCCGTGGCTGGAGGCCAGGCGTGCTCCCAGTGCACTCCAGGGCATGGGGCGTCTCCCACAGAGAACGGTCCTCCCCGGAGTGTTCGTGGTGGCGGCAACGGGCCTGCTCTAGAGCCGGGTGAGGGTGAGGCAGGATTTGAAGCTGGTGCTCTGGCTTCTGAGCTCAGGCTCATCCACCCTGTGGACCCCTTGAGGGCGAGATGGCCGGGTTCACCTGTGTACTGAGTTCTTTTTCTTGCTTCATTGACATCACAACATCTGTTAAGAAGCACCTTTTGCATGCAGGGCACTAAAGGTTCCAAGTGAAGTGCGAAGGGTCTCTGAGCGGTGGCAGCAGGAGAATCACGCTGTGTCCCCGTTCCCGAGGTCAGTCCGGTTGCTCAGTCATGTCCGACTCTTTGCAACCCCATGAACCGCAGCATGCCAGGCCTCCCTATCCATCACCAACTCCTGGAGTTCACTCAAACTCTTGTCCATTGAGTCGGTGATGCCATCCAGCCATCTCATCCTCTGTCGTCCCCTTCTCCTCCTGCCCTCAATCTTTCCCAGCATCAGGGTCTTTTCCAACGAGTCAGCTCTCCGCATCAGGTGGCCAAAGTATTGGAGTTTCAGCTTCAGCATCAGTCCTTCCAATGAACACCCAGGACTGATCTCCTTTAGGATGGACTGGTTGGATCTCCTTGCTGTCCAAGGGACTCAAGAGTCTTACTCAGCACCGCAGTTCAGAAGCATCAGTGGGAGGCGAACTCCTCCGGCCCAGGCGGACTTGCCACTGGGCGGGCCCAGGGCGCGCCTCGGGCTGTGACTCTGAGCCTGGGTCCTACGGCCCCTTGGTGTGTCGTGTCCGTAATTAAACAGCCTGATCGCTCCTCACTGCCGTGGGGGAGACCGTGTCCACCCAGGCTCTGCTCTACAAGGCCTGCCACAGCCCCGTGAGGTGGGGACAGCTGTCACCTGGTTCAGGGACACCCAGAGGCAGAGCTTGGTGGGGGGCGGGCGGACCTGGGGATCTCTTTCCTGAGCACCGGTTTCAGTGCCCGACCCAGCCTCCCCACCTGGCCTCCCCACCCTGGCTTCTCATTTCAGCCTGTTCAGGGCTCACAGTGGGTGCCCCCTGCCCAACCCCATGCTTCATAGTTAACCTGAAGCCAAGCCTCCCGGCCCTGCCCCTGTGATCTGCTCTTCACGGGTGCCTGGGGCGGGGGTGGGTGCCCAGAGGGTCACATGACCACTTGTGCTGGGTCGCTTTGGTGCAGAGCTCCAGCCTCCCCCACAGCCTTGGACGCTGACCTCAGCCCAGCACACTGCCCCTTGCCGGCCTTCTAGAAGCAAGACTGGCTCCTCTCACCAGGGCAGGTGGGAGCTTTGAGGTCAGCTGGGAAGGAGGGCTTTCCCAGACCGCTCAGCCACATGCATGTCGGGGGACGAGGGGAGCCCTGAGCCTCTGTGTTTAGACCCCGGGCCGCTCCTCTGGGTTCAGAGGGTTCAGCGAATAGTCCTGCTCTGTGCGTGAAGCGCCCGGCTCTCCCTGGGCTTCCAACATCCACACTGCTGGACCCTGTGTCATCAAAGGTGTGCCCCAGTGGACTTAGCCTGGATTGGGGATCAGAGGGTCAGGGGCCACTTAGGACGGTCTCTGTGGTGCTGGGTTTGAGCTTTGTGCTAACTACCCCTGGGTGGGATGTCCCAGTTGTCCTATGGGGGCCCTTCTGGGACTCTGACTGTCCCTCAGAGTGACCTCCCCCAGGCTGGGGGCCTGGACTGTCCCCCAGGGTGACCTCTCCAGGGCCAGGGTATTTTGTGTAGGTTCAAGGCCACAGAAACTTTTAATATAAAAATTGAATCATCTTTTCTGTTCATGGGGAAAACACTGAAGTCAATTCTGGCGCTTCTCTGATTCTGCTGTGAAAAATGACACTTACCCCACCTCTGAGTGTTCTCTTGGCATCTCTCATCACCATAACGGTATCTCCACACTCCCGGGACGCGCTGACCCTGTGCCCTCCTATTAGACGGAAAGCGCTTCGTGCGTCTGAGCTGTGCGCTCCTCCTGTGGGGTGACGGTCACGTGACACAAGAGAAATAAGTTTGCTGCATTGACTGCCGTTTACTGGATTAAAGCTCATTTGGAAGAGTTCGCCGTCAAGTCGAATTTGGTCCTTAAACCCGAGCGTTAATTATCATTCGAAATGAAAATCATTATCTGGCCTATAATTAAAATCTCAAATAAAGCAGAGGCAGAATCCTTTCTTAGGAAGATGTACTTTCCAGATACTCAGGATTACTCCAGTTTTCTCTCTTTGTAGCATCTACAGCTTCCTGGTTGGGGATAGCGGGCATTTCTCGAGTGCGTTATCGTAAAGCTGGGGAATTATTGCACTTCTGGGAGACTTTGTTTTCCATTAAAATCATATTCGAGGCATTGCGGGGAGGATAAATTTGGCCAGAGAGCTCCTTTTCTCTTCCATGGAATTCTTTTCCCCAAAGCTGGGACTTTTGGCACACAGCATTAGCATCTTCCTGGCCACTCGGGTGTCCACGCACAGCCAGATGGTTTCTGGGGAGAAGGATGGTCCTCGGGGTCCTGTTGGCTCCCTGGGCCTGCTGCCACAGGGCCACACCCTGGGTGGTTTAAAGTAACAGAAATGTATTCCTTCTGGAGGCTGGAAGTCCAAAATCAAGGAGTTGGCGGGGACTTGCTCCGGGGGACAGTCCTTCCTGCAGCTTCTTAGCTTCTGGTGGCCCAAGTGGTCCTTGGCTTACAGCTCCATCTCTGTCTTCATATGGCCTCCCCCACCCCACCCTGGGGGGCTCTGTCCCCATGTCCAGATTTCCCTCATCTTAAAAGGACACCAGTCATTGGACTGATGCTGAAGTTCCAATACTCTGGCTACCTGATGGGAAGAGCCAACTCATTAGAAAAGACCCTGGTGCTGGGAAAGATTGAGGGCAGGAGGAGAAGGGGACGACAGAGGATGAGATGGTTGCATGGCATCACTGACTCAGTGGACAGGAGTTTGAGCAAGCTCTGGGAGTTGGCGATACACAGGGAAGCCTGGTGTGCTGCAGTCCAGGGGGTTGGACACGACTGAGTGACTAAAGTGAATTGAACTGAGTCATGAGACCAGGGCCTTCATCAATATCCAGTATAATCTCACTTTAACTTGATCATCCCCTGGAGAAGGAAATGGCAACCCTCTCTAGTATTCTAGCCAGGGAAATCCCATGGACAGAGGAGCCTGGTGTACAGTCCATGGGGTCACAAAAAGTCAGACACGACTGAGCAATTAAATAACAACAACTTGATTCCATCTACAAGAACCTGTTTGAAGACTAATTCCCGAGACCAGGGATTAGGACTTACACATAAGGTCTGGGGAGTGGGGGGGGTGCTCTTCCACCGGCCTCAGGGCTTCTGGGGGTTGGTTTGATGGCCACTTCTTGTCAACCTGCTTGTCCAGCAGCTGCTGGGCCAGAGGACACTCAGACAGGCCTCTGTGGTTTACTTTCTTTTTAGACACCTGAACACAAGCGTTCCCCACGTCCACCCAGCCAGCGTCTAGGGCGGTCGGTGAGCTGGGCGCAGGGCCTGAGTTGTTGAGAAAGAGAGGTCGGTACTGAAGTGTCCGACCGCAGTGAGCGAAGCGGCCTGAGGATGTGCGGGCGGAGCCTCCCTGGGCCGTCCCGCCTGCTGTCCTGGGGGAGACAGGGCTCCTTGGCCGGGCCCTGCCAGGGTCTTCCCCGCACACGTGCAGGCCGTATCGGGTGCTTCTGCGGAAAGACCTGGAGGGCGGGCTCCACGGGAGCAAGGGCCGGGCTTGCCTCCCCCCAGCTCGTGTCCTGCAGCCGCTGTGATAAAGTCCCACACACGAGGGGCTTAAACCGCACGGGTTTATTCTCAGAGCTCCTGGGGGCCCTGGGGAGCCCCCTCCGGGTCCGGCTTCTGGGTGCTGCCTGCTCTGCGTGACTGGTGACGCTTCCTCCCCTCACCCCAGCCTCTGCCTCTGTTGTCTCCGCTTCCCCGCTGACCCCCGACCCCCAGGACCCTGGTCATTACCTCGGGCCCCTGGGGATCCAGCTGGCCTCCCAGTGTCGAGTCTCAGGGCCCCTATCCAGCCCACACCCGCCCAGTGCCTTTCGTGGGGTGAGGGTACGTGCCCACAGGCTCCAGCGGGTAGGGTGGGAGCCTCTGGGGCTCTGTACTCCACCACCCGCGGCCGGACCCTGGCGTTTACTTGGTGCTTGTGTGGGGATGCGTACGCGAGGCCTTTGCCGTGGGCACTGACGTGGGGGGTGGAGGGTCCCCTCTGTTTCCCTGGAGGCACCACACGGACTGAGGGCCGCCCACGAGAATTGCTGGGAGTCCAGTCTGAGCCCCTGACCCAAGAGCGGCCACCCCGGACGTCCCCACAGAGAGCGGTCTCTGCTCACACAGTTGCCCGTCGCCCACCCCTGAGCCCTTCCCCTGGTGTGGACAGACTGACGTCTGCCCGGGCCAGGGGCCTGCGGGGCTGGGGTGACGGGGTGACTTCTCTGCTGGGTGGCCGGGCGCAGCTGAGGAGGCCGTGTGTGTCAGCCAGGGTGGCGCGGCTGTCCCGACTGCAGGCAGCGACTGAAGAACGTGAGTTCTTGTCTCGGGACGTGGCTCTGTCCGCAGACACTGTCCCCGCTCCTCCTGGCACCATGCAGAAAGGGGAACCTGAACCGCCGGCGGCTCAGCCGCTGCTCCGTGCCGTGATTAAGGTTTCAGTGAGCATTCCGGCCGAGTCTGGACATGTTGCTCTTCCAGAGTTGGCACGCTTTCCCCGCATACTGATAACGTGCTGGGCATGCCCCTTTCCGGCTTGGCCCCCACAGCTGCGGGTTGTCTGTCCACCGACAGGATCTTTCCCGTGGTCACTGGGGACCCCCAGCCCGGCCTCCAGGCCTCTCCCCTCACCCCTACACAGCAGCCTGGGGCCAAGCCCTGCACCTCCGTCTTCCCCAGGGCACGGGGTCTCTGCCACCCCTCCTGCACAAGCCCATCCTCTCTGAGAGACCTTCCGGGCCCACCTGTGCCCCCGCCCTCAGAGGTGCCCATGTCATTAGAACTGAACTGCAGGCCTGCGTCTAAGATGCTGTCCTGGGGCTGGTCCTCAGGACGTTGCAGGACAGATTCCCTGGCCACAGGCTGGCCATCCCTGGGGCTCCAAAGCGGGGACCTCTGGTCTCTGGAGAGAGGCCTGCAGAGGCCCAGGAGGGCACAGGGGAGCCCTGGGCAGCCCTACCCTCAGCCCACAGGGTAGCATGAACCTGCCTCCCAGCAGGCCCCAGGGGATGTTGGTGGGGACCAGTCTGCCTGGGGTGGGACCCTCTACCCGGCTGTACCTCATCCTGGGCCCCCAGTGTCCTTCTGAGCCCACACCCCTGGCTGGGGAGGACCCTGACTTTGCTGTCGGGGGTGGAAGCACCTTGGTGAGGAGCCAGGATGGGGTTCTGTGTGCTCAGGCCCTGGTGGTCAGCTCAGTGGCACCTCCGCTGGTCACCAGGCGCACCTTGCCTCAGGCCCTGCGTGTTCATTTGGCACCTCCTGCGTCCTTAGTGGCTGCCCGCCGGGCACCACGAGGGTCTGGGGGACATGGGGCACTCTCTCTTCCGCAGCCCTGTGTCTGCTGAGGTTTCTGGAGATGCTGAAAGGTGTCAGGAGTGCTGCTTTCTCCTGGGACTGTGCCCAGGAGGAAACTTCTGCTGAGTCAGGCTGGCCTCTGTGGTGTGTTTAGGATTTATTGTGGTTTCCCGTGGCTGCAGGACTTGAAGACCAGACGGGGCGGCCCGACACATCAAAATTCATCCTTTCACGGATCCGGAAGCCAGCACTCTGAATCAGGGTGTGGGCTGGGCCGCCTCCCTCTGCAGGCGCTGGGGGCCCGGGGTGGGTCTGTTTGCCTCTTTTAGCTGCGGTGGGCTCGGGCTCCCTGGGCTTGTAGCCACAGTGGCCTCTGCCCCATTCTCACATGGGCTGCAAACCCCAGGTGCTTATTTTAATCCCGTCTCGCGCCATGTGACGTGATATTCACTTGTCTGCCCCGTGGGGTGATGGTCACAGGTGCCGGGGGTCAGGATGTGGACACATCTCTCAGGAGCCACCGTTTAGCTGACCTCAGGGTTGGCTATTTTCTGTTCCCCCCACCCCCTAGAGGACATCAGGGGGTAGGGAGAGCACCCGTTTTCTGAACGGAGGGTCCCCAAGTGTGGCTGCGGGCCGGGCCATCCCTGAACCAGGAGGTTGGAAAGCTCAGTGACTTTTCAGGTTCTCCGGGTTCCAGCCCCTCGGGTGTGTAGGTGACTCTTGACTCACAGCCAGGAGCTGTGGATGAGTTGGAATCGTTTTTCTTTGCTGCTGGAATGCATTTTTTAATTTATATTTTAAAAAATGGGTGTGCCGGGGTTCTGGGAATTTGCTTCAGAGACAGTAGTGAAGTCAGCCCAAGGCCCGGCCCGGGACAGGCCTGCCGTGGTCTGGGCTTCCGGTTTCCGGCCTCTGGGAGGCCTTTCCCTGCTGCCTTGCCCCCTGGGGGAGGAGGCTCGGGGGCCGGGCCAGAAGATGAAACAGTCCAGCAGCCCTGTAACTCAGCGTGGGCGGGGAGAGGCTGGAAGGGCGGGGAGCAGGGCTCTGGGGCGCGAGGGGTTGACAGCGAGCACCTCCAGTGTCAGGAAGCCAGGGCATAGCAGGTGTCACGTGACAGCCCCGCGTGCCAGGTGTGCAGCTCAGAGCTTCACGGAATCAACTCATCTCACCTGCACCCTGGCCTCCGAGGGGCCTGGATTGTTCTGGGGCCAGAGACAGAGCTCCCGCCTTCGGTGGCGGGGGGGTTCCAGCCAGGGAAACTGAGGCAGTGGTCAGGAGCCTGCTCGGGACATCTGTCCACCGCAGCGGCCTGTGGGGGCTGGCTGGGAGGAAGGCAGGGTGGATGGGCTGATTTTCTCAGGGTTTAACCTTTGCAGGACCTGCCCTTGCCTCCGCTCCCGCTGCTGAAGCTGCCCGCGTGAGCAGGGCGGGTGGCTCGCCGTGGGGTCTGGTTCTTTAGTTCACAGCCCTGAGCTGCTGCTTAGGACCAGGCGGCAGCTGTCTCTTTATCGAAAAGCTGGCAGCCTCAAGCCTCTACTCGCCCTTCCCGTTCTGGGGCCCGTCCTGCCCTCCTTCAGGGCTGGGGGTTCAGCCTGGCTACGCAGCCCCTCCTGCTGGCCCCCAGCCCCTTGCCTCCCCTCTCCCCATCGGGGCAGCCCCGGGCCCTCCTGAAGCGCCTCTTGGCGGGACCACATTCACATCAGCATCTCCTGGTTCCCGCCCTGCCCCTCGGCTCCCACACCTGCCGTGACGGTCACACACATGTGCACACACCCCACGTCACATATACACACCACACATGCACATTATACACACACCACATATACACACATGCACACCACATATACACACATGCACACCACATATACACACACGTACATCACATATACACGCCACACATGCACATTATACACACACACACATGCACACACACCACATATACACACACGCACACCACATAATAGACACATCACATAATACACACACATGTGCGCACACACCCAACATCACATATACACGCCACACATGCACATTATACACACACACACGCACACCACATATACACACACACACCACATACACATACACGCACATCACATAATAGACACATCACACAATACACACACACGCGCATACACCCAACATCACATACACACACCACACAGACACATTACACATACATGCCACACACATCACATATACACGCCACACACATTACATATACACACCATACTCACATGTACATGCCACACACACATTACACACACACGTGCACACCACATATATACACATGTACATCACATAATAGATACATCACATAATACACACCATGTGCACACACCCAGCATCACATATACACACCACACACAGATACATTACACATACATGCCACACACATCACATACATGCCACACATGTTACATATACACACATCACATAATAGACATACAGAGATCACAGAATACACACACATTACATATACATGCCACACACGTGACACAGATATACACACATGCACATCACATAATAGACACACAAATCACATAATACACACCCACACCCACATTACATGTACATGCCACACACATCACACACACACACGTACATCACACAAAACACACACGTGCACACACACACCCACATTGCATGTACATGCCGCACGCATCACACACACACACATGTACATCACACAACACACACACATGCACACACCCACATTACATGTACATGGTGCACGCATCACACACACACGTATGTCACAGCCACATTACATGTACATGCCCCACGCATGACACACACACGTACATCACAATACACACACACACACACACACACACACATTACATGCACATGCCGCACGCATCACATACACACACATGTACGTCACATACACACACATGCACACACCCCCACATTACACGTCCACGCAAAGAGCTGGACACGACTGAGCATGCGCACACTGACAAACCCTCTGCTGGGCCTCAGTTTCCCGCCTGTGGAATGGGGGCGTGTAAGAGTCCCACACCAGGGGCTGTGAGGCCCCCCTGCCCCCTGTCACCCTGAGCTGTCAGCGCGGCCACCGTGCACACGAGCCCATGTGAGCTCGGTGCATCTGGGCTTCTCTGAAGACTTAAGGCCCTCCAACCTGGGGTCTGTGGTTCTGGCACTTCGGGCTGGGGTCCGGGCAGGCAGTGTCCCTCAGCCCCCAGCGTCAAGCCTGGGCAGGACAGGCATCCAGTGGTGGGGACGTGTGTGAGGCCATGGCAGCCAGAGGGGCCTCAGCTTTTGCAGCTAAGAATGCCTCTTTAGGGGGTGGGGGTCCCACAGTGATTTCTGTGGGATTGTGCCCTTGCCGCCGTGAGCAGGAGGCCGGGCCCGGGCCCTGTGGGCAGGACTTGCGGTGCTGCGTGCAGTATGGAGCACGGCTGTGGGTCTGCTCGGCTGAGCGTGATCCTTGTTGTGGGGCACGACTGGCAGTCACAGTGGGCGAGGGCCGCACAGGAGCAGCACGGGGGGCTTCCCCAGGGTTAGGGAGACTTGGAGCAAGCATTTGAACCCAAGCAGGGCACTGGGACACTTGAAACAAATTTGGAAATCCAAATTTATTTTAAATGAGAATTCCTAGAAGAAGAAAACTGAAGTTAAATCTTGATAAGCAAGCATAACTGAAAATATTTATTACAGTAAAATAGTGTTTCTTGTAAGAGATATATATATTAAAGATAGAGGGCTCACTGAATTTGATACAAGTTATTTGCCTGAAGTAAGATGATGATGTTGAAGCTGAAACTCCAATACTTCGGCCGCCTGATGCGAAGAACTGACTCATTTGAAAAGACCCTGATGCTGGGAAAGATGGAAGGCAGGAGAAGGGGACAACAGAGGATGAGATGGTTGGATGGCATCACCAACTTGATGGACATGAGTTTGAGCAAGCTCCGGGAGTTGGTGATGGACAGGGAGGCCTGGCGTGCTGCAGTCCATGGGGTTGCGAAGAGTCAGACTCTACTGAGTGACTGAACTGAACTGAAGATGATTTTAAGAATTAAAAACCATCACATCATGTCTCTTCCCTACTCTGAGTTCTGTGGTGCCAAGCTGGCTGTGATGGGGGTACATCCACCATGGAAATCCGGGCTTTCCCCTGAGGGCCGGCCATTGGGATCTGCCAGGTCACCACTGCATAGAGGATACAGTTAAGGAAACACGGAAGTGGATTCCTGTGTGGTTTGAGCAAGTCAGCGGGAATGTCTGCCTCGGGAAGTACCCTGTTCAGGTGCCCACAGGGCCCTGGGGTTGGCCTGGGTCTCGCCCCTGGAAAACAGGGGCGAGAGCCTTTACAGGGAGCCCCGTTCATCTGAAACTGGCATGCTCAGAGTTCTCACTGCCTTTTTTATTTTAAAAAAGTCATGTTTATCTGTAGAATTAATTCTTCATTCATGACATCAACATCTTTCCCGACATCATTTGAATTAAAGATGTGAATTTTGCAAGTTTTATAATTCTGTACGAGCAGTCGTCACCGGCTTGCACATGGAGAAGTCCTGGCATTTTATGACTTCATCTCACGGGCACTCGTCCAGTACCTGCTGCATGCCGGGTGTTCACCAGGCACCCTCTGTGTGCTGGGCATTCCGACTTGACCCAGAGCCTGGGGAGACGGAGGCTGAGGGACAGTCATGCAGTGGGTGTCACCCTGGGGCTGGGACGGGCTGGGATGGAGAATTCTGGGCCCATCAGAGTCTGACCTGGGCGCCCTGGCCCTGCCCAGGTGGGCGAAACCTCCAGAGGGATGTGGGTGCCTGAAGTGGGGCTGCGGCTGGGCACTGGAGAGTCATCTGCAGACACCAGAGAAGACATACCAGGCCAGAGAAAGGCAGTGTCCGCGGGGTGATTGCTCATAGCAGTGCGCGTGTGTGAGTGTGTCTGGGCAATGCCAGGCTCAGAGAAAGGCCGTGTCCACGGAGTGATTGCTCATAGCAGTGAGTGTGTATGCGGGATGCCAGGACAGAGAAAGGCGGTGTCCACGGGGTGATTGCTCATAGCAGTGAGAGTGTGTGAGTGTGTCTGGGCGATGCCAGGACAGAGAAAGGCCGTGTCCACGGAGTGATTGCTCATAGCAGTGAGTGTGTATGCAGGATGCCAGGCCAGAGAAAGGTGGTGTTCACGGGGTGATCCTGATAGCAGTGAGTGTGTGAGTGTGTACAGGGGATGAATGCCAGGCTCAGAGAAGGCAGTGTCCGCAGGGTGATTGCTGATAGCAGTGAGTGTGTGTAAGTGTGTTCAGGGTCTCCTCCATTAGCCTGGTGAGTCCCCTGGCTGCCCTTCATGGAGGGCGACGTGCAGCTGGCCTGGGAGGTGGGGAGCTGGTGTCGGCTGGGCAGGTGTGTGTCTGGCACCCCGAGGTGGAGGGTCTCTGTGGAGCGGCAGGACTGGCCGGAAGCCAGGCGGGCTTTCTGGAAAGCTCTCCCAGGTATTCTGTGGGGAGCTGGCAGATCTATGAGGCACTGAGCCGCTGCGGGGGAGCCCAGAGGCCCGGGGGTGGTTGCGGCGGTTGTGCAGATTGGGCTGGTTTAGACTGGGGTATGACCGACGGTGGAGGTGAGTGACTCGGGCCCGGGGGGTGGCTCGGGCCCTGGGGGTGGCACGGACCCTGGGGGTGACTCGGGCCCTGGGGGTGGCACGGACCCTGGGGGTGACTCGGGCCCTGGGGGTGGCACGGACCCTGGGGGTGACTTGGGCCCTGGGGGTGACTCAGTTCCTGGGGGTGACTCGGTCCCTGGGGGTGCACCGGTGGGGACAAGGGAGGAGGGGTGGATGGCTCCAGGGCTCTTGGCCACCCTCCTCCGCAGTGGCTGCGGGACCCTTACCCGGGTGGGGGACCCGGAGAACAGACTTGGTTTGGGGAGACAGGTCTGAGGCCTGGGTTTGTGGGGCAAGAATGGGAGGAGCTGGTGGGCGGGTGTGGGCCCAGAGAAGGGGTGGCCGTGGAACTGCAGAGCTGGCCCCTTGCTGGCCGGCTGGGGAGTCCGGGAAGAGCATCCCGGGGGGCAGGGAAGCCAGAGCCGGTGAGTCACCAGGTCCCTGAGAAACCAGGATCGCGGCCCTGCAGGCTCGGCTGCGGGCCCCTGAGGCCAGCGTTTACCGGGAAAACGGTTTTAGGGCGGATGCAGAGGCCACTAGGGGGCTGGATAGTGTCCCCCCAGATTCACGTCCAGAACCTCAGAATGTTGGAAGCAGGGTCTCTCCAGATGTAATCCGTAAGGCTCCCAGTGATTAGTGAACATCGTCCTGGACTCGGGGTCCACCTGAACCCAGTGACTGGAGTCCTTATAGAGAGAGGATGGGGAGACGAGACCCAGGGAAGATAGCCACGTGACCACAGAGGTAGACATGAGGGATGAGGAGGCCACAACCCCAGAAACACGGGTGGGGGTGCCTGACAGCTGGAGGAGGTGGGAAGGAGCCCCCCTGGACCCTGCAGAGGGAGGTGGCCCTGCTGACACCCCCAGATCTACAAGAGAATTCGTTTTTGTTCCCTTTAAGCCCTCTGCTTTGCCGTACTTGTCACAGCAGACCCAGGAAACAAATACAACCACCTATGAGAAAAGAAAAACCTTTTGTGCTTAAAACAAATAATTTCACGGCAACTGAGCTTTATTTGCAGTTGATTTAAAGTTGCATGATGGGTTAAGCAGAGGAACGCAGGAACCCTGCAAGGCAGCACGCCCTTTCCGCGGCATGGCGGAGGCCCTGCAGCAGCGGGCTGAGCGGCCGCGGGGCTGTGGGCAGCACACGTCCTGCTGGGCCGTCCTTCCCTCCCCGGGGCTGCCTGAGGACCCAGGCTTCCCGGCAGCCGCTGGAAAACCGCCCGTGAGCAGGAGTATGGCGGGCAGAGTCAAATGCAGGTCTCAGAACTGAATGGAGGGCACACTCGCTCTTTCTCTGCAGGGCCGTCCTTCTCTGGGCCCAGGCAGCTGGGAGCCCGTTGCGGGAGCCCCTGGATCTTGGGTGGAGGTGGAGGGGTCCAGACGTCCCGCTGGCTCGAGGGCAGAGCCTGTGAGCCGCCGCTGTGGCCTTGGTGGGGGCGGGGCTGCACTTGCCTCCCGGTGACACTGACCACCGGGGCGAGCCCAGCGGGGCAGGGTTCCGGGCACCGTGGGGAGGGCCGGGCCAGGCCCCTCTTTGTTTGCCGGCACGGCTTAGGGAGTGCGGCCCGCCCCGGCCTCTCACTGCCGCTTTATTACTTCAGAACACGCTGTGCTTGGCCCTCGACCCGCCAAGCTGGGACTTGGAGAGCAAACAGTCCCAGACGTCACATGGATTTTAAAAGGGGAGATTAGAGAATCTGAAGTGAATGAAGAACAAATACACCTTCGGCTAAGCATTTACAATTAATGAATAGAATTTAAGAAGGCTGCGAGCCGCCCACCTGGGAAGGGGCCAGGAGCAGGGCTGAGTGTGAGAGTGTGAGAGTGTGTGAGTGTGGGTGCGTGTGGCTGAGGGCGGGTGTGAGGGTGCGAATGCGTGGATGGGCGTGAATGCTTGTGAACACGTGAGCGTGTGTGTGACGGTGCGAGTGTGTCAGCAGCGTGTGACTGGGTGTGAGTGCATGCATGTGTGTGCATGTGTGTGAGGTTATGTGTGCCCATGCGTGCGTGTGTGTGCACAGCCTGCCTGGTGTCTGTGGCTGGCGGGGTGGGGTGCCCTGGTGACCCCAGAGCCGGCGGGGAGACCAGAGGCCCTGCCCTGATGGTGGAGCCCAGAGCGGGGTGTGCGGCCGCGTGGGCCTCTCCTTTCCGAGCAGCGTGTGAAACCTCTGCTCACAAGTCGTTTGGGGACAGCTGCCTGCTGGGGAGAGCAGGTGGGTGTCCTGGGTGGGCCTGTGGTCTCTGCCTTCCCTGCCTGGTGGGGAGGAAGGGGATGGGAAAAAAAATCTGCCTGACCCTGCCAGGCCCTGGGGGTGGGCTCAGCCTGGGCCCCTGGCCTGGTGGTCCATGTGCGGTTATGAAATTCAGTAAGAGCTCAGCGGTTGAAACTCTCCTCCCTGTGTTTGAGGGGCTCAGGCTGGGTCACCTTCGCTTAGCAAGTTGTGTGTCCTCAGCTGTCGCAACCTGGGGAGGAAGATACTCCGGGTAAGGAGAGGAAATTCAGATTTCCCTGGTGCCCCGCTTGTTTCCCAGGATCGTCGTGCTAATTACAGATCAGTTTCACCTGCTTCTCAAAAATAAGCTCTTGTGAAGCGTTCCCTCTCGGGTGACGGATGGAGTTTTCTTACACCCGTCAGTTACTGAGCTCTCGAAAATAAGCACGTTTGGAGGTTGGCCTCCCTGAGAAACAGACCCCAAGGCCCGAGATCCGCCTTCCCAGGAGCCACGCCTGGGCAGGGGCCGGGGCCGGGGGCTCACTGGGGCTGCCCAGAGGAGAGGCTGGGCCTCAGCAGTGCGGCAGCAGAGGCCTCTGTGACCCCACGTCTCAGCTCTGGCGATGCGGTGCAGAAGAGGCTGCCCTGGGCCACGGGGCTGGGCTTCCCCGTCTCCCTGCGGAGCTGTTGCTGGCTGACAGCTGCCCCAGCGGGGGCCATGCCGCTGTGGGGGAGGGATTTCGGGAGGAGGGTCTGAGTGCAGGGTCGCAGCTGTGAGCGGTCGTCACCCAGCCCTCCAGAGCCTCTGTCCTGGCAGGGCACGTGGGGTACACACAGCACCCACTCTCCACTATATCCAGGAATTAATGATCGGGACTTCCCTCGGGGTCCAGTGGTTAAGAATCCACCTTGCAATTCAGGGAATGGTTGGGGAACTAAGACCCCACATGCTACAGAGCAGCTCAGCCCATGTGCCACAACTAGAGAGTCCGTGCGCAGCAAGGAAGGATCCTGAATTAACACAACGAATATCGTGTGCTGTGACCAAGACCCACCGCCGCCAAAGTTTAAAAAGCTGATGATAGATTTTAATATCACCATCCAGTTTGTTCACATTCCCAATGGACTCATATGTGACTGCTACCGTCTGAATTGCATCTGCCCCGCCCCCAGATTCACAGGTTGCAGCCCTAGCCCCCAGGAGGACTGTAGCTGGAGGTGGGGCCCGCAGGGAAGTAGTTCAGGTAAATGACGAGGGTGGGCCCCCATCCGACAGGGTCAGTGTCCTCTGAAGAAGGGACGACAGAGACCTGTGTCTCCCCGTGCACACGTATGGAGGACGGGCTCTGTGAGGACAGAGCGAGAGGGCAGCCAGGAGGGAGCCCTCGGGGCAGCCCGGCCGTGCTGGGACCCCGATCTCCCTGGGACTTCCAGCCTCAAGGGCCGTGAGAAATACATTTCATCGTTTAAGCCCCTGGCCTAAGGTATTTTGTGATGGAGGCCCGAGCAGACTGAGACAGTCGGGAATGTATTCGCACGGTTCAGTGTTGAAGAGGCACAGAAGGGCACCCAGGGACACCCGTGTCTGAGGACCCTGGTGACTCCAGTTCCGGGGTGATGCTGCCTTTGTGCACCCAGGCTCCTGATGCTGGGTGCCACCGAGCTCTGAGTGTCCTATCTCTTCATACCCGAGAACTCTAGCATCACAAAGGAAAGATTGATCAGTGTGACCACACCCAGATGTAATACTTCTGTTGCTGTTGTTGAGTCGCTCAGTCACAGCTGACTCTCTGACCCCATGGACAGAGGAGCCTGGAGGGCTTGCTTCTTCCCAGGCAAGAATACTGGAGCGGGTGGCCATTTCCTACTCCAGGGGATCTTCCTGACCCGAGGTTCAAACCCACGTCTCCTGCACTGCCAGGCTTTATATTTATATTATAAAAATTATATTATACTTGTATTTATATATTTATATTCTTTACCACTGGGCCACCAGGGAAGCCCTATAATATTTTTATGTGCCACAAATACATAAATAAGTTGAAAGTTAAACTTAAGCCAGGAGGGAGTTGTCATAGAAATGGTAGAACATAATTTCTGAAATTTACGAGGAGCTTGTATACAGAATAAAACAAGACCAACCATCTGATCGAAAAATGAATGCAGGAATCATCGGGTAGTTCAGAGAAAGGAAAAGGATGTTGCCAGTAAAATTCGGGCAGATGTTGAACCTCAGCAAAAATTAATGCAAATAAAACACCTTGGAGGTTCATTTGTCAGAAATATAAAATATTTTACAGATTGATCACCACCCTCGTGTTGGTGAGGATGTATGAGTTTGTGCATCCTTTTGTGGAGGGCAGTTTGGAAATACTTATCAAGTGTGTACCTTGATTCACCACTTTCAGGAATTTTCTCTAGAGAGATATTCTTAAAACACACCAAGGACGTGTATCAAAAAGTTATCCGCAGGGGCCTCCTCGGTGGCTCAGTGGCGAAGAATCCGCCAGCCGAGGCAGGAGTCATGGGTTTGATCCCTGATCCGGGAGGCCCCCATGTGCCATGGAGCAGCGGGGCCCGTACCCTGCGACTCCCGATCCTGTGCTCCAGGGTCTGCGCTCCGCAACAGAAGAAGCCACTGAAGTTAGAAGCCTGGTGACCACGACTGGAGAAAGTCCTTGCGGCAGCGAAGCCCCAGCACAGCCAGAGACAATTAATTATTTAAAAAGTGGTCTGCAGTAAAAGCGAGTTATAAGCAGCCTATCTGTCCATCAGCAGTAGAAGGAGAAACATCAGTGATTTAGGTTCTGATGGGGTCCTCTAACAGAATACTGTGCAGCCACTGGGAGGAAAGAGGAGAAGCTCTGAGTGCCCACAGGCAGGGTCTCCACGGTACCCCTGGCCCTGAGCCCACATGCGGGCGGCAGGGCACCCGCTCTCCTGTCTCCTCCGGTGGGACCTGCAAGAGACTGAAGACTTTCCAGGCCTCACTGTTAACATGGTGATTTTTTTTTTTTTTAGTGTGTGAATGTAATACTCTTATTTTAAAATGTATTCATTAAGGGACTGACCTGGTGGTCCAGTGGTTAGGACTCCACGCTTCCACTGCAAGGGGCGTGGGTTCGATCCCTGGTTGAGGAACTAAGATCCCACATGCTGAGTGGCACGGCCAAAAAAGTTTTTTTAAATGCCTTCACTTAAAACTCAGTACCTGGTGAAAATATGGGTGAGAGCTGGGGAATTTCCGGTTGTCGGAAGCTCCTGTTAGTCTGTGGGCCTGTGAGGGGCTAGTGATGCCCACCCCGTGACAGGCAGGCCCGGGCTGTGTTCCAGGGAGTGAGGGTCATGCAGCCAGGCCCCCGCAACGGCCTCGCCACTGATGGGCAGCCTGGGTCTGGTAGGCCTCTGGGGCAGAGGTGGTCAGCATGGGCTCCCTGGTCAGTGGAAGCTTCCAGAACTCCCCTGCCACGGGGGTGGCAGGGGGCGATTAGGCCACAGGGAGGCCGTTGGAGCACAGCTGGGGGCCAGTGTGTGGGACAGACTTGATTACAGGATCGGAGCCCAGCGTGGTCCGGGGGGCAGTGGGTCTGCGTGGCAGGCGATGGGCTGGGGGCGCTCTGAATGACCCCGGCATACTCCGAAGAGCCCCGGGATGCCCAGCCGTTGTGCAGACGTGGGTGTGGGGAGGACACGGGGCCCTCTCAGCATTCTCGGTCTTTCTAAGTGGGGCTCTCAGAAGAGCGCCGGGCTCAGCTGGGGGTTCAGAATGGGTGGGGTGCCCCTCCCCTCTCCCTCCCCCCAGGCTGCCGTGTGACCCCCTCTCTCCCGCTCCGTCCCCCCAGGCGAGCACTGCGAGGTGAACGCGCGCTCCGGCCGCTGCGCCCACGGCGTGTGCAAGAACGGGGGCACCTGTGTGAACCTGCTCATCGGCGGCTTCCACTGCGTGTGCCCCCCTGGTGCGTTCGAGAGGCCCTACTGCGAGGTGACCACCCGGAGCTTCCCGCCGCAGTCCTTCGTCACCTTCCGGGGACTGAGGCAGCGCTTCCACTTCACCGTGGCCCTGGCGTGAGTCCCGCGTCCCCGCCCGTGCTGGAGGTTGGGGGGCGGTCTCGGGTCTCAGGGTGGCCCTCGAGCCCTCCGTCCGGTCGCCCTGGCCGGCGCTGCCTGCAGGACCCCGTGCAAATAGAGGATGTGGCCCCTGATTCAAGGGCTTCCCCTGTGGCTCAGCTGGTGAAGAATCCCCCTGCAACGCAGGAGACCCCAGTTCGATTCCTGGGTCGGGAAGATCCCCTGGAGAAGGAAAAAGTTACCCACTCCAGTATTCTTGGACTTCCCTGGTAGCTCAGCTGGTGAAGAATCCACCTGCAATGCAGGAGACCTGGGTTCAGTTCCTGGGTTGGGAAGATCCCCTGGAGAAGGGAAAGGCTCCCCACTCCAGTATTCTGGCCTGGAGAATTCCATAGACTGTATAGTCCCATGGGGTTGCAAAGAGTCGGGCACGACTGAATGAGTTTCGCTTTCACTTCACTTTCCCCTGATTCGAAAACAAGAAATTTCCAGTTGGCAACAGCAGAGCGTTAACGAGCTTGGGGCCCTGTTTGCCCAGCTCCCACGCCTGTGAAGCCAGCCTGGACGCCCTGATGCTGTCCACCTGCCACCACGTGGGCACCTCTGCCATCCAAGTGCCCAGAAATAGGGGGAAAGGGCTTGGGACTCAGACTCGGCATAGGCTCTTGTGAGGTCCCTAGCGAGCTGGGTAACCACGGGCGGGCGGCCCCTTAACCCGTAACGGGATGTAGACTGACTGCACGCTTGGGCCATTCTCTTATTTTTTCATCTTTTTCGCCAAGAGAATTTAGATTTAACTCTTAATTTTTAAGATCTACTGTAAAGATTTTTCTCAAGTTCAACTTAGTAGAATAAGGTGTTTTCTGTGTTTGGTGAGCATTTGGGGACACAGTCTTCATGGGAGTGCACCATCCGTGTCCCCCAGAACCAGATGCTTGCTCTGAGCTGCCCTTTGGAGCTCGGGGCCTCTTGGGGCGGGATGGCGCAGCTCCTCTCCTGAGGGTCCTGCCCCACCCGGGGAAGCCCTCCCCTATCTACCCCCCACCATTGCACTCAGGTCCTCTGAGTCCTTCACCCCCGTGTCTCCCTGTCTGGCCGCTTCTCTCCCAGTTTCCAGCATCTTGGCCCGGGCCACCGTCCTCCCCTCGGCTGACAGCTGTGTTGTCCTCGACTCTCAGCCTGAGCCGGGGGATCCTTGTCCACAGGCGTGCCGGGCCCGCCTGAGCCGGGGGATCCTTGTCCGACAGGCGTGCCGGGCCCGCCTGAGCCAGGGGATCCTTGTCCGACAGGCGTGCCGGGCCCGCCTGAGCCGGGGGATCCTTGTCCGATAGGTGAGCCGGAGGATCCTTGTCCGACAGGTGTGCCAGGCCCGCCTGCCACCCGGGGTAAAACCCAGCTTCTGAATACGACACTCGGCGGCCTCCGTGTGCTGACCCCTGTGCCCCGATCCTGGTGGGGGCCGCCCTCACCTCCTGATGCTCTGGACCCGCCCAGCCCTGCGCGGGTGTTTCCTCGGCCCCTCCCGCCTGCCCCCATCCCGTCTCCCGCTTCCTTCAGGAAGCCCGGTGAGCAGGCCGGCCACGCCTGCATTCCAGTGCCGGCCGTCCAGCGTTTGGCCATCGCCTGCTTGACTGCTGCCTTCAGCCTCTGTTGCCCCTGCTTGCGGGATCAGGCTGCCGTCCACCCTGCCTGCCCCTAAGGTCCTGTGGAGGACACGCAGTTAACATGGGGGCTTGTATCATTGGCGGGTTTTCTACATTGTGGCCCAAATCTGCTCTCTGTAAACCCATCCTCCACCCTGGGTGGCCGGGTGGGGGGACCTGGTGCCAGGATTCCTGGCCCTGATATTTTTTTTCCTGGTTGTCAGATGATTCGATTGGGCTCAAGTCTCTGAAGCAGATGTTCGTCCTTTGAAGCCTTTAAATGGCCCTTTAGGCTCCCTGGCTGGGATCCGGGCTTCAGCCCCAGGACTGCTGTGCCTGTGCCTGTCCACCCGCTGGCCAGAAGCTCCTCACAGGCTTCTTATCCTGCGTCCTGACACCCAGGGGTCCAGAGGCCACGAGCGGCTGACTGGTAGTTCCATGCCGACATGGCGTGAACGCTTACTGCTTCCTGCCTGTAGCCTGGAGACGTCACTGGGGGGCCTCCTGGCCTCCCAAAGCAGGGGCTCTTCCGCCCGGTGCGGGTGGGAGGGGTTGAATTGCAGAGGGCAAAGCTTCCAGGCATTCTCAGTGGTCTGGAGTGCTGGCTGGGGCTCTACAGAGGTGGGCAGACCCCTGAGCCCCCGGACCCACCTGGGCCCGCCCATCTTGTCCAGCTCCAGCCCCCGGTAGATTCTCGAGCGTGGACATCTGCAGTGGGTACAGATGTGTCCTCTTGGAGGGCGTTCCGTTTAGAGACGCGGGTCCCTGGTGAGATCCCTTCTGGGCTCTGCCCAGCTCATCACAGACCTCAGCGTGGACCGCTCAGTGGCCAGCCTGCTTATCCTGATCTGCAGGCATTTCCCCGTTCAGCCCTCTTCCTGAATCTTCCTCGGAGGCCAGCTTTAATAAAACAGCAAGAGCGGCCCTCATCCGTGAGCGTGCCTGTTCTGGATCCTTTGAGCATCGCCCCCTTTCCCGGGAACTTGGAAGGAGAGTGGGAGACACAGCTCTGGTCAGCCCCCTGACCCGACTGCAAGGCTGGAGTGGTGTTTGATTCCAAGGGCAGTTGTGAGGCTTGGGCCGTGTGGAGCCCGCTGTTTGGGGGTGATTGCTCACATCTTGGTGCACGGTTCACGGCGCCACCACAGCCTGTAAACCAGCGAACCAGGGTCCCTCTCCAGGGTGTGGAGAGGGCACACATGAGTTGGCACGTGCTGTTGCCCTCCCACCCTCTCCCAGGGCCTCCGTGCCAGGCCCTGGTTCCAGCCCCGCCTCCTCCCAGCCCAATCCCTCCTCTGCCCGTAAGCCCTGTGCACAGGAGGCCACCGAGTGGGCACAGCCTCCAAAACAAGGGCTCCTCTTTGGCACCTTCGGCAACTCTGCGTGCCACGTGGCTGGATGTTTAGCAGGCTCCTGTGGGTGCCCACCCCCAGGTCAGAGGTGCCCTGTGTCTTCTGGCAGATTCATTGCTCCGGGTGGTTTTGCTGTCTCTGTGGCCGTGGCCGCTCACCACTGGGCATGACCAGCAGCCCTCCATCGAGGGCAGCCACTAAGCTGCAGGGGGCTGACCTGAAAGGCGGCCGGAAGTCCTGGGGTTGGGGAGGAGGGGGTGGCCCACGGATGCAGAAACCGGCAAAGGAAGTCTGGCGGCTCCAGACGCAGAAGCTGAAGAGCAGTGGTGTTTAATTCAATGTCCCTCTAATGCAGCATGTGTCTCTTTGCTTGGGAAGTGCAGTATTTTAGGTGATCATGTGACAATTTAGGGACAGTTTCCCATGTGCCTGATGATGGCTAAGGTGTCGAGGTGACGCCAAACCAGGGAGCGTTTTGCATCAAAAGCAGAATGTGAAAAGTCCCTCAGAGCGTGGGCGGGGCCTGGAAGGAGCTGGCCCCCTGCCTGCTGGGGGCCGCGCCGTGAGAAAGGTGGGCTGGGGCGCCGGCCCAGGGCTTTTGTTTCAGGCAGTTTCTCTGGAAGCTGCGTCTCCCCTTTCTGGCTCTGTTTGCCCAGGGCCTGGGCTCGAGTGGGCGCCCCCGCCCGCCTCCTTTGTCCTTTCTTCTGCCCGGCCCCCTCTCCAGGCTGCGGTTTCTGTTTCTGGCCTTTCTTCTTTGGCGCTGTTCAGACCCTGCCCGGGGCCCCAGGGCTCTTCGTTAGCTCTTCCATCCTGGCAGTGCAGGGGGCCCGCCCCTGAGGACCCTCCCGCACTGACCCTCTGCACCGGCTCCCACCCTGGTCCAAAGAGAAACCCACACCCGTCAGACCTGCAGAAGGGGAGCAGGTGCGGCCCGCGGGTCTCAGGAAGAGAGCCGCTGTTAATTCAGCTCCTCTCTTCTTCTGCCTGCTGTCTCCACACTTTGCTCTGCAGGTATTTTTGGGTTGTCATTGGCGCCCGCTGCCTCTAAACCGAGGGGCTGCCAGCTGTGGGCGGGAGGTGTCAGTTCTGTGTACCTCAAGGAGGGGGAGCTGGGGTCAGATGCTCAACGCTGGCTCCCACAGACCCCTGCCGCACGAGAGCGGGTAACTGACCTGGAATCAAAGGAAGGACTTTCCCCACTTAATCTCGGGGGAGAGGGACATCCAGCTGTCTCAGGAAACAGTCTTGTGTTTCCCCTGGGATTTGCGGGTTCTCTGTAACCAGGGAGTCCAGGAGGTGTCGTGGTGTTTCGGGGACCCTCGGCTCTGATGGTAGCGGCCTCCTATTGGGGAGGACGAGATTTCTGAGGCTCTTTGTTTCTTGTCGGAGTAAGTGGTTTTTTACTCTCGATGCTTCAAGTCTGACAAGACTATTTTCACGCGTCTGTTGGTTCACGGGAGCCGCACGCATGCCTGGATGCAACACACTGGTGTCACACACTTGCCTGGACCAGATCTTTCTTGTTTGGTCTTGGAAATGCAGTTGTGAATGAGAGTCATCATCCCTCCCCTTAAAGGATCACTTGTCCTTTTGTAAACATTTTTTTAGTTAAAAAAGTTTTTCAGCCTGCGGGATCTTTGTTGCCTGACCAGGGATCAAACCCTCACCCTTGCAGTGGAACCTTGGAGACTTAAGCCCCGGACTGCCAGGGAAGTCCCAGGAGCACGCGGTCTCCTAAAGGAACAAATAAGCGGGAGAATTTCAGAAATGAAATGAGTGACGTGATAGGCTATGGGGGGCGGGGCACAGTTTAGATAAAACGAGTTGGGAAAACACAACTGCAGTGATGCCTGGGAGGCCTGCAGAGGCGGGGAGTTCAGCCCTGGCAGGGGCCAGCAGGTGCGGAGGCCCCTGCGGGGGCCGGGAAGGCGCAGAGGGACCCAGCGTGGCTGCGGCTGGAGCCTGGTGGTGGAGACGAGGGGCTGCGGCCTGAGCGGGCCATCGGCACCTGCATCCCGTGCCCTGGGGGCACGCGTGGGTCTGCCCCCCTGAGCGGCAGGCACCCTGCCTGTGTTCAGTAGCATCATACGGAGGTGGTGGTGACCAAGCTGCCCCCAGAATCTGCTCTGCTCCTTCCAGAAAAGAACGTCGTTAATCAGCATTTGTGCCATTTGTGTGCTAAGTCGCATCCGACTCTGCAATCCCATGGACTGTAGCCCGCCAGGCTCCTCTGTCCATGGGATTCTCCAGGCAAGAATACTGGAGTGAGTGGCCATGCCCTCCTCCAGGGGGTCTTCCTGACTCAGGGATCGAACCCGCATCTCTTGTGTCTCTTGCATTGGCAGGCGGGTTCTTTACCACTAGCTCCACCTGGGCTGTCAACTTCTGATGTGAAAGAGAGTCCCGGGACCAGGGTCTTGGCTGAGCGTGGCCCTTGCTGTCGCCCACTCTGGCTGGGCCGGTCGCCCTGGGCGCCCCGCCCCCGGCCACCTGCAGATTCCACCCTGGGGTCATTCACTGTGTCATGTGCTCTGCCCCCCAGGTTTGCCACCCAGGAGAGGAACGCGCTGCTGCTGTATAACGGCCGCTTCAACGAGAAGCACGACTTCATCGCCCTGGAGATTGTGGACGAGCAGGTGCAGCTCACTTTCTCGGCAGGTAAAGCCTCCCGTGCAGGAGGGAGCTGCCCTCGGGTTGCATCCCAGGCTCTTCCTTGGCTAAAACCACCCCATCCTGCAACAGCGCCCTCTAGCGTGCCAATCCCTGGTTCTCCACCTGGGAATCCGTCCCGTGGTGTGGGGGCGCGGGGGATCCCCGAACGCACAAAGATGTTCATTGCAGCACTGTTTATAATGCTGCAGGCACAGCTCCAGTGTGCAGAGACTGGGGAATCCTGCGCCCTCTGTAGGATGAACATATTGACAAAGCCATAGAAAACGTCTTCCCGGTTGCTGGGGAGAACGCGGGTCCAGAGGGTCAGAAGGCCTTTTCGCCTTGGGGGTCTGCTCACTGCTCTTCTCTCCGGCCCCGCAGGCGAGACCACGACCACGGTGGCGCCGCAGGTCCCCGGGGGCGTGAGTGACGGGCGCTGGCATGCCGTGCAGGTGCAGTACTACAACAAGGTGGGCATCCCCCCCCCCCCCCCCGCCCCGCTGGCAGCCCCGGACCTGTACACCGAGATGCAGATAGCATGCCGGGTGGCAGAGCTACGTAGGAAACGAGCATCTGTTGAGGGTCTGTGTGAAGATACCCAAGCCCCGCGGTGTGGCAGATACTCCCTCGGGGAGCGCTGGGACCCCAGAGATCACCCGACCCCCGGGGCAGGACGCAGAAAGAGCTTATTCATCGCGGCTGCCTCGGCCGGGCCATTACTGGGGGCTGAAATCCCAGGCCATTCAAACACAGTTCCAAGGCCTAAACCTTCCCTGCCTCCCTGGATGAAACCCGAGAGGCAGAAGGCTCTCCCAGGAAACCTGTGAAGGTCTGGGCGTTTTTGGGGGGTTTCCTTTCATTTTGCTGTTTCTTGACTATTAAGGAGACTCCTTGCTAGTTTTTGCATCAGAATGCCCCGCTTTCCAATAGCCAGGGATTTGGCAAGCCTCTCTTTTCCTTCCTGGGGAACTCTGGGGCACCTCCCCCTCATGGCGTTCAGCCACAGACTTGGGCCTGGCTTGGCTCGCAGACAAGGGGTCCCTGCTTGGTAAGGGATACGCCCATGGAGAAAGAGCGCTGCCTTTCAGCCTTTGGACACAGTGGGGATCTAACTCTCCAAGTCTCCACCGCCCTGAATGTGTAGCCCCCAGCAGTGATCGCCCAGCAAGGTGACCCTGGTTTTTTGCCCCCACCTGAGGGCGGGCGCTCCTGTTGCCCTGCTCCAGGAAGAGGGCGGCCGGGTTCTGACTCAGGTGTGGAACTCAGTGCCGCGTTTGTGATGAGGGCCAGGGTGCAGGTCTGAAGCGACGCGGGGGCTGGCGTCCCTCTTGGGAGCGTGAGGACCAGGTGGGGGGTGTCCACAGCTGCCTGGGCCAGACACCCTGCGCTTCCCGCTCTGTTAGGCCGGGGCCGTGGTCTCGGCGGTGGCCGTGTTACCCGACGCAGGGCCGTGTGTGAGAGCTAAGGACGTGGGCTGGGGGCTGGGTGCCGGGTGGGGGGCCCAGAGGGAGGCAGGGCGCCTCCAAAGAGACGGGGGCAGTTTCCTCGCTGCCCCGTCGTGCGTGCAGGAGCCTTCTCCTGGGGGTGTGCCCGTGGCCGTTTGGGACAGTCATTAGCCAGTGCGAGGCACCCACCTCCTGCCCACCTGGAACAGCCTCACGTGGCCGCAGTGGGAGATGAGGGGTGCAGGGGGACCCTCAGAGCTGACCTCCCAGGGCTTGAGGATGGATGGATCCTCAGCTTGGGTTTTTCTTTCTGCGGGGTCTTAACCCACCCAACCTCCTTTCCCCAACCCGTGAGCCTTTCTGACCTGATTCAGCTGCTCCGGAGGAAAGCAGGGGTCCCCCCAGGGCCCCCCAAGGGAGTTCTTCTGCCCCACAGCCCACTCGAGGTCAGATGCTTTCTGACCCATCTCTCTGCCCTGGAGGCAGCGTGCTGAGCAACCGTAGGAGCTGCGGGGCAGCAGCTCTCAGCTGGCGCAGGTGTGAGGGCTGCCCGAGCCTCCTGGAGGGCCAGGTGCCCACGGCACGGGGCCCCGTCCACCGAGCAGGGACGGCCGGCTTTGACCTCAGGGCCTCGATGTGCTCCAGCCAGTCGGGCAGTGGACGGCCCTGATGCCCTAGGTCGTGGCGATGACTTTCCCACGTCCAGACGGGACCAGCAAGAAGCCATGTTGGCGGCAGGGCTCCTGCAAGGCCGACCCCCTCCTGGCCCACAGATGGGGGACACGGGGGTCAGTGGTTCTCTGGGGCTCTTGAACCTGTCGTTCTCTGGCTCAGGCGCCTGTGGGCTCTTTGTCAGGATGCTGCACACGCCCTCGAGTAGAACGAAGGGAAAGTTAAGAGTCACGGCGGTGCTCCAGGGCCACACGGCAAGGACGTGGTGCCCACGGTCTGACCTTCCTGCCTCTGAGCTCTCAGCCTCTGGCCTCCTCCCTTTGCCTGCAGGGCCAGGACCCCAGGGAGGGGCCGTCCCTGGTCATCCTCTGGGGGGAGGATGCGTGCATCTGGGGGGCTTTCCGCCCAGCAGGGTGCCAAGGAGACCCTCGGGGGCCCCCGCTTCATGTCAGGGAAGTACCCGTGGTACCTCTTCCTTCCTGCTTGTGTGGGAAACATACCTCCCAGGGCCGGCTGAAGACTGGGCTTGGGGGCTGAGTCGGCCTCGACTCCCCAGCAGGGTCAGCTGCCAGTGGTCCCAGCTGAGTAGAGACGGGGCCTCTGGCTTGGCCCGCCCAGCCCTGGTCCCAGGGCGTCCATCGGCCTCCGACATCGCCAAGGCCTGCCTGCTCACAGTGCCCCTGCAGGCGGCCCCGAGGAACAAACTCCCTCCTGAAGGGGCCCCCGGGGAGGAGGAGCCCAGGAGACGTGGACCCCTGCCACCCCCGCTTCCGATCCTGAAGCAGACCCTCCGTGCGAGATTAGGCCTCTCCTCTGGGCCGCTCAGCTACTTCCTCTCTCGCCCGAGGCTGCTGGGTGGAGGCACCCTGCAGTTTGCACGCAGACCTGGAGGCCACCCCCGTGGTCTGCCTCCTCGCACGATGGGAAGTGCTCGGGATTAGGGAGTCTGTCTCGGGAGCTTTGTGTCTCTCGGGGCCAAGGCGCTGGCTTGTCCAGGTGCAGAGGCCCGCCCCCCCGGGCCTGGGCGGGGAGCAGCTCAAGCCCGTGTGGAGGGGCTGCAGCGGGGGGCTGCGGGGGCCCGTGGCTGCGGGGGGCCGCGTCAGGATGCGACCGCGGGCAGGAAGGAGGGCAGCCGTGAAGGTGGTCTGTGGGGGGCGGGTCGCTCTGCTCTGCAGCTGTTTGTCTGTCTGCCATCCACGTCGGGTCTGGTCCTCAGGGTGGGTCCTGTGTGGGAAACCCCTGGGGCCTCCCCCCACGTCCACGGTTGCCCTGGGGCCCGTCTGGGCTATTTTACCAGTCACCGCCCCCCACCCCCGGAAATAGGTGGAAACCTCCCCAGGATGGCGCAGGAGGGCTTATGACCAAAGGGGACAGGGTGTGGGGCTTCCATCCATGTGGGTAGTGCAGGACCCAGGGCTGTGTGAGCCTTGAGGCCAAGAGGGACCGGGAGAGCACAGAGTGGAACCCGGACAGAAGAAGTAACCTCCTGGCAATGCCCCCCACCCTCAATCTCCTGTTAGGCCTCCCATTGGCCAAAGGCAGCCAGGAAGCAGAGGACGTGACCCCTTGATAGGGTCCATGTGGGCTGGTCCCCCATGCAGAAAAGTGAAAGAAAGTGAAAGTCGCTCAGTCGTGCCCGACTCTTTGTGACCCCACGGACTATGCAGTCCATGTAATTCTCCAGGCTACAATACCCCACTGGGGAGCCTTTCTCTTCTCCAGGGGATCTTCCCAACCCAGGGATTGAACCCAGGTCTCCCACATTGTGGGTGGAAGAATCTTACCAGTTGAGCCACAAGGGAAGTCCCCCAGGCAGGGAATCCAGCAAAGTCAGTTCACTTTTTCTGTCTGCTTGGGGTGGCATTTTAAGCGAGAAGGGCCGGTGGCAAAATTCCCTTTCAGTGGAGCTCGGGTGCCCGCTGGAGCTTGGTGTTTTCTTGGGGAGGTATTTTAAAAGTGGACACTTTGCACGAACATGTTGAAGTCCGTCAGGCGCAGGTGGAACCTGGGGACCCTCTGCCCACATCGCCCATGGAGGTTTGGGGAGGATTTGGAGGGTCTGTGCTCTGATGAAGACCTGCCTGCCAGTGCAGGAGACTCAATAGACACAGGTTCGATCCTGGGGTGGGGAAGATCCCCTGGAGAAGCAAACGGCAGCCCACTCCAGTATTCTTGCCTGGAAAATCCCATGGACAGAGGAACCTGGTGGGCTGCAGTCCATGGGGTCGCAAGAGTGGGACACGATTGAGCACCCACTCACACACGCCCACGTGGTCATCACCTGGTCGCAGATGTCTTTTCCTCCGAGGCTGTTGTGCGTGATCGGTAAACGTTTTCCCCGCCAGCTTGCAGAAGGGTCTGTGTGGCTCATGCTTAAGTGATTTCTCTGCACTGGGAACTCGGGTTCAGCTTTAGTCAGAGCTCTGTGGGGTGTCTGTCCTTCCCCCTCGCCCTTGGGCATCAGAATGTTTGTGTTGAGCCCCCCGGGGGCCGTGGGGAGTAGGGAGGAGCACCCTCCTGTGGGAGCAGCAGGGAGGGGATGTCTCCGCTCTTCGCAGGGAGGACAGTCTCTCACTGAGCACTGGCAGTGCCCCCAGAGTGGCGGGGGGACGTCTGGAGGGGTTACTTGGAGGCCTTTGCCCTGTCCAATCAGGCATCTGGGGTGCAGACACGTCAGCCAGGAGGTGACTGACGGGATCCCGGGCGGGGCCTCGGCAGGCGGGGCCTGTTCTGGTCCCAGTGATTCCCAGAGGACCGGGTTGTCTCCGGCCTGGTGCTGGAAGCATCTTTGAGCAGTGAGAGCCCTGGCTGCACTGCCTTTCTCGGTGCCCGCACCCTGTGCTTCTCACCGAGCACAGCGTCCAGTGCCGAAGGTTCCGGTGACCCTGGGGGAGGGGCGGCTGGTGTGGGGCTCGGCAGGGACAGCTCCACCCGGGCCGCACTCATCCCCGGGCTCGTCCACGTCCCTCATGACCTCTCGGGTCTGTGCCGCACACTGCGTTCAGGGGCTCCAAGGAAGTGGGCTCTGCCTGGGGTGGTGCAGCGGGGTCTGATTGCCTGATTGTGGTGTTGGGGAAGACTCTTGAGAGTCCCTTGGACTTCAGGGAGATCCAACCAGTCCATCCTAAAGGAAATCAGTCCTGAATGTTCGTTGGAAGGACTAATGTTGAAGCTCAAACTCCAATACTTTGGCCATCTGATGCGAAGAACTGACTCGTAGAAAAGACCCTGATGCTGGGAAAGATTGAGGGCGGGAGGATAAAGGGACGACAGAGGATGAGATGGTTGGATGGCATCACTGACTGGATGGACATGAGTTTGAGTGAGCTCCAGGAGTTGGTGATGGGGAGGCCTGGCGTGCTGCAGTCCATGGGGTTGCAAAGAGTCGGACATGACTGAATGACCAAACTGAACTGAACTGAACCACCCCCAGGCTCAGGGGGGCTCCCTCTGCTTCAGCAGATCTTCCAGAAGACTCAAGGGTTTCCACCCAGTTCCTTGTTTCAGGCTGTCTTCATGGAGGTCCTCCTGGGGTCCTGCAGACCTCTGTGGGTTCTCCCCTGGCGGGGCTGCCCGGCCTCCGGGTCACTCCCTTCTGCCCTGTCTTCATGCCTTTGTTCACTCGTCAATACGTGGAGCAGTTATTGAGTGCCTGCTGCGTGCCGGGCATTGTTCTGGGTATGGGATACACAAAAAGACCAAAGAGATAATAAGACTGTTGTTGTGTAGGTGTGCGTGTTCCAGAGGGTGTGGGGGAGGGTAGGAAAGGAGAGACAGTGAGCAGAGGGAGAGAGAGAACTCGAGGGAGGGAGAAGGTACGCTTTACCCGAAGAACTCTGGATCCTTTCCGTAAAGGCAGGTATTTAGGAACCAGGATTCAGGTGCGGGATGCACTCGTTGCTCCTAGGGGGTCTCACTCCCAGGCTCTTACTGGGCCAGCAGGGCCTGTATATGTATGTGCAGGTGTGTGTGTGTGCTCGTATATACTCATACTGAAATTCATGTTTCTTTCTGTCTCTACTTATTGAAAACTTTGAATTCCGTTCCAGCACCACAGAGTCATTCCAGTTTTTTTCCCCTTCCATGTTTGTAAATCTTTGTTTGCTCAGTGAGAAAACCTGTCCCCATTGCTCTCGGTAAAGCTCTTCATTGTCTCAATCCACCATCGTTTAAACGGCCTCCAACCCCAAAGGGCCGCCACCTCCTCGTTCACCCTCAGCCCCCACCAGGCCGCCTCCCCAGCCACCCTTCTCATCCAGCCCAGCCTTGTGACTGCTGCCTCTCTGGGCCCTGAATCTACCGACTGACTCCAACAGGTGCTGGGAACAAGGGACCTTCATAGAGATTTGACTCAAATATTCAATCATTCAGAAAAGGGAGGACGGGGAAAAAAATGAAGGAAGTTTGTTTAAAATTTTTTTTTTAATTTAAAGGAAATGAAAATACAAAATGCCAAAATATGTGGGATGCTGAGAGGGAAATTCATAGCATTTTATACTCATATTAGAAAAGAGCTGTGCTAGGCTGTGCTTAGTCACCCAGTCGTGTCCAACTCTGCGACCCCATGGACTGCAGCCTACAAGGCTCCTCTGCCCTTGGGGATTCTCCAGGCAAGAATACTGAGGCTACATCTCAAATCGATCATCTAAGTTCCCACTTCAGTTCAGTTCAGTTGTGTCTGACTCTTTGCGACCCCATGGACTGCAGCACGCCAGGTTTCCCTGTCCATCACCAACTCCCGGAAGGCTCCCACTTCAAGAACCTCCAAAAAGAAGAGCAAAATAAACCCAAAGCAAGTAGATGGAAGGAGTGAATAAAGACAAGAGCAGAAACCAGAGATTTTTAAAACAGGAAACCAAGAGAAAGAATTAATGGAACAAAGAGCCTTGGGAAAACCAGTAATGTCATCAAACTTCTAGCAAGAAAAAAAAGAGAGAGAAGATAGGTTAGTAGCATCAGGAATAAATTCTCAATTCCTTGAAACACACACACTGTCACAAATCAACCAACACAAAATAACTAATTTAAACAACTATGTTACTATTAACGAAAGTGTACTCTAAAAACTCCCCAGGATGGAATCTCAGGCTCCGGTGGTTTCACCTGAGAGTTCTATCAAATGTTTCTGGAATTACACCGATTCTGCACAGTGTCTTTCAGAAAATAGGAGGGAACACTTCCCGGGCCATTTTTTGAAGTTTATGTTCCCCTAATACCAAAATCAGAGGAAGACAGTACCAATAAAAAGCTATAGACCAGCGTCTCCCATGACTATAGATACAAATCACGTACACAAAGATTCACAGCAGCTTATATCCCTAACATTCCCAAACTGAATAGTTACGCAGACTGTGTACATCTACGCACCACAGAACCCGGAATACTACTCAGTAATAAGACAGGAGGAACTTCTGACACATGTAAGAGAAAAGTGTGCTGACCAGGGAGAGCCAGTCTCATGAGTTTGTGCCAGCAAAGGTCCATCTAGTCAAAGCTTTGGTTTAAAGTCATGTTTGGATGTGAGAGTTGGACTATAAAGAAAGCGGAGCACCAAAGAATTGATGCTTTTGAACTGTGGTGTTGGAGCAAACTCGTGAGAGTCCCTTGGACTGCAAGGAGATCCAACCAGTCCATCCTAAAGGAAATCGGTCCTGAATATTCATTGGAAGGCCTGATGCTGAAGCTGAAACTCCAGTACTTTGGCCACCGGATGCAAAGAGCTGACTTATTTGAAAAGACCCTGATGCTGGGAAAGATTGAAGGCGGGAGGAGAAGGGGACAACAGAGGATGAGATGGTTAGATGGCATCACTGACTCAATGGACATGAGTTTGAGTGAACTCCGGGAGTTGGTGACGGACAGGGAGGCCTGGTGTGCTGCAGTCCATGAGGTCGCGAAGAGTCAGACACGACTGAGCGACCGAACTGAACTGAGCTTGCGTGCTGCGTGATTCCATCTGTATATCACTCCTGAAAGCGGGCATGGCAGACCTGGAGCACGGATGAGTGGCTGCCTGGGCTGGGGGCGGGGGTGGGAGGGCCGTGGGCGGGGTCCTCGTCCTGATGGAAACACTGTATCCTGACAGTGTCGGAGTCCACATCTGGGCGGTGATGTTTACAGTTGGTGGAAACTGGGTAAAGGGCGCCTCAGACCTCGCTTATTTTTTAGAATTGCGTGTACATCTAAAATTAACTCAAGGGCTTAATTAAAAGAACTTTGAAAGATGGACAAATATGTGCTGGCATACCACATTTTTTTCCTGAAGGGCACCCTCCTCCCCGCCGAAGCAAGTCCATCAACAGCACGGATCAGATAGCTGTGCTGGGTCCTGAGCCAGCCCACGCGTGGTATCTTGAAACATCAGCTGTTTATTATTCCTGTGATTTGTGACGGGAGGCATTGTTGCAACTCTTTCTGCAGAGAGTCCGCCGCATGCGGATGCCTTTGGGAATACAGTTAATGAGAAGGGGGGGCCTTTGTGTTTGCTTTAACTTCCTGTGATGTCTTACATGTTTCATGCTTTCTTTTATTAAAGAATACAGCAGGAGTCATCTGGGTGATGGGCTCGTGAGCCATTTTTGTTTTCTTTTCTGAAAAGTTTTCCATTTAGAAAATCATTTGATTCAAAGCAGGTACGAGATAAGGAAGCGAAACTCTTTTCAAGGGTGGGTAGGCGTTTGCCAAGTCCATCAACCCTTCGTGATTCAGGAGAGGGCCAGGTGGGTGGTTACTGTCCCCCGGTCTGCACGGGGTCTTCTTAGCCTTGCTCCTCCCGCTCATGGAGGTGGTAGCCTGGGAGCCTTGCAGGCGAGTCGGTGGGACACACTGTACACACTCAGTTCCTGCCGGGCAGGCTCACCCGTTCCAGTCCGAGTCCACGGTCTGGGGGGTGAATCGTTTTGTTTCTCTCCGGCTGGATTTCTTGCTTTCCTCGGCCAGTTTCTGGGGACAGGAGTGGTCCCTGTTGTGTCTGGACCCGTGGGTAGCCAATCTGTGTCTGACATCAATGTTCCCATGACCACAGTGGGAGCCCAGTGCCCAAGCGGGCGGGGCGCCCACCTGCTTCCTTTCCAAACACGCCCCGTCAGAGGGCAGAGTCACCCGCCATGGAAACAGAATCGCTCAGCCCCACCCGGGCCCCCGACCCCCGCCTGCCGTGGAAAGTTTCCCGCAGCCCAGAGCTCCAGGCGGCTCCCTGTCTGGTGGCCTCGCGCCTCCACCGGCCGCCCTGTCGCACCCAGCATGCCCAGCTCAGCCCCCCGTCACTGCCCCGCAATGCTCTGCAATGAAACACTGCCCGCCCCGAGCCCCCTGCCCTCCCAGGCTGCCCCCCTTTCTTCACCCCTGCCCCCTGCTCTCCCCAGGACCAGCCTGTCACTGCCTAGGGCCTCACATCCAGCCTGGGAGGACGACACAGAGGGACGGGATCGGGGCTGGACGGAGCCCACCTGCCGGTGCCCTCCTGCTCTGCCCTCCCCCCTCCCCCACCTTCCCAGCCCTTCCAGGCCTCACCCCTGTCTGCTCCCCACCGACCCAGCCATGTCCCCACCCCTGCACGGCACCTTAGAGGCCTGCGCACCCGAGGTGGGGGCGGGGAGGCCGATCCGGAGGAGGGTGGAGGCAACTGGGAGGCTCTGGGGGTCTGTAGGGAGAAGCTGAGGGTCCTGGGGTCTCTTTGTGGCCATGCACACTCTGGGGACAGAGAGGATCCTATTGGGGTCCCAGCAGGAGCAGAAGGGGGCTTTGCAAGAGTGTGTGTATGTGTGTGTGTGTACGCGTGAGTGTGAGTGTGGATGCTTCTTGAAAGCCTCTCTCTCTTTGTCTGAGAAGGTTTTCCGAAAAGATGACCTGTAGCCTGCAAACCCTGGCAGCCCAGCGACGTGTCATTCCTGACGCCGCCTTCCTTCTCTCCTGGACCGTTCCAAGGGCCCCTCTGCGGCTCTGGTCCAGCTGGGAGCAGCCGACATCAGAGTCATAGACCCCAGGGGTGCAGGGCGTGCACTTCTCGTGGGGCGCTTGAGGGGCCTCCCCTTCGTGTCTAGCAGCTTCTGGTCCACAGAGCCCCTAAAAGAAGGAACATGTTCCCCCAACTTTCCAAGAAGGCACTGTGTAAATGGAAAGAACCCTGACCTTGAGCCCTTCATCTGTCATTGGAGAAGAGACCCCCTTGGAGCAAAGCTGTGTGAACTCCCGGGTTCCCAGAAAACTTGGAGAGCCTGCCCGGCCAGGCAGATACAGACAAGGGACCCGGCCCGGTGGGGACGGCAGCTCCGACGCTCCTGGCCCCCGCTCACCGGCCCCCGAGCTTGTCTGGTGAAAGGGCACACCTGGTGAGGATCTTTTCCAGAACAAAAGGCGTCCCCACTGAGATCGCTGGGGCCGGTAGGAGGTGCTTCTTCATACACAGGGCCGAGCGCACAGGCCACGCTCGGTGGACCTCTGCCTCCCAGCCCTGGGTTTTCCCACGTCTGAGCAACCATCACAAAGCACCTCCTTTGACCTGTGGCCACAGCCCTCAGGAGTCGGGTCGCCGCATTGCCTGAGAAACGGACGGCTCTGCTGTGGTTCGTGTTAAGGTGACCAGTTGGTGCTGACCCTTGTGAAAAATCTCTTTTTAATGCTCCCCAAATAAGAAGGGTCCATTCTCACAGCCCAGTATTGCTGGGCAGCCAGACACGTGAGGGACTCAGAGCTGAGCGGTGCTCTGCGCCCTAGAGAAGGACCGGAGGCTGCCGCGAAGACGCGCTGAAGTCCAGGCTGCTCGCTGCTCCTGGTTTGCTGTGTGTGGTTTTGCCGTGTGGTTGCCGCTTGCAGGATCTTAGTTTCCCTACGAGAAATTGAGCCTGGGGCCTTGGCAGTGAAACTCCCAAGTCCTAACCACTGGACTGCTAGGGAACTCTTGTTTTTTCTTTAAAGGTGTTAAAAAAAAAAGCTATATATTTTTCGTGCAGGAAAATAGCGTGGCGAAAATACAGGGAGAACAGCCGTTTGTGTGTATTTTGGCTTTCTTCCCGCCTTTCTTAGCAACAGCGCGGCAGCAACAAACTTCCTGGAATGTTCCCTTCACAAACGTCCCTGTGCATTTAATCCCACCCGGGAGGCCCCGTTTTCACCTCGGTTTTACAGCTGAACCTGGCTCAGGGGTCTGGGGTGGAGAGTGGGAGTCAGGGGACTCTGCTAAGTGGGGTAAGGATGTGACCTCTTGGCCTTTTGGAGGTGATGCTCATTGGAGGCTGTGGACATTGCTGTCCCCTGGCCCCTGCCAGCCTTGGGTCCTGACTGCGTTGGTGTGACAGCCAGCCCAGTACCAGGGACTTGGCAGGGGGCCCGGATCCTCTCTTCTGAATGACACTGGACTTAGCCTCTCTCCAGGAGATGCTGCCCAGCTGGGCAGCACGTCCCCTGCCCCAGGTCCCCGGCAGGCGAAGCAGGCAAGAGCAGGTGCCCCTTTCGGCCAGCCTTGCGCCCTGCCCGGTGGCCCCGTCAGGCTTCCATGCAGCAGTGTGCTGCCCATGCCCTGGGGGACACTGTGCCCATCCTAGGGTGCGGGTGTCCCTTGTCTCAGAGGAAAAGGGTCAAGAAGGCCTGGGCTTAGGTCTTAATGTTAAATTCAAGAAGTAAATATGTTTACTGCTTCAGTTCAGTCGCCCAGTCGTGTCCGACTCTTTGCAACCCCATGAACCACAGCACGCCAGGCCTCCCTGTCCACCACCAACTCCCGGAGTCCACCCAAACCCGTGTCCATCAAGTTGGTGATGCCATCCACCACCTTATCCTCTGTCGTTTACTGCTTAATCTGGGGGAACTCTGAGCTCCTGCCAATTTCCCTGAAGAAGGTTGTTGTTGCTGTTTAGTGACTAAGTTGTGTCCGACTCGTGCGACACCGTGGACTGCAGCCCATCAGGCTCCTCCCCTCGTGGGATTTCCCAGACAAGAATGCTGGAGTGGGCTGCCATTTCCTTCTCCAGTGAAGAAGGTGGAATGACTTCTTTTTCTACATTTTATTGAAGTATAGTTGATTTACAATGTTGGGTTTAATTTCTGCTGCCCAGAAAAGGGATTGATAGATATTCTTTTCCACCGTGCTTTTACCCCGGGACATCGAGCATCGTTCCCTGCGGTGTACATGGATGTTGTACATCTACTCTATATTTAATAGTTTGCAGCCACTAACTTGCATCCCACCCTCCTTCTCTGCTCCTGCCTGGGTGGCTTTGGGGCGAATCTCTTCCCATAAGAGAGGTGGACCTAGCTCTCCATCGCAGAGCCCAGAGCCCCTCTGTGTGGAGGCCTGGTCAGTGCTCCGGGTCTGGGAGGGGCAGCAGCCTGCCTAGGGGGCGGGAGGGCATTCCCACTTGTGTGTTACAGGTGGGGAAGCTCAGCGTCAGAGTCGCCACCAGAGCATCCAGGGACTGTCTGCATGTGGGGCGCCCCCCAGACCCAACCTGGGCCCCCAGGGATGTAGCACCTTGATCTGCTGTTGGAGTTCCAGCAAAGTCATGTTGGGAGGCTCCCTGGGCGTTTGGTTTGGATCCTGGAAGTGTGTGTGCCTGGATGCTTTCTCCTCTCATCCACCAGTTAGGATCAGAGAGAAACACCACGCCTGCTTTGGAGGGGGGCCTCCTCACCTTTGTACCTGGACCGGGGCGGGGGGCTCGCCCACATTTCTCGCTGTGCCCATCGTCCCGTGGGCTTCGTTCGTCCAGCTTGCCCAGTCGTCGGGTCTGAGCCTCACACGTACGCGTTCCAGGCTGCATTTCCACTCTTTGTGACATTCCTCAGGCCCAGCCGTCTGTGAATTCTTTGATATGAACGTCGGTTAATCATTTCTGACACAGAGCGTGAATCTATTTCGTTCCCAAGACTTGCCCCTCCTGGTATCTGGTTTCGAGCCCCCACCCCACACCTCCTTCCCTTGCAACCAGCATTTGAAATTGAACCCCCATCCGCCTCCCTGATGAGGAATTGTCTGCAGCAGGTTAAAAGGCTGTAGAAATATGAGCACTTCGTAGGGACCAAGCCCTATTGTGTCACAAACAATCCCCATGGGCTGCTCCGGGACCCCTGAATGGAAAAGCCCAGGGAGGGGGGGTTGCTGCCCAGGGAGAAGAAATAGCTGAAGGGAAATAAAAAGGAGCAGACCCCAAGTGATGACTTGGGGTGGGTTCGCCGGGAGCCAGGAACCCGGATCCGCACAGATTTGCAAAGCTGGTTGTTTTGGTTCCCCCAATGCGCAAGGCATCCTTCAGAACTCTTCTCGGGGGTGGGCATGGTGGGCCTGTCCTCACTGGCCCTGATCCCGCCTGCCCGTGGTGGGCTCTGCTCGGGGCAGCCTGTGGGCACTGAGCAGTGTAGTCCGCCCCTCCTGCAGGCCCTGCCGGCTGGCCTGGGCCTCCAGCTCTTGGATCGTATGCTGTCTCCCCTCAGCCCCTGGGTGTCCACACCAGGCCGCTGTGGGGCAGGGCTTGGGGTGAGAAAGGGGCAGGGATCCCCCGGCCGGCATAGCTGCCCCCTGGGGCCAGGCCCAGGAGGGAAGGTCAGGGACTCGGGCCTTTACCTGTCCTGCGCCCGGAGCCCCTCTCACTTGAGACGTAAGGTGACTCGTGTAGTGCCATGTGGCCCCTTTATTCCTGGCTGTCTTTTTCTCTTGCACAAACTTTAAAAATTAATCTTGAAGATGTGAAGGGGCAGCTCCTTTCGCCTTGCTGTCTGTTCTTTGCTCCTCCCCTCCGCGCCCACAGAGCCTCGCATGCCTTCTCCTCCCCAGCCCCAGTCTCGCCCTGGACGCTTGGGTGAACCGCTCGCGTCACAGTCCCTCCTGCCAACGTGCGGGTGGCCGTGTGTGCCTGAGCCAGGCACCGTTGCCGCCTCGCGATTGTCCTGACTCCTCCCCGCCACCAGCCATCCAGCCATGCTTTGTCTTCCCTTGACCAAGACGGATGAGCTGAGCCCAGATCAGACACCCTTGCTGGGGCCTTTGTTCCTCCCAAACCCCCACGTCAGGCTGACTGTCGACACACACACTTCCCGGGCCTGATGGAGAACGCTCACTGCTCTTTCTGCCTGTAATTGCTTGTGAGTCTCTCTAGGAAGGCTTTGGGATGCAGTTTATCCTCGTTTGACAGATAGAAAAAACGGGGAAGGTGAATGGTGGGTGTCCATCCAATTTTTTTTTTCTAATTGGGTGAAATTTACATAAAATTAACCATTTAAAGTGGCATTTAGTGCATTCCTGAGGCGGCCACCATCTTTATCTAGATCTGAGATATTTCCATCACCCTGAAAGGAAACTCTGTACTCATTCCCAGCCCCTCCCAGCCCCACCACCACGCCAGCCCCTTGCAGTCACTCCTCTCCTTTCCGTGTCTCTGTCTGGACACATCACATAAATTGGGTCACACAACGCGTGATGTGTGTTGTGTGGCACAGAAGGCGTCTGTGCCAGTCTTCTCTCACTTGGCGTAATGTCTTGGAGGTTCACCCACATTGTCGCGTATAACAGTATTTCTCTCCTTTTTAATGTCTGAATGATAGTCCATTGAATGGATATACCACATTCCGTTTATCCATTCATTTGTTGATGGACTTTGGGGTTGTTTTGCCTTTTAGCTGCTGTGAATAGTGCTACTGAGACCTTTTGTGAACAGGTTTTTGTTTGAGTCCCTGTGTTTGGTTCTCTGGGGTCTATTCTTAGCAGTGGTTTCCTGGGTCATGTGGGGCCCCAGCTCAGTACTCCCTGAAGTTGCTCAGTCGTGTCCAACTTTTGTGACCCCATGGACTGTAGCCTACAAGGCTCCTCTGTCCATGGAATTTTCCAGGCAAGAATACTGGAGTGCGTCGCCATATCCTTCTCCAGGGGATCTTCCTGACCCAGGGATCAAACCCACATCTCCTGCATCTCTTCCATTGCAGGCGGGTTCTTTACCACTGAGCTATCGGGGAAGCCCCAGGTCACGTGGCAGCTGTGTTGAACTCTTTGAGGACCCTCGTCCATGTGTTCTGAGTCACTGCAACTTTGGTTCCTGTTACCCACAGCCTTGCCCCAGCTCCCTTCTTGTTCTCCTGGCGATCCTGACCACACGTGGACAGTTGGCCTGGGCGTGAGGCTGGCTGGCCCGGCATTCTGCTGGTTCAGAAGTAGCAGCCGTGCCGCGGAGTCGGGCGCTGGCCCTGGGATGTCGTGGCTCCTCCCCAAAACCTCCCTGTGCGTCTCTCCTGCTGGTACTCACAGTTACTCTGAGGGTGCTCAGTTCTGTGGTCCAGAGGGCCGTCTCTTTTGGCCCAGTGGCTGGTGGATCTGGGAGCAGGAATGAAGAAGCAGATGCCAATCCTTGTTTGTTTCCCCCCGCCTTGCTGCTTCAATGAAGTAACGCCAGCCTCTGAAATCTGTCTCACGTCCGTAAGTGCTGCTGTACATACAAATGCTGATTTTTTTTGTTTTTTTTTTTTTCTGTCTTTCCATTTTTCTCCTCATTTCCGTTTGAAGCCCGTGGCTCTGAGCTGTTGATTATCAGCAGCAGTTTACAACAACCACAGTTGTGTAGACAGCAGGTTCGTTTCACTAGCGCCTCCCAAGTATAAATACTGTTTATGTCCTTCCCCTGGAAGGCTCACACCCATCCCCAAAAATGTAAATTGCAAGTTGTAAAGATAATACGGGGCTTGCATAGCTGGAGGACGGTTCTTTCCCCGGGATCGCACCTAATATTTAAGCGTCTCATAATAGGCACTTGGACGTGTTCTCTAAAGGGGACTGCTATTACAGAGCGAGAAAACAGGTTATTTTTTATACTCATCTAACTGCTGCTGAAGCAAAGGTGAAATCTTTAAGGGGATAGCTTAGCCGACCTTGTGATCTCACCAACTGATGCAGAAGAAATGGAGAGAATTATGCATGAGCCGGGCCATCAGGGGGCAGGGTCAGTCTTGCTCCGGCTCTACCTGAGAAGGGTTTGAGGGAGGCTCCAGCGTCTCATGTTGATGTCGCCCTGACATCCCTGTCGCACAGAGCGGATGGGTATTCCAACGTTAAACCTTCGTCTTGTAGACAGAGAGACTGAGGTGTAGTGATGGCCTTGTCCGGGTCAGGTGGTTGGCCAAGGAGGAAGCAGGAGGTTTGGCCGGGGTTGCCATGTACAGTGGCGTAGGCTGCGCACTGCACAACTCCAGAGGGTAAGGCCAGGGCGAGCGAGGCCTCCTGGAGCCACACAGCTCGGCTGCCTGGCTGAGCTCCTGTTACCAGAAACCCCACGTCCTGCCTTTCAGCCTGGCATCCTCAATCAAACGGATACTTTTTTTGTTCCTATTAAAAAACTGAAGGTTTGGAAAAAAGGAAACCGAAGGTTTGGAATGAACTGTGTAGTTGTTATTTCCCCGTTAAAAGACATTGAAGATGATTCAATTAAATTCTCTGTTTTTACAACTCCCCATTTCCAATATTATTATAAAGAAGCATCGAGTTTCATCATTATAAACTCGACTGGACCCCAGACCTATCACGTGGAGGCCCTGAGCCCTTGCTCTTGGGGTTGATGGACGGTCCCCGCTGGGACTGGGAGCAAATGTCCTCTGTGGGGGAGGAAGGAGCCCCCGAGTGTCGCGTGCAGATGGTGAAGCGTGGTGGCCCTTTGGGTTAGCCCACACGCCCCTCAGGAGGCAGCGCTTGTCCAGGCTGTGCTGATGGGGAAGGGGCTCGGGTGCCTGGCCCGGCCCGAGCCTGCCCTCTGCGTTTTCGGGACAGTGGCCCATCCTGTATCACGTGGCTGCTGTGAACGGCACTGTGTCTCCTGTTAGGAGGAGTCTGAGGGCCGTCTGGGTGGGTGTGCTGGCTGTCCTCGAGGGCTGGCCGGTGGGGGACGGGTGAGGAATGCCCAGGGTGAGCGGGCTGCCCAGGGAGAGGGAGTCAGTCCTCGGATGTGAACCCCAGCCTCCCCGATTGGGGAACGCGCTCCTTCCAGAAGTGGGCAGGCTGCCTGCTGTGCAGCGGTCCCAGGGGATTCTTCTAAGCAGCCCTGGGCAGGGAGACCGAGTGTGTGAGAACCACAGGGACGCCGGGGAAGGCGGGGAGCTGGGGAGGACAGTGACTGATCCAGGGCACAGAGGGTGGCTGACCTCGGGCCAGCCTAAGGGGCTGGAGGGTCACCCCCGGGCCAGGAAGGGCATGAGCCCTCGAGGGGTGAGCACCTGGAGTTGCCATCCTCCTGGCCCAGATGAGGGGTACCCCGCCAGGTGGGGGAGCGCTGACTCTGCAGCCTGCACCCCAGGAACCAGGTCAGGAGGTGCGTGGACTCACACGGATATTCAGAAGGAGGGGTCCCGGGGCCCTGGTGTCGGCTGTGGGACAAGACACACAGACTAGGGGACTGACGGCAGACCGGCCTTCTCCCCGGTCCTGGAGACGGGCATCTGGAGCCAGCTGTGTGCAGGGCCTCCCAAGGGCTGCAGGGCATGCTCCTTTTTGTCTCCGTCAGGGGTGCTGGCGCCCTTGGCTGTGGCAGCGTCACCCGCCTCTGCCTCCATCGTCACACGACGTCTCCCTGGGTGACTCTGTGTGTGTGTCTCCTTGTAAGGACACTGGTCACCTGGATGAGGGTCTGTCCCGCTGCAGCATGCCCTCAGCCCAACCAGTTACGTCTGCCAGATGCCAGTTTCCAAACAAGGCCACATTCTGGGGTTCTGGGAGGGACATAAGTTTGGGGGGCTCCCCGTTCACCCAGGACAGGTGGTTTGGAGACTAATTTAAGACCAGGCTAGTTGGGGGGCGTGTGCCGGGGCTGGGGAACCGGCTGGGGGCGCTGGCGGGAGGTCACGCTGACGGCTTTCTCGTCCCCCAGCCCAACATCGGCCGTCTGGGCCTGCCCCACGGGCCGTCCGGAGAGAAGGTGGCCATGGTGACCGTGGACGACTGTGACCCGGCCGTGGCCGTGCGCTTCGGCGGCTTCGTCGGGAACTACAGCTGTGCCGCCCAGGGCACCCAGAGCGGCTCCAAGAAGTGAGTGTCCCGGGGGCGGCCCCGCAGTGCCCTGTCCACGGCCACTGCGCAGAGAGCTCGCCCAGGACGGCCCGCAGCGCGGGGCACTCTGGGCCTGGAGTCCTGGCAGTCCCAACCTGGGGTGAAGTCGCGTTTCGTCCCTCATGCCTCGATATGTCAAAGCCTCCAGAACAGGTCCCCTTAGGCTCATCTGCCAAAGCGGGGGCCAGGCCACGTCCAGGGTTGTGACGGCCGGCGTGCCGAGCCCAGAAGCCCTTGCCAGCCCTGTCTCCACGGGAGCCCTGGCTTTGTTCCAGAAAGCGCTGGTCCCTGCGATTCAGGGCTGGGTCAGTGAGCCCTCTGTTAGGTCCAGGCGGCTGCATCACCATGTGGATGCCGGGGTCCCTGGGGACCATTGTAATCCCGGGCAGAGACATGCTGACGTGGACGTTTCCAGTCATGGGGCAAGAAGGGTCCATGCAGGACTCAACTCTGATTGCTTGGGTGGGATATTCACTAAGCTCTTTGGACCCCACGGTTAGTTGAGCCTGGTCTGCTGGGGCACCCGGTATGAAACGTGCCTGTTTCCTGGGCTCCCCGCCCCCAGCTGTGGTGCAGGCGGGGTGCCCCCAGCTCGGTGATGGGACAGGTGTGCAGGTGGGGCGCCCCCAGCTCGGTGATGGGACGGGTGTGCAGGCGGGGCACCCCCAGCTCGGTGATGGGGCAGGTGTGCAGGCGGGGCGCCCCCAGCGCGGTGATGGACGGGTGTGCAGGCGGGGCGCCCCTAGCTCGGTGATGGGACAGGTGTGCAGGTGGGGCGCCCCCAGCTCGGTGATGGGACGGGTGTGCAGGCAGGGCGCCCCCAGCACGGTGATGGGACGGGTGTGCAGGCGGGGCACCCCCAGCTCGGTGATGGACGGGTGTGCGCCCGCAGAGCCAGGGTTTGCGTTTGCCATGACCTCCACTCAAGCTTGTTAGGGACCAGAGGCAGGTGGCACCACCGTTCGGCTCTGCGTGTCCTGTTGCGGTGTGGACAGGCCAGGCCAGCGGGCAGGACTCAGGGTGGCCACCTGAAACCTCCCGTTTGTTAGGACCTGATGCGAGGGGGGAAACTGAGGCACGGAGCGGCTGAGAGCTGGAGGCAGCCCCGGAAGCAGGATCCGCCGTGTGTGTTCCGGCCTCTTGGCCGCCTGCTTCCTTGGCCTGCCCACCTGATGGATTTACTGCTGCTCAGGGTGACGAGTGAGCCCGCGGCTGAGGCCACGGTAACTGTATGGCAACGCCAGGGCCCCCCTCGCCAGCCCACCGTCTCGGCGGTTGACGTTGCCTCCGCAGGTCCCTGGACCTGACTGGGCCGCTGCTCCTGGGGGGCGTCCCTAACCTGCCCGAAGACTTCCCGGTGCGGAATCGGCAGTTTGTGGGCTGCATGCGGAACCTGTCCATCGACGGCAGGCACGTGGACATGGCCAGCTTTATCGCCAACAACGGCACCAGGGCAGGTGCGGCGGGGGCGTCGTGGGGCCGCTGTGGCCAGGTGGGGAGGGCCTCCTCACTTCCTGGGGACCGAGATCGTGGGCCCAGCCGCCCGCGGGCCTGGGGTCCCACCCCTGTGGCGGGCCTGCCGCCCACCCAGACGCATGATCCCAGGTCCCCAGGTGGCCCGGCCAGCTGGCAGGCTGGGCCCGGGGCCCAGGCCTCTGGACATGGGCATTCCACAGCGTCTTGGGTCTCAGGTCCTGATGGCCCAGAGAGGCCCGGGTCCGCCCACCGCCTCTCCAGCTGTGTCCACGGGGCACGTCTCCCTGCCACGCGGGTCGGTGCTGGGAGACACGAGCAGATCCCCCACCCCACCCCCTCGTGGTTCCCTGCTCTGTCTCCCGCTCTGAGCCCATGCCCTGCATTCTGCCTCCAGGCTGCGCTGCTCAGCGGAACTTCTGCGACGGGACCTGGTGTCAGAACGGGGGCACCTGTGTCAGCGGCTGGAACACGTACCTGTGTGAGTGCCCGCTCCGCTTCGGCGGCAAGAACTGCGAGCAAGGTGAGAGCTGGCGCGGTGGGTGCCGGGTGCCCCAGCCTCCCGTGGCACGTGTGTCTCCAGGCCTGGGTCCTGGTGGGGAGCTGGGGGGGCGGGGCAGCCCAGGGCCTGGGCTGGGGGCACCATGGTGCGTGATGTTGGAGCAGAGGCCGGGCACCCAAGACGTGTCTGCAGGACCCAACCCTTTGTGTGAGCTGGACCAGTGTGGCGTGGGGAGTCCACGAGGGCCAGAGGAGTGGGCGGGGCCTGGGTGAGCCTCCTGGGGGCTCTGTGTCTCCTCACGGGCACCCTGAGCTGCCAGGGGCAGCTCCCCAGGCCCCGTGCCCCCACTCCCCTTCTCACCACCCCAGGGCTCCGCCAGCTGGCCGCCTCCCCGCCGGACCACACACACTGTGGGCATCAAAGCCTGGGCCTCCCCCCCGACCCCACCCCTGCTGTTGTAGAAACTGGCAGGTTTTAAATGATTCGTTCATTTTGAAGCAACATGGTATTAAATAAGAGTCGTGATTTAAAAACCACTGACGCTTGTTACAGTTAAGGTGGCCTAAAGGGGCAGATGGAGGCCAGACCAGCTTGGACCCTCTCCCTGGGTCTGCGTGGAGATGTTGTTGTTGTTGTTCAGTCGCTCAATTACGTGCGACTCTTTGCAACCCCGCGGACTGCAGCACGCCAGGTTTGGAGTTGCCCGGAGCCCGTTAGCGAGTTGATGGCCTGGGGAAGTCCTGCCTGTGGCCGCCCGCTGGCCCCCAACCCACAGCCTCTCCATAGAAGGCAGAGGCTCCTCACCCCAGCCTGCACGCCCCGAGGGATGGGCTCGGGGTTTCTCCTGTGGCTGTTTGCGGGCGTGGGGACCACAGCTTCCCTGAGATTCCCTTAAGGAGGCGATGAGCAGAAGTGGGCGGGCCCCGTGATAGGAGGTTCTCAAGGGGAGCAGAGTTCACAGCGCAGGCGAGAGGGTGGAGCTAGCGGGCAGCCCACCTGTGCCGGGTGGTCCACCCTGCTCAGGGCTGCAGCGACAGAGCTGAGACGCGTGACGTGGGAGCCGAGGTGTCGTGTTACGACCGCAGTCCTTGTCCAGGACGAAGTCACTGGTCAGGGCCCCCTGCTTTGTGTCACAAGGCAACTGACGCCTTTCAAGGCCCCAAAGGTCTGCTTTCCGTGTAGCAGGTGGGCACAGCCCGTGCGGGTCCCCTGGCCAGGTTAGGTCCAGACCCAGCTGAACGCCGCGTGTAGGAAGCTGGGGTCGCAGGAGGGGCAGAGGCCCCTGGGGGATGCAGCACCATCGGGCCGCCCGCCCTCGGAGTTCCTGTTATGGAGGCCGGGAGCCTGGCTCCAACTGTGCCAGAGCAAACAGCCTCCGGGGTCTGGGTTCCTGAGAACAGGAACCAGATGCTGGTGCCCACGGGGCTCAGAGGCCCCCGAGGCCGCCCCCACCTGGTGTGCCCCGTGCCGCCCAGCACCTCGTGGGGGTGGCCATGGGCCCACCTGGGGACCTGGGCTGAGACTCTGGGAGCGGCCCTGAAGCCTGTGATATGCAGGAGTCTGGAGGCAGAGATGAAGCTGGGTGGGCTGAGCGTCACCCCGCCCACCGGTCTGTCTGTCTGGAGGCAGTGATGAAGCCGGGTGGGCTCAGCGTCACCCCGCCCACCGGTCTGTCTGGAGGCAGGGATGAGGCAGGGTGGGCTCAGCGTCACCCCGCCCACCGGTCTGTCTTGGGCCCACAGTTGTCCTAAGTCTCACAGTTTGGAGGAGGCTGACGGTCCCCCCATTGCCACCTCCCTGGTCCCCCCCAAACCTTCTGGGAACCCTCAGCTGGCCGGCAGCCTTCCCACCTCTGTGCCCATCACCAGGAGGAGAGAAACAGTGGCCCCTGTGCCTCGGGGTTGGAAATCCACCCCAGACGCCAGCTGACGGCGGGGTGGGGGTTGGGGTCAGGCTGAGGGTTGAGGTGTGTGTGCGGGAACACGCGTGTGCAGGGTTCACTGAGGGCTCCCACGGTCCCACCAGGAGACCGCCCTCCCTATGGCCCCTGTCCCTGCCCTGGGTTCTCCACCCAGCAGGTGTGTGTCAGGTGGGGGGAGGGGGGCAGGTAGACTAGGCTCTCAGGGGCCCCCACTGCGCCCAAGGGTCCTAGGCTGTCCCCCTCTGCCTGCAAGCCCCTTCCCTTACACGGGCCTGGTTGAGAACCCCCAGGCCCGAGCCTCACTGTCCAGGAGGGTGGCCTGTGTCCTGGCGGGTGAGAGGAGGTTTCTGCAGGGCCCAGGGCTCCTGGACTCAGAGGGCGAGTGCTCTAAAGTAGAAGTCTGAGATCAGTTCTGCATTAAAATAAGAAAGGCCCAGGATTTCTCCCCTCCCCCTCCCTGGGGCCCTGTCCGGCCCTCTGCCGCTGAAATGGACTCTCAGGGGCCGTCTGATGCGAGGAGCCTGTGTCTGTGTCCACAGTCATGCCCCACCCCCAGCGCTTCAGCGGGGACAGCGTCGTGTCCTGGAGCGACCTGGACATCACCATCTCCGTGCCCTGGTACCTGGGGCTCATGTTCCGGACCAGGAAGGAGGACGGCGTGCTGATGGAGGCCACGGCGGGCGTGTCCTCCCGGCTCCATCTCCAGGTGAGCGGGAGCCCCGTCCCACCCCGGGCGCCTGCAGGACAGCTGTGCACCCGCGTGAGGCAACCAGAGGCTCGGGCCGTCTGCCCTGAAGCTGGGCCTTCCCACTGCCCTCGAGGGGCGCATGGTCACTTCTCTCTGCCCACGCCGCTGGTGGTCCTCCCCGTGAAGGACCAGGAGAATGTGACCACCCAGCGCCCAGCACCAGATCAGTCAGCCTGTCAACCCTGCCTGGGCGGGGGCTGGAGGCTCGGAGCCCAGGGGGAGCCCCTTCTCTTTTCCCACCTGCCCCCACCCCCACCTGCCTCTGCCCCCTCCCGTCCCCTCCCCCGTCCCTGCTCAGGTCTGTCTCCTGCGCAGGCCTGTTCAGGCCCCACTGAAGGTGCAGTGTGTGCCTTCCGGGTAATTACGGCCACCATTGTTTTTCCCTCATTAACCAGGAATTGTATCAGTTTACCAGGCGGCCCCAGATGCCAGCTCTGGCCCGGAACACGGCAGGCAGTATTCTGCCCGGGGATGGGGTTTCCCTCTGTGGTGGTTTTGCTGTTGGAACAAATTAAATTGGCTGATTCAGGTGATGAGTGGGCGCTCGCAGGCTGTCATTGGCAATGGGGTCTCCGTCGGAAAAAAGTACGCTTTCAATGGAACAACACCCAAAGCCACGAACTCCTGTATTGTCTGAGTAATTAAGGTATGAGTAGCTAATTCAAACATGAAAGGTTTCTGCCAGGAACTGTGGCCAGCGCCCCCCTGTGGAAGCCTGGGTGGCAAAGGTGGTGACCTCGGGGCGGCAGGGGGATCTTCCAGACCCCAGAGGCCACCCAGAAGGCCGCCCCACGGCCGTTCCCAAAGGCTGGTCAGCTGGGGATTACAGACGTACTCTGGGCTGTTTCCACTCGACGCTTGTGGAATGCAGGCCTCCCGCGGCCTGTGGGCTCTGGGGGCGGTCTCCGCGGTGTTCCCAGCCTCCGCAGTGGCCCAGACAAGGCACAGAGTCGTCCTGCAGCGGGAACAATTTGGCTGATTGCTCTTAGGCGCCCTAAATCCACCTTCATTGTCAAGTGGGAATCACCTGGCTGCTGCTAAATGCTCTCCTAAATCCGGCGACAGACCTCAGGTGGCAAGCAGCTACTCCCAATGCCCTGGGATCATTCTGCAGGCGTTGCTTTTGTTTGTGGTGGTACGTCATTTCATCGTGGAGCTGCTGGCTTCGGGGCTTTGTTAGCGAGGACAGCGAGAGAGAATGGCCGGGCAAGTTTAATGAGTTGACTCGGGCTTCTGCGAAAAGAAGGGAAACGAAATATAAAAAGGTGAAAAACTGCCTTCTTCCATTGACTCTCAGTTAAGACTGAAAAGTAAAGTACATTGTTAGCTGCGTGTCTTTATAATCAGCTAAACGCATTTTCTGTTTTCCGTCAAGATTTCTCTGGCCCATCGGGCATTGGTAAGCAGCTCTCTCAGTTAGCAAACGGGTGGCGTTTTCAGCCGTTTTGTTATTGTTTCCAGCGTAACTGCAGGACAGGCAATGTTCGCCGTGTGATTTCGGACCTTTGAGATGTACTGAGACTTGCTTGTGAGCCCCGCATTTGGTGATTTTTGTCGATGTTCTACGTATACTTGAAAAAAAAATATGTTCACTGCAGTCGCGTTCTGTAGCGTTCTGTGTCTGTCAAGTAGGTGGCGTGTGTTCATGGCGCATTCACATTTTTTCTGTCCTTATTGATTTAGGGAGTTTACTCAGTTGCTGAGAGAGGTGAGTTATCTCCAGCCTTGACTGTGGCTCATCTCTCAGCCCCTCTAGACCTGCCCACTCTTGCTTTGTCAATCTGGAGGCTCCGTTGTCGTTCTGGTTGTCACTGTTCAGTTGCCCAGTTGTGTCCGACTCTTTGTGACCTCATGGACTGCAGCCCGCCAGGCTCCCTGTCCCTCACCATCTCCCGAAGTTTGCCCAAGTTTACTTCCATTGCCTCGGCGATGCCATCCAGCCATCTCATCCTCTGATGCCCTCTTCTCCTTCTGCCCTCAATCTTTCCCAGCATCAGGGACTTTTCCAGTGAACCAGCTGTTTGCGTCAGATGGCCAAGATACTGGAGTCTCAGCTTCAGCATCAGTCCTTCCAACCAGTATTCAGGGTTGATTTCCCTTAAGATTGACTGGTTTGATCTCCTTGCTGTCCAAGGGACTCTCAGGAGTCTTCTCCAGCACCATGGTTCGAAGGCATCAATTCTTTGGCATTTTGCCTTCTTCATGGTCCAGCTCTCACAACTGTATGTGACGCTAGAAGACTGTAGCCTTGACTAGACGCACCTGTGTCGGCAGAGTAACGTCTCTGCTTTCCAACACACAGCCCAGGTTTGACATCGCTTTCCTGCCAAGAAGCGATCGTCGGCTGATTTCATGGCTGCAGTCACCGTCCATAGTGAGTTTAGAGACAAGAAGAGGAAATCTGCCACTGCTTCCTCCTTTCCCCTTCTGTTTGCTGTGAAGTAATGGGGCCGGATGCCATGATCTTAATTTTTTTAATATTTAGTCTTAAGCCGGCTCTTTCACTCTCCTCCTTCACCCTCATCAAGAGGCTCTTCAGTTCCTCTTCACTTTCTGCCATTAGCATGGTATCGTCAGCATGTCTGAGGTTGTTGATGTTTCTCCCGCCTATCTTGATTCCAGCTTGTTACTCACCCAGCCCGGCATTTCTCATGACGTGCTCAGTGTGGAGGTTAAACAAACAGGGTGACAGCAGATGGGCCTGTGGTGCTCCTTTCTCAATCTTGAACCAGTCAGTTGTTCCTTACAGGGTTCTAACTGTTGCTTCTCAGGAGGCGGGTAAGATGGTCTGGTATTCCCATCCCTTTAAGAGCTTTCCATTTTGTTGTGATCCACACAGTCAAAGGCTTTAGTGCAGTCGATGAAACAGAGGTAGATGTTTTTCTGGAACTCCCTAGCTTTCTCAATAATCCAGTGAATGTTGGCAATTTGCGCTCTGGTTCCTCTTCCTTTTCTAAACCCAGCTTGGAAGTTCTTGGTTCACGTAAGGCTGAAGCCTAGCATGCAGGATTTTAAGCATGACCTCACTAGCGTGGGAGATGAGTGTAAGTCTCCGATGTTTGGTACTGCCCTCCTTGGGAACTGGGGTGAGGGCTGGTCTTTCCCAGTCCTGTGGCCACTGCGGGGTCTTGCAGATTTGCTGACACATTGAATGCAACACCTTGATGGCATCATGCTTTAGGGTTTTGAGTAGTTCTGCTGGAATTCCATCGCATCCGCTAGCTTTATTAGCAGCAGGGCTTCCTGAGGCCCATGTGACTTCGCTCTCTAGAATGTCTGGCTCTGGGTGATGTGATTAGGCCATGTTATTAGGTGCATACAATTTTAGGATTGTTTTATCTTTCTGGAATACTGACTCTGTTATCACGATGAAAATCCTCTTTATCGTTCATAATTATTTTTGCCTTAGAATCTACTTTGTCTCCTGTTAATATAGCTGTGCTTAGCTTTTGTTGGTGTTTCTGTGATGTATCTTTTTCTATCTTTCTCCTTTCAACATTTCTGTTTCCTCGTATTTCAGGCTCCTTATATTAAGCGGTGCACTGATAGTGCTTTTTAATATGCTCTATATTTAATTTGAAGTTAGGTTTGTTACAGCAGTGTGTTTTTAGATTTCTAACATGTATTTTTGGAACTGTAGCTGATTTACAATCTTACAGTATTTAAACATGGTAGTTTGAGTCTTATCTCATGAAACAAGGAATAATTACGTCCAGAAATAAGTCTACTGGTACCTGAATCAGTCTCCTTGAAAGCTCTGTGGTTCCCATTACTGTTTTCACGTCTGTGTGTGATGGTCCTCTTGTCTGGATTCCCATGAGTCTATTTTAAGACACCGTCCTCTCTCCTGGCGCACTTGGTTATTTTTGATGGAATGCTGGACATCACGTTGAAAAGCGAGAGGCAGTTTGAAACGAGGATGGTGGGGTCATTATCCCCCGTGTTTGCTTCTGGTTGCAGCGCTCACCCTGGGCAGGCTCAGAATTCCACTTCCTCTCCTCCCAGCCGCACGAGCCAAGAAAGCTTCGCACAGCTCTCAGCCTCAGCGGTTCCTCCCAGAGCCCTCTGGCAGCCGTGCAGCAGGGCCGAGCGCATCCCTGCAGAACCCCACCCTCTGCCTGGCTGTGCTTCTGTGACTTGCAGTGCCTTGGGTCACTCTGCTGCCTTGGACAGCTGTGCGTTAAGATTCTGCCTCATTTTCCCGGGTGTGCTCAGGAGGCGGGCTGATCCAAACTGCCCAGTCCTTCACTGGAGAAAGGGAACCATGATCTCAGCATTGCCCCAGCTACGTTCTCTTAAAACACGAACATCTTCGGCCGGTTACCACGCTGACTTCTGTCTTTTCATACATATATTTGAACATGGTGGCCTGAATCATGTCCCATAAAATGAAACATTTACATCCAAAAATAAGAGCCCAATAGTCACCAGAACCTGTGATTGTTCCCGATACCTAAGTCCAGTGGGCTTCGTCTTACTTGATCTCTGCCAATATTTGACGCTTCTTACCATATAAGAGGGGCTTCCCTGGTGGCTCAGCTGGTAAAGAATCCGCCTGCAATGCAGGAGACCCTGGTTTGATTCCTGGGTCGGGAAGATCTGCTGGAGAAGGGATAGACTCCCCACCCCAGTATTCTGGGCTTCCCTCACAGCTCAGTTGGTAAAGAATCCACCTGCAGTGCAAGAGACGTGGGTTCCATCCCTGGGTTGGGAGGATCCCCTGGAGAAGGGAATGGCTACCCACTCCAGTATTCTGGCCTGGAGAATTAGGGTTGCAAAGAGTCAGGCATGACTGAGTGACTTTCACTTCACTTCACTTCATCATAGAAGAAAGCATGTGATTCTGGAACACGTGACAGGCAACAGCAAATTAGACTTTGCCTAATTTTTACGTTCATCTTTAACTCAGTACCCCGCGGTAAGTCTGTCTGCATGGCTTTGTTCCTTAAGTGACTACGATGTGGTTTGTATCTTGTCATCACTGCCTCAGTCCCAAGTGGAGCTCTTCCCGTCCTGCAGATCCTGAACAACTACATCCAGTTCGAGGTGTCCCACGGCGCCTCGGACGTGGTGTCCATGCAGCTGTCCAGGTCACGCGTGACTGACGGGGAGTGGCACCACCTGCTGATAGAACTGAAGAGTGCCAAGGAGGGCAAAGATATCAAGTACCTGGCAGTCATGACCCTGGACTATGGCATGGACCAGGTGAGTGGGCCTCTGCACCCTCTTTGGAACAGACCCCTCCCCTGGGCCTGCGGGGACACAGGGGGGCCCTGCCAGGTGCCAGGTGCTTGTGGATTTGGAGGAATGCTTTCTGGGCTCCCCTGAACTCGGGTCCGATGTTTCTCCTTCTGCTGGGATCACGGGAGCCTGCACCTCATCCCTGCCTAGATGGTCAGCTCCTGGCACCAGCAGCTGGACTCGGTCCCGCCGTGTGTCCCAGCGTGGCTGCCGGTGCCGCCTGCAGCAGCGATTTCTTGTAGCCAAGCTGGCTTGAGCCACAGCCGTTCTGTGCTGTGCCTCTGGGGTACACAGATGGACCTGGGGGAGGCACGTGACCGAGGTGCCGGAGGGGCTGTGGGCCCCCGGAGAGGCACACCTGTCCCAGCTGGGCAGGTGGCATGCCAGGCAGGCGACTCAGAGAACGCTGGATCTGCAGGGTGTGAGCCAGGTGACCGGAGGCATGTCAGGGGATCCCCACACACTGGAGGGGCTTCCCTGTGGTTCCTAAGAGCTCTTGGAGTCCAGGCTCTTCCCACACCTGGCTCTGGGAATGAACAGCTGCCGTGTTCTGAGCTTGAGGATCCGGCCGAGACTTCCTTAGGTTCCTGCCACCACGGACGGGTTTTACGTTTTTTTAGTTTATCAAACTTTCTTACGCAGTGGCTCATTGGCAGTGCCCACGATGGAAGTGGGAGGGTGGCCCACGTCCCCCAAGCCGTCCACCTTGGCCGGGCTGGGACACAGACACGTGTCCCCCGGCTGGTTCCCGCACCCCGCCATCTCAGGCACGAACAGCTGTGCTCTCCACGGAAATGGCTGCGTGGCCCCCTGTGTGAGGCAGGGACGGCCCCCAGGCCGTGGGGAGCGCCCGGCGTGGCTGGGTTGCAGCCTCTGAGCGCGCGCTTCCCAGCCGGGTGTCTGCAGGCGGTGGCCCAGCCCTTCTCTTTGCACAGGACACGGTGCAGATCGGGAACCAGCTTCCCGGGCTGCGGATGAGAAGCCTCGTCGTGGGGGGCGTGTCTGAGGACAAGGTGTCCGTGCGTCGCGGCTTCCGGGGCTGCATGCAGGTACCCCATGCGCGCGCCCTCCCCGACCCCTACCCTGGGCCTCCACGGCGGGCTCAGGGCGGCCGGCACCACCCTCGGTGTCATGATTGTCCTGCTGCTTTTCAGCAAACGAGTTCACTTGTCTAATCACCCACCCAACTTGAACACATCCTGTTTCCCACTTATGGCCCTCCTCCTCCCTGCCTCCCCTCGAGTTCTGCACCGCCCTCCCGGCCGCCCCCTCATCCACCTGCAGCCCTGCCTTCATGTCCCGTCCAGAGCCTCCCTCTGGCCGCCTGCAGCAGCCCCCATCCTCACCTGAATGGGCCCCAGCCCCGTCCCCTAGACCAGGTGCGCTAGCAGCAGCCCGAGGGAGCCGTTGTATAACGATGCTCCACTCGTGTCTGCCTGCCCCCAGGCTCCCACTGCAGGCAACAGTCCTTCGCGCCTGCCCCTGTGCTCTCGCACCTCTGTGATCTGGCCCCATGGTGCTTTGCACGGTGCCTCGACTCCAGACACCCTCTGCACAGCCCCCCGCTTCTCCCAGGAGCCGCCCTGCCCTCCGTCTCCAGCAGCTGTTCTGCTTCCTGCTTCCTCCGTGACCCTCACCATGGAATTATCAGAACATGGAATTATTCCGTCTTCACCCCAGATGGCCTGAACCCCGTCCTGGGGGCCACACCTGGGGAGGGGCAGCAGTGCCTGCATCCTGGCCTCACTTTTGCAACAAGGGACCCCAGGCTCACTTTTGGGGGTTCCTCCAGCCCTGAGGGACTGACTCTGGGTCCTCCTTTCTGAAACACAGGGAGTGAGAATGGGGGAGACGGCCACCAACATCGCCACACTGAACATGAACGACGCCCTCAAGGTCAGGGTGAAGGACGGCTGTGAGGTGGAGGACCCCTGCTCCTCCAGCCCCTGCCCTCCCCACAGCAGCTGCCACAACACCTGGGACGGCTACTCCTGTGTCTGCGACAGAGGTGGGCGCCCGCCGGCCGTGGGGGGCCACGCCTTCGGTGCTTTAACCCGCCGAGGCGCGCCGAGCCGGGTGCTGGTCCCCAGCACCTCTCTGCGGGCGTGTGGTGCCGGAGTGTGTTTTGTAACTGAGGAGGGGCCCCTGTGCTGTCTCTTCACCTGGGGGCAGGGACACTCCCTCTGTATCCTCCAGGCATACTGACACGAGGGAGTGGTAGTGAAGGGCACATGCTTGAGAATATGTTGGGCGCTCGCCTCTGACTGTCGAGGTGATGCTTGGCTGGTACCTCTCCTCCGTGTTTCCAGGTCGGACCCCCTGAGTGTCCGTGCTTCAGGTGATTCCAAGGGCCTCTGCGGCTTTCCTCCGCAGAGCAGCCTGGAAAGGGGGTCTTGGGGTGGCCGCAGATTGCAAACACAGGCTCACGCAGAGGGTCTCTCCCCACCCACCCCTTCACGGAACGCGGACCTGCGGTGTGAGAGGCGGGTCCCAGGGTGGGGTAACGCTGGCCTGTCCCCGCAGGGTACTTTGGGAAGAGGTGTGTGGATGCGTGTCACATGAACCCCTGCAGGCACATGGCAGCCTGCGTGCACAGCCCCGACTCCCCGCGCGGCTACATGTGTGAGTGCGGGTCCAGCCACTATGGGCAGTACTGCGAGAACAGGTGAGCGCCGCCCCCACCGGCAGGCCCACGCGCTGCTCCCCCTCTCGACCTGCTCTCTCCCTCTGTTACTGAACCTCAAGTAGGCGAGGTACCTTTTGATAACCTCCATCTGATTCCCCCTTCCTCACCACTTGGTGAGTTTACAATAGCTTCATTACGGCGTTTAAAAGCCTTCCCAGGTGGCTCAGTGGTAACGAATCTGCCTGCGAGGCAGGAGACACGGGACATGTGGGTTCAATCCCTGGGTCGGGAAGATCCCCTGGAGGAGGAGATGGCAGCCCACTCTAGTATTCTTGCCTGGAGAATCCCATGGACAGAAGAGCCTGGAGGGCTACAGTCTGTGGGGTCACAGAGACTCAGACACGACTAAGCGACTGAACAGCAACAACATGTGGTTCTGGATAACAAGGACGTGTCTTTTAATTTGGCATGAAATAAAGGAGAATCCAACCGGGCATCTCTCACCAACCCCTACTGAGCTTGTCTCCACCCAAATGCACAGCGGAGCTGCCCAGCCTGCCGGGTGATGGTGGGGTGGAGTCAGGGAGGCTGAAGGGAGGGGCACCTCCAGGGGGTGTTCAGGAGGGGACACCAGAGGGCAGAGCCAGCGAGCAGTGATGGCATGAGGCCTGTCTAAGGAGCTCAGAGGGTCAGCCAGTCCTGGGCAGGGCTGGCACATGCTGTCCCAGGCAGCTTCTGGACCAGGGAGACTCCCAGGCCTGAGTGGAGGGGCTGCCTGCAAACTGGGAACAGAGCTCAGCTTTGTGGAGGCCACGGGGGCCCCACAGAAAGCCATGGGGGGATCAAGACTGGGTGTCAGAGAGCCTCCGACTCGCGAGTGGAATGTGGCTCAAGCAGGTGGAAGCCAGAGGCCAGGGCACCGGCTGGGAGGCCGTGTGGCGTCCCTGAGGCCTGGCGTTGCCCGTAGGGCAGGGCTGAGGAGGCAGGGAGAAGGGGCAGGATGCCAAGGCTCTGGGGTCCCCCCCGTCGATGCAGATCCGTCAACACCAGACTGGAGTCCCACCCCCGTCCCGGTCGTTTGTATTCCCCTAGTGTGTACACAGTCAGTACTTAATAATTGCTGGTTGGGTGAACAGGTGAGAAGGAGGGGTTGACGCTGGTGGGCGGGCGGATGGAAAGCCGTCAGCCAGGGTAGTAAACGTAGGGCAGGGTTTCATTTTGTGGAGCCTGAAGGGCACGCTTGTTGGGTGGTGCCGGGCCACGGAGAGCCAGCCTGGTGGGGGGGTGGCTGTCACCCTCCCTCTGGGCCAGGTGTCCTGGTGGGGGTGCTGGGCAGCGTGAACCGCTGACATGCTGCTCGCGGGAGGCTGGGTCAGGGCGTCACCAGCGTCTTCCAGAGGGAGGGGAAAGGTGGGCAAACCGCTGAAGTAGACCGCTTCCAACATGGGCCCCTGGAGGTTGGGCCTAGCACACGAAAGGCTAAGGCCTTCCGTGGAGGCAGCAGGGGGAAGCGGACCACTCAGGGGCGGGGGGCGCCCAGATCTAGGCCAGTCGGGGCCAAGGCCGCCAACATCCCTCTGGTGCCAAAAAGGGCAGTTACGTACCTTCCACCCGCTGTCTGATGTCCCAACAGAATCGACCTTCCGTGCCCCCGAGGCTGGTGGGGGAACCCTGTGTGCGGGCCTTGCCACTGTGCGGTCAGCAAAGGCTTCGACGCCGACTGCAACAAGACCAGCGGGCAGTGCCTCTGCAAGGTGAGGCCCGCGGGCCGTGGGGACCCAGGGCAGGGAGGGCCGGGCACACGCGCCTGCCTGCACAAGAGCGCGCAACTTAGGTGTTCACGGCGTTCACCCTCAGCACCCTAGGCCTGCTGGTTCAGCCCCACCCGGGGTCATCAGAAGCTGAGACATTTCTGTGAGTTTGGCTCATCTTCAGCACCATCCGTGGTTCTCCCCGCTTGGCCGTTTTTCTGGTCTTTAATCAAACCACCCAACAATGACCCCCATTCAAAATATGAGGGACTTTCCTGGTGGCTCGGGACTTTCCTGGAAGTCCGGTGGTTAAGACTTAGCCTTTCAATGCAGACAGTGTGGGTTCAACCCCTGGTCAGGGAACTAAGATCCTGTGTGCCTCATGGCCAGAAAGCCAAAACATAAAACAGAAGCAATGTTGTAACAAATTCAGTAAGGACTAAAAAATGGCCCACATAAAACATTTTTTAAAAATGTAAACAAATAAATATGGAAAGCGTTGCTCACTCCCCCCGCCTTGCATACCTGTCGCCCTCATGCACGGCCTGTTCTCAGCCCAAATCACATGGAAACCCGGCCCACTTGGCCTCCTGGAAAACACCACGTACCTTCAGAATATTGTGTCAGTAATCGCTGTGAGCTGCCAGTAACTTGAATCCCGAAGGGAAGGTCTGTCCGTAACAGTAGCTGCTCAGAGGGATGCGCAGTCTGCTGGCTGGGCTTGCTGACCCAGGAAGGGACCCTGCCCTCACGGTGCTCTCTGCAGCCCCAGCGCTGTCTGACATCTGCATGTCGCTTGGGGTCTGAAGAATCACAAGGGCCCTAGCAGAGCAGGACCACGCAAGCCACGTGGTGGTAGATGGGGTCGTAGCCTCGGTGGGGAGCAGGGCAGAGGGAAAGAGGGTACTTGGGGAAAACATGCCTAGGTTTTTCTTTTTTCATAAAAAGTTATTGAAAATGCAAAAAGGACTATCAACGGTGACAGGGACATCCATGTCCCCTCCCAGGGTGGCTGCTCATGTGTAGTGCCCCCTCTAGGCCCTGAAGGACATGTGGTTGGAACCCCCAGGGGACATTTCCGTGTCCCTGTCTGACACGAAAGTCTGTGTCACTGTGTCCCGGGCCGCAAGTTGCCCAAGTCACTGCCTGTCCCAGTTTCCAGCTGGCGACCCGTGGGCCTCGGGGGACCGAGTGGCCCGGCAAAGGCGCTGTGGCCCATGAACCACCCGGCTGGGCGTCAGTCCAGGACTTTCCAAAACTGAAGCCTGTGTTCTTGACCATCACCCTGACCTGCCCAATGATAGATGTTCAGACGGCTTCTAATTTCTTACAATTTAAAAAAACAAAGCACAAAGCTCCATCTGCCGCCCTGGTGCCCCCATGCACAGATCGCCACTGAGTCTCTGATCCTCCTGAGGACAGAAGCTGGCCCACGTTAAGCACTTGCTGAGATGTGAGGACACCCCTGCCCCGTCCATCGCGGGGGCCCCAGGTGCCATCGGCCTGGAGGCCATGGGTGGACGGCAGCCGTGAGGCCGGCCGGCCGGGCTGGAACCCTGACGTCACTGAGGACACGTGCTCCAGGGGCGGGGCCTCTGCGGCACTGACGTCCAGCCTCTGCTTCTGGCTCCCGCAGGAGAATTACTACAGGCCCCCGGGGCAGGATGCCTGCCTGCCCTGTGACTGCTTCCCGCATGGCTCCCACAGCCGCGTGTGCGACGTGGACACCGGGCAGTGCAGCTGCAAGCCCGGGGTCATCGGACGCCGGTGCAACCGCTGTGACAACCCTTTCGCCGAGGTCACCGCCCTCGGCTGCGAAGGTCTGCGCCGCCCTCGGCCCGCTCAGCCGTGCGGCAGCGACAGGCCACTGTGCATCTGCCTCTGGGGGGAGGGTTGTGTGTGTGCGCACGTGTGCACTGCACTCTCCCGGGGCGTGGGGGGCGCCTGACAGCCTCGTGGTCCAGTTGTGTCTGCTTGGCTTTCTACAGCTGGCCCTCCAGGCGGCGTGGGTCAGAGCCTGTGTCCCCCTCCCTGATTCTCACCCCCGTGGTGGAGGCGCGCCGGGTTCGGTTCTCGGTGGGGCTAGGCTCCCTTCCGGGAGGAGCGTGCAGGGAGCACCGCACACGCGTGTGCCAGGCTGAGCGCCTGCCCTCTGTCCCCAGTGATCTACAACGGATGCCCCAGAGCGTTTGAGGCTGGCATATGGTGGCCACAGACCAAGTTCGGGCAGCCAGCCGCAGTGCCGTGCCCCAAAGGGTCCGTGGGTAAGTACCATGGGGTGTGGCCTGTGGCATCCGTTCCAGACAGGACAGTCAATGGTGTGGGGCTCGAGGGAGGGCTGGCCAAGGCATCGGAGCTCACCGGATGTTCCGTGTTGAAAGAGTTCCTTTACCCAAAGTGCCGGGGGAATAAGAACTTTTTCGTCAATCGTAAACGGCAAAACCTGGAAAGAGCACACGGAAAACGTGAAGAACACAGCGGCGGGAGGGTTGAGGGGTCTCTTGGTAAGATGGGGGTGATGCCTGCACCCACACCTCGAGGGGCCCGGAAGGTCCAGTGAGATGATGCAGGGCGCGCCAGCCCCAAGTGGGATCCAGGCGGGCCTGCAGCGCACGTGGACACAGTGGGCGCTCGAGACCACCCAGCCGATTTATCTTTTCACGGACTTGCTCAGCTGCCCACCTATAGCGACTGAGCAGCCCAGGTCAGTTGTAAGGTTGTTAATGTCTGGCAGATGTGGGCACGGCCCCAGACCTGAGGGAAGAGCTGTGTTGGCTTCGTGGCTGCAGCACCCATGGGCCCTGGGCCAGCCAGGGGTTGGTTCACAAGTCAGCTTTCAGGCTCAATGGGTCCTTCCCTGCTCCCTAGGAAACGCGGTCCGGCACTGCAGCGGGGAGAAGGGCTGGCTGCCCCCGGAGCTCTTTAACTGCACCACCGTCTCCTTCATGGACCTCAAAGCCATGGTAGGCTGCGCCCTGGGGACGCACGGGAGGGCGCTGGGCGTCCAGGCCCCCGGGATCGCGTGGGCCCAGGCCGGCCCTTGGAGGCCATCTCCGCCTCCCTTTCCAGATCTCAGCCCGCGTCTGGGTCTGCAGACTCGGGGCCCCCGGGTTTGGGCCCCCCGCCCACAGCTCCCCACACCCTGCCCTGTCCCTCATCCACCTGGGCTCTTTCTCCAGGTGCTTTTGAGCCTGACACACCCTCCTTTTGTGTGCCATGGCCATCTGGGGGTCTGGGGGTTTTTAAAGTTCTTTCCTGAGAAGGGGGTTTCCACTGGAAAGCGACGGGCCCTGCGTCCTGGGAAGGGCCAAGGGCCGACGTGGCGCTTGCTCCCTGACCCAGAACGAGAAGCTGAGCCGGAACGAGACGCAGATGGACGGGGAGCGGTCCCTGCGGCTGGCCCGGGCACTGCGCAACGCCACGCAGCACACGGCCGCACTCTTCGGCAACGACGTGCGGACGGCCTACCAGCTGCTGGGCCGCGTCCTGCTGCACGAGAGCAGCCAGCAGGGCTTCGAGCTGGCGGCCACGCGGGATGCCAACTTCCACGAGGTAGGAGGGTGGCAGGCACGGGGCCCCCAGTCCCGCAAGTCCCAGGGTCCAGACGGGGCTGTGACCGGCCGGCGTGTCCAGTGTCCTCGGGGCAAGACCCCACTTTCCCGATGTGAGCTCAGGCCCATTCAGTGACTGGAAAGGGGACTCCTGCGGGTTGGGAGCATCGCGGCAAAGGAGCAGACCTGACGGGGAAGAGCGTGATGCCGCGCGCACACCAGCATTTGGGGTGGTCTACCTGAGTCAGCCCTCTGACTGCCACACTCATCCTCTGTGGAGCCCACTGTTGCCCGGCTTTACAGTTAAGGAATCTGAGGCCCAGGGGGCCCAGGGCACGCAGCCTGTGAGAGGTGGGCGCCAGGGTCTCCCGGCCCCTGAGCTCCCGATCTCGGGTGGCCTGGCGTCTCCTTCCCTAGAGACAGCCCTGCGTTGCGTTTAAGTGATCAGTCCCTACGAAGCGTCTGTTGAAAATAACCAGTGAGGAGACGCGTTCACCTAGCTTATAAACTGCTCTTGTGTTGGGGGATGGCTGGCATTGCCTCATGTTTCTGCTTCACTCCTAAGGCCTCCTGGTCCATGCAGAGCCCCCGGGGACCCTCTCCAACCACACAGAGCCCCCCGGGGAACCTTCCTGTCCATGCTGACCACCCCCAACCCTGGGAACCTCCATGCAGAGTCCTCAGGGCGTCAGAAGGTCCTGTCACCCGCATTTCAATCCAGGCCTGAGGGTTTGGGCCAAGGGAGTTTTGTTCCCATTTCCAATTGTTTGCAAATAGAAGTTTCTCATCCTGCCTTCAGCCTGGGTTGTGGCCCCCCGAGTCCCAGTGACACCCCCGTGTCCTCGCCACGCTGCCCCCCATTCATCTGCAGTGTTCGGGGAGGGGGCGTCGCCTGAACCGGAGCGCACCGGGCGTCCTGGGCTGCCTCACTGTGGGCTCAGCAGTGGCCGGGGTCCCCACGCCTGACTCTCCTGGTGGGGTGGGGGTTGCCGATGTGACCGGGGGGCGTCTCTGCCTGCCTCTCCCCTTTGCATCTCGGGGGGAAGCCCTGCAAGGATTCCCCGACCATGGAGGTTATACCCCAGCACCTGTCCCCATCTCTGACCGTCTGGGCCCAGCCTGGTCCCGAAGGCTCCCCAGAGCCCACGCCCTGTCTCGTCAATCAGGCTCCTGCGGGCTGGCCGCACGTAAGCTGAGCACCGTCTGTCTGTCTGTCTGTCTGAGCAGGACGTCGTCCAGACGGGCAGCGCCCTCCTGGCCCCGGCCACCAGGGCCGCCTGGGAGCAGATCCAGCGTAGCGAGCCCGGCACCGCGCAGCTGCTGCGGCGCTTTGAGGCCTACTTCAGCAACGTGGCCCGGAACCTGCGGAGGACGTACCTGCGGCCCTTCGTCATCGTCACGGCCAACGTGGGTGAGGCCACGGCCCAGGGGGGCTGGGGGACCCCCAGGGCCCGTCTGCAGTACTGCCCCCTTGGCCACGTGTCGGGGAAGGGTCGACGCGGGGAGGGTCTTGGTGGTCCGCAGGCCTTCCAGACCTGGGGGTGGGGCTGCCCGGGGAGGCGGGCTTGAGGGTCTGGCCATAGGTTCAGCCTCCAGCCTCAGGCAGAGGCACAGACCCCGGAGGGGCAGAGACAGGCCGCTGGTAGCAGGCGCAAGGGAATGCCGCCCCCCATACCCACTGCGCCGGGCCGGGGGCTGAGCCGTCCGCACAGCGAACGCCTGTGGACCGAGTCGCCCCAGGGACTCAGGACGTGCTATTCTGGGCTCGGGGCTTTAACAGTCAGCTTCCTTCCTGGGGAGGAGGCCCTGATGTAGGGCCAGCCCCACCCGCCCAGACAGGGAGACGCTGGAGGGTGCCGTCCTGGACGCGGGGCTGCTGGTCTCCCTCCTGTGTTTATTAAGTTCCCCCGTGGGGCCTCAGGTGGGACCCCAGCACTGCCCCTTCCCTGGGAGTTGCCCCTTAATTTCTGGGATCATCTGTCTCCAGAGGGCTGAGCCTTTAACCCAGAGCTAGCGCGGAGCCTCGGGCTCACGGGGAGGGGCCTCACTGCTGAGCAGACGCTCACGCTGAGCTCACCGGAGCCTGGACGCTGGGCTGGAGGAGGGCGTGGATGCTGTTGTCAGTGGGGCAGGAGGGAAGGGTGAGCGCCGGGGTCCCTGCCTCCGTCTGTGCAGAGGGTCTGGCAGAGCCGGCCTGCAGACTCCCGGGGCAGACAGGACGCGGGCACCCGAGGGGCGCCTGGTGCAGCCGCTGCCCCACAGCCCCTTCGAGAGGCCGGTCCCGGCCAAGCCTCTGCCCGCACACCCTCCAGTGTCCACCCCGATGCTCTGGGGTTGGGACCCTCCCCCTGCCCTGGCCTGAGAGCGTCCTCCTGGGTGCTGCTTGTGCTGGGGCCAGCCGTCCACCTTCCCAGCCCTTGGGGCCAGCCGCCCCTGCCTCCCGCATTCCAGGGCTCCCGCTGCCCCTGACCCTGGCTGCCGGGGTGGGAGCACTTCCCTTTGCTGTGCAGTGACTTGAGGGTACCCTTCACAGAGTGGGTGTTGAATCAAACAGCTCAGCAGCATGGCCTGGGGGTTCTCCCTGGAGCCTGCAGGGGTGACCGTCGGCAGGGACACGGCTGCAGGGAAATGACACTCCTGTGGGGGGTGAGGGCGCCCCTCCTAAAGCTCCCCAGGTCCCCAGGCCCCCGGCTGTCTGACTCAGCCAGAAGTGGGCGTCGGTTCTGTTCAAAGGGGATGGTGACCAGGGACAGTCCTTCTGGGCCGTTCGGAAGCATCAGCGGTCCAGGTGGGCTCTCCACGCGGGGCAGGGGTCAGGGGCTGTGTGTGATGGGGACCCCCGTACCCCCAGTTCTTGCCGTCGACGTCTTCGACAAGCTGAACTTCACGGGAGCCCACGTGCCGCGGCTCGAGCACCTCCGGGGCGAGGTCCCCAGAGACCTGGAGTCCTCGGTCTTCTTCTCAGAGGACTTCTTCAAACCAGCCGAGAGGAAAGGTAAGGCGGATGAGACGTGGGGGCTCCCCCGGGGGCCTGCAGCAGGGGGAGGAGAGGGGGCTCAGCCTGCCGTGGCCCCCACCCTCTGCCCTGCACCCTGCAGCCCGGCGTTTGCCGGCCCAGAGGGAAAGGCAGCCACGGGGGTGCCTTACAGAAATTGGGCTGGTTTATAACTTGGTGATGGAATGAACACCCACACTGTGTGTGAGCCAGTCTTCCTTGTGCAGTGAAAAGCTGCCTCTCCATGGATGTGAAACTTTAGACTCTTTCCCGACCCCCCAAAAGCCAAGCAGAGCCATCTGAGTTCGGTCCTCCAGTCCTAAGTTAGGACTCGTGCCACACAGCTTAAACACTGCGATTTTCTTAAAGTATGTTTCACAGATCTGCCCCAGCTGCTGAAAACATCTCTCCCAAATAGGGACTTGATGATTCGATGGACAGTTTAAAATTTGAAACCTTTTTAGTCAATTTGTTTTGTCAGTTACATGCATGTTATTCAGACGTCTTAAAAACTTTTAAAGTTTTACACTGATGTAGGATATTGTTATTGTTCAGTCTTGTCCAGGTCTTTGCGACCCCATGGACTGCAGCACACCAGGCCTCCCTGTCCTTCACCATCTCCCAGAGCTTGCTCAAACTCATGTCCATTGAGTCAGTGATGCCATCCAACCATCTCATCCTCTGTCATCCCCTTCTCCTCCTACCTTCAGTCTTTCCCAGCATCAGGGTCTTTTCCAGTGAGTTGGCTCTTCCCATCAGGTGGCCAAACTATTGGAGCTTCAGCTTCAGCATCAGTCCTTCCAATGAATATTCAGAACTGATTTCCTTTAGGATGGACTGGTTGGATCTCCTTGAAGTCCAAGGGACTCCCAAGAGTCTTCTCCAACACCACAGTTCAAAAGCATCAGTTCTTCGGCGCTCAGCCTTGTTTATGGTCCTACTCTCACAGATATTTGCTGTTAATTTTTTAATGTGCTAATTTACCAATTAAACTTTGTATGTATGCATAGGAAAAAAATGTAGGGTTCAGTACTAAGACCTAAGACTAAATATTAAAAAAAACTAGGATCATGGCATCCGGCCCCATTACTTCACGGCAAACAGAAGGGGAAAGGAGGAAGCAGTGGCAGATTTCCTCTTCTTGTCTCTAAACTCACTGTGGACGGTGACTGCAGCCATGAAATCAGCCGACGTTCGCTTCTTGGCAGGAAAGCGATGCCAAACCTGGGCTGTGTGTTGGAAAGCAGAGACGTTACTCTGCCGACACAGGTGCGTCTAGTCAAGGCCGTGGCCTCCCCAGTGGTCATGTACGGCTGTGGGAGCTGGACTATAAAGAAGGCAGAATGCCAAAGAATTGATGCTTTCGAACCATGGTGCTGGAGAAGACTCCTGAGAGTCCCTCGGCAGCAAGGAGATCAAACCAGCCAATCTTAAGGGACATCAACCCTGAATATTCCCGGAAGGACTGATGCTGAAGCTGAAGCTCCCGTATTTTGGTCACCTGATGTGAACAGCTGACTTATTACAAAAGTCTTTGACGCTGGGAAAGATTGAGGGCAGAAGCAGAAGAGGGCATCAGAGAATGAGGTGGCTGGATGGCATCACCGATGCAAAGAACATGAATTTGGGCCAACTCTAGGAACGGTGAGGGACAGGGAGGCCTGGTGTGCTGCAGCGCAAAGAGCTGGACACGACTGGGTGACTGAACAACACCAACAACTATCTATGGTTCCAGGCGTCCACAGAGGGCCCTGAAACGCAAGCCCCGCAGCTAAGGTGGGGTGGACAACTGTGTGTGTGTATCTGCATATAGTTTAGTGTCTTGACCTAAACTCGGGCTCTTTCTCTGTGAGGGTGTCAGCAGTTCTGCCTCTGAACTGGCCCCTGGGTCGCCCTCTCTCGGGGCCTGTGGCATCGGGAGTGGACACGCAGGAGGCCATTTGCTTTAGGAAACCCCGTGGGAGAAGCTTGTGGCGCCTGCTCCCCTGCTCTGCTTGGGAAGCCTCGGCTGACGCCCCGGCCCCTGCACCTGGACTTTATTCCGTGTGGTATTTACTTAAGTTGCCACAATGTCAGCTGACCAGCACGGTCACCCCGTAGTAAACCCGCCGATTCTCTTTTGATAAGATCCCACCCGGGGCCCCTGCGGCCTCCCCCGCCACTTTCCCAGACACCTGACTTGCCACGTGGCCGGGAGGCTGAGGACCAGGACCCTAAGCTCCCTCAGCCCGAGATGTGGGTGAGACCCTCGTGGCTGGGCTTCCCGGGGTGCAGCCCGGCCCCCTGGCCCCTGGTGTCTGGCTGGCTGCTCAGGTGTCCCTCCTGGAAGACCCCCTTCTCCCTGCCCCATTGCCCTGGGGGCTCCAAGCCTCTGTCCACTCTCACCCCCGCCCCCTCTGGCATCACCAAGCCCACAACCCCCTTGCTCAGACTCGGACCTTCCCGCCCCGCTGCCCCCACAGCCAGTGTTGGCCAGCCTGCCTCACTCAGCAGCCTGAGGGTGGCTAGCCAGGGTTGTTAACCAGCCTGAGGGTGGCTAGCCATGCTGCTAACCGGCCTAAATGTGACTAACCAGGGTTGTTAACCAGCCTGAGGGTGGCTAGCCATGCTGCTAACCTAAATGTGACTAACCAGGACTGTTAACCAGCCTGAGGGTGGCTAGCCATGCTGTTAACCGGCCTAAATGTGACTAACCAGGACTGTTAACCAGCCTGAGGGTGGCTAGCCATGCTGTTAACCGGCCTAAATGTGACTAACCAGGACTGTTAACCAGCCTGAGGGTGGCTAGCCATGCTGTTAACCGGCCTGAATGTGACTAACCAGGACTGTTAACCAGCCTGAGGGTGGCTAGCCATGCTGTTAACCGGCCTGAATGTGACTAACCAGGACTGTTAACCAGCCTGAGGGTGGCTAGCCATGCTGTTAACCGGCCTAAATGTGACTAACCAGGACTGTTAACCAGCCTGAGGGTGGCTAGCCATGCTGTTAACCGGCCTAAATGTGACTAACCAGGACTGTTAACCAGCCTGAGGGTGGCTAGCCATGCTGTTAACCGGCCTGAGGGTGACTAACCAGGACTGTTAACCGGCCTGAGGGTGGCTAGCCATGCTGTTAACCGGCCTGAGGGTGACTAACCAGGACTGTTAACCAGCCTGAGGGTGGCTAGCCATGCTGTTAACCGGCCTGAATGTGACTAACCAGGACTGTTAACCAGCCTGAGGGTGGTTAGCCATGCTGTTAACTAGGCTGAGTGTGGCTAACCAGGGTTGCTGACCAGGCAGAGTATGGGCAACTGGAGCTGTTAACCAGCTGCTGACCAGCACAGCCCTGAGCAGGGTCAAGAGGACGTGGAAAGTGGGTGGCTGCCTCGGGGCAGAGGGGAGTCTGCTGGAATCAGCCAGCCACCCTGAGGCTGGCCCCCCGCCTGTGGCACCCCCATCATGGCAGCAGAGGGAAGACCCTCTCCCACCACCTGCTTCCCTGGAGCCTGTACTCCGGGCGGTGTGTGCTGGCTGGAGATGCCTCCCAAGGAGACCTCTGGACGAGGCCCAGTGGGCACCCTGTGGGTTGTTGGAAACATGGGTGAGTGTGGCCATGAGCCTTCCGCAAGAGTGGTGAGGAGCTGCTTTCTGTGCGTCCTAGGGGTCTCCCAGGCCCCACGTGAGTGGGGTCGACAGCATCCCACTGGATTCTCAGGAGCACCGTGCCCTCGGGTTCACCTGCTGTGGCCCGTGCAGATGGACCACGTTCTGCCAGCCCGTCATCCATGCAGGGACACCTGGGCTGCTCCACCTCGTGGCTGCCGTGACTCAGGGGGCCGTGGGCGCGGTGTGCACGCCTCGGTGAAGCCCTTGCCCCCGGCTCTTCGGGGCACACCCAGAAGTGGGGCTGCAGGGTCCGGGGCGGTTCCGTGTTCGCGCTTCTGAGGAGCCGCCTAGGGTTTTCCACAGAGCCTGCATGGAATTTCACTGGCTCGAAGAGAAAGCGGTCTGGTCGGATCACAGGTATCTGGCCCCCATCCTCACTCTGTGCTTCCGTTGCAGAGGGGCCCACGGCGAGGCCGGCCGGTCGCAAGACCACCCCCCAGATGGCGCGCCTGCAGCCCAGCGCCGAGACGGAGGCCCCGTCCAAGAGGCGGAAGAGACACCCCGAGGAGCCTGGGCAGGTCGCCATCGCCCTGGTCCTCATCTGCCGGACTCTGGGGCAGCTGCTGCCGGAGCGCTACGACCCGGATCGCCGCAGCCTCAGGTAAGGCTGGCTCCAGGAGGCGGGGTGGGGGGATTTCCAGAAGGTTCCAAGGCGCCTGTAGGTCAGAATCTTGACCACCGGAACATCTGTACAAGGACACTGCACAGTAACCCCGGCTCCAGGCCAGAGACTGCTGCCCCGCGGTCTGCCTCGGCAGGCGTTCTGAGTGTGCCTGGTGTTTCTGCCAGAGCGCCCCTCCCGACACACGCCCCTGGCTCGGCCGTGTCGCTGCTGCTTTGAGCGTCTGTCCCCTCGCCCCGGCCTGCCACCAGCTGCCAGTGGCCCCAGGCCCAAGTTGTCGTTCAGTTGCTCAGTCCTGTCCGACTGCGACCCCACGGACTGTAGCACCGTAGGCTCCTCTGTCCTTCACCATCTCCCAGAGCTTGCTCAAACTCATGTCCATCAAGTCGGTGATGCCACCCAACCATCTCATCCTCTGTCTCCCCTTCTCCTCCTGCCTTCAGTCTTTCCCAGCATCAGGGTCTTTCCCAGTGAGGTGGCTCTTCTCACCAAGGGCAGGCAGCTCAGTGAACACTGGCTGAAGAATCAAACGCCACCCAAGGGCTTTGAGGCCTGAGCAGAGGCAGGCACCCACGGAGGCTTGGCTCTTTTCAACCTTCGGGTCACTTTGCAGCTCTCCTGCCCCGGGGCTGCAGTCCTCACGTGCACCCCTCCCGGGGGCTGGACGAGAGGCCTCCCAGAGCCACAAGCACGGCATCCCGTTCCTTTCCCGGGATGTTCCCTGCAGGCCAGGGTTCTCCGGTTCTGTTATAGGCTGTGGGGCCCGACATTTGCTCGCTCATTCCTTCTCTTCATGTTGAATTTCCAGAGTCTGCCTCTGTCCCAGAGGGCCATGTGCTCGCCTGTCCGTGGTTAAACCTTCACCAAGCCCACAGCCCTCCTCCTCCCCCAGCCCATCACACGCTCTCAAGGGCAGAGGTCCTGAGCTTGCGCGCTTGGTCCAGTCCCTGCTGAGAGACCACCGAGCTGTGTCCTCCTGGGGCTGTAGGCGGGTTTGTCCTGGGCTCTGCTTTCTGCCTACAGGCTGCCTAACCGGCCCGTCATCAACACGCCAGTGGTGAGCACAGTGGTGTACAGTGAGGGGGCCCCGCTGCCTAGCCCCCTGGAGAGGCCCGTCCTGGTGGAGTTCGCCCTCCTGGAGACCGAGGAGCGCACCAAGCCGGTCTGCGTGTCCTGGAACCACTCCATCACGTAAGGGTGACGTCACCCCCTGCCCCTAGCACTGTGTGTCTCTGGGGGAGCTTTGCTGAGCCGGGGTGCCTGCCTGCAGGTCCCCAACACTCCGCTGGCAGAGCGTCCTGGTGGGGGGGCATTCGTCTGTGGTCCCTTTCTCCCCTTTCAGTCCCTCCTGGGGCGTCAGAGCCCTCCATAAGCACAAGTGCACACGCATGTACACGCATGCACACCTGGAAACACACGTGTGTGCACACGCACCCAGTTATGACCAGGCACATGTGTGCATGAATGCACATGGACACATGCCTGGAAACACAGATGTGCACACTGTGTACACACTTGCACAGGCACACGCGGTGATCTCTCGAGAAGCCCAGCGTGGGGACAGGGTCACTCCCCTGCAGGACTCTTGCCAACAGGTGCCCCGGTCACCACCGGATAAGGCGGGGGCTCGTTCTGGACACACAGGGGTGGGAGTCAGAGACTGGGTCCCGGGTCCTCCCGCACTGACAGTGGGAAATCCCAGATGTGAGGGAGGGGTCCCTGTAGCAGACCAGAGTCCCTGACCTCAGCCGTCCCACCCTGGAGACCCACATGGCAGCTGCTGAGGCTGGCTTTACCGCTCAGTGGCCCCGCCCACAGCAGCAGCATCCGTCTGTCTCCGACCCCTGCACGCCGGGCTTGCACCCGGGACAGAGCCTTGCGCTCGCTCCAGTGCAGCCCAGACCCTCCCTGACATTGTGGATCCACTGACGGCGGGGTGTCTGCCGCGGGGGCCCTGCGGGGCCATGGGCTGGCACTCCCGCTGGGAGGCAGGTTTGGCTCGGCACAGACCACGCATCACTCCCCCTCCTTCTGGTTTTTCCAAATTCTAGTTAACGAGCAGCCAGCATAGCGCCCGGAGGGTAGCAGACGCTTGGCTTACAAAAGAGAATGAGGGGCCCCCTTTGACGGGGAGGGCGGCGCTGAGGTCTGTCTGGCGCGCGCTGGGCCCGGCTGTCTCTCGTGGTCACTTGATTGGACCCCGGCAGTAAGCGGTGCGCTAACGACCCGCCCTCCTCTGTGCTGCACCTGCCGGCCCGACCTTCACGTTCTTGGCAACGTGTGTGAGCCTTCACATCCCACTTCACAGATGAATAGACTAAGGATCATAGATGTCGCTCGGCTTTCCCAGAGTCAGGAGGGCAGGGCCCTGCGGCAGCCTGTCATCTGGGGCTTCCCTTCAGTAAAACAGGGTAATAATGGGGCCCCGCTTCCAGGCGGCTGCCATAAAACTGTGTGCAATCTGAAGATGAAAGTGTGAAACGGACACACCAGGTCTCTTCTTAAATCATAGAGACTCAAAAGGAGACTAAAGCACAAAGTGGCTGTTTGAACAACTGACTAATGTCTCCGACAAAGAGGCCTGTGACACCCGTTGAAGTTTTACTGCTGGATGACGCATGAGATGTGAATTTCCGAGGGTGCTCATTAGAGGCCTGGGAAGGGAAGGGAGAGGGTTCACACGGTCGCCGGGGCGGCCAGCCTGCGGTCCTCACAGCGGGGACAGTGGTGCCTGGCCAGGGCACGGCAAGGACGTTGCTTGGGCTCCAGCGGGCGGGAGGGCCTCAGAGGCCCCTCCTCACCCCCTTTCCTCTGCAGCACCGGCGGGACTGGAGGGTGGTCGGCCAAAGGCTGCGAGCTGCTGTCCCGGAACCGGACCCACGTCGCCTGCCGATGCAGCCATGCTGCCAGCTCAGCCGTGCTCATGGACGTCTCCCGGCGTGAGGTGGGCACCACCCCCAGGGCCGCCCCTGCCCACCTGGCCAGTGTGTCCAGGGACCCATCCCTCTGGAAAATCAGCCTGGCCCCATGCCTACCCCTCTGCGAGCTCTGCCTCTACTTCTAAGGTCTCTGAACAAACCAATGCCAAGATTGCAAACTGTTCGGGAGGACTGGCCAGACTGTGTTAGGATTCCCATAATAAAACCCCCCGGAAGGGGTTTTCAAAGAGGCCACATTGTAAGTTAAAAACTGTGATGACCGCCCAGAACCTCAGGCTGAAACTCCTGGAATACACACCTCACTTCAACGCAGGGTGCTCAGCAGCCTGTTAGGTGATCCGGTTTATGCTGCACGCACATAAAATTTTAAGGACGAGACCGGGCGGGAACAATAGAGTTATTTCCCTCCGATGCCATACACACCGCCCCCGGGAGGACAGAGGAGGCTCTGTCAGGAGCCGCAGAAGCGGTGGGCAGCTGATGTTTAACCTCCAGTCTTCAGTGGCCTCCGTGGGCCTCCGATGAGGCCATGGGGCCTGGGGGCAGGGTGGGGCTGGCCGTCGGGGCGTGTGCTGCTGTTGAGGAGCCGGCCTGGGTGCCTTGGGGACCTCACCTTGTATTCAGGCCTGCCATGTGTCCCGGGCAGCCCAGCCACCGTCCCTCCCGGGACTCCCGGTCTGCAGCGGCCCAAGTGTCTGTCGCGTTCTCGGGAGGTGAGTCAGCCACAAGCCGCTGCCGACGGGGCGTCAGAGTGCCAACAGCAGAGACTGCGCCTCTGGGCGCTAGGACAGCAGGGCTCCCGTGGGCAGGGGCGCTTTCCAGCGGGAAGCACTGGCCTGCGGCCTGGACAGGGTTAATTGTGAATCATCTTTGTCCACAGAGGGGCGGGTTTGGGGGTCCCCGGATGGCCAGGAAGCTGAGCAGCACCAGGAGCAGCCTCGCAGGCAAAGGAAGCAGAAGGAAGTCCTGGTAGAAGAAATTAAACAAGAGTAGGAATCGAGGCCCCCCCACGCCCGGGTGCTTCAAAGCCAGAGGCGTCTGAAGAGCCCCTGGCCTCGGGGAGTGGGTGCTGCCACACTTCTGGAGCACTCGCAGCCCCCCCGGCACTCCCCCCGCACCCCCAGGCCTGGCTCCTCACTTCCCCCAGGCAGCCTGGCTCACAGTTCTGTGCCCGTTCAGAACAGTGCTTTCTAGAAGTTGCCATAGAACCGGTTTGTTTGTTTCCCAAGTGCCGAACCTCCACCGGGCGCCGGACCCTAGACGCGTGTCCATCCTATTTTGAAAAATATTTGAAAAAAAAAAATCAGAGGGGACGACTGTGGTTTCCTGCAGCTCTGACACCTTGTTTTTTGTGTGAGCTGAGACTTTGTTGGAAGGTCTCTCAGCTCAGAATTGGCTCCGTACCTCCTGCCAGACAGCACAAGTTAGGCTTAAAGTTGTTTTTTGTTTTTTGTTTTTCGCTTTTTTGTCTGTTTTTACTTTGGCAAAACACACCTAACATGAAAGTGGCCATCTCGGCCGAGTCTGAGCGTGCAGGTCACGGGCACTGTGTCCGTCCACGGTGCTTGCAGCCGTCCCCCGGCACCTGCAGCCGTCCCCCGGCACCTGCAGCCGTCCCCCGGCACCTGCAGAACTTTGCTGTCAGCCCGACTGCTCGTTTCATTGTCATTCTTGGTTTCCGCTCCCCTGAGAGCCACGTGGCAGCCACCCTGGCTCCTGTCCACGTGATTAAGCATCAGTGTGTCTTGATTGTGCAAAAGCGCCTTCAGAGCCACGGCCCTCACGCATTCTCCCGCCCTTGGCCCACCCGCCCGCAGCACGGGGAGGTCCTGCCTCTGAAGATCGTGACCTACGCGGCCGTGTCCTTATCGCTGGCCGCGCTGCTGGTGGCCTTCGTGCTCCTGGCGCTGGTGCGGACGCTGCGCTCCAACCTGAACGGCATCCACAAGAACCTCATCGCCGCGCTCTTCTCCTCCCAGCTGGTCTTTGTCATCGGGATCGCCCAGACCGAGAACCCGGTGAGGACCCTGCCCCCAGCCCCCTGTGGGGCCACCTGGGCACGTACGTGGACCGACCTTCCTCCAGGGCTGGAGCAGGAGGGGTCCTCCCACCCGTTCTTGGGGCCGGGCGGCGTGTCTGCGGCTGTTTCCAGGGATGGATGAGGCTGGGAGTCTGGTGGGAAGCTGGGGACCCAGGCCCTGCAGGTGGGCTTGTTGCTTTGCCCTCGGCAGGAATCTCCTTGCAAGGTCACCTTGGGAGCCAAGAGCTCTGTGCACATCAACTCTCACTTTCGTGATCCAGACACTTGCGATTACATCAGAGAGTACACTCGTGAGACCCCAGAGTCCTGCGAGCTGTCACTTGAGCCTGAAGCCATCCCTGCTGGGCCGTGTCTCCCAGCCCTGCATTTTCTGGGGAGTCACGGCCACACTCTCCGTGAAAGCACTGGTGTTGAGGACAGGCCAGAACTCAGCGATGCGGTGGTCCTGGGTCGGCAGGGTGACGAGAGAAGGGAGCCTGCGGGGAGAGAGAATCGTGGGGGAGAGGAGGAAGGGTGAACGTCAGTGTGATCACATTAAATACGGGGCGTCTCGCTCAAGCCGCCCCAGGTCACGTGGGCTCCTGGGGCATCACATGGGTTTGTGGGGTGTTACTTAGACTCCTGGAAGTTATGGTTAGGTGATTATACATCTGATATGATGGACCTCACAGAAAAATCCAGACCAACCTACAGACACATTATAAGAAATAATTAAAGAGTTTAGCAAGGTAGCTGCCTATTATGGGGCTAGATGTATATAATCAGCTGCATTCTTGCCCACCAGCCACAGTGTATTTAAAAGGTAACATACAAAGGAGGGGGTGGAAACGACAGCACTTGGAGAACCTGGTCGAGACTGAAGTAGTTTGGCTTCAGGGAGGAGAGGGTAAAAGATGCGGCTGCAGCCAGAGTGGGGGCAGGGCACAGGCTGTTCTGTAGGATGTGAGGGATCTGAGTCCCAGAGGCATGGCTGGCGGGGCTGGGTCGAGGTCCCTGGGGCCTGGGGTAGGGACCTGCCCTGGAGGGGAGAAAAAGGCAAGAAGGAGGAGGGAGGCGTGTGGCTTGGTCCCTGGCTGGCTGCTAGTGGCTTTTTCCTTTTTCCCAAAGAGGTTTTCAGAGACCAGGGGTCACAGCCCCTCGATGGGGGTGAAGGAGGAGGCACGGGCTCTGTGCCCAAGGCTTTGCCTGCGTGCTCTGGCTCTTGGCAACCTCCCTGGGGCCCTGGGGGTGGCAGCATTCCTGCTCACAGGTGGGGAGCCCCGGGGCCGGCCAGGTTGCGTAACCCGGCCCAGGGCCGACAGTTCATCGTGGCTGAGTTCAGGGTCCATCACTAAATGGTGACCCCACTGGCCCTGGGACGACATGAGGCCAGCTGACCATCACACGTGCACATGAAGTGATGGCGGGAAGTTCGGAGTTTGCTCTCCTAATTCCGGTCTCTCCCGCGGTGAGCAGTGGGCCCTTAGCCTTTCAGTGGGCCGTTCCAGCTGCCACCTGCTGCTGACATAGGTGTCATTCCTCCGTGCCTCATGCAGTGAGGACTCGTGGTTGTCGCGGTGTTAAATCCCTGGAAGCGCCGCAGTCTCCATCCAGTCTCAGACGCAGACATGCGTGGGGGGTCAGGAGTGTCAGATGCCAACCTGGCCCCGCGGGGGCTGATGGGAGCGCTGCGCCAGCCCAGAGGACGGCTGAGCAGGACGGTCCCGTCGCTGTCCGGTGGGAGGGGCCCGGATCTCTGGTCATCTCTGTTGGCAGGCAGCCCTGTGCCACGGACAGCCATGGCCAGGCCTACATTTTGGTAAATGGACGGTGGTGACAGGGAAGAGGGTGGCTAGGGCTGAGGCTGGAGGTCAGAGGGGCACCAGGATGGCATCTTCCTGGTGTGGGGGGTGGAGCCGCGGCCAGGACCGGAGCAGGAGGAGAGGGCCAGGGGTCAGGACCCTGCGGACATGGAGGGAGGGGGCGGGGGCGCGATGCCTCGAGTGTCCAGAAGGGGGCGCGTCTGGGTGAGCCTGGACACACCGGTCCTTAGGGGCTGAGGAAGAGCAGAGCTGGGCGTGAGGGACCAGCCCTCACTGCAGGAGGAAGCGTGTCTGTGAGCGTGGACGGCCCGGAGAGCATGCAGTGTTAGGAAAAAGGCACAGCCGTACTGGCTCGCTGGCCCGGGGGCCCTTGCAGGTTAGCACTCTCCCTTCTCTGACCCTCCGGAGGAGGGTGTTAGGGAGAGAGACAGGGCGTCCAAGCAGACGACCTTGAGAGGGCTCCATGATGACCTTGGCAGCTCTCCAGTCCTGGCACAGAGGACGGGCCCGTATTTGTCAGGCTCCCAGGGCAGGCGGGGGCACGGGACTGGCTGGGCTGCCCCTCTGCACCTGCCGGGCTCAGCACACCTCTCCCTGCCTGCGAGTCCCTATCCCTGCGCCAGCCGGGGGCGGGGGGCGGGGGGCTGCGTGACTCAGGGCAAAACCCCTCAAGGGTGTCTTTGAGTGGTCGGAACAGAGGGACGGAGAGCTGGGGACGGGCCACTCCTCGCAACCAAACCCGGCGTGAGAAACGCTCAGGGGCTGTTGCTGGCTTCAAGCTCTGACTCACCGGCCCCTGGAAGGGGAGCTGAACGGTCTCCATGCGCTGGTGAGCACGAATAAGAGGAATGCCGTGCACGTAATTCTGGGGCTTGGCGCCGTGCCTGGTTTTGATGGGTTTTCTGTAAACTGAAGTCCCCTCTCCAGGCGAGGTTTTCATCTCCCAGATTACTGGCAGGTTGAAATGATTTATTGTGCATTAGTGTTTGCCTTTGTTCTGTTTCTGGAAAAGGTAGTACCTTTGGTGCAGAAGCCCCTGAATGTATGGTCCCATTACATTTTAAAACATCGGCTTCTGGCACATGGGGACTTTTCCCCCCCCAAAGGTGGTTTTGTGGGTTTACTTTTCATGTGATATAAGGCAGCACACCAGTCTCTTCCCCCTTCTTCATTCTGCTGCGCCAACCATGGGTCAAAGGTGGCTCAGTGGTAAAGAATTCTCCTGCCAATGCTGGAGACGCAAGGTTCAATCCCTGGGTCAAGAGGATCCCCTGGAGAAGGAAATGGCAACCCACTCCAGTACTCTTGCCTGGAGAAGCCCATGGACAGAGGAGCCAGGTGGGCTTCAGTCCACAGAGTCGCAAAGAGTCGGACATGACTGAGCACACACACGAGCCAGCTGTGCTTTGCACAGCGGGGCTGGGGGTTGGTATGGGGCGGACCCAGCCTCAGGCTCACCCTTTGCGGCCAGGCTGACCGCTCTGCCCGTCCCTAAGGCTGGACTCCCCCAGCGGGGCTGGGGGTTGGTATGGGGCGGACCCAGCCTCAGGCTCACCCTCTGCGGCCAGGCTGACCGCTCTGCCCGTCCCTAAGGGTGGACTCCCCCAGCGGGGCTGGGGGTTGGTATGGGGCGGACCCAGCCTCAGGCTCACCCTCTGCGGCCAGGCTGACCGCTCTGCCCGTCCCTAAGGGTGGACTCCCCCAGCGGGGCTGGGGGTTGGTATGGGGCGGACCCAGCCTCAGGCTCACCCTCTGCGGCCAGGCTGACCGCTCTGCCCGTCCCTAAGGGTGGACTCCCCCAGCGGGGCTGGGGATTGGTATGGGGCGGACCCAGCCTCAGGCTCACCCTTTGCGGCCAGGCTGACCGCTCTGCCCGTCCCTAAGGCTGGACTCCCCCAGCGGGGCTGGGGGTTGGTATGGGGCGGACCCAGCCTCAGGCTCACCCTTTGCGGCCAGGCTGACCGCTCTGCCCGTCCCTAAGGCTGGACTCCCCCAGCGGGGCTGGGGGTTGGTATGGGGCGGACCCAGCCTCAGGCTCACCCTCTGCGGCCAGGCTGACCACTCTGCCCATCCCTAAGGGTGGACTCCCCCATTTCCTGTGCAGCGTTGGAGACACAGGGTGTGTCTCCAGCCATCACCTAAGGTTCTGTTTTTGCTTCTGCTTGGGTTCCCGCTTTGTGCTGCATTTGACAGATGTTAATCTTAAAAAGGGTCCCTCCCACATGTCCGGGGCTCTGTTCCTGGAGAGAACCCAGGTGGACTCAATGGCAGGTGGCACTGGGGCTTCCAAAAAGCCTGGGCCCTGGGGACCCCTCACGAGGAGGCTGCCCAGGACTGAGCAGAGAGGCCTCAGCGTGCGTCACGTGGTGGCCCTCGGTCTCCAACTCGGTGTCTGTTGGGACGGAAGTGTCTCTTTGGCACAGACGGTGAGACCCGGGGAGGTCGGGCTGGCCAGATAGCAGTGAGGATTGGACAGGATGTCTCAAGGGGAGAGGCTCTGCGAGGGCGTGGCCCAGCTAGGTGTGGCTCTACAGGGGCGTGGCTCCGCGGTGGGGGGTGGTACCCTCGGGGGCGTGGCTCCGAGGGGCGTGGCTCTACAGAGGGTGTGGCTCCGCAGGGATCTGTGGGACCCCGCAGGGGTGACCAGGGACTTTCTCCTCCTCCCCCCATCTGTCCTTCCTCTGCTCTCCTGCCAGTCCAGCCTCCTGGGACCTGGAGGGAAGGCTGCCCAGCCGCTGGGCCTTGGGTTCCGGACCGGGCAGCCAGCCTCCCCCCAGCAGGACGGGTGAGGCTGCTCTGAGCCAAGGCAGAGGTCTTGAAGTTTCGTCCCTGGGCACCTGGGACTGGATGTGCACCGATGGCCTCAGGCTGGACGCCCCGATCCCACAGTGTCCCCAGCCCTGCCCTCCCAACACTACCTTCCTCCTGTTCTCGACTCACCTTCGGTGTCCAGGGACTCAGGGCTGGTCGCCAAGGCCCCCAGAGGCCGGGAAGCTGAGCCTCGACTATGGAGGTTGACTTTCTCTTCCCGACACTCAGCCCCACCAGCCGGAGACAGAAACATAACAAACGCTGCCCACCCTGCTTTCTTCTGTGGGAGGCAGAGGCCCCGATAAATCAGCACAGGCACGGTGACTTCTTTCTTATTTGATGGCGCGGTCACAGGCCTGAGGCTCCTTCTCACAGGCCGCACCTGGACTGCGGAGACCTGCAGGAGAGTCCAAGTGGTGGATGAAGGCCACGCTCACCATCGGGGCCACAGCCTGAGCTGTCTCCATGATACGTATTTTTTAGTGTTAAATGAAATGTCAACATTAAAAAATTTGGAGCCATGAGGTGAAAATACAAATTTCTAGCTTCTAAAAACTGTCGAGACTGTGTGCACCCATCACCCGGGTTAGGCTCACTCGTGGCGCTGACCTCGGTTGGGGGTCGGGTGTCCTGGGGCCCCCAGGCACCTTACTCCCTGTGCTCTGTTCCGCGTGGGGAGCCTGAGACGCTGGCACTGTTGGCGCTCAGCTGCACTTGGGTCAATCAGGGAAAACCACTGAGCTGCTTTCCTTTCTCAGACCTGCGTGCCCTCTTGTTTGCAGCGTGCTGGATTTGGTCCCTCCCCAGGGCCCCACCCCAGCCCCTCCCGGGGCCGTCTAGACCTCACCTCACCCCCACTCCCTCCAGCCCGCCCCGCCCCCAGGCGCCCCGTCCCCAGCCGCCTGGCCGTCAGCCCACCGTGCAGGGTGAGGGCCGCACTCAGCCGCTGCCTCTTCCGCAGTTCCTGTGCACGGTGATCGCCATCCTCCTGCACTACGTCTACATGAGCACCTTCTCCTGGACCTTCGTGGAAAGCCTACACGTCTACCGCATGCTGACCGAGGTGCGCAACATCGACGCGGGGCCCATGCGCTTCTACTACGTGGTGGGCTGGGGCATCCCGGCCATCGTCACAGGTGAGCATGCGCAGAGCGGCCACTCCCGGCCGGGGACCCGCGGGACATCGCAGGAACCCACGTCAGTGCCCCCAGTTGCTGGCAGGGGAGCTCTCTGGCCTCGTCCTGGGCACCCAGCACCCACATCTGCTCACAGGAGTGTGATCACTCAGTGTCCCTGTCAGGTGTGAGTGCACTGAGGGCTGGGTTCAGGCCATTCAGGGTTCTTTCTGGCACCTAACAGACAAAAACTCCCATGTCTGCCCGCTTTGTGGACAGATGGGTGAGTGGATGCATGGTAAATGACAGACAGATGGGTGGGTGGAGAGGTTGGTGAGTGGATGGATGGATGGATGGATGGGTGGATGGATGGATGGGTGGGTAGGATGGATGGATGGATGGATAGGTAGATGAGTAGTTGGATCAGTGGTGGAGAGATGGGTGGATGGATGGATGAGTGGTTAGGATGGATGGATGGATGGGTAGATGAGTGGTTGGATCAGTGGTGGAGAGATGGGTGGATGGATGGATGAGTGGTTAGGATGGATAGATGGATGGGTAGATGAGCGGTTGGATCAGTGAGCGGGTGGATGGAAGAAGGAGTTAATGAATGAACAGAGCAGTGGCACTTCCTCAGCACACTTTTCTCTAAACATCAGGAAGTCAAAGTTTGCTTCCTGTGGGGAAAGATCCCCACGGGTATCACAACAGGTGAGCGGCACCCTCTCTCCTCGCAGCACCTGGGTTCTAGGGACCCAGACAGGGAGTCTGAGGCTGGGGCAGTGGGAGAAGGGGCAGTTGCTGCCCCGGGCCTCTGTCCGGCAGCCACCCTGGGGTCAGAGCCAGGGCCGATCATCGTGCCTCCTGGTTGCCACGGCAGCATCTCCGACTGCTCTGCTCTGCTCTCTCCTGCCCTGCTCCTGCCCGGACAGTCTGGGCAATGGGCTCTCCTGTTGTGAGCCCTCTCCCTGGGCTCCCAGGGACCCTGAGTGACCACTGTCACCTCTGTCCAGGGCTGCTGGGGGGGCAGTGGGGCCTCCCGTGCCGGCAGCCACCCCTCTTAACCCAGAGAGTGACCCTGGCAGACACACCATGCCACGTGTCTCTGGTCAGCTCGGGAGAAAGGTGCTGAGTCAGGTGGTCTCTGAGCCCCAAAGACTGGGAAGAACAAGGGCTCAGAGCGGCTGGTTTCAGGGGCCCCCACTGCCCATCTACTGAACCCCTGAAGCCAAGACCTGGTCCTGCTTGGACACTCAGGACACTCACCTCATCTTGAATTTCATCTTCAATCTGCTCTGAGCCTCAATTATTATTTGTTTTTTTTTTTTTTAATTAGCAAATTAACCTCAGAGACCAGAATGTCAGATTTTATTTACATTAAATTCTATAAAGAGGAGTGAAGAAATCAGGTCGGAATTATTTGCCAATTTGCTTATTTTACAAAGCGAAGAGTTAAAGTTTGCCATCTGGTTTTCCAGGCTTCCCCAGTGGCTCAGACAGTAAAGAATCTGCCCGCAATGCAGAAGACCAGGTTCAATCCCTAAGTTGGGAAGATCCCCTGGAGGAGGGCATGGCAGCCCACTTCAGTACTCTTGCCTGGAGAATCCCATGGACAGAGGAGCCTGGCGGGCTACAGTCCATGGGGTCACAAAGAGTCAGACACGGCTGAAAGACTCACACTTTTCTGTGCCCCCAGTAAACTTAGAGTGTGGCTTCTGGTCTGTAATGTACCCCATGGCCGGTTATCCGTGGCCTGGGGCCGTAGTAGTATTTGTGATGGGAACGGAGTTCGCTGCATGCACAGATGATGTCCCACCTGTAGATAAGCCCCAGTCCGATGGGCAGCCCCAGGGCCACGTTCAGGAGCCGATGTCCTGGCCGGCATGGGCTGAGGTTTAAGCACAGGTGTTCCCACTTCAGGGCTTCCGAGACAAAGTATCACACACTGGGGGGCTTAAAAGACAAACAGAAGCTTCTTCTCTCGCAGGCCTGGAGGCCAGAGTACAGAATCAAGGGGTAGGCAGGATGCTCTCTTTCAGAGGCCCTGGGAGTAGTCTGCCCCCTCTGGTCCCCGGGCTGCCGGCAGCCTGGCCTTGTGGCTGCGTCCCTCCCGTCTCCCCTCCCCCATGTCTGTGTCCATCTCCTCCTCCTTCTGAGACACCGGTCATTGGATGGAGCTGCTGCTGCTGCTACGTCGCTTCAGTCGTGTCCGACTCTGTGCAGCCCCATAGACGGCAGCCCACCAGGGATTCTCCAAGCAGGAACACTGGAATGGGTTGGCATTTCCTTCTCCAATGCATGAAAGTGAAAAGTGAAAGTGAAGTCGCTTAGTTGTGTCCAACCCTTCGCGACCCCATGGACTGCAGCCCACCAGGCTCCTCCGTCCACGGGATTTTCCAGGCAAAAGTACAGGAGTGGGTTGCCATTGCCTTCTCCGAGGGCCCACCCTAAATCCAGGATGACCTCATCTTAGATCTTCAGCACACTTCCATCTGCCAAGACTGTATTTCCACATAAGGCCACATTCAGAGATTCAGGGAACACTATTCAGGCTGCTCCAAGGCAGCCACATGGGAGGTCACGGGGCTGAGGCCATGCCGAGCCCCTACTGGGACACTCGGGACCTTCGTAGAAGAAACTCGAGCCCCCACGAAGGGCTTCTGCGCCGGTGGACTCGAGCTGGGTCCACGTGGTCACTCCAAGTGGGGCCGTCCTCACCTGCGAGCCGGAGGCACCGAGCCCCGGCTCACATCACGGGCGCTGTTGGCCCCAGGCTGGCCCAAGGCGCACTGCGAGGGAGCCAGCAGGAGGCCGTCCTGCACAGGCAGCCTGTCCCTCCGAGGACGAGGACTGCCCACGGGGAGAGAGGCTGCTCTCGGTGCCCTTTTGCCTCACACCCTCTCCCGGTCGACCCCGATCTGGGCAGGGGCACCGCCAGTGCAGAAACGCCTCTCCTCTAAGGCGGCACTGGAATCTCAGTTCAGACCGTTCACGTTTCTAACTTGCTTTAAGAACAGTTTTGGGTGCTTTCCTTTTTTTAATGCCTAAGTCTCTTGCCAAAGAACTTAAGGCGGTTCCCGGGACCTCGGCTGGAACGAGGCATGGTTCCGGCCACACTCTGGCCCACGTGGACCCCACTCCAGCCCGGCCCAGCCTCGGGTTAGTCCCCGGCCAGCCGTGCTCCCATCAGGTCTCCCACGTGCTGGGCCCTGAGGACACACGCCCCCAGCCCCGCAGCCTGGTTCCTCTGAGCCTTCCAGGGCGGAGGGTCCTGAATGGGGGTCTGGGGACACTCCAGTTGTGGGCCACCCCTCATCGGGACGGCCCTCACTCGTCCCCTGCCTGTTGTCCAGGACTCGCGGTGGGCCTGGACCCGCAGGGCTACGGAAACCCGGACTTCTGCTGGCTGTCCCTTCGAGACACCCTGATCTGGAGCTTCGCGGGGCCCATTGGGACCGTGATAGTTGTGAGTGGTCAGAAGCCCTGATCCTCAGGGGCGGGAGGCTGGGTGCCCCTCGCACGAGTTGAGCGGTGTTGAGAGCCCATGGGTTACCGGCTCCACTGGCCATCTGGACAGGACTGGAGGGGCTGACCTCCCAGTGATGCAGCTGCGTCCTCAGACTCGTGGATTCCAGGCTTTGGTCCACATCCACGTTCACTCGGACCACTCAGCATCCGCCCCCAGCAGGCTCCTGGGCCCTGAGGGCTCATCTCGGGGGGGCACACCCCCCCGAGATGAGGGCTGAAGACCCTCAGAAGCCTTTGGGTTGTGAAGGTGTGTTGTGATAATACCGTGAGGCTGCCACCTGACTTTGGGATTTTCTGTTTGGTTTTTTTTTTCAGGTCAACACAGTCATTTTTGTCCTGTCTGCAAAGGTTTCCTGCCAGAGGAAGCGCCATTATTATGAAAGAAAACGGGTCGTGTAAGTTGGTGCTAAACCCGGGCAGTGGGTGGGACTGGACCCAGCCCCTTCTGAGACCCCACCGGGCAGAGCCTGTGAACGTGCCCGTCACCTAGCGGGTCAGCTGCTGGCTTTTCCAGGCCAGGTCAGGGGGTCACAGCAGTGGGGCTCGGCAGGCTGCAGTGGGGAGAGGGCAGCTGAGTCTGGCCGTGTCTGGGCTGAGCCCGGCGGGCCTGGGGCGGGGGGCCGGGATGGCAGCCTGGACCAGGGAGGGGCACGCTGGACCCCAGAGGTTTTTGGGGTGCAGGACACACGGGGCTTGGTGGCAGAGTCCCCGAAGGGAGACGGGTGAGCAGTGACGCCCGGCGTTCACCTGGGACGGGCCAGGGTGGGGGTGGGGGGGACAGTGACAGCAGATGGGGGACGTGCCTGGAGTGGGGGCGGGGTGGAACGTTCCAGGCCGTGGTGATGTTGGTGCTGCAGGAGGAGAGGCACTCGCCCAGCGAGAGGAGAGGACGTGCAGCACAGCGAGAGTGGGGGCCCCGCAGAGAGGGTGCCTCCAGCGTTTGGGGGCTGGACCAGGGCAGGGGACCTACAGAACAGCCTTGGGGAGGCAGGGCGGCAGCTGAGAGTGCAGCGTGGGGCCCAGGAGCCACGAAATGGTCAGAGCAGGGGTGACCACTGGGCCAGGTGACCCAAGCTGGGGGCCAGGAACGGGAGGGTGTGCGAGGAGGAGCTTCGAGGCAACAGGAGGCTCCTGTCCACACACCCCCCAGAAGAGCAGAGTCTGAAACGGCTATGGAGGGGTGGAGACCCGGGCAGGGGACGCAGGGCAGCCTGGTCATCGGCTCCACTGCCCTCCATCTCCTCCACCACTCGCATGCACCTTTCCGAGCACTTAACTCACCTTAACGCACATGGTCCCGCCACCCCCACGACCCCACGAGGGGTGCACATCGCCAGCCCCCTGACAGCTGGGAAGACGGGGGCAGGGAGCGGGGAGCCCTAGCGAGTAGCCTGCATGGGGGCCCTGACACCCCTCTTCTTGCCCCTCACCTCCTCCGGGTCCACGGAAACTCCCAGGCCTATGCACCAGGCTCCCCACGTCGCTGTGGACACGGCCCGTCCCCTGCCTTGGTCCCCAGCTTCTTGATTACCTCAGTTCAGTTCAATTGCTCAGTCGTGTCTGATTCTTTGCAATCCCATGGACCACAGCATTCCAGGCCTCCCTGTCCATCACCAGCTCTCGGAGTTTACCCAAACTCAAGTGCATTGAGTCGGTGATGCCATCCAACCGTCTCATCCTCTGTCGTCCCCTTCTCCTCCCGCCTTCAGTCTTTCCCAGCATCAGGGCCTTTTCCAATGAAAAGACCTTCCCCTTTGCTGGTTAAGTCCTCGCCTGCGTTTCACCTCCCCGCTAAGCTCCACCTGCCTTTTCCCCTGTGAGCCTCGTGGTAGATGCTTGGAGAGGCAGTGGGAAGGAACGGGTGGCGGGGTAGGGCGGGTGATAGCGGAGGGGCGGGGCATGCCCGACACTCAGCCGTTGCCCCGCCCCCAGCGCCCTCCTGAGGACCGCCTTTCTGCTGCTGCTGCTCATCAGCGCCACGTGGCTGCTGGGGCTGCTGGCTGTGAACGGAGACGCGCTCGCCTTCCACTACCTCTTCGCTGTCTTCAGCTGCTTACAGGTGGGCGGCCGGGGAGTGACCCTGCGGGGCCGGCCCTGGGGCGGTCAGGGCTCACCCATGCTGCTTCCTGCCCCCCCGGGGAGACCCTTGACCTGCCATCCAGGCTGCGTCCTGGCTCTCCGGACACACGGGACCACGCCGCGGCTGTCTGGCCGGTGTCACCGCGGTGTGTGCGGGGCTACGGCAACGCCTCGTCGTGGTCCTGCCGCCAAAGACGAGCCTGCTGCTGCAAACGCAGCTCTGCTCGCAGCCCCCCGCCCCAGGGACCCCGCTCCACGGCCCCCTGTGTCTGTCAGGACACAGAGGTCTGCTCAGCTGGAAGGGGCCTCACGCTGTCCCAGCCCGGTGTAGACCCCGCTGTGTCCTGAGAGTGCTGACCATTTACAGCCCACATCGAGGGCTTCCCCAGACCCTGACTGATGATGCGACATTGGGGGCCCAGATGCCCCGAGGGCTGGGGCCCAGGAAGGGGTGGTCCTCCAGGCACCTGGCGGCAGGCTGCCTGCCCTTACCAGGCCCCTCCTGGAGAAATCGGAAGCACCCAGGGCAGGGAGGCCAGGTGTGGGCCCTGCTGGGCTCCGCGCGGTCTCTGGGCAGGCAGGCACGCGCGGTGGCCGCAGCCGGGTGTCTCCCCGCGAGGCCGAGCCGCGCTGACCCTGCCCCGCCCCGCAGGGCCTGGCGGTGCTCCTGCTGCACTGCGTGTTCAACAGGGAGGTCCGGAAACACCTGAGAGGCGTGCTCGCCGGGAAGAAGCCATACGCCGATGACTCGGCCACCACGAGGGCCACCCTGCTGACGGTAGGGGGCGCCCGCGGGCCCCGGGGGGTAGGGTGGGCCGGGCTTGAGGGGACGCAGATCAGATGCAGCTCCTTGGTCTCGCCTCCCCCACCACGTGGACGTCACAGGCCCGAACCGGAGCACGGCTGCCTTCCCTGCAGCCTGGGAGGAGTGGGCTGACGGCGGTGTCTGTCCCGCCGCTGCCCTTGGTCCCCTGAGGCCGAGGCCGGCGGGGGTCCCGACCAGGGGTGGAGAGGCCGCTGTGCCCGGCGCCTGGCGGGTGCAGGCAGGCTGCTGCGTGGAGCCCTGCAGAGGGGACCGAGCCGTCCCCCACGGCCCGGTGGCCTCCGCTCGGCCGCTCACCAGCCCCCCACCCCGCAGCGCTCCCTCAACTGCAACAACACGTACGGAGAGGAGCCCGACGTGTTCCGCACGGCCCTGGGCGAGTCCACCGCCTCGCTGGACAGCACCGTCAGGTCAGGCTGTGCCGGGCGCCCTGCTGTGGCCGCGGGGCGGCGGGGGGGACAGCTCCCAGAGCAAACGCCAGCTTTGTCACCTCCACCCCGTCGTGTGTCCCGCAGGTTGGGCCCGGCAGGGCCGCCCTAGCACACACACGAGGCACTGGGTGAGGGCGAGGCTGGGTGGCCAGTCACGTGTCCCCCCCTCCCTGTGTAGGGGCGCTGAGCCCACCCTCTCCCCTCTCCAGGGATGAAGGGGGCCAGAAACTCAGCGTGTCCTCAGGGCCAGCGCGGGGCGGCCACGGGGAGCCGGACGCATCCTTTGTCCCCAGGAGCTCCAAGAAGCCCCACGGTATGTGTCCCATGGTGGGTGGTCTCCCTCTCCGGGGGCCGGCTGCCCCGAGGCCCCCACCCCTGGCCTGGACCCAGGTGGCTCCACTCAGCCCTTGACAGGAAGCCCCACCTGCCCCCTCCCCAGGCCACGACTCAGACTCGGACAGCGAGCTCTCCCTAGATGAGCAGAGCAGCTCCTACGCCTCCTCGCACTCATCTGACAGCGAGGACGACGGGGGTGAGGCTGAGGACAAATGGGACCCGGCCCAGGGCCCTGTGCACAGCACCCCCAAAGGTGAGCGAGCCCCAAGCCGCGGCGCAGATCCCAGCCGTGGCCGCCCGGCCCCGGGGCAGAGCTGTGGCGGTGGCAAGCACAGACCCCTGCTCGCCATCTGCGCAGCACAAGTAGGCCTGCTGTGGGACCCCCCCCCACCCCAGTGAGGATTCCGTGAAGCCGACTCAGGGAATACGAGGCTCCCGGGGCTGGGGGTGCAGGGGGCTTGCAGCCGGGGACCCTGCGTCGGGACCAGCCCTCCCTGGGTCTTGACGTCCCCCCTGGGCTTGTGGGCAGGGGGCTGGGGGTCAGCGCCCCTCTGGACAGGCTCAGCTGAGCAGGAGCGGGAGGTGGTGGGGCTCATGAGCTGAGCTGGCGGCCACACGTTGAGGGTGTGTCTTGCGCCTCAGTGGACGCCGTGGGCAACCATGTCCCAGCCGGCTGGCCCGACGAGAGCCTGGCTGGGAGCGACAGCGAGGAGCCGGGAGAGCTGCCCCGCCTGAAGGTGGAGACCAAGGTCAGCGTGGAGCTGCACCTGGACGAGCAGGGCAACCACTGCGGCGAGCGCCTCGCAGCCCGGGACAGCGGGGGCCCCAGGCCTGCGGCCGTGCCGCCCAGCCATCCCCCTGAGCAGAGAAAAGGTGCCGAGGGCCTGGGCTCCCCTAAACGGGGGGCTGGGGAGTCCCTGCTCCTGGGGGAGAGGGCCCCGGAGACGGGGTGCTCAAGAGGGGCCAGCCCTCCCCCGCAGGACACAGGGGAGCCCCGAGGTGGGGAGACCAGCGGCCGCACCCGCAGCCCCGTGTGACTATCCCTCCCCGAGTCCCCCACGTCCCAGCATCCGGCAGGGCCAGCCTGACTGTGACCTCTTCCATCTCCTCCAACCCCGGACCCAGGCATCCTGAAAAACAAAGTCACCTATCCGCCACCGCTGACCGAAAAGACGCTGAAGTCGCGGCTGAGGGAGAAGCTGGCCGAGTGCGAGCAGAGCCCGGCATCTTCACGCTCGTCCTCCGTGGGCTCCAGCGACGGGCTCCGCGCCCCCGACAGTGCCATCACCGTCAAGACGCCGTGCCGGGAGCCTGGCCGTGAGCACCTCAATGGGGTGGCCATGAACATGAACGTGCGGGCCGGCAGCGCCCAGGCCCATGGCTCCGGCTCCGAGTGAGTAGCCTGGGCCTTGGGAGGGGCGGCGGTGGCCCCTGGCCAGCCTCCCCTCTGCTCCCCATCTGGAGGGCGGACGCCGGATCCGGGGGCCCATGACCAGGGTCTGAGCACAGGGGTGCCCAGGATGAGGCCTGGGGACCATGGTGGGGCTTCCACCCAGAAGAGGAGCTTTGCGGGGGTCAGGAGGAACCAGCCGGAGGTGGGCCAGACCCCCATCTTGGGGGCCGAGTCAGCCACAGCCCTGAGTCCTGTCCAGCCCTGACATTCTAGGATGTGAGAGCATGTGGGACTAAGCTTTGTCTCCTCGGCCTGGGGTCATTACTGACCCATTTCGTGGCTGAGGAGACTGAGGCTGGGGGTGGGGGCGCACCCGGCCACAGAGGCATGGAAGTGGGCTCCAGCTCTGAACCGGTCTGCTCATCTCACCCGATGGCCCAGGGAGGTGGGAAGACTGGACCTGGGTCTTCTAGTACATTAACAGAACGGCCTTCCTAAGCCTAGAGCAGGAGTCCGGTTGTCAGTGGTGCTCTGTGGGCCTCTGTGGAGGACACTCAGATGGGCCTGGGTCTCTGTGGCCCTGTGGGCGGGGGTGCAGTTTCGACCTGCCCCCTCCCCTGCCTGCCAGTGTCACTGCCCACACGTGAGCTTGCCCTCCGTGGAGCCTCCGGGCATCCCCTATCCCCCGAGTGGGGGCTCTACCCCCGCCCGACCTCAGACCCAGCCCCGCTGCTGGCTTCACGGGTGGCAGGGCCGTCATCGCTGACCCTCTGCCTGCCTGCCGGCTTCTTCCCACGCGCAGAGGCAGTAACGAAACTTCAATTTGAACCATCAGGAAACCGTGAGACAAGCCCGCCACCTCCACCAGGCCTCGGTGCCGTGTGGTCGCGCTCCTGGATCTCAGAGCACCAGGGGCCCCCGCGCGGTCAGCGGAGGAGGCCCTGAGGGCAGGGGTCCCTGCAGGGGCAGCCCCACAATTGGCGTGACTGAAGGTCCAGACGCAAAGCCCTGAGTGGCCTGGAGGCTCCAGGACCCTCAGGCCCCGTGACAAGTGCCAGAGGCCACGGGGGGGGGGGGCTCAGGCTCCCAGACGGGCATGGCTCAATCCTCAGACTGCAGAGCCCAGACCGTGTGCAGCCTGGCCAGGACCGGGCCCAGCAGGAGAGCCGCCTAGAGACGAGCCGCCAGGCCGGCTGGCCAGGACTCAGGGCCCCAGGCCAGCAGCTAGCTCCACAGCCGTCTGCAAAGCCAGCCCGTGCCTTAAAGCAAACCCCTTTCCTTTGTCGCAAAGGTGTAGATACTTTTGTATATTTGTATGGAACTTTGAAAAGGCAAAAACCTCTGTATATTTTGCATCTGTACTGACTCTACACTGGGAGATCCGTGGGGGTGATCGCACAGATTAACAGATCCGGCCTGGAGTCTGGCATGCAACCAGCAGTAGGTATCCCAGGAAAGCAGAGAAGGGACATGTGTAGGGCGTGAGCTGGACAGGGGTTCCCATGCTGCTTCCAGCCAGGAGCCCGGAGCCCGTGGGCGTCACACGGGGCCGCCCCGGATGAATTTGAGCTGCTTGCCCTCGGTTCCCACCTGCCTGGATGTGGGTATGGCTCCGAGACAGGACCACCCGGGACCGGGCAGGACTCAGGAGCCCTTCTGAGCATGGACGCAGGTGCACACGGCTGAGACGGGCCCGCTGGCCAGCCCCCCTCAGCCCCGCGGGCCTCCCTGGCCCCCTTCCCGGCCGGGGCTGCTGCAGGTGGGGCGCTCCTCTGTGTCTGCTCCTGTTCTCGGCGGGACTGCGAGTGTTCACACGTCCTCGATTCAGGCGGAGGGATGAGGTCTTCCAGAATGTCACATTCCTTCCTGCCAGTTTTCCAGCTCTTTGAGGCTCCGAGGATCTCCAGGCAGGCGGGGGTCTCACCCCCCGAGTCTGACCAATTACTTCACTTTGCTTCGAATGGCCAATTGTGTGGAGGGACAAAGCCACAGCCACACTGTTCAATGGTTACCGGGCTGTTTTGGAGAAACTCACACCGGGGACCTGCTGGGACTGCCCCTCTGCGGGCAGTTGGTGCGGTGTGGCCCGAGGGGCTGTGGAACGGGGCCCAGAATCATTCAGACACGTCTCATTTCAGTGTTTCTTTTGTTCTCTAATCGGTGCCCAAATAAACGATCTGCCCAGCTGCTTCCAAATATGAGAAGCTGTAAACTATGATGAGAATCGAGTAAAATGCAAAGATGTCCGTCTACTGTGTTGTTCTGATGGAAATGCGAGCGTTGTTCGTGGCATAAAGGAAAGCTTATCTGATACTGGTCCAAGACCACAAGCAAAAATGAAATGAGATCCCAGAGCCCTCACAGCAAAATGAATTATAAATGTGCCTTAGCAGGGGAGTGGCCTTTTCAAGATACACAATAATAATAGTACCTTCAAATGTTTACCATGGAGGAAGCATTTTCTAAGCAAAAAAGAAAGTGGAAATATTTTTGAATCTTTGAACACTCCATATTATCCCATATTCTTCCGCAACTGGATTTTGTCCCCTGAGATGTATTTAGTTTTTAATTTGATCAGAACTGTTACCAAAAAAGAAAAAAAATGTCAGTTTTATTAAGACAGGAAAAATGTAAACCTATTTTTGTGATTTAAAGACTTTATGAGAAATACTAGACACTGGAGGGTTTGTTGTTTTTTTTAACAAATGTGTATTTATTAATGTTCAGAACACTGGAATTGCAACACAAATGAGGAAAGAGTCTACAATAAATTAAGATGTTTTTGAATTTGTACTTCTGCTCTGCTTTCGCCCCATCCCTACTTCTGCACCCCTGTTCCCTCCCTGTTCTGAGGCAGCCCTGGAGAAGGGACCACGAACAGGACGCTGAGAAGCCTGGGTGGGCAGGAGCCATTCTAGAACTTTCTGTATGCTCTTCTGCTCATCCAGACCCTTGCACCTCACACTTCAAAATCTTCCCGCCCCAGTCTCTCTCTCCAGCCCTGCGGGGACTCAAGTGAACACGGACGGTTCCTGCGGCTTCGTTCATCTGTGTTCATTGTTTGTTTCGGGTTAGATCACCTCTAGTGATGAGTGTTCCTTTTCTTTTTTGCGGGGGGAGAGGAGCCTCAAATCATTTTATTTACATAACAGAGGACAGGGTGACCCAAGACTAGAGGATTTGGGAGTATTTGGCCTGCATATTTAAATACATAAACTATATATATATATAACATATATGTGGAGTGGGAAATGGCAACCCACTCCAGTATTCTTGCCTGGAGAATCCCATGGACAGAGGAAGCTTGCGGGCTGCAGTCCATGGGGTTGTGAGAGTCGGACACGACTGAGTGACTTTGACTACTTTGACTTGACTATAACATATATGGAGGTATGTGTATGCACACACACACACACGCACGTAGTTGGGCTTCCCTGGTGGCTCAATCAGCAAAGAATCTGCCTGCAATGCAGAAGACTCAGGTTCGATCCCTGGGTCAGGAAGAACTTCTGGAGAAGGGAATGGCTACCCACTCCAATATTTTTGCCTAGAAAATCCCATGGAGAGAGGAGCCTGGAGGGCACCGTCTGGGGGTTGCAAAGAGTCAGACATGACTTAAGCAACTAAACCTAAATCAAAACCGTATACATATATACATAGATTGTACCTTTTATTTTAAACCAAATTAATGTTAACTACCATTTTACTACTAAAACATTTTGAGTTAGCATATATATAATGCATGTTGGGTTTTGCCATACAGCGACACGAATCAGCCGGAAGTATATGTAAGCCCCTCCCCTCGGGACTCCCTCCCGCCCCCCTCCTGCCCCACCCCTCAGCGAGCCACTTCCAAGCTCACTGATTCCTTCTTCTTCAACATCCATTCTGTTATGAAGTCCATCCAGTGACTTTTTAAATTTCCAATATTGTAAGTTTAAGTTCTAAAATTTCCACGTGGCTACTTTTTATAATTTTTATTTCTCCACTAAAGACGTCTAATTTTCCATGAATTACAGAAGTGTTTACCTTTACCTCATAGAGCATGGTTGTAACTTTAAATTCTTTGATAATTTGGACATCTGGGGGCCCAAAATCTGTTTTCTTTCCTCTTGGCATTTTCCTGGTTCTCTGTAAACTGGCTAATTCCACACTGAATCCTCGACACAGCGTTGCATCATGAGCCTCTGGGTCCTGTTAAAACCCTCTGGCAGATGTTGGTTTTGTTTTAGGAGGCAGTCAACCCAGTGAGGTTCAGACCACAGCTGTGTCCCTCTGTGGCTGACTGCCGTGCAGCCCTGGGCCCGCCCTGCACCCTGGTGCACGGTCAGCCCGGGACCCGGGGTGGTTTACGGCCCATCTGCTTTCAGGGCCTTTCATGTGCTGCCTGGGGTCTGTTCCAACTGGGGTGGTGAGCCAGCGCCTGTCCGCGTACATGGAGTGAGGGCTCCGGTCTGCCCACGCTCTGCTCTCTGGGTTCGCCTCACGTGCGCTTACTCCCGGGGCCCCTTCGTTGGTTCCTCTGTCCAGAAAGACGGGTTGCCCCCAGGGTCCTAGCTGCCTGCACTGCCGTGCTTCCACCCAACTGGGGCCACCTTTGGGGAAAACCCGTGGAGCAAAGAGAAACAGCGGGGACCCCACGATCTCAGCCCACAGGGCCCCTCTTCCTGGGCCTCCAGGAGTCCTTGCCCCGGTGCTGGCCACACAACTCCAGAGATCGAGGCCACCCTTGGGCCAGGTCTGGGAGGAGAAAGAGGAAAACCACCCAGAAACGCCCTCCCCAAAGGCCTCTCTTCAGGTCGTCTCTTCAGTCCACCTGCGGACAATTGCCTCTCAGAGAGCTCGGCCATGAGAGCAGCAGATGCGCTCCATCTCAACCCAGAAGCCCTCCTGTGGGGGACGCGTTTGAGAAGGCGAGGAGTCCCTGGGGAGAGGGGAGCAGGCGCATCTGCTGGGCCTGGGTGTCCTCCCGTGGACGTGAATGACGGCCCTCCACACCACCCCCAGCCCCGGCTGCTCCAGGACCCACACAAGACAAAAGCACTGAACAGATGTGAATACTGAACCTCGTCCAGGACACGCAAACACCCTATGTAATAACTGCCCCTCACGTCACAGCTGTTGCCTCGCCCCAACCGCCCTCCCTGCAGACACTGAAGGTGCTGGGAGGCCTGGGACTCGTGAAGGCCTCCCTGGACGTGGACAAGAGGCCGCTGGAGCCCCAGGGCTGCGGGCAGAAGATGGGCCCCAGGGGCTGACCCTGACACGGACTTGAGCCTCCCAGGAGCGGAGCACAGGCCGGGCTCGGGGGTCTGTCTCGCCAAGGTGAGTGTGGGGGGCGGGGCAACCCTTCGTCTGCATCGAGACGGGGGTCGGTGTGTGAAAGCAGCGGCCGGGCCCTCCCTCAGGATGCCCAGTGTGGGGTGACCTGGCCCGGAGGCAGGGCGCCAGTGGGGGAGAAGGCAGGGAAGCCCATCCACTACCAGCCCCAGCCCCTCTGAAGGTCACGGGGTTATAGCCCGAGTCCAGGGGGTGGAGCCAGAGGCCAGCCACGCCCCCTGCCGACAGCTACAGCTGAGTCGGAGGAACTGCCCAGAGACCTCCCAGGGTCGGTCAGTGGCCTGGACACACGGGAGGCAGGCGGTGCCCAGGAGAAGGTGGCACTGTGGACCTGGAGGACTCGGGGGGGGGGGGCAGGCTGTGCCCCAGGAGGTGGTACTGCAGGCCTGGAAGACTCAGGAGGGGCAGGCTGTGCCCAGAAGCTGGCACTGTGGGCCTGGAGAACTCAAGGGGGACAGGCTGTGCCCAACAGAAGGTGGCACTGCGGGCCTGGAGGACTCAGGGGGGCAGGCGGTGCCCAGGAGAAGGTGGCACCGTGGGCATAGAGGACTCGGGGGGGCAGGCTGTGCCCAGGTGGCACTGCGGGCCTCTAGGCTCCCGCGGGTACTGCTGAGCCAGGGGTAGCGGCAGGTTTGTGACCCTCCTCCCGCCTCCACTGGCCGACCTGGCTGGAGGCCTGGCATCAGGCCAGCAGGACAGGCAGAGCCATCAGGAGGCAAGAAGGGCAGCCTCCCTTCTGCTGGTCTGTGTCCCTGCCAACTGCCCCCCACCAGCCACCGTTCCTCCCACCACGGAGGCTCCCCAGACGGCGAGAGCCCCAGCCCAACGCAGTGGACCCCGGGGAGCCTGAGCCCAGGGGGGCTCCACGCTGCCCCTGGAGCTGGCAGAACACAGGTGGTGTCTCAGCTCTGGCCTCCAGAGGGGCTGAAGGTGCCCAAGGGCGCTGCTGGCCTCTCTGCCCCACCCTCCCACCCAGCACAATGCAGAGAGCGGCTGCGGGTCTGCCTCCGCACCGGGGCTGAGCAGAGCCTCTCTGGCCAAGCCTGGCTGGAGGGCCCCTGGTCTTGGAGGCCATGCAGCGTAGTGGGAAGTGCCAGCTGTGTCCCCTGCCCCACCCTGGGGACGCGCCCTGCTGGGGGCCTGGAACCAGGGGAGGGGAACAAGGGGGGCTGCAGCTCTACAGATGGAGCAGCACAGAGAGAAGACCCTGGGGTGGCTGGGGCCCACAGTCCCTACGGAGCTGTAGCCTTCTCCCTGCCTGTGAGCGCACCCTGTCCCATCCGAGGCCGGACCCTGGTCTCAGACATGTGGCCCGGGCGGCTGAGAGAGAAGACTCCTGTGAGCCACCAGCTCTGGCATGATCTGTCACGGCAGCCTGGACAGACCCAGGCGTGAGCACCTGCCAACCACCTCTTGGTGGACCCGCCCAGGGGCCCAGGCCCCCCATTTCTGCTGTGACTGGCCAGGGTGCAGGACGCTCTGGTGGGGTGATGGGGGGTTCTGTGCAGCTGCCTGGACTCAGGGCAGGGCCGCACTCAGAGGGGCCTTAAGCCTGCAGCCCTCCCCGGCAGACACCCTGCAGGCTGGGACCCAACTCAAGGCTGTTTACACGGCCCTGCCACAGGGGAGGGTGGGCACAGGCATGAATGGAGAGGCAGAGAAGCAGGACCCATCCCCTCTGTGCTATCCCCTGCCTTGCCACACACCCCCCGGTGCCCTGGAGCCCCGAGACAGCCCCCCAAGAGGCACCGACGGAACCTACGTCCCGGACAGGATTTTTATTGGATGCTGCCCCTCCTGGGGGTGTGAGGCAGGCACCCTACAAACAGGCACCTGGGACAGACCCTCCAGCCAGCACTGGAGCGGCTGCCGGGTCACCAGAGGGGAGGCAGTGCTGAGCCCCCGGCAGCCTCCCGGCTCCGCTTCCCCACCCCTCCTCCCGCAAGCTCCGCAGCAGCCGTTCCACCTCCGTCAGGGTGCAGGCCCCAGGCCCGGGCTGTCGCTGGAGCCCTCCTTGGCCACGCTGGACGTTCTCTGGCCCTTCTGCAGTGTGTAGGCGGATGGCCCCAGACGTAGGATCTTCCCGCTGCCCAGGCACTCGTCCCCTTTGTAGAACACGGCGAACTGGGGGGACAGAGGCCACGTCACCTGCAGCGGGACCCGGCCTCCGGGTGCCCTGAGCAGCCTGGACCCGTGCAGCTGGTCTACTGATGGGGGAGGGCGGGCCCTGCACCGCCTCCCCTGGCTTCCATCCTCGCCTCCCCGGGCCCAGGCCATAGGAGGGCCAGGGCGGGGCCACACGGCAGCCAGGCTGCGTGCTCACAACTGGGAGAGCAGCGCCAGGTGCAGGGCTGGCCGTGTGACCAGCACCCCCACACCACTCTGCCCTCAGCCCCTCATTGTCCGGAAGAAGGGCAGGCCGTCTGTCCTTCCAGAGCATGAAGCCTCTACTGAGAGCCTGCATCTCTGCAGGCCGAGCTGGTGCTAAGAAGAGCCACACACAGCTGCGGGGCCACAACCCCATTCAACCCGCCAGCCGGAGTCCCCACTCACCTGTCCCGGGGCGAGAGCGCGCACAGCCTTCACGGCCGTCACCCACACGGTGCCGTCCTGATTGAGGGTCAGCACGCAGGGCACTGGGTGGAAGACAAGGACCCTTGGAGGGGGCGCTAGCCTTGCTGACTGCGCAGCCTCAGGTCTTAGCCCCGGGGAGGAGGAGCAGGCAGTGCGGACAAAGGAAGCTCGGGGCAACAGCAGCCAGAGGGGCTCAGCACCACCCAGCCGGGGCCAGGTGGACACACACACTACCTGCCAACTGGACCGAGGCCCCCACACCCTTCCCAAGACGCCCCCTGCATCCTGGACAAAGGGGGCTCAGCTGGCCTCAGTGCCCCCAGCCTGTCTGTGCATAGGCAGAGGGCAGAGGGCTGAACGGGCTATGTGGTCTGGACACTGAGGCCCTCCCTGCCCCAGGTCTGATCCCCTGTCCCAACTCTGCCCTGGCCCACGGGCCCTCCGTGCCCCATGGGCCCTCCCTGCCCTAGGTCTGATCTCCTGTCCCAACTCTGCCCTGGCCCACGGGCCCTCCCTGCCCCACGGGCCCTCCCTGCCCTAGGTCTGATCTCCTGTCCCAACTCTGCCCTGGCCCACGGGTCCCTGAGCAGTCACCTAGCGCCATCTGGTGGCGGAAGCGGAAGTGACACTCCATCATCTTGTCACGGACCAGGGCAGCAGGCGGCTCCTCCGCGATCCAGTGAACGCGGCCGGTCCGCAGCAGGTCCCTGTACAGGGCTGGGTGGTCCGTCCGGGGGGCCTGTGGGACGGAACGCGAAGCTGTGGCGCCCTGCACCCTCAGTAGAGGGTCCCTGCCCCAAGCCCCTCACTGCACTGCACTCACGACTGCAGCAGCGAACACGCGCTGAAAACCTCGCCGCCCCGTGGACACTCGCGCGCGTGTCCCTGGAGCCTCCCTAACCCTGTGCAGATGAGCGCAGAGGGAAAGCCACTCGCCACGCGCCCTCGGCAAGCAGCAGAGGAGCACGCGGTCTGCCCACGGCCTCACTCCTCTCATCCCTGCCACACTCTGCCTGCCCAGCGCCCGGACACCCGGGCCAGCCACACTCCCACAGGGATCCCACCAAGCCCCACGTGGCTGGGAACAGGCTCCTGGGGCCTCCACACACCCTGGCCTCCTAGCACGCAGCAGCTCCCCCAAGGCAGGACCGAGAACATCAAGTCCAGCGCCCTCGGGCTCTAAGTAGACAAGGAGACCCACACAGGAACCAGCCTTTCCCAAAGCGAAAGGCACTGCTGGACATCACACGAAAGTCATTTTAATTCAGTGCGATCAGAATCGCTGTTCAGACCTCTGCACTAGGGCTCTCCTGGGAGGAGATGTCCCGGCCACGGTGGGCGGGGTTGCTGGCCCTCCACCCGGTCTAAGAACAGCGTGCGGTCAGCCAGGCTGCTCACCTCCAGCCCTGCCGAGACTGGGACTGGACCATTCCGCAGGGGACAGGGCCCCGGGCTTCACCCGCTACACCCCAGCAGGACCTGTTGCCGCCCCAACGCTGTGACACTAAGAATGTCCCTGCGGCTGCTGAGGCGCTTCCGTCGTGCCCGACTCTGTGCGACCCCATAGACGGCAGCCCACCAGGCTCCCCCGTCCCTGGGATTCTCCAGGCAAGAACACTGGAATGGGTTGCCACTGCCTTCTCCAATGCATGAGAGTGAAACGGAAGTGGCTCAGTCGTGTCTGACTCTTCGCGACCCCATGGACTGCAGCCCACCAGACTCCTCCGTCCATGGGATTTTCCAGGCAAGAGTACTGGAGTGGGGTGCCGTGGCCTTCTCCAAAAATGTCCCCAGATCCCGCTAAAGTCCCAGGTCCCAGAGCTACAGCAGGTGGCCTGGGCTGGCCCCAGCTCTGTCCTTGTCTGCTCAACAGCAACTCGCTGGGGCCCCTCGTGAGCAGGCCCATCCTGGGCACTGCCCACCCCACGTCCACGAGGCCTTCCACACGCTACTTCAGCTTTGGGTCTGTCCGCTGGGTACAATCAGAGGAGTGACATCTACTTACAGGGACTGACGTGATGATGACCAGCGTGATGGGCATACAGAAAGAGCTATCAAGTACCTTACACAAAACCTTTGGTAACAGCGCCAATCTTGGAGGGCACAGAGCAAAGGCCCTGCAGAGCCCCCACCCCGCCTGCTCAGCTTCGTGGGCTCTGCCCGGCCCGGCCTCGTCTCCTCCCCACCGACTCACCACGAGCACGTCGCCCTTGGCACCATCCTTGTCCACCACGTACCAGGGCTCCCGTAAGCCTCCTATGTTGGCTCTCTGGCCCAAAGTGTACAGGAACCAACCTGTGGAGACAGTTTCTCGGTGAGGTGGGAGGAGTCCTCTCGCAAACGTCCTGGTGGGACAGTGGGCGGCAGGCAGGAGGTGCCCCTCTGTGGACCGCTTGCAGCAGCTGGGGTTAGACTGTACCTCCCACCCCGCAAGGAGCAGTTCCAGCCGCGGGGCCACCCAGCCTGCAGTGAGCAGGGCCCACTCCTTTAGAAGGTGGACCAAGTGCCCAGCCGGAAGCCATGAGCCCTTCCTGCTGAGCCTCCGTGGGTTTCACAGGCGTGCCTGCTCCCCTGCACTGACCACATGGGGCGGGGGCACCAGCGCAGCCTCGCTCCCTCTGTGCCCAGTGCTCTCCAACTACCTCTGTGTACCCCCTCACCCCACCACCAGCAGCGCAAGACCCAGCAGGAACCAGGGGACCCACAGCACCCAGGCTCAGCGCTCCCCTCCTGGACCAGGCTCCCCGAGGCTCTAGCCATCTCCTGCCGGACAGGCTGGGAGCACCCTGCAGCTGTTCCCAGCAGGGCCGGCTCCTCCTCCTGCCTCAGGAACACACGGTTCTCGGGGAGCCCATGACATCTAAGCCCCACCCCCCAACCAGCACCAGGAAGAGGAGGCCGTCCAGCCCAAACCAAGGTGGACTTCTCCAAGGAACAAGCCCCTGGTGAGTGTCCACGTCTGAGGCCCAGCCCTCCTCCTCCAGGCAGGTCAGACCCCGCTGGGCCGAGTCTCGCCTGTCATCAGGCCCCCAGGGTGCAGCCCCACATCTGCCCTCCCACCTGGGCACCTGACCTGTCCTCCCACGCCAGCCCAGCACAGACTGGGGGTGCCCAACCCAACAGAGTCTACAAATGAGGAGCGGCAGCCCACCAGGAAGCGGGTGGTCCCAGCTCTTCACAGCGTCCTAAGTCATGGAACTCACGCTCTGCAGTCAACCCGACTCCTTCCCCCAGGGTGGAACTTTCCTGTAGCCTTCTATGCTCTCTCGCATGGATGAACACCCAACTCGGAGTGAGGCTTTCTGAGCCAGGTGCACCGTCTATTATTGGCTGCAATGCCTGAGGAGCCACACCTCGAGATGCAGACCCCCATCACAGCGACGCCCGCCCCTCCCTGCGGCCCTCCGAGCCCCCTGCCGCTCAGCAGGGCCTGGGCACCTGCCTGAACCCCCAGCGCGCAGGCGCCCCAAGCCTCAAGGCGCTCAGCATGAACAGCAGCCCCGGACCGCGTCTCACCTTTGTGTGTCCCCAGAACCTTGTTGTCTTCTATAGAAATAAATCGACCAGGTCGAGGCTGTAAATACTGGAAAACAAGTGCTCCATCAGCAACGGCTCCAGGATCAGAGCAGAAACAGGGCCCCATTCTTTCGCATCAAAGAACACTCACCTCAAGGATGAAATTTTCAAAGTTCCTTTTACCAATAAAACAGATGCCCATGCTCTGAAACGAACAGAAGGCCACGTGTGAGATGAGCGGCCGGGCAGGGGTCCCGCACTCCACTCGGAGACCCCAGGCAAGGACGGGGGTACAACACAGGGCCTCCTGGGGCTCACCCGCCCTGAGCCACCCCACCCTCCGGGCCAGGGCCCAGCTCCCCTCCTCCAGGGCCACAGACACCAGTCAGAGCCACGCACGGACCTCGAGGGGCTTCTCTCAGGTCCCAGACGAGGACCCGGCGGCTACGCTTGCAAGCGGCGCAACCGCCAAGACCGGCGGGGCCTGCATTCGCGTCAGACCCTCAGGCCAGCCAGGTCCACCCTCGCTGCAGACCCTTAGACTAGCCGCCCGGAAAGGAAACCAGAGCTGCTGGAGCCCTGAGGCACTGTCTGTGAGGCTGGGGAGAGACAGGGGCCAGAGCGGGAGCAGGAAGCACAAGCCAGGCCACAGGGCGAGGTCACAGGAGGGTCAGAGGTCGGGGTCAGGGTCCCTTCCCGAGATGACATGTCTAGGTGAGACGAGTAAGTGGGAATGGCCGTTGCGCGGCGTCCTCGCCTCACTCTGCCTTGTGTCTCCCTAGAATGGGGGTCCTGAGGGTGGAGCCCTCGCCCCCTGCCAGAGGCAATGCCCCTCAATCCTACCTCCTTCTTCTGAAGCACATGATGAAGTCTGTTCTCAGCAGCGATTTTCTTTACGAAATCTTTCGTTAACTCCCCCAGGGGGAAGAGGGTTCTCCTTAGCGCCTCCTGGGGAACCTGGCTGAGAAAGAAGGTCTGGTCTTTAAAGCTGTCAGCTGCTTGGAGGAGTTTTACCGCTGCCAAGAGTAAAGAACAAAAGATGTTGCAGGAACAAAAATAACCATACATTGCTTTTAATAGTGTCCTTCTGTTTACTTTGACAGATTAGCCCTGGTCTGGCAGAAACAAAGATCAATAATCAACAGTACACTTCAGGAAAAAGATCTGCCATGGTTAAGAAAAATTCCCATCCCTAATTCATCTACTGTTGAAAAAAATACATGGAAAGGAGATTTTATGTGATAAGGGAATTTATTCCGGTTCATGTGTTAGGCTGTTTTCAAAGATTAAACATTACATGACAAAAACATTATGAAGTATTAAGAAAAAACAAAATGAGCCACATTTGGGAAAATCAAGCCCTGCTGAGACGGCGTGGGCTGCGCTGTTTCCCACTGGCGACAGAAGCTCACGCCCTGGCTGCTCTCCTCACCTCCCGCCCCCAGTGCATGCCGACCACACTCCCCAGTAGCGCCCGCTTCTCAACCCGCTTCCCCGCCTGGTGACAGTGGGCTGTTCAGAGTCCAAGCTGTCGCCCGTCAGCCGAGCCTCTGCGGTTTCTCTAAAGGTCTGTGTGTGCGTTAAGTTGCTTCAGTCGTGTCTGACTCTGCGAGCCCACGACTGCAGCCCGCCAGGCTCCTCTGTCCATGGGATTCTCCAGGCAAGGGTACTGGAGTGGGTCACCGTGCCCTCCTCCATGGGATCTCTTACAGGAAACCCACACCTCTCACATCTCCTGCATTGGTAGGTGGGCCTCTACCACCCGAAGCCCCTCCAAAGGTCTGTTTCATGTAAAGACTGTTCCCAGCTTGATGGCAACGGTGCAGAGCTCTGCCTGACCCTGACCTTGGGATGGGGTTCTCTGGGCTGCTGGGTCCTGCCTGGCATGTTACAGGCCTTCTACAACCACGAACACCGGGTCCTCCGCTCTGCAGCTCAGTGACCAACGGAGGAAATGGAGCGTGACGCCAGGGTCACGGCCTCTCTCCATGTGTCGTGACCACGGCTAAGCGGAGCCTCCGCAAGTCACACGCCGAGCTCACATCCGTGCAAAAGGTACAAAGAGCCCAGGTACAGCATGTGGGCCGCCCTGTCACACGTGTACCATGCTCTCTGTGTGGTTAGGTTTTCCTTCTGTGACCTCAAATTTGACCCTCATGTTGGCCCTATGACAGGTTTATCCCCATCTTCAGGTGAGGAAACCGAGGCCTAGATAATTAAAGTGACCGCCCAGAGGAGCGCAGGGAGACGAGGGCAGAGCGGGAAACTGAGCCCAATCACATGGGTTCCATTCCATCAGTTTTTACGTATAAAACAACAAAATCAAGTGAAAAGTGAAAAAGAGAATCCAGTCAACCAGTCATCAGGTAGGACTCATTTGCCAAATGCTATTCTTTGTTTCAAAACTAAATTTAAACAAACAAAAAATTTATGATTTTAAAAAAAGAAAGCAGGTAACCCTTGACCAGGAAGAGGGACCCCCACTAAGAGAAGGTTTGCTGGCACCCAGAGCCCGCTTCAGCACCTTCCCTGCTCTGGGTTGGCCAGCATGCCACCTGTCCCTGATGGGTGAGGACACAGGCTGCCCCTGGGATAGGAAGGGCACAGGAGCTCAGGGTGGGCGCGCTGACCCCGTGCCCTCTCCCCAATGACTAAGGCCAGGAGGCTTAGTCCAGCCCCCAGGGCAACTGAGTCAGGACAAAATAAAAAACCTGTATTGTCTTGAAAACACGCCGAGAACAGATACTGCGGCACTGTTCCAACAGCGACACAGACCAGAGCAGGCGCTGCGTGCCCAGGTCTGGTCAGAAAGGCCCTGCCAGCTCTGCACGGCGGCGCCTTTTCCAGGAGATAAGCAGGCACGCTACGCGACACAGAAACAAATCCTTCATCTACTAACGCCCCGAGAGCCATGACCACTGGGTCCTGGGGCCTGATTCCGCTGTGGAGTGCCCGGGCAGCAGGGCTGGGCGGCCACGGCCAGGCCCTCCCAGTGTGCGGGGCGGGGGGGCTGCTTTCCTGGTGAGGGGTGCCCGGGAGTGTACAGGCCGCACCGGGGAGGGAAGCGGTCGTGTCTCCCTGCGCACCGGCGCCCCCCAGCGGACACAGTGCTGTGCTGGCGGCAGCAGGAGGCCTTCCCAACACCGGCAAGGCGGCGGCCTGGTCTGGGCCCGGTCAGTTTGTTGATCTGTGGCCTCGGCTGCCGCAAGGTGGAGAAGAGGACAGATCACAGGGCAGCTGAGCTGCGGCCTGTAACTGGACTGGATAACACGGAGGACCAGGGAGGAGCAGAGACCGTGGAGCTGGGTGGATCGGGCTGCGTCCAGCCCCCGACCCAAGGCCCCCTGCCAGCGATGCAGCCAAGCTTCGGTTACCTCCTCGGACAAGAGGACCCGGAGACCCGCCTGCTGGCCCTGCTAAGATGGGTGCAGGGAGGGGACACCTCTGGGGTCAGAGAGGGAGGCAGTGGACAGGAGGCAGGCCAGGGCAGGCCAGACCTGGAGAAATGCAGGTTCCCTACGGTCCTGCAGCCAAGGAAACTGTCTGCAGAGACGTGGCTCTGGGCTCCACGCCGTCCTTCACTGCATAAGGATGTAAATTCCTCTCTTCTACATAAACGTGCACCAGGAAAAGCCAACAGCCTTCCAGTCGACTGCTTGGCACTTTCTAGGCTGGTGACACCTCGTGCCCTTTGACACTGAAAATTTATACATGTCATCTTCTGAAGCAAGCTGCCAGACCTGTGCCATGAATGTCAGGAGCCAGCCTCATTTCACACTGAAGCACGTCACCCCTCAATCTCGACAACGCGAGGCTGGGAATGGGGCCTGTGACGCTCCAACACTGTCGCCTGCTTCCCCCAGAACTGGGTTCAGTTTCCCAGCAGCCTGCCCGGGCGCCCGCCTGAGCCAGTCGGAGGCCCCGGGGGGAGTGACCCTTGAGGCAACTCACTGTCCTTTTTTGAGGAGGAAACCAAAGCCAACGAGCTCGCCTGGAAAACACAGGGAGAAGTCGAACAGAGCGCGCTGACAGCCCACTCCCAATTATTTGCTCCCAAATAATTCAGCCCTGGCCTGGACACGTGTACTCACCGTTTCTAACTTCAAACCGGTTTCTGAAGAGCCCTTCCGGCCTCCTGATGTGCTTCTGCTGGAACACCTCTTCGTCTTCCAGGGACGTTCTTGCGTAGTGACCTGTCGCCACCGCATCTGCTCCTGGGAGGTTTTTAAAGCACAAGGGTCAGAGTTCAGGCAGGCAATTGCTAGCCTTGGTCAGTCCTAGTCCAGGGTGCTCCATGGGGCAGAGATGCCAGGTCTCACACCAGGCGGTCTGCACAGGGGACCCGCCCTGCTCCCCAAATGCCCAGATCCCAGGGAAGAGACACACCCCTGGGATTCTGTTAGACAGGTGGTCTTTGAAGTCTCTAAACTGATAAAATGTTAGCTACAAGGTTTTGCTGCATCTCTAAGAGCCTTTCAGAAGTTAATGTCAGGAAGTCCCGGGGAGCTCAGCGCTTAGGACCCAGTTCTCTCACTGCCAGTGCCAAGGCTCGATGCCTGATCGGGGACCTCAGAACCCACAAGCCACACGTCCAAAAAAAGTTAACATCTATTTATTCGTTCTAGCTTAAGGAAAACATCAAACACGTACACAAAGGTTTAAATACAGAAAGCTCATTTCAGTGCTTTTTATACTAAGAAAAAACTGAAAACAACCAAACTGTTTAATACCAGGAGACTATGAATAAAGCACCACTGCATAACAGCACCGCACACAGAAGTTTAAAGGCGCCAGGAAACACTCAAGACGCTATTCAGCAGAGAAAGTACAGGATCCCACTCTTCTCAATGTACAGGAAAACCGGAAGACAGGCAACAGAAAGCCTTTCTTTTTGATTCTGGGAGGAAATTACAGATGACACTTTTCCTCCTCTTCTTATGCTTGTAAGTTTTAAACTTTCTTTAATAAACGCATAGTACTTTTCTCACAGTGAAGGACCATCCAGTAAAATCAATTTCTTCTTTCCATACTATGCAAAAAAGTAAAAGAACCTACCGAGGCATATACTAATCCACAGGCCTTGCATTGTGTGAAAACTTCATTGACATTCAGGATTGTGAGACTGTTTCCTGGAAGCTGCAGCAAAACTGACCCAGCACTTAACCAAAGAATTGTTTAGTCACTAAGTTGTGTCCAACTCTTTGTGACCCCACAGACTGTAGCCTGCCAGGCGCCTCTGTCCATGGGATTCTCCAGGCAAGAATACTGGAGCGCGTTGCCATTTCCTTCTCCAGGGAATCTTCCTGACCCAGGGATCGAACCCACGTCTCCTTTCTTGGCAGCAGATTCTTCACTACTGCGCCACCAGGGAAGCCCATCAACCAGCTGTCGTTGTTCAGCTGCTCAGTCGTGTCCGACTCTGCAACCCCTGGACTGCAGCATGCCAGGCATCCCTGTTCTTCACCATCTCCCAGGGCTTGCTCAAACTCATGTCCATTAAGTCGGTGATGCCATCCATCTCATCCTCTGTCGTCCCCTTCTCCTCCTGCCTTCAGTCTTTCCCAGCAATAGGGTCTTTTTCAATGAGTCAGCTCTTCGCATCAGGTGGCCAAAGGATTGGAACTTCAGCTTCAGCATCAGTCCTTCCAATGAATATTCAGGACTTACTTCCTTTAGGATGGACTGGTTGGATCTCCTTGCAGTCCAAGGGACTCTCAAGAGTCTTCTCCAACACCACAGTTCAAAAGCATCAGTTCCGCCTTGCTCAGCTATGATTCTCACTCTGGAGTTGGAGGAAAAATACTTGTCCAATGCTGGGTGAGCTCTTCAAATTTAAGCTTTACATCCTCAGATCCAGCAGATACATGCTGAAACAAACCTCAGCTCCTGGAAATCTCATGGTTTTTAAAAAGACAAATGAAGATAATTCAAATCACTTACCAAGGTTATCCATAGCATAATTAAAAAAACAACGGAATTTGATATGCTTGTTGCAGACTATGTCAGGATTAGGAGTTCTTCCTTTTTCATATTCATTTAAAAAATCACTGCAATGAAAAGAAAAGCCTTTTTATTTCTAAGTGTCAAACATCCTATGGAAAAATAAATCAGGTACATGACTTGCTTAGAGATTCTCCCTGTTTTATTAAAACTGTAACTTTCTGCAAGATAGTAGCTTCAGTACAGAATCATTTTCATCAAATGTTTGTTTAAAGCCAGCTGCGCTTTCCATCTGAATCTGCACTCACCAGGCACCGAGGCCCATTGTGCCATTTCCCAAAGTAAGAGCCACGGGACCCCGAGAACCAACTGGCGCACCTGCTGAGGTGCAGGTTGCAGGGCCCCGCCCAGGCTCGGGTGTCTGTTTAACCAGCACCCCAGCTGCTTCCTCAGCCCAACACTGATGGCCCAGGGGCTCCATCCTCAGGGACCAGCCACAGCCGGCCTCCCAGAGCAGACCTGAGCCCTCGCTCTCTCATGCTAATTTAGCAGCAGAAACATCTCAAGGTTCGAGAGACGTTAAAGAGACTTCTGGCAGGTGGCACAGTAATAGGAACAAGGGCTGGGGTGCTCAGGATGCGGGCCTGGCTTCCAACCCAGACTCCCCAGGGGCGGCCGAGGCCTGCCACACACGGTCTCTGGCACCGCGGCCTGAAAAGAGAAAGCACTGGCTGACCCCGGCAGGCCTGCTGCTGAGAGGGTCCGCGCCACGCAGGGAGCCCCCACCTGAACACGTCGTTCCAGTACTCCTTCACGTAGGACACCTGGCGGAAGGGGATGTCCAGGATCTGGCACACTCTGTAGGCATCCTCGCAGTCTCTGTCAGCGGTGCAAACACCACGCTCGTCCAGGGAGTCCCAGTTCTTCATAAACACCCCAGTTACCTGGTAACCTGCGGGGAGGAGTGGAGGGCAGAGTCAAGAGGGGACGTGGCGTTGACCAGGTGTGGAAAGGCAGTGCCTTCCGAGCTCTCCTGTGCCCCTGTGCACTGGGCCTGGCTGTCCTTCCTTCCGAGCTCTCCTGCGCCTCTGTGCACGGGGGCCTGGCTGTCCCTCCTGCCGCCACGTGGTCTGCAGCGCTCCGACCACATCTTAATGTAAACGCTCCTGACGCTCTGCTGCACTTGGTAAAGGCCTCCATCATCACAACACCCTGTGGGGCTGAACTGACAGTGTGCAACCCGGGGGTGTGAACACCCTGGAGGTGTGGACGAGATGGCATCTCTCCATCTTCACGTCCCCACGCTGTGTCGGCATATAGAGAGACTTAGCAATGTGACTGAATGAAAGAAAAGCAGAAATTCTACGCAATTTTTCAAAACAAATAAAAACCGCCATTCAGTTATCAGAAAAGTAAACTCAATTCAAAAATTATTTCCAATTACCCACGAAGAATTAGATTCTAAGTCATCAGACATAAAGACATTAAAAATTTTGGTTGCTTTATCATAGGGCTTCCCTGGTGGCTCAGACGGTAAAGAATCTGCCTGTAATGCAAGAGACCCAGGTTCAACCTCTGGGCCGGGAAGATCCCCTGGACAAGAGAATGGCAACCCGCTCCAGTATTCTTGCCTGGAGAATCCCATGGACAGAGGAGCCTGGCGGGATACAGTCCTTGGGGTCGCAAAGAGTGGGACATGACCGAGCGACACACACACAGGCACACACATCTATGTACTTTGGGACCTGTTTCTGTTGCAGACAAAGTACCAAACCAAACATGGGGGAGACCAACTTTGTAACTGCATAGGTGTCTACCATGTATGAGAAGCATTTCTTTTGGGTCGGCTGAATGTGATGAAAGACAGGGCACTGGACTATAAAAGCTTTGACACGGCATTCCAAAGAGCAGAGACTCGGTGACAAAGCTCGGCCAAACTCCAAAAGGCCATGTGAGCCAGGCCACTAGCCCTGTCCCAGCAGGTCCTCCCTTCTCTTCTTCCCAAATCCCCTGACCGTGCTTCCCTAACAGCGCACCCTACACTGGGCTCCAGCTGTTCCTGTCCGCGCCCCTGCAGCTACTAAAGTGAGGCGCTCTGCCACCTGCCAACGCCGTCTCACACACCCATGTGTCCCCAGAGCCCAGCAGTGCCCAGCACAGAACAGGAGCTTAAGCAGAACAAACACACAACTCCACACCCAGAGCTTTAAAAATCCCCTCTTTCGTGGCTCATGTGCCTGATCCTCCTCCTCCTGGCGACGTGATCACTCACGTGGCTGAGGCCCTGGCGCTCCAGGAGACCACAGCGCTCTGCAGGCTCTCAGCTTTTCAGGAGGCACATCCCACGAGACTGGGAAAGGCCTCCACGTCGAGGGGACAGGGCCGTGCTGCTTCTCTGCTGTGCCCCTAGGCTTCCCACCCGGAGGAGCAAAACCCAAGGCAGCTGGTCTGTGACGCTGCTCAGCCTGGATTCTGGGAAGGAGCGCTAGCCTTCCTGAAGGAGTCAGATAACCCAACTAGCCTCCCTAGGGATGTCTGCCACATCGCCCCCAACGTGTCGCTGCCTAGTCAGAACCCTTCAAGGGCTCTGCACTGTCTCCCACGACACAGTGTGAAGCCCCAAACAGAACACACTCCACAAGCCGCGCTCAGCCGGCCTCCCCTCCTCTCTCCCCCCAGACCCAGCCAGCACTTCCGTGCCTGAGCTTCGCACCTGCTGCCGAGTCCGCCGGAAACGCTTCCTCCTTACCTCCTGAGCCCCAGCCTTTGCTCAGGGAACTCCTCCTCCAAGTCCTCATACCACGGATGAGAGGATCTTAGGTCTCTCATCTTCCAGGTTGCGACCTCCTCCATGAATAAACCATGCTCTGCTCCAAACTCAAACCTTCAGTTTGTCTGGCCTCACTGTACCATTGGACACATGAACTTGGCTTTGCCAGTAGTCTCAGCGCAAACACCACCAACTCTGTGATGCTTTGATTCCCTGTCCTATCGCAATTATATATGCTCACAGCCTGCCTCTACTTGTAACTGACACTTTTTGTTACACCTTTTGTGACAGTTTGGCTATTAATACGCACTAATAAGCTCTACTGCTGAATGCCTAACGTGTGCTGGGCACCGGGGTAAAGGCTGTGTGTGTCCTATTATTTATTAACACTACCTCCAGTAACCCTGGGAGGTAGTTGGTCCCTCCATTCTACAAACAGGGAGAGCTTGACTCACTTGTCCCAGGTCGGGAACCCTGGGTTCCCTCTGCATTCCAAGTGCCTAAGAACGAAAGGCGCCTCAACAACAGAGCGTCTACAAGTGCCACGAGGTACAGGAGGGCTCCCAACGGGAGCGGGTCACCCGGACGGAGAATTAGATGGGCAGTGACGCTCGGCTCCCGACCGGGGGCGCCCGACAGACGCCTGAGAAAACGGAAGCGCTCCTGCGCGAAGAGTCTGTCATCCACCGAGTGGAAAGCACAGCCGTGACCTGATAAGCACACCGCCCGTCGGGACTGGTCGGCCACGTCGTGTGTCGTGGAGGTAAGGACCTCCACGGAGGCTGCGGCGCTCCTCAAGCCTGGGCTCAGTGCGGACGCCGCCGCCGCCGCCGCGGGAGCAAGACCTCGGGGCCAGGAAGAAACGCGGCCGCCCGGAGTCGGAGACCCACTCTCCCCTGCTAGACCCCGGCGGCACCTGGGGGCCTGACCGCTCCCCGACAGGCGGCCGCGCGCTCTCCGAGCCCCAGGCGCAGAGGGAGGGCCGGGGCGCCGCGCCACCAAGAGGGGCTCTCCGAGAAGGGGCCGCTCGGGGGCGGCCGGGTCACTCGGCCTTCTCACCTCTCCGCCTCAGCAGCAGCGCTGCCACTGCGCTGTCCACGCCGCCGGAGACGGCGCACACGACATGCCGAGCCACCTGCATCGACAGCGGCCGGTTCCCCTCACTGCCGCCGTCGCTTCCGCTTCTAGCCGGAAGTCCCGCCCTTCCCTGGAGGCGAGAGCGCAGAAGAGGCCCGGGCGGAAGCAGATGCTCAGCGCCCTGCGTTCCTCCCTGCCCGCCGCTCCCTGGCGGGCCTGTGACCACGCCCCCTGCGCTCCTGGCTCTGGCTTACCTCTCTGCCTGCAGCTATCGGACTCAGTCAGCGCTTCCTACGTGCGCGCGTGCGAGTGTGTTCTCAGCACACACAGGTGTGTGTGTGTGATGCCAACTACAAATTGGCACTTACCAAGAGCATTCCCAAGGTCTGAACAACAAAGGCATTTGCCATCTGCCTCCAAGGATATTGAACCCCATGCTGCTAAAATAGCTCTTGACCTTCAACAACGCCTGAGGGAGTTCAGGGTGGACTGAGGTGCTCTGTGCTCCAGGGAATCTGGTGGCACAGGTCTTTGGATAGTTGGATGTTTTTAGGAACAGGTTTTATAATCTCCATCCTTGCATCTCCTCATATCTAGAGAAGCACTAAATCCCTTCAAGGTGACATCAGACCCTCAGGACTAACAAAAAGCCTTGGGTAAACTGAGTGCTTCATGGCATTGAACTCCCCCTTCCCCAAAACCTTATATACTGACTCTCCCCCACTGCCGCTTTGGAGCACTCTCAGAGCTGTCTGAGATGCTGCCTCCCGGGCTGCAGTCCTCATCTTGCCCCAGATAAAACTTAACTTCAACTCTCAAGTTGTGCATCTTTTTTTAGTCAACAGTGACTTAGGCAGGCGCCCAGTAAACAGGCTGCTAAACGATTGAAGGGTGTGAGGTCGCCCCGGGGGCTGTGGTGTCCAGCTGGGTGCTTCTGGAAGTGGGCGTGGGCCTTCCCTTAGTTGACCTGGAGGGCAGGGTCAGCAGGCGGAGGGCCTGGCCCTGAGTGAAGGGCGCTGGGCCTGGGGATGAGCGTGGGGCCAGACCCAGCAGGGGCAGGGTGCCTGACCGGGAGGGGAGGGTCAGCAGGCGGAGGGCCCGGCCCTGAGTGAAGGGCGCTGGGCCTGGGGACAAGCGTGGGGCCAGACCCAGCAGGGGCAGGGTGCCTGCCGACCCCGGTTCAGTCCCAGGGGAGATGCTCGTGGCCACAGCGCAGACAGGCGCCGAGAGCCTGTGGGGGCTGCTAGGTCAGGCGTCTCGTCGTCAGCGCTGGCCCTGCTGCTGTCTGCTTCCAAAATCAGTGCTCACAAATGGCAGGGAGGCAAACTGCCTTTAGTCCAATGCCAGCAATCTGGGGGAGGTGGTGGGCTCTCCGTCCCATCAACCACCTCTGGAGATTCTGCTCGGTTATGAGTTTTTGAAGGGGAACAGAGAAATAGTCTCAGTCATTGAAATAGGGGTTCAGGGTCACCAGGAGTTTTTTTTTCCAAATTCAAGTTTTTATTTACTTATTTATGGCTGCGCTGGGTCTTCACTGCTGCGCACGGGCTTTCTCTAGTTGTGGAGCCCAGGCTTGCCACTGCAGTGACTTTCCCTAGAGTCTAGAACAGCTGCTAGGGCACCAGGGCTTAGTTGCATGTGGAATCTTCCCAGAACAGGGATTAAACTTGTGTCCCTTACACGAACTAGCAGGTCAATTCTCAACCACTGGACCACCAGGGAAATCTTATGTTTCCTGTTTAAAACTGCTGGAAAAGTTAGGGTTTCCCTTGTGGCTCAGCTGGTAAAGAATCCGCCTGCAATGTGGGAGACCTGGGTTCGATCCCTGGATTGGGAAGATCCCCTGAAGAAGGGAAAGGCTACCCACTCCAGTATTCTGGCCTGGAGAATTCCATAGACTGTAAAGTCCATGGGGTCACAAAGAGGTGGACACGACTGAGCGACTTGCACTTTCAGATAACTGCTGGGGCGGTTCACAAAATTGATTTCAGGTAGTACTTGAACCACGGTTTGAAATAAGCAGGGGAGGAAATGCACTAGAGACGCAGATGGTTTTTATTTTTGTTTATTTACTTTTGGCCACATGGCATGTGGGATCTTAGTTCCCCGACCAGGGATGGAACCCACGCAGCCTGCAATGGAAGCTTGGGGTCTTAACCACTGGGCCACTAGGGAAGTCCTGCCGATGGTTTTTTAAATCAGTCAAATACACATACCAAAGCTTGGCATTAAAATCACATTAGTTTCTTAAAAGGTTAACAGTGGACATTAATGTCTAAATGCAAATAATTCTTAAGGCAAGTCATTTTCTTGAGAACAGGAGTAGTTTTGAGTTCAGAGTGAAGGAATTCCCTGGCAGTCCCGTGGGTAAATCTCCATGCTTCCACTGCAGGGAACTCGGGTTTGATCCCCGATTGGGGAACTAGGATCCCAAATAAGGAAGAAAAAAGAGTCTAGAGTGAAATGAGGGAGGCCCCATTTCCCTGTTTGATACGAAAAGCAGGAAATGCCAACCGAGAGTGCCAAGAGCAGGAGGCGTAAGCTCTGTGGTCGGAGGGAAGTGCACGGGGCCCTGCAGGGAAACAGGAAAAGGACATTTCAGAACAAGGTGTCAGAAAACACCCGACAAGGGGGCGATGGCATCTTGCATTTCCCGGGAGAGGTGACACCCGGCCTTCAGAGGATTTCAGGGTGATCATTTGTTTAGCGGAGGCTGTGGGGTGGCCCAGCTGATGTCACTGGACTCTGGGCTCTGTCTGGGGGACCCCGCCCGCCTGAGGCAGAGTCTAGCTAGTACCATGCCCAACACGTGGCCTTGGGGTCAGGAGAGCTGCCACTCACCCCCACAGTGGCTGAAACAGGACATCTCAGCAACCGTGTTTTCTGTTCCTTCTTGGTTAAATGGGTGGTATTAGCTATTTGGGATCGCAGAGTCGGACAGGACTGTGAGACTGAACAACCACCATTTGCTACTTGGTAGCTCCAAATCTTTAATCACTGCCTAACACAGGTGCACGATGGACCAGCTGTGTAAACGACAATGACATCCCAGATGCCCCGACAACAGCAGTGTGAGCTGTGTGAAAGTCAGCTGTGAAACGTGAAGGCGTTTGCGCCTGAGAATTAATGGAACGTGACGATCACGTGAAGCTAGGCCTCTCAAGCTGGGAGGGTGGCCCTCTGGCGGCAGCTGAGGCTGTTCACCCCCAGGTACCGAGGAAAGGGCGGCCCCTCCCCTCCTCTCGGTCTCCCTCCCAGTGGTGGGCTGGGGACCTGGGAGCCAGAGAGGAAAAGTGCTTTGTGAGACCAGCTGGACGGAAACCCAGACAGGAAGGGAAGGGAGCGACACACGCGGGCTGGCAGGCACTGCTTTACCCACTGTGCACTCTGGGGCCTCCTCCCAACTGTCTGAAGACTTTAGATCCGGTTACTTCTGTCCTGCCCCGGGACACTTGTAGACTGGACATGGCACCGTGGCCCACAGGAGAGTGTGGCTGCTCCAAGGAGAGCCTGGGGGAGCAGGCGGGGGCCAAGGCCCAGCTCACCCCTGCGCTGTAGGCCGGATGGCCAGAGCCCCTCTCTCCCGCCCACCGCCACGCCCCCAGAAGACAGCCACGTGCGAGCTTTGCACCCCCCATGACCACTGCCCACAGGAGAGTCCCCATAAATACTCAGTGAATGGATCCAACCCCAGATTTTGGCTTTCCCCTGTGAAATGAGGAGCCAGACCAGACATCTGAGGACCCTCGTGGTGGATGAACACTGCACTGGTCACCGGGATGGAGACAAGGGCGGAGGAGCGGACCGCCGTGACTCCCGCGGGCTCAGCTCCACTGGCCCGGGGGAGCTCCCAGGGCGAGGGCTGTTTCAGGTCAGAGCACGGGAGGGCCACCCTCCTGGGTAGCCGCTGGTCACCTGGACGGTTGCCCCCAGGCAGGAACCCCGCCTTCTGAGCAGCCCCTCCTTTACCTGCGGCGCTCGACCTGCAGGTGTGGCAGCGCCGCCCAGGGCGCACTTTTCACTCTTGATCCACTGGGGTCGCCCTTCCAAACGATGACCTGGAAGTTGCAGGACACCCCTCTGGGGTCAGAGGCCTCCTGGCTCCATGCGGGGAGCCAGGATGGGAGCCCCAGAGCGGGTCCACTTAGCAGTGTTCCTACTGTTTGCTGTGCGGCCACCGCAGAGACTGAGAAATTATCCGTACACACTAGCGGCTTTCCGGTCCGCTCATTTTCAACCAAGATCAAGTCAGAACAGCTGCAGGCCGGGAGTGCGCCTCCCAGGGGCCCCGCCCCCTCCACAAGGAGCGCTCCTGCTCCAGCACCCCGGGGGTCTGTCCCCCGCATTCACACGAGCCCCTCCTCCCCCGTGCCCCCCTCCCCTCAGGTGTGGTCTGTGGACCATCTCATCAGGACCCCCTGGCTGCCCACTGCAAGTGCAGATGACTAGGCTGCCCCAGACCTGGGGGCTGAGGCCTGGGGTCTGCACTTAACCAATTTTTCTTCATGCTAAATTTTGAAAATCACTTTGGTAGAAAGAATTAACATTTCGAATAACATATATAGTGCATACTGATCACTAATAAATACAGCCATCTGTCTTTAAAAATTAGGATAATCTTAAACATCAAGAGGTGGTTTAATCCATTTTCATTTACTTTACCATTGAACTTAAACTAGAATATTTAACTTTTCATACAATCTTAACTTAAAAGATGGTCACTTGCTATTTTACATGCAAAAAATCCAGACTCATCCGGAGCGTACCCATTCTTCACTCTGCACCCAGCACGCAAGCGGGGCCGGGAGGACGGGGGCCATTGGCCTGCAGTGACCTCAGGTGGCCAGACACCGCCCCCCAACCCCATAGCCCACTTCAGGCACGGTAACTTTACTTAGCTTTTTGTTTCGTTTTACAACTTTTCCAACACAAACTCTTCTAAAATTTATCTCCGACAGTTGAATACTACTTTAGGACTGTTCTTGTAACTGAGTGAAGTGCAAAGAACTGTTTCACTCCACTCAGAACTTGAGGAGCGGAGACTCCACGTTTTCCTTGTCAGCGTCGGGGCTCAGCAGGATCAGAGGGGAAGCCAAGTCTATGAGCTGCAGGAGAAAGGCCACACAGGTGAATGGAGCGTCCACGACCCACTTCCCGCCCCAAAGACCCCGAAGGACTGGCTCTCTGAAGCCAGGGCTGCCTGCAGCCAGTTCCCCACGGTTTGGCCAAAGTACTGGGTGAACTTGGCTCGGGCCCAGAGGAAAGGCACCTTGAGCGCCACGCTGAAGCCGCTGGAGGGAGGCAGCGGCACACCCAGAAGCTCTGAGTTCCTCTGGCGTTTCTGCTCCCTGTTAAATGCTGGGGGCCGTGGCCACAGAAGGGCTCCGGCAAGATGCCTCCTTGACACTCACGCTGCTGAGGGTGAGGCAAGCCGAGCCACATGGCCCTCGGAAGCCCCAGTGGCCACTCTCCAGGGTCACCGTGATGTGCCTGAGCATCAAACCCAGCAGTGACCACCTGAGGCCAGAGCCAGCAGGCCCTGCTACAGCTCACCTGTCTCACCTCGTCCGGGAGCTTGGCCACGGCCTTCCTGTTTGCCTCTGGGGTGTTTGTCAGGAGGTCAACTAGAGGCCCACTTCCAGACCGCAGGGCCACAACTGCCTCGGGGCTTCTGCAGAAGTCAATGAGCGGGCGGTCGTCTAGGGCTGTGGCCGCAGCCTCCACGGTGAGGCTGAGTTGATCCAGTCTGAGATCCACGAGGAGAGCCTGGACGACAAACTAGAATGAAGGGCCATCCCAGCGTCTTCTGTCAGCCATCTTGGGAAAGCGGTGGGTTCTGCCTAGGCCCTGGGGGCTGCTGGTCTGGAGGCCTAAGGAAGGAGGCTGGGATGGCCCTGGTGGGCCGGGCTGTGGTGTGTGAGCACCAAGGACTCCCCTCCTGCCAGTGGTCAACATGGGAAGCCCCTCCCCTGTGAAGCCCCGTCCTGGCTTCCCGCCCCTCCCGTGAACACCAGCTGCCCCGATGTCAGACACAAGGAGATGCAGCTTCTGTCTCCTCCAGGGGAGGAGGTCCCAGAGCCTCCCGCCTCCCAGCCGTGGCCCGGCTGGCACCACAGGCCCCGGGCCACAGGTGACGTCCTCGGTCACCCGTAGGACCCAGGAGCGCAGACGTCAGCCCTGCCTGCGCCCCTCACCTCACTGGGGGCTGTGGCTTCAGGGGGCTGTGCTTCATCCAGGGTGACTTCTGCAGTGATACTTTGTGAAAAAGTAAAACCACTCTTTTCTGGAGAGAAGTCCAGTGCCCGCGGCACAGTACATAGAGGTGAGCAGCTGCCGTCGGGGGCCAAGCTGGGGCGCCTGGATGCAGGCTGGCCGTCGCCCTCCATGGCAGGTGCAGCTCTGTAAAGAGAAGAGGGCATCCGTCAGGACACGCCACACGGCGCTCTTGTCTGCCTGTGACCCAGGCGGACCGTGGAGGGAGCGGAAGCGGCACCCGCTGCAGAGCAGACCCCCCAGCACATGGTCACTTGAGGTTTTACAAATTGGCGATGAACAGACTGCAGCCTTTAACTCTCACCTCACTGTGGACTTTTTCTGGGGCTCAGAAGAGAGTTGCTGAGCAGATGCAGGCAGGGGAGAAGCCAGGAGCCTGGGCACAGTCGTGGGGGTTGCCAGAGGGAGGCTGGAGAGCCGGCGGCCGGCAGGCGTGGGCAGGGCCGATAGGCGCCTCGTGCTCACGGGGGTCCTCACGCTGCTGACAAGGCTCTGCGCGGCTGAGGACCACCTCATGGGAGTGCTGTGGGCCACCCTGGAAAGAAGAAAGCCTTCAGCAGAGATGACCCAAAACCTAACAACTCAGCTGCATGCTGACAGTAGAAAACCTGTGGCTTTAACGTGGAAGGCTCAGGCCAGAGAAGCCTGTTAGACCCCTAGGTGGCGGGGGGCACAGCAGCACCCCCGGGAGCCCTGGAGTGGGCTTCGGTTCCTCAGTGGGCCCATGTGAGGCTCCGCTCTGGTTTGGCTGCACATTAGGGGCGGGACCAGGAGATGCTGTGTGGCAGTCCACGGGGGTGCCGAGTCCCCTCTCGCTGGCGCTCCCGTTTCCACGAGGGAGCCCAGGCCCAGGGCGGCCTGGCGGGGTCACACAGTCTCCCTGTGGGCTCCCGCTCTGAGTCCAAGGCCCCTGAGCCGGGTAAGCACAGGCAAGTGGGTCGGGCGCTAGGCTCCCCACCCATCTCTCCTTCCCACCCTAACCGTCTGATCTGGTCTCGCTCTGACCCCACGTGCGTGGCAGGGAGGCAGCCCAGCGTGGCTGGTGCTGGGAAGGGAGAGCTGCCAAACCCAGGAAGTGCCTGCCAAGTTCATATACAAGCAGAGGCAGGCCCAGAGCCCTGGAGAGCCGAGAGGAGGGCCAGGCTGGCCCGGGGCAGAGCCGGGAGGAGGACCCTGGCCCCGGGGCTCATCCTGCCCGTCCTACCCCGCAGGGTCTGAGGCCGCACTCCCACCCTGCTCACAGGCACTGGCACCAGGACCCTGCCCTGGGCGCAGCGTGCCTGAGGGTCGGGTGACCTCACTGCGCCCCACCCCCAGCCAACGGGCACAGGACTGAGGGGCCGGGCCCCTCCTCTGTGACAGCACTCAGAGCCGGGGAGGGCCGGCTGTGTGGACGGCGCTGCCCGCCCCCTCGGGGGGACTGCGCTGTGTGTGAAGGACCCCCAGGAGTGCACACGTGCACGGGGCGTGTGTCGTGTGTGTGGATGTGTGCCTGTGCGTTTTCTTACTGTTGCCTGGTTCCATTCCCACTGGGCAGATGAGGAAATGAGGCCAGCAACCTTTCACAGGTCACACGAGACGCTGACCGGGCAGCAGCATCCCCGGGACCCAAACCCGAGCCTGAGTCCGGCCAGCGGTCTTCAGCCGCGGCACATGGGAGTCACCTGAGACCCGCAGGCCCTCAGCTCCACCCAGACCGACCAAGCGGAACCTCCAAGGAGGCTGGGCGGTCTGGCTGGAGACCCGCACGTCAGGGCTGAGGACCGGCAACCCTGCCCCAGGGGCCAGTCTGTGCTACTGCCAACCTCGAGGGACACCACGGCGGCTCAGGAGACCTGGCTCAGGCCAGGCCCACGGGGCCAAGCTGGGGGGCCCCACACGTCGGAGAACACACTCTCAGAGGTCACTGGGGACGCGGTTTGTTCTTGTAAGAAGAGAGGAAGCAGACAGACTCGGTACCTCCCCACCGACGTGCAGGACTGCGGCCGCTGCGCCCGACAGGACTTTGGCGTCGCACCGTCCAGGGGTTCACCTGAGAAGAGAGAGAAGTGAGTGGTCAGGCAGCCGGGACACCACCTTCACCGCACGGGCAGCCTCCTCTAAGCGTCTCTGTCCTCCCAAGTTGCAGGGAAAACCTGTGTCCCCAGAGTGCGGGGCAGGGGGAGACACGTCCCTCCCCAGGGACCCGCCCGGGACCAGCAGGTGCAGCAGAGGGAGAGCCCTGGCCCCACTGCTGCCCTCGGCCTGGCTGACCCCCAGACGGGGGCGCAGCACTTGGTAGATGACCCTCTCAGGTCTCCCACGAGCCCCCCACAGCAGAGCTAACAAGGGGGGTCGGAGGAAGGTTCCAGACGGGGCCCACAGAGCCTGCCACCGCCTCTGCTCTGGGGAACGGGGGTGGCCCGGGGTCATCACAAGACACAACGGTATTTACGTGCCATCTGGAGGCTGACAAGAATTTCGTGTGATCTCACCTGGTCATGGGGTGACGACAAGTGGGCTCAGAGGACTGAGCCCAGGGCCACTGTTCACGGGACTGAGTCCCAGACTCACCTGGGGCCAAGGCTCAGATGCCAAGCCCCGGGTAGCAGCCTGTTGTCTTGGAGGCCATGGGCAGAGGCCATGACAGCCCCAGACGAGAAGGCGGCCCCGGTCTCCGAGGAACTGGGAGAGGCCCCCCCCATCTCAGAGCACACTGCAGCGGCCTCCGTGCTCCGGGCCTGCTCCCTGCCCCGTCCACGTCCCTGCGCCTCTTCACAGCAGGATCTCAGAGAGCCGCCTGCACACGCTCATACCCACCCCCACCTCCTGTCCCCTTAGAAGCTGATCTTATCCAAGTGATTCCCGCACCAAAACAGACAAGCTGTAAAAGCCATCCGCCTCCAACCTGCTTCCCGAGGGGCTCGCCTTCTGTCTCTACACATCCTGCGACTTCTTGAGACATCACCGAAGCCCGGCTCCCGCGGGCTCCCCACCCCAGCCCACACGCCCACCCGGCCCCCAGGGTTTCTGTTTCGGCAGCGAGAGCCTAAGAACAGCACACAGCCCATTGCCCTGCAGCGCCCGCCCACCCCACCTCCAGGGCTGAGAACTGCTTCCGCCTTTTGCTGCTTTCTTATTGGGCGTCCTGTGATGAAACTTCCCTGCACACAGTTCATGCCACCTCCCAAAGGAGCTGTGCTGACCAGCAAGCTGAGAGAACCTGTCTGGTTAAACTGTTCTCCAACTTCCTTTATTCATGCCATTAAGCACAAGCTGGAATCAAGATTGCCAGGAGAAATATCAATAACCTCAGATATGCAGATGACACCACCCTTATGGCAGAAAGTGAAAAACTAAAGAGCCTCTTGATGAAAGTGAAAGAGGAGAGTGAAAAAGTTGGATTAAAGCTCAACATTCAGAAAACTAAAATCATGGCATCTGGTCCCATCACTTCATGGCAAATAGATGGGGAAACAGTGGCTGACTTTATTTTGGGGGGCTTGAAAATCACTGCAGATGGTGACTGCAGCCATGAAATTAAGACGCTTGCCTCTTGGAAGGAAATTTATGACCAACCTAGATAGCATATTCAAAAGCACAGACATTACTTTGCCAACAAAGGTCTGTCTAGTCAAGGCTATGGTTTTTCCTGTGGTCATGTGTGGATGTGAGAGTTGGACTGTGAAGAAAGCTGAGCGCCGAAGAATTGATTCTTTTGAACTGTGGTGTTGGAGAAAACTCTTTGAGAGTCCCTTAGACTGCAAGGAGATCCAACCAGTCCATCCTAAAGGAGATCAGTTCATTGGAAGGACTGATGTTGAAGCTGAAACTCCAGTAGTTTGGCCACCTGATGCAAAGAGCTGACTCATTTGAAAAGATCCTGATGCTGGGAAAGATTTAAGGCAGGAGGAGAAGGGGACGACAGAGGACGGGATGGTTGGATGGCATCACTGACTCAATGGACATGAGTTTGAGTAGACTCAGGGAGTTGGTGATGGACAGGGAGGCCTAGAGCGCTGCAGTCCATGGGGTTGCGAAGAGTCAGACACGACTGAGTGACTGAACTGAAACTTATGATCTGACAGTGTACTTATCTGACTGCATTTCTCATCTTTTACTAGAAAAATGTAAGTTCCATCAGTAGGAGCTGTCTTACCATGATGTCCTTGTACCTATAAGACTGCCGAGCAACGGACAGCACTCAACAGACGGCTCATTCCTTTTCGGGGGGGGGGCGCATGGCACGTGACAGCTCCCCGAGTAGGGATTAAACCCACACCACCTTCCGTGGAAACGCAGAGTCAACCACTGGACCAGGGAAGCCCCAGAGTGGCTCATTCTTACATGAGCAGGAACTCCAGTGAGGTTTTCCAGTGCTAACAGCCACCTGAATTGGTCAGCAAAGCTGACGACTTCAACGTCCTGAAGCCGCTAGACAGCACGTACTTGAGAGGGGAGGCCAGAACCACCCTGGCCTTTCATCAGTGCCATGCAGCCTCCCGCGTGACGCATGCTCCTCAGATGAACTCACCTTGACCAGACACTGCACCTGCCAGGCACCACGCGGGGCTTTCTGCCCAGTGGCCCTGGCAGGACGCTGCGGCAGATGGGGAGAGCCCAAAGAGGCTGGAATTGGGAGCGGCAGAGGACTAGACAGAAGGGAGTTAGAGAAGAGAGGACTAGAGAGAGAAGGAGCTCCGGGAGCCCAAGAGGGACCCCAAGTCCTGGCTGTGCGGTGAGCAGCAGCACCACGTGGGTCGAGAACGAGCGCCAGGAGCACCAGGAACGCTGCCTCGTCACAGGGCTGGGAAGCACGCCCAGCAACTGGCCAGAGGAGACACACAGCACAGGCAGGAGGGGCTTGGAAGGGCCGCACGTTGGTGGCAGGGCTGAACTATCCCGAGAGTAAAGGCCGAGACCCCCACCATCAAAGCTCTAAAGGAAGCCTTGAATGAATCAAGTTCTACTGAAACCTAACTGCCTGTCAAAGCAAGGTTCAACTCCTTCAAGTCCAGACATGCAGAAAATTTATGATGTCTAGCAGACAATAAAAAATCATTAGACATGTGAAGAAGCAGGAAAATGTGACCATCACCAGGAAAAAAATTAGTAAACAGAAACAGGCCCAAAATGATACAGAGGATGGAATTAGAACAGACTTTAGAGCAACCATTATAGATATGTTCAAGAATTCACAGGAAAACATAAGCACCACGAGGACAATAAAAGGGGAAACTGTAAGGTCAGAAATGAAAATCTAGCTGGATGGACTTAAGAGCAGATTAGACACACGGTGGGAAAAATAGACACGTGCGCGTGGAGACATGCCAGAAGAAACGAGCCAGACAGAAGCACAGAGGAAGGAGGGGGGCGGAGCTCGAGTGACCGAGGGGACAGAAGCACAGAGGAAGGAGGGGGATGGAGCTCGAGTGACCGAGGGGACAGAAGCACAGAGGAAGGAGGGGGACGGAGCTCGAGTGACCGAGGGGACAGAAGCACAGAGGAAGGAGGGGGAAGGAGCGCGAGTGACCGAGGGGACAGCACGAGAAGGCCTCTGACACAGAGACTGGAGTCCCAGGGCCAGGGGGGCAAGGAAACATGTTTGAAGAAACAATGGCTACATTTTCCCCAGATCCAGTTAAAAATATCAACCCACAGAACAAAGGAGCTCAAGAACGCCCAAGTAGGATAAACACAAAGAAAGCCACACAAAAATATGTTAGTAACAAAAACCCTGAAAATAACAACAGAAAGTCTTAAGAGTAGCCATGGAACAATCATGTGTTTACACAGAGGAGAGTAATTTAAGAAATTCACTAACTTATCCAAACCTACAAAAATTAAAAGACATATAAAATGCTTTATAAGAAATGAAAGCAAACACCATCACCAAAACTGATAATTATTTGAACTTTATAAATATAATTTGTTCACTATTTTAAAAACATGTTAAAGTTTATCTATGACTTACCAGTAGAAAATCTGGGAATTTTAAATTGATTCGTAGGGGTAGCCACAGCCTTTGTCTTGGAGTTTAGACAGGAATCGCGCCTTCTTGTACCCGCGGTCTTATCCCGTTGAGAAGACTGTGACGAACCACAACGAGAGCTCGGCCCAGGGCCTCCCTGTTCCGGGGTCTGGGGCTGGGGGAGAGACGCTCTGGGGGGCCCCCTGGGCCGCTCCGCCGTCCACTCCGCAGCCCCTGGCCTCTGGCTTTGCCTGCAGGCCACGCCCCCGGGGCCCGCCTGCAGGGACGGCCGTGGCAGGGCGAGCCCCGTTCTGCCCGTCTGGCTGGAGCTTGACCGGGCACTGTCCGCAGAGATGCCCGGACGCTCACTGGGCTTAGCTGGAAGAGGAGACGGGAAATCTGGTTGTCACTCAACCCGATGCTGTGTTTAAATGATGAAGTTATTTAACATACACACACAAGATATGCTATCTTTAGCATATCTACCTCAGAGTGTGGAAAAGAAAACAACTTATTTCTATCATGGTGATTTCCATATTAAAAAATACGACACAGGAACAATATTCTGCATGTCCACCAGGCAACATCCTCAGACACAAGACAACCCGGGTTGCTCGTGGCTCAGCTGAGCATGATCTAAGGTGCTGATTCTAGACACGATCGCCAAGATGTATCAGGATGCATGAACTCACGCTCTCTTGTCCTCACTGACTATGTCGACAGCAGAACTCTATCCCAGCTGAGCAGGTGAAGACAGACAGTCTGGTCAGATGCCCCACCTGGCCAATCAGGGGTGCGGGCAGGGAGACATGGAGAGCAGGTGCTCCTTACTGGGTCAGTTCCTTTCAGCCACAGGGAGGCTGCGTCCTGTCAGTTACCAGCACTATTTAAATGAGCTGGGCGAAAATACTCAGCTGCCAAAATAGCCAACACAGAGGCCAACCTGGTGAAAGGCTCTTAAAGAGAAACTTAGGAGGACTAAACCGCAGCCCACATCACAGTGTGCAAGGCTCACGGTGCTCTTCCCGCCGCACTGATGGTCAGATCCCCAGCAGATCTGACCCTGGGGATTTTGCCACGGAAAACTGAGGAACACAGACTCACCAGAAGGCCCCCCGCAGCCTGTCTCGACCTTTCCCAGAGGTAGGCTCAGAAATCATAGACAGAACTGGTGCTGATGCCTGAAGCAACACAGCCAGACTCACGGAGCCTAGTGTAACAAAACTTCGTTTCCCTGAACACGTGCCGCGCCAGACACGGGGCCAGGGCACCGTGTGGTCCTCGGGCCCGCAGGGACACTGCGAGGGTGGGGCCGCCCCCTAGTTTGTAAAGGTGCAGACGCAACTTCAGTTCTCCTAACCACCCCAGATCGGACCAGCCTCGCTCCAGAGGAGAGACTTCTCACGTCTGTGTACAAAACGCAGGCCGTGCTGCCTGGCTTAGAGCCTACCCAGCAAATCTGCTTCAAAGAAGGTTTTAGTCCTTGAGGGCAGGAGGCCGCGTGCCTTCCCACAGCCTCCTAGGGTTTCTCCCCTTTACCAGCAGATGGCACCCTCGGCTTGGAAAGACAGCAAAGTCGCCTGAGTTGAAACAGGTTTGAGCAGATTTAAACAAACACCCAGGAGTTACGGCTCCTACGCCTACACTATCTGGAACAGCCCTACTTTAAAATCCTACATTTGATCACGTGGCTGAGGCTGGCCTCAGCGTCATGCCGGGCCCTTGGCACCAGCAGGGCGTCCTTGGCACCTTGTGACGGCTCGTGCTCAGTCATGTCTGACTCAGCGACCTCATGGACATAGCCCGCCAGGCTCCTCGGTCCATGGGATTTCCCAGGCAAGGATACTGGAGTGGGTTGCCATTTCCTTCTCCAGGGGATCTTCCCAACTGAGGGATCAAACCCAAGTCTCTTGCATCTCCTGCATTGGCAGGCGGGTTCTTTCCTTACACAGCCACGTGTGACAGCTTAACTCAGCCGAAACTAAGACCGCCCGCCTGACCGTGCCTCTCCTCAGAGGAGGGGAGGCACCGTGAGGATGGAGGCCTCAACAGTCTCCTCACCCCAGACCAGAGCCAGCCTTCCAGAACCTGCAGCCGAGCTGAGTGGTTCTGTGAAGAGTCTGGCAGGAACAAGGCGCTCAGGGCTGGCCTTACCTCCGCCAGTCGCAGGGGAAGCACGTGCCGCGGAGCTCAGGCCCGAGACAGACCCTGACGAGGACCTTCCTGCCAGGCCACCAGCACACCCAGGTGGTTTCAGCATGGTTTTCTTCGGCCCGGACTAAAACAGAGACTTCATTACCTACCCAAGACTTATTTCTGTGAAACAGTTTACAAGTTATCATCTTGAATCAGAGAAAGGCCAAGCAGTGCTCCCCGGCATGGCCGCCAGGTTGCCTGTGTGAGGAGCACCGGGAGCCTGCTGACCGCGGGCGTGGGGCCTGGACTCCAGCCTGTGGAGTTGAGAGCTGCAGGGCCCAGTGTGGGCAAGCTTAGCAAGTACCACCAGGGACGTGGCACTTTCACAAGCACGCAGAGCTCAGTGCTGGAAAACAAACAGCAAAGACGAGGACGGTTGCCCCCACGCCTGGGAGGAGCTGTAGTTTTCAAAGCACCGACAGCCCATCTCCTCGGCGCACCAACCCCGTGAGGGAAGCAGGGGCATCTCTGCCATCAGACACCCCCACGTCAGCTCGGCGGAGGAGGGGGGGGGGGGGCGACGTTCCGCGGTGCTCACAGCTCCCCGGGGGCAGTGGCCAGGCCCTCCCGTGTGCCAGTCCTGTGTGCCCTGCATTTCAGCACGCTGCCCCTCCTAGATCCTATCTTCAACCTCCTAAACATTGATTTTGGTCCAGACGCATCCCACATCCCACATCCTCAAAGCTGCCCCTTACTCCCTGCGCTCACAGGCCAATACCCACCCCTGCCCCAGCCCCGGCCAACCCACCTTGTTTGGAACAGGGAGCGACCGCTTGCCTGGGACCAAGTGGCTTCCACTGGCTGGCACGCTGGCGACGTCCCGGGTGGTGCTGAGCTTGTCCGGGGGCACGCTGCTATGGGCGTCCTTTTCATTTTGGATTTTCATCCTGGGAGGACTAGCTGGTTTCTGTCTCGCAGGCTGAAAAATTGTAAATCGAAATATAAGAACTGTCTAGTCTTTCACAATGTAGAGACACACGAAGGCTTCAATTAGAGGGCAGGCACCATCCATCTTCCCAACATGCAGTCCTCAATTCATCAACGGGAGAGAAAAGAATATAGCGGTTCACTTCCTCCGCCAAATTACCACAGAAAAAAATGATGATGGAGCCTGCTTCCTCATTAAAAACAGGGTAAAATAATACCAAGACAGACCATTAATAGGAGAGAACTCCTCTAGGCTAGTCCTCAATCAGGATTCTTATTTAAGGGTGATAATGAGGAAACGGGATCTGGTTACACAAATTTTAAAATGCCGCCCAGAAAGGAATCGTTCATTAAATGGTCATGCCCTCTACCAGAGGAGCTGCTCGGCTGCAATGAATCTTCATCTAGGGCTGAAGGCCATTTTTCTTCAGCGAGCAGAGCCCAACAAAGAATACATTCCTCACTTTTAGGTACAAGGGCATTCGTGGAAGTAATTCATGTTTCCATAAATAACCCCCCATACTAAGAAGAGTTCAGAAGAAGCAAAAGCAGCTCATAAAGCAGTAACCTTCTTTCTCCTTTACATCACCTAAGTTAAGGTCCAGCACTTTAAAGCGTACACTTCAGTGGTTTTAGCATACGGTCACAGTGCCACTTGACAACAGTTTTGTTGCCCTAAAAGCAACTCCTGGCCATCAGCAGTCCTTGCACCTCCCAGCAGGGTGACCATGGATCCACTGTCTCCAGAGCAAGACACGACTCGCCTGCTACGGTCACTTCCGGTGAATGAGACCGTACAACATGGGACCTTCTGCGTCTGGCTTCTTCCTCTGACCGTGTTCCCAGGGTCACCCGTGTTTACCAGCATTTCTTCACGGGCCAAAAGTATCCCACTGCATGGACCAGTCATCAGCTGGTGGGCATCTCGATTGTTCCTACTTTTTGGTTATTATGAATGAAGCTGCTTTCAACACTGCTACACAGGTTTCTGTGTGGACATATGTTTTCAATTTTCTTGGGAATATGCCCAAGTAGAACATGTGGAATTCTGGATCATGTGATAATTCTGAGTTTAACTTTTTCAGGAACTGCCCAACTGTTTTTCCACAGAGGCTGCGCCACTGCACAGCCCTATGGGCAATGCACGGGGACGCGATTTCTCCACGTCCTCATCAACACTGAGTTTTTTAATTCTCACTACAGCCATCCTGGGCTTTCCTCGTAGCTCAGATGGTAAATCATCTGCCTGCAATGCAGGAGACCTTGGTTTGAGTCCTGGGTCGGGAAGATCCCCCGGAGAAGGAAATGGCAACCCACTCCAGTATTCTTGCCTGGAGAATCCCCGTGGACAGAGGAGCCTGGCGATCTGCAGTCCATGGGGTTGCGAAAAGTTGGACACGACTGAGGACTAAGCACACAACAGCTGAAATTACATCACAACCCCGGCCCTGAGTCTATGTGTTACCACACAAATCCGGGCCCAAGTCCTGTGTTGCACCTGGACCCACGTTGCTTTCATTCTGGAAAAGTCACTTCAGAAATTTACATCCAAACGATCTCCAGGAAGAGGCATTTGCAAGACTAAAGGACAGCTTCAGCCCTGGGGAAGCAGAGGCCACGTGGCCCCTCGCAGGGTCTCTGTGCAGACCTGCGTCCAGCCTGGTTCAGTTCTGGACTCTGCTGGCAGGCAGTCGTGGGCTCAGGAGCCGTGCAGGGATCTTCTTTGCCTGTGCTGGGTGTTTTGCACGGACCTAATCCTGCTGACAGCCCCGCGAAGCAACACTCCTCTCTAACTAGCTGGGAGTGCTGAAGCTGGTGGCCAGGGCCGCGGAGCTGGGGACGGCGCAGGGCAGGCTCCCGGCTCTCCCTCGCCTCCCCTGTGCTACCGCCCCACCCTGAGCTCAGAATCAGAGGAGACAAACCCAGGTGGCAGCCGCAGTCTGACCCCTACCCTGCTAGGAAGCCGCTAGGACTCCCAGCTTGGCTAACAGCACCCCAAAGACACACGTGTCCCCCAGCACATCCCAGAGCAGCACCTCCACTCATGTCTGGGAGGAAGGCAATCTAAACGCAGTTACGGTTCAGAGGGAGACTCATGGCCACCCAGAAGGGGGATTTGGCGAAGAAGCTGCTTGTTAACGCACCTAACATCCCTAACGGGAGCGGGGAGGGGGGCGGGCTGGTGAGGGGAATGCCCAGAGCTGTAACGGAACGAAAGGGAAGACCTCAAACGGAAGGGGGGAGGAGGTGCCCTGAGTCACCACGATAGGGACCCAGCCCTGCCTGTGCCACCCCTGCCTGGCTCCCCACGCCACGGACACAGCTCCTTCTGAACTTCCCATTCCAGCATCTCTGAGCCCTCCCTCCAAGCAAGACATCCCCAGGCTTCTCCCACAGTGGTCTGTTCCGGGGCATAAACCCAGAGGGCTCGGAAGCAAGGCCGCGTCTGGTCCCCGAACAGAAGTGCTGGGGGAGCTGGAGGGGCTACCTTCTCCACGGCCAAGTGAAGGCTCTTTGCTCGAAGGGACGAGGTTCGGGGCGGCAGCAACTTGCTGGTGACCTTCTTCTGAGCCCCGGCCTGGTTCAGAGGCTGAGCAGCACTGGGCTCTGCTGGCAGAGAAGGGCACGAGGTGGGCGGCGGCCCCAAGGTCTCGGGGCAGCCGGTCTGGGCAGGAGCGGCCGGCGGGGCTGCGCTGGAGGCGGGCTGAGTGCCCCGGAGCAGGGGTGCCCTCCAGAGGTCGTCTGACAGGCAGTATGTCTCCCGCTTAAGTGACCTGGGGCTTTTCTTCACTTCGTTTTCTCTATCGAAGAGGTTTATTTTGAGTTTAGACTCCTGAATGAATCCTTCCCCTCCCTGGCTCCCAGGGTCTTCGGGCTGGGCAGCCTGGGCCACCGTGGTTCTGCTGTTGCTTTGTATCTGGAAGGCCAGTAAGTGAGCTTCTTTATAAACTTCCACAAACTTTTCCCCCGTGAGCGGACTCCAGGTGAAGTGTCTTTCAGAAGCTGGCAAAGGAGGTTCTTCGGGAATCTGATTATTTAATTCTAAGCTGGCAGCAATACATCTTTCTTTATGGCCAATAGGTCCAAAAAAGACTTCATCATCTTCATTGGCACTATTTTAAAAGAAAAGGATAATTAACAACACTGGCATTACGCGAAAGACTTGACTGAATGTGGTTACACCAAAGCAAGGGGAGCAAACTCATTTTTTTACCTTGAAGAAGACAACGAAAGGTCGAAGTCAAACTTTTCATCAGCCAACAGAAGAATGTCTGGGGAGGAAAAAGTCGGCCGTTACCTTAGGGGTGGGCTGATGATGAGCAAACATCACCAGTCTCCACCAGCGATCAAAACTCTTTTCAAATTTCACTTCTACAGTGTGACAGCAGTATTTTAATAATCACATTTTCTCAAGGGGCTCTAGATTATCTTAACTCTTCCTTTAAAAAAAAAATTAGCATCAGCCATCCTGTGTTCGCTAAGCTGCCATCAAAGCCCAAGTCCTTGTTTTTAAGTCCTTATATTTAAGACACGATCTAAAATGCATTCAGACTCATTCGATTAGCTTTGCAAGACTCAGTCAGTCATTTTCCGGTAAAGAACATTTTCAAAAGACCCCCTGCCTCAGCTCCCCAACTCCCCAGTTACAGACTACAGCTAGTCCTCTTTCAAAGGCAAATTCAGTGCCCCTCACAGGCACAGTAGGGGCCCCATGCACACCTGAGGACCATCACCTCTCCCTGGACCCCATCCCAAATGGCCAGACAGAGTGCCGCTGACATCCTGCGAACACAGGGCCTTCGCCAGCCGTGATGGCCCATGAGCCTCTGGGCGAGCGCACCCCTTGGCTGGGGCCACCGCTCTCTGCCCCAGCTCCACATCCCGCTCCACATCCGCCTCCCGTAGGGCTTCCTGGGGCTCCCGCAGCCCCGGGCCTGACGTCTGCCTCAGCATCACCATCCTGTAAGGACGTGTCTCTCAACCTTCTGTGGCCCCGCCTGGCCTGGAGGCGCCTCCAATCAGTGCCCGTCTAGTCCTCTCCTGAACTCCGCCTCAGGGCCTGACACTTAGCAAGTATTCCTCAAAAAGCAGTGAACCGGGGACTCCCTGCTAGCCCAGTGGTTAAAAATCTGCCTTAACCAACACGAAGCAACATTGACCAACAAGTGAACAAAAGGAAAGAATTTGGAGGTTAAAACTGCCTCGACGGACAGATGCTATGATTCCATACAAGAAGTATCAAGAAAATCAACTGAAAACTATTATAAATTGTGAAAGAATAAAAGCAAATGTCTGAAGGCAAAATTATTACACGACAAATCAACAGCTTTCATATCTAAAAAGAACAGAAGGTATAATGGAAGAGAGGACCTCATTTATTATAACCAAAAAATGCAAAACACCTGTGAATTAACAAGAAATATGCAAGATGGATATAAAGAAAGTTCAGCATATCATAAAAGTAACATATCAAATAAAAGGGGGAAAATGCATTATTCAATGAATGGTATTGAGATAAACTAGATAATCCTTTGAGAGGGAGAAATACACACATCTGAAGTTTGATCCATAGCTCATAGACCATACCAGGACAGATCCCCAAAAGGTCCAAGACTTAACTGAAAAAAACGAAACCCAAAAGGAACAAGAAACCACGGGGAAATCCCTGTATAGGCTGGAGTGCGGAGGTTTAACTCTGACACCAAGCTGGAAGCCATAAAACAACAGGTTGATAGTCCAATATATTAAAGATTTAACGTCTCTGCGTGACAAAAACCACCGCGAGAAGAGTTGGCAGGAGCACCAGACAGGGAAGAGAACACGCGCGGTCCCATCGCGAGGGCTGCTGGCGAGCACTCCCACAGACCCCAGGTGAGCGCTGGACACGCGGGAGGAGCAGGCAAAGGACACGAGCAGAGCGAGGCACGGGGGCAAAAGGAGACGTTCTGAAACACACGACCGCGCTCAGTCGCACTCAAAAGCGAGAGCCATGAAAAACTCAGAGATGCCCAGGACTCCAGTTTTCATTGATAAGACTGTTAAAAATCTAAAAGTTCGATTTGTAAGCTACTACAGCTCTACGGAGGGCAGCCTGACAGTGCCTACCGAGGAAGACGCGCTCGCACCCTGACGGGAGGCCCACTGCTCCGAGCACCCCACCTGGTCTGCAGCAGCAGCACGTGCACCAGCAAGATACCAGCCACAAAGCCAAAGCCCGGGGCGGAGGAGCGCGCAGCGCACCCCACGGTGGGAGGAACACGACTTGGGCTCAGAGAAGAGCAGGAACTCTTCCTATATGACACACAGAGCTCATCGAGATAAATTAGAGGCAAAACCCAAGATGGCACCCAGGTTCTACATGCTGTAGAAGAGGGGGCTGGGCTGACAGGCACTGCCTTGCACACGCACAAGTCAGGTCTGGACGGCCCAGGAGGCCGAGGAGATCAGTGGCCTCTGGAGGTGGTAACTGGGCGGCGGGGGGACATAAAGGAGGAGGAGATGGACCTCCCACTTTTTAATGTGTCTAAAACCTAGGAAGTCAATTTCATGGGTCACTACCAGAAAATTCCAAACGTCTGTTGTGGGAAAAGGAATTCTGGGTCAGGAGTCAGGGGAAAAGCCTTCCACACCAGGCTCCGCCGCTGGCTCAGGGTGACCTGGGCTAGCTGCCCCTCCATCCACTCTGCAGACGCGGGCTGCATCCTCCGCTAGACACTCCTCGGGGGCGCACTGTCCAGCGGGCATACACTGTGGAAGGCGGTGTGGGGAGGGGCCGCCAGGAAGTAGGGACACCTCTGAGGCCAGTGGCTGGAGGAGGTGGAGACACAGGTCAGGTCAGATCCTGGGTGGCGTCCAAGCCATGGCAAGCTTTTAGTTTATTCAGAGTGCAACGGGAGCTATCGAAGGGTTTTAAGCAGAAGAGTGTTGTGCTCTAACTTCTGTTTTTAAAAGGCACCCTGGTGGATGTGCTATAAAAGAAGCAGGCGGCATCTACTGAAATTACAGCAAACATTGGCTAAAGAGCACAATACACATGGCAGGTGGAGGCAAGTTAATACGGTTGAGACCAAGGTGGTGCATCTGTGGGGAGCTGGAAAGGGGTAGATGGATCCAAAACATACCGTGGAAACGACACTAACTGATGACTGAACAAATGCTTCACAACCTTCTCAGCTAGGTGAATGGACAGACACTTGACTTCTATTACAGAGACAATAGAGAAGCAAATGGCAACCCACTCCAGAATTCTTGCCTGGAGAATTCCATGGACAGAGGAGCCTGGTGGGATATAGTCCATGGGGTCACAAAGAGTTGGACAGGACTGAGTGACTAACTTTCTTTCCACTTTTCACAAAGATAAAGAACCAGCCAAGAATGGGGTGGGAGGTGGGACCCGCTGAGTAAGAGGTGGGAGACATTCACGTGAAGACGCCAGCCAGCCAGGTGGATGCACAAGCCCAGAGCTCAGAGGAGAGGCTGTGCCCCAGACAAAACGTGGGCACCACCAGAAGGTGGAAGGATTTAAAGGACTGTCTGAGAACCTGTTGAAGGGGAGGGGGAGTTCAAAGAGACCCCAGACCAGGTCCTGGGCAACTCGGCTTCAGAAGGTGGGGCAGAATGAGAAGTCTGCAAACAGATGAAGATACACCAGCCAGAGTGGGCAGAAGGAAAAGCAAGAAGCCAAGCTGGCCAAGTTTCCTGTAGGAGAAAAGGTCAAAAGTCACTGAAAGGACAGAGAAAAACGACCGTAGATTTCACAACACTGATGTGCTCAGTGGCGGACAAAGGCAGTCTGGGTGAAGTGAGAGGGCAGAGAAGGTTCGGAGGGGTTGAAGGTTGTGGAAAAGAACAGCAAAACAAGTGGAGAAAGTTCTTGCTCTGAAGTCTGGCTCTGAATGAGGCACACAGCAGCGGAGAGGGCATGGAGCACATGAGGGCAAGTTGGACAACGGGACCTATTTGTACATCATGAGCATGAAGAACAGACAAGATATAAAGATATAAAGGATGGGTGACAGACAGGAGAAGTCCTCAGGAAGCAGCAACAGGGATTCAGCTGCATGTGGAAGGGACTGGAAAAGGAGGGCGTATTCGCGAGGGTGGAGGTCAGGCTGCAGCAGCAAACCCTGTTCTAGAACTGAGGAAGCAGTGCCGACGACTAGCAGTCTTGGGGCTGTTTCTGCAGAATGGGGGTGTTAAGGAGAAACTGGGGTACCCAGTCTCCCTGACTCGCATACGGGTCGTGAAGACAAAGGATATAAAGGATGTCCCCGCGCTTCAGCAGAAAAAGAGGGCAGGGCCCGTAACTCCTTTTGTAAGGTTGTGCTCTCACTTCCACACTCACAGCAGACAGGAACAGAACAAGACAGCAAGGCTACAGGTCAGGCCAACTGGTCCAACGTGCCGGCAACGATCCTGGACAAGTCTCAGCAACCAGCCAAGAGGCAACATCAGTTCCACAGACCTGAGGGCCTATGGAGTATGTCAGGCCCTGAGGACAATGAAGTATATAGAACAGAAAAGAATCCCTGCTCCGCGGGAAGTCACAACTGGGGGGGTAAAGAGAATGTAGAAAATCCGAAAAAGAAGTTAGAGGAATGCAAAAACTCGGGGAAGACAGGGAGTTTATCGGGGCGCACAGAACGGGGTGAGTACTGAATAAATAAACGAGCAAGTTTTCTCAGGAGCATTACATCGACCTGCGTGTTCCCTGAGCCCCCCGGACCGACAGCGCTGCGGAGACAAGGACGTACCTTCCTTCTTGGGAGCCTCCATCTCCGCTTCCTGGGGGGGCCAGGCAGGCTGAAGGCACGTCGCTTCCTCCTTCCGCGGCCAGGGCTGTCAGAGGTCACAGCAAGGAACAGGAGACAGAAGCGGGGCGGGTGTCGGAGCCCGGGTTCCCCCAGGCCCGCAGGGAAGCCCCCACCGTGCGGGCCGCTGCAGCACCGGCTAGGCAGAGAGGGCTGGTTACGGAGAGGCCGCGAGGCCAGCAGAGGCCACCGAGTCAGGGAGAGACCGCAAGGCCGGCAGAGGCCACCACGGCCGCAGCCCAAGACCCTCCGCCCCGGGGCCCGCTCGCCTCTGGGCCGGCACCATCCGAGGCAGGCCCGAACGGGGGTACTGGACCCGGACAACCAGACCTCCCCGGCTGGGCTTAAAGCCGGGGGTCTTCGGCTTGAAGACCTCCTTCAGCCTCGCCGGAGCGTGCGAGGGAATCCCCGCCGCCCCCGATCTGGCCCGACTCCCCCCCGCCCCGAGGACCCCTGACAGCCCCCCTACACAGAGCCGCACCCGAGTAGCCCGGCGACCCCCTTACCCAGTGCCGCCGTGATACCCCAGCCGACGCGCCTGCGCCCTGAATTTAAACGGGGCGCGCAGGAAGCGCTGCGGGCTGCTGATTGGCCGGTTTGAAAGGCCGCGGGGCCCGGTGCATCCTGGGGGTTGTAGTCGGAGCCGCAAGGGGCGGCGGCGGGGGGGGGGGGTGGCGCGCGTGCGCACTGCCTTGGCTCGCTGCGCATGCCCGACAGCTGGCCAGAGCCTGGCCGCACAGGGCTGGGTGCCTTAGGGCTCGCTTGGTGTCTCCGTAGGCTCGGCATCAGGACAGCTACGTATCGCAATGGACATGGTTACGACACCAGATCTTCAACCTTAAATGGAGATCCAATTCCTATGGTAGGAAATAGGTGTGTATGCCCGCTTTGTAGAACACTGCGGGTTCGTTCTGGGGGGTAAGAAAACCCCATCCCTGCCCGCGGAGCGCCCGGTGACTCTGGGTGACCAGACACCCTAGTTTATGGCCCTGGACCACCCTGACACCTCGTTTCTATTTAGAGCCTCGCTCTTTGCGGTCCCCTTCACTTCTGATGTGCTGGGTACGCACTCCCTCGACCCTCCCTGAGCTTCTGTCCAGGGCTCCCTTCTGAGTTCCATCATCTGTTCAGGATCCTACTTAACTGGAGAAGAGAGATGGGGCCATTCATACTCAAGGCAAATCCCAGCTGCAGATACTGGTCATGAGCCTCGGGGTTGCAAGTAACAGAAGACCAGCCTCAAGTTGGCTTCAGAAAAAGAATTTATTGGCTGGAATTGGGAAGTCCAGGAGCAGCCCTGGCTGCAGGTGTGGATGGAGAGAGGGGCTTGAAGGAGGGCACTAGGTTGAACTGTCCCCCAGCGGCCTCTCTGGGTCTTGCTCAGCTTCTGACAGGAGCCTTTGTTGAGCCCACCCTCCCAGGGGCCCCAGGCTTCCCTCTGCCTGCTGGGGCCTCCTGAAGGCAGTGGCCGGCTTAGTGCTGCGTGTACTCAGTCCATGGTCCCAAGGCCTGGGTTTGCCTGATTCATGACCACAGGGTCACTGCGGCAAGAGCCCAGTGGGTCCTAGACTCAAGGGGTATTCACCCAGGTGTCAGATCCACACAGCCCTGGGGATGTCTGCTGGGGGCCAGGGTCCCCAAACGCCCACTCCCAATGCCCCTCCCCCTGTATCATGTCAGCACATGAGACTCGGTCAGTGAACACACCAATTGTTAATAACTCATTGCAACTAACTGAATTCTACCTTCATCCAGCTCTTCTCTTGGGCCCCTCCTCTCTTCTATCAATGGCCTACCCACCTTTTCTTCCTGTCCCCAGTACGATTCTGCTTCATTTTGTAATGCACTCATTCAAGGGCTCATTCACCAGTCATGGGTTCACTGACAGGTAGTCAGGGCGAGTTCCGTGCTGGGTGATGTTGGGACACAGATGTCCCTGACCTGCGGAGGGCAGAGCTGGGGAAAAAGGTGCAGTAGCAAGGACTGTGGGACCCTGGCCTGCGGTGGGAGGCCGGAGGCCTTCCTGGAGGAGGGGGCCAGGGTTCTTGCTCCCCTGGCCAGGCTGTGTCTTGCTTGGAACCAGGAGAGGGGAGGGCATATGGGGTATGAGCATGGGAGCTGGCAGGAAGGGACAGCTCAGAGTGGGAGGGCAGGCTCCCCTTGGGATGTGTCCCTAACTCCTGGGGACAGACAGCAACTCTCTTGAAATCCCATTGTAATGACTCTGCTTTTGACTCACTGCCCTAATCCACCCCCATGTTCAGGAGAAGCCTGTCTTCCCAGGACCCAGCCCAGGCCTGGCACATGGAGGAGGCTCAGAGGTGCCCACCCAGTAACAGTCAGGCAAAGGAAGCAATTAACTAATTTATTTTAATCCCAGGAAATATGTCTAGTCGATTTAGATGTGTCTGCTGCCTCCCGGAAGACCCGCCCCCTCCCTGCCCCATGAGTCCCTAACCTAATTTCAGTTTGCACTGAAGGAACCTGAGAAACACCAGTGGGCAGAGACTGCCTCTCACAGCACCACCGAGTTGGATGTCAGGGCCGGGTTCCCCGCGGGGAGGGAGACAGAGGCAGCAGTTATAAAACTGGCTCAGATCTTGTTAAAGCCAAGTCACAAGGCTTTGGCTTCTGCCTCCACACTCAATCCTCACACCTCAGAAAGCACAGCAGATCAGCGAGTGTGCATACATATGATTAAAATCATGGTTGACAAAAATAATCAAGGACCCACTGCAGAACACAGGGAACTCTACTCCATAGTCTATAACAACCTAAATGGGAAAAGAATTTGAAAAGGAACAGACATATGCATGGGTATAACTGAATCACTTTGTTGAAACTAACACAACATCATAAATCAACTCAACTGTACTCCCATGCAAAGTAAAAAATTTTTAAGAATCATGGTTGACAATGTGCAGTTTAGATTTAAGAGAAAATCTACCCAAATCAGTGCCACTAAAGCCCCAGGGGAAGCTTGCAGACGTCTCTGCAGACACAGCAGAAGGGCCAAGGGCCCAGGCACTGAGGTGGGAGCCCCGCTCTCCCAGGAGGCACAGGGCCCCCACTAGTTGGGACCCTGGGCAAGTCACTCCCCACCAGGGGTACCCTCATCCAGAAGGTGGGACGACAGAGCCTTTCCAGAATATGGAGAGGAAGGCAGAACGATGGGGTTTATCCCAGGGGCAGCCTAGAGTGGGGAGAGGGGTGCCCCTAGGGGTGGATGGGAGATTCCCCTCCCCAAGCTGAGCCCACTACCACCCCACCCCCACCTTCCAACCCTTGAACTGGGAGGTGTAAAGGAGGGTCCCCTGGGAAACCAGTTTTCGAGGCAAATGAAACAGCAACCCCCACCTAGGCTCTGCTTGAAACTGCACTGTGGCCCTGAGCGAGGATTAGAAGAAGATTTGGAACCATGCCGAAAATTGATTTCTGCCCCTCTTCCTGTAACGCTGCTGGTTACAGGGACTTCTGCTTTACAGGCCCAGCCAACTGGCCCCAGCCACTTGTAACCCTGCGAAGCCCATGCAGCAGCCGGTCTGAGGGTCGCAGAGGCCCCTCGGGGTGGGCAGCCAGGCCGGCTCACTGCAGGAGGTGGACGGCAGCCGCCTTGCGGATGAGCCTAGCTGTCAGGGGGGAGTTGGGCTTTAAGGCATCTCGCTCCATCAGAAGGCTCCTGGGGAAACAAAGACAAGGTCGGTGCTGGAACCTTCTAGAAGCTGGGGGATGGATGGCTCTCCACCCCAAGGCAGGACACGAGCAGCATGGGCTGGGGCTGAGCTGGCAGAAAGCAAGACGCCCCCTCACCCAGTGGTGGAGGGAGGGGCTGGCATCACGGCCCAGGGGACAGGTGGGACCAAGGCCCAGAGGCAGGAGACGGGGCCTTGGCAGGGGTGGGGAGCGGACAGCAGGTGGGCAGCGCTGTGAGGTCGAGAAAGCCTGGGTTCCCGCCCCACATCTTCATGCTGGCCCAGGCCATTGATGATTGGAGAGCACCCTGGCAGTGTCCTGGTGATGCCCAAATGCAGAGCGTTTCAGGGTGGGCACACCCCTGTGGCCTCACCTGCCCCAAGACTGGGGGCCTGTCTCCTTGCCATAAGGAGTGCCTGGACCAGAGGGTGGGGCGTGACTGTGGAGACGGAGGGGAAGACCATGCCTGAGAATGCCGGAAAAGACCCTGATGCTGGGAAAGACTTGGGGTAGGAGGAGAAGGGGATGACAGAGGATGAGAGGGTTGGATGGCATCACTGACTCACTGGACGTGAGTTTGAGTGAGCTCCAGGAGTGGGTGATGGACGGGGAGGCCTGGCGTGCTGCCGTCCATGGGGTTGCAAAGAGTCGGACACGACTGGGCGACTGAACAACATGCCTGAGAATGTTCTAGGGAATCAAGCGGCCAAAGGGACAGTGAGGGAGAAATTCCAGCTTTCAACAAGGGAGGATAATTTAAGACAAAACCCCCCAAACAACTGAACATAGTGATCCTTTGCACTGAGGGCGGGGTTAAGGGGCTGGGCCTGGCACTGGGGCTGGGGACACCATGGCAGGGGGCCGAGGCTTTCTGCTTTGGAGGGGAGGGGGGCTGAGCAGCGTGAGGACGCCAGGAGGGTACCCCGCCGGCAGCGGGCTCCCTAGCACCCCCAGCGTGGACCGCATCGTGCCCCCCAGCTGACCCCGGCTCCCCTGCTCAAGGCCTCGCCCACCTCTCTGTCCACAGGGCCCCACCCTCCCTGCCCAGCTGCCACCAGGCCTGGAGCCCCCAAGCAGCTCCAGCACTAGAGAATGTGTGCGGCTCTGCATGTGGCCGTGGGGGGCTGACAGAGAGGGCCATGCGTCCAGGGCGCTACAGGGTGTAACCACTTCCTGTGTGTCTGTCCACACTCGTGGGACACACCATCCATGCCTGTTTCATCAGCACCACCACCACCTGCACTGCTCGGTTGGAACCACCACTGAGGAAGCTGGGCCTTGCCTGCCATGGGCTGCATGGACTCTGGCCCCTTCCACCTGACCTCTAACCTCCAGAGTCCAGCAAGGGCCCCCCTGTGCAGTCTGGACTTGCAGCAGCAGCTTCACGGAGCCTCAGGACACCCCTTCCACCCACCCGGCACCCTGGCACCCCTTTCCCCTTGGCGTTCCAGCTGGCCAGGAGACTTGGGCGAGGAGGGGGTCTCATCTCACCCCCAGGGCACTGGGGCCGGTGGGACTGAGAGGAGCCGGGGGTGGGAGCACAGAGGTTGTGGCAGTGGCTGGCTTCCCAGAGCTTTCTTCCTGGGGTGCCCCCACCCCAACACCCCCCAATCCTCCAGCCGCACCCCTCCTCCTGAGCAGATCACCTCTGAGCCGGTTAAACCCGCTTGGTTTCAGGAGTCCGCCTGAATGTCACCTCCACGGGCTCCCTCTCACCCTGGCCCCCGTCCACTCAGCCCCTCCATCACAGCGTCCCAGGCAGTGTGCCCACGCCCACAGCGTTTTCACACACGTTTGTGGAATGAATCGCTTACTCCCTGCAGGAGAGGGAAGCTCCTCGCAGCCTCGGCTGGGGCCTACCCACCCACCTCTCCCCCTGGCACCTGGCACAGTTTGGCAGGACAATGTGAGCCGAGGCCTGAAGGCTCAGTGGGCATCAGCCGGTGCAGGAGAAGGAAGGACGTCCCAGGCAGAGGGGCGGCACGTGTGAAGGCCCAGGGGCCTGCACGAGTAACAAGCTCAGCGTGGCCAGGACAAAGAGTGCGCTGGGGGGGCAGGGCAGGGGGCACTGAAGGCAGGGCCCTCGGCCCCTTTGGTCGAGTTGCAGATGCTCAGAGGGGAGAACCAGGCACCCTCGGAGACTCGTGTCTTCACAGGCTTAGAGACGGGCACCACCTTCGGCCAAGGCAGGTGGGAGCCTCTGGGACCCTGAAAGTCCGGGGGAGACCCCCGAGTGAGAGGGGCTGTGCTCGGGGTCCTTCTTGGCTGGGCTCTGGGCCAGAATGAGGAACTCACCGGGCCACGTGCTTGTGGAGGCCAGACGAGCAGTTCAAGGCCGCGTGAATCAGTAACTGGTTGAAGACATCTCTCTGAAAGATGCATCAGGCACGTGAGACCCCGTGATGCAAGACGAGGGGTGGGGACCCCCTCCCCCACTGCAGGCTGGCCAGTCCTCAGGGATAAACTCATGGGGGTGTGAACCGCAAGGATCTTCCCACCCCAAGGGCGCCCAGGGGCTGCGGACTGTGGGGGCTCCTGGCCCCAGGGCCCTTGCATGACACGTGCAAGGCTGGGGCTCACCTGGGCATTGCTGCCTCCTATCTGGACCAGCCGGTAGCGGATGGGCAGGAGCAGCTCCACCACGCGGTCGGGGCTCCCATCCTGGGCCTCCACCAGGGCCTGGCACAGGGGCAGCCCCACGTCGCGGGCCAGGAGGTGCTGGCAGTTCTCCCCGGGGGACCTGCCAGCCCGAGAGGGTGCCCTCAGCTCTGTGCTGCCCCCGTGGCGGCACATTGGTTTCTCACCCGACTCAGGTCCCTAAGAGGGTGGCCTCCTCCTCAGCCCGGCGCCCCTGACTCTGTGCCCCACACAGTAGGGGCTTTGATCAGGTGGGCTGATGGAGGACAGGCCACCAGGGATGGGAGAGAACAGGGCTCTCAACTCAGTCCAATGGCGCTGTGGCCTCGGGCCGGTGCCCTGACTCCTGGCCTCAGTTTGCTCATCTGTAGAATGGGAGTAGCAGAGCTGGCCTCGCAGGGAAAGCAAGTCAAGGCTGGTTCTGGAGCTGGTGCTGCCCCTGGACCGAATGAGCAGCTGGGGCAGGCCTCGTCTTCCCAGGGCCCTCAGGAGGTGGCCAGTCTGGGTCATGAGGGCTGGGGGCCTCAAGCTATGGCCAAAGCCCCAGGAGGAGGGGCAGGGCAAGTGGCCATGGGTGTCACCCTCCCTTGGGCAGCTGGGACAAACCACCAGGGCTCCTGGTCCCCAGTTGTAGCCCTCCACTCGGGAGATGGCTGGCCACATCCCTGGTGGCCTGTACTGTGCCTCCCCGGACTCTCTGGCCCGCTGTGATTGGTGCGGGGGATGTCACCATGTCACTGCCCCCGTTCTCCCACCAGCTGAGGAAGCAGGCTGAGAGCAGAGAGCTGAGACCCTGTAAGGGGCAGTCCCTCTGGCTCCAGGCCTCCCCACCTCCCCTGGGCGTGACATTGACCTTGACCTTGAGGCCTAGAGGACAGAGACTGCTCTGTGTCCCGGGGGGAAGCAACTGTACCCTCGAAGGGCCCGCCCCGTGGGGACGCACACCTGGGGGAGACTGAACACCTGGGGCACGCACCTTCGGAAGATGTTCGTCTAAGGGGCACCCCTGGGAGGACCTGCCACGGGCATCCGTGTGGCTGTGCTCACCTGGGGCCTCCACCCTCAGCCTCCCAGCAGGCAGAGGCGGTCTGCCGTGCTGTGCGGGGAGCGAGCTCCGCCCGTGGCAAAGGTCATGAGGAAGGAGGCTCGGCATACGCAAAGGCGGGATCAAGCCTCAGGAGTCTCCCTGGAAATTCGCGAGCATCTACCCCCAAAACCAGAGTCTGCCTACTTTCTGCTTTGTACTCTCACCTACACCTCTGACTTTACGGGGGGCTGTCCCCCACTACCTCTCTCTGAAAAAAGCGTTAACTTACAGCTCCAGTTAATAATTCCTGGGTGTGACAGTGTTTCAACCTACAAACTCCTTTGGAAATCCTCTAGCCTGCCTGAATGGGTTTTTCCGGCCACATGTGATTGTTCAGAGCCTCCCAACTGTGAGAGGCAGGAGATGTTCTAAACTGTCTAAACACAGATTCCTTTGAGTAGTTAAAAGATTGATTAGAAATTGTATTGGTGAAGGGATTTTCACTTGTTGGGCCAATGTTTGCTGCTAAGTCTCCATACTCCGTACCTACTGTGTCCTTGGCAGTGTATTGATTGATATAATGGGTGTATAGAAATGTAAGTAGTAGCCTCAATGTTTGTAACCTTGGACCCTTGAGTTAATTCTTTTCTTGATTGAGCCCACCTCACCTTTGCCCTATAGGAATGCAGCTTTGTCCAATGCTTTTTTGGAGGCTGGTGCCTGACTTTGGAATAATCACCTTTAGAGAAAAATAAATTTCTTAAAATGTTAACAGGCCTCCTGGCCAGAAGATGATGTAAATCATCTGAACTTTTGCATAGGTTAAGTTTGAAAGCCTGGCTTCAATTAGGACCAGGAACTGCTGTCCTTGCATGACTCCATCCCTTCCCCCATTATCCTCTATGCACAACTTAAGGTATAAAACTACTTTGGAAAATAAAGTACACCCCTTTTTTGTTCACCGAAATTTGGTCTCCCCATGTCGTTCTTTCTTTCACCTTCTGGCTGAATTTTTCCTCTGAGGCGGGGAAGCTCGTCAAGCCTACTAATTTTGCCTGGGCTTCTAAGATCTGACCGGGGAGGCCTTAGTGTCTCCTCTCCTTCAGGAGAACGGGAGGACGCCTGCGGCCTTCGTAGGTGACGTAAATTCCTTGCTTTGGAATTTTATTCAGCCTCTTTTCTTCACTGAATTTTCCTACTGAGCTATCCTTATTTCAGCCGCTTTTCTCCACTGAATTTCCTCACTGAGCTATCCTCATTCTATTACTCTTTATATCTTTGATAAATATTTAAATAAATAGGCCGCCTACGCCGTCTCTCCTTCGAATACCCTGGATCAGCCGGGGCTGGACCCCGGCAGTGCCCCCGCCCCCCCGCCCCAGGCCCTCCACGTACTCGCTGGCGTCCCGCAGGGTGGTCAGCAGCTCCTGCGTGGTCTGGGCGTCCCCCGCGCCCAGGGACGCCATCAGGAAGTGCGCATCGTTGAACAGCAGGATGTGGTCTCGGCTGTGCTTCCGGGTCACAGACAGGACGTCCTGCCACCGCTCGCCCACGGAGACCCCTGGGGACACGGGGGGACACCCGCGGGCCTGGCGTGAGCGCTGTGTGCACAAGCCTCTGGCCCCCACGGGTGGTTCTACGTGAGGAGGCCCCGCGAAGCTGGCAGGCAGCATCTGGCCTCGGGCTTAGGCCTTTGGGCCTGGCTTACGTTAACTTTGTTTAATCATAAAAGCAGCAGATGGGTATGGCAGAAAGCCAATCAAAATAATAAAAGCTATGGAAGGGTGTTCAATGAAGTCTCTGACCCCTTTGACAAACCCCAAACCACTGTTTTGGAGAAGGAAATGGCAACCCACTCCAGTCTTCCTGCCTGGAGAATCCCATGGACAGAGGAGCCTGGTGGGTTACAGTCCATGGGGTTGCACAGAGTCAGACGCGACTGAGCAGGAGCACTGTAAAACTTCCTCTTGTGGTTCTCACTGGGAAGGCCCCTGACACGGGGCAGGGGGCCAGTCAGAACCTGCGGAATTCATAAAGAGCATCCTTTGGGTCTTCTTTTTGGGGCTTCTCTGGTGGCTCAGATGGTAAAGAATCTGCTCGCAATGCGGGAGACCTGGGTTCGATTTCTGGGCTGGGAAGATCCCCTGAAGGAGGGCATGGCAACCCACTCCAGTGTTCTTGCCTGGAGAATCCCATGGACAGAGGAGCCTGGCGGGCTACCGTCCATGGGACTGCAAAGAGTTGTCGCAAAGAGTCAGGCACAACTAAGCGACTGAGCACTCCTTTGGGTCTGTATTTGCAGCTCAAGACTGTTCTTTCTGCTCTGCTCTCTCACACCACCTCCCCTCCTGTCCCTCGTGGATCCTGCAAGTTACCCGACTCCCCCTCCTGCTCCTCACGTTCCTCCCGCGACCCTGTGGTTGCCCTGGACCTCCATGTCTCTGCCCGTCAATTGGAAGCAGCCTGGAGGCTCCATTCTGCGGTGCGGAAGCGAGTGGCCTTCCTCTCCCTTCCCCAGCCCCATGGCACCCCGATGGGGCCTCCCAGCCTCCAGACCAGGGCCCGGCCCTTCTGAGCCCCTCCTCACAGGCAATCGGGGGGCCCAGGCTTGAGGCCCGGGCTGGACCTCCACAGACGAAGGGTCTACAGGGTCGGGGTCAGCAGGACGCAGCTTCCCCGGGCCCTCCCCTCCCCTCCCAGCTCTGGAGGCTCTGGCTGAGCAGAAACACAGGCCCCACCAGCCAGGCTCTGGCATCCCAGCTCCGTCGCGCCCTCGAGCCTGGCCTCCCCTTGCTCAGCCCGCTTGCTGGACAGAACCGGTTCAGCCTGGCCCCACAGGCCCTCCAAGACGCAGATAAAAGCCGCATTCATCACTCTCCATCCCCGCCCTTCAGCCTCCTCCGCTCCATCTAAGCACGTGGGCCGTGCCGCTCGCTCGTCCCCGGAACAGGCCATCGGCTGCCGTCCTTGGGGCGCTGGATAGGCCGCTCCCTGCTATGATGTCCTTTCCTGTCGCCCCTCAGCAAAACCCTACGCTCCCTTTCGTGGCTTCCGTCTCACCTCCTCTAAGAAGCCTTCCCAGAGCACTCTAGAAACAGCCTCATCCCCACTCTGTCCCGCTGACCCAGGCCCTATGGTGGGCAGGGGTTTGGCTCTGCTGAACCTGAGAGGGAGGAGAGAGCCATCCAGTACAGCGGTCGGCTGGAAGCCCTCCGTGGCCCCCAGGGATACAACCAACCCCGTCCCGGCCACGTCCAAGCATTGGGTGACACTGTTGAGAAACGCGTCTCTCTGAAATCCCTGGGCATTGAGAAACAGATGGCACCAGAGACTGGTAGCCAGGTGCCACCTGTGCCTTGCAGGCCGGGCAGGTAGGCTGTGGGGACGGCAGGGGCCCGCCAGGTTTGGAGCTGGACGCCTGCGCTCCGACGGGCAGTGGGAACCAGGACAAAGGGCAGCGGGGGCCTGGCCCCTGACCTGGGGCCACACTGTCCCAGGGCTGAGAGCAGGCCCTGGAGAAACTTGCTCAGGCGCTCCCGCTGGCCTGGACCCCAGCCACGGCACCTCCCGCTCGTCACACTGGAGTGGGGGAACCAGGAAGCAGACAGGGCTACCTTCCATCTGCAGCCGGTACAGCATGGAGCAGCTGTCCACCACATCCAGCATTGCCCCGCTGGCCCGCAGGCTGGGGAGGATCTGGAAGACAAGGGCAGGTGAGGGGGTGAGGGGCTGCAGGGACCGCCCGAGTCCGCCCATCCGGGCCAGGCCCTCAGCCCATGGAAGCCACCGCCAGCGTCCCCTCCATGCACCCCTCAGGGCCGTTCGGCTCTCAGGGCCTGGGCCGCTCCAGGTGCCCGAGGGACACTGGACAGGCTTGGGAGAGAGCCCAGCGCACTGGCCCCGGGGGAGTGGGCGTCGGGCCCTGGCCCCCCTCGCACCACGTGTCCCCACCTGGCCTGACAACAACTCCTGCTCCAGCAGGTCTGCACCCCACCCCACAAGCTCCCGTCACCCTTCACTCCCTACCGCGAGGAGTGCCTTATATAGGGTGGAGCTTACATAGGCTTTCCTCTTACAGGAAACCCTACTGAGCATTTTTCTCCAGGGTTCAGAGCCTCAAATCACAAGCATGTCTGTGCCCCATACTGTTCGTAAGCCCACAGTGGGGTGCCCAGAAGTTGTGAGTTAGGCTTTTTTTTTTCTTTTAAACACATATCTTTGGCTCAAAAGTTGAGTCTGCCTGCTAATACAGGACTTGGGTTCAATCCCTGGGTCAGGAAGACCCCCTGGAGAAGAGAATGGCAACCCACTCCAGTATTCTTGCCTGGAGAATTCCCTGGACAGAGGAGCCTGGCGGGCTACAGTCCACAGGGCTGCAAAGACTCAGACATGACTGAGTGACTAACACTTTCACTTTCAAACATATACTTAGGACCTGGAGAGAGGCGGAATGGTTAGGGTTGAGTAGGTGGGGATTTTCAGTTTGGGAAGATAAAAAAGTTGCAGGAATGGATGGTGGTAAAGGCTGCATTGCAATGTGAATGTACTGAACACCACAGAGCTGTACATGTAAACTGCTTACCATGGCAACCGCACACTTAAAGTGGTCACCATGGTAACTGTACACACAAACTGGTTGCCATGGTGACCGCACACTTACACTGGTTACCGTGGTAAAATACAGTATGTACGCTTTATCTAGTGCTCAATTGTGTCCGACTCTGTAACCCCATGGATTGCAGCCCACCAGACTCCTCTGTCCATGGGATTCTCCAGGCAAGAATACTGGAGTGGGTTGCCATTTCCTCCTCCAGGGGATCTTCCCAGGGGATTGAACCCGCATCTCTTGCATCTCCTGCATTGGCAGGTGGGTTCTTTACCACCGAGCCATCTGGGAAAGCAATCTCCCAACGCCCACAGGCGAGCAGAGTCAAATCCCATTCTGGGTTTCAACACCGCCCTTGGAGAGAATCAGTGCTGTGAGGTCTTACACAAGAGCTGGGCACTCGCTCCGGCTGTGGGTCTGTCTGGGGCAACATGGACCGGATCAGGGAACTGTTCGAGACTGAAGGTAAATCGACGCAATAAACTGAATTGAGTGCAAGCGTGGACTTACGTGGTCGTCGTAAATGGTCAATGCAGCTTCGTATTCGCCCTGGAAAAATGAAGTTCCGGGATTAACACGGGGAGGAGGTGAAATGAGATGCTGAGACATGAACTGAAAACGCCTCGACAAAGGCCCCAGCCTGCCTGCCCATAGCTTGGTGGGTCTCGGGATGGGAGGAGGGGAACCCACCCAGCCCCAGCCCTTCTTCCCAGGTGGGAGACACGGCACCAGCTGCTGCTAGGGGACCCTTTCTGAGAAAGCATCATTTTTCGCATGAATCACTTGTCGAGCGGCTGAGAGCTCTCCCATCTATTTCTTCCAGGACGGTTTCTTCCTCTCTGTCTTTTCCTCATGGCCCATTCAGCTGGGTTCACCGCTTTCTTGAAGATGCTGTGTTACTGCATTCTGCATATCCTTACAGGGTCCTTACCTTCCAAGCATTTCTCTTTGGACCTTTAGGGAGCTTCTAGATTTTCTCTACGACATACTGTAAGAAGAGCCCTTATAAATGGGACCCAGTGGTGGGATCGCTGGGGTCCAGCATGGCCCCACACCCGCGCCCCCACTGGGGTGAAGCACTGTGAGGGCCCCACGGCTCATCCAGGTTCAACCGTGGGGTGCAGGCCTGGAAGTTCACTCCAGGGGCTGCCTTGGAGCAGTTCACACTGGAGCTGCCTTGTCGCCACAAATGGCACACGTGTGTACAGGATTTCTGAGTCCAGGACAGTGGGAAATACCTAAAGGAGTTCAAAGCTGAAAAGCTGTTTGAAAACATGAGTGCCCGACTGCGTGAGAACACCGCTGAAATGCACAAACACACCACTGCTCTGCAGGGTATACAGTACAGCACAGGAGGAAAAGCCTTTCTTTCCTTGGAGGGTAAGACCCTCCATCTTTGTAGGGTAAGACAGCCGGTCATCTTACCTTTTCAATCAGATATAAGGCCCAGTGCCAATAATTATGACAAGCAAGCATGTCAGAGTCCTGGGGAAAGAACAAGAGAATGAGAAAAATCTGACAGCCCAGGGTGGGGGGTTGGGGGGGCGCGGTACGGGAGGGTAAGCAGCTGCTGTCCGTGTCAACGCAGAACCCCGCAGCTTTGGGTGCAGGAAACACTTCCCAGCCCCTGCTTCAGCTGCCCTGGCTGGCAAGTCCACGCCTGTCCATTCCTTCAGCCCTGAGCCTCGGCAAGCGGTGTGCCTGAATTTACTGAGGGTGCTGAGGCTATGGCAGGCTGGCATCTTAGCCCCAGGACGAGGAGACAGGAAAACCAGAGCCACCCAGAGGGGGCCACTTGGCACCCCAAGCCTCTCCTTCCTTAGGTGTGGTGTGGAGAAAATGAGGAAGTCCATCCAAATGGCTGCAGAGGCCGACTGTGCCCAACAGGCAGGGTATCCCAGTAAAGCCCGACAGACAGCTGTGCCCAGGGCCGAACCTCTGCAGGTCCTGGCACAGCCCAGGGGATAAGGGGGCAGGGGTGGCACCTGGATGGCTGCGGCTGCTCTGCTTTGGGCACCACCACGAGTGCCAGCCTACAGGGCTGCAACAGACACTTCCTTCTCTGCTTGGACACCTCCCACCTCCTGGGAGGCAGCTAACGCTGCCTCCTCCACGGCCCACGTCTACCTGGCACCTATGTCTGAGGATCAACCCTCCCAGCTCCCCTCTGTCACAGGCCACTGCGGACTTCTGTTTACAGTGATCCTACACCTCCCTGTCCTTTGTCCACAAACTCCTACGCACCCTTCGACATTCATCTCATAGGCTGCCTCCACCAGGAAGCCTTCTCTGAGTGCTTCCCCCTCAAGCCCAATTGGGTGGGATGCTTCCTCTGGGTTTCCATGCCCCCAAGAGTGCCCCTGTCGTGCTGTGGTCATGCTGGCTCCACTTGACAGGCCTTTTGAAGACAGAGAAGCCTGGGCAGGACCCTCAGTGGGGTCCTGGGATGAGCTAAAGCCTGGGACACTGACTGGAGCCTGAAGAACTGAGCTTGGTGCCAGCAGCCAAGGGCCAGAGGCAGGCACTGGAGGACAGGAAGGGGAGCCGCGGGCCCCGCCATCTGCCCCTGGGCCGTGCAGTCAGGCTGGAGACTGTCAGGAGCCACGGCAGGGGCCTTGCACAGGCGTCGGGGCCCGGCGCCTGCCAGATGAGCCCAGCCATCAAGGGCTGCCTCATGTTAAGAGTCAGACCAGCGTCCAAGGGTGCTCCTTTGGGGCCAGGGGCCTCACGGCAGTGGCAACAGCAGGTTTTTCAGATGAGGAAACTGAGGCTCAGAGGGATCGGGCTCTTGCCCTGGGGAGAGGCCAGGCCTCAAGCACCCAGGCCCAGGAAATCCAGAGTCTGGGGCAGGAAGTAAATGGAATGAATACAAATGACCCGGCCTTGGCCAGGCCTCCCCGGCCTCCCCCTCGGAGGGCACGGCTGCCCAGGCGCCCTCTCCATGCGGGGTCAGTACCTGCCGGGGAGGCCTGAGGTCCGGGGCCCGACCCACACTGCGCCCTCCACTCCCCACCCAGGGCCGAGGTCAGGCCCAGGGTCTGGGGATCCTTTAAAAGACGTGAGTCCGAACCTGATGCCGTCACAGTTCTCCAAGTGCACCTTGCACCTGCTCGCCTGCTCCACCTAATACCCATCCCGGAGAGGCCGGGGCGCTGCCTTCTCGTCAATGACTTCTCACTGGCCTTCCTGGGCCAGGGAGCCGCTGGGAGGCACCGAGGTGACCGAGCCAGTCCCCGCTCCCTGCCGGGTTCCTGGTCTCGCCTTTGTTTGCTCAGTCGCTGACCACCCGCTGCTGGGTGCCCACCGGGGCCCAGAGAAGGGCTGGGCAGCAGACCACCCCTGGAGAGGTAGCCCGGGTGTGTGCCAGGGACAAGCCCGAGGACAAGAGGCATGTGTGAGGGTGGAGGGCCACCGCAGCTGGGCGCAGGCGGGCACAGGGAGGCCCCAGGGCAGTCAGGCCCCAGGAAAGGGCCTGGCAGGGCTTGAGAGGTCTGGATGGCAGGGGTGCCACAGCCCCACCAGGGACCTGGCCCCCGCATGCCAGCCCTGCAGACAGTCGCTGGGCCCTCACCCACCCCACTGGCCCCTGGCTGCACCAGCTGCTCCCCGAGGACACTCTGTGGCTCTGGGGCCCGTGTCCAGCCCTCTGGCCAGTGGCGGAGCAGGCAGCTCAGAGCCCTCGTGGTTCTCACCAGCGCCGGGCTCTGGATTGTTGCTGTTGTTTAGTCGCTCAGTTGTGGTTGACTCTTTGCGACCCCGTGGACTGTAGCCCACCAGGCTCCTCTGTCCACGGGATTCTCCAGGCAAGGATACAGGAGTGGGTTGCCATTTCCTTCTCCAGTGGGGGATCTTCCTGACCCAGGCATCGAACCTGAGTCTCCTGCATTGTAGAGGATTCTTTACTGCTGAGCCACCTGGGAAGCCTGGGTTCTTATTCACCCAGTAATTTTTCTCATCCATCCCTTCTACAGCCAAATGCCTCAGGCCACGACCAATTCTAGAATTGTCCGCAAAATGCTGGCAGGTGTTGGGGAGCCATGTGGCTCCCAGGGGACCCGGTGGTTTGATAGGAATGCTTCCAAGTGGAACAGAAGTTTCCCCAAAACTAAGCTGCACCCAGTAACCGTGGCTGTTAATCCTCAGCTTAACTTATGAGGGCAGGTGGATGGACAAGAACCATACCTTCCAGTGGGCCTCTGAGTGCTGCATGAACTCCAGTCCTTCCTGGACCTCTGCTTTCATCTCGTGAATGTGCGCAACGGTGTGCACCGACCATGCGTCCGTCGGGTTAATGGATAAAGCCTACGTGGGTGAGGAGGGGGAGGCGGGAGGACAAATCAAGATGATGCGTGAGTCAGTCCACCTGGGGACAAGGCGTCCCAAGTAGAGGGGCACCAGAGGCCTGGGCTCTGCCTCAAAGTGACGACCCCAAAGACCAGCCCGTGAACCGAACGCTGGATGCTGCCAACGAGGGTGTCAGTGCCCACTTCACGGATGAGGACACTAAGCCTCAGGGAGGCTGAGTGACTTGCCCAGAGCCGCACAGTGGGGCGGCGGTGGGGTCTTTCCAAAGCAGGGCTTATCCAGCCCCGACCCCCAAGCCTCCGGTACACAGCTGAGTCACGTGCAACACGCCGCCCGGCGTCTCCAGCTTCCTTTCGGGGCTGCCATGGAGGCCAGTGGACGCTGAGTGTGCACGGACTCCAGGGGCTCTCAGCGGCCCCTCCCGACTAGTACACACACAAGGGCCACACACACGCAAGGCCCACACACACGCAGGGACCACACGCGTGGCTTTCCAGGCTCGCTCTGATACTGCCAGTAATAGCGACGGCCACTCACACGACTGGTGGACTTGCCAGCGACAACACGGCAGAGGGACGTGAGGCTACTGGGCGCCTACTGAGCCCGGCACGGGGCAGTAAGCCCAGCTTCCCCGCGACCCTGGGGACCACCCACACGGGTCCAGGCCCCCCACACCCGACCACGGGCCCCCCCGGCCCTGCCGCCTAGGTTCCCCCGTGCCTTTCACCTCTGCCCCTGGCCTGGCCCCTGCCAGGTGGTCTGCGCTGCAGCGGGTGGTGTGAAGCCCCACTGCACGCGCCCGTCCGGTCCGCGTGGGGACAGAGAAGGGGCCCGCCTGCAGGGATGCCGGGGGCCTGGGGCGGAGCCCCACAGGACCGGGACGCTGCGGGAGACCCCGGGGGTGCAGCACGGGGCCGGGGCTCAGGGCAGGGGCTGCTCTCACCCGCTGTGGGGATCGTGGCCGCCCTCCCCGCTGACCTGCTTCCCCCACAGTTTCCTGGGGCAGAGTCTGCCTGGCCAGGGTGACCTGGCCCTGCTGTCCCCAGACTTTGCTCCCAGCGCCCAGCCCTCCCGCCTCTGCCCTAAGCCCCGGTCTATCAGCGCTCAGTCTATCAGCCAGCCCGGGCCTGCCTCTCCCTTCCCCGCGGCCGCCCTTGGCTCTTTCTGCCCTGGGGGTTCAGCCTGCAGATGAGGCCCGGGTGTCACCGCCACGAAGCCTCTCCTGATCCCAGAGGAGCCTGTGGAGCCTACTCTCGGTTTCCGAGAAGCCTGGCCTTGCCCAGTAACTGTCTGTAGTGGACTGGTGCTGGAGTCAGCGTGTGGGCGCCTGCAGGAGAACAAGTCTGAAGGGAGGGAAGGGGGCCCCCCACATCACCCCTTCCCGCTCCTGTGGTTGTGACCCTTCACCTTTTGGTCGCCCTCTGACTTCCTGAACCATCCTGCCACCCACAGGTGCCCACACAGAAGGCGCCCAGCAGGAGGGCCCAATGCCAAGGCATCCAGGGGACCTTCCTGCAGCTGGCCCCCTGGGAGGTGACGCCTGGTCCCCCAGCACGGAGCCAAGAGTACCATGAAGTCCTCTGTGTCCCCTCCTCAAAGCCCTGACTCAGGACTGCATCACAGACCCTGTCACCTCCTGTCAAGTCCCACCTCTATTTGTGAGCCCAGAGGTCTGCAGAGACCCATGAGCCCTGTGGCCCCAGCAGGGCACCACTGCCCCCTGGGGAGAGGGAGGGTGCTGGGAGCCCTTCAAGGCAACGTCTGGGGGACGAGCCCTGCTGGGAGCTGGGGAGCAGGTCTGTCCAGGCAGCATGGATGGTGCTCAGGCAGCCTGGGGGAGCTTGGCACTGCCTTCTGTGGGCTGGGCGGCCTTGGCCTTGGCCTCCCAGAGCCCGGCTGCTCTCCTCTGAGTGATGAAGGGCTCAATGCCTCATGGCATTGCATCCAGCAGATGGACCGGGCATGTCCAAGTGAGGGCCAGCCCTGAGCCAGGCCCAGGAGCGGCTGTCACTCCCGGGTACATGGTGGTCCCACCCTGGGCCTCAGTCTCTGCTCCTGGGAGGGGAGGCGCTGGAGGAGGCGCCTCTGAGTCAGAGAAGCAGAGGCCCTGGGGCCTGCAAGCCAGGGTGTCCAGGGTGCGGCCAGGGTAGCGGCCAGCCAATGTGCCCCAGCACAGAGGGAGGGGCCGGGCCTGCGGGAAGCATGTAGCATCCCGCCCAGTTCTGTGCCCTTGGCTGCGGCTCCCTCTGGTGGAGGTGGTCCACAAGAGAAGGCCTGGCCAGCAGGCCCCAGTGCCAGGTCGGGGCCCACCAGAAGCAGCCTGATGAGATAAAATTTATATTTTAAGGCAGGACGAGAAAAATTAAGCATAAGATCCTCTCTGTGCTTGTTCGGGCCTCCTCCCTGGCTCCCTGATAAGCAGTGCACGTCTGCATCACACATTAACCAGAGCTCCTCTAAGAAGGGAGTGCCTGCTCGGCCCTAGAGATGGACTCTTCCCTCTCTTCCGACGCTAGCAGCGTAAGTTCTTCAGAGAACTCTGCCCTTTCGCAGCTCTGCAGCGGGGCATGGTGACTCGCTGCTCACTTTGTTCGTGCTTATCCAGACTGCGTGTGCTTGGTGGCCTTTAGGGAAAATATCAGGATGTCATTTCGATGTTCGGTCCTTTGTCTCACAAAAGTAAGCGACTGTACCTTCAGGTTCTAACAGGCGGAACAGTGCTCAGAACTGTCTGCTTCCCGGCTTACAATCCTCAGTTTGGCTCGAGTAAAATTCCCTTTCTTCCCTTCTTAACTTGATAGTTCAGTGGAATTTTGGCAACAAGCCTCACTCAGCACCTCATGGTCCCCTCCCAGAGGCTTGGTGCTATCTGCGACGCTTAGAAACCTGCGGTTCCAGGTGGGAGAGGCAACGCTGACACCCGCTTCCCACCTACACAGTCTGGGTCCAGAATACACCCGGGGGGCCCTGGAGACATGGAGCCGGGGTGCACAGAACTCCAGGCCGTGCGGCCCAGAGGGGGAGGGGCGGACGGAGCCCCACGGGCCTTCCCAACCTGTGCGAGGTGGCTCTGCAGACCCGGGGGGCACAGGTGGCCAGAGGGAGCTCCCCTCTCTGTTAACACATGCCCTCCCCGCAGGAAATGGGGTGCAGAGTCGGGGCTGAGCCTGGCCTGCTCTGCGCCCCGACACCGCTCCCCCAGGGCGCTCCCGCACCTCAGGAAGGGCCCACCTACCTCTTTGGCGAGCTTTTCCGCCCGATCGTAGAGGTTGGTTTCCATCAGTCCGAAAGAATAGATGCCTTTCACGTAGCTGGAAACAAACAAAAATTATTATTTCTTAAAAATGGATGGGAACCATTCCACCCGTGACACGGTGGGTACAGGGCTGTGTCCCCCCAGATGGTGTGTCTGGACACATGCCCTACGTGGAATTCGAATCTTTGCAGCTCATTATCAAGATCAAGTTAAGCTGAGGTCATCCTGGATGAGGGTGGGCCCTAAACCCAATGGCTGGTGTCCTTACAGGAGAAAGGAAAGTGAGGTTTTGGATGCAGAAGACACTCAGAGACACATACAGAGGACAGACAGCCACGTGGAGATGAAGGCCGAGACTGGAATGGCTGCAGACTTGCCAGTCCCCACGGTCCCTGGAGCCAATGCCTCCTTCCTCCGCCCCCTCTCTCTCCCTCTGGGTGTGAGCAAATAACATAGACATAGATATACATATCCTGGGTTTCCCTCGTGGTTCAGTGGTAAAGAATCTGCCTGCCAACGTAGGAGACTCGGGTTGGATCCCGGGGTCGGGAAGACCTCCTGGAGGAGGAAATGGCCACGCACTCTAGTATTCTTTCCTGGAGAATTCCATGGACAGAGGAGGCTGGCGGGCTAAGTCCGTGGGGTGGACACAAAACTTAGCGGCCAAGTAACAATAAACACACGCCCTGCTGGTTCCGTTTTCTGGAGAGCCCTGACACAGCCCTGCAACCTCTCAGTCCCCTGGCCCTTCACAACAGGCCTGCAATGCAGACGCAGTGCAGGCGCACCCGTGTGGTGGCCCCTCGGCCTGCTCACAGGTAGCCCACGCCTCCCTCTACTCCCAGCCCATGGTGGCGCTGTGCTTCCTGGCCTCCTGGGGGGGTGACTGGATCTGGCCAGCGACTCAGAGCACTTCACTCTGAGCACTGATGCCATGCGAGTCCCCCAGGAGAGCTCTCCTTCCTCTTAGCAGCTGGCGTGTCCAGAGAGTAGTGGCTTCACCAGCTGGGATCCCAGAGGGAGACAACGGCATGGGCCCAGAGACTCCGCCTGCCTCTGACAGACATGTATCACGAGGGAGAAGCTCGTCTTTCTCGTAATAAGAAGTGGAGTAAAAGATCTAGAGAATATTTGTTACTGCAGCAAAAACTACTTAGTGCTGACTGATATAAAATGGTATTCATTCCCAGGATGGGATAAAGATCAAATGAAGATGTGAAGCCTTTTGACTTTTTGTTTTCTGGCTGAGACTTGTGGCGAAACCGTAGTTCCCTGGCCAGGGGTCCAACCCAGGCACAGAGGCCGGACCCCTGGACCACCAGGGAACTCCCACCTTTTCACTTCGAAGAAACAGGAAATAGCAACAGCAGTCTCACGAGTTTCAGGGCAGAGGAGCGAGGCTGAGACAGAAATCATGTGACTCCTAGCGGGCACCGACCTGCTCAGGGGGATGTCGGGTGTCCAGAAGGGATAAACTCGAGCCACAGAATCTCGCATCTGCTCCTGGTAGCCCAGGTAAAAGTAGGCATCATGGGAAAACTTCAGGGCCAACATGTCTGTTGGGTGGTCCTGGAGAATCTGCTCCCACAGCTCACAGGCTTTCGGGAAGTTCCTGGAAGCCAAGAGAAGTATCTCAGCAACCCCGAACTCAGTTCACACACGGCGAGTGGAAGGGGCTTCACTTCCCACCAGGGTCACGGCTTGCACTGAGCTGCTTAAAATACACAAGCACGTTTCTGTGTCAGGCTGTGGCTCGGAAAATGCAAAAGCCAGTGGGATGGTTTACTTTCTAATTCAAGCAAACAAACAAAAAAACTGGTTTCACAAGTTGCTAATTCACCTGAGACCGTGTACCAGCTGTGGGGAGTCTGAGAGGTAGATTTCCAGCCCTGCGCTGACATTCACACTGATTCCCCAGGAAGACAGTGAAGGGCAGGGCAGCCTGGTGTGCTGCAGTCCATGGGGTCACGGGGAGTCAGACATGACTTAGCGACTGAACAGCAGCGACACCAGGAAGGCCGGGACGTCACTGTTTCAGAACTCCTATACCGTCAGCTCCGGTCACCCGGGTCTGCAGGCACCTCCCCGCACGAGCAGACACACGGGCTATCCTGGGGCCACAGGACACACAGGGGGACAGGTGGGAACCAGGGGGGAAGGGGCAATGGGCAGATGCTCACCTGGTGTGTTAGGACCAGGAGTCTAAGGGCAAGAGTCTTCCCCTCTCTTTTATCTATTTCTTTACTGTGATCCTATTATTTTTGATGTTGTCATCCAGTCGCTAAGTCGAGTCTGACTCTTTGTGACCCCATGGACTGTGGCAATTATTTTTGTAACGAAAATAATAACCAACTTATTCAATGGAACCAAATAAGCTGCTTTGAATGTCAGACTAGGAATCTGAACCAACCGTGTCCTCAGTCAGCTGCGGGTACAGCGGCACACAAGGTGTGGTTCTGTTAGACAGGCATGGGAGGCAGGGTGGGCATCACCCCCAGCCCCTTCTACACAGCGCTGGGGCAGCCTGTGGCATCGGCCAGCGAGCGTGGCCCTGGAGCGCCAGCCCCGGCCCAGGGAGGCCCCTCACCCCTTGGCAAAGGTCTCTACTGCAGACACATGCAGCTGCTCCCGGTGGGTCAGGGGCTGGGTTTTGGAAATCTCCACCATCGTCTTCACAGCCGCATCCAGCTCTTTGTCCAGCCTCACGGAGCTTCCGGTGCCAATCAGCACGAGGCCATTAGCGATGGCGTGGCCCATGGCTGGCGAAAAGTGGGAAAAGAGCTGGTGATTCAGATGGTCCTGCCCAGCCCAGGCAGGTCCCGCAGGTGAAATAAACACCCCAAGTCCCAGGAGGGGCAAGTCAGGTGGCCTTAGGCTGTGTCCCCACCAACAGTGCAAAGCTCAGATCCTCACCATGCGCGTGGAGGTGCAGCAATCCTAACACATCCTGCACCGCCCCCCCACCCCCGAACACTTTTCCAGCCAGGACACTCCAGGGAGCACAAGTGTGTGGGTCGCCTGTGCCCCCACCACCAGGTGAGCTGGTCAGGGGCTGCCTCGGGGTGCCTCGGAAGCCCCTCTGCTTCCTTCATCAGCTGCTACTATCCCTGCCACCAGCACAGGGCCTCCCAGGGCCCCCAGTAGATGCTGTCGGGGGGCTGGCCCCCAGAGCACAGAAGCCATGATGGTGTCTTGGCTGCCTTCCTGCGCTGAGAACTTGGCAGCCGAGAAAGATTGGGGTGGGGGTGCCTTGCGGCCCTTGCAGCAGTCTTGCCGGCAGGTGTGCGGGCCCCCAGGTCCCACCTGGGCTTGCCAGCCCCCACCCTGACAGAGGAAGGATGTCCACTGGTGTTTCAAACTCCAGTCCCTAGCCCGGGTCTGGGACCTAGGACCCAACCAGAGTGCTGGGACCACACCTGGCCCCCGCGTCTGACCTGGGACCAGGGTCTGCTCAGAGAGCCTGAGCCCACGCCCAGAGGCTAGCTCCCCTGACAGCTTCCTTCATCCCCTGTTCTGTGCCCCTTGCCCTCAGTGGGACCTGGCCGTGGCGGGGGCGGTGGCAGGGTGGGGGGGTCCCTGCTGCCCTCCCCTCCTCAGCCCTTCCCCCAGCCCAGAACCTTACCCAGGCTGGGGCTACCCTGCTGGGGTTCTGGAATGCACTGGGCTGACCCCCATGCCTGCCATGCACATGGCTTGCCTGTGACCACAGCCCCTGTCCCCAGGTCGGTCTCCCCTGCCCAGCCTCTCTAGGGGAGGCCTCACTAGTATACAGAGAGGCTGCAGAGGCCACTTCTTGTGTTTCAGGGGGTTCCAGGCTTTGGATTGAGAAGCCGTGTTTGATCCCAGATCCCCAACTACCAGTTGGGTAGCTTTGGGTGTATTTCTTACTCTGTCTGAAGCTCAGTTTCCTCATCTGAGAAATGGGATCAGAGTCTTCCTTGCAGAATTAATGTACAATTAAGGAAAACGTTTGAAAGACACCTTCTATAGAAACTGGCATCTTTATGGGAGCAGCTGTTATTCCAAGCACAGCAGTGACTGTGATCTTCCCTTCCTCCAACCTGGTCACCAGCACAGGCCTGCCCTCTGCGGCCCAGCTGAGGTCTGTACTCAGAGAGCCAGCAAGGGGCCGGACTCATGAAACACGGCCCTCAACCCAGGGCAGGCATCACTCACCAAAGGTCGGATCTGCTGCTTTGAGCTTTGACAGGCAGCCCTCAATGCCACCAAGGCCCTGGTCGTTGGTCCATTTTACGTACTGAAATTTAAAAGGGGAAACAAAGCTGTCCCAAGGGAGCTTTTAGTTCATGTAAATGACGGCATGTATCTAAACCTTTTTTTTTTTTCTTTCTAGAACACTGAGTATTTTCTGGACCTCAGCTCAAAGAAAATGTAGCTGGGTGCATCTCAGATGAAGAGACTTAATAGATGTAACTCAAACCACATGTTCAAGGGCCAGTGAGGCCTCTGTGTCCAAAAACGACACATCTAAAGGAAAGTCCTTCCTGACCGGTGACCTGCCCGCAGTGTCAGCCTCGTCAGCCTCAAGAGGGCACTTGACATTTGGGTACTTGTATTTATTCTTTTTAGAAAAGAACCATAGTAAACATCCATTATAGAGAGTTAGGAAGGGCTTCCCGGGCGGCTCAGGGGTAAGAATCCTCCTGCTGATGCAGGGGACACGGGTTCGATCCCTGGTCCATGGTCCAAAGGCCGTGGAGCAACTAAGCCCATGTGCCATAATTATTAAGCCTGTGCTCTATGCTCTGGAGGCCACGCTCTGCAACAAAAGGAGCCACCGCAAGGAGAATCCCTCGCTAGCTGCAACTAGAGAAAAGTCTGAGCAGCAGTGAAGACCCAGTGCAGCCAAAAATAAATTTAAAAATATATTAAAATAGAAAAGAGGAAGAGGCGCTCAAGCTAAAAGATCAAACTTATCCTAATTCCCCTGGTGTCTCGGCTGGTAAAGAATCCGCCTGCAATGCAGGAGACCCTGGTTTGATTCCTGGGTCAGGAAGATCCACTGGAGAAGTGATAGGCTCCCCACTCCAGGATTCTTGGGCGTCCCTTGTGGCTCAGCTGGTAAAGAGTCTGCCTGCAATGCAGGAGGCCTGGGTTCGATCCCAGGGTTGGGAAGGTCCCCTAGAGAAAGGAAAGGCTACTCACTCCAGTATTCTGGCCTGGAGAATTCCAGGGACTGTATAGTCCATGGGGTCTCAAGAGAGTTGGACACGACTGAGCGACTTTCACTCTCACTTTCATCCTAATCTCATCTCATCGTCGCTCTTGACAATTTGTTTCCAGTCTCTCTGTTTTAATGCCTCCTCACTGATTTGGCTGCCCTGGGTCTTAGCCGTGGCAACGGGACCTTTTACTTGCAGCACTGGAGCTCAGTAGCAACAGGCAGGATCCCCGACCAGGGATGGAACCCGGCCTAGCACCGGGAGTATGAAGCTGTAGCCACCAGACCACCAGGAAAAATCCCTTAATGCCTAGTTTTTAAAACTCTATGGGATGTTCCTGGCGGTTCAGGGGTTGAGATTCTGTGCGCTTCCAACGCAGGGGGTGCATTTCCAGTTCCATCCCTGCTGGGGGAGCTAGGATCCCACATGTCCGGTGGCCCAAAGCCCAAAACATAAAACAGAAATGACTTGTAGAAATGATCCACATCAAAAGAGAAACCTTAAAAAATCCTAAAACCATAATAATGCATTAGATTTTAGAATGTGCTCTATCTGATATCCAACCTCCATCTATACAGAATTAGCACGTGGTATTTTAACAAGACACAGGGGAGTGGGCACAGAGACAAGGACGCAGGGGACAGCGTACACACTGGCAGGGGTTGCAGCGTGGGGCTGCGCTGAGGAATTTTTCCTGTAACAAATCATGCTCTGCAAAAGCCAAAAGGGGAAGGGGACAAGCAGGTAAAGAGCTCAGAGGCACACGGCGCAGCCCCCGGGCAAGCCGACAGCATCTCCCCCGTTGTCTCTTGGATGGCCCTTATGTTTCTAGCAGCTTCCTCGGTCCTTATGCTACATGGATAGAATCAGCAGGTAGCGGCCTTACTGCTCTTGCAAGAGCCCCGACCTAATTTTCCATTAAGGTGTGTAGACCCAGGTGCATCCTGCCCCTCTTAACTCACTGCAGGAGTCAGCCCTACTCTCCAGGCCTCAGCTCACCTACCTGTCAACCAAAGCATTTGGACCTTATCTCTGAGACGCTCCTAGTTCTAAGACTATAGGCTCCTTGACTGCAGTTAGAAATGATTGGTGATACGGTGGAAGGGCTTAGAACAGCCACAGGTGGAAGAGTATATTCACAGATTAGACCCAGGAGAGGGGAGAGGGAGGGCTCATGTCCTAAACGGAGGAGCTCCACACCAAAACCCCCAGCACCCTCACAGACCAATGCCCGAGACCTGGAGGACCTCCCAGCTATGTCCTGGGGCAGGTGGAACTGTTCCCCCATCCTGAGCATACAGAGGACATGGATTCTATTGCACTGGATTGCTCAAGTCTGCATGCAGCTTAAAAAGCACCCATGGCTTTCTGAGCCACTGACTTGGACTTGGGAGCGGCCTGAGCCATCGGTCCAGTGCAAGGATGCTTCAAAGCATCACGAAGGTCCCCAGGAAGTCTTTCTACACTCGAGTTTACCAGGGTACAATAACTCTGGGTACGAGTGGGGTTAACGGGCTGCAATGTTTATAAAATCAGGATAAAGTGGGAAAGCTTTGAAAGCTTCCAGTGCCATGCCTGTATGCGGTCACCACTGACCAGCTCTACTTGGACAGCACATCGGATGAACGGCAGTTCGGCTGTAACCTTAAGCAAGCTATGCGGATGGAAGCTAGAGATCACTGTGCCAGTGTGGAAGCACCATGTCCTCGTGGTGCAAATAAATGCGGCTCTAAGACACACCAAACATATATCTCATGAACATAAAAACCATTCACCAATTTAAGAAACCTCCTCTTGGATCTTTACAGACGGAACTGCCCCTTCCCTCTGCAGGCGTACCTGGGTCAGGGTGGCATCAAACAGTCTGCAGGCCTCGTTGCTTGCGGTTGAGAGCGGCAGCCGGGCATCCTTCCACGCCTGCACACATCAAGAAGCCGTCTTATTCCTTGTAGCCTTTCCAAGAGCACACACGAGCCTCCACCCCCAAACCCCGAAGGTGCTGATGCCTGTACTCTGCAGGTATGGGCCTGGAGAAGCCCCATTCTTGTGGGCCAGGTGCAGACTCCCAGATTTCATAGATGGTGCAGTTCAAAGAGAGTTGAATCCTGGGTGGGGCCATCCCTAAGTAACTGCCAGGGACTACAGAGCAGCCAACTGCCCTCAGGCAAGCTCCTCCCTCCCTCTGACCTTTGGCCCCTCCGTGAAATGGGGCTCTGGAGGATACCTGGGTGACTGGGACGTGCCCCCCAAGGCTCCCACGCTCAGCAAGGGGGAGGCACTCATCAGGCTGCAGGGGGTGTGCCAGGGCAAAGGAGGGGCTAGAGTTGGAGTCCAAAACCAGGGGCTGGTCCTTCTCCCTGGCCTGCAGGGTGCCAACCACCAAAGCGATTGCTCTCATTCCACTTTTCAGTCAGACATTAGGGAACACCTCCAGCTCTCAGAACTCTGCACTGTAGTGGCGGCCCAGGCATCCTGCCAGGGGCACAGGCCGCTCCCCTTACTCCCGGAGCACAGCCGGCGGCCCCTCCAAATAACAGTGGGGGCAGGTCCCCTCGCTCCTCCTCCTCGGCTCCCCTCCCCAGCGGGCCCCAGACGACACCCTCCACTGCCCGGCCTCCCCTCCGTGCGACGACGGGGTTGCTGGGCTAGCTGTTTAAGAGGATCTGGGGTCGCCGAGGGGCCGGGCCTCCTGCCACAGATCTCTCGGTGGTGGGGCGCACCGGAGTATCCTCTGGTGCCTTCTGTGCGCCCGGGACGCCCGCGGGGCTGTCGGGGGGCCCTGCCACCACCACACCCCAGGAACCTCTAGTCCTACCAGCCCACATGTCGCGGGGCCATCCCGGGGATGCGGGGCCGCGGGCGCTCGGCCGAGGGCGGCCTCCGGGTACCTGACAGTCGCGAAGCGGCGCGGGGGCGGCCATGGTGCGGGTTCCGCGTCCGCGGTGCTGGCTCCACGACCTTCCGCGTGGGGGCGGGGTGTCGAGCCTCGGGGGCGTAGCTGGGGGCGGGACGGGGAGGTCTCCGCCCACTACTTGCTTTAGACACACCCGCCCTGCCCAGAGAGTTGCCCTCCCCAGGCTGGCAGCTTTGGTGTGAGCCCCCGCCTACCCGATCAGACAGGAGCCAGGGGCGGCAGGGGCAGAGGGCCGGCGTGGGAGGGGGAGTGGGATGAGGGACTCCCTCTCCATGGGAACCCTTTGAGAGGTGACTGCAGTCCCCTGGGAGGCAGAGGAGCCCTGCGGCAGGGGTCCCTTTGAAACTCTGGTGGGGGTAGGGGGGTTCCCAATCGTCGAAATGCGCATTCACAGAGGTCATTTTGACCTGAAGGCTAGCTTGCCCTGCACCCTCTCCAGGGTAGAGGTTGTAAGTGGCCGGGAGGGAAAGTGTCTTTGAGACCAAAAAAAGGTGATGTGACATTTCCCCTCCTCTCCTGCTCACCCTTGCAAGTAGCAGGGCTTTCTGGAGACCCTTGACCTGTGCTCCTGCAGGGCCTGGGTCCAGAGCTGGTTTGGGGTGCTAGGAGCAGCTTTGGACAAGTGGGACGAGGGGCTGTGCTGTAAGGGCCCCAAGCCTGGGTGCCTCTGTCCTGGGTGTGGCCTGGACAGTTGCACAGGGCCTCACACTTAGAAGGTTCCCATGCTCGCTTTAAAGCTCTGCTGTGGTCGTCTTGAAATTCTTGACCATCTTTGAAGAAGGTTCCTACATTCTGATTTTGCACGGGGCCCTGAAAATCATGTAGTCTGTCTTCTGACAGCCAATGCATTAGCACGTGCATCTTTTCTGAATTCCCCACAGCTCACCACCTCCACGGCCACTAACCCAACTGAGTCAGGACCAGCTCACTCGCATACCGAGTGCTCTTGCAGCAGACAGGCCCGTGCCTTTGGTTTCCCTGGACCCCACCTAAGAGGCCCCTGTACTTTCAATCCTGTCCACCTACAATCTATCTCCCTCACAGCAGGAGGATGCTTCCAACCTGGAAATCAGATCAGGCCCTTCCCCGCTCAAAACCCTCAAATACTTCCCCAACCCACTTGAGATAAAATTCAAATACACGACCATGGTCTCTGAGACCCAGCTTGCTCTGGTCATTGGCCATCTCGCCAATGACATCTCCTACCACCTCCTCTCCTCTCTGCTTACTCAGGCCCCACTACTAACCTTGTCTCCTTCCTGCCTCCCTGCATTTGTACTTACAGTTCCCTGCCCTAGTTATGCCTTTCCCTAGCTCTGTGTGAGCCATGCTCCCTCATTTCACACTGATCTGTTGGCTCAGAGGGCACCTCCTCAAAGAGGCCTTCCTTGATTCCCCACCTCACTGTCATTCTTATCTCTGTACCTGCCTTATTTGTCTTCATATCGCTTTTCACAGTAAAATCCCACATGGTATGTCATGGTTGGATTATTTTTGATTGTCTTTTACCCCCATTATAATGGAAGCTCCATGGGAACTAGGCCTAGGGCTAATGCCTAGAAAAATGCCTGGTATATAGTAGGTGCTTGAGAGCTGTCTAAAATGACCAATGTTAAATGAATTAATGGGGAACAAAAAGGAAAACAATCAGACATAACAATGGATAATCAGAGAAAATAAGAAAACAAAAAATTAGGTGACAGATCTAATCCAAACATATCAACACTTACATGAGTTGCTGAGCGGACTTACATGAAATGTTGATGGCCACTTGTTGTTTTGCAGTCACTAAGTCCAGTGTGATTCTTTACCACCCTATAGACTGAACCTCACAGTTTTCTCTGTCATTCACCGTCTCTCAGAGCTTGCTCAAACTCATGTCCACTGAGTCCGTGATACTATCTAACCATCTCATCCTCTGCCCTCCCTTTTCCATTTGCTTTCAATCTTTCCCAGCACTGGGTTCTTTACCAATGAGCTGGCTCTTTCCATCAGGTGACCAAATATTTTGAGCATTAGTCCTTCCAATGAATAGTCATGGTTGATGGTCTAAAGAACTCAATTAAAAGGAATAGATTGACTGGATAAAACTGTAAAACTCTATTAAATGTTGCTTGTAAAAGAACACTATAAAATAAAGACAAATAATTTCAGTGTAAATAAATGAAAAAATATATGCCACCTAGAAAAAAAGCATGAGAAGGCAAGTGTGGTCATCTTATTTGACTTCATCTCCACTAACACCAACCCTGCCCTGTTTTATTGAGATATAATTGACAAATAAGGTGGATATTTTCATATCAAGTAAAGGAGATTTCAAAACAAAGATTCTGACCAGAGATAAAGACATTTCATAATGATAATAGGGACAGTTCAGCAGGAAGACATAACAATTGTGTATCTACCTAATAAACAGAGCTCCAAAATATAGGAAAAATAAGTTAACAGAATTAAAGAGAGAAATGCACAATTTCACAGTTGCAGTAGGATATTATCTTCTCTCAGCAATTGCTAGAACTAGAAAAAAATGCAGAAAACAAATATAGATCTAAGGAACAGCACCACCCTTCTTGACTTGACTCCCAAACAGAGGACAGTAGAATACACATTCTTTTCAAGTGACATGGAACACACAGATGGACTCAAGACAGACCACACGGTAGACTGACACAAGTCTCAACTCGTTCAAAAAGGTAAAGGATCGCACAGAATAGTCTGTGACCATAACAAAACTCAATTACAAATCAATAACTGTGAGGATTTTTACAGAAACTCTAAGACTCTGTAAGTGAAAGTGTAACTTGAGTTGACAGGTCAGACCCAACGAGGGGAGATTAAACGACTGATTTCCTGGGCCGCAGGAACCCCACTGACCACGCTGACCGCAGGCCACCGTGGCCCCGAACCCCACGCCCGCCGTGACCCCGGCCCGCGCCCCAGCCGCCCCGCGCCCGACGCGCCGTGTCCGTTGGCTCTCCGCCCTGCGCCTCCGACGCAGCTCGCACCGGGCGCTGCCATGGGGCCCGGGCCGGCTCTCCTACTCCTGGGCCTGGGCCTGGGCCTGGGCCTGGGCTGTGGGCCCGGCCGCCGGCCTCTGCCCGCGGCTCCCGCGCAGGCGCCCGGCTCGCCGTCCCGAGACCTCCCCATCCCGACGCCCGCCGCGGCCCGACGTGCCCCGTCCGAGACCCGGGCCCTCGTTCAGGCGCGGCGGCCGCAGGCCGCGCTCCGCTCGGTCAGGGCCTCCCGGGCCCCCGGGGAGCGGGGCGCAGGCTTTGGCGGCCTTGGGGCCGGCCGCGCCCGCGTCAGCCTCCGGGCCCGCGCGGCCCCGGGCGGCGGCATCTTCCTGAGCGGCCGCCGCGGCCTCTGCCTGCCGGCCGGGCGGCCCCCGAGCCTCGCGCCGCGCTGCCTCCGCGCGCACGTCCAGCTGCGCGCCCGCCGCGCCACCGCCGCCGCCGCGCCCGCGCCGGTGGACCTGCAGCTGTCCGCGCCCGGCGGCCGGCTCTCCCTGCGCCGGCTGTCCCGCCTGCCGCGCTCGCTCGGGCCTCTGGAGTGGACCTTCCGCCTCCGGCTGCTCGGGCCCGCGGCCGCTGAGAGCCGCGCGTTGCCCCGTCGGGCTCTGCACCGCGGCCGGCGCTCCTACCCGGGATTCGTGGCCCGAACCGAGTGTCCCACGGACGGGCCCACCCCGGTCGTCTTGGAAGCTGTCAGCCCGAACAGCTCAGAACCCACAGAGTCCTCCGTGTCCTGTCAGGTATTCCGACCTGGGCCTTGTAGATTGGACCCCGTGAGGATAAATAGGAACGACGATAAACCAGTGCGACTGACCAGGGACATGGGAGACACCTTCAATGCGACAGTCGTCCTCTTCTGTCCCATCCAGGAGTACTATTATCGGGGTTGGTCTGTCTATGCCGTTCCTTATGTAGGGGCCGTGCCTGACTGGACTAAACCTCTGGAAAAGCCACCGGTCAATTTTAGTAGTGGGTTCTTCATGGTGACTATACCCCCGTATTCTTTACCTTGGGGGGTGTATCTGTTTAATTTCTCGGTGGTTGTCAGAACGCGGGATCCCCAGGTTCCAGGGAAGAACGACTCAGACAGCATCTATGTCGTCATTTTTAGACGTCCCCTGAATGCTGTTATTTCAGGGCCTTCCAACATCACAATTAATTTCACAGATGGGGTGACTCTCAATGGAAATATGTCTTCTGATCCAGAGGAAACAGACCCTCTAGAGAAAGAGAGACTTAAGTTTCTCTGGTACTGTACCACAGACTCAAGAAACTATGATGGAGAAAACACAACAGTGATAAGCAAGGAAGTTTGTCTCCCGGAGCAGGTTGATCTCAAGTGGACATGGGCCTCTGGTCCTATTCTCACACTTTCTCCAGAAACGCTTCAAGGCAGCCGTGTATATTTTTTCAGACTGGTGATCCAGAAGACCAGCAGGTCAGCCTTTGCTGATGCAACGGTGCACGTGCTTCAGGGAGAGCCGGTAGCAAGCGTTTCCTGCATTGAAAATTGTGACCAGGTTCTGGTTTTATCGGAGAGGTTCTCGTTGTCTCTGGACTGCACAGGCTGTACGGCAGGCCGAGATGTCTATCGCTGGTCCATTCTGACGTCTTCAGGTCAGGAGGTGCCATTTGACTGGACGGGGCAAACTTCAACAGGACGGAATGGTGCTTATGTGTCTGTAAAAGCTTTCGCTTTCTGGCATTTCAGGGAAGATAAGTTTTGGATTTCTCTCAATGCAGCAACTTGGAGTGGAGTCACCTTGGTCTTAAGATATCCTTTCATTATTCACCATGTCCCTATAAGCACAGACTGCAAAATTGTTCCAGAAAAAGGAATTTCCTTCATTACTCAGTTTGTTGTCATTTGTACTCATTTCAAGCATAAGAACATTGTTCTTACATATAAAATAATAGTTCCTGATGTACATGGTTTTGGTGAGATCAGTTCTGTGAAAGAGAATAACTTTGGATCCATCCTGTATTTGGGAAAGAATTCCACATCGCCCCCTTCCTTTCTCCCTGTTGGTGTGTTGGACAGTCATTATGCCTTGAAAATAATTGCTCAGGCATTTAATACCTCTCTGGGAGCTTTTTCTCAGGTGAACTTTTACGCCACTGTGCGGCCTCCCACTGACGTAAACTCATCAATGACTGTGTTGGAGAAGTTATCCAACTTCACCATGGGACCAAATTCATCCCTGTCTACTTTGCTTCAACAGCAGGATTTTCTAAATGCAAGTTATTTAATATACGTAGTAGCTTCTGTCTTGAATAGTATGAAAAGCGACTTAAGTCTGCAAGCTGACAAAATTAAACTCCGAGAACACCTTTTCAATCAGACACTTATTCTTCCTATAAACACTTTGGTGAATATTAGCCAGGTGGTCATGGCTGTTACTAAATTAACAGAGAAAACCTCTGAGATCAGTGCATTCTCTCAGAAACTGGCCACAGTGAGGACTTGGCAAGCAAGCCAAGCCCTCCAAGATAGTCATCAGAGAGATAAGAGCATTTCTTCTGAGCAAATAGAAAGTGTGTGCACTGGAATATTAATAACCTTGTCTAACATCCTGAAACTGCTGGTTCATTATGAAGTCTTTGAAGAGCCTTTCCACGTGGTTGAATCTCTAGCAGACACGGTACTGGCTGTGAAAGTGCCAGAGAATGAGACCACTGCCTTGAGGACCTCCAACTTTAAAATGTATGTCAAGAAAACCGAAAAGTGGAATGTCACCAAGTTCTTCAGCACCCAGAAGCACTGTCAGAATTGTTTTTATCCCAGCCTAAATGTGAACAGCGTTCCTAGTCTGCCTGCCAGCGCTCCGATTTCCACGATGTTTTGTGAATTTGCGGATGACCCTTTCCCTTGGCTAAATTATGGGGAAAACATTTTGACCCAGGTGGTTGGATTCCGAATGACAGGAGTGGAGGCCACGGGTGACGTGATTGAGATCCCACCTGATGCACTGGAAGTGTACCTCATCAGGAAAAACCTGAGCTTTGGAACTGTTAATCTCACGGTGGGACCCAGCTCAGAGCCTTATGCAGTGGATGAATCAGCGACAAAGACGACAGGGGCGTTTAGCTTTGTTGTGGACAGTACCGCAGGCAGGGACGTGTTGATCCACATCATGACAGAAGTGTCCGTCTTGTTCACGGTGTCTGTGTACGCGGGCCGTGAGATCACACCCAACTCTTTTATGACCAGCTACCTGGTGCCCCATAAAATCCCTCCAATTGCCAACGAGAGTGACCTGTTTGACCCGGAGTGTACGGTGAAGGAGGCCCGAGTGGTCTGCCTCCCCGCGGCCCTGGTGCAGGTCATAGCTCAGCGAACTGATTCCTCTGAGTGCACCGTCGCTGTGGTTCTACAGGCACCTCGTTTTGTCCTAAAACCCAATAACAAGTTGGTGAGAATTTCTGTTTTCAGCAGTGAATGCTTGGACATGTTTGGGATCCAGAGCGATTGGAGAGAAGATACCTGTGTTGTGGGAGAGAAGACCACTTGGCAAAGAGTGCACTGTATCTGCAAGAACCCACGGCGGGCCAAACGGCAGCTGGATATAATCAAACAGGCCAACCTTCACCTGCGTACCCACTATTTGACGGCCAAGGTGATCGTGGTCCCTAACCCTGTGGACTTACGAGTGGAGGCAGTCAAGAACGTCACCCAAAACCCTGTGACCCTCTTCACGGTACTTCTCATATTGCTGTTGTACTTGGTCCTTGCGTTCTGGGCCTTGCACAGAGATGAAACAGACCAGTATCTTAGGGAACATGTGATAGTTCTCCTTGATAACGATCCTTATGATAATGTGTGTTATCTAGTCACTGTTTTTACAGGAAGCCGTTGTGCTTCTGGGACCAGGGCCAATGTCTTTATCCAACTGCATGGAACCGAAGGTAGCAGTGATGTGCACTGTTTAAGCCATCCACAATTTAGGACTCTCTACCGAGGAAGCATCTGCACTTTCCTCCTAGTGACGAAAAAGGACTTGGGCGACATCCATTCCCTCCGTGTGTGGCACAACAATGAGGGCAGGTCCCCTGAATGGTATTTAAGTAGAATTAAAGTGGAGAATCTGTTCAGCAGACACATCTGGCTCTTCATGTGCCGAGAATGGCTTTCTATTGAATCGTCTTTGGACCGAACCTTTCAAGTAACCCCCCCAGATAAGCCTCTCAAGAAAATGGACTTTTTCCTCATAGATTTAAGTTACAAGCTGGGGAGAAGCCACTTGTGGTTCTCTGTATTTTCTGGTGTCATTTCTACACCATTCAATAGGCTCCAGAGGCTGTCCTGTTGCTTAGCAATGTTGTTATCCACGCTTCTGTGTAATATTATGTTCTTTAGTCTAGAGAAGGAGATCAAAGCAGAGCCACAAGAGCAGAGGTACATCAGGTCGATGGTGATTGGACTGGAAAGTGCCTTTATTACCCTCCCTGTGCAACTAGTGATCAAATCTTTGTTCATGTATTCCCAGAGGAGACCTCAGGTGACTCTACATGAGGTCACTCCTCGGAAACATCCTTTGAAAGCACCAGCAAGCCAGCACTGGGAAGAACGATTGGGAAACTGGCATGCCTATGAAATTGACAAGGCAAGCTCCCAGAAGCCTGTGTCTAACAGACATCGTGCAAAACCCAAGGCTTCTGTCAATGTCACCTCTAAAAGACAGCCCCCGGCCAAGCAAGAAGAAAGCCAGGGGTCTCCCATCAAAAGCAAGGTCTCCCGTACCGAAAGCAAGGTCTCCAGAACCCAAAGCAAGGTCTCCAGAAACCAAAGCAAGGTCTCTAGAAACCAAAGCAAGGTCACTCAAGCACAAAGCAAGTTCTCCAACATGCAGGGAAGAAATATAAACACCAATAACCCAAATATTGAAGACAATACAAATGTTTCTGATGAGCAGCCTCCCCAGCCAGGTTCAACAGCCCTTAAAGAGAAGACCAGAATGGTCCTGCCACAATGGTGTGTTTCTGTCGCCTGGCTCTTGGTTTTTCTTACCTGTGGCATATCCTCCTTCTTCATCATATTTTATGGACTGACTTACGGCCTCGAAAAGTCAACAGCATGGCTGTTTGCATCGTTTTGTGCATTCACTCAGTCAGTCTTTCTCGTGCAGCCATCTAAAATCATGCTCGTGTCAGGCTACAGAACACGGAAGGCCAAGTACTGTAAAAACATTTCGTGGATTGGCAACAGCCGCTTCTCCGAGATCAAGCTGCACAACATTCGGAAGGACCCAGAAGAAATGGACAGACGCCACCGGTATGTCATGGAGCTCCGAAACTCGAGAACGTACCAGCCTCTCACCCAGGACGAAATCACGATATTCCAAAGAAAGAAGAGGATCAAGAGAAGAGCTTTCCTGTTCCTGAGTTACATCCTCACTCACTTCATCTTTCTGGCTCTCTTGCTGAGCCTAGTTGCCATCCTACACCCCACTGATAGCTTTTACTATAATCAGTTTATTCGGGACCAGTTCTCTGTGGATCTGGCAGGCGTGACCAGGCTGGAAGACATCTATCAGTGGCTGAACAGGGTGCTGTTGCCTCTGCTCCACAATGACCCGAACCCCACGTTTTTCCCTGACAGCTCCTCTAAAATCCTTGGCCTGCCACTCATGAGGCAGGTGAGGGCGCAACCTGGAGAGATAATGTGTCTGCCGGCCAAGAAATTTGTGGAGGGCAGCCTCAAAGGAGAGATTCGCTGTCACCCCGAATATGGCATTGACCCAGAAGACACAAAAAACTACTCTGGGTCGTGGAATAGAGTTAGTAAGCGGGACACTGACAAGACGACCAGAGGGTTTACTTACAGGCCTCCGGAGAAGAGGTGGGCGTACTCTTCCTATGGGCTGCTGCACACCTATGGCTCAGGAGGATACGCCTTCTATTTTTTTCCAGCAGAGCAGCAGTTTAATTCCACACTGAGGCTCAGGGAACTCCAGAAAAGCCATTGGCTGGATGAAAAGACGTGGTCTGTGATTGTGGAATTGACCACCTTCAATCCAGACATCAGTCTCCTCTGCAGCATCTCGGTCATCTTCGAGGTCTTTCAGTTAGGTGTTGTGAACACTAGCCTGAATGCTCGCTCCTTCTTGCTCGCTGATTTCAACAGAAAAAACTCAGCCGACTCATCAGAAAACTACTTGTACTTGGCCATCTTCATTTTCTTCCTTGCCTACACTGTTGATGAGGTTTATGTAATCACACAAGAACGGACTGCCTACCTGCAAAGTGTATATAATTTGCTCAACTTTGCTCTAAAATGTATCTTTACCTTGTGGATCGTACTCTTTTTCAGGAAGCACTTCTTGGCCATCGGTGTAGTTCGGGCTTACCTGTCAAATCCTGAGGATTTCATTCCCTTTCATGCAGTGGCTCAAGTGGATCACACCATGAGGGTGATTTTGGGTTTCCTGGTATTTCTGACGATCCTGAAGACGCTCCGGTATTCCAGGGTCTTTTACGATGTGCGTCTGGCTCAGAGGGCCATCCAGACTGCCCTTCCTGGCATCTGCCACATGGCATTGGTGGTGTCCGTGTATTTCTTTGTCTTCATGGCATTCGGGTACTTGGTGTTCGGGCAGCACGAGTGGAACTACAGTGACATGATCCACGCCACCCAGACAATATTTTCCTACTGTGTCTCAGCTTTTGAGAACACGGAATTTTTCAATAACCGGGTTCTCGGGGTCCTCTTCCTCTCATCTTTCATGCTGGTGATGATCTGCATATTGATCAACTTATTTCAGGCAGTGATTTTGTCATCCTATGAGGAAATGAAGCAGCCTGTGTACGAGGAGCCCTCAGAAGAGGCGGAAGCCATGACTTATCTGTGTCGCCGGCTAAGATCTGCTTTTTGCTGCCTGTGCTTCAAGCCCAGGGCGGAAGACGAGCCCAAGTTCTTCATCAACATGGTGTATGGGCAGCCAGAGAAGAACAGCCACCGCTACCTGGGGCTGAAGACCAGAAACATTAATGGGAAGAAAATGGTTTACCTCGTCGTGTGATCCATGGCAGTGTCAAGGCCCACAGGCAGGTTTCTCCAAAGGCTCGGTTTCTGGGGTCGAGGGGCGTTTCGTGGCTCAGTTGTGTTCCCCCCCCTCCCCCCGTATTCTTCACAGTGCACCCCGTGTCTGGACGCATCTGCAGCGGGGGCCTCCACACTTGGGACTTGAAAGGCGGGTCAAGGGCAGCGTGGCCTCTGCGGAGAGAGGAGGGCGACCATCTGTGAGTCCCGGGTTCATTTCCCTTTTCCTTAGAAGCTGCTGTCTTTGGCACCGACTGCAGTTTAGAGGGTTAGAGACCTAGATTTGGGGGAGGGAGCTGAAAGGGCCCCCAGCCTCATCTCAGCTTGTCAGAAGCAGCAGGTGAACGCTCCTGCTGCCCTGGTCCCCCTGTCCCCGAGGCTGGGAGGCCAGGGCTAGTGGTTGGGGGCAGAGCCCAGGTCCTTTGGCCCTGCTGTCCCTTCCCTTTGCTGATGGGGCTGCAGAGCCTCCTTACTCCCACCACACACCACACACACTCCAGCTGGGCAGGGCTGGAGGGGTCTCATGAGGGGTCCCAGGAGTGCCCTTGTGCCTGGAAATGGAGGGATGTGGACCAGGGCGCAGCAATCTGAAGCTTCCCATCTGCTCTTAAGGCCATTGCCAGTTATGGATGTAACATATTTTTGGCCACAAGACATGACTTTTGTTAAACAAGAAGGAGTGTGTGTGTGCATGCTGTTGAGTTCACACTGAAAGGTGGTAAATGTTCTATGCCATGAGTGTAGCCATCTCTCTCTCTCTCTCTCCAGGATTTGGGCTTTTGTTTATTGATGGCCTGGTGGCTTGTTTAGAACACATTGTTTAAGAAAATTGGTTAACAGCTCCTGTGTTTTCAACCCAAAGCATGTTCCTTCATGAAAATGTCATGCTAAGCTTCATCAGAATTAAAATATGATTCCTCTATGTGGCCTGCAGTGATTTCTGTGAGAGGGGCAGGTACACAGATGGCGTCTGCCCTCGAAATGCAGTGCCAGCAAAGGGGACCAAACGGCAGGTGTAACTGCTTTGACCCAACTGTTTATCACTTGCTTGGCACCCTGATGGTGCTCACTCAGCTGCACTGCATGGCCATGGCACCTCGCACCTTGGCAGGTATGGGCACGTGCACATGTAGAGGCCTTCCCTCCCTTCGTCCCTGGGGTTGGGGTGGTCTTCCTGCCAATTAGACAATAGTCTTTCTGACTCACCCAAGACCACCCAAACTGTCATGATCAAATGCTCAGTTCTGTGTTTTCTAACTTCCCTGGTGGGAATTCACAGGTGTGGCTAGGTTCTGGTCAGCTGGTGCCGGGTGAAGTGCACATTCTGCGTAGCACTTCTCATTGTCACCCAACTGCCACCCGTACATTTTTTAGAACCATGGCCTTGCCCAGTAACCGTATGGGACTGGTGCTGGGGTCAGAATGTCTGACTCTTGAGAATCCATGGACTGTAGCCTGCCAGCCTCCTCTGTCCTTGGGATTCTTGAGATAAGAATGCTGGAGTGGGTTGTCACTTACTTATCCAGAGGATCTACCCGACCCAGGGATTGAACCTGGGCCTCTAGAGCTGCAGGAAGATACTTTACAGTTGAACCATCAAGGAAGCCCTCAGGAGAACAAGTGTGAAAGGAGAGAGAAGGCCCCCATATCACCCCTTCCTGCTCCTGGCAGTTATGACTCTCATTTCAGTCACCCTCTGACTTCCTGAACCATCCTGCCACCCACAGGTGCCCACACAGAAGGCACCCAGCAGGAGGGCCCAATGCCAAGGTGTCCAGGGGACCTTCCTGCAGCTGGCCCCCTGGGAGGTGATGCCTGGTCCCCCAGCACGGAGCCAAGAGTACCATGAAGTCCCCTGTGTCCCCCGCTCAAAGCCCTGACTCGGGACTTCATCACAGATCCTGTCACGTCCTGTCAAGTCCCACCTCTATTTGTGAGCTCAGAGGTCTGCAGAGATCCATGTGCCCTGTGGCCCCAGGAGGGCACCACTGCCCCCTGGGGAGGGGGAGGGTGCTGGGAGCCCTTCAAGGCAACGTCTGGGGGACGAGCCCTGCTGGGAGCTGGGGAGCAGGTCTGTCCAGGCAGCATGGATGGTGCTCAGGCAGCCTGGGGGAGCTTGGCACTGCCTTCTGTGGGCTGGGCGGCCTTGGCCTTGGCCTCCCAGAGCCCGGCTGCTCTCCTCTGAGTGATGAAGGGCTCAATGCCTCATGGCATTGCATCCAGCAGATGGACCGGGCATGTCCAAGTGAGGGCCAGCCCTGAGCCAGGCCCAGGAGCGGCTGTCACTCCCGGGTACATGGTGGTCCCACCCTGGGCCTCAGTCTCTGCTCCTGGGCGGGGAGGCGCTGGAGGAGGGGCCTCTGAGTCAGAGAAGCAGAGGCCCTGGGGCCTGCAAGCCAGGGTGTCCAGGGTGCGGCCAGGGTAGCGGCCAGCCAATGTGTCCCAGCACAGAGGGAGGGGCCAGGCCTGCGGGAAGCACTTAGCATCCCACCCAGCTCTGTGCCCTTGGCTGCGGCTCCCTCTGGTGGAGGTGGTCCACAAGAGAAGGCCTGGCCAGCAGGCCCCAATGTCAGGTCAGGAAGCCAGCCTGCTGAAATAAAACTTACATGGTACATAAGGGGCTAAACTTCTTAGGACGATCTGTGGTCTCTGAGCGGCCAGGACACGCCCCATATTTCTTGGGGCCTGGCTGCACTGGAGAGTCCACTTGTCCCTTCTGTGTGCCCAGGACCCGCACTCATCTCTTGGGGACCTCGCCCCCTCTGGTCCCCAGGAAGGTCGGATCGCGCTGACACCCCCGCTCCAGGCAACCCCGAGGATGCGGGTCCGCGGGCGCTCTGCCGAGGGCGTCTTCCGCGTACTTGACAGTCGCGCAGCTGTGAGGTGTCAGCCACAGTGCGCGCGTGTTCCGCGCCCGCGGTGCGGACTCTGCGCTTCGCCGCGACCTTCCGCGTGGGGGCGCGGTGTCGAGCCTCGGGGGCGGGGCTGGGGGCGGGGCGGTCCCCGCCCACTACTTGCTTCCGACACACCCGCCGCGCCCGCAGGGTTACCCTACAGGCTGGGGAAACCCAGGGCCACCCCGGGCTGGCAGTTTGGTGTGAGCCCCCACCTACCCGATCAGACAGGAGCCAGGGACGGCAGGGGCAGAGGGCGGGCGTGGGAGAGTGGGTGGGATAAGGGAGTCCCTCTCCATGGGGACCCTCTGAGAGGTGACTGCAGAGTCCCCTGGGAGGCAGAGGAGCCCTGGGGCAGCGGTCCCTTTGGACAATAAGTGGGACCAGGGGCCGTTCGGTAAAGGGCCCCAAGCCTGGATGCCTCTGTCCTGGGTGTGGCCTGGATAGTTGCACAGGGCCTCACACTTAGAAGGACCCCATGCTCGCTTTGAAGCTCTGCTGTGGTCATCTTGAAATTCTTGACCATCTTTGAACAGGGTTCCTACATTTTGATTTTGCACGGGGCCCTGAAAATCATGTAGTCTGTCTTCTGACAGCCAATGCATTAGCACGTGCATCTTTTCTGAATTCCCCACAGCTCACCACCTCCACGGCCACTAACCCCAACTGAGTCAGGACCAGCTCACTCGCATACCGAGTGCTCTTGCAGCAGACAGGCCCGTGCCTTTGGTTTCCCTGGACCCCGCCTAAGAGGCCCCTGTACTTTCAATCCTGTCCACCTACAATCTATCTCCCTCACAGCAGGAGGATACTTCCAACCTGGAAATCAGATCAGGCCCTTCCCCGCTCAAAACCCTCAAACACTTCCCCAACCCACTTGAGATAAAATTCAAATACACGACCATGGTCTCTGAGACCCAGCTTGCTCTGGTCATTGGCCGTCTCTCCAATGACATCTCCTACCACTTCCTCTCCTCTCTGCTTACTCAGGCCCCACTACTAACCTTGTCTCCTTCCTGCCTCCCTGCATTTGTACTTACAGTTCCCTGCCCTAGTTATGCCCTTCCCTAGCTCTGTGTGAGCCATGCTCCCTCATTTTACGCTGATCTGTTGGCTCAGAGGGCATCTCCTCAAAGAGGCCTTCCTTGATTCCCCACTTCACTGTCATTCTTATCTCTGTACCTGCCTTATTTGTCTTCATATCGCTTTTCACAGTAAAATCTCACATGGTATGTCATGGTTGGATTATTTTTTATTGTCTTTTACCCCATTATAATGGAAGTTTTATGGGAACTAAGCCTAGGGCTGATGCCTAGGAAAATACTGGGTATCGTGTAGCTGCTTGTGAAGCCTGTATGAAATAACTATAGTTAAATGAATTAAGGGAGAATGAAAAGGGAAAAAAATGAGATATAAATAGGAATAATCAGGGATAATAAGAAAACAAGTAATTAGGTGACACATCTAAGTCCAGACACGTCAGTCATTACATGATCTGCTTCAAGATGGCAGAGTAGAAGGATGCGGGCTCATCTCCTCCTGCAAAAGTACCAACGTTGCAACTAGCTGTTGTGGCAGCTATTTGCCACAACAAATAGCTTCTATTTTCTGGAAATAGAAGGATGCTGGAACCCACCAAAAAAAGATACCCTATATCTAAAGACAAAGAAGGAACTGCAGTGATGTGGTAGGAGGGGTGCAATCAAGATAAAACCAAATCCTATACCCACTGGGTGGGTGACCCACAGACTGGAGAATAATAATCCCAAAGAAGTTCTCACACTGTTTTGAAGGATTTGAACTCCATGTCAGGCTTGCCAGCCTCAGGATCTGGTAAAGGGACTGGGAATCCCCAGGGAATCTGGCCTTGAGGGCCAGCAAGATTTGATTATAGGACTTCCAGAAGGCTGGGGGAAGCAGAGACTCCAGTCTTGGAGGACACAAACAACATTTCGCCTGCACCCAGACCCAGATGAGAGCAGTGACCCCACAGGAGAGTGAACCAAAAGTACCTCCTAGTACTGGGGGCCTCCTGGAGGCGTGGGCCACCACAGGGCCATTGGCGGAAAGCCCCTTGGAATTCACTGTTAACCCTACCACAGAGCTTGTGGTGGTGCTGGAGTGGCTACAAGAGATACCCCACGTGAAGAGATACCCCACGTGAAGAGATACCCCACGTCCAAGGCAAAGGAGAAGCCCCAGCAAGGTGGTAGGAGGGGCAAATTCATGCTTAGAATCAAACCCCATACCCGCCAGACATGCTCAGAAGGCTCAAACATACTTTGTGTGCACCAGGACCAGAGACCCCACGGAGACTGAGACAGAACTGTGTTTGAGTGTCTCCTGTGGAGGTACGGGTCAGCAGTGGACTCCACAGGGGCAGGAGCTCTGGGTGCAGCAGACCTGGGTATGGCATAAGCCCTCTTGGAGGAAGTCGCCATTAACCCCACCATAGAGCTGCCAGAATTTACACAGGACTGCGGAAACAGACTCTTGGAAGGCACAAGCAGAACTTTGTGCGCACCAGGACCCAGGAGAAAGGAGCAGTGACCCCACAAGAGACTGACCCAGACTGGCCCGTGAGTGTCCAGGAGTCGCTGGTGGAGGCGTGGGTCGGCGGTGGCCTGCTGCAGGGTCGGGGGCACAGAGTGTGGCAGTGCCTGCATGGGACCTTTTGAAGGTGCCATTATCTTCATCACCTCCACCATAGTTTGGCCCCAGGTAAATAACAGGGAGGGTACACAACTCCATCCATCAACAGAAAATTGGATTAAAGATTTACTGAGGATGGCCTGGTGAGGACTCTTGGTGACTCCGGTGGGGACTCTTCTTTGCTGAGACTGACATCCTGATCACTCGGGGTACTCAGGGGCCAGCTTGCCTGCCAATGGACCAGACCCAGAGGCTGCAACTGGGACCCTTTTGTCCCTGGTCTCCTCCTGACGTAAACAACTGGCCAGAGTGCCCCGACCAGTAAGGAGCAAGAGACTTTATTGGCCTCTCTCCCCTTACCTCTCTCTTTCCTCTCCTTAACCCTTCCTTCTCCTTAACGGCCAGGAGGAGCTACCCCACGTCCGAGGAGCAGTGGCTGTGTGGGCGCCGGGGGGCCGAGAGGAGCTACTCCACGTTCAACGTCAGGAGGGGTGGCGGTGAGGAGATACCCCTCGTCCAAGGAAATAGAAACCCAAGTAAGATGGTAGGTGTTGCAAGAGGGCATCAGAGGGCAGATACACTGAAACCATAATTTCAGAAAACTAATAAATCTAATCACATGGACCACGGCCTTGTCTAACTCAATGAAACTAAGCCATGCCCTGTGGGGCCACCCAAGATGGGCGGGTCATGGTGGAGAGGTCTGACAGACTGTGGTCCACTGGAGAAGGGAATGGCAAACCACTTCAGTATTCTTGCCTTGAGAACCCCATGAACAGTTGAAAAGGCAAAATGATAGGACACTGAAAGAGGAACTCCCCAGGTCAGTAGGTGCCCAATATGCTACTGGAGATCAGTGGAGAAATAACTCCAGAAAGAATGAAGGGATGGAGCCAAAGCAAAAACAATACCTAGCTGTGGATGTGACTAGTGATAGAAGCAAGGTCTGATACGGTAAAGAGCAATATTGCATAGGAACCTGGAATGTCAGGCCCATGAATCAGGGCAAATTGGAAGCGGGCAAACAAGAGATGGCAAGAGTGAATGTCGACATTCTAGGAATCAGCGAACTAAAATGGACTGGAATGGGTGAATTTAACTCAGATGACCATTATATCTACTACTGAGGGCAGGAATCCCTCAGAAGAAATGGAGCAGCCATCATGGTCAACAAAAGAGTCCAAAATGCAGTACTTGGATGCAATCTCAAAAAGGACAGAATGATCTCTGTTCATTTCCAAGGCAAACCATTCAATATCACAGTAATCCAAGTCTATGCCCTAACCAGTAACTCTGAAGAAGCTGAAGTTGAACTGTTCTATGAAGACCTACAAGACATTTTAGAACTAACACCCAAAAAAGATGTCCTTTTCATTATAGGGGACTGGAATGCAAAAGTAGGAAGTCAAGAAACACCTGGAGTAACAGGCAAATTTGGCCTTGGAATACGGAATGAAGCAGGGCAAAGACTAATAGAGTTTTGCCAAGAAAATGCACTGGTCATAGCAAACACCGTCTTCCAACAACACAAGAGAAGACTCTACACATGAACATCACCAGATGGTCAACACTGAAATCAGATTGATTATATTTTTTGCAGCCAAAGATGGAGAAGCTCTATACAGTCAGCAAAAACAAGACCAGGAGCTGACTGTGGCTCCATGAACTCCTTATTGCCAAATTCAGACTGAAATTGAGGAAAATAGGGAAAACCACTAGACCATTCAGGTATGACCTAAATCAAATTCCTTATGATTATACAGTGGAAGTGACAAGTAGATTCAAGGGACAAGATCTGATAGATAGAGTGCCTGATGAACTATGGATGGAGGTTCCTGACGTTGTACAGGAGACAGGGATCAAGACCATCCCCATGGAAAAGAAATGCAAAAAAGCAAAATGGCTGTCTGGGGAGGCCTTACAAATGGATGTGAAAAGAGGAGAACTGAAAAGCAAAGGAGAAAAGGAAAATTATAAGCATCTGAATGCAGAGTTCCAAAGAATAGCAAGAAGAGATAAGAAAGCCTTCCTCAGCAATCAATGCAAAGAAATAGAGGAAAACAATAGAATGGGAAAGACTAGAGGTCTCTTCAAGAAAATTAGAGATACCAAGGGAACGTTTCATGCAAAGATGGGCTCGATAAAGGAGAGAAATGGTATGGACCTAACAGAAGCAGAAGATATTAAGAAGAGGTGGTAAGAATACACAAAAGAACTGTACAAAAAAGATCTTCACAACCAGGATAATCACGATGGTGTGATCACTCACCTAGAGCCAGACATCCTGGAATGTGAAGTCAAGTGGGCCTTAGAAAGCATCACTACGAACAAAGCTAGTGGAGGTGATGGAATTCCAGTTGAGCTCTTTCAAATCCTGAAAGATGATGCTGTGAAAGTGCTGCACTCAATATGCCAGCTAATTTGGAAAACTCAGCAGTGGCCACAGGACTGGAAAAGGTCAGTTTTCATTCCAATCCCAAAGAAAGGCAATGCCAAAGAATGCTCAAACTACCGCACAATTGCACTCATCCCACACGCTAGTAAAGTAATGCTCAAAATGCTCCAAACCAGGCTTCAGCAATACCTGAACCGTGAACTTCCAGATGTTAAAGCTGGTTTTAGAAAAGGCAGAGGAACCAGAGATCAAATTGCCAACATCCACTGGATCACAGAAAAAGCAAGAGAGTTCCAGAAAAACATCTATTTCTGCTTTACTGACTATGCCAAAGCCTTTGACTGTGTGGATCACAACAAACTGTGGAAAATTCTGAAAGAGATGGGCATACCAGACCACCTGACCTGCTTCTTGAGAAACCTGTCTGCAGGTCAGGAAGCAACAGTTAGGACTGGAAATGGAACAATAGACTGGTTCCAAATCAGGAAAGGAGTACATCAGGGATATATATTGTCACCCTGCTTATTTAATGTATATGCAGAGTACATCATGAGAAACTCTGGGCTGGAAGAAGCACAAGGTGAAATCAAGATTGCTGGGTTAAATATCAATAACTTCAGATATGCAGGTGACACCACCCTTACGGCAGAAAGTGAGGAGGAACTGAAGAGCCTCTTCATGAAAGTGAAAGAGGAGAGGCAAAAAGTTGGCTTAAAACTCAACATTCAGAAAACTAAGATCATGGCATCTGGTCCCATCAGTTCATGGCAAATAGATGGGGAAACAATAGAAACAGTGACAGCCTTTATTCTCTTGGGCTCCAAAATCACTGCAGATCTTGACTGAACCATAAAATTAAAAGATGCTTACTCTTTGGAAGGAAAGTTATGACCAACCTAAGATGGCGTATTAAAAACCAGAGACATTACTTTGCCAACAAAGGTCCATCTAGTCAAAGCTATGGTTTTCCCAGTAGGCATGTATGGATGTGAGAGTTGGACCATAAAGAATGCTGAGTGCCAAAGAATGGATGCTTTTGAACTGCGGTGTTGGAGAAGACTCTTGAGAGTCCCTTGGACTGCAAGGAGATCCAACCAGTCCATCCTAAAGGAAATCAGTCCTGAATATTCATTGGAAGGACTGATGCTGAAGCTGAAACTCCAATACTTTGACCCCCCGAAGCAAAGAACTGACTCATTGGAAAAGACCTGATGCTGAGAAAGATTGAAGGCAGGAGGAGAAGGGGATAACAGAGGATGAGAAGGTTGGATGGCATCACAACTTAATGGACATTAATTTGGGTAAACTCCGGGAGTTGGTGATGGACAGGGAGGCCTGGACTGCTGCAATCCATGGGGTCACAAAGAGTCGGACACAACTGAGCAACTGAACTGACTGAGAAGTTGTAGATCCCAGTGCTGGGTTGCCTCAGACCAAATAACTACCAGGGAGAGAGTGCAACTCCACCCATCAGTAGATAATAAGATTCAAGCTTTATCAAGCAAGGCCCAGTTTTTCCCATGGCCAGTTCCTCCCATCAAGAAGCTTACACAAGCCTCTCAGCCTCATCCATCAGAGGGCAAACAGAAAAAGCAAGAAGAAGGACAGTCTGACAGTAGTTAAATCAAAAACCATATTACAGAAAGTTAATCAAGATGAAAGGCTTCCCTGACAGCTCAGTTGGTAAATAATCTGCCTGCAGTGCAGGAGACCCCAGGTTGATTCCTGGGTCGGACAGATCCACTGGATAAGGGATTCCTGGGCTTCCCCTGTGGTTCACCTGGTAAAGAATCCACCTGCAATGCGAGAGACCTGGATTTGGTACCTGGATTAGGAAGATCCCCTAGAGAAGGGAAAGGCTACCCACTCAAGTATTCTGGCCTGGAGAATTCCACGGACTGTATAGTCATAGTCAAATCTATGGTTTTTCTAGTAGTCATGTATGGATGTGAGAGCTGGACCATAAAGAAGGCTGAGCACCGAAGAATTGATGCTTTTTTGAACTGCGATATTGGAGAAGACTCTTGAAAGTCCCTTGGACAGGAAGGAGATCCAACCAGTCCATCCTAAAGGAAATCAGTCCTGAATATTCATTGGAAGGACTGACGCTGAAGCTGAAACTCCAATACTTTGGCCACCTGATGCGAAGAACCGACTCATTTGAAAAGACCCTGATGCTGGGAAAGATTGAGGGCAGGAGGAGAAGGGGACAGCAGAGGATGAGACGGTTGGATGGCATCACCGACTTGATGGACATGAGTTTGGGTGAACTCCAGGAGTTGGTGATGGACAGGAAGGCCTGGCGTGCTGCTGTCCATGGGGTCACAAAGAGTCAGATATGACTTAGCTCCTTTCACTTTCACTTTCAACCATGATGAAAAAGCAGAAAGTTATGTCCCATATGAAGAGACAAGATAAAACCCCAGAAAAACAACTAAATGAAGGGGAGATAGGCAACCTTCCTGTAAAAGAATTCAGAATAATGATATTCACAATGATCTAGGATCTTGGGAACAGAATGGAGACAAAAATTGAGATGATTTTAGAAATGTTTACCAAAGACCTAGAAGAACTAAAGAACAAAGAGAGATGAATAATATACTAGATGAAATCAGTAGCAGAATAACTGAAGCGGAAGGATGGATAAATGACCTGGAGACCAGAATCATGGAAATCACTGCCACGGTACAGCATATAGAAAAAAAGAATGAAAAGAAATGAAGATAGCCTAAGAGATGTCTGGGACAACATTGAATGCAACAACATTCACATTATAGGGGTCCCACAGGGAGAAGAGAGAGAGAAAGGACTTCAGGAAATATTGTAAGAGATAATAGCTGAAAACTTCCCTAGCATTGGAAAGGAAATAATCAACCAAGTCCAGGAAGCACAGAGAGTCCGAGGCAGAATAAAGCCAAGGAGGAACACACTGAGACACATAGTAATCAAACTGACAAAAATTAAAGACATAGATAAAATATTTAAAGCAACAAGTGAGAAATGACAACACAAAAGGGAGCTCCCACCAGGCCATCCGCTGATTTCTCAACAGAAACTCTACAAGTCAGAAGGGAAAGTCTGATAAAATGATATATTACAGTGATGAGAGGGAAGACCCTGCAACGAAGAATACTCTACCCAGCAAGACTCTCCTTTACATGTGATGGAGAAATCAAAAGCTTTCCACATGAGCGAAAGTTAAGAGAATTTAGCACCACCAAACCAGCATTACAACAAATGCCAAAGGAACTTCTCTAGGCAGGAAACACAAGAGAAGGAAACGCATTACAGAAAATAAACCCAAAACAATAAACAAAATGGTAATAGGGTCATCACTTCAGTACAGTTCAGTCGCTCAGTCGTGTCCGACTCATTGAGACCCCATGGATTGCAGCACGCAGACCTCCCTGTCCATCACCAACTCCTGGAGCTTACTCAAACACACGTCCATCGAGTCAGTATTGCCATCCAACAGTCTCATCTCTGTTGTCCCCTTCTCCTCCCGCCTTCAATCTTTCCCAGCATCAGGGTCTTTTCCAAGGAGTCAGTTCTTCTCATCAGCTGGCCAAAATACTGGAATTTCAGCTTCAGCATCAGTCCTTCCAATGAATATTCAGGACTGATTTCCTTTAGGATGGACTGGTTGGATCTCCTTGCAGTCCAAGGGACTCTCAAGAGTCTTCTCCAACACCACAGTTCAAAAGCATCCATTCTTAAGTGCTCAGCTTTCTTTATGGTCCAACTCTCACATCCATATATGACTATTGAGAAAACCATAGCTTTGACTAGGTGGATGTTTGTCGGCAAAGTAATGTCTCTGGCTTTTTATATGCCATCTAGGTTGGTCATAGCTTTTCTTCCAAGGAGCAACTGTCTTTTAATTTCATGGCTGCAGTCAATATCTGCAGTGATTTTGGAGCCCAAGAGAATAAAGGCTGTCACTGTTTCCATTGGTTCCCCATCTATTTGCCATGAACTGATGGGATCAGATGCCATGATCTTAGTTTTCTGAATGTTGAGCTTTAAGCCAACTTTTTCCCTCTCCTCTTTCACTTTCATGAAGAGGCTCTTCAGGTCCTCTTCACTTTCTGCCTTAAGGGTGGTGTCATCTGCATATCTGAGGTTATTGATATTTCTCCCAGCAATCTTGATTCCACCTTGTGCTTTATCCAGCCCGGCATTTCACATGATGTACTCTGCATATAAGTCAAATAAGCAGGGTGACAATATACAGCCTTGACATACTCCTTTCTCAATTTGGAACCAATCTGTTGACCATGTCCGATTCTAACTGCTGCCTCTTGACCTGCATACAGATTTCTCAGGAGGCAGGTCAGGTGGTCTGGTATTCCCATCTCTTTCAGAAATTTCCAGTTTGTTGTGATCCACACAGTCAAAGGCTTTGGCCTAGTCAATAGATGTTTTTCTGGAACTCTCTTGCTTTTTCTATGATCCAACAAATGTTGGCAATTTGGTATCTGGTTCCTCTTTTTCTAAATCCAGCTTGACCATCTGGACATTCTCGGTTCATGTACTGTTGGAGCCTGGCTTGGAGAATTTTGAGCATTACTTTGCTAGCATGTGAGATGAGTGCAATTGTGCAGTAGTTTGAGCATTCTTTGGCATTGTCCTTCTTTAGGATTAGAGTAAAAACTGACCTTTTCCAGTCCTGTGGCCACTGCTGGGTTTTCCAAATTGGCTGGCATATTGAGTGCAGCACTTTAACTCAGCTGGAATTCCATCACCGCCGCTACCTTCACTCATAGTGATGCTTCCTAAGGCCCACTTGACTTCACATTCCAGGATGTCTGGCTCTAGGTCAGTGATCACACCACTGTGATTATCTGGGTCATGAAGATCTTTTTTGTACAGTTCTTCTGTGTATTCTTGCCACCTCTTCTTAATATCTTCTGCTTATGTTAGGTCCATACCATTTCTGTCCTTTATTGTGCCCATCTTTGCATGCAGTATTTCCTTGGTATCTCTAATTTTCTTGAAGAGATTTCTAGTCTTTCCCATTCTATTGTTTTCCTCTATTTCTTTGCATTGATCAGTGACGAAAGCTTTCTTTTCTCTCCTTGCTATTCTTTGGAACTCTGCATTCAGATCTTTCCTTTTCTCCTTTGCCTTTCGCTTTTCTTTTCAGAGCTATTTGTAAAGCCTCCTCAGACAACCATTTTTCCTTTTTGCATTTCTTTTTCTTGGGCATGGTCTTGATCACTGCCTCCTGTATAATGTCATGAACCTCCGTCCATAGTTCTCTATGGACTTTATCTATCAGCTCTAATCCCTTGAATCTATTTGTCACTTCCACTGTATAATCATAAGGAATTTGATTTAGGTCATATCGGAATGGTCTAGTGGTTTTCCCCATTTTCTTCAATTTAAGTTTGAATTTGGCAATAAGGAGTTCATGATATGAAGCATGAACAGCTCCTGTCTGGTTTCTGTTGACTGTATAGAGCTTCTCCATCTTTGGCTGCAAAGAATATAATCAGTCTAATTTCAGTATTGAGCATCTGGTGATGTCCATGTGTAGATGGCTCCTGTGTTGTTGGAAGAGTGTGTTTGCTATGACTAGTACATTCTCTTGGCAAAACTCTGTTAGCCTTTGCCTTGCTTCATTTTGTACTCCAAGGCCAAACTTGCCTTTGGCCTTGTATAGGGACATACATATTGATAATTACCTTAAATGTAAATGGATTAAACGCATCAACCAAAAGACACAGAGTGGCTGTGGATGAAAACATGTTCCTGTATGTACTTCCACTTACCACATCACTCTGCTTGACCCACCCACGAACTGTATCTAATTATTTTATATTGTTAACTTAATAATGTTCCCATTATGGATTGCAATTATAATTATCTTTTTTTTTTTTTGGTCTGGCTATTGATTTTGAAAACTGACAAACATCTTTTGCAGTTGTGATTATATAGCTATTGCTCACCAAATACCATTATGTGATAAGTGCTCAAGAGAAAAATAATAGAACTCTATATCACCAAAATTAGGATCTAATAGAAAAACTTGTCATCACTTTTAAAAATTCAGATGCATATCAGAAATATCTTGAAATTTTTTGAAAAATGCAAATGGTCAGGTATTGCCTTTTTTTCCCCAGAGCTCCAGATATGTTTCTAATGAGCAGTCATGTTTAAAAACAACTACAGTATATGATGATCCTTTACTTTTATCTAGTTGCTTCACTTTTTTTATTTCATATTTAGTGCTTTTATCTCATTTAGTTTATGTTCTTCAATTTTTTCATCTCTGTTTTTTCTTTTGATGTTTTTTTCTCAAGCCTTTATCTAGTAGAAAAGCTTTTGTGTGTGTGTGTGTGTGTGTATATATATATATATATATATATAATTATGTATGAAGAAAGCTGAGTGCTGAAGAATTGATGCTTTTGAGCTGTAGTGTTGGAGAAGACTCTTGAGAGTCCCTTGGACTGCAAGGAGATCCACCCAGTCCATCCTAAAGGAGATCAGTCCTGGGTGTTCATTGGAAGGAATGATGCTGAAGCTGAAACTCCAATACTTTGGCCACCTCATTCAAAGAGTTGACTCATTGAAAAAGACCCTGATGCTGGGAGGGATTGGGGGCAGGAGGAGAAGGGGATGACAGAAGATGAGATGGCTGGATGGCATCACTGACTCGATGCACGTGAGTTTGGGTGAACTCTGGGAGTTGGTGATAGACAGGGAGGCCTGGCGTGCTGCAATTCATGAGGTCGAAAAGAGTCGGACATGACTGAGTGACTGAACTGAACTGAACATATATTTTGGAAAACTTACAAGTTTTGACTGAGATAGTTTTTGCCTAATAAATAAATTTGCCTAATAAAAAACTTATCACATTTTGATTTCACTTGTTTGACTTAGCATGAATAGAATGCTAGATTTCTAATTAAAAATAGATAAGCAACAAGCAACAAAGGTTTACTGTATAGCATAGGGAACTTTAGTCAATATCTTGTAATAAACTATGGAAAATAATTTCAAAAATAATATTTTTATATGTGTACACCCAAGTCATGCTGCTGTGCACCTACAACACTGAGAATCAGCTGTACTTTGACAAAGTATATACACTGAAATAATAACAGTAACTACATGAAATGCTGAGAGTAATTACACCAAATGAAAATGGTGTTTGGCTGTTGTCGTTCACTGGCTAAGTCCTGTACTATTCTTTGCCACCCCACAGATGGCACCTCGCCAGGCTCCTCTGTCCTAGACTGTCTGCCAGAGTTTGTTCAGATTCATACACATTGAGTCAGTGATGCAGTCTAACCATCTCATCCTCTGCCCTCCCTTCTCTTGCCTTCAATCTTTCCCAGCAGCGGGGTCTTTTGCAATGAGCTGGCTCTTTCCATCAGGGGACCAAGCACCGCACTTACATCACTAGGCCCTGCAAAGAATGTGCAGGGTCGATGCTCTAAAAGCTCAGAAATGGCAGACGTTGAAGGAGGAGAGAAAAGAGTAAAACTCTATTACATGTGGCCTGTAAAACACTCCTTATAAAGACGTAAATAAGTTGAAAGTAAATGAATGAAGAAAACAAATGCCACACAGACAATATGCATGAGAAGGCGAGTGTGAGCGTTTTATTTTACATGAATCCCCCCCCACCGCCCTGTTTTATTGAGATATAATTGACATATAATGTGGCTATTTTTTTAACAGGCAAAGGAGAAACTCAAAGACTGTCACAAAAGATAAACACATCATAATGATAATAGGATGAGATGGTTGGATGGCATCACTGACTCTATGGACAGGAATTTCAGTAAGCTCCTAGAGTTGGTGATGGGAACGGAAGCCTGGCATGCTGCAGCCCATGAGATCACAAATAGTCAGACATGACTGACTGACTGAACTGAATGATTAAATGGAGAGAATTCAGCAAAAAGACATAACCACAATTGTGTATCTACCTAATAATTGGCGCTCCAAAATACAGGAAGCAAAAGTTAACAGAATTAGAGAATGAAATAGACAATTCCATGGTTACAGTAAGAGAGATTATCATCTTCTCTCAGCAATTTGCTACAACTAGAAAAAACTGCAGAAAAGATATAGATCTAAGGAACAGCACCACCCTTCTTGTTTTGACTCCCAAACAGAGGACAGTAGAATACACATTCTTTTCAAGTGACATGGAACACACAGATGGACTCAAGACAGACCACACGGTAGACTGACACAAGTCTCAACTCGTTCAAAAAGGTAAAGGATCGCACAGAATAGTCTGTGACCATAACAAAACTCAATTACAAATCAATAACTGTGAGGATTTTTACAGAAACTCTAAGAATCTGTAAGTGAAAGTGTAACTTGAATTGACAGGTCAGACCCAAGGAGGGGAGATTAAACGACTGATTTCCTGGGCCGCAGGAACCCCACTGACCACGCTGACCCCAGGCCACCGTGGCCCCCGAACCCCACGCCCGCCGTGACCCCGGCCCGCGCCCAGCCGCCCCGCGCCCGACGCGCCGTGTCCGTTGGCCCTCCCCACTGCGCCTCCGACGCGGCTCGCACCGGGCGCTGCCATGGGGCCCGGGCCGGCTCTCCTGCTCCTGGGCCTGGGCCTGGGCCTGGGCTGTGGGCTCGGCCGCCGGCCTCTGCCCCCGGCTCCCGCGCAGGCGCCCGGCTCGCCGTCCGGAGACCTCCCCGTCCCGACGCCCGCCGCGGCCCGACGTGCCCCGTCCGAGACCCGGGCCCTCGTTCAGGCGCGGCGGCCGCAGGCCGCGCTCCGCTCGGTCAGGGCCTCCCGGGCCCCCGGGGAGCGGGGCACAGGCTTTGGCGGCCTTGGGGCCGGCCGCGCCCGCGTCAGCCTCCGGGCCCGCGCGGCCCCGGGCGGCGGCATCTTCCTGAGCGGCCGCCGCGGCCTCTGCCTGCCGGCCGGGCGGCCCCCGAGCCTCGCGCCGCGCTGCCTCCGCGCGCACGTCCAGCTGCGCGCCCGCCGCGCCACCGCCGCCGCCGCCGCGCCCGCGCCGGTGGACCTGCAGCTGTCCGCGCCCGGCGGCCGGCTCTCCCTGCGCTGGCTGTCCCGCCTGCCGCGCTCGCTCGGGCCTCTGGAGTGGACCTTCCGCCTCCGGCTGCTCGGGCCCGCGGCCGCTGAGAGCCGCGCGTTGCCCCGTCGGGCTCTGCACCGCGGCCGGCGCTCCTACCCGGGATTCGTGGCCCGAACCGAGTGTCCCACGGACGGGCCCACCCCGGTCGTCTTGGAAGCTGTCAGCCCGAACAGCTCAGAACCCACAGAGTCCTCCGTGTCCTGTCAGGTATTCCGACCGGGGCCTTGTAGATTGGACCCCGTGAGGATAAATAGGAACGACGATAAACCAGTGCGACTGACCAGGGACATGGGCGACACCTTCAATGCGACAGTCATCCTCTTCTGTCCCATCCAGGAGTACTATTATCGGGGTTGGTCTATCTATGCCGTTCCTTATGTAGGGGCCGTGCCTGACTGGACTAAACCTCTGGAAAAGCCACCGGTCAAGTTTAGTAGAGGTTTCTTCGTGGTGACTATACCCCCGTATTCTTTACCTTGGGGGGTGTATCTGTTTAATTTCTCGGTGGTTGTCAGAACGCGGGATCCCCAGGTTCCAGGGAAGAACGACTCAGACAGCATCTATGTCGTCATTTTTAGACGTCCCCTGAATGCTGTTATTTCAGGGCCTTCCAACATCACAATTAATTTCACAGATGGGGTGACTCTCAATGGAAATATGTCTTCTGATCCAGAGGAAACAGACCCTCTAGAGAAAGAGAGACTTAAGTTTCTCTGGTACTGTACCACAGACTCAAGAAACTATGATGGAGAAAACATAACAGTGATAAGCAAGGAAGTTTGTCTCCCGGAGCAGGTTGATCTCAAGTGGACATGGGCCTCTGGTCCTATTCTCACACTTTCTCCAGAAACACTTCAAGGCGGCCGTGTATATTTTTTCAGACTGGTGATCCAGAAGACCAGCAGGTCAGCCTTTGCTGATGCAACGGTGCATGTGCTTCAGGGAGAGCCGGTACCAAGCGTTTCCTGCGTTGAAAATTGTGACCAGGTTCTGGTTTTATCGGAGAGATTCTCGTTGTCTCTGGATTGCACAGGCTGTACGGCAGGCCGAGATGTCTATCGGTGGTCCATTCTGACGTCTTCAGGTCAGGAGGTGCCATTTGACTGGACGGGGCAAACTTCAACAGGACGGAATGGTGCTTATGTGTCTATAAAAGCTTTCGCTTTCTGGCATTTCAGGGAAGATAAGTTTTGGGTTTCTCTCAATGCAGCAACTTGGAGTGGGGTCACCTTGGTCTTAAGATATCCTTTCATTATTCACCATGTCCCTATAAGCACAGACTGCAAAATTGTTCCAGAAAAAGGAATTTCCTTCATTACTCAGTTTGTTGTCATTTGTACTCATTTCAAGCATAAGAACATTGTTCTTACATATAAAATAATAGTTCCTGATGTACATGGTTTTGGTGAGATCAGTTCTTTGAAAGAGAATAACTTTGGGTCCATCCTGTATTTGGGAAAGAATTCCACATCGCCCCCTTCCTTTCTCCCTGTTGGTGTGTTGGACAGTCATTATGCCTTGAAAATAATTGCTCAGGCATTTAATACCTCTCTGGGAGCTTTTTCTCAGGTGAACTTGTATGCCACTGTGCGGCCTCCCACTGATGTAAAGTCATCAACAACTGTGCTGGAGGAGTTATTCAACTTCACCATGGGACCAAATTCCTCCCTGTCTACTTTGCTTCAACAGCAGGATTTTCTAAATGCAAGTTATTTAATATACATAGTAGCCTCTGTCTTGAATAGCATGAAAACTGACGCAAGTCTTCAAGCTGACAAAATTAAACTCCGAGAATACCTTTTCAATCAGACACTCATTCTTCCTATGAACACTTTGGTGAATATTAGCCAGGTGGTCATGACTATTACTAAATTAACAGAGAAAACCTCTGAGATCAGTGCATTCTCTCAGAAACTGGCCACAGTGAGGACTTGGCAAGCAAGCCAAGCCCTCCAAGATAGTCATCAGAGAGATAAGAGCATTTCTTCTGAGCAACTAGAAAGTGTGTGCACTGGAATATTAACAACCTTGTCTAACATCCTGAAACTGCTGGTTCATTATGAAGTCTTTGAAGAGCCTTTCCACGTGGTTGAATCTCTAGCAGACACGGTACTGGCTGTGAAAGTGCCAGAGAATGAGACCACTGCCTTGAGGACCTCCAACTTTAAAATGTATGTCAAGAAAACCGAAAAGTGGAATGTCACCAAGTTCTTCAGCACCCAGAAGCACTGTCAGAATTGTTTTTATCCCAGCCTAAATGTGAACAGCGTTCCTAGTCTGCCTGCCAGCGCTCCGATTTCCACGATGTTTTGTGAATTTGCGGATGACCCTTTCCCTTGGCTAAATTATGGGGAAAACATTTTGACCCAGGTGGTTGGATTCCGAATGACAGGAGTGGAGGCCACGGGTGACGTGATTGAGATCCCACCTGATGCACTGGAAGTGTACCTCATCAGGAAAAACCTGAGCTTTGGAACTGTTAATCTCACGGTGGGACCCAGCTCAGAGCCTTATGCAGTGGATGAATCAGCGACAAAGACGACAGGGGCCTTTAGCTTTGTTGTGGACAGTACCGCAGGCAGGGACGTGTTGATCCACATCATGACAGAAGTGTCCGTCTTGTTCACGGTGTCTGTGTACGCGGGCCGTGAGATCACACCCAACTCTTTTATGACCAGCTACCTGGTGCCCCATAAACTCCCTCCAATTGCCAACGAGAGTGACCTGTTTGACCCGGAGTGTACGGTGAAGGAGGCCCGAGTGGTCTGCCTCCCCGCGGCCCTGGTGCAGGTCATAGCTCAGCGAACTGATTCCTCTGAGTGCACCGTCGCTGTGTTTCTACAGGCACCTCGTTTCATCCTAAACCCAAATAATAAGTTGGTGAGAATTTCTGTTTTCAGCAGTGAATGCTTGGACATGTCTGGGATCCAGAGTGATTGGAGAGAAGATACCTGTGTTGTGGGAGAGAAGACCACTTGGCAAAGAGTGCACTGTATCTGCAAGAACCCACGGCGGGCCAAACGGCAGCTGGATATAATCAAACAGGCCAACCTTCACCTGCGTACCCACTATTTGACGGCCAAGGTGATCGTGGTCCCTAACCCTGTGGACTTACTAGTGGAGGCAGTCAAGAATGTCACCCCAAACCTTGTGACCCTCTTCACGGTACTTCTCATATTGCTGTTGTACTTGGTCCTTGCATTCTGGGCTTTGCACAGAGATGAAACAGACCAGTATCTTAGGAACCATGTGATAGTTCTCCTTGATAACGATCCTTATGATAATGTGTGTTATCTAGTCACTGTTTTTACAGGAAGCCGTTGTGCTTCTGGGACCAGGGCCAATGTCTTTATCCAACTGCATGGAACCGAAGGTAGCAGCGATGTGCACTGTTTAAGCCATCCACAATTTAGGACTCTGTACCGAGGAAGCATCTGCACTTTCCTCCTAGTGACGAAAAAGGACTTGGGCGACATCCATTCCCTCCGTGTGTGGCACAACAACGAGGGCAGATCCCCTGAATGGTATTTAAGTAGAATTAAAGTGGAGAATCTGTTCAGCAGACACATCTGGCTCTTCATGTGCCGAGAATGGCTTTCTATTGACACCTCTTTGGATCGAACCTTTCAAGTAACCCCCCCAGATAAGCCTCTCAAGAAAATGGACTTTTTCCTCATAGATTTAAGTTACAAGCTGGGGAGAAGCCACTTGTGGTTCTCTGTTTTTCCTGCTGTCATTTCTACACCATTCAATAGGTTCCAGAGGCTGTCCTGTTGCTTAGCCATGTTGTTGTCAATGCTTCTGTGTAATATTATGTTCTTCGATCTAGAGAAGGAGAATGAAGGAGAGACAGAAGGGTGGAGGTTCATCGAGTTGATGGTGATCGGACTGGAAAGTGCCTTTATTACCCTCCCTGTGCAACTAGTGATAACATGTTTGTTCATGTATTCCCAGAGGAGACCTCAGGTGACTCTAGGTGAGGTCACTCCTCGGAAACATCCTTTGAAACCGCCAGGAAGCCAGCACTGGGAAGAACGATTGGGAAACTGGCATGCCTATGAAATTGACAAGGCAAGCTCCCAGAAGCCTGTGTCTAAGAGACATCATGTGAAACCCAAGGCTTCTGTCAATGTCACCTCTAAAAGACAGCCCCCGGCCAAGCAAGCAGAAAGCCAGGGTTCTCCCATCAAAAGCAAGGTCTCCCGTACCGAAAGCAAGATCTCCAGAACTCAAAGCAGGGTCTCTGGAAAACAACATCAGGTCTCCCACACCCAGGGAAGAAATATAAACACTAATAACCCTAATATTGAAGATAATACAGATGTTTCTGTGGAGAAGCAGCCTTCCCATCCAGGTTTGGCATCCCTCAAAGAGAAGACCAGGATTGTCCTGCCGCGATGGTGTATTTGTATAGCCTGGGTGTTGGTTTTTCTCATCTGCAGTATATCCTCCTTCTTCATCATATTTTATGGACTCAGTTACAGCTACAAAAAGTCAATAGCATGGCTGTTTGCATCATTTTGTGCATTCATCTTGTCAGTCTTTCTAGTGCAAATGTCTAAAATTATATTGATCTCAGCCTATAGAACAAGTAAGGCCAAGTATGGTAAAAACCTTTCGTGGATTGGCGACTATCGCTTCACTGAGATCAAGCTGCATAACACCTGGAAGGACCCAGAAGAAATGCGAAGGAGCCAGGCGAGTGTCAGGGAGCTCCGAAACTCGAGAATGTACCAACCTCTCACCCAGGACGAAATCATGATATTCCAAAGAAAGAAGAGGATCAAGAGAAGAGCTTTCCTGTTCCTGAGTTACATCCTCACTCACTTCATCTTTCTGGCTCTCTTGCTGAGCCTAGTTGCCGTCCTACGCCCCACTGATAGCTTTTACTATAATCAGTTTATTCGGGACCAGTTCTCTGTGGATCTGGCCAGCGTGACCAGGCTGGAAGACATCTATCAGTGGCTGAACAGGGTGCTGTTGCCTCTGCTCCACAATGACCCGAACCCCACGTTTTTCCCTGACAGCTCCTCTAAAATCCTTGGCCTGCCACTCATGAGGCAGGTGAGGGCGCAACCTGGAGAGATAATGTGTCTGCCGGCCAAGAAATTTGTGGAGGGCAGCCTCAAAGGAGAGATTCGCTGTCACCCCGAATATGGCATTGACCCAGAAGACACAAAAAACTACTCTGGGTCATGGAATAGAGTTAGTAAGCGGGACACTGACAAGACGACCAGAGGGTTTACTTACAGGCCTCCGGAGAAGAGGTGGGCGTACTCTTCCTATGGGCTGCTGCACACCTATGGCTCAGGAGGATACGCCTTCTATTTTTTTCCAGCAGAGCAGCAGTTTAATTCCACACTGAGGCTCAGCGAACTCCAGAAAAGCCATTGGCTGGATGAGAAGACGTGGTCTGTGATTGTGGAATTGACCACCTTCAATCCAGACATCAGTCTCCTCTGCAGCATCTCGGTCATCTTCGAGGTCTCTCAGTTAGGTGTTGTGAACACTAGCCTGAATGCTCGCTCCTTCTTGCTCGCTGATTTCAACAGAAAAAACTCAGCCGACTCATCAGAAAACTACTTGTACTTGGCCATCTTCATTTTCTTCCTTGCCTACACTGTTGATGAGGTTTATGTAATCACACAAGAACGGACTGCCTACCTGCAAAGTGTATATAATTTGCTCAACTTCGCTCTAAAATGTATCTTTACCTTGTGGATCGTACTCTTTTTCAGGAAGCACTTCTTGGCCATCGGTGTAGTTCGGGCTTACCTGTCAAATCCTGAGGATTTCATTCCCTTTCATGCAGTGGCTCAAGTGGATCACACCATGAGGGTGATTTTGGGTTTCCTGGTATTTCTGACGATCCTGAAGACGCTCCGGTATTCCAGGGTCTTTTACGATGTGCGTCTGGCTCAGAGGGCCATCCAGACTGCCCTTCCTGGCATCTGCCACATGGCATTGGTGGTGTCCGTGTATTTCTTTGTCTTCATGGCATTCGGGTACTTGGTGTTCGGGCAGCACGAGTGGAACTACAGTGACATGATCCACGCCACCCAGACAATATTTTCCTACTGTGTCTCAGCTTTTGAGAACACGGAATTTTTCAATAACCGGGTTCTCGGGGTCCTCTTCCTCTCATCTTTCATGCTGGTGATGATCTGCATATTGATCAACTTATTTCGTTCTGTGATTTTGTCAGCCTATGAGGAAATGAAGCAGCCCGTGTACGAGGAGCCCTCAGAAGAGGCGGAAGCCATGACTTATCTGTGTCGCCGGCTAAGATCTGCTTTTTGCTGCCTGTGCTTCAAGCCCAGGGCGGAAGACGAGCCCAAGTTCTTCATCAACATGGTGTATGGGCAGCCAGAGAAGAACAGCCACCGCTACCTGGGGCTGAAGACCAGAAACATTAATGGGAAGAAAATGGTTTACCTCGTCGTGTGATCCATGGCAGTGTCAAGGCCCACAGGCAGGTTTCTCCAAAGGCTCGGTTTCTGGGGTCGAGGGGCGTTTCGTGGCTCAGTTGTGTTCCCCCCCCCCCCGTATTCTTCACAGTGCACCCCGTGTCTGGACGCATCTGCAGCGGGGGCCTCCACACTTGGGACTTGAAAGGCGGGTCAAGGGCAGCGTGGCCTCTGCGGAGAGAGGAGGGCGACCATCTGTGAGTCCCGGGTTCATTTCCCTTTTCCTTAGAAGCTGCTGTCTTTGGCACCGACTGCAGTTTAGAGGGTTAGAGACCTAGATTTGGGGGAGGGAGCTGAAAGGGCCCCCAGCCTCATCTCAGCTTGTCAGAAGCAGCAGGTGAACGCTCCTGCTGCCCTGGTCCCCCTGTCCCCGAGGCTGGGAGGCCAGGGCTAGTGGTTGGGGGCAGAGCCCAGGTCCTTCGGCCCTGCTGGCCCTTCCCTTTGCTGATGGGGCTGCAGAGCCTCCTTACTCCCACCACCCACCACACACACTCCAGCTGGGCAGGGCTGGAGGGGCCTCATGAGGGGTCCCAGGAGTGCCCTTGTGCCTGGAAATGGAGGGATGTGGACTAGGGCGCAGCAACCTGAAATTTCCCATGTGCTCTTAAGGCCACTGCAAGTTATGAATGTATAATTTAGTACCGTTTCTGGCCACGAGACATGACTTGTTAAACAAAAGGGTGGGTGTGTGTGTGTGTGCACGCGTGCGCACGTGCGTGCACGCTGTGAGGTTTACACTGGAAAGCAATAAATAGTCCATGTAATGTGTGTTGCCATATATACTTCTTGGATTTGGGCTTTTGGTTATTGTTGGCCTGGTGGATTGTTTAGAATACATTGTTTAAGAAAATGGGCTAACAGCTCTTGTATTTTCACCCCAAAGCATGTTTCTTTATGTAGATGCCACTTTAAGCTTGATCAGAATTAAATGTGCGATTTCTTCCCTGAGGCCTTGCAGTGATTTCTGTGATGGGGTGGGGACAGAGATGGCGCCTGCACTCCAAACCCAGTGCCAGCAAGGGGGGACCACCTGCAGGTGGTGACTGCTTGTACCAGGTGTTTGCCACTCGCCTGCCACACTGATGGTGCTCAGCTGCACTGGAAGTGCCATGGCACCTCGCACCTTTGCAGGTATGGGCACATCCACATGTAGGCGCCTGCCATCCCTTTGTCCCTGGGGTGGTGGTGATCTTCCTTGCCAGCTTAGACTATGAAGAGGCTATGTGCCTTGCCCCAAGCCACCCAAACTGTTATGGTCAGAAGCTCAGTTCTGGCTTTTCTAATCCCTGCTGGGAATTCACGGGTGTGGCTAGGTTCTGGTCCACTGGTTCTTAGTGAAGTGCATGTTCCAGGAGTACTGTTCTTATTGTTGTTCAGTCGATCAGTTGTGTCTGATGCTTTGTGCCCCCATGGACTGCAGCACACCACCCTTCCCTGTCCTTTACCATCTCCCAGAGCTTGTTCAAACTCATGTCATTGACTTGGTGATGCCATCCAACCATCTCATCCTCTGTCGTCCCCTTCTGTCATCAATCTTTCCCAGCATTGGGATCTTTGCTAATGAGTCAGCTCTTCGCATCACATAGTCAAAGTACTGAGCTTCAGCTTCAGCAACAGTCCTTCCACTGAATATTCAGGACTGAGTTCATTTAGGATGGACTGGTTTGATCTCCTTGCAGTCCAACAGTCTTCTCAAACACCACAGTTCAAAGGCATCAATTTTTGGCACTCAACCTTCTTTATGGTCCAACTCTCACATCCATACATGATGACTGGAAAAACCATAGCTTTGACTAGATGGACCTTTATCAGCAAAGTCTCTGCTTTTAAATATGCTATCTAGGTTTTTCATAGCTTTTCTTCCAAGGAGTAAGCATCCTTTACTTTCATGGCTGCAGTCAACATCTGCAGTAATTATGGAGGCCAAGAAAATAAAGTCTGTCACTGTTTCCATTGTTTCCCCATCTACTGCCATGAAATGATGCTCCACTTCATGTTCCTGGGTAGCACGTCTCATTATCTCCTGACTTCAATCCTTAATTTTCTATGACTACGGCCTTGCCCAGTAACTGTCTGTAGTGGACTGGTGCTGGAGTCAGCGTGTGGGCACCCGCAGGAGAACAAGTCTGAAGGGAGGGAAGGGGGCCCCCCACATCACCCCTTCCCACTCCTGTGGTTGTGACCCTTCACCTTTTGGTCGCCCTCTGACTTCCTGAACCATCCTGCCACCCACAGGTGCCCACACAGATGGCACCCAGCAGGAGGGCCCAATGCCAAGGTGTCCAGGGGACCTTCCTGCAGCTGGCCCCCTGGGAGGTGATGCCTGGTCCCCCAGCATGGAGCCAAGAGTACCATGAAGTCCCCTGTGTCCCCCGCTCAAAGCCCTGACTCGGGACTGCATCACAGACCCTGTCACCTCCTGTCAAGTCCCACCTCTATTTGTGAGCCCAGAGGTCTGCAGAGACCCATGAGCCCTGTGGCCCCAGGAGGGCACCACTGCCCCCTGGGGAGGGGGAGGGTGCTGGGAGCCCTTCAAGGCAACGTCTGGGGGACGAGCCCTGCTGGGAGCTGGGGAGCAGGTCTGTCCAGGCAGCATGGATGGTGCTCAGGCAGCCTGGGGGAGCTTGGCACTGCCTTCTGTGGGCTGGGCGGCCTTGGCCTTGGCCTCCCAGAGCCCGGCTGCTCTCCTCTGAGTGATGAAGGGCTCAATGCCTCATGGCATTGCATCCAGCAGATGGACCGGGCATGTCCAAGTGAGGGCCAGCCCTGAGCCAGGCCCAGGAGCGGCTGTCACTCCCGGGTACATGGTGGTCCCACCCTGGGCCTCAGTCTCTGCTCCTGGGCGGGGAGGCGCTGGAGGAGGGGCCTCTGAGTCAGAGAAGCAGAGGCCCTGGGGCCTGCAAGCCAGGGTGTCCAGGGTGCGGCCAGGGTAGCGGCCAGCCAATGTGTCCCAGCACAGAGGGAGGGGCCAGGCCTGCGGGAAGCACTTAGCATCCCGCCCAGCTCTGTGCCCTTGGCTGCGGCTCCCTCTGGTGGAGGTGGTCCACAAGAGAAGGCCTGGCCAGCAGGCCCCAATGCCAGGTCCGGAAGCCAGCCTGCTGAAATAAAACTTACATGGTACATAAGGGGCTAAACTTCTTAGGACGATCTGTGGTCTCTGAGCGGCCAGGACACGCCCCATATTTCTTGGGGCCTGGCTGCACTGGAGAGTCCACTTGTCCCTTCTGTGTGCCCAGGACCCGCACTCATCTCTTGGGGACCTCGCCCCCTCTGGTCCCCAGGAAGGTCGGATCGCGCTGACACCCCCGCTCCAGGCAACTCTGAGGATGCGGGTCCGCGGGCGCTCTGCCGAGGGCGTCTTCCACGTACTTGACAGTCGCGCAGCTGTGAGGTGTCAGCCACAGTGCGCGCGTGTTCCGCGCCCGCGGTGCGGACTCTGCGCTTCGCCGCGACCTTCCGCGTGGGGGCGCGGTGTCGAGCCTCGGGGGCGGGGCTGGGGGCGGGGCGGTCCCCGCCCACTACTTGCTTCCGACACACCCGCCGCGCCCGCAGGGTTACCCTACAGGCTGGGGAAACCCAGGGCCACCCCGGGCTGGCAGTTTGGTGTGAGCCCCCACCTACCCGATCAGACAGGAGCCAGGGACGGCAGGGGCAGAGGGCGGGCGTGGGAGAGTGGGTGGGATAAGGGAGTCCCTCTCCATGGGGACCCTCTGAGAGGTGACTGCAGAGTCCCCTGGGAGGCAGAGGAGCCCTGGGGCAGCGGTCCCTTTGGACAACAAGTAGGACCAGGGGCCGTGCTGTAAGGGTCCCAAGCCTGGATGCCTCTGTCCTGGGTGTGGCCTGGATAGTTGCACAGCGCCTCACACTTAGAAGGACCCCATGCTCGCTTTGAAGCTCTGCTGTGGTCATCTTGAAATTCTTGACCATCTTTGAACAGGGTTCCTACATTTTGACTTTGCACGGGGCCCTGAAAATCATGTAGTCCGTCTTCTGACAGCCAATGCATCAGCACGTGCATCTTTTCTGAATTCCCCACAGCTCACCACCTCCACGGCCACTAACCCCAACTGAGTCAGGACCAGCTCACTCGCATACCGAGTGCTCTTGCAGCAGACAGGCCCGTGCCTTTGGTTTCCCTGGACCCCGCCTAAGAGGCCCCTGTACTTTCAATCCTGTCCACCTACAATCTATCTCCCTCACAGCAGGAGGATGCTTCCAACCTGGAAATCAGATCAGGCCCTTCCCCGCTCAAAACCCTCAAACACTTCCCCAACCCACTTGAGATAAAATTCAAATACAGGACCATGGTCTCTGAGGCCCAGCTTGCTCTGGTCATTGGCTGTCTCTCCAATGACATCTCCTACCACTTCCTCTCCTCTCTGCTTTACTCAGGCCCCACTACTAACCTCTCCTTCCTGCCTCCCTGCATTTGTACTTACAGTTCCCTGCCCTAGTTATGCCCTTCCCTAGCTCTGTGTGAGCCATGCTCCCTCATTTCACGCTGATCTGTTGGCTCAGAGGGCACCTCCTTGAAGAGGTCTTCCTTGATTCCCCATCTCATTCTCATTTTTATCTCTTTAACTGCCTTAATTTTCATCTTATCACTTATCACACTCAAAATCCCACATAGTGTATCATGCTTGGGTGTATTTTGATTGTCACTCACTCCTATTATAATGGAAGCTCCATGGGAACTAGGTTTAGTGATGAAGCCTAGAAGAGTGCCTAGTATATAGTAGGTGCTAGAGAACCCTGTGTGAAATGACTAATGTTAAATATTATGAATGGGGAATGAAAAGCAAAAAATCAGAGATCATAAGGGATAATCAGAGATAATAAGAAACAAATAATTAGATGACAGATCTAAACCAAATGTATCAGTCATTATATGAAGTGCTGAGAGTTATTACATTAACTGTAAATGGTCTTTGGTTGTTTTTTCAGTTGCTAAGTCCAGTTTATTATTTGCCAAGACATGGAGTGCACCTTGCCAGGCTCCTCTGTTGTCCACCATCTCCCAGAGTTTGGTCAAATTCATATTCATTGAGTTGGTGAAACTATCTTACCATCTCATCCTCTGCCTGCCCTTCTCCTTTGGCGTTCAGTCTTTCCCAGCATCAGGGTTTCTTCCAATGAGTTGGCTGTTCTCATCAGGTTCCAAATAGTGGAGCTTCAGGCTCAGTCCTTCGAAACAACATTCAGAGTTGATGGTGTAAATAACTCAATTAAAAGCCAGGGATTGACTGAGTGATAAAAGCGTAAAATTCTATGATATGTTGCCTGTAAAAGACCACTATAAATGGGAAGACATAAGTAAGTTGAAAGTAAATGAATGAAAAGGCAGGTTTTAGGCTGGTTTAGAAAAGGCAGAGGAATCAGAGATCAAAGTGCCAACATCTGCTGGATCATCAAAAAAGCAAGAGCTTAGTTCCAGAAAAACATCTATTTCTGTTTTATTGACTATGCCAAAGCCTTTACTGTGTGGACCACAATAAACTGAGGAAATTCTGAAAGAGATGGGAATACTAGACCACCTGATCTGCCTCTTGAGAAACCTATATGCAGGTCAGGAAGCAACAGTTAGAACTAGACATGGAACAACAGACTGGTTCCAAATAGGAAAAGGAGTATGTCAAGGCTGTATATTGTCACCCTGCTTATTTAACTTATATGCAGAGTACATCATGAGAAACGCTGGGGTGGAGGAAGCACAAGCTAGAATCAAGATTGCCGGGAGGAAAATCAATAACCTCAGATATGCAGATGACACCACCCTTATAGCAGACAGTGAAGAAGAACTAAAGAGCCTCTTGATGAAGGTGAAAGAGGACAGTGAAAAAGTTGGCTTAAAGCTCAACATTCAGAAAACTAAGATCATGGCATCTGGTCCCAACACTTCATGGCAAATAGACAGGGAAACAGTAGAAACAGTGGCTGACTTTATTTTTGGAGGCTCCAAAATCACTGCATATTAAAAAGCAGAGACATTACTTTGCCAACAAAGGTCAGTCTAGACAAGGCTATGGTTTTTCCAGTAGTCATGTATGGATGTGAGAGTGGGACTATAGAGAAAGCTGAGCGCTGACGAATCGGTGCTTTTGAACTATGGTGTTGGAGAAGACTCTTGAGAGTCCCTTGGACTGCAAGGAGATCAAACTAGTCCATCCTAAAGGAGGTAAGTCCTGGGTGTACATTGGAAGGACTGATGTTGAAGCTGAAACTCCAAAACTTTGGCCACCTGAGGCAAAGAGCTGACTCATTTGAAAAGACCCTGATGCTGGGAAAGATTGAGGGCAGGAGGAGAAGGGGACAACAGAGGATGAGATGGTTGGATGGCATCACTGACTCAGTGGGTATGGGTTTGGGTAGACTCCAGCAGTTGCTGATGGACAGGGAGGCCTGGCGTGCTGCTGTTCATGGGGTCACAAAGAGTCAGAGAGTACTGAGCAACTGAATTGAACTGAACTGAAATGAATGAAAAAAACAAATGCCACGTAGACAATAAGCTTGAGAAGGCCAGTGTTGCGATCTTATTATACTTCATTCCATTGCCTTTACCTATGTATACTATGATATAATTGACATATAATATGGCTATTTTTTTTTTAACCAGCCAAAAGAGAATTCAAATCAAAGGTTGTCACAAAAGACAAACACATTTCATAATGACAATAGGGCCAATTCAACAGAAAGACAAAACCACAATTGTGTGTCTACCTAATAAATAGACCTCCAAATATAGGAAGCAAAATTTAACAGAATTAGAGAATGAAATAGACAATTCCATGGTTACAGTAGGAGAGATTATCATCTTCTCTCAGCAACTGCTAGAACTAGAAAAAACTGCAGAAAACAAATATAGATCTAAGGAACAGCACCACCCTTCTTGTTTTGACTCCCAAACAGAGGACAGTAGAATACACATTCTTTTCAAGTGACATGGAACACACAGATGGACTCAAGACAGACCACACGGTAGACTGACACAAGTCTCAACTCGTTCAAAAAGGTAAAGGATCGCACAGAATAGTCTGTGACCATAACAAAACTCAATTACAAATCAATAACTGTGAGGATTTTTACAGAAACTCTAAGACTCTGTAAGTGAAAGTGTAACTTGAGTTGACAGGTCAGACCCAACGAGGGGAGATTAAACGACTGATTTCCTGGGCCGCAGGAACCCCACTGACCACGCTGACCGCAGGCCACCGTGGCCCCCGAACCCCACGCCCGCCGTGACCCCGGCTCGCGCCCAGCCGCCCCGCGCCCGACGCGCCGTGTCCGTTGGCTCTCCGCCCTGCGCCTCCGACGCAGCTCGCACCGGGCGCTGCCATGGGGCCCGGGCCGGCTCTCCTGCTCCTGGGCCTGGGCCTGGGCCTGGGCTGTGGGCTCGGCCGCCGGCCTCTGCCCGCGGCTCCCGCGCAGGCGCCCGGCTCGCCGTCCCGAGACCTCCCCGTCCCGACGCCCGCCGCGGCCCGACGTGCCCCGTCCGAGACCCGGGCCCTCGTTCAGGCGCGGCGGCCGCAGGCCGCGCTCCGCTCGGTCAGGGCCTCCCGGGCCCCCGGGGAGCGGGGCGCAGGCTTTGGCGGCCTTGGGGCCGGCCGCGCCCGCGTCAGCCTCCGGGCCCGTGCGGCCCCGGGCGGCGGCATCTTCCTGAGCGGCCGCCGCGGCCTCTGCCTGCCGGCCGGGCGGCCCCCGAGCCTCGCGCCGCGCTGCCTCCGCGCGCACGTCCAGCTGCGCGCCCGCCGCGCCACCGCCGCCGCCGCCGCGCCCGCGCCGGTGGACCTGCAGCTGTCCGCGCCCGGCGGCCGGCTCTCCCTGCGCTGGCTGTCCCGCCTGCCGCGCTCGCTCGGGCCTCTGGAGTGGACCTTCCGCCTCCGGCTGCTCGGGCCCGCGGCCGCTGAGAGCCGCGCGTTGCCCCGTCGGGCTCTGCACCGCGGCCGGCGCTCCTACCCGGGATTCGTGGCCCGAACCGAGTGTCCCACGGACGGGCCCACCCCGGTCGTCTTGGAAGCTGTCAGCCCGAACAGCTCAGAACCCACAGAGTCCTCCGTGTCCTGTCAGGTAGTCAATAAAGAGGTCTGTAAATTGGACCGCGTGCGAATAAATAGGAACGACGATAAACCAGTGCGACTGACCAGGGACATGGGCGACACCTTCAATGCGACAGTCATCCTCTTCTGTCCCATCCAGGAGTACTATTATCGGGGTTGGTCTATCTATGCTGTTCCTTATGTAGGGGCCGTGCCTGACTGGACTAAACCTCTGAAAAAGCTACCGGTCAAGTTTAGTAGAGGTTTCTTCGTGGTGACTATACCCCCGTATTCTTTCCCTTGGGGGGTATATCTGTTTAATTTCTCAGTGGTTGTCAGAACGCGGGATCCCCGGGTTCCAGGGCAGAGCAGCTCAGACCGCATCTATGTCGTCATTTTTAGACGTCCCCTGAATGCTGTTATTTCAGGGCCTTCCAACATCACAATTAATTTCACAGATGGGGTGACTCTCAATGGAAATATGTCTTCTGATCCAGAGGAAACAGACCCTCTAGAGAAAGAGAGACTTAAGTTTCTCTGGTACTGTACCACAAACCCAAGAAACTATGATGGAAAAAAAATAACAGTGATAAGCAAGGAAGTTTGTCTCCCAGAGCAGGTTGATCTCAAGTGGACATGGGCCTCTGGTCCTATTCTCACACTTTCTCCAGAAACACTTCAAGGCGGCCGTGTATATTTTTTCAGACTGGTGATCCAGAAGACCAGCAGGTCAGCCTTTGCTGATGCAACGGTGCACGTGCTTCAGGGAGAGCCGGTAGCAAGCGTTTCCTGCATTGAAAATTGTGACCAGGTTCTGGTTTTATCGGAGAGGTTCTCGTTGTCTCTGGACTGCACAGGCTGTACGGCAGGCCGAGATGTCTATCGGTGGTCCATTCTGACGTCTTCAGGTCAGGAGGTGCCATTTGACTGGACGGGGCAAACTTCAACAGGACGGAATGGTGCTTATGTGTCTATAAAAGCTTTCGCTTTCTGGCATTTCAGGGAAGATAAGTTTTGGGTTTCTCTCAATGCAGCAACGTGGAGTGGAGTCACCTTGGTCTTAAGATATCCTTTCATTATTCACCATGTCCCTATAAGCACAGACTGCAAAATTGTTCCAGAAAAAGGAATTTCCTTCATTACTCAGTTTGTTGTCATTTGTACTCATTTCAAGCATAAGAACATTGTTCTTACATATAAAATAATAGTTCCTGATGTACATGGTTTTGGTGAGATCAGTTCTTTGAAAGAGAATAACTTTGGATCCATCCTGTATTTGGGAAAGAATTCCACATCGCCCCCTTCCTTTCTCCCTGTTGGTGTGTTGGACAGTCATTATGCCTTGAAAATAATTGCTCAGGCATATAATACCTCTCTGGGAGCTTTTTCTCAGGTGAACTTGTATGCCACTGTGCGGCCTCCCACTGACGTAAAGTCATCAACAACTGTGCTGGAGGAGTTATCCAACTTCACCATGGGACCAAATTCCTCCCTGTCTACTTTGCTTCAACAGCAGGATTTTCTAAATGCAAGTTATTTAATATACATAGTAGCCTCTGTCTTGAATAGCATGAAAACTGACGCAAGTCTTCAAGTTGACAAAATTAAACTCCGAGAACACCTTTTCAATCAGACACTCATTCTTCCTATGAACACTTTGGTGAATATTAGCCAGGTGGTCATGACTATTACTAAATTAACAGAGAAAACCTCTGAGATCAGTACATTCTCTCAGAAACTGGCCACAGTGAGGACTTGGCAAGCAAGCCAAGCCCTCCAAGATAGTCATCAGAGAGATAAGAGCATTTCTTCTGAGCAAATAGAAAGTGTGTGCACTGGAATATTAACAACCTTGTCTAACATCCTGAAACTGCTGGTTCATTATGAAGTCTTTGAAGAGCCTTTCCACGTGGTTGAATCTCTAGCAGACACGGTACTGGCTGTGAAAGTGCCAGAGAATGAGACCACTGCCTTGAGGACCTCCAACTTTAAAATGTATGTCAAGAAAACCGAAAAGTGGAATGTCACCAAGTTCTTCAGCACCCAGAAGCACTGTCAGAATTGTTTTTATCCCAGCCTAAATGTGAACAGCGTTCCTAGTCTGCCTGCCAGCGCTCCGATTTCCACGATGTTTTGTGAATTTGCGGATGACCCTTTCCCTTGGCTAAATTATGGGGAAAACATTTTGACCCAGGTGGTTGGATTCCGAATGACAGGAGTGGAGGCCACGGGTGACGTGATTGAGATCCCACCTGATGCACTGGAAGTGTACCTCATCAGGAAAAACCTGAGCTTTGGAACTGTTAATCTCACGGTGGGACCCAGCTCAGAGCCTTATGCAGTGGATGAATCAGCGACAAAGACGACAGGGGCGTTTAGCTTTGTTGTGGACAGTACCGCAGGCAGGGACGTGTTGATCCACATCATGACAGAAGTGTCCGTCTTGTTCACGGTGTCTGTATACGCGGGCCGTGAGATCACACCCAACTCTTTTATGACCAGCTACCTGGTGCCCCATAAACTCCCTCCAATTGCCAACGAGAGTGACCTGTTTGACCCGGAGTGTAGGGTGAAGGAGGCCCGAGTGGTCTGCCTCCCCGCGGCCCTGGTGCAGGTCATAGCTCAGCGAACTGATTCCTCTGAGTGCACCGTCGCTGTGTTTCTACAGGCACCTCGTTTCGTCCTAAACCCAAATAACAAGTTGGTGAAAATTTCTGTTTTCAGCATTACGTGCTTGAATATGTTTGGGATCCAGAGCGATTGGAGAGAAGATACCTGTGTTGTGGGAGAGAAGACCACTTGGCAAAGAGTGCACTGTATCTGCAAGAACCCACGGCGGGCCAAACGGCAGCTGGATATAATCAAACAGGCCAACCCTCACCTGCGTACCCACTATTTGATGGCCAAGGTGATCGTGGTCCCTAACTCTGTGGATCTACAACTGGAGGCAGTCAAGAACATCACCCAAAACCCTGTGACCCTCTTCACGGTACTTCTCATTTTGCTGTTGTACTTGGTCCTTGCGTTCTGGGCCTTGCACAGAGATGAAATGGACCAGTATCTTAGGGAACATGTGATAGTTCTTCTTGATAACGATCCTTATGATAATGTGTGTTATTTAGTCACTGTTTTTACAGGAAGCCGTTGTGCTTCTGGGACCAGGGCCAATGTCTTTATCCAACTGCATGGAACCGAAGGTAGCAGTGATGTGCACTGTTTAAGCCATCCACAATTTAGGACTCTGTACCGAGGAAGCATCTGCACTTTCCTCCTAGCGACAAAAAAGGACTTGGGCGACATCCATTCCCTCCGTGTGTGGCACAACAATGAGGGCAGGTCCCCTGAATGGTATTTAAGTAGAATCAAAGTGGAGAATCTGTTCAGCAGACACATCTGGCTCTTCATGTGCCGAGAATGGTTTTCTATCGAATCCTCTTTGGACCGAACCTTTCAAGTAATGCCCCCAGATAAGCCTCTCAAGAAAATGGACTTTTTCCTTATAGATTTAAATTATAACCTAGGGAGAAACCACCTGTGGTTCTCCGTTTTTTCTGGTGTCATTTCTACACCGTTCAATAGGCTCCAGAGGCTGTCCTGTTGCTTAGCCATGTTGTTGTCCACACTTCTGTGTAATATTATGTTCTTTAATCTAGAGGAGATCGAAGCAGAGCCACAAGAGCAGAGGTACATCAGGTCGATGGTGATCGGACTGGAAAGTGCCTTTATTACCCTCCCTGTGCAACTAGTGATCACATATTTGTTCATCTATTCCCAGAGGAGACCTCTTGTATCTCTACATGAGGTCACTCCTCGGAAGCATCCTTTGAAGCCAGCTGCTAATGAACACTGGGAAGAACGGCTGGGAAAATGGCATGCTTACGAAATTGACAAGGCACACTCCCAGGAGCCTGAGAAGTCTAATAGACATCCTAAAGGCAAGTCTTCTCTCAAGGTCACCTCTAAAGGACAGTCCCCGCCCAAGCAAGCAGAAAGCAAGGTCTCTGGTACCCAAAGGAACATATCAGGCACCCAAAGCAAGGTCTCCAGGCCCCAAAGAGATGTCTCCAGTACACAAAGAAAGGTCTCCAGCACCCCAAGAAAGGTCACCGACACCCCAAGAAAAGCCTCTGGCACCCAAAGAAAAATCTCTAAAGCCCAGGAAAAGAATAAAAACACCAATAACCCAAATGTTGAAGACAATCAAAGCATTTCTTCCGAGGCTCTGCCTCCCCAGCCAGGTTCGCGAGCCCTCAAAGAGAAGCCCAGGATTGTCCTGCCGCGGTGCTGTATTAGTGTCGCCTGGCTCTTGGTTTTTCTTACCTGTGCATTATCCTCCTTCTTCATCATATTTTATGGACTGACTTACGGCCTCGAAAAATCAATAGCATGGCTGTTTGCATCGTTTTGTGCATTCACTCTGTCAGTCTTTCTCGTGCAGCCATCTAAAATCATACTTATGTCAAGCTACAGAACAAGTACAGCCAAGTATTCAAAGAACCTTTCATGGATCAGCAACTATCACTTCACTGAGATCAAGTTGCAAAACCTCTGGAAGGACCCAGAAGAAATGGACAGACGCCACCAGTTTGTCATGGAGCTCCGAAACTCGAGAACGTACCAGCCTCTCACCCAAGATGAAATCACGATATTCAAAAGAAAGAAGAGGATCAAGAGAAGAGCTTTCCTGTTCCTTATTTACATCCTCACTCACTTCATCTTTTTGGCTCTCTTGCTGAGCCTAGTCGCCGTCCTACGCTCCACTGATAGCTTTTACTATAATCAGTTTATTCGGGACCAGTTCTCTGTGGATCTGGCAGGCGTGACCAGGCTGGAAGACATCTATCAGTGGCTGAACAGGGTGCTGTTGCCTCTGCTCCACAATGACCCGAACCCCACGTTTTTCCCTGACAGCTCCTCTAAAATCCTTGGCCTGCCACTCATGAGGCAGGTGAGGGCGCAACCTGGAGAGATAATGTGTCTGCCGGCCAAGAAATTTGTGGAGGGCAGCCTCAAAGGAGAGATTCGCTGTCACCCCGAATATGGCATTGACCCAGAAGACACAAAAAACTACTCTGGGTCGTGGAATAGAGTTAGTAAGCGGGACACTGACAAGACGACCAGAGGGTTTACTTATAGGCCTCCGGAGAAGAGGTGGGCGTACTCTTCCTATGGGCTGCTGCACACCTATGGCTCAGGAGGATACGCCTTCTATTTTTTTCCAGCAGAGCAGCAGTTTAATTCCACACTGAGGCTCAGGGAACTCCAGAAAAGCCATTGGCTGGATGAGAAGACGTGGTCTGTGATTGTGGAATTGACCACCTTCAATCCAGACATCAGTCTCCTCTGCAGCATCTCGGTCATCTTCGAGGTCTCTCAGTTAGGTGTTGTGAACACTAGCCTGAATGCGCACTCCTTCTTGCTCACTCATTTCAACAGAAAATACCCAGAAGAAATCTACTTGTACGTGGCCATCTACCTTTTCTTTCTCGCCTATATTGTCGACGAAGTCAATGTCATCACTGATGAAAGGACTGCCTACATGAAAAGTGTATATAATTTGCTCAACTTCGCTCTAAAATGTATCTTTACCTTGTGGATCGTACTCTTTTTCAGGAAGCACTTCTTGGCCATCGGTGTAGTTCAGGCTTACCTGTCAAATCCTGAGGATTTCATTCCCTTTCATGCAGTGGCTCAAGTGGATCACACCATGAGGGTGATTTTGGGTTTCCTGGTATTTCTGACGATCCTGAAGACACTCCGGTATTCCAGGGTCTTTTACGATGTGCGTCTGGCTCAGAGGGCCATCCAGACTGCCCTTCCTGGCATCTGCCACATGGCATTGGTGGTGTCCGTGTATTTCTTTGTCTTCATGGCATTCGGGTACTTGGTGTTCGGGCAGCACGAGTGGAACTACAGTGACATGATCCACGCCACCCAGACAATATTTTCCTACTGTGTCTCAGCTTTTGAGAACACGGAATTTTTCAATAACCGGGTTCTTGGGGTCCTCTTCCTCTCATCTTTCATGCTGGTGATGATCTGCATATTGATCAACTTATTTCGTGCTGTGATTTTGTCAGCCTATGAGGAAATGAAGCAGCCCGTGTACGAGGAGCCCTCAGAAGAAGTGGAAGCCATGATTTATCTGTGTCGCTGCCTAAGATCTGCTTTTTGCTGCCTGTGCTTCAAACCCAGGGCAGAAGATGATTCCAGGTTCTTCATCAACATGGTGTATGGGCAGCCAGAGAAGAACAGCCGCCGCTACCTGGGGCTGAAGACCAGAAACATTAATGGGAAGAAAATGGTTTACCTCGTCGTGTGATCCATGGCAGTGTCAAGGCCCACAGGCAGGTTTCTCCAAAGGCTCGGTTTCTGGGGTCAAGGGGCGTTTCGTGGCTCAGTTGTGTTCCCCCCCCTCCCCCCGTATTCTTCACAGTGCACCCCGTGTCTGGACGCATCTGCAGCGGGGGCCTCCACACTTGGGACTTGAAAGGCGGGTCAAGGGCAGCGTGGCCTCTGCGGAGAGAGGAGGGCGACCATCTGTGAGTCCCGGGTTCATTTCCCTTTTCCTTAGAAGCTGCTGTCTTTGGCAGCGACTGCAGTTTAGAGGGTTAGAGACCTAGATTTGGGGGAGGGAGCTGAAAGGGCCCCCAGCCTCATCTCAGCTTGTCAGAAGCAGCAGGTGAACGCTCCTGCTGCCCTGGTCCCCCTGTCCCCGAGGCTGGGAGGCCAGGGCTAGTGGCTGGGGGCAGAGACCAGGTCCTTCGGCCCTGCTGGCCCTTCCCTTTGCTGATGGGGCTGCAGAGCCTCCTTACTCCCACCACACACACTCCAGCTGGGCAGGGCTGGAGGGGTCTCATGAGGGGTCCCAGGAGTGCCCTTGTGCCTGGAAATGGAGGGATGTGGACCAGGGCGCAGCAATCTGAAGTTTCCCGTTTGCTTTTAAGGCCACTGCAAGTTACAGATGTACAACTTAGTAACGTGTTTCTGTCTATGAAACATGCCTTTTCTGAAACAACAAGTTATGTGTTTATGCTGAGGGGTTCACACTGAGAGGTCGTAAATATCCCATGTACTGTGTGTTACCATATATACTTCTAGGATTTGGGTTTTGGTTATTGTTGGCCTGGTGGATTGTTTATAACACATTAGTTAGGAAAATGATGTAGCAGCTCCTGTATTTTCAGCCTGAAGCATGTTCCTTTACGTAGATGCCACTTTAAGCTTGATGTGAATTAAATGTACGATGTTTCTTGAGGCCTGAAGTGATTTCTGTGATGGGGTGGGTACACAGCTGGCGCCTGCCCTCCAAATCCAGTGCAGCAAAGGGGAACAACCCACAGGTGGTGGCTGCTTTTTCCCAGGTGTTTGTCACTCATCACCCCTGGAGAACAGAATGGCTACCCACTCCGGTTTTGGCCTGGAGAATTCCATGGACAGAGGAGCCTGGCAGGCTACAGACCACGGGGTCACACAGAGTTGCACACGACTAACACTTTCAGTTTCACTTGGCACCCTGGAGGTGCTGATGTGCACTGCGTGGCCATGGCACCTCACACCTTGGCAGGTATGGGCACATGCACAGGTATAGGCCTTCCATCCCTTCCTCCCTGTTGTGGGGGCAGTCTTCATCAGGTGAGTAAATGAAGGAGCTTTGTGACTTGCCCAAGGCCACCCAACAGTTAAGAGTCAGAAGCTCAGTTCTGGGTTTTCTATCTACCCTGGTGGGAAGTCCCAGGTGTGCCCAAGTTCTGATCCACTGTTCCAAGTGAAGTTCACGTTCATGGTTAGCACCTCCCATTAGCACAGGACTTCTGAACTAGTTGACAGCTTGGAAAACTGGGGCTAACTCTTTATATTGGGTTCCGGTCAGGCACACTCGCCCATGGAACACAGAAGTGTGGAGTGTAAGCCCTGGCAACGTGCAGTAACTGTGGGCCAGGCCCCCCTTGGAGGCTGGGAAGACCCATGGCAGATAAGGCAGTCTCCAGTGCTCTTTGGGGGAAGGTGGGGAGCGCCCAGACATTCTTCCCAAATTTAGGCATCAGCTCAAGTCTCCACCCCTTCTGATGTTGTGGGAGGCCCAGGGTCACCCTATTTGGGCTCCCTTCCCTGGAAATAAGCCCCCAAGTCAGCACTGCATCTCATGATTTGGAGGTGTGACAGAGTCAGAAAGGCACCGCCCAAGTGGGCAGTCCAGGAACAAGGCTGGGGATGGGAAGCCATCTGAGACAGGACCAGGGACAGCAGCTGAATGCCCCGGGGAGACAGGACTCTCCTCCACTTGTGGCTACAGTGAGAAGTCTAGCAGATTTGCAGGGCTGTTCCCATGTGTACTGGGAACGAAGGGAGTGCCAGGGGCCTTCCAGTGTCAGAAAGCAATGACACGTATTCTTATAGTTTAGAAATCTCAGAGATGCCAATTATAACATTGTCAGCATGGAAATTAATAAAGGGAAACCTCACTAAAATGGAGTCCGGAGGCCAGATGTGGGGTCTCATGCATACCCTACTCAGGTCAACACAGATCCCAGCTGAAAGAGAGGTACTGGCAGGAAGTGATGCAGGAGGAAGAAAGATTTTCTCCTTGCCTGGCAACTGCGTAGCCAATGAGAGGCTTTCACAGCTCAGCCAGTGAAAAGCTATCATAACAGCCCCTCCCAGCTACCCCTTCTCTATTAAAGACCTCTTTTCTTTGTTCTACCAGACTTACTTGTCCCAAACTGCAATTCATTGCTGCTCCTGAATGAATCCATTTTTCTGGTAAAAATGACTGGCTGTTTTATTGTTTTAGGTTAACATCTGGGAAATAGAGTAAAGAGAAAACTATAAATTCAGGTTTCTCCAGAAGGTTGTTTTCCTGGAACATGGCGTCAATTTCTAAAGGAATCTTTTAAGATGCCTTTATTCTTACCACATTTCCAGGCACAGGGCAGGCATTTTTCAGAAGAAGTTGGAGACAGTTATTCATGCCTCCCGAGTGTGCATTGCCCAGGAAAACAAGATAGATGTTCTTGGGTTTGTTTTTCACTCAGAGGAGTGGAGCAAGCTTTGTATGCAGAGAGGTGGCACCATCTGAAGCTACATGTCGTTCACCTACCTCAAACTGTTGTGTTAATTAAGAAGACTTGTATATGTAAAGCCTTCTTCTGTGTGTATATTATACTCTTCAGTTCAGTTCAGTCGCTCAGTCGTGTCCGACTCTTTGCGGCCCCATGAACCACAGCACGCCAGGCCTCTCTGTCCATCACCAACTCCCGGAGTTCACCCAAACCCATATCCATTGAGTCAGCGATGCCAACCAACCATCTCATCCTCTGTCATCCCCTTCTCCTGCCCTCAATCTTTCCCAGCATCTGGGTCTTTTCAAATGAGTCAGCTCTTTGCATCAGGTGGCTAAAGTTTTGGAGTTTCAGCTTCAGCATCAGTCCTTCCAATGAACATCCAGGACTGATCTCCTTTAGGATGGACTGGTTGGATCTCCTTGCAGTCCAAGGGACTCTCAAGAGTCTTCTCCAACACCACAGTTCAAAAGCATCAATTCTTCGCTCAGCTTTCTTTATAGCCCAACTCTCACATCCATACATGACCACTGGAAAAACCATAACCTTGACTAGATGGACCTTTGTTGGCAAAGTAATGTTTCTGCTTTTCAATATGCTGTCTAGGTTGGTCATAACTTTCCTTCCAAGGAGTAAGCATCTTTTAATTTCATGGCTGTAATCACCATCTGCAGTGATTTTGGAGCCCCCCAAAATAAAGTCAGCCACTGTTTCCACTGTTTCCCCATCTATTTGCCATGAAGTGATGGGACCAGACACCATGATCTTCGTTTTCTGAATGTTGAGCTTTAAGCCAACTTTTTCACTCTCCTCTTTCACCTTCATCAAGAGGCTCTTTAGTTCTTCTTCAATTTCTGCCATAACAGTGGTGTCATCTGCATATCTGAGGTTATTGATGTTTCTCCCAGCAATCTTGATTCCAGCCTGTGCTTCCTCCAGCCCAGCGTTTCTCATGATGTACTCTGCTGAACTCCCCAGGTCGTTAGGTGCCCAATATGCTACTGGAGATCTGTGGAGAAATAACTCCAGAAAGAATGAAGGAATGGAGCCAAAGCGAAAACAACACCCAGTTGTGGGTGGGACTGGTGATAGAAGCAAGGTTTGATGCTGGAAAGAGCAATATTGCATAGGAACCTGAAATGTTAGGTCCATGAATCAAGGCAAATTGAAAGTGGTCAAACAGGAGATGACAAGAATGAACATCGACATTCTAGGAATCAGTGAACCAAGATGGACTGGAATGGGTGGATTTAACTCAGAGATGACCATTATATCTACTATTGTGGGCAGGAATCCCTCAGAAGAAATGGAGTAGCCACCATAGTCAACAAAAGAGTCCGAAATGCAGTACTTGGATGAAATCTCAAAAACAACAGAATGATCTCTGTTCATTTCCAAGGCAAACCATTCCATATCACGGTAATCCAAGTCTATGCCCCAACCAGTAATGCTGAAGAAGCTGAAGTTGAACAGTTCTATGAAGACCTACAAGACCTTCTATAACTAACACCCCCCAAAGATGTCTTTTTCATACTCTTAAATATTTACTTAAAAACTCTACAACAGTTAAAGGCATTTTGTCTCTTGGCCATAAATTCAGTTCTCTAAATGCACCCTCCCTGCACCACCCTACAGAGGGCCAACCTTTCCTTTGAGCCAGAAGAAACCTCCAGTGTCTTGCATTGTGGAAGACTTCACCTGGGTGCTAGATACACTGTTGTATTCACTTTGTGAGATTTCACCTTGCTGCACACTTAGGAAGTATGTATTTTTCTGTATGTATGTTATACTTTTAAGAGTTTACTTTAAAAAAACTAAGGCCTGCTTCTGGCATTTCATTCAGCACTAAAAGCAAAACTGCCAGTCTTTGGAGCTTGATTTTACTGGAAGAAATGGAGAAAGGGATGAGCAAGGTTGTACTTAAGTGAGATGAAGTGCATAAAGAATGAATCCTCCAGAGTACCCCCTTTTGTTGCTACTAGCAGTGCTTTGCTTTAGATTCTAATCTGCAGTCAATTTCTTATTTTTCAATTTTCAAATCTTTCTCGGTCTTCACTTAACTAAAAATGTATAATATCAATAGTATTTGCAATGTTCTGCCTTTTCCCGGAATGTAATAGAATTGGAATCACACACTATGTATCCTTCACATATTGGATTCTTTCACTTAGTTATATGCACTTACATGTCCTCCATGTCTTATGGCTTGATAGCTCATTTCTTTTTAGTGCTGAATAATATTCCTTTGTCCATAGTTTCGGAGAAGGCAATGGCATCCCACTCCAGTACTCTTGCCTGGAAAATCCCATGGACAGAGGAGCCTGGTGGGCTGCAATCCATGGGGTCACTAAGAGTCGGGCACGACTGAGCGACTTTCCTGTCACTTTTCACTTTTCTGCATTGGAGAAGGTAGTGACAACCCACTCCAATGTTCTTGCCTGGAGAATCCCAGGGACAGGGGAGCCTGGTGGGCTGCCATCTATGGGGTTGCACAGAGTCGGACACGACTGAAGCAACTTAGCAGCAGCAGCAGTCCATAGTTTATTTATCCATTGACCTACTGAAGGACATGTTGGTGGCTTCCAAGTTTTGGCAATTATGAATATGAATAAAGCTGCAATAAACATCTGTGTGCAGGTTTTTATATGGACATAAGTTCAATTCCTTTGTTGAATACCAAGGAGCACAACTGATGGATGATACGGTAAGAGTATGTTTATTTTTGTAAGAAACTGCAAAACTGCCTTCCAAAGTGGCATCACCATTCTGCATCCCCGCCAGCCATGAATGAGCACTCCTGCTCTCTACATCCGCAGCAGCATTTGGTGTTGTCAGCGTTCCAGATTTTGGTTATTCTAATAGCTGTGCAGTGGTATGCTATTATTGTTTTAATTTGCATTTCCTTGGTGATATAGGATGTGGGACATCTTTTCATATGCTTACTTGCCATTGTGTATCTTCTTTGGTGGGGCATCTATTTAAAGTCTTTGGCCCATCCTTCACTGGGTTGTTTTTATTGTTGTTGAGCTTTAATAAGAGTTCTTTGTATATTTTGGATAACAGTCCTTTATCATACATGTCTTTTGCAAATACTTTCTCCCATTCTATGGCTTGCCTTTTTTATTTTTTAATTGGAGGCTAACGGCTTTACAATGTCATATTGGTTTCTGCCATACAACGTCCATCAGCTGTAAGTATACATATGTCCCCTCCCTACTGAACCTGCCTCCCACCCTCCATCCCATCCCACCCCTCTAGGTTGTCAGAGTGCACTGGGTTGAGCTCCCTGTCCTATTAGCAACTTCCCACTCGCTGTTTTATATGTGGTAGCGTATATCTTTCAGCGGTGCTCTCTCAGTTCCTCCCGCCCCCTCCTTCCCTCGCTGGGTCCACAAGTCTGTTCTCTGTGTCTGCGTCTCTACTCCTGCCTTGCAAATAGGTTCATCAGTACCATTTTTCTAGATTCCATGTATATACATTAATATACAATATTTGTTTTTCTCTTTCTGACTTACTTCACTCTGTGTAACAGGCTCTAAGTTCATCCACCTCACTAGAACTGAGTCAAATTCATTCCTTTTTATACCTGGGTAATATTCCATTGTATATATGTACCACAACTTCTTTATCCATTCCTCTGTTGATGGACATCTAGGTTGCTTCAGTGTCCTAGCTGTTGTAAATGCTGCTTCAATGAATGTTAGGGCATGTGTGTCCTTTTGAAATATGGTTTTCTCAGGGTGCATACATGGCTTGTCTTTTCATTCTCTTGATTTAATGCCTATTTCACATGCAGTTTCTTTTGGGAAAGGATTTTTTTCTAAAGCTTTATTAGATATTTTAAATCCTTTTGGATTTTTTGTCAGCTTTTTATCAGTAACTGTTGTTGTTCAGTCTGACATCTGGCAACCCCATGGACTACAGCACACCAGGCCTCCCTGTCCTTCACTGTCTTCTGGAGATTGCTCAAACTCATGACCATTGAGTCAATGATGCCACCCAATCATCTAATTCTCTGTTGCCCTCTTCTCCTCCTGCCCTCAGTCTTTCCCAGCATCAGGGTTTCTACCAATAAGTTGGCTGTTCATATCAGGTGACCAAAGTATTGGTGCTTTAGCTTCAGCATCAGTCCTTCCAATGAATATTCAGGGTTGATTTCCTTTAGGATCAAATGGTTTGATGTCCTTGCTGTCCAAGGGACTCTCAATAGTCTTCTCCAGCACCACAGTTTGAACACATCAATTCTTTGGTGCTCAGCCTCCAGCTATCACATCCATACATGATTATGGAAAAACCATAGCTTTGACTATACGGACCTTTGTTAGCAAACTGATGTCTCTGCTTTTTAATACACTAAGTTTGTCATAGCTTTTCTCCCAAGGAGCAAGCATCTTTTAATTTCATGGCTGTAGTCACCATCTGCAGTGATTTTGGAGCCCAAGAAAATAAAGTGTGTCACTGTGTCCATTGTTTCCCCATCTATTTGCCACGAAGTGATGGGACCAGATGCCATGCTCTTCGTTTCTTGAATGTTGAGTTTTAAGCCAGGTTTTTACTCTCCTTTCACTTTCCTCAAGAGGCTTTTTTAGTTCCTCTTCACTTTCTGCCATAAGGGTGGTGTCATCTGCATATCTGAGGTTATTGATATTTCTCCTGGCAATCTTGTGCTTCATCCAGCCTGGCATTTCGCATGATGTACTCTGCATATAAGTTAAATAAGCAGGGTGACAATATACAGCCTTGACGTACTCTTTTCCTAATTTGGAACCAGTCCATTGTCCCATCTGATGCTTCTTGATGGGCATACAGGTTTCTCAGGAGGCAGATAAGGTAGTCTGGTATTCCCATCTCTTGAAGAATTTTCCACAGTTTGTTGTGGTTCACACAGTCAAAGGCTTTAATGTAGTTAATGAAGCAGATGTAGATGTTTCTCTGGAATTCCCTTGCTTTTTCTATGATCCAACGGATGTTGGCAATTTGATCTCTGGTTCTTCTGCCTTTTCTAAATCCAGCTTGAACATCTGGAAATTCTCTGTTCATGTACTGTTGTACTTCAAGCTAACTTGAAGGATTTTAAGCATTACTTGCTAGCCTGTGAAATGAGTGCAGTCAATAACTGTGGACAGCTCAAATCAAAATTAACATTATTTTCTGCCTAAGACCACATGACTTGCTCTTTGAATATTATTTCACTTAACTCTTTCCGTGCAGCTAGGAACTTGTCCAAACTAATGGCTTTGACAGCATTCATGGGATAAGCTGTCATATATCTGGGAGTGGATTTAGGTCAAATTGGAAATGCTTCATCAAGATGGTCCATCTATGGCCAGACTCAGAAATAAAAGCCAACAGTACATAATCGTTGAATTGACCCCAAACTGCCATTGCTGTAAGCACACGCCGAGGCCATGTTCTAGTAGTAGAATAAAAGTGATTGCTAATTCCTGAGAGTCAGGACAGGAGCATTCTTTGCGTCAATTCAAAGATTATATAGCATTGGTTTTTATTTGTGAATCTGCCCAGATGACGAAGGGCATTGCAGGCAGGTCACTTGAAGGCTTTGGAGGAGCACAGTGGCAAGTCCCAGGCGCACACAGCTTTTAAGGACAGCAGGAAGGGACAGGACCGATGTTGAACCCATTTTATCTGCTGTCTCAGGGAACACAGTAACCACTGCGTGCAGCGCTCACCCCAGAACTCGGGCTTCCGTGCTAGTGAGGGGACAGGTCACAGGAGAACTAAGACCAGCGCATTACTCTCAGAAGCACAGGGTGAGCGAAACTGCCTGGGGCCACAAACCCCAGGGAATGGGCGCTCTGTGGGGCTGCACACTGGCAGCACCGACTCTGTGGAGCTCGAGAAGGAAGCTGAGAGACTCCGAGCAGCCAGGACGGCAGGCCAGGTCGGCGTGAACGAGTCAAGGCGCGCCAAGGGCTGCCCAGCCCCTGCCGAACAGTAGACCTTGGGTGTGGGACGCCGCCACAAGGCGGAAGCGAAAATGAAAGGCATTCAGTCGCGTCTCTTTGCGACCCCAACGACTGTAGCCCCACCAGGCTCCTCTGTCCATGGGGATTCTCTAGACAAGAATACCGGAGTGGGTTACCATGCCCTCCTCCAGGGCAATCTTCCTAACCCAGGGATCGAACCCAGATCTCCCGCAGCGCGGGCGGAGTCTTCACCTTCTGAGCCACCGCTGAAGCCAAGCGGAAGGCGAAGAGGAAGTCCGCCGGAAGCCCCGCCCCCGCCGCGCAGCCCCGCCCCCGCCGCGCAGCCCCGCCCCCGCCGCGCAGCCCCGCCCCCGCCGCGCAGCCCCGCCCCCGCCGCGCAGCCCCGCCCCCGCCGCGCAGCCCCGCCCCCGCCGCGCAGGCGCCCAGGGCAGACAGTGCGGGCGGGGCCGCGCACTCGCCCGGGGTTGCGCCTCGCCGCCGCGGAGGCAGCGGAGGTGAGTGGCGCGGCCTGGCGGCCTGGCGGGAACGCGAGGGGACGTGTGCGGCCGCGCGCCGGTCACCTCACCGGCGTCTCCCGCTGCCCTGGCCGGGCCTGGGCTACTTCGCGGAGGACTCGGGGGTTCTGAAGGGAGAGGCGGGCGCCTTGGAGCCAGGCCGCGGAACTTGCGCCCGGCTCGTTCCCGCGCTGCGCAGCGCTGCGGGCCCGGGAGCCGTCCGAGGGCCGGTCGGCTGACTGGACAGAACCGAGGGGGAAAAGTCAGTGAACTTGACGGCAGGGCGGCAGACACGACGCGAACTGAAACGCAAAGAGAGTGACAGCAGAGGTTCCGAGAACCGCGGGGACACTACCCGAGCTCAGCGTACTTGCGGTTGAGATGTCCGTGGGAGACGGGAGAGAAGGGGGCTGAAGAAGAAAGCCATGAAGTGATAATGGTTAAGGATTTTCCTAAACTACAGATCAAACTGCTTAATGCAGCACAAGCAGGATAAGGAGGTTTAAAAGAGGTGGGGGTGGCGGGGAAGTAGATACGTATTCAAACCGCTGAAAGCGGAAGGTGAAGAGAGAAACTTCAGGGCAGCCAGAGGAAGTCCCCTAGGGAGACCCTCCAGGCGGCTGGAAGGCCAGGAACGAGGCCGGGAGGTGCGAGAGCGCAGGGAACGCGTGGAGGATGCCGGACCGCAGCGCAGCCTGCTGTATGGACAGTGGACCGCGGAGTCTTTGGGAAAAGATAATTCCTGAGTTAAAGAGGCCTCACATGCCCAGGAAGGTTTGAAACACCACTCAGAGCCTTGAGTTTTGTAAAATCCTGTTGAATTCTCTCATGCTTCCAGTTTATGCGTCTCCTGAAATGATGGTGCCGTTTCTTCCTGTATTGTTACTCTCCTGAGTTGCATTCGCTAGTTTTCGAATGTTGAACCAGGTTTGCATTCTGGGTGGAATCCAGTCTGCACTGATGCTCTAGGCTTCTTATGTATTATTGGATTCAGTTTGCTAATATTGTGCTGAAGAATTTTGTTTGTGAAGGATATTGCTCTGTTGTGTTGTTCGGTGGCTTCAGTTCACTTCAGCCTCTCAGTCGTGTCCGACTCTTTGCGACCCCATGAAATGCAGCATGCCAGGCCTCCCTGTCCATTACCAACTCCCGGAGTTCACTTAGTCGTGTCCAATTCTTTGCAGCACGCCAGGCTTCCCTGACCTTCACTATCTGGGAGTTTGCTCAAACTCATGTCTATTGAGTCGGTGGTGCCATCCAACCATTTCATCTTCTGTCTCCCCCTTCTCCTCCTGCCCTCAATCTTTCCCAGCATCAGGGTCTTTTCCAGGGAGTTGGCTCTTCACATCAGGTGGCTAAAGTATTGGATCTTCAGCTTCAGCATCAGTCCTTCCAGTGGACATTCAGGGTTGATTTCCTTTTGGATTTACTGGTTTTATCTCCTTGCAGTCCAAGGGATTCTCAAGAGTCTTCTCCAGCACCACAGTTTGAACGCATCAATTCTTTGACGCTTAGCCTTCTTTATGGTCCAACTCTCACATCCCTACATGACTACTGGAAAGACCATAGCTTTGACTATACGGACCTTTGTCAGCAAAGTGACATCTCTGCTTTTTAATACACTGTCTAGGTTTGTCATAGCTTTGTAGTTTTCCTATAATTAGTTCAGTTCAGTCTCTGAGTTGGGTCTGACTCTTTGCAACCCTTGGACTGCCGCACACCAGCCTTCCCAGTCCATCACCAACTCCTGGAACTTGCTCAAGCTCATGTCCATCGAGTCAGTGATGCCATCCAACCATCTCATCTTCTGTTGTCCCCTTCTCCTCCTGCCTTCAATCTTTCCCAGCATCAGGGTCTTTTCCAAGGAATCAGTTCTTCTCATTAGGTGGCCAAAATATTGGAGTTTCAGCCTCAGCATCACTCCTTCCAATGAATATTCAGGACTGATTTCCTTTAGGATGGACTGGTTGGATCCTCTTGCAGTCCCAGGGACTCTCAAGAGTCTTCTCCAACACCATAGTTCAAAAGCATCAATTCTTTGGTGCTCAGCGTTCTTTATAGTCCAACTCACATCCATACATGACCACTGGAAAAACCATAGCTTTGACTAGATGGATCTTTGTCAGCAAAGTAATGTCTCTGCTTTTTAGTATGCTGTCTAGATTGGTCATAACTTTTCTTCCCAGGAGCGAGCGTCTTTTAATTTCATGGCTGCAGTTACCTTCTGCAGTGATTTTGGAGCCCAAGAAAATAAAGGCTGTCACTGTTTCCATTGTTTCCCCATCTATTTGCTATGAAGTGATAGGACCAGATGCCATGACCTTAATTTTTTGAATGTTGAGTTTTAAGGCAGCTTTTTCACTCTCCTCTTTCACTTTCATCAAGAAGCTCTTCAGTTCCTCTTGACTGTCTGCCATAAGGGTGGTGTCATCTGTGTATCTGAGGTTATTGATATTTCTCCCGACAATCTTGATTCCACCTGTGCTTCATCCAGCCCGCATTTCACCTGATATACTCTGCATGAAAGTTAAATATATGCAATATACAGCCTTGACGTACTCCTTTCCCAATTTGGAACTAGTCCATTGTTCCCTTTCTGGTTCTAACTGTTGGCTTCTTGACCTGCGTATAGATTTCTCAGGAGGCAGGTGAAATGCTGTGGTATTACCATCTTTTGAAGAATTTTCCACAGTTGTGATCCACACAGTCAAAGGCTTTGGCATAATCAATAAAGCAGAAGTAGATATTTTTCTGGAATTCTCTTGCTTTTTCTGTGATCCAGTGGATGTTAGCAATTTGATCTCTGGTTCTTCTGCCTTTTCTAAATCCAGCTTAAACATCTGGAAGTTCATAGTTCACGTACTGTTGGAAGTCTGGTTTGGAGACTTTTGAGCATTACTGTAGTAGTGTGTGAGATGAGTGCAGTTGTGCGGTAGTTTGAGCATTCTTTGGCATTGCCCATCTTTGGGATTGGCGTGAAAACTGACCTTTTCCAAACCTGTGACCACTGCTGAGTTTTCCAAATTTCTTGGCATATTGAGTGCAGCACTTTCACAGCATCATCTTTAAGGATTTGAAATAGCTCAGCTGGAATTCCATCACCTCCACTAGCTTTGTTCGTAGTGATGCTTCCTAAGGCCCACTTGACTTCAAATTACAGAATGTCTAGTTCTAGGTGAGTGATCACACCATCGTGATTATCTGGATTATGAAGATGTTTTTTGTATAGTTCTTCTGTGTATTCTTGCCACCTCTTCTTAATAGCTTCTGCTTCTGTTAGGTCCATACCATTGCTGTCCTTTATTGTGCCCATCTTTGCATGAAACGTTCCCTTGGCGTCTCTAATTTTTTGAAGAGCTCTCTAGTCTTTCCAGTTGATTTTGTCAGGTATCAGTTAACCAGTTATCAGCTAATAGTCTAGTCCAGTTAATGGTATCAAGGTAATCCTGGAAGTTTTGGTAGTTCATGTGATACTAGCCTCAGAATTTCTTTGCAAGTACTCCTTTCTCTGTATTTTCTGTTTTCCTATGGTTTATTTATTTGCGTTTGGTTGCACTGGGCCTTTGCTGCGAGCGGGCCTTCTCTAGTTGCGGGGAGCAGGGGCTGCTCTCTAGTTTGTGGTGTGCGGGCTTCTCACTGCGGTGGTTTTCTTGCTGCAGAGCACAAGCTCTGTGGTGCACGGGCTTCAACAGTTGCGGCTCCCATGCTCTTTGATGCATGGGCTTAGTTGTTCCTCCACAGGGGGCATCTTCCTGGTATCAGGGATCCATCCTTTGTATCCTGCATTGGTGGGTGGATTCCATAACATTGAGCCACCAGGAAAGCCCCCGGGCTCTGTATTCTGAACGTTTCTGTAGGTTGGTGTTACTTGTGTAAATGCTTGACAATTTGCTGGTAAAGCCATCTGGGCATGAAGTTTTGCTGGTGCTCTACTTCATTTTAAAGTAAAATTTAAAATTACAGATTCACTTTTCTTAATAAATATAGGTCTTTTCAGGTTTTCCATTTTGAGTCACTTTTGGTAATTGGTGTTTTTTTTTTTTTTCAAGAAATGTGTCTATTTCATCTAAACTGTCAAGTTCATTGGGTAAAAAGGTCACTGCATTTCCTTATTATCCTTTTGATGTCTGTAGTCTTAGTGATGTCCCCTATTTTGTTCCTCATTATGGTAATTTTTATCATTTTTCTGTTTTTCTTGATCAGTCTAACTAGAGGTTATCAACTTTATTGACGTTTTGAAGTAACCAGCTTTGGTTTTATTGATTTTTTTCCTATTGTTTGTCCATTTTCTATTTCCTTGATTTCTATTCTTTATTATTTTCTTTTTTCTGTGTATTTTGGGTTTAATTTGCCTTTTTCTGGCTTCTTAAGGTAGAAAGTTAGATGACTTATTTTAAATCTTCATTTCCAGTTTAGGCATTTAAAGCTGTGAATTTCTCTAAAATCAGCTTAAACTGCATTGTGTATATTTTGGTATTTTAGTTTTCATTTAGTTCAAGCTATTTTCTAATTTCTCTTAGGATTTCTTCTGTGAATCATGATTTATGCAGAAATATATAATTTAATTTCCAAATATTTGGGGATTTTCCATGTATCTCTGTTACTGATTTTAATTGACTTATTTCGGGGTTAGAGAAGGTACTTTATGGTTTCAGGCTTTTAAAGTTTGAGGCTCATTTTTTGGCCTAGCCTATAGTCTTATCTTGGTGGTTACCTCATGTGCACTTGACAAGAACGTGTGACCTTGATCGGGTCTTGCAGTTGCCCTGAACTGGAGATTCCTGGTCTGTATGGTGCCCGTCTTCTCTGTGGGGAAGAAGCACGCAGTGGGGAACTTTGAGATGTGCGTGATTCTTGGTTCTGTAGGTGATGTGCCCCATCTCTTGGCCTTGCAGATGGCGTGTGAGACAGAGCGAACCCCCCTGGGTGTGTTCAAGTGCCAGCTCTGTGCCTTAACAGCTCCATACAGCTACCAGGGGCGGCAGCCCCCTGACAGCCAGTCTGTCGTGTGAGTACCAGGGTCCCAGCCCAGGAGCCTTGCCAGAGCTCGCTGGCCTGAATCTGACACAGAGCTTGGGTGTTGTGTCTGGGCCCACCCTGCCCAGACTCTGGGTGCTTGAGGTGTGAGCCACACCTGAAGGGTTCAAGGGCCATCTGGCTCTTCTGGAACCTCCCAGTCCCTCCCTCCATGTTCAGCCTTGGGTGGACTTTCCTGCCCGCAGCTCCTGTTCTGGTGGGAGTGAGCCCTGAGGGCCAGCATCTGCCCAGGGAAGGCCTGCAATACAGCCAATGGGTCCCAGGCCTTGATTCTTGACCTTCAGCTCGTCCTTCATCAGATGCCACCTTGTGAGGATCTGACCAGTCCATTACATGTGACGGGTGCTGGGGGCCAGGCCTCTTCCCTCCGGCCGTGGGGATCCTGGGGGTGTCGCCTCAGGACTCTCTTGGTCTCCTTTCTGACGTGCACTGGAGGCCAGCAGGGCACCCACCGGCAGCCTCCACGTGCTCCCCACGTGGAAGCCATTTGGGAGTGGGCATCATCCTGGGGGTGGGGAGAGGACTCGTACCTGCCCCCAGCCCCATCCTGTTGAGTCAGGTGGGGTCGCAGCGCTTCTCTGGGCCGAGGAGGAGCGGCGCTCTCTCGGCGGCTGTCGCAGAGCCTGGAGCAGGTCTCGTTTCAGTCCCAGCCTGGCCCCTTTGCTCCTCTCTGCTACTACTCGGTGGCACTGGGGGCCCAGCCCCTCCCGCGATGAGCGGCCCCAGCGGGCGGCCCCTGGGAGGTCCGTGCAGCTGCCGAGTTCCTGTCAGCAGAGGTTGGGCCTTTCCGCCCCCTCTTCCTGTCCTGCAGCCTCCTGGAGGAGAGCTACGTGATGAGGGACCCCTTCACCCCCGACAAGGGCAGATTCCTGGTCGTCGGCTCGAGGTGCAGCATTTGCGGCAGGCTGGTGTGTGTGGGCCCGGTGGGTAAGCCGCGCGCGCCTTGGGCCGCCTCCTCTCCACCCCGTGGCTGGGACCTCACCAGTGCTCTCGGGAGAGGTGACCCTCGTGCCTTTCCCAGGGGCAGTGTGAGCGGCAGCCTTTCCTGGCCTTGGTGTTCCTGGGCCCCCTCACGGTCACTTGGCGGGGGCAGCTGCTCTGCCTCATCATGGGTGGGTCTCTGCAGCCAACAGAGGGCTCAGGGACAGGCAGGCTGGGGTCAGTTTGAGGGTCTCAGTGGGGGTTGAGGAGACACATTCTTGGAGGCTCTGCACTGCCCCCCTCCCCACCCCTTAGCCCCTAATCGCCTCCCCTCCCCCACCAAGTGCAGCTGGCATTGTGCTCTTCCCTCCGTGGGACCGTGGCCTTCTTTCTAATCGTCCTCCAGGCCCTTCCAGAGGAAGGGGCGTGCTTTCTGGAGCGTTTGTTGTGTGCCAGACCCTGTGCTTGGGATGTGTGTTGCCAGCAATGCCTTCTTCAGTCCTATCCCAGCCCTAGTTAGGCAGAGCAGTGCTGCACCCATTTTACAGGTGAGGAGACTGAGATTTGGAGAGGTGGAGTTGGCCCAGTTCACTGGGCTAGCTGAGCCTGTCGTGTGAAAGCCCGAGGACGGATGGAAGTGCAGCTGTGTGGACCCTTACCCCGAGTGACTCTGCAGCCCAAGCATCCCTGAGTATTCTGGCTGGGGGCCGAGGGCCAGCAGTGGAGGGGCAGGGGGGCTGTGTCACAGAGCAGATTGGGACAGCCAGTCTCCATCCATCAGAAGTCAAGGTGATGAGACTGGCAGGTGGGAGGGAGCCTCAGCTCAGGCAAAGGCCCAGAGGGAGCCACACTACTGTGGGGCCATGTGAGGAGATGGGCAGCTGGCACTGTTGAGGCCCTGTGTGGACCGGAAGCAGCTGGAGTCGGGAGTGGGGCCAGGCAGGGGAAAGCCAGGACTGCCGCCCTGGGAGTTCGGGCCGCACTTGGTGCCAGGGGGGACGGGGCCCCATGTGGCGTCAGATCTCCACGGTTGTCTTGGTTGAGGCACAGCCTAAGCTCCTGGAAGGAAGGGACCCCGATACACGGGACAGATGAGACAAACAGAGCCTGGCCCAGGTGGTGCTGGCTGGCGGGGCACAGCTGTGGTCCTCAGCACAGGACCCGTTGGGTCCCCTGTGGAAGTCGCAGCTCCCACCATCACATCTACATCCCCGCTGGTGGGAAGGGACAGGAGCGCACACGCGTGTTCCTTCAGAGAGCACGACCAGGAGGTGGCACGCGGCTGTGGTGACGCCGCTGAGCAGACTCAGCCGCGTGGCCACCCTGGCTGCAGGGGGCTGGGAGGCAGTCCGGGCCCTGCGCTGGATGGGCACCGGCGCAGTGTTAGTGGATGCCACGGTCGCCACGGTGCGTGGAGGAGCAGTCCTGGCCTGCCCGGACTAGCCACTCGGCTGTGGCCTCCGGCTCTGTGGGCTGTCCCTCCCGTCCCTGGCTGCTCCCTGCACCGGTGTCACCAAGCCCCTGTCCCACCGCCGTGATAGCCGGGAGCGGGAGGGACCTCGGGTTTCCAGCCCGTTGGGCCTGGCTTGTGCTCATCCTCCGCCCACGGTGGAGCCCCGCCCTGCAGAAGCCAGGCTGTGCCATCTCTCCTGGCTGCCTTCGTGGGTCTCACCCAACCAGGCCCACGGCCTGCGGGCTCCAGCCCTGGCTCTTTTGCCCCCATTGCCCTCCTGGAGGCCCACCGGCGCTTCTCTTAGATGAGGACCACCCTCCTGGAGGTGGGCAGCCAGGCCCCTGCACCCCCCTCTCCCTCTTGCTATCTGGCTCTGGCCACACCCCCCAGCTCCTGTCTGCTGCTGTGTATCTGGGGGCCTTGCCTCGCCCCCCTGCCCTGCCTGCAGTGAAGGGCTGCCCTCTGGAGGATGCTGCACTGGGCTTCTTGTGGCACTCAGCACTCCCTGCCCTTCTTTCAGGAATGCAGTTTATTCTACTCCAAGAGATTTTGCCTCCCCTGTGTCCAGGACAACGTGGATGCTTTCCCTCAGGAAATTCAGCAAGACTTGGAGAAAAGGAAAGTCCCCTCCACGAGGCCTGCCAGCCAGCGCAGTTCTCAACCATGAGTGCAGTCGGGTACCAGGTCCGCAGCGGTGCTCACCCAGGGCTTGTGGCCATGCGGGCTTCCGTGGCCCAGGTCAGAGACGGGGCCGAGTTGGAGCCGCTGTGCTGGCCTTCTTTCTGGGCCACTGGGAGCCGTGTCTGCAGCCCGGAGGGCTGGGGTCTGCCTGCAGCAACACCAGCGTCAGGAGCCGGCAGAGACGGCGCCCACAGGCAGACCCCAGATGCCCGCGCTCAGGGACCGCAGCCCCTCACCCACACAGCCCCCACCTTAGCAGCTGGTGAGACGCTGATGTGGGCTCGCCGTGTGCCCCAGTCCTTAGAGGGTAGAACTGCTCCGTCCAATTCTGTAATTTCTGCAGGGCCAGCGCACACTGCCTGGGGGTGATAGAGACATCTCTGATGAGGGGACAAATAAAGAGCTTTTACTGACCAATGTTGGTGCTGGGTTTTGTTTTCTGGGGCTGCACTGTCCCAGGTCCACTCTGTTACTGGACCCTGACAGGCGGAGACGACCTCAGGCTTGGGTTCAGGGCAGACCCTATAGTTGGTACTTGTTTTTCCAGACAAGCAGTTCATCTCACAGCATCACTCAAAACTCCCCAAATAATTTTTAAAAATAGTTTATTTTTTAAAACCATTAAGGCAATACTGTACCCTGAAATTAACTCTTTACATTCATCAGTCTTACAGTAGGACATTCCAAACATATAAGTTCCCATCAATTCAGGATAGAAATTAATATACGTGATCAGTTCAATCTCCTAAAGGGAAAATGAATAAGATCCAATTTTTTTTTTAATTAACATTATTTTATAGCCGTTTTCTAATTGCCGGGCATGACCACCAGGAAAGTGACCAAGGAGATCCCACTCGCTGTCCTCTGCATACCCCGGCTTCCCTGACCCCAGGTGCCCCACCGATCACACCCAGGGGGCTGAGCCACAGAGGTCATTTGGAGCCTACCCAGAAGAGCTCTGCTTTGGAATTGCTCCTGTCTAGTATGAAATACAAGGGGTCTGTCAGCCCCTAAATGCTTTGAGAGCATTAAGGCACCAAGAACAATAATGGACCAACACACACCAAGGACTCACGCTCAGTCCTGGCTTTGGAAACTGCACGGCTCTGCCGCATGTCTGGCAGAGGCTTTCTCTATGCCCTGTGTGCCCCAGGCACAGACACGCGTCAGGGAGAAGCCCGCCCGGGTCTGGAACAGGTTGCCTGGGAGATTCACGGGATCTGTGGCTTCCGCTGGAGGCTGCCAGAGGAGCAGCCGGTGAGAGTCCCTGTCTCAGCATCTCTCAGATTGCAGAGCTCTTTGGTAACAACCCCCAGGTAGTAATTCCCTGAAGAGCAGACAGCTGCTTACTACATAGGAGAAGTTCCGGGTCTCCAGCGGGACCGACCCTGCTTGCGTGAAATTGGTGGCTTCTAACCTGGCTCTGCCTTGCTGATAGATAGACAGGCTTGCCTGTGCTGCTCACGTGTGAAAAGACGAAGAGAACAGATTTACAGGGAAATAAATTCCAGATGGCTCAGGAGAGAAGGAAAGCTCAGATGTGTGTGCGTGCTTGCATGTGTGCGTGTGTGTGTGTGGCGTCCGGGGAGGGGCGGGCCTGTGCGCACATGCGGTTGTATTTCTGTTGTGACGTTTCAGCTTTTTTTGTGTTTCCAGCAGGTCCAAGAGCCAAGCTACTAAACAGTATACATCAGTTCACACTGATTTCAGAAGAACCCCAATGTTTGTTGTTAGATACATGATTGTTGGTTAGTAAAATATTAGGATTTAAAAAAAAACTCAAATCACAGTATTTAAGATATAGCTATTAACATAGTTCCTTTTACCATACAGTGTAGGAAAAAAAAGTGATTCTCAAATACAAATACTGTAATTGCAGGACAGTGAGTGGTATCATCTCACGTGAGGTACGTTGTTCTTTAGGCCTGAAACAAGGACCAGACCATCTGTGCCTTTAAGAAGAAGCTTCCCCAAAGCGGATGATTTTTCATGGAAAAGATCAGCTACTCGTCTCCAGGGCCTCTCAGCCCGTGGCCCCCACCTTCTGTCTCAGGAGGCAGGGCTGGTGGTGGGTCTTGTCTGCACTCCGGCTGGCACGATGCGATGCTATACTGGTCCCAACGCTGGGGGTGGCAGTGGTGGGGGGAGGCAAGAGAGGAGGCGGCTGCTGTGTTACCTTCTCTGAGGGAAACGAAAGCTGTTCACATTTGACCCAAGCTAGCAAACACATTTTCAAATGAAAAAACCTGACCCAGGTCTCAGTTTGCTGTTTTGCAATGTGAAAAAATCGGTATTTCTTCAATTTTTTTTTTTTTTCCAAATAATGCATTTAACAGCCACAGGGCCCCCGAGGTCCTTGATGTTATGAGTTACTCAGTTGAGATGTGACCTTGGCGTGGATGCAGTGTGGTCCGTTCTGTACAGAGGATTCCGGAAGCATGTGGCTGCGTGTCTTCCAGCTGAACCACATCACGTGGCCCCCCTCTTCCCCAGGGGGGTTATACTTCTCCCGCCTCACTGAAATTCTGAGAAGCAGACAGTCTAGATCTGAGGAGTCTGGGCGCCTCAAGCCAGGAAAAGGCGTGTGGAAGTGAGCGTCGGGCAGTGGCCTCTCTGTTCTAATAAGTGGGCCACACCCATAGCAGCCCACTCTACGGGAATAAAGTAGGAATCTGCCACACCCCACACAAACAGCATCATGGAAAGTGTTATGTAGCTCTTCAAATGAATTTGAAGACGCGTGGTCGTTTTTTTTTTTTTTTTTCCCTTAGAGCACTCCCGGTACCGCACTTTAGTTCCTCTGGCAGTTCCCAGAGAAGTAGGAGGGCCTCCTGTATTCCAGTCAGACCGAGTTGCTGCCCTTGTTTTCACTCTGGTGTGTGTCCCTGGCTGAGGGTTGATGACCATTTTCCTAATTGTGCTAAAAAATGGTGCCTAAAAATAGATGTAAATCTCAGCCAACACTCAGACCTCAACCTTTGGAGCCTAATCTCGGATCTTCCTGGAGAGAAGATCCCCAGAGGAAAGCGTGCCCCCGGTAAAATCCTAGCCCTGGGAAGGGGGAGCAGGCGCGGGTGGAGGGGCACAATCGGCAGCACCCAGGCCGGCTGGTTGGCATTCCCCGCCAGCTCACAGGGAGATTCCACGCGGCCCTCAGTCCGCTCCTCCCAGTGGGGCTGTCCGCAGAGCCTCCCTGCCGCAGGCAGGCCGTGCCTTCTGGAGAGCTAAGGCAGGAGTGCCCTTAGCTGACCACTCCAGGCAGAGATTTATTTGCCAAGAATCTGTCATCCCAGGGGAGCCCCATAAGCCTGCCGGGACCAAGACTTAAGAACAAATGCAGACACAGCCCAGTGCCCGCAGCAACAGCGCCGTGAAAGCCTCCCTGGACACCTCTTGACGGATCAGCCCTCGGTCGGTGGCATCAGTCTAGCTTGTGACATCTAGGAACAGTGCAGTTTCCTTGCCTCTCTTGAATCGACATGGCTGTTGTGAACTTAAAGAGCAAGCAACTCCTCCGGAAACATGTGCAGCCAGGGGACCAGACTCAACCACAGGGACCACTTTGAAGCACCCTCACCTGCCTTAAATGCAGGGGCGGGAGAGTGGAAGCAAGCCACCCCCGGGGCCCAATCCGCACGTCCAGGCAGTCCTTCCGAGCCCGGTGTTTCCACTCGAAGGTGGGATGACACAGTCCGACCCCCTCGAGGGTCTGAGGCCTGGAGGTGGCACCAGAGCCTGCGCTATGGTGCAGATGGGGAGCCGGGAGCACCTGCACGTCTTCCTCGCTGGACCCGCGTTTTGGAAGCCGTGCGGCTTGAAGAGGCACTTTGAGGTGACTGGTTTTCCAGGGTCCCTGGAAGCCCCTACTGAAGGCCAGGCCAGTGGCCAAGTTGGTAGCTGGAAGCACCTGACTCCCTGGTTGAAACACTGGACTTATATTTAAACAGGACTTTTTAAGACATTCCAGAGACGAGTGTGGTCATTGGGTCAAGACAAAAAAAGCCCTCTGTCGTGCATCTGGCCGCGAGCCATCAAAATGCGCCTGGTGTCACAGTGGCTCGAAAGGAGCCAGGCACCGAGGGGCTCAGGTGCAACGGGGGCAGAGGCCACGCTGACCAAGGCTTGCACAGAGACGCCTCTCTGCCCTCGCCTGCAGAATCTCCCTCTGAGCAGGCTCCCCCTCGGCCAGCAGGTGAAGCTGCAGAGGAGGGAGGCCCTGCGTGGGCCGGTCACCTGAGCCCTCGGCAGCGAAGGTGCGGAGTCCTAACCCCTGGGCCACCGGGGAATTTCCAAAGGCTTCCTTTAAACGATAAAATTTCCTTTAAAAATCCACGTAGGCTTCCGTGTCTCAGGGTGCACACAGCAGAGGTGGGCACACAGTCTCTGAGCCCTGATCACAGATGGTCTGACTAGGGACGCCCCGAAGGCCCTAATGCTCCATGGACCTTAGATTTGACAGAGGCTCGTGACAGCCCTATCGACGTGGCTGTCCAGCTGCAGATTTGGGGAAACAGTAGCCGCTCAATTAATAGCTTTCTCATCATCAATCATCCAACCAAGGGCCCTACCTGTCCCTGGAGCTTCTGCTCAGATTGTAGGCTGCCGCGTTCTGTGCTCTTAAATTGGAAGGAAGGGCTCACTTTAACAGGGCCGACTCTCGGGCGTTCTGGAATTCTTTCCCTTCGATTCACAGTCACTGTTGACGCCTGTGTGTGTATCCTCTCTGGGAAGATGCTTTGAGCCCCTCACCCCAGAGAGCTGTGTAGAGGTCACAGGGTTCCCGGGGGCCAGGTGGGCAGCGGGCAGGGCTGTCGTCAAACTGCTCCTCTTCACTGGACGTCAGGGAGGCAGCATCCGCGCGTGCAGCCCTCAGACTTCTCGAAGTGTGGCGGGGGCAGAAGTGAGCCCGTGGGACCCCAACCAGAAATGCCCAGGAGGCAGAGAGGAGGGCCACTGGGCGGCAGCAGGGTGGCCCAGAGGAGCCCCATGGTCCACCTGTCCAGACAAAGGCCGCCAGTAGTCTGTGGCCTCTGGGGAGTCTGGCAGTTGGTGGTAAGTGAGGGAACGAAGAACCAGGTTTAAACGGTGGCTTAAGAGCAGATCAAGGTGGTGAAAGGAGGTCCCACCATGACCTGCACCCAGCACCGCGGGTGGCTGGCTCTCCACTCGTCATCTGAGGTTTCTGGAACCTGCTTCCACTGGACCTTACACTGATGTCTGCTAAAGCCTCACAAGCAAGAAGTGTGCTCCTTCAGTAGCTCCTGTTTGAAACACTACCATCTACTAAACTGGTGAATAATCCATCCGTAATTTGACTATCAGTGCTCAGAGAAATCTTTGATTGTGTGACCCCAGATATTCTGAGTGGCAATGAGTGGCTCTGTTATTTCAAGTGAATTTCTTCCTATTAACAAGTGAACAATGTCAGGTTGCTTTCAGGCCAAGGTTCTCTGTGGCTTCACCACGGGCTTCCCTGGTGGTCTGGCCGGACCCCAAGAGGACCAGATGCTCGCTGACACCGTGGATGCAGTTAGCCTGTTCAGTGGCAAGCATGAGCTGGGAGCTGTTTCAGATAGGTCCTATGAGAACCTAAACAGAACCGACAGGTCTTCCGAAAGCCTGAGTCTTGAGCCTCACTTTCCAAAGCCGTGTCTATGTGACTAGACCCGAAAACAGTAGAGCGAGAGGCGGCACACGCACAGGATCCAGCCCACGACCCCAAGACCTCGCACGATCCACAGGCCTCCAGGCTCGTCAGCCCAGGGAGTTCCCATCTTAGGGAAGCATGGGGGATGCGGGTCCACCTGTGACTCAGAGCTTACCTCCTTTCTGACTTAGGGTGACCCCTGACTGGCGTCAGTTCTAAAGCGGAAATGCTGTCATTTGTCTCCAGCAGGCCCTTTGATTGCATCTTAAAAAAAATTAAAGATAAAAGCATCACCGAATGTGTAATGTGTACAAAGATGTCCTAATTGTGAGGCTTGCTTTTTTTTTTAAGCTGAAGTCTCAGTTTTTTGTATGATAATGCTGATCTTGGTGGAGAAGGAAATGGCAACCCACTCCAGTATTCTTGCCTGGAGAATCCCAGGGATGGGGGAGCCCGGTGGGCTGCCATCTATGGGGTCGCACAGAGTCGGACACGACTGAAGCAACTTAGCAGCAGCAGCAGCAGCAGCAGCTGATCTTGGAGACTTTTTCAAATTCAGTCCTAGCCATTCTTTAACAGCAGATAATAATGACCTTATAGAACCAAATGTCCTAAAGACAGAGGGGGAGGGGCATTAAGGATCAAAAATGCTGCCGGCCCAGGAGGCGTCCAGGGGCTGAACCGGCTAGGGGGTGGGGAGGCACTCTGACAGCTCTCTGACGGGACAGTTAATCCAAGTGGTGGACAGGACCATGTGCTCTAGACAAAAACCATACTCCACACTGTCTCCAAACTGGACTGAGGTGGAAAACTTGACTTTAAGGCTGACTCAGACCTTGTAGATTTTGGTAAAACCACCTTATATATGTAGCTGGAAAAGGAGACAACTCTTGAAATCCTTGCAAAAACCACCTGTTGTGAATCCTGAGACCAAATGAAACCGTTGCATCCCCCCACCCTGCCCCACCCTGGCCCATTCTCCAGGCGAGACCCGGCCCCACCCCCACCCTGCAGTCGCAGGTGCTCTGTCCTCTCCAGCCTAGGGAGCAGCTGCCGCCAACAGGGGTTAAAAAGAAACAAAGCTGCATGTTTAGAAAAGCGACACAGAAAAAGACCAAGGAGCTGTCTTGACAGCAGGGGCCTGGAGCAAGATTTACAAATAACTTGTCAGTTTCCCCTGGAGACGCGACCCTGGCCCCCAGACAGCTCGGCTCGGGGGATGCAGATTTGACAGGGAATCGAGCCGAGAGGAATGGGAAGTGGACTACACCTCAGCCCCTCTTGTTCCTGTTGACCACAGGTGCTAGCTTAAAACAGGGAGGGGATCGAGTCCAGAGGGGCCTTGAGACACGGCTTTCTGGAATCTTCTACACACGCCTGGGAACAGGCTTTTCCACATACTACTTACAACCACAAAAACAGCAAACTGAACCGAAACAACTGATGCATTTCGATAAGCTTATTGAAATCATTCTTTGACACTCTAAATCCTGTGATTCAAAAATAGCACGTTGTCTTTCTTAGAATTCAGGAAACAGAACCAAAGTCTTCCAAATAAATATTTCGCTGCTTTTAAAATACTTAACCTTTGGAGATATCTATGTTTACAGGATTATAAAAATTAAAAAGTGCTGATTAGTTTTCAAAATTATAAAAGAGCACAACAGTCAAAAAGCCGTAAAAAGGGAGGACAGACCACGTATTTTGAGGTTAATTCACTGGTAAATTCCTAACACGATATAAAGAAATCTGCATTGATTCACATCAGGCACATTAAAAATCAGACCGCTGAACACCATTCCCCCTCATTTCCCAAGTCCTGATTAGTAGCTGCTTCTCACCAGCATCTCAAGACTCTGCACTGCTCTCAGAAGTGGTTACAAAAAAGAAACGTGGAGTAGCCTTCCGGTTACCTAGGCAGTATACCTCCCGTTGTTCCAAGGTTTCCATGGTGGACATTTGTGCAAAGCTGCGTTGCTCCTGTCTCTCTGTAGTGCCGCCGCCTCTAAAAACCTGCGAGAAGCCCCTTTTCCGAGCGCGCGTCTGGAACGTCAGTACATGTCCCTGTAGATCTCCTGCAGCAGTGGGTGCAGGGCGGCGTCCGACTCCGTCTTCTTGATCACCTGCACCAGCTGTGCGTGCTCCGTGACCAGCTGCCGCAGGTCTGCCATCTTTTGCAGGAGTTTTGGGAAGAGGAAGACGTCGTCAGGATGGTTGTTCTGTAGGTGGAGTTTGAGCACGTGCACAATACCCTCCTGCATTTTCTCAATGTGTCCTACGTTTAGGAGGCCAGGCCGATCTACCCTCAGGAGAGAGGACAGAGGTGTGAGTGGGGTAACCAGCACAGTAATACCGAGGAACAGTCTTCAAGTCTGAGAAACCAAACATCCTGACTGGACCCTGCCTTTCTTACCCAAAGCTCAGCTGCCTTTACACACGGTCCACTTGCCTAGAAGACAGAGCTACATTTTCCCCAAATTGCTGGGCCTGAGACAGACAGGAGGAATGCTGCTGCTGCTGCTAAGTCGCTTCAGTCGTGTCTGACTCTGTGCGACCTCAGAGACGGCAGCCCACCAGGCTCCCCCGTTCCTGGGATTCTCCAGGCAAGAACACTGGAGTGGGTTGCCATTTCCTTCTCCAATGCATGAAAGTGAAAAGTGAAAGTGAAGTCGCCCAGTCATGTCTGACTCTTAGTGACCCCATGAACTGCAGCCCACCAGGCTCCTCTGTCCATGGGATTTTCCAGGCAAGAGTACTGGAGTGGGGTGCCATTGCCTTCTCTGGACAGGAGGAATACTCGTTCTTAAATATTTCTTTTCTTTTTTTAAATGTATTTTATTTATTTGGTTGTACCCGGTCGTGCCTGCAGCTCATGGGATCGCCCATCTTCACTGAGGCATGTGGGATCTAGTTCCCTGATCAGGGATCGATCCTGGGCCCTCTCCACTGGCCTCGAGGAGCCTTAGCTGCTGGACCACAAAGGAAGTCCCTCTCAGTGTTTCTATGGCCTTAGAACCACGAGCTGCCTTACAGGGCGGCTGCTTCCTTTAGGGTTTATCTGATGAGCACCTGTCAGGGGAGAATTCCCAAAACATGAGGAGTAGCAGCTATACATACAGCCTACTTGTGCCTAATATGGAAAATGATACCCTTCTTCCTACATCATCTTAGGTACTCCGTTTCAACAATATTTAAGGAGTGTCATTATGTTCAACATAGGTTTAATGTGGTATAAAGCACCATTACAGGTACCTTCTGACGTGTGTGAGTGTGTGTGCTCAGTCGTGTCCAACTCTTTGCAACCCCATGGACTGTAGCCCCCCAGGCTCCTCTGTCCATGGGATTTCCCAGGCAAGAATACTGGAGTGGGTTACCATTTCCTTCCCCAGGGGGTGTTCCTGACCTAGGGCTTGAACCTGTGTCTCTTATGTTTCTTGCATTGGCAGGCAAATTCTTTACCACTGTGCCATCTGGGAAGCCCACCTTCTAATATGAATCAGACAAAAAGTAGGTGGAGCCAGAAAGGAATGAGGGGATGGATACAGGCTGGAGAGGGGGCTGAGGACACCTGGAGAGGGGACGTGTGAGGCTTGGACCAAGAAAAGTGGGGTAGACACCAGGTGACCTCCCCAGGTTGGCTCAGACATGGGGACCAGGCACCTGGGACAGCTCAGACCATGCATCCTTCCCTTGATCCAGAAAGATCAGCCCCCACCATTCATATTCAACAGGCAGTGCTCTCTTTAGAATCCTACACGTCACTGTGATTTTCAGAAGTGTTGCTCACAATGTGGACTTATCATTTTTTTGGAGGGGGGGATTGTAAAATAAATATTAGGTTTTTAAAGAGAGAAGTTTTAAAAGAGTAATAAGTGAATCCCACTTCATAATTGTAGCCCCATCATACAGATTTCATGTATGTCTCACCAGATATTTTTCTGATCTGATTGTAATTTCTTTTATAAAACTGTGGTCACACTACTTATATAAACAGTCATGCATCACTTTCTCCACCACACTGCCTCTTGAGCATGCAGAGGACGGTGGCAGATTACATACAGCTGCCTTGCCACTCAGTGCATTTTACCTCCACTGACTGTGCCCAGCTAGATGGCCAGAGGGACAGACCTCACCCAGCTCCGTGTCCGGAGTTGGGGCCACTACGGCCAGCCTCAATTCCGCGAGTGAGGGACTCACAGGGGCACTACAGCTCAGGCAGCAGTGGCCCCATGGCTCTCCCTTATGGCTGGGTTGGGTCAGCCGAGTTTACAGTAGAGGGATGACCTTCTTAGACCCAGGACAGGGCTATTTAAAGGAATGTGAGGCTGAGCCAAAAATCTGCAGAGCCAGCTGCCCGTACAGAGGCCCAGGTTTTCCTTCACTGGAATCCATTTCCTCTGGCAAAGCATACTGTGCAGTCATACCTGTTAGCCAACTGCTTATGTTTTTCATTATGAAATTGCATAAGTGCACCAATACAGACAGCAACTGGACTAAGGTCCGTGTGGCACTTTATAGAGCACTGTCTGCAACGTGGTACAGGATTATAATAACAGTTATAACACGGTCATCCCACGGTATCTGTGCGGATTGTTCCAGGACCCCTTGAGAGTCCCTTGGACTGCTAGGAGATCCAACCAGTCCATCCTAAAGGAGATCAGTCCTGGGTGTTCATTGGAAGGACTGATGTTGAAGCTGAAACTCCAATACTTTGGCCACCTGAGGCAAAGAGCTGACTCATTTGAAAAGACCCTGGGAAAGACTGAGGGCGGGAGGAGGAGGGGACAACAGAGGATAAGATGGTTGGATGGCAATACTGACTCAATGGACATGAGTTTGAGCAAGCTCCGGGAGTTGGTGATGGACAGGGAGGCCTGGCGTGCTGCGGTTCATGGGGTCGCAAAGAGTTGGACACGACTGAGAGACTGAACTGAACTGAAACACCCAAATCCATGAAAGCTCAAGCCCCTTACATAAAATGGCATATAACCCATGCACATCCTCCCAAACATATTGCATCACCTCTAGACCACCTGTAATGCCTCAGGCAGTGTAAACAGTATGTGAACAGTTGCCAGTGTGTGGCAAATTGAAGTTTTGTTTTTTGGAACCTTCTGGAATTTTTTTTCCTGCATGTTTTCCATCCACGGTTGACTCTGCAGGTGCAGATGAGTATGGAGGGCTGACTGAATATGATGGTGTTATTATAACACATATACATTGTAATATTACTACTATTATATCTGATATATAACAGTGGGTATGATACAATGAAAGTGAAAGTCACTTAGTCGTGTCCGACTCCTTATGACCCCATGGACTCTACAGTCCATGGAATTCTCCAGGTCAGAATACTGGAGTGGGTAGCCTTTCCCTTCTCCAGGGGATCTTCCCAACCCAGGGATAAAACCCAGGTCTCCCACATTGCAGGCGGATTCTTTACCAGCTGAGCCACAAGGGAAGCCCATGATAATAAGAAATATCACTAAATATTAATTATTAATGATACCTAATATATTTTGTTGTTGTTTAGTCGCTCAGTCATGCCCGACTCTTTGCAACCCCATGGACTGTAGCCCGCCAGTCTCCTCTGTCCATAGGATTTTCCAGGCAAGAATACTAGAGTGGGTTGCCATTTCCTTCTCCAGGGTTCTTCCCAACCGAGGGATCAAACCTGCATCTCCTGCATTGACAAATGGATTCTTCACAGCTGAGCCACCAGGAAAATGCCACCTGATATATTTTATTACTTCCTGACCCAGGGATCAAACCCAGTTCTCCTGCATTGCCGGCATATTCTTTGCTGTCTGAGCCACCAAGAAAGCCCTGATATATTAATCCTGTTATAAATAAAATATGTATTTATGTAGTTACAAATGGGATATATTACTACTTTACAAATGTGTTGTCACTCAACCACTCGGTCATGCCCAGCTCTTCTGTGACCCCATGAACTGTAGCCCAAGAGGCTCCTCTGGGTTGCCATTTCCTTCTCTGTGGGACCTTCCTGACCCAGGGATTGAACCCACATCTCCTGTTTGGTAGGCGGATAATGTGTTTTATATAAAGTAACATGAAGACACTGCCATACATAAAATAATCAACAGAGACCTCCTGTGCGGCACAGGAGACTCTTATTCTGTAACCACCTAAATGGGAAAGTAATCTGAAAAAGAACAGACATATGTGTATGTGTATCTGAATCACTTCTCCTTACACCTGAAGCTAACAACACTGTAAGCCAATTATACTCCAGTATAAAATAACAATTGTTAAAAATAAAAAGTTAAAGCTCTGAAACTGGAAAAGTTACCTTTGCTACAATATGATCTGACACGGATCTCATTCTCACTGAACCCTGGTCCGTGTCACTGTGGGAGCTCGGACGCCCTCCCCACCGGCCCCCAGCAGTGCCTCCATGCCACTCACGTCGGATTTACCGCAGCTGGGTTCTCGAGACAGGAGGCCATAAGTGCCCTGGCACCGGCGCGAAATCAGCGACTTACCTCCACAGCAAATGATAGCAGCCACAAAGAGGGAAATATCACTGTCGTCCAGCTCCAGTGCATTGAACTTCATTGCAAAGTCGAACTTGGGCTCCATGATATCACAGAACGGTTTTCTTAGGCTTTTAAGGAATTCACGGGTTATGAAGCCATTCCCGTAGGCTACCAACATCCCGTCTTTATTCATCACAGAAGACAGCATCGCAAATATGGCTTCGTAAACTCCATACTTCAGCAGAGTGACTTGGTCATTCAAGTCCAAGTTTGCAAACCCCGGGATGGACTTGGCAAACTCCGTGAGCTCGGTGACGGTCTCCACGGACGTGCACTGGCAGCAGTGGAAAATGCGGACTTCCGCCTCCTTGTTCTGGATGCCGTTGGCCACCAGCTTGGCCACCAGCGTCTTCTCGGCCATACACAGCGTCTCCATGTCGTGGATGACGAAAGGCTGGAAACAAAGACACTGGAATAAGTTGGACGACTGTGACAAGCTGTCTTCTTAATTGTCATGAAACTGATGGGTAGCCACTGTAGTTCAGCCGCCTGAGAATCAAAGTATGTACAAAACACAGTCTCCATCCTTAAACCACCTCAAAATTAGCTGGGGATAAAAAGACGTTTAATAGAGGACAATATACATCAGAAAGATAGTCAGCGTCATCGCCTGGAACTGGGGGGGATTTCATTGCTAAGGAAGTGAAGGACTTCCCTGGCAGTCCAGTGGTTAGGATTCCATGATTCCACTGCTTTGGGCGCGGGTTCAATCCCTGGTCAGGGAACTAAGATCCTGCATGCCTTGCAGCACGGCCAACAGCAACAAAGTAAAGTACTGATTTTGGCAATAAAGCTCACAAGAAAGAGAATATTAGCAAACCACTCTAAATATTTGATCATTTTCTCTGGATTCCCAAATACTGCTGCAATAGCCAATCATTACAATGATTCTTTGTTTTCTATAAACAGTGGTGGTGGTGGTTTGGTTGCTAAGTTGTGCCCGACCCTTGCGACCCCACGGACTGCAGCCCGCCAGGCTCCTCTGTCCATGGGATTCTGCAGGCAAGAGTACTGGAGTGGGTTGCCATTTCCTTCTCCAGGGGATCTTCCCACCCAGGAATCGAACCCAGGTCTCCTACATAGCTGGGAGATTCTTTACCGACTTAGCTACAAGGGAAGCCCTGAGCTACAAGGGCTTCAGGCCCTGAGCTATAAACAATAATGGTTCATTTATTTCAGAGACTCTAAAAAAAACCAAATCCTAGTATTTATTTTGGCAAAGTCATATTTAAATCAATGAAAAGTGATAAAACAAATGAAATGATCATAGTCACTGATCATTGGGGAATATGTTCTATTTTAACTATGAACTTTTGGTAAGTTGGGATTTCCTGGTGGTTCAGACAGTAAAGAATCTGCCTGCAATGCAGGAAACCCAGGTTTGATCCCTGGGTCAGGAAGATCCCCTGGAGAGGGAAATGGCAACCCACTCCAGTATTCTTGCCTGTAAAATCCCATGGATGGAGGAACCTGGTGGGCTACAGTCCGTAGAGTTGCAAAGAGTTGGACACGACTGAGCCACTTCACTTTCACTTGGTAAATTACTCATTACGTGCCTGCGTACTAAGTGATTCAGTTGTATCCAACTCTTTGCGACCCCATGGACCATAGCCCCGCCAGGCTCCTCTTGTCCATGGGATTCTCTAGGCAAGAATACTGGAGTGGGTTGCCATGCCCTCCTCCAGGGATATTATTCATACAGTAATTCTTAGTTTTTCCATTTTATGAACGTTAGAGATAACCATCCTTAGCCAACACTATTGAATGAATAAATTTCACATGTAAATAAATGTAACTCAGAAAGTTGGCTATCTGTGTAGAAGTGAATGAACAAGCACTGTTAAACCCTTGCTCTCTAGGGATAAACTGGAAAGCCTCACAGGACCCCCTTTCCTGGTGCAGGAGACTGAAATCTCCCCACCACTGCTCCACATTCTGAGACAGTCTCCACAAGCTCCAAATGCTTGTGGCAGCTCCCTAAACGTGGCCTTACCATGTGCATCCAAACCCACCGGTCCTATCATTTTAGAAAGATCTAGTGGGCTTCCCCGGTGGCTCAGATGGTAAAGAATCTGCCTTGAATATGGGACACCTGGGTTCGATCCCTGGGCTGGGAAGATCCCCTGGAAAAGGGAATGGCAACTCACTCCACTGTTCTTGCCTGGAAAATCCCGTGGGCAGAGGACCCTGGTGGGCTACAGTCCAAGGGGTTACAAAGAGCTGGACACGACTGAGCGGCTAACACAGTGGAGGACAGACGAGATGGTGGGCCGTGGACCTGGAGCCTGTGTGCTCAGAAGAGATGGTGTCTCTGGTGGGTCTTGGGAAAACGGGCACAGAAGACACTGCAGCTGAAATGTGGCCCGACCTTCATGCGGAACAGGAGAAATGGCAGCCTCCGAGGGAGCTCGCTGACTCTTCTGCAGGCCGGTGAGGAAGAGGCTGAGGCATTAGGTTCAGTCCCCGCTGGACAAGCACTGAGTGGACGAGCAGCCCAGTGATTTTAAGAACCACTCTGCAAGTGGGCAGATCGCATCATTGACAGAGCCTCCAGGCCCCACGGCATGACGCGTGCCCTTTCTGGGCTCACGAGCATCGGGATAAGCCACCTGCAGGGCACCTGTGGGGTGTCCCTGGCACAAAGCCAGAGGTGCTTGGGTAATCTGACGCACTGTCTTTGAAATATCTAAACAGCATTCGCAAGATAGTCTTGGACCAAAAAAAAAAAAAAAGGATCTGATTTCGCATCTGAGGCAAGGAAATATTTTTTAAATTATCTGTGTAGGACTGCAAACATCCTGAATACAAAACTTAAAGCCAAATTTCTAGCAATTCTCCAGTTTGATGGAGAAAGACTAAAACTATCTTTTCCCAAAGACTTTAAAAGCAGGCCAGGTTGACCATTTTGGGGGGAAAGTTTGGGGGCAGTTTCTATGAAGTTGGAGCTCGGATTTAAAGTGGACTAGAGAAATATTTTTAAAGAATAGATGGCAGTGTTGCCTCAATTGCAGAAAATACAATATAAGGCCACCTTGACTTTATGCAGATCACTGACTTTTTAAAAGCACATTCAGCAGAAATAAAAATGTTCAATGAATTTTTTAAAAAATGAGTTTTGTTGTTAAAAAAAAAAACTGGAAAAACACTGAGCTAAATGAAGTTAAGTCCTGCCAGCGTCTTTAACATAATGAGTGTACACTGTCTATCTTTAAGAATGGGGTTAGGGACTTTCCTGGTGGTCCAATGCTTAAGGCCTTGCCATGCAGGGGACGCCAGTTCAATCGCTGGTCGGGGAACTAAGATCCCACATCCCACGCCACTAAGCCCAAACTAGAGAGTCTGTGAGCCACAAGGAAAGATCTCACGTCTCAACTAAGACCCGATGCAGCCAAATAAATATTTTTTTAAAACAGAAATCACCTGCTAAAAAATTTTATTAAAAAAAAAAAAAGAACTGTTTGACTGCAGAATGCCTATTATTATTATTGGTAAGACATTTCATAGGACTAGTACAAACTGGTTACATAATTTTCAGGGCCCAGTGCAACATGCCAGTCACTTACTCAGAAGCAATTAAGACTTTCAAGACAGTGACAGAGAGCATGAAACCCCAGCGCAGGGCCCGCTAAGCGGGGGGCGGTGTGAGACAGGACACACAGCCAGGACGCCAGCCCTGGACTGGTTTTACGTGAAACATTCTCTCATAAATGAAGACTTCGATCGTAACGAGTATTTCATTTTTATAAAATTATCAGTTGGGTTTTAGAAGGCAGGCCTCATTAACAGGCAAAATTAGAAACCATTTGGATTCAAAACAAGTGCAAACATTTAAAACCATGTTTATTACAGCCAAAGAGAAATTGTAGAGTAAGACTCTTGAAAGTTTGCCAAACTTTATTGAGAACTATTCTCCATTAGACTATTTTAGAAGTCCTGGAAGCTTTCATTTAACTTTGGAATGTGCCTTTTCTACTCAAGCTTGAATATGAATATATCTGATGTTACAGGTGGTCATTTCAAATCAATGAAAGTAAAAGTGAAGTCGCTCAGTCATGTCCGACTCATAGCGACCCCATGGACTGCAGCCTACCAGGGTCCTCCATCCATGGGATTTTCCAGGCAACAGTACTGGAGTGGGGTGCCATTGATGTTACAGGTGGTCCTTTCAAATCAATGTAGCACATCATAAAAAGTTTAAACAGCATAAGGCAGAAAGCTGCCCACTTTCCCCTCAGAACTGTGCATGCATGCATGCTAAGTCCCTTCAGTCATGTCTGACTCTTTGCAATCCTGTGGAGTGTAGCCCGCCAGGCTCCTCTGTCCAAGGAATTCTCCAGGCTAGAATACTGGAGTGGGCTGCCGTGCCCTCCTCCAGGAGACCTTCCTGACCCAGGGATCACACCCTGGTCTCTAGGTCTCCTGCCTGGGCAGGTGGCTGCTTTACCACCAGTACCATCTGGGCAGCACCCACCCAAATCGCTCTGGGCCAAATCCAGAAGGCTCCCCTCACTGATACATTTTTTTTTTTTGCTCACACTTGAAGTGTTCTATGTGTGTTAATGATGTTCCTTATAAGAGTTCGTTTCCGAAACACGTTCAAAGAGCATGTTCTGTGAAAACTTAGGCAGCGCTATCTTTTAGGAGAAACTTAATTGTGAGTTTTTTGGCAGAATCGCTTTGGATGACATTATCTAATAAGCTCTTGATGAGGTTTTACTACACATTTCTCGATATAAAACAGTATGTTCTTCAGCCTACTGACAACTGAAGGTATAGGTATAATATTTCAGTGTAGCACAGCAGGCCAGACCCCAGGGTGTGGTGGGAGGGGGTGTCAGCAAGGTCCACAGTGCCTGGGCAGCTCTACCTCTGTCTGAGTGCAGATGGAGTAGCAGAGACTGTGGCCCCGAGCTGGATGCTCCAAGCTCTGCGTGCCCTGGGCATGCCAGGGAGACAGGGGAAGGGCCGTGTCTCTATGTATATGGGGCATGGGGCGGGAGGTGAGCCCACCTGGAAGCAAACAGGGTCATCAAAGGCAGTGACTGTCCCCTGGACACTCCCTTTCAAACTGGTACCCGTGATGCTGCGGTTTGGAGGTGGGGGCAGAAGCAGGTGACGGACCCTTAGCCATACGCTGAACTCCATTTTTCCTATCCCGTGAAACCCAAACCTAGACTACTTGTCTATTATTTATTTCCTTGAGGCCAAAACACAGATTCCTCTCTCCAGGCCACTGTGTGACAGTCCTCAGCTGTCCAGGTTCCCACTGGCCTTGGGTGACGGGCTCCTCCTCGGAGTGCGTGGACCTCAGTGGGGTACGGGAAAGATACTCTACGGAAATCAAGTTAATATTAAAGAAGAGTGTTTGGCTCAGAGTAAAGATGACTTTTAAGTTTGCTTTACATTCTGAAAACCCAAGGGAGAAGTAGAAGGTCTCAGCAACATCTCAAAAGATTCAAAGAGATAAAAAATTTGGACTACAAGATCAAACCAGTCAATCCTAAAGGAAATCAACCCTGACTATTCGTTGGAAGGACTTGATGCTGAGGCTGAAGTTATAATACTTTGGCCACCTGATGGGAAGAGCTGACTCATTGGAAAAGACCCTGATGCTGGGAAAGATTGAAGGCAGGAGGAGAAGGGGACGACAGAGGATGAGATGGTTGGATGGCGTCACCGACTCAATGGACATGAGTGAGCAAGCTCTGGGAGATGATGAAGGACAGGGAAGCCTGGTGTGCTACAGTCCGTGGGGTCATAAAGTGTCGGACATGATTTAGCGACTGAACGACAACAACTCGGGGCTGTACCAATCATCTCCAGGATAGAAATTCAAAGGTGAAAGGTTACTTTGCTTTCACCCCCGTGATGTGGAAAGGATTGAGTCTGTGCTGGCCCAGCGTGGGTGCAGCTTTACCAATTTAACGAGAGTTCGCTCAAACCCTTCTAAAGTACCTCAGCCTATTTCATTGGAGAAATCACCAAAGAATGAAAAGACTCAGTAGAAAAGAGGCTGGGTGTGTTCATGAAAGTAAGAAGCTTGTGAAATGCTTTATTTTCCTGTGACTAAAAGTTCCAACTTGTAATTCCCAATAGGGATGGCTTCAAGCTACTCATTAGTACACATTAAACCTGTTGCACCATGCTCGTAGGGAAGAGGCAGAACATCTTGATTTGCCAACCTCGGGCCATGCCCCGCTTTGAAGCCCACTCTGAGATCAGTCCTGTAACGGAGACAGGCTGGGCTCACTGTGGGGTGGGGGCCAGGCGGGGGCCGGGTGGCGCTAGGCTGGGCAGGCAAGTGTCAGCGCCCACAAGGGGCATTCTTAGCTGCTTCCAAGAAGGTCCAGAACTGTCCAAAAGACAGTAAAAATAAAGTTACTGAAAACAAAAGGACCCCTTCTAAGCCCGGAGATGTCATTTGCTTCTCACTGGAAAGATGAGGGGTGGGTAGGAAGGGGGCACGCTGGTGAGGAAAGAGTATCTTTTAGGAGCAAGGATACAGGGGCACATTCTGAGTCAGAAGGGAATGGTTTCATTTTCTGAGATTAAAAACAAAAATCACTGATACAGCTCTAAAATCTGGTAAACTATTAAACAGAGTTTTGGGGTACATTAATTACATAGTCATTATACTAACTTGGTTGCTGGGAGCGTTGAGGTGGATCAAATGGATGGGAATTGCTGTCAGGCTGAGTTTCATAGTCTCTGAATGAAAATGTTTCCATTGCATTGTCTGTCGTTTGCCTCGGGGATAAATATTATTTTCTCAACATTCAGAACATACTTCCTCCACCCTCTGCTACGACTCTAGCTGACGGGTTGCCCAGGGAGCCCGTCAGACTGTAACAAACAGACCAGAGCCACCCACCGGGTTGTTGTTGGTCTTCCCGGCAAGGATGACCCGGGCCTTGACTTTGTTCATGTTGAAGTTCTTTAAGTAGGCCTCGTAAATCCTCTTGGCCAGAGATTTGAGATCCGCGGTTTCGGAATCTTCTAGGTCATGCTCACACGTAAGGATTTCTGCCTTCAATTTTGCTTTTTCAGATCTTGGCATTCGTCCAAAACGAATCGCTAGGGGTCGGAGGGGAGACACAGAATCATGGAAAACAGAGAAATGAAGGACGTAACGGGGAGCGATGACTACCAGCTGCAGGGAAAGTTCACACTATGGGCCAAACTGTGGGCGAACATTAGCAGGAAGTCAGAACACACTTCATGGCTCAGCTTTCTCCCTGTGGAGCGGTGGGCATGCTACTCACACTCCATGTAGCCTAGACTTTCAAAACCAAAAGGTTAAAGTAAAAATAGCACCATTACTCACTTCATCAATAGTACGGGCTCAAGGTCACTTGATGTCATTAAGTATATAATTGACCCTTTCAATCAAGGAGATGAAAGTGAGCCTTAGAAGGAGTTAACTATTACCTTTTTCTTTTTCAGAAGGTAGACCAGCAACTCTTACGAACATTATTTTAAACTCACTTTCACGTAGCGATTGGCATGTTTTAAAATAAAAGTAGGGGGCCTTCCCTGGCGGCCCAGTGGTTAGGACTCCATGCTTCCAATGCAGGGGGCGTGGGTTTGACCCCTGGCTGGGAAAGGATCCCACATACCACATGGCTTGGCCAAAAAAACCCAATAATAATAATAATTAAAATAAAAGTATGACTGAATATAATTAAACTTATAATATGGTAAAATGTTTGAAATGGCACACACTTCATATATATGATCTGAACATTATCTCTGTGATTTCCAAGTGTTTGCAAAGTCTTATATCCAATTTTCACCATTTGAGGCTTCTAACCATAACACCAAGGGCGCTACTGGATTTCTGCTCTCTAAGACGTACTTTCTTAGGTTCTCGTGTTACAAAATGACCTGAATATTAAATGCTGCAGCACATTCATTCAAAGTACAGCACGTTCCAAGCCCACAAGGGAGGCAGACGGAGGCATGGGTGGGTGAAATTTGAGAGACAACCTTACCTACCGTTATGGGACATCCCAACTGAAAGGCACTTGTGGAAACGACAGTATTGGCACTTATTCCGATTCTTTTTCTGAATCTTGCAACTACGGTCACATTTGTCATACACCAGCTTCAGCCGAATCGTTCTCCTAAAGAAACCCTGTGGATGAACATACAGTTTGTTAAAGACTAGGAACTGATGATCAGTGTCATTCCTTTATTCACGCTTCTTGTTGTTCACTTACTGTCTCTTTTAAGATGAACTAAATGTAGAGAAATGGTTCATCTAAAAAGTCCAATGTAGGGACTCCCCTGGTTAAGACTGAGCTCCCAGTGCAGGGGGCACGGGTTTGATCCCTGGTTGGGGAACTAGATCCCATGTGCAGCACAGCCCGGGCAAATAAAAAAATAAAGTTCGTAATTTAAAAAAAAAGTCTGATATAATTGAGGCAGTTTGAAAATTTGAAATTTCATTCCATGGAAAAGGAAAAGTAAGAAAATGAGGCAAAATTCAAAGTAATACCAATACCTCCTCACCTGGGAAGACACAGTCTCCCAAAGAGTGACTCCACCCAGCTAAGATTTCTACAAATGTGACTTTCTCTTCTTAGAGAACAGGTCCATTTGGGTGATGAAAATGTTCTAAGCATTTTTGTGGGAGAATATAAACTCTCTAAAAGATAAAGATTATACAATAAAGGGAGGCTAGCTGCTTATAAATGGAGAAGGCAATGGCAACCCACTCCAGTACTCTTGCCTGGAAAATCCCACAGATGGAGGAGCCTGGTAGGCTGCAGTCCATGGGGTCGCTAGGAGTCCGACATGACCGAGCGACTTCACTTTCACTTTTCACTTTCATGCATTGGAGAAGGAAATGGCAACCCACTCCAGTGTTCTTGCCTGGAGAATCCCAGGGACGGGGGAGCCTGGTGGGCTGCCGTCTATGGGGTCGCACAGAGTCCGACACAACTGAAGCAACTTGGCGGCAGCAGCTGGTTATAAATAACTTTCTTGCTTTATAAAAGCATCTTAAACTTTACCCAGTGAGAAACAACTTTAAAAAAACCCAAAGTAAACAAAGGTGACTAAGCCATGGCCCAGCGGAAAGACAGCCTTGCAAGGAGCAAGGCACTCGCCACGGGGCCCGCGGTTGGGGTGGATGGGCCCCTGGCACAGAGGACACACTGGGGCGTGCCGCAGCATCTGGGGAGGACTCAGCCCGGGGTCTGGCCTTTGGCTGGCACATGCTGCGGGCTCCACCACTGCCCTCTGCGGCCTTCTGAGGACGATGGAGAGAGAATGTGCGCGGAAGCTCTCTGACCTCGCGTCCCCGTGAAGGGAGCAGCCTTAACGTGGTTCATTCTCCTTCAAACAGCACACTTGCTACATCACGAACAAAGAGCAGGCCAGCAATACGCCACAGGCTTTCCAAAGAGAGAAATGAACGTGTTACTGGGGTCAGTTTCTGATCAACAGCTTTAACGTGCTTGTGCTAAATCACTTCCGTCGTGTCTGACTGTGTCACCCCATGGACTGTAGCCCACCGGGCTCTTCTTGTCCATGGGATTTTCCAGGCAACAATACTGGAGTGGGTTGCCATTTCCTTCTCCAGGGGATCTTCCCCACCCAGGGATTGAGCCCGAGTCTCCTGCGGCTCCTGCACTGCAGGCGGATTCTTTACCACTGAGCCACCAGGGATGCCCTTTAGCAGATCTTTCTTACTAACGACAAACATTTGTGTATAAAATAAAGGGAAGCACACGTGGTCCCTGAAAGGTCACTTTTCTCCGCATCCAGGGTCCCCATACCTTGCAGCCCTCACACGCGTGGACACCGTAGTGGTAGCCAGAGGCTTTGTCCCCACAGATCCTACACTCGATGTTCAGGGCGATGGTGGATGACTCCTCGGCACTGCCAGGGACCGCGGGGTAGGAGACAGACGAGGGGCTCGAGGCGGGGGACAGGGTGTCTAGGAAAAGAAGGGGAGGGTTTATGAACTTCCATGCTCTCACCATCCAGCATCCAGACCAGCTTTCAGAGGATCTGATCCCTGCCTAACCACCCCTGCCCTCAACTCCCCCTACCCCACCGCCCCGGGCTTTCACTGGGGAGGCGTCAGCTGGTGGGTAGGGCTCCCTTCCTGTGTCAGCCCTGGCCCAGCCCTCCCACAGCGACCAGGGCGGGGATATCTGGAAGCTCCCCTAGCCAGGGACTCCCCAGCTGAAAAAACAAAAACAAAAAACAACTATATCCTTTAACCCATAAAAATCAAAACAAAATGGACCAAATCATGGCCCCATAGAAAAGGCCACTTCCCAAGCAGCCTATACACACGAATGCTCACAGCAGCTTTATTCTTCATTCCAAAAACTGAAGTGTCCCACACAGAACTTGTTGCTTTTTTTTTGCATCCTCCCTTCCAGCCCTTTTGTACTTGTTAACTCAGTAAATTGCACCAGAAAGACAATAAAAATCCATGAGGGCGACCCAAAAGCACAACTCAAGAAAAAAAGAAGTTGGGCTTTCTTAAAATTAAAAACTCCTGCTCTGCAAAAGACACTGTTAAGAAAATGAAAAGACAAGCCACAGACTGGGAGAAGCTATTTGCAAAACACATCCGCAATAATAGAGCTGCATCCCAAATACATGAACGAGTCTTACAGCTTGACAGCAATGAAATTAAAAACTCAATTAAAAACAGAGGATCTGGATAGATATGTGGCTGAAGAAGACACAGAGAGCAAGCAAGAACATGAAAACATGCCCCCCATCAATGGTCGCTGGGCAACTGTGAAGTAAAACAACGAGACATCACTGTGCAGCTATCAGAATGGCTAAAATCCAAAAAACTGACACCATCGAATGATGGTGAGGAGGTGGAGGAAAAGAAGCTCTCATTCTAGGGAAGCAGAATGGTGCAGCCACTTTGAAAGACAGTTTGGCGCTTTCTTATGAAGCAAAACAGTCTTAAAGAATTACACTTCTAGATATTGACACATGGTGCTGGAGAAGACTCTTGAGAGCCCCTTGAACAGCAAGGAGATCAAACTAGTCCATCCTAAAGGAAATCAACCCTGAATATTCATTGGAAGGACTGATGCTGAAGCTGAAGTTCCAACACTTTGGCCACCTGATGTGAAGAACTGACTCATTGGAAAAGACCCTGATGCTGGGAAAGACTGAAGGCAAGAGTAGGGGGCGACAGAGGATGAGATGGTTGGATGACATCACTGATGTGATGGACATGAGTTTGAGTCAACTCCGGGACTTGGTGATGGACAGGGAGGCCTGGTGTCCTGCAGTCCATGGGGTCGCAAAGAGTTGGACCAGACTTGGCGACTGAACGACAACAACAATATTGACAAAAGTGATCTGAAAACGTGTGTCCACACAGAAACCTGCATGTGAATGTTTTCAGCAGCTTTATTCTTTATAGCTGCTTTACGGTGCTGTGTTTAGTTGCTGCCGTACAGAACGGTGACTCAGTCACACACATATGTTCTGTTCCGTTACGGTTCGTCACAGGACACTGAACGTGGTTCCCCGTGCTGCACAGCAGGACCGCGTTGTTTTTCCACCCCGTATATACCAGTTTGCATCTGCTAATTCCAGCTCCCGATCCTCCCCTCCCCCCTCCGCCCCCTTGGGAACCCCAAGTCTGCGCTCTATCTCTGTGTGTCTCTGTTTGGTAAATATGCTCATTTCTGGTCAAGTTTTAGATTCCACACGTAGCTGATGTCATATGCTATTGGTCTCTCTCTTGACGACTTCGTATGAAAATCTCCAGTTGCATCCATGTTGCTCCAAATGGCTGAGAAAAATGAAAAATCACTTCTTTTTTGTAGTGGCTGAGTGATATTCCATTGTACCTACATATGCAGCATGTCTTCTTTACCCACTCCTCTGTCGATGGATGTTTAGGAGGTTTCCATGTCTTGGCTATTGTGGACAGCGCTGTAGCAACTTTATTCTTAATTGCCAAGAGGCCCCTCAATAGGTAAGGTCAGTTCCAAAAGGCTACATATGCGGTTCTTAATATCTGACATTTGGGGAAAGGCCGAGCTATCGGTGGTAAAAAGATCAGCAGCTGGAGTCGGGTGAGGGAGGCAGGGCTGAATGGGTGAAGCACAGTGGCTTTTTCGAGGTGGTGAAACTATTCATATGAAATTGTAATGGTGAATACACGATCTAATTTACTGGTCAAAATCCACAGAGTTTTACAGTTCAGAGTGAACTTTAATGTGTGCAAATAAAAAAAATAATTGAGGAGGTCCAGGGTCTCCAGAATGGCACACAGAATGCAATTATACAACCTAACTATATCACAAATGTGGGAAGCATTGGTAGGAAAGCTGATGAAGCTTTCGCCTGCATGACCTTGGAAATGCATGGAGCCTGTGAGTCCAGAGGAAAAGGGAACTGCGCCTGCTCACTGTCCTGAGCCGGTAAGGTTGTCCCCACAGGGCTCTGGGGGTCAGTTCTGAGGGCGCTTCACTTGCTGTTCTGCATTCGGTCCTGTCTGACTCTTTGTGACGCCATGGACGGCAGCATCCCAGGCCTCCCCGTCCATCACCATCTCCCGGAGCCTGCTCAAACTCGTGTCCATCGAGTCGGTGATGCCATCCAGCCATCTCATCCTCTGTCATCCCCTTTTCCTCCTGCCTTCAATCTTCCCCAGCATCAGGGTCTTTTCCAGTGAGTCAGTTCTTCACATCAGGTGGCCAAAGTATTGAAGTTGCAGCTTCAGCATCAGTTCTTCCAAAGAATTGTCAGGACTGATCTCCTTTAGGATGGACTGGTTGGATCTCCTTGCAGTCCAAGGGACTCTCAAGAGTCTTCTCCAGCACCACAGTTTGAAGGCATCAGTTCTTCAGTGCTCAGCCTTTTTTTATTGTCCAGCTCTCACATCCGTACATGACTGCTGGAAAAAAACCATAACTTTGACGTAGGCAAAGTAATGTCTCTGCTTTTAAATACGCTATCTAGCTTTGTCATAGCTTTTCTTCTAAGGAGCAAGCATGTTTGAATTTCATGGCTGCAGTCACCATCTGCAGTGATATTGAAGCCCAAGAAAATAAAGTCTGTCACTGTTTCCATTGTTTCCCCATCTATTTGCCATGAATGGTGGGACCAGATGCTATGGTCTTAGTTCTTTGAATGTTGAGTTTTAAGCCAACTTTTTTACTCTTTTTCACTTTCATCAAGAGGCTCTTTAGTTCCTCTTTGCTTTCTGCCATAAGCATGGTATCATCTGCATATCTGAGATTATTGATATTTCTCCTGGCAATCTTGATTCCAGCTTGTGCTTCATCCAGCCCGGCATTTCACATGATATACTCTGTATATAAGTTAAATAAGCAGGGTGACAATATACAGCAGCCTTGACGTACTCCTTTCCCAATCTGGAACCAGTCTGTTGTTCCATGTCTGGTTCTAACTGTTGCTTCTTGATCTGCATGCAGGTTTCTCAGGAGGAAGGTAAGGTGGTCTGGTATTCCCGTCTCGAAGAATTTTCCAGAGTTTGTTGTGATCCACACAATCAGAGGCTTTGGCATAGTCAGTGAAGCAGAAGTAGAAGGCACTACACCGGAAATGAAAAACTAAATGTTCATTTAATGATGGTGGATGGATGGATGGATGGTGGATGGATGGATGGATGGTGGATGGTGGATGGATGGATGGTGGATGGTGGATGGATGGATGGTGGATACTGTTGGAGTATGAGCTCACAGATAAGAAGAGGCTAGAGTGGTCCATGAGGTGGTGGATTAGAGGTACAGACATTTGTTTGAACTTATATTACCTTAACATAGAGACAGACAGCTGTATATAGAAATACAGACACGTGTACATATGTGGGTTTGTATGTACACATCTATGTCTGCTCCATCAGCTGAGAGAGCCTAAAAGGAAAGATACTCCAGGGAATTTCCTGGTGGTCCAGTGGTTAGGACCCCGGGCTTTTACTGCCAAGGGCTCAGATTCCATCTTTGGTTGGGAAAACTAACATCTGGCAAGCCGTGGGGTGTGGCCAAAAAAAAAAGGAAGATAAAGAAAAGATACTCCAAGAGCAACCTCAAATGCTTAGAGGGAACAGTATGGAGTATCTCAGAATTCTCAGGACCATGGGTAAAACACTCAAAAGGGTTTTGCCTCAGAACTGGGGCAAATTACGTCTAGAATCAGCACTGCTCTGGGCCCATCTAACAAAGCTTGACCACAGGACCTGAAAGGATCAACATTTTCCACGTTAAAACTTAACTGCCTCCCAGAACAGGACTTAAGAATATTTATGTAAATACAAAATATCCATCATCAACAAAATCCACAATGTATGGTATCTAAAAATAAACTGTAAAGAAAAAAAAACATGCAAAGAAGCAGAAGAACATGATCCATTCCACTCCTATTTATCCAAGAGAAGTGGAAGCACTGTTCACACAGAGGTGTGTACGTGAGCCTTCCAGCAGCTGTACCTGCAACAGCCAAGACCTGGACACAACGAACATTTATCAGCGATGTGGATAAACAGACCGTGGTAAGCCCAGGCGGGGAGTTCTACATGAACTGCTGATACACGCTGTCAGTGCAGATGAATCTAATTTGGCTGAGGGAAAGGAGTTAGAGTGAAAAGAGAACACGCTGTATGATTCCATCTATATAAAATTCTAGGAAATACAAAGTGACTGAAGATAGAAAGCAGACCAGTGGTGACTTTGGGAGAGAGGGAGGTGTGGTGGGGGGAGGGATTACACAAGGGCACAAGTAGACTTGGGGTGACGGGGCTGCCATTTGATTGTGCGGATGGCTGCACAAGTCTCCGTGTGTGTGTGTGCGTGTGTGTGTGTGTGTGCGTGTGTGTGCGTGTGTGTATGTGCGTGCGTGTGTGTGTGTGTGCGCGTGTGTGTGCATCTGATTGCACTGTTTGGATATGTGAAGTTTTTATGTCAATAAAGCCAGCTACGGGGGTAGGGCAGGAAATACAGACTGGCAGAGCAAACAGTCTCACCCGTCCAATCTCCTAGGTGTAAATTTGCCCGTGAACACATTTTACAGAGGGCCCTCCCAAATCTGCAATTTACATAACTTAGAAATATCACCAAGGGGGCCATTAGAGACAAGGACGAAAAATCGAATTTACAAATAAGAAATCATTTTATCTCTCAAATGAATTGGTAACAATAGCAATGAAAAGCCTAACAAGGAGATGAAGATTTTATGGATTATGAAATGATTCTAAACGATCAAAAGGTTTAACTAACCATGATAAGGAGAACTGGAGGGAAGTAAAAATGGATGACCACACACCCACCACCTTAGCGGCCAGTGGCCAAGAGTCAGGGACGTGTGTCTGGTCACTTTCTGTAAGCTCCCCTTTCTTCCTTTCTGCCATGGTGCACACCCTGTCACAAACACCACCTCAGTGCAGACCCCTGTGTGTGAGGTGAACAACGTCCACCCCAGCAGGCTCGCGGGTCATGCACTCTCAACCACGCTCTCCATGACACGGGTTTATCCGTGAACACGGCTGCCAGCCAACCTCCAACCTCCCTCTCCTGGCGTCACTGAAGGTCAGTGCACAGTCTCGGAAACCATCTTCCTGGGGTGGGGACATGGGAGAAGGTGGGGGAGCAAGCCCTGGACAAAAGGGGAGCCGTGGGGGTGGAAGAACACAGAGACCTGCCACCAGACACTGCCGGGAGAACCTTCTTGGTTCTCCCAAGGGAGCCGGGATAATCCACGATCGGAGTGGTAAACCGCACACACATCTCCTGGCCGGTTCAATCCTGACTCCTCCAGTCCCAACCCAACACCCACTCCTGCCAAGAAGGACAGTGGAGTCCAGTCCACCTCCAAAGGAGCCTCCTTTAAATCAAGGGTGCAGTCTACACCACATTATCCCAGGGTGGCTTTTTTGGGGGGGGCATGCTGCAAGGCTTGAAGAATCTTAGTTCTCCAACCAGGGACTGAACCCATGTCCCCTGCAGTGGAGGCGTTGGAATCCTAGCCCCTGGACCGCCAGAGAAGTCTCCGGGGTGGCTTACATGTTGCCCAGAGAGATGGACTGCACTGCGACTCCCTCTTTCCCAGTGAGGCTGCCAGACTAGACCCCACATTTCACTGCTTTGTATCTGCCTCGCCTGATACTTGATGTAGTTCTTTTTTTTTTTTTACCATAACCGTCTTAAAATTCCTTTTTTTGTTTACAGTTTTAATATTTTTTTTACTAAAGCATAGTTGATATGCCACATTGTATTAATTTATGCTGTTCAGCAAAGCGATTCAGTTGTACACATATACATATATACATTCCTTTTTAAAATATTCCTTTGCATTACGGTTTATCATATGCAAAAGACCCTGATGCTGGGAAGGCAAAAGCAGAAGAGGGTGGCAGAGAATGAGATAGTTAGATCATCAACTCAATGGACGTGGATTTGAGCCAACTCTGGAAGAGAGTGGAGGACAGAGGAGCCAGATGTGGTGCATCCACGGGGTCGCCAAGAGTCAGACACAACTGAGCGACTGAACAACAGCGACAAAATTAATATAGTTCTCCATGCTGTGCAGTAGGGCTTTGCTGTTCATGCATCCCGTACATGAAGGTTTACAAAAGAGTAGGGAGATGGTTCATATCCGTTTCCAGACAAGACAGTGATTTTTATTACAATAGGAGTCTCTGCTTTAAAGAAACATAAACTCACACCATTAAAACACAAAGCAGCTGCCAGCTGAGTTTCAAGCATTATGTGACTTATGTCCAGCTTTTATAAAGAGGACACACCGTGAGACGCCTCAAAAGCCCAGCGGCACGGGATGTCACGCTCTCACGGCTGCAGATTTCAAGGCAGAAAGATGCAACCTCTCCTCCAGGTGACGCGAACACTGTTCTCTGCAGAAAAAACATTTCTCAGTAAAGCTTTCCAGGAAGTAGTACGCTTACCTGTAATAACGGAGCCATCTGATCCTGGACCACTTCCTAAGTACTGGTATTCTGTAAAACTGAAGCTTCCGGAACTGTCCTCCCCAATAGACTGAGAAATCTCTTGAATGGTTCCCATCTCTTGTAGGAAGTCTGCCGAGAGCGGGCTTTCCAGGTCATCAGCCTCCAGTGGGGAGAGGGGACCGATGGGGCTCTCTGTGTCCACCATCTCCATTGGGAGGAGCTGGTCCCACTGCCCAGCTCCGATCTCCTGGGAGGAGAGAGAAGCCGTCGGTGAAAACACTGGAGACCCGGAGGGCCACTGGCTTTCCTTGAATGGAAGCATCACTGGCCAGTGGACATGCCTGAACTCATAATCGAAAGAGTAACATTGTCAGCCATTCTCCTTCCGCTTGACTCCTGATAAGCTCAGTAAGAAAAGGAACATATTGTATTCTTATTATTTTTTATTTTGGTCAAGCGGCTTGCAGGATCTCAGCTCCCTGACCAGGGACTGAACCCAGGTCCTTGGCAGTGGCAGAACCAAATCCTAACCACTGGGCCACCAGGGAACTCCCCTCAAAATGAAAAATCTCTAAATAAGAGCTCGTCTCAGGAACCAGAGCTGACCCGGCCAGGACTCCCTCTGTGTTGCCGTGCCCTCTGTGTATCGGAGGAAGACAGAAGTAGCAGCGGACACACACTTAGTCCCTGCTGACCCGGGGCAGCCCCTCCGGTGGGGACGCGTCTGGACTGTCTGATGGGCACGCAAGGATGCAGGAGGGGGATGGGGAGGGCACGGCTCCACACAGCTGGCCAGGGAGGGCCTCACTTAAAAGGGCGCAGACCCCAGCAGGAACACGGCAGACAGCTGTGCAGACATCTTGGGGAGAATGTTCCAGCGAAAGTAGCGGAGAGTGCGGAGCCCCCAGGATGGATGCCTGCAGGGGTACTTGCAGGCACAAGCGGGTCAGTGTCCTCGGCTGGGGTCCCAGGGGAGTGGGAGGGGCAGGCAGCTGGCGGGCAAGCTGGGGACAGTATTATATGTGCTCTGTGCACGTGGGGTGCGCCGTGCAGGTAGGTGCTCCTAAAGTGACTATGCTGTGACGAGCACATCTGGTGTCACAAAAATCTAAACAGGTCAGTCCCCGACAGTGCTAGGCTGTTTCAACTCACACACGCGGAAGAACGCTCTCTACACGGGCATTTTCAGGCTGCAGCGTGCCCCCCAGATTCCTGTGAGGGAGTCCTGACACCTGTGCGTGCCTGCTCGGTCGTGTCTGACTCTTTGCAACCCAATGGATTGTAGCCCAGCAGGCTCCTCTGCCCATAGGACTCTCCAGGCAAGAATACTGGAGTGGGTAGCCATGCCCTCCTCCAGGGATCTTCCCAACCCAGGGATTGAACCCGCATCTCCTGTGTCTCCTGCACTGGTAGGTGGATTCTCTACCACTGAGCCACCTGGGAAGCCCTAGGGCCCTAGAATGGGGTTGCATTTGGACATAATAAAGGGGTGATTACATTAAGATGAGGTCTTCAGAGGGGGCCCTAATCCAGTCTGGCTGGTGGAAATCTGGACACACAGAGACACGGGGGTGTACACATGGTTGCAGGGGGCAGCCCATGAGGACACAGCAGACGGTGGCCCTGTGACCCGACCAGAGGGGCCTTGAGAGGAACCAAAGCCGCCCACACTCCGATCTTGGCCTGCGTACCTCCCAGACGGTGAGAAGCAAACATTGTCGGAGGCTGCAACCCGTGACCTGCCCGGAGGGCAGCTGGAGCACGGGTACAAAGTCAAAGCACAGGTCCTCCCTGTGCTGGCTGGGTTCACGCTGTTGCCCACACCTCTGAAACCACTTCCTGCGACCTTCAGACCAGGGCCCGGTCTCCTGCACAACATGGGCCCTGGTGACACACCTTCCCCATCTCGCCCTGGTTACCGGCCCCCGTGCCCCCGAGACCAGCAGCACCGGTCATCTCCCCATCTAGAACCCCAGCGTTGGCCCAGCCCCCTGCCTGAACCGACCTCCCCTCCCCGCCTTCCAGAGGCCCCCTCCAAGTTCACCCCCCAGCCCAGCCTGGTCTCTCCTCGCCAACAAGGCCGACGAGGCAACATTCAGCTTCTGAAATGGTCTCAGGGAGGCCCACACGCATGTTGAGGATGGGACCCGAGGGGTGCGTGCCACCAGTCCTGGCCGGGGCTCAGGGGTGGAGGGGGGGCGCTGTGGTCCCTCCACGACCTCGGAAGGCTGGGCTCTTGGGACCAAGGAAAGAAAGAAAAGAAAGAAAGAAGGAAAGGGAAGTCCCTCAGTCGTGTCCAACTCTTTGCAACCCCATGGACTATAGCCTACCAGGGTCCTCTGTCCATGGGATTTCCCAGGCAAGAATACTGGAGCAGGTTGCCATTTCCTTCTCCAGGGGATCTTCCCAATCCAGGGATCAAACCTGGGTCTCCCGTGTTGCGAGCAGACACTTTACCCTCTGAGCCACCATGACCACGGAAGGCTGGGTTCTTGGCACCAAGGGAGAGGACCCTGCCAAAAGCAGACCTGTGGGATGTACTTGTGTCAAAGCATTTCCCATCTCAGCCCAGCTGCAAGTCAATAGCAGCTTCAAGTGCAAAGATGAAGGGATGGTTTCCTTCCTTTAGAAATGAAAAATGGGTCCAGTTCACATACTTTTGTGAGAGTCACATCTCATGCCAGGATTCTGACAATAAATGATCATAGTCAATGATAATGCCACAGCAAAAAAGAAAAGGGAATCATTAAACTTCCATACGATTGAGAAGATTAGCATCATCTTTTAAATCAGACTGTAAATCTGACTGAGATCTGTGCTTTTTTTTATTGTATTTTATTCTGCATCATAATTGAATTTCTTCAAATGGCAAGTGAGATAAAGGGATTCCTTAAGATATTTTCTGGGAGGTCCCTGGTGATCCAGTGATTACGACTTCACCCTCCAATACAAGGGGTGCCGGTTCCATCCCTGGTTGGGGAGCTAAAATCCCACACGTCTTGTGGCCAAAAAACCCAAACATAAAACTGAAGCAATATTACAAATTCAATAAAGACTTTAAAAATGGTCCACATCTAAAATAGATTTTTTTTTTAAAAAAAGGTATTTTCCACCATGAACAAAAGGTTCCAAAGTGCACTCATTAACTTACTACCTCCACCATAAAACTCAACTTCAAAACTATACGAAAGCCAGGCAGGGGCCATGTTATCAACGGGGCCGCGACCACCTCCTCTGTGCCGTCATACTCAGCGCTGCAAGGAAAACACAGGTGGAGGCAGGCTTGTATTCCTGCAGACATCCTATCTTTCAACCAGGAGAGCCCAGATCCGGAGGAACTCAACTCTGACTACAAACGACGTTAGTCTCCCTGGCATTCCAACAGGGAGTTGGAATGCTCTGCCATCTTATCGTTTTACCTTTCAGTTGCTTTCCAAGGGTACCTGAGATTTATGGAGAGAAACGTCAGTGTTTCTGTTAATGAAGCGCTAAAGGATGTGAGAGTTGGACTATAAGGAAAGCTGAGCGCCGAAGAATATATGGTTTTGAACTGTGGTGTTGGAGAAGACTCTTGAGAGTCTCTTGGACTGCAAGGAGATCCAACCAGTCCATCCTAAAGGAGATCAGTCCTGAGTGTTCATTGGAAAGACTGATGCTGAAGCTGAAACTCCAATACTTTGGCCACCTGGTATGAAGAACTGACTCATTGGAAAAGACCTTGATGCTGGGAAAGATTGAAGGCAGGAGGAGAAGGGGATGACAGAGGATGAGATGGTTGAATGGCATCACCGACTCAATGGACATGATTTTGAGCAAGCTCTGGGAGTTGGTGATGGACAGGGAAGCCTGGAGTGCTGCAGTCCACGGGGTCACAAAGAGTAGGAAAATGACTGATCAACTGAACTGAACTGAAAGGAGATCCCTGGGGATTGAGGCAACACCGTGACCTCTGGCCAGAGGACCGGCCGCCACACATCGCTGGACACACTGGCCCTGCCTGCTTCCAGCCTGAGCAGATAAGGGACACTGCCCTTTGGACGCTTCCGCAGGTAAAATCGAGGCCGCATGGCACACGCCGTACACCGTGGCCCTGAGGTTCCTGGCAGCCTCTGCACACCCAGTCTCCACACCAGTCACCTCTGCTCCAGGATCAGGAAGATCACGGCAAGTCCCTGCCTCTGGAGTCCACAGAACACAGCCACCGCCTGGTCGGCCAAGACGGGCAGCCAGGTGCCAGTTACCGTGCCCTGGCCCAGGGTCCTAGGTCCTCCAGGGCTTTAGAAGAGAGAAAAAGACACCACCAATGATGTCTCAGCAGCTCCCAGTGTAGCCAAGAGGCAAGACATCAGGAGGTGGTGCAAATGGAAGTCAAACAGGCCTCGGTTTCCAGGCAGGGAGAAGCGAGCGATGGGGTGGTGGGTGTTGAGGGCACCGACCGGTAATAAAGCCGAGTTCCAACAGAGACGTGGGGGATGCATACTCCGTCCCCCTTCCTGGACGATCCATTCTGAGACTCACTGGCTTCTCAATGCATTTTTTTTCTCCCCTTTCTCATCCAACTTAAGTGTTAGAACCATATCCCGTATATGAGAAACTCAAATGTAAACTGCTAAAATTCTACTTTTAGTAGAACACCGATCTGTCAAAATATTGATGGTCCAGTGGTTAAGACTCAGCCTTGCAGGGGGTGTGGGTTTGATCCCTGGTCAGGGAACAATTATATAACCCCACATGCTGAGCGGTGCAGTGAAAAAGAGATTTAAAACAAAATTAAATGAAAAAAAGAGAAATTAACAGAGTGAATCATAACCATGAAACTAAGCCTGAGAGACGACACACACACACACACCTGAGCACCGGTGTTGTTTGCTGTTGTTCAGCCGCTAAGTCACGTCCAGCTGTTTGCGTCACCATGAAAACAGCGAACAGGAGTCCAAGTGGGCAGGAAAAGGCAGGCTTCACACGGGGAGGTGGGCGGGGGGTGCACCTTTATCCTGAGACGGGGACCGTGCCCGCGGCCTGGGAGGCCGACTGGCACACATCACCGACTGCTCAGGACAGGCGTGGACAGAGCGCCAGTCTGACTCTACCAGAGAAGCAGCAGAGAGAGAACTTGGAGAACGTTCAGTGACACACCAGTGCTTTGCAGAGAGTCAGGAAGTCTCATTATCTGATTGGAGTAACAAAGCGGGGACTCACTTAGCTGTTGTCTCCCGAGGGTGTTGCTGCGTCTCACCCATTTTTGTCCCCTTACATTACTTTTTAAAGTTTTTTTTTTAAGTATTTATTTGTTTAATTAATTTATTTGGCTGTCCCAGGCCTTAGTGGTGGCATACGGGACCTAGTTCCCTGACCAGGAATCGAACCCAGGCCCCCTGCTTTGAGAACGTGGAGTCTTAGCCACTGGACCACCAGGGAAGTACCCCTGCACACACACATTATTAACAGAGTTTCTTGGACCTAGGAGGCCTTTTGTAAACGTTCTCTGAAATAAAGTACTAAATAAAAGTTCACCAGCTAAACATATTTCCATGCTGTGACATCACATACTCAAGAAAAAGAACAAGTGAAATTAGGCTGGAGTTCTCTCGCTCAGAACTTATGTTTGACTCAAAAGGGTCCAGATAAATAGCTGAGCAAACATCAGTCTTTTACTTTGCTTCTCTTTACCCGCCTCTGTTCAGTTCTTCCCGTACCGTAAAGCCCCGCTAGATGGTCCCTCCTCGGGCCTGACAGTGCCGCCTCTGAGCGATCTGCTGGCAGCTGTGGGGAAGTCTGACTACACTTCACTGAGTGATTAAAAGTAAAAGACGGGATTTTTGTCAAAAGAGCACCATTTGTGGGCAGACAAGCAGCTTTTAGACAAGGAATGTTTCCACTTTTCATCAACTTAATTTACTACCTTGTCGCATTCTTTATACTTTGCTGTACACTTTATGGAGATTACACAACGATTGAGATGACTTTTGGCTTAACTTGTTGGGTTAGGACTGGATACAACATTTCAAAATAAACAAAATAATGCCAAAAAGCCCTCTGCAACTTTACCTTGCACCTGAAATTCACTGAAATAGATTAATCATTAGTGCCTGCATAATGATTAACAAAGTAAGTATAGAAAAGGCCTAGGAAACACATTTAAAACAGAAGAGAAAAGTACCAGAGTACAATAAAGAGAAAACAAAGGACTGTGCATTTTAATGAATTAAATCAAACATGCTAGGAGCAGTCTGCACAATAGGTTTGACGAGAGCTTTCTAGATCTTTTCCAACAACGCTTAAGGCGTGAAATTTTGTAATCAAGAGTCTGGCAGGCAGAAATGGGAGACAAAAGGATAGTTGTGAGCCTAACACCTCTGTCTTTAAAGGTGCAAAGAGAATGTTCCCGATCTTTTCCAAGAAATCTCCCTCCAGTTTTACACAAAGGTCACACTCTATCATGTAGGTGTTCCAGCACTTCAAACCTACTCCTTCCCATATTCCTGAAAATGGAGTTATCGTTCTTACATATAATCTTACTTTTGTGGATGGTGGTACCAAAATAATCACAGGCAAGTGGCAACTTTGGACACGCATTGGTGTCAGCTGCAATGGAAGGCGCGTGAGCTCAGAACCGAAGTCAGTGGATGCAGCCACTGTGGAAAACAGTATGGAGTCCCTCAAAAAACAAAAATAGAGTTGCCTGTGATCCAGCAATCCCACTCCTGGAGGGATATCCAGACAAAACTACAACACAAAAAGATACATGCATCCCTATGTTCTCAGCAGCACTATTTACAACAGCAGAGACGTGGAGACAACCTACCTGTCCATGGACAGACGAATGGATAAAGGAGAAGTGGCAAAGATGGACAAATGAATACTACTCAGCCATAAAAAAGAATAAAACAAAGCCAACAGCAGCAACATGGATGGACTTAGAGATTATCATACTAGAGTGAAGTAGGTCAGAAAGAGAGAGACAAATACCATATGACATATGTGGAGTCTAAAATACGACACAACAGGACCTATTTGGGAAACAGAAGCAGACTCACAGAGAGAGAGAACAGATTGCTGACTGCCAAGGGGGATGGAGGGGTTGGAGAGGGATGGTCTGGGAGTTTGAGGTTAGCAGATGAAAACTATTACACAGAGCGGAGGGACGACAAGGTCTTACTGCAGAGTACAGGGAGCTACATTCAACCCCCTGCGACTAGCCGTAATGGAGAAGAATATGAAAAAGTGTATATAGCTTATATATATATAAGGCTACTATGTAGCTCAGTCAGTAAAGAGTCTGCCTGCAATGCAGGAGAGCCGGGTTTGATTCCTAGGTTGGGAAGATCCCCTGGAGAAGGGAATGGCAACCCACTCCAGTATTCTTGCCTGGGAAATCCCATGGACAGAGGAGCCTGGCGGGCTACAGTCATGGGGTCACAAAGAGTCGGACATGGAGTTACCACCACTATATGTGTGTATATACATATAACTGAATCACTTTGCAGCAGAAATGAACACAACATTGTAAATCAGCTCAACTTCAGTTAAGAAATAAATGTGAGAAGTTGTGAGCCAGAGTCCACGGAAATGAAACGCATATTTATGACACAAACGCTTTGACCCAAAGAAGACGGAACCAGGAGCAGCGGTGAGGACACTGAGCTTCTGCCGCCCAGACGACAGACCAGCAGTGGAGGATCAAGGGCCCCGATGGTCGCAAAACTGAACGGTGACTCCCCAGGCAGGGAGGGCCTGGTGGCTGTTGGAGGAACATCCCACGGACGACAGGACGCGAGTCAAGCTGGGGCTCACTGCTGGGATGGGAGCCGTGCTTTGCGAGCTTGGTGGACCATGTGCGTTCCCCTGAGCTGGTGACCATGCTTCTCCTGGAGACATCTTAGGGGGGACCCACAGCTCCAGGGCAGGGGTGTGGGAGCTGAGATAGGGCGGGGAGGGGGTGCAGGGGGCACACCTGGAACCAGGCCCTCTGGAACAGTTACTGCAGCGCTTTCTCTATGGGTCCACACGGGGCAGGGGAGGCAGCCCTGCTCCCACTGACAGAGGGGACCAGAGGCTCAGAGAGGGACACACCTTATGCAGCCCAGACGTGAAGAGAGAGAAATAAACAAGGGATGGCAGAGTCAGTGTAATGAGGGCCATCTGGGGACACCCTGAGGGTCGGGGAGCTTCCACCAAGGAGGGGATGTCCATGCTGAATGCTAAGAGGTGGCCATAAAGAAATGCAGCAGAAGAAAAAGGGTGAGGAGGCGTTTCTAAGAAAAGGGCACAGCCCGTGTGCAGAGACAACTTGAAACATCACTGAGTAGCTGAGAAGGCCAGGATCACCCACACTGAGGGGGCTGGACCCGTGACCCGTGGCTGCACAGCAAACAGCCCCCACTCCGCTCAGCGGCTGGAACTCCATCCACTGTGCTTGCTCACAGTTCTGTGGGTCAGCAACTCGGGCTGGGCTGGCTGGGTCTTCCTTGGTCAGCGGGTCACGGTGGCTGGGGGGTCAGTGGGGACGGATGCTGGGTCCAGGCTGGGCCCTTCTCACCACGTGGCCTCTATCCTAGGAGGCCAGCCCGGGGCTCCTGCAAGTGCCTTCGTCTTCCAAGAGGGAGTGTGGGAGCTTGGCGACCTCACTCGTAAATACTGCATCACTTCGGCCAATTTCTGCGGGTCAAAGTGAGTCAGAGGTGAGCCGAGATCCAAGTGGTGGGGAAATGAGCCTGGCCTCCGAGAGGGAGCCCCAGAGAACCTGGGACCCTCTTTGGTGCAGCATGGGTCGGGGGTGGGGGCCTGCACAGGGGAAGAGGCTGCAGTGCAGTCGAGGTGCGTCACCGCTCACGGCTCAGGACTCAGCCTGTGGCCTCCTCCTTGCAAGCAGGAAGCAGCCACGGAGGGATGCTGGCTGGACGGTGATGTGGGAGGAGCTGCACTGGGCTTGTTCTGGCAGCAGGTGGGATCCAGAGTTAAATGAAAGCAGGCAGGGTGAGAAGCAGCAGGACTCCTCCAGAGTATGTGGTAACTGCTCCCAGTAAGATGCGACACGCCCTGGGGCTGATCTGGGGAGGTGGGAGGGAAGAGGACGAGGACCTAACATGGCCAGCGGGCAGGGATGGAGCAGGGAACTCGGACGGAGCCTGGGCTACCCCTCCTCCCCAGCTCAGGTAACTGGGAGACGAGGTGAGGCCAGGAAACCGGGAGCATGAAGAGAAGAGCCAGTTCCCAGAGCGGAGAGTTGTGGAGAGGGAGGGTGGTGAATTCAGGGGCGGGCTGTGGTGGTGGTGTCTGCGGGACACGCAGGCTCAGCCTCTGCCAATGCCTCCTCTTCCGGAAAGTTCTGAGGATGTTACCGGCGTTTGCCTCCTATAGCTCTTAGCAGCAGCAGCATCGGGCGGGCAGATGAAGCCCCATCCTGCTCTGGGTGACCTTGGATACCTGAAACGCAGTCTCAACAGCTGTGATGGGGTTACTAACATCCACACGCTGGTTGGCCCGAGTGTGTGTGGATCGACTGTCCCTCCTCCTTCCTCAGGTCCCCCCGCCCTACCCCCACCTTTACCCCTTAATCACGCCCTTCCTCCTGCCTGGCTGGACCTTAAAGAAGGCTGAGAGCCGAAGAACTGATGCTTTTGAACTGTGGAGCTGGAGAAGGCTCTTGAGAGAGTCCCTTGGATGGCAAGGAGAGCAAACCAGGCCATCCTAAAGGAAGTCAACCCTGAATATTCATTGGAGGGACTGGTGCTAAAGCTGAAACTCCAATACTTTGGCCGCCTGATGCGAAGAGCTGACTCACAGGAAAAGACCCTGAGGCTAGGAAAGATTGAAGGCAGGAGGAGAAGGGGACGATAGAGGATGAGATGGCTGGATGGCATCACCTACTCGATGGACATGACTTTGAGCAAGATCCGGGAGCTGGTGAAGGACAGGGAAGCCTGGTGTGCTGCAGTCCATGGGTTTTCAAAGAGACAGAAACAACTGAACGACTGAACTACAACAAAGGCAAGAGCGAGCTGATGGAAACATACAGCTCAAAATGCCCCTGGGTGGGCTGAGCTGAACACCAGGAGGAAGGGGAACGAGGAAGCATCTGGATTAGATTCTACAAGTACCAAGAAGGATGTTGGAGACCTGTGAGGCCTTCACGTTGCTGAAACAGAGTGAGCCAGAAGGAAGCAGATTACTCGAGGCCAACTGAGGGCGTCAGCCCCTAATGTGTTTCCACCGCCCGCCCTGCAGTGCTGAGAGCTTAGACAAAGGTTTTACGGGAAAGAGAAAAGTCCCTTTATCTTTAACTTCTCCGGGCCAACTCAGTGAAATCTAAGTTTGTTCTAAACCAAGAGAAATCAAGTAGAAAGACAATTACTTTCCGTAGTTGTATATCCTGGAGGCTAATTTTGGCTTTTTGATTTCAGAAACTTGATAACAGATGTGTCCATTATTTTCTTTTTTAAAAAACCATTTAAAAAAAAATTAAAGTGTAGTTAATTCACAATGTGTGTTAGTCCCAGGTGTACAGCAAGGTGGCTCAGTTACACACATATGTACACACGTGTGTTCTTTTTCAGATCCTTCCTATTACGGGTTATGACGGGATAGAGTGTGTAGCTCCCCGCGCTGTACACCAGGTCACTGCTGTCTGTCTGTCTCATGCATAGCAGCACGTCTGCATGCATGCTCAGTCACTTCAATCATGTCTGACTCTTTCTGACCCCATGAACTGTAGCCCACCAGGCTCCTCCGTCCATGGGAATCTCCAGGCAAGAATACTGGAGTGGGTTGCCATTTTCTCCTCCAGGGGATCTTCCGGCCCAGGGATCAAACCCACATCTGTCGGTTTCTCCTGCATTGCAGGCAAATTCTTTACCTACTAAGCCACCTGGGAAGCCCACATATCTGTTAATCCCTGCTGATTTATCCCTCCCCAGGACCACCCCTTCGGGAAACCATAAATTTGTTTTCTAGGTCTGTGAGTCTGTTTCTGATTCATTAGTAAATTCACTGATATCGCTTTTTTAGATTCCACAGGTAAGTGATACCATACAATCCAAGTCTTTGTCTGACTCGCTTTACTTAATGAGATCATCTCTAGGTCCAATCTGTTGCTGCAAATGGCAGAGACGTGGCCGTGTCCAAACCACTCTCCTTTAGCTCCTGCTTCGGTTCTGGATGAGGTCAGAGGCATCGCATTCAACATTGGGCCGCAGCGGGCAAGGTCTGAGCATCCTCCCATTTTTCCCGTCTGACATGGAGCCACAGAGGGTCAGACACGGGGACTCAGAGTAAAGCGGGCCTCCCTCTACTGACAACGTTCGGAGAGACGGGGGGTACCAGAACTTTCTGGGGAGACAAGCTCCCTCCAGCAATGCTCTGAATGCCCAGAGCCAGCTCGGCCTGCAGAACCATCTAGGAATTCAGCATCAGCCCTTCCGTAAACGCACTCAGAGGAGCAACTTCACGGACAAGGTCCCATTTTCTGGGAGGTTAGAACCACTTTTTGGACATTTTCATAAACCATGCTAAGCTACAAAACCAATCGGTGCATCCAGCGTTCAGAGGGGCTGCCTCTGTCTCTCTTACCCGACTGAACAATGATGCGTGCTCACGTCAGCATCTCTTGCTCTGCAGCGAATGAGACGACAGTAAGAGAAAAGCCAAAATCTGGGATAGTAATACAATGGTGTCACTGGGTTCATCCTCCTCCATAAGGATGAAGAGATTGGGGAAAAATCCTCCTCCTCTCTCCAGCGGTTCTATTTGGACAACTGATACACAATATTACAATTTTATTTCTACCGTCACCAAGGGATGGCTTCTCTTCAGCTTCATGGGTCTGTGAGCGGCTGTGATAGGCATAGTGGGGAGACCACCAACTAAGACAACACTCTCATTCTTGAATTCCAAGTAATTGAGGGGGACGGTAGAGGTAAAACATGCTCACCAGTAAGCACCCAGGAAAACAGATGCAAGCTGGCACTGAGTATTGGAGACGGAGAGTTTCAGTGGGAAACCCGATTACCACACTCAAAAAGTCAACAGGAGCTTAGCTTTACAGAAGTTCAAACATTTTTTTATTTCCTTATTGTTTTTATTTTTGTGATTTTTTTTTTTTTTACGGTGCCATTCAGCCTGTGGAATCTTAGGTCCCTGACCAGGGGCCAAACCTGTCCCCCAGCAGTGGAAGTGTGGAGTCTTAACCACTAAACCACCAGGGAAGTCCCAAAACTACTTTTTAAAAAATGTATTTGCTTTTAATTGGAGGATAATTGCTTTACAATATTGTGTTGGTGTTTGCCATACATCAACACGAGTCAGCCATAGGTACGCATGTGTCCCCTCCCTCCTGAATCTCCCACCCTCTAGGCTGTCACAGAGCAGGTTTGAGCTGCCTGCATCATAGAGCAGATTCCCCCTGGCTACGCGTTTTCCGTATGATACGCGTTTTCCGTATGCTACGCGTTTTCCGTACGGTAGTGTACACTTTCCCATGCTACCCCCTCAGTCCGTCGCACCCTCTCCTTCCCCACTGGGTCCACAGGTCTGTTCTTCGTGTCGGCCTTGCCACTGACGCCCTGTAAATAGGTTCATCAGTACCATCTTCCTGATTCCATACACATGCCTTCATATACGATATTTGCAGGACTTCTTTTTTTAAACTCAAACTTTAATCTTAGCCCAGAGATTAGGAAATGTGACTTCTGGAGTCACCAGAACTGCCATAGCTGCACAGGAGTTGTGTAAGTCTGGAGCTGACTTACAAAGTCCTAAGGGTAGGGGGATAAAGGCCGTCATCTCCCAGAAAGCAAAGCGAAAAGGCAGATGGAGATGGGAGAAGACAGAGGAGAAAGTGAGGGAGCAGTCCAGGGGTGAGACTTAACCAAGCAAAGATGTCCCAGAGGGAGGGAGGCGGGGAGTTGGGGCGAAGGAAACGATCGGCGAGAACTGCTCTCAGAACTGAAGGCTGTGCGTTGCCAGGTCCCCAGTACAGGGGGTGAATGCAGACCCATATCACAGCAGAGCATGGGGAAATTCTGGAGCACACTGGGACCAAGAGAGGCCACCAGACCCTCCCAGCTTTCAGAGGGGGCACATGTGCCCCATGCAAAGCATCAAGTACAGTACATCCCCTACTCAGGAATGAGCTCCACCCCCACAGCACATCTCTAAGTCCAACAAAGTTAGCCGAGATACCCAACTCACACAACGGGCTGTATACTTGTTGTTTTAGTCTCGAAGTTGTGTCCAACTCTTTGTGACCCCGTGGATTATAGCCCCTAAGCTCCTGTCCATAGGATTTCCCAGGGAAAAATACTGGAGTGGGTTGCCATTTCCTTCTCCAGGGGATCTTCCCGAACCAGGGATTGAACCCATGTCTCTTGCATCTCCTGCACTGGCAGGCAGAATCTTTACCACTGAGCCACCAGGGAAGCCCGGGCTCTATAGTACCGCACTGCAATAGGTTTATAACACTTTCACACAAATAATACCTAAAAACAAACAGATACAAAAAACAAGGAAAACACTTTTAACCTTACAGTACAGTACCTTGAAAAGTGTAGTAGTGACTGTAGAATGAAACTAAAAGACGCTTGCTCCTTGGAAGGAAAGCTATGCCAAACCTAGACAGCATGTTAAAAAGCAGAGACATCACTTTGCCAACAAAGGTCTGTCTAGTCAAAGCTATGGTTTTTCCAGTAGTCATGTATGGATGTGAGAGTTGGACCATAAGGAAGGCTGAGCACCGAAGAATTGATGCTTTTGAACTGTGGAGCTGGAGAAGACTCTTGAGAGTCCCTTGGACAGCAAGAAGATCAAACCAGTCCATCCTAAAGGAAATCAGTCCTGAATATTCATTGGAAGAACCGATGCTGAAGCTGAAGCTCCAATACTTTGGCCACCTGATGTGAAGAGCTGACTTATTGGAAAAGACCCTAATTCTGGAAAAGACTGAGGGCGGGAGGAGAAGGGGACAACAGAGGATGAGATAGTTGGATCGCATCACCAACTCAATGGGTATGTGTCTGAGCGAGCTCTGGGGGATAGTGAGACAGGGAAGCCTGACTTGCTGCAGTCCATGGGGTCACAAAGAGGCGGACACGACTGAGCGACTCAACAATAAGAACAGTACAGCAGCGGGCACACAGGGGCTCGCAGCAGTGCCAGCTACATCGCCGCTGCTTTTACATTTGTTCCTGGACATCCTCGGCTGGAAACAGAGATGCCGTGCGACTGGGCTCACAAGCACAGCCACTTGCAGAGCATGCACACAGCAATGTGCGCCAGGTGCCTGAGCCAGCGGACACGGCTGGACACGTAAACGCACGTTCAAATCTTTGAAAGTTTGCAACTTGAGGGCTCATATGTAGGCGCCTTGACTTCCTGCTTCAGAATGCTTTTGCATTTCTCAATAGCAGCACTGGAAGCAGAAGACAACAGGACGGCACGCTTACAGTGGGGAAAGTAGGGGACTCCCACTGGCAACTCAGCATCCAGGTGAGCGGGCCATCGGGTGGGGAAGCAGGAACGCGCTGGTATATTCTTTCAGCGCAGTAACTGTGCCTCTTTCTGAGACTCGAGTCTCTCCCTCCCCTGATAACCTGGTACTTATCTCGTCTCACAGGCAACGATGGGGGAATGTGTTTTTTAAATGGAGTTATAAAATTCAACTCAAGGATCTCTTCTAGCCATCTAACCTGCAGTGAAATATTGAAAGTTGCTCGTGTCTCATCTGCTGTGGTTCTATAGGCTCTTATGCATCAACTTGACATCATCATTGGCCACCATGCAGACACAGCACTGCTCTAAATTAGAGATTTTGTTGCCATGGATGATGGAGGCTAATGCTTCTTGAATCTTCATAACGTGCCAAGCATGCATTAACTCGTTCCATCCTTGCAACAGCCCCATGAAGAAGGTCCTGTGAATATGCTTACTTTAGAGGTAAGGTAACTGCAGTATAGAGAGGTTACAGCCCAGGGTCTCAGCACAAGTGGAGACGGGGTTTGAACCTTGCCGGCCAGCTTGCAGTTTCCGCTCCTGACCCACCACACTATTATCCTTGGTAGAGTTGATGGTGTGACATCTCCCAGGGCTCATGTTTCACAGCCTTCTGGTCAACCACTGTGATTTTTTTTTTTTTTTTTTTTTGAGGTTTATCATCTAGTTTCTGAATTACCCTCAAGCTGTTTTTCCTTCCCAGTTTAATCTATGTTAACAGCAGATACTCTGCTGCAGGAATGTTATTCTTAACTAGACTGTCTAGTAAAGTTTAGAGCTGAGAAAAAAACCCAGCATCATTTCAATTTGCTTATTCAGTGGAGATTGGAGATTTAAAGTCATGGCAAAATTAAATATAGATAATTAACGGAATGCCAGTTCTCACGCTGCTGTTTGCATATTAAGTGGAGAGCTGTCCTCTCGACTTGCCAGTGGAGTGATTTGTGCAAGTGTCTTTACGCTGGGCCACGTGAGTCTTAGCTGATGACTTTAGGGCCAAGCCTACAGTTTTAATACCAATTATGAGTGAATCATTTTTTTGTTTTTAAAAACCAGCCTTACTGATGTATAACTGGCATACAATAAACTGTACATATTAATTTTTTTCAATTTGTATTATATATATATATTTTTAAAGTAATTATTTTTCTGTGTCGAGTCTTAGTTGCTGCCTGTGGGCTCTAAGGTGCTCGTTAGTTGAAGCACACGGGCTTAGTTACCCTGCAGCACGTGGGACCTTAAATTCCTGACCAGGCAATCGAATCCGTGTCCCCTGCATTAGAAGGTGGATGCTTAACCACTAGACCAGCAGGGAAGTCCCTGTATGTGTATCAAGTATACAGTTTGAGAAGTTTTGATATATGTACACACCTGTGAAACCACCATCGCTATCAGGATAGTAAAAACATCCGTTGCCCCCAGAGTTTCTTCCTGCCCATCTGTAACCTCTCTTTCTCTCACCCCTCTGGACCCCCACCCTACTGATCTGCTTTCTGTCACTACAAATTATCTGTATTTTCTCGAGTTCTATATAAATAGAATCATTCGGTGTATACTCTTGTCTGTTTCCTTTAACTCAGCGTACTTCTCTGAGATTCATTCATGTTGTTGTACACATCCAGAGTTCATTCCTCTTCATTGCAAATATTCCATTCACCTGTGGATGAACATTTGGACTGTTTCCAAGTTTGAGTTATTACAAACAAAGCAGCTATAAACATTCATGTGAGCTGCTTTTTTTCCTCTTGGCTAAATACCTGGGTGTGGGATTGCTGGATCAAATGGTAGGTGTTTAACTTTTTAAGAGATTACCAAACTGTTTTCCAAAGTGTTTGCATCGTTTTTCATCTCTACTAGCAGTGTATGAGAGGTCCAGTTCCTCCATGACATGGCCAACATTTGGTGTGGTCACTCTCTCGAATTTTATTTCTTCTAATGGGTCTGTCGGAGAAGGCAATGGCACCCCACTCCAGTACTCTTGCCTGGAAAATCCCATGGATGAAGGAGCCTGGTGGGCTGCAGTCCGTGGGGTCGCTAAGAGTTGGACACGACTGAGCGACTTCACTTTCAGTTTTCACTTTCATGCATTGGAGAAGGAAATGGCAACCCACTCCAGTGTTCTTGCCTGGAGAATCCCAGGGATAGGGGAGCCTGGTGGGCTGCCCATCTATGGGGTCGCCCAGAGTCGGACACGACTGAGCGACTTAGCAGCAGCAGCAGCAGCACTGGGTCTGTAGTAGCACCTTATCACCTCTGTGAAAGCTGTGAACCCGAGCACAAGGATTGTAGGTTTAATTTGCATTGCCCTGGCAACTAATGATGTGGGACACTTTTCTCACGCTTATTGGCTACCCACGTATCTTCTTTGGTGATGTGTCAGTTCAAATCTCTTGCCCATTTAAAAACTGGATTATTTTCTTAATGAGTGAATTTCCTAAGTTTTTTTTCCTGTTTTCTGGTTACAAGTCCTGTATCAGGCTTATGCTTTACAAAAACTTATTTTCAGCCTGTAGTTTGCATTTCCATTCTCCCAACACTGACTTTCGAAGAGCAAAAGTTCATTTTGATTAAGTCCAGTTCATCGATTTCTGTGCTTTTGTGGATTGGGCTATCGCTGCCATAACTATAAACTGTTGCCAAACCCAGGGCCACATAGATATTCTTGCTTTCTTTAGATTTTGCATTTAGATCTATGACCCATTTTGAGTTCATTTTTGTATATGGTGTGAGGAATGATCAAAGTTCATTTTGGGCACATGGATAAACAGTTTTGAAAAGATTGTCTTTTCTCTACTGAACTGCCATTGTCCCTTGTAAAAAAACACTGATTTCTCTTAGTAGCAAATATGGAATTTCATCAAAAGCTTCTTCTACATCTATTGAAATGATCATGTAGTTTTTTTTCATTCTGTTAATGTGGTGAATTATGCTAATTTTTGATTGTTAAACCATCCTTACATTCCTGGCTGAATCCATTTGGCTATGATATAACATTTTTTTATACATCATAGATTCAAAGTCCTAAACTATAAATTAGAATTTTTGTATCTATGTCCAGAAGGGATTTTGGTATTTAGTTTTCTTGACTTGTAATGCTTTGCCTAGTTTTGGTATCAGATTAATGCTAGCCTCATAGAATGAATTGGAATGTACTCCCAGTTCTTCAATTTGGGGGAAGATTTTGTATAGAATGGTATTATTTATTCTTTAGATATTTGGTAGAATCTACCAGTGAAGCCATTTAAGCCTGAGGTTTCTTTGTGGAAAGATTTTTAACTACAAATTCTATTTATTTAGTAGATGTAGGGCTAGATAGATGATCAATTTATTCTTGAGTTTAGTTTTCGAAATATGCATATGTCAAGTAGCTTGTCTTTTTATCTGAGTTGTCAAATGTATTGACGTAGAGTTCATAGCGTCTTCTTTCTGTCCTTCGGATGGCTGCAGACGAAGAGTTCATAGCGTCTTCTTTCTGTCCTTTGGATGGCTGCAGACGTAGAGTTCATAGCGTCTTCTTTCTGTCCTTTGGATGGCTGCAGACGTAGAGTTCATAGCGTCTTCTTTCTGTCCTTTGGATGCTGCAGATGTAGAGTTCATAGCGTCTTCTTTCTGTCCTTTGGATGGCTGCAGACGTAGAGTTCATAGCGTCTTCTTTCTGTCCTTTGGATGCTGCAGATGTAGAGTTCATAGCGTCTTCTTTCTGTCCTTTGGATGGCTGCAGATGTAGAGTTCATAGCGTCTTCTTTCGTCCTTTGGATGGCTGCAGACGAAGAGTTCATAGCGTCTTCTTTCTATCCTTTGGATGGCTGCAGACATAGAGTTCATAGCGTCTTCTTTCTATCCTTGGATGCTGCAGATGTAGAGTTCATAGCGTCTTCTTTCGTCCTTTGGATGGCTGCAGACGAAGAGTTCATAGCGTCTTCTTTCTATCCTTTGGATGGCTGCAGACATAGAGTTCATAGCGTCTTCTTTCTATCCTTGGATGCTGCAGATGTAGAGCTCATAGCGTCTTCTTTCGTTCTTTGGACGCCGCACAACCTGCAGTGTTGGCAGCTCTCCCACTGCAGGTACCAGTAGCTTGTGTCTTTTCTTCTTTTTCTGAATAAAACAGGCTAGAAGTTTATCAATATTATTTATCTTTTCACAAGAACCAGCTTTGTATTAATATTTCATTGGTCTTCTCAGTTATGTTTGGCTTTCTACTCATTGATTTCACCCTGATCTTTTTTATGTCCTTCTTTGTACTTACATCGGGTTTAATTTGCTCTTCTTTTTCTGTTCCTAAGCAGTTCTTTCTTCTTTTCTAGTAAGGTGCTTAGTGTTATACATTTGCATCTAAGTACTGCTATGGCAGATTCCACAAATTTCAACATGCTGTTTTTAGTTTTCATTCATTTCAAAGTACTTTCTAATTTCTTCTTTGATTTCTTTTTTGATACATGGCTTATTTGGAAGCATGAAATGTAATTTCCAAATATTTGGTGAGTTTTCACTCATGTTTTTGTTAGTGACTTCTAATTTAATTCCATTACGTCAGAGAACCTGCTTTATATGACTTAAACCTTTTAAAGTTTATTGGGATATGCTTTATGGCCCAGAATACAATGTATCTGGTAAGCGTTCTGCAGGCACCTAGAAACGATGCATGTTCTGCTGTTGTTTGGTAGACTGCTCTACATAGAAATGTCAGATCAAATTGTTTGATAATGTTGTTCAAGTCTTCCATATCCTTGTTGATATTCCCGGTATCTAATAAATTATCTGACTATAATTTTGTATCTGTCTGTTTCTCTTTGCAGTTCTCTCAGCTTTTGCTCCATGTATTTTAAAGCTCTGTTATTAAGATACATAAACTTAAAGAACTGTAAATCTTCCCAAAGAACTGATCCCATTATTTCTTCAAATGTTTTCTGCCCCCCACTTTTTCCCTAGGGTCTCCAATTATGCATACATTAGGCTGCTGTTGTTCACCAACACAGCGATGGCTCTTTTCATTTTTTAAAATCATAATAACTATTTTACTGCTTAATCTAACATACATACACATCAGTATATATCAGTTCTGGGTAAGTTTCAACTCACTGATTCCCACCCCCCACATTATGGATCCTCTTTTCTGTTTTTTAGCTTATCTAGTAATCCTTGATTAGATGTCAGACACTGTAATTTATTTTTTATCTTATTCAGTACTGAGTAATTCTGTATTCCTATAAAGATCCTTGAGCTTTCTTCTGGGATGTAGTTAAATTACTTGGAAAAGATCCTTTTGTTTATTAATTTTGAGAATCGTCAGGCAGGACCACAGCAGCATGTAATCCAGTGCAACTCTCCCCCTACTGGGGCAAGATCTTTCTGAGTACTCTGTCCAATTCCTCTTGAAGTATGAGGTTTTCCAGACTGGCAAGTGGAAACAGGCACTGTTCCCAGCCCCACGTGCATGCCAGGCACTATTCCTGGCCCAGCTTGACTGCTGGGCACTGATCCTTCTAATCCTCCCAGATGGCTCCTTTACTGGCCTCAAGCAGCTTTACTCACACGCCTGAGCCAAGCAGCATGTGGCAGGTTCCAGAGCTTTCTCCTCTGGTGCTCTGCCCTGGGAACACTAGACCCTTTGGTCTCTCCAGACTCTCAGCTCCATCTCCTCAGCTTAAAGACCCTGCCAAGCTCTGCCCAGGCGCCTCCTCCTGGCACCACAGCCTGGAAACTCACTCGCATCACACCTCTCCCCTTGCTTGTTTTCAGCACCATTCACTTCCTGACGTCCAACGTCTTGAAAAACATTGTTCCATATATTTGTCTGGATTTCTGGTTGTCTCTGGCAGGAGGGTAGATCAGTTCCGTTACGTCTTAGACAATGGAGCCAATTATTTTTACACACATAGAATAAGTTGGTCACAAGGTCACAACCACTTTCTCTCAACCTTTTTAATGTGAAATGTGAAATGGTTAACATAAAGTTATATGACCCATCAATTGCACTCTTGGGTATTTATGCCAGTGACATGAAAATTTATGTTCACAAAGAAACCTGAAGACATACCAAGGGCACAAGTGCCAAAAGGGAAAAACAAATTGGATGTTGAAATTTTTTTTTAAAGTGCGCTATAAACATTATCATCAAGAAAGTGAAGACAACTCACAAAATGTGAAAATCAAATATCTGACACAAGACTTCTATCCAGAAGATATAAAGCACTCTTACAACTCAGCAACAAAAAGGAAGATACCCAATTTAAAAATGGGTGAAGGATTTAAGTAGACATTTCTCCAAAGGAGATATACAAATGGCCAACAGGTGCATGAAGAGATGCTCAGTGTCTTTGGTTAGGGAAAAGCAAGTCAAAACCACGGTGAGACACCACTTCACATCCACTAGAGTGACTGTAATAGAAAAGACAGACAGTAGCAAGTATTGGTGAAGATGTGGGGGAACTGGAACCCTCACACATTGCTACTGAGATTGTAAAATGATGGAGCCATTTGGAAAACAGTTTATCAGTTCCTCAAAGGTTAGACATAGTGTTACCACATGACACAGCAATTCCACTTCTAGAGAAACGAAAACATACATCTCCACAAACACTTGTACATGAAGCGTTCATAGTAGCATTATTCATCACAGCCAAAAAGTGGAAATCACTCACAAGTCCACCGACTGATTACTGGATAAATAAAGCACACTGGGCCTGCATGCAGCTGTGCTGCTTCTTCAGGTGAGCCCGACTCTTTGCAAACCCACAGACTGCAGCCCGTCAGGCTATTCTGTCCGTGGAATTCTCCAGGCAAGAATACTGGAGTGGGCTGCCATGCCCTCCTTCAGGGGATCTTCCCGACCCAGGGATCAAACTCACATCTCCTGCATTGGCAGGCAGGTTCTTTCACTACCACCACCTGGGAAGTCCCAAAATGTACTATTTCTATACAATATTCTTGGTGACAAAAAGAAATGAAGTGTTGATTCATGATACAACATGGATGACCCTAGAAAACATTATACTAAGTGAAAGTAGCCAGTCACAAAAGACCGTGTATTGGGTAAATCCATTGCTATGAAATTGTCCACAAGAGGCCAATTGTACAGACAAAGCAAACTGGTGCTTTTCAAGGGCTGGGGGTGGGGTGTGCAGGGAATGAGGCATGATTGTTAGTGGGTATGTGGTTTCTTGGGGGGTGATGAAGATGTTCTAAAATTAGATTGTGGCAATCGTTGCACAAGCCCGTAAGTATAATGGAAACCATGGAATTGTACACTTTGAACCATTGTTTAAACATACCAGTTACATACCAGTGTATGGTATGTAAACGACATCTCAATGGAGCTATTTAAAACCTGCTCAGCAGCTTTATTCATAATAACTCATAATTGGAAAGAATCCATATGTCTTCTGATGGTGAATGGTTCCACAAACTTGGTATATCTGTTTCACGGAATACGACTCAGCAAAAAAAAGAATGAACTATTAATATATCCAATAACCTGTATGAATCTCACGAGAGTTACGCTATGTGAAAAAGCCAGCACCAAAACGTTACATGCTGTTTTTCGTTCGTTGTTCAGTCGTTAAGTCCTGTCTGACTTTCTGTGACCCCACAGACTGCAGTCCTCCATTATCTCCCAGAGTTTGCTCAAACTCATGTCCATTGAGCCGGTGATGCCATCCAACCATCTCATCCTCTGTCACCCTCTTCTCCTCCTGCCCTCAATCTTTCCCAGCATCAGGGTCTTTTCCAATGAGTCAGCTCTTTACATCAGGTGGCCAAAATATTGGAGCTTCAGCTTCAGCATCAGTCCTTCCAATGAATATTCAGGGTTGATCTCCTTTAGGATGGACTGGTTGGATCTTGCTATCCAAGGGATTCTCAAAAGTCTTCTCCAGCACCACATTTCGGAAGCATCGATTCTCCGGTGCTCAGCCTTCTATTGGCCTCATTATGCACCACTCTCGAAATGATACAATGATAGAAATGGAGAACAGACCACCAGGGTGAGGAAGAGGCCGGGGTTTGAGAGATCGGTGTGGCTCTGAAGATGACTCTGAGAATGTTCTGGACACATGACTTTATCCTGGCTATGAGGCAGCACTGTGGTCTTATAAGACGTTTCCACGGGGGAAACAGTACGGGGATCTCTCTGAATTATTTCCTACAACTGCATGTGAGTCTATAATTATGTCAAATTTCAAAGATTTTTTCATTTTAAAAAAGTACTAAAAGGGAGATAAATTAGGAGTGATATTTTCGGAACAGGTGAGCTCAGACTCACACTTCTGATCTGCAGCTTGGTAAATAAACATGATAATAAACATAGCTGTGATACAGACGGTAGAACCTGTGCTTTTCTGTTTGTCTGCTTTTTTTTTTGTCACTTGGAAGTGATTTCACTTACAGAAAAATTGCCCCCGCACGCAGAATAGTGTAAAGAACACTGTGAACTCTGTACCCTTTATCATATTTGCTGATGATTAACATTCTACCCACTTGCTCTATCTTTGTAGGTAGGTAGCCATGACTGCAGCCATGAAATTAAAAGACACTTACTCCTTGGAAGGAAAGTTATGACCAACCTAGATAGCATATTCAAAAGCAGAGACATCACTTTACCAACAAAGGTCCATCTAGTCAAGGCTATGGTTTTTCCTGTGGTCATGTATGGATATGAGAGTTGGACTGTGAAGAAGGCTGAGCACCGAAGAATTGATGCTTTTGAACTGTGGTGTTGGAGAAGACGCTTGAGAGTCCCTTGGACTGCAAGGAGATCCAACCAGTCCATTCTGAAGCAGATCAGCCTTGGGATTTCTTTGGAAGGAATGATGCTAAAGCTGAAACTCCAGTACTTTGGCCACCTCATGCGAAGAGTTGACTCATTGGAAAAGACTCTGATGCTGGGAGGGATTGGGGGCAGGAGGAAAAGGGGATGACAGAGGATGAGATGGCTGGATGGCATCACCGACTCAATGGATGTGAGTCTGAGTGAACTCCAGGAGATGGTGATGGACAGGGAGGCCTGGCGTGCTGCGATTCATGGGGTTGCAAAGAGTCGGACACGACTGAGCGACTGAACTGAACTGAGCCATACAGCGTGTGTGTGCATGTGCGTGCGTGTGTGTGTGTGTGTATGTGTGTGTGTATGTGTGTGCGCGTGTGTGTGTATTTGAAGCATGACTCTATCTCCCTCAATAACGAAGTACCTATTTTCTAAGAATCAGGATATTCTATTAATACACTGCTGCTGCTGCTGCTAAGTCACTTCAGTTGTGTCCGACGGCAGCCCACCAGGCTCCTGTCCCTGGGATTCTCCAGGCAAGAACACTGGAGTGGGTTGCCATTTCCTTCTCCAATGCATGAAAGTGAAAAGTGAAAGTGAAGTTGCTCAGTCGTGTCCGACTCCTAGCGACCCCATGGACTGCGGCCCACCAGGCTCCTCCGTCCATGGGAGTTTCCAGGCAAGAGTGCTGGAGTGGGGTGCCATCGCCTTCTCCGCTCTTATACACTAGTGTATGTTTACCTACAGGACACTTATCAATTTCAGCCAACTGAATAAATAGAGATAAAAGGCTTTATGACTCAAGGTCAAATTTTCCTCAGTTGACCCAACAATATCCTTGACATTACTCCCTCCAGGACAGGATCTAGCGTGGGGGTCACCTATGGCATTTGTTGTCATTTCTCTTTTAATGTGAAATACTTCCGCTGCTTTTGTCTTTTCGTGAAAGTGACTTTTTAAAAGCTAACCATTTCTACTACTGTTTTTAAACAGAATGTAGAGATTGCTTTAAGGGAATGGCAACCCACTCCAGTATTCTTGCCTGAAGAATTTCATGGACAGAGGAGCCTGGCAGGCCACCATCCACGGGGTTGCAGAGAGTCAGGCGCGACTGAGCAAGTAATGGGCACACAGTAGCTTGCGTTTCGGTGGGTATCTGGGGAGAAGAGCCAGCGCTTCTGGAGTGCCTCTGACTTGAGATATCGCAGGTGCCCTTCCGGAGCGGGGTGCTTCAGCTGCCTCGTAGCCCCTCTAGCAACTTCTGTCCGTTTTCCAGCTGGAAATGTTTGCCAGGCCTTCCTATTTGGAACTAGAGGTTCCCAGAGCCACATAGCTTCCATTCCTTTTCACCATGACAAATAAAAGCAAACTGAAAACACAATTATTCTGTAAATTCCCAAACAAGAAGAGGCTGACCTAACGCTGATTTTCAGCAGCTCTATAATTCCAACATTTAGCGAATGTTGGTAACAAGCAACCAAGGGCCCTCTTCCGTAGCAGGCTGTAGATCAATTGCTTTTCTAAAGAAACCAGGATGAATGCGACTCAAAGTGACAAGGACACGAAAGGAACAGAAGCCATCTGTTTAAGGGGGAAAAGTGAATCTACTGCTGTCAAGTCAAACTGCATGAAAATAAGAGAGCCGGGAACCCTACCAAGGGTTTATTCATAAGACCCAGTGCAGGGGCTTATGAGGAGGTGATGGTCCTTTATCTGCGGTAACTGGCTATTCGCATCCACTGGACCGAATCTGGGAGGGGAGCGGGCTCAGGTGCCGATCAAAGCACCGACGACTGACATGCAGGAGGCTCTGCTCAGCCACGCTGCCGGGGAGAGCAGGTCTGGGCTGGGAACAGCTGTCCACATGCCTCATAAGCAGCATGGCCTGACGTGACCTTGGTCTTTGAGGGCTGACAGAGTTCCAGCCTAGAGTCTTTTGGACAGTCTGGTTTGCTTGCTTCTTATTTGTTTTGATAGATTGTTTTCTTTCTAATTAGTTGCCTCTATTCTGCCTCCGCCCACAGCAGCACCCCCTCCCCTACTTGGACTTCGGCAACATCCTCCTAACTGGCCAGCTAGCCAGCTGCTCCCCTCTCCGAGGGTCTCCAGCGACGCTGCCAGTTGCATCCCGCCCTGATGGCCCCACCCCTGCTTTACACATCCCTCTGAGGTGCATGGGTTCCAAATACCTGGACTTACAGGTAAGGAAGGAAATGACAACCCACTCCAGTATTCTTGCCTGGGAAGCCCCACACACAGAGGAGCCTCCGGGCTACAGTTCGTGGGGTTGCAAAGAGTGGGACGCGACTGAGCATCTGAGCACGAGCAGACCTAGGGAAAGCATCGTCCAGGGCCACATGGCCACTCAACTGTCAGCGTCTCTGCCCCACGCGGGGCCGCATCCACACCGCCCGGCAGCCTGAGCTGCTCTCTGCCGGACCCTCGGTGAGCCCCGAGAGCCCCATGGCTGGCCTGTGGCTTCTGTCCCCAGCCCCAGATGACAGCCAGAGGGAGCCCGGACCAGCTGAAGAGCAGTGTGCGGCAGCCCCCGACTCAGACCCTGCTCCCGGGGGCGCTGCGTTCACAGAGCACACAGCCAGAGCCCTCGCAGCGCCCCCGGGGCCCTCCACGGGACCTGTTGCCACCTCCCTGCCGGGGCCACGTGTCCTCCTCCTCGGGCTCCTCCACGAGCCTGGCCCCGGCTGCCCTTGGCCCGGAACGCTCCCCCCGCAATCTGTGGAGCCTCTCACCTTCCAGGCCTTTCTCAGACGTCATTTTCTCGGCAAGGCCGCTTGGCCGTCCTTCCAGCGCCCTGGCCCTTCCCTGCGTGCACACCCGCCCACCTGCCCACACACAGCATCTCTGAACACACCAAGCCAAGCACGGATGTGTCCACTGGGCTGATTGTCCATCTCTCCCCACCAGAGAGCCAGCTCTCCAAGAAAAGAGATTTGTGGATTTTTGCTCCTTTATGTATCCCCCAACCAATGCTTAAGAATAATGCCTAGCACATAGAAGGAGCTTAATAAATATTTGCCGAAGTTTTATCCTGAACTGATCCAATGTCTCTTCATTCCCCTTTGCAACCCTGTGTTCCAAAATAAACTAGTCAGGGCCTTGCCAGACCCACCTCCTAATTTCCAGCCTCTATACTTTACCCTATTCCTCTGCCTGGAATGCCTCCCATTCGCATACATGTCGGGGGAAGCTCAAATACAATTCCTCCCTGAAACTTTCCTGGATTCATCCAGATGGAAGGACCCCAACCTTCACATTCAATCTATTGATTGAAATAGATTGATGTCTGTAGTTTGGCCACCTGATGTGCAGAACTGACTCATTGGAAAAGACCCTGATGCTGGGAAAGATTGAAGGCAGGAGGAGAAGGGGACAACAGAGGATGAGATGGTTGGATGGCATCACCAACTCAATGGACATGAGTTTGAGTAAGCCCTGAGAGTTGGTGATGGACAAGGAGTCCTAGCGTGCTGCAGTCCATGGGGTCGAAAAGAGTCAGACATGACTGAGCGACTGAACTGAACTGATTGACGTCTAAATGCCCAGCTGATCTGGGTCCCCTTAAGGCAGTGTTCACACCCCAAAAGGCAGGTGTTCAATAAATACAGACTGATTCAATCTAACATCAGTGCTACACTCTGGACATTGATCCCTTTCTTACAACAACACCTCATATCATTTTAAGCAATGAACCAGTGGAAGTTTACGTGGGGAACACACCAGGGGTCAAAGGGCTGAGGCCGGGCATGGAGCGGGTGCTTTTCTGAAGAAACAGGGGTTTATGCAACTTCAAGTGACAAGAAAGGTAAGAGAACAGAAGTGATCCGTTTAAGGGGAAAAAAAGATGGCAAAGTTCCTGAAGCACATTCGAAGACATTCTGGGGAACAGTGCATGCAGGGGTGTCAGGGCCAATTAAATTGTCTGTAACCAGTTTCCAGAGTCCACACCATTCAGCTGAGCGCAGTCGAGATGCCCACATGAACTTGGTGGTAAACTTAGAGGTCACTTTCCCTTGTTTGGTACATGAGGCCTTTCCATGACCCCTTCCCAAAACCGAGTTGTCTCCTCCAGAAACACTGTACAGCCATCTGTTTATTTGGGCTACATTTAATGTCAACACTCGGGTTCGATGCCTGGGTCGGGAAGATCCCCTGGAGAAGGAAATGGCAACCCACAGTACTCTTGCCTGGAGAGTCCCATGGACAGAGGAGCCTGGCGGGCTGCAGTCCTTGGGGTCCCAAAGAGTCAGACACACCTGAGCGACTAAGCATGCATCCGTGTTAATGTCAACAGTGGGGTCAATTTTCTGAGTAGAGGTCTTGTATACCTGTTTCATTAATAGGTTTATTCTTAGGTATATGACACATGCAGTCTAATTTATTGTTAATAGAATGGATTTTATTACTTTTTTCCAATTTTTAAAATTGAAGTAGAGTTGATTTACAATGTTGTCTTCATTTCTGCTGTACAGCACATGATTCAGCTATACATATACATACATCCTGTTTTAATATTCTGTTCCATTATGGTTATCGTAAGATACTGAATACAGGTCTCTGTGCTGTATAGCAGGATCTCTTTGTTCACCCACCCGATAAATAAAAGCTTACATCTGTTGTTGTGCTCCGCCTCTCCCCCAGGCCCCTCCTTGCGCTCCGCCTCTCCCCCAGGCCCCTCCTTGCGCTCCGCCTCTCCCCCGGCCCCTCCTTCCGCTCCGCCTCTCCCCCAGGCCCCTCCTTGCGCTCCGCCTCTCCCCCAGGCCCCTCCTTGCGCTCCGCCTCTCCCCCAGGCCCCTCCTTGCGCTCCGCCTCTCCCCCAGGCCCCTCCTTCCGCTCCGCCTCTCCCCCAGGCCCCTCCCTCCTGGCAACCACCGGTGTGTTCTATTTAGCGTAGTTCAAAGTTTACAGAAAAACTTAGAAGAAAGTACAAAGAGTTCCCGTGTTCTCCCGTTGGTAACATCTTGGTAGGGTCATTACCACTGATGAGCCAATGTCAATGTGCTAACTAAAGTCCATAGTTTACATCAGGGTGCACTCTTGGTGTTGCCTGTTCTGTGGTACAAACATATATGGATATAAATAAGCTCTGGTTTTTCCTGTAGTCATGTACGGGTGTGAGAGTTGGACAATAAAGAAGGCTGAGTGTCGAAGCATTAATGCTTTTGAACTGTGGTGCTGAAGACACTTGAGAGTCCCTTGGACAACAAGGAGATCCAACCAGTCCATCCTAAAGGAAATCAACTCTGAATATTCATTGCAAGGGCTGATGCTGAGGCTCAAGCTCCAATACTTTGGCCACCTGATGCAAAGAATGACTCACTGGAAAAGACCCTGATGCTGGGAAAGATTGAGGGCGGGAGGGAGGAGAAGGGGACGACAGAGGGTAAGATGGATGGTGGAATCATTGACTCAATGGACATAAGTCTGAGCAAACTCTGGGAGACAGTGAAGGACAGGGAAGCCTGGCGTGCTGCGGTCCACGGGGATGAGCTGGATACAACTGAGCAGTATCACACGGAGCAGCTTCACTGACCTAAAAAGCCTCTGTGCTCTGACTCATCCTTTCCCCCACCCAACCCTGGGCAACCACTGATCTTCTAACTGTCTCCATAGCTTTGCCTTTTCCAGAATGTCACAGAGCTGGAATCATATAGTCTGTAGACTTCAGTTTGGGCCCTTCAGGTATGTGATATTTTCGGTAATAGCGTCAGTGATATCACTTGCCAAAATGTTTTACAAAGAGGCGGTACCAGTTTACACTCCCATCATCAGCATGAGTTCCTGCCAGACCACATCCTCAGACTTGACACTTGGTCCGTCTTCTTAATGTACCCATTCTGGTTGGGGTTTAATATCTCTCTACTACTAACAGCAGGCTTCCCTGCTGGCTCGGACAGTAAAGAATCTGCCTGCAAAGCAGGAGACCCAGGTTTGATCCCTGGGTTGGGAAGAACCCCTGGAGAAGAGAATGGCAACCACTCCAGTAATCTTGTCTGGAGAATTCCATGGACAGAGGAGCCTGGTGGGCTACAGTCCATGGGATCACAAAGAGTCAGTCACAACTGAGAGACTAACACTTCACTACTAATAGCAATATCTGCTGCTATTAATTTACATTTTCCTAATGACTAATGATGTTGAACACCTTTTCATGTGCTTACTTGCCATCCAATACCCTTTGCTGAAAAATTGGTTCAAATATTTTGCCCACTTCTGCTTTCATTCTTAATTGGGTTGCTTGTCGTCTTCTTATTGAATTGTGAGAGTTCTTTACAGATACAAGTTCTTTGTCAGATATATGTTTTGCAAATATTTTCTCCAAGTCTGGGGCTTGTCTTTTACTTTCTTAAATGCCTTTTGATGAGAAAAAGATTATATTTTTTAAAATTTTATTTATTTATTTATGGCTGCAGTGGGTCTCCGTTGCTGCATTTTTTCTCTTGTCGTAGCAAGCTCTGGGTCCTTCCTGTTATGGTGGGTGGGTTTCTCACTGCAGCGGCTTCTCTTGTTGTGGAGCGCAGGCTCTCCCGGACCAGGGATCGAACCCGTGTCTCTTGGATTCACAAGTGGATTCTTTACCACTGAGCTGCAAGGGAAACCCAAAAGTTTATAATTTCGATGAAGTCTAATTTATTAGATTTCTTTGGTAGCTTGTATTTTTTTCATTATAATCTTTACCAACCCCGAATCACTAAGATGGACTCTTTGTCTACTTCTAGAAGTTTCTATAGTTTTCACTCTTAAGGTTAGGTCTCTGGCCCATTTCAAGGTCTTCCTTTTTAAGATGATGTGATATGGGGGCTGAGATTTGTTCCTTTGCATGTGGCTATCCAAGCGTTCCAGCACAATCGTTGAGAAAAAGTGTCTTTCCCACGGAAGCGATCTGTCACTCTGCTCACAGTCAGCTGGCCGTGAGGCTGGGTCTGTCTCTGAACTTGCTGTCTGGGCCGCTCCTCTGTTTCCCTACTTTCATATCAATAGTATATTGTCTTGAAACTGCGGCTCCATCATTCTTGAAACCAGATAGTCCAAGTCCTCCCTCTGCATTCTTCTTTTTCAACGTTGTTTTAGCCACTCCAGGTCCATTGCGTTTCCATATAATGTTAGAATCCATTTGTCAGCTTCTACAAACAGGCATGCTGAGGTTTGACTTTGATCACTGACTCTGTAGATCATTTGGGAAGAACTGCCATCTTAATGATGCTGAGCCTGATAACGCAAGAGCGTGCTGTGACTCGTCATTTATTCAGGTTTCTCAAAATTCCTCTCAGCCACGTTTGGTAGATTTCATTGTTCAGATCTTAGGCATTTTATCCAGAAGCATTTCATGCTTGTTGATGTTTGATTACTTTAAAAATTTTTTCCAGGTTATTTAAAAAAATTAATTAATTTTTGGTTGTGTTGGATCATCATTGCTGTGAGGACTTTCTCTAGTTGCTCCAAAGTGTTGGAGCCTCAGCTTCAGCACCAGTCCTTCCAATGAATATTCAGGAAGGTTAACTGATTTCCTTTAGGATGGACTGGTTTGATCTCCTTGCTGTCCAAGGGACTCTCAAGGGTCTTCTCTAGCACCAGAGTTCGAAAGCATCAGTCCTTTGGTGCTCAGCCTTCTTTATGGTCCAACTCTCACATCCATACATGACTACTGGAAAAACCATAGCTTTGACTAGACAGGCCTTTGTCAGCAAAGCGATGTCTCATTTTAATACGCTGTCTAGGTTCGTCACAGCTCTCCTTCCAAGGAGCAAGTGTCTTCGAATTTCATGGCCGCAGTCACGGTCTGCAGTGATTTCGGAGCCCAGAAAAATCCTCCTTTCTAAGTTTGAATCTGCATCCAACATTTTATCCTTTGTACTTTGAATGTTGTGAAATATCTTAGAGAGTTCTATTAACGTGATTGAGGGAAAGGGCTAGGCTCACTTCCTGAGTGGTACTTTCAACCATTTTCCTCAAGCATGTGGATAAGTCACTTTTACTAAGCTCCTCTGCCTGCCCCTCTAGATGCTAAATAGCAGCAGTGTCCACGTCCCCATTTTTGAGCCTTTAAAAAGCAGAGAACCTTCTCCGGCTGAAGTGAGGCAGAAGGGGAGGTGGGAGAGGTTCAGGGCATGAGAAGGACTACACCCACACAGCAGGTTTGGAAAACCACACGGGGCCACAAGCCAAGGAATGTGGGCACCTCTGGTTGCAACCAGGAAGAAATCAGGCATGGAGGATGTTCAGAACGCACAGAACTGTCCATCCGAAAAGGACGGATTTTACTGCATGTAAATTAAACCTCAGTAAACTTGACTTTAAAAAGACCTGAAACCCATCTCCACTGTCTGGATTTTAGGGACAGGTGGCTCAGTGGTAAAGAATCTGCCTGCCAATGCAGAAGACACACGAGACAGAGGTTCAATCCGTGGGTCAGGGAGACCCTCTGGAAGAGGAAATGGCAGCCCACTCCAGTATTCTTGCCTGGGAAATCCCATGGACAGAAGAGCCTGGCGGGCTACAGTCCATGGGGTCTCGAAGAGTCGGATGCAACTGAGCGACTAAGCAATACAAAGAGGTGAGTCTGGTGTTAGAAGCTGACCCAACGCACATCACACCCTTGGAGCAGGGCAGCCACGGAGGTTCTCCAGCATCTCCAGGTGCCAGCCCTTCTCCCACCTGCTGTAACCAAGCTCCTGACCTCGTGGACAGGATACAGCCTCTCTCCCCACCACCCCAGCCATGGAGCAAGAAGCCAGGAGGCACAGACGTCACCCATCTATGGTCCTAGGAAAGGGGCTTGCATGTGTCTAAGGAACAGTTCACCTCATTCGCTTCTGTGACAGCAAACAATGGCGGGCTGGTGACACGCCCGATCCCTCACGCCCGGCTCCTCCAGGAAGCAACTACCCCGCTTTTATAATGAGGACAGATCGCTGCTCGACGGGCTTCTCCACGCCTTGTGCCTGGCCATTGGCGACAGAGACAGCAGACCCCGCAAGTCAAGCGCAGTGCTTCCTGGAGACAGGTCACTAGGTGAGGGGTGGGGTCTCTATGCCTCTAAGGTTTAAATCCAGCTGACCTGAGCGGGGCAGAAGGATTTCAGCTGAGCACGTGATGCCAAGGGAAATAAGAAGGTAATCACCAGAAGAACTGAGACGGGTGCGACCATGGCCCGGATCCCTCACATTCACCCGTTTCCTTTCTCCCAACTCAGCTCCTGTCGTTCAGGAGTCCCCGACCCCTGGGCCATGGACACGCACCGCCCTGTGGCCTGTTAGGAAGTGAGCCCCACAGGAGGAGGTGAGCAGTGGGCAAGTAAGCGAAGCCTTCGTCTATATTTACAGCTGCTTCCCATGCCCCCGCCCCGCCCGCAGTCAAGTTGCAGGAGAACAAGCCCAGGGCTCCCGCTGACTTTGCATTATGGTGAGTTCTGTAATTATCTCATGACACATCACAATGTAATAAAAACAGAAATGAAGTACACAATAAATGGAATGTGCTCAAATTGCCCCCAAACCATCCCCCGGCCCCACCCTGGTCCGTGCAAAAGTTGTCTTCCACGAAACCAGAAACTGTCTTCTAACTTGCCCTGTGCCAGAAAGGCTGGGGGCTGCTGCTTCAGTTGAAAGGACGTGTTAAAGACAAATATTGCTCGAGGAGGGTGTGCAGACCCCTATGAAATCGCTGCTGTCCCCCTGGCCCCCCGGGGGCTCGGAGAAGGCCAGCCTCGCCCGTCAGGTCTCCTGGGTTGGCTGTCCCCATGCGGCACCACCTTGCTTGGGTACCTGCCTGAATCCTGAGCTGCCATGTGACGCAGCACTTCCTGATGGCAGGGAACGCAGCCTGCCCTTTTCTGCTGTTGCCCCCAGCACTTGGAACACTGCCTGGCCCGTAGCAGGGGCTCAGGAAAGGTGTGTTGAATAAACGAATGAGCTCAGGAATGAATGACTGAAGTACTCAGTAAACAGCTGCAGAGGTGAAGGTAGAACATGTCCAACCAGAGAGATTCAAACCACAGTAGGGTGTCTGAGCGGCAAAATTCCTGCCTCTCTCTCGGGTAGGAATCAAGGAAGGCTTCCTGAAGGAGGCGGTATTTGATTAGGCCTGGAAGGAATCTCAAACAGAGGGGTAGCCGAGCCGGAGCTCACACGGCTTGTCCTGCAGTCCCTGCTGGCGCACATCCTGGTGATTGGAGCGCGAGGCATCTGTGGTTTCCTGCCCCAGAGGGTCTGCGACTCAGCCAGGGAGGGCGACTTGCACCAAGCAGCCACGATGAACACGTGACAGGCGAGCACACAAGCAAAAGCACCGGACGCTGCACCAGACAGACCTGACCCGGGCAGGCAGGGCTGGAGGGCTTCCCCGAGAAAGTGATTTTCACTGAGATCTCTGGGGTAGGGGTAGGAAAGGAGGAAGGGTGAGCCGCAGGGTGAGTGAGCTTCTCTGGCGCAGCCAAGGAGCTGGCCGCAGAGGAAGCATGTGGGCCTCTGGGCGTCAAGGCCGTGCCCTCCAGTTGCCACCAGAGCTGACAAACAAGGACGAGTAAGTCCATGTCACAGCTAGAGACGTAATAACAAGCCAGGAAACAACACAGCCCCAGCAACAAGGTCCTGCTGTGTAGCCCAATGCCCCATGATAAACCATAGTGGGAAAGAACAGGAAAATGAATATACACATGTATACGTGTGTGTAACAATCTTATGTCCTGTTCAGCAAAAATTAACACAACACTCTAAATAACTATACTTGAATAACCACTGGAAAAGTGAAAGCTTTGAGTGTACGGACCTTTGTTGGAAACGAGATGTCTCTGCTTTTTAATATGCTCCTTAGGTTTGTCATAGCTAACCCTGAATGAATTCATTGGAAGGTCTGATGCTAAAGCTCCAATACTCTGGATGCCCGATGCAAAGAGCAGACTCACTGGAAAAGACCTTGAGACTGGGAAAGGCTGAGGGCAGGAGGAGAAGAGGGAGACAGAGGATGAGATGGTTGGATGGCATCATCGACTCAATGGACTTGGGTTTGAACAAACTCTGGGAGATGGTGAAGGACAGGGAAGCTTGGCATGCTGCAGTCCATGGGGTCACAGAGAGTTGGACGTGCCTTTGGAGACTGAACAACAACAAATTCTTGAATAAAGTAAAATTTTTTGGAAAAGCCTTCTTGGGAATTCCCTGGTGGTCCAGTGGTTAGGACTCCACTTTGACTGCAGGGGGTCCAGGTTTGATCCCTGGACGGGGAACTACGATCTTGGATCCCACAAGATTCATGGAGTGGCCGAAAGTAATGATAATGAAAATAAAAGGCATTCTTCCTCTGCACCAGGCAACAGCCTCCCACTCAGAGCAGCAGTATCCCCCACCTGTAGACAAGGTGCGCGGGGGAACGGGTGATGTCGGTGGCCAAGAGCCACTCAGCTGTCAGTACCGCTCCGCCTCCATGGCCCCAGTGGGAGGCCACTTATTGGATTAGGAGGAAGACCAGGGTCAGGGAGGGGAAACATGGGGGGCTCAGAACCAACATTCTGAGTCTGAGTCTCAGGGAGGCAGGCTGGGGAGCGTGGGGCCCCCGTCACAACAGCGATGGCAAAGTCCCGCTCCACTGAACCTCTGCTGCCGTACTTCAGTTTAACTTCATGTCTACAAAGATGCGGGCTTCCCAGTGGCTGAGTGCTAAGGGACCCGCCTGCCCATGCAGGAGCTGTGGGTTCAATCCCTGGGTCGGGAAGATCCCCTGGTGGAGGGCACGGCAACCCGCTCCAGTATTCTTGGCTGGGAAATCCCATGGACAGAGGAGTCTGGCGGGCTACAAAGAGCGTGGCCTGGGGTCTGAAAAGAGCGGGACATGACTGAGCACACACACACACACACAATACAAAGAAGAAGGCGTCAGCTGGATGGACGTGTTAAGACCTTCGGTTGGAAGATCATCTTCTCATCTCTTAAAGTGATTCCTTTTCCAAATTTTATTTACTAGTTTTTGTCTCTCAGAGGTCTCGTTCTCAAAGAGACCGCACCAGATCTGACATCGCGGGTGGCCATGGATCTTTCTGAAACGTCTGCTAGAAAACGATTTCTCCTGCTATGAAAGCCCACATTTGAACTCATCCATTCCACACAGAGTTGCTGAGCCCTTCCTCAGTTTTGTGCCCTTTCACCAGTCAATGAACCAGTCATGGGTTTATCTGCTTTCCTGGCTATTTTTTTCCCTTCTAGAATTTTCTTTCTCTTAAGTCCTGTGCCTCTCAGTATTAAAGATTATCAGCCGTCCTTGAATGTGGTTAAATATTCACTTTCACTTAGACTTCTGACCTAGACACTGAAAGCTAACTTTGCTGCCTTCATCTAAGTAAAGAGAAAGCAGTAGGAAAAAAGTCGATAATTTTTGGTTTCCAGAGTAAAAGAAAATACCCTTTTTTTTTTTTTAATTGATAACCTGCTAGGTACGCTTGTTTAAAAAATTTGTTTTACTGAAATATTGACTGACAGTGCTGTGTTCTGCTAGGTACTGACATCCACACACAAAGCTGGCCTTGGAAAGACTTAGTCCCGCTCTTCCCGGGACCCTTCCTCTCGTCACCGGCCACTGTCACCCTCGGCCAGGATGGGGGCCTTCGTCTTTCCGTTGAACACACCAGCCCTGGAGGAGGACTTCCTGCCCCCGTGCTGGGGGGGAGGGTTACAATCTTTAGTTTCCAGGCTGCTCCTGGCAGTGCCCCCCCCAATCACTGGAGAGCCAGCATCTAGACCTGCCCTCCCCCTCCCCTCCCCAGGGATGCGGGCACCCTGCCCTTTCCTCCTTGCCCAGGTCCAGAACCTTCCGTCTCTGGCTCAGACATCAGTATTTCCACCCCCACGACCTTCTGTCATCGCTTGTCCAACACATTCTTTTAACCCTGTTTGTGCTGTTTTTTTTTTCTCTCAAGCAACATCTGCATGTGAATACTCTGATGCCTTTCTCTGCACACCTCTTCTTTTTCGAAGGCTTCATGGTCGAGTGTCGCCCACAAGCTCCTGCCACGGCTTTTTGCACAACTGAACTTTGTGAGTTTTTTTTCAACCGCTCCTCTCTGTCGGGACCCCTGCCTGAAGGTGGCAGGTGAGCTTTACTTTCATGGCTTGAGAAGCACCGCACTGGAATGCCTTTCTTCCTGGAAATGGCTCTCGAGAAGTGAGAAATCAAAGGAAAGCAGAGAAAGAAAGAGGCTCTTTCCTGAACCCGCGTGTGCTCTGGATCGATTGCTATGAACACTCAGGGGGACCCTGCAGAGATGGGGCTGGAGTCCCTTTGCCTAGAGGTGGGGATAGATTCTGCAACAGGTTTCAAGGTGGGAAAGAAAAGGTGATCATAATATTCAAGCAAGATATACCCTCCACAAGTCCTAAAGTCCAAGGATATTGTTAACGCATCCAATACTGCTTTTTTGTTTGGACTATAAATAACTTCAGTACAGCAAGAGATGCAAATTTCAAATTGCTCGGAACCATTTTCCTTTTATACGTCACTCCTGTTAATCCCATCCCCAATACACAATTAGAAAATCAGAAATAAAGTGAGTGGATAGAGAATAAAATAAGACCATAACCCACTTATCAAACTGTCCCATAAAATCAGCCAAAAGGAGATTACCAATTAGAATTTATCAAATTGATTCACAATCCTTGACAGAAGGGACATACGTTCTTCATGCTGGCAGCCTAATAGATGTCAACTTGTCCAGGGAGGAATACTGCCTGAAAATGCTTCTGAAAATTTTTTTGGTTAAAAAAAATCCCATTAACATACAGGTAATAGAAGAAAACTTGATTTCAGATCATCAAGATCTGATTGTCACTTGAATCCTCTGTTTTACTAGCCACATTGCTTCACTGTAATTATGCACTTAAATATACGTCAGGCTAACAATTTCTTAGAACATTTCCGAAAGGGACATGGCCACGTGTCAACCTCTAGATGACTCCGTCTGTTTTACTAGAACTTGGCAACTTGTCACCTCGGTGTGGTTATCACATAACCACAGATGTATGCAGTTGCAAATGGCCTCAGGGAACCTGGTGCCCCACTTGCTCTTAAAAACTGGGGGGGGGGTAAGGAACTACGGTATACTGTTTACCTAACTGTATTATCATCTCCAGCCTTTCCTGTGAAGCTTCGTAACCTTTGAAACAATTCATTCCGCCTTTGCTTTCCAAACTCTTCCTGTTTCAAAGGGATCCTTTTTCAAAGTTTACTTGTGGTCTCTGAATTAAAAGTGTAAAAGAAAGTAGATCAGAAGAGAACTCACCACTCTTTTTTATCTGCAAATCCCTTTGTGTATGTGTGTGTGTGCGTGCACGTGTGTGTGTGTGTGCTCAGTTATGTCTGACTCCTTGTGGCCCCATAGACTACACACTCCCAGCCTCCACTGCCCATGGAATTTTCCAGGCAAGAATACTGGAGTGGGTTGCCATTGCCTCCTCCAGGGGATCTTCTCCATCTAGGGACCAAACCCCCATCTCTTGCGTCTTCTGCATTGGCAGGTAGATTCTTAACCACTGTGCCACCTGGGAAGTGCCACAAATCTCTTTAAATAAAGCAAAGTAAAAGCAGTCAGATGGGAACTGTATTCAATCTCCTGTGATAAACCATGATGGAAAAGAATATGAAAAAGAACGTATATATATATATATATATATATATATATAACTGAGTCGCTCTGCTGTACGGCAGAAATTAACACAACACTGTAAATCAACTCTACTGCAAGAAAAATTTTTTAAAAATTAAAAGCCAAGCGATGAGTGTGGCATCTGAACCAGAAGACAAACCTCTGCAACACTTTCTCTAATTTCTCCTGTGTGTATCTTATCTTCACAGTTGGAGAGCCAACAGGACCCTTGCCCTGTTAAATAATAGCACACGTCCCAACTCACAAAGATTTAGAACACAACTCTTTCCTTCTGAGTCAATTGTTTGGAATCAGAACGCATGATCTTGCAGAAAGAAAGAGCATTTTATTTAGTTAGCTGCTCAGGCCACCTCATAGAAACTCTATTTCATGCTTAATATACCCCAAATCTCAGCTTCCCAGGTGGCGCTAGTGGTAAAGAACCCTTCTGCCAATGCAGGGGATGTAAAAGAAGGGATTCAATCCCTGGGTTGGGAAGATCCCCTGGAGGAGGAAATGGCAATCCACTCCAGTATTCTTGCCTTGAGAATCCCAAGGACAGATGAGCCCAGAGAGCTGCAGCCCATAGAGTCACAAAGAGTCGGACACGAGTGAAGCAACTTAGCACCCATACCTCAGATCTAGTGATAATTATAAACAGAGCAATGTGAATGGCAGCTGCCACCTTTATAATACCTATGCCGTGGGAGCCACGTGTGGGAGTCCAGCAGGCGAGCAGGAGCACACCCGTCTAGTGCAGATGGAAGGAAGGGTTCTGGCCATCTGGGTGTGAGGGAAGTTGCAAAATGCCAAGGGGAAATCCTCCAGCAGGGGTGGGTAGGCCCTAAGTGCCTTCTAAGTGCCCCCCACTAGTTCCCACCCACATCTGAGCACTGTAAAAGAAATCGACAAATGCTCGCTGAATTCAATTCTGTTCATGTTTTAGTGGCTCAGGGCACAGGCACAGGCCTCCGTGGGCATCCTCAAGGATGGTCCCAGGCCCCTTGGGGGCACCAAAACCTGCCCACCATGCTCAGGTCCCTTAAATGGTGTAGCATCTGCATACAACCTACACACATCCTTCATAGGCTTTCAATCACCTGGAGATTACTTCCAATACCTAATACCACATGCATGCAATGTAAATAGTTGCGGATACAATGTATAGCTATTGGCAGGTGGCAAATTCAAGTCTTGGTTTTTGGAACTTTCTGGAATATTATCCCCTCGAATATTTTCGCTCCATGGTTGGTTGAATCTGGGGATACAAAATCTGGATGTCGAGGTCCTACTCAGGATACAGGGCGAGCTGGGCAGAACTGACGGGCACACTGCCTGTCTCATCGAGTCAGACTCAGTGGAAGAAGACTTCCTTCAGCCTGCATTTCCAGAGACCCTCCGAGGATGAGCAACAACTGTTTTCAGGGTCTGGGGATACCAGAGGAAGGACAGATGCAACATACATCACCATCAAAACCTGAGCGCGTGGACTTCCCTGGTGGCCCCGTGGTTAAGACTCCGTGCTGTCAATGCAGGGGGCCCAGGTTTGACCCCTGGTTGGGCAACTGCTGAGCCCATGTGCCGTAACCACTGAGGCACCTAAGAGTGTGCTTCGAGAGAGAAGCCACGGGAAGGAGAAGCCCCCGCGCTCTGCAGCTAGAGAAAAGCCTTCACAGCAACTAAGACCCAGCTCAGCCAGGGATGAATACATAAACAGATATTTTTAAAAAGAATAAGAAAAGTAAAGAAAAAATTGCTTTAATAAAAGTGTATGTGCAGGGTGGGGGGTGTGCTTCTTTCCAAAAGCCTTTGAAAAATCATCCAGTGGTCAGAGCCAAAATAACAGGTACCAGATCCAGGCAGGTGGCACAGGTGTGCTCCTTTAGACCCTGACTGGGCGAGACTGGCTTCTTACCTGCCACAAAGAATCTTCACCCGCACTTCTTTGCCACCGCTTATGAGCCTCCCAACCCTTCAAAGAGGTGGAGTGGAGCGAAAAGCCATTTTGTGATGAAAAATCAGCATCTAGAGAGGGGGACAGAGGTCCCCTGGCCCAGCGGGCGGCCCTGAAGGGACAAAAATCAAACCTTGCGATGACCTAAACACCTCCTCCACTCTGTCAGACTGCTTCTCTGATGCGACCGCAAAACAAACTCAGCTCAGCTACCAAAGTAACTATATACTAGGTCGGACTTAGTAAGGAGCAAACTCTCCATCTTTTGAGGTGCATAAACCCCTCCCCGATCCTGCTACGAGAAGATGCTAGTTAAATGTTCTAGAAGCAAAGAACGAACACCGCTCCAAACAGCAAGCCAACCAGACTGGGTGAGGTCTGTTCCCCACCGGACAGGTCACTGCATGTAAGTGACAGAAACACTGGGAAGAAGAAACAAGTTCTGTCAAATCTGGCCCACCGGGACATCAAGGGCTTTCCCTGTTTGGTTCTTAACCCTAAAACTATCTTCACACCAAGTTGGAAATTAAAATTCTTTGCCTAATTTTCCCCAACCACATGGCCTTAGAAGTGAGCTAGCCCGTTCTATGTAACTACTCAGGCAGAAGTAACAGACACAGCACACGTCTATCCTGCAAACAGAAACTGTGGCATTACTTGAAGCATCTATGAAGCCTCTACCAAGCCACCAAAACCAGAAATAAAAACAGAGGCCCTCAAATTCCCAAAAAGCCACATCCTCTAACTGCAGTGGAACAAAATTAGTGCAAACATTCACCCCCAATGCCGGTCACTTGGAAATTAAGACATTCTGCCGTTAAGGATAATATTCATTCACACACAGACTAAAAGAGGAAATAGAGAAATGTGGCATGTTTAAAATATGTTTACAGTAAGCAAAGAATGTTTTAATAGAAGTTTTTAAAGATGATTACTTAATCCTTATAAAAACAGATGCTCACAGACAACACATCAAAAAAAAAAAGCACTGGTTAACAATCATTTATCACATATCATAACATATGATTTATTATATCATATATAATCATAACCACAAGGTGTATGGCAAAAATAGATTCCCTTTCTGCACCCCAATTTCATCTTCTTTCAGCTCCTTTTTTATATTCTGGTATAAAAATCAGCTTCATGAGCAGATTCACAGTTGCCTTCCCCAATACTAAACACAATATCCCAGGGCAGCTAAAAACTCAGTAAATATTTATAGAATATATGAATTTTAAAATGTACATCTATTAAAGAATCAGCTTAATAATTATTCTATCTAAGCATGATGAAATATATGATATAGACACAAACACATTTATTCACATGAAAAGATTTTCCATAACCCAATGCTTAATAAAGCAGCTTATAAAATAGTTTATATAGAAGAAACACATTTTTTTTCTCCCCTCTCTCATGCTCTCTCCCACATACACACACTATGTTTAAAAATCTGGGTACAAGTTGGACAAACATGAGCTAGTAACAACACTTACTTTATGATAATGAGAAGAGGGAAAATGTTGCTTTCTGTGGTCAATTAATTTGCTGTTGCTTCCAAGTTGTGTAGAAGTTTGTCAAGCTCCCTGCCTGGTCCCTCAGTGACCAGTGAACCACTCAACCTGAACCATCTCCTCCAGGGTATCACTGTACTGGCTGATGGCACTTCGAGACCTGGCCTACCAGCTTGGCAAGCATCTGCTTGATATTCAAATTGGAATTAAAACAGCTAAGAGGTGGCACGGCTCCTGACTTGTCAGCGTCTGTAACTTAAGTGTCTGTTAAGTGAAAACATTTCTCACAGTCATATTATCTAGTTTTAAATTACGTGGAACCAGCCTGCCATAAAGAAAGGAAGTCCCTAAAGAACACTGACACGATCAAGTTTTCAGGACTTAAAAGAACTTACCCACATCTATCTTACTTTCAAAGAAATGAAAATAGACCTAACTGCGGCATCGGCAAGGTGGTAATTAACCCTCAAATTGCTAGTCTGTACGGCAATGGAAGTAAAGACTTCAATATTTCAGTCTGGAAAAAAATGAGTAAATCAAACCTCCTATTTACCTGTGATGACAACGTCTTGGTTCTGGGCTGCTCCGGCCACAGACTGTTACTTCCCAGAGGAGGCAAGGCCCTCCTCCTCCGGCCTTGGCGGCAAGAAGGTAAAGGAGGAAACGATCTGTGCTCTGGTTCTGCCCAACTCTCCACCACCTTGAAAGAGGAAAGTCACCGTGACCCTGCGTCTTCAACCGCTACGGTGTGGCAGGGTCGTCCCAGGAAAGCCCAGCCCCGCCTCCCTGCCCCACGCACCCCTTCCCAAGCAGCCTGGGGGAGGAGGGGACTCCCGAGTGTGGGGAGGGGCCGCAGGGACTAGGGGTGGGCAGGCGGCCGCGAACGGCCCAGGGCGCTCCGCGAAATCCAAGGCAGTATACAAGCCCGGACTTTTCTTAGAAAGAATCTTGACGTTTGCGGCGCAGCCACCAGCCTTTAAACTTCAAAAGGCAGGAGAGCACGGGTGTGCCGTTGTTCCCGGTTAGACTGCGGAGCGCGTAGGGGCAGAACCAGCCCTCCGGACTTCCGCCAGGACCGCGGCGCGCAGCCGGGGACCCGGGGAGACCCGGGCGCGGGCGCCCAGCGTCAGACCCGCGGGCCCCGGGCTGGGAGGGCCGTCCCGCGGCGGAGGCTGCCCTGGGCTCGGCCTATCCGGGTCTCCGATGGCGCTTAGGCGCAAAGTGGGGGCAGTTCCTCAAAGCTGAACTAACCCGCGCTTGTCTCTCCCATCCGAGCTTAGACGCCCGGCGCACGAGGGTCAGTCTGCCGGACCTCGGGCCACCTGGCCTAGGGGATCCTCGGAGGTCTCGGAAACGTCCCCAGTCGGGGACAACCAAACTCAACCATGCAGAAGGAAGGGCGAGCCTGATGCCCCCGCCTGGTGGGCCTTCTCTGCGGAGTGGGGGCAACTGGAACACCTAGTGTCTCTGAGGTAGCAGACCTCGACCCCTGCCCAGGCCCCAGTCCCAACCGACAGCTGCGGACGCCGGGGCTCCAGGCAGGCCCCGGGCGCTCGGAGGGAGGCCGACCAAGGGGAGGCCCCCTGGGCCCCGGGATCCCCAGTACTAGCCAGCAGCGAGCGCCCTCACCCCGCGCCCCGGGGCCCCGCGCATGCGCCACCCGGCCCCTCCCCGTCCGCCGCCGCTCTCGGAGGGGAGCCCGGCCCCCGGACCCCCGCGCGCGCCCGCCCGCCCGCCGCCTGGCACCTGGGGCCGCGCGGTCCGCCGCCTGCCGGTCCGCCGGGCGAGCACGCCGAGGGAGGCGGCGCCGGGCAGGGCGCTAGCGGCCGCCTCCGCCCCTGCCGCCCGCTGCCCCCGCCATGGGGCCTTCGCGTCCCCTGCCCCTGCCCGGCGCCGCCTCCAGGCTCCCGTGCCAGCCGCGCCCCCGCGGCACTCGCCGCCCCTCTGCCCCCCGCCCCAGGCCGGGCCGCTCGCGCAGGGGGCGCCTCCAGGAAGCCCCGCCCCCGACCCCACCCCGCGCGGGGACACAGCCCCCGGACGGCGGGGCCCGATTGGCTGCCCGCGGGGGCGGGGGTGGGACCGCTCTCGGCGCGGGGGCGCCCACCTCCTGTCCCACGGCAGCGGCGCCAGCGGGGAAACTGAGGCCGGGGCGGGGGTGCGCGGAGGTTCAAGGTCACCCGGGTGGGCGCAGCGCCCGTGAGAGCACTCCGCGTGTGGCTGGACCTGGGCGCGCGTCCGGCCCCGCTCACTGGGGGAGGGCCGAAGTCTAGGAGGGGCGGGCGCGAGACTGCCGGCCGGGTGGGGGTTCCCGCCCGCGGCCGGGGCCACGCTGGCGAGGCCCCGCCTCCCCTCCGGGAACCCAGCTCTGCCCGGGCCGCGCGAGGAGCTTGGTCTAGACCCGGGACCAAGGCGCGAGGTGCCCTCGAGTCTAGGGAGAGCGCAGGGCCAAGGACAGGCTGGGAAAGACCTTGTCCCTGGGACCCCTGATTGCAGAGGCAGGGGAACGGGAACGCTGGTTGGGAGGGCGCGTCAACAGGTGGCGGAGTTGCCGGGGGCGGCGGACGGGGGACGGAGACGAGCGAAGGGCACCCGGCCCAGGCGCCCGGAGGCGCTGTCGATTCTGACCAGCCGCCCCCCACCGCCCCCCGGCCCCGGCCCCGGCCCCCGGCTGTCCGATGAGCCTGCCCTCCCCCAGTGAATGGGGGGAGAGGGGCTGACTCTGTGCCCAGCCGAGGAGCTGGGCTTCTGCCAGCGCAGGAGGGGAGGTCGCGGCCCGAGAGCCAATGGCGAGCAGCAAGAGCGCGAGCTGCAAAGCGGCTTTGTTTGCGCGGTGACGCCCGAGCTCCCCGCGCCGAAGGCACAAAGCCCCAGGTGCCAGCGCATCGGGACGCCCCTCCTTTGGGAACGAAATGTGTGCTATGTGGGCCCTGCTCCTTGCCCTCCCGCGACTCGGTCCACTGTTCTATTTGTGGCGGCGAGCGCCCAGAAGGACCTACTGGGGCTGGAAACAGCTCCAAGCAAATTCCCGCATGACACACAGACGCTGGAGACCCGGCGAACTGGAGACCCGGCGAACGCGGCCCCTTATACGGATGTCTTAGGCTCACCCTTGTTGATTGGCTGCATACCTGTGGCGAACTTTGCCCCACCCAACAGACACCCTCAACACCTTCGCACTAACACACTGGACAAGCCCAACTTTTATTGCACTTGCTATATAGCGATGGGCAGTTTTTGTATTACGTTTCAGAGTTTACCAAGTGATCGGTGTACATTACATCCTGGATATCTCACAGGTTGAGCAGGCAACAGTATTGTTTATTTATGGAGCTAGAGGGCCCATAACTGGGTTCCTGTCCTCATGAGGGCATCCAAGCTCGGAGAGGTCACCTGACATACCACAGATCAGGAACCCAAGAGTTGGAATAGAAGGGCAGCGACTTCTCTCCCCAGACACACCCGTGATTGTCTGCTGTAAACCCAGTTAAACCAGGCAGTTAGAGAGACCTGGTAAAAACTGTTTTGAATAAGGGCGAAGGAAGCTGCCTAGGGGTCAACAGAGTCGTGTGTACACCCACAGACATACAGAAATGATGTTCTTGGGGCTTCCAAGATTTTAGGGAGAGAAAGCTTGCTTTCCATGCATGTAATGTAATCAAAGCTTTCACATTTGAACAAATGCTCTCAGCCGGTCCCTTGCCTCCCCTTCCCCAGGAAAAAGTGGAAGGATGCTCAGGACTTTCCTCGTGGGAGTAGTCATGCAAGGGTTCCATACACGCAGCCCCCAGGGGACCGTAAGTTCCTGTTTACCTTGAGCAGACTTCTGTTAGCCATGAAAAACCCGTCACGGCCAGAATAGGACGTACTGTCACAAAGGACGTCCCTCTCCCAGCCCCCAGCTCCTGGAAGTCTCTCCCTCCGCCCCCACCCCCGACTTCTGTGTTGATGACAAAGCTTGGGCAACAGAACAACACAGCCAGCCTTCTGCACTGGGACAGAGCAGCGCCTCGCAGCTGGAGGGACACGTCAGTGCTCCTAAACACGCCTCTGAGCATTGCCTCAGCTCCTCTTTGCAGCCTTGGTGAATACCAGAAGCAGTGCGGGTTGTGTGTGTCTTCGTTCATAGCTTCCATTTCTTTGGTGCTGATGCTCTTTCAGATCCTGTTTCACATTTTCTAATCTTGGAGACATTTGGAGAAATAATTATTCTTGTGCCCACATTACAACAGGGGGACTGCGGCACACACTCACCCCCCGCCAGGTCATACTGACCAGTTGCAGAGCCCAAGATAGGAAGCCTGTCTGTGGTGCCCACACCTGGATGGACCTAATCCTACAGGGGCAGACAACGGTTTCCCATGGCCTCAGGGGGGAAATCAGGAAGCTGGGGACGTTCACAGGACAGGAAGGGAGTAGCTGGCCGAGGCTCCCATCACCAGATACCAGGTGGCAGGTTTGACCCTGGATGTGTAAGCAGGTGAGGTCACCACCTGTGTTCAGAAACTGGCCCTGACCCCTGCAGGGCTGAGGTGTCTGCCGTGGGTTGGGTCCAGGCCCCAGACAGAAGTCTATCTCTTTGCCGTGCAGTCGAGCTAAGCCCTTTTCCGGGAACTGTCCAAGCCTCTGCGGGTCACTTGCTTGCCCTTTGCTGATGTGCAAAGCTTCCCAGTGAGACGGAATTTGTGCTTCTGGGGTGTCATCAACCAGGACGGTGGCCTCTGATCTCCTGGACGCGTGACCTCTGGTGAGATGATGGAAGTCAGCAGGGGCAAGGGACACGGGCTGAGAAAGTGCAAGTTCACTGTGGGCTGGTTTGGAGCTGCCCTGTGGTCCAGACTGGACCTCAGCGGGGACCAACCCTGAGTGTGTGCATGGCTGCTCTCCTCGTAGTGATGGCGAAACCTCAGGGGTCCAGGTAACCAAGTCTTGTCAACCCGAAGGCTGGAACTCACAAAGGTCCCAAAGAACAGCTGGGTTCATCTCATTCTGCAGAGGTGGAGACAAAGGGAGTGACAGCCCTTGGCCGAGGTCTACGAGAATGAGTGAGAATCTGGCTCTCCGAGTCCAAACCCACTCTACCATGGGTGCAGAAGAGGGCCTCAAGTAACCCCGGGGTGCAGCTGCCTGGTCCCCAAGCCCGTGCTTTCCTGGCCCAATGCGCCGGCTGTCTCTGGCAGGCCCAGGAGCCGACTGTGAAGGACCAGTCTGGGCCCAGCACATCAGCGAGGCCACAGCACACCACAAGCTTGTGGCTGGAGAAAGAGGCCATGTTCAAGGGGAGAGTGGACAGGGCACCGGACAGGCGGAGGTGGGCAGTGACCTGTGACCTGGTGGGGAGGGGGAGGTCGGCTTGACTCCATCACATCAGTAACAAATTGCAAATGATACATGTTAACCAGTTGTTATCATGGAAGTGGCGGTGGGGTGGGTGGGGTGGGGTGGGGTGGGTGGTGGGTACAGCCCTGCACCCGCTTGAGGTCGGCAGGGTCTGGAACCTTCTGCAGGTCCAAAAACAGCTTCCATCATAGATGCCAGGCCCTTTGATTACTCACCTGTCCCCAGCCAAAGTCCCCAGATTGGCTTTCCTATAGTCTCCACCTGGGCGTGGGTCTCTGTCTCCAATCTCTGTCTCTGTTTTTCTTGAGAACCCCAAGGCAGCCTTCCCACAGCCGTGCTCCTCCAGCCCCCACCTTCCCTCCCTAAAATCAGATTCCCTCATCATCACGGACTACTCTGTCCCAGGTGGCTTAACTCCTTGGGACGGGCTGGGTCACGGATGTCGTTTGCTGGGTTCCGAGCTTGGGCTTGGAGCTTCAGAACCTAAGAGATCCAGAAGGAGAGAATCTCACACTAAAGTATGATGGATAGATGCTGTATGATGTATAAAGCATCATCTATATAAAGCACAGTACATCAGGCACATCATCATACATATAAAGCACAGTAAAAAATATATAAAATGTATACAGAAAGCTGAGCGCCAAAGAATTGATACTTCTGAACTGTGGTGTTGGAGAAGACCCTTGAGAGTCCCTTGGACTGCAAGGAGATCCAACCAGTCCATCCTAAAGGAGATCGGTCCTGAATAGTCATTGGAAGGACTGATGCTGAAGCTGAAACTCCAATACTTTGGCCACCTGATGTGAAGAACTCATTGGAAAAGACCCTGATGCTGGGAAAGACTGAAGGCAGGAGAAGGGGACGACAGAGGATGAGATGTTGGGTGGCATCACCGACTCAATGGACATGAGTTTGAGTAAACTCCGGGAGTTGGTGATGGACAGGGAGGCCTGGCGTGCTACAGTCCGTGGGGTTGCAAAGAGCCGGACAGGACTGAGAGACTGAACTGAACTGCTAGATGCTATGCCATGAGTGCATACTCAGTCGTGTCAAACTCTTTGCAACACTAAGGACTGTAGCCCGCCAGGCTCCTCTGTCCATGGGATTTCCCAGGCAAGAATACTGGAGTGGGATACCATTTCCTTCTCCAGGGGATCTTCCTGACACAGGGATCAAACTCGCAGCTCCTGCATTGGCAGGCAGATTCTCTCCCACTGAGCCACCTGGGAGGCCTGATGTATGGATAAATTTGGTCGATAAAGGACATTCTGCCCTGCTGGTGTTCTCAGTTATCTGACCTGGGGAGGGGGCTCCTGAGTGTGAAGTGCGGTGTTGTAGGTGGGCAAGGCCTAGGGGGAGGGCATGCAGAGACAAGACAGGTGTGTTGACCCACAAATGCAAAATAGATTCACATGTATGTGGGGATCACTGCCTCTCTCTGGGGCACCCCCAATTCCCTCATGAAATTAATAGACAGAACCTGGGATTTGGAGTCAAACAGATCTGGATTCAAAACCTTGCTCTGCCTTTTTCTCATACCATAATCCTAGACAAATGGCTTGAACTCCTATCTGAACTTTTTCCTCGAGAAAATGAGGTGGCAATGCAGAGCTCCAGGGGTCCTGGGGTGAGAATTAGGAAGGAGGGTAGAGGAAGTGCAGGGACAGGGCCTGATAGGTGGGTCACTTTTGGGACCTGGCGACCACCTGCCTGAGGGCTCTGTCAAGGACCACCTCCTCCAGGAAGCCTGCCTGGCGCCCATCCCACCTGCTGAGCCGCCCTTTTCTCTGTGTTGCCGCCACCCCCCACATGGCTCTCTCCTGGTTCAGCGCTGTCTTTACCCTGCCTCTCCCCTTCCTGCCTTGCCACTCAGAACGGCCGACACGATCGAGTCCTTGAAACTTTGTGACACCAGGCGAAGTACCTGCTCCTCGTTCCCTCTCGTGATCCTCAAATCTACGCTGGTACCCGCCTTTAGGGCTTTCTGCTGCCTCAGCCATAAAGAATCCTCCTGCCATGCAAGAGATGCAAGAGACTCTGGCTTGAGCCCTGGGTTGGGAAGATCCCCTGGAGAAGGAAAAGGCAACCCACTCCAGTATTCTTGCCTGAAAAGTCCCGTGGACAGAGGAGCCTGGTGGGCTACAGCCCCTGGGGTCGCAAAGAGTTGGATGCGACTGAACACACACCCACCTTTCACAGAAGAGTTCTGCTGGCCGGTCAAGGCAGCGTGACCTCCAGCCTGAGCAGCCTGCAGGTTCCCAGCCTGGCTGCCAGCTGCCCTCACCCAGGTCTTCATCCCCGAGTGCACAGGGCCTGGAACCCACCCCACCAGCCCCCATAATGTGCCAGGGAGCGGCCAGCATCTCCAGGCCTTGGTGTTCACTAACATGGTCAAGTGGCCCGTGGGCCCCAGTCCCCTAAGGGGACAGCCCATGTTTAACAAAATGTTCCCAGTCTGTGGCAAAATGGACAAAAGAGCTTTTGGCGAGTTTTCTGTAAAGCTAGTTGATCTAAAGAAGGGTCCTCTTTGTCCCTCGGTGTGTCCTTGACACTTCCCTGGTTTTTTGTCGAAAATGCCTTTTCTTACTAAAAAGGTGCTGATAATAACTGACCATAGCTGTGTTTTGACTTGGCAACCCCACGGCCGTCCCCCAAACCGGGTACAACGTGGGTCTGTGAGCCCGAGGTCCGCCGGCGCGCTCTGTTTGCTGATAAACGTGCAGCACGCTGCGAAGGCCTCCTGGCCCCTGTCCTCTGGCCCAGCTCTCTCCTCCAGACTGCCTTCTGATGCTTATTTTCCCATCAACACTTCAGCTTGTGTTGAGACTTGCAGCCGGGAATATAAATTCCTACACGAGGGCCTGATTTTGATCTCTGACATGTGGGCGGCGCCCTCGGGAGCCTGCCGACGTCACACCCACTCGGGGCCCCAGCTCACCTGTCACCTGCTACCCTCGGGTGGGGGCCAGGCCTGGGGAAGAGCGCTCCCTCTGCCTGGGAGCCTGAGGTGTGCAGGGCCCGACTTTCATGGGAGGCAGGAGGGAAACTAAGATCTACACTCTGGAACACTCTAGAAGGAGCCAGGGGCCTGCCGCAGACAACGTGAGACTGGCCTCCTGGCAGATGGGGCCCTTCAGTGGCTGGCGGGAGAGACACTGCGGACTGTAGACCCATCGTTTCTTTTCTCTAAGTTGAAGCACATTAGATTAAACCAACTTTCTGGGCAAGCGTTAGTGCTAAGTTTAATTTCAAAATGGTCCCTCCCCGCAGGGAGATCTAGGGATCGCTAAGTACATGCCAAGGACTGAGACGGCCCCTTCCAAGAGTGATGCCAGTTTCACCACCCAGGGACCCCAGCCCTGACTTCCTCCAGGAAAGCAAGGCGGGCTGTACCCCCTTGTTCCTGACTCCCCGCCTCCAGCTTACAACAGAGAAGAATCCCTCAGTTAGACGCCTCTGATCTTGACTTCTGTCCTTACATGTGCCTCTCCCCACCCCAAGGTCAAGGCCTGGCCTTTCCAGATTGGCAAAGGCCCTCGGGGCAAAATGGCTGCAGCGCCATCGCCCCATTCCTGCTCCCCACGCCCCGAGACTTAGCCTCTGGTGGTTCTCCGCTACCTCGGCCACACTTGGAGGCCTGTAACATAATTTTTAAATAACTCCTTTATCCAAAATGTTTACTTGCTTCTGGAGAGAGTCAGTGGGAAGAAGCTGGCCCACCATTACTAGACACAGAAGCTTAAACCCTGTTTCAGTCCCTGATGATCTTTATTTATCTTCTGGCTCAGCTGTTAAACAGCTTGAAGACTGCGCCTTGGGCTCCTGTGTTCCCAGCTCACCTGGCACAGGGGAGGTGGTAACTATTCGTGGATTTTGAGCATGTCCCTGAAGGGTGCTGTTGGTCCAAAGGAAAGCTGGTAGGTAACTTCAGGTGCCCGGAGTTCCCTCCTGGCTCGGTTGCCTGGAGAAGGCATTGGCGAGGTCACCCACCTCTCTGAGCCTCATACCTGGGAACCACAGGCCTGGGCGCGGTCAGGCTCACGTGCGCTCACTGTTTCCACTGTGCCTACCCCTCCCCTCCCGGGCTCTGTGACCTTGGGCAGCCCGACCAACCGCCCTGCGTCTGTTCCGGACCTGCGTCTGTTCCCAACTGTAAACTGAGAGGCCGGGCTGGCTGATCTCAGACGTCCCCTGCCAGCTTGAGACTCTGCGTCTTGCTTAGGGGGTGTGACTGTGACGTACCCCAGGAGCCAGCTGCCAGGGCCCACAAGGGAAGCATTTTTTTCCTGCCTCGTAGGGGGAAAAGCAGACACATGACTCTTCCAGCTGATCTCTTGCGTGAATTGAGATCAGCGTCTCGTGCTCTGCTTTGGAAAGGCGGTAGGGACCAGTCTGCGCCCTGGGGGAAATCGGCTGCTTCTTTGGGCTGGAACCTTCCAGGCTAAGGCTGGTCCACTGAAAGTCCCACAGCCCTGCTCCTGCAAATGCCCAGCAGGCAGACTGTGCCGAGTCCCGTCCCAAGGCTGCACCAGGGAGGGGACGTGCCCCAGGCTTCTGCTTCCTCTTCCGGGGACTTCTCTGCTGACTGCTGCTTCAGTCTAAAAATATGCTCTGCCTTCTTGTTAGAACCCAGTAGGAGTGATAGACCCTGTCAACGAGAGGAAGAAGTTAGGGGATGGGGCACACTTTGGGAAATTCCCAGGACAGCGGGAGCCTGGGCTGGGTGCCCCTTGCATCTTCCACTCACGTTAGGGAAACAGAAGGCCACTGCCCAGAGGGACCCAGGGCTCCCCACCCCGTCGCTCCTGCCCCGCTTAGGAAGGGAGCCCCGCTTGGCAGGACCAGAGGTCCACCTGGAAGTTTCTGGACCGGGGGGTTCCTTCAGGGCAGGACCCTATGGAATCCTTGCTGAGTCTCCTGGGGCCAGGGCCAGGCCCTGAAAGGGAGGCTCAGGCCGCCATGGGGGTGACACGGGGTTGGCCCCCAAGGGGGCTCTCCCTGTCTCCATCACCCATTTTGTTCAGGGAGCAAAGCCAAGCGGCGAGTCTGAATGCTAATCCCAGCTCTGCTGGGTGACCTTGGCCAGTTGCCTCACCTCTCAGCTCCTCAGTTTCTTCATGGGGGGGATTTAAGGCTGCCCTTGGAGGGTCACTGTCAAGGTCGGCCTGATGAAGGGCGTCCTGGCCCCTGACTCGGCCCCCAACTCTGCTGGCCCCGCCCTTTCCTCCTGGCCCTCAAGTCTCACTCCCCTTACCCTCCAGGGCCAGGCTCCGCCCTGCCTGCACAGCCACTCCCCAGCCCATATTCCTGCCCTGCTGGCAGCCAGACAGGCCTGGGCACAGCCCTTGGGCCTGATACTTGGTGTCAGCCAAGGTCACACGCCCACCTTTTTCTCTAGCCTCTCTGCTTGCAATCCACCACATCCCCTGTGCTTTTGCTTCTGCAGGGCATCTCCTTTTCCTTCTTTTGTTTTTCCTGGCACCGCCTCTTCCAGGAAGACCTCCCAGATCTCTCCTCTCTGGGCTGTGTTCCTCTGCTGAGCTCTCTTAGCCCAACTGCCTCTGCTGATCTCTCTGTGTTATACTGGTCTCTTTACTAGTCCATCTCCCTCACTAGATTGGAAACTTCTTGGGGATTAGGATCTTACCTGAGATTGTTAATAATAATAATGACAGAAATGATGAACTTTTTTAAAAAGTTCCTTTTAAAAAAGATTGTACATCGTGCATGTTCAGATTTAACAATGCCCAGCTACTTTGTGCAGAAAAATTTCACTAGCGATTGCTTTTTTCATACTGCAGTTATTTTATAGTAAAGTTTATCACGTGTCTTATAATTTCATTTGTTTTTTATGACACATATGATATTGCTTATGTTTGAATACATGACTTCCTTTTAACATAGTAATTTTTGTCTGTGATAAAATATACCTCACATGGGCTTCCCAGGTGGCTCAGCCCATCCAGTATTCTTACCTCGGAAATCCCATGGAAGAGGAGCTTGGCAGTCCATGGGGCTGCAAAAGAGTGGGACATGATTTAGCAACTAAACACCAAAAGGCATAACACAGGGATTTCACTGGTGGTCCAGTGGCTAAGACTCAGAGCTCCCAGCGCAGGGGGCCCGGGTTCAACCCCTGGTCAGGAAAGTAGATCCCACATGCCGCAATGAAGACCCAGCACAGCCAAATAAATGAGTATTAAAAAATGCATGCGTGACATAAAATGTACCATTTTTAAGCATCTGGTTCACTGGCATTAAGGACAGTTGCTTTGTTTGCTTCCACCACCAGCATCCAGAACTTTTCCATCTTTCGAAACTGAAACTTTGGTCATCCCATGCAACTGTGGCCCCCCATTTCTCGTTCCGGATTTTTAGTTGCTGTTAAGGAGATTTGGGGAACATTTAGTGAAATCAGAATGAGGTCTGTCCCACAGATAGTGTTGACTTCCTGATTTTAATCTTTGTACGGTGCTTGTGTAAGATAGTGATTTTTAAACATTTTGGTTTTATGATTCCTTCATCCTCTTAAAAGCTACTGAGAACTCCAAAACATTTTGTCTCTGAGGGCTATATTTGTCAATATTTCTGGTGTTAGAAAATACAACTGAAAAAAACTTTAAGTATTTATTAATTCATATAAAAATAATAATAAGCCCTTCGTATCTTAACATATAGAATGCTTTTATGAAAATGATTATAATTTTCAAAGCCTTACCCCCAAATTTTGAAAAACATTTTTTCAAATCTTCTTTATGTCTGGTTTAATAGAAGGTAGCTAGATTCTCATGTCTGCTTTGTCCTCTTTTTTTGGATGATTCCTAGTTTTGAAAAATTAACTTTAAGTATAGTTGATTTATAATGTTGTGTTAATTTCTGTTGTACAGCAAGATGATTCAGTTATATATATATGCACACATTCCTTTTATCATTCTTTCCCATTATGGTTTATCACAAAGTATTGAATATAGTTTCCTGTGCTCCATGGCAGGACCTTGCTGCTCATCCTCACGTCTGCTTCTGCAGTCTCTTGCAATCTGTCATTTTTGTCGACCTCAGTGAAGAAAATCTAGCAGGTGGAAGAAGGAGTGCAATTTAATAGTCATTGTGGATATTCTTTGCCACTTCCCCCAGAATTCAACAAACGGATGCTTCCCTTTCTCTCCTTTTTTTGATGTAACACTTTATTGCAGTATAATTCACATGCCATAAAATTCACGCTCCTAAAGGCTCATGGTTTTAGTGCCTCCTCGCTCCCGGCTCTTCCGGGAGGAGAAGGCATTTGAAGGAGTGTGCTCAGCCCAGGGGAAATCAGGCCCTCCCCACCACACACACACCTGAGGGAAGACAGCATGGAGGGGCGCTGCCAGGAAGGCAGGGGCGTCTGGGAGCAGCCTCCAGACCCGCAGACAGGCTGCCTCTGAGTCCTTCTCCCCTCCCACCGGAGGCCACATGGGACGAGGAGTTTCAGCAGCTTTGACCCTGACCATGGAAGAGAAAGCCTCCCCATTCCTGGCATGGTAGGGCTGATTTTGGGTCTATTAGAAGGGGTATAGACAAAGCCTCTAAGAAAGGGGGGAAGAATTCATGAACTGCCGTTAAGTGAGATGAGAGAAGGCCGTGGAGGTCAAGAGCCCAGCCATCGTACGAGCCTCCTATGGCCGCTGAAACAAGTGATCACGAGAGTAATGGCTGAAAAACCACCAGGGGGTCTCCCAGGAGGCCTAGTGGTTAAGGTTCTGTGCTCCCAATGCAGGGGGCCTGGGCTTGATCCCTGGTCAGGGAGCCAGAGCCTGCACACCGCAATGAAGATCTGGCACAGCCAAATAAATCGAAATAAATAAAGCAACCCAAGTCTCTTCTCTTGCAGGTCCTGAAGTCAGAGTCTCATGTGGGTCTCACGGTGCTCAGGACAGGTGTGGGCAGGGCTCAGCTTCCCCTGGAGGCTCCAAGAAAGAATCCATCTCCTGGCCTTTGCTGGCTTCCAGAGGCGCCCACGTGCCTTGGCCCATGGACCCTTTTCCCACGTCCAAGCCAGCAGCTCCGCATCTCCTGATCCTGTCTGCAAAGTCCCTTTTGCCATAGAAGGCAGCATATTGGGACTTCCCTGGTGGCCCAGTGACTAAGACTCTGCACTCCCGGTGCAGGGGGCCCAGGTTCGAGTCCCTGGTCAGGGAACCAGAGCCCACATGCCTCATCTGAGCGTTCGCATGCTACGACTGAAGATCCCTCGTGCGGCAACTAAGACATGGGGCAGCCGAATACGTGAAAAAAACATTTAAGAAAACGGAGGAAGATGTTCACAGGTTCCGGGTATCAGGACGTGACCTCCTAGAGGGGCGTTACTGTGTCCCCACGGGGCTCGAGAGCATGGCCACTGGAGCAGACAGGCTCCGGGGCCTCAGACAAGTCATTTCACCTCTGCGTGCTTCAGTTTCCACATCTGTAGAGAGAAGACAGTGACAGCCCTACACCGTTAGGCCCACCACTATTTCCACAAGCCCTTCTGGCAGATGCAGAGGGCTGTGGGCAGTGGCCATGTTTCCAGAACCTTCCTTGGCCATGGCCCAGGTAACTGAGGAGGGGCTGCTCACTGAGCTCACCATCCATCTGTCCCTCGCCCCCCTCCAAGGGCAGTTCCGGTGGCACCCACACACACACACTCGAAAGCCCCCCAGACACGCCCTGGGAGGGGCCAGGAGGGCAGGGAGGTGGTGGTGGCGGCCGCCACAGCTACATACGGCTTTTTCCTGCATTTAACCGGATTACAGGACTTGAGCTTCCTTCCGTGTTAGGTCCTCCCAAGCCCCTGGGAAGTCATGGGCGCTGAGCCTACACTTGTTGGATTGTGAGTCACCCGTTGGCCGAGGGGTGGAGAAGAGATGGAATCAGAATTTCAGCCCTGGCCCCCTCAAAGCCTTCATTTTTCTATGAACATATAGTGCAGAGGGTACTTATTTCAGAACAATAAAGGGATCATGACCTTGACAGCGAATCCCTCCCCTTGGCTCGGAGGGAGCACAGCCAGCCCCCAGCCCAGGGTGAGAGTCCTCCCCCTGAGCCCCTCCAGGGAGTTGCCCTTGGAAGTCGGGAGCTGCACAGAGCAATGGAATCCAACCTTGAGCTGAGCGTGTTCCGCCCACAGGGAGCATCAGGAGCTCCCTGAGCCCAGGACACCTCCTCCTCACCACCCAGCAGAGGAGAAAGGTGAGGAGAAAGCCCACCCCCGGGCTCTGCACAGCTGAGTCACGGGAGGCATGGAGTCACCTGCCTGCCATCTTGAGCTCACACACATGTGCAAGACCAAGCTCACGTGTGTGTGTGTGTGCTTGTGTATGGGTGTGCACACCAGCAGGTTTGCAATTATGTCTGCGTGTGTGTACATGTGTAACTGTGCACTTTCGCATGCCACCTGAGTATGTACATGAATACACGTGTGTGTGCACACCTGTGCGCAAACATGAGTACACGCTCATGCATGTACGTGTGTGCATCTGGGTGCACAGGTCTCTGTGTGCATGCTTGCCTATAAGCGTGTTCCTGCGTGGGTGAGCATGGACATGTCTGTGTGCTCACATCTGTGTACAAGTGTGCATCCACTTCTGCGTGTGGGGGCCTGTTTTTGTGTGTTCGTGTCTCTGTGTGCACACACACGTGAGTGTTGCATTTTCTCCCTTGGGCGATACAGACGGCTGTGGAGATCTGACATAGCAATGAAGGTGGACACCAAGACAGGTCCAGGGGAAGGTGCGGGCCAGGCCCCGCCCGACACCTACCCACCATGAGCTCGGCAAAGCCAAGGGCGTGGGCAGGATGCTCCCAGGGCTGAACTGCCAGCACCTTCGACCAGCTGCATTGCTTACTTCTCAACCTCGCCCACTTGAGGGCATCTTGCCATGTATTTCAGTTTCAAGCACGATCCGAGGGCCAGCTACCGCCCATCCTGGGGGAACATCATCTTCCTTTGGCACGTGCCCACCTGCTCCAGGCCGGCCTCTGGGGACCCCCTCCCCAGGCTCTGGGGGGCTGCTATTTAAGACCCCCACAGTTGTATGAACAGGGTTGGTCTCTCAATCATTGGCTTCACGGGGAACAAAGGCGGAATTGTGACGGCTGTGGGAAAGGGCAGCAGTTTTGCAGCACAAAGAATTTATTTTTTCTTTCCCTGATCTGAGCCCTATCGGGGCCCATGGGCTGCCTGGGAATTCGGAAGCAGCTTCTGGGAGAAAGCTGTGCAGGCGGTGTGGGTGGCTGGCCGCTCAGGGTGCCTGCTGGCCCCCCAGTGCCTCCAGGGCGTCTATTCTGCCCCTGGAGCCCCGCCCACGGCCCTCCGGCATGTTGGGGACACACTTGGGCTCTCCTGCCCCTCTCCGACGCTGCAGCCCCTCCAGCCCTCCTCGGCCTGGATCGCACCCAAAGCGTGTCCCCTGCTGCTCCCTGCTCTGCCCAGGCAGTCCTCCCCCTCCTCCTCCTAGTGGATCACCTCCCACCCCATCCCCATCCCACCCCCATCTGGCTCCATGGACCCCACAGGAGGCAATGCCTCCCGGTCTGTCCCCAACCGGGTCTGCCCCCCAGGTGCCTCGCAGGCACCCCCAAATTGCTCTGATGTCTGACCCCCTCCACAGTCCCCATCTTGACCGATGGGGCTACCAGACAGCCAGTCTGTCTGAGCCAGCTGTCGGGGCTGGGCTGCACACCACGTGGCCCCTCGTCCCTCCAACCCATCACCAGCTCCAGCCAAGGCTCCTGAGAGCTCTCTCCTATCTCCCCCACCATCCTCCACTTTCCTCACCTTCCCCACCTCCCTCACTCACCCACTAAAACCCTCGAAGTCTCCTTGTGGCCTTCGAGGACCCAAGGGTGCCCCAGGCCCTTTGCAGCCCACCCACACACTTCTTGCCTCCAGGTTCTGCTCCCTCTAGAAGCTCTCTCCCCTATGAACACCAAGCTTCCCTCCCCAGCCCCACGCCTACCTACCCCTTCCCTTGTCGGGGCTCCTCATCCCTGAAGACTTGGGTTAGTGGTCACATCATCTCCAGGAAGCCTTCCCAACCCCCAAGCTGGTGAGCGCATGCCTCCCACAGCCCTTGCTCTTGATTCACCCTTGATGGAGGAACCCCCTTCATGAGGGGGGTGGGCTGGGATATGGAGACATCCCTGCAGCCCAAGTGAGAGGCTGTGTAGGTGGGGGATGTCGCCTTGGCACCCACAGACCTGTACCTGACCTTCCCGATTGGGGCGTGACCTCAGGGATGGTCTGTGAGACAGGGCCCCGTGCCCACAGTAGGGGCAGGGGCATGTGAGTGATGGGAGTGGGCAGGGCCAGCAGACGCTTCCAGCCCCAGCTCTGTGACCTTGGGTTGACCTTGCCCAGCCTCTGTCTCCTGCCTGCGAACTGGGGACCACAGAAGGGTCTGAGATTAGAGCCAGACCTGCAGGGAGGCCCGGGGCCCTGAGCACCCACAGAGCTCAGCTGGGCGGTCAGAAGCCTGGACTGAGGAGGGGTTCCAGGGACAGAGGGAATGTGGGGTCAGGCGATATGGCGGCCGCCTGGCGGTCTGCCCTTGGGAAGGTCGGCAGCCTCCCGAGCAGACCGCCCTTCGGAGGCCCCACGGCTCGCCTGGGTCCTGCCTGTGTTCCCAGGCCCTGGGTCATGGCCGGGCTGCCCAACTGCCTTGGGAGCTGGCCTGGGCTGCCTGTGGCGCTCGGCCAAGCTGTGTCCCTGCATTTAGCACCGGAGCTGAGTTGTTTAAAGCGCGGTGGGGGAGCGGGCACCTCCTGTCCTCTGCCTGCACCAATGGAGGAGACGGGGGTCACCTCTCCACCGCCAGGGCCCCTCCGGTTGCTGACCACCGGCCCCCGCCCTGGCCAAGAGCCCTTCCAGCTCTGACAGGCTCTGGCAGGAGTCTTTTCTTTTTTATATATGATTTTTATTTATTCATTTCTGGCTGTGCTGGGTCTTCGCTGCTGGACAGCCCTTTCTCTGGCTGCAGGGGCTTCTCTAGCTGGGGATCATGGGCTCTAGGGCTCGTGGGCTTCAGGGGCTGTGGCTCCAGGCTCGGTAGTCGTGGGGCCCGGGCTCAGTCGCTCTGCAGCACGTGGGACCTTCCCAGATCACAAATCAAACCCGTGTCTCTGGCATTGGCTGGCAGATTCGTTACCACTGAGCCACCAGGGAAGCCCTGGTCAGGAGTCTTGGGGCTGGCGCCAGCTCGGGGTGAGAAAACGGCCCTCAGGGATCACGTGGGTGGCTGGGGGCGGCCGGCCTGGACTGGCTCCTTCGCTCCAGGTCAGTTTCCCCGCCCGACCCCTCAGCACCGCGTGAGTGAGCGGCCCTGCGGGAAGCTGGAGGCCGTGCCGCAGTGAGCGCCCAGTGGAGGGTGAGCAGGCGGGCGCCCCTGGGCCTCTGCCCAGCCTGGTTTGCGTATCAAGGTTGAACCTTCTGCTGCCCGCCCTGCCCCCCTCCCGACAGGGCACTCACTCAGTCGTGGCCTGGAGGGTGGCTGTGCCACACTGCCCCTGGGTCCCTGGGGGACCCTGGTGAAGGTGCCCTTCTGCAGCGAACCGCTTGCCCTGGCCGGGAGCAGGCTGGGCGGCGGGCCCAGGGCCCAGGTCACGTAGAGCAGCTCAGGCTGTGGGTGAGACAGGCCACCAGGCCCCCGTGGGCTGCAGGACTCTTGGTTCCTGGCCTGAAGAATGGGCGGACATGAGCAGTGCCCACCTGGCGGCTGCCAGAGGTGCCCCCGGGGGTCCCGTGGAGCCCCGAGTGGCCAGAGAGAAGCAGACAACCAGCACCGTGCCTCCCCCGCCCTCTCAGAGGTTATGGCCAGGGCCAAGCTGGCCTGGCCTCCAGGACGCTGCTCCCTGGCCCCTGACCACTGCGCGGGGCTGAGCGCTCTGACAGGCACAGGGGCACAGACAGGAAGTTCCTGTACCCTCTGTAGGTCAAGGTCACTCACTGCAAGGGCCCTCATGAAGCCCGTGTCCTCCCGGCACTGATCTCAGTGTCGGTCCCAGGAGCAGCAGCTCGGGTCTGCCCACCAAGCCACCGCCGCCCCCGACCCCCGCGGGGCCGGCTCCACCGGGGCCAGGGAGCACACACAGCCAGGGCTCACTGAGCCTTTGTGACTCACTGCTGGGGAAGGGGAGACAGCTTCCCATGGCGCAGGTATGGGGAGGGCAAGGCCTGGCCTTTTCCGCCTTTGCGGTGGAGCCAGCTGGAGGAGCGGGGCACAGGGAGGAAAGCAGTCCACAGAAACGGGGGCCGAGCCCTGGGGATGCCCTTTGAACCAGCCCTGCCTGACGCTGGTCCGGTTCTGGGATTTTTTCTTACATAAGGCGGTAAGTCCCTCTCTGGGCCTAAGCTGGTTTGGCGTGGGTTTCTGTCACCTGCAATTAAATCTTCCGGATTAATTCTGAGACTGACTCTAGAGAGGACCTGCCTTTTTGGACACGAGGGGCCCCGGCTCCCACAGGGAGTCCATGGCCCGTCCACCCCAGCGGCATACCACAAGGCAACTCCCACAGGCCCGCACAGCACACACACAGCGAGTCCCCTACATACAGACCTTCCAACTGTGAACGTGCGCACACTTCCGTCCGGCGTGAGGCAAACAGCAGCCCGCCCTCCGTCTCCTGTTGCTGACGGCCCTTCAGCTCCAGCATCTCCCACCTCCTCTCCCTGCTCTGGTCAGCAACTCCTTTTGCCTGCTCGCTTGATGCCAGTCCCTGCACACCAGCTGTTGTACTGGACTGCTGTACTATGAGATTAAAAGCTGCTTTTGTCTTGTTTTGCTTTTATGTCTAATTTGTGTGACAAGCATTATAAACCTATTATAGTAGAGTATTCTGGAGTACGAAAGGGCAGCTCACTCCAGTGTTCTTGCCGGGATGATCCCATGGATGGAGGAGCCTGGCGGGATCTCAAAGAGTCAGACACGACTGAGTGACTGAGCTTGCTCGCGCACGGCACAGTCCCGGATACCTGATTGTGTTAGTGGGGTACCTAAGCTAACTTTGTTGGACTTTCAAGCCAACTGGACTCAGAATGGAGCCTGTTTGTATATAGATTACTGCACAGTCAGGGTGTGAACGCAGGGGCTTCTCATTCCTTTCCCTACTTTGCAGCTGGCAAACTCCTATTCTTCCTACAAAACCCCACTCAGGACTTATCTGAACCAGGAAGCTTTCCGTGACTCTCCCCCTGCCCCGACCCACCTCTGCTCTGTGGCCCTCCCTCCTTCCCTGTGCCTCCAAGGCCCTCAGCATTGTCTCCCTAATCCTCATGCACAGTCAGTGCCTGTTCCGAGTCTGTCTCCCAGCTGGAAAGGATTGAATGAAGGATAGTTTGGAGGGCTGCACCCCCAGGTGGATCCCTCAAGCTGATGCACATTCCATTCTGGCTGGTCTGCAGTTGGAGCTGCCCTGGACCCTGAACCTCTCCCCCTCCACTGTCAGCTATCCACAGCTGCTCGAGGATGTCTGGTTCAAGTGTGGAGGCTGCCAGGAAGGTTCCCTGGAGGGAAAGAGGCTGGATTCCTGCCTCCAGGACTGGCTGGTGGAGGCAAGGCTGGGCATGCCAGGGTTTGTACAAGTCTGCCTGGGCCCGGGGTGCTCCTGAATGGGTGTCTTCCAGGCCCTGGGGGGCTCGGGCAGGCTTCTCACTGAGACGGACGGAAAAAAAATAACACCTACAGGAGGGTCAAATGACAAGACGGTGTCAGGCATCCATGGCTGGTGATTAACAGAAGCTGGGGTGGGGGCCATGACGGAGGCCCAGGGGAGGTGACGGGGCCAAGCGGCAGCGGGAGGGGCGTCCCAGGCCGCGGCCCACTGTGAAAAGGGCTGTGCCGTGCGCTCTGCGGGGCAGTGGCCTCCTGCGGCTGGAAGCAGGCTGGTAGGGGAGGTTCTGCTCCTGCCGGGAGTGAGCCTTCAAGGGCAGGGGGAGATCAAGTCAAGGCTGTGAACCAGGCAGGGGAGGACTGGTGAATGTCTGGCCCCAGCAGTCTGCTCTCTCTGGATGGCTGGTCCTGTGCTGGGTTTTACAGTGGCCTGAGCTTCGCCTGTTCAAGACCAACTTGTTCAGGCCCAGTGAGGCTGTACAACCTATAGCCTCCCAGACAAGGCTGCCCATGAAACACCAGTCTCGACTGGAATGGCCAAGCCCACTGGGCCTGGCCCGACTCCCAGCCTGCTCCCTTGGGGCCAGGCCAGCAGCTGCCCACGTCCTCTGCCACAGGGGCAATCTCACTCGCTGGGCCACCTGTCTCTCACTGGGCTGTGGGTCAGCCAGACTAAAGAGCCTGTGGCTTCCAGGCCCACGTGTACCCGGCTCCTATCAGCTGCCAGGGGTGGCGCCTGCCCACAGCCCAGGGGTGGTACCTGCCCACTTGTCAGCACTGTTCCCATGCTCCTTGCCGACCTGGCCAGGAGTCTGCCCTGTGAGCCCAGAGCTTTAGGCGGGGAAACTCCCTGTGGCTGAGTGATACCTCCAGGTCTCTCTTGGGGTGGGACTCCCTGAGGATCTAGGAGGGTGGTGACTGCCCCAGGGCCACTGAGCAGGTACCACGCTGATAAAACAGCGTTGACGGTCCACCATCCCTGTGACTGGGCTCACAGGGTGCAGAGGGGATTGAGGAAGGCCCCTGTCCTTGGGGGACACGCTGTGTGACCCTGGACATGGTGCCGACCTCTCTGGGCCCAAGGGCACAGGGATGGGACACCTGACTCAGCTCCTGTGGTGGGATCAGACGAGACCACCACTCCCCACCCCACCGGGCAAGTGGTGGGCAGCAGGGCTTTCATCTTGGGTCTTCTGTAGCCTAACCCCTGCTACATGGGACCTCGTGACCTCGGCCATGCAGCCTTCTGCAGCCTGGCACAGACGGCACCCTCCACTTTAGACGGCAGCCCTGCCAGGGACCCCCCACTTGCAGATGCTGGCCCATAGCGGGTGGCCAGGGGCAGAGGGGAAGGGGTGCCATGGTTCTTTTCTGTTTTGCAGATGGAGAAACTGAGGCTCAGAGAGGCAGAAGTGTGGGCTCCCGTGACAGAGCTGGGGGCAAGGGCAGACAGTCACCGGGTTGGACCCCAGCCCAGGGCTTGGACAGGGCAAGCACAGCTGTCCTCCGGTGGTGGGAAGAGGGGCTGTCCCCCACCTCCCCACGGCCAATGAAGCAAGACACTCACCCAGGGGGTGTGAGGGGAGAAGAGGCCTGGCCTCCTGCGGGGGCGGCTGGCCTGAGGCAGAACCCACCTGCCCTTCTCTCCTTGCTCTGGACCTCGAAGGCTGCCGGGAACAGGAAGCGGGTATTGGGGGGTTGGGTGGTGAGCGTCTCCAGGACCACCCCCCTTCCCCAGACCTGCGCTATTTGTCGGATGCGGGGCGCCACCTGGTGGTCACCTCAGGCCTCGCCCATCCCACGTCGTCGTCTAGTCACTAAGTCGTGTCCGACTCTTTGTGATCCCGTGGACTGTGGCCCGCCAGGCTCCTCTATCCATAGGATTCTCTAGTCCAGAATACTGGAATGGGTAGCCATTCCCTTCTCCAGGGGATCTTCCCAACCCAGGGATCGAACCCAGGTCTCCTGCATTGCAGGCAGACTCTTTACCAGCTGAGCCACCGGGGAAGCCCCCAGCTCCTCTGTCGGTGGGATTCTCCAGGCAAGAATACTGGAGTAGGTTGCCATGCCCTCCTCCAGGGGATCTTCCTGACCCAGGGATCGAACTAGGCTCCTGCGCTGCAGGTGGATTCTTGACCGACTGAGCTAGGAGGGAAGCCCATCCCCCATAGCTGAAAAAACAGCGGGGACCTTCAAGTTCATGCCTCCTCATGCAAGAACCTACTCGCTGGAAAAGACCCTGATGCTGGGAAAGACCGAGGGCAGGAGGAGAAGAGGGAGACAAAGGATGACGTGGTTGGATGGCATCACTGACTCCATGGACATGAGTTTGAGTGAACTCCGGGAGACGGTGATGGACAAGGAAGCCTGGTGTGCTGCAGTCCACGGGGTCACAAAGAATCGGACACGACTGACTGAACAACAAACATCATGCACATGGGGGAACAGGGGCTCCCGGGGGGCCAGGAGCTCTGTGGGTCCCTCGGGGAGGCAGAGTTCCGGACACAGGTCCAGTGGTCATGTCTCTCTGGTTGTGCTCAGGGCTATGTATGTACGAACGTCGCTCAGTCGTGTCTCTTTGTAACTCCATGGACTGTGTAACCCGTCAGGCTTCTCTCTCCATGGGATTCTCCAGGCCAGAATACTGGAATGGGTAACCGTTCCCTTCTCTGGGGCATCTTCCGAACCCAGGGATCGAACCCACATTGCAGGCAGATTCTTTACCAATTGAGCCACCAGGGAAGCCCTGGTTGTGCTCAGGGCTAAAGTGGCTTTATACACATGGGGACCCAGGCCCAGGGCGGCAGAGACCTAAGTCATGGTTGGGCTTGTGCAACCCCTGCAAGGGGGTCAAGTCTGTCTGCCCTGGCCAAGCGAGAACCCGCCCTGCTGTGCTCATCACCCTTTTCAGACCCCATTGCTGGCTGAGATCTTGGGGGAACATCCCCTAGCTCGTGGCCACATCCCCTAGCTCGTGGCCACATCCCCTAGCTCGTGGCCACACCCCCTAGCTCGTGGCCACACCCCTAGCTCGTGGCCACACCCCCTAGCTCGTGGCCACACCCCCTAGCTCGTGGCCACACCCCCTAGCTCGTGGCCGCGCGTGGATGGGACTGGCTTGGCCTGGTCCTGAGGCTCACCTGGCGTGGTCCCCTGCCTGCCTGGCACCTGAGTGGCTGCCTGGACTCCATCAGGACTGGGTCCCTCCCTGAGAACAGAGAACAAGGATCATCAGTTCCTGTCCTGCCTTGGCGGCCCTTCTCAGGGCTCACTGCCCAGCTCAATCCTGTTCTGGGACCCCGTGGGTCTGGGTCCTTGGGGACCCTCCTCTGCCCCACCACCCCGCCCCGCACTGTTCCCGCCCCTGAGGAACGCTCCCTGACCCTGAGGGCCCAGGAAGCCCAGGAGTCTCTCTCAGGTGCCCCTGGGCAGGGTGTGTAGGGTGGGTGGGGCACAGCGGCTGGGCTGGCCGCACAGGCATGACTTCCTGCAGGGCAGACCTCCAGCCCATGTGGGATCCCCAAGGTCAGTCCTTGGAGCATGTTCAAAAGCTCATGCTCCGGGTCCTAACAGGGTTCTGGTTCAGGTTGGGCCTGGCTCTTCTGTTTCAGTAGCTGCTCACCCATCAAGCTGGAGAGGCCTGGGCCTCCCCTCCCGCCCGCCATCTCTGCCCCGGTCAATCTGCTGGCCCCTTTGGTGCCACCTCCCAATGTGTCTCAAACCTGCCACTTCAGTGCTCTCCTGGTCACCACCACGGGCTGGGCACAGCTGCTTCAGCCTGAGCCCAGGGGCCACTACCGCTCAGAGTTCTGCCTCCAAGGGGTTCTCTCCCCTCAGCAAGGGGCCTCTGGCAAATGCAGAGCTACCAGGCCATGCTCATGTCCTGTGGGACAGCCACTAGCGTGCCTCAGCCAGCGAGGCTGATGTGGTCAGGCCTGTCTGGGAAACGGTGAGGTAAACCAAGTCCAAGAGGTCTGTCTCCTTTCTGCAGGACTTGTCAGAGCCTTTAATGGGCTCACCTCAGTGTGACTCCAAGAGAGGACACTGAGAGAACCAGCTCTGAGTTCACGAGCATCTCAAGCCCTTCACAAGGGACAGCCAGCCCCCCTTTCTCAGCCTAGGTCCTTAGGCCAGGGACTGCCTGCCTGCCCCACTGCTTCTCCTGCCAGTTTCCCTCATGGCACTGGGCTCCACTCCACCAGACTCTGTGCTCACTCCAACTTGTTTGTCCTTTGAGTGGGCATTTATTACACACCCACTGTGCACCACCAGGCGGGCTTCCCTGGAGGCTCAGCGGTAGAGAACCCGCCTGCAATACAAGAGACACAGGTTCTATCCCTGGGTCGGGAAGATCCCCTGGAGAAGGAAATGGCAACCCACTCCAGGACTCTTGCCTGGAGAATCCCATGGACAGAGGAGCCTGGCGGGCTACAGTCCAAGGGGTTGCAAGGAGTTGGACGTGACAGAGATTAAGCACACATGTGCACCCGACACTAGACCAGGTGCTGGGGATAAGGCAGGGACAAGATGACACGGGTCCCTGGAGCTCAGCTCGTGGGTCGGGGGTCGGCCCACACGCAGGTAGATAAGGAGCACGGTAGGGGCAGGTAGAGCTTAGAGCTGCAGGGAGCGGCCCCGGGACGTCAGCTGGGTCTGGCAGTCCTCCCATGGACATAAACAGTTTCACGGAACACCAACACCCCCGGGGTGGTCCCGGACACAGACAGCAGCGTGGACCTCGTCCAGGCCACAGAAATGTTTGGACCTCCCCGTTCCCAACTGCGGGAGTGACCGCTGCTTCCGGGGTGAATCACAGTCCCCGCCCCCTCCTGTCACGGCCTCACCCCTTCCCGAGAGCAGCCAATTGGAAGCGAGCTGGCCTCCTCAGGCCCCGCCCAGCAACCCGGGCACCTGGTGAGAAGCTGCGTGACTCTGCCTTGTGGCAGAGACCGCTGAACCTCTTGGTCCACCACGGGGAAGCCCCGATTTGCTTTGACAGCTCAGTGGAGACAAGAAAAGTGGGTAGTGGGGAGAGAAAACGGAGACACGGGGGGCAAGTGTGGGCACTGTTGGCCCGGGTGGGTGTCGGGGAAGGCCTGGGTGTCTGGGGGAGGGAGGCTGTGCCCCGAGCAGCGCTGGACCCTCACCGCCTCATCCCACGGGGTCCGCCTGCTCCGCCCACCTGGCCGGTGTTTGTGGCCCAGGGACCCCCCAGTACCTGCAAGGGCCGCTCTGCTTGTCATCAATCTGGGTGAGGAGATGGCTTCAGAGAGGGCCTGGGTCACACAGCTGGGGTGTGGCTGAGACGGTGAGGGTGAGGCCCCTCTGCGGGGTGGTCTCCTGAACCTGTGTTCCTTCTGCCACACCCTGGGCCCCCTCCCTGGCAGCAGGGGCTGCTGGCTGAATGCCTATGGGCCAGAGGGCTGGCAGGTGGCTGGCTGACTCCTTGCTGCCATGCACTGCCTGCCCCTGGGGTGCCTCCATCTGGGGGTGACCACAGACCACATGGAGGGTTCCTATCCCCCGTCCCACCAGGGCTCCTGCTGGCCTCTGCCCCAGCCTCAGTCCCAAACACTAGGTGGTGGGCCATCTGGCTGGGCCCTCAGGCGCTGGGTTCCTGGGCCACTGGTGACCCCCAGTGGACTTCCTCGCTCCTGGAACTACCCTGCCCCCACCTGCCCCCATGCTCCGGGGGGGCTGTGCCTGCTCCGACCTGTGGGGCAGCCTCCTGCGGGTGCCTCTTCCTCCCACAAGGACCCCCGCCCCCTTGACTGGCTCCACTGCCCTTCCTGCTCCACGCCTGCCCATCAGGGGGCTCCTGTCCTCCTCCCCCCAGCCCCACAGCCCCCAGCCCCACACCTGGAACACACCTCCAGCCCCACACCCCAAACCCCCCTTCCCAGCCCCCACCCCAGAACACTTCCCCTCCAGCCCCACACCCCGAACCCCCCCATAGAGGTGCCTTCACGCACCCCCTTCCTCCCTGTCCTCTGTCCCCTCATCCTGCCTCTCCGTGCCCCCCAGGCCTTCACCTCTTTCCACCAGCTGCCACCTGGGCCCCGATGCCTTCAGGCCACAGGCCAGCTGCTCAGGCCTCCCTGCAGTGCGTGGGGGACGACACATCCACATGAGCAGGGACCATGGACTTCTCCGCTGCCCCAGGAGAGGTGTGGGAGAGGGAGTGCTGGGGGAGGCTCCATGATGTGGGGGCAGGGAGGGGAGGATGGGAAGGAGGGGGGTCAAGGAGGGGGTGAAGTCCTCTCCAGGATGGGCTACCCTTTCATGTTGGCTCCCCGGAGACCTCAGTGGTCAGCACGCCTTGCTCACCACGCTCCGCTGCCCTGCCCACCTGGGGCTTGGCTGCGGGGTTGACACCCAGGATTTGGGAAGAAGGCAGAGCGCTGGGGTCCAGGCCCACCAGGAACAGGCCCCACCACCTTTAAGCCCAAGTCAAGCCCACAGGAAGAGGGAGTCACTTCCTTCTGAGGGGCCAGGTGTCCAGTGTGTAGGCGGCCACTTTGCTCTTGTTAAAGTGGACCCTCGTGTGCGAGGCAGATGGCAGAGGACCTTGGGCGGGCCCTCGGCTGGGTCTGCTTCCCTGGCCACAGGGAAGGGAGTCTAGAACTCCACCCGCCCCTTCTCTGCGGCCCTATCCCCTCACCATGGGCAGGAGGACACCCGGGTGGCAGGACAGCTGCAGGGCTGCCTGGGGCACAGGCCAGGTTGCGGTTCCAGCTCTGTCCTGGCCCCCTGTGTGGCCTGGGGATGGTCACTGAGTTTCTCTGAGCATCAGTGTCAACCCCCATGAAATGGGCTCAGGACCGCAGCCCCTGCCTGAGGACCAGAGACATCGCCCCGGCACACGGCATCCCCGGTGGGGGCTGGCTCAGGAGCATTTACACCAGTGGCTGGAGCCTGGGAGAGTCACCCCTGCCATGGAGACTGGTAGCCATGGAGATGCGCAGGAGCCAGGCCGTCTTTGCACCAGGCAACCTAAGAGGTCCTGGGGCCTTGAAGCCAGAGGCACTTGGTGCTGTCAGGGCAGATGATGAACTTGGGCCACCAAGCAGGAAGCCGGGAAGAAGGCAGCCTTGAGTTCAAGAACACCTGAGGCTGCGGTGGGATTGGAGGCCCTTGAACAGACTGGGCCTGAAGGCCCTCTCCTGGCCCATCTCAGACCTCCAGATGTCCAGGCTCTGACATGTAACTGTAGCTGGTGCCGCCCCCTCCTCTTCTAGAAAGACTAGCTGAGCTCAGCCCCTTACCCAACTGATGCGGGGATTCCCCTAGGCCCCCAGGCCCCCCCAAGCCCACCCTGGACCCTCAGACCTTGCCTGATCTGGAAGGTACAACACGGCGGAAACCCATCTCTGCTGAACGACACCGATGGGCCTGAAGTTTCTCCAGGCAGACCTGGTCCTACGGCAAGAGCCAGACCCTGCCCTCCCCTCTCAGCCTAGTGTCTGCAGGCCTCCACGTCAGGCCCCTCTGCCGGGGCCGCCTCCATTGTGAGGTCTCCATCCTCCCAGGTGTGGGGACTGCCTCCCTTCCTGCAGAAAGCGTGGCCTCAGGCCCGCAGGTGGTGCCTGGAGACAGGTGACAGATATGGCAGGCGGCCCTGCCCCTCACCGGGGTGCTGTGGGTGTGGCCGTGAGGAGTGGGCGCTGATGAGGGGCAGGATGCTGCCAGCTGGGTCACCCAGGGCCATGCAGGGATGCACCCTGCCCAGGGCGTAGGGGAGCAGTGAGGGGTGGGGTGGTGAATGCTGCCCAGTCATTCGTCCGCACGAAGCTCTCCTGAGGCCTTCCCCCTCAGGCTGACCTTGAACTCCAGGCTTCTCCCAGTGGGGTCAGCCCCTTCCACAGCCTTGGGCCGCGGTGGTGGATTGCCTCCGGCCGGCCGCCATGGTCTTCTCCCGCCACACGGTGTCGCTGTTGGGGACGCTCAGTAGCCCTGCGGGGCCCAGCCCAGCCCGCCCTCCGGCTGTCCGGGGAAGGAGGGACCGAGGGGGATGAGAGCAGGACTGGGCCCAGGGCCAGGGAGGCGGCTGGGCCACGGAGCTGAAGGAGGCGCTCAGCCTCTCGGGGCGGAGGCCATGCTTGCAGGCAGGGCCCAGGCTGGCTGGGGTGGGGGTTGGGGCGGGTGCTTCCTCCTTAAACATGATTACAGAACACGTCTTAGGACCTGGCGGCATAAAGATGCATGTACTCCAAGCTGGTTTCATTGCTATGGATGCCATGTGTTAAATAGTACGTATTATTATACACAGTCACGACATATATCGTACATTACATGTAATATATAGTCAGTATCATTGTATTCCTTTTTTCTTCGAATTTTTAACGGAATTGAAGTGAGACTTTCTGTTGTCACGAACAGTATGTGGGCCTTGGCGTTGTGCCCACCCTGCCGATGGGCAGGCTAGCTGTGCCCTGTGACCCTGAGTGTCCCCTGAGACGCTGGACCCTTATCAACTCACCAGAGTCACCTCAGCCCTGGGGGACAGCCTGGTCACTCCGTGCCCACGTGGCCAGGTGGGCCCTCGCTCAATCCTGGTCTGTGGGGTCTAAACGCTGGGCTGGCTCTGCCATCATCTCTCCCAGGGGGGGTCCAAGGTCAGCGGTGGCCCCTGTGAACCTTAAGGCCCATGGTCTCTCAAAGGCTCCCCACCTTGGACACCCCAGAAGTCCCTCAAGTCCCTCTGGTGAGTTGCCTCCCAGGAAGGGCAGGAATACGCAAGACCTCTCCCCGGCGGGACACAGCTGCCCTCAGCCTGTTGCAGCTGGCAGAGGTCCGAGGGAGGCCTGCCTGGACAGGGGATCACCTCCAGGGTTGTGGTCTCTCGCTCGCCCCCAGCACTCACCCACATCTGAGCATGGTCCTGGCCTGCCCTGGGGGGCGGGGGGCTGACAATCTGGGGGCCCCCAGCCTGCTCTCCACCCTGCTCACCTGTTGGCCAGACCCAGGCCCACGACGGGCCAGGAGCCACTCCCTGGTTAGGCAGCAGGTGGCAGCAGGCGCCCAGCTTCAGACCAGGGCTCCGGGCTGGCCCCCGGCTCCCTCACTCCCCAACCCGGCTCCACTACCCCAGCTGAGCAGTCTCAACTGCTAGCTCCTTCCATCCATCAAACAGCTCCTACAAAGTGAGGTGGGGAAAGTGAGGCTTGGTGAGCAGAGCAACTGCCCAGACCTCTGCTCCTGAAGCCTGGCCCTTTCTGCCACTTCCCAGGGCTTCCCAGACAAAGTAGCTGCTTTGCCCACCCTGACTTCATCCAGTTTGTTTTGGGATTCAACTGCTTCTGCACATTACTGGTGACTAGGTGGTCAGAGAAGGCAATGGCATCCCACCCCAGTACTCTTGCCTGGAACCTCCCATAGACAGAGGAGCCTGGTAGGCTGCAGTCTATAGGGTCACGAAGAATCAGACACGACTGAGCAACTTCACTTTCACTTTCATGCACTGGAGAAGGAAATGGCAACCCACTCCAGTGTTCTTGCCTGGAGAATCCCAGGGAGGGGGTAGCCTGCTGGGCTGCTGTCTGTGGGGTTGCACAGAGTCTGACATGACTGAAGTGACTTAGCAGCAGCAGCAGCAGCAGCAGCAGGTGGTAGGTACCACCCTCCCCCATGCCCCTCGGGCCCACATTTGGGGCCCTGTTGGTCTCTGGGGTCAGCCAGTTGGTGACAGATGAAAGGCTGGAAGTCGGTTGGCTGGAAGGTAGACAGTTGCAGGGTGAACCAGGTGTCACCTCCTCCAGGAAGCCATCCCTGATTGCAATGCTGGGCCCAGGGCTCTTCAGGGCTTTCTTAGCCCCTGGGCTGCCGTCATCATGGTGCTGACCACAACAGGTGGCTGTTGTGTGTCTGGCCTGCTCCCTACCAGGCCATGAGCTCTGATTGCAGGGCCAGACACAGCAAGAGTGCCAGGAGGGTATCCATGGTCACAGTCAGCTCAGAGAGACATGAGCTCTCATGGCCAAAGGTGGTGCTGAGCTGCGGACATTCAGAAGAGAGGGGCTGTGCATTCAGCACCATGGCAGGAAGGAGGGGCGGGGATGAGTCCAGGTGGGAGCCCAGTGCCCAGAAGGGCAGAGCAGCTGCTCCAAGCAGCTCTGAGGTCTTGCCGTGGGAGTGGGGATAGAGAGACAGGAGGGACAGAAAGGGTGTCCAGGAACACAAGCAGCCAGATTCAGCTGCTGACTGACCCAGGGTGATGAAGAGGAGGTGGGCAGTGGCTCTCCTTGATGACCCACACAGCCAGCAAACTGCAAACTCCTACACAGGCATCAAGACCCAGCTCATATGGCTCGTGCTTTAGAAAGCCCTCCCTGCCCCTTGGGGGTCCCTGCTCTGGGTTCCCACCCTGACCCACAGTGCAACCGCAGCTCTGCAAGGGCAGCCAGGCCGCAGACGGTGTCGGGGTGCTGGCTTCACAGATGTGGCCACGCAGGGCTGGGGGCCTGCAGGACCCGGGCAGGAGGCTCATGATGGGTGGGGTCTGGGGTTGAGATGGCAGACTGGGACTGTCATCATGGCTGGGGAGGCGGGGCAGGGGCTCCCTCCACAGCCCCAGGCTGCTGCACTCGGGCTGAGGGGGTGCCAGGCTCAGCCCACCTCTCCCCGCTCCGGGACCCTGGTGGCATCAGGAGCCTCCTCTGGCCTCGTCACAGGGTCCCTGTCCCAGACCCTGCCCAGGATTGGCCCGAGCCTTGTGTGTCCTGCAGCTGGGGGCCCCTGAGCTGTCCTGTCTGCACATCCTGTGCCACAGGCAGGAGCCGGCCTGCAGGGCGCCGTGGGGTGATGGCGGGGGCTGCTCCAGCTGTGGGCACAGGGGCGGGGAGTGGACCCAGGCGTGGCAGCCTCTCCCAAGGGTACTCTGAGTCAGGGCGATGGGTCTCTTCAGCACCTGGGCTGGCGTCGTGGGGACAGGCCTGCAGCAGCCACTGGCAGACAGCCTGAGACCCCAGCAGAAACTGGGTGAACGCTGGGAGGGCAGGCAGACCGGAGAGAGACCCTGATGTTAAGGGCTACTCGAAACCGTCCTGAGGGCGCTGGGGACTTCCGGGCTCCAGTCAGGCACTGGGTCTGCGGTGGCATCGGGAGCGGGGCCCTGGACTGTGCTCTGAGTGGCTGGCTGGGGTCCACACCCCTGCAGGAGGGCCCGGGGACACCTCTGGAGCCCAGCTCCCACAGCTTGTGCTCAAACGGGGTGTGAGATGGGTGATGGCTGGGGTCCAGGGCTGCACCCACCAGGAGGGCCTGAAGGCGGCCGGGATGGCAGACGAGGGCGTGCTGACTCCCCAGCAGCCCGGAGATGGCCCTCCAGTCGGGCCAGACCCACGCCCCCCAACACCAACACACACGCCCTCCAGCGCCCAGCCCCTGGGCTCCCAGAGCGAACAGGGCCGACTCCATTTCCACGTTGAACAGCTTTATTGAGCTCCGGGTGTGCACGCCGCAGCCTCCCGACCGCCTGGCCACCCAGTCGCCTGCTGCGCGCGGGGGCGGACCCTCCGTGGACGTCACTGGGCCCCTCAAGGAAGGCAGTAGGTTGTATAGTTATCTTCCGAGGGGGCAACATCACTACCCTGAAACCACACAACCTACTACCTCACCCCGCCGGCACCCGGGGGTGGGAGGGTCCGCCGTCCCGCTGCCGCCCAGCCCGCGGCCCCCGGAGCCATGGAGGGCCAGGCGGGCACCGGGCAGGAGGGCCACGCCGACGGCGCCACGGCTCCTCCACGGCGTCCAGCCTGCCTGTGGGCGCGGGGAGTGGGCACGGGCCCCACGGGGCCGCCGCGGGCTGGAGAACGCACCTCTCTTCCTGCCCGCAACCGGGGAGCCCCGGCCCCCCTCCCTCCGCCAACCAGAGGCCTGGCACTGAGATGGGCGGGCTGGCCGCTGGAGAAATGGGCAGATGGAAGCTGGCCCCGTGGGCCGCCCTGGGGCGCAGTTGTCCCACCCCGGCCGAGTCTCAGCTGGCCCCGGGGCTGCTCCTCCTGGCATCCAGGGTCGGCCGCAGCTCGGACTAGGGGCCGCCCACGAGCACCGTCAGGGGGACAGGGCGAGGGGCAGGTGGCAAAGATGGCATGAGGGGAGGGAAGGGCTGGCTGAGTGAAGCCCTCCTTGGACACCTCATACGGTACTGCCCTCAACCCTCACCTGGCCCGTTTCACAGATAAGGAAACTGAAGCTCAGAGAGGTCAAGGGACCTGCCCCAGGTCACACAGCACCACCCCACCCTGCAGAGGCCGCACCCCTCCCCATCTGCCCGCCCCTCGCCCCCCCACCCCACCAAGCCAGGGTCCTGGGTGCTGGCCGCTGTCGGTATTACAGCCACTTCAGGAAAGACAGTAGATTGTATAGTTATCCCATAGCAGGGCAGAGCCCCAAACTATACAACCTACTACCTCACCCCAAAGGGCCGTCGGTCAGTCTTGGCGCCTGGACTGGGCGGACTTGGTGGCTCCCGGAGGCGCTTCCTGGAGGCGGCAGCGGTGGAGAGTGGCAGAGGCAGGAGCTCAAGGTGGCACTGGAGGCTGAGGGCCCAGGGCCCTGGCAGGCAGGTCAGCAGGGGCCTGTGCGCCCAGGGAGCTGCCCCACAGGAGGAGACCGCTGACCAGGGAGGGGAGGGAAGGAGGGAGGAGAGGGAGCGGGGACATCGGTGGAGCGAAGAGGCCCATGGGGCTCTCAGGAGAGGCTCACAGGTGACCAGACAGCTCCCATCTGGACTGGAGACCGGAGAGGCTGCGGTGTCCCCAGGCGACCTGTGCTGGAGGCGCTGGGAGGAAGGCTGGCGTTTGTCAGAGGCCAACCTGTGCCCAAAGCGGCCAGAGTGCCCACCACGTCCCCATCTCACAGCACCGCCACCTGCGATCCCGCCTCCACCCGCTGGACCGGGGGCACTCCCTCCCCAGCAGCCTGATCCTGCCATCAGGGTAACCCAGGCTTTCCCACCGGGCAGAGGCTCTATAATGTTCCCTCCTTCCAGAAGGGAACCTGGCTCTCAGGGAAGGGTGTCTGGGCTGGAGCCGCAGACACAGGGCCTGGTGCCCGAGCCTGAGCCCCACACAGGTCACGTGACTGTCATGAGGTCACAATGCCGATGGGTGGCAGGGCAGAACACAGGTCATTCCTGCTTTCTGCCTGGTAACACCTCTGCCTTGTAACTGGACAAGAGCCCCGAGCCGTCAGACACCCCTCACCTCCCCCCACACCCCTCCCTAGCAGGCTGCCTCCTCCAGGCAGGCACCAGGCTGCTCCATGCCGTGTGGTCTTCCCGGGCCTGGTGATGCCAGGATCACTGATCCCGTGGGCCCTGGGCAGAGGAAGGGCCCGCCCTCTGGCTCGCCCACTACCGCAGGTGGGGTCTCATGCCCAGGCCCAGTGAACAGCGCAGTGGCCGCTTCCCGAACAACCCCGAGGAGTATGAAGTCAGTGCCAGGGCCCTCAGCCAGGGATGGGGACGCCGGCACCCACACCGTGCCGTCCACACAGAGGATGAGCCTGAGGTACAGTCGCCGGGGCGTGGAGCCGGGAACACCCCAACTCCTGGCTGGCCTGTGGTCACAGCTGTCCTGTCTCTCCTCGAGGCCCCAGAGGGGAATCAGCGTGAGAGGGTCTCAGGGTCCCGTCCCACTGTCTGCCTGAACTCCCTGCCGGCAGTCAGGGCCAGGGAGTCGCCAAGGACAGAGCCTCTAAGGATGGGGGCTGAGGAGAGGGTGGCCAAGGGTCCTCCGTGACAGCTGAGGCCACAGGGCACCACAGACACAGCCCTGACCGTGTCCCTCCCCGTTACAGTCCTCCCGCCAAGGCTCCTTACTTCCCAGCACCAGGATGGCCGGAGGGGCACGTACAGTCACTGTGCTGTCCCATGCCCGGGGACAGTCACCACACCGAGGCCGGGGTGGGCCGATGTCCTGCAGCACAGGGGCCTCCTGGGCGTCCCGGCTGGGCTCCCCACGAGGAACGCTGGCCTCAGGCAGACACTCCCATCTCAGCGCCACTTCTTGACCTGTTGGGGTTTAGAAAAAAAGACGCAAGCGTCAGACCTTGTGCAAGAGGTGCAGCCAAGCCTGAGCTCTGGCCGCTGTTCCGCGCCTCCTCCCTGGACTCGCCCGTCCACCTCCTGCGGATCCCACATCTCAGTCCAGCCTGTCTCACTATGGCCCCTTGCCTGGCGACACACCCTGTGGAGAGGTCTGGAGAGAGCGGCCGCTCTGGCGCCCTGTGTCCGACGACCCCAGATGGGGAATGAACAAGACCCAGTCCGCATCCGTGAGTGGCCAGGGCCACTGGTATTCCCATGCCGGGTGGCCAGACCTTCCAGGCTCACTCTGGGGCCTGGATGTTGGGAGGGGGCGGCAAGGGGAGGAGAGACGGGTGCTGCCTCCTGTGTGCCAGGCCGTTTGTGGGACCCAGGAGAAGGAACCAAACTCCCCAGTTCACAGAGGAGGCTCCCAACAACGAAGTTGAAAAGTGAAGCCTCGGACCATCCCAAGAGCAGAAACGTGGGGGAGCGGGCACCTGGGGCCCGGTGTGAGGCCTCAGACAGGGCTCACTCAGCGAGCCACGGCCCCACCTGGCTCCAACCCGCTCGGCCAACTGGAGGGCCTGAGCCTCATCCCGGGTCGCTGCACTCGGAGCCAGAGCCACTGGGGTCTATCCAGCCCTATCATGTGCCAACCACTGAGCCTCGGTGTCCCCGGCCGGTAACAGGGACAGAGGGTCGGCCCACCAGGCTGTAGGGGTGCTGTCCTGCCCCTTGTCCCTCCGTGCTCCCAGAGGCCCGATGTCCATCAATCACCTGGGCTCACATCTCTGTGCCCCGCCTGGCCCGGCTCCCATCATTTCCCCCTCCAGAGCAGAAGAGCACCCTGGGCAGCCCTCCCCACCCTGCCGCGTGCCTCCTGGCCTTTGCCCTGGCCTCTCCTGAGCCAGGAGTGACCACCCTGTTGCCCATGAAGACTCTGCGCTCCCCACGCATGTTCCTCTCGCTCACTGCCCATCGGGAGGCCTGCGGGAGGGGGGGGGGCGCCCCAGTGAATTCTCACTGTCCGGGCTCTGCGACCTGGCCTGGCCCTCCTAGGCCCCAGGTCTCACGTCTGGACATCCAGAACCGCGGCAGGCATGCAGCTGACTCAAGCGGTGCCCATGACTGTGCCCCCGGACAAGGGGGACTTCCTCTCTCCATGAGGGCCGGGCGGGCTCCCACACGGCGGCCCAGCTAATGGCCTCTCCAGGTGGGCAAGAGGCAGGTGTACCCCCAGCAGGGTTCTCCAAACTTGGGCTCTGCCTGCCCACCAGGGAACCGCTCTCACACAACCTGGCTCTTTCTTTAGCCAATAACCCAGGATTGGCGGGAAGGAAGGAGGACTGACCCAGGTCTGAGACCTAATTGTGGAGACATTTCAGAGCTGGGTGGGGAGGCCTCGATTCCGGGTGTCAGGAGGCGTGCTTTGCTCGGCCCACTGCCCCACAGTCCTAAAAGTGAGCATGGGTCCAGCCCAGGGAGGGTCAGCAGAGACCTCCCCTCTTCCAGCGGGGTGGCAGGGGTCTGAGACCTCCTAAGGGACCCTTCCTGGTCAGCCTGGACCGGGGGTGGCAGCAGGAGCAGCCACTGTGCCATGAAAGGGGCTCCCTGGGCAGGGCTGCGGGAGAGAGTGGTCAGCAGTTGCCCTGCCATCTGCCACTGCCGGCCCAGCCCCAGGCCCCAGTGTCGGCCTGTGGGCAGGGCGCCGGGCAGGGAGGAGCCAGGCCAACTGGGGACAGGTGTGTGGGAGGCCTCGGTGGGCAGGTGGCCCTTTCAGGGCCGGGCGGATGTCTGGAGCGAGCGAGGCAGACAGACGGTGTCACCCCACAGTCACCTCGGGCTTGGCTTGGGGCCACTGGGAGCCTGGACCCCCCCCGCCCCGTGACGGCTCCCTCTACCGCCACCCCGATTAGGTTTCTCCCCATAAAGCAGCCAGTGTTTCTGCTCGGCAAGCCGTGCCAACAATGGAGTCTGGGAAAAAGGCGTGGGGGGTGGCATCCGGGGGCCGGGTCTCCCTACAAACATGGCCCATAAAGTTAACGAGATGTGCGCCCAGCAGAGGCTGGCTGGGGCCGGGCAGAGGCTGGGCAGAGCCGGGCACACACTTGAAAGGGGCACCAAAACTCAGGAATCAAAAGCTGCAATGTAAAATTTTTTTTAATGCAAAAAGGCCCCTGGTGTAAGAAGGACAAACTTATGGCGGAACGGAGGCTTACTGATTTCTGAGCTCAGCTGAGTGCAGGGCCCAGTAGCTTCAATGCCCCAAAAGCACCTCTGGGGGACAGAGGAATAAAAACTAGACCTGGAACCTGGCCTTCTGACCCTGGCTCTTCCCATAGCCCTGTATACAGCCCGGTGGTGCCACGTAGGTGGGGAAGTGGCGCCCACAGACACTGGAACGCCTGCCTTTCTTCTCAGGGAGACAGAAGGCCCTCTCGCTGGTACCCTTCCTGCCTAGTCTCCCTGAGACAGACGCCCTTGTACTCTGGGTCAAGGTCTCCCATCCCTGGGAGTCTGTACCCTGCCCTGGCTGCCTGCTCTCCTGTCTTCCTCCAAGCTTGCAGCTGGGAGGCGGCACACACAGGAAATGTCCACTCCCCAGGGAAGGGGGCCAGACATGCACCAGGGACCGAGGGTCACTGCCCACAGAGGTGTGAGTCCGAAAGCCCCCAGGAAGTCCTAGCATCTGGGAAGCTGGGGGTTTCCTCCTGGCCGGGAGGCTAAAGCTGCAGTGGGATTCAGGCCTGCTCTGCAGACACCCCTGCATTCACGGGGGCCATGGGCACGGGCTGGGGACAGATGGCTTTGGGAGCTGCCTGGCCACAGTTCTGTCCCCTGTTCTGGCCTCTACCAGCGACGGGCCTCAGGCAAGTCAGTCAGCACCTCTGGCCTCAGCTGGTGGCTTGGTAAGTGGGGCAAGGATGCCAGCCAGGGCTGTCGGGAAGGAGGTCCAGGTGCCCGTGCCCAGGGGCGGGGCAATCACCAGGGAAGCTGCTCCTCACCGCAGAGGGTCTGCTCAGAGTCCAAAGGGAACAGCAGCCAGGAGGCAGAGCCCTCTCCATGCCCGGTGGGTGTCTCCGTCTGGTGTTTAACCATTAGGCAATCGTTTTAACCTCAAAGGCGTGTATTTATCTGAAAATATTCTCAGTCGCAGCCGCAGTCTGGGTCACAAGGCAAGGAGAGGGAAGAAGGGGGTGGGTGGGGGACCAGATGCAACCACATCATTAAAAACGCCCGGCGTGAAACCGCGCCCCAGGGGCAGCCCCACCTGGCCACAGCCCCTCAAGATGTACCTTCTGCTTGCCGGGGCTCCCTGCGCCCCCCCTCCCCGGGAGGCTCCGGGCCTGGCCGGGCGTGGCACCACCCCGTCCTTGGCTGGGTTTCCCGAGCCGGCGGTGGGAGGGCTCAGCGCGCAAACCCCACTCAATGGTGACGGAATGTCCTCTCCGGGAACCGCGAGGAGCGGGGATCTGCGGAAAGCACGGGGGCTGTGTGCCCAGCAGCCGACCCAGCCTGGAGGGCCTGGCGGGGCCACGGGTGTCTAGGGAGAGTGCCCCACCGCTCCCGAGGGCCCGGGGTGCGCTCTGCTTTGCGCGTGCTGCCCGGCGAGGGCCTAGCCTTGGCCAGCCGGGGACCACAGGCCAGAGCGTGGCCCCGGGGCCGCCCGGCACGGCCCTTATGCCAAAGAAAGGGCACAGCCCCTGTAACGCACGCGCCCTCTCCTCCAACACCGGCCCGGCCTCTCTTCCCGGACACGTCTCTGCACCCCTCAGGGAAGGACGCGGACTGCCGTCGGGGGCCCTCTCGCTGGGTCCTGCGGGCGGGCGTGGACGCCCGGCGGCTCCACGTCCACCCCCGCCCCGGCCGCCGCTACGCTGCCCCGATCGCCCGGCGCTGACTGGGGGGCGGCGCGGGTTCACACCGAGTCTAGAGCGGGTGCGGAAGGAGACCGGAGGGCTCTGTGTCGGGAGGGAGAGGCCCCAGCTCGGGGGGGCCGGGGTCTCAGGGTCTGGCCTCCGGGGAGCCGGGGGGCCGGGGTCTGGTCTCCAGGGGTGCCGAGGCGGCGGGCCCAGGCTGCAGGGAGCGCCCCTCCTGCAGGAAGCAGCCGCCTCGGCTTCCTCAGAACGGGCAGCGTCTCAGGACAGGCGGTGCCGGGTCCGCCCGGAAGCCGGAGGCCGCTCAGGCGGGGAAGCCGGGCGCCTGCCGCCTCCGCGTGGCCCACACAGGCCTGCCTCTGTGTGCGGCGCGTCGGGGGCCCGCTGCCCCGCAACCCCGCTATTTCTAGAACTGTCCGCGGCGGCCCCGTGGCTGCGAGGTCTCCCCTCGGGGCACAGCCTTCCCGACGGGGCCGCTCCCGGGCGCTGGCGGGCAGCGTCCCCACCCGCGCGGCGGGCCGGCCCGGGGCCGCGAGGGGCCGGCAGGGTCGGGGCTCCCAGACGCCTCGCCAAGACGCCGGCCAGCGCCGAGCCCGGGGCGGCCCGGCCAGGGCGCGCGGGGCCGGCGGGCCGCAGTCTCGCCCACAAAATGGCGGGGCCGGCGGCCATTCGCAGCGGCTCCGGGAAGACAGAGGCGGCGGCGCGGAGGGCAGGGCGCCGCGGGAGGCGGCCGTCCACTCAGGAAGCAGCCCGGGCCGGACGGCCGCGCCGCGCCCTCTCCAGAACCTTCTCCCGCCTGAGCTCCCGGCCACCCGGCCGCAGAGGCCCTATTGCCCTTGGGTGGCCCCCGGAATGGATGCCTCACGGGGTCTCGGTCCTCATTGGCCTGAGGTCGGGGCAGCCTCTGACCAAGTGGCCTGAGGGGCTCTCCTGCTTTCTAGGGACACCCCGGCACAGCCACCCCGAGATCCAGGCTGGCACCTCCTGTCTGTCCGGGGCAGGGAGAAGGGGGCACGGGCAGCTGCCAAGAAACACCCCAGGGGTGCGTGGCCACAGCTCTCCTGACGTCCTGCAGCACCGAGACCCTGCCTGAGCCGGGCACAGCCGCCCACGACAGCCCCGCCTCCTCTGGCGCCTCAAGACTCCTGTCCTGCTTGCCTGACTCATGTCCCTTCTGGGGAGCCCCCTCCCCACTTCCTCTGGACAAGAGGCACATCTCTCTCACCCCGTCAGCCAGTGCCTGGTTCAGAACCCCAGACGTAAGGCAGAGACCAGCAGCCCTGCTCTGTGAGCCGTGAGTCCAGCCATTGCCACTCGTCCCTGCTCCTGCAGAGGGAAAACTCAGGATGGAGACCAGTCTCACTTTAAAGATGGTCGACAGGTCCAGGGGGTCAGCACAGACCTGGCTGCTGCCAGCAGGGGACTCCTTGGAAAGCGACCAACTCGGGAGATGCTACTCACATATCTGGGGGCGCAGCCAGGCCTGTGCTCTTATGGAGACGGGCAGGTGCAGAGCCAGGGCAGGGCCCGTGTCCAGGTCTGGGTCCTGGGCAGCACCCTGGCCTCTTTCCCTGTGCCCACCCTGGTGCTGCACCCACACTGGGCAGCAGGCAGGAGCCACGTGGGACCCAGTCAGTACCCCTGGTGGCCTGTTTTCTGCAGGGAATTAATTGTCCCTGTTCTCCCTGGCACCCAGAGACCGCCCTGCTGGCTCTTTGGGGGTTTGCGTGGATGTGGGTCCACAGGACACGCAGGCGTGCGTGGGGCACCCCACAGCGGAGCCACGTTGAGAAGCTGTACCTGCTGAGCCTAAGACTGCCAGGTGTCTGGGGTCACGGCCTGGAGAAAGGGTCCCTCAGCGACCCCTGCCCCCGGGTACTTCAGATCCTCGAGGTGCTCCTGGCCCGTGGTGCCCCGAGAGGATCTGGGTGCCCCTGAGCTGTGCCGGGCCTTGTGGAGTCTTGGGTGGGGTGGGCCAAAGCCAACGGGGTACAGAAGCAGGGCGTGTGCCCCGCGCACACCCAGGGACGTGCCCTCACGGCCTCCTGCGTGTCTGCCAGGCCCTGGGGGTCGGTCCCAGGGGCACATTGGTGCCCCAGCCCGGGTGCTGGACACAGCTCCCAGGGCCGTGTCTCCGCTGGGAGGCTGGGGGGATTGCACAGGGAGTGCCCAGGGGAGGGCTGCACCGCACAGCCATGAGCGAGCCCGCGGCCCTGTCTCCCCGGTGACGGCCGGGCGGCCCCCGGTCCTTCTCTCTGGTGTCGTCCTTCCCCGGGCCTACACCCCTTTGCTCTCTCCTTTGCTGTTTCACTCCCGTCAGGTCTCTCTTCCCCTTGCCCCTGATGTCCCCCGGGGGGCCTCCCCCCTCCCCGCCTTCAGGCAGTGGCTGGCGCAGGCCCTGCGCGCAGACACAAAAGCCCTGGGGCAGCGTCTGCAGAGTCTGGCAGGCAGGCTGGACCTGTAAACACGCGAGGCCCAGATGGCAGAGGGGTCCCGGGCCCTCTCCAGGCAGAACTGTCCCAGGCTATGGCACCAGACAGGGGAGAAGGAGAGGCTGACAGGCCGGGCCTGACCCTCACAGACCCCGTGACCCTCTAGGAGGCTGGCAGCAGCCAAGGGGGCCCGACAGTCGGCAGTGCAGGCTGGCTCTGGGAAGGGGCAGGGTGTGGCCGGGGGACCAGCAAACTCGGAGCACGACAGCTCCCTCAGGGCCAAGGGGCAGGGCAGGACGTCCTCAGGCGCCGAGCCCCGAGCTCTGCCCAGCAGTTAGCAGTCCCCCGCTCGCGGCCCAGGCCCTCTTGCTGCGGCTGCCTCCTTGCAAAGGGGGCTTCATCCACCTTACGTGCCGGGGCCAGCCGGAAACACGCCCCAAGTTGAGCTGCCTGGGGGAGACCTCAGCAAGCTCCTGACCCCGTACTCACCCTGGACCCTCGGCCGCAGAAAGAGGCTGGTGGGAGGGCAGAGCTGAGGGGGGGCGCACCCCCAGCTGAACCCGAACAAATGGGCAAGAATTGCCTGTCTGGCCCCGTGACACGCCACCCCCAACCCCCCCCGCCAACACACACACACACACACACACACACGTGTGTGTGCTAAACGTCTGTGTTCTCTCAGACATACCCAGCCCAGGGTGACGCCGGGACGGAGCGGGTGGGGAGCTCTGACTTTCAACATTCGAACGCTACCTGGCCTGAGGGTGGCACAGTCATCCGAGCTCCAGGCGTCAGCTGAGGACCGAGGCGTCGAGGTGGAGGGATGAGGCCTGGGAGGAGAAAGAGATGCTGGTTAAGTTGTGGGAAAGTGCACACCCTACGTCTGCACACTGTTGGTTTCGGTCTCCCCGAGACCGTGCCCCAAGACCCCACAGCGCCCAGCACAGCTCAGGGGCACCCAGAGCCTCTCGGGGGACACCACGGGCCAGGAGAACCTTGGGGGCCTGGGATACCCCCAAGCAGGTGGGCCATCTGTTTCGGTGATGTGCAAACAGACCCATGACCAGCACGAAGCTGCTGAGACTCTGAGGCCTCAGGTCCCCTCTCCCCACTCAGCCACCTCCAACAGAGTCCTTACTCGGAGGGCCAGCTCCACGCCCTTCCCAAGCTTGTGAAACTGACCCAAAGCCTGTGGTCAGTAACCACAGCAGGCCTGGGTTCCTGGGCCACCAAATCGTCCTGGCTGCCTCAGAGGTGCTGCCAATAAAGCCCCGAGCCGCCTGGAGCTGAGGCTACTGCCAAGTCCCCCTTCTGCACGGGGCCGCAGTGGCTCTGCCTGGCCTCGTGCCTCCTTCTTGCTCCGGCAAAGGGAGACGAGGCCGGCAGGGCGCCCGGCTGGGGAGTTCTTTCAGTGGATCGTGCGAAAGTGCACATGTTAGTTGCCCTGTTTGTGTCCGAGTATTTGTGACCCCATGCACCGTAGCCCACCAGGCTCCTCGTCCATGGACTTTTCCAGGCAAGAATCTTGGAATGGGCTGCCATGCCCTCCTCCAGGGAACATTCCTGACTCAGGGATCGAACCCAGGTCTCCTGCATTGCAGGCAGATTCTTTACCGTCTGAGCCACCACGGAAGCCCTTCAGTGGATCATAAACCCCTGCAAAGACTGGTTTCCACCGCCAGCCTCTTTGCTGAAGCCACGGGTGCGCTGGGGTTCACTCTGCACTCCCAAACTCTGCTAGGAGGTATTCCCGCCCAAGTCTTACAGAGGGTAAACCGAGACTCGGGGCTCCAGGGAAACCTGTTGGGCCGGACAGCTTGTGGGAGGTGGTCTGGGGGCTGCAGGCACTGACAGGGCAGGGTGGTCTCAGGGACATCTCTGCACCAGCAGCCCCGGTTGGGGAGGAGGCAGGCAGCCTCCCCGATTCTGTCTGCTTTGGGGATTCTGGCCAGCGCCACAGTTGTGCCACAGGGCAGGTGCGGGGCTTGGCGGGACCACAGTAGACAGCAATCGGCTGCTCTACTCCCCAGCTCCTGGTGGTGAGGCGGGCACCCCTGGGGAGTCTGGGCAAGGTGGGCCCAGCTGGCTGCCGGTTGGGGCCTTCAAGGAAGGACTGGTGCTGGGGTCACCCGAGACCGGTCCATGTTCCCCTCCCGGTCAGGCCGCTCACCTCCTGGGCTGCCCTGCCAGCCAGACATGGGGCAAAGGCCGGCCACATTGTTACATGGTGCTGGAGTGTCTTCCGAAGGCCACGGCAGGCGTCCAGTTTCCTGGAGGTGCTCTCGGAGCAGCCACATTCTACAAGAAACAAAGCGAGCGAGGAGTCAGCCCCACAGGTCTGGTGGCTTGCAGCCCAAGCACAGAGGGGCTCAGCGGGCGTCTGCCCCTGCCCCTGCCCTCGTCCACCCCACCCTGTCTGATACTGTACCTGCAGATCACCCGGCCCTCCACACGCTGCCGAGGAGGCGCCTCCAGAGATCGGGGACCTTAGAGGCAGAGGGCCTCACAGAAAAGCCTTTTCTGACAGTCTGACCGCCCCATTGTCATCCTGGTGCTGGACTCATGCTCAGAAGTCAACCCACCCACTGGCTCCCTCGCAGCCCAGCCGCGCACACCCTTCAGAGTCTGCAGAGGAAGGCGGCTGGTGAGACTCGAGGTGCCTGCTCCCGGCACAGCAAGCCTGCCGCGTCATGGAGCCCCACCCTCTTCACTCTGGCCCTGCCTTGGCACCCACCAACTGGCACCTGGGGTTATCCTACCCATCCTTTAGGTCACCTCCTCCAGGAGGGCCTCCTGGGTCAGGAGCAATAGGGTCAGCTCTAGCAATAGGCTGACATCCCTTGAAATCAGCTCACAGATGCTCTTGCTACCTGGACCCCCTCAGGCTCCAGCTCCCGAGCCTGGTAGAGACCACCTCTTAGCAGCTGTGTGGTCCTCACACCTAGAATGGTGCCCATAACCCAGGAGGCCTGGAAATACCCCCACAGAATTTATTTTCTCGAGTTCCAAAATCACTGCAGATGGTGATGGCAGCCATGAAATTAAAAGGCACTTGCTCTCTGGAAGAAAAACCATGACAGAGCCAGACAAGCATATTAAGGAGTAGGGTCATCACTCTGCCGACAAAGGGCCGTATAGTTAGAGCTGTGGTCTTTCCAGTAGTCACGTATGGGTGTGAGAGTTGGGCCATAAAGAAGGCTGAGCACCGAAGAACTGATGCTTTCAAACTGTGGTGCTGGAGAAGACTCTTGAGAGTCCCTTGGACTGCGAGGAGATCAAACCAGTCAATCCTAAGGAAGTCAACTGAATGTTCATTGGAAGGACTGATGTTGAAGCTGAAGCTCCAATACTCTGGCCACCTGATGTGAAGAACTGACTCATTGGAAAAGACCCTGATGCTGGGAAGGATTGAGGGCAGGAAGAGAAGGGGACGGCAGAGGATGAGAGGGTTGGATGGCATCACTGACTCTGTGGACACGAGTTTGAGCGAGCTCCGGGAGATGGTGATGGACGGGGAGGCCTGGCGTCCTGCCGTCTGTGGGGTCACAGAGAATCTTAGCGACTGAACACCACCACCCTCAGAACCATGCCTGCTACCTGAGAATAGACGGTGCAGATGTGACTTTGTGTCCTTCCCGAAGGCACCCGTGCGGGGACACCCTAGGACAACTGTCCAGGGCACCCCAAGGCCCAGAAGGCTGGGCAGAGACCCAGAAGCCGGCACTCAGCCGACGGCAGCCCGGGCCCAGCCTTCTGCTCCCACCCAGCCTAGGCTCAGGCCGCAGGAGGCGCACGGCGCTCCCAGAGCAGGGACAGCACACCCTCTGTGACGACGAGAAGGCAGACCTGGACGGAGGTCCAGCCCGCCACGACGGGGCATGCTGCTGGGCCTTGAGCTTCAGGCCAGTCCTCTCCTTCTGGAGTCTCTGACCCGGGCCCAGGGGGAGGCTGCGGCCAGGATGACGGCGGGTCGGGGCACCCAGTCCCCAGGAGCACGCGGGGCCCCCCCATGCCAAGGCGTAGGGGTGCAGCTCCCACAGACCCAGTCCTCTCGGGGGCGCCCGTCACCTGAGGGCCGGGGCCGTGCTCCCTGTGGACAGGTGGGAGCCGTGTGGGCACGAGGCACGGGGCAGCTCAGCGCGCCTCTGCAGCCGTGCCTCTGACTCTGACTTTCGCGGGACGTGCGTGGGACGCGTAAGGCCCTCAGGGTCCACAGGGGACCTGGTGGCGGCTTCCCCAGGATGTGCCCGGGCCTTACGACACCTCAGACAATGTGCCGAGGTCACCTCCTCTCTGGAGACAGAGATGGGGCCCTGGGAGCCCACCGCCTGCAACCTATACATGACGTGGGCACAGGACCCTATACATGACGTGGGCACAGGACCCTGCATCGAGCAGCACTGGTTCTCGTCCTGCCTCCCGCACGCTCGCTGCCCAGGCTCTCACGGGCCCCCTCTCCCCGACTGTCGGATGGGGCGACGAGGTCTGCACCCCGGAGCCCTGAGCGGATTCCGAGAGAAGCGTGGGGCTGGGCGGTCAGCCCAGGCCTGGCTGCTGCCGCCTGCACGGGCCACTGGCCTCAAGCCCACCACTGTCCTGTGGGTTTCAACATGTGTGGCTGGGCCAGGGTGTGGCACACGGGGTCTGCCACCTTTGCTGCAGCTCGTGGGGTCTTTAGCAGCGGCCACGCAGGATCTGGTTCCCTGACCAGGGATCAAACCCCGGCCCCACACTGGGAGCACAGAGTCTGAGCCGCTGGACCAGCAGGGCCATCCCCACTGTCCTGTTTATGGGAGCGGGGAGCACCTACCCCCGCCTCCAGAAGGGACGGCCCTCCCCACCCGCCCCCCAGCAGGGTGGGCTGAACGAACCCCCACGGCCCGATGAGGAAGTCCATCTGACGGCCCCTCCTGTGTGGCCCCTGGGCTGGGGGGACTCCAACGCCCTCCCTGGAGCGACGGGGCAGCAGCTCCGGGCCCCCACAGGTCTAGGACCCTCCACTGGCTCGGGGAGCTGACTGCAACACACCCAGTCTCCTCTCTGGACAGCGAGTGTGGCCCGGCCGGCGTCCAGAGGGCTCCACCGTGGGCCACGCTGAATGCCCACGGCCCAGCGGCTGAGACCCCGCTTTTTGCAAACAGCCCAGGTCAGTATTCCTCTGTGGATGCTGGAATCAGAAGTTGGACTTCAGGGCACAGGAGCCGGGAAGTGAAACGGCACAAGGCCACCTTCAGCAGGGGAGAACCAGCCAGAGGCGGGTGCCGGCCACCCACACCCGGTCAGCACACCTGGGGCTGCCGTTTCCACCCGAGGGCAAGGGAGCTCGCGCCGCAGGCCCGGGGACCCTGGCTGGATGGCTGAGCGGCGCAGGAGACGCACGTGGCCATGGTCAGAAACCTCACAGGGACAGCTACCCGCCGGACTGTCCTGGCGCCAGGGCGGCCCTTCACAGCGGCATTTACAGGCAGTCCTGCCTCTGGGCACTCGGCACCCCGAATCATTTCACCCACCCACCCAGCATCGCCCATGGAACCACCAGGCTGGCTGACCGCCGGGCTCCCCGGTCTGGCGCTCTGCACACAGAGGTGCCAGGCAGCGCCACCTCCCTCAGGCTGCAATCCTCAGCCTCTGCTGCTCCCAGTCCCGTGTTCCCGGGTTACACCCACGGCATGTCACTGCCCTCGGAGCCTTTAAGGCTGTCCTGGGAGTGCAGAGTGGCCCTGGGGAGGGCCCAAGCCTCTCCTGATGGGCCAGCCCACATGCTGAGCTAGAAGGGTGGCCAGGGGCCTCAGCCTGTTTCGGGGTCACGAGTGAACCACAAGCTGAGGCCCCCTGGGGACAGAAGCCCCTATTTTGTGCAGGGACTGGGAAGGCAGGAGAGTCAGTCAGACCCACTGCCTCCTCACGCTGTGTGGCTCCAGGCACAGGACTGCCCTCTCTGGCCCAGCTTCCTCCCCCGTGATATGGGACAGCCTGTCCCCCGTGTAGGGCTGTGACATGACGGACGGCAGGAGGAAAAGTCCCAAACCCCAGGTGGGCTCACAGTCGGGCTCCCCTCTCAGCCCCGGAATCCCACAGGGGCCGGTGGCACTCGGAGCCCCTGCCCCATGGAGGGGTCACTTGGAGGGTAGGTCCTCCGTCCAGAGGCAGTTTTGTCCTCTGGAAGCTCCTGGCCCACGGAGGCCGGCGGAGCCTGCTGGAACCAGTACAAGGCCCAGCAGGGTGCCGGGAGGCTCACCCCGCCCCACCCCAGCCCCCAAGTATCCCTGGATACTGGCACACTCCTGCGTCCATCCACAGGGGGCCGGGGCCACGGGCCTCCATCTCAGCTCTGTCCTTGTCACCCTGGACAGGCCCCTCCGCCTCCCCGGGCCTCCATCTCCTCGTCTGTGACAAAGGGGCAGCGATGCGGTGCTCCCCTCCTAGGATTTACCCGGAGACTAGAGACTGTGCACAGAGTGTGCTCGCCCACTGTGGGGCTCAGCGGACGGCGGCGCCCACTGCTGACCCTCCATATGATTTCCAGGCCACAGACGGCCACTCTGGTGCCTGCAGCCTCTCGTCTGACAGCTGGCCGACCCGCCAGGGCTGGGCCTGAGTGGACAGAGCTGTGGGCAGGCCCCGGAGCGGGAGGCTCTGAGCCGCCAGCAGGAACTCCCCCGTCGGCCAAACTGAGGGCCCAGACCCACGGCACACAGCACCCCCGGGGGGCTCAGCCCGGGCTCGTGCACGCGCGCCTGCAGCATCCCACCTGACCCCCTCAGAGGGCACGTGTGGGAGAACGTCCTTCCTGGAAATGCTGAGTGCTATCGAACCGTGGGGCGGAGGTGCCCCTGGCACCCTGGGTGGCGCTGTGCCAGGACTCAAGCCCTCGGAGAGGCCTGAGACACGGCGGGAGGGGTCAGAAGTCGGCAGGCGAGCCTGCGGGCCACGTCCTCCAGCACCAGCCCCAGCAGGGGGGCTCCCAGACGCACAGACCGGGGGTGTGTGCCCCACCCTGCCGCCCCACTGTGGCCAAGACAGCTCCAGGAGGGCCTCGGGGGGCTGACGGCTCCCAGGGCAGGCAGTGTGGGCAGGGTGCCAGTGAGCGCAGGCTTCTAAGACACAGCATCTGAGGGCAGAGGTGCCCGTCTGGGGGAGAAGCCGAGGCTCTAGAGCCAATCAGGGCCGCAGAGAACCTTCTGGGCTGTGAAGCCTGGCCTCTTGAGGCCTCCTTTCTGTATCTTCAGAAGCAGCCATTTACACCTACCGTCCAAAGCTGATGTCTGTCTGAGCAAACGAATGTGGAGTTCCCGAGAGCCTGGCAGGCACACAGTGGATCCGCACCGAAGGCTGCCGGCGACAGCAGACGCGTCACCGAGTTGGTCCGGGGGGGAGGCCAGCCTCTCCCAAGCTCGCATCTTGATGGTACCTGGAACAGCAGAGTAAGAGCCCGGTTCTAGCGAGACAGCAAAGCACAGTCCTGCACGTCCTAGAGATTCCTTCCAGGTTTCAGACTCAGAACACCATGAACACACGTTCAGGCGTCAGGATGGGCTCTGCTAGGAGCCACGGCCCTGCCACCTTGGCGGCGGCGGGGGTGCACCCCATGTCAGAGCATTCCCTCCTGGCAAGTTGCCTCCGCTCCTTTTAAATGGACAGGAGGCGCCGGGACGACGATGCTGCCCCCACCGTGACCACCGGTGCCCCGGGGAACATTTTCCTTTGAGGGAGAACACACAGGGAGAATCTCGGCGGGTCAGTTTCACTCCGGTGGTTAATTTTGTAATTTAAAAGAATTTTTCCTTCAGTTACAAAAGGAATAGATGCTCACGAAACATGATTCTGGGAAACAAAGGAGAAAGAGGCAGCGAGCATTTTGCATCCTCCGTGAACCCAGCCACGGCAGGCCTCGCCCACCCGAGGACCCGCAGCCATTCTGAGGCACATGCATGTGGCCATAAAACCCTGGTGGTCCCCGCAACAGGCCATGGAGCCTGTCCCCCGTGACCTCGTCACGGCTGCTCAACCCACACAGCCAAGCCCAGGAGGACGGCTGGGCCCGTTTCTCACCTTTGTAAGAGACGTGAAGATGGGTACCTCTTATCTTTATGCATAAACCTTTCCTTGCTCCACCGGGGAGACCCCTAGAAGTGGGGTCCCAGCTCAAAGCCCAGGGCACTCTCACATGTCTGAGGTAGCTACCCCACATCTGGCCCCTCAGAACCTTCCAGAGCCCCACCCGATGTCACAGGTGCAGGTCAAAACGACGGGGCATCGGGGAGAAGCAGGCCCACCGCGGGGCAGGGACCGGCCCACGACCTCGCCGCAGGCCGCCAACAGAGCCGGGAGGCTGCTGGGCAGTGTCTCCCCAAGGCGCGCTTTTATTTTTAATTTCCTTTTTAAAATATATTTTATTTTGTATTTATTTGGCTGAGCTGTGCAGCACGTGGGGATCTGGTTCCCTGACCAGGGATCAAACCCGCACCTCTTGCACGGGAGCACGGAGTCTTAAGCCCTGGACCACCAGGGAAGCCCCCCCAAGGCACACCTTTAAATGGCCCAAATGGAAGCTGCCCCAGACCCTCCGCAGCTGGACAAAGATGCCCCAGAAGGGTGCCGGGCACTGACACCCGCATTCACGACGACTCATGGAGGTGAACAGTGAGTCAAAGATGCCCTAGAAGGGTGCCAGGCACTGACACCCGTGTTCACGACGACTCATGGAGGTGTACAGTGGGTCAAAGATGCCCTAGAAGGGTGCCAGGCACTGACACCCGCGTTCACGACAACTCATGGAGGTGAACAGTGGTAATGACGGGCCGTGGCACGTTCCCCCCAGGAGCGGCAAGCCCAGGGCTGACCTGTCAGGAACCAGCGCTGCAGGGAGAGGGGAGGCCAGAGGGTCCTGCACCTTGTCATCACCCCCTGGAGGGGACCCTGGAAGCTGTGACAGTGTGGGGGCAGGAGCGGGTAGATCTGTGAGTCAGAAATATCTCACTTAGAATGTACGGAGGGCCCCCCGCCCATGACACCCAACGGACTGACGGATCCTGGCTCTTATGCCCAGTGATGGGTGAGGAATGGGCCTCACGGAGCCCGCGGGCAGCTGGACTCGCCGTTCTTCCTGGCCGGGACCCCTGGAGGCCACGTGGTCCTCCCGCAGCCTGGCATCCCCCGCCGTCCGCACTCTCAGGCTGTTCCTCGGGCATCACTGCACCGTTTGTGACGAGGTGTGGCTCCACGGGTCCCAGATTCATCCTAAAAGGGAACGTGGCTGGTGGAGGCGGAAAAAGAAAGAAACTCTCTCGTTTTTCCAGGAGCCTGGACTCCCGGCCGCCATCGTCTCTCCAGGAGCCTGGACGCCCGGCCGCCATCGTCTCTCCAGGAGCCTGGCCGCCCGGCCGCCATCGTCTCTCCAGGAGCCTGGACGCCCGGCCGCCATCGTCTCTCCAGGAGCCTGGCCGCCCGGCCGCCACGGTCAGCTGCTGGCTTGCACCCGGTGCAGAGCCTGGGCAGTCGGCACTCGGCCTTCTCTTCTTCCGTTTTGGTCTCTGGATTCCATTTCATTCATTCATGAAACGTTCCCCAAGAGCCTGCTCTGTGCCAGGCTGGTGATTTTGGCCCGTCCTTCCCGAAGTGCCCAGTCTCCCAGGGCAAGGCGTCTGTGGGCGGTGGGCATGTGGAGAGCAGGGAGGGCTTCCAGGAGGAGGCGATTCTGCACCCCAGTCTGGAGAGGTGGGGGATGGCGCCGTGGAGGGGGCAGAACAGGTTGCTGGGGGCCTCTCGAGTCCCACGAACGGGACACTGGACTGCAGCCAGGAGCTGGACACAAGCCTGCGGGATGGGCACTGGGGCAGAGGCCCGCGCTGAGACGGCCTGCTCCTGGGAGGGCAAGACAATGGACGCCGTCTTGCGGCAGGGAGGAGGGTGTCTGGGAAATGCTGGACGCCAGCAGAGCTGGAAGGGCAGTCTGGGTGTGGTGGGAAGGGGAGTTGAGGATGACGGGGCAGGGCAGCAGCTGCAGGGACACCCCCCAGGAATTTTAGGAGGGAGAGGAGACGGGTGTGGTCACAGCAGAGGAAAGTCCCCATGGAAGCCACCCAAGGTCAGACCCAACATGGCGCCCCGTCCAGGCAGCCCAGCGTCTCTCATCTAGATCTAGAGCAGTCCCAGATCCACGCCAGGAAATGCACCTTCTTTCTTCTGCCCGACACTGTGGTCTTGGCTGTCCCCCTCCCAGGCCCCAAACGCAGCTGTGGGCAGAGGGTCGGCTCTGAGGTCTAGGACACTGGCTGGTCTAGCTCGGGTGCCACCATCTAGCTCTGCAATGAGGGCTCAGCCTCCAGAACTCAGTTCTCTGGCTGGTGGCACATCAGGGTTCCGTGAGGTCTCCCCGATAACCGTTATCAGGGCCTGGCACACAGAGGGGCTTCGAGCATGGGTGCTTGGTGGCGTCTGGGGGTCTCCAGGCTCGGGGGGTGCTGAGACGGGAGGCGGCAGTGCGGCCAGCCAGGGGAGCCCGCCGCCCGCCGTGAATCACCGCGCCAGGCTTTATAATTATCTGGGTACTTAGGCTCTCTTTCTTTTCCTCCCACTTCCCTGGGGAAATTCCCTTCATTTCCTCCATCATCCCCGGCTCCCTGTGTGAGTCTAAATCAACCTTACCCCGGGCAGCAGGCTGCTCCTCCAAGCTCTCACCCTCGGCCTACTTTACTGGCGAGGGCGGGCTGGGGTGCCAAGAGGCAGGGGCTACTGGGGTGCCATCTTTGCTCAAACTAAAGCTCCATTCCTGCCCTGGACAGAAAACCGAAGGCGCTACCCCCTCCCCTTAAGCTGCAGCGACTGCGTCCCCGGGGCCCATGGGTTGCTGCTCCCGTCGCCACGATCTGTCGGCAAACCCAGGCAGCCTCGGGCAGGGGCTTCCACGGTCCCTCGGCTCAGACGACGACGAGGAAACACCGATGTGCGGGCAACAGGTTCTGGCAGCGGGTTCCAGGTGACCTCGAGGAGGTCGGGCTGTCCCCACTCTCTGTGGAGCTGCGCCAGGGGAGGGTCAGCCCCTCCATGGGTCTGTAACAGCCTGCTCGTTCTTGGCGAGGGTGTGGGGTGCATGCTGTTCTGATGCCACCTCCTGCGCGCATCCAGCCCTGACCCCGATTCTCACCGAATTTCCACACGACCCCAGCACGTGGCTGTTTTGTGTGTTCAGTCGCTCAGTCGTGTCCGACTCTGTGACCCTATCGACCGTAGCCCGCCGGGCTCCCCTGTCCATGGAATTCTCCAGGCAAGAATACTTGGGTTGCCATTCCCTTCACCAGGGCATCTTTCCGACCCAGGGATCGAACCTGTGTCTCCTGCGTTGCAGGTGGATTCTTCACCACTGAGCCAGCAGGGAAGCCCGACCCCTAAGTAACTTAAATATGTATTAATTGTTTTAACACTATCCTTGAGAAGTAGAGAAGGGGGATAAAAAAAAGAAGCAAATGTAAGAAAAAATATGGGAAACCTATTGAAAATCTGTCCATTTTACAGATGGGGACACAGAGGCCCAGGGGGCAAAGCAGTCTGCTCAGACCACCCAGAAACCGCTCCCTGCAGCCCTCAAGGCTCTGCTCCCCATCATGAGCCGAAAAGTGTCCCCCGTAGAGCAGTGAGCGGGACCAAGCAGGGGCCAGCCCCTGAGGCACCTGTGACATGTCACAAGAAGCGAGTGGGCGCCGAGGGGTCTCATGGGAGGAGCCAAAGCACCCATTGGGCAGGGTGGGCAGAAATGTCCCCAAGACATCACCCATGGTCTCCTGTGAGAGGAGGAGGTGAGGAGGCCAGGGCCTCCACCAGGGCACCAGGCAGGGCCTGGGGCAGCAGCCACGGAACAGCCCTGGGCGAGCTCTTCTCAGGTACCCAAGCATCGCCGCTCTCCCGGGCCCCTCACCGGGCTCCCTGGAGGAAGAGCCGGCTGGGTTTCTTTATAAAGCTGGAACGCATTTTCTGCCCACATTTCTGACCTCCGGAAACCTCTCGGGTAGTTTTCCAGAGCCCTCTGGATTCCACCGGGGGCACGGTGCATGCCTCTGCTCACTGCGTTCACAGCCAGGCCGCTGGGCACCAGGCAGGTGCCAGGAGGAGCCTAGCGGGCACAGCTGCACAGGCCTCTGGCCGCCCGCAGCCCAGCTGGGCCTCCCTGTCATGGGTCTGTGGGCTCCGGCTGGCTCTCGGTCTCTCAAATTTGATCTCTGGTCAAATTCCATGGCTCTTTTCTTTTAAAAAAAAAATAATAATAAATGAAATCCCTCTTTGAAAACAAACAAAAATCCCAGAACAGACTCCAGAAACACTGGCCTTGCTGCAGCTTCATTTTCTCCTTCTTTCTCTTTCCTTTTTGGCATCACAAGGAACTGGAGGAACAGTTCACCCCTGTCATTTCACAGAGGGGCAAACTGAGGCCCAGAGGGGGAAAGGGGCCCCTTCGAGGTCCCCCGGTGACTCCCTGGCACAGCTGGGGCGGGAACCCAGGGTACCCGACTCAGGTCCAGAGTCTGAGCCCCGGCAGCTGCTGGCCCCGTGGGAGAGGTAGTGGGTCTGAGCCTGTTAGGACAAGAGCCGCCGCAGCCCTGGGCAGGGCTCCGGGCACTCACCCCGAGGAGGGATGCCCGCCTGGACGGGCAGGCCCGGGCCACTGGGCCTCTTGGCACAGGAGAGGCCAGCACTGGTAAGTGTGGGAAGAAGCCCCTGCCGGGGTGAAGGGGAGCCCCGAGGAAAGCAGGCTGGCTCTAATGGAAACCAGTCCGAGGGCCAAAGGCAGCAGGACCCCCGCCCCCCGGTTTCCATGGGGACGGAGCCGGGAGGTGGAGTCCTGGCAGGCTCGCCGCAGCAGATGTGGCCTGTGCAGGGCTGGCGCGGGGCGGCGGGAGGGGCGGCGCTGGGCGGCAGGGCCCTGGGACGTGGCAGGCCCGAGCCGGACTCGCGCACAAGCCCGAGGCCGCGGGTCTGCCACCTCCAGGAGGCCACCCAGATTCCCCCCACCCCGGGGCGCTCGCACTGGCCACTCCAGCCTAAGTTTCTGCTCTCCGCCTGGCTGGGCCCAGCCCCCTCCTGCACCATCTCAGCCCGGGCCTCGCGGAGGGCGCCAGTGCTTGCTGGGACACGGGAGACATAGGAGCTGGGGACAGAACCTCCAGTCGTGGCTCTAGCCCCCCAGCCAGTGAGTGGGTGCTCCACAAGGCCTGCTCCACCTGGTCCCTGGACAGTGCCTCCAGTCCCCTTCCTGAGCCCTGAGCTGGCCCCCTGACTGCTCTGCTGGGTGCCCTGGAGAATCAAGTGGGTGCTGAGCCGCCCAGGGACACAAGGAAGCCGCGGGGTCACTGGCAGACCACTGGGGAGGTGGCCACTCGGACGGGGACTGAGTAGCAGGGTCTCTGACACCAGACGGAGCCCCTGTTCACTTGCAGAGAGATGGTTTCCCTGAGCTCATCCCCCCGCCCCCGCACTCGGCGCTCACCAGCAAGAGCCCTTCACACTGGGACCCAGGGCAAGCCGTGGGGCATGCAGGCCCCAGCTGTGCCAGTGACACCCTGCTACTGACCAACCTGGGAACCCCAAGATCAGGTGGGCGCGTCTCCACGGGAGAGACTCAGGGTCCCTCACACGTCCAGCGGTGCCCGCAACAAACCCACGGAGAAAAACCCCAGGCTCCTGGTCTACACCGCCGGCTCCTGGTATGATGGAAGGGTCTGGGCTTGGCACAGAGCAAAAAGGACCATCTTGAGAATGCTGGAACCTGCAAAATGGTCTTGCCTGTTTGGGGGTTTTACAGCATCTCCCAAAGGTTCGACTTGCAGTTGTCTGAGTGTTAAAGTCTCGATCACCTCGGCCTACAGCCTCACTCTTTCCCGCTCTGGGCTGGGGGGACACCGAGACAAAGGGTGACCATGGCTCCCTTCCTCCCACCCCTCGCTGACACGCCGGGCGTCGTCCACGCCGGGCCAGCAAACGACAGAGGCCTGGAGCCTCATCCAGCCGGGCGCTCGGGGGTGGCGTCAGTCCAACCCGTGGGCCTGAGATCCTAGAGAAATGGCAGCTCAGGCAGAGACAGGCCCAGGGCTCCCAGATTCGCCACCATCGTATGGTCCCCAGGAGGGGAAAAACGGAGGCAAACCCCGACTCTCCCTGGGGCAGGCCAGGGGACAGGACCTCCTGGTGACCGGCGTCCGGGGAGAGCCCCCCAAGGTCGGCACCCATGAAGGGGACCCCGTGCCTGGCTGTCCCCAGCCGGCCAGGGGCGACGCTGGGTCCCGCACTCAGGGACCTGGGTTTGAGGGCAGGCTCTGTTGCCTGCTAGCCGTGTGACTCTGGGCATGTTCCTTGGCCTCGGTGAGCCTCAAGTTTTCTCAGAGAACTGTTAACAGCCGCCTTCCACGAGGGCAGGGAGGGGGGCATCCTGGCTGTGCCCTCTCCTGCCACCAGAACAGCACTAGCCCCTGCTGGCTCTGATCAGATGTTGAAACAAGATGAAATCGAACAGATTCCATTTAAAAATAGATGTTTAGAAGAACGGATTAAAGTCCTCGGCCCTAGGGAGTTCCCTGGTGGTCCAGTGGTTAGGACTCCGTACCCCACGGCGGGGGACATGGGTTCAATCCCTAGTTGGGAAACTAAGATCCCGTAAGCTGGGCGGTGTGGCCAAAAAAATACTGAAATTTTTTTTTTAAAAAAAGAAACAAGGACTTGACCTTGGGCCTGGCACTCAGTAGGTCCATGAAGGTCAGCTCCCCCAACCCTAGGGAGCTCACTCTTATTTGCCAACTCAGACATGTGCTGGCCTCTCATGTCGGGGAGACAAGGGTGGACCCCGACCCTCAAGGCAGAGGATCTCTGCCACTCGAGTCCCCGCCTCCACGGGTCCTGCCCCAGCCTGCCTCGCTCACCCTCCCCGGCAGCTGGATGTACCTGACCTTCGTGGCACGGCCGAGGCGGTGGGCCATGGTGGCGGGCCAGACTGCCAGGGCCGGGAGCCACTACCCAGAGGCTGCTTTGCTGGGCCTCCCCTGGGCACTGGTCACAGGCCGGGCAGGAATACCAGGACCAGAGCAGAGACCCTCAAAGCTCACGCATCCGTCCACCCATCAGGGCCGAGAGTCTCCCAAGGGCTGGTGCGGGGCGACTTACGAGTGCGTGTTCACAGCAACAAAGGCGCCGGCTGAGGGCACCCTGTCCACACCGCCGAGCACCCCCCACAGCCGCTGGAGGCCTCTGGCGCCACGTCGGGGGCGCTGCTGCCTGGACCCGGCATGGTGGGCCCAGGTGCGACTCCTCGTCCCCTCGAGTTCAAGGAATCAGCACGCCCGGGAGGCTCGGGTGGGCGGGAGTGGCGGGAACTGTCCGCCCGCCTCCGGGATCCCTCCACCCACAGCAGCCGGAAGCGCGGGCACACCCACCGCAGGAATCCCCAGGCAGGGCCAGCGCCCAGCAAACTGGGCCAGAGGTTCCTGTGCGCACGCACAGGACGGACCTGCAGCAGCCGGACCCCCAGAGTCCCCCCACTCCCAGCTCCCTTCAAGGCCCCAGAGAGTCACAGGGACCAGAGGCGAGCCTCCCCAAAACCTGCTCCCATTCACGGCAGGTGACATGGCCTGCTTCCACAAGAAGCCTGTAGGTAGGACTTACCCTCTGCCTCCGGGTGGGGAAACTGAGGCTGAGAGGGGCAGGTGGCTCCCCGAGCAGCCAGGCCCCACGCTCCTCCCGCGAGGCCGCAGCCTGGGATAAAGCAGGCTGGCCGCAGCTTCCAGGCAAGACCCCCACTTGCTGCCTCTGACCACGCCCCCAGGCCGACGCTGTCTCCCCCACTTCAGAGATGAGAGAATGGAGGCCCGGCCGCGAGAACCATTCTTATTGAGGCCTTTTCTGCTTGAAGGCAGGCTGGGGGTTCACAGTATCTCATCAGATCCTGCCCCCAGTCCCCGCTGTGTTCCTGGTGGGGAAATGGTTCGCCTGGGCTCCCGAGTGTGCGCTCAGGGCCCAGAGCCTAGCACACAGGTGTGTGCACACACAGGAACACACGCACACACACGCAGACCTGCACAGAAGGCCGACCCTGCCACCCGCTTCCGGGAGGAGGGGGCTGGCTGGAGGACGCGTGCCCCCCGGGCCACCCGGCCGCTCCCGCCCTCACATGCCTTCCCGGGCCCCGTCCTGGGCCTGCCCCGCCGCCATTTCCTCTCCTGGGCTGGAGGCCCAATGCCAGTCCTCCGGGCCTGCAAATGGCCGGCGTCCGGAACGGCCTGCAGCTGCGAGGAGACTGTGGGTGCCTGACCCGGGCCCAGAGCGCAGCCACGGGCCTTCCTTCACTCACTAGTGCCCGGCACCTGGGGCCTGTCCACCCAGCACCAGGAGAACAGCCCACCCACTGGGCAGCGAGCGCCCAGCCAGGCGTCTTCCGGGGTGGCCCAGAGACCGGGACCCCCCTGCGTATGCACACACGTTACAGCGCCACCGAGGCACGCACACACAGGCCAAGGGGTGACGGCGGCCACACGGGCCGCCGCGTACACACATATGTTCACACCATCACTTAACGCAGAAGGCACGCGGGCTTTGGAGGCCTGCAGGCCTGTGTTCACATCCACCCCAACGCACATTATCCGGCTGAACCTCTAAGGCTCATCCCCTGCAGAAATGACCCCACTGTGCAGGCACTTCTGAGACTCAGAAACAAACCAAGGAGGAACAGGATGTATGGGGTGCTCTCTGTGAAAAGTGTTGAGGCAAGTGCTGTATCTGTATTACTGTGAGGCAGGGACACTTACTGCCCCATTTTACAGATGAGGAAACTGAGGCCACAAAAAGGGGAAATAACTCACCCTTGACCTTGATCAGCAGAGCCAGAAAATCAAAAGGACTCAACTTGAACCCTGGCCATGAGTTCCGGAGCTCATAGTCTCCGCCACCCTCCTCTTCCAGACGGGAAGAAGCCTGGCGTGGAGCACGCGGCGGAGCATCGTCATGGCGACCATGCCTATCACCACCGTCCATGCTCTGACGCCATCCCTCTGAGGCTCTGACCCTGGTATCGGGATGTCTCGTTGGGCCTCATCTTTGAGAGCCCCAGACCAGCGCCACATCCATGGCGGCTGATGCTAAACCCAGTTCTGATGCCCTCTGCAAAGACCAACATGGGAAAGGACAAAGTGGTTAAAAAAATGACCCCGAGAGCGCAGCTGCTGCAGAAAGCAGCTCCCAACCCACTCTGGTAAATGTCATCAACATCTCACTTTTCCTATTATTCCCCCACATCTCCGCCAACAGGTACGTTCCTTCAAACAAACAAGCCACAACAAAGCCCTTCTGCTGACCCACGGAACGGCGTCAGGAGCGTTCGGGACACGGCAGAGGGAGCACCCGGATCTCACCAAGCACGGCACGCACTTGGGCAAGCTGCTCTCGGCCAGGAAGAGCCTCCAAGGCTGCAGCGCCCGAGTCTGGAATTCAGACGCTCAGAAGCAAACATTTAAAGATAAGGAGGAGCTGGGGGAAAAGAGCCCTCAGAACCGATTACATCATAATGCGAGCAAATTCACAAAATAAACAGTTATCATCATTTGCAAATTATCATGGCTGTAAAACCGCTCTGCCCTCACGTGTGTTGATATGGACCAATAAATTCTGCACTTTATCTTGGTTAGATAATTTTTTTTTAAGTTTATAGCTACTCTTTGTAGTTTACCTGTTGAATTTTTTTTTAGCTTGGATTTAGATGTATCTTTAGACCACGTGAAATAGTTATCATCTGGTTTTTCAGAAGCTTCTCAAAATAATTTTTATGAATGTCTACATAGAACAGCGAAAGGTTTAATTTTTTTATAGAGAAATTATAAAGATGTTAAAATCAAAAGTCCCAAAGCCCATAATTTGTAATATAAATTACTGTTAGGCTGTTCATGATGCAAAAGATAACAACTGGTAATTAAAACATCTGAGGTCCTTTGACATAGGGTATTTGGAGTCTTAAAAAGGTGCAGATGAAGAGCAAATTTTAAATTAAATTTTAATAAGATGATGGTTGTTCTGCTACCAAATGTTTCAGGGGATCAGAAGATCATTTAATAAGACTGCTTTCATGTACAAAGGCAACTTGTTTATTTTGACCTCAGTTCTTCGAAATTGTCGACTCCACAATTGAAATATGCTGTGTGTTCCAACAAGGACCCGGCAGTCATAATGACAGACCAGCCCATCTGTGCTGTGAGAATGTATAATTTCAGTCTATAGTGGAATTTATATAGAAGCGATGATGTGAAAACTGCTATGTGCGGTACTTTCTTAAAAAAAAAAATACTGCTGAGAAGTACTGGGTGCCATGGAGAATGCTGATATTTTCGCCTGATTAAAACAACAACAACAAAAAAGATTCTGTGGAAATTTACTGATTTGGGAGAGGTACAGTGTTATTCCCCAAATTAAAAAATGAAGATGATAACTGATCACATATTACTATCCCAACTATACAAGGTGTAGGCTGGAAAATGTGTTATTCATATACATTAAAACCATTAGATGAACATAATCTCGGTGGAAAATACCAATTTAGAATGAAAATGCTCATTTATGAAAATTAATTGATTTTATGGTACTTGCACTACCTTGTCCAAAAAGATGAGTTAATGCTCAGGAAATCTGACTATCACTCTAGGATTTAGAATTAAAGGCCTATTCATCTACATTTAATTACAAGAAAATTATAATTTTATCATATAAAATTTTTTTAAAATGAGGAATGGGCAGCTATTAAAAGTATAAATTCTTTAAAATGATCAACCTTCCTCTCCAGTAACCCTCCAGCCAACGTCTCTGTACTGTGGACTCTTCTGCCTCTAGAATTTGTTACACTGTTTTTTCCCGATTACTTTCGTTTTGTCACCAGTGTTTCATTTGGTGCTTGCTAAATATTTGGGTGGAATGATCTTCCAGCTTACAGCAGCAGAATGTGGCTGTCACCATCAGGAAAATGTTTTAATTATCTCTGCTCCGTGCGCCTGTCTCTGCAGCCCCAAATCCTCCAGGAGTGACTGCTGTCGGATCTCAGAACAAAAGCAGCCGCAGACGCTTCTCGCGTGTGCCGAGCTCCGTTTCAGTATTTGGTGGTGTCTGCTCTGGCCGGCTGCTCAGGCCTGCACGAACAGGACCCCCACGCCTCGGAACCAGGAAAACAAAAACGCATTCACGTGGGAATTTTCCTCTCGGTTGCAATTTAGAACTTTCGGGGCCTGATTTTCCATTTTCCATAAATCAAGACCCTGGCTGCTGCCCCTCCAACGTGGGGAAACCAGGCTGTGTCTGCGGGTGCTTTGTCAGCCTGCCAGAGGGTGGAGGCGAGCTCAGAGCTGAACTCAGCAAAGCCCACCTTCTAAATGGAAAGGTTCCGGGCCCGACGGAGAGACTCCGACGGCCACAGGGCCCAGCTCCTGGATGGCAGGGCTGGCGTGGTCCGGGAGCTCAGAGACCTTCCAGGTCTCACTCCCCATCCCGCTGGCCAGGGCTCAGACCCCAGATGGTCAGGATGTCTCGGTCACAGCTCTGCCAGTCGGGGACCAGGGCAGGATCGGGGCACAGGCAGGCCCTGGGATCACTCAGGGCCCCAGAGGGTCGACCAGGTGGATGGGCCCACGTGCGCCCCACGAGCCGTCCACGGGCAGGGTGGATAGGAGCCGGCATAGCAATGTTAGCTGGAACCCCTGGTTTAAATAAGTGCTTAAAAAACAAAGCCCAAAACAACCTACGAGATCTTCCCACACTAAGCTGAGAGCTGAAAACAGCTTCCTTTTCTTACCCTCCCCAAAAATAAAATAAAATAAAAGGGAGAAAGAAACTGGATCGCTAAACTGTGGATATGGCAGCATTAAAGACGCCGGACAAAATGAAAGGGCCTCTGTTTCTCAAGGCAGAATCCAGCCTCCCGTGTGCCCGCCTGGCCCTGCCTTCTGAGGAGTTGGCTGGGGAGACCGTGGATGTTTCTGGTGTTTTTTCCCTTTGCCACTCCTGGTGTGGCCAAAAATTAAAATAATCAGAACAACAATAATGAGATCTCCCCCCTCCAAAAAAAAAATAAATAAATAAAACTGGTACAAGTGAACATGAAAGAGTAAGGCCGTGCCTATTAATACCTCCTGAAACATTCGTTCAAATTATAATTGAACATGCAGCTACTGTGAAATAACAAACATTCATTTTTATTGTGATTTCGAACGCCCTGTAGCTTTGGATCTTAAAAATAAATGGGTTTGGCTTCTGCCTCTTCCCTGCAGTTTTTGGAAGGGCTTACTTCACTGAAGATGGTGGGGGTGGGGGGAGGGTGGGGATCTGAAATAGGATTTTGAATTTCGGGTAACCAATTAGAGAGAAGCAAACGTAGCAGGCACAAGATGGAGAGCCCCCAGCTCGTCTCCAGCGCGGAGAGGACTGAAGAGGAGGGAGACTTACCGGGCGCAGGAGGACGGAGAGCTGCTCCACAGCAAGGCAGTGAAGGCGGCGGCCGTCGCCCCAGCCAGGCCCCGCGGCAGGCAGAGGAGGGCCGGGCCCGGGTGCCAGCCCTCGGGCGCCTCGGCTGTGGCCACCGGAGTCCACCGGTCCCCTCTGTCCCGGCCGGCGTGGCCGCGGCCTCGGCCACCCCGGCAACCCGGAGGCAGGCCGGCCAGGAGCCGAGGGCGCTGGGGAGGCCCCGCCGCCAGCCCAGGAGGACGAGGAAAATGCTACTTTTGTCTCCTGCTCTCCTCTGGCACTGGCTGCCGGGGAGGGGGGGCCAGAGGCGGCCGCTGCGGCTCGGCCCCGCCCACCGGGAATTTTTGAAAGATGCTCGTGGGTGCTGGGAGGGTGGCAGACGTGGCAGCGGCGGGTGGGCCGGACCCCCAAACCCATCGCCGGCGGGAGGGGGCCGGGGCTGGCCCAGCGGGGGAGGGAGGGGGCGGCCGCGGCGTCTGGCCACTGCGAGGCCGGCCCGGGGAGGACGCGGGGGGCCGGGCTGGTCCGGGCGCCAGCCCTCCCCGTGGACAGGCGGCGCGGCCCCGGGCGCCATGTTGCGGGAGGCCCGCCTGGCTGGCCGGCTCGGGGGATAGAGGCCGCATTGTTCCCGGCCGGGGGGCAGGCGGCAGCCAGCACCCCAGCCAGGCTCCCCGGGGGCCCCCCAGAGCAAGCCCCCTCTAACCGATGCCCCCGCAGCCGCGCCACCGCCCCGAACCCCAGCTCTGGGTCCCAGCGGCCACCAAGCCCCAGGCAGGCCATGCAGCCCTTCCCAGCCTCAGTTTCCCCATCGGTACCCGGGCTGGGGTCTCGGCTCCGGCCACTCGGGGCTGCCGTGATGACACGGTGAGGAACGCTCAGCCTGGCCACGATGAGGGCCCGTCACCACACCCCACCCAGACCGCCACAAACCCACGGGTCTCACCCGGGCAAATCCAGGACAGAGAGGTATGGCCACCCGAGCCGGGTCAGTGGGCCTGAGGCGCTAAGAGGGGCGCTTCCACCTGGAGAGTTATCAGACCCTCAGGCCTCTTCTGCGGGCTCCGGGCCGTGACCGCATGGCCGGCCGGTCCACCCGGGTCTCTCCTTTGGACCTTTCTGTGGCCCAGAACTGAGGCGATGACCACCTGGCTGTCCCCCTGCAGGGTGGGCCAGCAGGCTGTGTGTGTGGGCAGGGCCCCCAGGCAAGCAGAGCCAGCTCTGGGGGCAGAAGGGACGGCGTGCAGGGACCAAGGCCAGGCCGCCACGGCCAGAGTTTGCTCAGGGGTCCCCGGGGCGGCTCCCCTGGCTTCCAGGCCTTTCCGTGGACCGAGCTCCCGCTGCACCCCCGCTGCCTGGAGTGTATTTTAACACCGCTTTACAGTTGCATGAGACAGCCGTGCCCAGGGCACAGGCACAAGAAGGGGAGCGAGAGGGAAGCGGCGGGAGGAGCCCGCTGGTCCTCGGGCTCTGGGCTCACGCACAAGGCCACGTGACCAGCTCACCAGCTGATGCCAGAGACAAAGCAGGTAGGATTCCAATGCCACGCGCCTGACCAGGAACGCCGGGAATTCCATTCCAGGAACCGCGTGGCATGGCTGCCAACAGCCTGGGCCCGGGAGGAGAGGGTCCCCCGTGTTCTGTGGGGGAAGCCACGGAAAACTGCGGGGGGGGGCCGCCCCAACAAGGCAGAGGAGGCAGAACCTGGGTTAGGGCGCCCCTCCCCCACCGGGCACACACAGCACCCCCAGAAGTGCCCAGCTGGCCACCCAGGAGATCAAGGCCTCCATCCCCAAGGCCTGTGGGTCCGCATGGGGCTCAAGACCCAAGAGAGCAGCCAGGCCCGAGCCAGGCCTTTCCGGGAGGGAGCCCAGTGCCACAAGGTTTGGCAACATCGCCGCCATGCTGGGGTCAGAATTATCCACAAGCCCTTCTCCTCCCGGGACCCTGGGGAGGGCCCCGCAGGTGACATGCACACCCTCGGGCATGCTCAGGACACACGTGTGGCCCTGCAGGCCAACACCTGCGTGTCCGATGCCTGCTCACGCCTGCGTGGAGCCCAGGGCTGTGACGTGATGTGCAGCCCACCAGAGCATCTCTCAGTTAAAACATATGGAAGACAAGCTCCGGCTCCATCATTTCATTATAATTTAAAATGTAATTATAAAAGGCTGATTTGAATGTAAATATCGCTCTTAAACACATGAAAGGCGAATCTAGATTTAAGAGCCCCAAATCAGCAGGTAATATTTCAGCTAAACTTCCTAACCATCTCAAATCCTAGAATTAAAGGAAGGGTGATTCACCGAAAAACCTGGCCCCAGCATCGGAAACCGAAGGCAGCAGAGACAACACGCTTCCCCCCACCCATCTTAAGGGGAAATTCCATTACTCCAAAAACAGAGAGAGAAACTTTGGGCTTTGCTCTGTAAGCCCCATGCACACATTTTCTAACCACAACTGCCAGGCTCATTTAGCGATAATAACCACCGCCTCTGCTGGCCACATCTCTGCTCAGAAAACCTCTTAGCCACTGATTCACAACAGTGGGCCCGGCCAGCCGATTTACCCATCCACAGGATTTCTGAGCCGTCCCTAAAGGCAAGACTCCTGAATCCAGAGTCTTGAAACAACACAATTCCATCCAAAATTTCACAGGAAGACTTTGCAGCCTTTTACTTGCAAAACCCTTCTCCAAAAAAAAATAGTAAATAAAATCTGTGTTTTAGGGTTGTCCTGCCTCATGGGAAGGGATTTCAGCCTTTTCCATTTTATCAACTCCAAGCGTGGGTTTGGAGCCTGTTATAGGTGCCCCCTGCCCCTGCCCCCACCCCCGCCCAAAGAGAACTCTTAATTACATTTTTTGAGGGGGGCGTTAATGCAGAAAGTGAAACAGACCCCACTTAAGAGGTTCCAGGATTTTTTTTTTTTTAAAGATGCAACAGCAGGTTTGTTTTGTTGCCTTTAAAAAAAAAAACAAAAAAAAACCCTCATTTTTGAAGCCAGATAATATAATTTGTTGACAGTCTTTTGGGTAAAGAGGAAACCCTGCCGCTTACCCTAATGGGGGCCACTCCCTCTCCTGCTCTCCTCCCACCAGACCGAGGACCCCTTAAGCCAGTAGGGGTCTGGGCCAATGGCCCCCCATGCCCTACACCAGGAAAACTGGTGCCCCAATGTTCCCATCACAAGCCCCAGCCTGATCTGTTCCTCCCGGGGTCCCTAACATGAGCCTGGGATCCGGGCCTCGCTTCCCAGGCCACCTTCCTAGCTGCGGCGAAGCTGGACCTTGATCAGGAACCCGGGTCAGCAACATGAGCCCCACTTGAGCCACAAGGCAGGGAAAGGGGAGGTGGCTCAAGAGCAGGCCTCCAAGTAAAAGTCTGTTCGTTCTGTTAGTTCAGAGAACATCCATAGGGCAGGAACCCTGGGCCAGGCCTGTCCAGCCGGGGAGGGTGTTGAGGGGCCTATGTGTGGCTTCGCCAATTCAGGCCAGGCTCTCTGATAAGCTGCTGGCAGATTCCAAGTTCATCGGACAACGCGATTTGGGGAGGAGTAAGGGACGCCGGAGAATCACAAATACTGTCCAAGACTGGCTCTTGATGGCTTTCCTTTCACCCCCACCCCCGCAAGGACCCTTCTTCCTCCAGTCCACTTCCGTCCTGCGACCCACCCCCCAGCAGACAACGGCCAGCCAGGCCTGGCCCCAGCGAGGCTGTGTCCAGCCCACGGTCCAAAGCCTGGCTGCCTTTCCGCTATGTGCCAACAGGCCCCTGCAAGCGGCCTTTCAGAAGAAATCACAGAGGGGGAGAAAATAAACTTGTGAAAGTTTAAACGCCACTCAGTAAAGAAAGCCAGACATTCCCACTGAAATTCCCCAAGAATCACAGGGCAGGGGACTCTTTTTTTTTTTTTTTTCCTTTTCTGTACATCTCGTCCCTGACTGAGTTCTCAGGGCCTGCGATGCCGAGCCACCGGGACACCGGTCGGCCCTGAAAATAAATATTTCATATAAAAGGTCCATTGTCTTTGCTTGGAGACAATTGTTGCTTTTTCTCTCTTCTCGGCTCCGTAACATCAGCAAGCAGGGCCGATGCCATCTGGGGTTCTTTCTTGTTCTGACAAGATGTTTTGAGAAAGGGCAATCTTGCTGGGTCTTCCTGGATGATCAGCTAAGAGATAAAGCTCTCTTAAAGCAAGCATCTTCGTAAAGGCACGTTCGTATGGGATCAAAGAACAATTAGCTTGTCAGAGTGATGAAGCCCCATCAAAGTGCCAACCTGAATTGCAGGCAAGGATGACCAGCGGATGGCATGGGCACCCTGGACGCCTGGGTCAGGACGTCTGCCCTTGTCTCTCCCTGGTCAGCCCCCCAGGGTTGGCTCCCTTGTGAGTGCCATCCTTGAGGAGGTTCCACTCTTAAAAGGTGCCTAGGAAGGGGCACCTCCTCCGTGAGCACGTGCCTAAGCCAAGCCTCCATGACGAGGAGGGCGCTGGCTCGGGAGCTCCTGGTCGTCCACCTTGGAATCACCAAGGTTTGCTTTCACTATGGGCAGGGTGGGGGGAGGGGTGTGTCGTGAACGCCCAGGTGTCCTTTCCAACGAAACCAAAACTAGCTTCCCTGTTTCTTAGAAGCTCAAAAATATAACAACAACTAGCAATAAAAATGGCGATTACCATTTACAACGAAGACAATTACAACGACAGCCATTTATGGCGTCCCTGTCACGTGCCCCGACTGGGGTTTGTGGAAATAACCTCGTCTGAACCTTCCCAAGGACCCTCCGAGGCCCAGGCTCTTATTCCTGTTCTGGAGCGTGGACTGCAGTCCCGGGAGGGGACAGGACTTGTCCAGGGCCCCATGGCAAGCCAGGGGCAGGGGGCTGGGTTGGAGTGGCCCGGCCGTGCCCGCACTTGGCAGGGTTACTGCAGGGGCAGCTCTGTGCTCCCTGAACACGCAGAAACGCCCTCCTGAGAACGGCCAGGCATGCTGGTTTGAAGATGTTTCCTTGCCTGGTCCGTGGGGCTTCCTTCCTTCCCCGAGCGTTGTCCCTCACTGAGGGCACACGTCGGTCACCCTGGACACCAGGGAACACCTACCCACCCAGGCAGAGAGCCCATCAGGGTGGGCAGAGCCCTTGCGCCCCTCCCTGGGCCCCACGGGACGCCTTCCCACCAGGCTTCGTCCACGCTGGGATGAAGATGGGAGCAAGTGAGACCCGTTCACGGCATCAAGCACAGCTGGGTGCAAACTCCAGGGACCCGAATGTCCCCCCTGTGGCAAAGCTTCCCGCTGGTCCTGCTGAGCAGAGCAAGATGCTGTCTGTACCTGTTTAGGCAGCAGGGGAGACCTGACTGTGGGCAGGGGCTAGTCACCACCCACTGCCGTACTGGGCAGCCGGTGCCACCTGCACCCTGGAGACCCCCCAGGCCAGAATCGGGGGGCCTCGAGTGGCCAGAGGTGGGGCATGGCAAAGACTCAGTGCGGTCCAGGGGGCACCCTGGGCCTGGCCCTCGTTGTAAAAAAAACAGGGGTGCCAGGGCCACCCTCCCACCAGCCCGCTGCAGTCCTTAAGACCCTGTCCCCTGCTTAGCACATTCTTCCCCCAAAACCCCACGAGAAAAACCAGGCAGGCGCCAGTTCCATTTTCCGAACTTTGTGTCACCTACACATCCTCAAAAATGCATTTTCTCTGGATGAGACCGCCCCACATGGTGAGAAGACCGCCTCGCGTGGTGAGAAGACCTCCCCACATAGTAAGAAGCCCCTGGCCGGGACTCGGGTCTCCATGAAGAGTCTCCAGGGTATCGGGCTGGCCCTAAGGACAAGGACAAAGGCAGGACAGGACGGCGTGGTGCCAAGACAGGGCCTCCCTCCATGGGGCCGGCCTGGCTGTTGGCTGAGGCCTCTCAGCCCCAGTGCATCCCCTGTGCCGGGGGCTCACGTGGGGCGGGCACTGGGCCGCTGGAGCTGGATGAACAGTAGCCCCCCCGCTGAGTGGCCCTGAGAGTGCCTCCTCGGATGCTGAGGCCTCTCCGTGCTCCCAGTGTCTGGCCCGTGGGCTCTCAGAGGGAGCTACCAACGCCCCTTGTTTTGGGGTCTGCTTTAACCCCGGGGGATGCCCAACAGTCTGAGCAGAAAGCCACACCATGCCTGCCCATCCTGAGCTACACTACAGGTCATCTGTGGACCCAGGAAAATGTCTCCTGCATTTTACAAGCAAGGCCCCAGCGGAACCCGGGCTTTCTGTAATTACTAACCCATCGCTGCCAACACCACGGCCAGCGTCAGCTCCTGGCCGGAGGGGCAAGCCACCCTCCATTTCTGAGATCAGTCCCCAGTGTCTCTCCCCGCGTTTCAAGGCTGCTAACTGCCTCTGATAAAGTCATAAAGACAAATTCAAAACAGGGCACTGGGGTAAGGGGCGATGGCCCAGCTAAAAAGATGGCGAGGATGGCTCTACAGGGGTTCACAGAAGCAAGCCTTCAGCCTCAGGGCCAGGTGGGCAGGACCTTACTGAAACCGGTTCTTCGTTCCTCTGGGTTCTCCTCTCGGTTCTGGAAACCAGGCAGCCCTGGGAGAGGGAGGCATGAGGCAGGCCTGGGCTACGCAGGCCTCTGTCCACGTTCCCGGAAACACGGCCTCCGAGCGCCAGCTCACAGCGCTGGGGAGTTATGGAAACAGGCCCCCCCCATTATTTTGTGGTCAAAGCACCCCACAAGGTTGTCCAAACCACATCAATAAGATGAGGCAGGGTAAAGGGGAAATCGCACCTGTGATACGATCATATTAAAAAGTGGGTTTAATCTCCCAGTTATGGGTTTCATTTTAACAGGGTAGGTAACACAAGCACAAACGTGCTTCTTAAAAATCCCAAACAGCTAAACCCAACAAACTAAAATAAAATGAACACAGTGCTGCCTACAGAGATGGCCGTGGGCTCTGTAGCCCAACTTTGAAGAAATTAATTTCAGCGTTACCTTAAAACCCTGTAATTACGGCAAACATGCATTCCTTCACCCCTTTCTTGCTCCCCACAAATCCCCCAGGGCTGTGGGCTGGGCCTGTGTGTGACCCATCTATAAAGAGGGATTTATTATGAAAAGTTATGAGTTATTTTTGTTTTATGCCACCATGAACAACAGCATCCACTCGGGGCTTTCACTTCAAGGGCCAGAGCGGCCAGTCCCAGGGCCGCCCTAAACCAGCTCTCCATAAATGCCTGACCAGCAGGGAAAAAATGAAATAAGAAGAAGAAACACTGATGGTTTAGGAAGTGAATGCAAGATTTCAGTTTTTCAAGAAAGGGCTGTGGCTTCCAAACAACCTTTCAGAACACGTCTGATCTAAAAACTGTTGTTTTCTCTTTTCCTCTTTTCCTCGTGTTCTATTTAGGAGGCCTGCTATTTGACGTGTTCAACCAAATTCTCTCTGGCAAATGGCCGGCACACATCTGAGATTAAAAGCTGTATTTCACAAATTCCAAGTTCCAGAATTTTAACGACGGCCATGGAGTTGCTGCAAGCTGGGGTGGCTTCGGGTCCAAGATCAACCTTCCTTCCCAGGTCCCCGGGTCTGCGGAAGGCCTGCCCTACAAAAGGGCTCTTCTTAGAAATCCCTTCATCAATATTTAAATATTCACCAAGTAGCGAAAGTGAGAAATGCACTTACCGTCCTCAAGAGTCGCCTTGAACCCGATCGAGCCTGGGGCGCGCTGGTCTGCAGCTCTGCCTTTGCCGGAGGATCGCGCTCGGACGCAGCCTGCGCTGCGCTATCGCGCCCACGGCTGCACAGGCCCTTGCCCATCGGTCCGAGTTCTGGCTTCCAAAATGATTCTCCCCTTCACGCGGCGAAAGGGGCAAAGAGCAAAGCCATGCCATGTCCCACAACTCTTCCCAGGGCGGGACAGCTCCGGGACGGCGCGGGCGAAGCGCACGGCCAGGCCCCACTCCCTGGGTCCCGCACCGCGCTCCGACCGCGCCGCTCGTCCTCTTCTCGCTCCGACTTCCCCGGGTTGAACGATCGGACCAACCCGCAGAGTGACCCGCAGGACACGGTCTCCACGTCCGCGACCTGCGCCGCGAGGGACCTTTGTCCGGGGCGAAAACGAAAGCGCGCGGGGCCAGGGGCGCCCACGCCCTGTCGCGGAGGTCCGCGCCAGCGCGCCCCGCGACTTTCTCCAAGTTCACGTGCATCCCGGGGCGGGCGGGCGAGCGCCGTGGGCCCGAACTTCCAGCGCCCGGCCGTCGGGCGCGCTGCGGGGCGCGGGCGGTCACCGGACGGCCCGGGGCGCAGGCCCGGGGCACAATGAGAGCCGGCCGGCCGGCGGACCGGCGGGTGAGCGCGGGGACAGCGCGGGCTCGGCCTCCGCGCGGCCGCTTATCGAGCGCGGCCGGGGCGCCGAATGCCGCGGCGGCGGCGGCGACTGGGCACAGACGCGCCGCGCGCCCGGTGCATGCTAATGGCCGGCGGCCGCGCCATGAATTATTCAGCAGCGGCGCGGAGAGGGCGAGCGCGGCGCGGAGGGCGGCCCGGCCCGCGTGTCCCCCGCCGCCGCGAAGCCGCCGCGGCGACTTCCCAAACTTTCCCCGGTCGGCACCGAGGATGCGGCCCCCGCGGCGCCTCCGTCCCCGCCCGAGCGCGCCGGCCGCGCTTCCCCCGTTGCCGCCTATTTTATGTCTTTTGTCTCGGAGTTGGCACCTGTCCCAGAGAGCGCGTTTCCCTGCCCACCCCTTCGCCGCCGGATCAGGGCGGGGGAGGGGGTCCGGGGGACCTGGAGAGGAGGGGACGGGCGGGGGAAGCGAGGCGCCTACGACCCCGCAGCCTGGGGGAGACCGCCCGGGGGGGGGGGGGCGGGCGGCCGTGCAGCGCTCCCGGGCGCCCCAGTTCCGCAGGGAGATCAGGGCTTCGGCTGTGCCCGGAATACCAACAAGGCCTCCCGGGGCCCCCGGCCGTGCCCGCTGCGGGCAAGGACCCGGCGCGGCCCCTCCCCGACTCCCCCTCCACCGCGCACCCTCCTCCCGGGCCCGGCGCGCGCGGGCGGGGCGGGCGGCGCGAGCCGCGGATTCGCCGCCCGGGCCCCGCGCCTCGCCCCGCAGCCCCGCGTGCGCGCCCCCGCGGGCACGCCGCCCCGGGGGCTCCCCGCCCGCGCGGTCCCGCGGGGCTGGGGGCACCGCGTCGCGGGGACTCATCAGCCTTCGGCTTCGCGCCCTGCGGCCCGTAAGCCCGGGCCCTGGCCAGCCCCCGCCGCCCTGGCACCGAGGCAGCGGCCGGAGCGCGCTCGGCGGCTGCGCTCCGAGGCGCCGGCTGCCATGATTGCGGGCAGCGGAGCGCGCGCGCGCACGCTCGGGCCCGGCTTGGGGACCCGGGGCGGACCGACGGTCCCTGGCCTGACCGCAGCCCAGGGCGCGCGGCGGAGTGGCGGCTAGACCTCCGGCCTCCTCCCTGTGAGGCTAGGGCTCGCCGCGGAGCTCTAGACGAAGCTCTAGGACAGGGCTTGGGATCGCGGGTGGCACCGGGCTTTCCCCAGGGCACGGTGCGCACCAGGAGGAGCCCGCGGCGTCTTGTCCCGACCCTGCCTGCGGGGCTGCGGAAGGGGCGCGGGGTCCAGTGGGGTGGAAGACGAAGTGCAGGGGATCTGGTGCAACGAAGGGGGCAGCGCGCTGTGCCCAGAGATGGGGGCCGCAAGGTGCCTGGCACAGGGGGGCCCTCATGGTGCCCGGGGAAGGCATGGAATGGGCGGGGGCACCGTGCCCGGAGCCGCTGCCCAGCTCCAACCTCTCTCTCTTCCTTCCCCGCAGAAACAACTTCCTGCCACCCCCCCACCCCCACCCCCCGGCCCAGGGTGCAGGAGCTGCGGGGAGAAGTTCTAGGCCGCAGCTTTGCTATCTCGGGGCCTGACGACGACGCTGCTGTCCCCGGGCCGCGCGGTTCCTGCCCGCGCCCTCTGCCGCAGTCGTGAGCGGGCCGGGGCTCCAGGGTCCGGACCCTGGTTAGAATGACAAGAAGGCCACAGCTGCTTTTTTTTTTTTTTGCCTTCTCCGTAGAGGCGCCTGAGTGATTCCTGGCGCTTGGGGACACAGACACGGGGTCACCCTGCCTGGACCCCATCCCCCTACCCGGGGCATGCCGTCTCTCAGAGCCAAATGGACCTGGTTGTCCCCAGTGCCCGCGACAGGGGCCGGAGAGAAACGAGGCCTCCTGGGCCCCATCCCAGTGTCTCTCTGTGCCTGTCTCTCTCCCCACCCCCCCCCCACCCCAGCCGGCCTTGGCATTCTAACCAGTGTCCCTTGACGTCACATCTCGCCATCTCTGTCAACCAATTAAAACTTGCCCGTTGTCATAAAAATATATATACTTTTTATGCCATTGGTAAATTCAAAAGTTCCTCGTGCGCCTTGCTTCCCAGGAAACTTCATTCCACACTGGACTGCCCAGGCAGGGGGTACCCGCCATGGTGCCAGGCTGGGCTGGGGCAAGCGGAGCAGCTCAGGCCAGGGCCTCCCTTGCCCACCGACCCACCTAGGAGGCTCCCTAGGCCCACCCTGACCTTGGCATTGAATCGTGCTAGACACACACACACATGACTGCCACCACCGCACGACATATACGATGTGGGGAGGAGGAAGGGAAGGAGGAGAGAAATAGGATGGATTAAGAAATCTTCCAAAATTACTTTCTTGTGTGTTAGAATCTTCCTAATGGCCTCTTCTTTGTAGGGACAGACATTCCACCCCCCACCCCCAGCCCCAGCCATGAGAAAATTCAGTTTTAGAGAGTGGAGTGGAAATGTTTTCTGGTTAATCTTTTCACCGAAACCCTGACCAACTTTCACTTTCTACGGCTGCTGACACCAAGCGAGAGGGCCCAAGCTGGGGTGGCTCCACGATGGGGTGGGTTTTGCTCCTGCCCCGAGGAAGGTCCGAGTGACCCTTCCCAGCTTCCAGAGCTGTGGGGTCCCCTTGGGAAGCCCAGGAATTCTGTGCTCCCCTTCCTCAGAAAAGGACTCCCAGCAGCCGTAGCCATGTTCCAAGACAGCAGGAAAAACCAATTTCTCCTTAGCGCAGTCCTTTATAATTTTCTCCACTATGACAGTTCCCAGCCCCGACCAGGACATGTGGGGGAAGAGGGCACATTCCCACGAGATGAACGCTGCAAGGCGCCCCGCCCAAGCCACACAGACCCTGCTGTCACTCCCTCCTGCTCCGGCCACACCAAGGAAGAACCTGACCACTAACTGCCATTATAAAGTCCCCCTTTCCCCATCTTTACTGTATGGTTCAACTCCTTTATAAAAAACATATTAAAGACATTTTGTGGTTTAGCAACTTTGGGGACTCTAGAGCAACAGAAATGCCTCAGAAACCAGGCTGGATACAGAGATCTAAACACTGGACGTACCGGGCCCTTTTAATACCAAATCTCTGTTTTTCTAAAATAATGAGCAAGCTTGGTAAGGACCAAATGGAGATTTTGAAAATAAATACCTGGTGACTCTTCTCACAGAAAACCATTCCCAAGTGCAAACTCCAGAAAGGCTTCATACCTTTGAGATAAATTCACACACACACACAGACAGACAAATACTATAACCAATACATTCAACCACCACACTATAATCTATTTATAATCACTTTCCTAAACACTATAAATATTATAACTAATGTGATATATGTTGTGTGATTAAATGGGTGGATTAAAACACTGAATTTAAAAAGCCACAAAGAAAAAGATTATCTTCCATTATGCCACTTACAAGTCTTGTTCCATTGGTACAAATACCGATTTGACAACTATATCATTATGAAGGCAATGACTAAATGCCAAGATATTAGCTTTGTAATTTTCACCTGAAATCATTGTATAATCGTACTGGCTTGCTAATCTTTTTATTAGCTGGTTTTTTTTTTTTCTTGCTCTCACACACAGTAATAAGTTAATTTTTCCTCCTCCCAATTTTTATTTGGTAAAACAAGAAATTGGGTGAGTCAGAATAATATTCAAGAACACACACTTTTTTATCCTCTCTATACTTGGCAAGGATTTACATATAATTTGGTTGCAAATTCAGAAATCAATTTCTGCTTTACGTAAGGAAAATAATAGCACTCCTGTTGTTCTGTTGGGTATTTTTTAAGGTTTCAGGTTTGTAAAGTCTTTTTCCAACTCGCTATCATATTGGATTATTCAAAGTAAATAAATTCTAAAAGGGTGCTCACATTAGCAAAAAGGAAACATGGAAATTGACTTTGTTGGATGAATATTCTGATGAACAGCTTTCTTGGAGGAAGAACTTGGTCTCTTGCTTGTGGGCCGCACCATGCCCGTGGTCAGATATTTGAAAAATAAGTCATAGGAGGGCTCTCGCTATACCAGGATGTTTATAGTATCAGCCTTATACAGTTATTTTTTCCTGATTTCTCCCAAGATGTGCCTAATGGGAATGCGGCCGGCCACTTCCTGCTGTGCCCAGCACAGCTTTCGGCCACAGTCCAGCCTCACAAGGCCGGGGCACTTGAGTTTAGTTTCCCTGTTCTTAACCTAGCGACACTTAATACTTTAAAATTTTCTGTGTCCAAAGCATTAGGAGGACTTGGTAAACAGATGCATTTAATCTAATTAAAGTAAGCAGGATGGAGTGTGAGTGAAAACTTACATGTTCACTTGGGTTTTAGACGTTCGACTTGCCCACCCCAAGGCTCTGATGCTTTAAAAACTAGCCCAGTAAACCGGAGGTAGCCAGTTTGCGGCCGCTCGTGGGTCAGATGCCACCCTTCCAGTCATCCCAGACAGTGCCCTTTTGGGCAGCCTCTGCAGAGCTCTGGGCGCCGTGCGGAAAAGCAGCCCAGGCTCACGGTTTTCTTTTCCCGTTTGCCTTTGTCACAGAGCAGTTTGTAGGTTTGGGATTCCATTTTGATCCATCTATTTCGTAATAACTTGTACCCTTGCTTTCTGAAGCCTTCATTTTAACTCTCAATTATTTACCTGCAAACCTATTAGCATCAATTTGCCTTAGGTAAGCTTTTTTTTTTTTTTTTTTTTTACAGAGAGGGGACAGAAGCCTTCAGGTGAGTAAAACAGTTTCTATGGTCTCAGGGTGGTTAAGGAAAAGTGAGCAAGTATCCATAGAAAGGATTCTTTCCTTCCAAACGTAAAGAAGCATTTTTCAGAACCTTTTGCTTTAGGTTACTTGGTTTTTGAGTTAACGAACAATAGAAAGGAACTCTGGGCACGGGACAAGCATCTGTGACGGACAGAGCACAGGGCAGGATACTGCATTGGTAGCCAGCCCTCGTCCCCACAAAAAAAGCATGCTGGCAGGGCACTTCTGTGTTTTCTTTCTTTTTAAAAAAAATATACACACACACAAAGAACAGAGTCGGTGTGCCCGCTTCCGACACCGATGCGCGGCTGACGGGCGGAGCGCACACCACGCAGCCGCCTGTCTGCTTAGAAAGCTTCTGTGAGCGGCTGTTTCATCGTGTTAAGCACACTTTGGAAGTCTGCACATTCACGTTCTGTAATGTTACCTGTGCGTGTATATCAAAAAAATCTATTAACCCCGAGGCCATTCTTTAAGGAGTTAATATTTTGCAATTAAAAGGAGAGCATCCAAAAACTAGAAGTCTAAAATAAGTGTGTGTTCGATCATGGATATAAATATGTGAATATACTGTATATAATACATATGTGTTAGTATGAGAAATTTCCTCTTACCAATGAGAAATTACAATGCATCTTTTCCATTCCAAAATAGTAAGAAGCACAAATCAGAAAATACGAATTAAAGAAGATGGGCCAGTATCCCTGGTTATATATGCATGTTTCAAATGCCAAAGCTATATTCCTGGCTTCATATAAGGAATGAGAAAAGGCACAGCACAAACTAAATTTTTTAAAACATCAAAATTACCTTTCAAAAAGATGGGGGTGATGAATTTATGTATTTAGGTTGCTCAATTCTGCAATTTCTAAAATGGAATCATCATAAATTGGGAAATTAACATTTTTCTAAAGAATTTATTGTGTGGCTCATAGCAATTTTTTTTTTTTTTTTTTTTTTTAGCAATTAAAGATATATTAGAATTTGAACTGTAACAGTTTCTGGTAGAAGGAGGTACTAATTTCCACAAGAACTAAAAGACATCAGAAAATCTGAAAAGAATTTCACTCCCTCAGTTTTCAAGGAATGCCTTCCTTTCATGGTTGAAAAGTATCGATTTTTTGGAAGTACTTTTCATATCTTATCAATCCTTTATAGGAGTCTGATAGTCATTATTAGTCATTATTCTTTTAGAATTATATCTAAGCAGAATTTAGCAATTAAGAATTGAAAGTAATTTTTAAAACTGTCAAATGTTTATATTTTTTTTAGTTTAAATAATGCTGAAATGCTAATGAAGATCAGTATCAAGTTTTTTTTCCTCCCCACAGACAAAATGGGAATTTTAATATCATTTCTTAGTCCTTCAGTGAGCTAGATAAATTATAACCCCTCTAGAATAAAGAAAAAAAGAAAGGAAAAAACCCTGATTTAGAATTCAGATGGTTCACTGCTAAATTGCAAGGCATAGCAGGAACTTGTTTTTTAAATAAAGATTTCACAGATTACATCTTTAAAATTACTGCAGCAAGACCTAAACTGCCCGCAAAATGAATCCATACAGAAAGAAGGACTTAGGGAACGGGAGTGTCAATTACAAATTGTTTGAAATTTGACCACACTGGTCTTATTTATTGAAATATTCCCATTTTTTTTTTAAACTCTAACATGATTTCACACAGCACAAGTACTTCACCTTATGCATAATTACAGTTTCATTTTCCTGACTATGTATAAATATTATAGTTTTTAGATCTGGTTAACAGAAAGATAAGATTAAGGTTGGATTTTTCACATATGCCCTTTCTATAAAAAGTGAAAAAATGTCTCACCTAAATTTATCACCGCAAGACAAGATAATATTTAATGGTTGCAAAATAAAATACTAAAGAAGAAAGCCAGTGCTTTTGTTCTGTTTTGTTTCTTGCTATTTATAGAGCAACTTTTGGTATAATTCCTAATTTTAAAGAAACACGAAGTTCATTTTTTTTTTTTAACCAAAAGAAAGAGGTCATGTAAGCAATCAGACAGTGGATGACATTAGACTTGAAAATAAGGGTCTAAATAATTTTTACATGATGAACATATATTTTTTAGATATATTTGAAAACAACCAGAGATGTAGACAAGCGTTTTCACGGCTGTGCCTGGCTTCCAACTATGTTCAGAGAGAGGGATTTTCAACTACCGTCAATGTAGTTGCTAACGTTTCAGCCATTCACCCGTTTTTCAGCTCTGTATTCTAAACAAGCTACAAGATTCTGCTTCCAAAGTCCTTCCCAGACTCGGTGTCTGAGTGGAGGCAGTGGACGCAGGCACGGCCACCTCTTCCTCTCACTCACAACTTCTCTGAAATTGGCAGTCTCTCACACACACATTTCTAGGAGGACCCCAAGGCTCACCGGGAAACGTCTTGCGCTGGGAAAAAACTTCTCAGCGCACACCTGGATCTACAGATTCGGAAAAATTAACCAGCTGTAGCCAAAAGCCAAAACACTCAACCACCTGAACACAGCCTGCGAGAAACACAGAGCTCTTTGACGTGACAAGAAGACTTATAAATAAAATAGCTCCAAGGCAGACAGGCTGAACGAGCCTTTCAAGACAGCCTGTCACTGCCTCAAACTTGAATATTAGAACATTAAAACATTGGCAGCATGAAGATAATATCCTGGGATGTGTGCATGTGCGTGCGCACGCGTGGACTCCCATGTATGTGTGTGTGTCCACGTGTACGTGTGTGTGTGGGGACATAGGTTTTGCGGCTCTTACAGCTTGTGGGCTCCCCTGAGGTCCTGGTGGCCAGCGCTGAGCCCAGATGAAGGGCAGGCCCTACCTGTATTTTTGGGGGGATCACTCGTATCACGACACATATGCAAACACCAAAAGCCAGTGAAAACATAACCTGCTGTAGGCATGAAGGACCAACCTCACATATAGAAAAACTTTCCCTGTAATTAAAAAAAAAAAATTGTGTTTTGTGAATGGGAAACCAAGCTGACCTCATTCGGCATAGTCAGGACTAAAGCGGCCAGGCCAGCTTCAGGCAGCACGGCTAGGGTCCGGGGCCGGGGCATGTTCTCCAGCCTGTAGCTCTGAAGCTGGGTGAGCCTGACCCCTCACAGAGGAGGTCAGCTGGGGTTCACGCCCCAAATATCACTACCTAAGCCAGGCTGGGTGAGGCTGCAGACAGAGCCGTGGACCCTGGGATGAACATGCCCAGGCACTCGGTAAAGACGTCAGCAAGAGGAGGGTCTCCAAAGCATGCAGTCCAATCCTCCAAATTGGGGGCCATCTTGCTGACAGGATCGAAGGCCTTGAGGGTGCCAGGATGCTTCGTATCTTGTCCAGACTCTCCCCACGCTCAGCCCACACCCGGCTCATATCACTGCACAGGGTTTTTGATACAGTTCAAATCAACCAAAGCACCCCAAGCATTTAGTCAGTGCCAGGTATCACAAAACAGTTTCAGAAAGCAACGACTCAAAGTGAAGATTTTTGCTAAGGTAGCAGGATGGTATTTCGTGTGAGTGTGTAGCAAGTGTCTCGTCACTTACAAGGCAAGCTCCGAACCCTGTCCCACGTGATCCTCACAGCCCGAGTGGCAGACAGAACAAGAATGGTCAAACCTCCTTAAAGACGAGAGAAACTGAGGCACACGTGGCTGGAACAGTGACTCTGGCCCAGCGTCGCAGAGGCCACACACATTGCTTCGTTATTTTTGCTTTTCTTTTTTAACAGAAAACATCATCGCCACCCCTTCGCACTCATGCACACTGAGGCTTTTATATATGTGTGTGTATATATATATAGGTAAGAACAGTTCCCAGGAAAAACAGAGCTCCATTGAAATCTGGGTCCCAGGACTGCCTTGAGGTGGCCAGCTTGGGCGATCTCCCACCTTCCACAACCAGCTCTGGTCATCTGAGGCGTCCACCCTTCCCCGCCAGATGCATCACCCTCAAAGCTGGGCTGGACCAACCGACATCCTGGTGTAAAATCGCACCCGAGCTGGGCCTGCCAGAGTCCTCGGAACAAAGCCGCCTCGCCTGAGCTGAGGGATCAGAGTGCCCCCTGTTCACCGTCCCTTCTGTTGGGGTGCCAACACCCCACAACCAGAGACTCCCCCGCCACACAGCCAGGAAAGCGCCGAGCCCCCACAAGAGCCTTCCTTGGCTTCTGGCCCTCTGTGAACCCGGCAGGTCCCACCCCGTAGTCTCAATGTAAAAGGCCAAACGGGTGACGGGGACGGCCTAGGAGAACCGCAAAGCGAGCATCCCTAATGACCGGCTCCCCGTGGACAGGATCCAGGGGCAGCTCTTTTCTGGAGGGGTGGCCAAGGTCCTGTGCCCAGATGCCAGCGGTCTGCAGGGGCACATGCGTTCCCGTCAGATGGCTGCTGCTTCTCAGAAACGGGAAAGCACAGGGGAAACTGCCGCAGTTGGGGAGGGGCCAGGACCACAGGGAAGGGGTAAAGAAAGAAGGAACCAGCTTTATTTGGGAAATGGTTGGACTGACGGTGATGTCAGCAGGGCCGGTCGCCATGGTGTTGCCCTCTCCAGCAGAGACCTTCACCACGGGGAGAAGCTTCCTCAAGCGCCTGCCTCCTCCCGGGGCTCCTGGTACACGCTGACCCCACCAGATCACCCTCAGGACAGCAGGTCTTCCCCCAAAGCCAATTTCCATCTCAGAATGTTGCACCCCACAAACGACCAGCTCAGAAACAAACTCAGCATTTTATAAAATTTCCTCGGCAAAGCCAGGTGAGCAAAACCCACAGAACACAATGAGGCACAGGCCAGAGGGTCTGGCTTGGCCAAGAACTTGAAGCCTCCGCCCTGTTCATTTTCAAAGGCAAAGTCTTCCAAGACTCCTTCCACTTGCTTTCTTTTTACACTTAATTACAAGACAACAGGCTTAAAAAGGAAAAAAAGACAAAACGTTTAAAAAAATTTGAAAAAGGTTACAAGGTGCTAAGTCTCAAAAGCTGCTTGGGATAAAAATTATAACCCTGTCCAGCACTGGAGGAAAAAACAAAGAACGCAGGGGACAACGCTCAAGGCTGAGTGTCACCTCAACTCGTTCAGCACATCCTGCCTGAGGGCTCACCTGGACCTGCCGGGGCCTCTGTAAGGCAGTGATTTGGAGGAGAAGGCATGGCTGGGAGGGGTGGGGCCCGCATCCCAGAACAGAAGCGTCGGAAGGTCTCTGTGTTCCCGCCGAGGACTCTGGACTAGGCCCTCCTGGAGCACCTCTGCTTTTCCGACGGCAGGATGCCCAGAGAAACCGAGGCGGGCAGAAAGAAAAACTTGGCACCGCAGACCCTCCTCCTCACCTCGGCGGGCGGCTCGCGGTCCCTAAAGGCCCAGCAGAGGCGCCTCCAGCCGGGCGCCGGCTGGACTGGGCTGCGGCCGCCTGGGGTCCGTCGTCGAACCGGCGCATCGGCGACCTGGGCGGGCAGTGGGGGCCGGGGCTATTCTCCTCCGGGCGGGTCCGCACGGCCCTGGAGGCTGGGCGGCCTCGTGCGCCTCCTCCAGGCGGGGCCAGGGCCGGGCAGATCTGGGGCCTGGGGTCCGCATCGGGTGGGGAGCGGGGCGGCGGCCGGGTCCACGTGGCTGGGGGTCCTGGAGTCAGTCCGGGGCGGGTCCGGCAGGCAAGGATCTGGGTCCGAGCAGGGTTCCGAGCGCCCGCCGGAACGGATGAGCGCCAGGGTCCCCAGGGCCGGGGTCGGAGGGCCTGTCCGAGTCCAGGTCCCAGGCGGGGCCGGGGTCGCGGCGGCGGCACGCGCCCCAATTAGCCGCGGGCTGGCGGCGGGGCGGCCCCATTGAGGGCGAACAAAGGGCGCGACCCTGGGGTCAGGGAGTCGCGGGCCGCCGGCCGCTGCCCGGTGGGCCCGCCTTGTTTACTCTGCCCGAGCGAAGCGCACAATATAGTGACTAAAGCGGATTAGAGGGTCGCGCCCCGGAGGCCCCGGGACCTCCCAGCCGGGCGCCTCCCCGCCAGCCCTTCCCCGGGTCCTACGCCGCCTGGGCCGCCCCGACCGGCGCAACCGGCGGGGATACGCAGGCCGCGGGTCAGCCCGCGCGGGCGGCCGGCCGAGGGGCCCCGGGGCCCGGCTCACCTGCGCCCCGTGGCGGCCCGGGAGGGGGTCACTCTGGGAACCGCCCGCCCCTCCACCGGGCCTTGTAAACCAACCTCGGGCAGGGAGTCATCGATTTCCCGACCCTTTCCAACACTGCTGGTCCGGGGAATTCATTTAATTCATTTTATGGGACAGCAAATGGCACTTGCTTGAAGGCTGATGTTTTTAGATGCAAACACGGACAGCGTTTTTCAGGTCACACCATCCTGCAGCGTTAGGGTTAAAAAAGAAAATGCCCAGCCTCTTGTCTGGACGCAGAGATGCACCGCCCAGCAGCAGGTGACTTAAGGCTGCAGAATAATATACATTTTAAAAATAATATGTTGAGGTAGAGAAGTCCTGGGAAGTACAAGCTGGGGGGGAGGGGGGGGGAGGGAATTACCTTTTCTTTCTTTCTTGTAAAAGAAAGCACATGAGTGTATAAATAAACCCTAAGATTTCCACCCAAAGACCACAGTGTATCATCTGGCATGCTGAATTCAAGATCTATGTTCTCCAGATAGGAACTTGCAGGATCTTTTTAATCGCCCTCACAAAACAAGCAATAGGAGCAGAAAGCACAAACTCAAAATCAAGCAGAGTCTAACCATGGGGGGGCGGGGTGGGGAGGAGGTCATTGGACCAAACATCCAAGAATAAGAACGCCTTTCCCCCACTTCTTGATGCTGTTGTTTATGGGGACAAAAATACTTCTTAAGTTCAAACAAAATCCTAGTTGACATTTTTATGCCTTAGCTGTTCAAGTATATATGTTTCACTAGGAAACTCATATAGGGTTTGATTAATAAGCAATCAACATACAAATCTTTTATAAGAGAACGAATACTATTTACTGACTATACATATTTGTTGACCTAACGAATATTTCTGCTACATGCCATCTATCCACAACTATTGAAGGAAAATATGCCATTTGTCTAGATTTCTACTCACAAGACTTTAAAAATGATTTTTCCTTGCTTATAAAAATGCCACATGTTTAGAGAAGGCACAGCCTAATCTAAAACATAAGTAATTTAAAAGTAAAATATGAAGATAGACATTTTAGAGATAATTTTAGTAATAAGAAGTATAAATAATCCAAGTCTAAAATACAGGGGAAAAAGAAAAGTCACCTATATGCCATTATGTAGAAAATAATATTCAATTGCATTTCCTTCCCAACAGTGAACATATGCGTACAATATTAATGCATAATTTACACACATATTTACTGTTTGGGAAATATTGGCTCCCATACGTCCCTACGCGCTGACAAACTCTTTGTCAACAGTATTTTAACAGTGACATAATTAATATTCCATTATACTGTTAAGTGATAATTCACCCCAGAACTCCCTATTATTATTACAAGAACTTCAGTTCTTGCTAGTATTTCTGTACCGTAACTAACACTATGACCAATGACCTTGCCTGTGAAGTTTGTCTGCGATATCGGTTGTTAACAAATGTCTTCATGATCCATTGTTAATCTGACATTGAAGCCACAGCGTTATCTGAGGCGGTCAAGACAGAGCTACGGAGACTTCACGGTAGCAGCAATGAACTCACAAATTCTGGAACTTTCGCCTGATGGGTTTGTGGGACCAGCTGAGGCACATGCCTGATTGCAACACAGCGTTTGGGAACTGTGCCCTTGCATGAAAGCTCTGGCCTCTGTGTGCCTACCGAGTCACTTGGCACTAACCGCCATTCACTTGGTGAGCTTAGGTCAGGACCAGAGAGCTGACTACCTTGGAAACATTATCTCAACAGCTCTGTCTAAATTTTGCACATCTGAGGAGTGCTTTGGCTCGAGGGGCTTTCTTTGGGAGAATTCAAACCTCAGGCCCGCTTTTCAGCACTGCCTGCCGAGGGGTGCCTGCCGTCCTCCCACGACCCAGCCCTGATCAGCTCGGAGGAGCCCCGGCTGAGCTGCTGGCCATCACCACCGTGGGCACGGTGGGAGGCTGTGTTTTTGGCCGCTTGCCTCTTGTCCCCGAGGTCCTGGGAGAGGCTGGGCTGTGCCCTGGGGCCTCGCTGGCGGCCCGGCCTTCTGCTGACACGGCTCCCAGGAGGGCAGGGGAAGGAGCCCCGGGACCACAGAGCCGAGGTCTTCTCCCCAAACACCAGGACCTGCATGAAGGAGGTGGCCTGGAGCTGGGCGCTGCCACTGGAAAACAGAAACACAAAGAGGCCAGGTGGCCCCAGCCCAAAAGTGCCGTGGAGTCATCAGAAAGTAGATGCTACGACTAGGCAGAGAAGACAGGCTTGAAGGAAATCTGTGGACATGTGACCAGAGCTTCCATGGGTGCTGAACGATTTCTCCCTGTCGTGCCTTTTCCTGCATCTTCCAATTATTGCTTTCATAATAGAAAGGGATCCTATTGCTAATACAACTATTATTAAGTCCAACAGACAGAATTCATCTTAAGACTAAGATAAATGATTATTACTACTCCGGGGTTGAACATAAACAATAAGAACCATATACTGTTGCCAGGCAAGTTTTTAGGGTGATAATGCTGGGTCGCGTGTCTCTAGCACTTTACCCTTTAGAGAAACGCTTTCAAACAGAAAATGAAACCCGGCAGCCTTGCTATGCAAATACTGGCCACCGTGTGATTAATTCTCGCAACAACCCTTGACAGGGAGCAGGGAAGGACACCTTCCTCCTCTTCAATCTGGGAGACTCAGGGGTGGAAGAGCCAAGTTAAGAGCCGCAAGATTTGAATGGAGGTTCAGAGTCGCCCCCCCGCCCCCACCGCCCCCACCCCACTGTCCCTCTGGCAGCTTCTGGGCCTCCATCTTAGCACCTTCCTGCAGGGGATATATTTTTCCCAAGGATCCAGTGTGTTTCCCGTTTTTTCCATTATTTTTCCTCATTACTGGAGGTGGTGCCTATGGCCGGGGCGGAACTGCAGTGAATGAAGATTGTGTTGGTTTTGCTCGAAAACAATGGTATTTGCACAGGATCCAATTATCTCGAGAGGTGTGTTGCAGCGAAGTGGCCTGGCAGAGGTGTGACAGTGTCTCAGAAAGGCAGGGCTGTCCTGTTTTCATACGATGACACTATAGCTGAACGCCGCACTCCTCCTGGGAGGGAAAAACATGCCCGTGCCCCTCTGGGGCTCGAGTTCACCCCGAAGAACTCTCTCTGCCTGCGTGGGCACACGCCTTTCCCTATCGGACTTTGTTGAAGTGGGCCATTTCCAGCCCCTCGATAACAACGGATGGGAGCAAATCCACAAATCAAATACATTTGATCTTTGGTGTCTTTCTTTCAAAGGGAGTTAAAAGGCAAACGAGAATGCTGTTTTCTACTCTAACAGGCAATTTCTAAATTTGGATTTTGAAAAAAAAAAAAAAAATTGTACTCCATCTTGAAAATCCAGTGGCCCTCAGAAGGCAAGTAAGCTATACCACTCTGTGTGAAAATCATCTTAACTGGTTTAAAATACATCAGAACGAAAGAGTGTGAGCTGACCATGAGTCTCCCATCACGTCCGATCTGAGAGCAGAGGTGGGCTGTCTGCTCCACCCCGAGAGCGGGCTGGGCCCAGAGGCCACGGTCAGTGATCTTTAAGAGAGAGTCACCAACATCGGAGGGGCCAAACAGGTCCAAGCTTGTGATATTCCAAAGCCATCCTCAATTTTTAGATAAGGTTTAAGTGATACAATAAATAAATTACAAAATGTCACCCACGGGTAAGGTGAATACATTGGAGACATCTATTTCCTCCAAGAAAAAACGTCTGGCTCTTGGCTTTTTAAGCTGTCAGGAGATGGGCACATTTTCACAGGACCCTTTCTTTTACTTCCCCTTGTTACCCAGGGCACAGCAAACCATCTCTGCCTTCTAAAATAAAAACACATGCCACTTTAATTTCACAAAGAAAAGCCAACATGCAGAATCTCTGCACAGATCATTTTTAAATTAAAGAGAGACAGGGGAGACTGTTAACTGTGTTTTATACCTTTTGTGTGTGTTGGGGGGGGCAGTTACCTTCTCCACGTGTTAATAATTTAACTGTCAAATCACAACAAACAGTTAATTCCATTTCTGAGATGCCAGGATTGCAACCTACAAGGGGAGATTTTAATTGTAACTGCTAAATAGCAAATGCTGACAGAAGTCCTGTTTTCAATCCCCAGACAAGGCTGGGACATGACTAATTTATTTTATCTTATCCATCTATCTGTGCACAGGATTAAAATATTTATATCAGTCTGTTCACTTTAAAACATGCAGTGCAGGCACCAGCTTCAGGGCCACTCCTTAATTTTTCACAGTTTTGGCTTTTCATTGTTTCCAGAAACGCACATTCCCTGCGTGGTGAATACTCTCAAATGCTGATGGGATCTTTAAGTCACAAGGACCCAGTCCCAGAGCCACACAAATGCCCCTAGCCACGCCGAAGGCGACAGAGCTGTCCTGACGCCTCTGTCCCTGGAGATGCCAACGAAATCACGCGGGGCTGAGCCCAACTTCGAGAGGAAAGCTTGCCTCTGGCCGGGGTGGCTGATGGAAACCAGAGCCTGGGAACCTGTCCCGGCCAGGTGGCCAGGTAGGCAGCGGGCAGCAGGGGGTTAAGCAGCGAGTGGGGAAGGGTGCAAACAAAAGGCCTCGGGCAGGGCAAACCGGGCTGCAGGGCCCAACCCGAACAGGCGCAGACACAGGGAGCTCTGTCTGCCCGCCCGCTGCCCGGCACTGTGACTAACCGCCCCACTATTGTGCCCTGAAGCCAGCCCTTTGTACCATCCCCCTGGCATCTGGGACCGCGGCCGAGGAACCTTCCTTGCCCTGGAAACTTGCAGCCTCGACACCCATTCTTTCAGCTCTCAGAGCTGCTGGGGGCATGACTAGCCAGTGGCAGTGTCCTTTCCCTGGTCAAGAAGGGATATCAGCAAAAAAAAAAAGAAGAAGAAGCAGAAAAACCAGTCTCCCCAACTCTGGGGGAGGGGAGCCCTAGGGACCGCTAAACTTGCCCTGCCCAGTGCCATGGCCCTTCCCGACACGCGGCCACTGAACCTTTGGACTGCGGAGAGTCCCTCAGAACGAAGATGTATGTGCAAAATACACTCTGTAATACAAAACCGGGGGTGGGGACAGCAGGGAAGGGAAAATATCTCATTAATAATTTCGTATTAATTACACATCGAAATACATTATTTCGGATGTATATTAAAGAAGTCGTATTATTAAAGTGAATTCCACCTGTCTATTTTTACTTTTGTAAAAATGTGGAACATGTTAAATTACAGATGTGGCTGCCTTGGCAGCTCACGCGATGTTTCTACCAGACGGAGCCGCGCTGGGCTGTGGGTACGGGGGTCTGGGAACAGGCCTTGCCCGCAGCCCGCTTCCTCCTGGGCAGACAATGAGAACCCCACTGTCCCGCCCCAACCAGGGACAACCCTTCGCCCAGCGGCCAGGAACCCAGGCCCTCACGGCCTCACCTGACCAGCCTGTGTTCACTGACTTGAGGATGGGTCTTGCACACTCAGGTGTCTGGGACTCCTTTGTAAAGCACGTAAGTGTGCATAGGAACACACACACGCATGCTTGAGGGCCCTGACTCTCCACTGCAGGCTGTGTCACCTGTGCCGGCTGGCGTTCAGAGAGAGTCGGTTCACAGGGCACCCAAAGGCCCCCGGAGCTGGACATCCGACCCTTTTCTCTGAGACAGGCCGGACTCGCCCAAGGCCCCATCACGACTTTCCTGGACTCAAGTACTTTTGCTTTCATGGCTCCTTCCTCCATAAATATTAACAATTATATTTTATGATTGCATTGGTGTCAAGAACAATATAACCCACACTGAATTCATCATTATGTGTTCATTATTGCCATAGTCATTTTTTTTTCTCCTGATTAAAATTAAAACATATTTCTGAACCCTGGGCACGGTGCTTGCCTGGACCGTCACTCCGAGCACCCCTGACCACTCAGTGAGCAGCGTCCTCACCTGCAGAGGTGCGCCGGCCTCTCTTTCTGCATTTGGGACTCCCCTGCCACCCCTCCAGTGACCAGATGACCTTCTAGAATTCCTTCCTTAAGTCCTGCCCTGAATGAATGGCTTGTGAAGTCCCCACTAGACACCAAAAACCTTTCTACATTATTTTTAAAGCACAAATATTGATCATGAGCAAGGCCCAGGATCGCAGCATGACTGAAGGCCCCAAGTCAGTGAGAACCAAGCCCCCCCATTCCCACCCAGCTCAGTGCTGGGGTCCCCGACCGGGTGCTCTGGGTGCCACATTCACCACCAAGAGACGAGCCCACTAAATATGTGATGGCGACCCAAGGGGTGACTGTTAGGGTGTGCAGCGGGCCACCACCAGCCAGCTCTGGGCACCCATGCCCTCCATGCCTCACACCCCCGTGTGGGACCCAGCCTCTGGAACCGGGGTGAGGAGGCCACGCTTCTCAGCCCCTCTCAGAAGGAGGCATCTGAAGCTCTGGCCACCCACCCCTCCTCTGGTGCCACCGTGCAGGGCCTGGGCCACCCTGTTGGGGAAGACGGTGCAGGAGATGGTTAAAATTCTGCATCCTTTTTGCATCCGCCTCCAGAGGAAGCGCTGCTTTTTTTTTTCTCTCTCTCTCTCTCTCAAGCAGGAGGAGGAAAAAAAAAAAAAAGCTGAGAGCAGCAATTTGCAGGCCTTGGGATGTTTTTCTCCTTGACAGCCCTGGGCCCCGCCTCGCTGGGCCTTCCTCCGGCCAGAGCAGCCACAGCGCGGTCTGCAGCGGCTGGCCAGCCCCGTGCACGCGCGGCCTCCCCGCAGAGCCGGGCCGGCAGGGCAGGCGGGAGGGAGGCAGCAATGCCTGGCACTGCCCGGCTTTGTGGCCGCGTCCTCTGCCTACCTCCCCTCCGCCCACCCCGGGCCTGCTCCGGGCTGGCCGTGCCACCCGCGGCCTGCTGCTGGGCCACCCTGTGCCCACCCGGGAGTCCCTCACCTTCTGGGCCCCGGCCTCCAGGCCTTGGGTCCTGCTGGCGCCCAGGGTGCCCGGCCACGTCCTCAGTGTCGCCGCCGCTCACCCCACCCGGCTGCCCGCTCTCGGCGGCAAGCCTGGCACGGCGCCAAGCTGCCTGGGAGCCCGGCCCGGGCTGGGGAACTTTCCTGTGAGGGTGTGTGTGCGGGGAGGGGCGGGGGTGCGCTGGTGCCAGGGGACAGAGAGGCCCAGATGCCCGCCGGCTGCCCCCCACCCCGGCCCCCGGCCCCCGAGTCCCATAAAGGCACAGACAACACGAGCGATTTAGTCAAAACAGTCATGTACGGGAGCCGGCAAACAAACAAAAGCCCTTATTTATTTATTTAGTTCACACACTCAGATGAGGAGACGCCTTTTGTGCACGTAATTTCACACACACCAGAAAGGGGGCGATGCCACCATGCTCCCCGCAGCCCAAGGCCCGCCCGGACAGCCCGCCTGGCCGGAGGAATAATTGCCTTGCCTGGCCTGGGCATTTCCATATTTAAATTGGGCAGTAGCGTATGATTAATTAAGAAGGAAAAAAGGCAAAAAGGGAAGAAAAGCAGTGGGGGTGGGGAGCCGGACGTTCTGGGCGGCACGACGTGCCAAGGTGCCCGCGGAGGCTTAACTCCTCCCATGCCAGGCCAGGCCCGGTGCGGAGGCGGCTGCAGCAGGCGGTGGCAGGGAGGGGTCCCGGCCTGGGGTGGGGCACGCCCTCGGCTGACCTTGAGCCACCCCAGCTTCAAAGGCGCCCGCAGAACATCCTCTTCCTCATTTTCTCTTCCCGAGCGGCTCGGCTCTGTGCCAGTGGCGGGGAGGGACGCCCCAAAGCCCCCGGCAGGGCACTGGCCTGTGAAGAGCTCCGGGACCACTTGTCCTTTGCTCTCGGCACCCTGACCCTCCCTACCGACATGCAGGCTGCAGTGAGGCCCTGCACGCTGTGAACCCCCCCAGATCCCTCCACACTCAAATGAGCCCCCTCCCCAGGGCTGCCCCAAGGCCCTTCTGTCCCCTACAGCAGTGGCCTGTTCTGAGAATGGGGCAGGAAGCCTTGCCACCCTTCTGGAAAGAATCACAAACTATGTCTGAGAGCTGAGAAAGACCACATTCCTGGAAGCAGGTGGTGGGCCCCCTGGATCCCTGGTTTAAGGTCCAGCCATCACCAAGGTTCAGCCCTACTCCTTGCCAGCTGTATGGCCTTGGGCAAGTTATCTGGCCTGTCTGGGCCTCCATTTTCCCATCTGTAAAATGGGGATGATAGCAGTGCCCACTGTGCCTGCCCCACAGGGCTGAGCAAGAGAAAGGGGAGCTCCCAAATTGGCACAGAAGCTGCCAGAGCTCCCAGACCCTCTGCCCTTGAGGTGGACAGAGCCTGGAGCTGGAGCAGCCTCGGGCAGGATGCTCCTCAGCCCAGGAATAAATCCAAAACAGCCTGAATCCACTCTGGAAGTGACGAAGTTAAAGGCCTGGAGCTGGGAGAGCAGCTGGATTATCCAGGTGGGGACGAGCTAACGACAGAACTCCTTCCCAGCTACGATCAGAGGAAGCAACACGCTGCTCTCTCTGAAGACGAAGGAAGGGGCCACAAGCCAAGGAATGTGGGCATCTCCAGAAGCTGGAAGAGGCCAGGAAACGGATTCTCCTCTGGAGCCTCCAGAAGAAGGCAATCCTGCCCCCACCTGATTTGAGGCCCGTGAGACACTGCAGACTTCAGCCTCCATAACCTCTGACCGCTTGAGCCATCAGATAGGTGGACTTTGTCACAGCAGCACCAGGAAACTGACGCCCCACCCTGCCCCCAGCATGCCCAGATGCCTCCGAAGGAGACCCTGGGGATGCGGCCCATACGCAGCGCTGGGCAGCGCTGGGCTGGGGTTAGCAGATCTCACCCCTGTGCTCAGGAGCCTTCGAGCAGTTGGCCGGTTGCCCTGAGAGCCCTCCTTGCCCAAGGGGCTCTAACCTCACCTCCCGCTCACCTCCTCCTCCTCCCTACCTCCTCCTCCTCCCCACCTCCTCCTCCTCCTGGTCACCATTTACTGCATGTCGCCCACGAGTGGGCACCTCGCTAAACCTTGTCTCATTCCGCCCCCAGCCTAACAGCCTCGGGGTTCTAGGCAGCCTGGACCCCCAGATCCTCCCAGGAGTCTGCTGGGGAGAGGGACCGCTTCCTGCTTCATCATCACGGACGTGGCCTTCTCAGCACAGGACAGGCAGGAAGCCCCGGGCCAGTGCCTCTGGCCGCGTCTGTGAAGGGGGCCGGTCATAGCCCCTCACGGGGCAGCCGTGCTGTGTGCGCTCACCACTGCCCGGCCGAGTCAGCTCCGGCGAGGGCTGAGTCTAAAAGTCAAAAGAGGTCCAGCAGGCCCTCCCCTCAGCACTGTTGCTGTGCAGGTGCTGGGGGCTGAGCCCTGGCCAAGGTGGAAGTTCAGACAACCTCCAAAGGCTCTGGAACCTGAAAGTCTCTCCTAACAGCCTTCGATCCCTTAGGAAATAAGCCCCAACGGGCACATAGACATTCCCCAAACAACACGAAAACCCAGAAATAACTGGGAATAACCAAAGTGTCCAGTAATAAGGGGTTAAAGAGCTTCGGGGCTTCCCCGGGTGCTCAGTGGTAAAGAATCCCTCTGCCAACGCAGAAGACACAGGAGACGTGGGTTCGATCCCTGGGTCAGGAAGATCCCTTGGAGAAGGAAATGGCAACCCACTGCAGTATTTGTGCCTGGGAAATCCCATGGACAGAGGAGCCAGGCAGGCTACAGTCCATGGGATCACAAACAGTCAGACACAACTGAGTGACTGAGCCCATAGGAGTTTCATCAATAGAATATTAAACAGTCATTAAAAATCAACTTGCAGAAAAGTATCTTCTGACTTGGGGAACGAGTTGTGATAAAATATTTAGTGAAACAAGCAGAAGACAAAATGATACATATAATCAGATGCTAAGATGCTCATTCTGCTTAAAATTACGTTTCATAGAAGCTACATGAAGTGCTCCCACTGGCTATTTCTGAGGGTGGTTTCACAGGTGATTGAAGACTTCTTTTCTTCTTTTATGAGGATTCAAAATGTTCTAAAATTAGCATGTAACATCAGTGATGGTAAAAAAAAAAAATCATTGCAGGAGAAGAGTCATGCTCCTTCAATAGAGCTGCCGGCAGGCCCTCCCCGGCCCTCGGCACGCGGCAGGAACACGTGCGGGGAGCCGGGCCAGCTTGGGGCGGGGGGAGGGCGGTCTGTGGCCTCTGCCACACGGGCCCCACACTCAGCAAGGCCCTGCATTCCGAAGGCCCCATACTTGCTTTAATGCTCTGCTGTCACCGTCCTGAAATTCTTAATACTTTTTAATTTTAATTTTGCACTGGGTTCTGCGCTGATATCAGGAAGTAAAGAATCTGCCTGCAATGCAAGAGGCCCAGGTTCAATGCCAGGGTCGGGAAGGTCCCCTGGAGAAGAGAATGACAACCCACTCCAGTATTCTTGCCTGGAGAATCCCACGGACAGAGGAGCCGGGCAGGCTACAGTCCACAGGGTGGCAAAGAGTCAGACATGACCGAGCGACTAACACTTTCACTTTCACTGCACCGATGCAGCCAGCCCCAGAGAGGAGCCCGGGGCCTCCAGAACCTGGCCCTTGCTTTCCAGTTTCCTGCTCGCAGGCAGCGGCCAGCTTTCTGTCCTCGGTTTGTCTTATTCCCCACTCTGTGACCCCTTCTCTCCTGCTTCTCCTTGCTGCACACACTATTGGCAAAAATGGGAAACAGGGCTCTGTTTTGCAAAAACATGCATCGATCGTGTGCAGTGCTTTCCCTGGAGACTGAAAATCAGCATCTCGCCAAGTTTTCAGGACCTTCGTTCCAGGTGTGTGTTTTCCCCAAGAAAACCGAATGCCTCAGACCCAACCACTGCTGCAGTCCTGGCTCCCTCTGGTCCCACCAGTGAAGGCTCCTAAGAGCCTTCTAGGAGGCTTCCTCTGACAGCTTCTACAGAAACACTGCTAAAGAGGTAGTGAGCTGCTCACCCCTGGGGGCATTCAACAAAGACTGCACGGCCAGCAACAGGAGCACTGAAGGAAACAACCTTCTCTGGACAGCAAGTTAGCTGAGAGAGACTCATCCTGGTGTTACCATTGCACAGGGCACTCTGCAGCTTCTCAAGGCAGGGCCCATATCAGACCCACCGCTCGACCCCCTGTATTCAGCACAGGGCTATAAACACAAAGAAGTGGCTCGGTGATGGTTTCTTTAGGGGTAAGAAAAGAAACACAAAAAGCAGAGAGAGGCAAGCATTTGAGAGTTGATACGAAATTTTAGAGGCTGCCCCAGAAGTAGGTGCAGTCTCAGAGAAGCAGGAAGCCACAGTCCACCTCAAGTAAGAGCAGCTAGATTTACCGGGTGCCTCCGCATGCTCGAGCCACGCTGAGTAGTCACACGGCTGTCACAACTCTCCCCCAGGACTCCATTGACTCAGAACTGCTATTTAGCCCAATTTATGAGTGAGGAAGTTGAGGCTCAGAGAGGTGAGATGACTGGCCCAGGGTCAACCAGCCATCACAAGACAAGGGTCTGAGTGCAGGCCTGCCTCACAAAAGAGCTGACCCTTCGTTGCAACAATAAACCCAGGCTATCTTAACCAGCAGCAGCAGTGGCTTAATTGCCCGGGATGTAAGAAAGCTCAAGTTCAGGTTCACTTTCTGCATCCTGCCACTCCTTCCTCACCTGCAGAGCCCAGCTCGAGTGGACAGCCCAGGGGCCCAGCTCGAGTGGACAGGCAGGTTGCCCAGAGGATTTGGGGCCAGGGTAAATGGGGTACTTCGGTTAAGGAAGATTTTAACTTCACAACAGCTCAATTAAGCAGATCGGCTCTTAAAGAGACAAACCAGCTTCAGCCAACTGAATGACTCAGTATATGGAGGTGACTCCTTCGAGATGAGAAATAAATGAGGCACAAACTCCCCCATCCCTGCACCCCAGATCTACAGGGCTTCCTTGTCATAGCTTGGGCTGGGGCTGGGGCTGGGTTCTCTAAGAAACCTGCCCCCCCCCCCCTCCAAACACTAAACAGCTCACGGGAGCACAGGGGCTGCAACTCAGGGGGCCACAGGCTGGCTTCACCCCAGGGATACGTTTCCTCTGTCCTGCATTTGGGGTTTTCAGATGCAGGGCATCCTGTGCACAAATCTAGATTTCCTTCCCCCAAAGAGCCAGAAGCTCTGGAACCATAGGCTTTTACCCACTGGGCAGCAAGTGGCCAGAGTTGACGCAAGGCCTCCTCTTAGGGCAGGTCTGGGCTCTCTGTTCCCATCGTCCCCCGAACTCTGCACGGCACCTCACCTGATCCCTGTAGACTGTCCACTTGAGGCCCCTGCTGGAATGTCCAGGGTGCCGAGGGCGCTGACCGGTCCAACCCCCAGCGGCCCCAGGCCTTTTCCATTCATGACCTTCTGTGGAGGGGACACTGGGGCCCAGGTGTCTTGGGGATGGAGGTGACCTTAGCCATGGCCTCTGGAAGGTTGGGAACTGGCCCACGGGCAAGAGCAGACCCAGTCAGGCCTTCCCTGCTGGGGTTTGGAGGATCTGGCCTGGGACAGGGGGAAACGGGGGTAGTCAACCTCAGAGCCTCCGAGGCCGGGCACTGCTCTGGGGGTCTAGGACGCTCTGCTACCACCCACAGCCTAGGTGTCCCCCAGGGGTCAGGCCACTCACAGGAGGCCTTGTCTCAGGCAAACGGAGGAGGAAGGTGCAGAGAAATTGGCCCAAGGGGGCCTAGGCCTGTGGGCAGAAGCCAGTGGGGGCAGTGTCCCCAGCCCTGCTTCCCGGGGACAAGGCCCCACAGGACCAGGCCGACCCCTCCCCTCAGGCCCTGACCACGCTGTGAGGTTGTGTCCCCCAAACCTAGCACCACACTCGGCACGGACGCTGCCTCGGCACAGCAGCCTCCCGGCAGAGAACGGTGTGGGGGGCCGCTGGTGGCTGCTGGGGGTCCACTCTGGAGGGTCACCCTAGAGGGCCACAGGGAGGCAGCTCAGCAGAAGGGGAGGATCAGAAGCCCCCCAGGACCCCCTGGCATGGCAGTGGCCGGGGTCAACAGGGCAGGCGTCCAGGGCTGTGTCCCCCTGGCCACGGGGGTCTCTTATCCCACAGGCCCTGATCCGCTTGCAGCCCCAGGCTGGCCCGGACCTGGGGGGTGGGGGGTGGGGGTGCTTAACACCTGAAAGCTGGAGCGGCAAGGTGCCCCCTCTTTCTACTCCAGCAACGCGGGTGGGGGTCGAGCAAGACCGGAGGGCAGAGAAAACCATAGCGAGCTTCTGTCCCCTTTAAGAGCCCTGATGGCCGCCGCCCAGACTCAGCGGCCGAGCGGGTGGAGGTGGGGGGACGAAAATGTCGGGAAAGATTCCCTTCCGAACTTCCCGAGTCTTTGTTCGCAAGGCCAGGGCGGGCGGCTTCGCTGGGCGGAGGGCCGCGGGCTCGGCCGTGCGCTCCATGGCGGCCACGGTCACGGCGGCGCCCCCCGCGCCCGCGCCCGCGCCCGCCCCCGGGCGCCACCTCCCGGCCCGATCCCCGGCCCCGAACCCCGGCCCAGCCCCGGACCCCGGCGGCCGCGGGGGGCGCCGAGGGCGAGGGCGGCAGAGCCGAGCGCCGCTTACCAGGTCATCCCCCGGTGCCCCGCGGTCCCGCCGGAGTCAAGTTCACGTCCGGCCTCGCACGGTCCGAGGTCCGGGCGCGGCCAGGACGAGCGAGGCCGCGAGAGGCCGCCGGCCCCGGGGCACGCCGCACCCGGCCCCGCGGCGCCGCTGTCACCCCGGTTCCGCGACCCCAACTTTGCGCACAGTCGCGGAGCTGGAAGTTTCCGGGCTTCGCGGGGCTCTGGGCTGGGTTTCAGCAGCGTCGTCTGAGCTTGGCAACAAAGAGGGAGCGCAGGCCTGGAGAGGGGAGGAAAGAAAGAAATACGATGGGGAGACGCCTGGCTACTCAGAAATCTCCAGGACCTGAAATTCCACCCAGAAGCTGTTTTGGGATGTTTTTTCCCTAAGTGGTAAACAACCACCCCCAGCTCAGGGCGGGGCTGTTTCCAGGGCCCCTGGTGCCAGGGCTGAGGCGCCTTCCTCGGGCACCTGCCTATTTTATAACCCATGCCAGTGCATCCTGGGCAAATTTTTGGCGGGGGGTGGGGGGTGGGGAGTGAGGTGGCCCCAGACTTTCCCGGAAGGTGGTGGACCCCAGTGCAGCAGCAGCAGGCCTGGGCTCTGAGGAGCTCCCTCCTGTCTGTCCCCCCAGCACACTGGCTAGGTCAGCTGCTGCAAGCAGCTCCCCGTGCTTCTGTCTGAGAGCAGGGGGACAGCTGGGACGCAGGTGCCCAGAAGAGGACCTGGGCTCCACACAGGGTCCGGGGTCCGGCCCACCTGCTCCCGGCCACGTGTGCGGTGAATGTAGGACCGACTTTGCCCTCTGGGCAGCTGTCCTGGGCAAGGCAGGAGGGTTCACAGGCTTGCCCTCACCTGGAAGCTCAGGCCTCCTCGGGAGCTCCCTGGCTGCTGGCACCATTCTCTGCCCTTTGGGCTCTGCTTGGCAGAGTCCTGGGGACGTGTCTGGGGCTAGAAGAGGCAGCCAATGTCCCCGTGCCTGGGAACCTTCTGAGTGGCCAAGGCCAGTCCCGTTAAGGGCCATGTGAGCCCTGAAACAGGAGCAGAGGGACACGGAGCATCCGTTGTCACTCGGCCTTGGGATATTTGAGCCCTGTTTGTCCGTTTGTCTGTCTTTCCCAGGAAGATGTGTTCATAGAGAAAACAGTCCCTGGCCCACTATGCCAGAGCTCTGTGAGAGGCTGGGAGAATGGGGCGGGTTGTTCTTTTAAAGAAAAATAGGCAAGGGGACTGTGGAGACAGGTTGGGGTTGGAGGCGGGGGTATGTTGTCTCTTGTCCCAGGAAAGTGGGTATTCCCTCCAAGCGTCAGAGAACTTCTCCCCGCAGTGGATATTTGCCCCCAATGCCCCTCCTCCACCAGTGCCTTCTCAAATGTGACCCTTTGCGGAGTCAGTCCTGGATGTCCACAAGCCGGTCACGGAAGAGGCTGCACATGGGGCCACCTGGTGGGTGCCGCCCATTCATCTGGAAACTTCAGAGCTTGACATGGACACAGTGGTGGCGTAGGCGGGCAGGTCAGCCTGGGGCTGCCCAGGGCACCATATGGAGCAGGTGTTTAGAGCCTCGGGCATTTGTCAGCTTACGGACCTAGGCTGCCGGTTCACCCCTGCAGTGCCTGCAGTTTGCCTCATCTGGAAAAGAACCCACCTGCCAATGAAGCCCAGGAACCTTCCCCAGAAGCGGTGTTTTCACAGGACCAGGCATTTCTCCCCAAGACTTAGTTGGTCAGCCCCACACTCCAGCAATGCGCTGAAGTTCCACCCGGCTCGGTATTGAGGTGCATCCTGCAGTAGGTATTTCTCATTGACACGAAAGCCCCTCACTCAGAGGCCAGGTCCTTTCTAGGGGTGGGGACAAGCTGCCTGTTCTCTCCCCAGCATCCTCACTGGGGACTCCACTCCTGAGCTGCAATCACTTTGCGTTTCCAAGACTAAAAAATGCACCCATAACTGCATGGCTTCCTGAAGCTTGAGCCCACCCATTTGCTTTCAAATATGTGGTCGCTGGTGGTCAGCTTGTTCCCCAAGGGGACATCACCTTAGCTTGGCCAAAAACTGCCAAGATCTTGTTTATGGGTATGTAGCCTGCACAGTTATGCTCAATGCTCTGCTGTCCCTGTCTTACATTTATTTTTTAATCAAATTTTAAAAATTTAAGTATAGTTGATTTACAATGCTGTATCAATTTCTGCTGTACAGCAAAGTCACTCAGTTATACATATATTTATGTATATATACACACGCATATATATATTCTTTTTTTACATTGTTTTCCATTATGATTTATCAGGACCTCGTTGTTTTTAAAATTCTTAATCCTTTTTGAACAAGGAGCCTGGCATTTTCATTTTGCCCTGGGTCCTGGGCTGTTGCCTACTTTGCCTGTTGGCTAACAGGGTCATAAAGTTAAGGGCGAAAAAAAGAGATGATTTTTATATTTGTTTTATTAAATTTTGTATATAGAAATAATTTCAGATTCTATCTAAACAAGATAAAATATTTGAATGAAAGATCACTGTATGTAGGAAAAATGTTCACCTTGAAGAGCCAGAAAATTGTTCCGGAAAATACTGCAGTTCTGAGAGTTGGAACCATCCACGTTCAGCCCCTAGCTCTGCCACGTGCGTGCATGTAGGACTCAGGGCCTCGGCTGGCGTGTGCCGGGGCTGACAGCTCTGCCTGTGGAGCGTCTGAGGAGCCAGGATGGTGGGAGAGTTTGGCAGAATATCTGGCACATATCAGATACTCAATAAAAATACCCTGGATCGTCTGTCGTGTTATGTCATTTGACATGAAAGCTCAGGTGAAATTTGACTAGTTTTAATAAGAGTATATTTTGTCCCTTCTTGTTATAAAATTAATACAGATGACACTATGCACACACACACACACAGAAAGTACACATGTCCCTCTTAATCCTTTTTTTTTTCCCTCTTAATCCTTTTAATTGAAAGCCACCTTTGGCCACTCACACTACGGTTTATTTCTTTATATAAATTGACATACAAACACATTTCGTGTTTTAAAACTTAGCTTCGATTGGAGAATAGTCCCTTTACAATGTTGTGCTAGTTTCTGCTGTACAGCAAAACGAATCAGCTCTGTGTACACCCGTATCCCCCCTTTTTGGACTTCCTTCCCATCTAGGTCCCCACAGAGCGCTGAGTTCCCTGTGCCATACAGTCAGTTCTCATTAGTTGCCTATTTTATACATAGTATCAGTCGTGTATAGTCCTATAGTGTAATAGTCAATGCTAATTTCCCAATTCATCCTATCCCCCTGCACTTCATTTAAAAATTGTTTTCTTTGACTCCATCGACTTGTTTTTAAATGGGAACCATGAGGCCCCGCAGAAGAATCCAAGCAGAACGAACGGCCCCCGCACTGTGAACTGAAGCCAGGCTGAGCCTGGTTCAGCGCAGCTTCACACACGGGTGTGAACCCCTAGTTTCTACTGCCCCCTGCTCCCAAGGACCATAAATTATGACATTTACGGTCACCAAAGTGCTGGGTGATACAAATTCAACATCACAAAATGTCCTTAACCTGCTGCTGCCTCATCTTTCCCATTTGTGACTTGGTTTAAAAAAAAAAAAAAAAATTTTTTTTTTTTAACAGTTTCAGGCTCTTATTTTTAATTTCCGCAGTCTGTTGTCGAATCTGCTCAGTCGAGGAGGGCAAAGAAACCCATTCAGTCGGGTCTCCTCCTCGGCACCTTTGTGAGGCCAGCTGGTTGGAGGGGAGAGGCCTGATAGGGGAGGGGTCCCAGCAGCTCTAAACTCAGGCAGAGCCTTGAGCTCAGAGGAACGCATGTTCACCTGCTCAGCCCAGGTGACCGGTCCACCCAAACTGCAGTAGATAGTAAATCGCACGATACCAAGAGCAGACAACAGGCACAAGAAAAACACAGCCCGTGACCCCCAAACCCACACTGCGTTCATGAGCCGTTTGGGTTCCAGAAGCTCCTGGGAGCTGAAACTTAAAGGCAGTAGGAACCCAGGCGTTGGGTCAAATCTGAGCTGCCGGGGGCTACCAATGGGGTGACTCTGGGCAAGTCACTTCTCCATTCAGTGTCCCCAGCTTGGAGGGAGTGGGAGTGATAAACAATAGCCCCAGCCTCCTGGGGCCTCAGGGGCAGGAGACTGCTGTTCATTAGCTGGTACCGGGTCTGCCACCCCTCGGCCCCTCTGCAGACCTCCCCAAGGAGGACCTCTGGTAGCAGGGACAGTGGCACCGGGGCAGAGACCAGAACCCCCACCTGCCCTTGCCCACGGCAGCAGGGAAGACTGGCAGACTTGCAGTGGGGAGGGCTTGGAGTCACAGGTTCCTGTCACTCCAGACAGCAAGGTCTGGCTTCCTGCTCACCCAGGCTGGCCCAGGGAGCCTGCTTCTCCCTGCATGCATAGTGCCCAGTGGGCATGGCAGCCCTCAAGAATAACCCAGCACAGAGCCTGGGCCAAAGGGGTGGGGCAGAGAGCCCCACCCTCACACTCTCATCGCCACTACTGCCTTCCAGGCAGTTCCCTTTCGCTGGACCCGGGCATAGTCACTGTTTTGTCCCAGAGCGCAGCCCGGTGTCCCTGGCCCGCTACAGCTGGAAGAAGGGACAGGAGATGTATTTGTTTATTATTTGATCTGTTTATAAAAAGGAAAGTGTTTGTTGTAGAAAATTTGGAAATATAGAAAAGCACAAAAAAGAAAACAAAAATTACCCATGAGATAATCACCAGGTACATTTTGTTGAAAGTCTTTCTGATGTATTTCCAAACCACATATGTATATGTACTCCGTGTGTGTGTGATCACAGTATGGGTTATCTCAGAATCTTTTGGTTTAATATGCTTTGAGTGTTTATGTCATTAAATTTTATTCTTTCCAGAATTTTAAAAATGAAATTTAAATACCATTGATTTTTTAAAAATCAGCTTTACTGAGGTTTAATTTCTATGCAATGAGACCCTTTTCACTTCGCTGTTCAATGAGTTTTTACAAATGTTTTCATCCCTCTAAGCACCATTACAATCAAGAAAGAAAATACCATCACCACAAAATGTCCCCTGGCAGGCAATCTTTGCCTCCTTGGGCCCAGGCAACCACCGATCTGAATTCTACCACTACAGATGTTTTACCTTTATTTACTATAAGTGGGATCACAGAGTGTGGACTCACACAGCCTAGTTGACATTCGTCTGTCAGTATGTCCGTCAGCAGCTCACTCTGTTGACTGTTTTATTTTACCCCATTATATGCCCATCACAGCTTGTTTACCTGTTCTGCTGTTGCGGACAACTGAGCCGTTTCTGATGTTCTGGCTGTTGGGAATAGAATTATTATGAACGCTTTTTTAACAATGTCACTGGCACAGGTTAAGGACCGACATCACATGGGCACAGCCTGTGTACTGCCTGCCTGGAGTACTCCCGAGAGCCGTGTAGTCATCCATCTTATACTGTTGGACGTGTGAAGTGAAAGTGGAAGTTGCTCAGTCGTGTCCAGCTCTTTTGTGATCCAATGGACTACACAGTCCATGGAATTCTCTAGACCAGAATACTGGAGTGGGTAGCCTTTCCCTTTTCCAGGGCATCTTCCCAACCCAGGGATCCAACCCAGGTCTTCCCCATCGCAGGCGGATTCTTTACTGGCCGAGCCACAAGGGAAGCCCTGTTGGACATGAAGTTTTCCTTAAAGTTTTTGCGGGACTTCCCTGGTGGTTAATGATCCATCTTCCAAAGCAGGGAACAGGCTCTGATCCCTGGTTGGGAACTAAGATCCCACATGCTAGCAGGGAAACGAAGCCCACAAGCTGCAACTACTGAGCCCCTGGGCTCTAGAGCCCGTTCTCTGCAACAAGAGAAGGCCACGCGCTGCAACGAAGACCCAGCGCAGCCAGAATAAAAAAATGAAAATAAACTTTTTGCTACTATAAATAATGCTGCTGGGGGGCTCCCCTGGTGGGAACTAGTGGTTAGGACGCCACACTTCCACTGCAGAGGGCACGGGTTCAACCTCTGATCAGGGAACTAAAATCCGAAAGCAGCAAGGTGTGTCTGACCCCAACCTCACAAAATGCTACTGGAACATCTTTGTACTGACAATTTCACGTGTGGCTATGTTTCTTTCCTGAAGATAAATTCCCAGAAGCAGGCATGTTAGGTCAAATGGTGTCCTGACCTGCATGAGGTCAGGATTTTAGACACATTTTTAATCCATCCCTCCAGCTCCCAATCTACTTTTCACATTAAGGATAGACAGCATGATCCCCATTGTTCAGATGGAAAAGCCAAGGGCTGGAGAAGTGATCAGCCAGAGGCCACGGAGCCCGTTAAGTACAAAGCCAGGAGGAAACCCCAGCTTCTGAGCCCTGCACTCTTCCAGGACCACTTCCTGCCTCCCTCTCATGCATTTGCCTGTGTCACAAATGCTCGGAATTTTCCCACACAGATTTCCATGAAACTCAAACTGTGAGCTGAGAGATGAAAGGCAGCCTTGTGTTAATTAGCCTGGCTTTGGTTTGGTTCGTCCACTGAGCCTGGGTATGTGTGACTCTCCTGGGTTCATACGCCCGCATGCTGGCACTCACACCCGCAGACACTAGCAGCGGCCAGTCCAGACGATCTGGTCCAGATTCACCTTCCAAACTGCCTGCAGAGCTGGGAGCCACAGGCCTCCTGACTTCGCAGTTGCGGCACATTCTGGCACTGAACGGGTTTGGCTTCTGCACCTCTACTCAGTCAACTTGGCCCAAAGCACATCTGGTTATTTCCAAAATCAAATCTCTCCCAAGGACAACGATCAGGCTGCTGGGGTGATTCGAAAGAATGATGCGTTCCCGAGATGACTGCTTCCAGAGATGCTGTGGCTGGTGCTCATCTAGTGGACAGTGGGTGTGGAGGTGCTCTGTGAAGTTAGGGAGTTCTCCGTATTTGTAGAGGGTTCTCAGGCCATTCTTGTGGACAGAGCTCACCACTGAAACTTAGGCATGGCTTGATTTATTTTACTTATTCATTTGTTCTCTGTGTCTGACAGGGCTATACTCATTATCTTATTTCATCCTCAACAACCAAATCCTGTTATTCCCATTTTACAGATGAGAAAACGAAGGTTCAGAGAGGTTAAGAAACTTACCTGAGGTCACACAGCAGCGCACACTCAGTCTGTGTGCCTGCTCTCTGTAGACATCAGGCCCCAGCCTTTCTTCCGAGTCAGAGAGGTCTCTACCCTGGTGTTTGACGAGTAGGCCTCAGGAAACACACGTTCACCCGAAGACGGCTTGAGCACAGCCCAAGGTGATTCTCAAGTGCTCGGAAGACACAAATGGCCCAGACTCCCCCTCCCTCCACCCCAACCCTGTTCAGGCTCCTGAGGGTCTTCCTTCCCAGGACCACACCCCAGGCCCACCCCAATGCTGAGTGGACTCCTAACACCCATTCCCACTCCTATTTAAGAATGTGGATGTTGTGCCCTGAGTTGGGGCAAAAATCATCACCTTCTTTCGGCCCTGGGTCTGAGGCCTCCTGGCTCTTGAAGCAAGGAGGCCTAAGAAGGCCTTTGTCCACGGGAGAAGAAACCAGGAAGGGAAGAGCCCATTCTCTCAGAAAACATGTGTTTTCTGTTTACAGAGAGGCCTGTCCAGTTCCCATGCTTTGTTCTTTAATATGGAGCCAAAAAAAAAAAAAAAAATCAAATGTGCAGCTTCCTCTCTGAGGTACTTTTGGAGGCGGCTGGAAAATCTGGATTGCTGCAGGCACGCCGTGCTGGGCCTCGAGCTGGCCGAGGTTGGGGCCTGTGTCCCACCCGCTGCCAATGTCCAGCATCACGTGGTCTTCATATACCAACCCAGAAAGCCCTGTGGAAAACAAAATGCCCCTCAGCGCCTCCCAGGAAGGGGGTGCATGGAGATGATGGAGGCAGGCAGCCCTGGTGTAGCTGAGGCTCTGGTTTCTTCAACAGAGTCGTGTGTGTGTGTGAGTGTGTGTGTGTGTGTGAGTGTGTGTGTGTATGACTATCCTGGGTTGCGCTCACTCACACTTCCTGGCCTTGCACCACTGGCATGGCTGACCTGGTCCAACGAACACACCATTCTGGAACCACTCGATTTTTCATACCCTCTTCTCAGATGCTGGGCAGAGCGTGTCTTTCCCAACACCTGAGGCAAACAGGTGAGTATTAACTTAGCCGAGGTCACTAGGCTCCTGGGGCAGAGCTGGTGGGTGCTGGGCACCTTCAGTGGGGCAAGATGGCCTTAGCTCTTAGCTCTGGGTCTACCTGCTGGGGAAGAGGCAGCAGTGAGCTAAGGTAAGTTAAGAGCTGGCAGCCAGCTGTGCCCCCCACCCCTCAAGAGTCAGGTTAGCATCAAGTGTAAGCCTGAGATCCACAGCTGGGGATCGGGACCCGAATGCAGATTGTGACCCTTCTCCTGGGAGGCCTTGGAGGAGCCTCCTCCCGGAGCTCGGCCCCTCATCTGTGAAAGGAGGTGACCGGTACTCAATGGAGCTGCTACGAAGGCACACGGCCCAGGCCTGCCTGGCACTGTTTTTCAATAACCGGCAGCTGCTCTCATGACCGCGAGGCCTCCTATCTTAGAAGCGGCCTTGCAAACTCTGCCTGGCTCACACTCCTGAGGCCACCGCGACCCCTCACGCGGGGCAGAGTCCACCGGGGGCCGGAGGAAGTCGCCTGGCTGGGCCCTGCCGGCCGGCTCACTGCAGGCCCGGCGTCCCGGCCATTCGCTCGCTCGGAAGGGCGGTCCCCGGCCTGATGCGCTTTGATCCGCCCGCGGCGCGCGTCCCCGGGGGCGGGGCGGGGGGGCCCTCAGCCCGCCCCGCTTTGATCTCTGGCCCCTCGGCAGCGCGGCCTCCTCTGTGGCCTCCGCGACCTGAGCACCTGGGGGCAGGCGGGGACACGGCTGAGGCGGACAGAAGGAAGCACGCTCGGGCGCTCCTCAGGGAACCGCGCCCTTCCGTGGCTGTGGCTGGGCCTCGCAGCCTCGGCCTGACGGGCTGCCCGCCCTTCCGTCCCGTTCCGGAAGCCAGGACTTGCGCGACGGGCGGCGCGGACGCAGCGTGGCGGCGAGGGGGTGTGGCCTTACGTTCCCGGGGGCGGGGCCTGTGGCGCGGCCTGTGGCGCGGCCGGCTGCGGAAGCCCTGGCGAGGGCGGGGCCCGCTGGCTTAGAGGTCCGACGCGGCGGGGCGGCCGAGGGGGCGGGGCGGGGTCTGAGGGCGGGGTCTGAGGGCGTGGTCTTTACGCTCCTGGGGGCGGGGCCTCTGCGGGAGCGTCGCCGAACAGCCTGGGCAGCGGGCTGTGCGGACGTCGTGTCCCCGAGAAGCCGCCGAGGCCTGGGCGGGGCCACGCGCGGCCGGGGGCGGGACTTGGGCGGGGCCTCTTTTCTGGCGCTGCGGTAGTAGGTCGGTTTCCGCGTCCCGCCTCCTGCCTCTGGCTCGCTGTTTGGTCGCGTGTCCGAGGTATTTGAGCTAAATTTTATCTCATTCAGATTCTCATTTACCTTAGGTTTTCATTTTTGAAAGTTTAGCAGTTTTCCTTCTTTTTCTGTCTTGCCTAACCAGATAACAAAACAACCAGACCCTAGGGAATTTGGAAAACCTGGGTGAATACAAATAAAAATGAGACATCTCAGAATCTCACAGCGCAGAGCCCTTTTTAATTCGTTTTTTGTTGTTGTTCAGTCGCTAAGTTGTGTTCGACTCTTTTTGAATATATATGTGTATATATTTTCACATAATCAGGGTAACGCTGTGCGTACACTTGGGGATGCCTTAAAAATAATTCACTTTTTTTTTTTTTTACTGTAAAGCCACATGTTTATTGCAGAAATAATTGGAAACTGGAAAAAACTACGGAGAAGAAAATAAAAATAACCCGAGATTCCACCACAGAAGATCACCACTATTAATATGTTGGCATTTTCCCTTCCTCTTTACAGAGTCACACGTATGTTTGAAACAAAACTGGAATCGCACTATAAATGTCGTTTTGCAGCTTTCTCCTTTCATGCATGGCTAATGACAGATGTCTACTCATCGTACAGACGGCTCATCTACAATGTTACCTGTAACAGCAGAGCGCTGTGTCGAGTCACCCGTGTTTTGTTTAACCTATATGCTCTGGTTAGACATTAATCCTTGCTTCCTCCTTCCTTTATGATGAACATTCTTATGGTTAAATCTTTGTGCATGTTCACAAAAATTTCTTATGACAAATCCTTAGGTGTGGAATTGCTGAGTCAATGAATATAGTCACTAATGCTTCTTGTAGCCCTCTTTTTTCTTTCCGTGTTTTCCAAATTTAAAAAGTAATAAATGAATGTTTTAACAAGTAATATGACCCCAAAATACATATATGCAAAAAAGGATTGCGCGTATCCAAAATATATAAAGAACTCCTACAACTCAACAACAACAAAGCTGATTAAAAAGCAGGCTAAGGACTTAAATAGACATATCTGCAAAGTTGGTATACAAATAACCAATAACATAGGAAAAGATGCTCAACATCACTAATCATTGGCGAAATGCACATCAAAACCACAATGAAACCTCACACATACTAAGATAGCTATTATGAAAATGATAATAGCAGGCATTGGTGAGGATGTAAAGAAATTAGGGCCCTCATGCGTTTGCTAGTGGAAATGTGAAATGACGAAGCTGCTGCGGAAAACTGAATGGCAGTTTCCTTGAAAAACTACACATAAAACTTCCATGTGACCCAAAAATGCCACTGCTGGCTGTACACCCCAAAGGAGTGAAAGCAGGGACCCCGTTACTCACTCATCCATGTTCATAGCAGCATTATTCATGGTAGGCCAGAGGTAGAAACAATCCCGTGTCCACCCACAGGTGAATGGATAAACAAAATGTAGCGTATATGCACAATGGAATATTATTCAGCCTTAAAAAAGAATGAACTTCTGACCCATGCTGCAACGTGGATGAAAGTTGAGACTATATCCTAAGTGAAGTAAGCCAGACACCAAAGGGTTGATACTGTGTGACCCCACTATCTGAGGCACCTAGAGCGGTCACACTCATAGAGACAGAAAGTAGAACTCTGGTTACCAGGGGCTCAGGGGAAGGGAGAATGGAGGGTCATTCTGTAATAGGTAGAGAGTTTCTGTTGGAATGATGAGTCAGCTCTTTGAATGAGGTGGCCAAAGGACTGGAGCTTCGGCATCAGCCCTTCCAATGAATATTCATATATTGTGATTATTCATGACTAATGGTGGTTATATAGCATGTTTTATCATCTTGTTCACTTTCGCTAATATACAACAACTCACTTTGTCTTTCAATATATTTCTATAGCCCACATTTTTTTTTATGATTAATGTATTTATTTTAATTGGAGGCTAATTACTTCACCATATTGTGGTGGTTTTTGCCGTACATTGAGATGAATCAGCCATGAGTATATATGTGTTCCCCATCCTGAACCCCCCTCCCGCCTCCCTCCCCATCCCATTCCTGTGGGTCATCCCAGTGCACCAGCCCTGAGCACCCTGTCTCATGCATTGAACCTGGAACTGGCGATCTGTTTCACATATGATAATATACATGTTTCAATGTTATTCTCTCAAATCATCCCACCCTGGCCTTCTCCCACAGAGTCCAAAAGTCTGTTCTTTATATCTGTGTCTCTTTTGCTGTCTCACATATAGGGTCAGCGTTATCATCTTTCTAAATTCCATGTATATGCATTAATATACTGTATTGGTGTTTTTCTGACTTACCTCACTCTGTATAATAGGCTCCAGTTTCATCCACCTCATTAGAACTGATTCAAATGCATTCTTTTTGATAGCTGAGTAATATTCCGTTGTGTATATGTACCACAGCTTTTTATCTGTTAGTCTGCTGTTGGACATCTAGGTTGCTTCCATGCCCTGGCTATTGTAAACAGTGCTGTGAAGAACATTGGGGTACACCTGTCTCTTTCAATTCTGGTGTCCTCGGTGTGTATGCCTAGCAGTGGGATTGCTGGGTCGTATCATAGCCCACATTTTAATGCTTGCAGAATGGCCCATTGTTCAGACATCCCCTTTATATAACTTCTGTACCTGGGTCACCGTTGACTATCTAGGTGATTTACAAATGTAGTATGCTGAACATCCTCCCTGCACATCTTTAATAATTCCCAAGTTCTAAATTCTTTTTTTTTTTTTGAGTCTAAGCTGTGTTTTCTTTTTTTTTTTTAATTTTTAATTGAAGTATTGTTGATTTAATGTTGTGTTAATTACTGTTGTACAGCAAAGTGACTTCAGCCGATGGTAAACCGGGTGCAGAAGTTACACAAAGGAGATGTCTGAACAACGGCTATTCTGTAAACATTAAAATGTGGAGAATACCCCTATATATGGAATTCCAGTCGAGCTATTTCAAATCCTAAAAGATGATGCTGTGAAAGTGCTGCACTCAATATGCCAGCAAATTTGTAAAACTCAGCACTGGCCACAGGACTGGAAAAGGTCAGTTTTCATTCCAATCCCAAAGAAAGGCAATGCCAAAGAATGCTCAAACTATTGCACGATTGCACTCATCTCACATGCTAGTAAAGTAATGCTCAAAATTCTCCAAGCCAGGCTTCAACAGTACGTGAACCAAGAACTTCCAGATGTTCAAGCTGGATTTAGAAAAGGCAGAGGAACCAGAGATCAAATTGCCAACATCTGTTGGATCATTGAAAAAGCAAGAGAGTTCCAGAAAAATATCTACTTCTGCTTTATTGACTACACCAAAGCCTTTGACTATGCGGATCACAACAAACTGTGGAAAATTCTTCAAGATATAAGAATACCAGACCACCTTACCTGCCTCCTGAGAAATCTGTATGCAGGTCAAGAAGCAACAGTTAGAACCAGACATGGAAAAATGGACTGGTTCCAAATCGGGAAAAGACCAGTCAAGGATGTATATTGTCACCCTGCTTATTTAACTTATATCAGAATACATCATGTGAAATGCCGGGCTGAAATGCACAAGCTGGAAACAAGATTGCTGGGAGAAATATCAATAACCTCATATACGCAGATGACACCACCCTTATGGCAGAAAACGAAGAAGAACTAAAGAGCCTCTTGATGAAAGTGAAAGAGGAGAGTGAAAAAGTTGGCTTAAAACTCAACATTCAGAAAACTAAGATCACAGCATCCGGTCCCATCACTTCATGGCAAATAGACAGGGAAACAGTAGAAATAGTGGCTGACTTTATTTTGGGGGGCTCCAAAATCACTGCAGATGGTGATTGCAGCCATGAAATTAAAAGACGCTTGCTCCTTGGAAGGAAAGTTATGACCAACCTAGACAGCATATTAAAAAGCAGAGACATTACTGCCAACAAAGGTCCGTATAGTCAAGGCTATGGTTTTTCAAGTGGTCATGTATGAATGTGAGAGTTAGACTATAAAGAAAGCTGAGTGCCGAAGAATGGATGCTTTTGAACTGTGTGGTGCTGGAGAAGACTCTTGAGAGTCCCTTGGACTGCAAGGAGATCCAACCAGTCCATCCTAAAGGAAATCAGTCCTGGGTGTTCTTTGGAAGGACTGACGTTGAAGTTGAAATTCCAATATTTTGGCCACCTGATGCAAAGAGCTGACTCATTGGAAAAGATCCTGATGCTGGGAAAGATTGAAGGCAGGAGGAGAAGGGGACAACAGAGGATGAGATGGTTGGATGGCATCACCGACTCAATGGACATGAGTTTGGATAAACTCTGGGAGTTGGCGATAGACAGGAAGGCCTGGTGTGCTGGGGTTCATGGGGTTTCAGAGAGTCGGACACGACTGAGCACCTGAACGGAACTGATGTTATACAGTAGGACCTTGTTGTTCATCCACCAAGTTCTAAATTCTATTAATTTAGGTACTCCTCGGAGAGTTCCTGGAGAAGGAAATGGCAGCCCACTCCAGTATTCTCTCCTGGAGAATTCCATGAACAGAGGAGCCTGGTGGGCTACAGTCCATGGGGTCGCAGGAGTTGGACATGACTTAGCGACTAAACCAGAAGAATTGGGCTTCCCTCATGGGTCAGAAGGTAAAGAATCTGCCTGCAATGCAGGAGACTGGGGTCAATTCCTGGGTTGGGAATATCCCCTGGAGAAGGGAATGGCTACCCACTCCAGTATTCTTGCCTGGAGAATCCTGTGGACAGAGGAACCGGGGGCAGGCTACAGTCCATGGGGTGGCAAAGAGTCGGACATGACTGAGCGACTAACACACGCACACACACACACAGGAGAAGAACTGTAACATCACAGAGGATCTTTTTTTTAAAGGCTTTTGAATATATTACCAATTGGCCCTCCAGGAAAGATGAACGGAGTGTTTGCGGACCTTTTTTTGTTTTTAATCTTTTAATGAATGGGATTGTACATTTTATTTCTATGCTTTTATTTATTTTTTGATCGTGCCTTGGGCCGTGCAAGATCCCCAACCAGGGATTTAATCCATGGCCCCTACAGTGGAGAAGTGCAGTGTTAACCACTGGACTGCCAGGAAAGTCCCTGCCCCCCTCTTCTTAAACACGTGGTCCATGCTTCTCTCTCCAGCCTCACCTCCCACCCTTTCTCCAACACTGCCTCCCTCTTCTCCCTCCAGAGAGAACTGCCTGCATTTTCTCACTTACTGTTCCCTCTGAAAGGGATGTTCTTCCCACCCACGTTGCCTTCCCAGCTCCTGCTCCCTTACTCCTACCGTGAATAACAATAGCAGCTGCCATTATTGGTTACTGAGCAAATACCGCAGACAAAGCCTCAGCCCAGCTGCCACTTCCTCCAGGAAGCATTCTGGGGTGGATCCCCTGGCTGAGACCCACCTCTCCAGCCATCCAGCTTTGGTAACCAGCTCTCACCAAGCTATAGGTGTTCAGAGAGCAAGAACATGAGTCTTTACTGTTCTCAGCACCCAGCCCAGGGTCTGTCCCTGGTGTCCAGTCACATCCTGCTTGGGGCAGCAAGTCCAAGACCCCACGGCAGGTAGAAGTGAGCAGCTGAGCACTCATACACTGAGCAGAGCTGATCAGAAATTAATTCAGACCATCTAGTTTCAAACAACCATCTGGAAACAGGAAAGCTTGAACTTTTTCTCAACAGAGGGATAAAAGGGTAAAGGAAAGCTGAAACAAGATTACAAGTTCATGTCGCCCAGAAGAGCAGTTGTTTTTCCAGTGTAACCCTCCTATGTGACCCTGGGCATGAGCTGTCCCTCTCTGGGTCTCAGCCTTCAGTGACCACCCCGGGCCTCCCAGCTCTAAGACGGGGTGCAAGGTGTCAGTGTTAATTACCAATGCTATCCACCTTGCAGACCCTGGACAGATAGCTATTAACCAGAATGTAGATGGTAAAGAGCCTGCCTGCAGTGCGGGAGACCCAGGTTCGATCCCTGGGTCGAGAAGATCCCCTGGAGAAGGAAATGGCCACCCACTCCAGTATCCTTTCCTGGAAAATTCCATGGAGGGAGGAGCCTGTACAGTCCATGAGGTCGCAAAGAGTCGGACATGACTGAGCAACTTCACTCACTTTTCCATCTTGCAATCAGCAAAAGGTCCGTGGTGCAGCCTGCTGGTGGAAGTGAGGATGACTCTCCTTCTAGAACATTCCTCAAGGTGCAATGCCACAGCTTCACTTGAGGTGGCCCTGCCCTCCCCTCCTCCTCCAGTGGCTGGCACTCCCCTGCCCGTGGCAGGTCCCCTGCAGGCCGCCCATGGGACCCTCCTCATGGTTCAGCTCATTGCAGTGGTTGACTGGGTACCCTGGGATGGTTTCTGAGAGCTGCAGAGTTAGAGGTCCCCAGTGGAGTCAGGGGACCATCAGGAGACCACCTGGTCCAGTGGAGTCAGGAAAGGAGTAGTTCAGAGAGGACAAAATGCCCCAAGGAGGGCCTGCCTCAGTGAGGGCCCTGCCACGACCACGGCTGCAAGTGTTGATGACAAAGAAATGACAAACGTGAGGGTGATGTGGAAGTTACTCATAACGCCACGTTTGATCAGCATGAAGAGATGGCCTTTCTCTTGAGATTCTCTTCCTATTTTTTTTGTTTGTTTGTTTAAAGCATGCTTTCAAAAAAGGAAATTATAATTAGTTATTTTTCTAAAGATCCCAACATGGAAAAGTAGAAAGTTGCCAACAGATCTGCAATCTTTTCTTTGAAATTGGGACAGGTCTGTGAGTTCCAGATGTCTGAGGACCCCTTTGCGCGTGCTCCCTGTTGAGGCCACTGGCGAGCGCTGGCACCCTGAGTGTGAAGCTGGCAGTGGCTGCCTACTGGCCTCGGGTTTGGAGCCCAGTACCTTAATGCGGCATGGGACGTCTAGGAAGGTGGGAGGACGGAAGGAGGAAGGCAAGGGTAGGGGTAGCATTCATGAGGAGGTGGTAACCGAACCACACCTTACAGGTTGAGTAGTAGGCAAGAGGTGGACGGAGAAGGGCTGGGGGCAGGCAGGAGGGCCTTCTGAGCCACTGAGAAGCATCCCAGGAAGGGATGGTTGAAACAGCTAGGAGTGGGATTGGCTGAGCGGGGACGGGGTTAGGGAAGCTGGACAGTCTAACCCCAGGATCCTGAGGAATGCTCCGGCAATGAGGAAAACATAATCACACCCATTTCATAGGCTCTCAGAGAAGGACGGACCACCAGGGGCAGGGGCTGGGGAAGGGACTTGAACCTGGACCTGTCTGATTCCTTAGGTCAGACTCTCCACCTCCAGAGGGCCTCTCTGGGGCTGGTGGTAATCCCCTCTCTGGTGCCCTGTGCCCCCACCCCACCCACTCCCCCCTTCTCTTCTCGGGCCTGAGCCTGCCTAGGGCAGACTGGCCACAAGGCTCAGCTCAACCCCCGGCTGCTGCTGGAGACCCACAGAAATGCACCCAGAACATGCACCACCCCACCTGCAGGCCTGACCAGGTGCCCCAAGGGCCCCTGATTCTGCAGTGCCAGCCTCTAGACCTCCTGCACCGCGCTGGGGCCCTGCGTGCCAACTCATAACCCTCCCCAGACGGTCGCACGTGGGGACACTCCTGGGGAACAGTGGGGCTCCCCTAAGAGAGGCCTGATTCCGCTTCACAAGACAGGCTCTCTGCCTCTTTCCCTTCAACACCAAACACCATGGCCTGTACACCTCCACCACCACACAGCTGAACCCACACGGGCTGGCATCCACGCATTCGATTATGAAGACAGTAGGTACTTCCTGAGTGCCGCTGTGAGGTGGGGATATAGCAGTTTCTGCCCCCAGGAAATCGGGGGGCGGGGGACTAGAACACCAGGGGGTGATGGCCTTCAGGGGGAGCGATGGTCATGAAAGGGAGCTGTGGCAAGGGCACCCACGAGGGCGTCTCCCACAGAGCCGCACAGTCCGTCCCGGAAATGTCTTAGGCTTTCAGAAGAAGCGGTTGCCCTAGGGCTCCAGGCTGCCAGTCTGGACGGCTGCAGAAGAGGCCAGACCCTGGGAAGGGTGGTCTAAGCACCCCGCTCCCCGAGGCCTGCAGGAAGACACAGCCCGGTCCAGATGGGCCTCTGGAGCCCTTCCAGGGCAACCTGCGGGGCTGTTCCGCGAATCTGAAACCCGGAGAGGATGCCCGGGCCGCCCCGAGGGGCCTGTCCGCGCGGGGGCAGGGTCCTCCACCGCGCTCCTCGCCCTGGCCAGCCACTCCCAGAACGGTGGGCCTGCCTTTCCCACCGGCGGCGCGGGAGGAGGGGAGGTCTCGTGGTCGAAGGGGTGGCGGTGGAGAGGGACAGGGGACCCGGCAGAAGCGGCAGAAGCGCGGGGAGTGGGGAACCCCTGGCAGGGGACTCGAGGGCCTCCGGGGCCGCAGGGGGAGGCTGAGGGCCTCCTGGCAGGGAGCGCGGGGGCGCCCACCGGGCCGCCCGCCCGGACGCGCTGCCAGGCTGATTAGCATGGGCGAGGGGCGCTGGCGCGGGGGCTGCGCCGGGCGAGCTGGCACGTCCCTCGCGGGCCCAGCTGGCCGGGCCGAGACACAAAGCGCCTCAGACGGCGGCGGCGGCGCTCGGCCATTCACGCGCAGGGGCTGCCCGGGCGCGGGCGGCGAGGAATTCCCGCCGCCAGGGGCGAAGAATAGCGCCTGGGCCGGGCGGGGCTCGGCCGCCCCGCGCTCCTGACCTTGAACCTTTGTGACTGGAGCGCATGCAAATCGCGGCGGGGCCGCGCCAAGCCCCGAGGGCGCTGCGCCGCCCGGGGTGTCCGGGCGAACAATGCGCCACTGTCCCCGCGCGGAGCCGCGGGCTGGGAACGGCTCGGGCACGCACCCAGCGGCGCGGCGCGGAATGCCAATGCGGATCCACCGCGCCCGCGGGCGGCGACCCCGGCCCCGCGCCCCCCGCGCCCCCGCGCCCCCGCGCGGCTGCGGCCCGGAGATCTCGGAGGCTTTTTTACGTGACTGCCTCTCCCGCCCTTCCTGTCTTTCTCTGACTGGTGTTAGTTTTTTAGATCCTCTAAGTAATCGGTAAAAAATAAAGGTGGCCCCCAATAACCGCCTCCCCCCGGAGGGACCTGTTGCTCCCCAAGGTGGGTTCCTGCCCCCCATTCCCTCTCCTCGGGGAGGGCTGCAGTCCATGCGGGTCTCAAAAGAGTCGGACATGACTGAGCGCCCATGCACACACAAATTGAACCCGGAACAGTCGTACCAGGCCCAAGTGTGGGTTCCCCAGCATCAGTCCTCACTTTATTATGTGACTAAGTAGGCACCTTAGAAAGCATAGGCACCACCTGGGAAGCTTACTACCTCTCCTCCTCCTCCCGGCTGCGGTGGGATGTGTGCTCTCACAGTTCAGAATCTTGCCTTTGTCACTGGGCATTTCCCTTTGCCCTCCACACCCCTCACCCATGTCCCTTCTAAAGGCTGAACAGTATTGTTCTCCGTGGCTGAGCTGTGCTCTCTGATGCCTGGGTGTCCCTTCAGAGAGAAAAGACTCGGGGAGAGGGGAATGTCACCATGAGTCCCTAAATTCTAAGTCACTAAATTGAACCCAGGTTTCGCAGGTGGCTCAGTGGTAAAGAATTCGTCTACGAATACAGGTGACACAGGTTCGATCCCTGGGTTGGGACAATCCCCTGGAGAGGCAACCCACTCCAGTATTCTTGCCTGGAGAATCCCGTGGACAGAGGAGCCTGGAGGGCTGCAGTTCATGGGGTCGCAAAGGACTTGGACATGACTGAGTGCCCATGCACACGCAAACTGAACCCGGAACGGTTGTGCCAGGCCAAAGTGTGGGTTCTCCAGCATCAGTCCTCACTGGCCTGGATACTGTCTTTATTATGTGACTAAGTAGGCATCTTAGAAAGCATACGTACCACCTGGGAAGCTTAAGCAGGCTTTTATGCACACGTGAGTGACCAGATGATTCCAGCACCTTCTATGGATTTGAATTGGGCACATTTACAGTAGCAGACAGAGGCCCAGCCCGGAGACAGATGTTCCAGCTGTTGCAGGAAAGGGGACCCCTTCCAGGGCCCAGAGAGGGGGCTCTGGTCTAACTCTCAGCAATGAATTGTCCCAGAAGACACACAAGCTGACAAAGAAAGACACTTTACTGGGAAGAGGCGCCCAGGTGGAGAACAGCAGGGTAAGGGAACCCAGGAAGACCACTCTGCCACATAGCTCTCGGTCTCGAGTTTTATGATGATGGGATTATTTTCCGGGTTTTCTTTGGCCAATCACTCTGACGCAGGGTCCTTCCTGGTGGTTGATGGACGCCAGCGAGAAGGACTCTAGGAGGCAGTAGAACATGCGGTGTCTTTTTTTTGACCTTTATTGAACTCTTCCAGTTGTTGCTGTTGTTCCGTTGGGTAAGTTCTGTCTGACCCTTTGCGACCTTGTGGACTGCAGCACACCAGGCTTCCCTGTCCTTCACTATCTGCCAGTTTGCTCAAACTCATGTCCATTGAGTCGGTGATGCCATCCAATCATCACATCCTCTGTCACCCTCTTCTCCTCCTGCCTTCAATCTTTCCCAGCATGAGGGTCTTTTTCAATGAGTCAGGTTTTAGCATCAGTTCAGTTCAGTCGCTCAGTCATGTCCGACTCTTTGCGACCCTATAGACTGCAGCATGCCAGGCCTCCCTGTCCATCACCAACTGCCAGAGCTTATTCAAACTCATGTCCATCCAGTCGGTGATGTCATCCAACCATTGCATCCTCTGTTGTCCCCTCCTCCTCCTGCCTTCAATCTTGCCCAGCATCAGGGTCTTTTCCAATGAGTCAGTTCTTTGCATCAGGTGGTGGAAATATTGGAGCTTCAGCTTTAGCATCAGCCCTTCCAGCGAGTATTCAGGGTTGATTTCCTTTTGGATTGACTGGTTTCCCGGTAGGTGGTAGCTTGTTAGTTCCGTGTTCCTTACCAGGACCTCCTGTGGTATAATAACTCACGAACATGGTCACTATGGTGCCTGGCCAGGGTGGGCGGTGTCAGTCAGTGTATTTTCCCCTAACGCAGCCTGGAACCTGGCTGGTGACTGGTACCTTGTTCTCCTGGGACTTGGGGTCTTGCATTCGCTTGCTCATGTCACGGAGGCAGTGGTGTGAGGGCTGAGCCTGTGGGTGCCAGAGGCTGCCCAGGTGTGAGGGAGGCCCTGTGTGTGCGGGCAGTGTGCACGGGCCCCTTCCCACCAAGGTGCCGGGGAACCTGGTTCTGCCGCAGAGAGGGCCCAGGGCAGGAGGGAGAGGACCAGGCGAGGTGACCTTGGCCTCCGCTTCCCCAGGTGACGAACAAGGAAGCTGTAGAGAGAGTCTCTGAAAGTTGTTCCTGCTATCTGAGAGACAGGAGGAGGACAGCTTTTCAAAGGATGGAGCAGAGCCCAGGGCTGCGTCCTTTGAAGCCAGGGCTCCTGAACATGCGGGTGTTATGGTTCTTAGCAGCTGACTCACATACTGACACCTCTTTGGGCCGGATGCTGGGATAGACCCCCAAAGGGCATGACCCCCACCCCCTGCCCCTGTTTTTTTTTTTTTTTTTAACTTTTTGGTCGTGCCTTGAGGCATGGTGGTATCTCTGTTCCCCAACCAGGGACCTTGGCCCCCTGCATTGGAAGGGCGGAGTCTTAACCACGGGACTAGTGAAGTCTCTGCCCAGTCCTTGTGTGTCCAGCTCTTTGTAATCCTTTAGACTGTAGCCCGCCAGGCTGCTCTGTCCATGGGGATTCTCCAGGCAAGAATACTGGAGTGGGTTGCCATGCCCTCCTCCAGGGGACCTTCCCAACCCCAGGGGTTGAACCCACATCTCTTATGTCTCCTGCACTGCAGGTGGATTCTTCACCACTAGCACCACCTGGGAAGCCCACCCAGTCCTTAAGAAGCTCAAAGCAGGAGGCGGGGGTGGGGGTGGGGGGTTGCGGGGGACAGGATCGTAAGGGTGGAGGGGAGGGTGGTGAGGCGCTGTGCGTGGTGGAGCAGGAGAACAGAGGAGGAGGCAACGGTGGGAGGGGTCTAGGAAGGCTCCTGGGAGGGGGCTGCCTGAGCTAACACGTCTTCAGGAGGATGTGTAACTTTATCTGGAGATGAGAGTGGGCCACACTTCAGGCTGAGCGGGTTCAGGGGACACAGAACGAGCATTCTAGGCAGGGGAGCCTTCTAACAGGCGGAGGATGGGAAGAACGCACACTAGGGAAATCCCTCCCGCGGGCAAACTGTTCTGCTTCTTTGCCTGTCTAGGCTCTGCCTCCTGGGTGGCCAGCAGGATGAGAGACACCAAAATTAAAATAAGATCTCTGAGAGGTGTCCAGGCAGGAGAATGAGATGGGGGAGGGCTGAGGCGGATGAAAAGACTCCTCTTGCTCTTGAGGAGTCGCAGGTGGGGCTTCTCTTGTCCCCAGCGCAGAAGACTCAGGGTACTGGAGAGCAGCTGTGTGCCCAGGAGACCGGCAGCTGGACTCTGTCCCTGAAAGCGAGACCAGGTCCTCACCTTGTCCCTCTGACAAGCCATGCAGCAGGTATCGCTGAGTGTGGTGCCAGGGGCCAGGGCTGCTGCTCTCAGCGTAGGCACAGCTGCGAGGGGAGAGGACGTCTCAACATGCTGGGTGGCCTGGTCTACTCGGCTGGGGCGGTGGGGCGGGGAGGGAGAGGGCAGTGCCAGACTTGGAAATCAAGGAAGGCTTCCTGGAGGAAGTGACGCCAAAGAGTTGGCCTGATTCCGGCAGGCAGGTTAGTGTGGCTGCAAGGCGGTGACAAACACGGTGCAAGCCTCTCAGGATGGGCAAGGATAAAACTGAGCCTGGCATACGGTTAGCCCCAGGGACAGAATGCACCTCCTCTGTGTCCTCAGTTGGCTGAAAATCTGGCTGCTCCAGAGATAAAGCTGAGACATGCAGAGGGCTGCAGGGGTGTGGGGGGGGGCAGTGCGCGGCGGGGAGAACCACGGAAAATTGGTAAGTCACGGTTGACTGCCCTTCACTCCCAAAGACACATTTGAAAACAAACAAAAGCCAGGAAGGCTGCAAGCCCCAGCTGCTGCCCCGACCCTCCTGGGCCTCACCCGCACCTGGGCATCTTGGCAAATACGCACTGGGACGGGGCTCTGAGCAGCACGGCCCCTGGCTCCTGACCCACAGGAGGGGAGACTGAGACCCCGGCAGCGCGCTTGTCTGAAGCCCAGACGGGCCGGGTCTCCCGCCTTCTAGGTCTTTCCACTACTTCACCAGATTCCTCGGAAATTAGCAATGGAAAAGCGATCCCACGCTGGGGGAGGAAGAGAGTCATATTTTCCGTCCTGGCTCCTTGTGAGCACCTGGGGTGTGGTGGGTCCCCCCAGATCCCGTGCAGAGAGGGGAGCTGGCTTCCGTCCCCCTCAGGGGCAGTTAGCAAGGACGCTTTGGCAGTGCCGACATCACGGGCTGGGCTCCAGTGTGAAATCAGTGCTGGGGGCTCTGGCTGGGGCGGTACCCGCCCACCGCTACCCCCATCCCCACCCCTGCCTGCACCCTGGGCGCTGGCCACTGGCAGAGGGAGGGGGTCAAGGTGGGCGGCTGGCTGGCCTGGGGGCGATGGCAAAGCCTCAGAGCCTCTTGGACCCAGGAGAGGAAGGACACATAAATGCTCGGCTCAGGGCAGGGGGGGCCCCAGCACCATCCTGCTCTTGCCCTGGGTGGACCTGGAGGCCAGGAAGGCAGCACCAGAGCCGGCCAGCCTGAACTTGAGTCTGGCTCACTGCTCACTGGTCCTGCACCCGCAGCAGGCCGCTTCACCTCCCCAGGCTCCGTCTTCCCCCCTGTGAAGCCAGCTAGCGAACATAACCCGGTGCTGGGCCCATAGTCAGAGCTCAGGAAGTGCCAACGCTTATCTGATGCTCAGACTCCCCCACCGCCACCCCCAGCCTCCACCGCCCACCCCGTCCTATACCCAGACGTGGAAACCATGGCAGTTTTGTCTTTTCTCCCCCACATTCTGATCCCCAAATCTGAGGTCTCAAACTGCTCCATGTGGAAGAGCTGGCAGCTGGAGGAAAGGGTCTGAGGTCCGACACCCATCAGTGGTGTCCAGGCAAAGCTTGTTGGCAGGGTTGTCCTGCCCCAGGCTGTCGGGAGAGGGGTTCAAGCCGAAGGGGACAAACTGATTGAGACCCTGAAGCTGGCAGCTTTGCTGAGTGGCATGAAGGCCTCTAGGGAGGCCTTGGTCCCAAACGGTTGGCAGGAAATCACTGTCTGGGTCCACTGCTAAGCTGGTCCCCCCCACCCCCCCACTTCCATCCTTCCATCCCTTCCTCCCTTTCTCCTTTTTTCCTTCCTTCCCTCCCTCCCTCCCTTCTCTCTCTGCTCTTTTCCTATTTCTGTCCCTGTCTGTGCTGGTCGCTGGAAGCAGAGGGTGAAACTGAGCAGACATGGACTCAGTCTAGTGCAAGGCAGCAGGCACCTTGCAAATAATCCGGAGAACTGGCGTCCAGCAGAACTTTCTGCGTTCTGTGTCTGAGCTGCCCGCCGCAGTAGCCGCTAGATGTATGTGACCAGGGAGTTCTTGAACCGTGGCATTTGAGGAGCTGAACTTTAAATTTTATTTCATTTAAATCAATTCAGATGTAAATAGTCCCCCGTGTCTAAGGGCTACTGCATCAGACAGACAGCACGGGTCTAGTCACAACTCCATGTCACCAGGCTGTCACTTCCGCATGGCGCATGTCTTTATCCGAATGTGTGAGTTCAGTTTTTCATAATCTGTCTCTCTGAGATGCAATGTGCCTTAATCTGCTGTCCCTGAAAGCAGGTCCTGAGATAAAGGCTTGCCGTCTGGTAGCTCGGTGGGGAGTTAGACCCTAGAGATAACCAAGACAGGCTTCTCCTGCCCCCAGCCTGGCTCCTCCCGCTAGTGTGGTGCCTGGCACTTTGCCTGATCGTACAGCGGCACGAGAAGCCGAAAGGACCACCAGAGAGTTGAGGCCTCAAGACTGTGGAATCTTTAGTTTGTCCCTTGGTGGAAGAATCCCTGGGGGAACCAGACCTCTCGCTTGACAAAGCCTGAGGCTCGGGGATGACCAAGGAGCTGGTTCTACTTCTTGGGCCAGTGTACTCCCCTGGGTTCCTGGACTGCCGTGTTCTTAATCTCGGGGCCCCAGCACTGCGTGTCGGAGTCCGTCTCCCACCCTCTGGCGTTGAAGGAACCTGCCGCTCACGGTTCATAGGACTTTGAGGAGATGGGCAGCGAGTGTCTGAACAGAATGAAAGTTTCAGGGAAACAAAGTTCCCGTCTCTGCGGGTTGTTATTCTGTTTCCACCCCCTAGAACAGTATTGGACTAAAAATAGGAATTCAACAAATAGCAGAATAAATAAAGTGAAATTTTTTTTCAAGTGGAATTTAATATCTGTAAAATGTGCTATAAAGCAAATATTTTCAAAAAAGTGTAGGGCTATCACTGGGCTGTGTGGATCAATAAAAAGAATAGAAAATCTAGAAAGAAATGAAGGCAGGGGATATAAGTTTCTCTGTTTAGGTATACCTTTTTTTTTTAATGGTATAAATACATTTTTTTAATCTCTTGTCTTCTGACTTAAAATACAACTATATGAGGCAACAATATCAGACTGTGGTAATGGACTTATAAAATATAGAAATATAACTTGTGTGAGAATTCTAGCACAAAGAAGAGGACAGAACAAAGTTATAGAGGAACAAAGTTTTGTCAACCATTTGTCATTAAGTTGGTATTAAGCCAAGCTAGATTTTTATAAGATGTTAATTATAATTTCTATAGCATCACTAACAAAATTACTTCATATATAAAAGATGTATAAAGAAGTTAAAAAATTAATGGCACACTAGAAAATATCTGTTTAACACTATAAAAGATAGTAACGAAAGAATAAATGAATAAAGAAGCAAATGGTAAAAGAGCAGACATAAATCTCATACCTCCTTTTTCTTTAGATCAGTAACAGCATTCATATTAAAAACATCCTTTCCAGCATCCTCATAACATTTGTCCATGGTGTTTCCATCACCTGGAATACCTTCTCCCCTTCCTTTCCTGTTACACTTAAATTCTATCAATCTGTCAAGACCAATGCAAGTTACAGCAGAAAAATTAGGGATGGAGCAATCGGCAACCATTCCGAAAAATGACCCGATGGTAGACCCATTCTCTCTTCTTGCGCCAAAATAAACTTGAGATGCATTAAGAATCTTAAGGTAAAACAGTAAAGCCATAAATATACTGGGAGGGAATATATTTATTTATGTAATTTCTGAGTGGATAAAAATCTTCCTAAGCAATGTCACATGCGTCAGGAGCCATAAAGGAAATAATGGAGATTTTTGCTATATAGAAACACTATAAACAAAGTCAAAAGACAAAGAATGAACTGAGAAAAAATATGCACTGGAAAAAATAGTTCTAACTCGATATATAAAAATCCCCTTGCAAATCAACAAGACAAAATATCTGCGGAGATATGGGAAGAAAACTTATAGAAGAGAAAGTTCAAATCTCCAATACATCTGTGAAGAAAGTTTACTATCAAAGGATGCCAATTAATTAAGATTACAATTTTCAAATATTAGGTTGAAAAAGCTTATGAAAAGATGAAAATACCTATTAAAGATCGAACGTACCAGTGAGAGTTCAGGGAATGAACAATCTTATGTGTTGCTGGTGAGACAGCAAATTGGGAAAATATCCTGGAGGCAAAGCGGGCAACGTTCACTCATTAAACAAATATTTATGAAGCTTCTCTGTGTGCCAGGCACGTGGCAACACCACACTGCTCATCTTTGCTCTCATTTCGCATCCAGTGTGGTGGGGAGACAGACATGAAAGAAAAAAGTATACAAACAGGTTTGTAATGACTGCAGTTGTAGGATGTACTTATATTTAACAAGGGGTCCCAACCTGGTCAGGATAACTGGGGAGGCTTCCCTAGGCTGCAGGATTTAGTGCAATGAGAAGGATTTAGTGAGGAGAATGGAGAGGAAAACCGTTCTGGGCAGAGAAAATGACGATGTGAACGCTCTGACGAACTCCGGGGCTCTCCCCTATCCTGCACCTGTCACTCCTGGCATTCTCTGTCCCTGCTCGTGTTTCTTGACTCAACTCCTGATTCCAGAGCTGCTGCAATATATTATCTCCAGTAGCCAGTTTTCACCTCAAAATTATTGGATTATCCGAGAAACTAAAAAGTGTGCCTCACAAAGGAAGTCAATAGATAAAAACTCTTGAGTGGACACAGATTTCAAATTTAGCAGTCATGTACTTCAAAGCAGCTACTCTAAATTCAAGGAATTAAAGAAAAACATGTTTAGAGAAAAACATGTTCAAGGAATTAAGTGAAAATATCTTGCCAATGAGTGAACAGATAGGGAGCCACCACAGACAGATGAGATCTTAACCGAAATTCTTGAGTTGAAACGGGCAATAACTGAAACTTTCAAAAATTCACCAGATGTGCTCCAGTTCTGAGACGGCAGAAGAAAGGATCAGTAAACCTGAAGATAAATCAACAGAAAGCATTCCACTCAAAGAAGGAGAGAAATAGGATTGGAAGAGAGAAAAAAAGAAAAAGAATGGAACTTCAGAGACCAGAGAGACAATATCAAGTGGTCCAAATGCATGTCTTTTCTTCCGAAGGAGAGGACAACGATATAGGGACAGGGAAAAAATAAGGAAAGGAGCCCTCTCAATACTAATGGAAAATTTAACTTAAATACCCAAGCAGCTCAAAAACCCAAGCAGGGTAAACACCAGCAAAAGCACTTCTAGGTAAATCACAGTCAAAGTCTGAAAGCCAGAGAAAAGGAAAAATCTTGAAAAAGTTTGGAGAAAAAACAAAAACCCAACTTGTTCCGTGAAGGGGAACTGTGATACAGTTAATACCTGCCTTCTCACCAAGAAGCAAAGAGATGAACCCAGAGGCTACCTCACTTACCTACTGTTGTTCAGTCACTCAGCTGTGTCTGACTCTTTGTGACCCCCATGGACTTACCTATTAAGATCCTCAAAAGCAGAAATTAGTGAGAGGGGAAAATAATTAATATTTAGTAAAAAAACCAACCAAGAATTCCCTAAAACTGAAGAAAGATGTGAGAGCTTAGATTGAAAATGCTCAGTGAACATCAAGTAAGATAAATAAATGAACAAAAAGAAAAATCCCAACATTCCACACCAAGGTACACCATAATGGAATTATAGGACATCCAGGAAAGAGGGGAAAAGTCTAAAATTATTAAAAAAAACTATGAGTCACTATAGTACTAGTTTTTTTAAAATAATTATACAAAGATTATAAAGGTATTATACATTACAAAAAGTACTTATAAGAGTTTATAAGTACCAGCTTGGTTAGAGTAATTGACTATTGGGTAAATGTTTTTTGTCCGTAACAATGCAAGTGAATTTTTTATAGTAGACCTACAATTGTATTCTGTCTCATAGCAAAGATAACCCAAAATAGTACTTTGTAGGATGTTAACAAGTTGTGTACCTATTAGCAAATTCATTTCAGCGTTTCTGATTGCCTACATATATGTCTGCCCTTCAAATTCCCCTTCGAACTGTTTCTCACATATTACTGGTTCCTGTATTAATTAGTGAGTTAAGCAAAACCTTAGATGTGTTCATTTTCTATTTGCATGAGGATCATGCCTTTAAAATTTTAATTCTTTTAGTTCGCCGACGAGGAATTGAACCGGCACATCCTTCATTGAAACCTGAGTCTTAACCACTCTACCGCCAAGGAGGTCCCATGAAGATCAAGCTTTAATCTCTTTAAAAATCATTCTTTGTCTACAAGAAGCTGAATTCGTAATATATGATATATAAATAGAAAAAGAGCTCCTATCCAGAAAAAAGAAAAATGCAAGTTCACTTAAAAGTGAACGACCTATTAAACAGAGAAGTAACCTCATCACTATTCAGAGAAAGTACACGTGCAACAGGAATTAATCGTTTTTCCCTCACAGCAGCTTTCCACGGGCCTGAAATCATGGTCAGCAGAAAACTGACCAAGAAGGGGAGAGGGGCCTGGGAGCGGCGAGGAGCTGGCCGGGGGCAGACTCACCTGTGAGGTCGAACATCTTAGAAAGGGGCTGGGCTGGCGGGGGTGACACCGCCCCCCAGGGGAGGGATGGCACGGCTCAGATCTAGATCGTAGCAGAGACAACACCCAGAGAAGTCTAGGTGATGTGGGACACCAGCCTGCGATCTGAGAGTGACCCCCGGGGGCCTGCAGGACTTCAGTCTCCTTATGCCACGGGTGAGTCAGAGGTCAAAAGCCACGGAGATGGGATAAACAAGGTCCTGCTGTACAGCGCTCGCTTTGCCGACCAAGGTCTGTCTAGTCAAAGCTACAGTTTTCCCAGTGGTCACGTTTGGATGTGAGAGCTGGACAACGAAGGCTGAGCGCCAAAGGATGTTTTTCCCCCAAGAGGGAGAGGGAAGCACTGGGGGCTGGAGGGAAGGCGGCCAAGGGACAGGCACTAGAGGCAGGAGGCGGCTGTCGCCAAGGCAGAGGCGACGGCCGGGACCTGGATAAGCAGGTGGCGGTGCAGAGGGCAGGGCGCGGACCCCTCACGGCGGCTTTGGTGGCAGGGTGACGGGGCATGCTACCGAGAAGAAGGCAGGCGAGGCAGCGACTTGCCCCAGGTGAGGGGACTGCCTCTACCACCCCCCGCCCCAGCCCGCCCCAGCACCTGGGATGCTGACTTATCCATGTGACAATCAGACGGGCTGAGGCAGCCCTGTGGGAAGACAGCTGGAAGGATGTCTGGGCTCAGGAACACACAAGTTCCAACAAAGAGTTCCACCCAGGCAGTGGCGCAGGTTGCTGGGCGCCCAAGGCTGCAGGTCTCGCCCAGAGCCCAGCACCAGGGTAAAGGAAGCCGATCCCAGCAGGTCCCACCCTCCCATGGGCGCAGGTGGGAGGTGGAGGCTGACTCAGGGCCTGACTCAGCAGGGCTGCCTCTGGGGTGACGAAGGGGGTCCTGGCCCACCCCAAGCGCCCTTTCCTGGGTGTGTTCTGGGAATGCCTCTTAGAGGTCCTCAGTGGAGCCTGTGGCTTCCTTCCTTCTCTCGGAGTTCAAAGACATTTTCTGGGTTGGTCCCACAGCCTCTGAGCTCAGGGCTTGCCCTTCATGGGGCTTGAAAGGAAATCCTTCACCATCTTCAGTTCAGTTCAGTTCAGTCGCTCAGTCGTGTACGACTCTTTGCGACCTCATGGACTGCAGCACACCAGGCCTCCCCTGTCCATCACCAACTCCCGGAGTCTACCCAAACCCATGTCCATTGAGTTGGTGATGCCATCCAACCGTCTCACCCTCTGTCGTCCCCTTCTCCTCCTGCCTTCAATCTTTCCCAGCATCAGGGTCTTTTCCAATGAGTCAGCTCTTCGCATCAGGTGGCCAAAGTATTGGAGTTTCAGCTTCAGCATCAGTCCTTCCAGTGAAGGAACCATCTTCAGGGTAATGAAATCAGTTCACGGCCACCCTGATCTCATTTGCTTGTTCACGTGCTCATTCGTTGGTTCCTCCCTCCCTCCCCCCTTCTCCCGAGTGTCCACTGTGGGCCTGCTGGGCCCCGGGATGCTGTGAGATGGAGACGTGGCCCTGCCCTGGAAGCCCCCTGGGAATCTTTCTCCTGCAGCAGCAAAGCCAGTAAGTGGTGGAGAACCCTGAGCTGGGGCCATGGGCCAGGGAAGGCCTCTAAAGACCTCTGCTACTGCTGCTAAGTCACTTCAGTCGTGTCCGACTCTGTGTGACCCCATAGACGGCAGCCCACCAGGCTCCAACATCCCGGGGATTCTCCAGGCAAGAACACTGGAGTGGGTTGCCATTTCCTTCTCCAATGCATTAAAGTGAAAAGTGAAAGTGAAGTCACTGAGTCGTGTCCGACCCTCAGTGATTCCATGGACTGTAGCCTACCAGGCTCCTCTGTCCATGGGATTTTCCAGGCAGGAGTACTGGAGTGGGGTGCCATTGCCTTCTCAGCTAAAGACCTCAGCTGAGAGCAAAAGGGTGACTTGGGGAAAGGGCAGAGGAGGGTTTTAGGGGCACAGGTGGAGGTGGGTGGGATGTGTGGTCAAGCTCTACAGACCGTGCGGGTGGCTGAAGCCGGGGTGTGAGTGGAGGAGACCCCGGACAGGGACTGTGCTCTGCAAGGCCTGGGGAGTGGAGGCTGCAGGCCTGGGAGATCGGGGCCGCAGGTTAGGGTGAGGGTGCAGAAGTGGGGAGGGGTTCAGGGGGTGCCAGGCTGGCACTGTGGAAGCGCAGCTTCCCCAGACCTGCGGCAGGAGGCAGGAGGGATGCAGCTGGGGCTGGGGGCTGAGGGTGAGGGGCCAGGGGCACAGCGGGGCAGCTGGACAGGACAGGCCCGGGGGCAGGGCCTCACCATGGGTGCTGAGCCTCCTCTGCCCCAGCTTCCGAAGGTCTCCCCGCAGCATGCTCAGTCCCAGGCCCTGGCCCCTTCAGGCTGGCCTCTAGATGTGGAGACCTGCCTAGCCCTAGGTTGTGGCTTTCCCAGGCAGGCCACATCCGGTGATACTGGCAGGCCAGTGCACCGGGTCTGCCTGACTGCAGTCAACTCCTGCCCGCGCTGGTGGCCCCTCTAGTTCCAGAGCTCCGGCGGGGTCAGTCTTCTGTCCAGGCCTGCATCCTTCCCCTCCTGGCCACAGTGCCGACCCCGGGCCATCATGAACTGACATCCGGGTCCCCGAAGCCCACCCGGAGTAGCTTCCCCCCACTGCCTACGCTGCCCCCCAACCACAGTGCCCGCCCCCAGGGGAGGGGCTGAGACTCCAGCAAAGAGGGCAGCTCAGCCCAGGCCAGGGGTGCTGGGAACTGCCCCACCCGCAGCGGAGGCACAGTCGAAGGGTCAGCAAGGGGCTTCTGGAGGCCTGAGAACTGTGATTTGTGCAGACTCCTTGCTCGGAGACCTGTCCCACCTCCACACACCCCTGCACACCCCAAAGCCCGGTAACCGAAACACTGGGGGAGACCCCTCTGGGAGCCCCTGGCTCCCCCCAGGTCTTCCCAGGAGCCAGCCCTGAAGCACCTCTTGTGTGAGACAGGCTTACTTAGGAGGGGACCCCAGGAGACATGCGGAGGGCGTGAAGTAGGGTGGCAAGGAGGGAACCCAGCTATTATGGCCGGTGTCATCAGGCAAGTCACCTCTGAGGCTTCCGGGGCTCAGTCCCCAGGCCCCTGGGGAGTGCTGGGGGCCTGGGGTGGGCACAGGCTGGTGTGGCCCTGGCCGGAGGCAGTCGGCTGCCTGCTCCAGACATGCTTGAGTGGGGGGCTGCTTCTGGGCATCTGGGCTTTGTCTGACTCAGAGCCAGAGACAGCGTCTGTCTGCAGAGGCAGCAGAGATGCCCTCCGGGGGGTGCCCCTGGGAGGGGCAGGGGATCCATGGGTGTGTGGGTGCTGACAGCCTGGTCTCCCGGCTCCTTGCCCAGCAATGGAGGGGACATCCTATTCCTTTATCCCAGGGGCTTCTGCCAGGCCCCAGTCCTGGGAGCCTCAGCCAGGGAGCCGTGCACTGGGCAGAGTTGGGGAGGGGGCGTCTACTCTGGCCCCTAGCCCCAGAGCTCCGAGGGGCAGGCCGAGGGGCTGGCAGCTTGGCCCTGATGGGCCTGGTCTGGACCGACGTTCCGCCCCCCGGGCCCGCGGGCTGCCGTGGGCACCCAGCAGCCAGCCTTTGTCCTGCTGGTCACAGGCGCCGCGCTCCGTGCCCAGCTTGTGTTTCCCAGGCCAAGCCGGGCAGGCAGGAGCCCTGCAGCCATGGAAACCACACAGACCACCTGTCCCGCCCCGCTCTGCGCTCTGCCCAGCCGCTGCCTCAGTCTCTGTGGACCTCCTGGTGCGCTGGCCTGGGCCCAGCTGCGCTCCAGGCAGACCAAGACTCAGCCCTGCCTGCCCGGGGACCTCAGCTGGGCCACTGCAGAGGGAGCCCGGGGGCTCGGGAGCCCCAGGGTCCCCTCACCTGCTCCTGGCACTCAGGGCTCCGAGGATATCGGGTACTGAGGGCTCTTTCCTCTGCCTCGTGCCCCTCCTTCTCTCCAGCCGCTCGCCCCTGGGGCCCGGGCAGGGGGCCAGCTCAGAGCCTTGCTCCCTGATCAGAACTGCCCCAATATAAGACAGGCTGTCTCGAAAAGTGGTGAGCTCCCCATCACGGGAGATGTGCAAGAGTAGACTCCTGGAGCTGCTCCAAGGCAGCCTGGGGGGTGTGGAGAATAACTGACGGGATGAATGAGCGTGGGAAGGGCTTTCCCTCAACGGTTTGTTGCCCCACTCTTTTGTTCAGTGAACACCAGTACTGCCCACCTTTGGGCTTGTCCACGGGCAAGGGCTGGGCAGGTGGGTGACATTACGGTCATGACTGTTGCCTTTATGGCAGGCAGAGGCCTGTGGATAAGCAGACGTCGGGGGAGACACACATGTTCTGCCCCCAGCCAGGCAGACTGGGAGCCCAGAGAGGTCCCAGAGGTCAGGACTTCAGTGCCAGATCCTGTTGGAGGGGAAACCGAGGCACAGGGGGTGGCCATGCCACCCGGAACCTGGATAACACCCCAGAGCTCCGGGTCCATGGACACCCCCACGGCAAAGGCCTTGGGAACTTCTGAGGAAGGGAGCCCCTTCTCCAGATTTGGGGAGTGACTCGGGAGCAGCGCCATGAATGAGGCTGGATGTTGTGTATTTATTCAACGAGGCCCTAGAAGAACTGGGGACGTGTCAGGCTGGGCTGAGGACCGCCACGAGCATCTGAGCAGACTCTGCTCCTGGGACAGTATTCCAGGTTAGGACGATCATGCTTCCCAGGTGGCTCCATGGTAAAGAATCCGCCAGCAATGCAGGAGACTCGGGTCTGATCCCTGGGTCAAGAACAGCCCTTGAAGAAGGGAATGGAAACCCACTCCAGTATTCTTACCTAGAAAATCCCATGGAGAGAGGAGCCTGGCAGGCCCCAGTCCGTGGGGTCACAAAGAGTTGGACATAACTGAGGGACTGACCACTCACACGTGCTTCATGGGGCCATGTGGCTGGCTTGAAGGGTCAAAACGTTCTGAGCTTCTCCCCTGCTCTAGTCAGCTAGTGCTGCATAACAAAGCACCCCAAAACAGCGATGTAGAGGTGCTGCTGCTGCTGCTAAGTTGCTTCAGTCGTGTCTGACTCTGTGCGACCCCATAGACGGCAGCCCACCAGGCTCCCCCGTCCCTGGGATTCTCCAGTTAAGAACGGTGGAGCGGGTTGCCATTTCCTTCTCCAATGCATGAAAGAGAAAAGTGAAGTGGAGTCGCTCAGTCGTGTCCGACTCCCCACAAGCCCGTGGACGGCAGCGCGCTAGTCCCCTCCGTCTGTGGGACTCTCCAGGCAAGAGTATTAGAGTGGCGTGCTGTGGCCTTCTCCAGATGTAGAGCTACAACCATTTTATTCTCCTCATGAGGGCTGTGGGCCAGTTATCCTGAAAGGACACAGTGGGGACACCTCTGCTCTGCTCTGCCATGTCTGGTCCCTGGGCCAGGACTGTCCCCCAGCACCCCTCTGTGTGGCCCCTCCACGTGGCTCAGGCTTCCCCAGGGCACGGAGGTCTCCGAGGCGTCGAACACCCTTCCTCTATGGTCGCTCAGGACTGTGGAGTAGCAGCTGTGCAGCCTCATGTGGTCAGCTGGGGGGATACGGGCAGCATCACGGCCTACAGACCCAAGGAGCCCCCAGCCCCTCAGACCCGCGAGGAGAGGACAGAGACCTCCGCTCTCTACGGGAGGAGAGGCAGGGCATTGGCAGCCATATTTAACACTGCTGCTTAACTGCCTATTCCTAGCCTCCAATACCTTCCTGTGGTTTGAAAACTGCCGTCGGCCAAGTGAGTGAAAGTCGCTCAGTCGTGTCCGACTCTTTGCGACCCGATGGGCTATAGAGTCCATAGAATTCTCCAAGTCAGAATACTGGAATGGGTAGCCTTTCCCTTCTCCAAGGACTCCAGGGGATCTTCCCAACCCAGGGATCGAACCCAGATCTCCCACACTGCAGGCAGATTCTTCACCAGCTGAGCCACAAGGAAAGCCCAAGAATACTGGCGTGAGTAGCCTATCCCTTCTCCAGCGCATCTTCCTGACCCAGGAATCGAACTGGGGTCTCCTTCATTGCAGGCAGATTCTTTATTAACTGACCTATCAGGGAAGCGGCCGTCAGCCAAGGCTGGGCTTAAATCTTAAGCCAGAAAACCATCCTGATAACCCCTCTCCTGAGTAGCACTTTCTGCTCACACATTCGCCCTTGGTTAGGACCCCTTCTAGCGGATAATGGGGACAGCCCTGGGCATGGTGCTCCTTGCCTTGCCTGTGCACCACACGCGTGTGTTCTTTTCTGGTTCTGCAGAGGAGGGGGGCATCTCACCTGGAGTTTTGCAGGATGAGTAGGAGTTCTCCAGACAGAATTTGAAAGAAGGTGCGGTAAGCTTGAGCACATGCGCAGTCAGGTGTGGCTGGAGGACAGAGTTTCGCTTACCCTGGGGCAAGGAGGTTTTAGTGGGGCTGTGCACCAAACAGCCCAGACTCTAGCCCTAACCATTCTGGCCCCAACTGCATGAAGATTGGCAGCTGGCCCAGGACAAGCTGGTGCTGGTGCTTGCCCACGGGCACCCCCAAAAAAGCCGGTCTGCCTGTCTTCTCTGCTTTACGTGGTTTCAAGAGTCCTTCGAAGCATTCTCTGGGGTAGGTAGGTGGGCGCTGTTAGCCCCATTTCACAGATGAGAAAACCGACGCTCTGAGCAGTTCCTCTGGAGTCCAGGTGGAGTGGGAGGGCTGGGACCAGGGGTTGGGAGCTCCTCTGGTCTGCCCCACAGCCTCATCCTTCGGGACTGAGCTCAGGCAGGGCGGGAAGTTCTTCTTCTCCCCCCAGCACCCCAGCTGCCCCCGCAGCTCCCCACCCCTCTCAGCCCTGACCACATGGCCCAGAAAGGCTGATTCAGAGCCAGCTGCAGCCAGCCGGGCCTCTGGTTTAGATCAGCAGGCAGCAGAGAGCCTGGTCACGTGCTCACTCACGTCCACTGCTCCTTGGGGCCACGGGCGGGGGAGGGCGAGAACTCGGGGGGAGAGGTGCTGGATGAGGGGAAACCAAGGCCTCTGCCACCAGCTTGGGCCCGGCTCCCCTCCCATCCAGCCCTTCGCTTCTGGCTCTTGAAAGCCCGCCTCCGCCCGCCAGGTAGCCAGCCAGCCCCGGGGCCAGTGCCCCGCTGCCTGCCTGCTCCCGCCTGGCCCGGTCACCCCGAGGAGCTGACAAAAGCCAGCTGCCCTCCCAGCGGTCGCCCAGCAGGCAGACACCCGGAGGCGTGACGCCCGCCCTGGTCTGGCACCGGAGGCTGCCAGGAGGGCCCTTGGAAAGCTCCCCTCCACTCCCACTCCCAGGGGCTCTGCAGCTCCTTTCCGGAATGGCTTCCCGATGAGGTCATGCCGCTCGGAGCGAGGGAGGAGGCCGCTGGGAAATGCTGCTGGCCGGGCCCCAGTTCGCCTGGAAGATGGCTCCCCGCGGCCTCCTGGCCCCGCTGCCCGAAGGACCCGACAGGGCCCCGCGGGGAGAGGACGTGGGGCGGCATGCTTGGTGGCCTCCCCCTGGGGCGGCCGGGACCCGGGGCCTTCATTCCTCTGCCGGCCTCCATGCCGTGGCCCCAGGGCCTCACACTGAGCCCAGAGCCGGGCCTGGGACCACTGCAGCGCCTGTGGGGAGCTGGGGCTGGCCAGGCAGGAGTGGACGCTCGCTGGGCCACGAGGGAGGGAGGGCCCTGGCTGGCATGCGGGCTCCGACCTGCCAGGCTGCGTGTTCCTGGAGCGTGAGTTCTTTCCGGCCAGGGGGCAGAGAGCTCGAGGCCACCGCCTTCCAGGGCTGGGGCCGAGGGGGCCCTTGCGGAGGCCGGCTGGGGCCCACCCTTGTGCCCCTCCACCCACGTCCCTCTTGCACCTCTTCTTTCGAAGCCAGGCCCCCTTCCCTGCAAAATGGAACCTGCCCGCAGGGAGCTGGAGAGACACGGCAACTGACTGCAGAAGTGTCCCCAGAGGTGACTCCCCTCCCCACGCACAGAGGCCGCAGGAACCGGCTGACCACACAGCCCCCAGGGCCTCTCGTGGGGAGGAATGGACTTTAAGATCTGAAACCGCCCCATGAGGGCCGGCGGGGCAAGGCTCACAGAGGCCTTCTTGGGTCCTCCCTGGGTCCTGGGAGCCGGAGGAGGTCACCTCCGTTGAGCGGGGCCCAGCTGGAGGCCCGGCAGGACCCCTGCCCTTGGCGGCTTGGGGACGCTGGGGGTGTGCAGAGCGAGAGAGCAGGCCTCGGCGTCTGCAGCCCGGGGCTCTGTCTCCGCCTCCAATGGGCTGTGTGACGGCTAAGCCCTGCTCCCATCTGCAGACCGGAGGCTCGGCCACCCCCAGGCCTGACGACCCAGGACCAAGCCTCGCAGCTATGCGGGGGCAGCCTGTCTCTGGGTTTCAGCTTGAATGTCTGTGTTGGAAGAGACCCAGCGGCCACAGAGCGGCACCCCGTGCGCAGAGAAGGGCCGGGCACAGGAGTCAGCAGCAGGGCCAGGATCTGAACCCAGCCTCCTCTGCTGGCCCAGAGTGACTCAGCTGGGCCTCCTTGTCCCCCTCCCGCCTCCCCCTGCACAAAGCACAGGCTCCCGGAGCGGATATGCTCCCCTCTGCTGCCCCCTGGTGGCTGAAGTCACACATGGCGGTCCACATCCCTAGACCCTGGGGTACCCGTCAGTTCAGTTCAATTCAGTTGCTCAATCGTGTCTGACTCTTTGCGACCCCATGGACTGCAGTACACCAGGTCTCTCTGTCCATCACAAACTCCTGGAGTTTACACAAACTCATGTCCATTGAGGCGGTGATGCCATCCAACCATCTCATCCTCTGTCATCCCCTTCTCCTCCTGCCCTCAATCTTTCCCAGCATCAGGGTCTTTTCCAGTGAGTCAGCTCTTCGCATCAGGTGGCCAAAGTACTGGAATTTCAGCTTCAGCATCAATCCTTCAGATGAACACCCAGGACTGATCTCCTTTAGGATGGACTGGTTGGATCTCCTTGCAGTCCAAGGGACTCTCAAGAACCTTCTCCAACACCACAGTTCAAAAGCATCAATTCTTCAGCGCTCAGCTTTCTTTATGGTTCAGCTCTCACATCCATACATGATTACTGTACCCACCTACTATAGACACCCACAGATGTGTGGCGCCCACAGGGACACAGCTGTGCTCCCTAAGAGCCCTGGTCAAGAGCACCACTGTGCCTCCCTAGAGCATGGTACAGACAGGAGGCACCTGGCTCTCATTTGCCCCTGTGCCCTGGAGCAGGGGTCCCCAACCTCTGGGATCTAATACCTGATGATCTGAGGTGGAGCTGATGTCCTAACAACAGAAGTAAAGGGCACAGTATGCAATGTGACTGAATCATCCCGACACCACCCCCCCATCCCCATTCGTATCAGATGGCCAAAGTATTGGCCGTGGAGAAACGGTCTGCCATGAAACTGATGAAATGGTCTTCCATGAAACTTGTTCCTGGAACCACGAGGTGAGGGACCATGGCTCTGGAGTCTCCCATCTTGGGGGGGTTGGAGGGAGGCAGGGGCCTCGTGAGCCTGCAGGAGGCCCTGCACAGCTGGATGCAGTTAGGAAAGCTGAGAAGTTATTGTTTGGGGTTAAGTCGAAACTGATCTCCCCAAGGTGACGGCCAGACACCTCAAGGGTGTGTTCCCCTGATGTAGCCTCTTAGGCGCCAGGAAGCAGGGCCCCTGGATTCCAAGGATGTGAGGAAAGATGACAATGGGGTGCCACTGCCCCCCTCCCAGGGCTGCTCCGGCGGGAACAGCAGGGCATGGGGGTCTCCACCCCACCCTCCAAGTCCCAGCCCCGTCCACCTCCCACCAAGGCCCTGCCCTGGCCCGGCTTCACTGTCGGTCGGCCCAGCCCTGCCTGGCCTCCACAGGGGTCTCCCTGACCTTTCCTCTGCCTCTGTCCACCACCTGAGCGGTTTTCTTAAAATTCCAAATGGCCCAGCCCTGACCCCTGGCCCTTGGGGAGGCCTCACAGTACCCCTCAAGGCTTCCCTAGTCCAGTCCCCTCCTTGCATCCCAACTTCCATGGCTTCTGACACCCACCTCCTTGTTTGTCCTAAGACAGCTGGGGGTCATTTCAGTCCATTTCACAGGTGGAGACACTGAGGCCAGGGAGCAGAAGGAACATTCCGAAGGTCCCAGGGTGAAGGTGGCAGAGCCAGGCCTGAGTGCAGGGTCTGAACCCCCATCGGGGGCAACCAACCCCCACTCCATCCCAGTGTCCACCAGACAGAGGCCCATGGGACCCGGGAGCTGGGGGGCCAGGAGTGCGGGGCGCCACCACCTCCAAAGGGACACAGCCCGACTCCTGGCCTTGAGTGGCCTCCAGCGCGCGGGGCAGCCAGGCTGCAGGGGGCCTGGAAACTTGACCGTGGCTGTTTATTCAGCTGTCTGAGTTGGCGCCGGCTCCCCCACTGGGCCTTCTGGAGTTAAAACACTCGGCCCTGTCCCCACCGCCGGGCAGTGACCTGCTCAGAGCCGGAGTCCCCTGTGGGCGGCTTGCAGGACCCCGGGGGCCACCCTCTCCGAGCCAGAGGAAGCATCTCCTCTCCCCGTCGGGCAAAGTCCCTGTAAAGGAGAAGCAGAGAGCATCCTTGGTTTGGGTTGAGGAGCATTTAAAGAAGGGACGTGGGCGCAGAGCCAAGGACTAGCTGCAGGGGATGAGCAGTCCTCTAGGGCTGGTGGTGGAGGGGTGAGGGGGGCACTGGGTCCCAAACCTGGAGCCGGTTGCCAGGAGAGGACCCCCCACTCCGAGTCCTGTCGGGGCGCCTCCCAGTGGCTGAGCCCAAAGGGATGTCAGCACTCAGGGAGGCTGTCGATGCCTCCCTCCATCCAGGTCAGCCTCTGGGAGGCTGGAGTGGGCGGAGAGTGGGTCTGCAGATGCGAAGAGAAAAGGGGGCAGCAAGCCTCCCGAGGAAGGGGGCCTGTGCCTGTGGAACATTCCTCATGGGGCTGGAGAGGGGGAGCCACAGTACTTTCCTGCAACATAAGCGCAGAGAACCCCGCTTGGAGCCAAACCAAAGGATGAAGCTCTGTGGTCTTTCTTTAGAAGCTTGCTGAAGTCCCGTCCAGGGGTGGCGTCTGAGTCCCTTCCCCTCGGGTCTGGGGGGAGGCCCTGATGGCCCGGGTGAGTACAGAGTGTGGAAGGGCACTAGGTGGGTTCAGAGGCCGGGCTGTGCCTACCCCAGCCTCCGCCTGGCTCTCTCACCGGCACTAGGAACCCAGTGGGTGAGGGGACGCCAGGTGCAGGGATCACAGGCGAGAGCTGACACTGCCGCACGTGTGAACAAGGCTGCTTGCCCTGATTCCAGGCCCCCCGGGGGCCCCAAGCCACCTCCAGCAGGGCCCTCCACCTGGTGGAACAGTGGTGAGGCATTCCCACTGAGCCCAGTTCAAATCCTGGACCCAGGGAGCCCCTGAGGGTAATAAACCAACCGCGACAAGCCCCCGTCTTCTGAGGCGACCTGTTAGCAGCTCACCCAGCACCTGGAACGGGCATCACGACATAGAAATGCGCTGGAAATGAAGGAATTTCTGCGCTATCTCTCTGGACAGTCTTGACCCACCAGCTTCTCTCTCTTTACTCCGAATGACGCCTTCTAACCTTCACGGGCGCCCCGCTGGTGGTCTGCAGCGGGGCAGGGACCTGGGCCCGGCTGGGCAGTGGTGGGGAGGGATGGAGGGGGAGGATGGGGTGGCAGCACCCGGGAGTCCGGCGGAGGCAAGTCTGCCAGCACAGACCCAACCTCCGGAGGCCCCCGCTGGGATGGCGGGGTGACCAGGAGCTCCGTGTTCCCATCACAGGGTCACGGCATCAAGGGATCAGCCAAAGAGGAGAGACGGAAGGGGGCCGTGGAGTGAGTTGCTGGCTGAGGCTGAGGGGTGAGGCGCCAGGACCCACAGGCCCGCCGGGCGTGAACGACAGCCTGCCTCCCTTCCTCATCACCGTCTGTACGCCCGCAGGAGTGACAGGCGGGGGGCTGCGCTGGGGTCAGGTCGATGGGCACGTGCTGAGGGCCTGGCAAGCACGGGCCACTGTGCCCCAGTGGTGTGATTCGGATTGAGACCTGACACCTTTGACTCTAACCATAGAGAACAATTTGTGGAAATAGCCACTTTGCTTTGTTGCCTTGGCTGCTGGGGAGCTCTGAACCAAAGCCATGAGCTTATCTCTGGCTCCACTTAGACTAAAATCATTTTTAAAAACTTAACTGCATTTTCAGTTATTCTTTTATTTTTGGCTATGCGGGTCTTTGCTGCCTTTGCAGCCTTCTCTCTAGGCTTCAACAGTATGTGAACTGTGAACTTCCAGATGTATGAGCTGGATTTAGAAAAGGCAGAGGAGCCAGAGGTCAAATTGCCAACATCCACTGGACCATAGTAAAGACTAGAGAATTCCAGAAAAACACCTACTTCTGCTTCACTGACTACATACACTAAACCCTTTGCCTGTGTAGATCACAACAAACTGTGGAAAAGTCTTCAAGAGATGGGAATACCAAATCATCTTACCTGCCTCCTGAGAAATCTGTATGCAGGTCAAGAAGCAACAGTTAGAACTGGACATGGAACAATGGACTGGTTCCAAATCAGGAAAAAGAGTACGTCAAGGCTATATATTGTCACCTTGCTTATTTAACTTATACGCACAGTACATCATGCAAAATGCTGGGCTGGAGGAAGCACAAGCTGGAATCAAAATTACAGGAAGAAATATCAATAACCTCAGATATGCAGATGACACCAAATGGCAGAAAGCAGAGAATTAAAGAGCTTCTTGATGAAGGTGAAAGAGGAGAGTGAAAAAGTGAATGTTTAAAACTCAGCATTCAGAAAACGAAGATCATAGCATCCGGTCCCATCACTTCATGGCAAATAGATGGGGAAACAATGAAAACAGTGAGAGACTTTATTTTCTTGGGCTCCAAAATGATGACAGATGGTAACTGCAGCCATGGAATTGAAAGACACTTGCTCCTTGGAAGAAAAGTAACGACAAACCTAGACAGTGTATTAAAAAGCAGAGACATCACTTTGCCAATAAAAGTCCATCTAGTCAAAGCTATGGTTTTTCTAGTACTCATGTATGGATATGAGAGCTGGACAATAAAAAAGTCTGAGCATCTAAGAATTGATGGCTTCAAACTGTGGTGCTGGAGAAGACTCTTGAGAGTCCCTTGTATAGCAAGGAGATCCAACCAGTCCATCCTAAAGGAAATCAGTCCTGAATATTCATTGGAAGGACTGATGCTGAAGCTGAAACTCCAATTCTTTGGCAACCTGGTGTGAAGAACTGACTCATCTGAAAAGACCCTGATGCTGGGAAAGATAGAAGGCAGGAGGAGAAGGGGATGACAGAGGATGAGATGGTGGGATGGCATCACTGGCTCGATGGACACGAGTTTGAGTCAACTCCGGGAGTGAAGGACAGGAAGGCCTGGTGTGCTGCAGTCCATGGGGTTGCAACGAGTCGGGCACGACGGAGCGACTGCACAACAGCAGCTCGGGTTGTGGCACACGGGCTCAGCTGCTGCCCGGCACGTGGGGTCCTACTTCCTGGACCAGGGATCAAACCCACGTCCTCTGCTTTGGAAGGTGGATTCTTAACCACCGGACCACCAGGGAAGTCTCTTTCCCTTCATCTTTTGCCTCTGCTTTTCATACCACGCCCTGTGGCTTCTTGGTTGCACAACCAAATCCTTTCTGAGCGAGGGACCCCTGAGTCCTCCCTTCAGGCTCCTCGGTCCCCACAGCCCTGCAGAGGCCCCCCCCACCCGAGGATGACACGGACTCCTGCCCTCAGGGAGCACGCCTGCCAGGCCTGGGATGTTCACACCCTCGGCTCGGGCTCAGACCCCTTCTCCCTACCTCCCGCCGGGTCCAGGCTGCCCCTCCACCAGCACGCCTGCTTCCTGGGGGTGGGCGCGTCCAGTGAGGCTGCAGAACGGAAGGACTCGGGGCCCGGCACGGGTGTCAGCTGCCAGTGTCTCCTCTGTTTCTCCTCCTGTTTTGCATAGTTTATTTACTGATTTTTCACTGTGCAGGGTCTTCGTTGCTGTGCAGGCTTTCCTGGAGTTGCCGTGATCCTGGAGTTGCCGTGAGCCGGAGCTACTCTCTAATGGCCTGAGATCCTGCTGCAGTGAGCTCTCTTGCTGCAGAGCACAGCTCTATGTGTACGGGCTTCAGCAGTCGCAACACATGGGCTCAGAAGGTGTGGTTCCCGGGCTCTAGAGCACAGACTCAATAACTGTGGTGCCCAGGCTCAGCTGCTCCGAGGCACGTGGGATCCTCCCAGACCAGGGATCGAACCGGTGTCCCCTGCACTGGTCGGTGGACTCCTCACCACTGAAGCCACCAGGGACGTGCGCTCCTCCTGTTGTGATCCTTGTCTCATCTTTCGGCCTGGCCCTCAGGCGTCTGAGTAGTGGAGGCAGCAAACACATGGCAGAAGTGCCCCCGCACCCCACCCTGACCGGTCCCCGGTAGGTGGCACCCCAGGCCTCTGTCCCGAGGAACTCAGGCTCACCAGGAGACAAGGTGATGGAACAAGTCCTGGGGCTGTGAGCACCTGGGGGGCGGGAGGCATCAGGAGAGGCTGCCTGGAGGAGGGGGCCTCACAGGTGAGACCTGAAGCTGAATAGGGTTGATCGGGAGAATGGGGTGTGGGGGCGAGCAGGTAGGCAGGAGGCTGTGAGGAGCGGTCAAGACAGGTGGGTCCATGGCCCTTCTAATGCCAAGGAGCTGAGAAGGTCCTTCGAAGCTGGCCCTGGGGTACCGGGGCCTGGATCAGCGGAGGCAAGGCTCCCCTGTGCCTGGGGAGGAGGGAGCAGGCAGGAGGCTCGGGGGGCACACGGAAGCTTCCGGGAGGAGGGTGTGCCGGGCTCTCAGACACTTACTTGGGGCACAGTTCTGACCGATCATTCAGTCGGGCCTGAGGACCCCTCTGACCCAGGAGCCTGGCCCCCCTCGCCTGGTGTGGGAGGGAGTGTGTCTTTCTCCCCAAGATTGGCACCGAAACCCCCCAACCCCTCCGGGTAGCAGCAGAGAGAATGGCGATGATTTGGGGAAAGGATAACGGATTCTGGCCAGATTTCTGACGTTAAAATAGACTTTGAAAAGTATGGCTGAGACCACAGTTTTGGAAGAAAAACAACAAAAGAAGCTTCTAGAAGCCAGCGCCCCAGCCAGCATGAGCTCAGGCCCCAAACAATGGCTCTGGGGAGACGATCCGTTGGTGACCCTGACCTGCACAGCTGCAGGCCTCCAGGGGGCTTGGGAACTGAGGGGGGCCCAGACCCTCAGGACAGGGCGGGGCTGCCCAAGGTCCCCTGCCCTGGGAGCACGATGAGTGGAGCCACGTGCTGGTCCCAGCTCTGCGGAAGGTGGGGCGGGGCGGTCCTGCAGTGGCCACAAGAGCAGGTCCACCTTTTCAGATGCCCCAGGAGACCTGGGTTCGATCCGTATGTTGGGAAGATCCCCTGGAGAAGGGAACGGCTCCCTACTCCAATATTCTGGCCTGGAAAATTCCATGGACTGGACAGTCTACTGGGTCACGAAGAGTCGGACACGACTGAGCGACTTTCCTGACAGGGCTGTGCGGGGATGGAGCCATGAGTGACCCCGGGGGCACCCGGCTGAAAGGAGGGCCCGAGTCTGCCTGCCTGGACAGAGAGCGTCTGAGGCTGGGCACCGCTGGCGGTGAGGCTGCAGGAGTCAGATGCTACTGGAGAAGGAGGACTCTGAGCTGCCTCACTTTACCCTGTTGACCAAGATGTGCTGCTGCTGCGTGCCACGTCGCTCAGTCGTGTCCAACTCTTTGCAACCCTATGGGCCGTAGCCTGCCAGGCTCCTCTGTTCCTGGAATTCTCCAGGCAAGAATACTGGAGTTGGGGGTCTGCTCAAGCCAGAGCACCAGATCCAAACGAATTCCGTTTCCCCCTCTGGATGCAGCTGTCTTTCCTCAGGGATGCTCAAGGTGGGGGCGGGGGGAGTGCTCCGTGGTCCTGAGACCTGGGGGAGGCTAGACTCAGGCTGGGATGTCTCGGACCCTGCAGCCCCTGCCCAGGCTGGGCACCATGGAGTCCAAAGAACACCGGGGTTCCCAGGTTTGACCTCTGCGCCGGCCCACCCACCAACCCCTGGGCCCGCAGTCTAAGGTCCGGTTCTCTGGGGACCGGAACTGAAGCCTCCGCGGCCGCACTGCCTCGGTGGGAACCTAAGAGCTGGATTCTTTTTCTTCGGGGAGGAGGCTGCGGCCAGCCCCGGAGTCATTTCACTTGTAAATTAGGTTTTGGCTTTTCTCGTCTCTGGCTTCCCCGCCTCCGCCTTGGCTGGGAGGTGACCATCTGCAGTACGGCCAGCGATGGGCTGGTCACCCCCAAGCTGGGTGACTTGACAGTTGTGGGAAGAGTTGGGGGGTGGAAGGATAGGGAGGGGGGCCCCGCCTGGGAGGCTGTGCTGGAGGCGGGGCCTGCCTGAGGTGTCCAGCCTCCTCACTTTAGGTTTGGGGTGGCCCTGTAGGGGGCCCAGTTGGGTCGCCCTTCCCCAGCCCCACGATCCAGGCCCCTGGGCGTTGTCGGGGGGCGGGGGGGGCCCAGTGGCGTCCGCGCAGACGCGGAGCCTGAGCTGGGTCAAGGTCCCCGAGGCCCCGCCTGCCCTGGGCAGGAGCCGCTTCCGGCCACAGGGCAGACAATGAGCTGGCTGGGGAGCCGTGGCCCCTGGCCAGATCCCCCACCCCCATCCCAGCCACACAGGAAGCCGGAACTCGGAAGACAGCGTGTCCTGGAGTGAACCCTCCAGCAGGCACTGCGGTCCAAGGCGTCTGATTCCCAGAGGAGGCGCCTCTAGTCGAATCAAACTGATTTCTTCCAGCCTTAAAATGACGGGGCCCCGGAGCCCTCTGGGGGTGGGGGGACTTCAGTCCTCGCCCTCGGGGTATGCTGAGTTTCTTCCTAACCTTGAGGCCTTTGCACTGGCCGCGCCCTCTGCCCACCATGCTGGCCTCCAGGTCCCTTCAAGGCCACCTCCTCCTGGTTACAGCTGCAGGGGCCTCTCCTGGCCCACGTCTCCCCTTCCTGTCGGGGTTTCACGGGCCGTCCGCCCCTCTTCCCTCACCCCAGCCCCCAGCACCAGCTCAGGCCTGAGCTGGACCTGTCTGCCTTAGTCCCCTCTGTCGCCAGTGGGTCTGGGTGAGCTCCCCCCAACCACCCCGACCCCTGTGTCCACTGCCCACCCCCTCCAGCCAGCGCCTCCCTGCATGCTCAGCTCACGTGCACCCCCAGCCCCGGGGCCCCTCCAGTAGCACACGCACCACCCCCGTGTGCCCATCTCTAAGGGGCCCAAAGGCTGGGGTGAGGGTCCAGGCGGCTGGGGGCTGCATACCCCAGTGGCTGTCGGGGTCAAAGTCACCAACGATCCCTTTCCTCTGCACCCCCAGGGCTTGCCCCTGGAGACAGGCCTGCGGACCAGGAGGCCGGCCCCTCTGAACCAGATGGAAGGAGCTGAGAACCAAACTCTCCAAAGAGCAGGGCAGCCCTTCTCTGGGCCCTGCTCCCTGGCCAGACGTCCCACCTCCCCACCCCCAGCAGAGGACCGGCTCCTTCCCAGGCCTGCAGGCCCCACGGCCCTCGCCAGGCCCCCAGCCTCCTGGGCTCCTTTCTGCCGAGAGGCCCCCCAGGGCCTCGAACGCCCCTGCCCCGGGCCAGCGGTGCTCCTCCCCACCTGCGCTCGCCCCACGGGCCGCAGGGAGCCCCCGTCAGTCTGCATTGGCGGGTGGGTGGGAAGCGTGGTTCGTGCAACTCCAGCTGGGTCTCACCTCTCCTGCCAGGCTTGGCTCTGCTCTTTATTTTCAAGGTGAAGGAGTTAACTTTTTGCTTACTTCTGCATTCTCCAAACCCTTTAGCATAAAACCTGGTACACACTAGGCCCGAAAAAGATACTCGTTGGCTGACCCCTGACTGAGGGAGCTTGGGGACCGCGCAGCCCTGACTGTCTATGTCGGTTTTTATGTCTGTGTGTGTCTGCACGTGCATCAGGCTGTCTCTGAGTGCATGTGGGCATATGTGTGTCTGTGTGTGTCAGTCTGTGAGTGCATGAGTGTGTGTGTGTATGTGTGTCCTTGTGAGTGTGTGTGTGTCAGAGTACGTGAACGTGTATGTGTGTCTCCGTGTGTGTGCCTGTGTAAGTGTGTGTGTCAGTCTGTGAATGCATGAGTGTGTGTGTCTGTCTCTGTGAGTGTGTACCCTTTTGGCTATGTGTGAATGTGTGTGCCTGTGCATGTGTCTGTGTGTGCCTGTGTGTATGTGAGTGTGTGTGTCTCTGAGTATGTGTCTGTGTGCCTGTGTGTGTGTGTCTCTGAGTGTGTGTCTGTGTGCCTGTGTGTGTGTGTCTCTGAGTGTGTGTCTGCGTGCCTGTGTGTGTGTGTCTCTGAGTGTGTGTCTGTGTGCCTGTGTGTGTGTGTCTCTGAGTGTGTGTGTGTGTGTCTCTGAGTGTGTGTCTGTGTGCCTGTGTGTGTGTGTGTGTGTGTGTGTGCTCCACCACCGCCTGGAGCACGCTGGACTCCACACTTGGTCCGCTGGCCTGCTTGCCATGTATCCTGGAAGTTTCCCGGAAGAACTGATGTCCCCCAGCCCCTGCCACCCTGGCAGCCCCTGACCCTGTTGGGGGGTCACCTGGCTTCAGGGTGTCTCCCTCCTGCCCCTGAGCCCCTGAGGAAGAGCCCTGGGTATTATTCAGCTGTAAAAGGCATGAAGCCCTAGGTGCCTGCACACTGGGAGGCTGAAGAACAGTAGCAATGGAACAGCAGAGAAGGTCGCAGGAGGAGACTGGAGGCCTGGGGGTGCGGGGGTGGCCAGGCCGTCACGGTGGACGCCAGTTTGGTGGCTCCTCAAGGCAAAGCCTGGTGGGTGACCGGCAGTCCGTCCTGGGGTGCCCCAGGAACCTGAAGCAGAGTCCCTGGATGCCCCGCCCCCGGGCACGTCCACAGCCGTAGCGGCCGGAAGAGGACACACCCCGGCGGCCCCAGCGACGAAGGGACGCACACACTGCGCCCCACGCGCCCCACACTCACCCGGCCTCTGCTGTGTCTGTTTCGAGGTCCTCCGGGGACTCATGTAGCCCTGCAGCCCCATGGGGACCCCGCATCCAAATGGTCGTCCCGCCTCAGTCTCCCCGCCTGGGGGAGGAGCCCCCTCCCCAGGCCCCCTGCCGTCCACCTCCCAGCCCCCCGGCAGCACCCCCAGGGAGGGGCCTGCCCGATCTCAGCCCTCCGCCAGTCTGTCCCCCCAGTGCCCTGCCTTAAGCCCCGGCGGTCCTGGAGCCACAGCCATTCCCGGCCGCAAGGCGCCCTCTGGTGGGAACACTGGGGGATGTCAGGGACTCCGGAGAAGCCCAGAACTGGGCTGGACCCCCAAGGTCAAGGGCAAGGGGCCGCGGGCTGTCTGGGGACAGAGACCTGCCCGTGTGAATCCTAGGGACCAGGGCGGGGACACTCTGGACAGGGCGGTGGAGGAGACAGAGACCTGTGACTTGTCAGAAGTGAATGTTGCTCTTGTCCCCACGGTTCAGAGGGAGCCAGGAAGGGAGGTTTCCCTAGGGCCCTCACCCCAGGGACCCACTTCCCCTGCCTCGCCTCTGCTGCCAGGCTGGGGCCACCTTGCCACCCCGGGAAGCCCTCCACACCCAGGAGGTTCCAGGCTTCCCCAGCCCCCTGCCTGGCCCGGCTGCAATCACCCAACCCTGATCCTGATTCACCCAAGAGGAGAGGGAGACCCTTGCCCTCCACACTCAGGGCAAAGAGGCCCTGGAGTCCAGGGCTGAGGGCCAGCCGGGAAGGGTGACGCTGAGATTTATAGTAAGAAATACAGGGACTTCTCTGGCGGTTCAGTGGTTGACTCCATGCTTCCAATGCAGGGGACACAGGTTTGATCCCTGATGAGGGAACTAAGATCCCACAGGCTGGCCAAAATCTTTTAAAAATAATTTAAAAGGTTCGGCAAAGGTTGTCCTCCTCCAAGAAGCCTTCCCTGAACGCCCTTGTCTGGCCTCCTTGAGGCTCCCGGGGTCCTGGGCTCTTGTCAGTTTCTGGGGCATCTTCCCAGGAGGGCAGAGTCATCCGATTTCTTTCTGGACCCCGGGGCCCTGGACAGCATGGCTTGCCCATCAAACACGACTGGTGGTCCCCTTTCTTCTAGGGCTGTTGCCAGTGCCCTGAACGAGCCTCTGTCCCAGATGGGTGTGGACACTGGGCCCAGGGATGCTGGAGCCTCCCCCGTGGTCTCCCTCTGGGTGGAACAGCAGGCCCCTCCGTGTGTGCCCCGTCTCTGGCCTCCTCCACGCGCCCGTGGCCCAGGTCCAAGGAGGCATAGAGAAAGCTTCAGAACCTTATAAAGTCTTCACCCATTTCTCTGGGCTCTTTAAAGCGCAACCAGATTTTCCTCCAATTAATATAATTAATTTAAAAAGAAAACAACCAGAAAAGGCTCTTTTCCTGGCCAGAGAAGTGAAGTGAAAGTCTCTCAGTCATGTCTGACTCTCTGCGACCCCATGGACTGTAGCCCACCAGGCTCCTCCGTCCATGGGATTCTCCAGGCAGAGAAGGATGCATCAGCCACGTTGACTCCGTCAACCAAACGACTGCAGGGTGGTTATCATTTGCAGCGTAACTCAGCCATAAGCTCATCCAGCACCCAGTGTGAATTTTCAGTACTTTTCTCTTCTGGGTCAGGCTCAGGTTCCTCCTGGCCTGGTTCTGAGAGAAGACCAGATGCAGACACTTTCACCAGCCAGGAAACCAGTGAGGTGTGTATTTGAGGCAGACTCACTTGCACCATGCTGACTTCCACCCTCTAAAAACCCTTTGCTATGTTGTCTCCAGTTTCTGGAGAGAATGTCGTAAAAGCCCCAGACCCCCAGGAAGAAATTGGGTGGCACTGCCCTCCGGGGAGATGCCACAGAAACAGACAGGAGCCTGGGGCTGTGGGAGCCCCAGGGAGGCCAGGACCAGATGGGGGAGATCAGGGAAGGCTTCCTGGAGGAGGCAGCCTTTGCTGAGCCCTGAAGGATGAGCCAGGCAGACTGTCTTAAGAAGCAATCATCGGGTGAAAGGACCAGCACCAGGGAAGGGGGGAGACGTGCCGAGGGGAGGGGAGGGGAGGGGAGGCTGAGCGTGGCCCCCAGGCCCAGGTACCGTGGCATCTTTTTATGTCCACCACCCACAGGCAGGGATGGGAGAGCCAGCCGGAGTGCTCAGGTGGCTTCAGGGCCATGTAGCAGGGCCCAGGAGCTGCTGTTCCCCGTGTCCCGGGTGGTGGGCAAGGGGGCAGTGTGCCAGCAGGACCCACTTTCCCGGAGGCAGGGCTCTATCCCGGGTCCTGGCCTGGATTTACCCCGTCCCTCCACAGGGGTCCCAGGTGCCCCCCTGGAGGAAGAGGATGCGGGTGGGTCTGCCCTCCCCATGTGCCCACCCGCTCTCTCTTGGGCACAGCTCCTCACAAGAGGAAGGGTCTGGACTTCCCTTGTGGCTAGCGGTTAAGATTCCACTTCCAGTGCAGGGGCGGTGAGGGTTCGATCCCTGGTCAGGGAGCTAAGCTCCCATAGGCCTCTGCAGCCAGAACACTAAAACCTAAAGCAGAAGCAATACTGTAACACATTCAACAAAGACTAAAAATAGTCCACATCGGAAAAAAAAAATCTTAAAGAAAAAAAAAGAGGAAGCGTCATGGAGCAGAGCAGTTTCCGTACCACGAGCACCCTGGAGACACCCCGGTGTTTGCAGTCATGCCTGCGCTGGCAAGATGCCTCTCCTCACAGGCCATGAAATGTGTGCCCGGCCCCTCTCAGGGTGACAACCAGGGAGGCAATAAGCAAGCATTTCGTGGAGGGGAAACTGGGGCTCAGAGTCACAGAGCCTGGTGCCCACAGCCCCCGTCTCCAGGCCTAGGAGCCAGCTGTGAGGCGCCCGTCCCAGAACCCCCTAGCACCATGCCAGGGTTGGGGGGCTGCTGTGTGAAGATGCCGAGGAAGGAAGCAGGGTCTGGCGGACCCAAGGCGGGGCCATCACCTCTTTCATTTGTTCCTTCACCCCTTCATTCATTCATTCACCATCGCGGAGATGCCACCAGCGCTCAGGGGTCACCGGTCGTCAGTGCTGGCCAAGGCCTGAGCACTGAGGACAACCTCCCGAGAGCCAAGGCCCAGAGCTTTCCAGATCCCGAGGCATTTCCTGGGCCAGGACTGGAAACAGCCCCGATGCCCAGGGTGCTGCCGTCTGGTGGCCTGTGTGCATCTCAGGCCAATGTAAGAGGCCTCTGTGGAGTCCGGGTCAGCATGCCACCTCCCCAGGGCCCTGCATGGTGGGATGGATCCAGGCGAGGAGGTCCATATAGCCAGGCCAGGGCCCCGGGCCCCAGGGTTGGATGCTGGCTCTGCCAGTGATAGCTACAGGAGCAGGGGCAGGCTGAGAACCCCCAGGCACCCTGGGTACTGGGGCAGCACACGTGGGCTCCTCCAATCCTTGCTTGGCCACTGGGTGACCCTGGAGGTCCTTTCCTCCCTGACTGTCAGTCTTCCCACCCTTAAAGCCATGAGGGCCATGAGTCAAAGTCTTTGTTGTTCGTGAGTCACATGGGGTGTGGGGTAAGAATGCAGATTCTCAGGCATTATTGTGGTCAGTGGTTGGCCCTGGTGCTCTGGTTCTTGGTGCCCAAGACAAAGAACAAACACCCCATTGCTTTTAGGAGATCAACCTGGTAAATAGGATTATGGCTTCAGATGCAATTACATTTCAGACAGTTAATCCAACTTCTTAAGGATGAGTCCCCGGTTCAGAAGTGAGCTTCCCCCTCCCCCACATGATTGGCTAGTCATTCTCGGAGAGGCTGGGAAAGCGAGTGACTCAGTCCTGTTTTCTAAAGAATACTTGGCTTGAGAGGCATGAAAAATGCATGACGTTAAACGCAGTGGCAGAGTCACGACCAGGAGACACGAAAGCGTTTGCATCAGACAATGAGGCCCCACCTGCGCCCCGGCCCTGCGTCAGTGGCTTTGCCCAGATCAGCCTGGGCTGGCTCTGACTCAAAACTCTTCTCATGAACAGGGGTGGCTGGGGGTGCGGTGGGGAGAGCAGGGTGTCCACCTGCTCCTTTATTCCTTCAGCTCAGAGCTTCTGGATCTGACTGCAGCCTGGGGCCCAGCTGAGACCCAGGGGAGGAAAGTCTGAACAACCAGTTGTCCGCAGTCTGAATGGACTGGGGATGAGGACGTCCGAGTAGATCACGGGCTGGGGAGAAGTCCGGGACTGTGCACTCCAATAGCCATCTCCCCACCTGCCTTAGTAATGGAGCTCCAGTTTCACCTGGGTCTAGTGCCACTCAGCTGAAAGGTTACATTTCCCACCTCCCTTGCAGCTAGGTATGATCACGTGACCAAGTTCTGGCCAATGAGAAGTAGGAGCATCCAGGAATGGGAAGAGACATGCCCTTCTTTGGCCCTTTGTCCATCCAGCAGCCTGGAAGCAGATGTGATGGCAGAGTTCTAGCAGCCACGTTGGAGTCTGAGGTGAAGGAACACATGCTCAGGAAGGTAGAGCGATGAGCAGGCAGGACCCTGAGTCCCTGATGACATGTATGGCCTTGACAGCAGCCCTAGCTTGCCCACATTTAGAGTTCTTTTATGGGAAAGAAAAAACACACATTTACCTTGTTTAAGCACTGCAGTTTTGAGCTTTGCTGTTATAGGCAGTCAACCCTAGTAGAGTGGGGAAGAAGTCCTGAAGAAGAGAGACCAAGATGAAAACCAGAGGCGTGATCAGGCTGAAAGACTGCATGTGGTTTGGTTCGGTCACATAAGACTAGTGCACGACCGACTGGGTCAGGACCTGACTCTGGGTACAAGGTCTCCTGCACGAAGGTAAGGCAGTAAGGCTGCACCCTCTGGACCAAAGGCCTAGAGGGGCCCACGGGAGTCCGATGGATAGCATGGGAGGATGTCAGAAAGTGGATATGGGGGGACCAGAGCCTAAAGGAATGTGAAGGACTGTCATCTGTCCTCCAAAACCCACTGTCCCCCTCTCCCCAGCCTGGGTCTGTGTGCCCACCTGTCCTCTAAGTGGAAATCGGCCTGGCCATCAGCTCAGCTCATGACCTGGGTTCCCTGCCCCTTGTAGCTGAGGGTGAGCAGAATCCGGCCAGAATCAGTGGAATGTGGGCAGAGGGAATGCAGATGCTGCGTCACGGGCTTAAAAGGAAATTGCTTATTTGGAATTTTCTGCTTCCGCCAAGCAGGATTGCAAATGTACCCGTGCTTATTTGAGCCTGGCTGACTCAGCCGTGTCCTGGGGATGTCCGAGCCACAGGATGGACAGAACCTGCATCCTCCACACCCACAAGTCCACATCTTGTAGCCTACACCTCTGGTTCTCATTAGGATATCTGGAAATACTTTGGGTTGTTCCAGGGAGGGGAGGGATGCTGTAAGCCTCTAGTGGGTGCAGGCCAGGGATGCGACTAAACGCCTTCCAGCACCCACCACAGCACCCCCCACCCCGAGAATGGTCCAGCCCTGAATGTCCGTGGTGCCGCCATTGAGAAACCCCAGCTCGCTCAGGCACCTGAGGGCATAGCGTTTGGCTCTTGCCAAAGACAAGGTCCAAGGTCTTGGTCTGGCTCTCGGAACCCTTTATGACCTGACCCAGCCTAAGGGCTCAGGAGATTAGCGGTCAGAGTCAGGCTGTAGATAGTGGTAGAAAGGAGACGGAAAGGAGTTTCAGATGGGACAGAATGGAGGAGCACGGAAAAGGCACAGAGGCAGCGTCAAATCATGGACCAGACGATTGCCTAGTCTCCAGGCTGAATGGCTTTAGAGGAGCAAGTGAGGGGCTCAAAAGACCGGCTCTGGGGAGAGAGAGTAAGGGAGGCAGATGATGAAGTCCAAGTATTTCCTGTCATGCTAATGGAGTAGCATAGGGTCCACGTTTTCTAAGAGTTTCTGTCTGTTTGTTAAGAGTTTCTGTTTGTTTTTTCCAATCAAGGAGTCTTCAATTTCTCTCAATGTCTTTTTAGCATCCTTGGAGATGAGCTTGTGGCCTTTCTTCTTTGAGCCACTGATAGGACCGGCCATGGTGAGTTTCCAATACTCGATCACCCTCAAGTCCCTGAGCAAGGCCTCAGTTTGCTCATCTGTAAATGGGTGATAATAAAACCTCCCTCACAGGGCTGTGATGAAGAGTAAACGAGTAATAACAGTGGCTGTGTTATGTAAGTGTTCATTAAACACAGAGCTTTCGGTGTGCAGTGGACACTGGTCATTTTCCCACCCAACATTCACTCCCTTCTTCCACTTTCCTCTCGGAGCCACTGCTGATGAGAATGGCCCCAACCTGGGCTCCAAAATCCTAGGCCAGCGCCTCCCTCCCCAGCCACAGTAATTGGCCACAGGATAGGCATGTAGCCCCCGCCAGGCCAGCCAAAAGCAATGACAGTTATTGGCCCCTGGGAAAGAGAAGCTCTCTTTTCCTGTGGTTGTCACCCTGCCCGGCAGAACCCTGCAGCAGTGAGGGGCCGCTGCCTGCCTGGGATGAGGCCGACTTCTGGGTTAGCAGAATTGACAGAGAGATAAAAAATCACTGGTAAGTTTGTTTGAGTCCTGATCCAGCTATGCCTGAAGCCACACCACCATTAGACTCTTGAGTTACGTGAATCAACAGTTTCCCCTTTTTTTAAGTTGCCTACAGCTTGGCTTCTGTCATTTGCAATGGAAAATATCCTGACTAACACAGGAGTCAGCAAGCTATGGCTGGGGGCCAAAGCCCCAAGCTAAGAATGGATTTTACATTTTTGAAGAGTTGTTAAAAATTAATAAATCAAAGAAGACTGTTAAGAGACTGCATGTGGCCTAGAAAAGTCTAAAATATTTACTACCTGGCCTTTTTTTTTTAATTGCTAAATCCTGGACTAATGCATTACTTATAAAAATTCTTAATCTCAATACTTGGTTCACTTATTGTCGTCTTTCCTTTTAGTGATGAAAGCAATACACTTGCCTCTGAGTGTGGCTTTCATTGCTTTCTGCAAGTTGTGTAAATCAATGGTGGTTAGTTTCTCAATTGTCTGCTCCCATCCGAGTACCGATATGAGGACTTTTCTTTCCATACTCACTGTCCATCCCTGTCTCCACCCTCTGTCCTGTGGGGCTTCTGACGACTATGGAACTTTGAAAAGAGTGAAGAGAAGGTGCTTGCATGGGGAAATTTGGAGAGGGAGTGAAAGGGGCTGGGACCCCATGAGGAAAGGTAAGGATGTCCCAGCAGGCACTGACGGAGGCAGCAATGAGAAAAGGAAGTGCTCTAGCGAAGGCCACCAACTCGGCCCGGTTTGCCTGCGACTATCTGGTTTTAGAACTGAAAATCTCTCATCCTGGGGACCCCACTCTGTCCTGGGCAAGCCAGCACAGCTGGTCAACCTAACAGCCTCTCCTCCGCCTGGGCAAGCACACGGCATTCTCCTGCCTGATGGTAATTCTCGGATACTGGATGGACTTCCACGTGACGGAGCACGCCCATGTAACTCTCCAAGGACTGACCTGAACATCCTCCCAATGCCAACGTCTAGTCCTGTCCCCCTCCCTCTGCCAACCTTGAAGGTTGCAGCTCCTTTTCTCTCAACCTCATCTAGCCCAACAGGCCTTCCTCCTATAGATGGGGCTTCAGCCTCTCTTCTTTCTCCAGTTCTAAGACTCTCAGCTTATAGAGGCTACCTGAATTTCTCACCATGAAGTTCCTTCTGTCTTCAAAGCTAGCAGGAGCACATCAGATCCTTCTTGGGCTTAGAATCCTCTCACTGCTTATCTAGACGGGGCCAACACACATTCGGAGTTGCTGGGGTTCAGGAAACACTTAAGAGTGAAGCCAATACAAGATGCAAGAATGAGGCAGGAGGACGTGCACGAGAACGGGTGTGGCCGACGCGGGAGAAGCGGCGGAGCTCAGACTCCAGGCTCAAAGGAGCCCGTGTTCGGTCCCCGCTCCGCAGTCATGGATGCAGCTGCCTCCTGGAAAGTCACTTATTCCACAGCTGCTTATAGAGCCTGCGCTATATGGCAGGTTCCCTCTTATCTTGGGAATAGGGCAGGAGCCAAAGCAGATGTGGAGATGGTCCCCAAGGAGCACCTGTTGTCGTTCAGTCACTAAGTGGTGTTTGACTTTTTTGTGTCCCCCCCAGCATCACCAACTCAGTGGACATCAGTTTGAGCAAAGTCTGGGAGATAGTGAAGGACAGGGAAGCCTCTGTGCTGCAGTCCATGGGGTCACAAAGAGTCGGACATGACTCAGAGACTGAGCAACAACAACCTCATGGACTGTAGCCCACCAGGAGCCTCTGTCCATGGATCCTCCAGGCGAGAATATTGGAGTGGGTGGTCACTCCCTTCTCCAGGGGATCTTCCCAACCCAGGGATCAAACCCAGGTCTCCCACATTGGCAGGTAGATACTTTACTACTGAGCCAACAGGGAAGCCCTAAGGAATAATTAGGAAACGAATCACGACATTATGTCCCCAGTGTCACAAAAGGAACAGCAGAGTTGTGACAGAGAACACCAGTGAGTACGTTTGGGGGGTGGAACGTGAGGCCCCCCGATGCAGGATGCTCATGGTAAGGCCACATAGAACCAGGGAAAGAGCGCTGTGCCAGAGGAGACAGCATGCGCAAGGGCCCTGGGGTGACCTAGCTTGGTGTGTTCAAGTAGCAGAAGACAGGCAAGGGGGAGGGGAAGAAGGCTGCTCACATGTGTGATGGAGTTGAGGGGCAGGTAGAGGCCAGAATTCCTACTGCAGACAGGAATCCCTCAGAAGAAATGGAGTAACCATCATGGTCAACAAAAGAGTCCGAAATGCAGTACTTGGATACAATCTCAAAAACGACAGAATGATCTCTGTTCGTTTCCAAGGCAAACTATTCAGTATCACAGTAATCCAAGTCTATGCCCCAACCAGTAACGCTGAAGAAGCTGAAGTTGAACTTTTCTATGAAGACCTACAAGACATTTTAGAACTAACACCCAAAAAAGATGTCCTTTTCATTATAGGGGACTGGAATGCAAAAGTAGGAAGTCAAGAAACACCTGGAGTAACAGGCAAATTTGGCCTTGGAATACGGAATGAAGCAGGGCAAAGGCTAATAGAGTTTTGCCAAGAGAAGGTACTGGTCATAGCAAACACCCTCTTCCAACAACACAAGAGAAGACTCTACACATGGACATCACCAGATGGTCAACACCAAATCAGATTGATTATATTCTTTGCAGCCAAAGATGGAGAAGCTCTATACAGTCAACAAAAACAAGACCAGGAGCTGACTGTGGCTCAGACCATGAACTCCTTATTGCCAAATTGAGACTTAAATTGAAGAAAGTAGGGAAAACCACTAGACCATTCAGGTATGACCTAAATAAAATCCCTTATGATTATACAATGGAAGTGACAAATAGATTTAAGGGCCTAGATCTGATAGATAGAGTGCCTGATGAACTATGGAATGAGGTTCATGACATTGCACAGGAGACAGGGATCAAGACCATCCCCATGGAAAAGAAATGCAAAAAAGCAAAATGGCAGTCTGCGGAGGCCTTACAAATAGCTGTGAAGAGAAGAGAAGCGAAAAGCAAAGGAGCAAAGGAAAGATATAAACATCTGAATGCAGAGTTCCAAAGAATAGCAAGAAGAGATAAGAAAGCCTTCCTTGGCGATCAGTGCAAAGACATAGAGGAAAACGACAGAATGAGAAAGACTAGAGATCTCTTCAAGAAAATTAGAGATACCAAGGGAACATTTCATGCAAAGATGGGCTTGATAAAGGACAGAAGTGGTATGGACCTAACAGAAGCAGAGATATTAAGAAGAGATGGCAAGAATACACAGAAGAACTGTACAAAAAAGATATTCACAACCAAGATAATCATGATGGTATGATCACTCACCTAGAGCCAGACATCCTGGAATGTGAAGTCAAGTGGGCCTTAGAAAGCATCACTATGAACAAAGCTAGTGGAGGTGATGGAATTCCAGTTGAGCTACTTCAAATCCTGAAAGATGATGCTGTGAAAGTGCTGCACTCAATATGCCAGCCAATTTGTAAAACTCAGCAGTGGCCACAGGACTGGAAAAGGTCAGTTTTCATTCCAATCCCAAAGAAAGGCAATGCCAAAGAATGCTCAAACTACCGCACAATTGCACTCATCTCACATGCTAGTAAAGTAATGCTCAAAATTCTCCAAGCCAGGCTTCAGCAATACGTGAACCGTGAACTTCCTGATGTTCAAACTGGTTTTAGAAAAGGCAGAGGAACCAGAGATCAAATTGCCAACATCCGCTGGATCATGGAAAAAGCAAGAGCATTCCAGAAAAACATCTATTTCTGCTTTATTGACTATGCCAAAGCCTTTGACTGTGTGGATCACAATAAACTGTGGGAAATTCTTCAAGAGATGGGAATACCAGACCACCTGACCTGCCTCTTGAGAAACCTGTATGCAGGTCAGGAAGCAACAGTTAGAACTGGACATGGAACAACAGACTGGTTCCAAATAGGAAAAGGAGTACGTCAAGGCTGTATATTGTCACCCTGCTTATTTAACTTAGATGCAGAGTACATCATGAGAAACGCGGGACTGGAAGAAACACAAGCTGGAATCAAGATTGCCAGGAGAAATATCAATAACCTCAGATATGCAGATGACACCACCCTTATGGCAGAAAGTGAAGAGGAACTAAAAAGCCTCTTGATGAAAGTGAAAGAGGAAAGTGAAAAGGTTGGCTTAAAGCTCAACATTCAGAAAATGAAGATCATGGCATCTGGTCCCATCACTTCATGGGAAAGAGATGGGGAAACAGTGGAAACAGTGTCAGACGTTATTTTTTTGGGCTCCAAAATCACTGCAGATGGTGACTGCAGCCATGAATTAAAAGACACTTACTCCTTGGAAGAAAAGTTATGACCAACCTAGATAGCATATTCAAAAGCAGAGACATTATTTTGCCAACAAAGGTTCGTCTAGTCAAGGCTATGGTTTTTCCAGTGGTCGTGTATGGATGTGAGAGTTGGACTGTGAGGAAAGCTGAGCACCGAAGAATTGATGCCTTTGAACTGTGGTGTTGGAGACCACTCTTGACAGTCCCTTGGACTGCAAGGAGATCCAACCAATCCATTCTAAAGATCAGCCCTGGGTGTTCTTTGGAAGGAATGATGCTAAAGCTGAAACTCCAGTACTTTGGCCACCTCATGCGAAGAGCTGACTCATTGGAAAAGACTCTGATGCTGGGAGGGATTGGGGGCAGGAGGAGAAGGGGACGACAGAGGATGAGATGGCTGGATGGCATCACTGACTCGATGGACATGAGTCTGAGTGAACTCCAGGAGTTGGTGATGGATAGGGAGGCCTGGTGTGCTGCAATTCATGGGGTCCCAAAGAGTTGGACGTGACTGAGCGACTGATCTGATCTGATGGTTTTTCCAGTAGTCATGTATGGATGTGAGAGTTGGACTATAAAGAAAGCTGAGTACTGAAGAATTGATGTTTTGAACTGTGGTGTTGGAGGAGACTTTTGAGAGACCCTTGGACTGCAAGGACATCCAACCAGTCCATCCTAAAGGAAATCAGTCCTGAATATTCGTTGAAAGGACTGATGCTAAAGCTGAAGCTCCAATACTTTGGCCACCTGATGTGAAGAACTGACTCATTTGAAAAGCCCCTGATGCTGAGAAAGGTTGAAGGCAGGAGGAGAAGGGGACGACAGAGGATGAGATGGTTGGATGGCGTCACTGACTCGATGGATGTGAGTTTGCGTGAACTCCAGGAGTTGGTGATGGACAGAGAGGCCTGGCGTGCTGCGATTCATGGGGTCCCAAAGAGTCGGACACGACTGAGCAACTGAACTGAACGGAGGGGCCAGAGGTGCCAGCCCCCTCCATGAGGGTTAACTCAGTCAGACGTCAGAAGCCCACACGGTGTAAGCACTATTGCTGGTCTCATGTAGCCATGAGGAAACCCAGGTCGCAGAGCTTGAGCGCGTTGCCTGAGGTCACACAGGGAAGAGGGGCTGAGGCCACTGAGCCCCACTAAGGTGCCCTAAGACCCATCTGGGGTCCCCAGGGCACCCTGATCCTGGATAACTCTTCCTTTGGGGGTCAGCATGTCTCCACATTTGTTGAGTGCCAGAACCCCTTTCCTAGCAGAAGCACCCTGTCTGCCTTCAGCCAATTGTTCCCCCACCCCAAACAGATGAGGGACCCTTGGAGCCAGACCCGGGCCACCACCTTGTTCAGGATGTCTGGAGCTGCAAACCCATTTGGGAGGAGGGGTGGAGGGAGGAGGGGTGGGGGGAGGAGGGGTGGGGGGAGGAGGGGTGGGGCTGGAGGAGGCAGGTAACTGCCTGTGTCTTCAGACCTCAGAGCCTTTAGAATGGACCCCGGGGACCCAGGCAGGAAGGGACCTCAAGCATGCGGCCTCTGTGTGTGTGTACGCACAGACACACGGAGAAGGATTCATAGAGCTCTTCCACACTAGACTTCCGCCAACCGTGGAGCTATTCAGGAATCCCCTTGGAGATGCCAACAAGAAACCGGACCCCACACGGCCGGGCCTGGAAGCCGCCCAGACATACCTGCTCGGCCGACATTCGGCCCCGCGGCCAGCAGGGGGCAGCACGACGCTGCGCAGCGGTACCCGAGTCCAGAGAGGCGCGCTCTGCGCCCGGTTCTCCCAGGGAAACTGAGGCCGGGAGCAGCAGGCAGAAGGGGTGGACTAACCGAGGCGTCTCACCCGCCGGCCGTCACCCCCTCCTCTCCCGGCCCCACCACGCCCGCATTGTCCATGAGCCTGCCCAACCTCGGAGGTCTCCCTGCGCGACCCCGATCGAGGTCGGCGGCCGGGGTCCACGAGGCATGAGGTTTGGGCGGTCGCCGAGGCTCCGGGCCGGGGAGAGGCGGCCACTGCGGGGGAGGTGTGTGTCTTTTCTCGAAGTCCAGACATACTCCGCAGGTCCCCGGGATTTGCCCCATTATCGGAGGCGGAGACTGAGGCTGGGGGCAAGGTGGGCCCCGGAATCTGTGCCCAGATGGGGCCACGCTGTCCGCCTCGCAGTCCCAGCGCCCCGCGTGGCCCAGAGTCCCGCGACACCCCCTCCCATCCTGGTCGTGGAGAGCCTGCAGCCTCGCGTCTCACGTCGCCGCCGGGTGGCAGCATCGGCTCGCGCGCCCCAGCCGGCACACCCCCGGCTCCAGCCACTGGCAGCTAGGGCTCGGCCCGACCCTCCGGTTTGCAGGGCTCAGCTTCCCATTCCGTGAAATGGGGTGACATCTGGGGGGCTGGGACGCAGAGAACACTTGGGGGTGAGGCTGCTATAGTCACGTCTCTTTTTCTGTGCCTCAGTTTTCCTGCCTGTGAGGCTCTTCAGCGTCCCTCTCATCTATCTGTGAACGCTCCCTGTCTGCTCGCTCTGCTCAGCTGCACCGGCAGCCTCCGATCAGAGGCCGAGGAATGGCCCGCGCCTTGGTGGTGGCAAAGGTTTAGGGGATTTGCAAGGATTAAGAGGGGATCAAGAGCAGGGGGTCGCACAGCAGGGTGAGGGGAGCAGGGCCCTCAGTGTGGGGGCGGGTAGGCTAAATGGGGCCCAGGCTGGCTGGAAGCCACACGCTGCCCCTTCCCGCGCCTGCACTCCCACGGCCATGGCCACCCCTGCGAGTGTCAGGCCTCTGTTGGTCCTCTGAAACTAAGTACTTCCCAGTTTCATCCTTTCGCCCAAGAGGCGTCCAGATCTATACCCCCCCCCGAGCAGGACAGGCGTCCGCCCAGGGCGGTGCTTAGGCAGAGGGCCACGGACTGGCCCTCTCCAGACAGAGCTTCAGCCAAAGGCAGGCTGTGTGCCCACCCAGGTGCCCGCTGGCCGGCACTGAGCCAAGTCAGATGCTCTGGTATGCAAGGCACCACGCTGGTTCTGACCTTGCACTCTGGGCACTGCAGAGGAGACGGTGCAGACCGAGGAGTTTGGAGGTGAGGGGGAGAGCAAGCAGGGGATCCTTGGGGTGGGAGCCTCCCACAGAGCCAAGGAACCCACCTCAGCATCCTCCCATCTGTCTCCACCACGGTGCTCAGCCAAACGGCTTCCCAAGGAGGTCATGGAGCCAGTCCCTTGCATCTGGCCAGGCCTGTCTGTCTGTCTGTTTCCTGTCCCTGCTCTCAGCGCCACCGGCAGCGGTCCTGACAGGTGTGGGGACCCGGGGGCTGGAAGAGGGGCTCTGATTGAGGTCCTCGGGGGCTGGCAGAAATGCCTGTGCGAAGGGCGTGGTCCGGGTGGACCCCAAACGGGGTAATTTCTGAGGGGTAGGGGAAACGTGCCCAGAACGGGGATGGGTATGGGTGGTCTCTCCCTTCCTCCCTAGAAACTGGAAGCCGAGTGGCTACACCGCCCTATGGGGCCACTCCTGCCGGGCCCCCACCCCCAACCTCGCGGGCCCCTCCGCAGGTGTCTCTTCGGTGCAGCGCCCTCCCCGGCGCAGCCCCCTCCCCGCGCACCCAACCCCCTTCTTCCCTCCCAGTCAGCTCAGCGATCGGAAGGGAGCCGGCCTGGGGAGGGGGTTCCGGGGGAGAGATGCGTTCGTGTGTCACGGGGGAGGGAGGAGAAAAGGGAGGGGAGAGGCCGGGAGCGAGGGAGAGAGAGCGCGCGGCGAGCGAGGAGGGCGGGCGGGAGGCGGGTCCTCCTACCTGGGGCGCGCTCGCTCGCTCGCAGCTCGCTTGCCGGGGCCGCGAGTCACCTGGGGAGGCCGACAAGTGCGGACACATTGGCCGCCGCGGCGCTCGGCGAGGCGCGCACGGCCCCAGGCGGCTGCGCCCAGCGGAGGCAGCGCCCGCCCGCTCGCTCGCCCGCCGCGCTCGGGCCCCGGCCCCCGCTGGTGCTCCCGGGGCCCCGCGGTCACTCAGCCCGGCTCCGAGGTTGCAGCCCCCGTCCCAGGTCACTCCCACAGGCGCACGCGGCGGCGGCGGCGGCGGCCCGGGCTCACCATGGTGGCAGCGCGCGCCCAGTGCCCGCGCGTCGCCGGCCGCCGGAGCCGCAGCGCCGGCTGAGCGCTGTCCACCGAAGCCCCCCGCTCCTGCCCGTCCCTCGCCCGGCCCGCGCGTCCCTTCCGGCCGCCGCGGTCTATGGCGCAGCCCCCCTCCCTGGATCATGCACAGAAACTTTCGCAAGTGGATTTTCTACGTGTTTCTCTGCTTTGGCGTTCTCTACGTGAAGCTCGGGTGAGTAGCCCTGTGGGCAGGGGCGGGCGCCCAGGATGGGAGCAGCCGGTAGGAGCCGCCTCCAGGGGCTCCCCGCGGGGACCGGAGGGGGACACGGGCAGCTCTCGGGGATCCCGGGCTGGCCTGTGTGTTGAACCCGCGGCCCGGCCCGGAGGAGACACCGCTGAGCCCCTTGAGCGGCGGGTACTCGCGAGGGGCGCCCGGCTCAGGGCCGGGGCAGGGAGAGCCGGACGCGCGGGCGGCCAGGCTCGCGGGTAGCGGCGAGCGTGCCCGGCGCGTACTTTCACCTGTTTGGGCTCCAGGCCCCGGGGTGGGACGCGCCTTCCCTCCTCCGGGCTGCGCTGGGCGCGGAGCCCGGGCCGAGGGCTCGCCGCCTGGAGGGCGCGCCGGGGCGGGGGCGGGGGGCTTCGGGCTGCCGAGGGCCTCGGGCGGGAGGGGGGCGCACCCCCCAGGAGCGAGCGCGCAGGCCTGGGCACCCGCCACGGCACTTCGTCTCTATCCATCACCCGGACGTGTTGAAATTACCTTGACAACTCGTCGGGCTGGCTCGGAACGGGCCGTGCGGGCGGCCGGGCCGCCTCGGGCTCCGTCCGGGCCCCGCCCGCCCCGGACCCTCGGCCGGGCCCCCTCTCGCCGCGCTCCCCCTCGCGCGGCCCGGCGGGCGGGCGGGCGGGCGCCCGGCGGGCCGCGTTCGCTGCAGTAGCTGCTCCGAGTCGTATTTCCACATTCCTGAAGCCAGCCGAGTCCTTACCTGTTGAGCTGCGATCTCCTTTAGACGGAATCTGTCTCGGCCTCGCTCGAAGTCGGGGGCGGGGTGGGGGGCTCGCAGGATGACCGCGACGGGAGCGCGGTGTACCTCCATCGCCCGGACGCGCGCTGCGAGCCTACTGTGCGCCGCCAACGGTGGGAAGGCAGGCCGGTCCGGCGGCGGGCAAAGCCAGTGAACAGCCCCGAGGCAGGGCCGGCCGCGCCGCAGCCTCCCAGGCGGAGAGGTAGAAGCAGGCCCGAGAGCCATTTCATCCATCGCCCCTGGTCCGTCGCCTCCTCTGCCATTTTACAGATGGAGAAACCGAGGCCCGGGGGCCGGTAGGGACCGAGGCCAGCGGCCACAGAGGCAGCCTGGAGACTCCCGCCCCAGCCTCAGTCTGCAGGCCTGGGCGGGCGTGCCTGCGGCTGCTGGTGGCTCTGTTGATCGTGGGTCTGTGTGCCGGCTGTGTCCCTGGCTGTTTGTTTATGGGTGGTGAGCGTGCAGGGCACCGACTGTACTCGGGTGGGGGCGGGGAGGAGGCGCTGTTCCCCCGACCCTCGGAGTAGGCAGCCCCTGGGATTACTCTTGCTAGGCCCTGTAAAGTAATAAGGCAACCCTCTTGCGGGTCCTGCCTTCTGCTGCCTGGTCCTCAGCACCCAGGCCTTGTGGCCTTCTGGCGGCCCTGCAGGTGGGTACCTTCGCTCTTCTCCTTGTAAAGACTGGGAAACGATGGGGCAAGGGAGGCCAAGCCACTGTCCACAAGGGTGAGAGGCAGCCGGGACAGGCACCCTGACCATGCCCCTAACACCCACTCCTCAGCAGGGGGCCATCTGAAAGCACCCCTCCCCCAGCTGCGGGAAGGGCTCTGTGAAGCCAGCGCCACCTCCCCAGCCCTGGACAGTGGAAGGAGCTGAAGGGGGTGCCCAGCCTGAGCTCCCAGAGCTGGGGCCAGGGTCCCCCCACCCCCAGTTCTTCCTGAGCCCCCCTCTCCCCTCTGGCAATGGGACTGAAGCTCTGGCTGCCCTGGACAGGATGGCAGCTGGTGTCCGTGCAGAGAACCCAGGGAGTGAGACCAGTCTGTGCGCCCAGGCACCTGTGCCAACCTCCCTGGGAGTCCGTGAGACAGCCAGGCGGGGGCCCCAGCTCTATCCTCCGCCGGCACCAAGGAGCCCTGGAGGGGGAACTCCTCCCCTTGGCGTGCCCCTTAAAACATACACTTGCCCAGTCCTGGGAGGGGCGAGAAGACCGGTCCCCATACGCCCCTGTGGAAGCACATCCAGGAAGCCAGAGAGTCACCCTGGGGTGGTCTACCAGGGGGAGGGGACTCAGCCCTGGCCCCCATGGCATCGATGGTGCCCACGTTAGGGAGGGAAGGGGATGCATGAGATGGGGAGCGGGGCAGCTGGGCCAGATGTGGCCTAAGGGGCTCGAGGACCTGAAACCTAGTGCCCAAGGAAAGGTCTGGGGCTCCACGCCCGTCACACCTCACTGGGCGGCTTTGGGCGAGCTCTTTCACCTGCCAATTCACCTTCCCTCATCTGAAACTTGGGGTAACACTCACACCTCCTGCCCTGGGCTCTGGGAAGGTCAGTCCCGGGGTGGGGGCCTTCACTCTGGGGGTGAAAGAGGTCCCAATCAAGTCAACTCTTTCTTGTTGTTAATGACATCACAGCCACCGCAGGCACCCGGGGACTCCTCCAGGACCACGAATCACAGGAGTGTGGGTTTTAGGGTCACAAGGGTGAGTTTTAGAGTTCCAAGTAAATATCTGAGATTGTGTATATTGGGAGGACTACTCCGTGATCACAGCCGCCTCCCCCAGCCTGTACCATGTTTATCAATGTTCAGGGAAGCTTCCCTCACCCCCACCTCGACATGTGTGTTGTGTGCATGCACACACACACACGTGCCCCACAGCCCCGATGCCAGTGCAGACGTGCAGCCCTGGGGAGCCTCTGGGCTGGCAAGAGGGGAGAGCTCAGCCCCTGGAATCCTTTTGCTGATCGTGGCCCCACGAGTAGACGTGCCTTGGATTTTGGGCAATTTCAAACAAATGGCTCTGAGCAACCTGTAGGATGCTGCCCTGAAGGAAGCCAAGCCGGGGCTGGACCGAGCCAACTGGGGTCCAGGCACCCTCTGCCCCTGGAACTGGGGTCGTGAAGTCCCAGGAGCAACCTTGCTTCCTGCCCTCCCCATGCTCTTGGGGTTCAGGGGGTTCAGGAGAGGCAGAAGGGCCCAGAGGGATGAAGGTCGAGGCGGCAGCCCCTCCTCCTGGGTGTTGGGGACAAGTCTCCATGCCAGCTCTAGAAGCCAGGAAGCCTGCTCCCTCTGGGGCCGCTGGCCCCACGCACAGGCCTCTCTTTTCTTGTCCCTTGGCCCCCTTTGTGCCTTGACTCCTGCTTAAGGGATCTGCACCGCATGGAGAGACATTCGTATGCAGCCCGGGTGGGCGGCCGAAAGGAGATGGGACTCAAAAACAGCTTTTCGTTTGGGGTTTAAAAAAAAAAAACACTGGAAGTTCAGAAAAGGGTGTTCTCCTGGGTGGGCTCCACCCCACACCTGTCCCAACCAACCCCTAAGAGGAGGGCAAAAGAGTGAGGTAGAGGAAGCCAGGGTTGGGGGCTTCTGTGCACTTGTTTGGCGGTGTGTTTCCATTGTCAGGCTTTCTAAAGAGGCCCGGAGGCCGGAGCCTGCAGAGATACCGGTGCGCTGGTGCACAGGTGAGCCCTACCACGCTGGGCCCGGTTGGCCATGGCAGTGAGCGTCTGCGACCCACAGCCAGTCTCCCCAGACCCAGGGGCGCACGCAGGCAGAGGCGCAGCGAACAGTGCATTTGGGCGCACACACCTGCACCCTCACAGACGCGCCCACGCCGCCGCAGGCACGCACAGGCATATGCAGGCACGTGCATGCACACAGGAGCACAGAGCCTCGCACAACACCCCAGAAGAGCGCACGCCCCCGCGCGGTTAGCCCGCCGTGCCTGCCCCCCAGCTGCACCCTCCAGAGCGCACCAGAGCGGTGGGGCTCGCCGAAGTCGGTGGGGGAGCTGTCCGAGCCAGGGTGGTTTGGGCAAGCCCTGGAGGCGGCTCCCGCCGCACGCTTCGTTCAGCCTCCCCTTTAAAAAAACCCGCCCGCGGAGGAGGCGGATGTAGGGGTGGCCCGTCCAATGGCAGCTGGGCGCCTCAGGAGACTTGAAGACGTGAGGCTGAGCGAGCGACAGAGCTGATTCCGACCGATCGACGGACGGAGGGCCGGACGGCGGCCGAGGCGCACCCGCCGCCCACGGCCCGCGCCCCCACCGGGCCCTCCAGCCTCAGCGCGCGCGGCAGCCCCAGCCCCGGCGAGATGCGAGGCCCTGGAGGCGGGGCACGGGCGACCGCTGCGCCGAGGCCGGCGCGCTCGGGTCCCTAGCGCCCCGTACCGCCGCCCTGCCTTGGGGAGGGCCGCGGAGACCCCGGCCCCAGCCGGCCCCCGCGCTCTGCCCGCGGGGCCTGCGCGGCCCCCCGGGAGCGCCGGCCCACCATGCTCCTGCTGTCGCCGCGCAGCGCGCTGCTCTCCGTGTACTGCCCGCAGCTCTTTCTCATCCTGTCCAGCGGCAGCTACCTGTGAGTGCCGCGGGCCGCACGCGGGGCGGGCGGGCGGGCCCCCCTCCTGGGCTTCCGGCGGCGGAGCTGGGCTCGCGGGGCACGCCGCGGTGAGGTCCCGGGGCGGGGCGCCGGGTTCACGGCACGCGCGGGAGCCGGGATACTTTGGGTCTCCTCGCCGGGCTCAGCCGCCAAGGTTGAGGAACTGGGGCGGGGGGCGGCTGAGGCAGTTTGAGGTCAGAGAAAGGGCTACCCGCTGGAGGCCTGACGGCGCCGGTGGACCGACTGCGCGCACCGAGCGCGAGGTACGGAGGGCGCGCGGGCAGCGCGAAGATGCCCGGCGCGTCCCAGCCAAAGCCCTGGACCAGCAAGGTCCCCCTCCTAGATAAACCCACGCGGCCCGCACGGCCGTGCCACCCTCGGGAGAGCCGAACGCACACGCTCGCTGCCCCGCGTGCACACTGGCGCACACGTGCACAGCGCGTCCCACCAGACAGCACCCAAGCTGTCCCCGGAGTTTGCGAGGTTTCGCGCGGCTTCCTGCCGAGCCGAGCGGCCGGAACCTCACCAGGGGCGAGGCGGGGCGCGCAGTGCCCGCGTGCGGCCGGCCGAGGTGCGCCCGGCTGTCCCGGGCAAGGCAGCGCGAGGCGCGTGGGCCCGCGTGCGCGTCGGGCCGGGCAGCGCCCGCCGAGCTCGGGGAAGCTCCGAGCAGGGCCCGACCGGGCCCAGGGAGCGGAGGGGCGCGTCGGCGCAGCGGTGGCTTCGCCGGATTCTCTAATGGGACGCATATGCCCTGGCCTCCGATTTAAAAAAGACGTTTGATTTATGGAACCGCCGTTTGGGGGAACTGAAGCTGGATGCTACTGATTAAACCTCAGGGCCAGTGCTGCCTCCCCTCCCCCTCCCCTCCTTTACACGCGGGCCACGTCCGGGGTCGCCTAACGCGGCCGGAGGGGGCAGCCGCTGCCTTCCCGCTCCGTGTGCCACCCCCGCCCCCCGCGCGGCCGCAGTCCTAATAAATCGCCGCTCCCCCACCCCCTTTTAATAGAGACGCAGCCAATTTCTCCTCCAGCTCCTAGGAAATTACTATCCTACCAGTTTTCCTTCTATAAATAGTCGCGCATCTTGAAACAAAAGTTCGCAACCGCAGCCAGATGCTGCGAGGCCCGCGGTTTCCCGGGCTGTGGGACATAATTACAAGGTCCCGGCGCAGAGAGCGCTCCAGGCCCGGCGGGCAGCCCCGGCTGGCTGCGGAGGCATCGCCTGGAGCAGGGAGGGGGGGAGGCCGCCCCGGGCAGGGCTTAGAGCCGGGTGGGGACCGCCTGATGGTCGGGGACTCAGGCTAGCAAAGTGCCAGGCTAGACAGTCCTGCTTCTGGCGTCCCTCCGGGGATAGGGGTGAACTCGCGGAGGTCTTGAAATCTCAGGCCCTGGTTCTTAGAGGTGGGAGGTGGAGACGGCTCCTGCTCCCCAGAACCCCCGGCACGTCTGTCTTAAGCCTTGCTGGAGAATCAGCAGCTACTCTGCTTAACAGATCACTTTCGGGGCCAGCTGGCTGAGGTCTGGCATTGATGGGGCGGTGGTGTCCAGGGATGGGAAACCAGGAGTCCTCCCAGGGTGGTTTGGAGCAAGAAGCAGGGAGGAGGGGGGTTGATTCTCGGTCTCAGGAGCTGATGAGAGTGGGGTGCCCAGGCCGCAGCTGAGGGGCTCAGGGGCAGGTGGTGGCCAGTGTACCTCCATGGACCCAGAGTTTTCCACTGGGGTTGGCACCCCAGATCCAGGCCTGCAGTGACGACCATCTGTGCCCACAGAGGCTCACTCCACACACTTCAGAGTGTGCGCTGCCAGCTTTGTTGGCAGAAATTCTCCTCCGTCGACAGCTTTCCGGAACGTTCCTGGGCTAGTGCTGGGGTCTGGGGTGGGTGGTGGTGGGGAGGGCAGTCAGACAGACTCTGCCCCCTGCCCTGCCTTCAGCACCCCCGCCCCAGTGGGGTGCTGGTCTTCAGCACGGGGGTGGGGGGTGGGGGGTTGCTGAAGCAGAAACTAACTCCAGGGTTCCCAAGAGTGAGCCAGGGAGGCTCCTGCATCTCTGGGGTTTCCCCACCTGCTGGTGGGCACTGGGCTGACTTGGATTAGGGTTAGGAGTGTGAGGCGCCACGGGGTGGGAGCAGGGCCTCAGTAATGCAAACAAAGGTGAGTGTGTGAGAAGACGCTGCGGGGTGTCTACGAGCCCTGGCCTGAATGCAGGTGAGGCTGCAGGTGAGGCGCCCAAGTACAAAGTGCTTCCATCAGTGTTGAGGGTCAGCTGTAAGGTTAGCGCTGCGGGATCTGCGGATGCCAGGGGCAGGAGGGGCCCTGGGCGGAGGCGTCTTTCTGCTCCAGAGAACTTTCCAGAAGGCATCCATGGCTGGGATCACAAGCACTGGCGGACAATTGATCCTGCCCCTTTCATCTGGGCTGCTCTCCCAGCTCCCCGTCCCGGGCTGTGGTCCGCGCACAGCGAATCCCAGATGCATGCCTGGGCCGCTGCCACTGATCTGGTCGGACGGGTGTGCTGGCCTGGAAGAGCCCTGAGCCCCTGCCGGACTCTGAGCTCGGCCCGGCTGGCCAACCAGGCAGCTGCCGCTCTCCCGTGTCATCAGGACAGGCACTCTCGGGGCCCGTGGGGGTCCCCAGGGCCTCTGGGAGGGCAGGTGGGAGACCCCAGGCCGAGGGGAGGACCCACAGCACCCGGCCGGCTGGTAGGGGGGCCCGGCCGAGGCCTCGTGCCAGGCGGAGGCTGGCCCGCCATCCCAGGCAGGTCCCTGCGGCCTCGGCCTCCTGCTCCCAGATGCGGGGGTTGGCTGCAGCGATCCCCCCAGACCTTCCGGTAGGAGTTTCTCATGATGACCGCCCGCTCTGGGGAGCCGGGTGAGTCATGGTGACGGGGCAATTACTCACCGACCACCTGGCTTCGGGGGGTGAGGGGCGCTCACCGCTGCCTTGCCAAACTGGCCTCTTCCCGGCTCTGCCGCTGTGGCTTTACTGGTGGTGCCAACCGCAGGCCCAGAGGCCCTGTGGGCATGACCCTGGGGGGTGGGGGTTGCTGAATCAGGCCCACTCCTGGGGCATCACCAGCCCAGGCAGGGGCAGAAAGGGGCCATGGGTTCAGGAGGAGCAGCTCGCAGCCGGGGAGACCGTGTCTGTCCAGGTGCAGGAGGAACGCCGCTGGGTGGCCTCTGGGCCTGTCAGCTTGTTGTCTTCGGTCGCTTCGCAGGCTCAGGTCAGGCCCACACGCCACTGGAATTCAAAAGTACCTGTGACTCTGGAGAAGGGTGTGCACACAGGCAGTGGGAGCCGGGGGTCCCGATGAAATCTCAGCCCCCAAGGGACCCCAGCTCAAGATACACAAATAGAGGTGCTTTGATCACAGAGAACTTCAGGACACTGACGACGTGTGCGTGAGGCTCTGCAGCCACGACAGGGGGAGCGTGCATTTTGACATAGCTCCTTCGACCCCCTGTGTGTGGGGTGGAGGGTCAGCAGGGGAAGGTGGGTCTCCCACATGCGTCCTCCTGTGGCCGCATTAGGCCCTTCAGCGGTGTACTGAGGCCTGCAGGAGGGCCCATTTTCTGACTAGCTGTCCCTGTTGGTCCTTATGAGACCAAGGGGCCTGATGGTGACCCAGATACCAGGCTCACAGCTCTATTATCGCCTGGGTGCATCCCGTAACCTCAGCTATGTCCTCTGTACAGTGAGGGGCAGGGGAACCTTAACTCAGAGGAGTGTAATAATTCAACAAGCAAATGCAGGGATGTGCTCAGCTGGGTATCTGGTATATAGTTAGTGCTCAGAAGATGGGGCCATTTGCAGTTATTAGGAGCAGAGAGGCTGGCCACCCATGACAGAGGGGAGCCCTGTGGCTGTAATTGTTCAGGAGAGAGTAATGAACTCTTTAGGGTATCTCTGAGGGCTTCCCAGAGCAGGTGACATGTAGACAGAGTTTTGACGGATGGATAGGAGTTTCCCGGGCTAAACAGGAGCGTGAGAGAGACTCCCAGAAGAAGGAATACTCACTGTCAAAAACATTCACCCCGGGTTTCTCTCCAGGGAGCCTCACGGCGTCCTCCTGAGGTGGGAAGACACGAATGCCAGGGTCCAGTAGAGAGACCCTTTGCTGAGGTCACCCAGGCCCCAGGATGACAGCCCTGCCAGCTCTGGTCCAATAGGGAGAGGAGCCCGGCAGCCCTGGGGCCCCAGGGTGAGCCGCTGCTGGGGGTGCTCTGGAGCAGGGGCGGGGGTGGGGAATGGGGGTCTCGAATGCAGAGAGGTAGGCACCCTGTCAACTCAGGATCGGGATCCCCGGAACAGGCTATTCCGTGCGGCCTGCGGGCAGCCCCTCACCTCGTGGGCCCCCGCCCCCCCGGGGCTGATAGTGGGGCTTCAGCTGACTCTTGAGGCCTCCAAGTTGCGGGGCCCTGGGTCCGGCTCAGATAGGGCTCCGCTCCCCCCAACCCCCCCAGCAAGGGGACGGGAGCCCGGCGCCCTCCCTTGTCAGATGAAACCCGGGCCCAGGGCTCCCTCAGCCTGATGAAAGGGTCATTGTGTGGCGCGGGCCGCCCGCTGGCCAAGGACAAAACCAGCATTTGTCCTCCTTCCCTGGCTCAGGGTGGGGGCCTCCCCCCAGGCTGGCCGGCGGGAGAGGGGGGTGGGCACAGGTGCGCGCTCTTCCCTCTCCCCATCTTCCCCATCTCCCTCACGGAGGGGCCCCTGCAGTTGCCCAGGCACCCCCTCCCAGTCTGGCCTCCCACCCAGGGCATCCACGGCTTCTGGGCCAGCCCCGCGGTTGGCAGGGAGGCAGTGAGCTCTCTGGCCCTGGAGGCATACAAGCAGTTGCAGGAGGGAGGCTCAGGGATGACGGGGAGAGGCCTCGCCTGGAAGGAAGCCAGCACTCCTGGTCCTCTGTGCGAGGCAGCCACGTGGCGTGGCCGACCTGCTCTGTGGATGGGCTGCTGAGGCCCCCAGCAGGTCATCTCGCAGCCTCAGCAGCGGAGCACCGACGGAGGCTTGGCACCCTGCCCACCAAAGCCTCGCCCAGCCTTGGGCTGGAGCAGGTGGCCTCTGAGGCGCCCGGGATGCCAGAAGGGCTTGGCCTGAGGCTGTGAGTGGAAGACACTGCAATTCTGCAGTAGCCACTGCAGCCGCAGACCCTAAAGCCTGACAGCTGCCCAGAGCGGGCCCCGGGGGACGTGGCCCTGCCCAGCAAACAGCTCCCCCGCATCAACAGAAAAAGCCCAAATAGCCGTCCTGGTGGTCCCAGCCCAGTGACACCTGTGGGCTTTCATCCCTTTCTGGAGCCACTTACCAAGGCCACCCCTGCTCCCGACCCTTCCCTACGTGCCTCCTGGGCCAGAGGTATTCCTTGTGCTGGAAAGCCCCAGTGCCATGCCCACTGGAGCTGTGAAGGGGCCACACCCTGGCGGGAGTCTGGATGGGGGCTGGGTTCTCCCTCCCATGGCACCTGGCAGTGTTGCCAAGGCTGCCGAGGGGTCCAGAGCCGGGACGTAGGCCCTCAGTGAACCAAGCTGCAAAACAGATGAAAAATGCTTTTGAATGGGAATTCCTTCATTACCTGCTCCGTGGGCCCCTGACTGGGGACCAGGGCTTCGCATTCCGCTTCTGTGGGACCAGGGCTCCTCAGAAAGGCTTACTCTCACATCTGGGGTCTGCTCTGAATCTGTTTCCTCCTGGCCTTCCAGAAAGGGGAGCTAGGAAAGGCCCCCCACTTGGAGAAACCTGAAGGTTAGAGCTCGGAGTAACTCTCTAGGTCATGCTCAGTGGGGCTGAGCCCAGACTGAAGCTGAATCTGCTTGACTCTTGGGCTTCCCTGGTGGCTCAGATGGTATAGAACCTGCCTGCCAGTGCAGGGGATGCAAGAGACCCCGGTTCAAGCCCTGGGTTGGGAAGACTCCTTGGAGAAGGAAATGGCAACCCACTCCAGGACTCTTGCCTGGAAAATCCCCATGAACAAAGGAGCCTGGGGGGCTACAGCCCATGGGATTACAAAGAGCCAGACACGACTGAGCATACACACACCTTGCCTGACTCTTAGGTTCTGTGCTGTCTCTCAAGGCGTCCTGCTGATGTAGGCTTCCTGCCTGCCACAAACTCCCCCACCCACCAATTCCCTGCCTGTAACCTCACATGGGTGGAGAAACCAGCTAACCCAGCTGGCTAGCACTGTCCGCTGACCAGGAGTCCTGAGAGTCCAAGTGAGGGCTGCCTTAGATTTGGGGCCAGCGGGGACGCTTTCCCAGTGGGTGCGGGAAGCCAAGAAGGCCTGTTCCTGCCCTGGGTCTCTCCCTGCCTTAGGGCCCCAACCTTTCTCCTCTGAGACCAGCTTGAGCAGAGAGGAGGTGGCCCTAGCTTGCCAGCTTGTGACCTCTGTTGGGTCAGCATGTGTACAGTGCCCTGTGCCATGGACTTGAGGCAGCCTGTGGGCAACCCTGCCTCCTTCTGGACTTCAGTTTCTCCCTCCAGGTGATGGGGCTAGATGCTCAGGGACCACCCCGCCCCCTCCAGCCCTCCCGCCATCAGCTGGCGGACTCCCAACATTGCGAGCTCACTCTGCACACCAATGTGGCCCATTCAGCCCCTGTGCCAGGGGAACAAGACTGGCCGCGTTGCTGTCGTTCAGCCGCTCAGTCGTGTCCGACGCTTTGCGACCCCATGGACTGCAGCACACCAGGTTTCCCTGTCCTTCGCTATCGCCTGGAGCTTGCTCAAACTCATGTCTGTTGAGTCAATGATGCTATTCAACCATCTCATCCTCTGTTGTCCCCTTCTCCTCCTGCCTTCAATCTTTCCCAGCATCAGGGTCTTTTCCAATGAGTCAGCTCTTCGCATCAGGTGGCCAAGGTATTGGAGCTTCAGCTTCAGCATCAGTCCTTCTAATGAATATTCAGGGTTGATTTCCTTTAGGATTGACTGGTTGGATCTCCTTGCAGTCCAAGGGAGTCTCAAGAGTCTTCACCACAGTTCGAAAGGATCAATTCTTCAGCGCTCCGCCTTCTTTATGGTCCAACTCTCACATCCATACATGACTACTGGAAAAACCATAGCTTTGACTATACTGGTCACGTGTGCGGCTGTGATTGGGAAGCTCGCTTCCTTCTCCATCACTGAGCCAAGCCCTGTGGTACCCACAGCAGGAGCCCTAATCCATCAACAGTGATGGTAGACCAGAAGGTGACCTCTGACTTGGGTCCTAGAGAATGTGCCAGAGAGGAGAATGGTGTCTGTGGCAGCGAGATGGCTGGGAGAAGGGGGTGGGGGTCTGGGGGGCGTGGATGGCCAGGAGGTGGCCCTGGTTAGGGTGGGGTGGGGCAGTGGGGGGCGAGGGCTGCGTGGAGGCAGGGCAGGGGGCCCCAGGCCTGGGGAGCTGCAGGGCAGGCGTGAACTGCTTCCTTCCGAGCTAAGGGAAGACCCTGCGTGCAGAGTGACTGGTGGGGGAGGGGAGGAGGCTGGTCCGGCCAGCCTCAGAGGGAGGGGTGCCCGGGGGAGGCGGATAGGCAGGGCTGCTGGGAGGCCGAGTGTGGGAGGGGAGCCCTGTCAGCACCCAGCCTCCGAGAGGCCAGGCCTGTGGTTGTGGGATTGACCGCTGATCCCCCAGCGCCCAGCGCAGCACTCGGCTCTCAGCCGGTTCCCAGTACACACAGGTCGGATGGTCCAATGGCGGCTTGCGTGTCTGGGGCCCAGCAAAGCCCACGGACCTGGTCAAGGCCCCCTGCCCAGCGGGGGCAGAGGCCTCCTGGCCCTGGGTGTGTTGGCACAGGTGGGCCCAGGGGGTCGCCGGGGGACTGGATGACAGCCAGGCTCCCCAGACTCCCATCCTCCCAGGGTGACTGGCAGGAGACCCGGGATTTTCCGGGGGCTGCTGACACCCCCCTGCGGAAGCAGCCAGATCCATCCCCTCACTGCGCCCATCCTCCCGGCCTGTCCTGTGTCCCCTGTCCCCGGCTGCCCTGGGTCAGCTCTGCGGCAGGCAAAGTGCTGGCTTGGCGGCCCCCACGAACCATGCCCCTGGCCCCGCCCTGGCAGGGTCCTCTCCTCTCATGGTGCCACCGCCCCCGGGGAGTGGAGCTTGGGGTCCTGCCTGCCCAGGTTCCCATGGTGACCCTCCTGAGCCTCGGGTCCACGGACTGGGCTGGGATGGTGGTGGCCTGGGGGGTGCCCAGGTCGTGTGCCCAGGGGTTGGCCGGGCCAGGAGCCCAGGGCTGGCGGTGAAGCTGGTGTCAGCTGCCTTGGGCTCGGCCACTCCCTCTGTTCCCAGGGGTTCAGAGCACACAGGGACTCTGGGTTCATCTCCCAGGGCCCAGGGGACCCGGGGGACAGCGGCCTGGAGATGCCGGCCCAGGGCTGTGTGGTCAGGCAGGGCTTCATTCCTGGCCGCAGGTCCCGGAGGGGCTGTGTAAGGGACCGTGCCCTCCCTGTCCCCTCCCCCTCCCCATTTCCTTCCATGTGGCTCCAAGAGCAGGCAGGGGCTGAGGGCTGATGACCCCAGTGGCTGGGGGGGTCCCCCTGGACATCCAGCTTCTGCCCCAGCAGTGGGCATAGGAGGGAAGGCTCTGGCTGACCCCCCGGGGCTACCCCATGCTTGTTGCTCAGCCTGGTGACTTCTGGAGACTTCTGGCGGGAGGGGTGGGGCGGGAGAAGATGGCAGGAGCTGAAGGATGCTGAAGGGACAGGCGGGGCCTGGGGCTGAGCCAGAAGTGGGGGAAAAGGCTGCAAGCCCACTCTTGGCTCCGAGACCAAATCCCCTCCAGGTGGCTGGGCGGCTGGGGCCAAGGTCCTGCCCCCTCCTTTAACCTGGAGCGGGCTGCAGGAGACAGGGCTGGTGCTGAGGACCCTGGCCACCTGGGTCAAGCCCTGGAGAACCCTGAGCTCGGGGAGGTGTCCTGAGCGGGCTAGCCCCAGGAAGTTGTTCAGGGCAGTTGTTCAGGTCATTACAGCCAGGCTGCCAGGGTTGGAGCAGGTGGTGGAGGCGCTGCTCCTGGGAGGTCCTTGGCTGGGGAGGCCCCGGTGGCCCAGGACTCCTTGGAGGGAGCAGTCCAGAACAGAGGGCTGCTTTAAAGAGACGGGAGTGGCGAGGGCTGTGCAGGGGCGACTGGTCCAGAGGGGGTGCCCAGCTTTGGGGAGAGCAGAGGGTGGACCATGGAGCGAGGGCGAGCCTGGGTGGGTGGGGCTCGCTGAGTCACTGTCACTCAGAGATGCTGAGTGGCCAGGGCAGGCCCCCGCCCACACCTGCTCCTGGAAGAGGGACCCTCCAGGACGCCGGCCTGAGGCGCCCGGGTTGGGGACTGGACCTCGCCGTCTGCCCAGAGGGGACGGCTCGTTGTCCACTGTCCGACGGGAGCGTGCCCCCCAGACCTGCTGCTCAGACTGTGTCCAGGGTGGTCAGGAAGGCTGCGGTGCTGGCCAAGCCACTAGGCGCCCAGACTCCCAGCCTGGCCACAGGCCTGTTGGGCCTGCCAGCTTCCTCCCACCTGTCCCGCCCACCTGTCCGTCCATCTGTCTGTTGTGAGGTTTCAGACTGCATCCTGGTCACCCAGGCCTGCAGGCGCCCCCGCATCCAACAGGTCTGGGGCATTGGGGCCGAGGCCGAGCCCCGGGCTGGGGGCCTCATGCCTGCTTGGGCCTCAGCTCGCGTGGGCCCTCAGGTGCCCGGGCACCTCTGGGTATCAACATTCCCACCTGCACCTCGGGGAGTGAGGAGAAAGGTCAGGGCTCAGGCCTGGGGAAGGTCTGGGCACAGCAGAGGGTGCAGGAAGCGTGGCCGTGGCCTGGGCAGACAGGAGCTGCTGAATCGCAGCCCCTAAGGCTTCCTCAGGAGCCTGGCGTTGATGCGCCCACGTTGGGCAGAGGAAGGGAGAATGGAGGAGAGACCCAGGTGGGCTTCTTGGAGGAGAGGGCGTCAAGCTGGGCCTTGACTCTTGCCTGGCTGCTGGAGGAGACAGGGTGGCCGGGAGGGGTAACTGTGGCACAATGTGGCCAGAACCCCGGGAGTGTCATGAAGGGCCCACGCACCCAGCAGAGGTCGGCATGTTTCTGAGGTCGGAGGTCAATGCCCTGAGTGACCAGGTGAGGTTCAGACTTCACAGATTTGGCTGATGTGGGGGCTGGATGGATCCTCCAGCTCCCCGGGCCAGGGAGGGCCTGGGAGAGCGCGGGCTATGCATGTCTGCCTCTGGTGGCTGCAGCCCCTGCCCAGGACCCCCTGCCCACCGCCTGCTCTCTCTCAGGCTGCCCGGTTTCTCTCCAGGGTGGGGTCCCTGGATGCCAAGCCAGGAATGCCAGTTATGCGGGGAGGGCGGGGGGCCGCCACCTGCCGGGGGCACGAGGGAGCCAGCGGACGCCCTGCTCTCTTCCCCGGGAACACTGTGGGCAGCGAGCTGAGCGGGGCAGTGGCCTGGAAAGACTGCAGCCCAGGGACCCGGGCACGGGCAGCCAGTCCGCAGGAGACCCCGCCCACGAGTGGGGGCCGTTCCCCACAGGGGACGGATGGGTAAACTGAGGCTCCCAGGGGCCAGCGAGAGTCAGGGGCTGAGCCGAACCCGAACACAGGATCCCGACCTGGAGAAGGCTCTAGGATCCAGCTGCAGGTACCTAGATGGTTGCCCAGCCTCACTGCGCGGATGGGACACTGAGGCCTGGGCGTGGTGGGGGGGGCCATCGGGGACCCCTTCTCCCTGCCCCCCACCACGGAGCTCCCCGCGGGGTGTCCTCTCGGAATCGCAGTGTCCCCCTCTGGAAAGGGGGCTGGTAGGGCACACCCTGAAAAGACCTGCTGCAGATGGCGTGGGACACGGGGAGGAGGCTGCTCGGGAAGGGTGGTCTTTTTGTCCTGTGGCCCCCTCCTCTCTTCTGGTGCAGGCCCTTTGACAGGGCAGGCAAGGGGATGCCTCAGATGGCCTGGCAGACTTCAGTAAAGCCAGCCCTCTGCACATCCCCCCCACCCCCCGATTGTCCCGGGGGTTAAAGCACTTCCTGACCCAGTAGAGGAAGAAGCCGTTTGCCAGCAGAGGGCTGACTGTGCCTTACTATCAGATGAGAAAACTGAGTCTCAGAAGAGTAGCCTTGGAGTGGCCTTCCCGAAGTCTGGGGACGTCCCCAAGTCACATGCCTCCCCTCAAGCTAGCCTAGAACCCCAGCCGGGGAAGGAGATGAGCAGATTCAAGGCAGATGCAAGAGCGGGGACAAGTGGCCTGTGTGCCCCTGGGCCTTCGCACTGGCTGCACCAGCCTCCTAGCCTGCTATTCCATTCCCTCCTGATCCCTACCGAGGAAGGCTGTGGAGACCCTGCTGGTGCCGAGCCCTGGGGCTGTGATGGTCTGCAGAGTGGTCCCTGACCTGGAAGACATTCTTGTCCACGTTTGACAAGCAGGAGCACCGAGGCCACCATGCGTCCCTTACCCCGACTCTGCCCCCCGGGGCCCTGCTGGGCTCCAGAACTGAGAGCCTCTTCCGGCTCATCTGTGGCTGGCAAGTTCTGGGCCAACCCCTGGCCACCCAAGGAAGAGGCTGGCGGGGACACAGCAGTGGATGGGCGTGGGGGCCAGGTGCCTCCCTCCCAGGTATTTGCCCAGTTACTTCCTGGACAAGTGGACCCAGGCTCGCCTCCCTGGCTGATCGCAGATAATTAGAACATTCTTCAAATATTTTGCCGGAGGATGCCCGAGAAGGAAGAATTACAAAGCACCCGGGGCCAGGAACGTGGGCTGGAGGAGCTCTGGGCCACTGGGCCCCCCAGGGCCAGGCCAGGGTTGGGGGCCTGGAGGGAGGCGGGATCTGGTTCAGCTCAGCCAGCCTGTCCCTGTCTCCCAGGGAGCTGGGGGCAGGGCTGGGGTGGGGAGGGGGGGTCATGTCCAAGGTCTGGCTGGGTGCCAGGCAATGTTGGGGACCCCCCCAGCTGGTGGTGGTGGATAGACCCTGCCCCACATGGCCTCAGGAAAAGCCGGAGGGGTCAGGCTTAAGAGTCTGGCTCTCTTGGGGGGCCGGGGTGGGGGTGGGAAGGCCTCTCGGAGGAGGGTCTCTGAGGTGGGGAGGTCAGTAGGTCTGGGAGAAGGACCAGAGGGTGAAGGTGCAGAGGCAGAACACAGGGCTAGTGACCCGAGAGATAAGGGGTGTGGCAGCCTCATGATTGACAGCACCCAGGACCAATGAGAAACAGCCTAGCGCCGGGCTCAGGCCTTGAAGCCACGCCCAGCCGGTGCTGGGGCGGGGCAGAGGGGCAGGCCGGGTCTGGGGTGGGCATCCGCAGAGGCAAGAGGGGGCCGGCTGGCTGGCGTCCTGCGGGAAAAACCTTTCTTCACTGCTCACCTCCCCAAGACGGGTACATGCTTCCTCCCCAGGGGGACGAGAGGGGTCAGAGGTCTCCCGCGCCCCCCCACCCCGCCCCCGGTAACTCCACGCTCCTGGCTCTGGGAGGGGTCTGGGATGTGGAGGCCCAGCTGGGCTCAGTCATGAGGTCTGGGTTCCGGAAAGTCCTTGGCTCCCAGCCCCCCATGGAGTGCTGCCCCAGTCCTGGGCTCAGGGGCGTTCCCAAGATCCTTTGGTGGGTTCAGGGCAGGCTGAACCCCCAGCCCTGGGGTGGGAGGTGGGCTGCATCAGGGCCGGGAGTCTGTCCTGTGACGGGGGAGCCTGGGGTCCCTGCCGCAGCGGGCGTTTGCCCTCTGCGGAGGCATCTTTGTCCCGGGCTGTGGTTTGTGGGGTTGGTCGTCGGGGACTTTGTAGGCGAAGCAGCATGCCGAGGTGGAGGTGCCTGGCCCAGGGCCGCCTCCATGGCCGTCGCCTTAAGGCCCCATGGACGGATCAGATGGCTTGAGGCTTCCTCTGGGCCTGAGAGGCTGTTCCGTCACGTGGGCCAGGCTGGCAGTGACACCACCTCTGTCTGGCTTTTTCAGCAGGAAGACAGGGATGCCAGTGGATCAGGGCCCAGGGGAGGGCACTTTGGGGTGGCCTCCCCCCAGAATCACAGCACGCTGCCCACCTCCGGAGGCCCGCAGTGCTAGACCTCACATGGAGGCAGGCATTCACTCAGCAGTGTGTAAAGTGGCAAGGCTCTTGTTCAGTCGCTAAGTCAGTCGTGTCTGACTCTGCCACCCCGTGGACGGCAGCACGCGAGACTTCCTTGCCCTTCACCGTCACAAGCCGCTTTCTGTGGACCCGCTTTCTGTGGCTCTCCAGGTGGACAGGTGACCCTCCAACTGTCTTTGGGGTCAAGGATGAGGCGATGAGGTACTGACCACCTGGGACCAGGCTCCCTCCCTCCCTCCCTCCCTGAGCTCCTGGGCAGGTGGTTGGACCTTCTGGAGCTTTCAGTGTTTATTCTGAGGAATAACAACAACCGCTATTACTATTATTGTTATAACATTCGCCTCCCCACTACTCAGGGGACTCTGAGCCGAGTCCAGCACACAGCAGGTGCTCATGCCACCTTGAGTCCAGCAGCATGAAGGATTTAGGCTAGACTGCTAGCCGCCGGGGTGGGTTTGGAGGGTTTTGGCTCCTGAACGCGGCAGCGGCGTCCTACGCAGGGATGGGGAGGACAGGATGGTTCTAGTCCTGAGCGCTGGCGAGACTCTGGCTCCCCCCAGTCGACCCCTCCTGGGTCCTCAGCATACCTGAGGTGGTTTCGCAAGGACGCCCGAAGAGCCCCGAGGCTGGGCCATGGCAGGAGAGGGGCTTGGCCCCAACAGGGGTCTTAGTGGGCAGCGCTGGGAGGAAGCTGCCCGTCAGGGCCTGGCCCGGCTCCTCTGGGCAGAGGACAGCTAGCAGGTGGGCAGCTCTGCCTCCGGCCCCGAGTGCTGGCCAGGCGCAGGCCAAGAGCAACAGGCCCTGCCTAGTGCAGTACCCCCCACCACGTAGGGCTCCCTCCACCCCCACGGCCCTCAGGGTCCCTGTGCCCACCTTCCTTATTGCCCCGGGAGCTGCTGGCGGAGCCTGCCTCCCTACTCAGGGTTCCCAGAGGACCAGAACCCCATGGCCACAGGCTGGCCACATCGGTGGACAGAGTCTAGGCAGAGGCAGAGGGTGGTGGGCAGGCAGGGGAGAGCCCTAAGCAGAGCCAGGCTGGGGGTGCCCTTTGATCCCGGAGCCTCTGAGCCTGGATTTGGGCCGTGTTGTGGCCCAGCCCAGCTCCGCCTGCAGAGGGGGCCAGTTCACAGCTGCCCCCACAAGCCTGTGCTGCATGAGGGGTGAGCGGCCTTCAAGCACACAGGAATCATCTTTAAGGTTCACGTTTTTTAAAAATACTTTATTTCTTTATTTGGCCCGTGCGGGGTCTTTCATTGTGAAACAGACCCTTTAGCTGTGGCCCAAGCACCTAGTTGCTCTGCAGCACATGGAATCTTAGTTCCCTGACCGGAGATCGAACCTGTGCCCCCTGCATTGCAAGGCAGATTCTTAACCACTGGACCACCAGGGATGTCCTCTAATATTCACATTTTATTTCTTAAGGGTGTTTTTTTTAGTTTAGTTTTTGTAAGAAAACTTGATTTTTCATTCTTGCCTTGTTCTGCCACCCCAGTAAAGTCTTGCACAGTAAGACCCCTACATATGAAGGAGTTTCGTTCTGAGAGTGTGTTCGTAAGTCCACAAAGTTGGCCCAGGTACCCAGCTAACACAATCGGCTATATAGTACTGTACCGTAATAGGTTTATGATACTTTCCACATAAACCATACGAACATAAAAAACAAACACAAAAAATAAAGACAGTTTTATTCTAATAGTACAGAGGAGCCTGGTGGGCTACAGTCTGTGGGGTCGCCAAGGGTCAGACATGACTGAGCGACTGACACTTTCACAGTACCTTGATAAGTAAGTAGCACGGCACAACGGTTGGCATCCAGGGGCTGGCAGGAATGTTTACATCTTTGCAAGTTCACAACTTGAAGGTCTGTTTGTAGGGGACTTGCTGTACTGCAACAGCTTACTTTTTTTATTGAGGTATAATTTACATAAAACGCAGAAATCTCAGATGGACAGTGTGATGCATGTCTATATACACGGGCACCTGTGTAACCACTGCCCAGCTCGGGACAGAGAGCATTCTAGCCCCCAGGAGGCTCCCCTGTGCACCCCTTCCCTCCAAGCACCTCCCACCAAGGGCAACTCTCTCCTGGCTCCTGGCTCGATGCTGAGTCTTACCTGACCTGGAGCTTCTCCTATGTAGCAGCATTTGCATTGCCCCCTCTTTCACGCAGCATGGCGTCTGAGAGTCACACGTGTAAGTGGTCTCGTCCCGCGGGGTGAATATGCTGTAATTTGCCTGTCATTCTCCTGGTCATTGTGGGTGGTTGTTCTCAGTTTGAGCTGGAGACCTGCATGCATGTCCTTTGGCAGACATAAGTGCTTGGTTTTCCTGGGTGTATAGACCCCAGAGTGGAATTGCTGGGGAGACGGGAGAGCTGGTCCAGGAATGAACCCCTTGGTGGGTGGGTGCAGTGGCCAGTGTGGCACCCATTGGCTGCAGAACTGCTGGTTTAAGCTTTGGTCCTCTGAGAGACACAGCTGGTCTCTCCCTGGTCCCCACAAGGAGGCTGGACCCTGGGGACTCACTGAAGAGCGTCAGTGACGGGTGCAGTCTCAGGCCGTGAGCGCTGGTTACTAATGGCTAACGCTGACCTCTCCCCACAGGCCAGCTACAAAACACCGTGTTCTTTGACTCATGCACCCCTCCAGGCAGTTCTGTGACGTACCAATGCAATTATTACTCCCACTTTACAGATGTGGAAACTGAGGCCCAGGGATGGTTAAGAAACTTGCCTGAGGTCTCAGAGCCGGGGGAAGGCAGAGCCAGGGCTCCAGCAAAGCTGACCAGCACCGGCACTCGCATTCCTAGCCCCTCCTCACAGCATGGCCAGGCGGGCAGCCTGGCTAAGGGCACTGCAAAAGCCCCGCCCACCCCTGGCCATGTCCTGCTCATCAGTCACCTGGCAGCACGCCTTCCCCCACCCCCACTGGAGCCCCTCATCCTACAGGTGGTCCCACCCACTTGGACCGCTCTGGCAGGTAAAAGATCTTCCAGTTGTTCAGGGGCAGCCGCCTCCTGTGCCAATGCTGGTCTAAGCACCCTCTGGTCTGAGACCGGATAGCCCTGTCCACAGCCCCCAGTGAAGAGGCGAGGGCTTCCTGTCTGCAGGGCCTGAACCTTCCTCCTCCAAACTCCCCTCCACCAACCCGTGGGACTGACCCTGGCTGGGGTGAGCAAAGTTCTGGATTTTCAGCTTTGCCCACTCCCTCTGGCATTTGCCTGTGTCCCGAGGCCCCAGGAAAGCGGAGGGGATGAGCCCGGAGAAAAATTTTCCATGGAAAAAGTCAGCGACTGAAACACAAGCGCCCCGCCCTGCTTCTCTGTGCTCGGGGCCCCACAGAGCTGCCCTGCCAGTCTCTCCCAGGGCACCTGGGCGGGCAGCCTCTCGGAGGGTGAGAGCCACCCCGCCCCCGGTGGGGCATCTCGCTTGCTAAGAGTCCCCTTAGCCTGTCCAGCACCCCCCAAACTGTCAGTTACCCCAGCATGCCGCCTGCGTCCGCCCTGCTGTCTCCTGCAGGGCACCAGCTATTTTGCGATCATGTATCTCTTCCCCTTTCCCACGTGGATGGTTTGGTTTCCTAACTCCCTGGTCTCTCACATCTGCAGCTTCCCCGCTCTTCCAGGCAGAAGGAACAGTCCTGGGGTGTGGGGGGCCAGGCCTGCTCAAGGAGGTCAGTGGCGGGAGGGGAGTGGACCGGTTGCCAGACCTTGAAGGCCAGCCACGGAAGCTATCCAGAAACCTCGATGAACTAACAAGTGACCTGGAGGATTCATTTCATTTATCTGCTTATTTACGTATGGCCACACGGTGTGCCATGAGGGATCTTGGTCCATGGGATTCTCCAGGCAGGAATACTGGAGTGGGTTGCCATTTCCTCCTCCAGGGGATCTTCCTGACCCAGGGATCGAACCTGGGTCTCCCGCACTGGGAGGCGAGTTCTTCGTCACTGAGACACCTGGGAAGCCCTTGTCTCACCGCTGAGGCACACGCTGGCATCTGGGGGACGGCTGGGGCCCCCGTCCCCGTCCTCCGTCACCACCACCCCCCCGGGGGAGGCAGACAAGTGACCACAGGCAGGGAGTCAGCCGGCCGAGGCCCCTCTCAGCCCCTTCCACACATCTCACCCACGGCCGGGGTGTGCAAGTCCTGTGTACAGGTAGCATTGTTTAAAATTGAGTTTAACCTAAAATGTCCACTTCCACGGTTGAAGCATACAGTTCCGTGGCGCCTGTGCGTTCACAGTGCTGCGTAGCCACCGCCTCTGTCGAGTCCGTAACTTCCCCGTCACCCCAGGTGGAAATCCCGCAGCTATGAAGCGGGGACTCCCCGCTGCCCGTCCCCCAGCTGCTTCCGTCTCCGCGGGTTTGCCTTTGCTCGACGCTGCTTATCAAAGGGATCCTACAACACGTGGCCCTTTGTGTCTGGCCTCTTTCCCCGAGCATGATGTTTTGGAGGTTCATCCATGGAGTGTGTATCTGAGTCCCATTCCTTTTTATGGCCAAATAATATTCCATTGTCGGGAGAGGCCTCGTCCTGTTTGGCCTTTCGCCCGCTGATGGGCCTCTCGGCTGCTTCCTCCTTTCGGCTGTTGTGAGTGGTGCTGCTGTGAGCGTTTGTGAACGGGTTTTTGTTTGAACACCTGGCTTCATTCTTTTGGATACACACCTAGGGGTGGAATTGCCGGGTCCTGTGGTCATTCTATATTTAACTTTTCGAGGACCATCCCAACTGCTGCCCCACCCACCAGCGACGCAGTGGGTCCCGGTTTCCCCACGTCCTTGCCCACGCCTGCTGTTTTCTGTTGTCTGATCGCAGCCATCCTGGTGGGCGGGAGGTGTCTCTTCACTGTGATTCTGATTTGCATCTCCCTGGTGATGAGCGATGTTTAGAATCTTTCCACAGGCTCGGGGGCCATTTGTCTCTCTTGGGAGAAATGTCTGAGTCCTTCGTCCATTTTCAAATTGCCCTGCCTTCTCGTTACTGAGTTGTAGGTGCTCTTTTAGACACAATCCTTGAGTATTTTTATTATTATTATTTTATTATTTTTGGCTGCCCTGGGCCTTCGTTGCTGTGTGCAGGCTTCCTCTAGTTACAGCGAGCAGAGGCAGCTCTCTAATTGCAGTGCGTGGGCTTCTCATTTTGCTGGCTTCTCTTGTGGCTCACAGGCTTAGCTGCCCCGTGGGATGTGGGATATTCCTGGACAAGGGATCGAACCGGTGTCTCTGCATTGGCAGGCAGATTCTCAACCACTGGACCACCAGGGAAGTCCCAATCCATGAGTATTTCCTCATTTGTCTATTCATTCACCCACTGCACACTCGTGGTCGACTACATGGGGGCAGCCCCGAGGCCCCAGGGTCAGCTCACATCTGCACTGCCCTGGACACGTTTGCAGTCTTGGGTGGAGAGAGGCCAGGTGTGGAAATAACGACTGTGAGACCAGGGTGGGGGTCTGTGTCCACGAGACCAGTGTCCCCCATACTTGTCCTTGGTAACGGCCCCACGTGATGCTGAAGCTGAAGTCCTTTGGCCACCTCATGCCAAGAGTTGACTCATTGGAAAAGACCCTGATGCTGGGAGGGATTGGGGGCAAGAGGAGAAGGGGACACCAGAGGATGAGATGGCTGGATGGCATCACCGATGAGATGGTCATGAGTTTGAGTGAACTCCAGGAGTTAGTGATGGACAGGGAGGCCTGGCGTGCTGCAATCCATGGGGTCTCAAAGAGTCGGACATGACTGAGCAACTGAACTGAACTGAACTGAACGGGCGGTGGGGTTTGAGCCCAGGGGGGCTTGCCCTGGGGCCTGGGAGGGAAGAAGAACTTGCAGAACAGGAAAAAGGGAGGGAGGCCAGCGTCCCAGGCAGAGGGACCAGCACCAGCAGAAGTAGCGGGGTCGTTAGCGGGCAGATCCCAGGAAGCCTCTGGCTCTGAGCAAGGAGCCTGGAGAGCTGTGGGCTTTGAGGGGCATGATTGGGGGGTAGGGGTTGAGGGATGAGGGGAGGGGGCACTGGGGTGGCCAGTCCGGAGGAGGGGGCCGGAGCTGCGCGGCCTCTTTCTGCCGCCAGGTCCGTCCTGTTAGACCCCGTTTGTCTGAAGCCCTGTCCCTAGGCACGGGGGTTCTCACCCTTGACGGCCCAGAACCTGCTGGAAGAATCCGAGGACGGGGAATGTGCTTTCCACGTCCAGGCTCCAACCTGAGGCCTGGAGGCCGGTACCCGGCAGAGTTCCCATCCATCTCGTTTCCCCGGCTCGGTTTTCTGAGCGTCTACGGTTACTTTGGGCTGAATTCCCCAGATTCCAGCCCGCTCCCAGCCCCGCCTGCCCAGATGCTCTTTCTCCAAGCCAGACCCGGGCATTTCTGCCCATTGTGCCCGTGGGAGACCCAGGGGGGTCCTGGCCAGATTAGCGGGTGGGGTGGGCGGGCCGTGGGGATTGAGTGTCGCCGGAGTGTCCTGGGCACAGCACATGCTGTGGGCTCAGGCCACATGGGGACTTTCCCAGCTGGCTGTGGGTGCCCAGCTGCCCTGGAAAAACACTGACTCGCTCCTGTCCAGAAAGGGGCTGGCAGGCCCTGGGCAGGAGGAGCGAGCTCACCATGCTAGGAGACCAGGGCCTGGGCAGTGGCTTTGGGGAGCCCCTCGTGGCCTCCCCACTCCCGCCTCTTGCCCTCTGGTCTGCTGTTTGGAAGTCAGACTCCATCTTAAAACCAGCTGTTGCCATGGGCCTGTGAAAACCAGCTCCCCTCTTTCCAGCTTGCTGTCCCTTCCCTGGGTGCTTAAAGCCAAGCAGCAGGTGCAGCTTCTGTGGGAAGCAGTCAGAGGGTTCTTCAAAGAGTGACAAATGACCCGGTGACCCAGCAATTCTGCTCCTGGGCACCTGCCCCAGAGAACGGAAAGTGAGGACTCAGACTGAACCTGCGCGTGTGTGTCCAGAGCAGGGTTATTCCCAGGAGCCAAAAGCTGGAAGCAAACCCAACGTCCGTCAGTGCCAAGCAGATAAACAGCACGTGATCTCGCCAAACGATGGAATATTATTTAACTATGAAAAAGGAAGTTCCTGATGCAACGAGGACGAGCCTTGAGCAGGTTATACTAAGTGAGAAAAGCCAGACACAAAAAGGCATGTGTTGTTTGATTCCGTCTGTATGAAATGTCCACAGGCACAGAAAGCAGAGTCTTGGCTGCCAGGGGGCTCGGGGGTGACTGCCGAGGGGTTGGGGGTGCTTTCTGGGGTGGTGACGATGCCCTGGAACTTGGCAGCAGCGGTGGTTGATGAACGTTGGGGATGTGCTGGATGCCACAGGACTGTAAACCGGTAGAGTTCCTGCCATGTGAATTCCACCTCCTTAAACAGACAGTCAGGCTGATGACACCCAAGCAAAGAGAGAAAGAGCCCAGAAAGTGCCCCGGGTTCCTGCAGGGTGCTGGGGGATTAACTCAGAGCATTTTCAGGAAGCGTCGCTCTGAGGATGACTCGCCGCAGTAAAGTGCCTGCTGAGTCCGGCACACGGCTCGGTTCATGCCAGCTCCTGTCTTCTCCGCATGCACCCCAACTTCCAGAAACAAGAATAAAATAATGACGGTTACCCCCATGTGTGCAGCCTTTCTCCCCCATGCTTCTCTGGTCTGAGCCTGTGTGGTGGGAATAGGTGCTTTATACCCCACATCGAGGGTGTGAAAACTGAGGCTCAGAGGGGCAGGCTACACATGGGCTGTGGCTGGAGTCAGGACCCGGTGGGCTTGGCCCCTGGCCTGGGCGGCCCCCTTAGCAGCCTGCCTGGCTTCGGGCCCCTGGGGGAGAGGGGAGTTGGGGTCTCCAGGTGATGGGGAAGTTGGGGTTTGCTGCTTGGGGGCAGCTGCAGACAGTCCCAAGTTCATGGCCGTCAAGTGCCTGCAGAGTCTGTGTGTCTGATCCCGAGATTCAGAGAGGCGCGGTTCCTGTGTTTGGAGGACTGTCGGTTCGTCAGACTTGTGACTCTGGTCCTTCCAATCCCATTCTTGTGAATTTGAGGCTGAGGGGACTCAAGAGGTGCATGCATGTCTTTTCAAAACAGAGTCCTGCGGGGGTCAGTGGGACGTGGTCCCTTGAGGGCAGGGGTCTGCGCTTGGTTCCCCAGCAGGCAGTGTGGCGAGGGAACGCGTTCGTGGCCCGAGGGGCTGGGCGGGGCGGGCACAGCAGGCGGCTCACCTCCTCGGTCCTCTCCCCTCCGCAGAGCCCTGTCATCCGTCGTGGCCCTGGGAGCCAACATCATCTGCAACAAGATTCCTGGCCTGGCCCCGAGGCAGCGCGCCATCTGTCAGAGCCGGCCCGATGCCATCATCGTGATTGGGGAGGGGGCGCAGATGGGCATCAACGAGTGCCAGTACCAGTTCCGATTCGGGCGCTGGAACTGCTCCGCCCTCGGCGAGAAGACCGTCTTCGGGCAAGAGCTCCGAGTAGGTAAGGGCGCCTCCGGGCCCGTGGGAACCTGCCGTCCGGGCTGTGGGTGCCGGGGGCCAGGCACACACTCGCCCTTGGGAGGCCAGGCCGGCCGCGCCCGCTCGCTTTTCTGCGCCTGCTGGCTGGTTCCTCTGCCGTCCCGGTGCTGCTCTGTGCCTGCCCGGCCCTCCAGGCTCTGGGACGAGGCAGGTGTCTCTGGAAGCCAGCCCCTGTGAATGGATGCTCTGCGGTGTCCTGGGGCGGACGTGTGCAGCAGGCTGGCTGCGGGGTGATGCGGGGTGGCAGTTAGAGGCCCGCCCTGCAGATCGGTGGCCGCTGGGCAGTCCTGGGCGTGAGGCTCTGTCTCCCCACTTTGTCTCTGCATCTGTGTCTGGAAATGAGCTAAGGGTAGCAGCTCCTGCAGGGGGTGAGCCGGGGCCTTGATGGGAAAGGCCCCCAAGATGTGCTGTGTAAATGCCACTGTGATTCTGAGAGCAGAAGGGGTTGTAGGCAGGGGTCAGCACGAGCAGAGGGTGCAGGACACCACAGCGGATACACGGGGCAGGGAGGCATCCGGCTGAGGGACGGCAGAGCGGGTGGGTGTGCAGGGCAGCCGGGGGTGGGGAAGGAGTGGGCCTCTGGGGACACCGCAGCAGCCAGGCAGGGTTTCAGGGGGCCGAGCCCCACTGTGTATGCATGTCCAAGCATCGGGCTCCCCGCGTGGGCCAGGGGCAGGCTCCCTCGAGCCTGCTCTCCGGGGAAGGAGACTGAGGACTAAAGGGAGAAGCGCGTGCGGCTTGCGGAGTCCGACCTGATTTGGAGCTGCTGTGTGACCTTTGGCCTGGCGCTCGGGGCTTCGAGCCTCAGTTTCCTCATCTGTCCGGGCCCCCCTCCCAGGGCCTCTCCCAGGGCCTGCCTGTGGGTGGGCTAAGTCGCCTCAGTTGTGTCCGACTCTTTGAGCGCCTGTGGACTGTAGCCCTCCAGACTCCTCTGTCCATGAGGATCCTCCAGGCGAGAGTACTGGAGTGGGTTGCCATGCCCTCCTCCAGGGGATCTTCCCTACCCAGGGATCGAACCCAGGTCTCCCATACTGCAGGCAGATTCTTTACCGTCTGAGCCACCAGGGAAGCCCATGAATCCTGGGGTGGATAGCCTATCCCTTCTTCAGGGGATCTCCCGACCTGGGGATCACACCTATAAAGTCTCCCGCATCTCTTGCGTCTCCGGCATCGGCAGGTGGGTTCTTTCCCACTAGCGCCGCCTGGGTAGCCGCGGGTGCTTAATAATCAGCTGCTGCATGGGTGAGGGTTGGGGTGGCGAGCCGGCCTGCCCCCTCCAGGAGTGTCAGAGGGCGGGGAGTGAGGACGGGGCGCAGTGCCCGGCACGAAGCGCTGTGACCCCAGGCCCCTGCTGCAGGCACAGGGCGGGCCTCCAAATGTGTGCGCACCGCAGGTCCCTCCCAAGGAGCCTGGGCCTGCCTGCTGAGCGGAGCCCCAGCCGCCGGGACCCAGGCCAGCTCTGAGCTCGTGGGGCTGGGGGAGGCGCAGGGGAAACCCCCAGGGGCCCCTTTGCGGTGAGCAGCCTGTGGGTGGCACCTGGCAGCGCCAGGAGGGTGAGACCGCCCCCTCCCGAGGGCCCACCACCCAAGAGCGGCTTCCCCTCTCCAGGCGCCAGGGGAGAGGGCGGGGCTGCCTCCACACCCGCCGCGGTTGGGAGGGCGTGGGCGCCGGGCATGGGCGCTGGTGCTCACTTCATGCCAGGTGCCCACTCAGCTGCCTGGCACCCCCCCCCCCGAGACCCTGGGCTCCCAGAACATGGAGGCCAAGGGAGGTGTGCAGTGGTCCGTGGCCCCTCGGGGGAGCTGGGTTCAGATTGCCCCCCTTCTGATAGCCCTGCCTGCCTCCCTGGGCATAGGGGACCTCGGTGGACGTGGTCCATGGCCTGAAGACAAGTAGGAGCTTGCCCTGCACTTAGGGCCTTGAGACACAGGCGGCGAGAGGGAGCTGGCCACTCTGCGCCTCTCCTCAGGGTCACGCTCCGGGCGGGGAGGTTCACCAAGAGCACCCAGGAAATGCTGGGCTCCGATGCACCCTGCAAAGCCCAGAGGAGTGATGTTGCCCCCCAACTCCCGCCAGGGACTGGCCCACCCCCCCAACAGGGAACCCAGATCACTTTTCCTGAAAGCATCCCCTGGTGCTTCCAAGGCTCTTGGCTAACAGCTCCCAGCTGTTCCTTCTTGGAGACCAGCCCTCTGCCCACGGAGAGAGGCGCCTACCGCTAAGGACTGCTCAATGTGGTGGAGGGGAGCGGGCGGCCCTGCCTGTGACCTTCTTCATGCCTTGAGCTCCTCTGGGATCAGGCCTCTCCGGCTCTGCTTCACCCGTTTCACTCTCAGGAGCAGTTCAGAGGCAGACTTTAGGCAGAGATGTCCACCCACCATCCGCATCCCTCATTTTCCCCTCCTTCTGTCATCCCTGTGCATGCTCAGCCACTCAGTCATGTCTGACGTTTGGCAATAGCCCGCCAGGCTCCTCCGTCCATGGGGATTCTCCAGGCGAGAATCCAGGAGTGGGTTGCCATGCCCTCCTCCAGGGGATCTTCCAGACCCAGGCATCGAACCTGCCTCTCCTCTGCCTCCTGCCTTGGCAGGCAGATTCTTTACCACTGTGCCACCTGGGATGCCCCCTGGCACCCTCTGCCAGGCCATTCATTACCTTTATGTGGCCGACCGACCCTCTTCCTTGGCTGGCCTCAGCTTCCATGGGCTTCCTCTTGGCTCTCCAGTTGCTCCTTCCTAGAAATGGCAACCCACTCCAGTGTTCTTGCCTGGAGAATCCCATGGACGGAGAAGCCTGGTAGGCTGCAGTCCATGGGGTCGCACAGAGTCGGACGTGACTAAAGCGACTTGGCGGCAGCAGCAGCCCCGCCCCAGGCAGCTCTACCCTAGGGTCAAGACCAGCATGTCCCCTTTCCCCCAGCCGTGGACCGCTAGGTAACGCTGATCATGGGCACCTCCGGCTGAACACACAGCGTCCTGCCCCTGAAAGCTCCATCCTCAGCCCCCTGCTGGCCTGACAGCCCCATCATCTTGGCAGTAACCGTCTCTACCCCTCCCTCCACACCGACCCCGGGTCTGCCTCTCCAGCTGTCAATTCCTCCCTCTGCCTCCTACTTACCCCAGCCTTATCACTCACTCCCTTCCTCCAAAACATGGAGTAGCTCCCTACTGCCCAGGATGGAGGTAGCTTCTTAGCGTGGAGTCTGAGTAGCACCTGCCTCCCTCACCCCTGCCTCCCTCACCCCTGCCTCCCTCCATCCCTTCTGAGAGCCGAGCTCCAGCCGTCGCCTCCTGCCTTCCCCTCCCTGAGCCGGCCAGGCCCCTTCCCTCCTCTGGGACTTTGCTCCCACCACTTCTCGCCCTGGGAGGCCCTCCACCTCCGCTCTGCTTGCTCGTGTCTGATTACCCCACTGGCCAGGGAGCGCCTTTGTCCACCCGTCCCTGGCTCTTCCTTGTCCACAGCCAGGCCGAAGTCACGTCCAGGAGCTTCACCCTCCCAGGGTCGCTCAGCCCCTGCCCCGAGGCCCCCCTGCACTCTGCCCGCAGTGGCCAGGATTCCTCCCACCAGACTGGCTTCCGCCCGGGGCCTGGCGCCCTCCCCGGCCCCCTGCTGACCTCTAAGGAAGGCCCAGCTCTCAACTAGGGGGGGCCTGGCCGCAGGCCAAGCCAGGCTGAGCCCTGGGCCATCAGAGTCCCGCTGGGCGCTGCAGTGGTGGTCCAAGCTGGCACCCTGCTCCTGCCAGGGCTCAGCTGCTGGGAGTCACGAGCAGGAAGTGAGGCCAGCCCGTGTCAGAAGCACGCGGGTGCCCCGGGCACGGGATCGGAGCCTGGCTCTGGACGGGCAGGCAGGCACTCAAGCGGTGCCAATTAATGATTGGCCTTGCGAGGGGGGATGGCCTGGGTGGGTGGGACAGGCCCCCTTCAGGTCCTGCCTGCGACCTTGGGCCATGCCCAGACCTTGAGAGCTGCAGGGAAACCCTTTAAAGGCACTGTTCAACCTTGTCCAACTTCTAACTCCTTCTCCAGCTCCTGGTGCTGCTGCTTGTATGCTTCCCAGGACAGGGGGCTTACTACTTCAGGTGAAATTCACGTTTCTTACGATGACCCTGCACCAGCTTTGACCTGGGGCCCTCTGGGTGCCAGTCTCTGTGTGCTGGGACTTTCCTTCGGGGAGCTGAGGCCCACCCTTGCCCACCCTCCACCAATGCGGTCTCCCCTCATGCCTGGCAGCCTCCACCCTTGGACTCTGAGCCCACCCAGGCTTATTTCCTCATCGAGAGAGCGAGGCTGGGCCACCCTGGCCCCTTCAACCCGTCTCTTCCATTACCTGGAAATGGGCTTGTGGGGGTTGGGGGTGGGGTAAGGATGGGGGGGAACGTGAGAGTCTCTGGAGTGAACCTCATATTCCAGGGACACGTGTTAGCGACTCAGGGCCCCCAGGGCCCCTGACCGAGGCAGGGCATTTCTAACAGGCTCCATGATGGAGCCAGGAGTCCTATCGAGGGCTTCCTTGATGGGGTGAGCATTCGTGACCCAGTGACTATCAGAGTGACCCAGATCAGCACGAAGCTGAGAGCAGGGAAGGGGGCCCCGGGTGGAGGGAACACCAGGAGCCCAAAGCCCAGAGTCCAGAATGTGGGTGGTGTTTTTCCGGGAACTGCAGGAACATCAGAGCAAACGAGAAGATGGGGAGACCCGAGGCTGCCCAGGAGGGGTCAGGGCTGGAGGCTGCCTACAGCGTGAGCGCTGTAAAGGCCAGGAAGGCCCAGGTGGGTCTGAGCAGGAGAGGGTTCCCTGCCACCACTGCCCTGCCCCCGGCTGTGCCTGGTGCCCCTGGAGACCCACTGGCACAGGACACGGGGGCTGTGGCTGCGTGCACTTGGCCCCTGCCCGCACCCTGAGCTGCCATGGAACACTGAGTCCCGCCCATCACATGCTGCTCGGACATGACCAGGCATAGGGCCACCCCTAATCCCGCCTCATGTGGGGCCCGTTTGCTCTGTGGGTGAGATCGGCATTGGGAGCAGGCCCTCTGCCTGCTGGCCGCCTGCAGCGGGGACTCAGCAAAGGCCATCAGTTCCTGAACAGTCCGAGACCTCCCTCCACGCGTCCGAGGGGACAGTCTGGGGCTTCTCCGTGGGTCGGTGGCCGGGGCCTTGGAGGAAGAAGGGCAACTCCGCAGCCCTGTGCCCCTGCTCATGCCTGGACCCCTGCCCGGGGCCTCAGAGTGCAGGCTCAGGGAGGTGCCACCTGAGTCCCCAGGAGGGACCAGGGCTCGAGGGCTGCCCTGTCCCCTCTGGGGACACAGGCCCCCGCGGGCAGAGGAGCCACTTGAAATATGGCCCATGGAAACCGCGAGGTGCCAGGAGTGTAGGATACGCGGCAGATTTCAGAGATGTCAAAAGAGAAAAGCAAATAAAATGTCTCTTTCATGATCTTTACATTAAGATGTTCAAATGGTAATATTCAGGCTTCCCTGGTAGCTCAGTTGGTAAAGAATCCACCTGCAATGCAGGAGACGTGGGTTCGATTCCTGCGTCAGGAAGATCTGCTGGAGAAGGGATAGGCTACCCGCTCAAGTATTCCTGGGCTCCCCCGGTGGCTCAGCTGGTAAAGAATCTGCCTGCAATGCGGGAGACCTGGGAGATCTTTACATAAAGATGTTGAAATGGCAATATTTGGATATATGGGCTAAATAAAATATGTCACCAAATCTAAATTCACCTGCTGCTCTTCACTTGTCTTTATGTGGCTGCTAGAGAATTTTAAATGACCCCTGTGTCTCGTGTTTGGGACACTGTGGCACTGTTCTCAGAGGGGTCAGGAGTTGCCCTCTGTCACCCTGGTCGGGGCAGAGTGGACGTTTGAACCCAGATCTGAGTGTCTCCTCCCAGGACACCGTCCTCCAGCTCGGCCGCGGGCAGAGGGTCCCCGCCGTCTGCCCCCTGGGGCAGCACGTGGGTGTGAGGGTGGCTCCCTTCAGCGGCCCCGGCTCAGCCTGCCTGGGGCAGGGCGCTGGTGATGGTGTGACGGCCACCCGGTGCTGCTTTTGGAGCCTCGCACCCGGGACGCCCCAGGTGAGCCGATGGGGCTGGGCTGGGAGGCCCAGCTGGGCCCTGGCCTTGAACCTGCACACCCTCTCAGGGAGGCGCATCTTTGTCCTGTCTGTCTGGTCACTCCCTACCCCTACCCCCATCCCGGGAGCCCAGCCCGAGGCAGCAAAACAGACCTTTTCAAGGCTCACGGCTTGGGGTCCAGGCTGCCAGGAGACTACGGACACCCAAGGCCTCCAATGTCAGAGTCAGGAAGACTTCCCTGAGGGCAGCGCTCCCACTGGTTCACTCCTGGTTCAGGACAGATAAGGCCTGTGGTCAGTCCGGGGGTCCTGGCTCTGCGCTCTACATCGGAAGGCCCCTAGCTCCAGGAGCAGTGGCTCCTGAGGTGAGCAGGCGCTGGACCGTCCAGCGGTGACCAGCTGGAGGCCTGGGCTGGCTGGTGGCTGATCCATCCATGTGGCCCCTCAAGGCCCGCCTGGCGCTCATCCAGGGTGGGAATTTTCCAGCCTCGGCTGGCAGAGCCCGGACAGACAGGACAGGCTGTGGGTGGAGAGAGGGCACTTCTGGAAATACAGACCAGATTGGCCCAGCTGCCCGGGTCCCACCGGGTGACCCTGGGCACAGCCTCACATTCTCTGGGCCCCCGTCTGCCCACCAGCGCCAAGGCCGGGGTCCTGATTCCCCCAGGACTTGGGACGAAGTGTCCCCAGAATAAGGGCAGGAAGTTCCTTCGGCGCCCACCCTGCGGTCCTGCCCAAGGCTCCATGGACAAGGGGTCCAGGCCTCCGGGCTCCTGTCCATCACACTGGACACAGGTCACAGCTTGGGCAGGCCTCCACCCTCGAGCTGCCAGGGCAAACCTGACCCAGATCTCAGCCTGTCTCCCCGTGGACCCCTCCTGCCACCGCAGTGGGGGCACCATCGCTCCAAGGCCGCTGCGGCCAGGCCCTCATGCAAACGCCGCTCACTCCTGGTTCCACTGTCCACACGGCACAGACAGAGCCCCTGGAAGCCTGAGTTGCCCGAGGTCACACACGGGCAAGAAATCGTCATCTGAACCCACGGTGCAGCCCTGTGCCCAGCGAGGATCCAGGTGCCTGGTTGGGCGAGGGGGCAGGGGGCAACTGCAGAACGTGGGGAGGGGGCTCTGGTCACGCCGAGCTCCCTCTCACAGGCATCCGCTGATTTTGCTGCAAGGCCTGTGCGGGGGAGCGTCTCTAGGGCAGGCTGCCCAGGGCTGGCCCCCCTCAGGAGAGGGGCCGCCTGCCGGAAGCTGGGGTCCTTCCTGGGAGACGCCCAGCCAGCCCTCCCAGAGCCCCGGGCAGGACGGGAGCCCCTGGAAGGCCAGCCCAAGCCTGGCTCAGCGGGAAGGCCGCTGCAGGCGCGAGGGCCCCGCTAGGTCAGAACAAAGGCCTCGGGCACGGGCGTGCCGGCGTGTTCGGACCTGGCAGGGCTGTTTCCAGCCCTGTGTTTATGACGACGGTGGGGAAGAGCTTAGCGCGGAGACACTGACTCAGCCAGGAACCAGCGGGGTGGGGGCCGGGTGGGGCCAGAGGGGGGCGCAGCGAGGGACAGAGGGATGGAGACGCAGATGGGAGTGGGCAGGGACCAACAGAGCCTCCCAGCAAGAGGGACCCGGAGAGGGCGACACACCCGGGTCACAGGCGGGCCTGTGCCCACCCGCTCACCCACCCAGGCCCAGGTCCAGGCGGCTCTGAGATGGGCGATAAAAGCCGCCACGTTCGCTGAGCAATTCCAGAACCCTCACTCCACTGCCTGGACCCCAAGAGGTGGTGTGGGGGGGATTCAGAAAGAGGCAACAGGGAGCAACAGAGCCTCTCTGCCATCACCCAGGGGGTCCAGGCCGGGCCCCCTTTCCCAGAACCCTAGGTCGGGCTGGCAGGGGTCCTGGTAGGGTGGGGGCTCTGGGCTCCAGAGTCTTCGGGTGCACAAATGGGGCTCCGGGGCCTGGCAGCCTGGAGGTCCCTGTGGGCTTGCCTGCCCCCGCCTCCTGCCTCACCCCACGTGTGCTGGAACACACCGCAGGCAGGGGGCACCTGCCCAGGTCCCGTGACTGGGCCAAGGCTGGGGCCCAGGGCCCAGGCTGGGGCGTAGCAGCGCCAGGGGCCACACGGGCACTGCACCTACCCTGCTGGAGGACCCCAGGAGCTGCTGGTGCGGCCGGGGGTGTCTCCTGGCCTCCGTCTCTCCACCTACACACTGCGGGTAGGGGAGGTATTCTCCCCGCCTTCCAAGCTCATGGGAGTCTGAGACTCAGATTGGGTGGGGGTCTCAGAGGGCCGGGGGAGCCCACCAGCTGGCAGCGTCCCACTGGCTGGGCCTGGAGGACCCAGGAGCCCACCCTGGCCCACGTGCCTACCCTACTTCAGTCCTGGCAGCCTCACTTGGACCTCAAGTTCAAGTCTGGCAAAGGATCCTGTTAAGGAGGCTTGGAACCCACTGCACTGGGCCCCACCCCCGTGTTATGTGGGCAAACAGACTTGGGGGAGTGAAGGACCTGGCCAGGGCCACCCAGGGGCCCCAGGGCCATCTGGACGGGCTGCGGGTCTCCTGGGCAGGGGAGTGCTCGGCTGGCCCCTACTTGGGGCCACGGCAGTGCCTTGGTCTTCCCAAGCCGGGACCGCTCCTCGCCTCTCGTGGTGACGGCCCTACCAGCTGCCCATTCCTTTTGGACGTGTCTTTCCCCAAACCTCCTCACCCAGTCCCCCAGCTGGTCCCACTGGCTCCACCCTCAGACTCTATCCCAAGCCTGGCTGCTCACCTCCTCCACCTGGCAGGCCATCAGCGTTTCTTACCCAGACCCTTCCACAGCCTCCCCATGGGTCTCCCTGCTTCCACCACACCCCTGCCATCAGCAGAGCGTCCTTTCCAATGTCCGTCACAGCAGCACCTTCCAGGGGCTCTTCATCTTCATAGAATAAAATGTAAACTCCTCCCTGTGGGCTCCCAGAGTCGACATGGTGTGGCTGTCTCTCCTGCATCGAACCACACACCCCCAGCTCATTCTCTCCTCAGGGCCTTAGCATTGCTGTTCCCTCTGCCTGAACTCTGTTCCTTGCACCTTTGCACGACTCGCTTCTCTTGTGGTTCAGGGCTTAACTTCTGTATCCTTGTCTATTTATTACTTTGGCTGTGTGGGTCTTAGTTGTAGCACATGGGATCTTTATCTTCGTCGTGGCATGTAGGGTCTTTTTAGCTGTGGCATGTGGGACCTAGTTCCCTGACCAGGGATCAAACCTGGGCCCCCTGCATTGGGAGTGCAGAATCTTAGTCCCTGGACCACTAGGGAAGCCCCTTCAGCCTCCTTCCTGAGAGGGGCCTGCACTGGCCACCCTCCACCCAAGTGTCTCCCTACAACCACCCTGTCGGCCAACCCCTTCGTGGTTCTGACTGAGGCTGTCTGCCTGCACGCCCTGTGAACCCCCTCCCAGCCCATTAGTCACCTGGGCTGTTTTGCGCCAGTCTTGCCCTGCTGTCTGGCGGCCTTGGGCTTGGGGGTAGGTAGGGGCTCCAGTCTGTGGGGTCTGTGAGGAGGGCGGACTGTGCTTGGTGCTGGGGAGACATATGGATGGTAAGTGCAGGGACACGAAGGAAGGAGGGGTGAGATGGAATAGGGTGCCTGGGTCCCAGGTCTGGTCAGAGAGGCGGGAGACAGACCGTGTGGTTTCTCCGTTCTGGTGGGTGGAGAGTGGTCCGAGCATGGACCCTGGGGTCCGGGGTCAGATCCCAGCTCTGAGGTCAGCCTGCCTTCCGTGTGACCTCGGGCCGGTCCCCTGCCTCCTCTGAGCTAAGTACCCTCACTGTAAGGGGGACCCCATGAAGGTTTAAATCGACTAGGACGAGTTGTGTGCAATCCCCTGAAAACCTGCTGTAGGGCTTTTTGTTTGTTTTTGGTTGGGGGCAGTTTTTTTGCTGTATTTTTAAAAATATTTATTTTATTTGACTGCGTCGGTGCAGCACGCAGGGTCTTTGATCTTCCTTGCAGTATGAGGGATCGCTTTTTGGTTGCGGCATGTGGGATCAAGTTCCCTGACTAGGGATCGAACCTGGGCCCCCTGCATTGGGAGTGTGGCATCTCAGCCACCAGACCACCGGGGAAGTCCCTGCTGTGTTTGTATAGCAGCTTTATTCAGATACAGCTCATATCAGCACAACCCATGCGTTTAAAGTACACAACTCAGAGGGTTTAGTGTGGTCATAGGCTGTGTGACCATCACCATAGTCAATCCAGAACATTTTCATCACTCCAAAGAGCAACGCCATACTCCGCAGCAGTCGCCCTTCAGTCCCCCTCGCCCTTGGCAACACTTGCTGCTTTCTGTCCCTGTGGACTCGCCTGCTCTGGGCCTCTCACATCAGTGGCATCGTCTGGCAGCTATAAGCCCCACGTTCTCAGGGCTCATCCACGCAGTAGCCTGTGTCCATACTTTGTCCCTCTGTGTGTCTGCCGTGTTTTGTTGTGTTGAGGGGGACCGTGCTTTCTTCATCCACTGATGGGTATCTGGGTTGTTTCCACCTTCTGGCTGTTGAGAATCATGCTGCCATGAGTATTCACACACAAGCTGTTGCGTGGACACATGTGCGTTCCTCTTGGGTACATATCTAGGGGAGGGGTTGCTGGGTTACAGTCACTCTGTATTTAACATTTTGAGGAACTGCCAAACCGCTTGCATAATAAACGCACCATTTTCCATTCCCTCCAGCGGTGCATGAAGGTTCTGGTTCCTCTACATCCTCATCAACACTTGTTAGTGTCTTTTTATTTTAGTCATTCTAGGGGGTGTGACAGAGGATGAGAGGGTTGGATGGCATCACTGATTCAATGGACAGGAACTTGGGCAAACTCCAGGAGATGATGAGGGACAGGGAAGCCTGGCATGCTGCAGTCCACGGGGTCACAGAGAGTCGGACACAACTTGGCCGCTGAACAACAACAGCAAAGTGGGCGTGGCATGCTCTCGTCATGGCTTTCATCTGCACGCCCTTGATGGCTAATGATGTCGAGCATCTTTTTGTGGGCTTAATGGCCATTTTTATTCCTTCTTTGGAGAACTGTCCATTCAGATCCTTTGCCTGTTTTTAATTGGGTTGTTTGCCTTTTTATTACTGAATTGTAGAAAATACTGTGTTTTCTCAAAGCAGGGGAAGTGCAGGTTGGCAGAGAGGTGGGGTTTGACGGAGCCGAGCTGTTGGCCACAAGCACGGGTACACATTTGCTCACGCTCATGGGAACTGCATTTGTGCACGTGTGAGTCCAGGCATACACCCCGGACACATGTGTGAAAACACAGGCAGCAGTACACAGGATGCCCGAACCTGTGTGCACCACGGAGAGTCCGTGTGTGGTGTGTGACACATGTGTGGACATAAAGTGCAGGTCAGCGACCCTCTGTGTGCTGGGCCAGGCCTGCCCCTGGGACCACTCATGGGTCCTCTGACACGGGGACTCAGCCATATCAGAGCAATTACCCTCATTATCCTTATTTTGCAAAGCGGGAACACTGAGATATTCAAAGGCCCCTTGATTGGTCCAAGGCCACCCAACTGGTCAGTTTTAGGGTCTAGACTTGAACTCGAGGGCTCTGACTCTGAGGCCGCTCCCTGGGACCTTTGACTTTGACCTCACCTCAGTCATTTCGGAATGTCAGGTCTGGGTTTGCCCACTTCCTGAGCTGCTGTGTGACTTTGGGCAGCATGCTGTCTCTGTCTGGGCCTCAGACTCCTTGTGGAGTAGCACCAGATGGCCCCTCAGGCCCTCCCAGCTCCTCTTCTCGGAGGGGACAAGCGCCTTTCTCGCCGTGCCTCCCCAGGCCTGCAGTTAATCAGGTCATCGTGAGCTCAATTAGTGCTGGTGGTGGCTTTCTGAAGATACCGTGCCAGGCCCCTCTGTCCATGGGATTCTCCAGGCGTGCATACTGGAGTGGGTGGCCATTTCCTCCTCCAGGGGATCTTCCCGACTCAGGGATCAAACCTGTGTCTCCTGCATTGCAGGCGGATTCTGTACCACTGAGCTACCTGGGAAGCCTGTCTCCTCCAGTAACTGCTCACAAATCACTGCCTGGTCCCCAGCGTCCTCCTTGAGGTCAGGGTGAGGGGATGGAAGGGTTAGCGAGGCCCTGATGATCTGGGAGACCCTTCTTCCCTGGACCTCAGGTCTGGCTGGCATGCAGTGGAGGGGCTGGGGGTGGGGGTGGGTCTTTGCTGGGGGGGGGGGGGCGGGGGCGGGGTTAAGTCTGAGTAACCAATAGGAAAGAGAGAGCAGAGCTGGATGGCCCCTGAGTGGCCAGCACCTCAGTTTACCTATGGGACAGTGGTCTCTGAGGGTCAGCTGTTCTGGATTCATCTAGAATATGTGTGGAGGGGGCAGCTGGGCAGGCTGCCTGGGAGGAGGCTGCGGATAGCACAGAGAGGTGCCCGGCCCGTCCTGGGGGCCCCGAGTTGTACCTGGTCTTCCATGGCCCGCTCTGGCCCCCTCATTTGGTGACCGTGAGGGCAATGCCTATTTATGTTGTTTGCTCTTTGAGCTCTCCTGGGACCGTGGAGCAAAAGGGGGCACAGGCTCTGAGAGCGTTTGTGGCTTGCCTGGGGCTGAGCAGCAGGTATGAGACTGCAAGTTCAGGGCTTTCCTGCCTGCTCCTCCCGCATCTGCCCGAACCTCCCTCTGCTTCCCTGAAACCTCGGGCTGGGGGCCCTGCGTGGCTCACAGAGCCCATCTTGACTTCCTGAGTGCCAGACAGACAGCCGGACCTGCTGCTGGCTCTGGGGTCTGCGGGTGCAGATCCGTCTGGGGTGGGCTCCGGATCCCAAGCGGGGCCCCTGGGCTCCTGAGAGCAAAGAGTGCCCCCCAGGACAGCGGCTGACCCCACACAGACTGTCCCCGCTGCCTCCACCCAGCTCCCCACCCCCATCACCAGCTGCATCTGGAGCAGCCGCTGTGCTCACGTGTCCGTCACTGCTGCTGCCGGAGCAAATCACTTCCCGGCACTGAGGCTCAGTGTTCCCATCTGTGAGATGGGTCGCATTCAGAGGAGTTATTCCGTGGGTGGTCGTGGAGACAGAAGAAGGGGATGATGCCTGTCGCGCGTCCAGCCCCCTCCCTGCTCACATGGGGGCTCAGGGAGTAACGCTGAGGGGTGGGGGCACACAGAGGAGTCAGACATGGATCCCGCCCACCACCCCTGCAGCCTGCGGGCACCTGGCAAGAGCCAGGGGCGGGCATTTCACCCCAAAGCAGGGCTTCGGGAAGCAGGGGTCCTCCTATCTGCGTTCAGAGCCTGGGTGAGCTGCAGGCACGTGGGCAGGCAGGCAGGGCTCCATGAAGAGGGAGCCATGTTCTCCACGCAGGCGGCAAGGAATCAGGCTGCTGTTTATCCCAGCAGAGTGGTGTGCATGGGGGCGCAGCTGCATCTGCCCACAGGCGACCAGCTGTTGGGCTTGGACAAGCAGGGCTTCAAGGAGTGGTGGGTGGGACAGGTGGGCAGGGCTGGAGGGCATCTCAGGGGCCCGGGAATCCCGGATGTTTGCTGGGACAAGGCCCATGGGTTTGAGGGGCTTCTCTCTAATCCAAGCCCTCCCCCTTCTCACGCTGGAGGACAGGCAGCCGCCCCGGTGTGATCTGGTGGGGGAGGGGCCCATGTCCTCCCTCCAGGCCAGGCACACTGTGAGTCAGCCCCCAGAGTCAGCGTCCAGTTCTGTGAAATGGGGCGACAAAGCCATTGCATTAAATGAGATGCGCCTGCAGAGTGCAGCTGGGGGGGGCGGTGAGCGATCCCCTCCATCCCGAACCCCACGTGACTCCTCAACTCCCCAAACCATGCCTCCCTCATGCTCACCTCCCGCTTGTCTCCATGGTGAGATGAGAGGGCTTGGCTCATTAAAACCAAATAAAAAAGGAATTAGCGGGAGTGGCAACCGGGTGAGTAACTGATGAGTAACTGGGTCTGAGCTGAGCACGGGGCAGAAACCAGGCAGGAGCAGAAAAGATGGGAGGAGGGGTTCTGTGAAATGCCCTCCAAACACGCAGCCGGCCCTGGCCTGGGCACCTGCTGGCCTGCTTGGTGCTTTAGGGTGGGGGATGTGGGAGTCCCCCTTCTGGCTGCTGCTGGGGAGGAGGGCGATTGGGGAAGAAGAGGATGGAGTGCGGGGGTCCAGGGCCTCCAAGGGCACGCCCACATCCTGCTCGCTCAGGCAGGGCTTGGTTGTGGGACTTTTAACTCCATGGGCCTGGCCTCCTGGTGGATTACACAACCAGAGGAGATTCCTCACCCCCTGCCCGGTGCCCAGCATGTGGCACGCCCATTCCGAGGCTAGCTCTGCCTCCCCAGGGCTCCCAACCAGTGTTCACCTGCTGGTTAGCATTCCCCCACCCCCCACCCCACCGCCCACAGATGCAGAGGCAGAGGCAGAGGCAGAGGCAGAATCTCGCCCCCTCCAAGGGGCTGTGCATCCTCTTCCCGGTCTCCTCCTGCCCAAGATGACTGAGGGCAAAGGGCCATGGAGCAGGTAGGATGACCTCCATGACCTATGCCCCAGGCCCTCCCTCTGCAAAGCTGGGCTTGGATTCCACTGCCCGGGTTCGAGTCCTGCTTCAGCCATTAACACCTCGTTTCACACCAACTGATAGCTCAGTTGGTAAAGAATCTGCCTGCACTGCAGGAGACCCCGGTTCAATTCCCGGGTCAGGAAGATCCCCTGGAGAAGAGATAGGCTACCCACTCCAGTATTCTTGGGCTTCCCTTGTAGTTCAGCTGGTAAAGAATCCACCTGCAATGAGGGAGACCTGGGTTCCATCCCTGGGTTGGGAAGGTCCCCTGGAGAAGGCAAGGACTACCCATTCCAGTATTCTGGCCTGGAGGATTCCACAGACTATATAGTCCATGGCGTCGCATAGAGTCGGACACAACTGAGTGACTTTCACTTCACTTCACTTCACAGCTTCTGTGTACCTCGGTGTTCTCACCTGTGATATGGGAATAAGGATAAAACCTGTCACATGATCATCGGGACAGGTCGATGAGGACACGTATGAAGGGTCAGGGAGTGCTGGTGCTGTGAGAGCTGGTGAGGAGGAGGGAACCACAGCTCCACTGATCTGCTTGCTAAATAGTTCCAGGAGCCCCCTCCCACCGCAACCAGCATGGGCTCTAAGATCTAAACCCTGCAGCTTCTCTCTCACCCCCACACGGGCAGAAAGTGACCTGCTTCACCGGACATCTCTGGCCACCCACACGCTGGCTCCCTGGCACCTCGGCCACCTCTTTTTTCACGACTCTTGATCTCCTACTCCTGGCCCAGGAACACCAAACTGTTGCACACCTCTGCACCTGCTGTATGTGCACCAGGAGCGTGCACCCACCACACAACTATACGTACACATGCTCACATACTTGGACACCATATACACAGTCACACACACCACACACACATTCACACACACACATTCACACACACACACCATGATGAGTTAACACATACTTCTTTTTAAGACTTACTTTAAGATGTCACCTCTTACAGGAAGCCTTCCCTGACTACTCCACCCCACCCTCCAACCCCCCACCGAGAGGCAGATTGAGGAATCCTTGGAGGTTCCATGGTTCCTTGCGCCCCTCCTTGCAGAGCTCTGTGGTCACCTTCTCTCCTGGAATCCCCCAAGTTCACTGCCACCTCCCCTGCCCATGCATGCCCATGCATGAGCTAGTCAGCAGGCTCTGCTGGGCTTGGGCGACATCAACACCAACAAGAGTTCAGGCGCCCACTTCACACCGTGCTCTCCCTGTCCCTGTCTGGTGCTCCCGGCTAGTGGCCTAGATGGTGTGGGACCAGGGTTCCTCCGTGCTTCTCCAAGAGCCCCTCACTGGGCTGAGGCTGACTTCTGACCGAGCAGTGCCATCAGAGTGGTCCCCAGGCAGGAGGGGAAAGTGTAGGCAGGACAGGCCTGCCCGGGAGGAGGGGCGGATGAGCAGCAAGGCTCTGGGAATGCGGTGCCCTTTGCAGCCCCTGGTCTTTCTGGGGAGGAAGGGATGTCGGATACCACCCTTCCCTCAGCTCTTCTCAGAGGATGGAAGTTTCCAGGAAGCCATGGCCCCCTCTGAGAGGCAGAGGCCAACCAAAGCCTCCTCCATCCTGGGCCCCTGAGACCCTGGTCCTCATCCTGAATGGGAGAAACCCCAGGAGCAGGGACCCCAGATAAGTGAGCCCCCAGGGTGAGCCCCCAGAGTGTAGGTACTCGCTGAGGATGAGTACCCTCACCAAGGCTGAGCCTCCTAGGGGAGTGGGGACCCCCTCTGGATGAGCCCCCCTCAGCCGGTTGGTGGGTGAGGAGGTGGGCCCCAGAGCACACCGCCAGCACCCAGGACAAGGCCGGGCAGGCAGTCAGTGCTCAGTGGATGCTTGTGGAATGGACCTAACTTGACTCTCAACCCTCTCTCAACCTGGGGGACCATGCCAGCCCCCAACAACAGGAACAGTAGGCAAGCACACGGGGCATGTTGGCACTCTTAGGGCACAAGCGCTAGGCTTGTGCAAGGAGGGCTCCTGGGTTTCCAGGCCCCCCCCGGAGTCCAACTGGGCCACGCCCCGCTGTGGCTGAGGGCACCACCATTCCCACTCACCAGAGCCGAGCTTTGGTCCAGTCAACACCACTGAGCTCCAGACCCATAGTGGCAGGTGCTGGGGACCACACAGTCTCAGTCGTGGCCCTCAAGGAGCCTCTCTGCTTGTGGGCAAGGTGAGGGGTGCCCGAGAGACTGGGGCTGGAATGGCTGGATGCACAGGCAGGGGACGAGGCATGGGAAATAAAGAATTCAAGTTGAGACTGCCCAACTAAGGGGCCTTTGACCCACGTGGAGCCAGGAAGTCCCAGTGGTAGGGCTTACCAGGTGAACAGTGTCAAGAACAATGAGAGGGTCAGATCTGCCACTGAGGGTGGTCAGGTAGCCTAGGCTGTCTTCTGGCTGGTGGTCTGGGAAAGCTGCTTGGAGGAGGAGACATTGGAACTGGCTTTGGAAGGTTGTAAAAATTTGGGCATGAAAGGGAAGGAAATTCCACCCAAAAGACCAGGAAACCTCCAGGAGCATGTGACCAGCACCGGAATTTGAGTTGTTTGGGGTGGAAGATAGGGAGAGAGGGCTGGGGATTCAACCTGCACGGACTTCAGGCCTTCCCTTTCCAGCTCAGGCAGAAGAGAGGGAGGGAATGTGTATGTAGCACACATGTGTGCGGAACTGCACTTTGCACCCGCCTGGAGGATGGCTCGGGAGTGCGGGTGGCAGGGGAGACCCATGCCTCAGCCTGGCAGTTCAGTGGCCCCTGAAGCAGGCAGGGGTGATGGAGAAGGAAGATTCAGGAGGCCAGGGCCTGGTGAGGGGGTGACGGTGGGTGGTTAGAGAGAGAGATGGCAGCAAAGGGGTTCGGGGTCCACTGCAAGCTGGGGGGATTCTGCCTGGCCCCTGGCTGGTGGGGTGGGCGCCCCTAAAGGTTTCAGCACAGGTGGTCCGCTCCTGAAGAGCAGCGCTGGGAGTCTGGCAGAGGTGCAGACCCCAAACAGCCCCTCCCAGGACTCCCGACTGCGTTGTCTCCCAGGAGGAAACTGGGCCGCCGCCCAGGCTCCTGGGACAGAAAGAGAAGGGTCTTCCGTGCTGGCGGCAGGGCCAGGGCAGGCACCGAGTGCCCAGGGTGTACTGTCCTTACGACAGCCCTGCCAGGTGGGTTCCATCAGCCCAACGTGGCTGAGTTGGAAACTCAGAGAGGGCCAGGGCTGAGCCCAGGGTCACACGGCTGGCCGGCAGCAGGATCAGGGCCCAGCACCTGGCCCCGAGCCCACGCGGCCGGGACCTGTGGGGCTCACCGTCCGCACCCGTCCCCTCTCCGCAGGGAGCCGTGAGGCCGCCTTCACCTACGCCATCACCGCGGCCGGCGTGGCCCACGCCGTCACCGCCGCCTGCAGCCAGGGCAACCTCAGCAACTGCGGCTGCGACCGCGAGAAGCAGGGCTACTACAACCAGGCCGAGGGCTGGAAGTGGGGCGGCTGCTCCGCCGACGTGCGCTATGGCATCGACTTCTCCCGGCGCTTCGTGGACGCCCGCGAGATCAAGAAAAACGCCAGGCGCCTCATGAACCTGCACAACAACGAGGCCGGCAGGAAGGTAGGGCGGGCGCGGGGCGGGGCGGGGCTGCGGTGGGCGGGGCGACGCGGAACTGGGCCTGGCGCTGTGAGCGGGGCGGGGCGATGCAAGCAGGGGGCGGGGCGATGCAAGCATGGGGAGGGGCTGGGAGAGCGGGGCGGGGCGGGGCGGGGCAGGCCTGCTTCAGGTGTGACAACTGAGTTACCCAGTTATCCAGGGAGGGTCTGGTCCTCTCTGAGATTTGGGCTTCTCTTCTAGCGAAGGGAGTTGGTGAACTGAGGCCTGAATGTGCTGGGTGGGTAGTGTTGAGCACAAGCCATCACTTGTCCATCCCAGAAGGTGGGCCTTTCTATTCCCATTGCAGAGATTTGAAAACTGAGGGTGGGACTAGAGAAGTGATGTGTCCGCAGCCCCCAGCTGGTGGGCAGTGGTGTGAGACAGGGACCCTTTTTTGCACATAGGGTAGGAGCCGGGCCTGGCAAGCGTCGTGCGGGGGCAGATCACAGTCTGTGTCCCTCCCATGCTCCTATAGGAGTCATGCCAATACACCCAGAAAGGCTTCCTGGAGGAGGCGGTCTTTGTTTCATTTTGAGAGGCTGGAGGAAGGGGTGGTGCCAGGAAGCAGGAGCAGCCTGAGGAAAGGCAGGAACTGAGTTGGAAGCTCTCGAGCAGCCAGCTTCATGTGTAGGGTGGGGTGCAGAGAGGTGCGTGATAATAGAAGACATTCAAGCCTGGACACAGTGGGGAAGAAGTCAGGGCGAGTCCAGCCCCGCCTCGGGGAGATGAGGGCCCCAGATACTGGGCTGGGAGGAGCGGCCGCCATGGCGGCAAGATGGCCCGAGATAGAGCAGCCAGCTGAGCGGAACACCTCTGGGTCTGGCTCTCCAGCCCCAGGGGCTGCACCCAGGGCACCAGGGCCTGAGGGGCTCTGCAGGCCAGGGACAGACTAGCCTTTCCAGGCAAAGAAGACTTGAAAATGCCCTCTGCCCCCAAGCCCTGAGCTGATCTCATTCACTCAACCAATGCTCCTGCCCAGTCTGTGTGCCAGGCATCATGCTGGGCATAGGGCACAGGTGGGGTGAGACATGCCTTGGCTGTGGGAGCTCCCCCAGCACCCAATGGGTCCACATGCAGGGAGACCAGGGGCCTGAGGGAGGGGTAGCAGTAGCTTCCTGAAGGCAGTAGTGTCCTAGGGAGACCTTGAAGGACATGCCAGAGCTGAGAAGAGCAGAAGCAGAGTGTGAGGGGTGAGGGCAGGGGAGGGGCCCGGGGGAAGAGGGGGCAACTGCAGAGGGTTCAGGCTTGTGGGAGCACCAGGGGTGGGTGAGACAGGGCTTGAGACATATGCAGGGGCCAGCCCAGAATGGTCCTTGAACACCAGGCCCAGGCTCTGACTTCACCTTGTAGAAGTGGAGGTCGCCTTGCAGCCCGTGGTTGTTCCGTTATGGTCAGAGGAACAAATGAGTGAAAAAGTGAGTCTTCATTTCTGGACCTCCATGGAGCTCACAGACAGCATGTAGGCTGTGGATTCTCCGTGTCTGTGTGTGTGTGTGAATCTCTTAGGTACAACTCTTTGCAACCCCATGGACTCTAGCCCGCCAGGCTCCTCTGTCCATGGAATTCTCCAGGCAAGAATACTGGAGTGGGCTGCCATTTCCTTCTCCAGGGGATCTTCCTGACCCAGGGATCGAACGTGGGTCTCCGGCATTGCAGGCAGATTCTTTACCATCTGAGCCACGAGAGAAGCCCCAGGCTCCATTCTCTGGGAGCAGGCAATGGTGATCTGTGTCTGGAAAGGCAGAGGAAAGAGATTCACTTACATGGAGGACACCAGGAGGGCTCCCTGGAGGAGGAGGCACATCTGAAGTCTAAACTGAACCAATCCCCTTTGGGCCTCTGCAGTGGCTTAGGTCTTGAGCAGGGGCTTTCCCACACCCCTGGGAGAACAGTCTCACCGTCTCCATTTTATATTTGGGGACTTGGTGGTTGGGGGGGGAAGAGGGGGTGGCAATTGCCAGGTGGTAAAAAGGCATAGAGGAAGTGGAGACTAGCAGGATTGGGCCTGAGGCAGACAGGAAGGCTGGCAACAGGAGGCTGGTGATGGGCCTGGGGCTGTTCGGGAGTTGGGGGGAATTGGGATGGAGAAGAGTCAATATGCTGGGGGGGGTTTGACTGGGGTGGAGCCGTGAAACCCGGAAGCCATGCTCTAAGGAGAAGCAGACTGGTGGAGGCAAGGGGGTGCAGATGAGCTGTGCAAGGGCCTGTCGGGGCCAGGGCAGCCACAGCAAAGGCCTCTAACGTGGTCGGCAGCCAGGATTCTCCTGCTAACACTGTCCCCAGCTGTCCGCGAGGCCCTGGCTGGCCCTGTCCCTCTCCCACGTCCATCTCCTCCCCCGCAGGTAGAAGGTACCTTGTGCCCCTCCCCCCGCCCCCCCAGCAGCCCCGACCCCGTGGGGCCGTGCAGCCCGTGTGTAGTCTGAGCTCTTGGAAAAGGCCAGTGGTGGTGACCACACAGGGCCCCCTGGGGGCTTATCATGGCAGCTGAGACGGGTGAGTATGGCTTCTGAGGTTTCCTGGAGAGCTGAGTCCAGACCTTCACGGGTCACTTTAGTGCTGGGCACCCCGGCCCACTCGTAGAGCAGCCAGGCCCGACCCCCAGCCCCTGGGCCTTGCACGGAGTTCAGCAAGTCAGGAGGAGAGGAGGCTTCTGCTGCTACACCGAAGTCCCACAGCGAAGTGGCTTCGAGCAAGAGGAATTTGTTCCCACACAGAGCCAGAGGCCCAAAGTCAAGGTGTCCGTAGGCCCGAGCTCCCTCCCAAGGCTCCAGGGCAGGGTCCTTCCGGCCTCTTCCAGCTCCAGGGGCTGCGGGCGCTCCTTGGCTTGTGGCCGCATCATCCAGTCTTGGTCTCTGTCTTCACATGGCCCCTGCTCTGTGTCTGTGTTCCCTCTTCTTCTGTCTCTTACAAGGACACAGGTCCCTGGACTCAGGCCCCCCCCAAACCAGGACCATCTCATCACGAGTCTTACCTTACTTACATCTGCAAACTTCTGATCTCCAAAGAAGGGCACGTTCTGAGGGGCTGAGTAGACACACATTTGGGAGGACACTCTTCAGCCCACCCCAAACTAGCACATGGCCCACTGAATCCCTCGTGGACCAGGAGCAGACAAGCTGAGCGTGCAGACCTGCTCAACTCTGAGCTCCTCAGGGCTTTGGTCCACCAACCGGGGACTCCCCCTGACTGAGCACCCTCCCCAGAGTGTAGGCCAGCCCCTATTCTGGGAAGAACCCCAGTCTGCCCTTTTCTGGAGCTCCCTAGGGCAGGAGTGAGGCCCAGGGCTCAGCCAGCAGCTCCTCTAGGCAGGGTGGGTCGCTCTCCACTCTCCTAGGTGGTCTCCTGAGGCAGTGGGGGCTGGCGCCACCCTCTCTCTCTCTCTTATCATGAGGGCGCTGAAGCCGGAAACAGCACATTCTTGAATCCTGTGATCACTTCCCGGGAGAGTGAGCCCCGGGGACCCAGCCAAGCGAGGCTTCAGCACTTTGCTCTGCACACAGCGGTCCAATTGACTTCATCTGCGGACCGTCACTGGCCACAGAGGAGCTGACTGTGGAGGGAAGGGGTTCAGGGCGGGCGGCAGAGCAAGGCGGCAGGCAGCTGTTCAGCGGGCCAACGTGGGCACGCCAGTGGACCACCCAGCCTGCATAGAGGCTAGCCTGGACACTCTGCCAGGTCTCTGGCCATCACCGCCCATCTGAGGAAGCACCTCCTGGGCCAGCAGCATGGGGTAGGGCCAGCTGCCCCCCAGGCTGGGGCTCTGAGAGGGCTATGCATCCGGTCAGCTCCTGGCCTGGGGCATCCATGGCAGTCAGCGTGACCAGGCCAAGGAAGCTTCCAAGCTCTGAAGGGCAGATTAGTAGAGTGAGGGGCTTTCGGGGAGAGGGAAGGTTCCCTGGAGGAGTGTCGGGAGCCGCATTAGGCATTACTGGCAATGTCCTGCCAAGCAGAGGAGGGCATGGGAACCCACTCCGGGATTCTTCCTGGAGAATCTCATGGACGGAGGAACCCGGCGGGCTACAGCCCATGGGGTCACAATGAGTCAGACATGACTGAAGCAACTTAGCACACAACAGTCCAAGCAAAGATGATCATGGGGTGGAGTGGAAGGAGGGGAAGGAGAGGTCGGACTGGGATGAACAAGAGTGAGGAGAGGGGTGGGAGGCAGACGAGAGGCCTAGATACATTTTTTCTGAAGAGGTCGCACCTTCACCCAGACCCCCAGACCAGACTTCTGGCCAGTGCCTTCGACCCAAACGCCCCACAGCAGTCATCAAGCGCTGCCATTCCAGTTCTGAATATTCCCCTGGGCCCCCTCTCCCTCCTCCGAACACGGGGTCCCTCCCCACCTCGGCCCGCCCATGGTGGCGCATCAGCCTTCCGTCTCGTCCCTGCTGCCTCCTCCCCAGCTCCTCCCATCTCCAGCCAGGACATCATCCGCACAGGAGAGGAGACCCTCGCCCCCTAAACTTCAGGCCGCTAGCTGCACGTTGTGCTCCTTTGGGCCGAATCTTCCCTTCGTGGTGACGGTGGCGGCTCTCCAGACCTTCTCGCGATGCGCCCCTCCTGGAGTGCCGCTCCTCTTTGTCTGAGGAGCTTCTGCTCCTCCCTCAACACCTAGCACAGGCACCACCTCCTCCAGGAAGCCCCACTCCAGTACCCGCCCCCTCAGAGGCCCCTGTGCTTCGCTGCTTTGTCTCAGTTTCCTGGGCGTTCCGGGCTTCCTCGCCTTGGTCCAGGGCCCCGTGCGATCAGGGCAGGCAGGAAAGGGATTGGGCAGTCCCCAATACCGTGGGATGTTTCTCTCTCTGTTTCTTTCATTTGTTCATTCATTCATTCATTCACTGAGGGTCAGGGCTGGGGTTCTGGACCAGGAGGCAGAGGGTGGCCAAGACCACGCAGGGCTAGGCTGTCGCAATGAGGCCAGCGGGAACTAAGACAGCTGACAAATGGCCCTTGTGCAGCCATGGGGCGGCAGCTAATGATTCCCCATCTTTAATCAGGCCCGGCTGGCAGGGCCTTTTCGATCTGAGTAAATGAGTGCCCGGGGTCAGGGCTGGCTCTGGGAATCAGCCTTCCGGGGCCAAGGAGGGAGGCCCAAGGAAAACACACGGCTGCACCCATCACGGGCCCTCGGGGAGCTGGGGAGAAAGAACAACACTGGTTGGAGGGCAGCTTCCCAGCAGACGGCACGCCTGGGCCTCACTGATCCGTGCTCTCACCCCCCGCCTGCCCCCATTCCGTCCTTCAGCAAAGGTGTGCAGAGCTCCATGTGCGTGCCAGGCTTCCATTGAACAGCCACTTATTAAGTGCTGACTGCATGCCAAAGCCTACACCAGGCACAAGGGTGGGGAGCAGGAGAGACCAGAGGAGGGGGTCCACATTTACTGAGCACGTGCTCTTGCTGGACCTGCTACCCCACCTGGAGGGTGCACGCACCAGCTTCTTCACCTGCTACAGTGAGTCCCACGCCTGCCCCATCCACCCAGCCTGTTTCCTTATCAGTGCGTTGACTTGCAGCTCCCTGAAGGGTTGTGAGAATCTCGAGGAACACATTGATGAGCACATGCCTTGCTCTGCCGAGTTCTGAATATTCTCACAGGGACCCTCATAGGGTCTCAGGCAGTTAGGGACCTTGTGGTCAGTAGCCCCATTTCATGGATGAGGAGACTGAGGCTCAGAGAGGAGGAAAACACTGATGTGTGGTCACACGGTGGGAAGTGGGTAGCCAGATCTGGGTCAGATGGAGGCGAGGTGGCAGGCCCCCCCCCACCTGCCTCCCCTCCGCCACTCCTCCCCAGCCCATACTGAGCCTGCCCTGTGGCCCGCAGGTCCTGGAGGAGCGCATGAAGCTGGAATGCAAGTGCCACGGCGTGTCAGGCTCCTGCACCACCAAGACGTGCTGGACCACGCTGCCCAAGTTCCGCGAGGTGGGCCACCTGCTGAAGGAGAAGTACAACGTGGCCGTGCAGGTGGAGGTGGTGCGCGCCAGCCGCCTGCGCCAGCCCACCTTCCTGCGCATCAAGCAGCTGCGCAGCTACCAGAAGCCCATGGAGACGGACCTGGTGTACATCGAGAAGTCCCCCAACTACTGCGAGGAGGACGCGGCCACGGGCAGCGTGGGCACGCAGGGCCGCCTGTGTAACCGCACGTCGCCCGGCGCAGACGGCTGCGACACCATGTGCTGCGGCCGGGGCTACAACACCCACCAGTACACCAAGGTCTGGCAATGCAACTGCAAGTTCCACTGGTGCTGCTTCGTCAAGTGCAACACGTGCAGCGAGCGCACCGAGGTCTTCACCTGCAAGTGAGCGGCCCCGCCCGCTCCGCCCGAGGCCCCGCCCGCCCCGCCCGAGGCCCCGCCCACTCCGCCGCGGCCCCGCCCCGCCCCCTTGGCATCTCTGCCCCGGCCTGCCTGACCGCGCGGGCAAGAGGGGTGTGCTGGAGGTGGGCGCTCCAGGCGCAAGAGTGCTCCAACGGGGTGGTCACCTTTCCTGGCCCACCAGCGGTTCTCTCCTGCCACGCCAGTCCCCTCTTGTGGCAGAACAGTGCCCATCAGCTGGTCCAGAGGGCAAGGCCGATGGCGTGAGTGTCCCCAGCGGCGCCCAGTGCATTTCCTTTCTCTGGGACAGTGAACCTCAAGGACACACATGCTCGGAAAGCAAAGCGACAAGCCTCCGAGCGTCCTTCTCTCCCAGCCTGGTGGTACAGGACGCAGAAAGACTTCGTCCCAGGCCTCAGCAGTCACTGGGCTCCGCGGCAGTCTGGGCAGATGTCGACAAAAATTATTTATGTTTTCTTAGTATCCGAAGAGGATTGTAGCACTAAGGCATAGCCGGTCCTAACTCTGTACTCTGTTAGTGTGTCCCCTTGTCGCCCTCTGCTCCCTCCTCTGGCCCCTGGGTACCCGCGGGAGCATCCCTGTGCATGGCCCTGTCCAGGGGGAGGTGGCCAGTGCACGTGGTCTCCACGTGAGCTGGGCGGGGGGCACGGCCCAGAGCCTGTGAGGACAGCCAGGGACAGGGACCTCTGGCCCCTTCCTCCCTTCTTCTGAAAATCATATCTAGCAAATCAGATTGTCACCCACGTCAGGTTCCAGGAGTGCTATATGTCCCTGAGTGTGTTGCTCTTCCAGCCCCCCACCAGCCTGACACCCCCTGGTTTACAGAAACCCCTCCCACACTGGTATCAGCTGGACCCCCATGACAGCACCGTGCCGGGGCAGGCTGGTGGGACAGGGGGACAGTTCAGGGGTATTTGCCTTATTTGACAGATGGGGACCCTGAGGCCCGGAATAGCTCAGGCACTAGCAGCAGACCCCGCAAGGCTGTGCGTGGAGGCTCTCCCCTGGGCTCAGGCTGCCTGACTGTCATCCCAGGGCTCCTGACCTTGAAGGGCGTGCTCTGGGGACACCCAGGGTGACAGGCAGTCCCCATGCCTTGAAAACTCTGGCTGTGCCCTTCCTCCCCCTGCCAGCTTCAATGGGGTCCACGCCCCCCGCCTCGAGGTGCCTTTGAGGGTTTCTCTGGTGGTCTCCTTGCCCAGTCCAGGTCCTTTCATCCTGACCCTGATGCTGAGAAAGCTCGGATCCAGGGCACTGCTCCGCCAGGGTCCCACCTGCTGTGCCAGCAGATGGCTGCCCTCCGGTCATCTGTGGTCCCCACCCCACGCAGACCCTTCCATGAAGTTAAGTTACCCTGAAACCGGGGAGACAGGAATGGAAAGGGGTCCTGCTTGGCTCTAAGCTGTGGGCTGGGTGGGGAGAGACTCAGTGCTGGACATGCCCTCTGCCAGTACTCCTGCCCACCTTGGGGAGACCGAGGCACGAGGTGTCCGGGGCCAGAAAGGACAGTGTGCACCACCATCCATGCGCTCGTCCCTGTTCTGAGCTTAAGGCGTTTTCTCTCAGAATCCCATGAAGATGATCTTCAGGCCACTAACCAGACAAGTGGGCTGGACACTAGCCTGGGGTGGGTGACACTGGGCCCTGGCCCTGGTGTCTACCCTGCCTGCCCGCACGATGCCAGGACATGCCAGCAACAGCTGCTGTCCTGGGAGCTCCCAGGCCACTGTGAATGCCCCCAAGCCCCCTTCCCACCCCCTCCCCACCCCAGGTCCCAGGATACCCCGCTGAGTCCACAGGCCTAGCATCCTCTGCCAAGAAACCTGGTTAACTTATATTGTTATATAGCGTTGAAATGTCTATAGTGTCTTTTAAATTATTGTGACCTACACTGGGTACTGGGGGGCAGGGGGATGGCCGCGCTGTCCCCGAGCTAGGCTCCTCCTTCTGCTTGAAACCGGCCCTTGGACCCTTGGGGCCCCTGATGCCACCAAGTCACGTGCACTGTCCCTCGGCTACTCGGTGGCCCCCACCGAGACCCCGCCCTCCCCTAATAGGATGTCACCCTTCCCTTGGGTGGGGGCGGGGCTGCCGTGTGGCCCAGGCAGGGACGCTGGTGGCCAAGGCGTTATGTGTCCTTGCGGTGGCCGCCCCCCCACCCCTTCAGGAGAGCTGGCGGGCTTCTGATGGGCTGTGTCTGGCCTCCCCAGGAGGGGAGCGCTCGGCTCCAATAAAGCTGGAATCAGAGAAGCAAGTGTGTGAAGTCTCTGCAGCCCTTGCCGCGGGGGTGGGAGAGGGACTCACGAGCAGTCCCCTGAGGACAAGGCCCCCCACCCTTTGGACCCCGCGTGTGGGCAGACCTGCCGCTGTGCTGATGGCCCTTCCCCCACGCCGTCCTCCACACCTTGCTGCGGGGGCTTGGTTCTCATCCTGCCTGCCCCCAAGAACTTTGGGCCTGTCCCCACCAAGCAAGGACCACAGCTGGGGGGCTGGACACAGGCTCTGAGGTCTCCCCAGACAGCCTGGGTCAGGCCACAGGGGCAGGAGGGCCATGGCCTGCTGCCAGGGGGTTGCTCTCGGGAGAAGAGGGGCTGAAGGTAGGAGGCCCTGGCCCCATCTGTCTCCCTCTGTGTCTCCTTCCTCCTCTGACCCCAGTGGGATCTGTCCTCAGGGTCCCTGTGGGTCTGTCCAGCTGTATCTGGGGGGTTGTGACTCCATGACCCCCCTGTCCCAGGGCGCTCCTTGCCCTCTCCGGGGGAGGCCAGGCAGCCCGAGGTCCCTGGGAGCTCCGTGGGCCCCTGGCTGGCCATCAGGCCTCGCTGCTTCTGCCAGAGGCCCTGTGAGCAGGGAGGATGAATGGCATTCCTGCCGAGGGCCGGAGGCATGCAGCGGGGCCGGTTTGGCCACTGCCCGCTGTCCCGAGGCAGCCTGGCATCACACAGCCCCCATCCGCCTGGGCACCCTGGCCCAGATCCAGGGGGAGGGGCCCCCAGGTGGGCTTTCGGAGGAGGATGTGCCCCTCAGGGCGTGGAAAGGGAGGGAGACGGGGCGAGCCCTGGACCTGAAATCTCAGCTCTGTCCCTCCCGGCGCCCCCGCCCTGGGCTCAGCCTCTAGTGCCCCTGCCCCCGTATTTATCAGCGTCTGAATCAGATACACCAGCGTCCCCATCCCAGAGTGGGAGGTGGCTGGGGCCAGGACTCGGGGGTCGACGGGCTTTGGGGGGCCCCAAGCCAGGCCCTAGGGGCTCCAGGGAGATTGGCAGGAGGCCCCTGCTCCCCACGAGACGGTGAGTGCGTCCGCGGTGGCGGCGACCGCGGAACGCCAGGGTCCGGCTACTCCCACAGGGCCAGGAATGAGGAAAGAGCTCCGAGAATGCCCCGGCCCCAGTGCCCAGACTGTACTCACTGCTTGGCCATGGTTCAACCCCAGCCCCGGCCTCCCAGGGCCGCCCAACACACCCTCCAAGGAGCCCTGCCCCAGGCGTTGAGCCCACACGGCCCGGCCCGGTCTGGGGGCCCCCAGCCCAGGCGCCACCTCTGAGGCTGATGTTTCAGAAGCATTCCCCAGCAGCCCGGCACCCCCACGGCCCCCTGAGTGACACCTGTGTCCTCAACTCTCTCTGTGGGCCCCGGGCGTGCAGGCCCGTCCTGCCTCTGAACTTGCCCAGAATGCAGCTTCTGCGGGCTTGCCTTCCCGTTACACCCGAGACAGCAAGGATCACCAAGGCTGGTGGGTCATGAAGGCTTCCCTGGGCATGATTTGGGGACGCTGGGGTGGGATGGAGGGCGCCTGTGGTCCTGGGGGCATGTCTCCACCACCCACTCATTCATTCATTCACTCACTGGCTCATTTAGCCTTGCTGGAGGCCCCATCTGGCCCTGGAGATGGCGGTGGTTCAAGCCTGCCCCTGACCCTCAGGGGCTCTAGGCCTTTGCTTCTCTCCTGCCCTAAGCAAGGCAGCCCATTCCAGGGGTGTAACCGGACTGAGGCGGACTGGGAGAGAGGAAAGGGCTTTGGACTGGCTCGCCCACCTCTGAGCTGCAATGTCCCCCTCCGTAGAGTGGACACGGGGAGCTGGCTGTCTGGCCAGGCCCGCGTTCCTGCTTTCTCTGGAGGACACTCCTGCCCACACTTTGCTCTCAGGCCGAGCTTTGGCAACAGGCCTCCCACCCTGTTTCCCAGGGCTGCCCACTCAGCTGCTGTCCAGGGGCCAGCGCTCCCAGGGGGTCCTGTGGCCGTGGTGACAGAGCCTCCCTCCTTGCTGCGGCCTTGGAAGTCCTCCCTGATCTTCTGTCTCATTTCCTACGGCCAACCTCTGCCCCATCCACACACAAAGCCCCCACCCTGCCAGCAAACCTCTCCTCCCCAGAGCTACCCGTCACCCCCACCTCCCGCCCAGCCTTTGCTGCAGCTGTGTCTCCAGCCAGGGAATCCCTGTCTCCTCCCATCCTTTGCCTGTAACCCTCTCCCCCATAATGCCCACCATCCCCCAGCAAGCTTGCCAGGGCTTCTGCCCTCCCTCACCTTCCACCCCGGCTCTCTGTCCTCATGGGCAGAGAGGTCTCATTGCTGTGACTGCCCCCTCCCAGCAGGCTGGGGGCCCTTGCAAGTGAGAAGGGCCCCCAACCATGCCAGTGCCTGGCTCTGGCCCATGGTTACCCACAACCTCACAACACCCCTTCCCCAGTTAGGTCTGTGCTAATTCTGTTTTATTGATGGGAGAACCGAGGCACAGAGAATAGACGGTGCTGTCCCAGGTCATTTGCCTGTGAGAGGCAGAACCGGGATTTGAACTCAAATCTCTGGGGTCTTCCCTCTACCCAGCTCCATGCCAACTCCCACGAGGAGAAGTTGAGGCCCCGGGGCCTAGTCCAAGGCTCCACAGAGGTGAGCGGGAAGAGAAGAACCCCAGCGGGTCCGGGGAGGGCATGACACCAGCTGTCTTCACTGAGCACAGAATGGTGAAGACTGGGCTAAAATGCAGCAGGCGGGATCTGGGTTAGACATCCGGGTGAACTTCCTGCCTCCTAGAGTTGGGAGGTGGGGAGGGGTCAGGAGGGCAGAGTCACGGGCCTGCTGAAGGGAAGAGGGGCCTGGGGCAAGCAGGGCTGTGGTCTAGGGAGCCCAAGGGGCCCAGGAGGGCACGAGAGGTGAGTGAGGACTAGAGCTCCTGGTGCTCAGGCAGACGGGCAGGCTGAGGGCCCTTGAGCAGAGCACGTCCCCTGGGAGGCACGGCACTGAGGCAGGGGGCCCGGGAGTCGGGAGGCTCAGCTGATCGTCACCTTGGACCTCACCTGCGGCTACCCCTGCCCTTCCCCCTCCCAGTCTGAGCTTGCGCCCACCTCCCTTCTCTGTGATGCCCCTACCTCCTCATCAGGTCTTTGGTCTTGTAGGACCTGGGGACTCAGCTGCGTGGCCTGAGCATCCAGGAGTCTTGGGAATCTCGTAGGTCTGAGGACGCAGGGGGCCACAGGGAGTCCTGGCACCCCCAGGAGTGCCCAGCAGAGGCCTGGGTTGTGGCAGGTGGTCTGCCAAATGAATTGGCAAGGGGGGGTGTCAGGGCCTACCCTCAGCCTGCCCTGGGCCGGCACTGCTCCCAGGGTGCCAGGGGTGAGCAGCACCCAGGCAGACCCACCTGGCCGGTCCCCCTGCTGGCCTGTCCTCTCGCGGTCTGCGTGGCACGCCGCCCTGAGCTCAGCTGGGATCCTGCAGCCTCCTGGGACGCCGAGGAACAGCAAGCCCTCCAGCCCTGCCGGGAAGTGGCCCAGACTCGGGCCCTGGATCAGGAGTCCTCTTACACCACCTGCAGGCAGAGGCCAGCGCTGGGCTGGGACGCCCTCCAGGCGCTGGGCACAGGTGGCCTCACTCGTCCCCTGTGGGTGGCCGGCCCACCCACCCTCAGGCCCCAGGGTGGTCTCTAGGACTCCAGTCCACCCAGCCTAGCCCAGCGTGGGGTCTCGCTGGTAAGGCCAGCCAGGAACCCCGAGGAGGCCTTTCCGGGGGTCTGCAGCTCTGGAAGCCCCCTGCCTGAGCTGCGGGGGCTGGGCCACAACGGGGGCTGTTCTGCTGCTTCACCGGGTCCCCAGGCCCGCAGTGGGCTGGGGGCATTTGACCAAGTCCCTGCCCTAGCTTCTGGCTCAGACCCTCACTGCTGGCTCCCGAGTTCCCCTTTTCCTCCAAGCAGGACAGGACAGCACGCCCACTCTTCCCTGCATTCCTTTGTCCCCTCATCCATCACTGCTCATCTCCTTGGGGCCCAGGGCTTGGCTGGGCCTGGTGGGGCCCAGAGCTGAGGCTGAAATCAGTCCCTTAATAGCTTCAAACCAGGACAGGGACAGAATGATGAACAGCAGGTCCCTTCATCCCTCCTCCCTGCCCCCATCCCTGAGGCTGCAGCAGAGGCAGGAGGTGTGGGAGCAAGAGGGGTGGGGAACTGACCCTGGGGGGCTGTCAGCAAAGCTCCCTGCAGGAGCTGAGGCCTCCAAGAGAAGGGAGGAAAGGGAGGGGTTGGGAGCAGGTGAGTGAGGGTCTCCAGCGGGACCTGGGCTGGCTGGCTGGAGAGACGCAGAGCTTGGAGTGTGCAGGGGCTGGGCAGTGGGGAGAGTGGAGCTTGGACAGCTGCCCCACCACCGACCAAGTTCCAGAAGGTTCTGGGAGGACAGGAAGGAGCCTGGCCCTTGAGTCGCACGGTTTCCAGCTTTTTCCAGAACTCGCACTCCCCACTTCTCCTTTCCTCGGGGCCATCGCGGATCCCAGATCCCGGATCTGGGCCTTCTGGGCAAAGCCAGCTGGCTTCCCTGACACCTGAACTGCAATCCACAGTCCTCTCTTCCATGGAAAAGTCTCTCAGTGAGACCTCCCCGGTGGTCCAGCAGCTAAGACGCCGCGCTTGCAGTGTAGGGGGCACATGTTCGATTCCTGGTTGGGGAACTACGATCCCACATGCCCAACCTGCTGCAAGAAAGAAGGCTCTCAAACAGGAGTCACCAGGCTGGGAGGACTGTGGGCAGGAAGGCTGGGCGCTGAGCCCCTCCTGAAGCAGCTCCCCACCCCACCCCTCCTCTGCTGAGCCCGGGGGGTCGGGCGTCCATCGCCCTGTTGTCCAGCGACTCCCCGGCTCCTCCTCAGACCCAGGACGGGCCTGGCCACCCCGGCACCTCACACCCCGCACTCTGAGCTGCTGAGGCCTATGCCAGAGCTTTGAGCTTCTGCTCGTTGACCCGTCCGGGAAGGCAGCCGGCTGCCAGCCGAGTAAGCGGGGCTGGCCTTGCAGATGGGGCCTGACCCGGACGCCCGCTTCCCCTCCTGTGTTCCCAGGGAAGGAGCATCGATTAAATCTCAACGGCAAACATGCTAGGGGAGGGAGTAGACACAGCTGAGTCACCGGGGCTGTCTCCCCGGGAGCTGGGGGCGTGCCCACTGCCGGGAGGGGCAGTCTCCCATCCCTGGTCTGGTGGAAAGCGCCTGCCAGCACCGCTCACCGAGGACACGGAGGGGCAGCCTTAGGAGGTCCAGTGCAGGGTGGGCCTCAGGCCACGTTAGAAGGCCTTGCTCACTGCCCGAGCTGCTGGAAGGAGGGAGCTCCTCGTCACTAGAGGAATTTAAGCACAGTTTGACCTCCACACGATGGCAAGGGGGGGTTGTGCAGCCCCCACGGTATTCCAGTTTCACGATTCTCAGACGTGGAGAGCCTATGCTTTCTGTCTAGTGTTCCAGGGGTCTTGGTTCTGCGACCCAGGGGGAGGTCACGGCTGTGGGCCAGGGCTCAGGCAGGCAGGGGATGGGTGGTGTTGGGCTCTGGGAGGCCTGCCGTGCCCAGGTCCCCTTCTCCTCTGCCTCATTTGGAGATCCCTCTGGAGGCGAGAAGCACTTGGTCTCACTCGTTTGCTCAATGAATTTTGCTGCGCCCCTCTTGTGTGTCCGACGCTGGGGAGGCAGTGAAAGTCCTGCCCTTGGTGAGCTGACCGTCTGGAGGGGCCACAAAGGCAACAGGCCGTCTATCAGAAATGTAACGAACAGCATAAGCCATGAAGTGTCCAGCGTGTGAGAAGGGAAACAGGGCCGAGGCGGGTTACGTAAGACAGGCGGGGGGTCAGAGTGTACCACGTGAGGTGGGTGAGCTGCTGCTTGACGGAGGCCAGGGCAGGAGAGGGAGAGGCGCCCCAGGCAGCGGGACCCGCCAGGCCAGAGGCCGGGAGGAGAGGGGACGGCTGGTGGGCAGGGAGCTGGGCGCCAGCAGCCCCTCCGGTGCAGGACGGGGGCCTCCGCAGGGTGCTTGGGGTCAGGGAGGAACCTGGACGCAGGCCTGCCCCCGCGCAGAGGGCCGGGGCTGTCCATGGACGGAGCGTGGCTGGCTGGGCCCGGGAGCTGATTGCCAGCAGGGGCTCTGGGACCAGCCCTTTCCTGTCCTTGGGTCTTTGGTCCACTGTGCCTCAGTTTCCCCTCTGTAAGACAGGACGGACTGCCTGTCCGGGGCCTGAGAGGAGCGTCCAGCGAGATGGCCTGTGCGGAGCGCTCAGAACTCGTCCGCCCTCCACCTTGCTCCTCCCCTTCTTCACCATCTGTCCAACCAAGGGGTAGAGGAAAGAAGGGTCCCCCAGGCTGGCAGCCGAGCAAGGACAGGGGGAAGCCCCTCTGCCACCCACCCTGCTTGGTCCCCACCTCTCTGGACAGGCTCATGGGCGGTGGGGGAGCTGTGGGAGTGGGCAGCCCGTCCCTGCTCGCCCCCTTATCCCCAGGGAAAAGCAGGACTGTCTCCCTGGGGAACTCCCCCTCCGGACAGATGCCACACAGCCCCGGCAAGCCCAGACCAGAGTGGGAACCTCACATTACCGTTTGCATGGAAGGGCCCCGAGAGCCCCGCCCTGGTGTGCCCACGACACTTCACAGTTTGCATGGAAGGGACCCGAGAGCCCCGCCCTGGTGTGCCTACCACACTTCACAGTTTGCATGGAAAGGCCCCGAGAGCCCCGCCCTGGTGTGCCCACAACACTTCACAGTTTGCATGGAAAGGCCCCGAGAGCCCTGCCCTCGTGTGCCCACCACACTTCACAGTTTTCACCTTTCCCTGATGACCATTGTCTGGCTCAGCCCCAGGGCCCGGGAGCCCCAGGTCCCAACCTCTCCCTCTCCTTCTGGCCCCCCAGCTGGTGCCCTTGCCCCTCCCTGGTTCCTTCTGGGGGTCTCCTCAGCCGTCGCAGGCCCCCGTGTGGGGCTGGGGCCCAGGGACCCTGTCGTCCCCCTCTCCCGTCCCCCACGGGGGTTCTCGTGGTCACAGGGCTGTCCGTGGCTCTGAATTACTGTCTCCCAGGCCAGGGTGGCCGTAGACCTCCTCCAGCCCCTGGCTCCTGCAGGTGGCAGCAGCGTGTCCCCCAAACGGCCCTCCCCCTCTGGGGACTCCCTGGGGACACCTGCCCTGGATCCCGCCCCATCGTCTGGCCCACCCCCTCCCTCGCCCCTTTCCTGGGGTCCCTGCCCCTCCCCTGGTGGCCCCCGGTCACCCCCGGCTGGGACGCGGCTTCTGCCCGGACAGCCCGTTTGTGCCACCCCTCCTCCCCCGAGCGGCTATGTTACTGCTGCGTCTTCCCTTGTCAGTGCAGATGGGGGTGGGAGTATCACTATTACCCTCGGGTGAAGGGGGCCCGGGACGGTGTCCAAGCCCCTCTGGGGACCCCCACCCCTGATGTGTCCTGGCCGGCCTGGCGCTGAAGCGCCCCCCGCACCACTGTAACGGGCACCTTAATCCTGTAATCGTTTTCTGATACCTTCACGCGCCTGTCACCGGCAGTTAAGTCAGAACTTGGCAGGAGCTCCAAGCGCCAGGCCAGGCCCGGCCCAGCGGCGGGCGGGGCAGGAACCCCCGCCAGGGTGGGAGAGGCACCTATTTTTAGCCTGGAGAAGAAAACTAAACCCCAACACACACAACATGCAGCACAAATATTTGTTTTTATTCTTTAAAGGGCTTGGGCGGCGGGTCTAGGGCCTGCAGCGCATGCCTGGCTGAGCCACGCTGGCTCGGGGAAGGCACGCCTGTCCCCACATGCCCCGCAGCCCCCAGCCTGCACTCCAGAGCCTCCCTGGTCCGTACCCACCAGCACCGTCCCGCAGGTGCCCGAACCAGGGAGCCTACCAGGGCACCATGCCCCTCTCTCCGCCGCAGCCCCGGAACCCCGGCCTCCTGGGGTGTCTCCCCCAACCTGCCTTGGACAGGCCCTCCATCAGCCGGGGGACTGCACCATGCCGTGCTTAGCGCTCAGTCGTGTCCGACCCTTTGTGACCCATGGACCGTAGTCCACCAGGCTCCTCTGTCCATGGGATTCTCCAGGCCAGAGTACTGGAGTGGGTGGCTGTGCCCTCCTCCAGAGGATCTTCCCAACCCAGGGATCAAACCCAGGTCTCCCGTGTTGCACGCAGATTCTTTCCCGTCCGAGCCACCAGAAGACCTTTTTAAATGAGAAAGAAAGTGAAAGTCGCTCAGTCGTGTCCAACTTTTTGTGACCCCATGGACTGCAGCCTGCCAGGCTCCTCTGTCCATGGGGATCTTCCCAAGCCAAGGATCGAACCCAGGTCTTTGCATTGCAGGCAGATTCTTTACTGCACCAAACACACCCTATTTGGGGGTGCCAGTCTGACTGCTCCTTCCAGCTCCTGCACTGCGTTCAGGGCGTGAGAAAGACATCCCACAGTGCTCACATCCGGGGCAAGGGGTGAGGGACGTCTTCGCAGCACTGAGGATGCAGCCTGGGCTCCCCTGGGTGCTGGGGAGGAGGCGGGGAGTGTGCTCTCCTGCAGCCGCTCTGACAACCCCCACAGCCAGGCAGCTTTCCCGCTGAGGCAGAAGTCTGAAGTCGAGGTGTGGGCAGGGCTGTCCCCCCGGGAGGTTCTGTCCCAGCTCCGGGTGGCTGCCAGCATCCTTGGCTTGTGCCCACATCACGCCTGCCCTCAAGGCCAGCATCTCCCCACCTCTCTCTGCCCCGTCTCATGTGGCTGCTCCTCTGTGTGGGTCAGAGCCCCTCCGCCCCCTCCTGGGACACCTGTGATTGCGTTCAGGGCCCACAGATGATCCAGGATAAGCTCCCATCTCAGGATTCTTGCCTCAGACACACGTGCCATACAAGGGAAGGTGTGCAAGCTCGGCGTTTGGATCTGGCCGTCTCGGAGGCCACTGTTCAGCCCAGGACCGACAGCCTGAGGACTCCTCAGGAGGGACACCCCAAAGCCCCCCAAAGGCAGTGCCTTCTGAGAAGAGGGCAGAACTGGGGTCTGCAAGGCAGAGGGCAGCCCTGGTCTCCAGAACTGGGGTCTGGGGGAGAGATGCAGAGCTCCTGGGTGCACCCCAGCCCTGCAGGTGTGATTGCTGGCTGGGTGGGGAGGGCCGCCCTGGGGTAGAGCAGGCCTGGGTCAGCCAGGCTCACGCTCGCGGGCCGTGTGCCAGTGAGGAAGCATCGCCCGAGGCTGGTCGGGGTCACCCTGCCTCCGAGGCCCCTTCCTGGCAAAGGCCAGCAGAACCTTGCCGGTGAGGAGTGAACCAGTGATACATGGCTCTTAATACTCTGCTGACTCTGCTCTGTCCCCGCCCAGGCCTATGTGATTCACCTCCAGCTTGGCCAGAGTCTGCCCAGGTCCCCTTGGATACCTCCCGTCCCCCTCGCCTGCCTGTGGAGTCCCCTGAAGACCTTCGTGTGGCCATTCCCCTGCTAGGAGTCACAGGCTGGCAGTCACCAGCTCAGAAAGAGCCCCTCAGGCTCCAAACTGCAGAGGCCACGTCACCGCCTGCCCCGTCCCCGGAGCTGGTTCTCACGAAGCTCGTCCCCAGACTTCCGGCTGGTGCCGCCGGTAGGCACGACCATCACTGGCTTGTCACCACCAAGGCCCGACAACACAGCGCAGGAATGCAGCAGTGTTGTGTTGACCCAATCGATGGATGGATACTTTCCAGACATTGGTTCCATGAGAAAATGCCTTAAGTACCAGAAAACAATGATACGGAAGGGTAAGGCCTGAGCGGGCAGTGATGCCAACAACTCAGCCAGCAGGCAGCTCTGGTGACCCCAGGAGCACAGTGAGCCCCCCCACCCCCAGCCCGCCCTGGGCCGGGGTCCTGGCTGGGTTCAGGTTTCTAGGAGATTAGAACTCCAGTGAGTGCATTTGCTGGGCGCCCACCCGGTGGCTTGGTCGGTGAAGGCCTGCAGCGCAGGAGATGCAAAAGTTGTAGGCTCGGTCCCTGGGCTGGGAAGATCCCCTGGAGGAAGAAATGGCGACCCGCTCCAGTATTCTTGCCTGGAGGATCCCCTGGACAGAGAAGCCTGGCGGGCTGCCGTCCATGGGGTCAGGAGGTACAGATTCTACCAGGGAATGCCAGGATGCCAAGACCACCCGGTGAAAAGAGTGCCCCATCCAAGCACCCTCCCGGGCTGGGGAACTCCAACGAGGCCCCAAGCCCACCCTCACAGCCCAGGAGATCTTTCTAGAGAAGAACTCAAGGCTGGACATCTTTCCCTCGTGTCCCGGCGCCAAGCACACCGTTGGGTTCAGTGACGACTTTTGAAGCAAATCAAAGGGAAGACTGAGACGAGACCCGGCTGTCCCAGCGGCCACAGCCAGGCAGAACACTGGAGCACTCTGGGTGGTTTAGACCCCAAGCCGTCTCCCCGTCACGGCCTGTGTGTGTACAGGGAGGGGAAGGGCTCGGGCCCTGCGTCACTGGCGTGGCCGGCTTGCAGGGGGCGGCCACTGGACCAGCTGGCCTTTCCTGCTCAGACCTTGTTTTCAGATGGGGGCAGCACAGGACAGATGTGGGGGTGTCTCCCCTGTAGCCTCGGGCTCTGGGGCGGGGGCCCCAGGCCCTCTGACCCTCCTCCTTAGGGCAGCTCCTCTATGACCACTTCTGCAGGCTGGAGTTGCACAAATGCTGAGTTAGCCCAAAGGGTTCTGCTGCTAAAAGTGTTTGACAACCCCCAAGGGGCATGAGGCTCGCAGACGGATGCTGTCTGCCTCGGGCCTGACAGGTTACACTGGTCCCACGCCCGTCTGCCAATGCCGGGGTACCCCCAAACAGAGGCTCCCTGAATGTAGGCTCTCAGCTTCTGCAGAACCTCGAGGGTGGCCTATGACAGAGCAGCCCAGAGCTGGTCCCATCACCGCCCCCCAGCCCGACTCAGCCAGGGCCCCTGAGAGGAAGCCAAAGGCGAGGGCCTGTGCTCAACTGTTCCCAAGTGAAACTGTCACAGGAAAGACGAGTTCCAGAACTGCTCGGAGGGCTCTCAGCCACGCTAATTGGCCACGGAGGTCGTGGGTCAGGGCAGGCCGCACAAGGACACCTTGTTGCCAGCCGCTGGCTGGCTCACCTGGGGCGGCGGTGGGAGGCTCACCTGGGGCGGCGGGAGGCTCACCTGGGGCGGCGGGAGGCCCGCCTGGGGCGGCGGCGGGAGGCTCGCCTGGGGAGGCCCGCCTGGGGCGGCGGCGGGCGGCTCGCCTGGGGTGCCGGTGGGAGGCCCGCCTGGGGCGGCGGCGGGAGGCCCGCCTGGGGCGGCGGGAGGCCCGCCTGGGGAGGCCCGCCTGGGGTGCCGGTGGGAGGCCCGCCTGGGGAGGCCCGCCTGTCCTTCCCCAGGAGGCCCGACTCCTGCTGTCACTGCTGGCGTCACCCCGCGGGGAGGGGACGTCCAGACACAGCCGGGCGAGCTGGAGGAGTCCCCTGCGCCCCGTGGTCAGGAAGAGGGAGGCCTTCAGTGTGGCCTGATCTCACAGCCCACCAGCCCGCATCGCCACGACCCCACACCTCCTGGCTGGAGGCGAGAAAGGCTGGGTTCTCCAGAAGGAGCTGCCCAGCAAGGGGCCCAGCCCCACGGCCCAGAGAGCAGCGCCTGGTGGGAGGCAGGGCTGCGCAAGCCACCCGCAGCTTCCCAACGCCACATTCAGCTTTCCAGATCAGGCTGGCAGAGACGGGGGAGGAAATTCCAGAGCCCAGGCCAAGGTCAGGAAAGGCCAGGTGAGCATCTCAGTGCCCACGGGGAACCAACAGAGCTTGGGGTCCAGAGTGTGTCGGGCTGGAGTGCCGCGTCTTGACCACCCACTCTGTGGCACCCCCCAGGAAGCATGCCACCCCTGGCACGGCCCACCGACGCCTGGGGTCAGAGTGCCCCCTGGTCCCGCACTCTTGGTGCATCTGCCGCTGCTGCGGGTCAACTTTGTCGGGAAGCTCTCTCCTCCGTGGGCCCACACCCAGCACCTGCCCAGCCCTCCCTAAGGTGGCGAATGGAAGGATGGACAATCGGATGGGTGAACAGAAGGATACGTGAGTGAATGAAAGGAGGCGAGAGTGAGGACCCAGTGAAGGACACAACAGGTGAATTGGGAATGAACACGTGAGCGGACAACCTCCCGAAAGAGCAGCCACCCAAGAGGGGGCACCGCAGCCCCATGCCCAAGCAGGGCCTCACTGGGGGCCAGACTGGGGTCAGGCCAGGCCCCCGTCCCCAGGGCCTCCGTGGCTGCTAAGTCTTTGAAACCCCAGTGGTTCCCCGGGGTCCTGCAGGTTGTGAACGTGGCCAGAGTGGCCCGTTCTCAAATCCTCGGTACCTCGGGGCCCTGTTCCTTGGTGCCACTGGGCCCTGGGCCACTGGTTCAGTTTGCCTCCCCCAAGATGACTTTCCAGTCCTCTCTGCCGGCAAACTCCTGCGCATCCTTGAAAAGCGGTTCACGAGTCACCTCCTCCAGGAAGCCTCAAGGCAGGAGCAGGGACTCCACGGCCCACTGCTGACCCCTCCCAGTGGCCCACGGCGGGCCTGGAGCAGAGTCAGGGAGAGAGACGCCCCGTGTTGGGCACAGAGGGGCGGGCGGGGTGAGAGGCCTGGCAGCAGGAAGGCACGGCCTCTGTCTGTGTCGTGCCCACCGGGGGCTGCTATCTAGATGAGGTCTGGTCTCTGCAGCCTGGTTCCATTCTCCCTGAACAGTGAACTTTCTCTGACCCATCAGGGTGCCCAGTAGGGCTGTGGAGGGGGTGTGGGGGCACCCCTTGGGACTGGAGGGGCCCAGGAAGTGGCCCTGTGGTCCCGGGCCTCTGGGAAAGCCCCCGGGTCCCCTGTGTGGTACCGTCACAGCCATGACCCCACTCCTGTGAGCTGACAGGGCTCCCGCCTCTCACGGGGACGCCTCAGAGCTCGGAGGGGCCCGGCGGGCCGTGGTCAACCAGGCCAGGAGAGCCCACACGGGTGGGCCCCTCGAGGGCCTCCGATTCCTCGTTGGTGATAATCTCAGGCCCTGGGAAGACGCCCCAGACTCTGCTCGGGCCCCGGAGGGTGACCCCCGGGGTTTCCACTGGTTGCCCCACCCTTGGGGTAATTGAGAAAGCGGCTTCCTTTTAATTAAAGCTCCGCAAAGGGCCTGGGCTCCCCAGGAAAGGAAAAGTGGAGACCGGGAATAATTAGCCAGACAAAAGGCAAATCCTCTTAGCGTCTCCCCAGGCGATCGCAGGTTAATTGGCTGATGCTCCCGCCGCCCGCCCAGGCCAGACACCGGGCTTTCCCCAGCCTCCCGCTGCTCGGTGACCCCGAGGCCACACCTGCCCCGCTGTCCGGCGTGGGAACCCAGCAGGGACTCCGGTTGCCCTCTGATCCTCCCCGCCCCGCTGGGCCCTCTGCTCAGCCTCCGCCCCGCCCTCGTAACCCTGCGGAGGGAGCCCGGGTGAGTCTGGGGGAGCCCTGGCTGGTCTCCCTGGGGCTGCTGCCGCCCTGGGCCAGCACCCACACTAAAGGCACGCTTTCCCTCGGCCCGGTCCAGCCACGCACAGCACCTGAAGCTTTGCCTGGGGTTAACCCCTCTGCCTGGCCGGCCCCCCTTCCCAGCGGACACCCTCCACTCCCACCACCCCGATCCTGGGATAACGCCTCCGGTGGGAGTGAGGTTGGCCCAGCCTCTCCGGAGACCATCCTTGGGCAGGGAGCCACCGTGGGGCCCTCACAGCGGGTAGCTCATTAGCTACACACCCCGACCTCCAACTGGTCCCTGTGTGGATCCGTCCCCAGGCAGGATTGGGGTCCCCCCCAAGGACTCAGGGCCCAGCACTCCGTAGGCCCCTGAGGACGGCCAGGTGCCCGCAAAGGTCACTGCAGGTTGGAGTCTGGAGGGTGCTGCCCCAGAGAAAGGTTATCAAAGGATGAGAAGGAAGGACGGAGAACAGGGAGGAGGAGAAAGGGAAGAAGTCAGGAAGGAGGGGGTGCCAGCCCTGGGGGCCAGACCGTGGCGCCTCTACTCTAGGGTCATGAGACTCCCCCCCGACTGGGCAAGACCCCCCCGGGAGGCCCATTGCACTTCCACTTTTGTGAACCATTTTTCTGAAACGTCCGCTCTCCTGTTCTGCTCCGTGAGGCCTGCCCCGGGCTGTGGCCCCCGGTCGGATCCCAGAGCCGCAGGCCCCGCGGTCACTATCCACAATCGTGGATGGAACAAGAGCACTGGGCCCGCCCCTGGGTCAGCTGGTGAAGCCACGGAGGCCCAGGGTGGTCGGGAGCTGAAGCTCAGAAGAGCTGGGGTGCAGCGGGAGGGGCAGAGCGTGGGGCCCAGCCGGGGCGGCCTGGCCTGAGGTCTCCGCGGGGCAGCCCCGGGTCTGCCCCCTCCCCGGTGGCTGGCCGGTGACTCAGCCGCACGGCTTGGTCTGAGGCTGCGGGCCCGGCGGTGTTTCCAGCTGTGGAGAGGGGCGGACAGCTGTTTATTTTCCTTGCTGTTCAGGGGGGTGGCGGGGGCGGGGGCGGAGAGAGCTGACCCCGCTGGTTCTCACACGGGCACGGGCTCTCCAGGAGCCCCTGAAAGGAAGGCGGCCCCGGGAACAGGCCGCCAGGGCTTGTGGGGCCGGGGCCTCCCCACCGCACTGTGGGGGCAGCCGGCCAAAGCCAACTCCACAGGCCAGTTCCTGGAGCGGGGTGTTGGGGTTTCCGAGGTCGGGAAGGAACTGGCAAGGCCTGATCCATGATGTCACCGGCCCAGGCCCAGTCCTGGCCCCGGCCCCGGCCAGGCCCCTGCCTCCCAAGAACAAGGGGCCGTGGTGGGACACCGGGGTTGGGACAGGCTCAGGGGCCTGTCCCAGGGTGGCTTTACCTATCCCTGCCCCTGGACACCCAGGACATCAACTTGGGGGCCCCCCGGGAGATGGGGCCCGAGTCCCCTGTCCCTGGGCTGGGCCTCAGGGGTACCGAGTGGGAGTTTCCCGAATCAGGATATCATCCTTCCAGGATGCAGTGATTCACCCGTCCCGACAGGCTCAGCGCTGGAGCCCCAGGGAGACGAAGACCCTCACCCGGTGCGGGGCCCGAGGTGTGGGGTTAGGGGGCCGGGCGATCTGCAGCCTAAACGTTCCCTCCACAAGCCACCCCCCCCACCCTGAGTCGAGGACCCCTCCTGGTGGGCAGAGGATGGACGAGAGGAACCACCTTCCTTCTCCTTTTCTGGGATTTCCAGTTTTCTGCCGCAAACACTATTTTTTCTGGAACTTTTTAATGAAGTATAACCCACAGGAAAGTGGACGCAGAAGTGTACAGCTCAACGAATTTTCACAAACCAAACCCTGCACGTAAGCGTCCGCAGACCAGGAGCAGAGCGAGGCCGGTTCCCAGAGGCCCCGGAGCCCCTCCCGGCCGCGGTCCCCTCCCTGGGGCCGCGGTCCCCTCCCTGGGGCCGCGGTCCTCACTGCCCACCTGCTCTGCCCCCTCAGGGAGGTCACACGGCCTGTCCCCTCGGCTGTGTACATGCTGTGTTCAGCTCTGTGTTTTTCAGGGAAGATGACTGTGGAGGTGAGGGACATGTGAGTTACCTGGGTTGGGGTAATCAGAACTTCACGTGGTGCACCTCAAATGATACACCTCTTGGGTCGGCGGTACCTCAGAAAAGCTGAAAACGAAAGTGTACATCAACAAACAAAAATGGTGTTTGCAAGATATCGTGTGTGGTTGTAACTCTCATAATGCTCCTTGCCCCCCACCCACAACGCTTTTTTTGTTTTTTGTTTTGGGTGTTCCACATGTGGGATCTTCCCCAACCAGGGATCAAACCCACGCCCCTGAATTGGGAGCACGGAGTCTTAACCTCTGGGCCATCAGGGAAGTCCAATGCTCCATTTTTCTTAGATAGACTTTTTAGAAGAGCAGTTTTGGTTTACCAAAAAAATTGAGGAAAAATACAAAGTTCCCTTATACCTCACTCTCCACACCTTAGAGTTTCCCCTGTTATTAATATCTACAATTAGTGAGGTTCATTGCTACAGCTGATGAGCTGATATTGATGCTGGTGTATTAATAAAGTCCGTAGTTGACATTAGGGTTCACCCGGTGTTATACACTCTGTGCGCTTGGGCTTGACTGCGTTAAGTCGCTCAGTCGTGTCTGACTTTTTGCAACCCCGTGGACTGCAGCCCACCAGGCTCCTCTGTCCATGGGATTTCCTAGGCAAGAATACTGGAGTGGGGTGCCAACTCCTTCTCCAGGGAAACTTGTTGACCCAAGAATCGAATCGGATTCTCTTGTGTCTCCTGTATTGGCAACTGGGTTCTTGGACACTAGCATCACCTGGGAAGCCCAGATACATTCTGCAGGTTTGGACAAACATATATATAAGAACATACATCCACCATTACAGGATCACACAGGGTGCTGTTACTGCCCGAAAAGCCCTCAGTGCTCCACCTGTTCTCATCTCTTCTCCCTAACCCTTGCAACCACTGGTCTTCTTACTGTCTCCATAGTTTTGCCTTTTCCAGAATGACAGAGTTGGAATCATACAATATGTACAGTGACAGACTGTATTTTGGGGGCTCTAAAATCGCTGTGGGTGGACGATGACTGCAGCCATGAAATTAAAAGACGTTTGCTTCTTGGAAAAAAGCTATGACCAACCTAGCCAGCATACTAAAAAGCAGAGACATCACTTTGCAGACAATGGTCCATATAGTCCAAGCTATGGTTTCTCCAGTAGTCATGTATGGATGTGAAAGTTGGATCATAAAGAAGGTTGAGTGCTGAAGAATTGATGCTTTTGAACTGTGATGCTGGAGAAGACTCTTGAGAGTCCCTTGGAGAGTAAGGAGTTCCAACCAGTCAATCCTGAAGGAAATCAACCCTGAATATTCATCGGAAGGACTGATGCTGGAGTTGAAGTTCCAATACTTTGGCCACCTGATGCGAAGAGACTCATTGGAAAAGACCCTGATGCTGGGAAAGATTGAAGGCGAGAGGAAAAGGGGACAACAGAGGATGAGATGGTTGGATGGCATCACCGACTCAACGGACAGGAGTTTGAGCAAACCCTGGGAGATAGTGAAGGACAGGGAAGCCTGGCGTGCTGCAGTCCATGGGGTCACAAAGAGTCAGACTGAACAAGCCTTTCAGACTGGCTTCTTCCCTCACTGACATGCACTCAGGGTCCCTTCCTGCATGCCTTTCCATGACTTGGTAGCGCCTCTCTTTTTAGCGCTGGAAGCTGTCCTGTTGTCCGGATGGACCACAGTCTTTGTGTCCACTCGCATGCCAAAGAACATCTTGTTTGCTTTCAACTTTGGGCAATTATGAATCAAGCTGCTGGAAACATCCAGGTGCAGGCTTTTATGTAGACCTGGTTTCCACTTCTTTGGGTCGATACCAAGGAGCGTGAGTGCTGGAACAGACGGTAAAAGAAACTGCCAAACTCTCTTCCAAAGTGGCTGCACCAATCTGCATTCTTGCCTGCAAGGCACAAGTGTTCTGGTTGTTCCGCGTCCTCGCCAGCATTTAGAGCTGTCGGAGAGCTGGATTTCGGCTGTTCTAATGGGTGTTTTGATTTGCACACGAGCCTCTTTTCATATGCTTTATTTTCCGCAGGGTGGGTTATGAAACAGCCATTTCATATGCTTATGTATCATCTTTGGTGGGCTTGTCTTTCCAGACTTCTTGTCCACTTTTTAAATTAGGTTGCGTGCTTTCTTTTTGCTGAGTTTTAAGTGGTTTTTTTTTTTGTATGTTAATTCTTTGCGTGTGTATTTAAGATACCTGTCTTTTATCAGATTTTTAAAGAGATTATGCTTTTAATCAGTTACTCTTGGCCGTGCCAGGTCTTCGTTGCTGCATATGGGCTCTCTCTAGCTGCAGTGTGCAGGCTTCTCGTTGCGATGGCCTCTCAGGGCAGAACGTGGGCTTTAGGGTGAGCAGTTTTCAGTAGTTGCGACACATGGGCTTGGTGGTTTGGAGCCTGGGCTTAATTGTCCCTCAGCATGTGGGATCTTCCCAGACCAGGAATCCAGAGTTTGTGCCCTAGTGGATTGGGAAGCCCTTTCAGATGTGTTTTGCAAATATTTGCTCCCAGGCTGTGGCTTGTCTTCTCTTGACGTTGTGTCTCACAGAGCAGAAGTGTTTCATTTTGATGAAGTCTGGCTAATCAATTATTTCCTTCATGGATCCCACCATTGGTGCAATATCTAAAAGGCCATTGCCTTTATCAAAATCATCTCGGTTTTCTCCTGTGCTATTCTCTAGGAGTCTTATTGCTGCTGTTGTTCAGTAGCTAAGTTTTGCCTGACTCTTTGCAACCCCATGGACTGCAGCACGCCAGGCCTCCCTGTCCATCACCAACTCCCAGAGCTTGCTCAAACTCATGTCCATCGAGTCGGTGATGCCATCCAACCATCTCATCCTCTGTCGTCCCCTTCTCCCCCTGCCTTCAGTCTTTCCCAGCATCAGGGTCTTTTCCAACGAGTCGGCTTTTCACATCAGGTGGCCAAAGTATTAGAGCTTCAATTTCAGTATCAGTCTTTCTAATGAATACTCTGAGTTAATTTCCTTCTCCTTGCAGTCCAAGGGACTCTCAAAAGTCTTCTCCAGCAGGAATCGAACCTGGGTCTCCTGCACTGCAGGCAGATTCTTTACCATCTGAGCCACCAGGGAAGCCCAGGAATCTTACAATTTTACATTGAGGCCTATGATTCTGAATTCATTTTTGTGGAGGGGTGAGGTCTGCATCTAGAATCTCTCTTTGCATGTGACCGTCCAGCTATCCTGGCCTCATTTGTTGGAAAGACTTTCCTTTGTTCCAGTTGCCTTTGCTCCTTCATCAAAGGTCAGCTGCCTGCATTTATGGGGGTCTATTTCTGGGCTGTCTGCTCTGTTCCACTGATCCCTTTGTCTGCTCCCTCACCCCATGTCTGGATCACTGTAGCTTCCTAGTGCGTCTCGTGTAACACTCCAAAAAACCGCCAGTACATTTTTAAGAGGTGTCGCAGTAGGAAGGACTCTGCCTGCAGCTGCCCTGCTCTTTGGGGTGTCTGCTCCGCTCACCCCCTGGTTCCTGGCAGTGCCCTCCAGGCCACAGTGGGCCCTTGGGTGTCCGGGCAGGGGGGAGGGGCCCCTCCTCATCTCCCCATTGTCAGTCAGCTGGGTTTTGTTTCTCAGGCTTGTGGGAAGTGTGTGTACATGGGGGGATTGGGGAGGGGGATTCCTTGCTGCGGTTTAAACATTAACCATTTTATCACTCAGACGAGGCCTGGGGCACCCGACGGGGGGTCCCCGTTCCTCCGAGGTGGGCCCCTCCCGCTGATGGCGGGGTCCCCTTTCCTCCGAGGTGGGCCCCTCCCGCTGGTGGCTTCCCACGGCCACTCTAGGGAGGGCTCCCCTTCAATGCTACTGCAGGCTCGGGGCGCGGAGGGGAAGGGCTGAGGAAGGGAACCGAGTCCCTGTGGGACCTTGGCAGGTCACTCTCTCTCTGAGCCTCTGTCTCCTCACCTGCGTCAGCCCTGCCCAGAGAGGGAGTGAGGTCTGGTCAGGCAATGGGCAGAAAGCCCTTTGCAAACTGTAAGGTGCCAGGCAGACCTGTGAATGCCAAGGTCAAATGGAGCGTGAGCATGGCGCAGGCAGCCGGAGAGGCGGTGGAGAGGGGCTGGAGGGGAGCTTTGAGGCCCCTCTGTCCCTAAGTCATAGGTGTCTCCCTGTCCCCGAGGGCTAAGGGGTGTGACGCGCCAGGCGCACATGAGATACAGGAGCCACGGGGCCCAGACCCGGGTCCTCCTGCCTCCCCACACCGGCTCACTCAGAGGCCGGGCTCTGCACCTGGTGAGGATTGAAACAACCCACTGGCCTGCGGCTTGGTTAAGGACATTTTAAGAACTAAGACTGGAACAGCAGGAAGGGGTGTCAGCCAGGCCTGGGCGTGTAGACTGTTCTCTGGGCAGTGGGAGCCTGGAAGGTTCCAGGGTGGGGAGGGTGTGGTGGTGGAGGGAGACCGCTATGGTGGGCCCTGGTGGGTGGCTGTAATTTACAAGTCCCTCTCAGGACGTCCGATCTCTTGACTGAAAAAGCACATTCAAGGCTCTGGAGGTGTCACCGAGTCGAGGAGGTGAGGAGGCCCCGGTGGGTGTGGGCTCCTGGTGGGCTCCTCCCCAGGCCCAGGCTGTGCTCCCGGGTGGGGAGCGCAGGGCCTCAGGGACCGTGGACAAGCCCTCTTCTCACAGACCTGGAGTTGAAGCCAGGCCAGCCCAGGGCAGAGCCCCCTGGCCACTAAAGGGTGCACAGCGCCCTGTAGGCCTGGCAGAATCCTCTATCACGTCCAGCGAGCCCCCCAGGCTCCCGAGGAGGACGTTAGAAACTGGCCAAACCAGTCACGGGTGTGGGTTTACCAGCAGCTGCACGGGGCACAGACCACGAAAGTCTGCTCAGACAGGGCCTCCCTCTGCCGGAGACCTGGCCTCAGTTCCTCTCCTCCTGCCAGTCTCCTCACCTTGGCCCCCCCAACCTCCAGCAGCCCTGTCTGACCTCAGAGTCCAGCTGGGTCCTCACCTCCCTTCTCTGCCGGGCCAACTCTTTCTCACCTTCTGAGACAGAACTCCAGCTCCCCTCCTCCTCCAGGAAGCCCTCCCTGCTTCCTCACCAGGCAGGGCGCTGATGAGGGACACCCAGGAGGCCAAGCCTGCCGGAAGGTCAGGAGGCCTTCCTGTAGGAAGTGATCATGGAGCAGAGATTCAAATTAAGAGGCAATAAGAAGGAGTTATTGAAGAAGGAGAGTTAGGTGGGCCTGACACTGGCCATTCACATCTCTATGGAAGCAAGCAAGGTCGAAGGACAGAGGTCAAGAAAGTGAGTTCTGGGGCCTTCCCTGGTGGTCCAGTGGCTAAGACTCTGGGTTCCCAGTGCAGAGGCCCAGGTTCAATCTCTGGACAGGGAGCTACATCCCACACGCCTCAGCAAAATCCCAAGTGCAGCAAATAAGACCCCATGCAACCAAATAAAGAAGAAAGTGAGTTCTGGAGACCCTGCTGTGACCGTGACCTCAGACAGGCTACTCAACCCCTCTGTGCTTTGCAAGAGGAGAGCGAGCTACGGCTGGGCTGTGGGCCCTGAGTGGTCCTCACGTGGCAAGCAGGGGGCTCCAGGCTGGTTGGGGAGGCACAGCAGGAAGGCGGCTCTGGGCAGTCCTCACGTCACAGCTGCTCCCCAGGGCAAGGCATGGGGCTCCACAGAGGTGCTGGCCGGGAGCTGCGAGACCCCAGGGGTCTGTTCTGGGGTGCCCCAGGGTCTGAGCACACTGGCCTCCTGGGGTGAGAGCAAGGACATGACCAGGGTTGCTGCCCCTGGGGAAGGAGGCCAGCAGGGCCCTGCCCGGAGGTGGCAGCGCCTTGGGGATGTCCCAGCGCCTAAGCTGCTTGTCCACAGCCTGACGAGGCAGCACCGTGGCCATCCACCCACGGCTCTGTGCCCTGGGCGGTGTTTCTTGCGCCTCCATGACCACCGAGCCCTTTCACGGTCCAGCTGGTGTGCCTCAAGGGGTTCCATGAAGCACAGTTTGGGAATCACCAGGCAACACCCACTCTCATCACAGCTGCAGTGAGAGCGGTTGGAAGAGCTGGAGGCAGAGGCAGCCCAGCCCGCGGGGTGGCCTCTCACCGTGGAGCCTCCCTGTCCAGCCTGCAGCTGTGCCCCTCCCTGCCTCAGTTTCCCCACTCGTACAGTGAGGTTCCCGAGTGTTCACGCTGTGGGGAGCCCCTGTCCTAGGGCCTTGGGCACGCGGTGCCGGAAGGGACAGGGTCCCAGTGGGGGTCGCTCACACCAGTTCAGACCCTGTGGAGAAGCCCCAGTCCTGCCCACTGAGACCCCGGAGTCCCAGCCGCCCGGGGCCAGGCCTAGACAGGGAGGCGCAGGAAGAGGCAAGAGAACCAGGCCCCACTGCTTAGAGAGGCTGCCTGGCACAGGCAACCTGCCAACAGGCAGAAGGCCCCTGAGGGTCACTGTGGGCAGAAGAGCCCCAGAGGGCCAGTCGGGGCTCTCTCTGGAGGCACTTTGTGTGACACGGGCTCACTGGGTCCAGGCGTCGGGGCCAGTCAGCCCTTCCCTCCTCTGGGCCTCAGGCTGTCATCCAGAAACGAGCACTGCTGAGGTGGGGATGGCCACGTGGGCGCAGTGACAGGACTTCACAGTGCCCACGGTCCAGGCTGTGGCTGAGGAGGAAGAGGACTCTGTGCCCATTTCAAAGACGGGGAAACTGTGGTCAGGAGAGCCAGGGAGGGGTCTGGGGCCAGAGCAGTCCGGGAGGCCCTCGGGTGTCCCAAGTTCCCCCACTGGAACAGGCAGCCACTCCCAACACGCATCAGCTATGTGGTGGGTGCTGAGGATGCAGCCGTGAGCAAGACAGACCAGGGGAGGTGCCGCCCGGACCTGCCACTCCATCACGGCCATGGGAATGGACCCAGGAGGGAGGCAGGGGCTCCGAGGAGCTGTGGTCAGGGGCCTGCAGAGCAGCCGAGGCAGGAGGGATGGATGGCCGTTTCAGCTCAAGGCCCCCGTGTATGTAGGTAGTGAGTATCGCCCACTGGCAGAGGCCCGAGAGTGCCAGGGAGGAAGCCCCTGGGGGAGGAAGGCCGGAGGCTGGGAGTAGGCGATGGGGTGTGCGGGCAAGAGCGGTCGGTTCCAGATGCTGTACCCGGGGGAGGCAGAGATGAGAGGATCTGCCGACGGATGGACTCAGGGCTAGAGAAAGAGGTGGTGGGGGTCCGAGGTTTCGGTCTGAGCTCTTGTGAAGCAGGAGGAAGGGCTGTTGTCAGAGTGGCGGGATGGGCAGCTCAGGTGTGAGGGTCCTACGGAGGAACACACAAGGGGTGGACTGATGGGTGGTCTTGCTCAGACGCACCGTGGGCGAGGGTGTGCCGGAGGTGGCTTCTGGGGCCTGGCGCCGTTGGCCTTTTTCTCTCTGGCAGCCTGATTGCTGCACGCGTCCCAACACCTCGTCTCTGCTCCCTTGCACACACGGCGGCACTCACGCTGTCTGCTGGGCACGGGGAGCCCTTGCTGCCTCAGACTCAGCCCTGATTTTTGTAGATCAGAAGTGAAGCCGAGGCACTTCCCTGGTGGTCCAGTGGCTAAGCCGAGTCTGTGCTCCCAATGCAGGGGGCCGGGTTTCGATCCTGGGTCAGGAAACGAGATCCCACAGCTGCAACGAAGATGGAAGATCGCATGTGCGACCACTGAGAGCTGGGGCAGCCAGACAAAAGAAGGAAAATAGAAAAGAAAGAAACGAACCCAAGGCCAGTGGGAGGGGGGGTGGCTTGCCCAGAGCCCCGCCTCGGTTAGCCGAGAGAAAAGCTCCCTGCTACCCTGCAGCCCCTCATCTCAGGTGGGAGGTCCGCACCCCTTTTCCAGATGGGCAGCCGGAGCTGGGAGGGGTGGGAACACGCCCCAGGCCTCAGGCAGCACGGGGATTTGGCTGCGGGTGTCGTGTCAGAGGCCAAAGCTGCTGTTTTTCCAGGGCTCACGCCTGCCTCTGGGGCCTGTGGGAATTTTCTCTCCCGAGAGTCCTGAAAGGCCGGAGGGGTGGGAGTGCTGCGCCCAGCTGATGGAGGCGAAAGGGCCACAGGCTTTTTGTGGTTGAATTATCCAAACACTGAATCGCTCTATCCGCCCGGGCGGCTGTGAACGGGCCGGCTTTGTCCAGCCTGAGAACAGCGGGGCGCGGGCCAGACAAAGGCGGGCGCTGACGCGGCCTTTTCCATGGTCCGGCAGAGAAAGGACGGCCCGGGGACAAAGCCTGGTGGAGTCGCGGCGGGCGGCGGGGGGCTCTGCTTTAGTCACGGTGCGGCTGGCAGGAGGGGCGAGGGCCCCCAGAGCTCCCCGCCAGCCGGCCCTCCCAGGAGTGTCAAGACCAGAGTGTCGTGGCTGGAGACCACCTGCCCACGGCCCTCTCGATCCTGAGGGCTCGAGGTTTGTCCAGAGGAGGCCTGACCGACACCAAGAGACCCCCTCCAGGTCCCCACTGCCGCCACACGCCACCCTTATGGGCCCCAGGGCCGGCCTGCCCATCGCGGACAGAGGAGGGCCGGTCTCACCATGCCCGGGTGGGCAAGGCCTCCGCAGCCCACAGCCGGCAGTGCCCACCTTCCAGCTGCAGCTCTCAGGGGTCGAGTGGCAGCCCAGGGGAGCTGAACCAGGGCCCCCTCGTCCTCCATGGCCTGGTCTCTGGGCCCAGCTCTGCGTGTCCAGAAAGTGACCATGGGCGAATGCCAGACCTGAGGGGCTTGGTAGGGGGAGGCGTGAGCCACAGGGAAACGCAGGGTGGGGGTGTCCTCAAGAGGAGGAGACCCTGGCGGGGAGCAAGGCAGAGCCAGGGCCTCCTCGGACCTCCCGGCCTCGGTTCCCTGGGGTCTGTCTGAGGATTCAAGGCCACACCCTGGGCTCCAGTGAGCGGGCAGCCCCCTGGCCACCTCTTCTGAGCCCGAGGCCCTGGGGCACAGGGGGCTTCAGGCTGATGGCAAGAAGCAGTGGGAGCAAGGACGGGGCGTCCCCTTGGGCCAGGCTTCAAGGGACAAAGGAGTCGCAGGGGCAGAGGGAAGGGGCGGTTCTGGGAGGTGGGTCCTCCTGGGCCCCCCGCCACAGCCCCGAGGTCGCAGAAAGGAGCGCACAGTGGTGGGTGGACCAGCTCAACCTGCATTTGAACGCTTTCTCAAGGCTTCTTGAAAGGGAGCTGGGATGAGGGCCCAGTCCCAACCAGGGTGGGCAGGAAGCACTGTGTTCCACTCAGAACTGCATTTAGTCGAGGGTGGGGACTGGGATGCTGCTGGTGGGCAGCCAGGACCCCTAGGTGAGCTGGAAGGAGGGTGGGGCCTGGGGCCCACAAGAGGACTGTCCTGCTCAGGGGGCGTCCAGACACCAGAGCAGCAAGCCCTGGACACCAGGGCCTGACCCGCCAGGCCTGGCACAGACTCCACACGCCACGGCTACACCGCTGAACTACCCACAGGGTATTACCACGTTTATTGCCATGGAAACTGAGGCTCAGGGGAACTGGGCAGGCCGAGGACCATGGGGGGCTCCCCTTGCCGTGTCCGGAGGCTGCCCTGACTAATTCCAACACGCAACTGACCCCCCTGTCTTCCCACGGGCCTGCATCATCCCTGCAGGTAAGGCAGGCTTGCCATAACACTGAGCCCCCCTGGGCACCTAGGGGCACAGCGGATGCAGGTGGTGGGCTGCCAGGGAGACCACTGGGTGTTGGCGTCCTTGTCTCTCAGGCAGGGCAGGGCCCCACTCCGAGCTGAGAGGTGGAGCCCCCAGCGTCCGCCCAGCCTGCATGGGCCTCTGAGGCCTGCCCCGCCGCCCATCTGGGTCCCATCAGCGTTGCCCTCGGCCAAGAGCGTGTGGCGTCCGTGGGAGTTGGAAAAACAGCCACAGGGGCCCGGCCTGCTGCCGACCAGCCTGGGCACCCCCCTCCAAAGCCGGGAGGGAACATTTCTGATGAAGAAGCAACTCAACTGAGCCATCTTTCATCAGGTGGGGCCTGGGGAAGCTGCCCGGCCCCCACCCCGCCCTGGCCACCAGGCTCCGGCCACGGTCTTCCGCCAGGATGTGACTAAAGGCCTGGCCAAGATCTGTGGGCTGCGGGGAGGGCGGCCCGGCGGGCACTCAGAGGGTCAGGAGTGGCTCTGTGTGTGTGTGTGTGTGTGTGCATCCACGCCAGTGTGTTTGCGTGTGTGTGTCCACGTGTGTGCGTGGCTCGCACTCAGGTCCTGGTGCCAGGAGGAGGAGGGGTCCTGCGAGGCCTGTCTGGGTTCCAGGCCCCCCCAGACCCTGGAGGCCCCCATCAGATAGCCTGGGGTTCAGGTTTCCGCTTCGTTTGCCGGCCTGCCCTCCCCCAACCCGAGGGGACAGCGTGACGTGTGCAGGAAACAAGGTCTGAAGCAGGCATGGAGAGGATAGGAATCACCCTCTCAACAGTCCAGAACCTTCCGAGACTCAGCTGAGGGCATCAGAGGGACCTTCTATGAGGAGCAAGGAGACTTCCACATGGTCTCTACCACCTCGGACTCAGCAAACCTTTCCCAAAGTCCCACAGCAGCCCAGCCAGGCCTTGGGCCCGGGGCCCAGGGTCCAGGGCTGAGGTTCCCAGGGTGATCAGATGCTGCTCCCAGCCCTTGACGTCTTACCAGACTCCAGCACCTGCCTCACCAGCCTGGGGAGCAGTCAAGGAGGCCTTCACAGAGGAGGGAGTGTTTGAGTTAAATGTATAGAATGAGCACAGGCCAGCTGGGCTGATGGTGGGGGTGGAGGTATGCGGGGGGGCTGAGGGATGTGCCCGAGCCGGGGCACAGACCCCTCGCGAGGCCCACATGGAAGGTGGGCTCTGCAGTCCTCTATGCCCGTTCCCCCTCTCCAACCTCAGGCGCCTGGTGTGAAGTGTCTGGTTGGTACCCCCCTTGCCTGATGCAGGGTGACCCAGAGCCACCGCCTCTGGGGATGGCGTGGTTAGATGTGTGGTTCCACACACGCGGCGGGGGGTGGGTGGGCAGAGCCTCCTGGGACCAGGAGGCAGCTGGCCCAGCTCCCCTCTGCAGGTGGCCTTGTGGGACCCTCCAGGGGCACTTGGCTAAGCCTGGAGGGCCCAGAGCTGCCTGGGAATGGCATCTGAATTGTGGATAATGAGGGCGGAGGGAGCATGAATTCCAGAAAGCTAATGTGTTTGGAGAGAGCAAGTGAGCGGCCCGGAATGCTCGGTCACTGCTGGTCAGCGTCAGGCCCAGCCTTTGTTCCCCGGCCTCTGGGAGCTGGAGTCTGAGGGTCAGGGGTCCTCATCACAGGCTGTCCCGATCAGGATGGGGGTGGGTCACCCCCAGGTTCTCCCGCCCCCACCCCTGATCACAGGGAAGGTTCAGGTCCAGTGGGGTAGGCAGGCAGGGAGACCTCCGGGTGGGTGGCGGTGGGAGTGGGGATTGTCAGGGACGAGGTGACACCCTAAAGGCTGAGCTTGAGGACGGAGGGCTGATGCTGTCCTTGGCTGTGTCCCAGGACTGAGAAGTGCCCCCTTTGGGGACCGGGGCCTGGCTCAGCCTCCTGGCAGAAGGGGACTCCCCGGGGGGGGTGTTTAGACACACGCACTCCAAGCTGACTGCCCACCCTGCTCGTGGGGGCTCAGAGGTGCCCCCCGCTGGGCCTACTGCCGGCTTCCTGGTGGGTCCACACCCTCCGAGCAGACAGGCCAGGGCAGGCTCCTGGCGGGCAGAGGCCACTGGCTGGGCCCGGGAACAGGGGGAGGGGAGCTGGGACTGCAGCGCCTGGGGAAACTGAGGCTCGGTGCTCCGGGGAAGGAGGAATGACATGGGGAGGGAGCATCCACATCACCGCAGCTGGAGCCAGGTCAGCACAGAGGTTCAGGGCCGGGCTCCCAAGCAGCGGCTCCTGGCACTAAATCACCTTCCCAGGAACTGCTAAGCACCCACTGCCTTGCTCACAGGCAGGCCATCCACTGGCGTGTCAGTGACCAGGCAGTGACAGCTGCCTCCCGCAGCCTCTTGGGGGGCCCTCTCCTCCTGGCTCCAGCTGCCCATCCCCCCCGAGCACCACCTCACGAGGTCACCCCATCGCAGGGTGAGCACAAGCGAGGCCACCGAGGTCCAGAGGTTTCCCCAGCTCTTCTGGGTGAGGGAAGGCCACTTCAGGCGCCCGTGAGCTCCGCACCCTGCCGAGAGGCTGGGAACAACCCTGCAACCTGCTAGGGGTTACAGGTTGTCATCACTTTCCCTGGAACGTGTTCTGCTTCCTCCCGCCCCCCAGGGCCCCCCACCACCCACAGGATGAGTGGACTTTGGCCTTCTCGCGCTGTTCCTGAACGTGGCCACGACTTTCCCTGCGGTTCCTGCAGCCGGGAGCCTCGCACCATGTTCCCTGTCGGGGCCCCGAGCTCTCTCTAGGACTCAGCTTGGGGCCGAGCAACCCCAGTCCTGTGGTGGGCCATCCCCCTACCCCACCCCCAGCTCCTGGCTTCCATTTGTGCTCGTTTGAGCCATTGATGGCACGAGCCTCTGGGCATATCGCTCCTCCGGGCTCCCTGAGGATGGAGGGTGCCCTTCTCCTGCGTCCAGCATCCGGCCCCAGAGACCTAGTCTTGGCTGGGGACCAGGCTCTGCTCCGGGAACTGCACTTTTGGGGACCTGCTGGACCCCGCTGCAAAGTAGTGTGGGCCGGACCTAGGGCTGGACAGGACTGGTCTCAGAAGTTCCCTCCAGACGGACGCAGATGCTGTCAAATCCAAGGACGCAAAGGGGCCGGTTAGCGGTCATGGTGCCACGCTCCCCGTCTGCCTCAAGTAACGCCTCCAAGCTTGGAATTATTGTTCCCAAATGTGTACTTACTTGGGTTTGCTTTTGAAAAGGTTGGGATTTAAGTATCACCCGATAACACACACATGCCCGGCTATACCCGCAATTACAGAGCAGCCAGGCCCAGGGTCTGGCGGGTGCCCATGGCTTGCTGAGGAAGTGCCCTGGGCGGCAGGCCACTCTGCCCAGGGAGGGCCCGGTCTGGGCAGTGCCGTATACCCGGGCCATTGCAGGGGGGTGGGCTCCGGGTGCTGCTCCCTAGGGCAGAGGCGGCTTTTCAGGGCACCCTGAGGACAGAGGGGCACCCTGGCAGGCCGTACTCACACAACATGATGGGAAACCGGGAACAGACACTGGTTCATTGTCCCGTCCGGGCCGGTACTGAGTGGCGGCTCCTGTGATGTTAGGACTCTGGGTCACTGACACTTGCCATCTTTGGGGCCCTGGGCATGTTTCTTACCCTCAGTTTATCGTCCATAAAATAGGATCATATACTTGGCAACAAGTAGAGAGTTGCAAGTATTGCAAGATTTTGCAAGAGAGTTGCAAGACTATTGCAAGTAGAGAGAAGGCGTGCAAAGACCAACCCCAGGGCCCACTCGAGGCAACACCCAGAGATCTGGGGGCGGGAGCAGCCGGGAGGGGGCCAGGCAATGGCGAGCCCGGACGTGCACCTCCCTGCACAGGGCCTGGCGCGTCCCGCGCTCGATCACGGTGGTGGTGATGAGATTTATCAGCTACATTATTGTTCTTGGCCACCTGAAGACCACTGGCGGGAGCGAGGGAGGCAGGCTAGCGTGGGTGTTGGATGCCAGGGAACTCCGCAGGACATAAAAAGGCATGGCTGCCAGGCGGGAGGAGGCGGCATCAGGGAGGAGCCCCGGGGGGTGAGACCTGGAGCCTGGGACACGTGGAGCCGCCACCCCTTCCCTCCTGTCTGTAGGACAAGCCCCACGTTCTGCAGCTGCAAAGCCAGGCTGCCCGGGGCCAGGGCCAGGCCCCCAGCGCCAGCTCGCACACTTGCATGAACCACCCTCCACCAGCCTCCCTTTCTGGGCCTCCGTCCCCGCCCTCACCCCCTGGCTGCCCTCTCCCTCTCCAGTCACGCTGCAGGGAGACTGGAAGGTTTGCGGGGACCTGCTGCTTCCCCTCGAGCTGTGGGACTTTGAGAAAGTTGGTTAATCTTCGTTATTGGTTGGTTAACCTCTGACCTCGGTTTCTTCTCTTTTTTTTTTGGATGGAACTTGGAGTGTTCAATTAAAAATTATTTTGTAAAATGTTAGCTCCTTCAGGGACATCAAGAACTGCAGTACATCGAGGATATTTTGTTCCTTATTCGGACGTTTGCTGATGTCTTTATTCACAGAACATCTTTCCTCATTGTCATTGCTCTTGCTTAGCTGCTTGGTTGTGTCTGACTCTCTGCGACCCCACGAACTACAGCACGCCAGGCTTCCTGTCCTCCACCGTCTCCTGGAGCTCAGACTCCTGTCCACTGAGTCGGTGATGCCATCCAACCATCTCTGTGGTCCCCTTCTCCTCCTGCCTTCAATTTTTCCCAGCATCAGGGGCTTTTCCAATGAGTCAACTCTTCACATCAGGTGGCCAAAGTATTGGAGTTTCAGCTTCAGCATCAGTCCTTCCAATGAGCACCCAGGACTGATCTCCTTTAGGATGGACTGGTTTGAACTCCTTGCAGTCCAAGGGACTCTCAAGAGTCTTCTCCAACACCACAGTTCAAAAGAATCAATTCTTTGGTGCTCAGCCTTCTTTTTGGTCCAGCTCTCACACCCATTCATGGCTACTGGAAAAACCACAGCTCTGACTATGCTATGCCCAGTCGGTCAGTCATGCGTGACTGTCTGCGCCCCACAGGCTGCAGCGGGCCAGGCTCCCCTGTCCTCCACCGTCTCCCAGCGCTCAGACTTTTGTCCACTTGGGTCGATGACCCTCCGACCCTCTGTCCCTCCCATCAGGAAGCTTTCACGAGGCTCTTATGCTCATCCATCTTTCTTCATAAATCCCAATAACAATTGCTCAAGAGAGTAAAAGATGTCATATTATTCCTATAGCAAACACACAATCTTCTGACGCACATGCACACACAGCAAGTGGGAAATAGTTGAAATTTCATTGGAAAAGAATGTGTTTTCTAAATAGGGTGATGGGTAAATGGTGGTAAAGGAATGTGCACACGTTATATATACTGGAGGGTTAATATGTGAAGAAGCAGCAGGTCACTTAGCCAGGGATTTCATCGTGACTGCAGCATGTCCGTCTAATAGGAAGAGGCATTTAACTCTTCTCTGTTAACAACAGTAACGCTGGGCCCCAGGGCGGGGTGGATGGGGCCCAGCCGAGAGCCAGTAAACACGGCTTAGACTGGCCCTGGGGATGGTGCCTGAACCCCGAGACCAGAGCTGGGGCCCCTGACCCCACCTTCCAGGCTCCCAGGGCCTCCTTGGCCACTAGGGCCAGCTTGTTTAACACATGGTATGTACTGGTCAGCCGGTTGGCTGCTGGAGTGCGAGCTGGCCCAGCTCAGGGACGTGGATGAGGGGTTGTCCTGGACTGGTGTGTGGGTGCCTTCTCCCAGCACCGGGCCAGGGTGGGCCGCTCCCCCTCCCAGGGTGGGGAGTGTGGCTGCTTGCCAGCTCCCAGTGCGTGCCGTTGCCTCATGTCTGTGCAGCTCCCGGGAGCAGCCCGACCAGCAGGCAGTGACACACGGGGCTGGGGAGAAGTCAGAGGCCAGCAGTGTGGAGCAGGCAGTCGTGTGGCCCTGGGCTCATCACGGCAGTGAGTCAGGGTGGGGAGACTGTCCACTGAGTTCGTTCACCCGTCTGGAGTGCTGTCGGTGACAGTCTGCAGCGGACATCTATCTCCACAAGGAGTGAGAGATGCCAGGGAGGTCTGGCCTGGAGGCGGGCGGTTTCTATGGCCACAGGCCCTGAGAAGACGGGGCTGGCCTGAGCCTCAGTAGCTGGGCGGGCCAGGCCTCCCACCCGGAGGGACGTGCCAGCGTGGGGCTGGGCACAGGGACACGCAAGAGACGGGCACAGAGCCAGGGCAGCGGGGAGGCCCGTGTTCCTGGCCTGGACGTGGCGGGGCTGTGCAGGTGAGAGGCTCCACCTGCCCAGGCCTCAGTCTTCTCATCTTTCACAGACGCGAGACAGCGTGAGACGGGGGGTGGATGGCATCCCTGACCTGATGGACATGAGCAACCCCGGGAATTGGTGATGGACAGGGAACCCGATGCGCTGCTGTCCATGGGGTCGCAGAGAATCGGACACAACTCAGCGACTGAACAGCTACAACAACGACGTGAGCAGAGGCCCTGGGACAGCCGCGGTCATCATCCCTGTGGTTCCTGCCTCTCGCCCTTCACCGCATCCCCAGGGAGTGCGGCTGGCGGGAACGCAGGCTGGGGACGCCCCAGCGACCTGGCTCAGTCTGAGCCATCCTGGAACAACGGTGGTGGGCTCTGGAGGTCAAGTTTAAGCAGAGGCCTCCCTCGCTTCACTGGCTTCGGCCCGAGAAACCCAAACCCAGACAAGACGCAGCCCCAGCCCCCACCAGGGCCTTTGTGTCTGGATAGCCTTCCACCCTCTGGGACATCTGTGGCGGCCCCAGAGAGGGGATACGCTCTAAATAGGGTCTCAGGGGGTCTGCATTCAGCAGAGGTTACCCCCTGCCCCGGCTGCCCCCTGCCCAGGGGGCTTCCTTCCATGGGCCCCGCCCCCGGGACCCCGGCTGCCTCCCACACTCTCTCCCCCGGGTGGTCCCCAGTGCCCACCATCGCCCCTGAGGGATGCCCAGCGGCCTGTGGGTGTTGTCCCCCCCCACCCCCCGGCCACCTGTCCTGTCCTGCTCAGGCGCAACGTCACGACGGCTCTGGCTCCTTCACAGGGGCTGAAAGGAGCCCCTTCCAGGCCACCGCCCTCCTCCTCGGCCACGTCTGAACTGGGCGGGGCAGAGGCAAACAGTCTTTTTTCTGTTCTCTTCTGCACAAGCGGAATTCAGTTAGGAGAGAAGAAACCCAAGCCCCGCCAAACAGTGCTTCAAAAAAAAATCCTTCAGGGAAGAGACATCTTCCCAGATCCTGAGCAAATCAATGCGATCAAGGGTTCCTGTGGGGTTTTTCTCCCCAGCTGCATAGGATGCAGCCAGGGAGTGCTCTCCCACACCCAAGGGAGGCCGGGTGGTGGGGGATTGCCCCCGTTCCCTCCCCACCAACCATGCCGTGAAGGCAAAACTGTCCTGAGCAGGCGGGTGGCCAGCAGAGCAGGCCAGCTCCACCCATCCCGGTGCCCGCCCCGGGGGCGGGTCACAGGTGTCCCTGGACTCTGAGTGGGAAAGTGTCCCTACACGGCCCGGCCGCCTGCCCCGGCTCCTCCCCTGGGACTTGGCCGCCCCCCAGAGCTGCCGCAAGCAGGCAGGGGCAGCCTGGAGCCTGGATGCAGGAAGTCTCGGCAGGTGGCTGGATCCATGGGGCCTGCCTCCCACGATGGCCTCTGTCCCCAGGTCACTCCCAGGGTGCTCCTAGGGCCTCAGGGAGCCATCGTTCCCAAAGGAGAGTTGGGAGGTGGTTTCACTGTCCCCATGCTTTATGAGGAGCCGCCCGCCCGCAGCCCAGGAAGCCGCGCCAGCCTTCCCAGAGCCTCCCTGGTGGACAAGCTCCACTCCCAGCCCACCTATAGCCCTTCCCTGGAAGTGGACCGAGGGCCTGTCGAAGTGTCCTGTCTCATCTCCAGATGCTCCATGTCTCCGGAGACTTCCTCTGCCTTAGAGAGCCGACTATTTTCAGAATATCAATATGACATCAGAAGAGAAATCGAACCAGGCTTTTTTTGTTTTTTTTTCCTCTCAAGAGCCCCCTCTGACCCTAGGAGGAGGCAAAGTCCATCCAGACCTGATGCCCTGGGAATACCACAGAGCTCAAGTCCGAGTGTCAGGGCTCTGATCACGCCCTCCGCCCCCGCCAGGCTGACCGCAACTCGGCACACCCTGGCTGCCATCACCCGCTCTGGGAAGTGGGCATGCTGGGCCTGACACCCAGAGCACTTGGGGAAGATGGGGCAGTGGTCGCGTCGCATCTGGGGAGGCTGCCCCGCGCCCTCCTGGCCTGGAGGCAGAGTGCTGGTCTGAAGGCCCGCTGCCCAGGTCCCCAGCCCCCAGCCCAGCTCCTCTGCTGTCTCTTCCTCTGGAAGGGGCCCCTTTTGCCCCAGACCCCGGGCATTCTGACCAAACCCAGGCTGCGAGCCCTCCCTGAGGGTGGCAGCCCCTCTCTTGTACCCACTCATGGGCCACCAGCCCCAGCACAGAACTGGCACATGGAAGGGACTGGGTAAACCTCAGGTCTGGCCCGAGGGCAGCTGAGTGCCCTCGGAAAGAGCAGGGGGCCAGGACCCAGCCACCCACAGCCCATCGTGTGGATGCCACCAGTCCAGGGGCGCCCAGACGGAAGAGGCAGGAAGTGCCCGGGCATTTCAGCGGGCACCAGCTGATGTTCAGTCCCCTGTGATGTTCGGAACCAAAGGCCGGCTTGGCTACCAGCACCTCCTCTCACAGATGCTGGGCACTAATTAGTGCTAATTAGAATCTGATCGACTCGCCAAGGCAATCTGTCCTGCCGGGGCAGGCGGGGTCCCAGGAGCACGTCTGATCTTGAAGGGAGCTTGGAGCCTTTTCTGCAAAGAGACCCTGTGGGTAGCTTTGGCGGGGGGTGGGGTGGCAGGATGTCTTTGTGCCTTGGTGCTGGCTCTGAGGACCTTGCTGTTGAGGCGATTCTGATCAAATGTGTCCGATGTATTCCAAGGGGAGGTGAGACAATGGCATGCCTTGGAGAGATGGGCGAGGAGGAGCAGCAGCAAGGCCAGCCAAGTGCCATCTCCAGCGTTTTGTGCAGAGGCAACCACGGGGCTTCACCAGGGTTGCCATGAGAACAGACCAGATGGAAGGGGCAGGTGGCACCCTGAATCTTCCATCCCTCCCTCCCTCCCCCCAGGAGGACACTTGCCTGTGCCCTTGCGAGGACTTGGCAGAAAGAGGTCCCTGGAAGCCTGGTCGTGGCAGAAGGTAAGTGGCCAGGTGTGGGTGTGGCTTAGAAGTCCTGCCGGGCACAGTGACACGTGATTGACACATGTGGGCGTGGCTTGGAAATCCTGCAGGGCACTGTGACACGTGATTGACAGGCATGAGCCCACCCAACCTCCACTACGAGTGAAGGAAGGGGCCTTGCTTCTGGAACATTCCTCGTGCTCTTTCCTTTAAAGACACTTTATTGAGGTACAATCATGGGACAATTAACTGCAGATATGTAAAGTTGACAGTTGGGTAAGTTTGGACACAGGTATCCACCCCTGAAACCACTACCACAAAATCAGGGTAATGAACAAATCTGAGTCTCTTTGTAATCAGTCCTCCCCCTCCTCCTCACCCCACCCTGGCCCCTGGCCCCCCCAGATCTGCTGTCTGCCACTATAAATTAGCCAGTATTTCTTGGACTTTTAGACCAACAGAACCAGAGTAAGTTCTCTCTTTGCCTGGGTTCATACACTCCGTATAACGATTTCGAGATTCCTCTATGTTGTAGAGCCAGTTGACAGCGAGCTCCTTTCTATTCCTCAGTGTCTATGCCATTGTCTGCTTTTCCATTCACCGGCTGATGGACAGTTAGGTTGAGTCCATTCGGGGTGACGAACAAGGCTGCTGTGAATATTCATATGCGGATCTCCACATGGAGCTGTTTTCATTCCCCTTGGGTAAACACCAGAATGGAGTGGCTGCACCTTTAACTTTCTACGAGATGACCAAACTATTTCCCGAAGTGCTTCTGCCCTTTTACATTCATGGCTACCAGGAGTGGGTGAGAGTTCCAGTCCCTTCACATCCCACACAACATTTGCTGTGGTCCGTCTCCCCAGTTTTAGCCATTCAAATAGATGTATGGGGCACCCGGCTGGGCTTCTACTCTGCATTTCCCGAATAAGCCTCTTCCCTAAGGAGCAATAACTCCAGAAAGAATGAAGAGATGGAGCCAAAGTAAAACAACACCCAGTTGTGAATGTGACTGGAGATGGAAGTAAAGTCCGATACTGTAAAGAACCATGCTGTTCCTATGCTGTGCATAGGAACCTGGAATGTTAGGTCCATGAATCAAGGTAAATTGGAAGTGGTCAAACAGGAGGTGGCAAGAGTGAACATCGACATTCTAGGAATCAGCAAACTAAAATGGACTGGAATGGGTGAATTGAACTCAGATGACCATTATATCTACTACTGTGGGCAGGAATCCCTTAGAAGAAATGGAGTAGCCATCATAGTCAACAAAATAGTCTGAAATGTAGTACTTGGATGTAATCTCAAAAATGACAGAATGATCTCTGCTCATTTCCAAGGCAAAGCATTCAATATAACAGTAATCCAAGTCTATGCTCTGACCAGTAATGCTGAAGAAGCTGAAGTTGAACAGTTCTATGAAGACCTACAAGACTTTCTAGAAATAACACCCAAAATAGATGTCCTTTTCATTATAGGGGACTGGAATGCAAAAGTAGTAAGTCAAGAGATACGTGGAGTAACAGGCAAATGTGGCCTTGGAGTACAAAATGAAGCAGGGCAAAGGCTAACAGAGTTTTGCCAAGAGGATGCACTGGTCATAGCAAACACCCTCTTCCAACAACACAAGAGAAGTTTTACACATGGACATCACCAGATGGCCAACAGCGAAATCAGATTGATTATGTTCTTTGCAGCCAAAGATGGAGAAGCTCTATACAGTCAGAAAAACAAGACCGGGAGTGGACTGTGGCTCAGATCATGAACTCCTTATTGCCAAATTCAGACTTAAGTTGAAAAAGTGGGGAAAACCACTAGACCATTCAGGTATGACCTAAATCAAATCCCTTACAATTATACAGTGGAAGTGAGAAATAGATTCAAGGGACTAGATCTGATAGATAGAGTGCCTGAAGAACCATGGATGGAGGTTCATGACATTGTACAGGAGGCAGGGATCAAGACCATCTCCAAGAAAAAGAAATACAAAAAGGCAAAATGGTTGTCTGAGGAGGCCTTACAAATAGCTGAGAAAAGAAGAGAAGCAAAAGGGAAAGGAGAAAAGGAAAGATATACCCAACTAAATGCAGAGTTGCAAAGAATAGCAAGGAGAGATAAAAAAGCCTTCCTCGGCGATCAATGCAAAGAAACAGAGGAAAACAATAGAATGGGAAAGACTAGAGATCTCTTCAAGAAAATTAGAGATACAAAGGGAAGATTTCATGCAAAGATGAGCACAATAAAGGACTGAAATGGTATGGGCCTAACAGAAGCAGAAGATATTAAGAAGAGGTAGCAGGAATACACAGAAGAACTGTACAAAAAAGATCTTCATGACCCAGATAACCACGATGGTGTGATCACTCACCTAGAGCCAGACATCCTGGAATGCAAAGTCAAGTGGGCCTTAGGAAGCATCACTATGAACAAAGCTAGTGGAGGTGATGGAATTCCAGTTGAGCTATTTCAAATCCTAAAATATGATGCTATGAAAGTGCTGCGCTCAATATGCCAGCAAATTTGTAAAACTCAGCAGTGGCCACAGGACTGGAAAGGTCAGTTTTCATTACAATCCCAAAGAAAGGCAATGCCAAAGAATGCTCAAACTACTGCACAATTGCACTCATCTCAGACGTTAGCAAAGTAATGCTCAAAATTCTCCAGGTCAGGCTTCTACAGTATGTGAACCATGTCAAGCTGGATTTAGAAAAGGCAAAGGAAAGTGAAAAGTGAAGTTGCTCAGTCGTGTCTGACTCTTTGCGACTCCATGGACTGACTGTAGCCTACCACGCTCCTCCGTCCATGGGATTTTCCAGGAAAGAGTACTGGAGTGGGTTGCCATTTCCTTCTCCAGAGGATCTTCCCGACCCAGGGATCAAACCCAGGTCTCCTGCATTGTAGGCAGATGCTTTACCATCTGAGCCACCAGGGAAGTCTACCAGATATCAAATTGGCAACATCTGTTGGATCATTGAAAATGCAAAAGAGTTCCAGAAAAACATCTACTTCTGCTTTATTGACTATGCCAAAGCCTTTGACTGTATGGATCACAACAAACTGTGGAAAATTCTTCAAGAGATGTGAATACCAGACCACCTGACCTGCCTCCTGAGAAATCTGTATGCAGGTCAAGAAGCAACAGTTAGAACTGGACCATGGAACAACAGACTGGTTCCAAATCGGGAAAGGAGTACGTCAAGGCTGTATACTGTCACCCTGCTTATTTAACTTATATGTAGAGTACATCATGAGAAATGCCGGGCTGGGTGAAGCACAAGCTGGAATCAAGATTGCCTGGAGAAATATCAATAACCTCAGATATGCAGATGACATCACCCTTATGGCAGAAAGCAAAGAAGAACTAAAGAGCCTCTTTGAAAGAGGAGAGTGAAGAAGTTGGCTTAAAACTCAACATTCAGAAAACTAAGATCATGGCATCCAGTTCCATCACTTCATGGCAAATAGATGGGTAAACAGTGGAACCAGTGACAGACTTTATTTTGGGGGGCTCCAAAATCACTGCAGATGGTGACTGCAGCCACAAAATTAAAAGAAACTTGCTCCTTGGAAGAAAAACTATGACCAACCTAGACAGCAAATTAAAAAGCAAAGACATTACTTTGCCAGCAAAGGTCCGTCTAGTCAAAGCTAATGGTTTTTCCAGTAGTCGTGGATGGATGTGAGAGTTGGACTATAAAGAAAGCTGAGCACCAAAGAATTGATACTTTTGAACTGTGGTGTTGGAGAAGACTCTTGAGAGTCCTTTGGACTGCAAGGAGATCCAACCAGTCAATCCTAAAGGAAATCAGTTCTGAATATTCATTGGAAGGACTGATGCTGAAGCTGAGACTCCAATACTTTGGCTACCTGATGCGGAGAACTGACTCATTGGAAAAGACCCTGATGCTGGGAAAGATTGAAGGCGGGGGGAGAAGGGGACAACAGATGATGAGATGGTTGGATGGCATCACTGACTCAATGGACATGAGTTTGAGAAAGCTCCAGGTGTTGGTGAGGGACAGGGAGGCCTGGCGTGCTGCAGTCCATTGGCTCACAAAGAGTCAGACATGACTGAGTGACTGAACCGAACAGAACTGAACTGAATGAGCAATACTGGCCTTTCCAGGTGGCTCATTGAAAGAATCTACCTGGCAGTGCAGGGGGGGCCAGAAATGTGGGTTAATAGTGGGGCTTCCCAGGTGTTTCGGTGATAAACAATCCACCTGCAAATGCAGGAAACGTGGGTTCAGTCCCTGGGTCAGGAAGATTGTCTGGAGAAGGCAATGGGAACCCACTCCAGTATTCTTGCCTGGGAAATCCCATGGACAGGGGAGCCTGGTGGGCTACAGTCCATGGGGTTGCATAAGAGTTGGATGAGACTTGGTGGCTAAACAACAGCAAACAACAGCAACGAGTAGTTGCTTTACAAGGCTGTTAGTTTCTGCTGTACAGCAAGATGGATCAGCTATGTGTGTACCCATATCCCCTCTTTCTTGGATTTCTGTCCCATCTAGGTCACCACGGAGCACTCAATAGAGTTCCCTTTGCTATACAGTCGGTTCTCATTAGTTATCTGTTTTATAAAAAATAGTTATTTATGTTAATCCCAATCTTCCAATTCATCCCACCCCCACGTCCCCCCTTGGTAATCATAAGCTTGTTTTCTACAATGGAAGAGCCTAATTTTTATAAAGTCAAATTTATCAGGTTGTCTCTTAGTGAATAACGCTTTTGGTGTCATACCTAAAAAATCTTTGTCTAACCTAAGATCATAAAGATCTTCTAAAGTTTATGGTTTAGGCTTTTCAATTATCTTCTAAAGGGATTAGAATTCTTTCCAGTTTTCTTAGCTTCTTTGTTAGACCCACGTTTCCTGATGGTATTAGTTTTCCTCTGCATGAAGCATGGTAACATTGTGTGTGGCTCAGGTGTGTTCCTGATAAATTTTTTTCCTGCTTTTATATGTTTGAAAATGTTATTATTTCACTTTTGCTTTTGAAAGCTATTTCACTTGGTGTGTATTTGCTGACATTATCTTCTGAAAGATATCTGTTTTAGAGACAAGTACAGGTTGATGGTTTTCTAGTATCTTAAAGGTGTTGTTTCACAGTCTTCTCACTTGCATTGTTTCTGATAAGAAGTCTGCTGTCGTTCCAATTTTCTCCATCTCCATGTAATATTTCTTATTATCTGGCCGCTTTTTAAGACTTTTATCCTGAGCACTGTCTTTGAGCAATTTGGTTATAATGTGTCTTGTTTTCCTTTATACCTATTGTGCTTGGAGTTTGTTGAGCCCTTGGATCTATGGGCTTTCATCCTTTTGGCAAGTTTTTGGCCACTATTTCTTCAAATATGTTTCCTGTTTCCTGCCTCCTCACTGTCAGGGACTCTAATTACACATAGATTAGGCTGCTAGAAGCTGACTCCCAACCCAGCGATGCCCTTTACATCAGGGTCTTCTTTTTCCTCTGTGTGTTTCATCGTGGGTGGTTTCTATTGCTATGTCTTCAAGTTCGTTCACCTCTCCTCTAATAGCTAACTTTCTGTTAATTCCATCCACTGTATTTTTTAATCTTGTGCATTTCAGTTTTTCATGAAGTTTGATTTGGGCCTTTTTTATCCTCTATGTGTCCATTATCTGAGCTAGGGGGAAGAGTACAGTTAGGACGCCCTTCTCCACTGGATTCTGACATCTGTGTCTGTCTGTGTGTGTTGGTTGCTTAGCTGTAGCCAACTCTTTGTGACCCCATGGACTGTAACCCACCAGGCTACTCTATCCATGGGATTTCCCAGGCAAGAGTACTGGAGTGGGTTGCCATTTCCTTCTCCAGGGGATCTTATGACCCAGGAATCGAACCCGGGTCTCTTGCATTGCAGGCAGATTCTTTAGTATCTGAGCTATAGGGAAGTCCCAACACCTATGTCGATTCTGGGTCAATTTTGATGGATTATTTCCTCATCATGGATCACACTTCCTGCTTCTTTGACTGCCTCAAAATCTTTGGTGGAATGCTTGACATTTGTAAAAATTTACCTTTGGGGGCATTAGCTAGTACTGTATCTCCATGAACATTCCTGAACTGTGACCTGGAATGCAGATAGGTTACTTTGACTAAGTGTGATCCTTTGCGGTCTTGCTTTCATGATATATTAGGTAGGTATGGGGAAAGATTCAGCCAAGGGATAATTATCTTCTACCACTTTTCCAAGTCCTCTGTGCTCTTCCCCCAAATGTCTCACTCACTAGAATTATGATTTTTTCCAGTCTAGCTGGTGGGAACAAGCGTTAGCCTCGGCCCTCTGGGAGCACTGGGCACTGTTTCCTTTAACCCGTTAGGATGATTCTCTCACGGGCCTTGAGTAGTGTCCTCACACACAGGCGGGGACCAGTCCTTTGGGGAACACTTGAGGGGCGTCCTGTGGACGTCTCCGGAGCTGTCCCTGTGCAGCTCTCCTTCTCTGAAACAAAGCCTGTCAACCCGAGCACCTTGGGCCTCCTGGGCGCTCAGCTCCATCTTTGGAACCATCTTTGGAGGCACTCAGGGTGATCCCGAGGGTCTTCCTGGGGCCCCTTCCCTGTGCTGTGGCCTGAGGACCCGCAAGGCAGCACACTGGGCATATTGTACAGCTCACCTTGTTGGCTGCCTCTCAGGGGTCACTTCATTTCCTTGCGTTGCCTAATGTCAGGTGTCTTGAAAACTGGTCTTTAATATATTCTGTCTGGTTCTTTTGGTTGTTCCAGTTCAGTTCAGTCGCTCAGTAGTGTCTGACTCTCCGTGACCCCATGGACTGCGGCACGGCAGGCCTCCCTGTCCATCACCAGGGCTCCCGGAGCCTATTCAAACTCATGTCCATTGAGTCGGTGATGCCATCCAACCATCTCATCCTCTGTCATCCCCTTCTCCTCCCGCCTTCAATCTTTCCCAGCATCAGGGTCTTTTCATATGAGTCAGTTCTTTGCATCAGGTGGCCAGAGTACTGGAGTCTCAGCTTCAGCATCAGACCTTCCAATGTACATTCCGGACTGATTTCCTTTAGGATGGACTGGTTGGATCTCCTTGCAGTCCAAGGGACTCTCAAGTCTTCTCCAGCACCACAGTTCACAAGCATCGATTCTTCGGCACTCAGCTTTCTTTATTGCTTGTTTCATGTGGTGGTAAAAATAGCCTGTTACTTCATCTTGACTAGAAACAGAAGCACTCTCTCTTTTTAAACCAAGTATTGGCTGCCTTCCCCTTGCTGGGTGTGTGACCCTGGAACGCTGGACAAAGCACCAGCCCTCTCCTGACTACGAGTCCTCACCACACCTCCGAAAAGATAGCAAGTTTGGCGGGGGTGGGGGTGGCGAAGCGAAGTGGCAGAAGGTACAGAGAGAGGTTTCAGCAGAAAGAGAGTGAAATGTGATTTGATGCAAGTTGTCAGATGTCTGGCTGGTCAGGAAAGGACACGTTACCTAGACGCAGACGAGCTGGCCTCCTGGTCAGTAAGGATGCTCAGGGCCTCTGCTGCTTCAGATAGAAGAAACCTGGTGTTCGCCAAGAGGGGCTGGAACCCTGAGCTCTGGTTCCGGTTGGTGATCAGGGAACAGTTTTCTCCTGAGTTGGAGAAAAAGACTGATGCCCCAGCAAGGAAGGTCTGTGGTGTGACAGGTCAGGGAGAAGGGTGTGATCCAGTGTACCCAGAAGAGGACAAAACAAAATAACAGCCGTGGAGGAGTGTATTGTAGTTCAGGGCACATCTACAGAATTAGTGACAACAGCCAGTCCTCACCACCCCATCTTTGAGAAGCCCCTGTGCCTTTGTGCTCTGGGCCCTTCCCATTGGTCATCTGGTTGGGTTCATGCAGTGGCCAGGGGGACCTCCTTACACATTTCCGCTTGGGCAGCAGTTACTGAGGCTGGTGCTTGTCCTGTAACGTGGCACAGGAGAGGAACACGGCCCTTGGAATTGGGGGTAAAAGGTGATGCAAACTGCATCATGCTTGTGGGCAGGGTCCTTGGCTGTGCTGTGAGACGCTAGGCAAGATCGCCTTGACAGGGAAGGGCTGCCAGTGCTGGCTCTCTGGGGTCGCGTCCGAGGCCAGGGCCGTGGCGAGCTATCAGCAAAGGCAAGGGCCCCTGGCTCCCTCAACGACTCACGCATGTGTGCGAGTGCACGTGCGTGCACATGTGTGCATGTGAGTATGCATAGTGTGTGTGTGTGCACGCGCACGCGCGTGCATGGTAGAAACTCCCAGAGGTCTGAGTCCAGTCTGAAACTGGAGCCGCTGAATCTCCCAGCCGATAACTGTCACAAGAATGTGGCAGCCGGGGTTGAGCTGCAGCTAATCTGGCTTTGATGCTGACCCACGGAGCGTCCAGGGCGCTGGGGTCAGGACCACCTGCTCTGGCCCTGGAGAGACACTGAGTGGACTCGAGCCCACCCAACCTGACGTGAAGCCACTTGAAGGCTGGTAGGTGGGGGCCTCCCTGGGACCACGGAGAACCTACCCCAGCACCTCCCTGTTGGGACGTCTCGTTCTGAGAATGGGGCCAAGGGCCTTCCTTGTGCCATTCACTCGGCAGACAAGTCCCAGGCACCTGCCGTGTGCCAGGGCTGTTCTGGGCACGGGGTAGAGAGGAAGAAGCCTTGCCCTCAGGAACCCGGGAATGTGTGACCCAGCCCTGGGCCGGTGGGTGGCCGCACGTGGAGCGGGGAGGCAGGGCTACTGTGGGGAAGGGCCTGAGCGGCAGGCTCACTGAGAAGGGGACATTTTAGCCAAGACCAGGAGAAGGGGCTCCCGGGGCTCAGGGGCGAAGAACCCACTTGCCAACATAGAGACGAGACACGCGGTCCATCCCTGGGTCGGGAAGATCCCCTGCAGGAGGAGATGGGAACCCACTCCGGTATTCTTGCCTGGAGAATCCCACGGGCAGGGGAGCCTGGCGCGGTCAGAGAAGACTAAGCGCCAGAGCACACAAGGGGAAGGGGAGGGGGCAAGCCAGGCAGATGGCTGCGGGAGGGGCGCTCAGGAAGGGCCAGGCCTGCTCGGGTGCAGAGGAACTAGAGGGTGGCCGGTCAGAGCAGGCAGCCCCGCAGACCCCCGCGACGCTTGGCCCTGCTCTGGACAAGAGCAGAGTCTGTGGGGGCTTTTGGCAGAAGAATGACCTAAGCAGGCAAATCCCCAGCACCCTGGGGAACAACGGGGGGTCTGTGGAGGCTTAGACCGCAGTGCTGGGACGTGTGATGGCGAGTCTGCGGCCATCAGATTACGGCTGCAATTTAAAGCTTTGAAACTGGCCAGGATTCCAGGCATAAGTGGATGCTGAGGAGAGAACTCCGCCATCCACACCCTGGAGAAGGACGGGCTTTGTGGGATGGTGGAGGGAGACAAGGCAGCCAAGGGGGTGGCTGGCAGCCATGGGCAGGGATGGGGAGAAAGGGCCAGGGTGCCCACCAGGGCCACGGCCGCACCCGGGGAGCTCTGCGTGCCTGTCACCAGCTGATGGACGTGAAGGTCCTCCGGTTGCTGCTGTGTGCAGAGCTCGTGAGGGAAGACCCCGAGCTGGGGGCCGGGGGGTCCACAGGGCGGAGTCTGGAACAAGGGGCACCAGGGGCAGGGGTGCGACCCGTGGGCAGAGGTGCTCAGGCGCTGGGGACAGGGTCACATGGGCACTGCCCGACTGCGTGGCCAATGCTTCCCCAGGGAAGACAGCAGGAGGGGGATCTAGCCGGGGTTGGGGTTATGCCGGAGAAGAAGAGCTCCCCATGGGAGAGGGGCCGGGAGCTGTGTGTGCGGGCGCTGATGGAAATGAAGGACGCCCTGAGCCAAGTGTGGAGGGAGTTCGTGGAAGGGTCTGGTGGGGAGGGGGGCGGCGGGAGGAGGATGCGAGGAGCAGGTGGGGTGCCGTGGCTTGGAGGCATCTGGAACCAGAGGCGGCTGTTGGCAGGGACAAGTTCCAGGTCGTGCCCGCGGGAGGCGGAGGCTTAGCGGGTCCCTGATGTCCCTCTCTGAGCCTCAGTTTCCTCATCTGTAAAATGGAACTAATGACAGCAGTGCCCCAGAGACTGCTGAGGGGCTCCGCCTGGTGTGAGCCTCTTGTCCGCAGGAGGGGGGTGCCGGACATGTGCCCGCTCCCATCCACACCGTCACGGGGAGGAGGGGCCCCAAGGACGTGGGCCAGGGCAGTCTCTGGAGGGGAGGTGCCCAGGCACCGCCGTGGAAGTCACGGGAGTCAGAGTGAGCCGGGGGCTGCGGGACGGAGGGAGACGCAGGGGCAGCCCCTGGGGGCGTCTGGGGCCAGGCTCCCGTGCCCAGGGCCGCAGCCTCCTCCTCCCCGCAGGGCCGTCCCCCAGAGGGCAGTACAGGCTTGCCTCTGGACCATATGCCACCTCCCCGGGGCCGGGAAGCCGGCGGTGCCTGGAGGCCCTCCACCTGCCTGGCTTGGGTTCTGCCCTGAAAGCTCCTGTCCTCCTTCTCTCCCCAGATAGGGAAAGCATTTGGGCCCAGGGTGACCCTGAGCTGTGGCATGCACGCCGTCTCACGGGGCCTTCAGAGCAGACTCCGGAGGTCAGGACCACTGTCCCGCCGTTGGTTTCACAGAGAAGGAAACTGACGCCCCGAGAGGCGGACCGACTTTCCCAAGGCCACCCAGCCAGGAAGGAGGGGCTGGCGTCCACCTCAGGGAGCCGGGACCCTGGTCCCTCCGCAGTGCTGTGGGCGTGCATAGGCTCCCTGGTACCTTCGACAGGGTCCCCGTCCTCCCCGCACCCACCAGCTTGTCCCTTCCCTGGCCGATCACCAGCAGTTGTCTTGTAACTGGCGTCGGCTTCAGGAGGGCAGGGACCCGGCCTGCACAGGGCACTCGTGACCGCCGTCGACAGCACGTGGGCACAGGAGGAGGGCAGCCCACTCTGGGCCCCCCGGGGCTCCACTCCCCCCACAGGCAGTCTTGCTTTGACTGACAGGTGCTACATGGCACCTCGGGCCAGAGGCCGGATTCGCAGGGACCCACGGGAGAGTGCCACTCACGCACCTTCTTGAACCTAGGCACTCGTCCCTCGAAGCGCAGCCCCTGGTGAGGGGCAAGGCTCACAGGCGGCTGGGGATGGCTGGGGTGCCCTGGACCCCACACCAAGTCTGTGAGATTCCCCCAGGACCTGCCCCTCCCCTGAGTCTTGCTTGCCCCCTCCACCCTCCAACTGCAGCCAGCTCTGTGCCCTGTGGTGGGGGGGCAAGGAATGAGTGCACCCAGCACCAAGGGCGAAGGGGGGGACCCCAGAAAGAAGCAGAAGAAAACAAAGCAATCAAGAGAAGGGGAGGAGCGGGGAGGAAGTAGCTGGAAAGACCGAGAACGCAGGGAGGAGAGAGGTGAGGAACAGCTGAGGAACTCAGTAGCTGGGCTCTGGAGCAGATTTTTTATTTACAGGATCTTAATTGCTGGGAACAGATTGCAGCTGGAAACCCTCTAGGTGCCAGCTCAACGCCTCAAAGAAAAGTCTCTCCGCGTAGGACCTGGGGAACAAAGGCCCCACCTAAACACCTCCCGAGGTGCAATCTCTGTGACTCAAGGACCTCACAATCAGACACCGAAGTTGTGAAACCCGAATCCTTGTGAGGCTACTGAACTGTCTCCTGGGCCCAATGGCGGTGGGATGTTGACTTTCCGAGTGTGAGTCATCGGCAGCCGTACCTAGGAAAATGCCCAAGTCACCCCAATTACGGCATTATCAATCGTGCCATCGCTCTGCAACCCAACCCAGTGAAACTGGAGGAAATGCCAGCTGGGCATGGCCGGGAGGAATCCAGCCCTTGGCTAAGGCTGCCCCCGCTGGCAGCAGCCTCCACGGCCATGCCAAGCCACAACCCCTGTGTGGTCGCGGTGTGCCAAGGTGCTGGCCCCATTTCACAGCCATGGAGACTGAGGCCCGCCAGGGCCCAGGCCGCTCCTGCCGCTCCAACCCACAGCAGGGAACCTTGAAAGAGGAACCTGGAGGGGGCAGTGGCCTCGGGTGTCCGAGGGTGGGGTGGGGATGTGTGCGCTCCGGGCTGCCATCTTGGCACCAGCCCGGTGGCCCATCGTGGGGTGTCTATCCCATCGTGGGGTGTCTATCTTGTGCAGGCGGCGCCGGTTGCAGTCCTTGCCTGATCTCAACCTCTGCAAAGTAGGCGCTGCTACCTCCGTTTCACAGATGGTGAGCCTAGGGCCTAAGGGGCTTGTCACGGCCCAGGGTCACTAGCTCACGAGCAGCGGGCCTCGACCAGCCCTACCTGACCCCATGTCCACACTGCCCCGACACGAAGGTGAGCTAGCTGAGTGAAGGGACGGGCCCTGCCTCAGAGGGTCCATCTCAGCGCCGTGTGTGTGGCCATGTGCACAGTCGACCATCACCAGAGACAGGCGCTGGGCACCCTGACTGGCTGCCGGGCCTGGCCGCAGAGCGCGGGGAGGCAGACGACCTGGCCCACCCACGAGCCGGGAGCGCTGCGTGCCCTTAATCAGTAAGATATGTTTCTGGAATAAAAACCGCATCAGCATTTTTATTTTCAAGTTCAGACAAGGAATCTTTTTTTTTCTTCCCAATTTTCCCTTCACACGGGTGAAGCTAATCCTCTTGCTTTGGCTGACTGGTCTTCAGCCTTTGAAGGCACACCGAGAAGCAGAGTCAACGATAAGAGTGCGGCAGCGGGATTCGGGGGGTCTTCTTGTCCTTCTTGTCGGGTCTCGGGAAGACCACTGCCTGCGATCACCACGTGAAATGTTCAAGAGACGGCAGACCTGGAGCACGCGGGGCAAGGGCTGAGGGTGGCTCTGGGCCTGCCCGGGGTTAACCCGCAGGTTCTCAGCCCTCTGCCCCCCAGGGTGGGCGTGGTGGATGGGCGCTGCCAGACTGGGAGTGGGAAGGGGGAAAGCTCGACAGCCCGGCCGTGGGGGAAAGATGGATGTTTAAAAGCAGAGATGAACCGGGCCAGGGAGGGGGGTTGGTGAGGAGGGGAGGTGGGCACATTCCAGGGCCCAAGTGTGGGCCAGAGAGCCAGGGAAACCACTCACAAGGAAAACGAAGATCAGGACGAAGCCTCTCTTTCCAGAGTGGGGAGGCTTACCTGTGGTTCCCGCGTAAATGTTGGAATTGGCAGTCCCCCACCCCTCCACACTGAGTGATTGTCAGGGTATATTGAAATGAACAGTCTCCGCTCCTGGAACTGAACCTTTACTTTAATGAAAAAGGGCGCAGGAGGAGGGAGGCAAAATCGACTCAGTCATTGTGTAGGGAGGAGAAGGAAATGGCGACCCAATCCAGTATTCTTGTCTAGAGAGTCCCATGGACAGGGGAGCCTGGTGGGCTGCTGTCCATGGGGTCACACAGAGACACGACTGAAGCAACTTAGCATGCATTGGAGAAAGAAATGGCAACCCACTCCAGTATTCTTGCCTGGAGAATCTCAGGGACAGAGGAGCCTGGTGGGCTGCTGTCTATGGGGTCGCACAGAGTTGGACACAACAGAAGTGATTTAGCAGCAGCAGCAGCAGCAGTGTGTAGGGAGCAGAGTCCGGAAAACTGCCCCGAGTGGGGAATAGCCAGGTGAAGACGAGGCCTGCAGGCAGAGCCAACAGCGTGTCTTCCCCCAGAGGGGATGCCTAGAGAAGAGTCAGAGTGAGCCTTCACCGTGGGGTCTGATCCGGGCACTGCTGGATGTCTGCCCGCCCTGCCCGCTCAGCGCCAAGTGACATCCATGCTGCCTGTGACAACTGGCGCTCCCAGGCATTCCCAAACGTCGCCGGTGGGGGTACCGGGCACTGCCAGTCGAGAACTAGTGGGGTAGAAGTCCAGTGTGTGCACACTCCTGCACAGAATGGCGAAGCCTCAGAGACGAGGCTGTGAGGAGGCGGGCTGCAACTGCCTTCAGAGTCATTCTGGGGAATAAGCCACACTCTGGGGTAGGGGATCATGGGACAGACTGATGCTCCAGAAAGACCACCCTGGTTGCCAGGTGTGGCGTACGTTAGAGGCTTTAAGAGCGAAGACAGAGGTTTGGGATTCTCCTTGTGGAAAGATCAATCATACATTTCCTTAATAGACACAGGACTATCTTGGATTTTCTATTTCTTTTTGTGTCCATTTCGATAATTCATGTCTGTAAACAGAAATAATTTGCTTTCTTCAATTATTTTTTGCATAAAGTTGTTTGGCATCCGGTCCCATCACTTCATGGCAAATAGAGGGGGAAACAGTGGACACAGTGGCTGACTTTATTTTTCTGGGCTCCAAAATCACTGCAGATGGTGACTGCAGCCATGAAATTAAAAGACACTCCTTGGAAGGAAAGTTATGACCAACCTAGATGGCATATTGAAAAGCAGAGACATTACTTTGCCAACAAAGGTTCGTCTAGTCAAGGCTATGGTTTTTCCAGTGGTCATGTATGGATGTGAGAGTTGGACTATAAAGAAAACTGAGCCCTGAAGAATTGATGCTTTTGAACTGTGGTGTTAAGAGAAGGCTCTTGAGAGTCCCTTGGACTGCAAGGAGATCCAACCAGTCCAAAGGAGATCAGTCCTGGGTGTTCATTGGAAGGACTGATGCTAAAGCTGAAACTCCAATACTTTGACCACCTGATGCAAAGAGCTGACTCATGTGAAAAGAGTCTGAAGCTGGGAACAATTGAAGGCAGGAGGAGAAGGGGATAACAGAGGATGAGATGGTTGGATGGCATCACTGACTCAATGGACATGGGTTTGGGTGGACTCCGGGAGTTGGTGATGGACAGGGAGGTTTGGCGTGCTGTGGTTCATGGGGTTGCAGAGAGCTGGACACGACTGAGCGACTGAACTGAACTGAAAGTTGTTCGTGTCTCCCTCACACTCCCTGGTTTTCCTTTTAGTGTCTGGAGGATTTGTAGCGATGTTGCATCTTTCTTGCTGATATTGACAGCTTGGGTGTTTTTTTAAATCTTGTGCATGCTCACTGGAGATCTGTGAACTTTATGGATCTTTTAAAAGGACCAGCTTTTGGTTTCACTGATGTTCTCTACTGTGTGTCCATTTCCTATTTTATGGATTTCGACTTTTATCGGTTTTCTTCCTTTCCTTCAACTTTGTTTCATTAGCTCTTCTTTCTCCAGTTTGAACACCACAGATTTGAACGGGGTGGGTCCATTCAGACTCAGATCTTTTCCCCCCACACAACAGCAGAACACGATCCTCCACTGGTTGTCTCTACAGAGGCAGGACCTGGGCCGACAATGGGACTTGAGCGCCCACGGACTTTGGTGCCTGAGGTGGGCCTGGAACCGACTCCCACGGCCACCAACAGCCGACTGCACGCTGCTTTTCTTATCATTTAAACATTTAAAGTCCGTTTCATAATCTCTTCTTTCACCCACAGGCTGTTTAATAGTGTGCTTTTAAATTCCAAATACTGAGGTATTTTCCAGGTATCTTTTTTTTTCCCCCCATGGATTTTAGTTTAGTTCTGCTGTAGCCAAAGTTTTATTCTGTATGTGAAATCGTAATACTCTGTATGATTTCAAGCATACAAATACTATATTAGGATAAAATTCTGCGAATAGAATAAAATATAAATGCAGATTCCAGATGAAAGTAAAAATAATATTTTCAAATATTAAAAGAAAGCAAGTTCACTTTTAAAATGGATTATGTTCGGAACCACATTTTCCTATATTTCAGTTCTACTAAAATCATTTAAAGGTCTGATGCTAACAGTTCTCTTTAAAGCATCTCTGCTGTTTGTTGCAAATTATATCATTTAGAACTATAAAGATTTAAGATGAAAAAAGATATCAACTTGAAATGTTGGTGTAGATTTTTCCAAAGTTCTTTTAGTGAAACGTGAACAAAAAGTTTGAAGACGAATGAGCTAAATAATGAGGGTATCTGAATTTTTAAAAAAAAAAGGTGGGTGAAACCTGAGCCTGTTGGAAAGGAAGCGAGGAAGACGGAGAGGCTGAAGACAGAAGAGACGCTCCTGAGGCCAGGATCCTGGTAGGGAAGGACTGGCAGCACCATGGCCTATGAGGAGGGCCCAGCCCTCAGTGAGGGGGGCTCCCCCACTGACGGCTGGGGGTGGGGGGGTGGAGGGATGGGGGCACAGGCGGGAAGGCGTGCCAGTCTGGGGGTGAGAAATGCCGGGAGTGCCTGTTCAAGGCCGGGGCGGCAGAGTGAGCGCAGACAGCAGGAGAGCATGTGGGTGGGCACGAAGGCTCTGCCAGAGGCTGCAGGGCTCCAGGGGCGCTGATGCGGACATGCGCGTGGCTGCAGCATGGGGACAAGGGGGCACTGATGTGCACTCTCACAGGCCCGTGTGTCTGAGATCAGGTGTCCACAGGGCTGGTTCCCTCTGAGCCTCTCCCCTGAGACTGCAGACGGTCACCCCGAGCATGCCAGCACCCCTGTGTCCGTGTCCCAATGTCCTCCTGTTACACGAGACACTGATCAGAATGGATTGGGTCCACACATAAGCAGAGTACATCATGCGAAATGCCAGGCTGGATGAAGCACAAGCTGGAATCAAGATTGCCGGGAGAAATATCAATAACCTCAGATACGCAGATGACACCACCCTTATGGCAGAAAGCGAAGAAGAACTAAAGAGCCTCTTGATGAAGGTGAAAGAGGAGAGTGAAAAAGTCGGCTTCAAGCTCAACATTCAGAAAACTAATATCATGGCATCTGGTCCCATCACTTCATGGCAAATAGATGGGGAAACAGTGACAGACTATTTTTCTCGGCTCCAAAATCACTGCAGGTGGTGACTGCAGTCATGAAATTAAAAGATGCTTGCTCCTTGGGAAAAAAGCTATGACCAACCTAGGCAGCATATTAAAAAGCAGAGACATTAGTTACCAACAAAGGTCTTTCTAGTTAAAGCTACAGTTTTTCCAGTGGTCATTTATGGATGTGAAAGTTGGACTATAAAGAAAGCTGAGCGTGCAAAAGTTGATGCTTTTGAACTGTGGTGTTGGAGAAGACTCTTGAGAGTCCCTTGGACTGCAAGGAGATTCAACCAGTCCATCCTAAAGGAAATCAGTCCTGAATATTCATTGGAATGACTGAGGCTGAAGCTGAGACTCCAGTACTTTGGCCATCTGATTCGAAGAGCTGACTCATTTGAAAAGACCCTGATGCTGGGAAAGATTGAGGGCAGGAGGAGAAGGGGTGACAGAGGATGAGATGGTTGGATGGCATCACCGACTCAGTGGACATGAGTTTGAGCAAGCTCCGGGAGTTGGTGATGGACAGGGAAGCCTGGCTGCAGTCCATGGGGTCACAGAGAGTCAGACACGACTGAACAACTGAACTGGGTTCACACGGACAGCCTCATTTTAACCAAGTCACCTCTTTAAAGGGCCTGTCTCTGAATTCAGTCACATCCTGAGGTGCTGGTTGTCAGGGCTTCGACACACGAGTATGGGTGACATGATGGAGCCCTGCACAGCGCCAAATACACAAGGCACATGAGACATGGGCCCTGCTGCCTGGTCAGCCAGCCCAGCAAGGAAGCAGGCAGTCCAACAAGCTGTCGACACGGGCCCGGGGCGGGGGCAGCAATGCCAGCTAAGGGTCCCCTCCCCAGCGGCCGCTGCGACAAGGCACCTGCACGCCCCCTGCCTCATGGACCCTCACAGGACCCTGAGAAGGGGCGATGGTCGTTCTGAGCCAATCTGCCCAGGCCACAGCGTGGACAAGGGGTCAAACATGACTGTGGGCTTTGGGGAGGCTGATTCACACCGGAATCCGGTAAGCGGAACAAACAGCCCTTCCTGCGCAGGGGGCCCGAACAGAACAAGGCGGCCGACACTCCCCGGAGAAAGGGCTGCTCCTCCTGCCTGCCTGGAGCTGAGACACGGGCTTTCTCCCCATCTTTGGACTGGAAGTAACTCTGGCTCTTCCTGGGGATCGAGCCTGCAGGCCTGCAGGCTGGGGCTTCCACCGCTGGTTCTCCTGGACTTGCCGCCTCCAGAACCACAGGCGACAGCTCCTTGGACACGTCTCTTAGGCCGTGTGCAGACATTCTGTGGGGTCTGTTTCCCTGAAGAAGCCTGACATCAACATGCAGATGCTGCACTGTCCTCGGTGTTTTACCGACAAGGAAGCTCAGGCTCACGCGGACCTGAAAGAGGCCTTGTGCCGGGACCTGGCAGTCTGGCCACCTTTCCTGCAGCCCAAGGTGGCACGGGCTGCCGCCTCCTGCCCCCAGGAGTGAGCCACGCACCCCATGAGTCGGTCCTCCAGGCCCTGGCCCAGCAGCGAGCGCTCCCGGCCCGGGGCCTCCTGCCGAAGACAAGGCTCTGTGGATCCACACCCTCCCCGTCGCCATCTCCCGCTCCCTGCTTCTCGTCCTTCCCTGAACCACCCTGGCTCGCACCCGCCCCTCATGCCCAGCTCTGGGGTCCAGGGTGTCTGGCTCCTTAGGCCCAGCCCGATGCCCTCTCCAGGCACAGTGCTGCGTGTGTCCTCACAGGGCCCTTTCCGTGGGGACACTCCGGCCAGACACTTGTGCCCACTTGGCCCTCGGCCGCACGAGCAGGCTGGAGCACTACAAGCAAGGGCCGGGAGGAAACCCCTCGGGCACACGGCTGACGTCGCAGGTGTGGCCACTGGGACAGACCCCACCACCCCCCACTTCCTGCAGTCAGGGACCACCAGCGCTCCGAGGGGCACAAGGCACCCGACCAGACACGACCCAGCCAGCGACGCTCAGGACGAGGTGAACTTTACAGAAAGTCATACAGCGGGGCTTCCCCGGTGGCTCAGACAGCAAAGAATCCGCCTGCAATGGGGGAGACCCAGGCTTGAGAAGATCCCCTGAAGAAGGGAATGGCTACCCACTCTGGTACTCCTGCCTGGAGAATCCCATGGACAGAGGAGCCTGCGGGCTGCAGCCCACGGGGTCCTACAGTAATCACCTGTGCAGTGTCTTACAGCGGACGCTGGGCACCCACCCCGCTGAGTGTGGCTGCAGTCCCACCCACTCCTGCCATTGCCTTCTCACCATGTTAGAGGTGATTCTGGAGTTGTTCATAAAGCCCATTTTAATCACTTCCGTAACATAGTTAAGAAATCTTGCCCTATCTAAGGTGAGAATCACTTTCTACAACTCCTGGTAGCTTGTTTTTTCCTATTTTCAGACTGACAATCTGAGTAGGAAGGGACATGTTTCACATGGTAAGGTAGGGGTCACTCCCCTTTGCCCTCTCCAGATCTTCAACGGTCTCAGCAGGATTTGCTGAAGAGACCCCCTCCTGCCGTGCTCTGCGGCGCCACTTTAAGCACACAGCCGGTGCGCACTTGCGAGGCTCCGCCTCTGGCCTCTGCGTCCCTCTGGCCCATTTACGTCTCCTCGTGCCAATGCAGTGCTGTTCTAAGCAGACCTGGCTCTCAATCCTCGACCCGTGTTCTTGCCATCCGCCGTGTTCTTCTTTGAGTGTCTTGACCGTTCTTGCTTTTTGCATTTCCTCATACATTTTAGAATAAAAATTTCTTAACTTTCTGTTGCTCGTCTGTAGAAATTCAATGAATCTTTGTATATTAATCTTGTACTCAGTAACCTTGCTATTTTCATTGATTCATCCTAACACTTTATACACAAGACTCCTTCTGCCTTAGCAATCAACAATTCTGAGTTTTTCTTCTCCAATTACTGTCCTTCCACCTCCTTTGTGGGTGCTTTCCACTGGCTTTCTCACCTTTCCATTCTGTGGTGAACAGTGACTGAAACCTTGCCTTTGTAGTGTCAAGAGGACAACTTGCGACATTTCTTCATACCTGCTGAGTGCATGTTCATAGGTAACTCCTTATCAGAACAAGGAACTTCCCTCCTGTTCCTTCCCATACTGTCCATGAGGTTCTCAAGGCAAGAATGCCGATGTGGCTGGCCCTTCCCTTCTCATAGACCACGTCCGTCCTCAGTGGCCTGACACGGCGTGGATCACCGTTTCATTGGATTAGACGAGGCTGTGGTCCCTGCGATCAGTTTGCTTAGTCTTCTGTGATTGTGGTTTTCACTGTCTGCCCTCTGATGGAGAAGAGGCTTGTGGAAGTTTCCTGATGGGAGGGACTCGCTGTGGGTAGAACTGCGAGGGCTTGCCCACCAAAGCTCTGGTGGGCAAGGGCATGCTCAATAAATCTTTAATCCAGTTTTCTGCTGATGGGTGGGGCTGTATTCCCTCCCTATAGTTTGGCCTCCGGCCAAACCATGGCAGAGGTAAAGGGAACCTCCTCCAAAATGACTTATGTCAGCATGCCACGCCTCCCAGGACTGCTGCAGACCACCTAACCTGTCTTGAGAAATCAGTATGCAGGTCAAGAAGCAGGCAGACATGGAACAACAGACTGGTTCCAAATTGGGAAAGGGGTACATCAAGGCTGTATATTGTCACCCTGCTTATTTAACGTATATGCAGAGTACATCATGCAAAATGCTGGGCTGGATAAAGCACAAGCTGGAATCACGATTGCCGGGAGAAATACCAATAACCTTATATATGCAGATGACACTACCCTTATGGCAGAAAGCGAAGAGAAACTAAAGAGCCTCTTGGTCGGGGTGAAAGAGGGGAGTGAAAATGCTGGCTTAAATTCATGGCATCTGGTCCCATCACTTCATGACAAATAGATGGGGAAACAATGGAAACAGTGACAGACTGTTTATTTTCTTGGGCTCCAAAATCACTGCAGATGGTAACTGCAGCCATGAAGTTAAAAGACGCTTGCTCCCTGGCAGAAAAGCAATGACCAAAAAAAAAAAAAAAAAAAAGGCAATGACAAACCTAGACCGTGTATTTAAAAGCAGAGACATTACTTTGATGACAAAGGTCCACATAGTCAGAGCTAGAATTTTTCCAGTAGTCATGTATGGATATGAGAGCTGGACCATAAAGAAGGCTGATCGTTGAAGAACTGATCTTTTTGAACTGTGGTATTGGAGAAGACTCTTTAGAGTCCCTTGGACTGCAAGATCAAACCAGTCAATCCTAAAGGAAATCAACCTTGAATATTCATTAGGACTGATCCTGGAGCTCCAATACTTTGGTCACCTGATGCAAAGAGCTGACTCATTGAAAAAGACTCTGATGCTGGGAAAGACTGAAGGCAGGAGAAGGGGGCGACAGGGGATGAGATGGTTGGATGGCATCACTGACTCAATGGACATGAGTTTAAGCAGGCTCTGGGAGATGGTCAAGGACAGGGAAGCCTGGTGTGCTACATCCCTTTGGTCCCAGAGTCAGACATGACTGAGCAACTGACCCCCTGTTCCTAAAACGCAAAGGTATTTTAAAATCTGTTGGATGTTGAATTTGTGAATGTTTTTCTGCATGAAATGTTATTGTCTTGTTAATTCAGTTTACTACTTCGTAACAATGTGATCCCAATCTTTGCATCCCTAGGATATAGTTTGTTGGTGATGTGTTCAGGATCTGTGGATGGATCTTTGTTCAGCCATGAGACTAACAACAGGATCATGCTGGCCTTACAAAAATTTGTGAAATCGTCCCCTTTTCTGGAATTTCGTGTGTGGTTGGCAGTATTTCTAAAATCTTGGTAGAATTTGTTGCTGATGCTGAGCGTGGAGTCTTTTCTGTGGAAGTATTAAGAGTCAATATTTAAACTAGGATTTTCTTTTTTTTTTTAAAGGGATTTGTCCATGTCATCTAAAACTTCAAATTCACTAGCATAAAATATTCACAGTATTCTTTTAAGGCCTCTTAATGTCCACAAGCTCTATGGGGATAATGATTTTCTAAGCGTCCTCTTTACTGGTCTTACCAGAGATTTCTCAATTTAATGTATTTTTCAAGGAACCAATTTTTGGCTTTATCTTTTTTGTATGTTTCTTATTTTGTTTTTTTAGTTATTACTATTGTGGTTGCTTCCTGTTTAACTATTTTCTGCTCTCATATTTATTCCTTTATTACCCTTCAACTGTGGTTTTTCCTATTTAAGACAATGCTTTACCTTATTGGTTTTCTGTCTTTTCTCAGAGAAGCACTTATGGTAATAAATCTCCATCTAAAAATAGCTTTAGCTGTAGCCTATAATTTTTTTTTTTTTGTGGCAGCGCCATGCAACATCATGGGATCTTAGTTCCCTGACCAGGGCTCAAACCCATGCCCCCTGCCCTGGAAGTGCAGCATCTTAACCACTGGACTGGCCAGGGAAGGTCCTGCAGCCTGCAAGCTTTGACATGCAGCATTTTCATTAACATCCAGTTACAAATATCTCCTCATCTCTATTTCTTCATTTGACTCTTAGGTATTTGAAAAACACATTATTTAATTTACAAAATCGTAGGAATCTTCTACTTACCTTTCTGGTATTGATATGTAGCTTAATTGTACTAGGGTCAGAACATACTGTGTGTATGATTTCAATCCTTAGAAATCTGTTCAGATCTGTCTTAGGGCACAGCAAAAGGACCCATCTTTGGTAAGTGATTCCATGTATACTTTAAAAGAACACGTATTCCGCAGTTGTTGGGCGCATTGTTCTGTAAGTCAAAACCAGGAAAACTCTGCAAGTATAGTCATCAAATGTTCACTCTCCTTTACTATTTTTACTGTTCACCGAGAGGACAGACCACTGCACACTGACCACAGGATGGCTCCAACCATCATGCAGATCAGGGCAAGAACACCCACAAGCAGTCTCAAGACAGTTGGCTAGGAGCAAGGGACAGCTGAGGCCCAGCGGGGGACAGAGAGAAGGAGGGAGGGAGGGCAGTCGGGGGAGAAAACGACCCAACAGCCCTGGAAATGCAGCCCCTCCCCTGGGCTGCTCACAACTACCCCTGAGTTTACTCAAGGAGAGAAAAGAATGGTCCACGATGAGCGCGAGGTGAATTCTCTCCCGCTGCTCCCTCTTTGCTCACCCGGAAGTCAAAGCTAAACTACACCCTCACGTTGTTTGCATCGCGGCACGGACTAGAGTACGTGATGCTCTTGTTGCTGTCTGTTTTATCTGTTCTTCTCATCACAATGTCCACTTCAAGGGACCACAGACTGTGTCCTGTTCAGTGCTGTATCCGAGGCCCTGCCTGGTGTGCTGCTCAAGAAGGAACGGGCTCAGAGTGGTCAAGCAACCTGAGCAAAGCTGCTGAGCTGGCAGGAGGAGGAGCTGAGATGTGAGCTTGGGTTTTCTAATTGTGCTCTCCCCATAAAGCTCCCCTGACTCTATATCGAGAGCCACAATTTAGGCATCTCTGCTGCATTTATTTTCTCTGCTTCTGGGGAAAGAAGCTGTATTTTCCCCCTCCTTCACTCCCTGCTAATTAACCACAGCAATTATTCATTAAGCATTTACTGCTGTGTGACTCCAGGCATTAACCTCTGCAACTCAACTTCCTCATCCATGTAATGGGATTAATACTGGAACAGACTGCCTAACTGCTGCGAGGATTAGTGGTTAATATTTTTTAAGTGCTTAGAACATTGCCTGGTGCATGGAAAGCACCATACAAGGATCTGCTAAAGAAACAGAATACACTTAGTGAGCACCTACTGTATGCCCAGCACTGGGGCAGGCTGAGGGGAGGAGACAAGATATAGCTTCCACGCACATCCCTCAGATACGCTCACAATGAAGGCGTCAGAGGCTGACAGACGGCGACCGCAGCACGGGTGAGTGCGTGCCGCACCAGCCACCGTGCTAAGTGTGCCCACACGCGCGCTCATCTCACGCACGCTGGGAGGCTGCAGGTGTTACAAGCCCCATTTTCGGATGACAGAAGCTGCCCGTAGTCTCGCAGGTGAAAGAGGGGCCTGGACTCCAGCACCCATTCCGAGTCTATGCTCTTGACCGCCACACTGCACACGGAGGTGGTAAAAGCTGTCATCCAGGCTGTGAAACATAAGAGCCTGCTTAACTGAAGGAAAAGCGTAACTGCAATCTTATATTCAGATGAACAATGTACATTATGTTGCTTAAACAAAAAGAAACATTTTACTTAATGTTCCTAATTTAAGGTTTCAATTTAAGCAGGAATAAACAACTATCAAAGCCTTCAGAAAGTCATTTCTTCAACATAATTGTCTTTGGTTGCGATGCGGGAATACATGAACAAATTCTAAGCACTGCATCTACAGAAAAAGCTTACCTCTAAAATTCATATATATTATAGGTGGCAGATCATGTTTACATTGTGAAATGCCACCTAAATATGATTTGACCTGAAAAATCAAAAATATATTAAAATGTGTAAGGAAGAAGAAAACAGATATTCCATCATATAATTACAAGCGGAGAAAAAAATCTAAATTTCTTTTAAAAAAGGTCTTTAACTGATTTTCCATATTCAGGCCACTGTAGCTGAAATTATCAGAACCTTGGACAGCACTGAAGGGCCTTTTCTCTTAAATGTTAAAGTACTTCCCCCTCTTCCCTGCATTTAAAACTTCTGTCTTAATCTTACTGCCTCTCATACACAGATTGGTTCCTTTCTGGGCAGGACTTACTGACAGCATTTTATATAAATATACAGTTAGGTCTTCCTCTTGCAAACAAAGCATTTTTGTCCCAAAACCTTTGTTTACCCATGCATATTATCATTATTCGTATCATTAATAGAAATCAAAAGAGCACACACAGTCTAACATTTAGTAGCCAGCTGTTGCTGTGAGAGATGCAGATCAATGCCTTCAGAAGCTAATGGACACAAGATATACACATGTAAAAATCTCAATTTCTGATTTGATATTTACTAATAGCCCACATGACCTCGATCATTCCTCAAACGGGCTTCTTTCGGCAGGTTCCAAAGAATTCTGTTAGTTTCAGAAGTTACCAAACAAAAATGCCTCTGGTATCCGCTTCCAAAAGAGTCAAATCTGTGAGGTGTATTAATAGAATGGACATAAAGACAAATTCTAATAGTTTATGACTAAAATTGTGCAAACAAGTACTTCTGAAAAAGGAACATCCATTGTTAAGGTATTAAAAGACATCAGCTGTAAACACTCGGATTCAACGTTGAGCAGAAAGGCCTTTCTCCGCTCTCTCTTAGAAAAGAGCAGGCCACACAACTGAACCGCTTTGTGAATCTGCTCTTGAAAACAATAATACGGTCACAAAACTTGCTGGGACCGTTCTCTCTCTTTACAAATTCTGTTAAGGCTGGGCTGCCTTTCTTTTCTCCCTTTCCTTCTAAATGACTGATTGAGGTGGTGCTTTAATCCTCTGTAGCGTGTAAAACAAGGTTCTCAGAAGCTCCAAGTCCCTGGCAGAGGACAGGGAAGCTGTTGTGTTCGGGAATTAATGTGTCGGGAGGCATCAAACGCAGCCACAATGCAGCCATCGGCATGTTTTCACGATGCAAGCCCCGCATTTCCTATTTAGAAAACACACAGCCCTCACCCCATCCTGTGCTCTCCTGAGGCTCCCTCTGACGCATGTGTTGGTTGTCACACGGCTTATACCGACATGTCTGTGTGATGCCACTGGTGTGCACACTTCAATTCAGACAGGAAAAAAAGAAGTGTCGATTGCAAACTTGTTAAAAGGAAAAGGGACTCGCGCTGCTTTCCCCTTTGGCCAGACTTCTAGTTAGAGACGAGGGGTTTAACTCCTTGTGTCCCGGAGAAGAAGGGCTTCTTCGTGATTTCTGGATTTTGCAAAGGATTCTTTACCAAAGGAACGTCACAAAGGACGGGAAGTAAACGTCATTCATAGTTGACTACAGTCGTAGCAACTGGCATTTCTTCAGTTATACAGAAGACATCAGACCGCATATGGGAAAACTTTTATTTCATTCTTAACATGCTTCAGCTGGTTCTCCCCCCACCACCCCCCGCCCGCCACAAAGCAATTTAAGTACAGCTACAAAGACTTAGGAGCACTTTACTTTGGAACAATCGGCATTTCTGGAAAACTTCTGGTTGGCTCTTTGCCATTTTCATTTTGGAAGGTTCAACGGGAACTGTGCAAGATTTCACGCTACAGTTTAGCTTAGTAACATGGCTGTTCTAGAAGACAACACATTTTAAGCATCCACAACACGACCTGCCCCGAGACTGTTTGCTGATTACATAATGATCTGGGCGGTTACAGAGACTTTGGTGCTCATTTATTCCAGCCCCTCCTCTGAGCGTGTGCACCGACAGACACAGGTCAGACTGCCCCTGCTCCCCCAAGCTACCTCTGCAACCCTACTGCCCCGGCTGGAACCGAGTGGTGCCTTTCCGAGACCGGTACTTTTCAAACTGAGGAAGACCCGGATGAACCTTTAATGCAGAGGTTCTGCACACACAGACGACCGTGAGATCTTCCTTCCCGCTTACAGCCAGGGCGGTGGTCGACGCAGGCACTGGCTGGTAAGCCTCAGGGGACTGGTGACGCCTAGGTCTAGAGTGATCTGGAATGGGAAGAGTTAACGGCCCACAAGTCCCCTCACCCGCTCGCTCCAGCCACATTCCAGAGGGACAGAGCTCAATGACAACGCAGCCCAGGACCTGAACTGAAGAGGAGAGCCCTCTGAGAGCCCTCTATTCTTCGCCATCTCTCGAATTAATTAACTGGAAATGAGTCTTGTCAATGTTTTGGAAAGGCAGAAGAGGTGAAAAGCGATTGCTAGAATTAATCACAGTGAGAAACCACTTCAGCCGCCTGCCAGAGCCCAGAAACCCCACAAGAGGAGACAAAGGAGGGAAGGACAGAGTGGACCCGAGCACTTCCAAGTCTTGGCCAAAGAAGGGACATGCGCTCAGCGAGAGGAATTTATTATCTGCGGCCACAGTAAGTACAATCTATCACCTAAACGCACATTGTATTCCACGGGGACAGAAGCAAACCAGACAGCTACATTTTAAAGCAAAGAATCAAAAGGACCCTCAAGCACTTTCACTTTTAAGCTTATATGCATTTAACTCTATTATCTAGAAGATTCACAGATTCTTGAACGTGTATGTAATAAAATCTTCAAACACTTGCGATTTCACACACTGCGAAAGATCCAGGAAACAGATTCCAAAAATTCAGATTGTTTTGGATGGAGAGTTCATTCACTAAGAGGAAAAAAAAAAGAAACAAAATTGCAGATGTAACAGAGCTATTTACAAGAACCATCAAAGGAAAAAAAATACAAGAGAATTTCGGTCAATGATAGAAATAACGGAAAGAAACCTGAAACAACCTATTCAGCATCACACAAGGAGCTTTCTGTTCTTTTCACTGCAGCCAGCATGAGCTGTCTTTTAAAGAAGGTCTCATTACTGCCAGAAAGTTTTACACCACGTGAAAATTTTGATATGGCTTTTCTTTTTCTCCCCTAGAACAAGTTTGAAATTTCAACTCTCTTAATAAAATGGCAGGGTAAAGCCCAAACAAAAATAATTGTAATTTGCAATTAAATGTAGGGCTTTCTTTGCTGTCTCAGGAGGCAAAATACATCCACCCATGTTCTTATGAAGCAATCACATCGAAGTATCACTTTGAAGGTGATGGGGAAGTGGGGACCACTTTCCAGACTGAAGGGGAACCAGTCCTCCTCCTGGCACACTTACCAGCTGAGGGGTGTCACTAGTCGACTTCAGAATCAGCTTGTCACCCCTCTTTTCAACTTCAAACCCCATTTTCTTAAGCAGGGATGCGTCTGCCAGACCCTGCTCCTCCATCTTCGCAATCAAGTCTTGGTTTTGGCTGTTGTCTTCCGTGAGGTTTCGGATGGCGTACACCACCCACTGGGTTAGAACTGGGAGCAGAGTGAAGGAATCTGCCAACATGCTTTCACCCGAGCATCACTGGAAAAGGAGACGGGCAGACGACCCTGAACACCCAGAAGCAACGAACACTTTCTCCTGGAGGATGTGCTGTGACTATGCATGCAGAGCGGGAAATAATTCAAAAGGCGAAGACACACATATACACACGTATGTGCAACACTGCGTGTGTGTTGTCCAGCAGCTGGCACAGAGAGGCACTGGACTGAGAGAACAGAGGGGGAGGCAGGGGCTCAGAGCAGCCGCACAAAAGCGTGTGAGCACAGGCACGCACGCAGGAGTGTACGTGCACACACACACACACACACGCCTGTGTGTGCTGGACTTTTGTTACTGAGTCACCAGGGAAGGAATAAGAGCATTACAGAATGAGTCACAAAGACGCTAGGGTAGAATCAGGCAAGAAGATCGTCTTGTTTAAAGTAAGCCCAGTTACAGCTAAGAACTGCCCCCTGGGAGTCACCACGGGTCCCCTCACTCTGTATTTTAGAGATGAGGCAGGCTGCGAAGGCCTTCCTGTTTAGTCTGAACGCGGCGCCTCCCTGCGCCCCGGCCCTGATTCAGGTGTCGCGTACGCTGTCCGTCGGGCACACACAGATGACTTACGAGGAACGCAGACTCACGGCGCTCTTCTCTGAGGTCTGTACTTACCAGGAGCTGTGGGAACTCTGGAGGGCGCTAGGCAGCCACTGTGAAGTCCTTCCATAAAACTGCCCTAGTCTTGGGCCCAGGGACACAGAGAGACGCCAGGAACACTGGGCCTGGCACCCTCTGTTGGTTCAGAAAGATCAAAGTGCCAAGTGTGGAATAAACACTTTTTCCAAGGAACAGAGGCCTCCCTGCCCCGTGACCCGAGGGACAGTAGCAGGAAAAACGAGTCCTTCCTCCTTTGTTACCAGTGTTTCCCAGGCAGGCCTGTCTGATGCCACATCGAGGCATCTGCTCCCCCAAAGGCGATCAGACGGGTCCCTGAACTCAAGAGTCCGCGCTCCGGATCCCGTCCAAAACCCGGCTCAGCGGTGAGGCTTCTCTCCTCAGCACGAGTGTCGCACAGAAAGGCCTCCATGTGCACAAAGCGCGGGAACCAAACTGCCCCCAGTTCACTGACCTTGAAGGAAACCAGCAGATGAGCCCGTCTACTTGAGCCAGGCGGCCAGGACACAGGAAACCAGCGGCTCTGGGCTCAGGAAGTGCCTGCTGGTTGCTCCCTTTCAGTTCCGCTGACGCAGCCCGCAGTCGTGAGCGCACACGGACCCACACGGGATGGGCTCCGTCAGAAAGGCTGTGGGTCTGCAGGAGGCCATGACCCACTGGTCTCTGGAGGTGGACCACCAAGACCACCGGTGGGTACAAATGACCAACCTTTTCCAAAGGGCAAAGAATGGTGGCTGATGCAATCCTAAGATAACTGCCCGTTTAGTGGGGAAAGTGCTCTCATCTCACCAAGACCTGTCACCCTCCCATGACAAAGCCCAGGGCCTTTAGAAGGCTGTACATCTTTTCTGGAGATGAATCCACAGACTCTCAAACGCACACAGGTTGAATTTCTCCTTCTTCTCCACAATCACCAAACCCCCACTTTGTCATGGGAGAGAATGAAAAGGATGATCCCAGGGAACAAAGACCTTCAACACATTAGTGACTTTCTCAGCGTGACTTTCTCAGCAGGGATCACTCACTACAATTCACTTCTCATGCAGGACGACATCATCAGCATGCAAACCCATTTCCTCCCTTGCTGCACACAGAGATGAGGCAGGGATCAAGAGAACTGAGTGGAGAAGTGAACATCTGAGGCTGAATCTGGGCAAGACCGTGTGCAAGCCTGGAGCGTTCCAGTTCGTGTATGTGACAACTCCCCAATGCTAAACGACGGCCCAACACTTCTTTCTGAAGCTTCCTGGTTATTCACTTTAATTGAAAGAAAGAGGGGGGATCCCCATAAATGCACTGACAGCTCCTCACAACTGGAGGGCTGGCGAGCTCTGCAAGCGAGGCATCAGATGCCAGTCTTATCACCACCAGCTGCCAGTGCCGAGTGTCTCTAGAGGAAAGAGCCATCTTTCAGAGCTTCAGACTGTCATACGATCTCAGTTCCAGGGCAAATGACAGCCCGGGCTCCGGCAACATCACCTCGCCAGGCACCCCCCATCTTTCCACATGCAAGCCCTGACCTGGGACCCGCTCCCCCGCGCCTGCCCCTCCCCACCCAGGGCGAGCAGCTGAGACCCCGCTCCTGGAAGCCCACGCGCTCTGCCCCGGCTGCCCAGACGCCAGCTTGAGCCGGGCGCGCCTGCTGCGTGTTTCCAAACATCCTCGCCCTCCTTCTTTCTCCTTCACCAGTTCTCATCACATTGCACCTGCTGATCTGCTTATGCGTCGGTGAGCTTCTGGAGGACAGGAGCCACACTGAGTCCATTTTCTCATCCCCAGCATGCAGCTAGACCCGACACACAGCGGATGTGTGTGCTGACATCCTGGGAGCTATACTTACTTGTTCATATTTTTGTCGGCCCCAACGCCCTATGAGCTCTTCACAGGCCAGGACGATGGCTTATTTACCTTCTGTCCTCTGCTCCAAGCATGGTGCTGGAAACATTTGCTCGACGTCCGAGCGAGAGGACACCACCTCCCACCACCGTCTGTGCATGCGAGTGTGAATGTGTGTGTGTAGAGGGGGTGTGGGGGCAGTGTAGTGACCCACATGAGCTGTGCTTTTCCTTTGTGTTCTTGGTGTGGTTTCCTGACTCAGGGCTTCGCAAGGTGGAAGATTAGACGAAAGTAACCCAATATAAATGCAACTCGGGCAAGGAAGCTGGACCGTGTAAACAAAAGGTCCAGGATGACAAAACACAGAGTTCCTGTGTGGATGGATGGAAGGGTGGGTTTACGTCACGTCCATCTAGGGCGTAACCCTGCACTCTGTGGACATCCCATAATGGTGTTTCAACATCTTACCCAACTGTTCACTCGCTCATTTCTGCAGAAACCTCACACAGTCACTACTTTGAATGGAGGAAACAATGAGATTAATGACGACCGTCCTGATGACCAACCCTACGAGCGCCCGGGGCGGTGCTCCCAGCCGGGGCTTTGGGGACATCACTGTCTCCCGGGGAGCAGGCTCCTGGCACAGCCTGACGGAAGCAGCACTGGCGCCCAAAGCCAAAGAGGCAGTTCAGTCTTCTTCCGAAACCGCAGTTCAAAGGGCAAACAGACGGGTTAAGTGGAGGGCGTGGGAGGGGTCTAGGCAGTAAGGCCACACAGTCATGGCGGGGTCAATTTCCCAGAATGCCGAAAATCAAAAAACACACAAAACAGAGAGACCCCAACACGTCTCACTCAGACGTGTACTTCACATTCTTTATGTCATAGTGAAACCAACCTTACTTCCTCTCTAAGGCGGACCTCACCCAGTCCTGCCGGACACTGCGTGATTAGACGTGAAAGGTGTGCCCTCCATCTTGACCTAAGTGAGCACCGCGTTTGGGGTTTGTGCTGTCCACCTGTAAATCAAATACCACAACAATATCCTCCAACACGTGTCTATTTCTAGTGAGAACATCCTGGCACTACTATCTAGGGTCTCTGAGTTCCTCATTTTAAGTTGTTCCTTCACAACGTCTGCGTTGAAGAGAAGCAAGGAATCCCAGCCCCAGGGCCCGGCTCATGAATATGCACGACTCCCCTCATTAGGAGCCGGAAGGGCCGGGCTGGGTGCCCCCGCAGACCCAGACAGCCTGGAGGGTCACAGGGAGATGAAAGCTGCCGGTTAATATTCACATTGCCCTCTTGTTCCCTCTCTACCGAGACAGAAAGTAAGCAAGAGGGGGGGAGAAAATTAAACATCTTCCAGAGTCTCTAATCCTACCAACACTCCAAGCGCTTCATTGTCTGCTCGGCTTTAGAAAGAGAGCTTCTAACGTTTCCATAGCTACTCCAAACAGAAGGCGTGAGCCTGTTTGTAACAAACTGCCTTCAAAGAACTCTGTGATCAGCACCAGAGTGAGGACTCACAGTCCAGCCGGCCCGTCACCAGAGCACGTGGTGCCTTGAAAGAGCTAGTGATGAGCGTGTGGACTGAGCACCTGGGAACCCCGGGGCCTGGAGAGCTTAAGTGAGACGTGGTCCCCGGACCCAGCACCTGAGTGGCGGCAGCCATGAGTGCGTCGTCTCCGCACTGTCGGCTCCACGCTGAGCCCCGCAGCCTTGCACCAGGCAGGTGAGGAGACAGGGCGGGGCAGGGGAGTGTGGGCTGGGAGGCAATTGGAGACAGGGACCCCACGGCCATGACATTACTAACCTAGGGCTAGGATTGACGTGTCAAACTCACTCTGAAAAAGTCAAGTCCGGTGAGTTAGAACACTGATCCTGGGACTGCTGACGAGAACAACTTTCATCTGACTTCCAGCTACTGGAATCAGTGCAACTTGAAGTCCTTCAAGTGACGGGGACCGGGGCCCCAGGATGACAGGGACTCTGCTCTGGCCACTGTGCTCAGTGTCAAGAAGCTGCTGAGAACAGGGGCTGCGGGAATTATGGCCTGTGGTTTTGTATGGATGCAAGTTAAAAAGTTTTCATATTTTTTAAATTAATTAACTTACTTTGGCCACATCATGCAGCCTGTGCAATCTCAGTTCCCCGACCAGGGACTGAACCTGGGCCCTCGGCAGTGAGGTCCTAACCACTGAACCCCCCAGGAAGTCCCAAGTTTTCATGTTTTTAAATGGTTGGGGAAAGAATAAAAAGAATACCAATTTGCGACACACAAAAATTATTTTAAATCCAAATTTCAGTATCCATAATAAATAAAGTTCTATCGGCACACAGTTACATCCATTCATGTATGAACCGTCTATGGCTACTTCTGTGCTGCAGCAGCGGAGCTGGACTGCGATAATGCAGACAGAGTGCCCAGCAATTCAAAACTACTGATTAAAAGTAGCCCTTTACAGAAGAGTCTGCCAAACTGCCCTGGAACACAAAAGGAACCGATAGATACTCGGCTGAATGAACGAATGAACTTCCCAAAGGACTGGCAATAAAAACTTAAAACTATTTGCTGTTGTTCAGTCACTGAGTCGTGTCTGACTCTTTGCTACCCCCATGGACTACAGCACGCCAGGCTTCCCTGTCCTTCACTATCTCCCAGAGCTTGCTCAAACTCATGTCCATTGAGTCAGTGACTCTATCTAACCATTTCATCCTCTGTTGTCCCCTTCTCCTCCTGCCTTCAATCCTTTCCAGAATCAGAGTCTTTTCCAATGAGTCGGCTCTTCATATCAGGTGGCCAGAATACTGGGGTTTCAGCTATTTAGACCAGAAGAATTTAAATGCTGAAAGATTTTACTGACTTCTCAGGATATATGTGTGTACATACATAAACTATGTAGAATCTATGGTTTTTTATATATGAACATGCCTACAGATGTATAATGTGTATATATTTAACATCCTATGTATAGTATACATATAACAGATATTTATGCTATAGATAACATCTATATTTCATTTTGCTTGCAGAATATTTTAAAAAATTATTCTTAGACAACAAACCCATACACAGCCAGGGGTTTACATACTCGACAAACTTTCCAAAGCACACTACTCAGCAGGGCAGAGAACACCCGTCAGCACCTCGGATAAAGCTGGCCTGAGGACAGGACGCCCAGGCCACCTTGTTAGGCTTCAAAACCACATCGTCACCTGCCCTGAGACTTCCCTCAACACGAGGATGCTTCCGGAGGTAATGTCCACATCTAAGCAAGTATCTTCTCAGACTGACTAAAATGGCAGAATTTTTCACAGTGCAAAGCAGTAGTTCTGTTTTAAGACTTTTCTGAAATGCTTCACGTTGCTGAAAACCAAAACACCTCAAAATACGGCAGTTCCCACCAGCCAGAGGGGAGGAGGGCGGGAACGGGACACTGAGGGCGATTCCTCTTCCCGCCGAGTGACAACAGTCCTGCCTCCTCCTGGCCATGCGAGTCGGAGAGACCATGAGTGCCTGGGGGCCGTGTTCCCAGTGGGCTCACTTCTCTGACCCTGACCCCGTCTGCAGGAGTGCCCTAACCAGCCTCTGCTCTGCTCTTCAAGTATTTACTTTCTGAGAAAAAAAAAAAAACACGAGGCATTTCCCAAACTGCTGGCAGGGAAGGCCAGGCCCCACCAAGGCTGCTGCTGCCGGAGTAGGAACCTGTGCAAACAAACCACAGTGGCCGCCCGAGCGGGGCCGGGGCGGGGAGGAGAAGGGCTTCCTCGGGCTGTGGGCAACCTGCCTGTGACGCGGGGGACCCAGGAGAGAGGGTCCTCGTGGAGGAGACAAGTCTGAAAACACCGCTGCTGTCCGTTAACGAGGAGCCACCCCCATCTGCAGGGCTGAGCTCTGTGTCCAAACATCGGGACACTGCTGCGTGGTGACCCACATCCAAGCTCTGCCTTCGTCTCCAACCATCACTTCACTCAGTTAAACTGCAGGCTCTCCTCATTCAGAAAGTCAGAGTCCTCACCGGGCAGACGGCGTACCGGCCCCTCGCAGGGCGCTGGGAACCAGCGTGGGTTCAGTCCCACCACAAACCACCCGTGCTGGCTCTCTCTTCCTTCTCCGAACTGCTGGTCTGTCTGGGGTCTAATTTCCCCCGGCGTTTCTGCATTTTAATCCGAGGGCACATCTCTGCGGCTCAGGTGTGTTAACGCTGTGCCGACACAGACGGCTCGAGGCCCTGGAGTCCGTCCTAGCAGTGAGTGCAGTCAGCGTGTGTGCCCCCTCATTCACCGACTCACAGCTGACGGCTACTACTGAATGCAGGGCACGGCGAGGGGAGGTGAAAAGTGGGCGCACCGGCACGCAGCCGCGCCCCGCTCTTCGTGACCCCATGGACTGTAGCCCACTAGGCTCTGCTGTGGGATTTCTCAGGCAAGAATATGGAATGGCACGGGTTGCCATATCCTTTGCCAGGGGATCTTCCTGACCCTGGGATCGAACCCTGGTCTCCTGCATTGCAGGCGGATTCTTTACCTGTTAAGCCACCAGGGAAGCCCCAAGACAAAAGTGCAGGGGAGCAAATTATTGCCAGATTTGAAAACTGAAGGTCACAATCACAATAAAGTAATACACTCGTGTTTCGCAGATGCTACCGGAAGGAGCAGAGTCTCAGTCTTTATTGAGGCAGAATGTCGTCTCGGAAGCACCTCTGCTCTGAAGGCTGAGGCTGCTTTTTAGCCTCCAACTGTCCAGAGAACTAGAACATCAAAGGAAGTGGCACAGAGGCCCAGGGAAACGCTGCTGAATTCTCAGAGAAACATCCCAGCACACAAGTGTCCACCAGAGAAACACAACCCGCCCGTGTCTGCATGATTCTGAAACAAAGGCTGCATTCACCAGCCTGGTGCGCACGGCTGACTTCCCATCCATGGCCACCTGCAGGCGGGGACGGTCACAGCTCGAAGGCTCCTCTCCACTCGGGAGCCAGAGCCGTCCTGCCGTCTCCCCAGGCTCCCTGCATCACCACGTGGGAGAGGAACCGCTGTCCTCAGCCTGGCCCCAGCCGCAATGAGCCCTCTGGCCCTCAGGGCCCAGATGGGTCAGGCGCCGGCCTCCGAGGCTCACCGCCGCGGCCCCGCCTCACGGCCTGTCAGTGTGGGGCGAAGTCATGGAAGATGACACCCTGCTCGGCCCGCGGCCACCCCGCGCTCCCCACTCCAAAGCCCTGTGGTGAGTGGGGGCTGGCGGGCAGGTACCTCACATCCACGGGCTCCATGGGAAAGGGCCCCCCGGGCCTGAAGCTAATTCCATCCGTGACACACTCCGGGACCACCTCACCACTTCAGAGTGCCGCGTGGAGCGGCTGTCAGCCTGGCATCAGCCCTACAACAGGTCTTGGACTGGGACAGAGCGAGGCCGCATCTAACCAAACCACACCAGAGGGCTGGGCTGCCAGGCGGCTCCGTGTGTTCTCAGGGGCTCTCGGTCCCGTCTGAGACTGACGCGCCTGGCACGGGGCAGGGCAGGGACGGCCGGTCCAGGGCCCGCCACGCGGTGCCCGCCCTGCCACGGCCCTCATTCCCTCTGCCGCCACCGCTCACCCTGACCCTTCTGTGGAACGTGTGCTCACGCGTGTGCACGCCCACCCAGGAGGGGGCAGTAAACGCTGCGGGCGCCTGGCCTCCGTCCGCTGAGAGGGGCGGACCCCAGTCCCGCCAGAGCTGAGCGGCACTTGCGATGCTGCCGACGGCGCTCAGCAGGCCCCCGCCACACCACCTCAGCCTTCAGGCTCCGGGGAGACCTCCTCCGGGAGAGGCCTTCTGGACACAGTGAACTGCTCAAGGGAAGCCAGGACCCAGGCTCTGCTCACGTCAGGGAGCTCCGCTGGCTGGGAGGTCGCTGGGCCCTGATGGAGAGCAACTTGTGAGGAGCAGCTGGCAGAGGCAGGGACCCTCAAGGGCCTGCCGCCAGGGGAGAGGGTATGTCCACAGCACTCTGCTCTCTGGAAGAAAGGACTTGCTAGCCTGAACAAATTTCTAGCTTCAATCAATGTAAGCAAAGCTTTGCAGGGGAATTAAGTGTCTCTCACATAAACCACTGATAGTTATCTGCATGAAGTCATAACAGTAATAATAAACGTAACAGAGCTAGCGGTGTGATCACCCACAGGGCCACTCCAGGCACTGACAGAAAGTCTCCACCTTCACCAGCACAGCACTCGCGGGAGGTGATACCAAACCTTCTACTGACGAGAAAACAGACCCAGCAGGCAGAGGACCCGATGGGGTTAGCCTGGTCTGGACGCGGGCTCCAGCGCCTGCTCCTCTGCCCTAAGCCCTCCTCAGGGACCAGCCCATGAGGGGGGACCAGCCCATGAGGGGGGACCAGACCATGAGGGGGGACCAGCCCATGAGGGGAGACCAGTCGATGGCGGGTGGACTAGTCCATGAGGGGAGACCAGTCCATGAGGGGAGACCAGTCCATGGGGGGGGACCAGTCCATGAGGTGGGGGGACCAGTCCATGAGGGGAGACCAGTCCATGAGGGGGGACCAGTCCATGGGGGGGGGACCGGTCCATGAGGGGAGACCGGTCCATGAGGGGAGGACCAGTCCATGAGGGGAGACCAGTCCATGAGGCGGGGGGACCAGTCCATGAAGGGAGACCAGTCATGTTGGGGGGACCAGTCCATGAGGGGAGACCAGTCCATGAGGGGGTGGGGGACCAGTCCATGAGGGGGGACCAGTCCATGGGGGAGAGACCAGTCCATGAGGGGAGACCAGTCCATGAGGGGGTGGGGGACCAGTCCATGAGGGGAGACCGGTCCATGAGGGGGGGACCGGTCCATGAGGGGAGACCAGTCCATGAGGCGGGGGGACCAGTCCATGAAGGGAGACCAGTCATGTTGCGGGGACCAGTCCATGAAGGGAGACCAGTCATGTTGGGGGGACCAGTCCATGAGGGGGGACCAGTTCATGAGGGGGTAGGGGACCAGTCCATGAGGGGGGACCAGTCCATGAGGGGAGACCAGTCCATGAGGGGAGACCAGTCCATGATGGGGGACCAGTCCATGGGGGAGAGACCAGTCCATGAGGGGAGACCAGTCCATGAGGGGGGGACCAGTCCACGAGGTGAGACCAGTCCACGAGGGGGGATCAGTCCACGAGGGGGGACCAGTCCACGAGGGGGGACCAGTCCATGAGGGGGGACCAGTCCATGAGGGGGGACCAGTCCATGGTGGGGGGACCAGTCCATGGTGGGGAGACCAGTCCATGAGGGGAGACCTGGAGGAGGCCCGGAGCAGTCCCCTCCAGCCAGGGTGACTGCAAGCTTCTGAGCTCTGCCTACACGTCAGGGGAAGGAGCGGCAGGTTTTATAAGACTTGCAACAGAGTCCCTTTTTCTCAAAAGATAAAGTAAGCCTTCAGATACTGGTCAGAGTGATTACTTCCACAAAACATCTTTATAAGTAACAGTGAACAGTTTAAAATGAAATTCAAGTTTGGAGTAGAAAAGGTGCATGTGCGCTCAGTCACTCCATCGTGTCTGACTCTCTGTGACCCCATGGACTGTAGCCCGCCAGGTTCCTCTGCCCACGGGACTCTCCAGGTAAGAGCACTGGAGTGGGTTGCCAGGCCCTCCTCCAGGGGATCTTCCCGACTCAGGGATCGAATCTGCGTCTCCTGCATCTCCTGTACTGTAGGCAGATTCTTTATCAATGAGCCACCTGGGAAGCCCAGAAAAAAGTAAGTAAACGCATCTAAATTATGGAAGATTATTGTTTGCCTGGTACTAAGAACATCTTTATATGAATAAAGCATAGCCAGGGGTCAAAAACAGCTCTCAAACGCAAAGGCTTACATGGAGAACACAAGCAGTGCGGGGGCTTCTGGAGGGCTCTGGGCTGGACGACACCCAGCGGGCTCCCAGGAGTTGGCACACTGCACGTGGGCTGCCCGAGCACCCACATTGCCTGTCCTTAGTCCAGACGTCATTAGTCTCTGAACACGATGAACCCCCAGGTCACCAGCCCGTGCTGCTGGCCTCTCCTCCCACCACCCACAGCAGCAACCAGAGTCAGCAGGCAAGAGAGCGGCCGGCCCCCAGGTCTGGAGGGGCACAGACCCGCGGACGCCTCACGCTGTCTGTGTGTGCTGCGGTCACTACCTGGTGAGCTGGGGGCTGGGGGCACGGGTGATTCTGTCGCCCTCACTAAGGGAGGACCACTACGGTGTCCACTTCACAGTCAAGACCACCTTCAGCGGGAACTGAGGGCGTGCAAATGACTTCAGCACTAACTGGAAATAAGCACCGGTGACTCCTGAGCCAAGCTGGCTGCAGGGGGGATACTAATGTCTCAAGCTCTTCCTTGACACAGGTCTTTCTAAAACTTCTGAAGTACTGGCTGTCCCACGTTGGGGGGAACCTCACTCAATTTCAGAAGTCTAATACTTCAACATGTTTTCCTTCTCCTCTGTGAACAACACGCTTCTTGACACTTACAGTGAAATGAGAGCAAGCGATTTAGATACAAAGGCAGGCTTCCACTGTTAACACACATACCGACTCTCAGGACTTAACTGTCATCTGGGTGCTCGTCTGGCAAACATGAAGGCCCTGTGCTCGGCGCTGGGGACCCAGTGACTAACGGGACATGCAGGTCCCTGCCCCTGTAGCACTGGCGTTCTAGACAGGAGGCGGGCATCTGCCTCAGAGAGACAGACCTGCAGGCTGATGTGGTCAAGCATGACCACAGGAGGACAAAACACGGATGAGGGAGGTGGGAGATGGCTTCTCTGAGGAGGGGACTGAGCTGAGAACTCGGCATAAAGAGAAGCTGGTCACCTGGTGCGCTGAGAGACAGCAGTGGCAGCGGCCGTGTGCGACCTCAAGACGGGAGACATGAGCCGGGCAAGGCTGGCGCTGGAGGCAGGATGTTGGTAGAGGGCAGGGGTCGAGGCCAGAGGCCAGAGGAGTTTCAGGCTGTAGGAAGGAGTCTGCATTTTATACGATGAGAATCCACTGAAAGAGCTGAAGCAGAAAAATCAGGCAGCTCTCTTTGGCAGCCGTGGAGGGTGGCTTGGAGGGAAGATGGCATGGGAATGGGGACCAACCAGCATCCGTAACAGCAGGAGTGAGAGTGGACGAGGAAGGACCTGGGCTCAGACTCCAGCGCTGCCCGCCTGAGCTCCATGCCCGGGCGAGCTGGTTTCCCAGGAGGCACGGCAGTGAGGAGCCCGCCTGTCAAGAGAAAGCAGACGCAGCTTCCACCCCTGGGTGGGGAAGATCCCCTGAAGAAGGACACGGCAACCCACTGCAGTATTCGTGCCTGGAGAACCCCATGGACAGAGCCGCCTGGGTGCCTAGAAAAAGCCAGATCATGCAGGTCGATGAAACCCCGTCTGCTCAGTTATCAACAGCGGTTAGTTCTCCAGCTGCCACCACTCCACCCAAGGAAGGGTCGCCCGTTCACGGCCTCTCACGAGTCACTGTTTCTCAACCAGCATTAGAGGCCACAAGAGGATTTCATTAAACACAACACCATTTCTCAGGTCTTCATTCTCCCTCTTCATTCTCCCTGTGCCAATCTCCAACTAAGGGACAGAGAGTCAAGGCGATCACCACGCAGGGAAGCAAAGCAGAGAGGTGGGCACGTGTATGCTCACCTGTAAACTCAGCTTCAGCTAAGTGCCCATGAGGTGAAGGCCTGACGCCTCAGTCCTCCTGAACTTCCTAGAATGTTCAGTGGAGAGAAATAAACACACTACTAACTGGCCTAACAGCTACAACGTGAAATGACAGGATAAACGAAACAATAAAAAGCGGCCTCATTTCAACTGGGATTCTGGCAGACTTCTCTCAAATAAGTAAGGTTTAACTCTACTTGGGAGAATGGCCAGGTAGATGGAAGGAGACCCCAGGAAGACAGACAGCAAAGGAGCCAAGGTGCCGAAGGAGAGTCGGGAAGGGCTGCCTGACGCTGAGTGTGGCAGAGCGGGGACCATCTAGGGAGATGCCCCCTAGTGAAAATAAGATTTAAACTTTAAATGGTGTTCGTTAAATCAACCAGCCAAAGGAGCAGATCCTTAAGGACAAAAGCGAATGGCAATAAATGTTCGCATCAAGTTTTGTTTCTGGTTTGGAATGAACTGTACATGGTGGCACTTAAAATGCTAACAGTAACCAAGAGAAGCCAAATTAAGAGAACACTGTCATCTCCAAGCCAGGTGGGTCAAGTGACTGATAGAACTCGAAAGCGGCAGCTTCCACTTTCTCACCAACCCAGGTGGAGTAGGAACAAGGGGCACGTGGTCGCTTGCAGGCCACATGGCTCGTGCCAAGCGCCTCTCCTCCCGTTTTCTAAGAGACGTGACAGTAAACCTCCTGCAGTCTTGCTTTTTGTGCAAGTGAACAGGCCAGAGCAGGACTGATGCACTCTGACCTCTGAGAGGAGAGGAGATGGCTGAGTGAGGCAGGCTGAGCAAGGCCCATGGCGGCCAGGCGTGTGTGCAGGCCCGAGGGCAAAGGGCAGACCACACACTCTGGCCTCTGTGTGCACAGGAGACACGTGCCGCTCACAGCCTCCACATGCAGACGTTTCAGGGTGGTGATGACAGTTCTCATTTTGAGCCGCTGTGATCTTCGCGACGTAAGAAAACAAGAAGCGTACAACCAAAAGCCAAGTAGACACAATCTGAAGGAGTATAACCTGAAGCATTTCAGTCTCATTTTAAAACAGCCGGACCATTTGCCAACACACCTGAACAAGGAAAGAGTCCACTTTTGTGAGCGTCTCTTTCACGACAGGACATCCCACTCCTCCAACTTTCAGCTTCGAGTGCTGGGGAACCAGTTGCTAGGATACCGTAGAAGCTACATCAAACAGTTGCTAGGATACTGTAGAAGCTACATCAAAGGGGTAGGGCTCCTGCCCCCTCTCACTCTGAATGGGTCTGCCATGCAACTGTGGAGCCTGAGGGGCGCGGGGTGCAGTGTGGTGGCAGGCTGCCGCCCACCCTTGGCCCCACACCCACTCACTGCGCACAGGGACCAGGGAGGCCTCCGTGCGCCCACCAAGTCGTGTCCACGCTTGTTTGCTCTGGACAAGGACAGAGACTTGGTTCAAAACCTTCAGCCACACTAGGCAATGGGTAAGACCATCAGTGAGAGGCTTTAAAAAACCCACATCATGTAACTGGGAAGCCAAACCCAAAGTTTACCTTTTTAAAGCCAAACGGCAGTAAAAGGTTTTCTAGCTTTAATTAATGTCAGCTCAACAAATGAATGCAAGATCACTGAACAGCCACGAGGGGCTTGATGCTGGGGACACAAAAACCAACAGCAGGCATCGTTTCCCTCTGGAGGATGCAAGACCTATTTCAGCAGGACGACGTCCCGGCCACGTGAGCGTCAGGGTGGGCAGAGTAAGACACGAGCAGCAGGCACGCAGTGAACACAGCACAAGCACTTCCCTGGTGTGGGGACTTGCTGATGCCTTTATAAACAACAGCAAGCTCAGTCCGCTGTGCCAGCCCAAAATGTTTGAGGTGTTTCCCCGAACGCCTCCCTCTGGCGGCGGCGCGGCAGGCCCAGGCACAAGCTAGACTGCTCATGAAGAGGACGGGATGGAGCACGTTCTCAAGTTTCCACTAAAATCCCTGCATTCCCCAAGATGTGGCACTGTGGCCCAGAATTTCCAAAATGCACATGAGAACTGCACAGATTCCAGGGAGTCCTGCAGCAGACACCTTCTTACCACAGGTCCGACACGTATATGTATTACTTAGAAGACTTCTCTGATATAATAGGTATTTAAGATGCTCCAGACAGAAGTATGCTCTGGGACACACTGCGGTGACACCCCTGGGGTCTGTGGGGTCTGGCGTGGGGTGTGCAGTGTGGCACAGGTCCTGCCCGGGACAGGCTTTTCTGGAGGGCAAGGTTGCGCATCCAGGGGTCTGCATGTGCTGCACTCATGGAGGGGCAGAGGAGCCCAACTGACGCAGAGAGCCGAGGCGCTCGGGCTCCGCTGGGGGCCACGGGAGAACTCCAGGAGGAGGACACGCGTGCTCAAGTCTAAGAGGAGGAAGGGCTGGGCCGGCAGAGAGGCGCCCGCACAGAAGTCTAGGCGCCTGAACAAGGAGCAGGGCACAGACAGCACTGGCTGGCCCCGTGGCCCCGCCGCCCAGGAGCTGGCAGAGCCGGCTGCGCTCAGGGAACCAATTCCGTGAGCGCCTCTCTTCTCATCTGTGAAATGACAGTGCTTAACAGAGAGGCCTGTTAAAAACAGAAGGAAAGAAACCACCTGTGCCAGGTAATGTAGCTTAAAGGGTGTATATATACAGCACAGGGTTGGGCACCTAGAAACTACTCAATGATTTTTAAAACATCAGTGTGAGAAGCAACAACGCACACCTCCTCGTGTACATCCTGACGTTTCCTCATGGGCGTATGTCACATGAGCCCAACCCAGGCTGAGATGGAGAATACGCCCAGCACCTGGGAGGCCCCTGGGTGCCACTGCCTACCTATGCCCACCCTCCTACCCATCAAGGTACCCACCATCCTGACTGCTACTGTCACAGATTAGTTCTGCCTGCTGTTAACTTCCTGTACATAGAGTCATAGAGCGCACACTCTCTGAATCTAGCTTCTTCAGTTCTATGCTACGTTAGTGAGACTCACCCATGTTACACAGGGCAGCTCATTCGTTACTGCTGTATAGCGCTCTGGGGAATGATCGTCCACACTCTTCTACGACTGCTATGTGGGATGGTTCCACTTTGGGGCTATTATAAACACTGTGACTAGGAACGCTCCTGCACACGTCTTCTGACAGACACATGAATGTACTTCTCCCGGGGGGGCATCTAGGGGTGCAACTGCTGGCTCACAGGGCGGGCCTGAGTTAGCAGACACTGCCCAAGTTTTCCAAAGAGATTTTCCTAATTGACACCTCCCAAATCAATTCATCACAGTTCAGGCTGCCCCACACCTTTGCCATCCATCGGTCCTGTCATCTTCTCATCAGCCCTTCTGGTGGGTTCCTGACTGTGGGGTAAACATGCATTTCCCTGATGAGGATGCTAAGTTCTTTCTGTACAATTACCGGCCATCTGGGTTTCCTCTTCTGTGAGATGCCATGGGTCTTTTGTTCATTCTCAGAATCTGAATTATCTTTTGTTGTTTCACAGCAGTCCTTAAATCAGTATGGGTATGAGTCCTTTGTCAGATACACGCTTACGATGCAAATACTTTTTCAAAGTTAATGCTTTCCCAGTTAAAATTTTGATGTCTTGTTTAAGAAACCTTTGCCTGTTTCAAGACAAGAACCATACTTTCTTATGAGTCCTTCTAGAAGCTCTTGTGTTTTACCGTCCACATGAAGGTTTATGAGTTATCTTCAATTAGTGTGGGTGAACAGGGTGAGACACGGTGGCAGGGTTTTCTTCCCCGTAACAGATATTAAATGGGCCTAGGATCATTTATGTAAAAAGACCACCCTTTACTCCTCAAGTACAGGGGGCCTTTGTTGTGTATGTGAGAGTACGCTTCAGGACTCTCTTTTCTGTTTTGCAATATTATTACTATTGTTTAGGTTTTACCACTGACTCACAATGTGCTCACAGATGGAAATTCACCTTTCTCCTGGGCAGTAGCAGCTGTAACAGGACATCTGTATGACACACCTGCTTGCTGAGAAACTACAGGCCGGGCACTTGGCACACAGCACACTCTACTCTCACCATAATCCGTCCCATTTTAGATAAATACGCTAAGACTCGTAACACAGGGGAAGCGACGTGTTTAGAGGCTGAGAAGTGGCAGAACCCGTGTCTGTGTAGCCCCCAGAGCTGATGCCCGTGTCACTATGCTATCCATCCCTCCTCGACAGGAGATGACCGGGGAAACTCTGGTTATTTTTCCTATAAAGTTACATTTCTGGGCACACGTAACACTTACAAATGAGGCTTTTCAATAAAAAAAGAAAGAAAAAAAGAGAAAGGAAGGAAGGAAAAAAGAGAAAAGAACAGAAAAAAACCCCAATCCAGTTTAGACGCTCATCCTATCCTTGTCCCCTCCTCCTCCAATAAAAACAATACATATATATAAAAAACCCACATCAAGGACAACTGATCAAAACACAGATCAAAAAAAGAATCAAAGAAAAACATTTCAAATAAAGTTCAGCTGTTTCTATTTGGATACAACAACAACAAAAAATCCCACTTGCCACAATAAACTGACAAATAAGAAATTGACTCTGTGGTGGCGGGCTGGAATTTTCCGATGGCATCTGCTACTGTGTCATTACTGCGGGTCCCCGCAAGGGAGCGGCGGACGAACAGCTGGGCTGTGTCCTGATGCAACACAGCCGCCGAGGGCCTTCCTTCGGGGTGAGCAACCCCTTGGGATGTTGTCTTTTCCCTGGAACTAGAAACCCCAGTCCGTCACTAGAAGACACCTCCAAGAAACGGGGCAGCCAGCCTTCCAGTCCCGTTCCCAGCCTGGGGGAGCGGACAGCCCAGTTTGCTTGGATATGCCACCTAGAAATTCCTAATCCCCATGGGTGGCGGAGAAAGAGGAAGTCTTCCAGGGGGTCAGAACCGCTGAATTCCCACAGTGAACGAGGATGCCGAGGATGCCTACCCTATGGTAACATGAGCCCTCAGCCCCAACCCATGGACGATGCGTGAGCACACAACACAGCCCGCCGATCCAGAGCAATCAGAGAACGGAGCTGTTTTTATTCACTGACCTTTACTCTCAGCTCTGATTCCTAGTCTACGCATACGCAATATATATTGCTTTCTTTAACACAAAATACTGAAATTAAAGTTCAGTATTCAAGAAAGCTTGACTGGTGTGAGTTATTAGAAGGAGCTGAACCACCAAAGAAAGCTGAAATAATACTGCTGCCAAACCAAGTTTATTCAATTCACAAAACAATCATCAAATCCATGGGAGAAACTTCTCCCCTGCTTAGAGCCATCCTCCCTACCTGTCCAATAAGCACACACACACACATACTTCATCAAGCTGCTGGTTTTCATTCATTTGTTCACCGCCTTACTCAGTTATGTACCCATCTAAAAATATCTATTGGACATTTAGTATGTGCCTATCAGTGGCATATTACATTGAGATAAAAAACGGGGGGGGGGGGGAAGGTCCATGCCCTTATGGACCTTGATCTAGAGGGCAATTAAGATGAAAATGCACAAATCCTCAGTTACAGACTGAGACAAGCTGAAGGAACAGAACAGGTCCCAGGAGGGGCTGATGAGGCTCTGGGAAGGCTTCCCTGAGGAAGAGAAGAGGAGGCTGAGCCAGGGGAGAGAGTTCAGCCAAGGGAGGAAGATAACGACTTCCCTGAGGTGAGAAATCACAGATTCGAGGAACAAAAAAGGAGGCATGTCTGGGGAATGCTAAAAGAGGGGAACCAGTCTGGATCTAAATGAAGAGGCAGGTGGGGCCAGAACACACAGGACCTGTCAGGACATGCTGGAACCTATGGACATAGTCTAAGTATGGAGGACAGGCTTGGAGGTTCTGTAAATAGGGCCAAGTTTATGAGAGATGGAAAAGAAAAGACCCTGATTCTGGGCAAGACTGAAGGCCGGAGGAGAAGGGGACAACAGAAGATGAGGTGGTTGGATGGCATCACCAACTTGATGGACATGAGTTTGAGCAAGCTCCAGGAGATGGTAAAGGACAGGGAAGCCTGGCGTGCTGCAGTCCATGGGGTCGAAAAGAGTCGGATACGACTGAGCGACTGAACTGAACTTATGAGAGATGGAGGGAGGCAGGTAGAGCCAAAGGTGTTACCACCTGAACCCCACCATCACTCGCGTGATGGCCTGAACCATCTCCACCCTACCCTCCTCCCCAGCCTGTGGAAAAAACTGCCTGCCAAGAAACCAGTCCCTGGTGCCAAGAAGGTTGGGGACCGCTGCATTAGAACACTGAGATCCTGTAGCTATCCCAAATGCTGGAGTCTGGCACACATTTTCTAACAAGCCAAACAGTCCCTCACCCATGAACCCATTTTAAAGGAAATTCTAAAAGAAAGACTTCAGGCAGAAGGAAAATGAGCCCAGGTAGACAGACAGAGCTGTAAGTAGGGGTGGAAAGCAGGAGAGGAGTAAGTGCGTGGAGCATCTAAATGGAAACTGACCTTACGGAGCTCTGACCGTACATTTCATAGGCTGTAAAGCAGAACGGAGATACACGGCAACAGCATATAAGCTGGGGGATGCGGACTGGTCCTATACTACCTGGAAAAAGGGAAAAGATCTGAAAAACATTATATTTTCCTTAGTCAGGGATGCATGGTATAATTTCCCAGGGAACTATTAACAAAATAGAAAAAAAAATTAAAAATTTTAAACTAGAAAAAGATAAATGCTTAATTATATAAAACAATTCAAAAGAAGCAAGAGAAAACTAAAATAGAAAGCAGATCAGACTAGCTTAAATATAAACAGATAAGCAACTACATGAAGTATGAATGGGCTAAACGCAATAGCTAAAAGACAAAGAAACTAGACTAAGAACAAGTCAACTATGCTCTTTACAACAAACACCTCTGATATAAAAAGACTGAAAATAAAAGTTCTGTAATGGTCTTACCATGTAAATATCAATCAAAAGTGAAGTAAAGTAGCTATATTCATGTTAGGCAAAAAGCATTTTTAGAGATACAGAAGGTCACTTTACAAGGACAACGGGGACACTTTCCAAGACCTGATAAATACTGTAATAATACTGTCTCAAATATATGAAGAAAAATGCTATATAACTAAGAGGAGAAATTTAGAGAAATCTACAGTCATAGGCTGATTTTTAAAACCTCTCTCTCTGTAATTGATAAACCAAAATAGACAAAAGCATCACTAAAAATGTAAAAAGTTTACAAACTTGACCTGAAAATACTGTAGTCCACTACTAGAAAACAGGTGTGACTGTTCAAGCAGACACAGAAGCGCTGCAGAGACTGACCGTACAGCGGGCCACACGGCAAGTCTCAACACGTTTTTTAGGACAAACAGCATCAAGCACGTGCTCTGTGATCATAATATATTTATGTTAGAAATGAATCCCCCCCCAAATAATTCCTATTTGTTCAGAATTTAAGCAATCATTTCTAAATAATGCATGGGTCAAAAAACCCCATGATAATCTTAAATAAATGAGCAGATATGCCATGATCATGGATGGGTTAGAAGACAGTAGTGTTTAGATGTCGATTCTCATGACACTGATTCTTGCCAATGCAATTTCAATGAGTAGAGATTTTAAATTGTTTTCTTTGTGACGGTTTTAAGCATGTACATGTGTGTAAACGTGTGTGCACATAAACACACAAGCACAAATGTGTAGACTCTGACTAGCTGGTTTTAAAATTTTTATGGGCAAACACAAATGACCAAACATAGCCGTAACGCTCTAAAAAAATAAACACGTTGGAAGGACTCCATCAACTCAGTCAAGGACTCGGGCAGCCGCTCGACAGTGTTCTGAGACTGCAGAAAGTGACGGCACCTGAGACTGCAGTGCTGCTGCAGACACAGGAGAGCGGAGAAGGCGGAGAGCCCGCGCCACATGCGTGACGGCGCCGCGCTACAGGGGCCAGCGCACGTGCTGCTCAATAACCGGGCCGCGACAGTCCTGGGCTCCGATGGAGAAACACAGCAACAGACCCTCCCTCACACCATGCACAAAAATCAGTTCCAAGTGAATTATGCTAAGTCGCTTCAGTCGTGTCCGACTCTGTGTGACCCCATAGACGGAATCCCACCAGGCTCCCCCGTCCCTGGGATTCTCCAGGCAAGAACACTGGAGTGGGTTGCCATTTCCTTCTCCAATGCATGAAAGTGAAAAGGGAAAGGGAAGTCGCTCAGTCGTGTCCGACTCTTCGCGACCCCATGGACTGCAGCCCACCAGGCTCCTCCATCCATGGGATTTTCCAGGCAAGAGTACTGGAGTGGGGTGCCATTGCCTTCTCTGAAGTGAATTATAGACCTAAATATAAAAGGTAAAAATACAAAGCATTCAGAAGATAATACAGATTATCATTATGACCTAAGTGTATGAAAATATTTAACAGGATACACACCCAAATAAACTAATCATAAATAAACAGTGGTAAACTTGACTAAACGTTAAGAAATTTTGTTAATAAAAAAAACTAGAAAGAGAATGACAAGATAAGTAATAGAATAGGGGAGAGGAAATATTAGCCAGACGTGTAGCTGCCAAAGGACTTCTACCAAGAATATGTAAAAAATCTATTGCAAACAAATTATAAAAAGACAACCCAATGAAAAAATGGGCAAAAGGTTTTGATCAAGCACATTTTACACAGACACACACAATCCAAATGGCAAACATTTCAGAAGATGTTCAACCCAATCAGAAATGCAGACGATAGAGCAAATGGGATCTTAACCACAGTGGGGGCACGAAGGAGAGAGCAGAGGGGGCATAACAGAAGCTAAGGCCCAGTGTCAGGACAAAGTGAACAGCTAACGTCAGGATCTGACAGATCAAGGAAGAGCAGCAAAGCACACTACTTAGCTAGACAGAAGCAACAGCTAAGAGAGTGAGCAGCAAAGTGCTGGAGAGGGCCAGAGATTTCACTCTCCCATCTACACCTTCGGCATTAAAAAAGCCAACAGATTTAGTTTTTTTGATGAGTAAAAAAAATATAGGAGAGAAAAAAACCTAAGAAAGGAGGGTGGGAAAGGGAAGGAGAGGCAAAGGGGCAAGGTGAGGGTAATGAAAGAACGCTTGGGGCACCCCCCTGATAGCAGGAGCAGAGGACAGCTGGGAGGAGCGCTGGGTGGACGCTCTCTGTGATCTGTATGCGGCCTGTCTGCTCTGAACACTGGGGACTCAGGCTTCAATTTATGGCTCACATCTAAAAATTGAAGCCCTAAAAAATCTGAATTCCTAGGCTGTAACACTTTTTCATTTCTGACCATCACTCTCCTTTGCTGCTGCTGCTGCTGCTAAGTCGCTTCCGTCGTGTCCGACTCTGTGCGACCCCACAGACGGCAGCCCACCAGGCTCCCCCGTCCCTGGGATTCTCCAGGCAAGAACACTGGAGTGGGGTGCCATTTCCTTCTCCAGTGCATGAAAGTGAAAAGTGAAAGGGAAGTCGCTCAGTCGTGTCTGACTCTGAGCGACCCCATGGACTGGAGCCTACTAGGCTCCTTTGTCCATGGGATTTTCCAGGCAAGAGTACTGGAGTGCGGTGCCATTGCCTTCTCCGATCACTCTCCCTTAGGTCTCATATTTTGGTATGTATCTTGTATCTTAAGTATATCTTACATGTCTTTAAAATCTAGTAGGCCTTTATAAAACAAAAGTCTAAAGAGTTACTAAATACATATAACACTCAACATTTAACATTTCACCTTTTCTTGACAATTTAAAGATTCCTGAATCTTGCAATGCTTCATTAATAACCATTTAAAAAACCAGTTATCCATATAGACTGTCCATATAAAAATTTTCAGTGAATAATTCTGAGTCATTTCTCCACTACATTAGTATCTTACTATGCTTTCTCTGTATGTGTTCTGACCGTCCCAGTGACTCATAGGGGGCAGTTTAGAAAAGTGGCTGAGAATCAGGCACACGCCAAGCTTAACCTCTGAGTCTGACCTTTAGGACAAGTCGCTAAGGTTCTCAGTTAATTTTCTCATCTACAGATGGGGAAGATGATGATAATAGGACCTGCTTCACAGTGTTGTCAAGACTAAAGAAGGCAACGTATGTAAACACATAGTAAGGACTCAATGTTTCCTGAAAGGATCAACGAATGAATTCTTGACACGGAGACGCCAACATAAAAGACTCAGTAAGCATGGACCACATGCAGCGCATCTGCAGAGCTGCCATGGGCTGTGTGCCACGGGCTTTTAATTTTTCAGTCTTTGCTAAAGGCCAAAGATTAGTAATAAAAACCTTTCTTCACTAGAAGGTCAATTCAGGGAATATAAAAGTAAAATTGCATGTTTTTGTTTGCAATAAATCATCTTTTTCATCCGGAAACGCAACACCTGCAGTAACACCTGAATGTGCTTTTATTGCTTTCCTGTGACAGCTTTCTTTTCTCCTTTCCCTTTTTGGGGCTAAAAAATTTCAAACCCGTCTAAGGAGCACAGCCTGTAGTGCTCGATCATAATGCAAGGCAGTGAACCGACTGTTTTACCTTGAAGAAAACTCTTCAGAGGCTGTTCACTTGTCTTTCTCTGACTGAGCTTACAAGCTATCATGCTCTTTAAAATAGGAAATTTTCTTCCATTGCTAATCAGACAAACGACAGTATCTTTAGCACAAATAATAAGCATTTCTCAATCTACTTACTTTGCAACACATGATTTTCATCAGCTCCTTTTCTCTTCTTGACAGAAACCAATAGTGAGCATTCTAAACACAAAATTCCCCTCCTCCTTGGCCTCCCACAGGGTCACAATCTCAAAGTCCTGGCGATGGCCTTATTAACTCCACCCCCCCACTCCCCGCCCACCCACCAGCAATAAGCACAAGGCCATGCAGCCGCCAGGCAAGGGACTGGAAGGTCTTGAAGTGAAACAGATTCTCTCTCAAACCTACACAGGCCTCCAGCCTCCAGCCTGGCTCTTCATCACTGTACTAGATCCGTTTCCCACAGGGAAGACCTAGCACGGAGAGGTGGGGAGTGGGCAAGTTCCTTGCACAGTGCCCTCCAGAAGGGTGGTCAGGCCAAGAAGGGGCAAGAGCCAGAGCCTCTGACGTCAGTAGCTGAGGGCTGCAGGAGAGCACCCAGCAAAAACCAGACTCCTGGGCCACTGGGGCGCTTCTCCCCATTTCTGAGCTCTCAGAGGTCTCCAAGCAACCACTGCTAGAATGGTTCTTCCAGAGGTCTGGATACTTCGAACCTCTACAGAAGAGACATACACTTCTCCACAGTCATTCCGTGGAACACGTGGTTTGGAAAGGTGACGCCAGTGACATGCAGTGAACACAGGGCCCACAGGTGAGCTTTCAGCTGGGGCTTAAGGCATTCTGGAGGAGAACGCCCCCCCGGGAACCTGAGCTCACTGTGCTGCACAGGCTGCAGGAGTGTGACTCGGCCCCAACTCTGACCAAGTGGCTCAGTTCTTAGGGACAAAGCCAATGAGAAAGCCAACCAACTCCCTCGTGAAGGCGCTGGGCAGAGGCCCCGGGCGTGAACTCACTGGGGGGCATGTCAAGGATACAGGGGTTGCTGTCGTCGAGGCCACAGCTGTCGAGGATCAGGGGGATGCCATCCAGCTCATTCACCTACAAAGAACAGAAAAGGCAAATTCACATACGTGGACGGCTTGGGGGTGTGGGGGCTACAGAAGGGTCTGTGGCTCCTTTTCTATCTCCTGACTCATTCCTGTAAAATACAGTTAGTGCAATTACCCGAAATGCCTCTATCAGTCCAGAAATGTTTAAAAAGAGACATGCAAACAAAAAATGACACTTTTTCTTTTCATCCTTCCTCCAAAAAGCTGGGCAACTAGGCAGACATATTTAAAAAAATATAATTGAATACAACATTGCAAATCAACTACATTTTAATATACTTTTAAAAAAATATAAAGTGGATCTCTTCCCAATATTATTCACCAGCATAAACTTCAAATGAATCTCAGTTTACTAGTAAGTAAGTTCTTTTTCTAAGTTGGAAGCAGTTTCTATGGTTCTAAATCCAGAAGCAACAGAGACAAGTTGTAAAATTTAACTACATTTTTTTAAAAAGGCAAGTCAAAGCTGTAATAATTATTTGAAAGATACCACAGGAAAAGGGTTAATATTTTAACATGTACAGATTTTGTAAACGTTGAGAAAAGACCAAGAATCCAACAGAAAACTGGATGAAATACATGAACGTAAACGGCACAGATGAAAGAAACACGAGTGGACTGCAGAGATGTCAAAGTCTGCTCAACTTTGCTTCTAGTAAGATTCAGGCAAATTACGGCACCATCCTTCAGCTGCCACAGTGGAAAAGGCGCCTCTGACGACACAAGCAGCTGGGGAGGCCACAGGAGCTGGCTCCCTCGGACACTGCCTAAGCGAAACCCCGACGGAACGGGAAATAAAATCACATGCTAAAAACTGACATTTCGAAGCAGACTGTAAGGGTGAATTAAAGAGTTCTTGGAAATCATGGTTACACTAGAGCCATGCCTGAACTCGGGGCAATGCATTCCTAGGTAAATATTTCTCATTCATAACGTTCCGTTATGAAATGATACGAGATAACTTTTTATAGAAATTCATTAAATGTTTATAACATAAGCAACCTATTATAGACAAAGGACGGTAGTGACGCCGTGATGCACGCATGACGCCACGCTGGAGCGTGAGCACAGGTGGCGGGCACTGAGGAAAGGACCCTGGGCGGGACGCCTCCAGGAGACGCTGATGCGGGTGTCATCACCACGCTGATGCTCACAGGCTCCTGCCGCTGCTGAGTGAGCGCTCTCGTCAGGGGCAGGGGAAACAATTAGGAAATGAACACGTTTTCTTCTGTTCGCACTTCATAAAACAGGGAAGTTGTTTCTTTAGCCAACGTGTTGGGAACTGATTCTAGACCCGTGATGAGTCACAAGTTGTAGTAACAGTTCCCATCAGGGAGCCAAGCTCAGTCAACGCTTCGCGACGCAACACATCTCGACAAGACGGCAAGTCTGGCTGAAACAAGCAAACGTTTAGCCTCTGGAAATCAAGTGCAGACAGCAGGACGGCTCACTGCCTGCGAACTGCTCTCTCCACCGCGGCCAACACTTGTCTCAGAGAAGGCCCTGCAAGGCGGGCGGGCCCAACTCAGGTAGCATCTGTGCTTCTTTGGGGAAAAATGTATTAGGTTGACAAAAAAAAACAAACAGAGGCTCCATCATTGTCTGCTGTCACACTGAATGGCTAACAGCAAAGTCAAAACAACCTGAAGAAAAACAAGAGCACAATGCCAGCGCAGGACTCAAAGTGTGTTCGTGGCACGGGGCTGCAGGATACGTGCACACACGCACAGGCAAGCAGAGTCCTCCTGCCGAAGCCAGCACACGGCCAACGTGCGTGTGGTAACGCTCAGACAGGGCTTCGATTGACAGATGAAGCAGAGGTGACCGCCAACGCAGAATGCGCGAAGCCAGAGGCGGAAGGAGGCAGACGCTGGGTTCACCATCAATGAACCATCTGTGTGAGATGTGCGTGTACCTGCCCATGGGCGAGACCAGTTGCCATCCCCAGGACAGAGGGCGGGGCTTACTGCTGGAGGCAGACAGACCTGCGGGAGAATTCCAGCTCAGCCCTCTGGCCGTGTAACCTGTGGAGGGTTCTGAACTTCACTCTAGAGTCTCTTGCGTTTAACAAGAGGGTCAGAGTGAGGATTACATGAATAAACAAACAGCGCCTCACCCACACTTGAAGAGGGCTGGGCAGTCATCCCTCACCAAGCACAGGCAAAGCCTGAAAACGTGAAGATCTGTCCCCACAATCACACGACATTAGGTAGGTCGCTCTGAGTTAGCGCCGCACTTTCCTTGACTGCCTCACAAACTGGGTACACCTCTGGTTACTAATTTCCATCCATGTCCTCTACTAGGTCTTGCCTCACACAATCAATTCTACGTCTCATAAAAATACAGTGCTGTTCATCTCTCTGTGCTGCACTTATTTCCATGGTGTCCTGTGCAGCTTCCTGACTGGGCATTTCACGACTGAGCTGCTGCCCTGTTCCCAATGCCTGAGGAACAATCAGAGGTGTTACCCAAGAAGCAGCGAGAACGCACAGCACCTGCACTCCGCAGACAAGCTTTCTCCAGCACTCAGAGCAGAAGTCCAGGCGAGTGCTTCACAGCCTTGACTCCACGTTAGAATCACCTGGGGGAGGTTTCAGAAACAACCAGTGCCGTGGCCCCAAGCCCAGGACACGGCAAGCAGACTCTCTGGGAGCAGAGCCTGGACATCAGTGTCCTGAGCCAACTCTTTGGGTGACTCTGACATGCAGCGAGTTGTGGACTCCTGCTCCCCACCAACACCAAGAGCACCCATAAAGGCAAACAAAGCGAGATCTGCGGCAAGCCCTCAAAGCAATGCCTAAAATACAACAGCCTGTCCTCCACCCCTTCACCCCCGTGCTGCTTTACTTCACAAACAGACTTGGCAGACATGCAACTTACACGAAGGAGCCTGTGACTGCACCTGGTAACCACTGACCAATCAGGAGGGAGGGTGTCTCCTTCACCCCAGGAGTCCCTGAGCAACCACCGCCTCAGTAACCTCTCTGCTCCTGTCTCGACAGGCAGATCTGGTCTGTTCCACACTAGCACGGGAATAAGACTATATGAAGAGACGTTTTTTTCAATGTTTTTGAGATTTGTCCGTGTTCTTACATGTATCAGTTTATTTTTGTTACTGATTATGAATATACCATTTATTTATGTGCTCAAGTTTTTGTATTACTCATGTATCATTTTATTTTTATTTCTGATCAAGAATATACCATTTATTTATCCATTCACATGTTAATGTATTCAAGTGTTTATATTACTCCTGAGTTTGTTTCTCCTTGCTCTAGAATTTACAAACCTTACCGATCTATTTCTCCTTTCAGTTCTGCCAGTTTTTGCTTAATGTATTTGCCAAAGTTCTCTTAGCAATATGCTGCTGCTAAGTCGCTTCCGTCCTGTCCAACTCTGTGTGACCCCATAGACGGCAGCCCACCAGGCTCCCCCGTCCCTGGGATTCTCCAGGCAAGAATATTGGAGTGGGTTGCCATTTCCTTCTCCAGTGCATCAAAGTGAAAAGTGAAAGTGAAGTCGCTCAGTCGTGTCTGACCGCCTGGACTGCAGCCCACCAGGCTCCTCCGACCATGGGAGGTTCCAGGCAAGAGTACTGGAGTGGGGTGCCATTGCCTTCTCCCTCTTAGCAATATATGTTCATGCTTTTATGTCTTCTATTTGAGAAGTTGATCCTTTAATCATTATGAAATATTCCTCTGTACATCTCAAGTCTATTTTGTCTGATGTTAATATAGCCACTCCACCTTCTCAAAAAGTATTTGCATGGTATGCCATTTTCATTCTTTCATTTTAAACCTATCTTCATCTTTACATTCAAAATGTAATTTCTTGGTATCATATGATTGAGTCTCGCTTTAAAAAAAAATTCAATCTAACACTGTCTTTTAATTTTAACATAAGCCATTTACTTTTAATGTACTTATCAACATAGTTGTGTTTGAGTATATCATTCTGACATCAGTGTTATTTTTATCCTCAGTTCAGTTGCTCTGTCGTGTCCGACTCTTTGCGACCCTATGAATCATAGCACACCAGGCCTCCCTGTCCATCACCAACTCCCAGAGTTTACTCAAACTAATATCCATCGAGTCAGTGATGCCATGCAGCCATCTCATCCTCTGTCGTCCCCTTCTCCTCCTGCCCCCAATCCGTCCCAGAATCAGGGTCTTTTCCAACGAGTCAACTCTTCCCATGAGGTAGCCAAAGTACTGGAGTTTCAGCTTCAGCATCAGTTCTTCCAATGAACACCCAGGACTGATCTCCTTAAAGATGGACTGGTTGGATCTCCTTGCAGTCGAAGGGACTCTCAAGAGTCTTCTCCAACACCACAGTTCAAAAGCACCAATTCTTCACCGCTCAGCTTTCTTCACAGGCCAACTCCAACATCCATACATGACCACAGGAAAAACCACAGCCTTGACTAGATGGACCTTTGTTGGCAAAGTAATATCTCTGCTTTTCAATATGCTATCTAGGTTGGTCATAATCTTCCTTCCAAAGAAGGAAGCGTCTTTTCATTTCATGGCTGCAGTCACCATCTGCAGTGATTTTGGAGCTCAAAAAAATAAAGTCTGACATTGTTTCCACTGTTTCCCCATCTATTTCCCATGAAGTGATGGGATCAGATGCCATAATCTTAGTTTTCTGAATGTTGAGTTTTAAGCCAACTTGTTCACTCTCCTCTTTCACCTTCATCAAGAGGCTTTTTAGTTCCTCTTCACTTTCTGCCATAAGGGTGGTGTCATCTGCATATCTGAGGTTATTGATATTTCTCCCGGCAATCTTGATTCCAGCTTGTGCTTCTTCCAGCCCAGCGTTTCTCATGATGTACTCTGCATAGAAGTTAAATAAGCCGGGTGACAATATACAGCCTTGACGTACTCCTTTTCCTATTTGGAACCAGTCTGTTGTTCCATGTCCAGTTCTAACTGTTGCTTCCTGACCTGCATATAGGTTTCTCAAGAGGCAGGTCAGGTGGTCTGGTATTCCCATCTCTTGCAGAATTTTCCACAGTTTATTGTGATCCACACAGTCAAAGGCCTTGGCATAGTCAATAAAGCAGAAATAGATGTTTTTCTGAAACTCTCTTGCTTTTTTGATGATCCAGCGGATGTTGGCAATTTGATCTCTGTTTCCTCTGCCTTTTCTAAAACCAGCTTGAACATCTGAAAGTTCACAGTTCACGTACTGCTGAAGTCCAATGTACTTTATTCCCCTTTTTCTCTTATCCTGACTTCCTTTAGGCTGAGTGTTTTTAAATATTCCATCTTTTCCCCTCCACTACTAGCTTATTAACTAACTCTTTCCTTTTTTTAAAGTGGTTGTTCTAGGTTTAGAATATGGATCTTAACTTGTAATAGTCTATTTACAAATAATATTACACTATTTCAGACACAGTGTAAGAATCTTACAACTGTATACTCCACTTGACATTTGGGCAACAGCTCTCATACATTTTATTTGTACATACATTATAAAACGCCAAATACATTACTATTAAGATTGCTTCAAAGACCCAATTGTATTTTTAAAAAATTAAAAAGTGAAGATAAAAGTATTTTATTCTTGCCCACATGGTAAACATTTTCCTTCATCTGGTACAACATCCATCAACATTTTTTATAGCACAGTTCTACTGACAACAAATCCGCTCAACTTTTGTCTGTCTGGAAATGTCTTTATTTTCCCCCATTTTTGAAGGATATTTTGGCTGGATATATGATTCAAGAAAGCTTTCAGTATTTTAAAGATGTTGTTCTTTTGATTTCTGTTTTGCTTTATTTTTGGAGAGAAGCCTGCTATCTCTCTTTATCTTTGTTGCTCCCCGGACTGACAGGCAGAAGTCCATGAACTAGAGACTAGAACACACAGAAAAGATGAACCCAAATCAAAAGCTGGTTCACTGTAAACATTAACAGAATGGGAAAATCCCAGAAAGACTGATGAGTGGAAAAAGAGAGATATCTATTTAAAAAGAACAGAATGAAGAGATAGAAATAGATACAGAAAATATAAATAATTAAATATTACGAATTTAATGAAAAAAAAAAAAAAACAAAAAAAAAACCCAGAAAACTGAGATAAAACAGGTACTTTGAGAAAAACTGACATGAATAAAAAGCTTGAAAAGGTCAATACTTTAAACAGTTACATTTAAATAAAGATATGAAAATGACCAAGACTCACTGATAGAAACAAAGACCCAAACAGCTACCCAAGTAAGTACCATGAGGCTTTTAAGGAGCAGATAAATCTATTATGTACATCTGTTATTGGTATTTGGTCGCTAAGTTTGTGTCCAACTCTTTTGCAAGCCCGTCGATTATAGCCCACCAGGCTCCTCTGTCCATGGGATTTCCCAGGCAAGAATACTGGAGTGGGTTGCCAATTCCTTCTTCAGGGAATCTTCTTGACCCAGTGATTGAACCTACATCTTCTGCTTGTCAGGCAGGTTCTTTACTGCTGAGCCACCAGGGAAGCCCATTATATACATAAGTTATTCAAAAACAGTGGAAAAGGAGCGAAACTTCCTCAATTCATTTTATGAAGCTACCATGGCCTGATTCTAAAAGCAGGATTCAGACAGACCAATAAAGGAAAATAACGAACTTACTTATGAACATATACCCCTTCCCAAGACAACTCTCGCAAATTCCTGGAAAAATATTAGGTTAATTAAACATACCCTAAAAATCCATCACCATCTTAATATAGATAAGAAAATCTACAAGGCAATTATCCTCATTAACATACCAATAATTATCTTCACTATCACAGAAAAAGCATCAGGTAATACTTAGCACCTATTTATCATTTTTTAATTCTCAGAAAACTACTTTAACTTGAAAATGGCTTGTGCCATAACCCTACAGTAAATATCATACGTAAGAAAATTTAGATAGACGCCAAGACCAGAAAAAACACAAGGCTACTGTCTTCTTACTGTGCTGGAGAAACAGAAACTCCAAGAAATCCTGCAATTTTAAAAGGTCTTTTCTTGGACCATTCTGCCGCTAGGAAACAAACAGGAGTTAAGAGTGGCGTGAAAAGTGGTTTAATCTCACCATCAGAACAGAAGCAGTGGATGAAGGAAAACAAAAGAAAGCAAAGAGCAGGTGTGGAGTCAGGAAAGTGACTGGGGTGGGGGTGGGGAGGGCAAGGGAGAGGGAAGACGTCCACTTGGAAAGACAGCCCCTCGGTGACCACAGACTTGCTGCTGCTGACGAGACACCAAGTGCTGGCTTTGGTGGACGTGCTTTAGCTTGGGGGAACTATTAGGAGACTGGGAACCCCCTTGTTTCCTGACTCTGGTGTACGGGGGCCAGTGCAAGACAAGCCTGTGTCCTGTTCACCTCTTTTTTCGAAGTAAGGCATATCAGAGATTTATTATTGGGGTTCACTACTGTTGTTAAAAGACTCCTGACCCCCTGCAGGCATTAAGAGCGCCTCTGCTGCTGCTGCTAAGTCGCGTCAGTCGTGTCTGTCTCTGTGCGACCCCATACACGGCAGCCCACCAGGCTCCTCCGTCCCTGGGATTCTCCAGGCAAGAATACTGGAGTGGGTTGCTATTTCCTTCTCCAGTGCATGAAAGTGAAAAGTGAAGTCGCTCAGTCGTGTCTGATTCTTCGCGACCCCATGGAGTGTAGCCTACTGGGCTAGCTGGGATTAAAAAGGATAAGAAATTGGGAGGGTGCATTCTGAACTTGAATTTCTTTGAATTTTAAGTCACATGGGCAGAGAATTTGACTTTAATGTTTTGGACTTTAATTTAAAATGAAATGTAATCTATGGATTTTAACATCTCCTTGGGAATTTGATAATGAGATAGAATTAATATTCAAATAGAGAGTATCTCTTGTGGGCGTTTTATGATTACAATGAATTTAGGCCTTACACTGGAGTACCTTAATATGGAATGAATTTTCTGCCTTGAGGTCAAAGTGATTTGGAGTTAATTTGATTCATGTATTGGTCTGACCCACTTAAGAAACTTTGCGGGCGGGGGGGAGCAAAAATCTCTCCTCCCTACCAGTAGCCCAGGAGAAAGAAGGGGTGTGGCTGGGTAGGCAGGAGCGGCCTTAAAAAGGTGGTGCCCAAGGGCCCCCCCAGGTAAAGGACACACCTCTGGCCCAACACACCAGCAGAGCAATAAGACCAAACAAGAACCTTCTCTGTGATGCTGTGGCGAGAGCTGAACTAACATGAACAGTCCTTGGCTTCTCTGGGCCTGTGACTGGCTCCTTCCCAGGGTCGTGACAATCAGATTAGTGAGTCTGACTATATGAAGTTCATGGTATAGAGCAGCTACTCATTTGATGGTCTGATTCTTTCATTAGACTCTGGGGTTCACAATTGAATGAAGCATGTCTCATTCGTTCTGCATTCCCTGCCTTGCCCTTCAATATCGACAGCTATCTGCTGAAAACTGAAAAAAATCCATGTGTGTGAAGGAGGAAAACAGCTCTTATGACTGATCCCATCACATATCTGTAGGTAACAAGTCATCAGGATCCCTGGGCTCATGACACTTGGCCTAGAGACAGACAGAGAGACAGAGAGAGAAACAGAGAGAGAGTGCATGAGACGTAGGGAGCGCATGAGACGTAGGGAGTGCATGAGCAAGAAAGAAGTGAACAAATGAAAAAACACATTTACAGATTATGATACTTCCTATAAGGAAATAAGCAGGATGATCAACCAGAGAGGGACAGTGGAGGCAGGACGTCAGAAAGGGTAGTCAGGTAAGACTTTTCTAGAAGACGATGCTATCTTAACTGGGACCTGTGCTGTAAAAATGGGGCAGGAACTGGAAGCGCAAAGACTCACAGGTGAAAAGAACTGAGCATAACTGATGTATGGAAACGAAGTCAGCGTGGCTGTGCACAGGGAGACGATAAAAAAAGGCAGGAGATGAGGCTGGAGAGTGGGGCTTGTGGAGCGGTGTCTCCTCATGGGTCCCTGGAGCAGGAGTGTAAACATGGCCTGGGCACCTGCTCTTTAGAAACACAAACCATCGGGCCCAGCCCAGACCCGCTGAGCAGGGACGTCTGGGGTTCCAGGCCCAGCAGACAGCGCTTCTGTTTTACAACTGATCTGCAGGACTGTGGCAGCTCCAGCTGCACAGTGCCACTCTACATTACGAAATGACCACCCCGGGAAGCCCAGTTACTGCCCGCCGCCCATTGCTGGCTGCATTCCCCACGCTGGACATGTATTTCGTCCCCGCGCCGCGTGTGTTTTAAACTGCGCGTCTGTACCTCTCACCTTGCCTCACCTACTTCATTCATCCCCTACCTCCCTCCCCTCTGGCAACCACCTTTGGATTTTGCTACTGGGATTCTGTCTCTGCTTTATTATAGTTGTTCATTTCTTTTGCTTTTTATGTTCCACATCTAAGTGAAATCTACAGTATTTGTCTTTCTCTGACATTTCACTTAGCAGAACACCCTGTAGGTCCATCCACCCTGTGACGTGGCAAGATGCCATTCTTCTGTATGGCTGAGTAATATTCCTGTGCGTGTGCGTACATGTGTGTGCCATGATCGCTGGTATAGAGCAGTGGTACCTTTCTGTGGAGCCTGGGGACAGGTTTGGGCTTGAGACGTACTCTGGGGTCATCTGCACATAGAGGGTCTTCGAGGCCTGGGAACTGGAGGTCATGGGTCAGGGGGAGGGGTTGGATGCAGATAGTTAAGAGCCAACATAAGCACTCACTCCCAGTGGATTAGTTTGTAAGCAATATGAACCTTTTTTTTCCTGGAAGGAGATAACCAATAACTCAAAATGCACAATAGTAAGACTTCCTTAAAACTTAAAAGTTATTATCATCAGCTTATTTATCCACTGGTAATTTTTCAGGGTAACTTTAGAAGCTCATTTCCAAACCAAATTATACTGTGAACTATAAGCTATGCAAATTTCTGACCTTGTTCTGTTACAACTACACAGGAATAACAGATATACATACATACATAACTCATGGAAATATCTTCATTCCAACCTACTCATTATGTCCCAGTTCAAGCCACAAGAAGAGCAAAGACGAATTTGATGAGAAGTTCAACTTCAAGAAGACTCATGGACAAGGTTCCCGTGAAGAGAGTCTGTCGAATGCCCCAGGTAAGAAGCTGTCAGTCCTGGGAGTGGAGGTTGGGAGGAGGGAGGGAAAGAACCAGCAGAGGGCTGAGGGGGCCCACGGCAGGGACGCAGGAGGCCAGGAAAGCGCCCGGACACGTTTAGAGGCTGCAGTCCAGAAGCTAACCATCCCTTCCCTGCCCCCAGAGGCTGCACGGCAGAACACTCTAGAAAAGAAGAGCACACGAGAAAGTAAGCCATAAACAGCTATTATACGTATACCAGAAGAGAGTTCAGAGAGAAAACGACACTGCAGTTTCACAGTGACGCTCAATGGGGTAGGAGCAGAGCTCTGAAGGCATTTATGGAAAAACAAAGAAGCTTTTCAAGAATAGTAATACTGAGACTATTAAAATGTCCAGAAGTACAAAGAACAATGTGATCAATACAAATATTTTGTAAGCTCAACCACCAAATTCAAGGAAGATTAACAACTAACTTTTCTTCGGCAAACATCTGCATCTGAATTTGGTGCGATTTTCTCATGAATTCTCCACCCAGCAGTTAAATCTTTGTTTAAATAATGAATGAAATCAGCTGGCTTTAAAGAAGCTTACTATATTCTGCTTAACAGGACTGAAAAAGGAGTCATTGTCCTTCAGTGAGAAGGAAGTGCCTCGCACATGGTAGGAACTCTAGAGAATGAACGCTGTCACAGAGAGCATGTGCTTCCACGCTGACCACTTACAAAGCAACCAGAACCCTTAGGGTGGGATGTCAGAAAGGTATTTTCAGCTGATCTGGAATGGGACACATCGTCAAGTGTCTGGTCCAGGAGAATAGGGGTCAGAGGCGCCAAGCAGATCCCTCCCACAGGACGGAGCCTTGGCCTTGCATGGCACGGCCCTGACTCTCAGCCCCCGTGACGTGACGGCAGGGAGCGGGAGCAGGGCCCAAGCGCCGCCGTGGGAGCCTGGGCGAGCCGCCTTGGCCTCATGTGGAAAATGGGCCAAAAGATCCCCACAGAGCAGAGGGTGTCATGAAGCAGGTGGTAAGAAAAGAGAGTGACTTCCACAACACCTGGTTTCTAGGACGTGCTCAAGAAATGCTCGATACGAACATCATCTTACTTATCCTTCTACTTCTGGCATTTCTCTTGCATTCTTTGTGAAGAACTTCAGACAGGCTGAAATGTGAAGGAAAAGACTAGAACCACGGCGTTATTTTGCCATTACTGTCATTTTAAGAGTTTAATTAAGCAAAACGTCAAAAGCTGACCATCAAAATATATGAAGAGCTAGATGAAAGGCCTCTGGTTTTAAGCAGAAGCAGGGGAATATATGAATCTAGAAGCAAATTTGTCTCCAACGTGCTTGAGCGCACAAGACTGAAAGTTCCACTGAGCAGCCTCCGCACGGAACTCAGGACACAACTGGAGAAATCAGACACACTGGAGAGGGGTCGGGACACCGTGTCAGCGGCAGAGAAAACAGAGGCACATTGCGCTAACACGCACAGCTACGCTCAGAACAAAAATAACCCACAGAGCGAGGGTTTTTTTTTTTTAATATGCATTCCACCTTTGGTACTTGGGGTATAATTCCCACTCAAACGCACGGTCTGCAAGGTCACACTTCAATGGCTGAACAAACAGAATTTTGTCCTGTTTCCATTCGGTCTTTAATTTTTAACCCACCAACAGACTCTCAGCTGCATGCTGTATTCTGATGAGCTACTTGCCACTAACCGATAGTGTCTCGGAAACTGTTTATCAACTGGCCCATGGTGTTAAAAAAAAAAAAAAGACTTTCCACGATGAGAGCCTCCAGCCGGTGCTGCGAAGGGCAGCACACGGGCTGTGGAAGGAGGGAGATGGTGGTGAGAACGCAGGACCACCGGGCCCGCTCTGAGCTGCCCACCCCGTGGGCACAGGCAGGAGGGAGCCGATAGGTGCATCTGCAGGGGACCGACACCCTGCCCTTCTCCCCCCTGCCTGACTGGCGGACACTGCCACAGCCCCCGAAGGCGTCACATGGAGGCCCACTCTCAACCTGCAGGAGGAGACCATCGTGAGGGGATGCGTCTGTGAACAAAGACGCCACATTTCAGAAACACACCTACGGTGAGAAACATCACTCGCTCTGCTAGAGAACGGGAATGGAAAAGAGGAAGGAAACCTGTACCAAGTATTTCCTTATTCACTAAGATTTTTACAGGCAAAAATGGGGTGCTCATAAGAGTTTTGCAAGGTAGGAATCAGACAAAAGAACTGCGATTTGTGAGGGTTAATGACTGTTTGCAGTCATAGAGTTGAGTGAGTGGCAAAACCCACGTTTGTTAGTTTTAAAATTCATGCTTTTTTGCAACTGCACCATACAAACTGCAGGAGGATGTATTCAGGTCTTCAGAAAAGAGATGATGATGGAAATAATATGAAATATGCTGGGAAATCTCAAAGTGTACAGTGGAGAGTGCTTTCCTTGGAAGAAAAGTTATGACCAACCTAGACAGCATATTGAAAAGCAGAGACATTACTTTGCCAACAAAGGTCTGTCTAGTCAAGGCTATGGTTTTTCCTGTGGTCATGTATGGATGTGAGAGTTGGACTGTGAAGAAAGCTGAGCACCGAATAATTGATGCTTGTGAACTATGGTGTTGGAGAAGACTCTTGAGAGTCCCTTGGACTGCAAGGAGATCCAACCAGTCCATTCTGAAGGAGATCAGCCCTGGGTGTTCTTTGGAAGGAATGATGCTGAAGCTGAAACTCCAGTACTCTGGCCACCTCATGCGAAGAGTTGACTCACTGGAAAAGACTCTGATGCTGGGAGGGATTGGGGGCAGGAGGAGAAGGGGAAGACAGAGGATGAGATGGCTGGATGGCATCACTGACTCGATGGACGTGAGTTTGAGTGAACTCCGGGAGTTGGTGATGGACAGGGAGGCCTGGCGTGCTGCGATTCATGGGGTTGCAAAGAGTCAGACACGACGGAGCAACTGAACTGAACTGAACTGAGGACTGAGACGGGAAGAGGAAGGGACCAGTGAGGCAGAAGAGGGACGCGGTGGGCAGGCCCTGCCAGGAAGCAGTCAGGAACCACCAAGGAGGACGACCCGGGAGCCAAACTCAACAAGCCCCGCATGGCACGTTTCTTTGGCTGACTTTCCAGTTCCCCAGGAATCTCACCATTAGCCTGACATGAAAGTCACACTTCATCTTCAGGGCCCTTCTGATTTCCCTGTTTGCTAATACTCAAACACTTGAAAATCTTTTCATCTACAAGTCTGTGAAAGTCACTCAGTTGTGTCTGACTCTTTACAACCCATGGACTATACACAGCGCATGGGATTCTCCAGGCCAAAATACTGGAGTGGGGAGCCTTTCCCTTCTCCAGGGGATTTTCCCAACCCAGGGATCAAACCCAGATCCCCTGCATTGCAGGTGGATTCTTCACCAGCTGAGCCACAAGGGAAGCCCAACAATACTGGAATGGGTAGACTATCCCTTCTTCGGGGAATCTTCCAGACCCAGGAATCAAACCAGGGTCTCCTGAATTGTAGGCAGACTCTTTACCAATTGAGCTATCAGGGAATCGCCATCTATAACTACTTGTTAATTTGACAAAAATTTAAAAGATAGCTAGCTACTTATGACAGACCCTGTACTGGGGACTAAGGGGTGAATGAGACACATTTATTGCCTTACCCAAGTTGGCAGTGGGGATAAGGGAGAGTGAAAAGGCCACAGAGACAAGCAAAACCCACCACCAATATCCAGAGCTGGAGGACACACCAAGTGTCCTGGGGGTGCAGGAGAGGGACACACCTAACCCCCCTAGACGGGCCTGCATGGGAGGCCCAGAAACCAAGGTTGTGAGCTTCACCCTGAAGGCATCAGAAAGAGTTTACAAGGAGATTTAGGCTTTAGAACACATACTCATTTTAAAACCGAATTTATTACAATAAAGCACACAATTCTTAAGTATGATAGCTTAGAGAAGTTTCACATATGTGTGCACACATGCAACCACTACCCAAGGTCAAGACAGAGAATGTTCCAGCACCTACCAGTGCATGAGTCCTTATAGGAACTGGGACTCTCATCTCTATCATCTCTGATCACTTCTGCCTCCTCTGGAATCTGGGGTGGTGGTATTGTTCAGTTGCTCAGTTGTGTATGACTTTTTACTACCTCATAGACTGTAGCACGCCAGGCTTTCCTGTCCTTCACTATCTCCCAGAGCTTGCTTAAACTCAAGTCCATTGAGTCCGTGATGCCAATCAACCATCTCATCCTCTGTCACTCCCTTCTCCTCCTGACCTCTATCTTTCCCAGCATCAGGGTCTTTTCCAACGAGTTGGCTCTTCCCATCAGGTGGCCAGAGGACTGGAGCTTCAGATTCAGCATCAGTCCTTCCAATGAATATTCAGGGTCAATTTTCTTTAGGGTTGACTGATTTGCTCTCCTTGCAGTCCAAGGGACTCTCAAGAGTCTTCTCCAACACAATTCGAAAGCATTAATTCTTCAGTGCTCAGCCTTCTTTATGGTCTAACTCTCACATCCATACATGACTACTGAAAAAACCATAGCTTTGACTAGATGGACCTTTGTCAGCAAAGTAACGTCTCTGCTTTTTCATATGCTGTATGCTGCTGCTGCTAAGTCACTTCAGTTGTGTGCAACTCTGTGCGACCCCAGAGACGGCAGCCCACCAGGCTCTGCCGTCCCTGGGATTCTCCAGGCAAGAACACTGGAGTGGGTTGCCATTTCCTTCTCCAAATATGCTGTATAGGTTTGTCATAACTTTCCTTCCAAGGAGCAAGCGTCTTTTCATTTCATGGCTGCAATCACCATCCTCAGTAACTTGGGAGCCCAAGAAAATAGTCTGTCACTGTTTCTACTTTTACCCCATTTCTTTGCCATGAAGTGATGGGACCGGATGCCATGATTCTAGTTTCCTGAATGCTGAGTTTTAAGCCAGCTTTTTCACTCTCCTCTTTCACTTTCATCAAGAGGCTCTTTCGTTCCTCTTCACTTTCTGACATAAGGGTGGTGTCATCTGCATATCTGAGGTGATTGATATTTCTCCCAGCAATCTTGATTCCAGCTTGTGCTTCTTCCAGTCCAGCATTTCACATGATGTACTCTGCACAGATGTTAAATAAGCCAAGTGACAATATACAGCCTTGACGTACTCCTTTCCCAATTTTGAACCAGTCCATTGTTCCATGTCCAGTTCTAACTATTGCTTCTTGATCTGCATAGTCTCTCAGAAGACAGGTAATAAGATGGTCTAGTATTCTCATCTCTAAGAATTTTCCACAATTTTCTGGGATCCATACAGTCAAAGGCTTTTGCATAGTCAATGAAGCAGAAGTAGATGTTTTTCTGGAATTCTCTTGCTTTTTCTATGATCCAACAGATGTTGGCAATTTGATCTCTGTTTCCTCTGCCTTTTTAAAACACAGCTTGTACATCTGGAAGGTCTCGTTTCACATATTACTGAAGTCTAGCTTGAAGGATTTTGAGCATATCTTGCTAGCATGTGAAATGAACACAACTGTGTGGTAGTCTGAGCATTCTTTGGCGTTGCCCTTCTTTGAGACTACAATGAATACTGACCTTTCCCAGTCCTCTGGCCACTGGTGAGTTTTCCAAATTTGCCGACACACTGAGTGCAGCACTTTCACGGCATCACTGGGTAAGGAGTTCTACAGCACGCGCTGCTCCTGTTCTGGTTTCCTTTACTGCACCTATTTCTGCACCTCCCAGCGGCCTGCCGCCTTCACTGCCGTGTATTATTCCACCACATGTACATACCGTGGGGCACGACCTGTTCTATTAGAGAGGGTTGTCTCCAGGTTTTGGCTATTACAAATAAGGCTGCTATGAACATTCGTGTACAAGACTGTTGGTGGCCACAGCACTCGTATCTATAGCGTGTATTACCCGGGTTATTGCTGGCTCAGGAAAACATAAGAAATTCAGCAAGAAGACACTCTTGTTATGCTTCTACTGAAAATGCTGGCTGATGTAACCTCGACGAAGATAAGGCAAGAGGATCTCGGTCATTAAGAATAAAAGACAGAAAGCAAGATCCTTTCATAGGAGGACAGGTGGGTAACTGGGAGGGATCACAAGTGTTTCCAGAAGCTGGGAGAGTCACTGTCCACAAACTGAACTGAGAACACGTGGCCTGGTCTTGACCCTTCTGAACCTGCAGGTTTGGGTTTTTTGGTTAAATATGGGAAACGGTTTCTCTGAGCGTTTCTTCAGCCCTGCCCTCTTTCCTCCGTTCTCCTGGGACTCTGGTGACGGAATGTGAGAGCGTCTGTTGGAGTCCTGCATGTCCCTGGCCGCTTCTCCGCCGTCTGTTTTATCCCTGTTATTCAGACTGGACACTTTACATTCTCTCCTCACGTTCACTGGCTGTTTTCATTTGTCCTTTCGTTGTGCTATCGAACCAGTCCAGTGAGCCTTTTCACTTCATTTTGAGTTGTCGTATTTTTCAGTCCTCAAATTCCCATTTGGATTTTCTCTGCATCTTCTCTTTCTCTGGTGAGATCTGCGGCTCCTTCATTTGCACCCACTGTTGACAACTGCTCGTTGAAGCACTTTCATGAAAGCTGCCTGAACATCCCTGCCAGGTAATTCCAGCATCTGTGTCGTTGAGGTGCCGGCATCTGTTGACTGCCTTTTCTCATTCAAGTTGAGATTTTCCTGGCTCTCAGTGTAACACAGGATCTTTAGTTAATCTGAACATTAGGGTATGATGCTGGGACTAGATCTCACGGCAGGCTCCAGTTTCAGCTGGCTCCCCTAACACCACAGTGGGGGTGGGGAGCAGCACCCTGCTACCGCCATGTTGGGGCGGGGCTCATTCGGCCTCCTTCCTGCTGGGCAGAAGGAGGCCAGTTTTACACCTCTGGGATAGGTATGGAACAGGTGTGAGCTCCAGTTCCCCACGTGCCCTCCACTGACGGCAGGGTCAGGCAGGGAAGGCAGGGTGCCTGTTATGAGGAGCAGGGATGAGTGTCCTGGCCGCCCACCCAGTCTTCCCATCATATATACTTTTAGGCATAAACACTTCCTACAGAGTTATGTGAGAAATGGAGAGCTTAATAGGAAAGAGGATCTGCATAAACAGCGCAGAAAAACAACAGAGGTGCCTCCTGAGAACCCGCATCACTACTGGGGTCGCAGCCATCCCCCAACTCCGACAGCAAGCCCAGTCCTGCAAAGCTCCCAGCTCCCGTGGAGGTTTCCCTTTCCTCTACCTTAAAAGAAAGAAACAAATAACACAGCCTTCTTCCTTCTAGTCCACCTCCCGTCTTACACTCCCGTCTTCTGAATCTTACTCTGGAATCTCAGACTGTCAGAACCGGAAAACGCCTTAGGTCATTACGTGGTCCATTATACCCCCACCTACGGATGAGGATTACGAAAGGAAACCATCTTGATTAAGAAGATGAAGAAACTGACAACTTCTTAGAAAGGGCAGGGCCCTGTTACTCTAATATTACGTGTTCTGTACTTAGAAACACGAAGAATCAAGGGTGTCACATCATTACACCAGGGGAGAAGGAGCGGTTTCTGGCAGGAGAGAAAAGCAATAGAAAGCTTCCTACTTTGGGCAACCTGGTCCAAGAGAAAATTCACAAATCACATGATTAGGGCTGAAAGGGACGTGGAAAAACCTGGTCCGATCTCCTGACTTTACAAATGGGAAAAGGAACAACACTAGATATTTTCCCCAGGTCCTCTGACAGTATGTACTCAGTCCACTCGCCAATAAACTCTAGCCCACCCGATACATCACTGAAGACCAAGATGTGAAACACAAGGTCTTAGGACCTTGAATGCAAACACCAGTTTAATTAGATTATCAAATATAAGTATATAAGGAAACCAGGATCAATCTCATATTTTCTAATGCTAATCTTCAGTCTTAAATGTAATCACACTTGAAGGGATTACTAATCTAAGCTTATCCTGACATTCCTGGGTGTCTCTTCTCCCTACTCTGAGATTCAAAGGTCTTAAGAAAGGGATGTTATGTCTAACGAGAATTTAAAATATGGAATGAGCATACAGTTCCAGGCTTTCACTCCAAGTTCCAAAAATAAATACTAAGCGACCAGAGGTGTGAGACGTTTGCTTCTCCCACTCTCATCTTCTCCACCTGAACAGTCCTCTGCACCCAGAACAGCCCAGGGACTTCACACAGCTCTCGACTGGGACCTCAGCAGTGCTATTTTACGCACTTAGTGGAGATTACACACAGTCTATTACAAGCTATTCTCTCTATATATAGGGTAATGGTACACTCCTTATTTACTTCAAGTTAGTCACTCTTTCAATAAAAACATTAGTTAGGGACAGTGAGCATGGAATTACAAGGGTTCAGCCCTGAGCTGAGGTTCTACTTTGTTTTACACATTAACAACCTCAGATGGTAAAGAATCTGCCTGCAATGCAGAAGACCCTGGTTCTATCCTTGGGTTGGGAAAATTCCCTGGAGAAGGGTACAGCTACCCACTCCAGGATTCTTGCCTGGAGAATCCCACGGACGGAGGAGCCTGGCAGACTATAGTCCAAGGGGTCACAAAGAGTTGGACAGTGACTAACATGTTCACTTTCAACCCTACACTTGGCATAACAATAACATCAAATACCACTAAGCTTGTATTCTCCTTACGATGCCTCATGCCAAGGAATATTCTCAATGCGGTTTTACAAAGATTGCTTTATCTAATCCTCCCTGTGAGGTGATGTTATCCTCACTGAGTATGTGTCACTGGAATGCAAGCTCCATGAGGGCAGGTATCTGGGTCTATCCTGCTCACCGCTGCACTTCCTGAGCCTAGAACAATGCCTGACTCATAGCAAGCAAACAATACTCAGTGAATGGATGGACAAATCGTATTTATAGAGGAAAAACTTTAGTATTAAGTTTACAGACGATCAACTATGGTCATGGGTATGGAGTGCACAGCTAAGACTCAAATCATGGTTTCTGATTGCACTGTATCAGGGGCCAGCAAACCTTTTCTGTAAAGGGTGAGAAAATAAACAGTTGAGGCTCTGCAAGCCACACAGTGGTCTCTGTCCCAACTAGTCAACCGTGCGGGTGTCAAGTGTGAGCAGCCGAGACAACCCTAAAGGAAGGAACGCTGCTGTGTCTCCATAAAGTCACTGACACAAAACAGACCTGCCAGCTGTAGCTGCCAGGCCCGCATTAGATCCTCACAATAATCAAGCAGGGCAGATTATCGAGAACCAGAAGCTCAGCTACTGAGGGCTTTGTCCAAGGTCACACCATGAATTTGCAAGTTCGTGCTCTTTCTATGAAACCTCATGGTCTCCACGCAGATCTACGGTGTATTCAGAACCTGTTCCTGCACTTTTATGGCACAAAGCAGAACGTCCACTCTCTTGCATCTTGAAATTAAACCCATAACCGTAGCAGGCTGCTGGAGCTTAAGCGCATGGGCAGGTGTGGAGGGGTGTGTGCAAGTGCACAGACAGAGTTAATCCAAAATCTGTTTTCACAAGAGAATCTGACCTTCCGTTAAGCACCGTGATGTGGAAACAATGCAAAGACTCCATCTGGGAGACAGGCAGGGCACGGGATTGGCCATTTTTGTTCTCACAAGGAAAACAGCCTAACCCAAACTAAACACTAACCTGGTTACACGTGAGGCTGAACATAGCTGAATGCATTAATCATCAGACAGGATAATAAAGAGAAATATGCAAGCTCTCTCCCAGTTGTTTACCACTTGTATTTTTCTTGGAACAGAAATGCATTTTATATATTTTTTGAACCTGTAAAAAATACACGCCTGGTAAAATATTTAAACACATACTCTGTACCAAGAGTATTAAAACATGAAATATTCCATCATCATAAAAGAATTTTGAGTTCATGTAGGTTTAAACAGCCACCCGACTCCAGCTATGGCAACAAGTACAGAACAGAAACTAAAATGCACTTTATGCTAACTGGATAATCTTGATAATTACAGGCTACTCAGTATGTAGCAGTTTGACAAACTCCTCCTTTGGCTGATCTCAGTAAGTAAGGTACTACTTAGGAGTGACACTGCAGAATCTTAAAAGAAATATTCAAATCAATTCTTTCTCAAAATATAAAACTAGTGCTTTGGTTCATTTAAGATAAATAAATATATATAAAATCTATTAAGTTCAACTGCTCACTACTCAACTGACATAAATACTGCTTGGCTTAAAAAGTTCAATTCAATACATTTACCAATAAATTATGTACAAAATATATGTGAAAGTAAAAAATTGAGACAGGCATAGTCCCTCCTATCAATAAACCTTAAAAAAACAAAAACAAAAACAAAAAACACCTCACATTTGTCTCAGACTCTCTGGTACAAAAACTAACTTAATTAGACTGTAAGTGCTTGAGAACAGTGGCGGCAGCAGTTAGTATTTCTGGGTGACTGTCAAATACCAAGCACTACTTGATGGACTTTACAGATATGATGAAGTAAAGTGAAGTGTTAGTCGCTCAGCTGTGTCTGACTCTGCGGCCCCATGAACTATAGCCCACCAGGCTTCTCTGTGCACGGAACTCTCCAGGCAAGAATACTGAAGTGGGTTGTCATTTCCTTCTCCAGGGGATCTTCCTGACCCAGGGATTGAGCCCCAGTCTCCTGCACTGGCAGGCAGATTGTTTAGCAACTGAGTCAATATGATAGTTAATGTTTAAAACAATCCTGCAAGACATGATGCATGCGTTATTTTTCTCCTTTTTCTCCACTGAGAAAACTGGGGCTCCATTATTTCCGCCCCAAGCTCCTAAGCACCTGAGCACCTACATGATTTAGAATCAGGTCTGCCAAGCCTTCCTTGGTGGCTCAATGGTAAAGAACCCGCCTGCCAATGTAGGAGATGCAGGTTCCATTCCTCCATCAGGAAGATTCCCCCTGGAGGAGGAAATGGCAGCCCACCAAGGTATTCTTGCCTGGAAAACCCCATGAACAGAGGAGACTGGCGGGCTACAGTCCATGGGGTCGCAAAGAACTGGACATGACTTAGCGACTAAACGACAGCAACAAACAACTGCCTAGCCTGCAAGTCCAGATTCTTCTTCCACATCAGTTCAACTTCTTTAAAGCAGGGTTCTGACTTTGAGGTCCAAAAATAGTTCCCAAGGAATTCATGGACCTCTGCAAACTCTATGAAAATACTGCATGGCCGTGGTACGTGAACTTTTCTGAAAGGAAGAGTTTTTTACAGGAGAAAAAATAAAAGGGACGGCCAGTTGAAATATACGAATCATGCATCACACCTGCAAAGTATGACCACCATCCTGTAGTGTTCTGCGTGCTCAGTCGTGTCTGACACTCTGTGACCCCAGGGACTGCAGCCCAACAGGCTCCTCTATCTGTGGAATTTTCCAGGCAAGAATACTGGAGTGGGGTACCATTTCCTCCCCTAGGGTATCTCCCCAACCCAGGGATTAAGCCTGCATGTCTTGGGTCTCCTGCATCGGCAGGCGGGCTCTTTGCCACTACCACCTAGACCTACTGCCCCACCTACCTCTGTAATTCTGAAGAGAACGGTGGTGCACCCTCTCCGGCTTGGCTATGAGACAGGAGGGCTGGGATACAACTCAGCCCTGGAGACTCATAACTCTTCACCTTCAGATTGGCAGGAACTGTCCACTCTCAACTTTCCCCATGAGAAACACACAAAACACAGGCATGGGTTCCCAGTCCCAAGACAAGCACCACTGTGGAATGTTCCACTAACTGGAAACCATTTCTGCTTCCCTTGAAATAGGAAGCTTATTCTACAACTCTCTGCAGGAGCTGATGGAGGTCCCGTCGCTGTACACAGAGGCTCTCTGCAGCCACTGCCTTCTCTTCACACACACTGCAACTCTCAAGAGAGTGTTTTTGAGCAAAGACAACTATTTTGCAAACCTCCTTCAATGAAGTGCATGTAAAGGAGCTTTGTAAAATGTAAAACGCTGCATAAAGATTCATCATTATTAACAAACATATTTAAGATTCAGGCAAAACATGGTTCACATTTCTTAAGTTTTAGATGGAAAAAATGGAAACAATCGCTGGCAGCCTTTATGCAGCAGGTGTTTTTTTTTTTTTTTCCCCATCTCTGCAGAATATTCCCTCTGTTACAGAATATATTACCATCTTGGTTTTAAGGACATGAAAACTAAAGTTCAGAAAGAGCACCCGACCTGCTCAAGAGTGACAACAGGCCAGCCCCAGGCAGACGGGTGACGTGCAGGCCAGGGATGGACGAACATGCCCACAGCAGCTCCTCACGGCCTCCAAGCTCCACCTCACAGGCCTGTTGTCAGGGGCTGGGTGATCTCACCAAAGCATTTACTTCTGGTGGCTCTATGTTAAATCAGCTGAAGATCCACGCTTACCACATAAGGCACAAAGTCTTTATGTAAACTACTCAGACGCTGCTTCACAAAACATCCATTAACAATACTCCAAGTTGTGTCTGCACCACGAACAGTCACACTAAGGAGAAAAGGTGCTATTACACAGATGAAAACTGCCTGAAGCCACCTTAGGCATTCACCTAATTCTAGCCATATTTTCCAGTGTTGACTGTATTTTAATAAAATGGAAGCACTATAGAATAATTATTTCTGAATGATTCAACAAGCAAATAAGTACATGTTTAAACAGATTAAAAAGAGCTAAAACGTGAGCTAAATATAAACTTCCGGCAAGTGCACGCCCTTCTATAAACTCTCGAAATAGTTTATATTTTCTAACTTTAGTCTTAATTTCTTATAAAATCTCGAGGAAGCCACTTATAGAAGGAGCACACGGTTCCAGCGCGGAGGTCCTGATTGACAGCACGGGACCCAGACACAGAGCCCATCTCAGAACCAGCAGGCTGCGGGCTCTGCTGTCAGTCAGAAATCAGACCCCAACACTCTTTAGGGGCACGCATGATCTCTCCTCCCCCCTTACCCCACCCCTACTTCTCTGAGGATGCTAAGGACTAAGGGGCGGTGTTTCTCTAAGGTGGCCCCAGGCTGCAGCTACAGCCTCTGGAAATGGCAGCCTGAAGATCTGCTGGTCAACGAGCGCTTCTGCTGACAGGACGCCGACGAGCGTACCCATCCAGAGTAGGGAGCAGAGACGGAAAGCAGGAGGGCGACGTGCTGTGGTGCGACGTCACCCACTCCCCGGCCCCATGGGGCTTTTAAAACGCGTTTGAAATCCTCTTTCCTCTTCAGGAAAGGGACCTGGAGACTCGCTGGTGGGCTTCTCTGCTGTCCACTCTGGTCAGGGCTGGGTGGGGCAGGCGAGGCGGTGGCGGCTGACAGGACCGGCCTCTCTCCACAAAGCAGGTGCCCTTCCTTTCCTCCAAGGCAGCTCTGGTCTCCCCGGGAAGCTCTGGGGGCCCACAGCAGGCTCCTAGGAGTGGCCCCGAGACCGCCTCAGCTCTAAGGCTGTGCCACGCTGAAGAGGCAGTGCTGCACCCGCTCTTCGTCCACGAGACAAGGGGCTGCGAGAACTGAGCAGGCGTGCGGCCACACACTGACAGGCGTCCAGAGGGGGTGGGGACTCACAGGCGTCCAAGGCACCACCCTATGCGTACTTCTTGCTAAATACGTGATGATAAATGCAACTTTTTCTATTCCGTCTTATCCTGCTCCTTTTTTTTAAAAAAAGTTCTGGTTATGATGAATTAAACGAGTTTCACATTCCATTAACGGGTTGCAATCTACATTTTTAAAAATACTCTGCTTAGGATGGACTTCAAACAGATCTAGGTTTCAATCATACTTTGCCCTAACTGGTTTGGGCAAATACTTCTATGACTCTGGGGTCCTTCATCTATGAAACAGGGGGGATACTTCTTGTAGGTACAAGACCAGCATGAGGCACAGACCTGGCACAGTAAGCCCTCAAGAAGCCCCAGCGTTATTATTAGCAGAACAGAAACCCTAAAACCCACTTCGTCGGCTCCGAGTCTCGCCATCTGGAACACAGGCTGCTCTGTGGAGCTGCATCTGGGCATCCTCATTTAGAAATGTATTTATAGAGCGGCAAAATACTTATGGCCAAGTTTACTCTTCAGTCAACCAACATGTTTATACCTTGTGTTCCCTCAGAAAAGTTTTCATGCTCTTTCAACTTCGTGACACTCTCACAGGCTTTCATTCAGGTCTGTTTCCCTCACCGTATACAGAGTGAATTCATTCAACAACAGTGTTCTGAGCACCAAGCAGGCACTATACCAGGCTACTCAGGGAGACAGAACAAAGGCGGCCTGGCTCTGGGCCCGAGCGGCTCTGAGCCGGCTCCCAGGCCCTGTGGAATCTGGCCTCTGTCCACCCCTCCTGACGGAGTCTATTCCAGAGTCTGCCCGGCTCACTCTCCTCCCCTTCCTCTCTCCCTGTGCTGGGACAATCCAGCCCTTTTTGAATGTCTCTTCACTGCCACACAGCTGACTGTTACCTGCAGGGCCGGGTCCAAGCGCCTCCTTACCAGGCGGCGTCCGCTGTGCTGGCTGGGCCGCCCGTCCTTCTCACGGGCCAGGACCCTGACCACTTCATCCTTCACTCCCCATCCACCCAGCACACGCTGCACCAACCCCATTATGTGGCAGCTGCCGTGCCTATGAACGTTAACAGTGTAAACATGTAAATTTGTGTGTGGGGCCCAGCACACACACAGACATTGTTCCACTGATGAACCTGTTGTTCAGATTCCACCATGATTCCCCTGTCCACTAAGGGTTGCAATCTAAAGTCAACAACAGGAACTAAAAGAGGTTTTTTTTTTAAAACACTTTTTGGTGGAACTTTCCTAACATGCCACAAACTAGAGACAGAGGTATAATACATGTCCACATACTCAATATCCAGCTTCAAGTCACCATGTTGTCAACTTTGCTTCTCTACCTCTTTCCACACTTTTCCACCTCTAGTGTATTTAAAATAATACTTAAAAACAGGTATCTCTAGAGAATTCTTGGATGAGGAAATGGAAACCCACTCTGGTATTCCTGCCTGGAAAACTCCATGGGCAGAGAAGCCTGGCAAGCTACAGACCTTGGGGTTGCAAAGAGTCAGACACTACTGAGCAACTGAGTCACAGAGAATTCTAGTCCGTGCCCCACTCACCATCTATTCCATACTGTCCCTTTCTCTTACAGGTAACCAATCTTTAATAATTAGTTCATAGTTTATCCTTCCATGGGTTCTCTTTGAAAATATATGGAATTCATATTTCTGCCCCTAGGTTATACAAAAGACAGCAAACTCAAGTCCTCTGCGGCTGCTGTTTTCACAGACTATGTGGAGGACCAGCTCTGCTACGCTCACTGTAAGTCACTCTATGGATGAACCACAGCTCCGCACTGAGGGACACTGGCTGTCTCTAACGCTGAGCAGCTGTAAATGATGCTGCAAGTGTATCGGTTAGTGTGCATTTCTTTTTATGACCAAGAGTGAGCAGTGTTTCATTAGTTTGATGGCTCTTTGTCTGTAAATTATTCATCTTTTATAAATTTTAAAATAGGGTTATAGGTCTTTTTCTTAATTTTAGAAATATGGCTATTAGCTCTCTGTGACTTAAGTTGTGAAGTTTTCCTCCCTTTGTCATCTATCATTTTACTTTGCTTATTTGTTTTCTGCTGTGCAAAGGCTTTTTTTAAAAAGTATATTTAGATCTATCAAGCTTCTGTTACTGCTGTTAGAATGCGGTATATAGGAAGGGTTTTCTCTACTCTCGGTGTATAATGTAAAAAACTTGCCTGCTCTTAATGTTTGTAGGTTTCTGGTGTTTTTACATTTATGTATTTGGGATGTTATTGCCCATTTATTCATCTATGTAAGGGCACACCCATGCTCAGCTGTGTCTGACTCCTGGGACTCCATGGACTATAGCCCGCCAGGCTCCTCTGTCAGTGGAGTGGGTTGCTATTTCCTCCTCCAGGGGATGATGCTGACCCAGGAATCAAACATGCATCTCCTGCATTGCAGGCAGATTCTTTATCGCTGAGCCATTGAACCTAGCTCCAGAAACAAACCTGAGAACACTGTTGAGATCATATTAAATTGATAAATAAACAGCAGGGGAAATATCACCTGTGTGAAACCAAGTCTTCCTGCCCCAGCACATCGTACGCACAGAGACCACTTTCAAATAGAATGCTTCCTTTAAAGCTTCCTTTTAAGCAGTGCCTTTATGAGAACAACCAGGATTTTTGAACAGCAAGACCCAGATTTACAATTTACTAGGAAATAATTTATGTCCAGGAGTGACTGGTAACATAAGGGGCTTCTGAAACATTTGCACAAGAGATTTAAGTAACCAAGAGGGGAGAACTCAGGCAATGCCAAGTTGCAAGTGGAAACGGGGTTAAAACCAGCAGCATTCAAGCCATCCATCCCAGTACAGCCTCTAGAGCAACTTCCTGCTGTGAAACTGGGGTGAGAGGAGTTAGATGCTCCCCAAATCCTCAAAGACAAACTCGTGCACAGGTGAATTATCTTCTCTCCTAACCACTGACCGAGTCCGGCTTTACTGAAAAGCCTGCCAGGCTTCCCCAGCTCTCAGTCCCCCTCCCGTGGGCTCTCAGTCCCCCTCCCGTGGGCTCTCAGACCTTCCTCACTGCTCTCTGCATCCCCATCTACAACTCTGACGGCCAGCTGCAACCTACTGCTTTTTACCACCGCTGCACTAAGCCCAATTACTTCCTTTGCCACCGCTTTGGGAAGGGGCTTCGGGAAGGGGCGTGCTCCAGGACCAACCCAGAAATCTCCTCTGATCCCCAGAACGTTTCTACGGCAGGCGTCCTTGCCCTCACATTGCTTTCCTATCAGCACACCTCTTGAAAACCCCGAAAGGGAATTTCATCATTTACAAAATTGAATAATGACTGTTAAGTTCATTTGTGTTGTAAAGAACAGGATTACTGGACACAATGGTTGTTGGGAATGAACTATTTGATAAATGAACAGCATATACTAAGGATGGGAGGCTGTTGACAATCAAAATCCAACGAAGTTGAAAATGGACAAGAATTTCCATGGTCGCTGGTGTGCTCGCATATGGGGTTGACATTCTCGTTGTTTGATGCAGAGAACTCAGCAGCATGTGTGAGGAGCTGAAGTGTCTGTGAATTTCAATAAGTACACAGCTTACTAAATATACGTGCAGTTTCGAAACTGTGTTATTTGTTCTATCCAGAGAGTCTCATTTTAACATAGTTTTGAATAAATTCCTTGGTTGCTTAAAAGCTTGTTTGGTACCTCTTTAGCAAAGCATGCAAGGTTTTGATGCTGAAAAAAGAGAAGACCCTATCTTCACTTAAATCTGCCCACAAAGGATGCAGGGGGAACATCAATAGAAGTGCCAGAGACAAAGGACAATAAACACAGCCAGACTGTGCAGCCTGCAGACAAGGCCAAACCAACCCCGGTGAGCCCGACGTTCCTAAGCTCAGACGCGAGGTCTGAGGACACATGAGGGGGAGGAGGAGCTGCACATATTTTGTATGAAAGAAGTCTTGCTGGCAGAAACCCTCCCCGCAACTCCTAACGATGCCCTGCCCTATGAGGACAGGCTGGCGGGGAGAACCCACGTGAGAGGAAGGGGCAGGCAGGCTGGGGTTAGGGGACGGTGGCGGGCCTGGCCGTGCAGAGAAGGAACTCTCCCATTGCAGGGAAGGCGAAGATGACTCCAGGCAGAGAGTTCAGACTCAGAAAGAAAGCAGGTGTCTGAGACTGCGCTCCGGGAGCCACGGCCGCACAGCGACGCTCTGCAGACAGCGAGAGAGCCGGGCGCTCTGTGCGCCTTGCGCGGTGTGTCGACGGCACAGATGTCGCGCAGCTGGCGTCTCAGGCTGCTCACGGCCCCTGCCCCACGTAACGGCCTACCGTAGGTCAGTGTGATCTAGGCAGTGGGACGGCGACGTGAGACACACGTGGTCCACGTCCACCCTCACCAGACTTCCATTCTAAGAATATGAGCGGGGCCTGGGCGCAGATGAAACCCCAAACATCATATAAGCATGTCGGATAACAGATGGCAGTGAGTGTGACAGAGAAGTGGAGACAATGCCAAAGCGGGGAGGGGGGGGCACAACTTTAAAGGGAGGAGAGGGAGGAAAGGCCGCTGATGAGAGGAGCAAAACCCTCCCGCAAGTGACGGATGGAGCCATGCAGCTCTGGGAACAGGCAGAGAGGAGTAAATGCAGAAGCCGAGAACGTGAAGGGCAGCAGGCCCGCCCAGGCGTCAGAGCGGCGAGAGAAGGGGGAGGCCACCTGATACTCGAAGGCCTTCCACAACCCTGACCAAACCTCTCCTCACAGGTCTGTCTCTTAGAAGCCTCCCAACAGAATCTCTTTTTCCAGCCAGTTACCCCTTGCTCTCCTCCAACATCTCTGCACGAGCATCTCCTGTCAGCTCAGCCCCAGGACACTCTGCCACGTGAGACAGTCACCAGGGTGGGGGGGCGGGGGCGGCCACGGGCCCGGCTGTTTCCAGGCTGAACACTGCGTTCACGACCTCTCCCTCCAGGCGCAGAGCCACGCTGCCCTCTGTGCGGGAGGGCCACAGCCTGCAGGCATGTGTGCGCCTGTCCTCAGTCGCTTCCGACTCTGTGTGACCCCAAGGGCCTTTGTGACGCCAGCCTCCCCTGTCCATGGGATTTCCCAGGCAAGAACACTGGAGTGGGCTGCTGTTTCCTCCTCCAGGGGATCTTCCTGACGCAGGGATGGAACCCAAGTCTCCTGCACTGGCAGGCGGAGTCTTTACCACTGAGCCACGAGTGCGTCTTCAACTTTACTGTATATTCAAGTCAGCTGTGCATCTTGCTAACGTGCAGGTTCTGATTCCGTAGGTGTGAGGCAGAGCCTGAGATTCTGCAGCTCAAAGCCCTAGGGGTGGCCTCTGTGCTTGGTCCAGGGTCCACACTGAGTTTTGAGGGACCTCCAACAAGGATGGAAATTTATCCAGGGGAAGCCATACAATTCTCCTTAAGACTTGGAACCAAGATATACAGACAACACCCGCCAGAGGCAGGTTCTGGGCAGTGAGGTAAGGAAGCACCAAGGTTGGTGCCAGAAGCAAAAGAGACGGCAGTCTGCACAGCGAGGAAGCTGGGCTAGACGCACAGGCTGAGTGCAGAGTGTGAGGCTGGGTGTGAGGTCTCTGAGGGACTTCGGCGCCTCCAGTTCCTGCTCTAGGAGTCCAGGCATTCAGTGGATCCTTAAGCCACACGCTCTGGCCCAGCTCTCCATGAGCCAGCTTGAGAGAGATCAGAAGGAAGAGCCTTGCCCAGACCCAGTCAAGGGCTTAAGGAGGAGGGCCTAGCAACTCCAACACCACCTTACGCCTGAGCCAATCAGGATGAGAACACTACTTCAATTAAAGGGCAAGTTTAGTGCAGAGACACATTCAAAGCAAAGATGCTATATTCAAAGTGTGTGTGTGTGTGTGTGCGCGCACTCACACGCAATTAACAATATTAAACAAAGAAAATACAAGAGTCAAAAGAATTCTACTGCACTTACTCCTGGCTGAAATAACTGATTTTACCTCTTATCGGTCATTACTCAAAGATAAGTAAGAAACAGTCATCTGTCCTGTCTAGAAAGCGGACGTGTCCCTGAGTACCTGAGCACCTCCTGGGGCCAGGCCCCTAGTCAGTAATATATACACAGAGAACCGGAAGCCAAACACCTGGCTCTACAGAAAGAAATACAGACCAGACAAGGGAGGCGCACAAAGTGAAAACAGTCTCAGAAATGCCATGGCAAAGCTAGCACAGAGAAAATTAATTTACCTTTTTACCCGTAACTTCGAGCATTTCACTTTCTCAGTAATTGTTATGAGCATAATATTTTCTTCTATGATTAACTTTTGTTGTTCAGCTAACTTAAGCCATAAAGTGGCTTAAGTTTAACATACGTTAAACGTAGGTTTAAATAGGAATTTTTTAAAAAATCAGAAAAACCTGGCAGTCAGAAGACTTTTATAGGCTTATGTGGTCCATTCACCTGCTTAAAATTATGACTACACCTACCACATCCCAGACAAATGTGGTTTTTCTTAAAAAAAAAAAAAAAAAAAAAAAGCCAGAGTATATTTTAATCCATTTAAGTACAAACAGTTTCAACCTGATTGCACTTAGATCAGCCTCTTCTGTTTTAGGCAGTATTTTAAAAATATCTGCATCACAACAACCTAATTTTTTCCAGCTTTAATTAAAGACCACTTAGACAAGCAAACAGCTTTTGTTATTCCCTGGGGTGTAGCTTAAAACAGATTTTTATATAATTACTAATGACTAGGCAAAAGCAGGGAAGAGGTGTATGAGAAAAAAGTAAAGAGCGAAGACTTGTATAAAATGTGCTAGTCACTGTATTCAGAAGTTTCAAAACAGGAAAACAGATATTGTCTAGCAGAAACTGCATTCTACTGTGACATTATCTTTACCTTCACCTCGTTAAAGGAGTTTAGCAGAGACATTACTTTGCCGACAAAGGTCTATCTAGTCAAAGCTATGGATGGCTTTTCCAGTAGTCAAGTATGGATGTGAGAGTTGGACCGTAAAAATGGCTGAGCACTGAGGAACCGATGCTTTCGAACTGTGGTGCTGGAGAAGACTCTTGAGAGTCCCGTGGACAGCAAGGCGATCAAGCCAGTCAATCCTAAAGAAAATCAACCCTGAAAATTCACTGGAAGGACTGAAGCTGAAGCTCCAACACTTTGGACACCTGATGCCAACAGCTGAGACATTGGAAAAGACCCTGATGCTAGGAAAGACTGAGGGCAAACGGAGAAGGGGGCGGCAGAGGATGAGACGGTATGATAGCATCACTGACTCAATGGACATGAATCTGAGCAAACTCCGGGAGATAGTGAAGGACAGGGAAGCCTGACCTGCCGCTGTGCACGGGGTCGCAAAGAGTCGGACACAACTTAGCGACTGATCGAGGCCAACATACAATTTCATTACAGTTCTATCAATTGTCATTATTGAACCTCATCTCCCTAGAAAGGTAGGAGGAAAATGAAAAAGCAGCAAATGTAGCATTAAATAAGAGCCAAGAGAAGTCTAACTGTAAAGAAACAATTATATTCAAGAATATTCATCTGTTCATCCCTAAAAATTTTGAGCACTTGCTCTGGGCAAAGCACGGTGCTGGTGGCTGAGGAGAGTGAGGGGAATGGCAAGGGGTTGACAGGCTCCTAGGGTTTTACACAGTATTTAAATCTCTGCTGAAAATCAGCACTATAAATACCAGAAACAGTCCCTGAACTGAACGGGTAAGGCAGCAGTGAAAAGCTAACTTCTTTCCCACGAGTAGAGCAGCACTCAGGCACTGACACCCTCGTCCCAGCAAAGGAAAACATCCCCTGCATTCCTGTCTTCCTCAGATTCCTTCCTCTCCCAGCTGTCCTCCTCTTCCCAGCGTTATCATCACACCCCTGATCAGGCCTCCCATCCTCCCACTCCAGACACCTGGCCAACTTCCCACTGGTCCCGCCCCAGGAGTGGCTCTTTTCCAAGCCCTTCCACGTGGATGCTCTTAGCAAGTCAGGATAGGCCAGTTTATGCAGCAGTAACAAACCCGAACAAATCCAAGTGGCTAAAAATGACAAAGCTTATTTCTTGCTCATGTCATTTAACAGCTGTGTGGTCGTGGGCACATAACTTCTCTGGCCCTTGGTTTCCTCATCTGCAAAATGGGGAAAGTAACCTCAAGGGGGTTAAATGAGTTAAGAGTGAAGTACGGAGAAGCAGGCCCAGCCCTCAGTAAGCCTGTTACTCTTGATGCTGCCATCGCTACTCCCAGGAGGCTGCTGCTGATACCCACGTCCTGATCAGAAGCCCTGCGCGACCTTCCTTCCAAGCTCTGACCATACCATGTTGTAGAGCTCTGCTCCTCATCTGGGGCCCACACTACCTCAGAAGCTACCTGAGAGTTAGGTCTGCATCTGAATCAGCTTGAACCTGAGAGCTTAAGAGAGTCTGGCACACGGGAGACCCTCAGTAAACACTCATGGAGCTAAAGGGGGTGATGTGGACCAATCACCCCTGGGCGTGACTCAACCCCCATGCATGCAGAGGACTATGATAACGGAGACACGCTCACAGAGGTAACTGAGCCCTCGTGACGTCTGACTAAGGGCACATGAGGAGGGTCCGAATGGTCGTCTGAGGATGGAAAGACTGAGTGCTGTCATGCCACACCCAAGCTGGGACCTCCAGGACACAGGCTGCTGCTCCCAGGGAGTCTAAGCTGAGGCCAGTGGATACAGGCCCACAGGGCACGGGCACCCAGGGCCTCAGGCCTGACTTGGGCCGTGACTTCCCTGCACGAGGCTGAAGCTGCACACAAAAGCCATCGCCGACACGGTGGAGAGTTCTGAGCTGACGAGAGTGTCAAATGTATCCTGGCTGGGGTGACAGTGGCAAAGATTAGGTTTGCCCAAACTCATCAAATCGTTCGTTTAAAATTTGTGCGTACGGACTTCCCTGGTGGTCCAGGGGTTAAGAATCTGCCTGCCAATGCAGGGGACTTGGGTTTGATCCCTGGTCCAGGAGGACTCACGTGACTCGGGGCAACTAGGCCCACGTCCCACAGCTACTGAAGTCGGTGTGTCTAGAACCCAGGCTCCCCAGCAAGAGAGGCCACCGCAGAGAGAGGGGACCACGAGTCACAACTGGAACACAGCTCCTGATTGCCACAGCAGAGGAAGCCCGCGTGCAGCAATGAAGACCCAGCACAATCAAAACTGACTTTAAAAAAGTTTTAAAAACCTGGGGATTTTGTCTGTATGTAAATTAGATAAACACACCTAGACAGATAAATAAATATATACACCTAGATAAATAAATCTAGACAGTGTATTAAAAAGCAGAGACATCATCTTGTCAACAAAGGTCCATATCATCAAAGCTATGGTTTCTCCAGTATGCATGTACGGATGTGAGAGGTTGGACTATAATAAAGGTTGAGTGCCGAAGAATTGATGCTTCTGAATTGTGGTGCTGGAGAGCCTGAGAGTCCCTTGAACTGCAAGGAGATCAAACTAGTTAATATTAAAGGAAATGAACGTTGAGCATTCATTGGAAGGACTGATGTTGAAGCTCCAATACTTTGGTCACCTGATGCGAAGAGCCAACTCATCCCTGATGCTGGGAGAAAGACTGAGGGCAAAAGGAGAAGGGGGCAGCAGAGCACAAGATGGTCAAGTAGCATCACTGACTCAGTGGACAGAGTCTGAGCAAACTCTGGGAGATAGTGAAGAACAGGGGAGCCTGGCATGCTGCAGTCCATGGGGTCGCAAAGCGTCGGACATGATTCAGCAACTGAACAACAGCAAACCAGAAAGACAGAGAGAAGCGGGCTGTGGACACCACCAACCGGTGGTTCCTCAGCTCTGGGCCCTCCCCAACCAGAGCTCAGCAGGGAGGAAAGCTGTCCATCATGCAGGTGAACCTGCCCTCTGCTGAGGACATCATTAAATCCTACTATCCTGAAAGACGAAGCCCCTCCTGCTCAGAGCCCCACGCAGAGGGGGACACTCTGCCCTCCCCTGCCCCGCCACAAGGCACTGACTTCTCTCCTCCATCCCAGAGAGGACTTCCCAGATGCCACGTCTTTCACCTTTCAGCATCTCCCTCTGGGCTCTGAGTTACTTAAGGACCGGGGCCATTTCTTCCACTGCCTTCTCTGCTGCGCTTAGTAGAGGGCTGGCACACAGGATACTCTTCATAAATATTTGTTTCTCTGCAATACGTTTTTAAGGTTACCTTCAAAGATATGAAATATACTGCCTTTAGATAAGAAGGTTACTTCTAAGTAAGAATAATGGCTAAACTACATTAAATCTTGAGAACTCGGTAAAGATTTAAATCTCTTCTTTTCTGGATATGCATGAATCCTACTGTCATGATTTATAAGTCCATAAAAGCCGTATATTTACTGGGCAGAACAGACAGTAAGCCTGGAATGCATAAAAGCATGAGCATTCTTGCTGTGAAGATTACTGATGCCTCAGGCTTTTAAAAAAACGAGATGTCACACGAAGCCGTACATCAGGAGCTTGCCCTAAATATAAAACATTACCCACTGCTCTATCAATTCCACTTTAAATCACAGCTCCTGGCGCTGTGGCGGGAGTGTGGAGGCATGCGTGCACGCGCGAGCACACAGGCTGCGGTGTGTTCAAATTAACACCTGGCAACCTAAAGACAACATCTTAGAGATAACTGTTGGAGCATGAAACACTGCACTAACCGAGACTGTCTAAGGTTGTGAGCGGGCACAGTAACATATCCAAAGCAACCTGGAAATCTGGTGTGCTATTCTGTAAGAAACGGCAGTTTTTCAAGATCGATACTTGGAAATGATTTGAAAAGGCAAAAGGAGAAGGGGGCGGCAGAGGATGAGATGCTTAGATAGCATCACCGACTCAATGGACATGGATTTGAGCAAACTCCGGAAGACAATGGAAGACAGAGGAGCCTAGCGTGTTGCAGTTCCTGGGGTCACAAAGAGTTGGGTACGATTTAGCGACCAACAACAGCTTTGAATCGGATGTTTTGAACCTAGATCATAACGTACGGCACTTAAGGGGGAGCATCTCCAGCCATGACTTGAAATTTATAAAAGTAAAACTTGCTTTTCTGAGCTTTTACGTGAATTTGAAATGGCTAAAAAGTCGCACTGTGGCTCAGGTAACACTCCAACAGCCCTACTAAGCAGACTGCACATGATGGAGGGGAGCAGGCTGGACAACTCTGAGCCAAAGGCGTCAGGCAGGAAGCTGGAAGCTCCAGATGACGCGGGGAGGGTGGGGGGTGACGGGCTGACTTGGGCTGGGATCCCCTAACCCCTGTGGGGGACCTTTCTGATAGCAGTGTTCTAATGACAAATATTTAAGTCCCTCTTTGCAGTTCAAATTTTGAAGTATCAACTATACTTTGAATTTTTTACATCTTAGCACAGAAGCTGAGCTTGTGTTTTCTTCCACTTTAGAAACATAATTAAAAATAATAAACAGTGTACAAAGAAGTCTGCTGCTGCTGCTGCTGCTAAGTCGCTTCAGTCGTGTCCGACTCTGTGCGACCCCACAGACAGCAGCCCACCAGGCTCTCCCATCCCTGGGATTCTCCAGGCAAGAACACTGGAGTGGGTTGCCATTTCCTTCTCCAATGCAGGAAAGTGAAAAGTGAGAGTGAAGTCACTCAGTCGTGTCCAAGTCTTAGCGACCCCATGGACTGCAGCCCACCAGGCTCCTCTATCCATGGGATTTTCCAGGCAAGAGTACTGGAGTGGGGTGCCATTGCCTTCTCCAACACAGAAGTCTAATAAACACCAACTTAATAAATGTACCCTGAATGAGTCCAATGGATTGGAAAAAGTGTATCAGGCTTAATTTTCTAATAAGGGTAAGCTCAACTGTTTATAAAAACCATACAAGAGAATAATACTTAAAAGAGAATAGAATGTCCATTAATTTGCATGGGAATTCTAGTCACAATTCTGACATTAACTAAAATTTCAAAACAATCTGACATAAAGTCAGTATACTAAAAATTCCTTGAATCCTATGTGCCTGTGAAAAGGGTTTTTAAAAATTCTATCCAAATTTACCAATGCTATAAAAATCTTCTTCTAAAACTGCCAGAAATGATTTTCCAAGATTAAAAACAAGTCCATCTTAAAGGCATTACAGAAAGGACTGATTTGTTTCTTTCTTCAAAATGTTCAATGAAACATCCCCGCCTCCTTCTGGAACATGTTCTCCAGGGGCCCTGGAGGGGAAACAGCAGAATTCTAAAGCTGACTAAGATAAGGGTGCAGGCCCCTGTCCTGGGCCTCCCCTGACTGGCCTTGCTGCCGGAGCTGCGGGAAACAGAGGCCGCTCCTCCGCCGGGGCCTGGGGTGGGGGGGGTGGTGGAGGGCTGCCCATCAGCTGGTACTGCCCCTCTCTGCACTGAAGCTCTGAGACATTTTTGTTTGGTTTGGGTTGGGCTGGGGGAGAGAGGAGGATTTAGCTGAGAGCTGCCAGGGCTGAAATTCCAGCAGGCCAGGGACACGCCTTCCCCCTCCCTGCTCCCAGTCGGATTTTTCTGTCAACGCCCCCACCCCGCGCCTCCCAGCTCAGACTTCCCAGCCCGGCCTCCTCCACACCCCCAGGCCCCAGGCTGTCCTTCCAGAGCTGCAGGTGCAGACCCAAGTCAGTCCTTGCCACAGAAAGGGGCAGGGTGTGATCTGTTTCAGAAAACATTTGAAACTGTGTTCTCGTCTCATCTCACCTATGATCCTCAAGTCGTCTCTTCTTCCATCTTCAGGCACTGCCTGCGTGGCCTCAAAAGATGAAATTTCAACTCCAGGCCCGCTCCTGTCCCAACTCTGCGTGGAAGGGACTTATTTTTAAGGTTTCCTGTTGGAATTTTCCAGTGGGTAAATTCAACATTGAACTAACTCATACCACGTAAATAGTGATGAGTCATTCCCAGAAATTAGTCTCACATTAAACCAATTATTCAAATGTCTGAGAGTAACATGAGCTAACTGTCGCTTGGGGAAGGATTTGTAACATAAGATGTACAATAATACAAACAGTCCAACCCAAAAAGGACAATCACACCCCAGCCACCCCCCCAACAAGCAAGCTCACACAGGGGAACAAGGTTTCCTGCAGTTCTCAGCAGAGGGGCTGACATGATGCCAAAGGGCCTCTCTGTCAAACACAGACCAGAAATACCCATTAAGAAGTTCATCACAGCTACTGAGCTATTTTCTTTTAATGCCAACAGTTCATTGTCTCTAAATGATTACAGAACACATATCCTCTCTGCTCAGGCGTGCATGATGAGAGAGGCGTGTGCTCAGTTGTATCTGACTCTTTATGACCCCATGGACTAAAGCCCACCAGGCTCCTCTGGCCATGGGATTTTCCAGGAAATGTGTGTGTGAGTAGTATATATTAGTAGATAAAATTTTCTTTATCAAAAGTATCTTTTTGGAAATGTCAGTTTTCTGAGACTGTACTCAGAATACTAACTACTTAAAAACAGTCTGGGTAAGCAGAAAGAATCATTTTTACTCTTACACCTGAAAGACTGACAGTGGATATTCTGCATGCATTCCTTTACAACCAGAACTAGAACCTGCGATCATAAGGAAAAAGCAGGAAGCACCACATCTGTGGCTAACGAGGTCCCCGCAGAGACCACCACACAGGCCCGGCCAGCAGTGCCTCGGGGCCAAGCAGCGAGTCGCCGGGGGCTGTGGGGCCAGGCCGCCTGGGTTCTCGTGTGCCTCCACTCCAGACTGTGTGTGTGACCTCCGGCAAGTTGTTTGACCACGATGGGCCTCAGCTCACAGGTTTGTATGATGAGGGTGGTATCACCCACTCTAGGAAACTGCTGTTGTTCCGTCGGTAGTTGTGTCCGATTTTTTTCGACCCCGTGGACTGCAGCCCGCCAGGAAATACTTGAGAGTAAAGGCACTGGCGTATGTAAACAGACTGGAAGGTGTCTGTCAGTCAGCACTATGCGACACTTGCTTCTATTACTGTGATTCCTTTGTTGTTACGCATTCGTTGTAATCCGCCTGCCAACGCAAGAGCCCCAGGTTCGCTCCCTGGGTCGGGAAGATCCCCTGGAAGAGGAAATGGCCACCCCCTCCAGTATTCTTGCCTGGAGAATCCCATGGATGAGGAGCCTGGTGGGCTGTGCTGCATGAACGGGGCTGCCAGGAGTAGGACACAATTCCACGACTAAACAACAACAGAGGAGGAGACAACAGTGACTGACCTCAGGCCTCAGGCTCAGTTAGGAGAGTCCTGGCTGCTCCCAAGCACATCACCAAGTTTGCTCTTGGGACCAGACGGAAATACATCACACAAATAGGTGAAAACCTGACAAGGGCTTGAACTGTTTCCTCTCCAAAGTGTGTGTGCATCATACACAAACCCGAGCTGAAGGAAATACAGGCTGACGAGGGAACTGACAGCATGACGCCAACCACGGGGAAGACTGAAGGTTGGGGAGAGCTGGGGCTCCCCCTCCCCCAGCCGCTCAGGGCGGCCCTCCCCAGACGCCCAAGCACCGCACAGCATGCACCTCCCCAGGAGGGCTGACGCGGATCTCCTGCCCCGGGCCCCAGCTCCAGGATGCTGCCTCCGAGAGGAAGCCAGCCAGGCCTTGTGCTGAGGGATGGCGGCGACCATCTGGCAGCTCCCAGGCAGAGGAGGAACCAGCAGGGCCCAACCTTCTCCCTCTTCAGCACCTGCTCGTGCTGCCCCTTCTGGGGTGCCGCCCCTCAGAAGCCCGCGCCGAGAGCCACAAGGAGGACACTGCCACCGCTGGGGACGATAGCCACGCCAGGAGCCAGGCCCCTCCAACACTCTGTTCAGAGAGGCGGGCGATGTGGTGGAACACGGGCCTCGGCACAAATGGGACAGACAGAACACCCCTCCAGACAGCCAGCCCAGTGAGGAAGACGGCGGAGGCACGCGTAAAGAGCAGTTCTCATCACGAAAAATAATTTAATCTCAGAACAAACGTATGAGGTCAGCAATGGTATCTTATTTTACCAAGCAGCTGAGACTCTGAGAAGTGAAGTGTACCAAGCTTGCCTTCTTAGTAAGTAAACAAAAATGGAATTTAAACTTTTTCCCCAAATCAAAAAAATCCCCATACACTGTACTGAAGGTAACTGTGAGAACGCCAGAAGCAGGGAGTCCGGGGGAGGCTCATGCAGCGAACGTCCACCTGGGCTCCCTGCCAGCTTGGCTGCTGGGCGGAGTAGTCCCGGGAAGGCCCTGGGGGCACATCCTGCCACTGGGCAGACTCTGCACCACCAGCGGTGCCAAGAATGAAAAGCCACGGCAGGAAAGGAGAGTGGGGGGATCCGGGGTCCAACCAGGACCAAGTTCAGCAGGAAAGGAGAGTGGGGGGATCCGGGGTCCAACCAGGACTAAGTTCAGCAGGAAAGGAGAGTGGGGGGGTCAGGGGTCCAACCAGGACTCAGTTCAGCAGGAAAGGAGAGTGGAGGGGTCAGGGGTCCAACCAGGACTCAGTTCAGCAGGAAAGGAGAGTGGGGGGATCCGGGGTCCAACCAGGACTCAGTTCAGCAGGAAAGGAGAGTGGAGGGATCTGAGGTCCAACCAGGACTAAGTTCCTGGAGGCTGGGGCACACGATGAGGGGATACGAGGATCTGAAAAAAGAACAGATCGTTTTCAGAAACAAAAGATATTTTAATGATTCTATCAAGACAGAGACTGTCTCCTGTGGAGTTCAGAGTCCGTCAGCATGGCAAACAAGGGCCTGCTCAGCCCAGCTGGCCAGCCCTCCTCTCCAGCCCCCTCGCTCGTCCCCCGCCACCCCACCACCCCACCTCCCACCCCTGGGTCCCAGTGACGTCCAGCACACAGCACATGGCCCCACACACGTGCTCACAGGAGCCATTCTGCCTGCCAGGCCAGCCCTCTGGTCTGCCAGCCTCTTGCTCAGTTCATCCCCGACGGCCTAGATCCCAGAGCTCCTGCTGAGGCTCCGAGGTGAACCCTTCATATGAAGCACTTAGATAGAAAGTTTCTACTATTCATTCTGAGGACTTTGCACACACCACTTACTACCCTATGTTCACACCTGTCTCCCCCCTTTGAGTGTGAACTCCCTGAGAGTAAGCACCGGGCCAAACCCATCTCTGCAGCCCCAGCGCCTGCAGTCCTCGCTGCCACACAGCAGACGGCAGACACAGATTTGTTGAACTGAACTAAAAGCTCTTGCGATGCCAAATAGCACATTCGTTCATATTTGGAGTCAAAATTATTCCTGATTTTACTCTTAACAGCAACACAGCAACAGATTCGAATTCAACTAAATTCCACAGTTTGAGACTAAATATCATTCTCGGTCCACTAGAATGTGATAGGTCTGAAATTAAATTCTATCAGGACGAGATAAGCAATAGGCTTTTAAAAGCAGGAGAGGTGAACAGTCTAATAGGGACTTCAAGTATTGATTTTTTTTTTTTTTAAACGGCTTTTAATATGAACGTGACTTTGATCCTCTTAATTTTCAGCTGCAGCCAGGAGGGGGGAAAAAAACATGAAATATGCTGAAGATCAAAACTGTTTTAGATGTGTGATAGACAGCTCCATTATATTTTTTTTTTAGAAAAGGAGAGAACTCTCTAACATTTGCAATAAGAGCACTTTTCTCATTTAGCCAAAGAAATGAAGCCTGGGGAGATACAAAGAAATATCACAGTATCACAAGCACTCGATTTTATTAAGTGGAGATACGTAACAGAAATCTCAGAAACTGAGGCACTCAGCAAAAGCTAATGTAACCAGATCAGAGGTCCTGACAATAAAGGCTGAATCTGAATTCCTATTCCTCTTAGCGTTCCACACCTTGGAAAAATAAGCTTTATTATTTTCTCTCCTCTCTATTTGCTACACACACCCCATGCACTACCTCCAACCCAGCTATTATTTTTTGGCAAAATCATCCAGATCCTAGGCTCATGTTTTTTCAAATCTTTCCACTAAGAATAAATTTAAACTGCAATTATTAAAGCCTCCAGACCTTGGTTGGAGGGGTCAGGATGGTGTCCTACTCTGAAGTACAACAAAGAAAAAATTAACCTTGGTGGCTAATGAACTCAGTACACACTCTTGTCACAGAGGAAAACCAGAAGTCTACATTCAGGCCGGTTTCCTTTCTTAATAGTATTTTCTTCTTATTATTAAAATGATTCATGTACACTGTATATGACTGTGGGCTTCCCAGGTGGCACGAGTGGTAAAGAACCCATCTGCCAATACAGGAGACATAAGAGAGGTGGGTTTGATCCCTGGGTTGGGAAGATCCCCTGGAGGAGGAAACGGCAACCCACTCTAGTATCCTTGCCTGGAGAATCCCACAGATAGACAAACCTGGTGGGCTACAGTTCATAGAATCACAATGAGTCGGACACAACCAAGCAACTTAGCATGCATGAATGCCAAGTGCTCTTGAGAGAGGACTATGAAAAGTATATGGGAAAAAGAAACCAATCCTTAATATTACCAGCCAGAGATAACTGCTATTAATGTAGTGTATTTCTTTGGGGTCATTTGGCCATGCATATATGTGTTTGCATAAATATACATATAACAGACACAGAAACATAAAAAGTAGGTGCTCATGAGATATAATGTTGTATCCTACTTCGAATTCCCACTGACCAGGATATCACGAGCACTATACCAACAGGGTACCTGCTTTTTGAAAACATGATTATATTAGCTGTATATCATATTACCATAACTGAGCAAAACAGCCCCAATGGATGGAAAAGTAGACTGTTTCTACTAGTATCTACAACTGAAGTCGGCAAACGCATAAACACAGCTGACCGTGATGCAGCGCTTATCTGATGTTTTACACGGATGATCTAATCTACCCCTCACAGCTGCTCTGCCATAAGATGAGTACAGAGTTGCAAAGGGGTTGAATACTCTGCTCAGGGTCACCCAGCTGTGATTTAGCAGAACCCAGGTTTAACAGCAGTAGTAGCAGGTTTAAACCTATTTAGGCTGGTTTGAGCCAGAGTCTCTCATTTACTTACAGTGAAATCTAGAATAATCTTCACTATTTCTAATCCATAAAATGTCTTTGCTTAATCTAAAAAATCAACTAAATAGTATCTATGTCTGCAGTTCTATCTTTAACACTTTAATCAATTTCAGATTTATTCTGGTGTTTGTTATGGGTGAAGTTGGATTTTTTTCCAATTAGTTAATCAATCATGTCTGGTTCACATTCACACTAAACTTCTCTTTCCTCTCTGGGTTTCTGGGCTTTCCTTGTCACATGCTCACTTCTTGTAACTTCTCAGGTGTCTGCTTCTATGCGCGCTTCCACTAAACAACACATTTCTGTGTACTGTTATTTTAACTTTAAAGTATATTTTAATACCGTTAATTCCTCCATTACTTTCATGTTTTCTCAAAATTCTGAGTTCCCCCCTCAGGGGATTGTAATTGGCTGAACAGTTAACAAACAATGAGTCTAAAAACAAGTATCTTTACAATATTCCATATTTTTATCTAGGAACGCAGCTGATTTTCCCCTCACCTAAGTCTCAGATACCTCTTAATTCGGATACTGAAAATAATGGTTTTTACTATTGAACACAAATCCATTTAAAACCCTTATTGTTTAGAAACTGACCACCTGGCCTAGCAAAGAAAACCGAATTTTCCACCAGGCTTTTACAAACTGCTGAGCCACCCCAGGGAAATGACTTTTACACTCTTTCTTTTGGTATGTTAAGCAACGTGTAAATGATGCTTCTGAGAAATATGCATATCCCTGAAATGCAGTTTTCTACACTAGTCTGAAGAAGTTATGGACTAACAGTTCAACAGGAATTAAGAAATACAGTCACTGCCAAGAAAAGTCAGCCCCGCGTGCACTGCTTTACAGAAGACGCCCCTCCTTAAGGGCTCCTACATGTTGGTCCAAGATTTCAAATGTCTCTTTCTCCAGCAAATGTGGACGTAGTGGAGCGCAGCAAAGTTTGGGTCTGGAGGTCAGAGGTCAGCCTGTTACTACTGCTCCAAGTAACTCAACCACCCAAGGTCTGACTAACCAGTAAAGCAGGGCTCTCACCCTCTGCTCACTGCTCCTCACACTGCAGTTCGGTGGTATGCCAGGTGTTAAACCAGACCAGGTGTGTCCTGCCTGCAAAGGAGCTTAGTCTCTGAGGAAGACAACAGTGGGAACCAGAGGAGAAAGCACAGCATGGAAGAGCCTGGCATGGGCTGGAGCCTGGTTAGTATGAAACAGACAACAGTAAGTTGCATTGTATTTCTGTATTTAGCATGTATTTATCTTCCTTTGAAATAATGTTAAACCTTTTCTGCAGAAGAAGAGCTCATCACTCTACAAGATACAGACAGCTGCAACACACTCAACCATGGTATGTGTCCTCTAGCTAGGAATTTTAATTTCATTTACTGCAGCAGGAACTATAAGTTCAGGAAACTAATGGTGACGGTTTGATTTATGAATTTTGACATATTTCTTGAACTTGGATTACATTACAAAAGATGTGGAATTCTAAGCAAGCCAGCTCTTGTCTATACATTCAATCTTCAAATCAATAAGCTGGGATTCTGTGCAACTAGTTTCCGACAGAGGAAAACACAGTCTAACTGAGATGGGCCGTAAACCCGTAATTCAGAAGTCCCTTAAAACACTCTCAGGACTGAGCTAGAACCAATTCTGGAATCCACACAGAAAACCCTTCAGCTCTTTACTTGACAATAACAAAAGGGGAATTCAACTGAGAAAGTGTTGGTAGTCAAACTAAAGAGGGGAAAAAAAAAAAAAAGATTCACATGCTTTGCTTTCACTCTGCTTCCTCCCCAAAGTCCCATTCACTAGAAAAGCAATAAACACAGAGCGGGGCTTCCCTGGCGGCTCAGGGGTAGAGAACCCGCCTGCCAAGGCAGGAGGTGTGAGCCTGAGCCCTGGGGTGGGAAGATCTCCTGGAGAAGGAGACGGCAAGCCACCCCAGTATCCTTCCCTGAGAAATGCCATGGATAGAAGAGCCTGGCAGGCTACAGTCCAAGGGGTCACAGAGAGTTGGACACAACTGAGCAACTAACCAGCAACAACAAAGCAAGAGCATGGAGTGGTCTTTAAATACTGTGAGATGCTGCGCTCAGACGTCTATTTCAATAACCACAGTGGGGAGACGCGGACACGAACCACAGCCGCTCACTCACAGTGGGGTTGGAGGTGGCGGGGTGTGGGGGGAAGGAGGAGGTGGTAAGTGACACCAGACACACTGTCAAATGCTCTGCATGTAAGTGATCACATTTAATCCTTCCAACCCCGTAAGGCAGGTGTAACCGTTTCCATTTTACATGTGAAGAAGCCGAGATTCAGAGAGGTCAAGTCACTTGTCCAAATTTATACTGTACAGCTAAAAGGTGGTGAAATTAAGAGGTCGTGTGGGCTTCTCTAAGCCTTGTCTGGATTCTCCGCACTATCCCAAGCTTTCTGTCTGTTGTAAGGTTTCCCTGGATACATCACTCATATTTATGGAGCCAAATGTTACAAGCCAAGGGAAAAGAGAAGAGCCAGTGCCAGGAGGACTCAATGCCAGGACACTTTCAATAGCCTACCTGGAATTCCCCAGTTAGTCAGGCATAGAGTTAGGGTATTAAAGCTTCCTGTAAAAGTGGAAAAATATGTGCCTGGGAAAGAGGGCAGATTAACCATTATCATCCGAAGATGTAGGGCAAGGGTTTCATGAAGGAGTAGTCCTCAAGGGAGGAGCAAAGAAAGGTGGTGATGCCTGTGGGTGACCAGGAAGAAATCGCTTTTACTCGCTAAAGTGAAACTTGAGTGATACTCAGATCAAATTGTGTGTGTCATGGTTCTGCCCGGTGGCCAGTGTATGTGCATCACACTGAAGCCTTAAGTAGAAACAACTCACAAGTGCTGTGATGTGAACTAGAAACAAACACTGATGCTACATTCACTTACAGAAACTGGGGGGATGGGGCAGGGGGTAGAGAGCAGGGGAGCTGGGCGATGCTTCAGAGTGTTCAAACTACTGTACAACCACGCTCACTTCATGTGCTGGCAGGGTTATGCTCAAATTCCTTCAAGCTAGGCTTTAGCAGTACACGAACCGAGAACTTCCAGAGGTGCAAGCTGCATTTGGAAAAACCAGAGGAACCAGAGATCAAACTGCCAAGATCCGTTGGATAACAGAAAAAGCAAGGGAATTCTAGAAAAACACCTACTTCTGCTTCATTGACTATGCTAAAGCCTTTGACTGTGTGCATCACAACAAATTGTGGAAAACTCTTTAAGAGTTGAGAATACCAGACCATCTTACCTGCCTCCTGAGAAACTTGTATGCAGGTCAAGAAGCAACAGTTAGAACCAGACATGGAACAACGGACTGGTTCCAAGTTGGGAAAGCAGTATGCCAAGGCTATATACTGTCATCTTGCTTATTTAACTCATATGCAGAGTACATCATGAGAAATGCCGGGTTGGATGAAGCACAAGCTGGAATAAAGATTGCTGGGAGAAATAACAACCTCAGATATGCAGATGATACCACTCTAATAGCAGAAAACGAACAGGAGCTAAACAGCCTCTTGATGAGAGTAAAAGAGGAGAATCAAAGAGCTGCCTTAAAACTCAACATTCAAAAACTAAGATCACAGTCCCATCACTACATGGCAAACAGATGGGGGAAAAGTGGAAACAGTGACAGATTTTCTTTTCTTGGGCTCCCACATCACTGTGGACAGTGACTGCAGCCATGACATTAAAAGACGCTTGCTCCTTGGAAGAAAAGCTATGACAAACCTAGACAGCGTATTAAAAAGCCAGAGGTATCACTGCTGGGAAAGATGAAGGCAGGAGGAGAAGGGGACGACAGAGGATGAGATGGTTGGATGGCATCACTGACTCAATGGACATAAATTTGAGCAAGCTCTGGGAGACGGTGAAGGACAGGGAAGCCTGCCCTGCTGCAGTCCATGGGGTCACAAAGAACCAGACATGACTAAGTGATGGAACGACAGTAACAAGGAGCAGACAGACAAGGTAGAGAGGAGAGCAGAGTAGAAAGCTTCCCTGCACTGACCTCAGATGGTTTTGCAGAGAAAGCATCCTGTGACCCTCAGTTCTGAGGGCTAAATTAAGGTCAGTGGGATGAGTGCACGCTGGGACATCCACACAGGGCGAGCACAGGCTAAGAAGGCAGATGCCTGCCTGCGTAAGGACTGAGCATCAAGGGCACTGCCACCCAAACCCACCTGCCTGCCAGGCTCCTCTGTCCACAGGATTCTCCAGGCAAGAATACTGGTGTGGGCTGCCATTTCCTCCTTCAGAGGATCCTCCCAACCCAGGGATCAAACCCATGTCTCCTGCACCGGCAGGCCGATTCTCTACCCCTGAACCACCTGGGAATCCCCAAACCCACTGAGAGCAGCACAGAGGAAAACACCAGCACAAGCCTGTCAGTGGTGTTTTCTCTGCAACTGTGATAAATAAACAACTCTGTCAATTGTCTGGGTAAGTCAGCCAGTAACGCTGTACAAAACACGGACTGACCCCCATCAAGAGCAACGCCCTAAAGGAAGTAATTAGGGAAGAGCAACAGATTTTTAAGTTTCATGATTTAACAGGCAAATATGCTGCTTAAGAACATTTCAAATAGAAAGAAATCATTATGAAAAAGGATATAATGGTTTGCCTGTTTGTGGTTCCTCCCATATGGATGTGAAAGGTACCCCTCCCCCTCAAAAAAGGGACGTAAAAATAATCCTCTTATGAATGTTTAACAATCATTATTTAGTCTAAAACTTTAATGCAAAAAGTGCAATCAGAGCTACAAAGCTTAAACTTTGAATTAAAATTTGTAACAACTGGCAAATATTTTATGCTATATATTAACACATGTCCTTACAGTCTAAAATGTGGCTATGGATAAATCAAATAAAAATAAGGCAAACTACAAATAATTACAAAAGCCAGCATTTAGCGGAACATTCATTTTTGTTTGAAAAAGTTGTTTTAACTGCCTGTCTTTGTTTGCAAACACGGTCAGGAAATTTTATAGTAAAATGTAGGTTCCTTGAAGAGGAAGAGTGTGTCTTACTTGCTTTATATCTTCAGCATCAACAACTGTGCTCAGTATGTAGTGGACACTTGACAGATGTTTTAAAATAAATTCTCATTCAAGAAACATTTACTGAATGTTTATATGTGGCAGGTACAATTTAGATGCTGGGGGTCACACAGTGGGTAAAACATTTACTGGGAAATGCATCACAAAGATATAGAAATGAAACCTGCCTTCACAATAGACAAGTGGCCAAAGAGTTCATTGTCTTTACATGGTGAACTTTCTCATATACAACGGACTTATTTTTAAAATGAAGTCATGCCTGGAATGAAAGCTTTATGGGTGCATATGTTTGAACACATGGGATCAAACATATGTGTGAAAGCTAGCAATCTTTCAATCAGGAGCAGAAGGGGGAAGAGAAGACACTGAACAGCATTTCCACAAAATCTTCAGCACAATGAATTCAGCCACAACAGTGGATGGCCCACCTCAGTCACTATGATTTCTTGGGGTCGGGGGGGCAGTGTCGGGGAGAAGGTAAAGAAACTGGATCACCTGCTCATCCATTGTGAAGAATGCACTCAGCTTTGTGAAAAGAACAAACACTGTGTTCGGTCTTTCTTCTATTCAATAATGAGCATCCACTTAAAGAGTTCATGACAACAGCGAAGAGAAGAAGAATGAGGAAGCAACAAACTAAACCCAACATTCCTTATTCTAACAAAGAAGAAGCCGGAGAGTGCTTTCGTCATGTTTGCAGCATTAATATCCATGTGCTTCTCACAACAGAAACCAAAATACAATCTCCATTTCAGGTCCACAAAGGTCTACAAGTAAACAAACCACCACAGAGGTGGCAGGAACACACCATGTGAGCTGAGCACAAAACACAAGGTGAGAACCTGACTCCAGGACTGACGCAAAGATGAAAGAGGAAAACACACGTTCATAAGCACAAGGCTGGACAAAGCAGACACTCGACAATACACTAACCCTGCACATGAGAACATTTCCCTACGATGACTTGGTAAAGGGAAATCTAGAAATTCCTCATGTGTACAGAGCTAAGTTTCTGGTTCAAGTTCTGACTTGGTTCACGCACAGAAAACCGGGGAAGATAAATTTCTGAGCACATTTTCAATCGCAGACTAGGCAGCCTGACCGTCCTAAAAACTGCCCATGGACACAAATGGAAAAGATTATCGCCCTTCCTGTTACTATGGTGCAGGCCAGCTCCCATCGGAGTTTACAGAGGGCTGCTCCTCCCCCACGGTGCCCTCCCCCTCAAATCAGGGACTCTGGCTGGAGCTGCGGGCGCCCCTGCACGCCTCCCTACTAAGGGGATCATGCAGCATATAGCAGTGTCCATTCCACACATGCCAGCTGAATTAAACCGCATCTAGTCCCTCTGAGCCTCGGTTTCTTCATTCAGAAAATGATGACAATATCTTCAGCCTTGCCAGAGACGTGTCAAAACGTTCCAAAGAACTAATTCAGAGGAATGACCTTTGTAACAGAGAAAGGGTCACATAACTAATCACAGGGGGAACCATCCGCAGGTGGGCACCACTAGCTGGGCTTAAATGACTTCTGACCAAACCTCAGAACAATCAGTAGTGCACGAAGACTGCAGGAAATATGTGCCAATAACTCTGGGATTCTGGTTCAACAAGGAAGGATGGTGCCTCAGTGCTCCAAGAGGGAAGCTGCACAGGAGGAGACGTTGGTCTGCCTTATCCATCTAAGGGTCCCCAAGGCTAGGGTCACCCACAGTTGATGAATGGATGACTCAGAGACAGAGACGTGAGCTGCAAAAGGGTGGCTGACTTGAACCAAGAGCGGACCCAAGGAGCCTGCTTAGCCTCCAGCATCTACAGTCTCAGGCCACTCAGGAAGTCTATTTAAGACATCTTCCCCGAGCCCCTGGAAAGCTTCCAGACGAGAAGCCGCGTGGTAGAGGGGAGAGAGCACAGGCCCAGGCTCGCAGACAAACCTACACTCTGCTCTGGACTCTGCAGATCACTAACTGGTGGCCTCTCCCTGCAGTGTGGCTGGCAGAACCTGACTCCAGGACTGACGCAAAAAGAGGGTAACACATGTTCATAAGCACAAGGCTGGACAAAGCAGACACTCGACAAACCATCAGCCCCGTTTCCCCTCTGGGTGAAGGATTAACTTCATTAAGCTTGATGATATAAAATCCCCCCAAAACATATCTTTAGTCATGGAGAAAGAGCCAAACGTCCTTCTAGGCCCCGAGCTGCAGAAAAGTGAGACAATCCAGATGCTATAACGAAAATCAACAGCATGGTGGTAAGGACCTGCTCTAGAACCATCTGTTTCTCCAAAACGAACTCCACCCTCTGCGGCATCAATGAGCAAGGCTAACACCCAGTGAGTCACGGTTGTGATGCTGTGATAGCTTCTTTGGAAGGAGAACAAAATCCCACAAGCAATGCTTTCAGGCTGAGCTTTTTGTTGGTGTAGGTAAAAAACGTAGGAGAAACAGAGGCATTGTTACGCTCAAAGGACGAACGCCTTCATACCTTCGAGAGTGTTTGCTCACAAGTCAGCAGAGCTATCAGCAACTGCACACGAGGAGGACACACCATTGACTTCCTGTGAGTCCCACGACCTCTCCAGAGCAGCCCTGGGGCACACCCCGTGCTTACTTAACGCTGCAATCTGATCCGACCTCAGTGAGTTATTTCATAAGCCTTTTAAGGGTTACTACATTTTGTTCCTTTAAGAAGGCAATCCAAATTAGCAACAAAAGAACAGTTAAACACAAGAAAACCATCTCTTTTGTGTTCCTGAAGAAAGGCAGTCTTGGTCATTAAAAAGGTAAAGTGTTTTATTCTCCATCAACTTTCTCTTATAAAAATCAGCCCAGTAATTTTCCAAGGGTGGATTAGTAGTCTTCCACTCGTGCCTGTTCACAGATGAGTCACTGAAACAGCAAACGCGTATATAAAAGGGCAAACCGTCCAGCGTGTCCATGCCACGTCCTGCAGGAATGATTCCAGTTATTAAATGATGCGCAACATACTACCCCGGAATTTAGCATCTGAGGATGGCCACTCCATTTCCAGTCTTTTCTCTCCCCTGCTGTTTAGACTGGATGACTTCTGCTGCTCTGTCTCCAAGTTCACTGACTGTTTCCTCTGTCCTCTCTATTGAATTGTTAACTTCATTCGGTAAAATTTTCATATTTTATTTGGACACTGTACTTTTCAGTTCTAAGATTTCTGTTTGGTTCTTTTATACAGTCCCGGTTTCGCTGCTGAGAAGAGCGATCTTCTCATCCACTCAAAGCACGTTTCCCTTGCATCCTTGTGCGGAGTCACAGCTGCTTTAAACCCACATCTATGTCATCACACAGTCTATCTCCACTATCTTTTTTGTCTTGATAATGGGTTATATCTTCCTGTGTTTCATGTAAGTTTGGGTTGTAAGTTATCTTGGACATTGTGAATGCTATGGTATGGAAAACTCTAGGTTCTATTATATTCCTCTACAGAATACTGGTGTCTTATTTGTCTCAGTAGGTAATTATCTTGGTTGGACTTAAACCGAGACCCTTATGTTGGCGGCTCAAATCTCAGTGTCATTATCTTATCCCTAGCTTAGCTGCTTGGAGCCTGACGCTGTGTCTTGGATTCAGGCACCAGCAGAGATTCAGGCGGTTGGTACATAGTGTGTAGGGCTTACTTTCTTCTTTCCAGGATTTCCACTTTCACTTTCCAAAAGCTGTGGCTGCTCCAAACTGTCCTTTGACTCTTTAAGCTAAAAGAACTATAGATTTTCTATCGGAGTTTTAACTGCCCCACGTGGCACACTCTGTTGTGCCCTTCATCCAAGTGTCATCTCGACTCCAAAATCTAACTATATCAAATTGGAATGTCTTCACATTGCTGTCTTTTGTCCAGAGTTTACTACTTGCAGGAGGATCAGTCCAATAGTAGCTTACAGGGCCATTAACAGAAACAGAACCTACACAACTTATTTTTTCCCCAAAACTTTTACTTTTACTCACAATGCTATAGGTCACAAATTCAGAAAGGGCTTGGCCAGGCAGGCTGTCCCTGATTCATGCATCCGCTGGGCAACTGAGGCACTGCGCTTGGAACAAAGAAACTGGGCAATGACATAAAATGTTCCAAGATAGCCTCTCACGTCTGTGCCTGATGCCCCAGGGCTTGTTCACCAGCCCCCTTCTCTCTCCTCGCTGCATTTCATGCTCCTCCATGTGGGCTTCTCCATGTGGACATGGTAATCTCAGGGAATCTGCACTTCTTATGTGATGACTGGCCTCTAAGAGGCTAGATATGGGATCTACCCGACCGGTCAAGGGCTAGACCAGAAGCGGTACTGGATCCCTCCCACCATATTTTATAATTCAAAGCACTCACAGGCCTTAGTCATTGAGATTCAAGAGGATGGAGAAATAAATCTAACCTCTGACGGGGAAGTGGCAAAGTCACATTGCAGGAATACATACAGAATGATTGATATTTTTGCAGCCATCTTGGAAAAATATAATCTGCCCCACATATGTTCAGTATCTGACAAAGCAAAACAAATGCCACCAAACAAAAGCAAAACTCTGGAAAGACACAGGCAGGCTGTTCAAAGGGAAGCACGCGGTCCAGCCCTCCTGCTATCTCTTTTTATCACCCTCTCATATTAGCGATACAATTACCCCTCAGCTGTTCAGCACAAAAGAGGTCTCCAGCGGCAGTCTGTTGAGTTTTCAGAGATTTACACTTAAACAGTATGTCCACGCCAGAGTATCTGGAAGAAATGCTTATGATGCATAAATGCAGGGCACAGATGTAAGTTAAGATTTGCTAGTTTCTTAAGATAATGGTCCAAAAGATATTATGTTTATTAAATGTCTACTATGTGCTTGAAAATTTCTAGGTTCTATTTTTCACTCATGTGCTCCATATAATAAGTAGTATGTTCAAATACACAGGCTTAGGACAAGCACTGACTGTTTAATACAGAGGAGACTGCTTCAAACACACAGAGCAAATACAATGCAAAAATTACAATAGAAACCCTAATACAAACAAATATGACACATTATGTCAAGCTGTGGAAATACACACGTATACATATACCTCAAGCTACTCTCTAAGCACTTCAAAGCTTCATCTCCAGAAAATGAATAGATTCTAAATCCTAAAGACTATATTCTAAATAAAGTGGTATATGTATAAAGCATACTAAGAACCTTACCTTGTCTTGGTTATCTTTATTCTTGTAGCACAGATTCCCAATCAGGCGAATGAGGTGAGACTTGAAGCCCTCAGCCACACTGGAGACGTCACCATCTGCTTTAATGGAAGCACAGGCACTGAAGATGTTTGTAGGATCGTTGCCGGCCACGTGAATCAGGCGTAGAAGGTCTACAACAGAAAGGGTAAACTGTTTTCCACAGGAAAATTTTTGTTTTGTACTCAGTTCAGTTCAGTTGCTCAGTTGTGTCTGACTCTTTTGTGACCCCATGGACTGCGGCATGCCAGACTTCCCTGCCGATCACCAACACCCGGAGCTTACTCAAACTCATGTCCATTGAGTCGGTGATGCCATCCAAGCATCTCACCCTCTGTCGTCCCCTTCTCCTCCCACCTTCAATCGTTCCCAGCATCAGGTTATTTTAAAATGAGTCAGCTCTTCACATCAGGTGGTCAAAGTATTGGAGTTTCAGCTTCAGCATCAGTCCTTCCAAAGAATATTCAGGACTTATTTCCTTTAGGATTGACTGGCTGGATCTCCTTGCAGTCCAAGGGACTCTTAAGAATCCCTTATTTTGTACTAGATTCTCATAAATAAATGTAATTTATTTTAATGGATTAATATAAAATACAGGTATAGTATTCTTGCCTGGAGAATCCCACGGACAAAGGATCCTGGCAGGCTATAGTCCATGGGGTCGCAAAGAGTCAGACAAGACTGAAGGGAATTAGCACACATGCACGCACAGAATACTGAAAGCTTTCATCAAAGTAACAGTTAGAAGGCTCTTCAGCGTTTGCCTTAGAATTTACCATAACGCTGACTTGGGGGGTGATAAGCCAAAATGATTATCCCAACCTGGACTTTCTATTTATCCACACAGAAGGTCAGCTAAACATTTTCTTCCGTCTTTCCTAGTACAAGGTTTCCAAATCCAACTTCTTTATGAAGGCGCTCATGTGACAGCTGCAGTCACTGAAGTGCAAACTGCAGCGTGTAAGTCACTTCAGCCGTGTCCAACTCGGCCACCCGGGCCCCTGTGTCCATGGGATTTCCCAGGCAACAATACTGGGGTGCGTTGCCATTTCTCCCTCCAGGGGATCTTCCCGACCCAGGGACTGAACCTACGTCTCCTGCATTGTAGGCACATTCTTTACCATTAAGCCACCATGGATGCCCCCAAGCTTCAGTACCTATCTGCAACAAGCCATATGATAGAAATCAAGAAGCATGCTGATTTTTTTTCCCATTGTTCAGATAATCAGAAGGCAGCACAACTTCTCTATTAATCTATTTTGGGTACACTCAGAAGAAATACCTTAATACTATCATACTCTATGAAATGCTTATAGGCAGTCTGTGAAAGTAGACAATCTTCCAGAGGTTTTATAAACTGTTTCCACATTATCTCATTTACCGCTCTCAACGAAGTCATTAAAGGCAGGTCATGTTCCTGACTTAAAATGAAGAAACCAGTTTCGGAGATGTTGGGCTGGCAGCTGGGCTGACAACCCACGTTTGCTCAGGCTCCAAACGCGTGCTTTTCCTGCAGTAATTCAGTTTCTCAGTTTTGTGATGTCTTATTTTAACTACCACTGAAAGCACTGCATTCAAAATAAAACGCTGATATGAGACTCTAAACATCTTCTAAAGTTCACTGCTAACTCCTCTACCCATCTAGACGCCAATTCATCTTTCTTGGAAGATGGGTCTCCAGAAAAAGTGTACTGTCTTAATAAAGGAAAAAAAAGGCCAACAGTGAACAGCAACCACAAGCATGGCTCACCACAAGCAACAGGTTGTACGTGAACTTACTACTTATTACTTACAAAATAAGTGAACTTATTTTGCACAGCTTTTTAGCAAAGATGATAATATTTCAAACAATAGCTTCCCGTTTAAAACAATTTCCTTTAAGAATGGAATATGTAATTACTATAGGTAAGGCAGTATTATTCTTCAAGTTCCCTAAGTGAAGCTAGGAAAAATTCACTAACAAGACTGGTGAAGCGACAGTAGCATAAAAATCACCATCTTCCCTGACACCCCCGTCTTCCCACAACCCTCCCCCCGCCACCACCGTCACAAGCGCTACTGACGGGCCACCACCCGCCACCACCGTCACAAGCGCTACCGACGGGCCACCACCCGCCACCACCGTCACAAGCGCTACTGACGGGCCACCACTCTGGGCGCCCGCGTACAAGGACGAGGGTCCCCATCCGCTGAGCAGGCGATAAATGGCGTCAAGGGGCAAAAGCCAGAGCTGCTGCCGGAACACGACGAGTCCTTTCAAGAAGAAATATTCCAGAAAATCTTAAAAGAAGACCAATACACTCAACATTAAGGATCTGTGTTTAAACTTTATACTATAGTATGACAAGTCAAAGATTTCTTGATTCAAAACAACACTATGTGTGATATTTCACTCACCAATCACTCTCTCCAACAAGCCAGGAAAAACCTGCAGATAGCCGAGCAGGTCAGTATTAGCGGTCATTTCGCAAAGGACATCAAGAAGTCTAATTGTAGCCAGTGCCTCCTAAAAAGAAAAGAAAACATGACTTTCAAGACAAGCTAAGTGATGTGACGGTCACAAATAACTGTAGGGGAAGATAATGTTACAAAAAACAGTCAAGAGACACTGCTTGTAACACATCTAAAGACACAACCAGAATGATCGAGAACAAAACAGAAGCACTAAATACCTACAGGAAGCATCGTTTTCACTAACAGCAGATCTGCCATCAAGAATGCAAGACTGTGCGGCTTCTTAGAGCAAAGAGTCAGAAAAGTTCTTATTCAAGCAAAAATACCTTCCAACAGTAGAATAAATGTTCAAAATGACTAGCTACGTACATAACACTTATGCAAATACTTTCTTTTTAAAGAATTCCCAGCAAGCAAGTTCTACTGAGGAACCCATGAAATACATTGATTTCTTGTCCACAGGAATCCTGTGAAATGCTGTGGTTGAAAGAGCTATGACTGCAGGAACTTGGATTCTTTCCGGGTAAACACAAACCTACATGCTACCTTAACAGTTGGAAAAGATAATATTATTTGAAAATGTTCACATAACTATTAAATAATTTATATCAAATAAACTACATGATCAAGAAACTACCACTGCACGGCATCAGGTAGTCTAATTTTCAAATGCAACTTTATTATCTCAGATAACATTCTTCAAAAGAAAAAACAAGTTACTTCCTTTTAAAAGTTCTAAATGTGTATTTATTATTCTCCAATTAGTAGATATATTTTAATACAGTATTCTGAAATCTGATATAGCAAGAAACACACATTTTTGATATCTTTTAACAGCTTTCATGTGCTAGTTTAAAAGTTAGGAGAAAATATCCAGATGCTAAGTCTGTTTAAAAGACTTGAGCAAACCTATCAACTTATTAGCACGGCACTGGCATCCTCTTTTATTAAATGAGAAGCTGCCGCCAGTATCCTCTTTTATTAAATGAGTAGCTGCCCAGACTGGCATCTTTAGACACCACTTCTCCTTCAAGAAATGGCTGCCTGGCTGTAGGTCAGGACAGAGCACATAGGAAGTTGCCCTGGACACCCTGTCATACCAGAAAGCAAGGCAGCTATCAAGAAACTCCTCGGTCATGTCGGAAGACATCAGAAGCAACTGGAAGAGACTCGCCTGATTAGCACAGGAGACCATCAGGAAGAATCACTGCTAAAACTGAAAACAAATCCAACAGTTTGTAAGCCGTGACTTCAAAATGATTAAAAGCAAAACTAAACAACAAATCATCTTTGTACAAATTCACAAAACCAGCTCTAGAAGGCTATTTAAAGGAGATTTAAGACACAGCAACAAACTGTAATGTATGGCTCTTACTTATATCCTGATTCAAAGAAATAAACTTGAAAAAAAAATATTAGACAATGGGGAACAGTTGAATACTATTCATCTGATATTTAAATTTTTTAAGTTTTCGGATGTGTTACCTGTATTTCACTCATGTATTAATATCAAGTCTCCTTATCTTTCAGACACACGTATAAAATGTTAACTGATGAACTATGTGGGACCCTATGTGAATCTGGGGCATCCAGCATAAGAATGGGTAGGACTGTGGATGAAACAAGAGCTGTGAGGAACTGATAAGTTCTGGACCTGGGTGATGGGGTTTAACGACATTTTTTCTCTTAGTCTATGGTTTGATATTTTTCATGATAAAAAGATTCTAAATTAGGGGGTGGGAAGAGATGATCTGAAAGTTTCAACTCCTCATTTCTATATTATTATCATCTGAAATAAACCCAAAAGAAAATTAATCTATCCTCACCTAACAAATTTCCAATCTTAATCATCAGAATGCTTTCATTAATGAAATGCTTCTAACGAGCATTTGGAAACTAATAATAAAGTAAGAGCCAGGAAAAAAAAATTCCCTTAAAAAAAACAATAGAAATAAGTGAGATGCCATTCCAATATTTATAAATATTGTAAAACTATGTATATTAAGTCAGGCACTAGTAGGGGGAAAAAAGATGTAGGCAAAGCAAAGGAATACAATTTTGAAATGAGTAAAAGAGAAAAACAGATTGTTTTTCTAGATCATCTGGGTTCACTCTACCATTCGGTGTCTTTGAGCTATTTTACAACACTGTCAGTTGCAGAAAACTGATAATAATGCAAAGTATTCTTGTCTACAGAAATGCAGATTACTTCTGCCTGGCTGGAATGCAATTAATCACTGCCTTGTTCACTGAGCAGTTTCTGCATCTCTTTGTAAGTTCATTTCGGCATTCCTTTATCACACATAAACACGCGGCTCTTTGAATTCTTTAACAGTGGTTAGTAGCTTACCGGTTACCACCGTAAAAGGTCAGAAATACAGAAATGGATGCAAAATCATATTAAAAATTTAACATGATTTGGGTGGCATTAAAATTAGTAGAAAGGATGAGATTATTCAACAAATGGTACTGATACTATAATTAACAGATAACATTTAGGGAATATTAGCTAGGTACCAATCAGTATACCAAGTGCTTAGATGAAAATACAACTCATTTTACAGGTAAAGAAACTGGGGCACAGAGAAGGTAGGTAACTTCCAAGATCACACACCAGAAACAGAAGAAATCCAGGTTCAAACCCAGCTGTCTTTTACCAAAGAGTATATAATCTTGGAGAGTTACAAGACACAAGCAACTCATCTGAATCTACGCTGCACTTCTTACACAGAAATAAACCTTCAGATCAGATCAGATCAGATCAGTTGCTCAGTCACATCCGACTCTTTGCGACCCCATGAATCGCAGCACGCCAGGCCTCCCTGTCCATCACCAACTCCCGGAGTTCACCCAGACTCACGTCCATCGAGTCAGTGATGCCATCCAGCCATCTCATCCTCTGTCGTCCCCTTCTCCTCCTGCCCCCAATCCCTCCCAGCATCAGCGTCTTTTCCAATGAGTCAACTCTTCGCATGAGGTGGCCAAAGTACTGGAGTTTCAGCTTTAGCATCATTCCTTCCAAAGAAATCCCAGGGCTGATCTCCTTCAGAATGGACTGGTTGGATCTTCTTGCAGTCCAAGGGACTCTCAAGAGTCTTTTCCAACACCACAGTTCAAAAGCATCAATTCTTCGGCGCTCAGCTTTCTTCACAAACCAACTCTCACATCCATACATGACCACAGGAAAAACCATAGCCTTGACTAGATGAACCTTTGTTGGCAAAGTAATGTCAGTTTTTGAATATGCTGTCTAAGTTGGTCATAACTTTCCTTCCAAGGAGTAAGCATCTTTTAATTTCATGGTGGCAGTCACCATCTGTTAGGTTAAGTAAATATGTGAACAGTGCACCGAAAGAATTAGAGTATACAGGTGTCTATTCCCACAATCTAAGTGAGGGTGATGTCACTAAACCTGTAAAAAAATTCAGAAGTCATAAGGGTAAAACTGATAAATCTAACTGAATTAAAAAACTCCCAAAAGGCTGAGACTACCATAAATAAATTCAAACAAAAATTAACTATGGGCCAAAAAAGTTTCTTCTATTAGTGACAAAACATTTAACTTTCTGAAAACGCTCATTTAAAAAAGTATCTTAAAAGGTAACCTGATGTGAAAAACAAGCTGGAAAGTAAGAGAGAAATGATACTTAGAGCAGTGAAAGGGTGCAGACACACACACTCCTGTGCACTGAGGTGTGTTCTTTAGAAATGACTCTTACAAAGTTTAAATAAACACATGTTCTGTGACTCAGCAATTCAATTACCAGGAATTTATAATCCCAGATCGACTTGCCCAAAACAGCAAAGGTATTTTTATAAGGATTTTTCACTGTTGTAATATTTATAAAGGTTTAAAAAAAAAATGTGGAAGCAACTCATATATACATCTATGGGAACAAATAAAAAAAATTCTATTGGCTCTATATAGTGTAATACTATTCAAGTATTAAAAAGAATGAGATGAATACATGTGTCCAAGGGTAAGATATATCAGAGTAAGTGAAAAAAGAAAGTTACAGGACAGAATATATAGTATTGTGTTTTAAAAAGTAACAAAAACATATAGGTGTGTATACACACAATAAAACCTTTGGAAGGGAAAAAATATATGCTGATAAGTTTATAGAAAATAGATGGGGCCTGGGTGAAAAAGAGCAGTCCTTAACTTTGCTTCACTGCCTCTGGCCTGAATTATTTTTTCTTACAACAAAGGAAATATTATGTTGTAAGAAAGACAAGTTTCACTACAACAAGTGACAAGACTGAAACTTAAGATAAAGCAAATCTTAAAAAAATAAGCTTACAGGACTGACAAAAATACACCACATACTGGAAACAAGTAGTACACCAAAATATACCAAAGGACAGAAGCTTGTACGTTAATATGAGAACCTAGGATTATTTGTGTAAAAGAATATATGAATAAAACCTCAGAATGTCAAAGCCACATAATTATGTAAATTAACAAATGTGCGCTGTGTGCTTAGTACTCAGGCGTGTCCGACTCTTTGCGAGCCCCTGGCCTGCAGGGCTACAGGCTCCTTCGTCTGTAGGGATTCTCCAGGCAAGAATACTGGAGTGGGCTGCCATGCCCTCTTCTCAGGGATCTTCCCAACCCAGGGATCGAACCCAGGTCTCCCTCACTGCAGGCACATTCTTTACCATCTGAGCCACCATGGAAGCCTAGATGCCACAAAAACATCTCTTTTCATTCTGAGTTTTAGGTCACCGCATCATGAGAACTTGACTGGACATCTTGTCCTCAAAACATCACAGGAGGGTAAATGCAGTGGCTTGAGGCAAACTGACGGAGCAGAGTCGACGGGTGAACACACCCTGCTTTCCAAGGTGTAAGCACTTGGCATAAATACTCCCACCATGGCTGCTTTGGAACTATCAGGAGTTTAACAACCAGCTCACAAATTACTGAATATTTAATAATAACTGACTCTCAGAAGTTGGTACAGGCCAGCTCCAATACACCACGGGGTTTATGATATATTAAATACTGAGGTACGGGTCTCCTTAAAAACTACTAATGCTTTTATTAAAAACTTTTAACTTAAAGGATAACATATATATATTAACATGCACAAGTCACGAGCATATCACTTCAGTTCAGTTGCTCAATCATGTCCGACTCTTTGCAACCCCATGGACTGCAGCAAGCCAGGCTTCCCTGTCCATCACCAACTCCCAGAGCTTTCTCAAACTCTTATCCATCGAGTCAATGATGCCATCCAACCATCTCCTCTGTTGTCCCCTTCTTCTCCTGCCTTCAATCTTTTCCAGCATCACTGTCTTTTCCAGCATCAGCTCTTTGCATCAGGTGGCCAAAGTATTGGAGCTTCAGTTTCAGCATCAGTCCTTCCAATGAATATTCAGGACTGATTTCCTTTAGGATGGACTGGTTGGATCTCCTTGCAGTCCAAGGGGACTCTCGAGAGTCTTCTCCCAACACCACAGTTCAAAAGCATCCATTCTTCAGTTCTCAGCTTTCTTTACGGTCCAAGTCTCACATCCATACATGACTACTGGAAAAACCATAACCTTGACTAGACGGATCTTTGTAGGCAAAGTAACATCTCTGCTTTTTAATATGCTGTCTATGTTGGTCATAGCTTTTCTTCCAAGGAGCAAGCATCTTTTAATTTCCTGGCTGCAGTCACCATCTGCAGTGATTCTGGAGCCCAAGAAAACAAAGTCTCTCACTGTTTCCCCATCTATTTGCCATGAAGTGATGAGACCAGATGCCATGATCTTCGTTTTTTGAATGTTGAATTTTAGGCCAGCTTTTTCGTTCTTTCACAAGAGGCTCTTTAGTTATTCTTTGCTTTCTGTCATAAGGGTGGCATCATCTGCATATCTGAGGTTATTGCTATTTCTCCTGGCAATCTTGATTCCAGCTTGTGCTTCATCCAGCCCAGCATGTCGCATGATGTACTCTACGTATAAGTTAAATAAGCAGGATGACAACACACAGCCTTGATGTACTCCTTTCCCAATTTGGAACTAGTTCGTTGTTCCATGTCTGGTTCTAACTGTTGCTTCTTGACCTGCATACAGATTTCTCAGGAGTCAGACAAGGTAGTCTGGTATTCCCATCTCTTGAAGAATTTTCCAGAGTTCCTTTTGATCCACATAGTCAAAGGCTTTAGTGTAGTCAATAAAGCAGAAGTAGATGTTTTTCTGGAATTCTCTTGCTTTTTCTATGATCCAACACATGCTGGCAATTTGAGTGTATAGATCAATGGATTTTCAAAAAGTGGACTATTTGGGCTTTCCCGAAAAAACTACAATTTTCTAGCTATTAATACGTAATAATTCCTCCCACTGTTAAAGAAAAAAGTATGAAAGATACAGCTTTTCCTAAACATCAGGTAATGTCTTCTTATAATATTGATATCATCTATATTATAAATATTCGTGCCTTGAAAAAGTTTAAAGCTGTGATGTAACAAGTACTAAGTTTTACTTCATTTTCTGTCTCCTGGAAAATTCATTTTTAAAAGTTCCTTGAAGCATAGCTCACTGCTCCTCCTGCTGGAAACTGGGGCGAATCTTTCTCCAGAAAGGAAAGTAGCCCAGGAGTAAGACTTTCCTCTCTTCTATCACAGACGTAAGAGTAAGAAATTGACTTTATCAGCGAGACCCAACATGGCCTGTGTGACACAGCACAGCAAGTCCACAGCAAAGCAACTTTGAAAAAGGTTATTTTCACAAAGAAGGAAATGCACTTGCACGGCAGAAGGGGCACAATCACAGCTGACATTTACTATGGGAGTGAACAGGTGCACAACCCCACACACAACTCTCAAGGCAATGCTGTGGGTTGGGGTCCACCTGCCCACCTTCCCATCCAGAGACGGCAAATGGACGACAGCACTGATCGTGATGCACAGACTTAAGGACAACTCAGATGTCCAACTATGACCAAGTCTTCACACAGCACGCTCTACCAGCGTTTTACGACATTCATTACGCATGCTTGCTTTATGCATTCAGCAGGCATGCGCTAAGTGCCTCCTCTGTGCATGGTTCTAGGAACATTACCGTCCAAACCTCTGCCCTCATGCAGCTTTTTCACACTCAGGAGAAGGAAAAACAGGAACTTACAAACAGGCAGTGTAAAATGATCTCTCTATGAACACCTGTGTGTGTGTGTGTGTGTGTGTGTGTGTGTGTGTGCACGCATGCACATATTGGTGTTGACTGCCTAGAAGATACATTAATTACAGCTTAAGTCATTAGCTCAGGATGGTAAGAATAAGGGCACTGCTTTCACTAATCTGTATTTTCATAACTGTTCTAAAATAAGAATACTGTCTCAGCTTGGGCAGCTGTAACAAAATACCAGACAGGGTAGCTCATAAACAACATTTATTTCTCTCAGTTCCGGAAGCTGGAAGTTCAAGATCATGGTGTCAGCCCAGCTGGGTTCTAGGAGGGCCCTCTTCAGGGCTGCAGAGGGCCGACTTCTCGCTGTGGCCTTATGTAGTGGAAGGGGCACGGACACTTTCCGGGGTATCTTCTACAACCTCATCCGTGAGGCCCTCATGACCCAACTGCCTCCCAAAGGCCCTCCTCCTGCCACCATCACCCTGCGCACCAGGTTCTGACCAGGAACTTCAGAGGAGGTCCAGCCACAAACATTCAGTCCCCAGCAGGTATGTTACTTAAATAATACTTAAAGTTTTCGTCACCAAGGACCTGGCTGAGTCAGAAAACCTCTCTGTTCACTCACCTCATCATCGGCGTGCTGTTCAGAGGTCAGTTTCAGCACAATCTTGCACTGATCCACAAAAGTGCTTGCGATCAACTCAGCATGGCTCAAAAACACAGGGGCATCATCCTTGGTCAGTGGCTCGTCACCCACTATTTTGGCGATCATAAGGTCCAACAATGTAACCCTGTAAAACAGAGATGCTTACATGAATATGTAATACTGAAATTGTAGAATACTAAAAATATTTAGAGACCATTTTAAGAGAGTACTTTTATTTTGAAATTCCTAACTTATTTCTAATGTCTACTTAGGGAAAACATATTTTTTGTGAATACAATTCATCAATTACCTATTTTTCAAAATTTTGATTTCTTTGCTGTGACTAAGCTACAGAAATAAGCACCTTGTCATATCCATTACTTTGAGCTGTGAAATAAAATTCCACATTTTAATAATGCTGTCAAGGTAAGTTATACATCACCTACTGTGACAAGGGCAAAGTGAAGTGGGCTAACTTTTATTCACTACTTTCAGTTCAGTTCAGTTCAGTTGCTCAGTCGTGTCCGACTCTTTGCGACCCCATGAATCACAGGACGCCAGGCTTCCCTGTCCATCACCAACTCCTGGAGTTTACCCAAACTCATGTCCATCGAGTCGGTGATGCCAACCAGCCATCTCATCCTCTGTTGTCCCCTTCTCCTCCTGCCCCCAATCCCTCCCAGCATCAGGGTCTTTTCTAATGAGTCAACTCTTCGCATGAGGTGGCCAAAGTACTGGAGTTTCAGCTTTAGCATAAGTCCTTGCGATGAACACCCAGGACTGATCTCCTTTAAGATGGACTGGTTGGATCTTCTTGCAGTCCAAGGGACTCTCACAAGAGTCTTCTCCAACACCACAGTTCAAAAGCGTCAATTCTTCGGCGCTCAGCTTTCTTCACAGTCCAACTCTTACATCCATACATGACCACAGGAAAAACCATAGCCTTGACTAGATGGACCTTTGTTGCCAAAGTAATGTCTCTGCTTTTGAATATGCTATCTGGGTTGGTCATAACTTTCCTTCCAAGGAGTAAGCGTCTTTTAATTTCATGGCTGCAGTCACCATCTGCAGTGATTTTGGAGCCCCAAAAAATAACGTCTGACACCGTTTCCATTGTTCCCCCATCTATTTTCCATGAACTGATTGGACCAGACGCCATGATCTTCGTTTTGTTGAGCTTTAAGCCAACTTTTTCACTCTCCTCTTTCACTTTCATCAAGAGGCTCTTTAGTTCTTCTTCACTTTCTGCCATGAGGGTGGTGTCAACTGCATATCTGAGGATATTGATATTTCTCCCGGCAATCTTGATTCCAGCTTGTGCTTCTTCCAGCCCAGTGTTTCTCATGATGTACTCTGAATAGAAGTTAAATAAACAGGGTGACAATATACAGCCTTGACATACTCCTTTTCCTATTTGGAACCAGTCTGTTGTTCCATGTCCAGTTCTAACTGTTGCTTCCTGACCTGCATACAGGTTTCTCAAGAGGCAGGTCAGGTGGTCTGGTATTCCCATCTCTTGAAGAATTTTCCACAGTTTATTGTGATCCACATAGTCAAAGGCTTTGGCATAGTCGATAAAGCAGAAATAGATGTTTTTCTGGAACTTTCTTGCTTTTTCCATGATCCAGCGGATGTTGGCAATTTGATCTCTGTTTCCTCTGCCTTTTCTAAAACCAGCTTGAACATCAGGAAGTTCACGGTTCACATATTGCTGAAGCCTGGCTTGGAGAATTTTGAGCATCACTTTACTAGTGTGTGAGGTGAGTGCAATTGTGTGGTAGTTTGAGCATTCTTTAGCATTGCCTTTCTTTGGGATTGGAATGAAAACTGACCTTTTCCAGTCCTGTGGCCACTGTTGAGTTTTCCAAATTTGCTGGCATATTGAGTGCAGCACTTTCACAGCATCATCTTTCAGGATTTGAAATAGCTCAACTGGAATTCCATCACCTCCACTAGCTTTGTTCGTAGTGATGCTTTCTAAGGCCCACTTGACTTCACATTCCAGGATGTCTGGCTCTAGGTGAATGATCACACCATCGTGATGATCTGGGTCGTGAAGATCTTTTTTGTACAGTTCTGTGTATTCTTGCCACCTCTTCTTGATATCTTCTGCTTCTGTTAGGTCTATACCATTTCTGTCCTTTATCGAGCCCATCTTTGCATGAAATGTTCCCTTGGTATCTCTAATTTTCTTGAAGAGATCTCTAGTCTTTCCCATTCTGTTGTTTTCCTCTATGTCTTTGCACTGATCGCTGAGGAAGGCTTTCTTATCTCAGCTTGCTATTCTTTGGAACTCTGCATTCAAATGGGTATATCTTTCCTTTTCTCCTTCGCTTTTCGCTTCTGTTCTTTTCACAGCTATTTGTAAGGCCTCTTCAGAAACATCATTAGTCTGTGAAAATCAGCCACAGAGCTTAGCGCTTTTCAAAACTCCTAAGACTTCACATTTCTTACAGCAGTTATTAATCCAAAATAAAACAAACAATCCCCTCAACTGAGCACAGAAGAACAATGAATAGTTCAGTATGCGTTCAGATACATCTGTTTTCTCTAATTCACATACAATCCTTAAAGACAACAGGGTGCTCCGCCCACAAAGCCAGGCCTCCCACCTTCCCTGAGCAGGACGACCTCCGAGAGGCCAGAGAAGAGGCCACACAGGACGTGTGATTCAAGAGGAACTTGAAGGTCTGCCCGAAAGACATTCCCTGTAAGTTGGGATAACGTGGCAGGTATTACCAGTCTAAGAAGGCATGATCCCTAGCTTTAGGGAATTGAGCACCCAGGGGACGATCACCCAGAACAAGGTGAAGAGGAATGAGGAACAGACAGACAGGTCCTAACTGGAGGCAAGGACCAACACCACGCAGATGCTGAAGGAGGGAGAAGCAGATCCTGAAGAGCTGGGTGGGGTCAGGACAGAGGCAGGCCACAGGGCGGTGGTAATCGAGGTGACCCAGGAACCGCAGGAAGGCCCTGGGGTCCCAGGAGCCCCGCTGAGGGGGGGCTGCCGGCAGGTGAATGCAGACCTGCTGGCTGCCTCACACAGCAGGCCGAGGCAGCGGTGCTCCCGGGCGTCTCCTCTGCTCAGGAGAGGCGCCTCTCCATTCTATTAGGTGATCCTGAGATGGGAGAGCTAAGAGACAGGAAGGAAGAGATAGGAAGAGCTAAGATTTTGAACGAAACAAATCAGGGGTGAATCTTTAAAATATAAAGATACACACCAAGCTTGAGAAGTACCTGGGAATAAATTATACTTCATTCAATGATCCTCCTTATATTAAGTCATCTAGCAATAAAAACTTTTAAGGGCTCCCACTGTCGGGGAGTGGGTCTAAAAACTTTACTCTGGAAGATGGGGTCCTCCCACCTGGAGTTCCCACCGAACTCTCTAACTCCGTCTGCTTCTGGCCACCATCCAAATCATCCTTCTTAGGGATTTTCTGGCGGTCCATGGTTAGGACTCCCCGCTTTCACTGCCGAGAGTCTGGGTACAAACCCCGATTGGGGAACTAAGATCCCACAAGCCACGCGGTGCAGCCAAGAAAAACAAAAACAAACAGACAAACAAAAAGAAAAAAAAATCGCGTCTTTCTCATAAAATAAAGGAATTACACACAGGACCACAACTTGAGTAGGAAATTTTTTTTCAGAGGCATTTATTTTGATTGTGCACTGCATTTGCCAGCCCCATCTCTGTGCCAGAAAACGCGTGTGTGTTGGGAAGTACTGCCGAGTCAGGGGAAATGGGACAATGGGGAATGTCTTGTTTCTTGCAGTTGCGGGGGAACCACACTAAACACTTCCTTGAAAACATGACGGAGCGCGAGTGGTCTAAGAGATCCATTCACCCAGTAGTGGAGGCTGCAAAACCAGAAAGACCCAGCCAGAGGCCAGAGACCGGCTGTCCACAGCCATCACAACACCTCAGTCTCACTTCCTGCAACCCGGAAATCAGCACGGGAGCTGCCTCGGGGCCCTCAGACACAACCCGCAACTCATCCCTTGATCGCTGGCTATCATGAGCTGTCTACTTCTAATTCACTTCTGATAGTTACATACTCTGTCCTCAAAATGAGGAGTCCCCTGCTTCATAAAAAAAAAACCGATAGCAATGCATATGGGAACGATTTTACGGAAAAAATCTACAGCAAGGTTCATACTTTAAAGTTATGCTTCAATTGAGGCAGTCTACAGTCTCAAGAGCTCGTGCTTGCACTGTCCTAAAACGGGTAGGTTATGAGAGGACTGGAGTGACGGGGCAAAGGATAAGGGGAAAAAACGAGAGAGGGAGTCTTACAAGCATTCTGGGGAAGAAATGATATCTTACAATTCTGAAAATAAAATATCCGTAATTCAAAGACTGACATCTCCAACAAATTCTCAATTTATATTTGAACTACTCCACCTGTATGATGTATTGAATGGCATGCCACAAAGGCCAAAACTTTCATTAACCTGGACAACAGGCTAACCAAGATATAGGCTGTTGCTGGATTAATCTCATTAATCCCGTCAAAAATTACATACATGAGAAGCTAGTGCATTACAGGGAAAATGAGCAATGACTCTGGCATCAGACATACTGAGTTCAAATACCACCTCAGCCACTTTTGTAACCCAGGGCAAACACCTTAACCTTAAAAGTCTCAGATACCTGATGTGAAAAAATGGCAAGAATAAAACTATTTCAGAAGGTCTCTCTGAGGATTAAAGGACAATGGTTGCATGCTGCCTCCATACACACGAGTGACGCTACCTGGAGGAAAAAGGCAAGCTCGCTAGAGTAGCAGTAGTAATAGAAATATGCACGCAGAAACACCAACTCACTTTCACTGAGCGATGATTGCATGCCAGCACTGAGAGCTTCATGCAGATTGTAGTTGGTAACCACAACGATTTCATGGGTGCCTACCGTCACTACCCTCATTTTACAGAGGAAACAGGGTTCCAAGAGGTGACTTATCCAAAGCAGAGAGCGACATAACCAGCACAACTGGCCTCCGCTCTTCTGTCCTGTGCTATACAGATTATAACTCTGCAGACAGCTTTGCTGAAGCGCCGATACTTTGGTCACGTGATGTGAAGAGCTGACTCACTGGAAAAAGACCCTGATGCTGGGGAAGACTGAAGGCAAAAGGAGAAGGGGGTGGCAGAGAATGAGATGGTTCAACAGAATCACTGACTCATGGACACGAGTTTCACCATCTAGGAGATGGTGCAGGACAGGGAAGCCTGGTGTGCTGTAGTCCATGGGGTCGCAAAGAGTCAGACACAACTAAGCAACTGAAAAACAACACAACACAGATTTAAACGTGGTAGCTACACAAGCCGGTGTCTAGGAGCAGCTAGTTTAACTCAGTATCACTCCAGTTCACTGGGAAGGGGGACGAGAAAGTTGCACAAACACAGGCACTCATTTCTGCATAATCACACTCTGTGAGTTGATTTTAACCCTGTATCCAAAATATCTTCACCCAGTAATCAGCCCAAATAAACTACCAGGGTGAGGGAGTCAACTCCCCATGACAACCGTAGAACCAGCACAAGAAAACTTCGCCTCCCGCTTACACACCCACGCTGGGGGCAGGGAGGGGCACCGTTCACCCTCAGGCCCTAGGGACCACGAGCAGGGTCTTAATGAACACCATGCCTGCTTCACTGACTGAGCCCCCCCTGGTTTTTAATCTAACAGCCCCCAGCCCGACTGGATTCTCTAGCTCAGCAGCTTGGGGTCACAGCCTGGGCATTCCTCAATAGACCCTGTTGTGTGTTCCCAGCTGAGACGCCACAAGTGCCCCAGAAATCTCCAGTGCAGTCCCTCCTCTGAACCCCAGGACACGGAACGTGTCCTATCTTCTCAGTTCTCACAGGGCGGCGTGGAGCACCACTCCAGAAGCAAGGGGCAAAGTTAATTTCATCAAACACCCCCGCTGAGAAAACCATGTCTTTTCAGTTCTGTTGGCCTGTCAGCACGGCACTCTGAAGAATCATCCATCATTGCCCAAAACGAGTCACCAGGGAACCCAGCAGCCTCCACTTCTCCACAGAGCTCTGAGCGCTCCTCCTCCTGCCCCCAACCCCTCCTCCTGTCACTGAGCAAAGACAAGCCGCCAGGCCCAGCAGTTCCCGCAGTGAGCTTCACCCGAACCGGCTGAGCCACGCCAGGCCCCTGGCAGCAAAACGCGTCCTCCTGGTGGATGGGGTCATCTGTGGTCCACAGTATCAACAGAGTCGGCATCCTGAAGAGATGCTTCAGTAAGTATTTGGTATCCGTAGAATTTCTCATTCCAGTAAAGTTCTAGTACTGATTCTGGCAGGTGTTAAGAATAGAGAACTCACAAGATTCAATCTTTGTCCTTGAAGAATACATATTCCAGCAGAAAAGCAAATAATCATGATAGATGTGCAGGTGAGGATGCAAATAAGTTTGCCCGAGCAACTCAGGAGAGCGAAGGGAACGCCGGCAGTACCTGCAAAGGCCCACGTGGACATGGAATTTTTCAGTAAACAGGCACCACCACACGACACCATCTGCAGGCGGCTGAATCTGAGGATGTGGAGGACCCTCAGATGCAGAGGCCGGTTGTGAGTTACACTCGGGTTTCCCACTGCACTGCTGGTCAGCACTGCTAAACCCTCGAGTTGCTCAAGCGTCAACCATACTTAGAGGAATCAAATTCACAGCAACAGAAAGTAGCACAGTGGTTTCCAGGGGCTGGGGGAGGGGTAAATGGGCAGCTGCTTAATGGCTAGACTTCTCTTTTGTTTAATTTTTGTCTGCATCAGGTGTCAGCTGTGTTCTCGGGTTCTTCCTTGCAGCGTGCAGGCTCTCAGGTTGCCCTGTGGCACAAGAGATCTTGGTTCCCCAACCAGGGATCGAACCTGCGTCCCCAGCACTGCAAGGCAGATTCTTGAACACCAGGCCCCCAAGGAAGTTCCCAGTTTCAATGGTACAAGAGGAAACAGTTCTGGAGACTGGCTGCACAGCAATGTGACTACACTTAAACTACCGAACTGCACATTTTTAAAAGGTCACAATATTAACTTCTGTATTAAGTGTATTTTATCACAGTTTTAAAATACACTAAAGCCGATGTCTAGTCAAAGGTGGTATGTAAACCAGAGCTGTGACACGAGTGAATTCGCCACATACTGAAATGGTCTAGGTGGTCAGGCTTACTGACCAAGGGAAACAGGAGTGGAGGCGGCGGTGGGGGGAGAGCACTGAGGTTTCCCATCCAGCGAGTGATGTTACAGTAACAAATACACCAGTGAGAAAATCCCATCAGTCACACAAGCTTTCATTCAAAAACTTGTCTAGCACCTATCATGTGCCAAGCACTGGTCAGGAAACACGGACAGCACAGAATAAAAAGGACCAAATCCTGGCCCTCACACTGACAATCCAATGCTACTGTCGCATACTAGCCAGCAAGTGTGTGAGCAATAGAAGTACTTCTCCTTTGTAAGAAAAATAACGGGGCAGGGGAGCTGACGTCTGAGCAAGAAATCTGTACGACGCTGCGAAGCAGGGGCTGCAGTTTCTATAATAAAAATGGGAAATGTTTGGTCCATCATCTTCATTGGGTTAGGAAATGGATCAGTTAACAAAAGATCATTTGATAGGAACATGTAAATAACAAGCTTGGATACTGAAATACAATGAAACTGTGTGTTCTTGTTTTCGGATGTTCCTCACTGCAGAGCAATGTACTAATTTATAGCACTGTTCGTCACATTACTTATTTTAATTATTTTTCTGCAGGAAAAGTATGCATATGTGGTGGGCGGGTACTGGATTTATAAATACGGCATTTAAATGTATTTTAAAAGCATGAACTTTTCCTTTTTGTTAAAGATATTAAAGAACAAAAAAACACTACTTAACAGGACTACAAAGAAGTGCATGAAGATTAACTGTTGGAACCCAAATGCACTGAAAGAATTTCAAAACCACGGCAATTATAAAAATTGTGACTATAATCAAAAGATTAACATTTTTTAAGGTTTTTGATCATTAGATCTGTGATTTCTGAGTAAGTTTTATTTTCCTAAGGCAACATTTCCAATCAGGTTAGGAAAAACATACGCTTTGGGGATGGACAGAGTCCTAGATCATTTTACTCGCTCCTCTGATTTTACAGGCCAGGAAACTGAAAGCGAGGTGAAAGACCTGGCCGAGGTGACCCAGACAACAGGGCGCAGGGCCAAGGTGTCACGGTCTCTGGGCTCCGCGGGCACGGCCCCTCCCACTACACGGCAGTGAAGGTCGAAGACACGTATTGATTTTCTTTCATTCTAAAGCACACACTGGAAAACTGCAAATCTACAAAGTGGATCCCGAATCCTGACAACAGGGATGTGAACAAATGAGCACATTCCATCTACAGAGCTCTAATACGCAGATGCTGGAATTACTTTTATAAACGTGAAGGACAAGCCTAACATTTTGTTCTCAACGTTTTTCGATACGGCTTTACTGAATAATGGCGCCAACCTGGATTCTGCAACGCTCGGTAAATCGCTGCTGTTGTGGCTGAGCTGTAATGTTAACCAACCAATTTAAAACCATTACCGACACAGAAACATGTATTTAGAGATTTTGTGCCAACTAAGAAACCACACAGTTTTTCAGTCATGTGTACAGGATACTCTATATGGAATGCTAAATTCTCAAAACCACACTGGTTTTTGGGGTTACCTTTCTTGATTGCTCATTTTGGCATACATGGCTTTAACCAATTCCGGGCTCTTCAGAAAATGGTCTGTAATAATCAAGAACCTAAGAGAAAAGGAGGAAAGGGTTAGGTTACTAGAAACATAGTAAAACAAACAAGGCCTTATCTACTTTATAGGCATGGTTTACGCATAAAGTACTCCTGTTGAATTTCTGATTAGCTTCAATTAATCTTCAAATGTTTTAAGAGGGTCACATACTATTTTTCCATTAGCAGTGAAAAGACAATAAAAACCCTCAAAATATTTTTCTCCGATTTTACTTCTAAAAAATGTATCACAGTGATTCAAATTTATTCAATTCAAGCAAAGGGCCTACCATACTTTTTACTAATATCTAAGTTATGAAAGGAAAAAGTTCACTATAGTTTAAATGATAAAATGAAATTTAGCTACAAGCTCAGGTATAACAAAACACATTAAATTCTTTGAGTCAAAACTGTAGTGTTAAGATTAATCAGAGAAATAGACATGTCCTACTTTTTCCTGAAACACATGCCGCCAACAGCCACGAATACTGGCTTGACTGTCTACTCCTGAAGCGCTCTCCAGTTACCACAAAAACATCCTCACTGTCAAGCAACGCACGCATCGAGACTCAGAGATCAACCTGGGGAAGCCCTGAGGCAAAGATTATAAGCACACTTCTTCAAAGCACTGCTGTGACAACTAGAAAGGCTGGGGAGCACTGTTAACTCTGAACCGTATTCACCAGAGGGCATCTGAAGACGTAAAAACTAAGGAATATACTGCTCTTAGCCAAGGTTAGTACTAAGCATGACAGTAAAGCATTAACTATACTGACAAACACAGTTTAATCGCTTCTTAGTAAATAACATAATAAAAGTGTACCTTTTAAGTATGATAGTCAAATGAAACATATTAACTACCATAACATAGCATTACTTCATATAAAAACAAAACTGAAACACATATTCTATTTCTCCTATAACCTTTCAAATAACTGAACAACACTGATACAAAATATTTCTAACAATAATGAATAATATTCAAGATTCTCAATTTTCACATCAACTTTGGTAGGTCATCTAAGTGTGACAATAGAAGTTCAGCCTATCAAACCAGGTATACAAAACTGTGATCCTGAAGGTCATTCATAAACCAACTACTTGGAGCTCAAAACATCTTCCCTCAAGAACTTTCATTCAAAAATGCAATGTTCCAAATACTGTGTGTAAGGGGCTAGGTCCCAGCCCCAACTCCAAACTCTAACAGTGAAGAAAGACACGTGCACAGATAGGTAATCAGAGAAAAATGCCTTCAGTGGAACACACAGACACGCATCACAGAAACAGCAGAGCTCATCTAACAAGAGGGCTGGGGCAGGGGGCGGGGCGGTGGGGCGGGAGGTGATGGATGGTGCAGGAAAATCAAGAGTCGGCGAATCCCTAGTTGAAGAGGGAAGGAAAAGCATTTAAATTAGAGGTGACAAAAAAGGACTTGAAAAGGCAACATGAAGGAAAGAAGAGCAGTGTGCTCTTGCTGTTGTTAAGTCACTAAGTCGTGTCCAACTCTGTGACCCCATGGGCTGTAGCCCACCAGGCTCCTCTGTCCATGGAATTCTCCAGGAAACAACACTGGAGTGAGGTGCCATTTCCTCCTCCAGGGAATCTTTCCAAACCAGGCATCAACCCCATGTCTCCTGAATCACAGGCAGATTCTTTCACCACTGAGCCATCGGGGAAGCCCCATTTTCACTGCAGAACTATTTAAAGGATAACAACTGTCACTCATAATTTATCAATACAAATACAGGCAGAAAAAAGTATTCTGTCTGGACATCCATACAGACAACTGGAATTCTGTGCTACATTACCTTATGGTATATAACACTGAATGTCATAATCCCGGCTGCAAATAATATTATACACACAAAGCAATGGAGATGGAATGCCAGTGGGACGCAGGTTTTTTTCTGACAACTCAAAAGTGGTCATTTAAACAGTTGTCAATTACCTGTTAAGTTTTTATCATGTTAGCTGCTGGGCCTGTTTTTCTAAATATGATATCACCCTCTGTTCCAGGGCACTGCACACAGTCACAAGTAAATTCTCAACTTTCACTCAGATTTCATCGCACTGCCTTTCTGACCCAATACCTGCTCCAGGGAAGAACCAAAGATAAAGACCTTCATAACCAGAAGAGATCCAATCGTGGTTAACATATTCTAAGTGACAAAATTCAAATTTGTGATTAAATTATTTTACAGAATTACTATTTCTGTAAATGCAAAAATTTTGTGGTAATATTTTATGAGGAAGGTGGGGTCCCACTAATCTGCAACATAAAATGCCACAAAGACATTTTACAGCCTGTAACTAATACTCCAGCTTTATGGAAAAACAGAACAAATTACCTTGGTAGAGGATCAAAAATACACTCCATCCAAAGCAGAAGTCCAAGTAGAAAGGGCATTAGAGAAAGACATATTTACTTTACAAACAAAAAGGGCTAAAAATGGATCCATTCCTAAGGCTTTTCTTGTTTTTTCAACATATGTTTAACTCTAACTTCTTGTTCAATTGTTGTAATTCAAGCTTTTACTCAGAACCTTTACCAGGAAAGTGACACCAGCATGTCCTTAAGCAGTCGCATGTCTAACAGGACACTTACGGCCATTCCGACTCAGGCTGCTTTTGGTGAGCTTCTACAACATCAATCGCAATATTGAGGTTTTCTTCCAGCTCCTTCATTCTTTCAGAATTCAGGGATGTGAACAAAATCATTGACGAGTAGGCAACAATTTTTCTGTCTGGATGATTTAGGCAAGATCTTCCAAATAAAGAAATCAGGATGTTAGCCCAATGATAAAATATGACAACTCATAAATGACAATAATACAACTAACAAATTCAGTATACATTGACATTTCTAAGGATTTAACAAAGAATCACATCTTTGAAACATTATTTCTGGCAAAAATAGCAAATATAAAATCAGTCACAAAACAAAGTATTTGATATGAAAGCTGCAGTTGGCTCAGAAGCAAAAAGCAAGTAACATCTGCTTAAAGAAAAAAATAAAGTGATTACATTTATAGAGCATTGAAACGCTCATTCTTATTAGAAAGAAAAATTAAGAGGCAAAAAAAGATACTTCCAAGACTATAGGCATTTCTTTAACAGTTTGAGGGACAGAATGTGCCAGGGAAAGATGATATATGGAGAACCTGGGAGTCAAAAGCCTCAGGATAACTCCTGGTTCCTCCATTTATCAGCTGTGTGACCTTAAAAGGTCACTACATTAACAGCTGTCAATTCTATTACGGTCATGCACTATGGCAGGACTTCTTTTCATTTAAACCTCGTACTACTCTTCTGGAGGAGGTATTACCCTTTTTCACAGATGAAGAATGTGTTGACTTTACTTGCTCAAGGGCACAAAGCCAATACCTGCCAAAGCTGAGTTCAAACCTGGTTGTATCTGCCTCACAAACGCATAGAGAGTGAAGTCACATAACTTCTTTCAGTGTATTTTTTGACACAAAAATGGAACACGATAGCAAGACCTCCTTGGCTTCTGTGAGCACCAGGTCTGAAACGAATGTAAAACCACCAGGTAAACTCCGGCTGCCCTGTTCAGGACCTCTCCTGTGTTCCTATGACACCTGGCCTCCCCTGAGTCACATCCCTTCTTACACAGTGACACGCTTCCAGGATGGGCTTTGGGGAGTAGCCGATATACCTACGGAGAAGGCAATGGCACCCCACTCCAGTACTCTTGCCTGGAGAATCCCGTGGATGGAGGAGTCTGGTGGGCTGCAGTCCCTGGGGTTGCTAAGAGTCGGACACGACTGAGCGACTTCACTTTCACTTTTCACTTTCATGCACTGGAGAAGGAAATGGCAACCCACTCCAGTGTTCTTGCCTGGAGAATCCCAGGGACGGGGGAGCCTGGTGGGCTGCCGTCTATGGGGTCGCACAGAGTCGGACATGACTGAAGCGACTTAGCAGCAGCAGCAGCAGGATATACCTAAGTTACCCTTTCTCCAATCAGCTAATTCAGAACTTGGCAGATATGAGGTGCTCAGACAGTTTTAAAGAACAAATTCTCAAAAGTGAGCGGTGTTTATTTCTATAGCTTGAATTCCACCAACTCTTCCTTCCAACCTAAGCTCAATTATTACTAACCATAAAGATTTTTTGCCTTCAACTCTAGTGACAGGAGTTTGAGAACCAGTTACCAACGCAGTAAGACAGAGAGAACATGAAATTTACCTCATCCTAACTCTGTACAGATGAGTCCAGAAAACCTACACAATCACAGCACAGAGTTTGGGCAGCTGGTATTTAAAAAGGGTAGGCTTGGACCCCGTGGGCAGCACAGGGCTCCCGCTGCAGCTGCGCCATTTACCAATGGTTAGCATCAGCTCCACCATTTGTCCAAATGGGGACAGTACCGCTTGCCCTGCAGGTACGTTGTTGCTGTTGTTTAGTCACTAAGTTATGGAGCCTGCCCTCTGTCCATGGGACTCTCCAGGCAAGAATACTGGAGTGGGTTGCCATCTCCTTCTCGAGGGGATCTTCCCCACCCAGGGATCAAATCCGTGTCTCCTGCATTGCAGGCGGATTCTTTACCACTGAGCCACCAGGGAAGCACAGGGATTTATGCAGGATGGGAAATGCACAGTAAACACCAACTCAGGGCCTATGAACACCAGCTGCTCTGTGCTTACACTGCGGCCACCACCAAAGACACCCCCTGGTGGGAGCGGACCCCGGATCAGAGGCAGGCCTCCTGCTCCTGGACAGGCCTTTCCCGTGGCCATCACCCGCCCACCTTTCATCTCAAGGCTCCGTTTCTTATGCACTAACACAGCTGATCAATGCAAAGTAGTAAATCACCAGAAACAATACCATGAACCAACTGAAACAAACACAGTGATTTCCCAACATCTTACACTTGTCCATATCTACCAAAACGCATAGCACTGTGCTGAGCACATAAGAAATGCTCAGTTAATAAATACGTGATTAATTCATCACCCATACTTCAATGCTTTATAATTTTTTCTTTAAAATTTTTTCCTTACTAAAAAGTGTCCTTAACAGTATTTACATAACCAAAACTTTTATTCACATAAAGTTAAAAACTGACCCACAATGAAGAGCACAAATCTTAAGTGTACAGCCCAATAAATTACTAGATATGCACACACCTATATGACCACCACCCAGACCAAGATACTGAACACTCAACCCAGGGGACGCCCTCACGCCTTCTCCCAGCAGTTACCAAACCCGCCACTGCCCGCCAAGAGCAACTACTGCCCTGAGTTCTATTACCAAGGTTAGCTCTTCCTGTTTTGGAACTTCACCTAAGTGGAGTGATATAACTACAACCTTCTCAGAAGTCAGAAAAATTCTTATCAATATACTCACAAGAAGAGCTCTGGGAATGCATGCATCCAGACAACAGACTGGGAGTCTTCATTCCGGGAGGCGATGTTGCCGAGAAACTGCAGGCCACAGCGAAATGCTGAGGGTTGACAAGAGCAAAACAGATTTGTAATGAAGAGAATCTGAACTCACTAAAACATATCCTGAAAAGAAATATTCCTCATAGTATCCAACAAGAAGTTTCTGCTCGCTTCTCTCAACTGTGCAGGCCTCTCACCAGAGGGAAACTTTGGGCATGACGCTAGTATGAAAATGCCTCACCAAAACAACGCGTGCTGCTGCCGTTCAGTCCCTAAGTCGTGCCTGACTCTGCGACCCCACAGACTGCAGCCCGCCAGGCTCCCCTGCCCATGGGATTTCCCAGGCAAGAACACCGGAGTGGGTTGCCACTTCCTTCTCCAGGGGATCTTCCTGACCCAGGGATCAAATCCGAGTCTCCTTCATTGGCAGGTGGCTTCTTTACCGCTGAGCCGCCAGGAAAGCCCTCATCAAAACAGTCTTCTCATACAAAATTAACTAACTTTTAAAAAAGACTGTAACTGTGGGCACAAATTTACCTGTAGTCACATTAAATATCACTGGAATATGTGTTCCAGTTGAAACAGTTACCCTTAGACTGGATTTAAAACATACATGTAAATACAAAGCTACAGAAGCACTGATGGTCAAAGAACGGTGAAAAGATACACAAGACAACACCGGCCTATAAAGGTGGTCACACACCACTTAATCAGACATAGCGAACTTTAGGGCAAAAAGCATTATTGGAAGGTTTTTTAAAAAGTCATTTCAGAATTTATCAGAAAGGCATAATTTTAAATTGGAATCACCTAATAATATGGTCTCAAATATATATAAAAGAAAAATGGACAAAAGTATAAAGCAAAGAGAAAAATTCAGTTAAATTCAGCAATAACAATATATTTTTCCCAGTAAATTATAAAACAAGCAGACAAAACGATCAGCATATTTAGAAGATTTGAGTAAGATTTAATAACAACCTAGTTGACATATTTATACTATTTCAGCAAATAAAACTGCAGAATTCTGGACAAAACCCAGCATGCTGTCAAGCGCAGGCGAGGACGTGGCGCAGAGGAACCCTGGCTCACAGCGGGTGGGACGAGGCTCACGCAGTCACTTCATCACAGTCTGGTGGCTGCTTACAAACCCAAACAAACTCTCAGCACACAACTCGGCAGTCCCACTCCATGGAATTTACCCAAAGGAAATGAAAATTTATGCCCATACAAAACCCTGCACATGAATGTTTACAGCAACTTTACTCCTAACTGCCGACACCTGGAAGCAGCCAAGATGTCCCTTCAGTAGGCGAATGGATAAATAAACTGAGGCCCATCCAGACGATGCAGTATTATTCGGCACTAGAAAGAAATGAGCAACCAAGCTATGAAAAGGAACATTAAACACCAAATGAAAAGTCAATCTGAAAAGGCTACATACTGCCTGAGTCCAAGTCTACAACATTCTGGAGAAGGCAGAACTATGGAGACAGTGAGCAGACAAGTGGCCACCAGGGTTAGGGGCTGGGAGCGGGTGTGAACAGGCAGAGCACAGAGGATCTTTAGGGCAGTGAAACTTCTCTGTATGATGTTACAATGATGGACACATGTGCTACACATCTGTCCAAATCCACAGAACATATATGTGTATACATGTTATTGCTGTTCAGGCGCTCAGTCGTGTCCAACTCTTTACAAGCCCACGGACTGCAGCCCGCCAGGCTCCTCTGTCCATGTGATTGTCCAGGCAAGAATATTGGAGTGGGCTGCATTTCCTTCTCCAGGGGATCATCAAATCCGCATCTCCTGCTTGGCAGGCAGATTCTTTACCGCTGAGCCACCCGGAAGTTCGTGTGTCTACATACACATACCTATATAAGAAAAAGCACTCAAGCCCATGGGAAAACCACAAGATTGTACTACACACACACCAGGCTGGCAAAAATTTCAGTTAGAAAATAACAAAGCGTTCATGAGAACGCAATGCACTGGGAACTAAAGGCTCTCTGAAGTCCTTTACACCCGTGAACAAAGCACATTTCAATTATTTTTGCCTGAGAACCAGCTACCAACTGCTGCCTCTTAAGCTTCTCAGCCTGCTCTGCAGACATAAAGGCAGGTCTTCAGACGCCTCCTCCATCAGCTGGCCCAGCCCGCCCTGTGGGGAAGGGCGAGTTCCCCTCTGGTTCTGGGGACATCCTCTGGCCCAGCTTCTCCTGCTTCTCTGGGCTCACCTCCTGCAGGAACAGCTTCTCCAGAGACGCGCTCCCACACAGCGGGACAACCAGCAGTGTCCAGCAGCAGGAGCTTCCTCGAGACACTTTGAAGCCAGTTCCACGTCCTGGAAGCAGCCTGTGGACGACGTCCCCCTGTACCCCAGAGGGTGGGTGTCCAGCAGGTTCCACCAACATCAGCCCTCAGCGACTTCAGCACCACTGCGCCCTCCACAAGGAGGCCTGGATCTCAGACCTCAGCGGGGAGCGGGGAGCCCCTTCCTGAGACACTCATCTCAGCCCTGGAGCCCTGGCCCCTCCTCCTGTGTGCAATTCCTGTATTCTTTGGCATTCTCCTTACTTCTTAGTAGTCAATCCCCTGTTATTTCAAGCCTTTGTTATAGTTAGTAATTCTTTCTTTTAAATTTTCCCTAGTCAAATTGCAATGTGGCTTCCGTCTCCTGGTTGCACCCCAGCTGGTGCAGAGATGGCGAGAAGGGCCCGGGCAGCAGGGAGGAAGGGAAAGGGGAGCAAGAAAAGGTGTTGTCAGGCACAGCCTTGGAAAACACACACAGCTCAGCCCGCCAGGACCGTGTCATCAGACAAAGAAGCCAAACTATCCTTTAACAAAGAAAATTTAATATGTGGCCATTAGTTAAACTAAAAAGGCAACACTGAGGTAACACGGAGGTTAAGGTACAGGAAACTACCACTCACCACCCTTAACACTGGAGACCCAAGGGAAGGGGTGAGGCTCTGAGCACCCAGGAGCCTGGGGGCTCCGCAGAGGGGGCCCAGACCTCCCTGAGCGCGGGGCCTCAGCAAGGGCCAGGCTGGCTGACAGGTGTCTCAGAGGGAAAACCAAAAGGCTCCTGGAGGAAGGGAGCTGGAAAGGGGGCCGTTCAAGGAAGACACGAGTGGGGAGCCGTTGCTCTCCTTCCTGCTGCCTCCACTCACCCACGAGATCCTCCGCTGGCTGAACCTCACAGAACACGGAGGAGACGCGAGTCTGTGGACACCGCTTACCCCAGCAACCCCAAACGGCACAGATGGCTAAGCTCAAAGCTGCGTGACGACGGCCTCGGAACCAGAGCAACGCCCGACACTGGACAATCACTGATGCCACTCGCACCGTGCTAAGTGCTTTATTTACATAGACTCTTATTTATTATAACTTCCACCATGTGGCAGGGATCGTCATCTCCATTTTACGGGTGAAGACACAGAGGCACAGTGGTCAAGCACATGGCCCAGGTCAGCAACAAGCCAGGGCCCTGGTCCACAATGGCTGCCGCCCCGGACCGCACACCCAGGAGGACAGACAGCAGGCCACTTCCCACGGGCACCTGAGCCCGGTGTGTAGTCTGCAGTCACAGACACTGCTGTGGACGCCTGGCCGCCCACCCCTGCCCCAGCCCCGCCTCAGCTCACACCTGAGACCGCAGGCCAGTGCCTCACGGGCCCCAGCTCCGCCCGCCCGGCACCCACGCCCACAGCCTCCTGTTTGCTGTTCTTGAAGTGGTTCCCTTGGGGCCAGGGCGGCCCATACATACAGGAAGAGTGGAGGGTCGAGAGCCCGAGTGAAAACAGAGCGGGACGCTCCTGAGGAAGGAGCACAGGCATGAACACAGCCTCGAGAGCCGAGGCGGGAGGCCAGAGACGACAGTGCCAACAGGCACGCGCTGCTTCCTAAGAGCGGACGCCCGCGTTCTGTCTGCATCATCCCACTGAACCCCACAACACCTCCATAGCCTCGGGGGAGACAGCATCCCCCTGTGCACAGTCACCAGAGTTCGGAAGAGCGGGTCACCAGCCCGGGCCACCAAGCCCGCAAGTGGCACAGGACGGGTGAGAACAAGCTGCAGCTCTTCCCAGGGACGGGGACCAGCTCATCGGAAAGGAGCCACAGGAGAAGCTGGGATGAAACCAAGGCCCTGCTCCCTTAAAGGAAATCCCACCAGGCAGCAACCAGGGGACATTTTCAAGGGCAGAGGACTTGCAGGCTTCTACCCTCCTAGACCTCTGCTCTGCTGGGCATGCGGGGCTCTGTCCGCAGGCTCCCGAAACCCAGGCCTCCCTTCAAAGCCCATCGCTGCTGCTCCAGCACCTCAGAGGCAGAGCAGCTGTGAAGATGGAGAAGGCTGAGGCGTGTGAGCAGTCCGTGCTTGTCACTTATTCAGAGTAACGCGACTTTGGCCGCTCAAAGCAGAGTTGCGAAACTGTGGCCAAAAAGCAAAACACTGAGATAAAAAAAAACTATGCAAACAAAATGCTGAAGCAAGACCCTCAAAACTGAATTAAGTTAACATTTAATCTAAAATAAAGCAGGACGCAAGACGGCAAGCACACGTTCACACCCTACTCACAGACACTGAGATGACTGAAAAGCAGCGTCTAACGCAGCCTGCACAGACGACGACGGTTATTTTTCTTCTCATTTTTTTGAGCTTTTAAAAATTACTCTATAAGTCTGCCAAGAAGAGTGCCTGACTGACTAATGACCGGCCATGGGAGGGAAAAAGGGTGCTGGCATACATTATGTGTCAGATTTGGACAAAAAGATAAATTCTTATAGAAATTAAATAAGGAGAAATTACTGGACAGAGGGATGAGCTAGGGAGTAAGTCCTGTTTCTCTGATTTTTTTTTTTTTGCCTAATCCTCTTTGGAATCAGATGAAAAATTGTTTTGATGATAACTCCAGAGATGCATATTAAGGCCTTGTAAAATTTTATTTATTTATTTAAAAAATTACTCTATAATAAAATTTTATAAAATGTTAATAAAAAAAATCATTTTAATCTTGTCATAGTTAAAAATGACATTAATATTTCTTCTGAATATTTCAAAATATTAACACTGAAATCCTTGTAAAATTTTAACACACACAAGAAGAGCCAACAATATAAGTTAGTCTGAAAGCCAATGAACCCAACAACTCATCAGGCAACTAAAAATTAGCTCTCTGAATCAGAACACAATTCTGGGAAGGAAAAGGTTTAAAGACATCCTAGAAACAAGAAAAGAAAACTCAAGGCAAGTACAAATGACAGTTTACTTTTACCAAACAGCTTATCAACTGATCTTTATGTAAATATTGCAAATGTTACAAAGCCCCTCAAAAAGCCCAACATTATTTTTATAGATTAGGGAAGAACAAAGGCCAAAAACAACACCAATAACTCAATTAAAATAAGTCATGCCTATGTTTACATAAAATTTGATGAGCATAAGATATTCGTCACACCACTGCAATTATTCTCTGAAAATAATACTCTAAATATTATTTTGACAACGTAATTATAGTTCTTACCTCAAGAGCGGTAACAAAACTCTGGCACCAATATCCAGCTAAAAATCTATGAAGAATAAGGTTCTCACAGAAAAAGAATCAAAAGAGAGTACAGGCGCTGCATTAGGAGCTAGAACACTTTTTAAAAAAAGATTTTATTAGGTTTGAACTTATGCATTATGAAATGTGTTTAAGTTTCATCGTGGCACCAAAGTTTCATTCTTGAATCCAAATAAGATTCATTAACATCACTGGCTGCCTCTTTCAAGAAGGCATGAGAAACATCACTTCCATTCTCCTCCCTGCCTCAGTAATATCCTTCCAACTCCATTAATCAACACAAGTTATCTACTTGAAATTGACACAACTGAAAAACTAAAGGAGACCTAAACAAATGCGAGAGATGTCCCACACTCATGGGCCAGAACACTATCGTTAAGATGGCAATTCTCCCCAAGTGGGTCTACAGATTCCACGTAACCCCTAGTATCCACAATAAACAAATAGCTCTCACAACCTGACAACGAGATCTAACAGCCCAATTAAAACCTGGGCAAAGATCGAACAGACAGTTCCCCAAAGATTTATAAATAACCAAAAAGCACATGAGAAGATGTCCAACACTGTTAGTCATTAGGGAAACGCAAATCAGAACCACAATGAGATACCACTTCACACCCACAAGGATGACTATAATCCAGAGAAAGGAAAACAAATGTCAGCAAGGATGTGGAGAAAACTGGAACCCTGCTGGTGAAAATATAGAAGGAAAAGTTTGGCAGTTTCTTAAAAAATTAAATACAAAATTGATGTACCAATTCCACTCCTAGGTATATACTCAAAAGAACTGAAAAAAACAGGCACTCAGATAAACACACGTACACGCATGTTCGTGGCAGCACTATTCTAAATAGCCAGAGTGGCCCAAGAGTCAAACCATGGAAACGATGAGTGAACAGATGGACAAAAATGTGGTCTGTGCATCCAACGGAATATCACTCAGTCATAAAAATAAACGAAGCACTGACACACGCTCAATGTGGATGAACCTCAAAAAACATTATGCTAAGTGAAAAAAGCCAGACAAGAAAGGTCACATAATTCTATGATTCCATTTATATGAAAAATCCAGACTTGGCAAACCCAGAGCGACGAAACGCAGCATGGTGGTGGCCAGCAGTGGGGAGTGGGAAGCAAGCTCTCAGGGGACACGGGCTTTGTCTCTGGGGTGATGAGAACCTCTCAGTCAGACAGAGGCGGTGGCTGTACAACGCTGTCAATGCACCAAATGCTACCCAGCTGTTCACTTTCAAGTGGTGCATTACGTCAATGTCCCAGCAGCAAGAAATGCATTCATTAACTGATACAACTGCAACCAACTGCACTGCGAACAACTCTCAATGCATCTTACGTAAAACAGGTCTATAAAGATCAACTCTCTCTGACTGGTAAATATCAATGAACAGCCAAGCCACCAACCAAACGACTAACTTATTCATCAATGACAAACTAGTTCATTAACAGTTTTGGAAACTGGCTCCTCAGATTTTTCTGTTAGATCATCTATTTGCTTCAGGGAACAGAAAACTGATCCTGAGAAGAAGGAACAGAATAATCTTTTATCCCATACTGTAAACACCAAGTAACCAATCTTCCGCAGCCACTGAGGGACCGAGAAAAGGGGCAGTGATCGAGGGGGACACAGGGTTAAGGGGACAGATGGAGAACAGGAGAGCACATCCTATTACACACGGACAGACGGTAGAGCGGAGGGCAGAAAGCGCTGGGAGGAGAGCTGACCTCTGAGTGGGCGAGTGGGGACGGGATCCTAGCACCGTGGAGGAGGCTGGCTCCTCGCTAATAGTTATTTAATCACAGCGTTTGTGCAGCTTCCTCTGGGCGTCTTATTTAGGAATCCATCATTATGAGAGAAGCCTACTCCTGCCCACCCGAGTTCCTCAGCTCTGTCAGGGACATACTACCCACCACATCGTACTTCACAGCAATTACAAAACGTAGTACATTCTGAACTCCCTGTCTGAATTACCACACCACAGTCAGACTTCAAAAATAACTGCCTTTCCAGGCAAGGGAGTGAAATCTGTATTTTATTGCTGATCTTTAATCCTCTAATTTGAGCTCTGAGGCTTTTGCTTTATCATAAAATGGAGCTACGAAAATACTTTTAAATACATAACATTTTAAAACACGTTACAACCTAATCCTATACCCTACCAAATTGAGAATACTCAAGAAATTACTGCTGTTTCAAAAAACTTAGAGCAAACACTTTGTGTGCAAATTCTTGCATGATTTAATTAGTTCAAAAAATAATTACAGGGCCTTTCCTGGTGGCCCAGGGGTTAAGGCAAGACCCCAAGCTTCCAATGCAGGGGCTGCCAGTCTGACCCCTGGTCAGGGAACTAAGATCCCACATGCCATGAGGTGTGGGCCACTCCCCAAAAAACTTTAAAAAACATAAATAAAATCAAAAGCAAATAAGTAAATAATTACAACATCCCAGAGGAAGAATTCTAAATCAAACAGAATGATGCGGGAATCTTAACAAATGCGTCTTAAATGAAAATACTAAGACATCACAGGAGGATGAGAATTACGCCAAGCCAGGCAGCACCTCCAGCAGCTCACTTAGCCTGTCTCCCGTGGGCCTCGGTTTCCAGGCCTGTGAAGAAAAATGATCAACTCAAATCCTCTCTCTAGCTTCCCACAGCAGCGTCCCACTAACATACACAGAAGTATGCTTCACTTTATGTAAGCATAGGCATTAAGAACTGTGTATAAATTAACATATAAATCAAATCGTATTTTAAATACAGCTGGAGATTTCTCATTTAAAAATAATGACTCATTGAATTATTACTAAAAAAGAATTTTCTTCACCTCCAATCTAGTACATTTTATAAACTGGATATTTAATACATTTGAAACGTTCTTATTAAATGACAGGTTTACCAACAAGTATTTCAATTCTTTGGGTAAAGAGATCATCTGTTAAAATTCTGTTTTTTAAAATATAATGTTATGATAACAACCCCTGTCCAAAGGAGTTGTGCTGACGCAAGTAGCCCAAGAACCAAAAACATCCCAAAGCCTGGAAGGAGTTCCTGTCTTCGTATTAAGGAGCATGGTTTCCTCTTAATCCCGCATCAGCAGCTATTAAACAATCAGAGCTAACTTCCTTCTCTGTCATGCTATATATCTGACTTATTTAATATATGTAATGCAAGGCTGCCCTCGCTGGAACGTAAGCACCCTGAAGACAGACATGTCTGTATGCTATGGTCACTGTTCAGATCACACCCAACACCTAGGAGAGGGCTTGACACACCACATGTGTTAAAAGACACTCCCTCTGCTAGGGCTGCCTTCACAAAGCACCATGGACTGAGGGGCTTGAACAAGAATTTGTTTTCTTCCAGTTGGCAGGCCTGGTTTCCTGAGTCCTCTCTCCTCGGTTTGCAGATGGTCATCTTCTGTGTTCTCACGAGCTCAGTCCCCTGCGCCTGTCTGTGTCTTAATGTCCCCTTCCTGTAAGGACCCCAGTCTCGCCAGATTAGGGCCCACCCCTGAGACCACACTTCATCTTAATCCTCTGTGTAAAGGCCCTGTCTCCACAGGTAGTCACATGCAGAAGTGCACCAAGGCAAAGACTCCGAATGACTGTCGGAGGGAAGGACACAGCCTACAACGGAGGAAAGGAAGTTACTACAACTCTCCTTTGTGATCACTCTTTAATATCACTAATGAAGTTTCTGTTTCACAATATACAGAACATTTGCTCTAATGAATGATATAATACTCAAAGCAGTGGTATTTAAATCCTTGTCAAAGATATAAATAATCCACAATTCACACTGTCAGTTACCTGTCAACAGGGAGTCCTGTTCCACTCGTAGTTCACGAAAAAGAAGAATCAAGTCAACAGCAACGCCAATTGTACCCAAGTTCCTGCATAAGGTGTTCAAAAAAGACAAAGTCAGACACATTCCTGTTCTTTAACCTGCACTTTGAATGATGATCCCAAGAACGCAAAGCCCACTGGCTAACAGTTCCCGCGGTGGGCAGATTTTTGGCCCTCCCAGGGGCCCACATCTTAATCCCCTAAACCTGTCCATGTGTCACTTTACGTGGCAAAGGCGACTTTTGCAGCCTTGAGTAAATTAAGGACCTTGAGACAAAAAGACTATCCCAGATTAACCAGGTGGCCCCAGTATATCACACAGGTCTTATAAGAGTCAGAGAAGGTGGTCATGAGCCAAGAAATGCAGGAGCCTCTAGAAGCTCAAAAAGTCCAGGAAAAGACTCTCTTCTAGAGCCTCCAGAAGGGACTCAGCCATGCTGACCCACTGTAGACTTCTGAGCCCCACAACTGTGAGATAACAGATCTACGCTGTGCTAAACCACTAAGCTATAGCCATTTGTCACAGCAGCAACAAGACACTGACTGGGGTGAAAGAAACGGGGTGCTGCTGTAACAGATAAAAAATACACGGAAGTGGTTTTGGACTTTGGTGACAAGCAGAGGCTGGAAGACTTTTGAGACGCATGACACGAAAAGCCAAGACGCACTGAACAAATCACTGGTAGAAACGTGGACACTGAAGGCACCGCGGGTTCGAGACCCCAGAAGGAAGTGAAGGACATGGGCATGGAAACTGGAAGAAAGGCAGTCCTTTTCCTGCCGTGGCAGAAGCTTAGCAAAAGATGGAACTGGTATTTAGCTGAGCTGATTTCCAAGCAACATACTGACGGTGTGGCCTGATTCCCTCTTGCTGCACATGGTGAAAATGCAAGGAGAGATAAAGCAGACTAAGAGGGAGCCAGGTATAATTTGGGAAACTCTTGGTCCACCCAGAATTGATGCTTTTGAACTGTGGTGTTGGAGAAGACTCTTGAGAGTCCCTTGGACTGCAAGGAGATCCAACCAGTCCATTCTGAAGGAGATCAGCCCTGGGTGTTCTTTGGAAGCAATGATGCTTAGCTGAAACTCCAGTACTTTGGCCACCTCATGCGAAGAGTTGACTTATTGGAAAAGACTCTGATGCTGGGAGGGATTGCGGGCAGGAGGAGAAGGGGATGACAGAGGATGAGATGGCTGGATGGCATCACCGACCCGATGGACGTGAGTTTGGGTGAACTCCGGGAGTTGGTGATGGACAGGGAGGCCAGGCGTGCTGCGATTCATGGGGTCGCAAAGAGTCGGACACGACTGAGTGACTGAACTGAACTGGTCCATCCAGATAGCAAAAGACGCTGAAAACTAGAACGTTCACTGTTAGGAAAGTGTGCTCTGGAGAGAAAGCTGAGGGTGTGGCTGGACAACCTTTTGCTAATGACTTGGAAGAACTCAAAGGTGAGTGTTCCGTCACCCAGAGAGCTCTTTAAGGAGATCAAGCATGTTCCGCATCCCCCTCAGTCATCTCAGCAGAAATCAGGAACAGAGATGGGTCATCTGAGAAAGCTCGACAGCACACTCTATACTGCCCACTGGTGCATAAATCCCCATGACATGCACGTGAGGCCCACAAGGTTTTTAAGAATGTCACACCAGTAGAAACCCTGCCGACATGGATGAAATGCACAGAGAAAGAATGAAAGAAGACTGATAAAACTATTCGGGTGAAAACATGTGTTACCCTTACCCTTCAAGAAAAAGGAAGGATGACTCTGTGGGCAGAGCCTCAAGCCACAGAGGATTATTCCCAAGCCTCAAAACCTGAGTTTGCCCAAGTGGATTTTGAAATTGCTTGGGACCAATGACTCCTCTCTTCCCTCAATTTTCTCCTTTTTTAGAGGATAATGTCTAAAACTGCTACCCTATGCCTGTCCCTCCACTGTATTTTGGGAGCAGACAGCCTGCTGTCCAGTTCCACGAGCCCAAAGATAAAAAGGAATCCTGCCCCGGAGTGAATCACACCCAGAATCTCAACCATATGTAATTCAGATGGTAAGACTTGGGACACTAATGAGACTTGGATAAGATTTTAGACTTGAGTTGGTGCTGTAACAGTTCAAGAATTTGAGGGATCTCAAGATGAGGTGAATGTATTTTGCACATAGTATGGCCACGAATCTTTAGAGGCCAAAGGGTAGACTGTGCTAGGTGAAATAATGGTCACTGAAAAACGTCCACATACTAAACTTGAAACTTTAGTTTATGTTACCTCACATGGCAAAAGAGGTGTGATATAATAAATATATATTTAATCTTTGTCCCCAGGTTTCTGGCACAGAGCTTCTGAAATCCTTGAAGTCCCTGTGTGACAGGAAGGGCTCTGGTTAATCCTAACAAGCCCCCTCCTCAGTTTATGCTAATGTATTAGGTGACTATCACTGGGCCTGTAGACGGCTTCAGGAGGGAGCTGCTGCCACAGGAACCAACCATAAGATCAGATCAGACAGTTGACACTTTCAACCTCAACCTCCCATCTCAGAGGAAGGGAAGACAGCTGGAGACTGAGTTCAATTACCATTGGCCAATGATCCAATCAGTCGTGCCTATGTGACAGAACTATCATGAATAATCCTAAACAATGAGTTTGGAAAGGTTTCAAATGGGCTGATGAACACACCAAAGTGTCCAGAAGATGGCAGGCCTAAAAAAGGCCTACAAGTTCTGTGCCCTGCCCCATCCTGCGTATCCCTTCCATGTGACTGTCCCTTTACAGGACACTTGCAGTAGAATGTAAAGTCATTCTACTGAATTATCAAACCTGAGGGGTACCCTGGGAAGCCCTGAGTTTGCAGTCAGCTGGGCAAAAATGTAGCCTGGGGACCCCATTTGCACCTCGCATCAAGTGGGACAGTCCTGTGAGACTGAGTCACGAAGTTATGGGACCTGACACCACTAACGTGAGGTAGTTAGGGTCAGATTGGATTTGAATTGTTGGACTCCCAGCTGGTGTCAGAGAATAAGAACTGGTCAGAAAATACAAGAGACCTTTCTAGGTATGTATGATTAACAATTTGAAGATGGGAAGGTTATCTTGAATTACTAGGTGAGCCTCATGTAACTATAATGGTTCTTATCAGAGGGACACCAGATGGTCAGAGTCGGAAAGACTGGAAGATGTTACAGCGTTGCTTTGAAGATGGGAAGACAGAGCCATGAAGTAAGGAAAGCAAGCAGACTCTAGAAGCTACTAACAGATAAGCAAGAGAATGGATTCTCTGCTAGAGACTCAGAAGGAGCCAGCTCTGCTCGCACTTTAACTTTAGGTCAGAAAAATGGATTTTGGACTTCTGAACGCTAGAACTGTCAGATAATAAATTTCTGTTGGTTTAAGTTACTATATTTGCAGTAATTTGTTACAACAGCAAAAGAAACTCATATAGCTCCCTACATTCTTCACCACTTCTCAACATGAATCAGAATTAGGCCAAGACAGTCACTGCTAAAGACAAGGGTCAGGGTGGGCGTGCAAAGGCTAGGACCCTCGTTCCCCTCCCCGAGCCCAGGTGGGCAGGGGGTCAGGGTGGGCGTGCAAAGGCTAGGACCCTCGCTCCCCTCCCTGAGCCCAGGTGGGCAGAGGGTCAGGGTGGGCGTGCAAAGGCTAGGACCCTCTACCCCCTCCCCGAGCCCAGGCGGGCAGACAGCACTGCCCCTTTCCTCTATTCAAATATGGGGCCTTGGAAGAGAAGACACCGCTCCCCTCTCTGCCCTTGCCTTTACACATAAAAACAGCAGTCAGGTGACTGGGCGCACTGCCTGCTTCTATCGGCCAGATTCGGGGAGGAGATAAATGCAACTTCACGACATGCGAATTCTATGAAACTCAAATTTCAATGTTCACAAATGAGGTTTTACTGGAACACAGCATGTGCGTTTGTTCACGTACAACGCATGGCTGCTTTCACACTACAATGGGAGAACCGAGCCATTCTGACAGAGACCACAGAGCCTGAACTATTCATCTGGCTCTCTGCAGTAACAGCACAGCAACCCCAGCAATAGGGGTCATATTTACAGGCAGGGCTAACTGCTTTTAACAGTCTTCTCTGAGTACTTCCTGAAATTTCATATGACTCAGATTGTTTGCTCTGCTGTCTTAAATCCCGTGTTCCATTCAGCCTTGGCAAAAAATAATTCCAGTCCACACAAAGTGCAATTTTCAGACAAAGGATATAAAAAGACCTAGCCCCTAACAGCATCCTACTTTTTAATTAATTCTTTAATAACTTAAAACATCAGAAAAATACATTTTGCTTGAGATCTGAACCTTGACAGGCTTGGCAACATCAGCTTTAGCTGAGGTTGACTGGACTCTCTCTTGTACTTCTGACTAGAGGAATGAACGGTTCTTCCAGGAGCTGACGCCCCAGATGGTTAGAAGTTCCATCCAGGGCTCCCCTTTCCTCTCCTGTCACACTATAGGCCTCCACTTACAGGCAAGTGACAAAGTACACTCAGTTCTGGCCTGCTGCATCTGGCATATAGCCAGTTACACTTCCTCAGTGTTAACTATCACCACCAAGGTTAGTACTGTGTCTATCCATTTACCTGCATAGGGTGCCATGTTCAATTCTGTGCTGAAGTTAAACCCTCGCCTTCCCCCCTGCCCTCTCCTTTGATCTAAAGAATCTCATTAATCATATCCAAGCCTCAGGTGTAAGACGGTCCAGGCAGTGAAGGGAATCCCTCTACTGGCTTCTGCACCAGCTTGACTTCACTCATCCTGGCAGTTGACAGCAAGGCCCCTGGGCTCTGTCTACACTTGAGTCCAGGAAATAAAGATGAGCATGCTCTATGGCTTCTGACTTCCCCTCGAGTAAAAACTTTTAATAAAAAGTAGATTCCATAAAACCAAAGAGGAAAGGTGCTCAGTTCTGGGAGCAGAATGTAACGTGTAAAAGAACAAGAACAGCACAGGGCAATTTTCTCGCTCATCTCTGTAATTACATTTTAGTTGTACATTGTAAGTTAAGTGGAAGTAAAGCTGGCAAGTTTACTGGATCTTAAGGAAAGCTGAGAAATTCATGATGTGAATTTCATCTCAGAAATTCACAATGAGCTCCCTGTTCAAAGTAAAGTCAAGAGCAACTAATTAAAACACAAAAACTAATTAAAATATTAACAACTAATAAGTGAAGTCTAGAACTGCATATGCCTTTAGGCAGGCAGAATCAAAGGATCAAAGATAAGTTCAAATCACCTTTATGTAGAAAACCAAATACCTCTAAACTTATAAATACAAGTAAGAAACGGAAGCAACCTTAATGTTAAACATGCTGTCCCTTTACATACTCATCTAAGAGTTTCCCACGGCAAGTCCTACAGAGCACTTGTCCCCGAGACTCGGAGAGAGTCTGAAAAAAACAGGCAGCTGTGATGCCAAAATCGTTTCTACTGGATAAGCCAATGCGGCAGAACCAGCACGCAGACACAAAGAAATACAATCAAACCATGCATGCGTGCTAGGCAGCTTCAGCTGCGACTGACTCTTTGTAATCCCATGGACTGTAGCCCACCAGGCTCCTCTGTCCATGGGATTCTCCAGGCAAGAATACTGGAGTGGAGTGCCAGGCCCTCCTCCAGGGGATCTTCCCGACCCAGGGATTGAACCCACATCTCTTGCATCTCTTGAATCCCCTGCATTGGCAGGCAGGCTCTTTACTACTGGTGCCAGCTGGGAAGCCCATATAATCAGAGGCATGAATGTAACTAGAAATAACAGTACCTGATTGAATTCTGGTTCACAGAACACTCGATACAGGCATTCCGGAGACACCGGAAGCATTCCGTTATCAGCTGCAGACTGGAAGCCAGATGCTCCACTTGAGATGGATCTCTGCAGGCCAGCTCAACAGCATGAGAAGATTTCTTTAAGATATCCAGGACTCTCTGGAAGATAGTCCTGGGTGCTGTTTCTCTGAAAAATGATACAATTGTTGCACATCAGTTAAAAAAAAAAAAGACTAATTTCCAAACGTCATTTTCAGAACAGTGTGTGTATTGATAACTTAATTTTGTGGGGAGGTAGGTCAGGCCTATCTGCTTCAGCTCCTTGATTTATAACACAAAAGAGCTACAGAGACTAAGCGACCCATCAACCGTTCCCTGTATTATCTCACTGAAGCTTTGTGTTCACCTCATGAAGCCAACACTGTCCTAGCCATTTTAAAGATAACTGAACAGAGCAAGGAGTCTGAGTAGCCTGCCCTGGTCACTAAGCTCACAACCCCTGGAGCCACAGTCCCCAATGAGGCTGACTTCCATCCCCACGACAGCCCACATCCCGCTCACAGTGACTATGTACGGTCAGCTCTGTCGGTTTTGAGACTGCACCCAAGTACTGCATTTCACATTCTTTTGTTGAGTATGAGGGTTACAGATTTACTCTCAAAACAGAAGCTCTGCATCTCCTGTTCTGGACAGAGGGTATAACCACGTCCTCTGTCAACCAGTATCTGTACCTAAAGTAAAATTATGAGAAAGAAAACTCATGAAGGATTGCCTGAGGGGCAAGACACTATCCTTTCTCAGATACAGCAAGCCAGCAGCAGGTCTCTGAGCTTATACACGTGCAACCACAGAGACGGGGGCTTGGGGAGTGGGAAGGAGGGAAGGAGACGGAAGCAGAGGGAGACAGAGAGAGAGAGAGAGAGAGAGTTGAGAGAAAGCCAGGGTGAGTGCCCTTCCCGGGAGAGCGGTTCCCTCCCGCGCAGCCCGCACCTTGGTTCCCACACGCTGCTCATGCCAGGAGCGCTGCCCGTACTGGCTATCATCTCCGAGTTATGAAGAGAAGAATTTTTGTGTGCAACACAGCACCTAAATGCCAGCCAATTTCCTCATTCCATGAATCCCCAAGAGAAACAAGAATCTGCCTTAACAGTAGAAGACAGATTGCTGTTAGACAATTGAAGAGATGCTCACAGCTCAGCTCTGACCACGTGGGGTTTCTCTCTGCACTCTCACTGTGGAGTGAAGGGGAACACTTCACCCCTGGATGAAGCCAGACCACTGGAGAGGGGGGAGCCGGGGGTGAAGTGCATTCCCACAGAACCACCGCACGGAAGCGCCCCAAGCCACTGAGACACCCGCTCTGGGAGCTTCAGGACCATATAAATACTTGTGCTCCAAGTGTCGTCTTTTCACCTTAAGGATGGACAGAATAAATCACATTATTCATCATGTCCTCTTCCCTGTCTTTGCCTTTAAGAAGCAAGGAGTCAAAGCCACCACCCATATTTAACACTACAAACCCCTCAGCATGACTTCTGAGTGCTAACCCTATTTTTCCTATCTGGCTTTTCCCTCCCCTCCAACTTCCTCCCTTACCTTTTATCTAGCTGTATTTATTTATTTTGGCTTGGTAACTTGATTATATTACAGATATCAAATCGTATTACATTTCTCCCAATTTGTATACTGTTAGACTACACAAAATTTATACACAAAAATTATAGTTCAAGTTTAGCAAATCTCTTTAGAGTTACTCAATGTCTGAAGTTGTGGAGTAAGTACCCTGAGTGGCAAGCTGGGCCAGGTGTGGGCTGTGAAAAGCAAGAAGCCTAAGGCCTATCATTTCTGCTCCAGCCTATGGCTAGTAGAGGCTTGGGCAAAGGGGACACACCAACCTATTTTAAAAGATGAACTAGATTTTCATGTTAAATCTGATTTCTAAACGTTGGCACCTATTTCAATAATGTAAAAAACACTAAAAAGAAAAAAAGCAAGCACGGTTCCCACTTCTTGATCTGTGCTCCAAACCAAGGAGAACTTCCATGGAGTGTCAGTCGGTTATTTCTGATGAGCTGCAAAGTGTTTTTTTTTTAAAGCACTTCAAATTTTGTTTCAGAGACAGAGTATAAATTAATCAACTAAACTTGGAAATTCCCCCAGGAAATAACTTGCCCCCTGCTCCCTGCCATAAGCCCTCTCTAAACAAGGATCATGAAGCTTTGACTCAGGTCTCAGTGACTGAGTAACCAACTAAAAAGGTCAAAGTTCAGAGCTGTAGCCTTAGTCCAGCCTCAGAAACCATATAAAATAATGACATGTGTAAGCCACTTTCAGAGACAATAACATTCACTAACTCCATCAAGACAGCTCTAAAGAGCACTGCTGAGGGGCAGGAAATTCCCCATTCTACCCATCTTGACTACTCCAGGTGGGACTAACAATAAAATCGACAGAGGAACAAGAGAAACAAAAGTTTTAATTTGTGTGCATGGAGGTCTCCTAGAAACAGGACCAAGAAAGTGGGCCAGAGCAGGCAGCTTCTATACTTTTTAGACAAGACAAGGACACATTTGTGAGGAATTGAGAGAACAAAGAAACAGGCTTGCGTGCTTAGTTAGTGAAGAACCTAACCAGAGTCTGCACTCGGGTAGTAAATTCCAGAAGATACCGGGTTTGTTCGTACAGGCTTGGGGCCCTGAATCCACCTCTGGGGATAGCGGCCTTCTGCCTCGGGGGTCAGGGAGGGTGCCTCTCACATGGAGATTTACTGCCTGCTTTCCGACACCGACAAGGGGGATCGGAGGGTCCCTCCTGCATCAGCTCTTTCTTCAGTAATTTTAACTCAAAAAACTCAACATGCCATTAAGGCTTATTTGGGGAGGCGTGCTCTGGACTCCAACAGTACTAAATATAGAGCAGGCCCTATTAATACACAAAGAAAATACCCAAGGGTTTAAAGTATTCTGAAGAATGCCAAGAGTGATCAAGATTTCTACAACAAAGAATAAGCCTAATTACTTCTATCTACTCCATCTGCATAAAGTTTTGAAGACATTTATTACTTAATCTTCCAATCAAATAAAAGTAGAGCTCTACAACTTCAATAATCTGCTACAATAAAGCCTCTTTTTTTCTACTATGATGACTAAGAAGCGAGAAAGAAGGCAGTGTGGTTTCTTTCAGCCAGTCCTTCGCAAGCTGCCTCTCACATAGTACCACCTCCCTACTGTGAATGGCACTCTTTTTAACATCTATTTTACTCAAAACTGCTATCAATCACAACAAAAGCTTTGAAATCAAACTATAATGCAAGGAGATCAAACCAGTCAATCCTAAAGGAAATCAAGCTGAACATTCATTGGAAGGACTGATGCTGGAGCTCCAATACTTTGGCCACCTGATGCGAAGAGCCAACTTACTGGAAAAAAAACCTTGATGCTGGGAAAGATTGAGGGAAGGAGAAGGGGGAGACAGAGGATGAGATGGTTGGATGGCATCACCGACTCAATGGACATGAGTTTGAGCAAATTCTGAGAGATAGTGAAAAACATGGAAGCCTGGCATGCTGCAGTCCATGGGGCCACAGAGTCGGACACAACTCAGCAACTGAGCAACAACAAATCACAGACTACACTAAACAAAAGCACTGTTCTTAGGAAAACTGCGTAACTGACAGTCCAAGCACAGCACCCTCAGCAGGTCCAGGAACTACCCCGAATAAACAATTTCCAATGCCACACACTTTGTGTGTGTCATACACATGCCTCTATTACACTTTCAGCCAGAAGAAAAATGTTCAACTGAACTAAAGTCAATCAAAAGACTCCTGACACACAAATAACTATTAACAGCTCCTCAAGAGTAATCTTGGCAGCTTCTATTCCGCACACAAAAGTTTACATTTTTGATACCAAGAGAAAATCAATGGGGACTGTGGTCACATGGACACCTGAGGGCAGCACTGGCCCTCCTCTGGGTTTATTCACGTGCATGAGGGGTTCACCAGATCCCTCCTTATGCCACCCCCACCCCAGCCTCTGCCTGGAAGAACGAACCCGGGGCTCCTGGTGGAACTCTGCCCAGAGGACAACACGCTCCCCTGGAATTCAATCCACAGCATGGAATAACACTTCTCCACATCGGATTACATTCACTGAACCGGTCCACCACTCCAGCTGGACTACAGACCCCAGAAAAAGAGAAGACTTTATTTTTTCGTACCTCTAGGGCCCAGACCTGCACTAACTACTTTGCATTTGTTCAAATTTAAAACAGAGACAGACTAGTCACATCTTCAGGGCAGCATCTCACTGCTTCACAGGCTCGCCATGGAGCCCAAATGCCTACTGAGCCAGTGCTCCGAGCCCGCGGTCAGGCGCCGGGCCTGTCGGGACCAGGGCTATCAGTGTACTTTGCAGCAGCAACCAGAACCAGGTCAACACCCAGGAACCAGCTCAACTCATCCATTAAGAAATCCACACCCCTGGACCCCAAAATCTGGAAAAACAGGGTCATATTTTAAGATGTAGACATCTTATAATTGGTATTTAAAAAACATCTAATTTCTTCTTCCCTACTAAATGATACAGTGGGTAAGCATAAAGGGGGAGGGAAAGGAGAGCCGCTGTAACCCGATTAACTACATATTACATTTCCCGAAAGCAGAAACTATTTCTTAGATGTCTGCATCCCTCTATAAAGGGTGAAAGAGGGAGAAAAAACCCTTTTCCTACAGAGACATATAATAAACAGCTACAGATCTTACTCACCACATTTTAATACACAACTTTCATCAGATGAGAACAAAGAAAGCTCTCCGTTAACAGTAACCAGGAGGAAAACATTTGACTCTCTCTACCTTCTCCATGGCCTTGAATGGAGGCTATTTGGCAGCACAGATACAAAGTGGTCCTAACGTACTCTGTCTGCAAATTCCATATTTACTGTCAAGACAGCACAGGTAAGTATGTGTAATGATTAACAACAGTGAAATATCTAGTGAAGATCAGTCAGTCGTTTGTATGTTACAAATGTTATTTATAATAAAAATTGCTGTCATTTCTGCTTCAACCAAACTAACACAAAATATTCGCAAAGACTTTAAAAAGCTTAGCTACTTCATTCACAGGAAGCCGAAAGTGCTTAGAAGGACAATTAAAATCCAACCGATGGACATTCCTTTTAGACAGGAATGCATACCCTGAAGACAACTTAGAAATGAAATGTTACTTTACAGAACAGAAACAGCCTCTGAATTATACAAACGGTAGGATTTCATTTCCTTCAAGTTTGAACAGATCTGTAGGTTTAATCTTGGCAAGTCCCATTTGAGTAAAATTAAAGAAAACTACCAGTGATTATGTGTAGCAGGCTAGAGCGGCCTAACATACTATCTGTACACACATCTTACAGTTAATTCATCAAGGGGACCCCCTACTGAAAAGGGAACTAACTGCTTGTCACTGTAACACTACAGCTAAGAATCTCATTCTTGTTAAAAGACTTCTTCTAATACCTGAGATTTAATTAAAAATTGGCACACATGCTTTAGAGTAGTTTAACCACTATCACTGAGGAAAACTATCAGAACACACACAAGTTCAGAGATTAAAGTAACAACCACTGGTTATTTAAAACCATAAACCTCTTACTGATCTGACTGCGTTAGGAAGAACCAAAACAGAAAATAAAAACATCTCTAGCTCCTATCAGAAAGTCTGCACCAAAGTCTGAAACTCATTTTGGCGACCTCCAACTTCTCCTGTACACGCTGTCTTCCCCTCTTCTGTCACGAGGACTCTCAAGCTGTCCCTGAGACGAGCTGCGGGGCTGGCAAACTTTTCCTGAAAAGGGCCACAGAGTAACTAGTTCAGGTCGTGAGGATCTGTTAGCTCTGTCCCAGCTGCTCTGCTGCTGCAGGGTTAGGGCAGTCCGAGACAGCACCCACACACACACACACACAGCTGTGTTCTAGTGAAACTCTTCCTGTGGACGCTGGGATTTAAAGCTCACATCATCTTCATGTATCATGGAATTCTATTCATTTATTTTGCCCTACCATTAAAAATGTAAAAATTAGTCTTAACTCAAAAACTATTAACCAAAAAAAAAACCAGTGGTGGGTCAGTTTTGACCTAGAGATCAAAATTTGGCTCTGACCCCAGCGCTGAAGGGTTTCAAATAAATGTCCTCTCCTCATCCCCCCAAAAAATCCCGTCTCCTTCTACTCCAATGTCCTCACCATACTCAAAATGCATCTCTCCTCAGAACAGACTCTCAAGTGCGTTATGTCAAGGAAAGCAAGCAGAGAGAAGGTGGATGCACGGAAGTAGGGCATCCAGGAAAGAACTGTGCGCGCAGAGGAACCTGGCGGATGGCAGGGCTGGCACTAGAGGCCCAGGGAGAAGGCCAGGCTGTTCCAGAAGAAGCGCTGGAGCAACTACCAGTCATATTGGGAAAAACCAGGACCGGAGCCTTAAGCAAAAAGGAACTCCATGTGGATTTAGGAATGTATGTTAGGCACAGGCTCTGCAGGCCACTGAAAGGACCACTGGCCTGATGAGAAGCCAGGGAGGGTTCTGAGCAGAGGAGTGATGTCACCTGCTTTCACTTTTAAAGGATCCCTCTGCTATTCGGTAAAGAACTGATCACAGCAAAAGAAAGAAAAGACACATGGAGATCAGTTAGGACACTCTTCCACCACGCAGTTGGGAGAGGAGGGGCCAGCGGCAGACGTAATAAGCAAAGACCAGACTCTGAATATATTCTGAAGGTGGAGTCAATGAGATTTGATGAGAAATTATTATGAGGGGTATCTGAGAAAGCAGAGTTGAGGATGGTGCCAAACTCTGACCCAACTCTGGCCTGAGCAATAAATGGACGGACTATCTCCTGTTGACTGAACTGGAGAAGACTGCTGTGAAGATACTGGGGGAGGGGGAATATCAGGAGTTCAGTCTGAGATTTGCCACATCTGACATGCCTATGCGAAATACAAGCAGCAATATGGAGTAAGCAGATGAACATGCACGTCTGAACATCAGGAGCCAAGTCCAGCTGAAGACAGTGTTAGAGCTACCACCAACTCTAACAAAACCCCAAGACTGAAGGCAACCGCCATGACAGCACAGGTAGGTGGGGAGAATTCTGAGGGACTGAGTGCGGGACCTCAGGAAGAACAGCCAATAAGACAGAAGCAGCAGAGGGGTGGGGTTCTGGGAGCCAAATGAAGACGGTGTTCCAGGGAGAAAGAAGTGATGAGCAACGTCAAGCAGCAGAGAAGATGGGATTTCAGGTGAAGACCAAGGGGCCTGGCAATGTGGAATGGTTTCAAGAGAGAGGAAGGGGAAACTGTAGTAGATGAACATAAAAAACCCTTAGAGAAGTTTATATAAGTGGGAGAAAAAAATGAGGGAAATGGGGGAGAGATTCTTCTTAGGATGGGAAAAATCACAGCACATTTATCAACTGATGAGAATAATCCAATAGAAAGGGTGAAATGGATGATTTAAGAAAGAGGGGAAGGGAAGAGAATTGTTGGAGCAACGTATGCAAAAGAGAGAGGAATATGTGAAGACCTCAGGGGGGCTGGCATTTGGAGAAGGGCAGTACCCCCACAGTACCCAAGGGAAGGCGAACTATGGGGACAGACTGAGGCAGCGGTGCGGAGAGGAAAGCGGGAATTCCTGGAAACGCAGGAAGCTCAGAATGAGCTCAGTGGAGGCTGAGGGAGCGCAAACTGCATACGTCAGCTAACTAGGGAAGCGGAAGAATCAAACGGGCCGGGCCATGGCAGCACTGCCAGGGAGCACGAAATCCCTACACAAGGTCAGTGAGCGTCAGTTTACAGAAAGCCTAGTGTGTTGTTACGTTCTTCTCCATCCTGAACAAGGATGTGTGCAAGTGGAAAAGCAGCAGTAAGCTGGATTTAACTAGAGCTAGAGTTTTACCACCGAAGTATAACAAAGGAGAAGAGGCAAGGCAACTGAGAATGAATACAAGGAAATGCTTTATCACTGATCCATAGGTCTAACCTGGATTTAAGGGATACGTGACTATAAGGGACAGAGGGACTAAAAGGGACAGAGAATAGGAGGAAGTAAGATCAACAGACTGCGTGTCCAGCGGGGAGCGTAGACTTAGTACAGTAGGGGACCCAGAGACAGACAAGACAGAACAGGCAGTCAGAGTGGGACTCTTGGAATCAAGACTGCGGAGGGCATGCAGCCACGGTTAATCACAAGGCCTAGGTAGCACACTGCAACGTGTGGTTAGATGGGGGAAGCGGGAGAGGGGAGAGGTGGTCAAAGTCAAGAAATAAAAGGTCAGGGTAATGAAACGATCATCTCAGTTCAGTTCAGTTCAGTCGCTCAGTCGTGTCCAACTCTTTGCGACCCCATGAATTGCAGCATGCCAGGCCTCCCTGTCCATCACAAACTCCCGGAGTTCACTCAGACTCACATCCATCGAGTCAGTGATGCCATCCAGCCATCTCATCCTCTGGCGTCCCCTTGTCCTCCTGCCCCCAATCCCTCCCAGCATCAGAGTCTTTTCCAATGAGTCAGCTCTTCGCATGAGGTGGCCAAAGTACTGGAGTTTCAGCTTCAGCATCATTCCCTCCAAAGAACACCCAGGGCTGATCTCCTTCAGAATGGACTGGTTGGATCTCCTTGCAGTCCAAGGGACTCTCAAGAGTCTTTTCCAACACCCCAGTTCACAAGCATCAATTCTTCAGCGCTCAGCCTTCTTCACCATCCAACTCTCACATGCATACATGACCACAGGAAAAACCATAGCCTCGACTAGACGGACTTTTGTTGGCAAAGTAATGTCTCTGCTTTTGAATATGAAACGATCATCTCAGTAAACACTAAAATAACCAAGACTTGAGACAGGAGAAGTAACGCAGAGTTAACAGTGACCCAAAGTCAGATTCTTCAAGGAATGACAGAGTGACCACCTGAACTGTTAACAGAAAGAGATCATCTATGAGCTATACATGCTCTGGTGGCGTGATGTGCAAAGCTGCAGGCATCGTGGAGGGAGAAGCTCTGACAGCAGCAACGACAGCTACCTTCACACCTGCACATCCTCAGGCTCAGCAATGCACACGATAGAGGAGGAAACAGCCCACTTGGAGGACGTTCTGGGAAAGGTGTGTCCTTAGAAGTGAGCCATATTTCACCTAGATCAAGAAGATGACAGGAATGTCCAGAGAGGTTGAAGACACAAGGAATTTTGCACATGGTGGTGGTTTAGTCACTAAGTCGTGTCCGACTCTTGCGACCCCATGGACTGTAGCCCGCCAGGTTCCTCCGTCTATGGGATTCTCCAGGCAAGAATATTGGAATGGGTTGCCATTTCCTATTCCAGGGGATCTTCCTGACCCAGGGATTGAACCCAGGTTTCCTGCACTGCATACCATCTCCTACATTGCAGGCAGATTCTTTACTGACTGAGCCACCAGGAAAGCCCCCTGCACATGGGAAGGGTTTTAAAAGTTGAGTCCAAAAGGATCTATACAAAGCCTTAAGGGAACCAGTGAGTAACAGAAAACCCAGTTTCCCATATTAATTAAAAAATTAGCTTGTAAATGTCTAGCAAAATCCCTGCTGAGATTTTACTTTGAATGGCACCGAAACCACAGGCCACCCTGGGGAGAAGTGATGTCTCCGTGTTACTGTGTTTTCTTATCATATCATGGCATAACCATATAATCTCTTTTGATAGGCTTATAATATTCTCAGCGAGGATGACAGCCACTTGTACTGAACCGTGTTTATGCCATGCCCACCCAGCACCTTGCTAAGCACTACATACACATACTCCTCCATGGCCATCGTAAGTGGATCCCTCACTTACAAACTGTCCTTGTTACCAAATGCAAGTCTGTGTTCCCAATGCACAGAGAGGCCAGGAAATACCAAAATTCTAAGAGTTTGGAGCAGAGAGAGGTTTACTGAGGGCAACACAAGAAGATGTGTGGCTCACGCCTTAACAACCCCAAGTTTTCCGCAAAGCCCTTTTCTAGGAAAGGTGAGGGAGGAGCATGGGCAGTTGTTGCAAGCTTCTTGGTGTCAGGTCACAGTCAGTAGCGATGCTCCTGTAAATCTACCAAACGAACGCTATTCTCTGTTCTGACAAGAAAAGGCAAGGTCCCAAGACACAACTTTCATCCTCCGAAGTCCTGATCCTGGCTAAGAGAAGGCATCCCAGTGGGCCCCAGTGGAACCACGACCACTCACAGTCGCTCGCTGACAGTTGGTTGCTGTGGGAAGGGCTCACTGCAGCACCGACCAATGGCTGAGAGGGAACCAGGATCACTAACTGTCGCTCACTGACAACTGGTTGCTTAGGGGCGGGCCCACCCCGGCACGGACCAATAGTAACGGTTCCTGGTAAGGGGGTGCGGGTTAACTGTGCACAGCAACAGCCCCTGCTAAGGTCTGCGCTCGGCCACGCTCCACTACACTCTTAGCTCTAATGTAACTTCTCTCGGCTTGTGGCCACCAGAGGTTGACTCAGCCTGCAGTGGGCCCCAGGGTTCCTCTGCCTTTGAATGAGTATCTTTGCCCACAGTCCAGTGGCCATACCCTCTGGTCCAGGGACCACTACAAAAGACTGGGAGGATGAAAAGAGCTGAGAAACTCTCCTCTGAGGGCACAGTGGGTCACCATTCTAACCTTATTTATTTTGATTTGCCGGCTCAAACTTCTTCCTGTCTGCTTTGTCCATTTAGGATAATTGGATGCTCGGGGTGGCTCACACTGACCACATCTGTATTTTGAAGCTGACTCAGAATACCTTACCGAGTGGCTCCGTGTGGCAGTCCAGCTCATGGCACAGGTAAAAATAAAGGGACCTGTCACCACACGCTACACAGTTCTGTTTATAGTGCTGCATAATTGACGTCCTCTCTCAGCACAGCTGATTCTGAGTCATGGTTGAGTCAAGACAGCATGTGGCCCCTTCACTAAGCTGACAACTCATGGGGGTCTGAAGGGGGCCTGTTTTGTGTTGTGGGTTTTGTTTTGTTTTGTTTGGCTGTTGTCTTTGGTGCAGCCAAAGACTTGCTGGCCAGAGGCTCAGTTGTGTTTGGGGAGAACCTATGTGAGCCTGTGTACACACAGATGACCGGTTTATTCCGAGTTCTACATTATGCCGGCCTCTCAAGGGCTCAGCAGTCCCTTTCGCTATGAATGTTAGTCTACGTCTTGATGCAAGCAATGAAGGACACCAAAACACTTCTGACCTCTTGAAATCACGATCCTCTGTCATATCTCACAATGTTTTATACCTCTCTTACCAGAGTCCTTCCTCTATGCTGACTCCAGGAAATTAACTATTTAAGGAAGTAATAAAAACACAACCAAGGGTTCATTCTGTGCTAGGTACTAAAGGAGATCCTGAGGACACAGAGGTAAGTAAGAAGCCTGCCCTCAGGTTTGGGCTCATTCTAGCCGACAGGCAGGTGAGTAAGTGACCATAATACTCTACTGCAGTTTTTCGCAAGAGGTAAGGGGAATATGAGGCAAAAGCACCCAGGTCAGAAGGCAGAAGGTCTAAGGTCATCTGCAACCCAACTGTGGCACAATGGAGACCAAAAGCCCCCCTCCAGCCTGTGGTGATCAGAGCCACTATGGGAAAGGCAGTGTCACGACAGGGTGACCTGCATCTGAAGAGAGCAGGAAAGAGCTGGCCTCAGGGCAGCCTTGGGCTTCCCAGGTGGCTCAGTGATAAAGAATCTGCCTGCCAGTACAGGAGGTGAAGGAGACACCAGTTCAATCCCTGGGTCAGGAAGATCTCCTGGATGAAGGAAACGGCAACCCTCTACCGTCCGCTTGCCTGAAGAATCCCATGGACAGAGGAGCCTGGGGGGTTGCAATCCATGGGGTCGCAAAGAGTCGGACATGACTTACCAGGCACACAAGCAGCACAGCCCTATGTGTGGGTCACGTGCAAAGCTGTGCACCTCCAATGTTAGGAGGGAGCCACAGAACTTCATAGACAGAACCCGGTCCACGATGTGGCCAGCATGGTGACCAGTTGTACGAGCTCCCAGTATCACTAGGATACAAATAACCAATAGAAGGAAGGCCTGACCTTAGGCTGGGGTCACTGGGGAAGAAGGCAGAGCAAAGGGCAACATGATTACACAGAGAGCAGTGAGCCCAGAAAGGCAGGAAAGGCAACAAATCTCTCAAGGTGAGCCAGCAAACTAAAAGTTCACAGAGAAAGTCTAGCCCTAGGGAAAACCAGCCTTTCCTCAGCGCTCTCTGTGACAACCCTTCAGAGTGTGTGCCTCCCAACCTTGCAACTCTCGATTGTGCTGGGCCAAGCCCGAGTCCAGGACACAGCACTCCAGCAGGGAGCACAGAAAGGGATCAGGGTGCCTCAGACCAGACCCACAGAACAAGCACTTAGAGATTCTCCAGCTGGCGAACCAGCAGGCAAAGACTTGACGACACAGGAGGAGTAACCCCCCTGATTAGCATGCAGAGCCAGGGTTGCGACAACACGCGGGGGGCAGGGAGGAGAGGGTCTGGAACTCAGAGTTCGACGGGCTGTCTCCTGGCACTTCTGTGTCTAGGGATAACAATAAATAGGCAGCGGCAGCAACCACAGGCGGACTAGAGCAAGGCCACCGAGGGCTCAGCCCCCTCGGCATCAGGGCCCGGCAACAGTGATGGAGAGTCAGGGGAGTCCAGACGGGAATCTGGGGCCAGCAGATGACTGTCTGCTAACGGCCTCAGGACAGGCTGCGCCAGGGGGACGGGACTTACTGCTCCGACATGCCCGTGAGGTCTCTTCTTTAAGATTCCAAACAGCGATGGCCTCCAAGAGTCCGTGACTGAGTGGACAGTGTCAGGCAAGAACAGGTCTCAGGAGAAGAGCAGACTATAGCAAACACTCATGGTGTCCCTCATCACACACCTTTGGCCCATCTAGTTAATGACCCCAAGGGCAATTCTCACGACCTCCGTGCTCAGACAATTCAGAGGTGCATCCCCCAGGGATCCCCAGTTGGGTTGAGCCCCAGCTGCCTCCAACAGCTGCCAATGAATATGGCATCCTTACGTCAGCTCTCTCTCCTTCCACACCAAGCTTCCCCTCTCCAACACTTGTGATTGCTGGGGCTTGCCTATCGTTAAATTACTTCACTCAAGTTCCTACCTCAAATTCTGCTTTGGAGAAAAAAACTCAATGGCTCACGTATACAAGGAGGCGTTTATAAAGATGGTCTCTGCAGTGCTGTTGGAGTTACCAAACATTAAAGACAAATCCCAATGCCCAACAGTAAGAAAAGGTAGATAAATGATGATGTAATCTTATGACCATACACTCCACAACAGTTGAAGTTAATGATCTAGCTCTCTATGTATGAAAACTGGTAGCACTCAAAAACAGAGCAAAAATTAAAGATGCAAACTGAAGAGTATACAGCATACAACATACCATGTAACACGTAGCCGGGAGGAGAGAATGAGCTAGAAAGCGAAACAAAGAGCCCCTACCCACCACATCCACCGCCGGCAGTCACACCCTCTGCGTCAGCAGGGCAAAGGCTAATAGAGTTCTGCCAAAAGAACCCACTGGTCAGAGCACATACCCTCTTGCAACAACACAAGAGAAGACTCTACACATGGACATCACCAGATGGTCAATACAGAAATCAGATTATATTCTTTGCAGCCAAAGATGGAGAAGCTCTATACAGTCAGCAAAAACAAGACCAGGAGCTGACTGGGACTCCTGATCATGAACTCCTTATTGCCAAATTCAGACTTAAATTGAAGAAAGTAGGGAAAACCACTAGACCATTCAGGTATGACCTAAATCAAATCCCTTATGATTATACAGTGGAAGTGACAAATTCAAGGAATTAGACCTAACAGAGAGCCTGAACAACTATGGATGGAAGTTTATGACATTGTACAGGACACAATGATCAAGACCAGCTCCAAGAAAAAGAAATGCAAAAAGGCAAAATGGTTGTCTGAGAAGGCCTTACAAATAGCTCTGAAAAGAAGAGAAGCGAAAAGCAAAGGAGAAAAGCAAAGATATACCCATTTGAATGCAGAGTTCCTAAGAATAGCAAGGAGAGACAAGAAAGCCTTCCTCAGCGATCAATGCAAAGAAATAGAGGAAAACAATAGAATGGGAAAGACTAGAAAGCTCCTCAAGAAAATTAGACATACCAAGGGAATACTTACTACAAAGATGGGCACAATAAAGGACAGAAATGGTATGGACCTAACAGAAGCAGAAGATATTAAGAGGTGGCAAGAACACACAGAACTGTACAAAAAAGATCTTCATGATCCAGATAACCACGATGGTGTGATCACTCACCTAGAACCAGACATCCTAGAATGCAAAGTCAACTAGGCCTTAGGAAGCATCACTATGAACAAAGCTAGTAGTAGAGGTGATGGAATTCCAACTGAGCTATTTCAAATCCTAAAAGATGATGCTGTGAAAGTGCTGCACTCAATATGCCAGCAAATTTGGAAAACTCAGCAGTGGCCACAGGACTGGAAAAGGTCAGTTTTCATTCCAATCCCAAAGAAAGGCAATGCCAAAGAATGTTCAAACTACCACACAATGGCACTCACCTCAGTTCAGTTCAGTCGCCCAGTTGTGTCCGACTATTTGCAACCCCACGAATTGCAGTACCCTAGGCCTCCCTGTCCATCATCAACTCCCGGAGTTTACCCAAACTCATGTCCATTAAGTCAGTGATGCCATCCAACCATCTCATCCTCTGTCGTTCCCTTCTCCTACCACCTTCAATCTTTCCCAGCATCAGGGTCTTTGCAAATGAGTCAGCTCTTTGCATCAGGTGGCCAAAGTATTGGAGCTTCAGTTTCAGCATCAGTCTAAGATGGACTGGTTAGATCCCCTTGCTGTCTAAGGGACTAACAGTCTTCTCCGACACCACAGTTCAAAAGCATCAATTCTTTGGCACTCAGCTTTCTTCACAGTCCAACTCTCACATCCATACATGACTACTGGAAAAACCATAGCTTTAAGTAGATGGACCTTTGTTGGCAAAGTAATGTCTCTGCTTTTTAATATGCTAGCTAGGTTGGCCATAAGCTTTCTTCCAAGGAGCAAGCGTCTTCTAATTTCATGGCTGCAGTCATCATCTGCAGTGATTTTGGAGCCCCAAAAAATAAAAGTCTGTCACTGTTTCCACTGTTTCCCCATCTAGTCTGTCACTGTTTCCACTGTTTCCCCATCTATTTCCCATGAAGTGATGGGACCAGATGCCATGATCTTAGTTTTCTGAATGTTGAGTTTTAAGTCAACTTGTTCACTCTCCTCTTTCACTTTCATCAAGAGGCTTTTTAGATCCTCTTCACTTTCTGCCATAAGGGTGGTGTCATCTGCATATCTGAGGTTATTGATATTTCTCCCGGCAATCTTGATTCCAGCTTGTGCTTCTTCCAGCCCAGCGTTTCTCATGATGTACTCTGCATAGAAGTTAAATAAGCAGGGGGACAATATACAGCCTTGACGTACTCCTTTTCCTATTTGGAACCAGTCTGTTGTTCCATGTCCAGTTCTAACTGTTGCTTCCTGACCTGCATATAGGTGTCTCAAGAGGCAGGTCAGGTGGTCTGATATTCCCATCTCTTCAAGAATTTTCCAAAGTTTGCTGTGATCCACCCAGTCAAAGGCTTTGGCATAGTCAATAAAGCAGATGTTTTTCTGGAACTCTCTTGCTTTTCTGATGATCCAATGGGTGTTGGCAATTTGATCTCTGGTTCCTCTGCCTTTCTTAAAACCAGCTTAAACATCTGGAAGTTTACAGTTCACGTACTGTTGGAGCCTGGCTTGGAGAATTTTGAACATTACATTAGCATGTGCTGCTGCTGCTGCTGCTAATGTGAGATGAGTGCAACTGTGCAGCAGTTTGAACATTCTTTGGCATTGCCTTTCTTTGGGACTGGAATGAAAACTGACCTTTTCCAGTCCTGTGGCCACTGCTGAGTTTTCCAAATTTGCTGACATATTGAGTGCAACACTTTCACAGCATCATCTCTTAGGATCTGAAGTAGCTCAACTGGAATTCCATCACCTCCAACAGCTTTATTCGTAGTGATGCTTCCTAAAGCCCACTTGACTTCACATTCCAGGATGTCTGGCTCTAGGTGAGAGTGATCACACCATCGTGATGATCTGGGTCATGAAGATTTTTTTTGTACAGTTCTTCTGTGTATTCTTGCCACCTCTTCTTAATATCTTCTGCTTCTGTTAGGTCCATACCATTTCTGTCCTTTATTGTGCCCATCTTTGCAGTAAATGTTCCCTTGGTATCTCTAATTTTCTTGAAGAGATCTCTGGTTTTTCTCATTCTATTGTTTTCCTCTGTTTCTTTGCATTGATCACTGAGGAAGGTTTTCTTCTCTCTCCTTGCTATTCTTAGGAACTCTGCATTCAAATGGGTATATCTTTCCTTTTCTCCTTTGCCTTTCGCTTCTCTATGCCTTACGAAAGCCTTTTCCCCCTGAAACCCACTGAGTCCCAGAAGGTATCAGTATTTGATACCAATACATTTCAAGGGGGTGGGGAAGATGCTCCCAAACTGAAATGGTTTACAAAACCATTTCAGTCACTCTGCACAACCACGCATGTTACCCAGAGGTCCTGAAGAGCCATGATAAACCACCTCTGCCACCCCACCCTGAGGAAGGAGACCTCAGCCCCACACCAGCAGCATGACATCACTGCGAAGCGAGACTCCAAAAGCGCCCTCCCACTGAGCTCTTCAGTGGACAAGGAGCTGAACTCTCCAGAGCCACGTTACTGCCCGCACCCTTCCAGGACTACTTTCCTTTTTTCCCAGATTTGGTTCCAAGCACTTCATGAGTGTCAATCACTTCAGCTCATCTCAGGCTCTGGAAACAGAGAGCACTGTGTGGCATGGAGGAACACGTGAATCAAAATCCAACTCACTCTGAGTGTACTAAGAACATGAGATGCCCAGTTCCGTCTTCTTTTCTTGGAGGAAATTTGACAATTCAGAAACATTGTTTTACCAGTAATAATTCTCAACTAGGAAGCAGAAAAGACAGTGATATTTCCACAAAGCCCTTCCATCATGCTGGCTGAGATTCAGCTCAAGTAAGTTCTTCTGGGCGTGGCAGGGAGAAGAATTTTACACACAGAAAACTGAGATATAATGGACAGTGAATTACACAGATGGCTAGTGTTTCATGAGTATGTCAAGTCCAGGCAACCAATACCCCCAATCTGGATAAAGCAGGTTTCCCTCACTTCAGAAAATTCCCTCATGCTCTTTCCCAGTCAGCCCCCAGCCTCCTGTGACAACCACTGTTCATGTCTTCATTACCAGTCAGCGACACAGAGAAGGTCAGCTTCGCAGGACTGCACTCTTTGTCTGGCTTCTTTCATTCGGTGCCTTCTGAGCTCCGCCCGCACTGCTGTGTATACCGGTGGTTCAGTTACCAGGGAGTTTAGTCATCCGCCCACTGACAGACGTTGCAGTAGGTTCTAGTACTTGGCTATTATCAACAAAGCTGCTACAAGCACTCTTTCACAAGTCATGTGGACATATATTCTAAGATAAATACCTAGGGTTATGGGCAGGAGTATGTTTCAGATCAGATCAGTCGCTCAGTTGTGTCCGACTCTTTGCGACTCCATGAAGCGCAGCACGCCAGGCCTCCCTGTCCAACACCAACTCCCGGAGTTCACCCAGACTCACATCCATCGAGTCAGTGATGCCATCCAGCCATCTCATCCTCTGTCATCCCCTCCTCCTCCTGCCCCCAATCCCTCCCAGCATCAGGGTCTTTTCCAATGAGTCAACTCTTCACATGAGGTGGCCAAAGTACTGGAGTTTCAGCTTTAGCATCATTCCTTCCAAAGAAACCCCAGGGCTGATCTCCTTCAGAATGGACTGGTTGGAGTATGTTTAACTTTATAAAAAAACTGCCAAAGCATTTCCCAAAGCGGTTGCACCATCCACGCTCCCACCAGCAATGGACAAGACCCCCAGCAGCTCCACAGCCTCACCAAAAGATGTCAGTCGTTTCAATCCCAGCAAATCTAATGAGTTTGCAAAGGTATCTCATTATGGTTTTACTAGTTTATAACAGCTTTACTGAGATATAATTAAACAAAGCATGCAATCATTCACTTAAACGACTTAATTTTCTCAATTTTGGTATAGTACATTAACTTAATTGTGGTAAAATATGTATGTATTAAGGGCTTCCCAGGTGGCGCTAGTGGTAAAGAACCTGCCTGCCAAAGCAGGAGACCTAAGAGATGCGGGTTTGATCCCTGGATAGGGGAGATCCCCTGGAGGAAGTAATGGCAATCCACTCCAGTATGCTTGCCTGGAGAAGTCCATGGACAGAGGAGCCTGGTGGGCTACAGTCCACAGAGTCACAGTCGTACACGGCTGAAGCAACTTGGCGACAGTAGCAAGTATATATTAGGTTGGAACAAAAGTAACAGCAGTTTCAGACTGTGAACTGTAAGTCATTATAAGTAGGCGCAAACATCTTTATTAATCAAAACAGGAACCATTACAATCAACACATTTTCACCAATGAGAAATGTTTGTTTATTCTTGTAGCATAAAAATCTGTACTTCAGGATTCCACAGACTCTTGGAAAGCATTTTCTGCCTCCTGTGGTTGTGTTTTCCTTGCAGAAAGTTGTCAAGATGCTTAGAGAAGTGGTAGTCAAGCAGCGAAAGGTCAGGGAAGAAGAGGTAGTCAACTGGCAAAAGGTCAGGTGAATATGGCGGATGAGGCAAAACTTCACAGCCCAGGTCACTCAGCTTCTGCAGCGCTGGTTGTGCGATGTGCAGTCAGGCACTGTCGTGGGAAGAACTGGGCCCCCGCCGCTGCCCAATGCCAAAGCAGGCGTGGAGTTGTCAGTGCATCTCATCGGTTTACTAAGCGTACTTCTCAGATGTAACGGTTTCACTGGGATTCAGAAAGCTGCAGTGGATCAGACGGGCAGCAGACCACCAGTGACCATGACCTTTTCTGGTGCAAGTTTGGCTTTGGGAAGTGCTCTGGAGCTTCTTCTTGGTTCAACCACTGAGCTGGTTGTTACCAGCTGTCATATAAAATCCACCTGTCATCGCACATCACAACCTGATTGAGAAATGGTTTGTTGCCACTGCATAGAGTAAACGACACTTCAAAACGACAATTTTTTGATTTTCGGTCAGCTCCTGAGGCACCCACTTAGTGAGCTTTTTTCACTTTTCCAATTTGCTTCAAATGCCCAATGACTACAGAATGGTCCAGGCTGAGTTCTTTGGCAACCTGCTGAGTAGTTGTAAGGGATCAGCTTCAGCGACTGCTCTCAGGTGGCCGCTGTCACCTCCCAGGGGCCTGCCGCCGCATTCCGCATCTTCACGGCTCTCATCTCCTTTGCAGACCTCCTGAACCACCACCACCGCAGTGGATTTGGTAGCAGTTACTGGGCCAAATGTGTTGTTGATGTTACCAATTGTCTTCACTGCTTTACGACGCATTTTGAACTCAAATTCAAAAAAAAAATCACTTGAATTTGCTTTTTGTCTAACATCATTTCCATTCTAAAATAAATATAAACAGCAAGTAATGTCATTAGCAAAAAAAATAAAGTGAGAAATGTGCATTAAAATGATGTATAACACAACCAATTTAAGAATGTATTCCAATATCAAATGGCAAAGTTCAACAATGCCAAACCAAATTATTTTTCCACCAACCAATAATATACAATTTTACATTCTGACCATTTTTCAGTATAGAATTGTGGCTTTAATTATATTCATAATGTTGTACAAACCTCACCACTAATTCCAAAAATTTAGTATCCCAAACAAATTTGGTAACTGTTAAACAATAACTCTTCCCTCCCCGCCAACCCAGGTAACCTCTAATCTCCTTTCTGTCTATGAATTTGCCTATTCTTAGCTCTTCATAGAAGTGGAATCATACAATATCGGTCATTTTATGTCTGGCTTCTTCCACTTAGCCTGTTTTCAAGGTTCACCCCCATTACAGCATGTGCCAATATTTCATTTCTTCTTATGGCTACACAGTATTCCATTGGATGTACATATGACACTTTAGCCATTCACCTGTTGATGGACACTTGAGTCGTTTCCATCTTCTGGCTATTATGAATAATGCCTCAGTGAAAACTGGCATACAAGTATCTGTCTAAGTTTTTGCTTTTAATCCTCCAAGGTACATACAGACCTAGGAGTGGAACTGCTTGATGGTATTCTATGTTTAGCTTTTTGAGGTCATAAAATTATTTTTTACATAATAGCTGAACCATTTCACATTCTCACCAGCAATGTACAAGGGTTCCAAATTTTCCACATCCTTACCAACAATTTTTTTCCTTTTTTTTTTTTAGTAACAGCCATCCTAAAGAGCATAGAGTGGAGTTTTTGTCTTAATTTGCATTTTCTCAATGATTAATGATGTTGAGTACTTTACCATGTGCGTGTTGGCCATTTATATATCTTTCTTTCTAAACCAGATTTTTTTCCGCCCAATTTTTTACCAGACTGTCTTTTGTTACTGAGTTTCAGGAGCACTTTCTATATTTCAAGGCAAATTCTTTGTCAGGTATATGTGTTATAAATATTTTCAGTCTATGACTTGCCTTTTCCATTTTCTTATTGGTATCTCTTGATAGGCAGAAGTTTTTTTAATTTTGATAGTCTAATCTGATAATCAATTTTTCATGAAAGGTCAATGTTATCTGTGTCCTGGATAAGACATATCTGCTTACACACAAGATTACAGATATTCTCCCATCTTCTAAACATTTTATAGTTTTAAATTTTATGTTTAGGTCTACAATCCATGTGGAAATATTTTTGTGAATGGTAAAAGGTATGGGTCAAAGTTCATTTTATTTCATTTAGATATCAAGTTGTCCTACCATCCTTTTTTGAATGAAATTGTTTTTAGACTGATTTTGGTTTGGAGCTTGCACATAGTTTGGAAACAGTCTTAACATTCCTTATACGACATTCAGCATTCAATAAAGAGAAGACCAGATGACTACACACAAGAAGACAGAAACTGACAACAGATACTTATCAGGCATGTTCTCTAGAATAAGTATAATTAATATGCTTAGGAAAGTAAATGACTATGAATTTCAACAGAGTAATCCATTTAAAAAATCAAATAGAAATTCTACAAAACTCAAAACTACCTGAAACTAATACAATAGACAGCACATGGGACACAGCAGAACCCAGAAGAGAGAACGGGAAGGCAGGAGGAAATTTCAAACCAAAGCTCCGAGAGAATCGGAAAGACAGAAGAGAGGCTTTGAGATATACAAAACACAGTGAAAGGTTTAATATAGGTGTAATTAAATTCCTTGAAGGAAAGGAAAGAATGAGAGAGAAGCAACAGCTGAAAAAATACTGGCTGACAATGTCCTAAACTGTTCAAAGATACCAAATTCAAGAAGCATTATCCAAAGAGGGTAATTACAAAAAAGCCAACTACTTCTGTCTTCACGGGCCTTCATTCTGGAAGAAGACAGAGCATAAATAAGAAACCTCTATTAATAATTACATAGTATGTAGAATCTAGTAATTGCTTTTTTAAAAAAAAAAAAAAGAAAGAAAATAGGGTTTATAAGGAAAAGGGGCTCCAAAGCATGGAGGGGAGGGAAGCGTCTGCCCTATTAAACAGTATACACAAAGCCTGGAAGGAAGAAATCGGGAAAATACTTTTGACTAAACACACATTAACAAGAAGAAAGAACCCATACTGACAGAAGATTAAAACAATTTACCAGTTCAAGTATGGAACAAAAAGACTACACATGCGCCATGAGTAACTGTGCGGCGTGTGCTCAGTCGCGTCCTACTCTCGGCGACCCCGTAGACTGCAGCCCACCAGGCTCCTCTGTCCATGGGATCTTCCAGGCAAGAACACTGGAGTGGGTGGCCAGTGCCTTCTCCAGGGGATCTTTCCCAGCCAGGGATGGAGCCCAAGTCTCTTGCACCTCCTGCACTGGCAGGCAGATCTTAACCGCTGAGCCCCCTGAGAAGCCACATAAATAATGACTTATACAAACAGCAGTAATTCCACAAGACTTTGTTAAGAACCTACAACTATCAGACTGTATGCTAGATGCTAGGGACCCAAGCAATGTGATCCACTCACTTTACTCAACAAGCTTATCAGATGGAAGAGCAATAATGTATCAGTTTAAGCATGAGAAGATTTATGGAAAGCAGGACCCGAACAGTACACTAGTTCATGAATACTCAAGAATCCTACAGAAAAAAACACAGTAGCATTACTCAACAGAACTTGCCGTGATGATGGGAATAATCTGTATCTGCATGGCCCGAGAAGGTACCATTAGCCACATGTGGTTACCAGTCCTGAGAATGTGGCTGGGACAAGTAAGGAATGGAATGATTAATTTTACTTATTGCTGATTAATTTAAATAGCCACATGTGAGCAGCTTCATGGACAGTGGAAGTAAAGAGTATCACTTGGCTCTACACTTGAATACAGGGGAGCTTCCTGGTGGCTCGGACAGCAAAAAACCCACCTGCAACGAAGGAGACCTGGGTTCAATCTCTGGTTTGGAAAGATTCCCTGGAGAAGAGAATGGCAACCCACTCCAGCATTCTTGCCTGGAGAATCCCCATGGATGGAGGAGCCTGGCAGGGCTACAGTCCATGGGGTCGCAAACAGTCGGACACAGCTGAACCACTAAGCACACTGCTACATAACAAATGAGCCCCAAACTGAGCAGTCTAAAGCCATCCCATTCATGGTCTCACACAGGTCAGAGTCCCTTAGCCACTTGTACAAACAGCTGCGGGCTTGACTGGGACTAAGGATCTGCTTCCAGGATGCTCCTCACATGGCTGCTGGCAGGAGGCCTCAGTTCCTCACCGCACAGACCTGTCTAGGTGGACCCCTGAGTGTCCTTATAACATGGCAGATGGCTTTCTTGGAGCAAGCGATCCAAGAGAGAACGCAACGAGGAAGCTTCAGGGCCTTCTGTGCTCGGAAGTCACACCCTGTCACTTCCCCCACATCTAGTATTTAAAAGCAAGTCACTAAATGCAGCCCCCGCTTAAGGGGAGAGGTCAAATCCTCTTGCTTTCCTCAGTGTGATTCCTGTGTCTTGCGCTTTTCAGTTTGCTACTGTGGTGCCTCCTTCTGCTTCACTTATGTCCCATCCAGCCTCTGACACCTCCGCCCATCCTCCCTCTGGGTCCATCAGCACTGGATGGATCTTCTCAGGGCAGCTGGCCTCTGGAAACCCTGAGACCCTTCTGAGAGGCAACTAGTGATGTGCTCAGACACGCTGAGAAGCAGAGGCAGAACCAGAAGTCTGTCCTCACAAACCCTCATCAGGGGCTCTCTGCACCACCACATACTATCTGCCTCCCGACTCCAAGACCTACACATCAGGTCACCTTTCCCGGCCTTCAGCTCTTCCTGAACTAGGACAGAGTTCCTGCCTGCCCCAGGAAAAACTCAAATATGGGATGCACCTTCACCTCTTCTCATTCTTCCCCAGCAATCCAACTGGTCCCTGAGTCTTGTCCATTCAATCTGGTAAAGATGTTTCAATATCTATCCTAGCCATCCCCCATAGACAATACCCTAAATTCCGGCAGTTTTCTCTTTCACTTGGGCTTCTCCATCAAGTCGTCTGCCTCTAGCCTCACCCTAATGGATCTCTCACAATGGCAGCCAGAGATCTGTCTAATACACAGATTTGCCAGGCCACACCCTTGAAAGAAACTTCCACTGTTGTCTTTGATCAGTTGCTAAGTTATGTCTCTTCAGGACCCCATGGAATGCAGCATGCCAGGTTCCTCTCTCTGCAGTTTGCTCAGATTCATATCCAGTGAGTCAATGACGCTATCTATCTCATCACCTGCCGCCCCTTTCTCCTCCTGCCTTCAATCTTTCCCAGTACCAGGGTCTTCTCCAATGAGTCGGCTCTTCACATCAGCTCTTCACTTCACAAAGTACTGGAGCTTCAGCATCAATCCTTCCAATGAATATTCAGGATTGATTTCCTTTAGGATTGACTGGTTTGATCTCCTAGCATGGTTCCCCATAAACTCCCCTCACAAGAAGCAGAGTCAGGAAAGGCCTTGTAAACTGGCTCAGGGCCTTGGATTTTATCCTTCAGCTTATAAAAAGGAACTTGATATTTGACTATGTCCTCTCTACCAGATGCCTTATCTATGTTATCTCATTTAAACTCAAAGACCATGCAAAATCAGCACACTGTTCCTCCGCACATACTGTTCTTTCTAATTAGCCCTCTCATCGGTAAGCCTAGAAGCCATAGTAACCTAAGGCCTTTCCTGGACCACAAATCTCTCCACCAGATCCACAGTTCCCCCAGCTCCACCATCTCTTCTTGGCTAGACTCTCTTACAATTTGTTTACACGGCAATTACCCTAACCTGCTTGAAAAAAGGGTATCACGTGCATCTTTGCACCTTCGGCCCTAGCAAAGAACCTGCTTCAGAGCAGGTCCTCAGTGAAAGCTGATGATTGGTTGACTAAAAGGGAGCCCATCATGGTATAGATATCCTAAGCATTAAAGCAATCAACAAATCTCTCTGAGGTATCACATCAATTAACTCATCTCCCCAAAAGCCAAAGGAGCAGTGCCCAGGGTTCTTAACACTCTTTGAATTGCTCAACACTTACTGTGATTTGAGGCAGAAGTGCTCAGACCAAGTGAACCTCTAAGACCATCTGGACTTCTCCCACACTCCCTCTACTCTTTGCACATACTTCTGCGATTCCAGAACAGGGCTTCCCAACAAAATACTTACGGAGAACCATCCATAAATGTGTTAAGGGATAGTATCAGCTAACTTGATTTAATACTATGTGTCAGATATGTGCCAAGGACTTAATACGCATGAGTTCACTTAATCTTGACAACCTCACCAACAAAATACTGTCCAACCTTAGTTCTATTAAATAGACACACAAACTGCGGCCCAGAGAAGACTAGAACAAAATTAAACAGGCACTGACTGGAGACATCAGGTACTTTGTATTTTCACGTGCTTTATTTCATTTATTCCTCTGTACAATTTAGCAATGAAGTCGTGTATTACATTTCCATTTTTAGGCAGGAAATCTTAAGGCTTGGAGAAATGGCACCATAACGCATCGCTTGTAGGGCTAGGAGCCAAATCCAGATCTTCAGAGTCCCGGACACCTTTTACAACGGAGATCTGGCCCTTCTGTGGCTGAGTCGGGACTGAAGTGGCCACTGTGCAAAGCGGGGCCACCACTGGGGACGCAGAGCCTGGGCTCACAGGACGAACGGAGTGACGCCGCCTCCCACCTGGCACATCTGCAACCCAGCTGCACGTTCCGCTGCTTCTGGGGGCCTGCCAGTCTGTTCCAGCCAGGCCAAGGAGACCATCTTGCACGTTATCCGGGCGCCATCACCGCGGCTCAACTAACCCAACAGGCAGGAGGCGGCGAAGAGCTCGCTTGGATCGGTCCCCCTTCCTGCGCCCGGCCTCACGCCCGTACTGACGAGTGGGGAGCAGGTGTCACCCCCGCCTCCCAGCCCGGGGCCCGCTGGTGAGGCGCCGAGCCGCCACCCCGCCGCCGCCCCGGGAGGAGGGGGCGCCCCCGCCCCGCTCCCGCAAGCCCCGCCGGGCCGCCCCCGACGCCCGCGCCCTTACCGATTCCGCTGCTCTTTGAAGAGCGCCGTCAGCGCGCGGAGAGCCTCCAGGTCCTGGATGGGCGCGGGCATCATGACGCCCGACAGCCTGCCGGGCGGCGGCCTGGGCGCCGCCATCTTGCCGCTCGCAGCTCGGGCCGAGCGGCCGACGACGAGGAGCCGGAGGAGGAGGGGCAGGAGGGCCGGCGGGAGGGAGCGCGGGCTGCTGCCTCCGCACGCCGCCGCCGCCGCCGCCGCCTCGGCGCCGCTGCAGCCCGCGGGCCCGGCCGGGAAAGCGCGAGACCAAGCGCCCAAGCCTCGCCTCAGGCCGGAGGACGCGACGGCGCGGCGAGGGGAGGGGGCGCGGGCGGAAGTCCCGCCTGCGGGGAGGGGGGCGCCGGCCGGAAGTTCGCCCTGTGGGGAGGGGGCGCGGGCGGAAGTTGTGTTTGCGGGGGTGGGGACGTCAGGAGGGCGGAGGGCCCCCAAGGAGAAGTCGGAGGGGTGGCCCCGGAATGGGGACACCCTGAGCGGGGCAATGGGGACGGAGGGGGTCTCCATGGGAACGGGTGTGGGGGACGAGGGTACCCTGAGGGGGAGATGCTGGCAGACGGGGGTCTCCGCAGGAGGGGATGTGAGGAAGGCTGGGGAGTCCTGCAGAGGCTTCCCTGGAGGAGAGAAGGCTGAAGACCTCGATCCTGCGGTCGGGAGGGTTGATCAGGGCTCACACCGACCCCCTGGGAGCTAGAGCAGTCTGTGTCCATCTTGCAAGTCTCAGTCCCTGGAAGCTCAGTTCCCAGTTCTTCAGTCAGTCAGTTCAGTCGGTTAGTCGTGTCCAGCTCTTTGCGACCCCATGGACTGCAGCATGCCAGTCTTCTCTGTCCATCGCCAACTCCCAGAGTTTACTCAAACTCATGTCCATAGAGTCAGTGATGCCATCCAACCATCTCATCCTCTGTCATCCGCTTCTCCTCCTGCCTTCAATCTTTCCCAGCATCAGGGTCTTTTCCAATGAGTCAGCTCTTTGTATCAGGTGGCCAAAGTATTGGAGCTTCAGCCTCAGCATCAGACCTTCCGATAAATATTCAGGACTGATTTCCTTTAGGATGGACTGGTTGGATCTCCTTGCAGTCCAAGGGACTCTCAAGAGTCTTCAACAGTGCAGTTCGAGAAAGCATCAATTCTTCCCCGCTCAGCTTTCTTTATTAGTGATCTTAGTGATCACTTACTGGCGGTGGCTCAGATGGTAAAGAATCTGCCTGCGATGCAGGAGACCGGGTTCGATCCCTGTGTTCCCAACAGAAGGGAATGGCTACCCACTCCCATATTCTTGCTTGGAGAATTCTGTGGACAGAGGAGCCAAGTGGGTTACAGCCCATGGGAGCACAAAGAGTCCAACATAACTGAGTGGCTAACACAGACGGACAATAACAGATCATTTACCAGGCCTGCTTGGGGTGAGAATACTGTTGTTTCAGCTCATTGGTGGTGGTTTAGTCCCTAAGTTTAGCCTTTGCGACCCCCCTGACTGTAGCCCACCAGGCCTCTCTGTCCATGGCATTTCCCAGGCAAGAATACTGGAGTGGGTTGCCAGTCCCGCCTCCGGGAGATCTTGCCGACCCAGGCATAGAACCCGCATCTCCGGCACTGCAGGTGGACTCTTTACCACTGGGCCCCCAGGGACTCTGTTCCAGTTCATTAAGGGCTTTATATACAATGTGAAGTCAAGGAGCTTAATTCTACAGAGTTAGGCTAAGAATTGTGTTTTTCTAAAGGAAGTGAGATGAGATGGTTGGATGACATCATCAACTCGAAGGACGTGAGTTTGAGCAAACTCTGGGAGATAGTGAAGGACAGGGAAGCCTGTGTACTACAGTCCACGGGGTTGCAAAAAGCTGGACATGACTGAGTGACTGAAAAACAGCAAAGGGTAATGAGTATATTTTACAGGAATCAGGTAAGGCTTCTGCAGGGGTGCTGGTAACTCACTCTTTTCACTGCATGGGATTCACTTCTTTGTCATATCATGTTTATGTACTTTGACCAGACATTGTTGCCAGACCCCATGCTAGGTACAAGACGAACTGTGATCTCTCAGCATCTGCATGGCATTGGGTCCAGGACACCCCCTTACCCCCGCAGACTCCAAAAACCTCGGATGTTCAAGTCCCATAGTCAGCCCTCCATATCCACAGATGCTGCAACTTGTGGAAACAGAGGGCCAACTGTGTAAAGATCTGTAAGAGATGATCTCAACCCTGAAGGAACTCACCGACTATTCAGAGAGAGAGGCAAACAGCATTGAATACAGTTGATTACTGCTATAATGGAGGACTGGACAAATTGCTGTGAGGCCAATTAGAATATATAAATAATACTCTCTACATTTCGACTTGAAGTGTAGGGGTGTATTTATGACATGTTTTTGATGTTCTTTGCTAAATAAAATTTAAAGACCTGATAAACACCACCAGAATATGCAGGAGAAATGAAACATGAGGAAGCAAGTCAGCTGAGACTGTAATTCAGCCCTATCCATTTAACTGACGATATATTCATGAATTCCACAAATATTTCTACGTACCTACTTTGTGCCAGGCATTGTATTGCCTAGAGATGCTCAAGACCATCCAAAAAGTTTAACAATCCTTAAACTAACAGGGCAGGATCTCCTAATTTTTTCCCGAGGAACAGGGAATAGTAAAATGTATTGTCACCAATCAAGATCTTACCCCTTAGTTTTCCATCCTCAATTGTAAAACAAAAATAACTACTCTGATTCTTCTAGAAAACATGTCCCATAACATTCAAATTCATTACCTGGAATATTGCAGTATGAACATGACTGCTCTCTTTGCTTCTTCTCTTGTCTCCCTCCCTATAAGTCCTTTAAAAATATGAGTCAACATTTCGTTTTGCTCAAAACCATCCAAAGGATTTCCATCTCACTCAGAGCAAGTGCCAAAGTTCTTCCAGTGGAAGTGTCCCTAAATAGGCTGCCTCCGTCACCGATTCTGATCACATCTACTAGTCTCTTCATCCTCCACTGAGCTTCAACTACCCTGCCCTTCTTGTCCTCCACCTGGGGAGGTATGCTCCTGCCTCAGGATTTTGCACATGCTGTGCCTGTTGCATGAAACACTTTCAATGCTTATCTAGCACATACTGGCATGGTTTATTTCCGTCATCTGCTCCAAAGATCTCTTGATGAGTTTCCCTTGTCAGTCTTTAAAATCGTAGCATACCACCCAAATTCATGATCCTCAGGAATTTTTCTTCATCGCCCTTAACACTTCCTATGTCACATCCTTTACTTGTTTATTTATTTATTGTTACCAATTTGTTTACTCCCAAAATGCTTAAGCTACACAAGGACAGAGATTTTGCTTTTTTTTTACTTTTATCTCCTCAGCCTCTAGAAAAGGACTAATTATGTGGTAACTGCTCAATAAACATCACTTAAATTAATGAACAAAAATATTTTAAAATATATTTTCGAAAAGGAGAAAGAAAATAACACGCCTCCAGAAGTGGGCGAACAATCCGAACAGTACAAGAAAGAGGAAAGATGGAAGCCAGGAAGAAAAAAATCATCAAAGGACATGAAAAGAAAAACAGAGACATTAACAGGACAGGCTAGAAGTATAGATGAGTATGAGAAACAAAAGGATGTGAAATTGGTCAAACCGTGGAGTGTTACTGACTGCTTGGAACTGGCTAGAGGATTTCAACCTTGGATGAACTGACGGAACTAAGTTATTACTTCACTTGGGCTAAATAGCATTTTTTTGTAGCGTTTTAAAAATGTTTTATAATGATGCCTTATGATGAACATGCCACCATGTAGATGTACATGAATTAAACTTTAGATGAAAATTTGTGGTATGTTCGTGTCTCGAGCCTGCGGCAGAAGAACTGGATCTGCCACGATTCAATAATCAAGAAATGAAAATAAATAAAAAGAAACGAAAAAGAAATAAAGGAAAGGGACTTCCCTGGTGGTGCAGTGGTGGAGAATCTGCCTTCCGCTGCAGGGGACGCGGATCTGATCCCTGGGCAGGAAACTCCATCCCACACGCCGCAGCCAGGTGTTCACATCCTGCAGCTAAAGGCCCTGTGTACCGTGACTGAAGGCCTCACACGCTGCGACTAAGGCTCCGCGAAAGAAAGACATGTTTTGTTTTTTTTTAAAGAGAAAGAAAGCATATGCCAAATATCAGCTCCTCCTCCAAAACATAATGTTCAGTGGATGCTCAAGTCAGCCCATACCTCTCTTTGGTGCTAACTTTGGAGAATCCCCCTCGTGCTACACATGTGTTTATATACTGTCCTTTGAATCTGAGATCCTCAAGGCAGGGACTTCAACTCCCTTATCCTGTTCAGGATCAAGTTCAAAGCCTTGTGCCTAGATTCAACGCTATAAATATTTGTGAAACTGAAAACTTTGAAGACCAAAGGAAAAAATAACAGAATAGTGTAATTGTTAAGAGCGGGGATCAGCAAACTGCAGCCTGCAAGCCAAATCTTTCCCACTGTCTATTTTCATAAATTTTATTAGAAATTGTCACACTCGTTCATTATACATATTGCCTGTGGCTTCTTTGATGCTGTAGTGACAGGGTTGAGTAGTTGTGGCAGAGACTGTATAGCCTACAAAGTCTAAAATATTAAAACAATTAGGGGATTTCCCCGGTGGGCCAATGATTAAGACTCTGAGCTCCCAGTGCAGGGGGCACAGGGTGTGTTCCCTGGTCAGGATCCCCTAAGAACCCACATGCTATGCCATGTGGCCAAAAAAAAGAGAAAAGAAATTAACTGTTTGGCTGCTTGGTTTTCCATAGGAAAGGTTTGCTAACCTCCAGTAAAAAGCGTGAGCTCTAGATCATTAGGCAATCTTGGTGATGGGAATTGTGTCTTCATCTCTCAGCACCTAACTTTGGACAAGTAACCACCTCTTAAAGCCTATTTTTTCATGTGTAAAATGGACTATTAATAACACCTTAATTTAGTGGTTTGGAGGATTCAACGAGATAGTCTGTGTCAACCCAGCGTCTGTCATATATTTAGCTCTAGAGCTAAAGAGCTTTAGGCTAAGTGAAGTAAGCCATTCACAAGAAAGACAAATACTGCACAATTCCATTTATATGAGGTGCTTAGAGTAGTCACAAGTCATAGAGCAGAAAGTAGAATGTGGCAGCCAGGGGCTGGAGGAGGAAAGAATGAGGATTTTTCTTTTTAATGCATGTAAAGTTTTCAACTTCAAGGTGAAAAGAATTATGGAAATGGATGCTGGTGATTATTACACACTAGCATTTAATATCATTGAAATGTACACGTAATCTGGTTCAGATAGCCAAGTTTAGGTTATGTGTATTTTATGCCATGGTTTTCAGGTAAAATATAAGTAAGAGAACTCCTCTCCAACAGAACTGCACCATGGGAAATGCTAAAGGAAGCTTCTTGGGCTGAGGGAAATGCTACAAACAGAAATGCAAATCCTGACAAGATGGAAGAGAGTTGGAAATGGTAAATACCTGGGTAAATGCAAACAGCCGTTTTCTTCTATTTGCTCTTTTCCTCTTAATTGTTTTATAAACTGGTTTATAATAAAAATTAGACCATGTTCTTGTGAGGTTATAAATGAAGTGTAACAGCAATAATAGAAGAGAGAAGATAATGACCTACGAGGTCATTGTGTAATAGATTCCTGGCAGCAACTACTTTAAAAATGCGAAGAATCATAGATAAGATGCCAACAGAAAAACTGAAATGGAATTCCTAAAAACATTCCAGGAACTTCCCTGGCATTCCAGCAGTTAGGTTGCCTTCCGGTGCTCAGTGCTCGGGGTGTGGGTTCAGTCCCTGGTGGGAGCTAAGATCCCCCCACGCTGTGGTTGTTTAGGCACTAAGTTATAGCGAACTCTTCCGCAACCCCAGACTGTAGCCTGCCAGGAGCCTCTGTCCATGGGATCGCCCAGGCAAGAATACTGCAGTGGGTTGCCAGTTCCTTCTCAAGGGGATCTTCTTAACTCAGAGATCGAGCCCAAGTCTCCTGCACTGCAAGCAGAGTCTACCATCTAAGCCACTAGGGAAACTCAGGATAAGGTTAAAGCAACATTTAAAAGGAAACATAATTTTAAATGCATAGATTGGAAAAGTAGAAAGAGCTCAAACACATTACCTAAGCTTTAACCTTGCATGTATGTGTACTAAGTCACTTCAGTGGTGTCTGACTCTTTGCAACCCCACAGACTGTAGCCCCCCAGGCTCCTTTGTCCATAGGATTCTCCAGGCAGGAATATTGGAGTGGGTTGCCATGCCCTCCTCCAGGGGATCTTCCTGATCCAGGTGAATTCTTTACCACTAATGCCACCTGGGAAGCCCAAGCTTTCACCTTAAAATACTAGAAAAAGGAGAGCAAATTAAACCCAAAGCAAGCCAAAGGACGGAAATAGTAAAGATAAGGGGGAAAATCATTGAAATAATGAAGAAAATAATTGGAACTTTAGTGAAAGCAAAAGCTAGCTCCTTCAAAAAGGTAATAAAATCAAGAGACTTATAGTTGGGCTAATTTCTTAAGAGGAAGATACAAATTTCCAATATCAGGAGTAAAAGAGAAGACATTACCACAGAATCTATAGACATTAATAGAATAATAAGGGTATGTTATGGACAACTTTATGGTGATAAATATGACAATCTACATGAAGCAGACAGATTCCTTGAAAAACAGAAATTGCCAAAACTCACCCAAGGAAAAATATAAAGCTTGAACAGCCTGCTATCAATTAAATAAATTGAACTTATAAATAAAAACCTTCCCATAAAGAAACTCCAGAGTGACATGGCTTCAGTGGTAAATATTACCATGCATTTAAGAAAGAAATAATATCCATTCAACACAAACTCTTTCAGAAAAAAAAGAGGTAACGTCTCTCAACTTATTTTATAAATCTAGCTAGTATTATCCTGACTCTAAAACCAAGCAAAGACCTCATAAGAAAAAAAAAAAAAAAAAAGAACTATAGAACTAAATATCTCTCATAACCATAGACCAAAAAATTCTTAACTAAATATTAACAAATAAAGCTATACATTAAAAATGACAATATATCAGGACCAAGTGGGGCCATATTTTGGGAATGTAAAATTAGGTTAACATCCCAAACTCAATCAATATATTTCACCATATTAATAGATTAAAGAGAAAAGGCATATTATCATTTCAATAAATGCAGGTAAAAGCATTTTATATAATCCAAGAGGCTTTCTTGGCAAAAACTCCCAGAAATGTAAAAACAGAAGGGAATTTTCAAAACCTGTTTAAGAGCATCTACAAAAAATTTACACCCGACATCAGATTCAGTGGTGAAAGACTGTGCTTAACAAGGTAAGGATTAGCGCTCTTAGTATGTCTATTTAACATTTACAGGAAGTCCTAGTCAAGACTAGAAAGAGAAATGGAAGATATACAAATTAGGAAAGATGAAAAAATGTCCTTTTTGCAGACCACTTAATCATGTTTGTAAAAATCCCTAATGAATCTATAAAAACTCTACTGGAACTAGTAAGGCAGTGTAGCAGGGTTATATATGAAAACCAATTGTGTTTTTATATACTAGGGATGAACAATTACAAATTCAATTTAATGAACAACTTCACTTACGATGACATCAAAAATACCTAGGAATAGGGACTTTCCTGGCAGTTCAACGGTCTAGATGCTATGCTTTCAGTGTAGGTGGGTGGTATGAGTTCAATCCCTGGTTGGGGAACTAAGATCCCACATGTCATATGGCCAAAAAAAGAAAAAACTTAGGAATAAATTTAAATGAAAGATATTTAAAACCTGTACAATGAAAACTATAAAACATTACAAAGAGAAATGGAAAAAGACCTAAATAAATGAAAATATATACCATGTTCATAGATTGAAAGACTTAATATTATTAAGATGTCAGTCCTCCTCAAATTGATCTACAGAGTCATGCAGTTCCAATGAAAATTCTAACAGTCTTTGTAAAAAGACATTGACATTTAAAAATCTGTATGAAAAGACAAAGAACCCGAGATAACCAAAACAATTTTGAAAAATAAGAACAAAATTGAAGGCTGCAAGCTCTGTGATTTCAAGACTTACTCTAAAGCTACAGTCATCAAGACAGTATGGAACTGGCCCTAGATGGATGGAACAGAATAGAGAACCCAGAAATAAACCCACACTTCAATAGTCAGTTCGTTTTTGGCAAAAACACCAACGATACCACTATGCATTCATTAGAAAGGCTAAAAGGTAGGAAGACAGTAACAGTGTTATTGGTGATGCAGAGAAACTGGTGGGACTGGAAGCTGTATGGCTGCTTTGCAAAACAGTACAATATCTTTAAAATGTGTGCATGCAACATGACCCAGCATTTCCTTATGCACAAAGTATATGTACATACTTTTCTACACAGAGACGTATACAAAAATGCTCTTAGTAACATTATTCGTAATAGCCTCAAACAGGAAGCAATCCAAATGTCCATCGTCTGGTGAATGGGTAGACAAATGGTGGTTCGATTCAGTTCAGTTCAGTTCAGTCGCTCAGTCGTGTCCGACTCTTCGCAACCCCATGAATCACAGCACGCCAGGCCTCCCTGTCCATCACCAATTCCCGGAGCTTGCTCAAACTCATGTCCATCGAGTCAGTGATGCCATCCAACCATCTCATCCTCTGTTGTCCCCTTCTCCTCCTGCCTTCAATCTTTTCCAGCATCAGGGTCTTTTCCAATGAGTCAGTTCTTCACATCAGGTGGCCAAAGTATTGGAGCTTCAGCTTCAGCATCAGTCCTTCCAATGAATATTCAGGACTGATCTCCTTTAGGATGGACTGGTTGGATCTCCTTGCAGTCCAAGGGACTCTCAAGAGTCTTCTCCAACACCACACTGCAAAAGCATCAATTCTTCAGCACTCAGCTTTCTTTATAGTCCAACTCTCACATCCATACATGACTACTGGAAAAACCAAAGCTTTGACTAGATGGATCTTTGTTAGCAAAGTAATGTCTCTGCTTTTTAATATGCTCTCTAGGTTGGTCATAGCTTTTCTTCCAAGAAGCAAGCATCTTTTAATTTCATGGCTGCAGTCACCATCTGCAGTGATTTTAGAGCCCAAGAAAATAAAGTCTGTCACTCTTTCCATTGTTTCTCCATCTATTTGCCATGAGTGATGGGACCAGATGCCATGATCTTAGTTTTGTGAATGTTGAGTTCAGATGGTGGTATTTCCACAGAATGAAATGCTGCTCAGCAATAAAAAGGAACAAAATATTAATGCATGCAATGACATGGATCATCTCACATCATGCTAAGTGAAAATATCAACCACAAGACTACTGTATAATTTCGAAATTATGGAAAAGGCAGACTTACAGTGGCAGAAAGAAGTCGCATGTAGAGGTGAGGCAGGATGATATGGAGGGCTGCGAGGAAGCATTTTAGGGTAAAGGAACTGACCTGTATCATGATGGTGCAGGTGGCTACCGATGGTACACAATTACCAAAACTGTTCAAACTATGTACTTTAAAAAAGGTGAATTTGTATATAATAATAGCTAGTGAAAAAATTCAACAACAAAAAATCATGACAGGCCATCATAGATAAGTAGCACAGACCTGCCCTCATGCTTATAAAGAACTAGAAAACTGGACAAAATATGTGGAAAGACCCTTTTTAGACCCTGAACAATGGGCACATACCACTGGGATCCCCAAGAGAACCCAAATGCATGAGGGGGTCTTTGTGATCACCCGGCGTTTCTGCAAGGACTCACTTTCCATGTGGCAGTGCAGGAAGCGGGGGACTCTGGACAGCAAGTTCTTCTCACCGAATTAAGAAGACGGGAGCACAGGTTGCAGACCAGAGTGGCTGGAATTCGCAGAGGTGGGAACTCTGCAGAGAACAAAGCAGATAGGAATCTTCTCGGGTTTCGGACTATTAAACTGTGCGCGCTCAAGGCAAGAGTTTGTGAAGCAAGACAAAGAACAGCTCTGAGGAGCTGTGACGCCCCAGGCCCCAGCACTCAACACAACGAGGAAGGTGTTCAGGTTGGCCAGTCAGGTCGGAGAGAGAAATAAGCACACAGATGAACCTCAAACACATTTCGTGTGCGTGTGTGCGTGCCCAGGCGTGTCCGACTCTTTGCAACCCCATGGACAGTATCCAGGAAGGCTCCTCTGTCCATGGGATTTCCCAGGCAAGAATATTGGAGTGGGTTGCCACTTCCTACTCCCAGGGATCTTCCCGACCCAGGGATTGAACCCACATCTCCTGCCATCCCTGCATTTTTGGAGGATTCTTTGCCACTGAGCCCCCAGGGAAGCCCAGCAAAAGACATTATGATAAGTGAAAGAAATCAGACAAAAGAAACACCATATGGTGTGATCACATTTGTGTGAAATTTCTAGAAAAAGCAAACACTGTAGAGACAGAAAGTAGAGATGGGAGTAGGAACCCAGATGGACCTAGCATGGACAGGAGGGAAACCTGGGGGCATGATGGAAGCACTCCAAGACTGCGATATTGGGATGACACAATTGAAAATTTTACCAAAACTCTTTAAACTGATCAATTTTTAAAACTCCTGGCCCTTTTGGAAAAAGCATCTTAGAAGCTTGTTTGGAAATCAGCAATTTTTAGAAGATGGCTGCTCTCCTCTATCAGTCCTGGACTCCAGCTGCAACCTTCCAGCCCCCAGCCAACCCCGCCCACTTCAGACTGGCCCCCACAATCCGAGCTGGCTCTGGCCAATCTCTTCTGTTTACTGTTTGTTCTGAATTCAGTGAGTTTCGTATCCTGACAGACTCTCTCGATCCGTCTCAAGTGTGAGGTCAAGGGGGGATTCCGTCAGCCACTAGGGAGCTCTGTTCAGTCCTGAATGGCAAGTTTTCCTCCAGTTCCAGGGCTTGTTCTTATCCTTGTGTTCCTAAGGGTATCGTTACACCACCCCTAGACTGCCTAGTTGGTGGATTTATTGTGCAGTGCTAAATACATTGCACCCTTAGAGCTGTTTATCCATTTTATTTTTATTTCAAAAGTCCGAACGTGTGGCAAGCATATACTTGAACTCTTGGTGTTCAAGAGTTCTTGGTGTTCAAGAACTCTTTAAATGTTAATAGAATAGTACACCTGTTTTAAAAAAGCTTCTGGCATGCTACCAGGCCTTGGCAGACATGGGACACCTAACTGCGATGTCAAGAGACCATGTGGCCAATACTGCCCATTAAGAGCTGAATTCCATCAGACATTCCAAGGGTGCAACAGCCATTGGCCGTCGGATGGAGGTGGCATACCTGGGGCTGAGGACCAGCCATGTCAGCAGGCGAAAGTAAGTAACCCAAACTCCTGTCCTTCCACCGTGGCCCTGGTCCATGTCCCTAAGCTCTCTTCGTGGCTGGCCACCCCATGTGAGTCTTTTATGATCAGATGGAGAAGGGAAACAGCCAGTTCGGTTCACTGATGGGACTGCTCCGTGTAATATTCATTTCTGTAACAAATGATTGCAAATTTAAAGGCTCGAAACAACCCAAACTTAGTATCTTACTGTTCTGAGGTTCAGAAGACTGAACGAGATCTCACTGGGCTGAGATCGAGGTGTTGACAGGGACACACCTGCGTTCTTTCTGGAGACCCTGGAGGAGGATGCTTCCTGGTCTTCTCCAGTTTCAGAGTCCACCCACGTTCTGTGGCTCGTGAGCCCTTCCTCCACCATCGGAGCCAGCCACGCAGCTGCAGGTCTGAGCCCTTCACACACCGCTGCCGTCTCTGATTCTTGCTTCCATCATCACATCTCCTCTTCTGACTCTTGCAATAACAACCCTGCCTCCCTCTTTCGTGTATAAGACCCTTTGTGATGGCACTGGGCCCACTCAGATAACTCGCGGTAATCCCCCATCTCAAGATCAGCTGATTAGCAGCCTTCCACCTGTATCCTCCATACGCTCTTCCACGTAATTTAGCATACTCTCATTGGAAAAGACCCTGATGCTGGGAAAGATTGAAGGCGGGAGGAGGAGGGCACGACAGAGGATGAGATGGTTGGATGGCATCACCGACTCGATGGACGTGAGTTTGAGCAAGCTCCGGGAGATGGTGAAGGACAGGGAAGCCTGGCATGCTGCAGTCCATGGGGTCACAAAGAGTCGGACATGACTGAGCGACTGAACAGCAACAAGAGGTTCCAGGGATTGGACAGGCCATCTTTGGGGACCATTATTCTGTCTACCACCCTTGGCATGTGGGTATGAGCCAAAAGTGGACTGTGGCCTCCCGCAGTCCCATTCAGGGGTGGCTTTGAAAGACACCAGTGAGTTGAAATCTTAAGGGACAGAGTTTGGAGCAGGGGCCTGGTCAACCATTTCATATGGCAAGAGCTTTGGTCCAAGGTTAGGGTATATAGAGACCGAAGTGCGGTGGCAAATAGCTTGCTGCTTGTTCAGAGTCCTGAAAGAAGAAATGTTAGAAAAGTGGGAACAAGGAGATCTGAGAAGAAGGTGTGTACAAACCTAAGAGAACAGGCACCAGGAGCAAAGGTTTTTGCCTGTTGATGCTCACCAGCGAGCACCCAATACAGAAAAGGCATCAGACATCTAAGTGGACAGAATGACTTTAGCGCCAGCCTTTGTCACCAGCCACCCTGGGACTGACACATGAATTCTCATGAGTTGATTGGCCACAGCGGCAGAGATTGGGGCCATCCACGCATGGGCCCAGCAGCATGGGCAGCCCCCCACTAAAGCCGGTGTACCCACTGCCAATGTCAAATGTCCCATTTTCTCCCTGCCCGCTTCCCTGCAGTTCTGCTGCCTTCATGCAGGTGTTGGTCCCGAGAGTTCTTCCCAATAGCTTCCTGTACCCAGATCTCTATACCCTACTCCCTGGGGCTCCCAACCTGGGACAAGTTGCTCCACATCTGTTTGTTGGATGGACTTAAACTACCTGCCTCCACTGTGGTCAGTGCCATCCTTCTCCCAACCGTGGAGAGAGATGGCTGAGGCCCCCATCCAAAGCTGGTGATCCAAACACGTAAGGACCCAGTTCTTTCCTAGATGATTGACTGACCCTGGAAATGCCCCCACTACCTTGCCACCTACTGTTGCTCACTGTTCAGTCACAACATCGTGTCTGACTCTTCACGACCCCATGGACTGCAGCACGCCGGGCCTCCCAGTCCATCGCCAACTCCCGGAGTTTACCCAAACTCATGTCCATCGAGTCGGTGATGCCATCCAACCATCTCATCCTCTGTTGTCCCCTTCTCCTTCTGCCTTCAATCTTTCCCAGCATCAGGGTCTTTTCCAAGTAGTCGGTTTTTTGCATCAGGTGGCCAAAGTATCGGAGCTTCAGCTTCAGCATCAGTCCTTCCAGTCAATATTCAGGGTTGATTTCCTTTAGGGTGGACTGGTTTGATCTGGCTCCCACCCGTGGGCCTCAGTAATTCAGCCACTGAGCTCATCACGTCCCCAGAGACAGCTGCTCCCAGGGCAGGTGACCCTGTTTTGCCAAGAACAGGATCCAGAGTGCACACCCCGGAACAGGTGGAGGTGTGTCTTCCAGGCGAGTGGGTGGTGAGTGAGACTGACAGGACACCTGGCCTCCTGGGCCCCGCTCTCTACCTTATCTCAGCCAGTCTGCGCTGCGTTCTCATCCCTGAACTCTGAGACTGCCTTTGCTGGCCGTGACACAGTCTGCAGTTATTTAACACAGTCGTTCGTCTACCTGTGTACCGTCCGTGCGCTCCTCTGAAACACAAGCTTCATGAGGGTAGGAAGCTTGCCAGTCTTGTTTACTGTTTTACCTTTAGGATCTGGCATAGCGCTTGGCTCTGTGGATTAGGAGCATGCGTTTGAAGGAATTCCTGGCCGCCCAGTGGTTAGAACTCGGGGCTGTCACTGCTGGGGACCCAGGTTCCATCTCCGATCAGAGAACTGAGATCCTGGAAGCTGCACAGCACAGCCAGAAGGAAAAACAAAGCCCACGTGTGAAGACAGCCTACTGTTGCCGCTTAACGGGCTCTGGAGCCCGAGGCCCCTCACGGAGCTGCTGGTGCCTTGGCTGTGAAAGGAGAGAGGAGGAAGGTCGCTGTCAGGATGAACGAGATAACGTGGGGACAAAGCAGTTAGCACGCTGTGCCCGGGTAGGCAGCGCTGAGCAGCTGGCGCACGCCGAGCTCCTCTCTGTCCTTTGTGAACCGGGAGGCAGAGCCATCTGCCGGGGGCAGGTCTCGGAAGACTGGAATAGATGCCCAGGAGCGGGGGAGGTGGAGTCCTGCCGCGGGCAGCTGACTCCGGGTACCATGGCCTCGTGGGCACCCAACATCCTTGTGTGGGATGTCCTCTGTCGGGGCAGAGGAGACAGGTGCTGGAGCAGATCCCTCGCTCAAGTCTGGCCGGATGAGCAGGACGGAAGGACAGCGGGGCAAAGCAGTTGAGGGTCCTGGCACCAGCACGGCCGTGATGATGCCCTGTGCGGTCTGGAGGCCTGGAGCCGGGAGCCGGGAGGCACTGGTCCACGTGGGAAAGTCCGGGGCCTGGGGATCAGGGTGAGGTCAGCGGGGGGGTGTGGCGGGACGGAGGCGGGAGCGGCCGGGCCGAGTCGGAAGCTGCGGTCAGGGAGTGGGCTCCTTGAGTGATGACAGGGCCCGGGTGTGGGCGGCCGGAGGGGAGCGGAGGTGAAGGTCACCGGCCGGAGGGGGCGTGGTGGGCGGGGCGGTGCAGAGGGACGGCCCCTCCCACCGGCCTCCTGGGCTCCTGGACTCTCCCTCCTCCCTGGGGACCGGTTCCTGCCCCCTGCCCTCCTCCTCTCTGCCTCCCCGCTCACCCTGGTCCTGTGAACAAGATTTCACCACCCGTGAAGGCCGAACATTTCTCAAACAGAACTTACTTTCTTTATATCAAAGCCTTCCCTTTCTTACCACCCTATCATTGTTTTCCCCATCCCCCAATTTTCCTGTCACTCATTCCCTCTCCTTCTCTGCTGCTTTTGCTGCCACGGCCATCTAGTCTATTGCAGGTCATCGGGCATGATTTTGGCCATAACAGGGGTTTTAAGCTAAGCCCCTTCTTCCAATTTTCGGAACTAAAACCCTACCCATGAGTTGGCAACACAGATCTGCAAAGTGAAAGATGAGAGAGGGGCTGAATCTCCGGTGGGCGGGGTACAGAGGAGGAAACAGGCAGGAAGGAGCCCCCAGACAGGATAGAAATAATAGGACGTTGTCATCAGACAGATGTGGGTTCTAAGTCCATCTGTGCCAGCCACGGGGGAACCTCAGGAAAGCTACTTCTCTCAGCCTTAGTAAACGGAGGAAGGCGGTGCCTAACGGGAGATTGTCCTTGTTCAGTGGCTAAGTTGGGTCGGACTCTTCGCGACCCCATAGGATGTAGCACGCCAGGCTTCCCTGTCCTTCACCATCTCCCGGAGCTTGCTCAAGCTCATGTCCATTGAGTTAGTGATGCCATCCAACCATCTCATCTTCTGTTGCCCCCTTTTCCTCTTGCCTTCAATCTTTGCCAGCATCAGGGTCTCTTCCAATGAGTCAGCTTTTCACATCAGGTGGCCAAAGTGTTAGAACTTCAGCATCAGTCCTTCCAATGAATATTTCAGGGTTGATTTCCTTTAGGATTGACTCGTTTGATCTCCTTGCAGTCCAAGGGATTTTCAAGAGTCTTCTTTGGCACCACAGTTCGAAAGCATCAGTTCTTCAGTGCTCAGCCTACTTTATGGTCCATCTTTCACATCCATACACGACCACTGGAAAAACTACAGCTTTGACTATAGGAACCTTTGTCAGCAAAGTGATATCTCTGCTTTTTAATACACTGTCTAGGTTTGTTATAGCCTTTCTTCCAAAGAGCAAGCGTCTTTTAATTTTGTGGCTGCAGTCACCATCCACGGTGGTTTTGGAGCCCAGGAAAATAAAACCTGCCACTGTTTTCACTTTTGGTAGCTCTTAACATACCAGGCACATAGTAGGCACCTGCTGTATGCTACTTCCCTTGCAGAAGAACAACTATAGCTGCAGTGGACCTCATCCAGAGTCCACTGGATGGCAGACTAGACTGGGCCTGAGTTAAGCCCTGCTCCACCCCTGACGGGCCACCCAGCTGGCCTGTGAGTCTCTTTCCTTGTCTGCGAGGTGGGGTCACTAACATTTGCTCTGCACTCTGCACAGGCCCCTTGGGAGAACCACATACGACTATGTGGGTGAAGATACTTTGCAAGTGATGGTGTTCCGTAGTTTTTTTTTTGTTTTTTTTTTTTTTTGCACAGATAAAGCAGTGAGTCTTTAATTGTTATAGTGGTATATTTTGTTAAACACTATTTTGTTTGGATACTCCCAATTTTTTAAAAAATAACGTTTACTGGAATATTGTCGATTTACAGTGGTGTATTATACATATATAGAATCTTCTCCCATATACAGTGACAATATTTTGGTCTCAAATATGTAAGCAAACTATTGTCCCGGACTTCTTTCCTGATCCAGGGATCGAACCCACATATCTTATGTCTCTTGCATTGGTGGGCGGATTTCTTTACCCCTTGCACCACCTGGGAAGCCGTAACATGTACCTACCTTCAACATGGGTCCCTTCAGTCTGGATCTGAGGAGAGGACTCTCTGAAAAATGCTATTTTATTCATAACACTCAGAACCTTCATAGTGGGACTTGTGGCAGTCCAGTGGTTAAGACTCTGCCTTCTAATGCAAAGGGCATGGGTTCGATCTCTGGTGGGGGAACTAAGATCCCACATACCATGGGGTGAAGCCAAAAATTAAAAAAAAAAAAAAAGAAGAAGCTTTGAGCGGAGGCTGTAGATGTAGACTGGTTGAGAGGGGAGTTTCGGCCAAGCAGCCTATGCCCAGACCCCTGCATGCAGCACCCCCAGCTGCGTGCCCCACCATGTAACAAAACCTCCACGTGATCGGCTCCCACAGCTGAAGGGGGATGGGCCAGTGGTGGCAGCCCTGCCTCCCTGGGCAACTGCTAGCATTTAATGCCAGGGTGTGGGGAGCTTTAGAACAGTGCTCACATAGCAGGTGCTCAATACACACGTGCTCTTACTATCAAGCCTTCTGCGAGTTCACCCCACGGTCTAAAAATGTCCACATGTCCCCCCATTGCATGGAGCCCCCGGTCATCTGCTCCCCAGGATGGGCACGCGAGCTCATGTCCTGGGCTGAGCAATCCCCCAAGCCTGACACTCAGGCGCAGAAGGGCCCCCCACCTTCCTCAGTGGCTCCCAACTTTGTTTTCTGTTGTTTTTATACCACATACAAGCCCCCCACCACCACCTGCAGGACCACCCAGAAGAGAATGTTAAGTCGTTGACGGTTTGGCCATTTCTTAACCTAGGCTTTGGGGAGAGGAGACGTTCATACATCATCTGGAAGGGGCAGTGAGTCCCAGGGTGCAGAGGGAAGGGTTTGGAGCAGCTCTCAGGATTTATAGGAATCCCTGGTGACCCTTGGGTGGCCAGAAGACTTTGCTTCCTCCGTACAGGCACCCCTGGTTTCTGCCTCCACGCACAGCACATGCCCCACCCCACCCCTGGTGGGTGCTCCCTGTCCCCTTGGTCCGCCTCCCCCCACCACAGAGCTTTCCAAGCCAGCTCCTGGCCTCCCCAAATGTATCCTCTGCATGGACACACATCTCCCTGTGTTCTTCACCTTTATGATTAGAACTGTTTTGGTTTCAAAGGTGTCTCCTTGTATCCGTTTTCAATGTTCAAGATGCTTCTTTTCCTTCAACCCCAAATACCCCACATCCTACCATACGCTTTGTCCCGTGATGTGGGGACCAGAAAGGTGCGAGATGTCCAGGGCTCACAGTCGAGAAGTTGAAACAGACCAAAGAGGCAGGCATTCACGGGGCAGACGATGGGAAGTTTCGAGGGACAAGCAACGTACCTGGAGCCGTGTGGGGCCAGACACGCTTATTCCTGGAGAGGTAGTAGTTGGAGGGCTGCTCAGAAGCCCCTGGAGGCCAAGCTGGCCTCTCCTCTCTCTCAGGCACCCACAGAATTGTTTCCATGGGGACCGTCTATGCCGTTTTCACCCCAGGAGCCACACCACTGTGGGGTGAGCACCCTGGGGGGACAAAGCCAAGGGAAGCGTCTGCGAGATGGGGAGGAAGTTGGGTGAGGAGGCAGAGGCAGGGAGAAGAGAAGGGATGCCATTTAGCAGAAGAGCAAAAATACCTGCCACACAGAATCTTGAAATGTTTCTGCTGGAGGCAGAGAGGAGAAAAATGTCAAAGTCTGAAAAAAGTGGCTCTCTGCTTGGGGCACCAGTGAACCGGCATTTGAGACCATAGGGTGACACCTAGTGGACAGCTGGGGAAGTGCACCCTGCTGAGGCCGCCGGCTGCCAGTGGGTCTAGGAGTGGGCCCAGGGGTGGGTTCAGGGGGGTACCTAGAACTCAAGACTCTAAGGAAGGGGGCGGGAGAACCTGGGCCAGGTGCTCGCCCCGGAGAGCTCACCTGGCTCTGCTCTTGGAGGACGCCTGGAAAGAGCATGAGTGAGGACTCGGGCATCCAGTCCCTGCTCAGACCCCAGCTGGGAGCCCTCTTTCCTGCTGCCCCAGTGTTCTGGGACCCCCGTAGTCCGGCAGCCCCCAGCCCCGCCACACACACAGCTCCTGTCCCCGCTGTCCTGCCCACCCTCCATGTGGGACTGGGGTGGGCTTGGAGGAAGGGCAGACTCCTCAGGGCACGACCCCGCCTTTAGAGCTTCTCCAGTTGCCCCCAATGGAAGACTAACTCGACGGTGGATGGAAAGCAGCCACCTAAAGGAAATCAGTCCTGACTATTCATTGGAAGGACTGATGCTGAAGCTGAAACTCCAATACTTTGGCCACCTGATGCAGAAAGCTGACTCATTTGAAAAGACCCTGATGCTGGGAAAGATTGGAGGCGGGAGGAGAAGGGGACGACAGAGGATGAGATAGTTGGATGGCATCACTGACTCAGTGGACATGAGTTTGAGTAAACTCCGGGAGCTGGTGATGGACAGGGAGGCCTGGCGCGCTGCAGTCCATGGGGTTGCAAAGAGTCAGATACGACTGAGCGACTGGACTAACTGACTGAACTGTTGCCCCCAAAAGAAGACTAACTCGACGGTGTGTGGAAAGCAACCACACAGCGCTCGGCCCGCCCTGAGCGCTCCAAGAAAGATCTGTGGAGGAAAGAGCTCTGGATGTTGAGTTGGGATTCTAGCCCCAAATAAACATAAGTACTACAGGGGTGGCAGCTGTACCCTTCTTCTAGAAAGTTCTCCTTGTTCCTTAGTCAACATTGACCTCTCTACAATTTTGCCCCATTTGTTCTTATTCAGCCTTCCGAAGCGATTCAAAATCTTTTGGTTTTTTTTTTTTTCTTATGCAATGTCCGCAAACAGCTTTCATATTCCCTGTCAACATTGTCATCTGGAGCTGAAATATGCCCGACTTCCTTCATTCTTCAGAGCAGTGGTTCTCAACCGCAGACGACTTTGCCCCTCAGGCAGCGTTCTTCAGGGTCTGGAGACCTCCAGGTGGAAACACCTGGAGGTGGGAGGCTGCTACTGACCTCTAGTGGTCAGAGCTCTGTAACTGCTGCAGAGGAGGGGATGGTGCCCCCTGCCCCACCACACAATTACCCAGAGAGGCTTTTTTTTTGGTATTTAATCTGAAATTCAAATTTAATTGCGCATACAGTTAAAAAAAATTTTTTTTTGGCTGTGTGGCATGTGGGATCTTAGTTCCCTGATCAAGGATTGAACCTGTGCCCCTTGCATCAGCAGCATGGAGTCTTAACCACTGGGACCACCAGGGAAGTCCTCAGCAATGCCTTAGTGCTGAGGTTGTGGAATCCTGCTTCGGAGTTCTGAGATGGCTCAACAACCTGGCCTCTTCAAGAAATACTCTCCATTTGTCATTGATGTTTCTACTATGATGTGGTTCAGAACTCCAGACGGGCTCCCACCAACCTGGGCACCCTGGGGTCTGGTCTACACGATGGACATCGCTCAGTGGAGTCTAGAGAGGCCATCAGCCTTCTTAGCAATCCTTGGCTCACACAGTCAGTGGGTCTTTGGTCAGTGTTTCTAACAAAGAACTTACACAGTCAAACATGCCTACGATGAAATAAATACCACTAGAAAAAGTGGTGTTCTCTGCACACACAAAAATATTGGGTAAAATACGAACATTCCTATCAGGTGCCTTCAACGTTCAACAATTACTATTATCTAAATATGTCTTTTAAAACCGTTCCTCTTAACAAAGAAATGGCAAAGCCTGCAAAGCCCTCCAGAGCAGGCAGAACAAAGGCAAAGATGCTTGTCAAGGGAAATATGAAAGGCGCTCCAAACCCCGCTAATTACATCTTGGAAGCGAAACTTTGTCCTATTGACATTTGGGATCATTTTTCACAAGCTCAGGTTACCCCCTTGAAGTTTTTTAGGAAGTTCCATGATATGGAGACATTGTTGAAAAATTGGCTGGATGGCTTCTGCTAAGCAATCAGATATAGAGATCAAATCCATTTCTGCCCACTTAGCTTTAGAGCAGTTCTGGTTATCTCGGGCAAAATGACTTTGCAACTTTAACTCCGACTTTTAAGAGGTCAGATGGTTTCCCTGCTGCCCTTTCGAGTGTGGTTTTTACAAAAAATTTCTGAGGTAGCTTGGGGACTGAGCTCTGATGTCTGACATAACTGTATTCATAAATATCAGCATATTTTAGGAACAACAAATACCGTTTTTATCTTTATAAACTGGAAGCAGAGGAAATAGCATTGCTTTCTTCAGGCCCTTAGACCTTCCCTTCAACATGTAAAATTCAAAAGCAAATCGTGTGTTACTCTTGCTAGATCCTGAATTTTAAGTGTTTGACCCCTTAAACTATCATGAAAACTTAATGAAATTAAGCTTGCTGGACTCTGTGGAATGCTAATTTATGCACATCTGTTCACATGTTCACAGAGACAGTGGTGGGGTGGATTTTTATGTGGGGTCAAGATTCTAAGTAGACCTCTTGTCCTCCTGTTTTTTTGCACTAGGCCTTCATTCCTGGGAACAGGAGTGTCTAGCAAATAGGAATATATTATAAATCACATTTTTAGTGAGAATGACAAAGCTTAGTAACCCTTGCCTTAGGGAACTGTCCAATTTGTCAGTTAAAATTCAGCCTTCTGATATAAAACGAGCCCGTTCATGTCGTGTGAGGGCTGAGTCCCTGCGGAAAGAATCTGTTGGGAGCGGTAGGGACACCAGGTGGAATGTAGGGACCCCCGCGGAAAGCTTCCGCGGTCCGGCCCCCTGCCCCCCAGACGCTCACCCATCTGGGCCCTTCTCAGGCCCCAAAGGGGCACAGTGGATGAACCTCTGAAAACGCGGGGCTCCCATCCAGGGGAGTTTTTGCTCTGAAAAATTAGAACACAGGTCGGGGTCTGTAACTGATATGAACAGGACAATGGAAATTCCGAATCTAAAAACTATAGCTCCCTGGATGGGAGGGGAGTTCGGGGGAGAATGGACACATGTACATGTGTAGCTGAGTCCTTTCGCTGTTCGCCTGAAACCACCACATTGTTAACCTGCAATACCCCGATACAAAGTAAATTTTTAAAAAATAGCTGAAGTAAAGGTGCTTCGTTGACAGGAGAGGGTGAAAACAGACGCATTTCCACCCACAGTTGGGTCTAGATTAGACAGGCCTTGCTGGGGAAGGAGGAAGGAGTGGGTTTTGACTTTGGACCCTATTCTTTGATGACCCTGCAGTGGCTGATGCCACGGACAGATTGAGCAAAGGGCCTAGTGGCGGCCATGAATGGGGACTTTATTCCTGATGATGACCTGACTATAAACGCTTTGCTCCTTCATGTGGGCTCCACACCCAAACCCAGAGCAAGTCCAGTCCCATCAGGCCTGTGCTCCCAAGGCCTGGCAGCTTTCAGCCAACCCGGCCTCCGCTGGGTCCGGTACCAGCCCCGGACCAAGGCCTGGAGTGCCACCTGCAGACCACCTGCCTTAGGATCAGTCACTTGCCGGGCTGGCTGAAACCTCACCTTCTCGGGCCCCATCCCGGCCCTTCTGCGTCTGGCTCTCCATCATCTCTGAGATTTGGCCGCTTGCTAAATCGAGACCAACAGGGCAAGCGTTGGTGGACAATCCAGTCTGCCTTTCTGTGCTTGTCCAAGGGTGGACATCCAACCCAGCCGTGCTTCACACGATGGGGAACCACCCACATTTAGGAAACAGATTAGAGTCTGTATCCGAACAAGACAATGGAAATTTGGAGTCTGAAACGCCGCCTGGGCCAAGGTCCTGCCCCATCCCTGCCACGCTCCCAAGGAGCTTCACACACGCTCCCTGTGTGCCCGTCTCCTCCACCTCCTGCTGCTGAGGGCTCCCCGGGGTCAGCCTGGTTAAACCCCACCGGCGGACAGCACGGGGTCATGGCTGGGCCCGGACGCTCCAGCCCGAGCTGAGGCTTGTGCTTGTTGGACCTGGGATCCTGGGGCCTGGTCCTCACCCGGTGCCCGGCACAGCGGTGCTTCTCCACGCATCTTTATAGGACGTGTGACTGTCTCTAATTCAAATTGCTTGGCCTCATGGGGAGGCAGACGGCTGGGCCGTCCCTGAACTTTGCTGGGAGCACCAGGGAGGGGAGCATGGGGCGCTTCAGGAGTTCGGTCCTGGACCCATCAGGCTGCTTCCTGGCTGCGCAGTTTCAGGAATGATGGTTGGCCTCTCTGAAACAGCTGCTTTATCTACGGACCCAGGAGATGGAACGCCTCTGCCTCTTCTTGGGGCTGAAAGGGTTCTGACCATGCAGGGCCAGTGCTGGGGGCGGTGGGCGTGACCCCCTTGTCCTCCCACACTCCCCTTGAGCAGGGGAGGGTGGCCACTGCTCTAGTGTTCACCCCCAGCTCTTGGTTGCCCTCAAAGCCGAGGGTGGCTGCCACGAATGCAGAGTGCCCAGGGGACCCCACAGGCCACCTGCCGTCCTCTCTCTGGGACACCCCCAGCTGCAGGACCCCCCTGCCCCATGTTCCTCAGAACTGGAGCCAGCAAACTCAGGAGGACATTTGGGCACTACTTTCAACCAGCACTCCAAGCCCCCTTCCTCTGGGACACAGGGACTCTTCCCCAAGCCCCCTACCCTGCCACCGAGGCCCCCGGGACCTGCCCCCACCAAGGCCGACCATTAGCGTGGGACAGGCCCTCCGCAGCCCAACTACGACCTCCTGAACAGGGGCTGCCAGGTCTGTGAGTCTGTATCACTGACTGACCTGAATGGCTGGGCACTGCTGCCCTGAGCCCCTGGGGTTCAAGAGGGATTAGAGTGTGGCTTTGTTTTCAGAGGTCTTAGGGTCTGACAGGAAGTTTCATCCCCCCTTGTCAAGCCCCCCAATGACACCACACCTCCCTGGGATTGCTCCCTGGCTTCCTGAGCCTCTGCAAACTTGTCTTCATTCTTCAAGACCCACCTCAAAAGCCACCTCCTCCAGGAAGCCTCCCCTGGTTCCCCCACCGCACCTCGTTCCCAGGCACCTCTGGCTCACATGTGCCCAAGGCTGTGACTTTTCCCGTCTCGCTTCACAACAGCGAGGAGTATTGAGTTGACTGATAAACACTCGTTCTGCTCCTGGCTGATGATTCACTGTCCTCACCTTGGCTGTCCAGACTAGGCTCCCAGAGCCCAGGAACTGCACTGGGAGCTTCCCTCCAACCTGCTGGAAGACAAACAATTTCTTCTCCTTGGTCTAAAGGGAAGGGGTGGACGGGGGCGCCTGAAGTGCCTCCGCATTTAATGTTCCAAGGAGGCTCTGCAGGTGTCCAGTACCCAGAGCAGGGCCCAGAGGAGGACTAGTGCCAACCCAGCCCAGATTCTCTGGGCTCCGGCTCCCCTCGCTGTGGTAAGGCTGGCAACATGCACAAAACCTCCAGGCAACACTAACAATCGCCATCGTAGGTAAGGGCTGTGCCGACCCGGTCTTATGGAGGAGGACACCATGGCACAGAGAGGGTAAGCAACTTGCCCAGGCGCCCCCATGCGTGGGCGTGCTCTTGGTGAGCACCCCAGGCGCGGCCCTGCAGTAACGCGCCCAGCCCTCTCACGCTCGCTGGTGGCAATGATTACAGGCATCTGTCATCCTGAGAGAACGCGGGCACAGCGGTGAAGGGGGTGCCTTTCTCTGAAGGTGGTGTGGGGAGGAGGGCCAGAGGCAAAGCCCAGCTGGGTGGGTTCACCTCTTGCTCACCTCCACCGGGAACCCCCAGGCCTGGTGGGCACCTGAAGAGAAAATGCTGACTCACTCAGTGGGCAGAAATAATAGGAAATAGTGAGAAGCCAGGACACTCCCTCATGTTGCAACCGCAGCCTCCCGGGGGTGTTCTGGCCTTGCCTGGCCACCAGCCCCACATTCCCCCTGGGTTTGCATCAAGGCACAGAGGCCATTCCGTCCCTACAGCCTGGGCCCCTCACCGCCTCCTGCCAGCACCCCGCCCGTGCCACGGAGTCTGGCCACCACAAATGCCCCTGTGAAAACGGACGTAATCGCGGGGCAAACAGTGGGTCTTTGGCTCTGCTCAATCTGTTTGTCAAGCCGGCCAGCGCTTTGTGTTCAAGTCAGACTATCCTTAATGCGTTTTCCATTCTCTACAAGACCCACAGCCGCCAATTAAAAGAAAAAAAAACCCACGAAGCACACTTCTCTTGCCTGGTTTCTCATTCTCTTTGATCCATTAAAATCCGACAGCGAGTCCTCCTTCGACTCAAGAGTGAGGCCAAGAGGGAATAATTATCCATAAAGTGGCCATCCGAGTGTTTGCCTTGCGATGAAAGAAAACTTTTGAGAACTTGGGATAAAGACGGAATAAGTCTCTCCAGCCTCCATCAATAATAATATTAATGAATTAATGATTTACTCGAGTGCTATATGTCTATTTGCTTTGCTGTTCATAAGCCTACATCGTTTCCTTAGAAACCTTGACATCAGCCCAAACTTCATCTCTCTGAGAACTAAAGGCTCCTCTCAAGGAGAGGCACACAGCTTCTTTTGCTTTTTTCAATGTTTGCAAAGGGGGAAATGATGAATTGATTTATTCTAAAGGAGCCATTTTTCTTCTTTCCTTTCCTTCCCATTACCATTGAAATCTGACATTTGAAACACCTACTGTATCAACATCTAATTCCACCACCTTCCTTCCCAACAAAGCCTTCAGTCTTAACCAAATAACATGGCTTTCACCAACGTATGCCATTTATTTAGATACGTGTATGTGCGCACACACGCACCCACACACATACACATACATATACGCCGTCCACCTCTCGCTGACAAAAATATTGGTTTGTTTTCTTTGTTGACTTTCAAAACTTTGCTAATCTTGTTGCTTGTATTCAGCACCATCAGGGCTTAATAAGTGCTCTCAAAGTCTTGGTGGATGAACATGGAAGGTTCTGGATTTGCCGAGTAAAAAGTCCATGTATCCACACTAGCTCAAAAGGCAGCAAGTCAGATTGCCTTGGTGCAAATATATGTAAAGGAATCTGGTCAGACAGAGGGATACAGATGGCTAAGAACCGAGTGAATATAGATTCAGTTTCACACCCAACTCAATAACATTTTTTTCCACTGCTGCTGAGAATATACTTAAAAGAAGAGTTTGTAATTTTCCTTTTGAAGAACGAGTTATACAAGAAATGGCAGAGATGGGAGGGGAAGTCTGCTTGCTGGGGAAAAACTAAAGGGAAAAATTGATATTTTCCAACAAGCATAAACCTGGGAGGTCGAGACAGTCTCCCTCATGTCAGTGGATGTCTTTGTAATTTTATAGGTTTCTCCTGTTGTGCAGTAGCTGCTTTATCTTGGGTTTGAGGAGCGCAGGTTATGGTTGAGGTGAGACTCAGCAGTACGGGTGACCCAAGCCGCGGGCGCTTGCGTAACTGTCAACCAAATGAGGGTGTCCTAGGGGATGAGCTTGGGCGGCCTTTGCTCTGGTTGGCTGGACTGGATGCTGTAATAGCCAAGGGGCAGGGTTCATTTGGCTTGAAAGGGTTGGAAAGCCATTACCTGGACATCGGTTGAGCAAGGTCTAGGCAGGTGCACCGGTGGAGGGAGAAGACATTATTTTATGGCAAATTTCAGACTCCAAAACTATCACTTCCCTTCCCGCATTAGCAAAACCCCCCAGGAACAAACAACCAGCCCGTGTTAACCCCTTCTGCCCACCAGCCCGTCTGCTCCTCGCCTGATGGCTGCAAGTGCCATTGAGAGTTCACTTCTTGACTATGCAGTGGTCAGTTAGTCTGAGTGTTTAGAATGTAAACCTAGGCTGAGTGGCTCCAACCCTCATGACACCAGATTTAATATTGTTAGAGTCACATAGTGGAGAAATGAAAGCTGACTTTGCAATGACCCATTTTATTGACAACCAAGTGTCCTGTTTTTTTTCTGAAATGAACTGGGCATTTGAAGTTTTAGTCTGGGAATGCTAGAACCTTCCAAATGGAATCCAGTTGGCCTGGGGCCCAAGCCATGAGAAATCACTAGAACTTTCCACTGTTTTTATCAAACATGGCCCTTACTCATCTGCCTCTTGACTCTGGTTTAGAGGGAGTGAGGCCAGCTTGCTTGAATGTTAGAAGGGGAACCTGAGACTCACCTGTTTGGTCTCTGGCCAGCTCAGGTTTTCCAGTAAAAATGTGACCAACACTTTTCATAAGCCGTTCTCATATCAGGGCAGCCTTCCTGAAGTGAGGTGCCCAGCAAGTGAGTGGTGGGTGATCACTGGCTATGGTTACACAGAGGCAAGGAGGGCTGGAATATCACCATCGACTCTTACCAAACACGACCCAGCCCTCTGCATTGGATCTGCACCCGTAGGACCTGCAGCCAAGATGTCCAGAAGTAAGGCCTTGGAAGGTTCTGGAAGCTCCTGCGCGTGGCTCCTGTCTCAGCTTCTAACTAGACCTTGTGATCCTGCAGAATTTTCCTCTCACTCTGCGTCATCTCTGAACTGGCTGGGCTAACTCGGCCACACTCCGAAGGGCATCAAAACCAGCTGCTTACAATCACTCGATCAAGGGAATGTTCCTAGCTCCACTGCTGTTCATCCAACTGGGTTAAATTCACGCAGAGAGGGGATCATCAGCATTTCTATCCAGATACAGTGACACGAGGGCATCTCTGGTGGCTCAACAGTAAAGAATCCGCCTGCAATGCAGGAGCAGCAGGAGACGTGGGTTTGATCCCTGGGTGGGGAAGATCCCCTGGAGGAGGGCATGGAAACCCACTCCAGTATTCTTGCCTGGAGAATCCCATGGACAGAGGAGCCTCATGAGCTACAGTCCACGGGGTCGCACAGAGTTGGACACGACTGGAGTGACTAAACACGCGTGTTTGCATAGTAACATGTGACAAGGGGGTCCCTGAAATTGTCGCTTGCACTGTCCTCGCGCTACGGGGGCCCAGCTCCAGAATGAAAGCACAGTGTCCCCGCAACTAGAGAAAGCCGGCATGCAGCAACAGAGACCCAGCGAGGCCCCAAATCAACAAATAAATAAATAAGAAAAAAAACCCAGCGCAGTGGAAGGCCGCCTTGGAGACCTCTGTCCAGTCCTCTGCCACTGTGTGAGTTCCACTGTCCTTTCCTGGTGCTTTTCCTTGGGGAATCTTGTCCTTTTTCCTTAAAGACCCAGTTATGCAAACTTCAGATGCTGGAGGAAAAAAAAAAAAGATCCAATGTAAACAAAGCAGGTGGTTTTAGAATATAGTGTCTTGATTAAACTCCATCTGTGAACAGATATTTTTAAAAGTACCGAGAAGCCCTAGAGCAGAGGGTGGGATTCCCTGGTAGCTCAGCTGGCAAAGAATTTGCCTGCAATGCAGGAGACCTGGGTTCAATCCCTGGGTCGGGAAGATCCCCTGGAGAAGGAAATGGCAACCCACTCCAGTACTCTTGCCTGGAGAACCCCATGGACAGAGGAGCCTGGCGGGCTGCAGTTCCCGAGGTCGCAGAGTTGGACACGACTCAGCACATACACACAGAGCAAAGGGGTTCAGGGTGGAGCCTGACCCTCGTCCACACCCCCGGCACAGGCTGGCGCCGCTGCTCCTGCTGCTGTGTGACCTCGGCTCCACTACGCAACCTCTCTGTGCCTCCGTTTCCCCACCAGCCTTCTGTGGTGCAGGATTTTGACACTCCACCCGGCTTTCCACGGCTTCACATGGGTGACCTGGTCTGTGCTAGGCCAGGCTTGGTCCTGCGGTCAGCACTTCTGCAGTGCAGCCTGACTCAGTCAGTGGGAGGAAGGACCCTCGCTCCTGGGCAGTGGTGATTAGCTCGCTGCTTCTCCAGCCTGAGGCCTTTATCAGCCCGTCCCTCCTGGAGTCTTAGTTTTCATGACTAATGTTTCCCAGGGTTGACCCTGAACCGCACACACAAGGTGGCTTCTTGAGACGAAACAACAGACGCGCCTTCTTGCTCGGGTGGTTTGAGGTTAGGTCACAGTCCCAGGCTATCGGGTAGGAAGATAAACACTGTCGCCCCCGGCCACCCACCCCCGCCCCCACGGAAGGGAAGGCGGGCTGCGAACCTTTCTCCATCGCCTGTTCCGGGAGATAAAGAATCACTCTCAAGGTGGGGTTAGCCTGAGGAAAACTAGACCACTTGGCCCTTGACCCGTGGGGAAAAGGAAAGACTGGCCACTTTTTGGAGGGTGGGGGTGATGCTGCAAGACCGGGTCAGGTATGGTCTGAGACCCCTTGGTGGGCGGCAGCCATGGATCCCACCATGGATCCGGGGGCAGCACCCGGAAAACCTGGCTTGGTTCCTTCTCAGGTTGGGAAGCAACCTTCTGCCCATGCCTTCACCTTCCTCATCCGTCTTCTTCTTCTGCCTCTGTTTTTTTAAGCAATACGCTTACTCCTTTATATCTTGCTTTGTTAACTACTGGAGACTGACTCTCTCCTGTGCTGGAACATTCCTTTCTCCGTGTTTTCAGTTCCAGTTTTACGAATGCGGCATCTTCTCCAGTCTCTCCGAGGATCCTAATTAGAGGTTTTCGTGGTTCTTCTTGTTGTTGTTTTTGCTCTGGCTCATCCCCGTAATTCTCTGTTGACTTTGGTCTCCAGTGTCAGAGACTTTCCTCGAAGTCCATCTTCCTTGTTTGAGGCAGAAAACGTATGGATCTGGAGCCCTGGACAGGTGGGCAGGCCGCACTGGTGGGTTTTCATCTGGACTGACTGGTGGGTGTCAGCTCTCTAAATATCAGAATATGGGAGGCTGGTCTTTAGAGAAGGATTTTGGTGGGGGAGGGTATGGCCTAAGCCCCAGGGTTTTCAGGAATAGCTGGCTAACTGTTCTAGAAACCCACTTTTGAGTTTATCTCGGAGAGACCTCGTGTTCAAATCCGCTGCCCCCTCGAACAGCTTGGGTAAGTCACTCCGTCTTTCTAAGCCTCTGTTTTCCCATCTGTGAGACGGAGGATTCTAGCTGCTGAGTGGTTGAGCCCACCCCTCCGGCCTTTGAAGCATCACAGGACCCCACGCTGTGCTGTACCCTCTTCATCAACCACCTAAGTTAAGGGGAGGTACAGCAGGATTGCAGGGCAGCCCAGGCCAGCGCACGGCTCTCACACCAAGGTCTTCCTCTCTCTGCTTTGCTCTTTGGGGGCGCAAGCTCCCTCCCAGACGTCCTCACCATCCCCACCCCCCAGGACTTTCTCAAGGACAGACCTTGCACGCAGTTCCTCCTAATTGCAATCTACCTCATTTGCATGTGGCTTTTTCATTAGCATTCCCTGAACCTAAGCACCCGCGTTGCCAGGGAAACTGAGAACCAGCTGGTTCTGCTCTCTCACTCACGAGGTGTCGGGGAGACCCTGGCATTTCTCGGCCCAGCTCCAGCTGACAAGGCACTGTCTGCAGACCCTCCTGCTTGTTTTATCTGTTCCTCCACGAGGTCTTGGCAGCCTTGACCGGTGTCCCCAGGTCCCTCCATCTCTGCTGGCGACCTCAGGGATGTGCACCCCTCCCCCACCTCCCCAGCACAGTGGACCCTGTCCTTACTAATCCCCACCCCCGCAGCTGTGCTGGCGTCTGGGTTCTTGTGATGCTAAATGAGATGCTGTGTAGGAAGCGCTGAGCAGGCGTAATCCCCAGGACCAGGTACATCCGTCACCTGTCATTATGCTCTGGGGGCCCCTGCTCAACACTGGATTCTCAACATGCATCTGTTGAATCAGGAGCCCTGTGGTCTCTGCCTCCTGCGTGGGTCTCAGGCCAGTGCTACTCAGATCAGCTCTCCTCCACGCTCCCACCAGCCTCCTATACTTCTTGTGCCAACCCCCTGCTTCCTCTCTTTAAAACAGCTATTAAATGGGAACTTCCAGTGAGTCTCATTGAACTGTGTTGCTGTTGTCCAGTCGGTAAGTCATGTCTGACTCTCTTGCGACTCCGTGGACAGTAGCCACCGGACTCCTCTGTCCATTGGGTTTCCCAGGCAAGAATACTGGAGAGGGTAGCCGTTCTCTCCTCCAGGGGATCTTCATGACCCAGGGATGGAACCTGGGTTCAATCTCCTGCAGTGGCAGGTGGATTCTTTACCACCGAGCCACCTGGGAATCCTCAGACAGGGAGCGTATGTAATAAAGGATAACAGCGGTGGTGATTGCTCATCAAGGCGGGCAGCTCACGGTGAGGAAGCCCTGACTCGGTGCCAGGCTGGGCACTGTCCACAGTGCCAGGCAGGCTTCCACCCTGTCATTATTCCCACTTTATCCACCAGGAAATGGACTTAGGGAGTTGAATTGACTTGTCCAGACTCACAGAGCTGCCAAGTCAGTGGTTGCATTACTTTGGTAGCTTACGTGCTTGGAGCCATCTTTATTTATTTTTTAAACTGCCTTGGCGGAGCCTCTTGAGATGAATTTTTATTTACTGATTTAGGCTGCACACAGAGCTTGTGGGATCTTAGTCCCTTGACCAGGATTGAACCTGTACCCTGAGCAGTGAAAGTTCAGAGTCCTAGCCACTGGACAGCCAGGCATTCCCCTTGGAGTCATTTTTAAATGACAGAGACTCTATCTCCCTAAAGAGATTAGCAAATGCTTTTTTCAGTTGCCGCTAATAGCTGTACTTGTGTGCTCAGTTGCTCAGTCATGTCGGACTTGTTGAGACCCCATGGACTGTAGCCCTCCAGGCTCCTCTGTCCATGGGATTTCCCAGGCAAGAACACTGGAGTGGGTCGCCATTTCCTTCTCCAGGGGAGCTTCCTGACTCAGGGATCAAATCCACGTCTCCTGCATCTCCTGCATTGGCAGGTGGGTTCTTTACCACTGAGCCACCTGGGAGGCCCAATAGCTAAACTTAGCATCACGAAAAAGAAAACAGAAAAGAAAGGGAAAAAAAGAAAGGAATCTTTTAAGGATGCACAAAGGTCCCCACCAGAGCGTGCTGAGTGGAGACGGAACGCTGTTGCTGCAGAGTTAACACCGCTGCAGAGTTAACACCACTACAAATTCTGTTTTTCTTGTTGTTGTTGTTTGCTTAGGCATTTACTCCCTCGTAAAGGATGACTGCCGACTTGAAGTAGCCACAACTTCATCGCCGCATATCTGTTTCCCTAACGCGAGTTCATACCCCTTTGCAGCTTCGGTGTGTGTTTCTGGGTCGTTTCCAAGCTGGTTCTAGCAGGGAGACAAATCGATAGTGTCCCCTCACGCAGCACACTGAGCATTCAGATCAGGGACTGTCTGGGTTTCTGGAAATATTTTACAGAAGCAAACACGCCCGGGCTGCAGCATCGTCATTGATTTGTCATATCCCGTTTCACTTGAGATCTGGGGCACTGTTTTGTTTTACCCGGTCCCTGGAAAGAATTCAAGGGTGAGACTCGCCCAGATAACCCAGGCCTGGACACCCCCGTCCCTCCTCATGAAATCAGCACTGGTGATGAACCCGTAGATAAGTGAGGGGCCCTGACTTCTGTGCCGGGTGGTCCACACTGGGGAAAACACAGCGCAAACTCGGCCACCACCTCATCCTACCGGCCAACCCGGGACTTTGCAAGGAAGGGTACAGAATCTTCTTAAAAGTTCACATTTCCGTATCTTCAGGAGTTGTTTTCAACACCATTAAAGGTTCTTGCTTTAAAAAAATTTTTTTGTTTTTCCCCTGATCATGTGCACATGTGCACTCAGTTGTGTCCAAGTTTTTGCGACCCCATGGACTGTAGCCCACCAGGTTCCTCTGTCCATGGAGTTCTCCAGGCAGGAATACTGGAGCAGGTTGCCATTTCCTTCTCCGGGGCATCTTCCTAACCCAGGGATGGGACTGAACCCGCATCTCTTGCATCTTCTGCATTGGCAGGTGAGTTCTTTACCACTGCGCCACCTGGGAAGCCTTCCCCTATTTATACCGCCACCCAAGTCAAAAGGTCGGTCAGCAACTGGAATCCTCTTCTTATTAAATGCAGGAGGGACTGGGCCTCGGTGTTCTCGTTTGTCAGAGAGAAACTAAGAAAGAAGGACTCCGTTGTGGGAGATCATGTACGTGACACTGGCAATGCCTGGCTCAAAGTGGCTGCCATTGCTCCTGCCATCGGCCTCACCGGGAGCACTCAGGACCTGATAAAGGCCTGCCTGCTGGGTTCGTGCTGGCCTGGCACTGGGCTGAGGTTTTTGTGGGAGACGAAAGAAAAAGGTAAAAGGGTCCTTGCTCTGAGGAGCTGAATCCAATCATGATGATGTGGCTTCATACAAGTAAAACGGGGCCACTGTGGCTAAGGTATTCTGACCTGAATGGGGTTTTCACCCCAGCTTCTTGAAAAAGAAACCCATTCATTATGAGGTGTGCAAATTCCTCAACCCTAGTAACCTCGAGATTTCTTTTCCTGGTGACCACGCCCGCCCTTGTCTGGAGAGGGGTGGGCCCCCGCCGCAGCGGCGTTTCTCACACGCATGTTCCATCTGGAGCCAGCAAGCTTTGCCAGCGATGACTCAGGTAAACACGCCCCAGCGGCAGCCTGCAGCCAGTGCGGCCACGCCGGCGGTCACCTCTGCACACCTGCGCAGCGCCCAGAAAAGCCCCTGGCTTGTCTCCACGAGAGTCGGGACCCAAGAGAAGGAAGGAAATGAGTGGGAGGAGAAAGAGGCAAGTCGTGGAGAGGACGGAGGTAGTGGAAGAGGGGAACAAACCCCAACTGTGCCGAGTGCTCAGCTGGGGCCTGGGAGGCAGCCAGCACGCGGAACGAAGGGCTCCTCTGCCCATGGGATTCTCCAGGCAAGAATGCTGGAGAGGGTAGCCACTCCCTTCTCCAGGGGATCTTCCCCACCCAGGAATACCAACCCCTGCTTTCCCGGAGCTTCAGATCTGAAGGAGGCAACATCCAAAAGTGACATGATTACATAAATAGCAAGAAGACTCATTCCATGATTAGGAAGTATGGCAAGTTCTAGGGAAAAAACCCGAAAGGGGGTGATAAATGGTCACAAAAGGACCGTGATGTAAATCGGGAGAGGGGTCAAAATGGACAACTTTATTATTTTATTTTTTTCTTTTTCTTTTTTTGGCTGTGCTGCTGGGCCTGTTGGATCCTAGTTACCTGATCAGAGGCCAAACCCAGCCCCAGCAGTGAAAGCAACATGTCCCAACCACTGGGCAGTCAGGGAATTCCCAACATATACAACTTTAAAAGGAACATTTAGGAAATTCCCTGGCTGGCCAGTGGTTACGATTCTGAGCATCCAATGCGGAGGGCGTGGGTCCGATCTCTGGTCAGGGAACCACCACATGCTACTCAGCATGGCAAAAAAAAAAAATAAAGTATTAAAATAATAATAATAAAATAAAGGAACATTTAAATGAAGACCTGCAGGAATAGGACTTAGCCAGGTGAAGAGGCCCACGATAAGCACGTTAACCAAGGGAACAGCATGCAGGACTCCAAGGCGGGAAAGAGTTTGGAGAGTCTGAGGAACTGAGAAAGGCCACGGTAGTCAGAGCGCTGTGAGCAAGGGGGAGGGTGGTTTGATGCCGTCGCTTCATGGACGTATGTGTTCTACTCTGCTTAATAAACCCGGGCTTCCCTGGTGGCTCAGATGGTAAAGACTCCTCCTGCAATGCAGGGGACCCGGGTTCGATTCCTGACTCGGAAAGATCCCCTGGAGAAGGAAATGGCAACCCACTCCAGTATTCTTGCCTGGGAGAATCCCATGGACAGAGGAACCTAGTGGGCTACAGTCTATGGGGTCACAATAGAGTCGGACATGACTGAGTGACTAACACTTGGAGCACGCCCCCAAAAACACACCCAAAGTGGGTGGGGGACTCTATCTGCTTCTCACTGAGAGGAGGGAAATAGCAGAGAAGCCGAAAGGGAAGATTTTTTTTTTTAAAGACAAGCATAAATGTTTGAAAAGCTATGTCATGTGCTTGTTCTGGCACTGACTCCACTGATTTTGGACAGACTCGGGGAAGATGGCACAGCCCCCAAGGGTGACATGCAGATTCGTGAAACATTTCATGTTTTTGGAATCCAGGAGACAATGGAATAACATCTTTAAATTGCTGAAAGAAAAAGAACCCCAAAGCCTGCCAACCTTTTTGAAGAAGATATTCTGCAGAGATGCAGGCCAAGCAAAAATGCCTTCTAACAAAACCCGAGAGAAGTAGTTACCAGCGTATCGAAGGACGCCCACCGAAGTCCTTCAGGTGAAGGAAAGGGGCCCCAGGTTGGCACCCTAAACTTCAGGAAGGAATGAGAAACACCAGGAAGGGTAAAGATAAAAAAAAATTATTTACAGCAATAATAAATTATTAAATGCTAAAAGACATAATGTGAACAGCACCAGGGCGGGGAAGGGATAAATGCAGCCATGGAACATTTACCAAAATAGACCATATGCAGGGCCCTAGAGCAAGTCTCAACAGATTTCAAAGAGCTGGAATCACACAGAGTGTGTTCTCTGACCACAGTGCAATTAAACAAGAAATTAATAACAGAAAGATAATTGGAGAATCCCCAAGTGTTTGGAAATTAAGCAATGCACTTCTGAGGAACTCATGGGTCAGGGAAGAAATCACAATGGAAATTAGAAAATACGTTTAGCTGAATGATAATGAGAACAAACATGTTGGAACTTGTGAGACAAAGCTAAAAAGAAGTACCTGAGTGGACATTTCTTTAGTTTTAAATGCATCAATTAGAAAATAAGAAGGTTGAAAATCAATGATTTAAGCTTCTGTCTCATGAAACTAGGAAGACTGTAAACAAGATAAGAGCAGGAATCAATGAACTGGAGAACAAAGGTGCAAAAGGGAAAAAAAAGAACAAAGCCAGGTTAGGTGTTTGAAAATGTAAACACCAGTTGACAATCCCCTCAAAACTGATCAAGGGAAAAAACAGAAAAAAACAGCCCCCACATTTAAAAAAAATTCCAATAACAGAAATTAGAAGGGGCTTTCACTGCAGATCCCAGCGTTATATTAAATGTAATAACAGCATATCATGAACAACTATGGCTCAGTGGTAAAGAATCTGCCTGCCAATATAGGAGACGCAGGAGACACGGGGTTGATCCCTGGGTGGGGAAGATCTGGAGTAGGAAATGGCAAGCCACTCTAGCATTCTTGTCTGGAAAATTCTATGGACAGAGGAGCCTTGTGGGCCGCAGACCATGGGGTCACGACTGAGCGACTAGGCACACAGGCTTTGGCTGGGCTTCCCTGCTGACTCTGACAGTCGAGAGACTGCCCGCAATGCAGGAGACCTGGGCTTCAATCCCTGGGTTGGGAGTATCCCCTGGAGAAGGAAATGACAACCACTCCAGTATTATTGCCTGGAGAATCCAGAGGAGCCTGGTGGGTTACAGTCCGTGGGGTGCAAAGTCAGACGTGTCTGAGTGACTAATACTTTCACTTTCACTCAGCTTCAATAGTACGTGAACCAAGAACTTCCAGATGTTCAAGCTGGGTTTTGAAAAGGCAGAGGAACCAGAGATCAAATTGCCAACATCCAATGGATCATAGAAAAAGCAAGAGAGATCCAGAAAAGCATCTACTTCTGCTTTATTGACTATGCTAAAGCCTTTGACTGTGTAGATCACAACAAACTGTGGCAAATTCTGAAAGAGATGAGAATATCAGACCACCTTACCTGCCTCCTGAGAAACTTGTATGCAGATCAAGAAGCAACAGTTAGAACTGGACATGGAACAACAGACGGGTTCAAAATTGGGAAAGGAGTACATCAAGGCTGTATATTGTCACCCTGTTTATTTAAGTTCTATGCAGAATACATCATGTGAAATGTTAGGCTGGATGAATCACAGCTGGAATCAAGATTGCCAAGAGAAATATCAACAACCTCAGATATGCAGATGATACCACTCTAATGGCAAAAAGTGATGAGGGACTAAAGAGCCTCTTGATGGAGATGAAAGAGGAGAGTGAAAAAGCTGGCTTAAAACTCACCACTCCAGAAACAAAGATCATGGCTTCCAGCCCCATCACTTCATGGCAAATAGAAGGGGAAAAAGTAGAAATAGTATTTCCAGATTTTCTTTTCTCAGGCTCTAAAATCACTGCAGATGGTAACTGCAGCCATGGAAAGTAAAAGACACTCCTTGGAAAGAAAGCTATGGCAAACCTAGACAGTGTACTAAAAAGCAGAGACATCACTTTGTTGACAAAGGTCCATATAGTCAAGATATGGTTTTTCCAGTAGTCATGTACAGATGTGATAGTTGGACCATAAAGAAGGCTGAATGCCAAAGAATTGATGGTTTTGAACTGTGGTGCTGGATAAGACTCTGGAGAGTCCCTTGGATAGCAAGATCAAACCAGTCAATCCTAAATCAACCCTGAATATTCACTGGAAGGACTGATGCTGAAGCTGAAGCTCTAATACTGAGGCCACCTGATGCAAAGAGCCAACTCACTGAAAAAAATCCTCATGCAGGAAAGATGGAAGGCGGGAGAAGGGGTGACAGAGGATGAGGTGGTTGGATGGCATCACCGACTCAATGGACATGCATTTGAGCAAACTCCAGGAGATAGTGAAGGACAGGGAAGCCTAGTGTGTTACAGCCCATGGGGTCACAGAGTCGGACACGACTGAGCAACTGGAAAACAATCATTTGAAAAATGTGCAAGACCTACCCGAAAACTATAAAACATTTTTAAGAGAGATTAAAGGAGACCTAAATAAATAGAAAGAGTTGCTACGTCATGAACTATAAAGTTCAATATTATTTTAGTGGCAAGTCTCAAATTGATCCACAGATTCAATGTAATCTCAATCAAAATTCCAGCAGCAGTTTTGTAATGGATATTAACAATCTGATTTAAATTAAATTTCAAAGAATGTAGAATAACAAGGGAAATTTTGAAGAAGAAGAACAAAGTTGAGAGACTTACTCTAGTAAATATTGAGACCTGTTATAAAGTAAGAGTAATTGAGCAATGGTAATTAAACAATGTGATATTGCTGTTAGAAATGGCGTAACAATGGAACAGAAATAGACCCACACACATATGGCTACTTACAATAAAGCACTTAAGCAAGACAATAGAGGACAATGTTCTCATCAATAAATGATGCCAAATTGGATATTCATGTGGAGAAAAGTGAATCTTGATAGCATGCACAAATATTAATTCAAGATTAACTGTATTTATTCCTAAAGAGAAAAGTAAAACAATAAAGCTTCCAAAAGAAAACAGGAGAATATCTGCACAATTTTCAGATAAGCAAAGATTTCTTAAATAGAACACAAAGCCATTAACTGTAAATGAATGGGTTGATAAATTGGGCTTTACCAAAACCAAGAACTTCTATTTACCAACAGAAATGAATAAATGAGTAAAAATATAAATCCAAACTGGGAGAAGGTGTTTTTATTACTTGTATCCAGTAAAGGGCTCATACCTAGAATATATAAAAAACTTTACAAATCAATTTAAAAAGACAAGTAACTGCATCACTGACACAATGGACATGAGTGTGAGCAAACTCCAGGAGATAGCGAAGGGCTAGGAAGCCTGCTGTGCTGCAGTCCACGGGGTCACACAGGTCAGACACGACTCAGCGACTGGACAGCAAACCACATTAAAAGCGAGCAGACGAGTTAAAGGCAGCTCACTATAGAGAATATCCAAATACCCAGAAAGCAAAATAAAAAGAGCTCAGCATCACTAGACATCCCCCCAAAATTCAAATTAAGACCACAATGATACACACTCATAAAGTCAGGGAAGTACTCAAAATCTTACAGCCAACTAGGGTGGCTAAAATGAAAATGACCCAATACCAGTGTGGTAAGGATGGAGAGTAAATGAAACGCTCATGCATTGCTGTGAATCGGTACAACTATTTTGGCCTTCACTATGAACCAACAATTCCGCTCCTAAATTTATACCCAACAGAAATGAGTGCATATGTCCACTCAAAGATATACACAGGGAAGCAGGCTGCTGTTTAGAACATGTAGTTTATTCATACAATGGAAAACAACACTATATTAAAAAAAAATGAATTCCTGATATACCGGTATTATGGATGAATCAAAGGATGAATGATCAAGGAAATCAAACTTGTCAATCCTAAAGGAAATCAACCCTGAATGTTCATTGGAAGGACTGGTGCTAAAGCTGAAGCTCCAATACTTTGGCCACCTGATGTGAAGAATTGATTCATTGGAAAAGACCCTGATGCTGAGAAAGATTGAGGACAGGAGGAAAAGGGGGCAGCAGAGGATGAGATGGTTGGATGGCATCACTGACTCCATGGACACGAGTCTGAGCAAGCTCCGGGGGATCGTGAAGGACAGGGAAGCCTGGCGAGCTGCAGTCCATGGGGTCATGGAGAGCTGGACACGACTGAGCAAACAGAACAATCACAACAGCGGATGAGTCTCGCAGACTTATTACTGTATGAAAGAAGCCGGACGCAGAGGAGTGCACGCAACGTAAGTCCATTTACATGAAGCTCGAGGATAAGCGAAATTATGACGGGTTCAAGATAGCGGTGACTTCTGGCAGGAGCAGGCAGTGGTGGGGTGGGGGTTTCTGGATGCTGGAAATATTCTATATCTGGGTGGTGATTACGTGGGTGTGTAAAAGTACAAAGGTTCTTTCAGCTGTGTGCTTAATAACCATACACCTCACTGTATGAATGTTGCTCCTCACTTCAAAAAATGACAAACTGAAGCCTAAGCAGAGAAATGACCATTTAAAGAAATCATTGTAGTCGAAAAAAACATTCTTTAAGCTGTACACTTCAAATCTATGCATTCCACTGTATTTATGTTAAACCTGACATTTAAAAAAAGACCCACGTATAGAAACGACCTTTTTAGGAAATTATTGTGGCTGAAAAACAGGTCTTCTATGAGCCTCATCGGGCTTCCCTGGTGACCGTAGTGCAGTAGATGTGGGTTCGGTCCCTGGGTCGGGAAGATCCCCTGGAGGAGGAAATGGTAACCCACTCCAGGATTCTTGCCCAGAGAATCCCAAGGACAGAGGAGCCTGGTGGGTTACCGTCCCTGGGTCGCAAAGAGTTGGCCACGAAGTAGCGACTAAATAACAACAATGATCCCAATTAAGTCTTTTATTAGCAATATTGCTTATATTCCTGCAGGGGAACAGCTACATTCTGTCCCCTGTGTCTCCAACAGAGGTCTCACGGGCAAGGCTTAACACGAAGTTGGTCTAGTCTTGGTCTTGTGGTCCTCCTGGATCGCGGGAGCATGGGTGGCTGGTCAGGCACTGTTGCAAGATCATTTCTCATTGTCTTCCATGACCGCTGGCTAAGCAGGCTGTCGGGATACTGTTGGTAAAGGAACTGGATCTCTAGTTTCCCACCACTGCCCGGGTTTTGAGACTTTCTGTCTCGCCCCCTTGGGATATAGCTGCAGACCATCTGAGTCAAGCCTTTACAGTTAGCCCTTCTGACTCTGCAGGATACCGGCTAGAGCGGCTCTCAGAAGGGGACGGTGGCCAGTATTCCTCAGAGGCTGCCCTCTCCGTGGATGGAGGGAAGTGACCACTGAGCACGCAGGGACAGGTGGGGTGGTCTCTGAAGTCTCTTTTCAAAATGCATTTTTTTTCGTTGAAGGATAGTTGCTTTCCAACATTGCATGGTCTCAGCCATACATCAACGTGCATCAGCCGCAGGCATGCACATGTCCCCTCCCTCCCGACCCTCCCTCCTGTCTCCCACCCCCCCACCACACCACCTTCTAGGTTGTCCCAGAAACCAGTGCTGGAGACTTGTTAGCAAGACCACCAGGATGGTATTTCTCCCCGTGGGCTGACGGGGAGGTGGGAAGGAGGATGGGGGAAGGGACCTAGGTGGCAGGGACCACTCTAGGAGTTTCACAAGTAGCATCGAGGTCCCCACACCAGCCTCAGAGAGGTTTAGCAACTTGCCCAGATCACACAGCTCCACAGCAGCAGAGCCAGGACTCAGGGCTGGGCCAGCCAGCTTTGTATTTCCGAGCTCCTCCTCACTGCACTTCGGCCATTGTTAGCGTCAGTTGCCAGGGAACCTGCGTCCATCCCCTGCCTCCTGCAGGCCCCTGTCCCCTCTGACTCAGGACCCAATGAGTCAGACAGCACCACCCGGCCTCCAAGGGCGCCAGCTGACAGGGTGGCCCGGCCTTTGTCCACCTCTAGTAAAACCGGCCTTGGGGGCTCCCAAGGACGACAGCGAGGGCCCAGGAAGCCCCTTCCCAGCCCCTGTCTGTCAACAGCCCCCGTGGGAGCAGCAGGCTCACGGTCACCCCGCCCGCCTCCCTCCGGCCCCAGGGAGACATGGCGTCTTTTTCTTTGCTCGGCGCCCCCCTGTTGTAGCGGTACCTCCCTCCCCGACCCGGCTGACAAGCAAAATTGCGGATGATGATATAATAGGACTAATAACGGGGAAGCAGTGTGAATCCCCGGAGGCCAGAGATAAAATAAAGCGGTGATGACAGGCGCGGCAGCTGCTGAAAGGCCACGTTTACCCTGTTCCTTCCCCACGAGGCCTGTGGGCTGGGAGGTGGGGGCAGCCGTGGTCCTGCTGCTTAACAGACGCCCACCTGCTCTGGGGACGGGGGGTGGCATCAAGTTACGGGGTGGGGCCCGTGTTAGCTGTGCTGGTGGCCGGGCAGCGTTTACACATGGATGCCTCCTTGGAGAGGCCCAGCTGATCACCTTTGGTAGGGGATGGACAAATCCACATGGAAGCTACTGTGTTGTCCTTCTTCTAAGAAAAAAAACGGCAGAAACTGGCCTAGCGCATCTTCTACACGACAAACATTTTCCACTGTTCACTTGCGGGTGATTTTTTTAACTGGTCTCTTTTTTTGGTTGTAAAATACATACAAAAGAAACGTAACCGTTTTAGTCGTGTTTAAGCGTACAATTCACGGCATTAAGGCCATGGACATTGTTATACGACCATCACCACTGTCCACCTCCAGAACTCGTTCGTCTTACACAACTGAAGCGCTGTGCCCATCGAACGCCAGCTCTGCTGACCCCCAGCCCCCGGCCCCCACCATCTTACCCTCCGTGTCTACGAATTTGACTCCTCCGGCTACTTCAGAAAAGGGAAATCACGTAGTATCTGTCTTTCTGTGACTGACTATTTCACGCAGTAAAATGTCCTCAAGGTTCATTTGCATAGTAGCCTATGTCAGAAGCACCTCCCAGGTGGTAAAGAATCCACCTGCCAATGGAGGAGACACAAGAGATCCTGGTGGAATCCCTGGCCAGGATCTCCTGGAGGAAATGGCAGCCCACTCCACTGTTCTTGCCTGGAGACTTCCATGGACAGAGGAGCATGGCGGGCTGCAGTCCACAGGGTCACAAAGAGTCGGACACGACTGAGCACACCCCCACTATCTTGGAACCCCTTCTTTCTAAGGCTGAGTAATCCTGAGTGCATACCCAGGCCACGTCCTGCCTGTCCGTCCACGGCTGGCCACTTGCATTGTTTCCAGCTTTTGGTTATTGCATCAGGTGATTTCTATTTAATATTCATTTTTAAATAAAATTATTTCTAATTTATGACTCATTTTAAAAAATATGAGATGACTTGCTGTAAAAGTCATGCTCTAGCACAGAACAGAGAAAAAAAAATGGAGATCAGAAACAAAGGGGAAAGTTAAACTAAATTTTTTAAATATCAGATAGGGTATTATTCAATTGGACATTAAATTTAGATTTGAGTTTCCCAGTTGCCAAAGTAACTGTTGGCTCTTAGAACTCTAAAAGCATATGGTGCTTTTAAAGATATACACTTATCACTTTTATCTTTTTCAATTTAATTTTTGGCCCAGCTGAACGCAGGCTCGCTCTGGTTGCGGCGAGCAGGGCTTCTCTCATGGAGCTCGGGCTCAGTATTTGTGGTGTGTGAGTTCTGTTGCCCTGCAGCACGCGGGATCTTCTGGGGCCAGGAATTGAACCTGACGTCCCCTGCCTTGGCAGGAAGATTCTTAACCACTGAACCACCAGGGAAGCCCCTCACATGGTACTTTTATTAGCAAAATTAATTACTAATTTATGACCAACTCATTGGCTCTTTCTTTGAGAATTTTTTCTAAATATGTGTGAAAGCGAAATGCATCTGGTCTCAAACGTCTTGTTGCACAGCGCGAACGCTAACAAAATAAAAGTGATGAAAATAAAACTTAGTCCAGCAAGTTTGCAGGAGACAATTAAAGAAACCAGACCTGACAGATTCCCTCCACCCATTCCCTGTATTCCCCACTGGCCTTTCTCCATATCTGTGATGTGGAAGATGTGCAATAAAGATTTGTTTAAAATTAAAAGAAGAAAACTTACCATATGTAAAATGGATAGCCAGTGGGAATTTGCTGTATGACGCAGGGAGCTCAAATCGGGTGCTCTGTGACAACCTAGAGGGGTGGAATGGGGGTTGCAAAGAGTTGGACACGACTTAGCGACTAAACTATGACAAGGACATAAACCCAGGACAGAGGGTTCTCCTGTGACCCCAGCACCACCTACATGCGGTCCAGGGATGCCGAACACTTTCTCTGCTAAGATTTGAGTTTGGAGGCAGATGCTCTCACGTTTCCAGGGCAACCAGCTGGAAGGGTTCTGTTAGTTCTTACCCATAAGGGCTCGCAGAAGCGATTTTAACCAGTGTATGTTAGTTCCTCGGTCATGTCCGACACTTTGTGATCCTGCCAGGTCCCCTGTCTGTGGGATTTCCCAGGCAAGAATACTGCAGTGGGTTGCCACTCTCCTCTCCAGAGGATATTCCAGACCCAGGAATCGAACCTGGATCTCCTGCATTGTAGGTGGATTCTTTACCGTCTGAGCCACCAGGGAAGCCCGATTTTAACCAGGAGACTGCTAATCTAAGCAGACAACGGGGAAATGGTTCCTTTGTGCAAACCCACACTCTTCATGCTGGGGCAGGCAGGCTCTGCTGTCTAGGGCAAGAAGTAAGCATCTGCTGTGTGCACAGGAGCCTACTACTCAGAGAGGAAAGGTTGTCTGGGAGGGTGTTTTCTTGGCAATCTGAAGAATCCTCCTGGGAACCACGTGATTGTGGCCATGAGAAATGCAGAAATTTGCCTATTCTAGTGTCTCACACAGAGTCATACAGTGTTTGGTCTTTTTTTCTCTGCCTTATTTCTCTTAGCCTAATGTTTAAGTTTCATCCATGTGGTAGCATGGATTAGCAGGAATAATGTTCCATGGTATGGATTGTGCAGTCACTAAGTCGTGTCCGACTCTGCAGCACGCCAGGCTTCCCTGTCCTTCACCATCTCCCAGAGTTTGCTCAGATTCATGTCCATCGGATTGGTGATGCTGTAGTATGAATACACGACACTTTGTCTATTTGTTCATCAATGGACATTTGAGTTTCTGCCTTTTGGCTATTGTGAATATCGCTATGAACATTTGGTGTACAAATATTTGAGTCCGATTATAATTTTTTGGTCCTGTTTTGTTTATAAATGTTTGCCTAGCACAATGCTGAGTTCAGTAATTACTAAATAAATGAAGGGATGATTTATTGGGGAAAAAAGAAATGCAGAAATAAGCGTTCGCCTCTTAGGAATGATCGCAGTCACTGGCCACTCCACAGACCAGCTGGAATAATTTACCCATCAAGGTGCAGGAACCAGAGCTAGGAGCTGAGTGAGGGTCTCGTGCAGGAACACAACGTCAGGGTCAAAGTTGTTGCTTGATGTTGCCATCGTGGTTGGCTCCGGTAACTACTTAGATTTTCCACGGAGGATCTTGGAACTTGGCCACTCCCCTAAGAGGTCCGCAAGGGGGGGCTTCGATGGCTGCCCCTGCTCTGTGTCATTTCAAAAGCTTCTCCCTCTCATCCCCAGGTGACCCTCCCTTTCTCAGCTCCACAAAGGGCACCCACCTCTCCCCCTGCCTCCCACCCATCCGTCCATTTTCTTAATAGTCTTGCCCAAAGCCAGGGTTGTAGGTCCACACCGAGGTCTGCAGAGGGAAGAAGTGGTGCTGGAAGGGGGCTCCGGGCTCCCCCACACCTTGGGCTTCTGCAGTTATCCCAGGCTCGTGGGTAAGTGGTCACAAGTCGACCCCACACAGAAGCCACGTGCTTGGTGCCAGGTTTTCTGCAGAGGGAGACAGAGGAGGGTGCAGGCCAGTGGCGTGATGCGGTTATTCCACCAGCCCCTCGACAACCCTGGGCTGACCCCCCCCCAGCCCGTCTCCTCCGCCTGTTCCTCCAGGCTGTGAACCAGTAGAGTGGGGAGAGGCCCTTGGAAATCTGTGCCTGGCAGATGAGGCCCCAGAGGCCAAGAATGCCAGGGGTGAGGGGTTCATTGAAAGAATCCAATCTGTCTAGGGACCATTTCTCTGCCCCCAGCACCCAAAGCATTTGGTCCAGTGGTGCCAGGGCACACTTGCAAGGTGACTGAGTGATGGCTGTTCTTCTTGGAGGCTGAGACCCTCCAGATGAGGTTTCACAGCATCACAACTTGGCCGAGGCTCAGGGAGCCAGCCGGGAACGGGTGCATCAGACTCTGGGCAAATGCACGGCCTTGTGGACCATGATGGGGGAGGGGAGGGGGAAGGAAGTAGAGGCTGGCTTTCTAGAAGCCTCCCAGAGAACCCTAAGGGGGAATGGCCAGAGCCCCCAGGGAATCCCCTGACTTTCCAGCCTCAAGATGGGGAGACAGCAGCACCTCATCCCCCCTGGTAGGGTCTGGGTTCCAGAACAACCTCCGACTTGACCCAACAGAACCAACAGGCAGCAGCAAGGCCCTCTGGTTCTCAGGCTGAACTGCCCCTGTGATCAGATGCGAACCCAGGAGCCCTGCACACGGTCCGGCAGCTCCCCCACCCCTGGACCTGACCCAGAGGCGCACCTGGCCTCTTTCCAGGGGGGTGGGCGTTGGGCTCCCCGCTCCTAATAACCACCTTCTCTGGGTGAGTTACCTACATGCAATTAATTATGCAATTATCTAGGCTGGGCTGAGAAGAGCAACCATCAAATTGTCAAGCTAGGCTGGGAGTGAGAATTCTTCCCTCTGCGGAGTAGAAAACATTCCTTTTTGATTTCTGAGTCCTAGGAGGCCAATTGCAGTGAAAGCAACACCCCACACTTCGGGCATAGCCCAGCTTTCACAGGTATGTATCATTCTTAAAACCTAAACGGTAGGTTGAAATGCAGGGCTAGATGAAGCACAAGCTGGAATCAAGATTGCTGGGAGAAATATCAATAACCTCAGATATGCAGATGACACCACCCTGATGGCAGGAAGTGACGAGAAATTGAAGAGCCTCTTGATGAAAGTGAAAGAGGAGAGTGAAAAAGCTGGCTTAAAACTCAACATTCAGAAAACTAAGATCATGGCATTCGATCCCATCACTTCATGGCAAATAGATGGGGAAACAGTGGAAACAGTGAGACACTTTCTTTTCTGGGGCTCCAAAATCACTGCAGATGGTGACTGCAGCCATGAAATTAAAAGACACTTGCTCCTTGGAAGAAAAGCTATGACAAACCTAGACAGCATATTAAAAAGCAGAGACATTACTTTGCAGACAAAGGTCTGTCTAGTCAAGTCTATGGTTTTTCCAGTAGTCATGTATGGATGTGAGAGTTGGACTATTAAGGAAAGCTGAGTGCTGAAGAATTGATGCTTTTGAACTGTGGTGTTGGAAAAGACTCTTGGGAGTCCCTTGGACTGCAAGGAGATCCAACCAGTCCGTACTAAAGGAAATCAGTCCTGAATATTCATTGGAAGGGCCGATGCTGAAGCTGAAGTTTCAATACTTTGGCCACCTAATGCGAAGAGCTGACTCATTTGAAAAGACTCTGATGCTGGGAAAGGTTGAGGGCAGGAGGAGAAGGGGACCGCAGAGGGTGAGATGATTGGATGTCTTCACCGACTTGATGGACATGAGTTTGAGTGAACTCCGGGAGTTGATGATGACAGGGAGGCCTGGTGTGCTGCAGTCCAGGGGACTGCAAAGAGTCAGACCCGACTGAGCGACTGAACTGAACTGAACTGAAACTGTAGCTACGGAAGTACCTATCATGCAGCACTTTTTTTTTTAATCATAACTACTGCTTCTTCCACCAAGGTTAGCAGGGGACTTGCCAGGCAGTGTAGTGTTTAAAGCTTCACTTCCCAAGGCAGGGGGTGTGGGTTCAATTCCTGATCAAGAAGTTAAGATCCCACATGCCTCACAGCTAAAAAACACCCAAAACCAAAACATAAGACAGAAGCAATATTGTAACAAATTCAATAAAGACTTTAAAAATGGTCCACATTAAAAGAGAAAAATCTTTATCAGACTTTACCTGGAGAGGACAAGAGTTTAGGACACAGGAATCCTGGGGAGTGAAGACGAGGATGAGCATGGTGCAGTTAGGTTAGGGCTCAGAAGGGACCCCTCATGCCAGGAGACCCTGGAATATCTGAGTCCTTGAGATCACAAAGCCCCCTAGAACCTTCACCCCTCTTCACCTCCCTTCAGTGCCAGCTGCTCATACCGGCTCCACACTGACTTTGCGTGCGTGTGTGCTCAGTCGTGTCCAGCTCTTTGTGACCCCCCGGACAGTGCCCGCCAGGCTCCTCCATCCTTGGGATTCTCCAGGCAAGAATACTGGAGCGGGTTGCCATTTCCTCCTCCAGGGGATCTTCCCAACCCAGGGATCGAACCTGAGTCTCCTGGTTCTTCACCGTGGAGGCACCTGTGGGAAGTCCCCTACATTGACATTAACCGGTCATCAAATGGCTTGACGGTCGGCGTCTGTGAGCACTACATCCATTCCTGGCTGTTTGCCATATTGGTCAGCTTTGGCCACCATCACAAAATACCAAAGACTGCGGGGCTTAAGCAACAGACATCTGCTTCTCATAGCTCTGGAGTCGGGGCAGTCTAAGGTCAAGGTGCTGGAAAATTCAGGTCCTGGGGAGGGCACTCTTCCTACCCTAGAAACATCTACCTTCTGGCTAGCATCCTCACCTGGTGGACAGAGACAGAGCTCCGGGTCTTCCTGTTCTTCTTCCAAGGACACTGACCCTATCAGACCAGGGCCCCATCCTTAGGACCTCCTTCAGTCTTCATCATTTCCTCAAAGGACCCATCTTCAAACACAGTCACACTGGAGGTTAGGGCTTCAACATATGGATTTGGGAGGACACAATTCAGTTCAGAACACAATGTTTTTATATTTTCCATCCCATAAACACTTGCTGAGAGCCTGTTCTGTGCCCGACTTGGTCCTGGGAGAGGCCCAGAGCTACCTGCTAGGTGCCCCACCTCTGACAGGTGAGTGGACTTTTATTAAGGTTGTTCTTAAGATTCTATTTTTTTGATGTGAACCATTTTTAAAGTCTTTGCTGAATTTGTTACACTATTACTTCTGCGCGTGCTCGCTCTCTCTCTCTCTCTCTCTCTCTCTCTATATATATATATATATATATATTTGGCTGTAGGTCATGTGGGATCTAGTTCCCTGACCCTGGATTAAACCTGAACCCCCTGCATTGGAAGGTGAAATCTTAACCACTGGACAACCAGGGAAGTCCCTAGGGACCTCATATTAATAGAATCGTATAATATTTGTCCCGTGTCTGGCTTATTTCATTAAGCATACTGTTTTTAAGGTCTATCCATGTTGCCGCATGTATCAAAATTTCTGTTACGAATAATGTCCCATTGTATGGGCAGACCGCATTTGGTTTATCCATTCATCTGCTGATGGACACTTGGGTTGGCTCCACCTTTCAGCAGATTATGAGCAGTGCTGCTCTGAACACCTGTGCTCAAATACCTGTGCGGTCCCTGCTTTTGACTCCTCTGGATGTATACCTAGAGCAGCTGGCATCCCATGCTGGGTCGTGTGGGGTCAGGAGAAATTCACCTCGGAGATAAGGGTGGGGGGAGGTCATTTCAGGTGAATGGATCCCCGTGTGCAGAGGCTCAGAGGCCTGCGTGTCCGAAGTTACAGAGCCTGCATGTCTGGACCCTGTGTGGGGTGGATGGGGGGAGTGGTGGGCAGTAAGAGTGTGGCCCAAAGGTGAAGGGTCCCATAGCCATACCACAAGGTTGGTGTCAGAGGCCCTGAGGACTGGAGACCAGGAGGTGCTCCCATCCAAGCTGGTTTCTCCAAAAGATGACCCGGCAGCTGTGTGGAGGCTTAGACAGAGAGGGGAGGAGACTCGGGTAAAATGAGTCACCAATGGGAGGCGAGTGAAAAGAGGTACCTGGATGAATCAGTTGATAAACTAAAGAAAGCAAATGGAAGGAATGGGACCAGGTGCTTCAGGGTCTCGCCAAGGAGGTGGAGGAGTTGGGGTCAAGTGTATTTTACTCTGAAGGAACAAATGACCAGGAAGAAGCAGGACTGGAGGTCAGGGCAGCTGGAGAAACAGGAGTTAGGATGATCTATTGACCAGCTCTGACTAGGAGGAGACCTGCATTCATTTCACGTGGCACCACCCCCCGGAAGGTGGCTCAGAGTCGTAGCACTGGACTCTTGAGTGTCTGCAGAAAATCAGCGGGGAACAAGCCAGAGGGACATTTATCTGCAGGGAGACCAAGTCCAGGAGGCTTTAATCATCAAAGTAATCATTTCTGTCTGACTTGTCCCATTGACCTTCCTATGCATAATTTCATGGGTGATTATAATGCCATTGCCTAGTTAAATGACACTGAGTCATGCGGGAGCTGCCACACATATTAATAAGGCGGCTGCGGTAAAGGCCGACTGCTTACCACCGAGCGCCAAAGCCTCCCAACGCCCCGTCATGTTTAATAATTGAACAGTGACACCTTGAACTTGCAGCGGACACCCTGAATCACGGCAGAAATGTGCAAAGGAAACGCAGAGGCACTTTGGTCTTCAGTGCCACCTGCTGTCACTCAGGATGCCGGACTTGGGTGAACCATTATGTCGAGGTGATGATTCCTGTGCTTTGTGCCGCCCTTCTGGCGCCAGTTCCCAGGGAAACAGGCCGTCCTGATGGGGCTGGTGTGCTCGAGACCAAGGGAGCACGCATCTCCACTCCAGTGGGCCGTAATTTGAAAAATGTGAGAAAGGCTGTATAGCTGAAACTCACCCAGCATTGCAAATCAAATATAACAGTATTCATTCACTATCTGCGTTCTTCAAGAAAGCAATAAAACATATATACTGCATGCTAAGTCACTCAGTTGTGTCCAGCTCTTTGTAACCCCATGGTCTATAGCCAGCCAGGCTCCTCTGTCCATGGAATTCTCCAGGCAAGAATATTGGAGTGGGTAGCCATTCTCTTCTCCAGGGGATCTTCCTGACCCAGGGATCGAACCCAGGTCTCTTACATTTTTTGCATTGGCAGGCAGGCTCTTTACCATTAGGCCCACCTAGGAAGACATAAGTTACTGAGTAGGAATTAAAAAATATATATTGGGGTTCCCTGGTGGCTCAGATGGTAAAGAATCTGCCTGCAATATAAAGACATGGGTTTGATCCCTGGGTCAGGAAGATCCCCTGGAGAAGGAAATGGCAACCCACTCCTATATTCTTGCCTGGAGAATCCTATGGACAAAGGAGCCTGTCAGGCCATGGTCCATGGGGTCACAGAGAGTCGGACATGACTGAAGTGACTAAACACACTAGTGGTCCAGTGGCTAAGACTCTGAGCTCCCAATGCAGGGGCTGGGGTTCAATCCCTGGTCAGGAACTAGGTCCCACAAGTCACAACTAAGAATTCACATGCTGCGATTAAAGACCCCATGTGCTGCACCTAAGACCTGGTATAGCCAAATAAATAAATAATTTGTAAAAAATTAGTAAAATGTTAAAAGAAAGAATCCCACGTTGTAGGAGGGAGTCTGGGCCCTGGGTGGTTGGAGTCCAAGAGCAGCCTCCACCCCGGGAGGCGTGTTTGGGCTGAGACTTGAAGGATCAAAAGGGACAAGTCTACTTTTGGGTAAACCAGGCACACAAAGGGGAGGCTGGTTTTGTGAAACAGCCCCAAAGTGAATCCTTCGGTAAATGAAAAGTCCCTCCTGCTAAGGAAATGTGAAGTGAAAGGCGCTCAGTCGTGTCCGACTCTTTGCAACCCCATGGACTATACTGTTCATGGAATTCTCCAGGCCGGAACACTGGAGTGGGTAGCCGTTCCCTTCTCCAGGGGATCTTCCCGACCCAGGGATCGAACCCAGGTCTCCTGCATTGCAGGCAGATTCTTTACCAGCTGAGCCGCACGTGTTAAGGAAATAATTGCCTTCTATTTTGCTCCCATCCCCAGGGAGCAGGGGTTGCATCTTCCTTATCTTTGCATCCCTCCTGGGGTCCTTATACCTATCTTACTAAATGCTTGTTGAGCTGAATTAGAAATACAAGCTATTTATTAGAAAATATTAAGGACTCATTGTGAATATGGTGAGGTATAATGGGTGTGGTGGTAAAAAGTCCTTATATTTAGAAATGCATATTTTGAAAGCATCGAAGATTTTGAAACATGACACGACATGGTGTCTGGGATTTGCTTGAAAGTCGTCCTGCGTTCAGCCCTCAAGATGCTGGAGAGTAAGTCCTTCAAGCTGGCTTGTGCATAGTGAGCTCGTCCCAGAGTCCAGAGCTGATGCAGGGAGGGTGACTTTACGGTGAGAAAGCCCGGGAGGCATCTCTGCCAGGTGACCGAGGTCAGTGTCACGGGGATCGGCCATGTCACACATGCCAACATGTGAGGGATGGGGCGGGCACTTCACCTCTATGGTCGCCCCCCAGCACCCATGAACCCAGTCTAATCCTGAGAAAAACATCAGCCGAAACCTAACAGAGGGGCATCCTACAACCCACCCACCTCCGCTCAGTCCTCCGCAACACTGCCAAGGTCATCGGAAACAAGGCAAGTCTGAGAAACCGTCACAGCCCAGAGGAGCTAAGGAGACAGGATGACTGCATGTGGGATCCTGGGTGGGTTCTGGGACAGTAAATGGGTGTTAGGCACGAACTAAGGAAACCAGAAGAAAGGATGTATTTTAGTTAATAATAGAAGGAAATGGCACCCCACTCCAGTACTCTTGCCTGGAGAATCCCAGGGACCGGGGAGCCTGGTGGGCTGCCGTCTATGGGGTCGCACAGAGTCGGACACGACTGAAGTGACTTAGCAGCAGTAGCAGCAGCATGTGTCAGTATGGGTTCATTATCTTTCCCTGATGCTGGGAAAGATCGAGGGCAGGAAAAGAGGGCATCAGAGGATGAGATAGCTGGATGGCATCACCGATGCAATGAACGTGGATTTGGGCAAACTCTGGGAGATGGTGTGGGACAGGGAGGCCTGGAGTGCTGCAGTCCATGGGGTCACAAAGAGTCGGACACAACTGAGCGATTGAACAACAACATGGGTTCATTAATTGTACAAACGTACCATGTGAAAGTAAAATGTTAAAATGGAGAAACTTGGGGGTGGGTATACAGGAACTGTACTACCGTCATAATCTTTCTGTCAATCTAAAGTTGCTCTAAAAATAAAGTTTATTTTAAAAAATACTCCTGCAAAATAAGGAGTTGGCAGGTGCAGGTGAGGGGCACAGGGGAGATAAAAGAAGATGGGCAGAGAGTCAGTAACTGTTGAAGCTGGGTGATGGGGGCGAGAGGTTTTATATACTCTTCTCTGTACTCTGGGCTTCCCTGGTGGCTCAGCTGGTAAAGAATCCACCTGCAATGCGGGAGACCTGGTTTTGATCCCTGGGTTGGGAAGATCCCCTGGAGAAAGGAAAGGCTACCCACTCCAGGATTCTGGCCTGGAGAATTTCATGGATAGTCCATGGGGTTGCAAAGAGTCGGACATGACTGGGCACTTTCACTTCACTTCACTTCTGTGTACTCTAGTGCATTTTTAAAAATTATATAGTAATTTTTTTTTTAAGTGAGAGTCACAGATCCAGTACGTTAGGGGAAGAGAGCCTTTCATGCAGAGTTGTGGGTACACGCGGAATAGAAAGAGCACCGGACAGGAGACCCGTGGTGGGGGCAGAGGAGCAGCTCAGGGGGTGAGGCTGGCAGGAGGCCTCTTGGCAGAAGATGGACCTGAGCTGGCCTGGCAGAGGCATTGAGGGTGAAGTGTGTGTGCGCGCACGTGTATGTGTGTATCAGGGGACCATTACAGAGGCCATTACCTGGCCCATAACAGATCTCCAACAGAGTAATGTAATTACAAGAAGTCACGGCGACTGTCACCAGACTTCCCCTAGGCCACATTGCAAAAGCTCTGCAATGGTTCTATTTCTCTCTTACGACTTCAAACATCATTCAAGAGTCTGCTTCCATCTCATTCCACACTGGTCCCTCCAGGATGCCAGGGGACCCAGGCACTCCTGCCACGTGCCACAGCGCTGCTCTGAACGTTGGAGTAGTTTCTCTTTATTCAAAGCAGACGCAGCCTTCTGGGAAAATAGTGTGATATGAGACCTTCTGGAACCTGACACAGCTGATACTGGGTGCTGACAGGAATTGCTTTGCAAGAATAATGGGAGGCTTTTCTGTCCATCAGGTGCCCAGCCTGGAGCATGATATAAAATGTGAAAAATTAGGCTCGTGTGTAATATAGAGAACCGTCTATAACCGAATGTCTCGCAAAGGAGTAAGAAAAGGAAATGCAGAGCTAAAAGGACGCCTGGCTTCAGGAGGACGTTCACGTGGCTTGACAGTGACGACAGTTACCATCACCATCGTTGCCTCTAAGGACGTTCGATGATAAGGTCTCCTACAGGCACGCAGAACTTCACGGGTGCAAAGCCCTTCTGCCCCCATCTCCTCCAGGCTCCTCACTGCCACTGGGAAGCCAGGCAGCTGAGCAGGGATTCCTGGCTCCACTTTGCAGATGCAGAAACTGAGGCTTGGCAGGTGGCAGTGACTCAGGCAGCTGGCTCCCACCAAGGTGAAGTTCAGAGCCGGCTCTCTGAATCAGACAGGACCCGGACTCCCTTCCCTTTCCCGCTCTGCTTTTCTACCCCACAGCTGGGGACCTCACCACCTCTCCTCTGCCCTTTCCATGCCCCTCGGCCCTCCGTCTGGAAGATCTGATTGGCCAGCTTGGGTCATGTGCTCACCTGAGAGCCAATTGACAGGAGGAGGCTTGGCTCTGTTCACCAATGGCACCTCTCATCCTAACTCTATCAGGAGCGTGGGGAAGGCCCTTTCCCAGAATGACCCATCACTGCGTCTTCCCACCCCACTCCACCCAGTCCTCAGAAGGAAGAGGCTCCCAGAAACCCGCCTCTCCCAGGGCCTGAGCTCAGAACTTCCCGGCTTCTGCAGCCTTGCCCTGAAAGCTGCAGATGGGAATCAGAACCCATGTAGCCCTTCCATTCCCCCCACCTCCTTAACTGCACTGAAGCGTCCATTCCTGTGATCAGACTCCAGGCACCCTCCCCTTCCCTGCCCAGACCCCAGTTCACAGGCGCCGAGCGCTGCTCAGATGTCCCCTCACCCTCCTCATCCCTGGACCTGACTCCAGGACAGCCCAGCCCGACACTGTTTCTTCCCCTTTCCACCAAGATGTGATGGGCTGGTCCAGGCCTGGCTGGCTTTAGTGGACAAGTGCCCCAAATGAGTGGCCTCACAAAGGCTGGGAGTTGGACATGTTCGAGTTACCAGACACCAGCCACACTGCAATCCCACTGTGGGGCTGAAAGCGTGGCCAGTGCCAGGGTTCCAGCCGCTGAGATGACCTGGGGCACGAATGGGATGCCTAAGAAGATGGGGTGAAGCCTGGGAGGAAATGTACGTGGAGACCAAGGGCACGGATGCTGACTCCTGCAGGCGCAAGCGGGCATGGAGGTGTAGGCTGCCCTCGGGCCACTGTCCACACCGAAGGTGGTGCCAGGATCCCCATAAATCCAGTCTGTCCACGTCTCTTCTGACACAGGCTTTTAGAGAGCAATGAAGTTTGGAATCTGATACTGAATCTGAATCCCTTCTCTGTCTCTAAAAAGCTGTGTGACTTCGGGCGGTTGAGTTGCTCTCTCTGAGCCCAATTCTGTTGTTTAATTGTTGTTCTAGTTCAGTTGCTAAGTCGTGTCCCACTGTTTTGCGACCCCATGAATTGTAGCCCACCAGGCTCCTCTGTCCATGGGATTTCCCAGGCAAGAGTACTGGAGTGGTAGCCACTCCTTTCTCCAGGGGATCTTGCTGACCCAGGGATCAAGCCTGGGTCTCCTGCATTGGCAAGTGGATTCTTGACTGCTGAGCCACCAGGGAAGCCCTGAGCCCAGTTTGCTTGTCTCTAAATCAGGCACAATCGCACCCACGTGGGTGGGTTTCCAGGAGGAATAAATGAAGCACAGGCTGCTGAGTGCAGGGGGATTCAGTGCATCTGGTGGTCTCTCCTTCCCACGAAAGAGAAGCCTCATCTCCCCCGGCGGCTTCTAGAGGGGATCAGAAAGCCCACGAGGGACACCACCAGCAGAGCTCCGTGACGCGCCTGCTGGGCCGAGCTTGGGGCGCGGAGGGTGCTCGAGCCATGCTTCCTGGTCACGGAGGGGTGGCAAGCTGTCAGAAATGATGTGGGTTGGAGGCTTTCCCAATACACAGGCTGGGCCCCACCCCGGAGCCTTGGGAGGCAGGAGGGTTTTGAGAAGGTCTTGAGGAATATTTGAAAGCCCTTGGCTACACAGGACTGCCTCTCTTAAAAGATTCCCATGCACACAGCATCAGGAGGCTCACAAAGCTGTTTAATTTCCCACCTATGATACAGGATGGAGGCAGGGTGCAGAAAACCCAGTGACTGCTTGGTGAACATACTGGAGCTGCACACAAGCCTAGCAGGCTGTGGCTTCACCGGGATGTTCTGTTTGCACACAACTGTAATTGACCTTTGAAGGGCTCCCCGGGGCACTGCGGCCTGCTGCTTCTGGGCAGAAGTTATCATACCTGCTCTTCTTTGGTAACCTTCTTTAGAATTTCATATACAAAACTTGATTGGCAAAAAAAAAGTACCAAATGTCAAAATTTCATAAAACCAGGGCAAGAACTGGTCTTCTCTTGCCATTTGGACTTAGCTGCCCCTTGAAAAATGTTTTTTTTCCCCTCTTGGTCATTTAGCAACGCCCAGCCCCGAGATGGGAAAAGGGAGCAAAATTTAACCTTTGTGTTAAAAGAGAAGCAAGGTTTTCAACCAAACACTTAAGTCAATGGACTCATTATTTAAACACCAAAAGACAACAGATGGACTTAATTCATCTGGCCTAGCTTAATACATGTCGGCCTAACACTACAAACAGATGCATAAAACCGAGATACGTCTGGGTGGTACAAACGGGGACAGGGCGTCGGCGCAGGGCAATGACTTGGCCCGGAGGCACAGACGTGGCTGCGCTGCGAGCCGGCCCCTCAGAACCAATACTCAGAGACGAAGATGTGGACGTGGACGACGTTCCGGTGCGACACCACACCCCCAACCACGTAGTTCATCTCCAGCTTCAGGACGGCGTGGAACGGGCCCACGATGGGCCGCACCTGGCGCACGACGCCTGGGGAGAGAGCAGAAGGTGTGTGGGGAGTTAGCAGGGACCGAAGCAACGTGGAGACCGGGGACACGATTTCCCTCCGGGAATTTCAGAGCTGCAGGAGCGCTCGGACCTCATCAAGTCCCGCCTGAGCCAGGTGCTTGCATCTCCCTCCAAGTGACCACCCCCGGGCTCTGCCACCATCCTGGGGACGAGTGACAGCGGGCTCACTGCAGCCTGTGCGCTGTGAGCAGCTCGCACTGTGAGGGAGTCCGTGCGCGTGGGCTTTGGAGTCCCTGCCTTAGTCCGTGCCAGCTCCTCTTCTGTGAGCCTGCTTTCCTCCTCTACCACCGTCTATCCAACCAAGAACTTAAGAGTCTAGATAAAGGGCCTGGCATGGAGCAGATGCCCAGAAGACACCCGTCCCCCTCTCTCCTAACCCACTGTGCCCACTTGTGACCCATGGGAGGAAACAAACCATGTGTGAGCCTCTTCCCCCAGTCTCTCACGTTGAGGACCGTCCTGGGGGCCTGGAAACCTTTTATCTGAGCAGAGAAGTCCCAGTTCCCTATGGGACACACTCCTGGGTCCTTCTTTCTCCACACCTCTTTTTTGAAGGGTGACACCTGAACCCTTGCCAGGTGTTCATGGTGAGCAAGAGGCAGCTCGAGTCCACCTTGAGCAGCAGAGATGGGTCAGGGCAATCAGAAGGACAGACGGCACGGGGGAGACAGGTGTCTGTCCGGGGAAGCAGAAGCCTGCCATGTAAAGCTCCTGGGGGGTGGCAGGGAGGTCTGCCTGGACCAGCGCAGGGACCCGGCAAAGGCCATGATGGTGGCCTCCCCAGACGGGGCTCAGAAGGAAGGGCAGATAAGTTCAGCTCAGTCACAGTGGAGGAGGAACAACCCCAAGTGTCCTGTCCCCGCAAGTTCCATGTCTCCAGGCCGGACCCTGACATCGCCGCCTGCCCACGCGGGGCACCCAGCATCTCACGGAGAGAATGCCCCTGCACTCGGGGACCAGACGCTCTCCTCCTGGCTGGACGTGGAGAGCCCAGCACCCTCTCGGGGCCTCAGATTCCTCAGCGAGCAGGTGATGCACGTGAGCCTGTGCGTTGCATGGACTGATCCCGACCCATCCCGCCCCCCAGCTCGGCGTCCACCAAGGTGTGAGCTCGGTGCAGGGCCACCTCCCTGCTGGACGGGCAGACTCACTGCCTCACTTTTGCACGTGTTCACGCATTCCTCAACAGGTACCAGGCGCTGTTCATGGTGATGCTGAGAAAACAAACAGAGCCCTGGTTTCAAAGTCGGTGGGGACCTAGGTGAGTGCCGTGCTCTGACAGAAGTCCGCACGCTGTCCAGCGGGGCTGAGGATGGAGGTGAGGAGGCGGGGGAGTCAGGAAAGGCTTCCTGGAGGAAGTGCCTCTCTCCCTGCAGACCCCCGTGCCTGGCACAGAGCAGGTGCCACCCCTACAGCTGTCGACATTTAGGAGGGACCCTCTTCCATCGCCCCGGCTCTGATACTAGGACTTTCCCAAAGCCGTGTGGCGCAGGGCTGTGCTGCAGCAGCTGGTCATCTGGTCCTGCCATATGACAATTTCCAAGCCCAACGTGACGTCACTGAAGGCGGGGTCAAGAACCACCCATCACTGCAGGGCTGTCTGCAAACAACACCCTGGAGCCTGAGAACCAGCCAGAACGCAGATTGTTTGCTGTGTCCAACTGCTGACTGCAGGCTGGTTTGTACAAACAGCCCTGCCGCTGACTTGGGAAATGTGCACCCAGCGTGGCCCTTCACACCCACGCTGAGATCAGCGAAGGCTCTGGGGAGTCTAAAGGGGCCCAAGGCCTTTTGCACCCGTGGCTGGTTCTCGGTCAAGAACACCAAGTTCATGGTCAGGAAGGGGATTTGGGCAGGCCATCCCCCCTTTCACTCCCTGGGCTTGTGTTTCAAGGGTGAAGAGCCCAGCAGTGGGGTGGAATTCCAGGCTATTCTAAGCAAACAAGGGCTCTAGCTCCGATGAAAGATAAGCAGAAGCTTTGGTGGGCTGTCAGCACCCTTTCTCTGCCCCTGCCTGGCGATGACGTCCCAGCTGTTCTGTCTGAACGCCCACGAACACCATCAGCTCCCGGCTAAAGACAGGGGCTTGTCACCACTCTCGGTTTGCCCATGGCCCCTGTGGCGAGCACAGCCCCAGACTCTCCAGTCCCTCAGCACCCTCACCAGCATGACCGTCTCCTCTCCCCGGGCTGGAGACCGCCACTGGAGCCCACCAGCCTCAGTGGCCTTGGTTACCTGCACCCATCCCTGGGGCAGTGTTCAGAGGGGCTCAGGGGGCTTGAAGGAAAGAGGTGAGAGGCTCAGTGAGCCTGAGAGCTAGTTTAGGACAGAGAGCAACGAGGTGGAGGGAACACTTCCGCAAGCTATGATCAGACACGTATTTATTTCCATATATTATCATTATACTGTGTGTGTGTGTGCACGCACGCTAAGTTGCTTCAGTCGTCTCCGACTCTTTGCGACCCTATGGACTGTAGCCCTTTCAATATCATATAGTTAATATATGATATATAAATATATGGGCTTCCCAGGTGGGGCAAGGAGTAAGGAACCCACCTGCCAATGCAGGAGATGCAAAAAGACATGGGTTCAATCCCTGGGTTGGGAAGATGCTCTGGAGGAGGGCGTGGCAGCCCACTCCAGTATTCTTGCCTGGAGAATCCCATGGACAGAGGAGCCTGGTGGGCTGCAGTCCATACAGTTGCAAAGAGTCAGACATGACTGAAGTGACTTAGCACACACGCAGCACACACACATATAAATATATATAGTTTAATTACTATAAATACAAAGTATATATTGCTGTTGCTGTTAGTTGCTCAATCGTGTCTGACTCTTGGCGACCCCATGGACTGTAGCCCACCAGGCTCCTCTGTCCATGGATTTCTCCAGGCAAGAATACTGCAGTGAGTAGCCATTCCCTTCTCCACTGGATCTTCTCGACCCAGGGATCGAATCTGGGTCTCCTGCATCGCAGGCAGATTCTTTACTGTCTAAGCCACAAGGGAAGCCCTTTTAGGACACAAGGTTTGAGTCCAGCTGACCTCAGTCAGCCGCATGATCCCAGGTTGGTTACTGGAATTTTGAGTCCCCACTTCCTCCTCTGTGAAACAGGGATTAAACGGCCATCTTCAGAGTCAAAAACAAAACCACCCCAAGGCCGTGTGCTGCTTCCCCCTCAGAAACAAGCGCTGGACCCCACAAAGCTCCACAGCATTCCAGCGTGATATGAACTTCAGTGCGAGTAGGACTGGATTCCTCCATGATTGAAAAATAGAGCAAATGCTGGACATTTTTATTAGACTGCCTTAAACATTGACGAGAAAGGAAAGCTCTGGATGTATAGAAAATATATTTAAATCTCAATATGTACTGTTAGGGCACTTTATGAGGTTTAGTTTCTATGATGCCTAAAGACCAGAACGTCACGCTGTTGGCTAAATGTTCCGACTGTGAGCAGCTAAGAGGCCAAACAGAACACTAAAGGAAGCTAAGAGCTGCTTTAGAGAAGAAGGGCGTTGAGAAGGGGAAGAGGGAGCAGAAGGCTGAACTTCAGATGTAGGTCACACTCAGGGCCTGGACTGTCTCAGGATCTTTGCATTTAACAAGAGAACGACTGAGGTGGAAGGCACAGGCATCTGCAAGGGTTAAACAAGGCATTGTGGGAGTGACACAGCAGGTGAGCAGGGGGTCAGCCGCCCTGGCCTTCTCCTGTGACCTGGGGTCCACATCCCAGGCCACACCCACTCTGTGGATCTGACCACTTCTTCAGCCTAGCCACACTTCCTGGGGGCCTGATTTCAGTGAACATGCTCCCTTCATTCCCAGGTTAGTTCAAGCTTGACATCCACCTCCTGGTCCTCACCTTCAATGAACCTGGACTTTCTCCTGATATCACTTCTTTCTTCACAGCTTTCCCACCCATCCATCCACCCACCATCCATTCATCATTCATCTACACATCCATTCACTCGTCATCCATCCATCCATCCAGTAGAGGCCATTCTGCACAAGGGAAGTTTAAGGAAGATTCTACAGAGGAGCTGACTTCAAATTGGATTTTAAATACTAAGCAGGGGGCTTCCCTGGTGGTCCAGTGCTTAGAATCTGCCTCACAATCCAAGAGACACTGGTTTGATCCCTGGTCGGGGAGGATCCCACATGCCATGGAGCGAGTAAGCTCCATGGAGCCATGGAGCATGTGCCACAGATACTGCAGCCTGACTGCCTACAGCCTGTGCTCCACGAGAGAAGCCACAGCAGTGAGAAGCCCAGCGCAGCCAAAAAATAAATGAGTTTAAAATAAAAACGACTAAGTAGGAGCCAACGAGGCAAGTAAAGTGAAGGTGTCAGGAGCTCAGTGGTGTCCGACTCTTTGCGACCCCCATGGACTACAGCCAGGCTCCTCTGTCCGTGGAATTCTCGTCAAGAATACTGGAGTGGGTTGCCATTTCCTTCCCCAGGGGATCTTCCCAATCCAGGGATCGAACCCAGGTATTCCACACTGCAGGCAGATTCTTTATCATCTGAGCCACCAGGGAGGCCCAAGATAGGTAGGACCTGTGCAAAGGCCCCAAGTGTGAAGGTTTCAGTCAGTTCTGGGAACAGAGTTAATCTTGGGGAAAGACAGACAGAGGAGGGTAAGGTGGTGGTAAAGGGCTTCTTCAGGGACCTCACACCTTGTCAGGCTCACAGAACTGGGAACCCAGAGCAGTAGTCTCCTGGTTTCCTCACCACCACTGATTCTAGACCACTGTTCTTTCAGAACCACCACCAACCTTCCGGGTGCAGGGAAACAAAAGAGGGAACTAGACAAACCCTTGCTGCCCAAATGTGGCATCACAGACATTAGAAACTGAACCTCCACCAGGGGTCCAGCTGCATCCGTCACTTGCTTCTACAGATGTGTGGCTGGCATCCACTCTGCGCCAGGTGCTGGGGACCAGCTAGACCACCTGCATCCTCTCTCATGAAGCCTTGCCAGCCCCACTCTGCGTCACCTGGTACCTGGTCTCCCTCGAGGGAACCCTCACAGTCGACTCCCCCTGCAGACGCAGGGTCTACATCATGTTCATCTCTGTCCACCGTCCCCAGCGCAGGGCCTGGGGCAGGACACAGTGGGAGCACCGTTACAATTATCCAGTGGGATGAAGGCAGAGGAAGAGAGAGAAAAGAGAAGAAGGAGCGAGGGGAGGGAAGAGGGACCCTACTCCTTGAGGGCCCCTCAAACCTTTGTCCTGAAGGGAAGGGGCCACCGAAGGCTCTGAGCGGGAGCAGCTTTATGTGCAAAGACCATTCCTGCAGCAAAATGCAGGAGAGAGGGAAAGTCTCTTTCCAGCATGCCTGCCTTGCCCATCTTTCCTGCCGGGGTGTTTACCTCCCTAACTTTCAAGAGCTCCAGAAAAAAAAAAAAAAAAAAGGCCACGATGCCGAGTTCAACTGTGTTAATCTTCCAAATCCTCATCTTTGGCATTTCTGCTTCGGGTCCCAGACACTGCTGGTATTCCTCGGCGTGTCTGTGCCTCTGAAAGATATAATTAAGTCTTTTTTTTTTTCCTTTGAAAAATGCAGGTCCCCTCGGGCACTTCACCTTCATGTCTCATCTCTGCTTTGTAAATTGCAGCCGATGTGCCAGGAGCCCGAACACAGAGCCCAAGCGTCCAGCAGGAGACATCCATCGCCTCCTGGGGACTGTGGTCTGGATTCCGGGCCCCTGCAGCCATCCCCAGGCTTCTGCCACTTGACTGGGGTCGCAACTGATCATCCACAGATTGTCTGAAAGGAGGAGGATCATCCACGAGGGCCTCTGCACGAGACACCGGTCTGCGGAGACCTGGAATCACAGCCTGGCATTCCTCTGCTGCGTCCTCACCGAGCAGCCCTGTGACCTTGTACGAGACACTGTCTTTCTGAAGTTCAGCCTCCGACTCAGAAGTCCTGCGATTCTAACGGACTAAGTGTAATGGCGTGAACAGGGCTGTTGAAGAGCATCTTAGCAAAAACGACGATCCATCCAGAGACGGCATGGTACCTCATGCCAGTGGAAATGAACTGTGCTTTTCAAAAGACAGAGCTTCAAGTTAAAATAAAGGCAGAGGGAAGAAAGTCAGCATCAGATGAGAATAAGACGCTACCTGAAATCAGGGTACGGAGTCATTGGTCTTCTCGGTTGTCAGGGTCTCCCCACCGCCATGTGAGGCCAGAGGTCAAGGGCACAGACTTTCTTTTCCGGTCAATCTTTTTAAAATTTAATTAATTAATGTTTAGTTGCGCTGGGTCTTCGTCACCGCAAGCAGGATTTCTCTAGTTGAAACGAGCAGGGGCTATTCTTCGTTGTGGCGGCCTCTCTTGCTGCAAAGCACAGGGTCTGGGTGCAAGGGCTTCAGTAATTGTGGGCACATAGGCTTAGCTGCTCTGTGGCCTGTGGGGCCTTCCAGGACCAGGGATCAAACCCGCATCCCCTGCACTGGCAGGCGGACTCTTATCCGTTGCGCCACCAGGGAGGTCCTCCTGGTCACTCTCCTATCTCTGGTTCTTGGAACATAGTAGGTCCTGGGTCCTACTACAGACCTGCCACATAGGAGGCCCGCAATAAGTGAATTGCTAAATGAACGCATGAACTAGAGACCGAAGCAGTAAGCACAGTTTATAAAGTAGAAAGTTATCATCCGGAGAAACAAAAGTGGCGGGAAGGAATGGGTGATAGCCATAGGTCGCTGGGTTTTCAGGTGTGGCCCATGTGGAAGCAGAAAGGCAACAGGTTAGAACCAGGCCTCCCTGTCTGGCCCTGGCGGCTGCCACACAGAGCCATGAGCTGGGGGGAGGTGACGAGTCCACCTGGTCAGACAAGGTGCCAGGACCGAGAACCTTGGAGCTCAGAGGAGACCCACGTGGTTTCACCAAACACTAACACAGCGGGAGACTGGGAGAAAAGCAAACCATCACCCGGATCTCAGCACATTTTCCTAGATAGGGATAACTCCAGGCCAGGATGAGCAGCACAGAGCAAAGGCAAAGAGAAAAACGCAAGAACAGGAAGAAATATGGTCCGTACGTCTAACATCCAAAGCTATAGTGGTGATGGGCCAGGAAGGAGGTCCACAGCGGGGCAGGAGATGGGAACGGACGGGCCCCCACGTCCACTGTTCCTTCCCGTGGTCCCCACAGTCCTCGGGGGGAAGGACCATCACCTCCCTCCCACTGGGGAGGAGCTCAGGGCTCTGTGGGCTAACGTCCCAGATCACAGGGCTCTCAGGGCACAGCGCCACCCAGACAGGACGGACCCTGAGCTTAGTTCTCTCCACCCGACCGCACCTGCCCTGATGTGGTGTGGAGGAAACTTCCAGAATGTACTGCCCTTGGCTGAGTCATCCATACAGGGCAAAAACGGCAGAGAGGAACTACAGGGCAATCATATCGGTCATGGGCGGTGAAGGAACGGAGCTCCCCAATCTCTGTCTTCTGTTCTTGCCTGAAAAACACCCAGTAAGAGCTTGGAAGGTGGAGGACAGGGGTCTCAGTTGCAGATTTAAAGTCTGCCTTAGCAGAACCAGCCTCCCGACTTCTCGGCTCTCATAAACACACTTCCTCCGGGTCTCTCACAACCAAACCTGAGGGTCTACGTGGGGAAGCATCAGGGAACCGGAGCCAACCCCTGGGGGCCCGCCTCTCCCTCGGGCAGAGAGAGGAAAAGAAACGTCAGCTCCGCACGAAGCCTTCCAGGCTCCTTCCTGGATGCAGGAACCAGCATTTCCAGGGGCACATGGTGGGTATGAAGACACCCCCGTCCACCATCTCCTCCCCCAACATCTCAGCCACACACGCTGGGGCCTCATGGTTCCAGGAGGAGCAACGGGGGCTCTGGGGGTGAAATGAGTTCTGAACCAGAAACAGCAAACCTGCCCCCGAAGCCAGACCCTGGGCCGTTGCCCTTCCACCAAGCTGCCTGGCCTCACCGGAGGGAGAGACAGCCTGGGCAGTTTTCCAGAAGGGATTTGCTGTCTGATGCACCTGCTATTACCCGGTTGGCCCAGGATGCAAAGGTGATGGGAAGGGCGAGAGACCTCCCCTCTTTCTCTGTGAGTCTTCCCACCTGGATCAGCCCCACCCACCTACCTGATGGGGCCCCGTCCCCATCGCTAGACCCAAACTCATCAGCCCCCTTGCATGTCTCCAGGTGCCCCCAGATGAGAAATCTCAAGGCTGGGACAGACCTCAAAGAGGAGGACTCTGCCTGGTTCAAGGTCACACAGGATGGTCGTGGCAGCAGAAACCCCACATCCAGCCCCACCAGGCTGTGTGCAGGCCTCAGTCATGCCGCCCGAGCCTGGAAGCCCCTCTGAGCCTCAAGTGTCCTCAGCTGGAGAAGGGCCATCTCCCACAGGGGTAAGCGACACAGCTGTCGTTCAATCGCCCAGTCGTGTCCGACACTGTGCAACCCCATGAACTGCAGCCCACCAGACTCCTCTGTCCATGGGGATTCTCCAGGCAAGAATGATGGAGTGGGATGCCATTTCCTCCTCCAGAGGATCTTCCCTACCCACGGATTGAACCCTTGTCTCCTGCATTGGCAGGGGGATTCTTGACTACTGAGCCATCAGGGAAACCCAAGGGACACAGGACGTGTGGCCCACATGCTGGGAGTGTCCAGCACACAGCGGTGCCCTCGCTGTTGAGATGACTGTGACCGTCGAGGACCCGGCACTCGGAGTTCTCAGCCATAAGCACAGATGGAACGTTCCGTCCGGGAACACCCGACTCTGAGGCCGCGGGAAGTGCGCTCGGTGACAGTGGCTGATGGTGGGTGTCTGGGTCCTCTGTGTAGTTACGGTTGTCAGGTGAGGCCGTCGGAAGATCTGTATCATCATCAGACTCTTCCCCCCCCCCCTCAATTTCACACAACATGCCTCTGCTGCTGTTTGGCTAAAAACATTTCATTTTCTTAAAAAGAAATAATAATTTATGAACATGCCGGTGATCTCAAAGGCTTTTCAGAAGGTGCATAACAGCAGCGGTAAGAGCATCACAAATCATTCTGGACGCAGCCGATCTGCAGGAGAACTCAGGAGACGCTGAGAGCCCACTCTGGGCTCATTTAACCCCCTGGTGACTCTGTACGTGAGCAGGCAAGTGTGACCCTGCAGCCTGCTGGGCACCGGGCCTGGGAACCTCCTAGTGGGCACACTGTGTGCACCCACGTGTGTGTGCATGCAAGGCTGTGCAAGAAAGAGAGACAAATAGGGTGATGGGGGGCATGGCACAGATGAACCCCTTGTAGGCTCTTGCCTCCAGAAATTTACAACCGGTGGAAGAGGAAGTCAAGCAAAAACTCACAATGGGGACTTCCCTGGTGGTCCAGTGGCTAAGATTCTGCGCTCCCAACACAGGGGGCCCAGGTTCAATCCCTGGTCAGGGAACTACATCCCGCATGCTCACTAGCGCTCACATGATGCAACTAAGACCCAGTGCAGCCAAATTAAATAAATAAATATTAAAAAAAAAAACAACTCACAATGCCGTGACCACACCGCCCCTCCCCGCCAACTGGCACCAGCATTTCTCCATTCGCACGCACAGCAGACCTTCTGGAAGGAGTCCCCCTGTGGTGCCTCCAGGGCTCCCACCCTGATGTGTCTCCCCTTGACCCCACTCCACTGAGAATGGCCTGGTCAAGGTCGCCATCAGCTAGGGCGATACTGAATCCAGTGGTGAATCCTTTGTCCTCATGGTTCCAAAGAGGAAAAGGAGTACGTCAAGGCTGTATATTGTCACCCTGCTTATTTAACTTATATGCAGAGTACATCATGAGAAACGCTGGGCTGGAAGAAGCACAAGCTGTAATCAAGATTGCCAGGAGAAATATCAATAACCTCAGATGTGCAGATGACACCACCCTTATGGCAGAAAGTGAAGAGGAACTAAAAAGCCTCTTAATGAAAGTGAAAGTGGAGAGTGAAAAAGTTGGCTTAAAGCTCAACATTCAGAAAACTAAGATCATGGCATCTGGTCCCATCACTTCATGGGAAATAGATGGGGGACCAATGGAAACAGTGTCAGACTTTATTTTTGGGGGGGTCCAAAATCACTGCAGATGGTGACTGCAGCCATGAAATTAAGAGACGCTTACTCCTTGGAAGGAAAGTTATGACCAACCTAGACAGCATATTAAAAAGCAGAGACATTACTTTGCCAACAAAGGTCCATCTAGTCAAGGCTATGGTTTTTCCAGTGGTCATGTATGGATGTGAGAGTTGGACTGTGAAGAAAGCTGAGCACCGAAGAATTGATGCTTTTGAACTGTGGTGCTGGAGAAGACTCTTGAGAATCCCTTGGACTGCAAGGAGATCCAACCAGTCCATTCTGAAGGAGATCAGCCCCGGGATTTCTTTGGAAGGAATGATGCTAAAGCTGAAACTCCAGTACTTTGGCCACCTCACGCAAAGAGTTGACTCATTGGAAAAGGCTCTGATGCTGGGAGGGATTGGGGGCAGGAGGAGAAGGGGACGACAGAGGATGCTCAGTTCCTCCATGAGCGTGTCTGGTCTCCGGGCTCCAGCCGCCATCCACCCACGATCACCTCCCAGACTTACTCTACCCCTGCGTGGCCAAGGGTGTCCCACAAGGCCCACAGTCTTAATGCCGAAGGGAACATGCGACCTCCCCAGAGCTGCCATGTCACAATTTCCCCCAGCTCACCTGCTGACAACCCCAGTCTGCTTGTTCTTTAGGTCAAGACCCATGCATTCATCTTTGTCTCACACCCAACTGGTCAGCAAAACTTGGCACTACCCCCTGATGTATCCAGAATCTGTCTGCTGCCCACCCTTCCTGCCGGGGCCACACGGTCAAAGCCACGGTCACCTCCAGCCTGGATCACAGGTCTTTTGAAAGGTTTTGCAAGAAAGTGAAAGTCACTCAGTTATGTTCGACTCTTTGTGACCCCATGGACTTTTCCAGGTCAGAATACTGGAGTGGGTAGCCTTTCCCTTCTCCAGGGGATCTTCCCAACCCAGGGATCGAACCCAGGTTTCTCGCATTGTGGATTCTTTACCAGCTGAGCCACAAGGGAAGCCCAAGAATACTGGAGTGAGTAGCCTATCCCTTCTCCAGTGGATCTTCCCGACCCAGGAATCAAACCGGGGTCTCCTGCATTGCAGGCGGATTCTTTACCAGCTGAGCTATGAGGGAAGCCCACAGAGCAAGCCACAATATCCAGAGGCTAAGACTCTGCACTTCCAAAGCAGGGGGCCCGGGTTTGATCCCTGGTCATGGAACTAGATCCCCAGGCTCACCCAGGCGCCCAGACGGAGCGTCTCCCACCTCAACCCAAAACCTTCCTATGGCTCCCACCTCACTTGGCAGTAAAGCCCAAGCCATTGTGGTGGCCTCAAGACCCTGCCTCATGGGCCCCTGCAAGTCGAACATGCCAGGCTTGCCTCTGCCTCAGGGCCTTTGCACCTGCCATCCCCACTGCCTGGAGCTCCCCCTCCAGATCTCCGCACGGCTCATCTCCTCAGCTCCCCGGGTCCTTAGACGAACGTCTCCCACCACCAGACGCACAGTGGCTGCCCGCTCCCCTCTCCTCCCCCGCCCTCTGCACAGCACTCACACTGCCTGACAATGCGGATGTTATACTTGTCTCCTGCCTGCCCCTAACCCCGGAAGAAAACGTGTGCATGGCTAGGATTCACATCTGTCTCTCTTGGTGGCTGATGCATCCCTAGAGCAGAGCCTGCTCCCTTGGGACACACACATTATTTGCTAGAAGAATGAAGACCAGAGTCCTCTAAGAAGCTCGGCCCTGGGGCTTTGGGAGCACAAAGCAGCAAGCCACACACTCTGCCTGTGGGGGTTGGGGCGTGGAGGGCATGTGAGAGGAGGTGACGGCTGTCTTGGGCTCTGAGGGATGAATAGGAGCTTAACCAAGAGGAGAAGGAGGTGAATGCCATAGCTCAAGTCCAGGAGACGAGAGAGGCCATGAAATGGCTGGGGTCTGGGGCATGGGCTGGTGTGCCTGGAGCAGAGTGGAGGGAAGAGGGAGGGAAGAATGCTGGACGCTGTGGAGCAGATGAGCAAGCTGAGGCTGAAGACGTCTCCAGCTGGGCGGCAGGACTGGACGTGAAAGGTGGGGTTAAAACCTGGCAGACCCGTTAGCAACCGGCTGCGGGGGCGGGAGGAGGGGAGCAGAGGGCCCCTGGCTTCCGGAGCCTCGTGGCTGGAGCACCTTTCACCACCATGTGGAAGCACCCTGCTGAGAGAGGAGGGAGGCTCCAGCCAGGCCAGTGGACCTCGTGGCTGGGAGACGACGTCAGGGGTGGGGGGCAAGGGGCCAGCAGGTGTGAGAAGCAGCCCACGTGATGCATGGGTCCACAGGCAGGAGCAGAGAGGTGTCCAGTGAGGCCCACGAAAGCAGAGGACCCCTCTGAGCCCTAAGAGTCCCGTGCCAGCCTGGGGGTGGCCTCTGAGAGTTTCTGCTTCTCTGAAACTGGGTGTCGGGCACCCTCCTCAAAGGCCTTTGCAGCAGGAATAGCTCCTTCTCTGTGAGTCACGATGGCTCCGGGCCCAGCACCTCTGGCCCATCGCTGCTCCGTGAGGCCCCGGCACAGTCAGCACAAAAGGTGCTGGTGTCCGTCACTCTCACGCCCCGTCTCAGGCCTCCGAGAGGGCGCGCCTGCCCTCTGCACCCCCTGCCCTCCAAGGCCCGCCAGCCTCCAGGTGAGGTCGGCGAGGCCCGCCCCTTTGCATCCCCTGGGAAACGACTTGGCTGCCGGCCAGGGTGTGGCCCCGGCGGGTGGGGCGGGGGCTGTGCCTCCCCGAGAAGAGAAAGCGCCTAATCCCGGGATTTGCCGTGAAAGCAGGACAGGGCCGATCACTCATCACCAGCAGAGACGGCCGCGCTGTTGTTTCTAGGTGGAATTTCTGAATCTCATCCATAATGTGTACTGATCCTGGGCCAAGCTTTCCGAATCAGGCTCCCGGACGGGTCAGCAGTGTGTGTTTAACCCCTTAAGAGGTAAAGATTTCGAAGAGGCCATCTGAGCCCTGCAGGCTGGAATGACTGAGAGTGACTTGAAGGCAGACGGCTGGGCAGGCAAGCTCTTTGCTCTGCATGAGGCGTCCCCTGGCCAGGGGCTAAGGTACAGCTGTCTTTACTCACAAGCTCTTGTACTGGGGCTGCTGTGTACAGCTGAGTAAGCTGTGCACTGCGCGTAGAAGAGGCTGTGAATGGTACCCCCCTGGGTTGTAAAGTGCACAAAATAGTCAACTGTACACTGCAGCCTTGCCACATTATTACTTGTCTCTCTCGCTGAGACATTAACAGAGAGAAAACCTACTGCTGAAAAATAAACTGTAGGAACTCATATGGCAGGGGAAGCTAGGAGGCAGCTTCTTGAAAGCAGGATTTGTGGCTTGGGTGTAAACTTGTTCCCCAGCACCCAGCACAGGGTTAGGCATGGAGCAGGAATCCAGGAGGTTCTTGTTGAATAAATAATTCAAGGATGACAGAACTCAGGAGGCATGGCCTCCACCATTCTGCTTCCAGCCTGACTCGTCAGCCCAGGCCACGAGGGGTGCCTATGACACAGCTCCCAGGTAACTGGAGCCACTTTGGGGTGAGCAGTCCCAGTAGCATCCCACGTGCCCCCCGCTGGCTGCTCTCCTGTCCTTTCAGGGGGCTCCGAGACCTCACCAGCTCTCTAGCCCCAAACGGCCTCCTCACAGTGGCTCATTTATCCCCTAACAACCTACCCAGCTATGTTACAATACATACAACTCCTTGCTTATACCCTGGCAAGGCAAGCATTACTACGGCAATCTCACCGAGAAGAAAACCGAGGCTCTGAGAGGTTGTGAGACCTGCCTGAGGTCACACAGCTAGAAACAGACAACCAAGCAGGAACCAATGCTGGGACATCTGACCCCAAGCTCAGTGCTCCAACTGTGGAAGCAGAGGCTCCAGGGTGTTTTGCCCTAAAAGGGCTACCCCAGCCATTGATATTTTTCCAAAGTGAAATACAGTAACAGTCCTTGTATGCTCACAAATAAAACTTAGAATGCTCTTTCAAAATGTAAAAGCTTCTGGTTCCCTTGAGGACGGGCAGTGAGGATATTGTTATGAGGGAGGTGGCATAGGGGCCACATTTGGAGGCTTTGGCACAGACAACGTGGGCTGTGGGAAAAGGGCTGGGTCCACGAATACTGACTGCGCCTACTACAAGCCAGGTGGTGCTAGGAGCTTTCCTTATCATTTCACCAAATGACAAGAATGGTGTCCGCAATTAGGGAATATCCGTCCTCAACCTAACCCACGTCCATGCGTACGTGCTCAGTCACTCAGCCGTGTCCCACTCTTTTGTGACCCCATGGACTGCAGCCCACCAGACTCCTCTGTCTGTGGGATTCTCCAGGCAAGAATCCTGGAGTGGGTCGCTATTTCCTCCTCCAGGGGGATCCTCCTGACCCAGGAATCGAACCCACGTCTTCTGTGTCTCCTGCATTAGCAGGCGGATTCTTTACCACTGGGAAGCCTTACAAGGTGAGCTGGACCATCTCCATTCATTCAGACTTTACTGGGAGCATGACTGGTTGCCATGGTACCCAGGCAGGAGCTGAAGATAGGAGCACCTCTGTTTCTCAGGGGACCCAGTGGGGGATGAGGAGCCCAGGGAACAACCCAGAACAGACTGGACGTCCAGCACACCTGCTTGCCAACTGACACTGATGCTCTTTGTTTTTTTTCCTATAGAAACGGTGATGCCCACCAAGGATCGAGAGGGCCATTCATGAAATCAACCACTGGGTCTAAAAAGTAGCTTGAGCTGAGTGATGTCTAGTTCCTATTGGCTTTGGGGAGGTTCTAGTAGAAATTTTGGCAAAGCACACCCTCTATATAGACAGATTTTTTTTCCTCCCTGTCCTTAGAAAACAGTTTAAAAGGAGTAGTGAGCAAGGAGGGGTCAGGGAGGGCTGAGGCTCAGATACCACCAACCAGCCAGGGCCTGGGAAGGCCCAGGGGAGGGTCCCCCATTGCTGGTTGCTGATGGTACACACACTGCACCCACCTCACCACAGCCCCACGTTACTCATCTCCAGGAACTATTACCTGAAAGACCCCTTCTGGAGCAGCCCCTGATCACAGCCAGTGCTCTGCTGGGCAGAGAGTGAAGCCGGGGCTGGATAAGGAAGGCTTTGTAGTGGCCCGAGAATACCTCAGGCATTAATAGAGCATTTTTTGCACAGGTCGAAAATGCATTCTTCATTTTTCATTGACAGCTGGTGAAAGAGGAATGTAACAGGGCGGCTGCACCCGGCTTTACAGAGAGAGCAGCTCAGCCCTGCTCAGAGCCACCTTTATCCCTGCAGAGAGCTGGTTTTTAAAGAACGCATTAGGGGAAGGTCTGGCCCTTTCAGGTTCTTAATCAACATGGAGTGCTTTCTCCTTCTTCTGTTATCTGGGGGAGCAACGACCTTCACCATCTCACGGTCTCGGTGGCTTGTGCACTGGTTAATTTTCTGGGACACAAACTCTTGGTAACTCTGCCCGAGTCAACGCCCACCATCCAAGAGCTCCAGCTCTGGGTGTCTGGGGAAGACTGGGCTCTAGGCCTGCTCCGCCTCCAGCAGCAGGGGTGCCGAGGACAAACCACACCTGCCTTCTCTGGCCATCGGTCCATCCTCTGTTAACGGGAGACTCCCAACATGTCACAGAGTGTGGCAGTGACGAAGAACTTGCTTCCAGCACTGAGTGTCAGCTGCTCCTTCACGTGCATCACAACCCAGCTCAGACCTCACCTCTTCCCAGGAAGCCTTCCTGACCCAGTGCCCAATGTCCACTCAGGGTGAAGCCTAGAGCAGGCAGGGGTTCAGCCTATGAATAGGTGCAGCCCCTTCCCAGGTGCTAAAAGCAGGAGGGGGCTGCCCAGGGGGGTCTCAATGGATCCAGGAACCCCCCATGGGAGGCCTGAGTGGCCCACAGAACAGTTTCTCCCTCTCCACGGACTTAGAGGGTTTCTATCTAAGACATTGCTTGAAACAAGAATGCACAGCTGAAAACACGCCTGCAAACAGGGCCCTGCGGTTTTCGTAGCTCAGTCTCAAGGTGGTCATTTCCTTAGCTCCCTCCTCTGCCTGATGGAGACAATCACGGCCCCAGAGGCGTCTGCAAAGACCGAGACGGGATGCGGGGGTGAGCGTGCCCAGTGACGGCTCCCATGCCACTCAGACTGGGCTGGAGTCCAGTTGGACAGGCCCATGCCCAGGCCTGGCGTGTGCCAGGGTGGCTACCCTCAGAGTCCAGATGCTCCAGGGGGCACAGGAGTTCTTTGGGGCAGGAGAGGCACTGGAGGGAGCGGCGGATAAGGAAGTCCAGGCAAGATGCTCCGAGGAGAGAAGCAAGGCAGCGCCCGCGGGTGTCAAGACGGGAGCCCAGCATAGCCTGGGTCGCACCCCAGGGAGACCCCGTCCCCACTGGCCTTCACCCTCCACGTGGGAGAGCTCACTGGCAAACTCCAGGGGCCCAACCAGATGAGACGTCCGGCAAACGGACTGAGAAGCTGAAGACACCAGGCCCACCCAGGAGGCCAGACTGCAGGCAGGACGACTTCCCCAGGGCCAGCCTGGGCCCTCTCCCAGCACTGAATCCGAAGACCAGGGCCCGCGGGACCAAATGCGGCAAGGAGAGGATGCTGTGGTTCCACGGTGGCACCCGTGGTCGCCTCTCACACCGGGCTCTGTCCCCTCCTCGCCCCCCACCGCCCTGGCCCGAGTCACCCTGGGAAGACCAGCCAGCTCCCCCTCGCTGCTCGGGAGTCCCCCTCCAAGAAGGAGTTGGAAGGGGTGGCCTCCGGGAGCCTCCAGGCTCCGAGGTGCCAGGATTTTCTGTCCCAGTGGATGGGAACCCAAGAAACACAGACTCCCAGGTTGGTTCTGTTTGGAGTATCAAGGCGGCTAGAAAAACGTGCTGTGAGCACTGGCTCTGGGCCCAGCTGCGCCCGGCCCTTGGCTCAGGTCACTCCAGGAAGGGTTTAGCTGGGAACCGAAGACACGAGCACTGTCCGAGTCCCCAGAGAGGCCTCGCAGCTGCTCGTCACTGTCTCTCCACCACTATGTTCCCATGACCTGTTTCTGCCTCCCCACTGCCACCCGGTGGAATGCAAAGCCCTCAGGGGCAGGGGCTGTGTGGGTACTGACCCATCTCTGTATGCAGAGCGCCAGTACAGAGAGGGAAGAGCCCAGAAACCCAAAGAATGAACGAGTGCGTCAGAAGGATCTGACTCCATCTCCGGCGGTCTAAGAGCTGAGAAGTGCCCCCAGGGCGGCCGTGCTGCAGCCACGCCTGCCGGCCCAGCTTCAAGCACAAAGGCGGTCCCAGGTGGGCTGCTGTGTGCAGGTGCCCGCGAGCTGCTCACCAACCCCCATGCCAGGGGTTGGGGGGGGCGGCGGGGGGCACACAAACCCTCGACCCCGCTTCCTCCAGCCTGCCCCCATCCCCAGGCGCCTGAAGGTCCCGTAACGCATTGCTCCACCTAACAGTGGGGGAAACTGAGGCCCAGGGCGGGCAGTGACTCAGGGGCAAGCAGCAAGTTTTATGGCTGCACGCCCTCCCCTTCTAATCCCAGCGAGGACTCCTGTACTATTAATTGTAATTAACTAATTATTCTTGCTGCCAGCTAGCGGAGGAGGAGGCCGGGGGCGGGGGGGCCCCCAGATGACTCAGTCATGTTTACAACATGCAAACCCATTTAAGAGCTTGTAAAGTCGCTATAAATGGCTCTTTGGCAACAGAGGAGTTAAGGATCCTGTCTCCAGCTGCAGCTCCACGGTCAGGACTGGGGCCTCAGGGATGGGCTTCTGAGGGCCAACAGTGCCACCTGCAGACCGCGTTCCGTAACGCTCCGCTCAGGCCACCAAAACCCAGGACCTAGGAGGCCTGGAGGGGCTTCCCAGGAGGCTCAGTGGTAGAGTCTGCCTGCAATGCAGGAGAGGAGGGGTCGATCCCTGGCTCGGGAAGATCCCCTGGCGAAGGAAAGGGCAACCCACTCCAGTCTTTTTGCCTGGAGAATCCCATGGTCAGAGGAGCCAGGTGGGCCACAGTCCACGGGGTCACAAATGAGTCACACACGACTTAGCAGCTAAACAGCAAACAACAGCCGCAGGTGGGGAGACTGAGGCTCCCGGGATCACCCGAGAGCAGGTGGCTCCGCCCTGCTGGACGCTTTTAGCACTGTGAGTGACAGGTGTGGGTTTCCAGCTGGGCCCTGAAGGACCAGGAGACCCGGGCGGGAGCCAGGCTGGTCTGCGACAGGCCTCGGCTGAGCCACGATGGGCTGGAGGACCAGGGGCATCTGGGTGAACCTGCCGTCTCCGGCCACTCACCCACAGTCATGCCGTCCATGTAGCGCTTGATGATGTCGAAAGAGTCACGGAGGTTCCCGTCCGTTATGTCGAAGATGATGTCCGCGTGGTTGGCAGGATACGCAGGCGTGATGGCCCGGAGGAAGATGATCTCTGCCAGAGAGAAGCGAGGCATGGAGAGGGCGCAGCGCTGGGCCCCGCGACCCCGGAGAGGCCTGACCCAGGGCCGTGAGAACCCAACACGAGGGCCCCATGCATGGAGAAGGTGCAGGGGCCCCGAGGGACCCCAGGTCACAGCCTGTGCCCCCTTTGCACCAACAGGGAAGCCAAGGCCTGGCGAGACTTTGGATCCTCCCGGAAGCCATGGAGCGCGTTAGCTGGTGAGGCCAGTGCTGGGAAGTACCTGATTGCTCAGGAGTCTCCCTGAAGCTGGGAAGATGGGGAAGAGGGGCGGATGAAGGATGTGGGAGAGAGGTCGAGATGGTCCCTGCCCCACCATGATAGGGGTCGGGCAAGGCCCTCCTCGGGCCGGGCCCCAAGCGGGTGGGTGGCTGCGTCCATCTCCCGGGCCACCTGATGTGAAATCAGGGCTGGGAGCACAAGGGCCCGATTTACGCAATCTGGGGGGTGGTGGGGAGCCCTCTATGAGCCTCCGTCTCCCCACCGTAAAGTGAAGCAGGCGCCCGCCGCTGCCCACTAAGGGTCCTCTCCACGTGAACAGTCAGGGTCCAGGTTTCCTGGCCCAAGACGCCAGCAGGTAGCTCTAACCACGCCCAGCTCCCCGTAGCACCGAACTGCGGGTCAGCAGCGGCCGGGGGGCCACGGCACGGGGGAAAGGGATTCGGGAAGGATCTGCGTGGTTTGGTGGAGCCCGTCATGGTGCACGGGCAAACCGCAGTCAGTGATGTGCTCTGAGCCAAGTCTGTGCCACCCTGCAAAGGTTCTGCGCCTCCCTTTTCTAGAGGGATGAGGAGGTGGGGGGCTCAGCTCTCCTGCAGGTGAGCCCGTCCCTGGGCGCCTCTCCTGCCCTCCCACCCCCACGGCCAGGCTCAGTGTTCTGGTACGCACACCCGAGTCACTCCCTGGACCCTGAGGCCATGTGTAGACACGAGGCAACCTGTCCAACCTTCCTGAGACGGACGGAGGGCTCTTGTTCACCACGGCGTCCCACAGTCTGACACCCAGAGGGCTCAGTTGGCTGAATTAATTCTCGTGGGGAGCTCTTCCGAAAGCCACAGGGGAAGGGTGAAGACTCCACAGAGGAAGGGGGTGTCTGGAGACCACGCCGGCCCTGGCACATGGGCCGCACACCCCAAAGGAATGCACACAGAGCAGCTTCCTCCCCACAGCCTTCTGCCAGGCACAGGGAGCCCGCTGCCCTGGCCCCACGTGTGGACAGGGGCTGTGACGGCAGGCTGACACTACAGTGGGAGCTGCCTGTGGCGGGCACCCTGACCCCTTTACCAAAGGGTTCCCTGGGGTCGGTCTAGCCACACCAACCCACCTGCCCCTCGGTCTCCAGGATGCGGCTTCTGTGTGCAAAAAGCATGAGTCACGACCCTCTACTGGCTCCCAAAACCTTGGAGTTGAAGCCCCAACTCCAAGTGCAGGCTCCCACCTACCTTTGCAGCCCATCTCTTGCCAAGCCTCCACCACTCCAGCCAGAAAAACTTGGCTTCCTTCCTCAAAGACTCACACTCCCCACTCACCTCCAGATTTTCCGGAGGTATTTTGATTTGGCCCTCTCTCCCACTCCCCACTTCCCTACATTAACATCCTACTGGCCTCTCAGGACCCAGAGTAGGGTCACTGCCTCCTGGAAACCCTCCCTGATAACCCCACACCTGGCAAAGAATCAACACTTAATAGCTATTCGCTGAACGACTGTTATCCCCCAAATGAGATCCACACCCCCTCCACTGAACTGAGGGCGGGGAACAGGCAGGAACCGGATTGCCTTGTAGTCTGGGGACACAGAGGAGATGCAGAAACAGGGAGGGGTCAGCATTCCAAGCCCCAAACACACATCTCGCCAAGGAGCTGCTCCTGCAGGTCAAGCTATCAGCCTCAGCAAGGGGGCTGCCCTGGCAGGGATGGTCCCCCCGACGCTGGCCTCCGCCGGGACCCCCGCGCCGGCTCCAGACTTGGGAGCGGCCACTCACCTTCTGGGCGGGTGAACTCGCGGAAGGTGGGGAGTGAGACGACGGTGTGGGAGATGGTGTGCACCGGGTCCAGCACGCAGGCGACATCGTTGGGGCGGCAGGACTTGATGCAGCGGACAGTATCTGTCTTCTCTTGGCGGAGCCTGAGGGGAGCCACAGCACAAGACGGGGTGGGAAAGGCGGCACCTGGACACCCACAGAGACAGAGCCCAGGGTCCAGGAGAGAAGCAGGTGGCCGGGCAGCAGCACCCGCCCCAGGCTGGCTCCGTCGTTGAGAGACCCACACCAGCCTCCCAGCCCAGCTGCTCCGAGGGGATGCTTCCGGGTCCTTCTACAAACCGGACCGGGAGTCGAACCCCCAAGACACACCCCAGTTTCCATCTGCCCCGGCCAAGATAAGCAAGGCTTTGCTATTTACCAGCTACACGAACTGAGCTTCAGCTTCTACAACTGCAAATCACGTTCATTCATTCACTTGCTCAACAAGTGTGTTTGGAGTGTCTGCTGGGTGCCACACACCAGGGACACCAAAAGCAAGCAAGGGAGACAAGGTCCGGCCTTCCTGGGACCCCAGGTCGGGGTGGCGGGTGGTCACAGGTAAAGCCCCCAGCTTGGTGCCCCACACAAAGCAGTCAAATCTCCAGTGTCACGTACGTGATGGACGGGGAGGAGGGGCCCGAGTTTGCTACAGGTCCAGGCATACTTTTAAAAACCTCTTAATCATAAGATAAAACACAATGCGAGAGCTACACAAAACAAGGTTACAGCTTAACGAGTATTATCAGGCAAACCGCTTTACAATCGGCACCCAGGTCAAGAAAGAGAACTTCAACCTGGCACTTGAGGCCCCTTCGTGGGCCCAGATCTGTCTTAACCCTCTTGTGCACCCCCAAAGTAACCCCTATCCTGTCTCTGCCAGCAATCGCTACCTGGGTTCCTTTACGTCTGTACCACACATGTGCATCTCAAGAAAATCACTTAAATTTGTCCATTAAAAAAATTTTGCTGTATCTTTCATTTATTTATTTATTTTTTTGCTGTGCCACGAGGCATGCAAGATCTTAGTTCCCTGACCAGGGAGCGAACACATGCCCCTGCATTTGGAGCACAGAGTCTTAACCACTGGACCACCATGAAGTCCTTGTTGTATCTTTATGTATTTTTTTAAAATGAGACATATTGTTTTGGAGACAGTTCTTTATTCTTTTTTGGCTGCGTTGGGTCTTCTTTGCTGTGCACAGGCTTTCTCTAGTTCTGGCGAGTGGGGGTTACTCTCTAGTTGCGGTCATTTCTTTTGCTGTGGAGCATGGGCTCTAGAGCGCGCGGGTGCATGGTGCATGGGCTTAGTTGCCCCAAGGCACGTGGAATCTTTCCGGACCAGGGATCGAACCTGTGTTGCCTGCATTGGCAGGCAGATTCTTAACCACTGGACAACCAGGGAAGTCCTCTCCTGAGTCCTTTGGACTCAGCCCCAGGAATCTCTGATGGCTCTCTTGCTATCTGGCTTAACAAGGTGTTCCAGCCTCATCTTACACTTTTACTGTCCCAGCTATTTCCTAGAAGTGTTGGGTTTGTTTTTTGTTTTCTAGTGGAAAATGATATTTTAAGACCATAATCTGGATACCAAGAATGCTCAGTGCTACTGAGTTGGTCATTGTTCCTAGGCCTCTTCAGTGGAAATTTTTAAAGATCATATACAGTATGAGTTCATACTGATATTTACAAACAAAATAAGAAGCATATAGTTTTTTACTTAACCTCTCCTATATACCAAAGGAATCTCCTTTTTTTCCATATCAAAATTCTGGCTCTTAAGAACACAGGATATGGTAGAATATCCCATAATTATTTATTTTTGTTTATTCCATATTTTGATCCAGTAGTCTCAGAATAACAAAACTAAAATTACTACCACTAACATAATTACATAATTACTTAAAGTAATAATTTGGGGGCTAAGTTCTCCTAATTCTACCTACAACTTTAATAGATGTACTAGATCTACATAGTCTGAGCCTACGGTGATTCATACCATACTCTTTTCTTATAACACTCACTTAACTGTAGTTCTATGGGTAATTATGTTTAATGCTCTCAGGCTGACAATTTCGCATGGTGCTCATAGTGTGTGCCCTTTGTACATAAAGGCACAAAGGCTCAGATGGTAAAGAGTCTGCCTGCAATCTGAGAGGCCTGGGTTCGATTCCTGGGTCAGGAAGATCCCCTGGAGAAGGAAATGGCAACGCACTCTAGTAATCTTGTCTGGAAAATCCCATGGATGGAAGAACCTGGTTACAGTCCATGGGCTCACAAAGAATTGTACAAGACTGAAGGACTTTCACTTTTGTACATAAAAGTCTGTTTTGTTGGGTATAAAATCCTTGACTTACATTTTCTTGAGCATTCTAAGTATTAATTTTCTTCTGGTGTAAGTGTTGTTATGGATAAATTTGATGATAACACAGTTTTTTCCCTTATAAGTCTCTTGCTGTTTTTTACCCAAAGGCACAGGTATTTTTGTTTTCTCTTTATATCTTGGTGTTGGTTGCTCTGAGTCAATATGTTCAAATATATTGGGTGTTCTTTCAATATGGAATTTAAAATCTTTTCCCTAAAATATCTGTAAAGTCTCTTGAATTATCAATTTTAGTAATCATTGCCACCCTCCTTTGTTTCACATTAATTCTTCAGAGATTTCTATTGCCTGTATGTTGGATGTTCTTTGTCTTCAACATCTGTCACTTTCTCTTCAAGTCTTTTCATGTTATTTATTTTTCAATTTATGAGATCTTTTTTTCAGCTTTTCCTTAAGTATTTATTTCTGAAACTGCTTTTTGCTTTAATTTAAAATAATTTCTTGAGTCTCATCACTTCATTTCTCAGTTTTTCCTAATTCTGGCTGACATTTTTCCTTCATTTTTGGTTATATTTTCAGTCCTTTTGGTTTGTTTGATTAGGTTACAGCTTTGATCTAGTCTGTAAGCATATCTTCCTGGAGTACTTTCATTCTCCAGAGGAATGTCATTCTGTTCTTTATTCTCTTTTTCCCTACAATAGCTTTATATGAGATTTAACCTGGATACTTTTTGGCTAACCATCTTTATCTGAAACCAGTGTCACATAAGCAGTGGTCCACACTTCTGATTTCACAGGGCCGCTTCATCTGTTGTTTTTGGCAGCCTGCTCTCTGACAGGCCTCTACACTTACCTGGAGCTTCATTTTCCCCAATAGTCTCTTTCCTACTCAACTTTCTATTTCATTTCCAGCAGTTTCTTCATAGTATGAGTTCCTGACTTTTCAAGGAAGCCTTGGTGGCCGTTTTAAAAGTTTAATGGGGCTTCCCTGGTGGTCCAGGGGTTAAGAATCTGCCTTGTCCTAGGACTAAAACTACTATACGACCCAACAATCCCACTACTGGGCATATATCCTGAGGAAACCATAATTGAAAAAGACATATGTATCCCGATGTTCATCGCAGCACTATTTACAACAGCTAGAATATGGAAGCAACCTAGATGCCCATCAACAGATTGAAGGATAAAGAAGCTGTGGTATGTATATACAATGGAGTATTACTCAGCCATAAGAAGGAATGCATTTGAGTCAGTTCTAGTGAGGTGAATGAATCTAGAGCCTACTATACAGAGTGAAGTAAGTCAGAAAGAGAAAAACAAATATTGCATATTAACACAGACATGGAATCTAGAAAGATGGTACTGATGAACCTATCTGCAGGGCAGCAACGGAGACGCAGAGAACAGACTTGTGCACACGGTGGGGAAGGAGAGGGTGGGATGAACTGAGAGAGGAGCACTGAAATATATACATTATCATATGTAAAATAGACAGCCAGTGGGAATTCGCTGTATGATGCAAGGAGCTCAAACTCTGTACTCTGTGACAACAGAGGGGTGGGATGGGGTGGGAGGGAGGCTCACGGAGGGGACATATGTATACCTGTGGCTGATTCATGTTAATGTATGGCAGAAGCCAACACAATATTGTAAAGCAATTATCCTCCAATTAAAAAAAAAAAAAAGAATCCATTTTACAGTGCAAGGGACTCAGGTCTGGGAAACTAAGATCCCACATGCCAAGGGGCTACTAATACTGCACACCACAGCAGAAGATCCTGCATCACACAACGAATACCCTGCATGTCACAACTAGGACCTGGTGGAGCCTAAAGAAATATTAAAAAAAAAAAACCAGAGAAACTTCCCTGGTAGCTCAGCTGGTAAAGAATCCGCCTGCAATTCAGGAGATCCCAGTTTGATTCCTGGGTTGGGAAGATCCCCTGGAGAAGGGAGAGACTACTCACTCCAATGTTCTTGGGCTTCCCTGATGGCTCAGCTGGTAAAGAATCTGCCTGCTGTATGGGAGACCTGGGTTCTATTCCTGGGTTGGGAAGATCCCCTGGAGGAGGGCATGGCAACCCACTCCAGTATTCACGCCTGGAGAATCCCATGGACAGAGGAGGCTGGCTGGCTACAGTCCATGGGGTCGCCAAGAGTCGGACACGACCGAGCGAGTAAGCGCAGGACGGCCTGTTCCACCCCTTCTTCAGTCCTTGCACACGCTCACCACTGCGGTGAGCAAAGTGGCTCCCAGCCTCAGCCACTCTTCTCAGACTGCGCTACTGCGCTTTCTACAGGACACTGCTGACTGCCTGGGGTTCTTCCACTGCTTCTTCCTGCACAGATGCCAATACCATGTGGGTGGATTTCATTTGAACTATATGTGGGGGTTGCCTTTGTTTAGTTAAAAATGTTTCCCATGGATGAAAAACTTTATCTGGTCATTGTGGTTTTGCTTAGGATCCAGAGAACTTACAAAACTATGCTGCAGCGTCATCCCAGATGTCTGTGCTGGACGGTCTGCACACATCACTTCCTGGACTCCTCACAGCTCTTCCCTCTTCGCCACACTGTCTCCTTCCTCAGCCAGGAAAACACTCTGTGTTTCACTTGAGAATTTTAGAACTGGGCTGGTATGAGGGCTTTCTGAGAGGAAGCTAGAGTAACAAGCTGATGGGCGCTGAGTGATCCCAGCAATCCTGCCCCCTTCAGCATGGGGCTGGGTGTCTGAGAACAGACTCCAGAGCCAGGCTGCCTGGGTCGGAATCCCGCCCCACCTTATACCAGCACTGGGACTTAGGGCGGGTTACTCAACCTCTCTCTCCCTCCATGTCTTCATTGTGAAATGAGAATCATAACCGCACTTTCCTCAAAGGCTCCATGCTGCTGCTGCTAAGTCGTTTCAGTCGTGTCCAACTCTGTGTGACCCCAGAGATGGCAGCCCACCGGGCTCCCCCGTCCCTGGGATTCTCCAGGCAAGAACACTGGAGTGGGTTGCCATTTCCTTCTCCAATGCATGAAAGTGAAGTCGCTCAGTCGTTCAACTCTTAGAGACCCCATGGACTGCAGCCTACCAGGATCCTCCGTCCATGGGATTTTCCAGGCAAGAGTACTGGAGTGGGGTGCCATTGCCTTCTCCCAAAGGCTCCATGAGGGTTAGTTAATTGCTTGGCCCACAGAAGGCACTGCCTAAGTGTTAGCTGTGATAGTTGTTAACTATTTTATCATTATATGATAATCATAATTATCATCCTTCACCTTTGGGCTTCCTGGTGGCTCAGTTGGTAAAGAATCTGCCTGTAATGCAGGAGACCTGGGTTTGATCCCTGAGTCAGGAAGATCCCCTGGAGAAGGAAATGGCTGCCCACTCCAATATTCTTACCAGGGAAATCCCACCGACAGAGAAGCCTGGCAGGCTATAGTCCACTGTGTTGCAAAAGTCAGACATGACTTAGGGACTGAACACCACCACCACCACCACCTTTGGGAGCTTGGTGTAAAAGTGCACAAACATGGGACTTCCCTGGATGCCCAGTGGTTAGAATGCTGTGCTTTTACTGCCAAGGGCTCAGGTCTTTGGTGGAACTAAGTCCCTGTGGAACTAAGATCCCACAAGGCAGGTGGTGCTGTCAAAAAAAACCCAAAACTGCACACACAGGTGCAAGAGCTGGACGTGACGGCAGCTCTACGAACCCTCTCAACGTTCAGTCTCCATTTAAATCAAGATCCAGATGAACACTTGAGAACCTTCCAGTGAACAGAGGCACCAACACTCATTAACTGCCTACCACAGCCAGACGCTGCCTTGGCTTAAGTAACTTCATGTCATTTCCAAAATAGTTCAGAAGTGGGCCTCGAAGCTCTGAAAGGCAAGTGACTTATCCGAGGTCACAGAACCAGTAAATGGCAACGAGGACACTTGAACTCTTGTGTTTCGTTCGGTTGGTTGGGTGGGCTGGTTTGTTTTTTCTGCACTGTGTGATCTCAGCAGGCTGATACAGGAATACTGCTATGTAGCCTCCAGGGACTGCAGAGAGGTGAGCTGCCGTCCCCATGAGTGCACGCAGGTACACGCGCAGACACATCAGAGGTGTTCTCGGATGGAGCAGGCCACCTCAAGAGGCAGGAAGTCCCACAAACAAGGCAAAGTGCAAGAAAAGCTCAACAGCCAGTGGGAATGTAGAGGGATTCTGGCAAGCCTTGTAAGGCCGCTGAAAGGCTTCTAAAGCCCCCAAGAATCCCCCCACATCTTAACACTCCCAGGGCAAAAAGCTCCCCCAGCCTCAATAAGCAGGACCATGATGAAAGAATAGTGAAGTCACTCAGTTGTGTCTGACTCTTTGCAACCCCATGGACTACACAGTCCATGGAATTCTCCAGGCCAGGATACTGGAGTGTGGAGCCTTTCCCTTCTCCAGCCAATCTTCCCAACCTAGGAATCAAACCGGGGTCTCCTGCATTGTGGGTGGATTCTTTACCAGCTGAGCCACCAGGGAAGCCCAAGAACACCGGAGTGGGTAGCCTATCTCTCCTCCGGCGGATCTTCCTGACCTAGGAATTGAACGGGGGTCTCCTGATTGCAGGTGGATTCTTCAGCAGCTAAGCCACCAGGGAAGCCCAAGAATACTGGAGTGGGTAGCCTGTCTCTCCTCCAGCGGATCTTCCTGACCCAGGAATCGAACAGGGGTCTCCTGCATTGCAGGTGGATTCTTCACCAGCTAAGCCACCAGGGAAGCCCCCAGATGAAAGAGTAACTGAACACAATGACGAATCCCTGCTGTGTCTTGTTGATTTCACAGAAGAGGTGGTATCTGAACTAAGCCTTGAAAATACTATCCATCCATCCATCCATGTTTATTCAGATGTTTACTGAGCTCCTTCTACAGGCCAGACATTCTGAAAAGTGTAGAGAATACAGACACAATCTCTGCCTTTAAAACGGTGATGATAAAAACACAAACAAGGACTTCCCTGGGGGTCCAGCGGTGAAGACTCGCACTTTCTGTGCTTCCACTGCGGGGGGCATGGGCTCGATCCCTGGTTGGGGCACTAAGATCCTACATGCTGCGTGGCGCGGCCAAAAATAATGGAATTGATAGCACCATTTACAAGTATTAAAACAAGAACAAGATGCCAGGGTAACTGCTCTGATGGAGTCTACCTGGCTCTGGAAAAGCTCAGATTAAGGAAAGCCTTCACCAACAAGGTGACTTTTAAGCTACGTCCTCAGGGAGAATGGCAATTTGCAGGAGGAAGGCATGGCGCGTGCTATGGCCTGGAGAAAGCGAGTGTAGAGAAGGGCAGGAGTTCTGCGTAACTAGAACACTGGTCACTAGCAGGGGGTCAGCCAGAGTGGGGAACAGGGGGGACACGTGGCTGAAAAGGTGGGCAGAGGCTGGAGCAGGCACGGTCTCAGATGCCATTCCAAGGGAGTTGGGCTTCGTCTGCTAGTCATAGAAGGTTCTAAAGAGGGGAGGGACATGACCAGACCGGTCCTTCAGAGAGGTCCTCTGGCTTCAGCTTGGGAGATCGCAAGCTGGTCCAGACCAGAGGTGCTCAGAGAGGGGTCTGGCAGGACAGGGGTTTGGAGGCAAGTGGCTAGGAGCATGTGTATGCTCCTGTGGCAAGTTACCTGCTGCTTCTGCCACAGGGCACAGAGCACCGTGTTAACTGTATACCTGTCCTCTCCACTAGATAGTAAAGTGGACCCCTTCCCCATCTTCTTCCAAGCCCTTGTAGGAAGGACCTTAGGCCCCTCCAGTATCCTTCACTTGATTCCTCTTGACATTCTGCCTCCCTTTCATGTTCCTACTTGAAAACAGCATCAGCAGCCACAGAAATGCTAGACATGCAAAGCGACGTTGGCAGGAAGTCATCCATTCCGTCAGCAGACAGAAGCAGAGGACCTACGGCATGCTAGGCCTCGCCAGGAGCTTAGGGACATGGCCCTGAACGAGACAGACTTGCTCCCTGACTCCCCAGAGCCTTCTGGGTGGTGGGGGAAACAAAAGTGAAACACAGACAAGAGACCTGCCAACTATGAGGAGCATCACAGGCGGATTAGGGCGAAGACTGACAGAGGAAACATAACCCGGGGCGTCCAGGGAGGCCCAGTGGCGATAGGAACACAGTGACTGAGGTCCAGCCAACAACTGAATGGTCAAGGGTGCAAACGCATGTGCAAAGGGCCTGTGGCAGCAGGGAACTCAACAGTGTGGTTCAAGGGAAGCAAGGCTAGGGAGAACAATTTGAGGTCAGGCTGGAGGTGGATGCCAGGAATAAATGATGCCGTGCCTTGAGAGGCACACGGGGGGCTTGGCTGGGATCACGGTGGAAGAGATCTTCGAAGACAGGCAGGCCCATCGAGGTTCATGTTGGCAGTGTCGTGACGGAATGGAACAGTCAGAGCTGTGCCGTCAGCAAACCGAGGTTCAAAGATCAACTGTGTGACCTGCGCACATGGCTCACCCACCCCTCCCCGAGTCTCTCTGGGATGACACGCCTGCCCCACAGGATGGGAAGTAGCGCACAGGAAGGCCCAGGGCTTACTGAGGGGGCCCAGGAGCGACACATTCATCAGGCTCCCTTTGCCTCCTCCTGGTACAAAGCTGGGGTCCTCTGTGGAGGGAACAGACCTCCCTTAGGTAAGGGCTGCATCTAGGATGCTGTGATCATGTTCAGTGTTCTTCCACAAGTTTGGGCTTCTCATCAAGACAGAATGGGAGGTTTGAGTCCCAAGATGGAGCTTTTATGGTCTCAGTTAAAGGCTCAGCTCCTGGCAATACAGCAAGGAAACCAGGCTGGGACCAGAAGACCTGGCTCCTAGACTGCCTTCTACCACACACAGGCCACGTCACCTTGGTCAAGCCCCTCCCCTTCGCTGGGCCTCAGTTTCCACATCTGTGAAGTGAGAGGGGATGGAGCTCAGCCATCCCTAGGGGCCTCCGTCACCTCGTCCTCCGGGCTCAGCACAAGTAGGGGACAAAGAAGCATCTCAGATGAAACATCCGACCTTGCCCTGCCCTGGCCTGGGGCGCCCTGGCGGTATGGACTGTGACTCCCACTCTCAGGGGCTCCTGGACACAGACCCCTCACAGAAAACACTCCTTGGCCACCCTTGGGGGCGCCAGGCAGTGTTGGGCTCCCCCTTCCCCACCAGGAACAAGCAGCACAGACACTCCCGACCGCACCAAATAAAACCAAGGCACGCCAGCCATGCTGTGTGGGATTGCCCGCTGAGCCTTTATTGGCATCCCGGAGGGGAGGGTGGGGAAAGCAACAAGGGGGGCCCCTCAACGGCCCAAAGCGCGTGCTCAGAGCTCTGCAGATACAAAGATGTAAAGCTTGGCCACAAAGGAGCTGATGGTGCCGTGGCGGGAGAGGTCCATCCTGACGGTCAGGAGCATGTCCCTGGGCTCGGGGACAGGCTTGGTGAGGGCCACCACCCCTCTGTGGTGGTTCACCTTCTGGGTGGTGAAAAAGCCCTCCTCGTTGCCGCCGGTGATGGCCAGCTGCATGCTGTCCCCGGGGACGACATTGGAGGGGCCCATGCGGAAGACCACGGCGGGCACTTGGATGTTGGTGGGGAAAGAGAGGTGGTAGTGGGTTATTCTCAGAGGCAGCTTGGGGCACTCCTGATTCTCATGGCAAGGCAAGCGCTCGCAGCGGCTGCAAGAAAAGTGGACAGAGAGACAAGGAGAGGGTTAGGGCCCATTCAGCAAGCGGAGAAACAACAGAGCGTGGGGCGGGGTAAGCGGGGGGCCTGCTGGGCGGGGCCTCCCGCCGCCCCTCTGGCCAATCAGCCAACGAGAAGAGCACCCCTCACTCACCTGTGGGAGGTGCCGGGGACCTCCAGCCGCTGCCTCAGGCACTAGCCTCTTCCAACACCCGCGGGGGCGCTGGGTGGCTGGGGCCAGGGTTGTGCCTGGAGCAAGGGGTGTCCCTCTCTCACCGGCAGACCCCACCCCAGGCTGTCCTCACCAGGCACACCCTGCTCTCTGAGTGTCGTCCAGGCTCCCAGCTCCTCTCCCAGACAGTGGTCAGGGCGACGCTGGGCGGCTCTCCAGGCCAGCAAACATGGCTGCCACCATTTACAGAGCGTTTGGCTATTCGTCAGCATGCCTTTGCTAGAGTGATCACACCCACACTCTGAGGGGGCGTGGAGGGCCATTTTTCAGATGAGGAAACTGAGGTTGAAAGAATCAGTGGCTTTCTCAAGATCACAGAGTGTGTAAGGAAGCTAGATTTGTGCTCAGTCAAGTATTTTCCTGTGTTTCCTCACTAAAGCTTTGTACTCTAGGCTCAGTTCCCTGTCTGTATTCACAGGACCAGCCAAGGCTTGGGGCAGAGATGGAGACAGGTTCTAACTTCCTGGGTCAAGATGGAGACAGGTCCTAACTTTCTGTGACAATATGAGGAGCGGTTTTAACTTCCTGTGACAGGATGGAGACATGTGCTAACTTCCTGTGACAGGACAGAGATATGTCCTAACTTCCTGTGACAGGATGGAGACACGTCCTAACTTCCTGTGACAGGTCCTAACTTCCTGTGACACGATGGAAACACATCCTGACTTCCTGTGACAGGATGCAGACAGGTCCTAACTTCCTGTGACAGGATGGAGACACGTCCTAACTTCCTGTGACAGGTCCTACCTTCCTGTGACAGGATGCAGACAGGTCCTAACTTCCTGTGACAATATGAGGAGCGGTTTTAACTTCCTGTGACAGGATAGAGACACATCCTAACTTCCTGTGACAGGTCCTAACTTCCTGTGACAGGTTCTAACTTCCTGGGTCAAGATGGAGACAGGTCCTAACTTTCTATGACAATATGAGGAGCGGTTTTAACTTCCTGTGACAGGATGGAGACACGTGCTAACTTCCTGTGACAGGACAGAGATATGTCCTAACTTCCTGTGACAGGATGGAGACACGTCCTAACTTCCTGTGACATGATGGAAACACATCCTGACTTCCTGTGACAGGTCCTACCTTCCTGTGACAGGATGCAGACAGGTCCTAACTTCCTGTGACAGGTTCAGGTCCTAACTTTCTGTGACAATATGAGGAGCGGTTTTAACTTCCTGTACAGGATGGAGACATATCCTAACTTCCTGTGACAGGTCCTAACTTCCTGTGACACGACGGAAACACATCCTGACTTCCTGTGACAGGATGCAGACAGGTCCTAACTTCCTGTGACAGGTTCTAACTTCCTGTGACAGGATGGAGACACGTCCTAACTTCCTGTGACAGGTCCTAACTCCCTGTGACACAATGGAAACACATCCTGACTTCCTGTGACAGGTCCTACCTTCCTGTGACAGGATGCAGACAGGTCCTAACTTCCTGTGACAGGTCCTAACTCCCTGTGACACAATGGAAACACATCCTGACTTCCTGTGACAGGTCCTACCTTCCTGTGACAGGATGCAGACAGGTCCTAACTTCCTGTGACAGGTCCTAACTCCCTGTGACACAATGGAAACACATCCTGACTTCCTGTGACAGGTCCTACCTTCCTGTGACAGGATGCAGACAGGTCCTAACTTCCTGTGACAGGTTCTAACTTCCTGTGACAGGTTCTAACTTCCTGGATCAAGATGGAGACAGGTCCTAACTTTCTATGACAATATGAGGAGCGGTTTTAACTTCCTGTGACAGGACGGAGATATGTCCTAACTTCCTGTGACACGATGGAGACAGGTCCTAACTTCCTGTGACAGGTTCTAACTTCCTGGGTCAAGATGGAGACAGGTCCTAACTTCCTGTGAGAGAATATTTATTGCTCCTAAACTCCTGTGACAGGATTATGAGGATAGGTTTTAACTTCCTTTGCCAGAATACAGACAGATTCTAACTTCCTGTGACAGGATGCAGACAGGTCCTAACTTCCTGTGACAGGTTCTAACTTCCTGTGACAGGATGGAGACACGTCCTAACTTCCTGTGACAGGTCCTAACTCCCTGTGACACAATGGAAACACATCCTGACTTCCTGTGACAGGTCCTACCTTCCTGTGACAGGATGCAGACAGGTCCTAACTTCCTGTGACAGGTTCTAACTTCCTGTGACAGGATGGAGACACATCCTAACTTCCTGTGACAGGTCCTAACTTCCTGTGACAGGTTCTAACTTCCTGTGACAGGATGGAGACACATCCTAACTTCCTGTGACAGGTCCTAACTTCCTGTGACAGGTCCTAACTTCCTGTGACAGGTTCTAACTTCCTGGATCAAGATGGAGACAGGTCCTAACTTTCTATGACAATATGAGGAGCGGTTTTAACTTCCTGTGACAGGATGGAGACACGTGCTAACTTCCTGTGACAGGACAGAAATATGTCCTAACTTCCTGTGACACGATGGAGACAGGTCCTAACTTCCTGTGACAGGTTCTAACTTCCTGGGTCAAGATGGAGACAGGTCCTAACTTCCTGTGAGAGAATATTTATTGCTCCTAAACTCCTGTGACAGGATTATGAGGATAGGTTTTAACTTCCTTTGCCAGAACACAGACAGATTCTAACTTCCTGTGACAGGATGGGGACAGGTTCTAACCTTCTGTGAGATGATAAGAACAGGCCTATCTTCTGCCTCTTGAACTCTATCACAATATGAAGGCAGCTGCCTTAGGAGCAGAGCCAAGGTGCTGAGCCCCACAGGACTTGACAGAGCATGTCCCAGGAAGTCTCGCCATCTTAACTGCGCTTGGATTCTCCAGTTGGGAGCATCTGCTACCGTCCTTGTCTTCCATCATGCCTCCACTTCAGCTTTTCAGTTTCCATGCTTCGTGTTGAGTGACTAGAACTTATTTAACACTTGGCCTTTATTGTTAGCAAGCACTGTCCCTTTTTATATCCTATGTCCAGGCTCTTTATCAGAACTCACTCATTGGAATCCTTTCATTTACTTGGCTGTTTACCATTTTGAGCTCTTAGAAATGAGCTTAGGAATGAGCTCCATGCTAGTAAAGGCATGTGAAAGTCAGGAACACTGAAGATGAAGGTTTTGTAAGGGAGGTGGCCGACAGGCAGAGGGAGAGCAGTGGGAAAGAAAGCAGGCGTGGGTACTGCTGAGGCGCAGCCCACCCCGACAGACACCCTGGTCCAGGCCAAAAGGGGGTGCGCCAGGTGACTGGAAAAACCAAGGAACGTGCCTGGCCTCGTGCTGGGTAAGTCAGAGTTTCTCTTTCCCCAAGCTCCCCTCGCTGTCCCACATGATTCTTGTTTTACTAACAGGAAGACCAAAGCTCAGTGAGGACATGTAACTTGTCCATGTCTCCAGTCTACTAAATGGCAGGCAAAGTTGGCCTGTATTGGCCTGCACTGGCTCAGTTGCTCAGTCATGCCCGACTTTGTGACCCCATGGACTGGAGCCCGCCAGGCTCCTCTGTCCATGGGATTTCCCAGACAAGGATACGGGAGCAGGTTGCGATTTCCCACACTAGGAGATCTTCCTGACCCAAGGATCGAACCCATATCTCTTGTGTTTCCTGCGCTGGCAGCTGGATTCTTTATCACTGAGCTATCTGGGAAGCCCTCGCTTCAAAGGCTATGTGTACACACACACACACACAGACACACAGACGCTCTGGGAAGCCCTCGCTTCAAAGGCTATGTGTACACACACACACCCAGCTGCTCTGGGAAGACCACACTTCAAAGGCTATGTGTACACACACACACACACACACACACACACACACAGCTGCTCTGGGAAGCCCTCGCTTCAAAGGCTATGTGTACACACACACACACACACACACACACACACACACCACCTCTGCTTCAGGAAGGGTCTGGTGGATCTGGCCAGCAGGTGGTCAAAGGCTATATGTGTACACACACACACACACCCTCTGCTTCAGGAAGGGTCTGGTGGATCTGGCCGGCAGGTGGTGCTAGAGTCTCCACCACACTTCAAAGGCTATATGTGTACACACACACACACACACACACACACACACACACACCCTCTCCTTCAGGAAGGGTCTGGTGGATCTGGCCGGCAGGTGGTGCTAGAGTCTCCGTCACGTGTATTAAATTTTCCCACGTCTCCCAGGGTTTTCATTTGCCAAATGATTAACACGGCATGTGTGGAAGGCAGGGAACGTGAGGTGTGTGTGAAGTTCTGGTATCGCCCCCACAGCCATCACACCAGAGAGCAGAACACTGCTTCCTCCCCGATGGTCTCCACACCCCCAACCCCACAGAGCACCCAAGCCCTTCCTCCCTCTGGGCATTTCTGGGCCCAGCTCCTTCCAGACCATTCCATTCCCATGGCTCTTTGGCTTGTCTCCAGTACCCAGCATCAGCTTGACACTGACTACATGCTTTATATTAATACATGCGCACGAGTAAATTCGGCCCTGATTTTCCTGGTCAGTTGCAACTTCAATGATTCCACTCTGCTCTACCCCATGCTTACTACAAACATCCCAGAAAGTGTAACTCACTGCCTCTGGCAAACTGCCTGTCAGACGGGGGGGTGGCGCTGAAGTCTTTGTTAGCGGGTGTGTCTGGATGGAGGAGGGGCTGCCGCCCCTGCATCTATTACAGAGCAGAGGAGGCCCAGAACCCGGGGACCACCCACCTCTGTTTCCATCTCGACCCGTGTGAGAGAACAACGTGCCCCAAGTTTTCAGTTCAATGACTTTGCTCAGGACACCCCAAGTTCCACGAAAATGCAATTATTGGAAGTTACCACACGCCAGAGAAGAAAGGCCCTCAAGGCCAGCGCCTTCTCCCGGGAGGTATGGCTGCTGTGGCCGCCTGAAGCTCGCAGCCATCCCCACCGGCAGTTCCTGTCGTTCTGGACACAAGCCCCAGGAACTAGCCAGGGCAGGGTTCCACCCACTCCGTCCACCAGGGTTACACCCTGGGGCCAGGAGCTGTGCCAACTAAGGCCGCCAGCCTCCCTCTGGCCCTGGCTTCTGAGAGCCCGGGTCTCGGGGTCTGCCCCACCGAGGGGGTAGAGAGGATGTTTTCGGTCCCACACCAGGCTCAGGGACACTGAATATCCCTGCTGTGGGGAGGAGGGAACTGCGTGGTCAGGATCTTAACAGCCTGGCCAATACTTGGGGCCCAGACCTGTGGTTTGTGGCCCGGCCTGCTGGGTCACGCTCCAGTTACCGCCCTTCGGCCACCAGGGAAACTAGCCAGAAGGAGGCTGTTTGTGGAGAGAGAGAGAGAAGGCCGAGGCCCAGCAACAGAGAGAGAGACTCAAATCTTGCCAGTCAAGGCTCCCTGAATGTTAAACCACGGAAGTGCCGGTTCCTTGGTCCTTTCTAATATAGCACTTTTAACTTGTACAAATCGCTTTCTGAAGGTCAGATAAATTCTTAAGAGAGTTTTTGCAGAAAAGGAAAAGGGCCGTGAAACAGAAAACTCCAGTCTGAGGAGTCGGCAGGGCTGAGAGGCTCAGCTCCGCCTCACCTGGCGCTCTGGCCTGCGTCCTGCCCACATCTACACGACGTGTCAGTGGCCCTAAGCTATCGGGGCTCCTGTGGTCCCAGAGAAACAGCCCCCCCATACGTGACAAGGCAACCAAAACAAGACCCCCACCCCCCAAGGCCTGTCAACTGAGGATTCCAGGCCTGGCCCCCACTTCCTGCGCCCAGTGCTGGGCTCCTGGCTGGCCCACGATTCCTCAACAGCCCTTCAGGAGCCGAGTTTCATCTTCCTGTCTGAGGAACGTCTGGATTCTGAGGAGGACGGGGTGGCTCGTGGCCATCTTCCTTACCACCACCCTGCGCCTAATACAGGCAGTGACGGTGCTCCCTCTTTATCACCCCCTGGGCCGGGCACCCGGAGCGTTACTGTTAATCCTTAAGGCGCTGACAAGCAGGTATTGTCAGCACGTGTTACAGGGGGAAATGAGCCCCAGGGTGACCAAGACCCCAGATCACAGGACCAAGGAACAGGAGAGCCAGGCCTGGAAGGCAGGATGGGAGTCCCAGGCCTGGTTCCTTCCTCCTCCAGGCAGCCTCCCAGGCTTTGTCCTCAATTGGACACCAGGGCCACCGTCCGCCTTCCTTCCATCCATAAATACTGGCAGTAAAATGGGCCTGGGGGCACCTTACCCGCAGCCCCCCAGGCTGAACCCAGAGCGAGCCGTACGGAAGCGGCTCTGCCCCCATAATCGCAGTCACCCAACAGGAACCCAGAGGGCGACGCCGCTGCTCCCTTTTCAGCAAGAAGTTCACGGGACCTGCTGACTATAACGGGGACCTGGAATGGACTGAATCTGGGAGGCAAACCTAAGCAAGGCTGACACCAAAGCCAGATAGCTCCAGAATGCCATAGCATTTCCATGAGGCTCAAGAACAGTGAGCGGAGCACAGACCATCGCACCCCCAGGGCAGGGGACACAACTTTCCCAGCTCCACCCGCCTCCCAGCCTCTGCTCGGGCTGCTTGGTGGCGCTGGCAAGCAGCATGTGCTCAATGGGGCCACAGTTTTCCCTGGAGGGGCTGCTTGGAGCCCCAACCCCTCCCCAACCTTGACCGTGGATGGAGCCTATGTCCTGCGCCTAATACAGACAGACAATGACGCTGCTCCCTCTTTATCATCCCCCAGGAGGCAGGGCGATGAACCCAAAGGATGGGGACAGACCACGCCCTGGAGCATCAATGCCTCAGTCAGCAGGCGTGGTTCCTTGCTGGGCAGCCCATTTCCTGGCCGGAACTCCTCTGTTGCCCTTTCACGCAGGTCTACACTCCACGCCCATCCCACCCTCCACTCCCGCCCTCTCTGCCCGACTCCTTCCCCTCTCATTCTGGCATCACCAACTCTAGGTACCCCTGCCTTCTGTGCTCCCCTCTCCTGCCGGCGGGGAGCCCTCACTGATGAGAGCACTCCTGCACTCTGCCCACGGCTGCTTCCGCATGGCCTCCTCCTGGGCTCAGAGCAGGGCCCAGGGGCCTTTGCGGGCCCACTGTCTGCCTAGGCTCACGGTGAACACTCCCCAAACATGTAAAGGACCTTCCCCCGCCGCGGGGCGGCAAAGGATTCCACAGCACCCATCAGTGTAAGGACCGGGGAGGGGAGCCAACCGCAGCCACAGTCTCGGCGCACGATGCCAGCCTGCCCACCCCCAGCGTCGGAGGCGTGAAGACCCCGCGCAGGGCAGCCTCCTCCTCCCCATTTGCCTTCATGACCGCACCCGAGTCTGAGGTCAACAGCAACCAGCCCATCTTCCAGAATCCTCGAACCCAGACACAGACAAGGGCCTGGGAGGGAGTGAGGAAGCACGGACAGACAGACAGACAGGAGCAGCACAGCCTCAAATCAAGGACACGATCATTCTTCCCAGCTCAGGAGCACTTGCACTGCCTGTAAGCTGTTGTACAAACCCCCGGCTCTCGGAATGCTGAGTGCTGGCAAACCCAGCCCTGGGGTGGTTTTTCCCTACCCACAAGAATGCCTGCTGGGGGAAACAGAGAGGGTGGGGGGTGGGCGAGGCCAGAGGATGAACATCCCCGATGCTGCGAAGAACACTGGGGCCATCTGAGCATCTCCTGCTCTAGCTTTTGGCCAGAACAAGTACACTCCGGGGCCTGGGACCTTTGCTCCAGATGGCCCTGAGCCCCTGGCGGGAGGAGCAGGGTCAAGGTCAAGAGGCTGAGTCTCCGAGGCAGCGTGGCTGGGTGCTGGCACTGCCCAGGGCAGGAGGGAAGGGATCCCGCGTCCATGCTCCTAAGATTGGCTCCCACTGAGAAGCTTTCCCTGAAATGATCTCTGGGGGCAAGAAAGGAGACCCACTGAACAAAACAAGGGCTGGGGTCGTGTGTGGCGAGACCAGAGGGTCCTCACTGCTCCCTGAGGAACAGGGTTTCTGGACACCCCAGCAGACATCCGGTAGCCTGCGAGTCAGCGAGCTCACAGTGACACGTGAACACACAGCTTCAAGCTGAGAACCCAGACCCTTCCGAGCTGCCCCCACACCATCGCTGGGCGGGACAGAGTGTGGTTCCAGGTGCAGCCCACCCGGAGTCATTGTATCTCCATCTGAGTCGGCACGCTCTGCCTCCTGTATCCCACAGAGGTGGACGCCGAGGTCCACAGAGCTGTCCCTTGCCGAAGGCTCCACCCCAGGGAGCAGAGGCCAGGTTTCTGCCTGGCTCCACGTGCAGGCAGATCAGCGAGGAGGTCCACCGACCTTCAGCCCGTTTGAGGCCAATTTCCTTCGCTTTCTGCGACCAGTCTTGCTGGCATTTAGGCGCCTGAGAACCGGGGATCCTTGAGTTTCCCAAGACCCACGTGGGAGGCCACAGCTCACGAACACCCCCTTCTGCCTCGTGCAGGCCCGGAGCCCAGCCCCCAGGAAGGCCGGCACAGACAGACAACCGCGGGGCCCGAGGGACTTACGCGTCTGTGGAGCGGCGGTAGTTCTCAGGACACTCGAAGGCCAGGCAGCGGAAGCCGCCCTGGATGTTGAAGCAGGTCTCGTTAATGGAGCAGTTGTGGATGCCGGTCACACACTCATCGATGTCTGCAGGAGACCCCAAGGCAGCACAGTGAAGGCCGAGGCCCCCCAAGCCACCCCGGCCCAGATGGGGGTGCCCAGAGTTTGGGGGATCGGGCCATCCTTGCCCTCCGTTGGCTGCTCTCCAGAGCACAGCCCTGTGCCAGCTCTTTTGTTTATAGGAGATTTATATCTAATTTACCTACTATTCATGATCCCTGGAGTAAGCATAATAACAACAGCAACCTCTAAATGATGGCCCTTGAAGTGTTTGGCAGGAAACACTTCTCATTATAATTAAATGAGGCACGTACTGGTTATTACCCTCATTTTAGGAGGAGCTCGTGGGCTTAAGTGACTGGTTTAAGGCCACACATGTGGTAAGTGGGGGAGCTGAGCTTTGAACCCAGGCAGCAGGCACCTCTCCAAGGCTCTCGAGGTGCATCAGTCTTACCTCGTGTGCCACTTCTAACGTCTGAGGAGGGAACGGGCAGAAGCCACCAGCCCCACGTTATAGATGAGGAAACTGAGGCGGAAAGGGAGTCTACGTTGTGCCCAGTTCCCAAAGTCAGTGATCGTCTGGGTTGGACCAGAACCAGGCCTGGGGCACATCAGGAGGTCACCTGGACATGAGGAGTCATCCCCCACCCCACAGCTGTTCGGAGCAGCCAAACGGTGCGTTCAGGGGACACCACCATGCCAGAGGTTGCAGGGGTGCGTGCTAAGTTGTTTCAGTTGGGTCTGACTCTCTGTGACCCCATGGACTGTAGCCCACCAAGCTCCTTTGTCCATGCGGATTGTGCAGGCAAGAATACTGGAGTGGGTTGCCATGCCCTCCTCCAGGGGCTCTTCCCACCCCAGGGATCAAACCCACGTCTCTTGTCTCTTGCATGGGCAGACAGGTTCTTTACCACTAGCACCACCTGGGAAGCCCTGAGGCATCTGTGAAGAGGTGCCAAATCCTGACCATTGGTAGCAAAAACAGCAGTCCCCAGTCTCAAAGCCCGAGAGAGGCTCAGGAATGTGTTTTCGCTGTGTCTGGCAGGACCCCAGGCTGCAGTGAGGGCACCTGGCCAGGTCATCTGCTCCTTCAGAAATGTGAAAACAGAGCGACTTCCATCCGGAGCTCTGGACAGCCAAGCAGTCCCTCCCAGGAAATGCCGCAGCTCCTGCCGCGTTTGATCACAGTCTGCAAACCCTCTTCGTGACCAGAAAGGACATCTGCAGAACCCCGGCCCCCAGAGCCTCCGGGCCCCGTAGGAGGCTCACTGCAGGGGCTGGACAGTCCCAGCCTCTGATTCAGCTGCTGCAGCCACTGCTGAGGGGAAGGCCAGCACGCCCGTTCCGGGGTTGCTCATTCACAAATATCTCCTTAGCTCCCCTCTCAGTAACCCAAGAGACAGTGACGCAGTGACCCCTGGAGTATTCTTAGAACTGGGAGCCGAGGATAGGATGCAGGCCACTCACCCTTCATTTAGCTGATCCCTGGGCCCCGCAGGAACCCCGGCCGTAAAGGCCTTCGATATAGAGAGCTCAGGGTGGGGACACACCCTGACCAGGTCCATCCCCCTGCCAAGTGGAGACCAGCACCCGGGGACAGAGGCCTGCACCACCGGCTCACTGCTTTGCCCTTAACACCTGGCAGGGCCTGGGTGTGTGGAGTGACTGAATGAGAGATTAAACAGCAGTGCTAAGCTGTGGGGTCCTCTGGGTACTGACGGCCTGCTTCCTTGATGCTGGGCATCTTCCTTTTAAAGGCTGTCAGCCCCACTTCTGGCCCCCCAGGGGCTGCCCGGGGCAGAACAGGAGGACTCAGAACCCCCGGTGGATAAGCGTGCCCGAGCATGGGAGACCAGGGTGCCCATGGGGCGAGGGCACACCCAGGATACAGTCGTCCCCCTCAAACGCACCCCACCTGTGCTGTGGCTGCGGGGCCTTAGTCCCCCCCGCCCCGCAGAGCCCCGGGACGGCCTGGGAGACCCCGGGGCCCTGCCCTGCTCACCTTGGCAGTTGCGGCCGTTGGGGGCCAGCCGGTAGCCGGTGGGGGGGCAGCTGCACTGGAAGCTCCCGGGGACGTTGATGCAGCGGTAGGAGCAGATGTGGCCCCCCGTGGGCAGGGCGCACTCGTCGATGTCTGTGACGGCAAAGCCCACCCTCAGCACCGTGCGGACCCCCCGGCTGGGCTACATCCCCCAGTGGGCTGAGCTGTGACCTGGAAGTCAGCCCGAGGGCGAGCGGGACACAGGGGGTCTCAAAGTGCCAGGGCCGGGGTGGCCTCCGAGGCCATCCCGCCAGAAGGGCGCGCTGAGTCCCAGAGAGGGAAAAGGCCTAGCCTGGGGCCACACAGCAAGTTCTTGTGTGAAGTTTGCGGGGCGGGGAGAGGGAGACTGGGGAACAAAGCGGAGCCAAAGGCTTTGGAATGGCACACACAGAGGTACCCTGCCGGCTCCATCCTGATGCCGATGATTATAAACGTGCCAATAACAGACACACTTTATATAATAAAAATAGGTATAACCTTACAAACAGTTGCCTTCTGAGCACCAACATTGTGCCATGCGTGTATGAAGTGCTCTTGAATCATAATATGTTTTCATCCTCCGACCACCGGGTAAGTGCAGGATGAACCCAGATGTTACAGAGGATGGTGGCCCAGGCCCAGTGAGGGGCTTCTGAAAGAGGCAGAGGGTCGAGCCAGGGGTGTGACTCCTCAGCCCCGCCTCCCCCACCCCCGCCCTGCTCGAGGTCCGGGCGGCACCCATGGCCATCACCACTGTTCCCTTTTATGTCACTAAAGAAAATCTGGGAGTGGGTTTCCTCCTTTACAAACCTCACACTCAACAATGGGCAAAGTCCATCCAAACACATCTCAGAGGGAAGAAACCCAGGCCACTTCCCAGCCAGGAGGAGCAGGGAGTGGGGGACAGGAGAGAGGCGGCCTCTCCCCGCTCACCTTCGCAGGTGACCCCGTCCACGTCGCTGAGCTGGTAGCCTCGCCGGCAGTAACACTGGTAGGAGCCGTAGACGTTGGCACACTCCTGGCTGCAGGGGTTGCTGTTACACTCATTCACGTCTGAAAGAGACAAGGTCCCGAGGCCACCGCTCAGAGCTGAGTCCCTGGTCCCTAGTCGAGTAGGTCATGACCTCTCTCCCACGTCCATGGGCCATGACCTCCCTCGAGTTAACACACACAGAGAGGCAGAGGCTACCACATGTAGGGCCAGGGACCTGCTCGAGGTTTCCCCAAGGGAGAGAGGCTCCCACTCGAGCCCTTCAAGGCTGGGGGATCTGGCATCTCCCCACTCCCACCACTGACTGCTTCAAGCCACACCAACCCTGGGGCTCTTGCTCTTCTGTTCTCTTTGCCTAGAACTGGGATCAGCAAACTTCCGGCCCACCACTTGTGTTTACAAATAAAGTTTTATTGGCACACAGCCACGCTCATAGTCCACGGCTGCCTGAGCACTATAATGGCAGAGTTAAGGAGGCACAATCGAGACGTGGCTGGCAAAGCCTAAAATATTTACTGTGTGGCTTTTAGGACAAAAAAAAAACTTTGCCGACCTCTGGCCCAGAAGTCCCTTCTCATTTTTGTTTACTGCTAAATCTTAGCAAGGCAGGAGGGGTGAGCAGGGGAGAATGTCCTTTAGTGCCTCAGCCCCTCTCACCCCTGCAGCACCCCCACGCCTGGCCTGGCTGCCACTTGACCCTCTGTGCGCTTGGTCCACTCTGCCCAGTGTGGTGTCTCATCACATCCCAGAGACACTTCCTGAAGGCAGGAACCATGTTCTTGCTGCACGCCTGGAGCAGGGGGTGCTTTATAACTGCTCGGCGGAATGACACAGCAAAGCTGGCCGGGTCCTGGATTTGGGCAAAATCGTCCACTAACAGGTATGAGTATCTACTATTTGGTCATTAAGGAGTCACCACGGACAGCACAAGCCACAAATGATAATACCAATGATGCCAGCAGTCCCCATGTCACAAGCGTGGCCTCTCACGCGGGGCACTGTGAAACGCTGGAGGCTCCATTGTATTTCATCCTCATGGCCCCTACTGGTGCTATTAGGCGGGTCTCACTAGCCCCGTTTTGCAGATGAGGACCCTGGGGCCCAGAAATGCCGAGTTACTCTCAAGACCATAAACGTGACAGAGCTGGGATTTGAACCCGGGCCCGAAGGACCCCCCACCCCTGCCCCATGCATGAATCTGGTTCCTTGACATTACATGTGTGTGTTGGGTCTGGTTCCTGGGGATGAATCCCAGAACCTCAGGGGAAGCCTAAGACCCAGGAGCCCCTCACACTGTCCATCCTTCAGGGTGAGAATTACACGCCGGGGTGCATCCTGGCATATCTGTGATCATCCATCTTAATCCAGAATTGTAAGACCTGCCGTGTCTGGAGGCTGGCTCTACAGGTCACCCCTGGGCACTGCACTGCAAAGAAGGGAGCGTGTGAGGGACTGCCGAGAGTGGTCAGAAGCCCTCAATCTCTGCTGACCTGCTCACCTAATTCCTGTAAAGATGTGACACCCGTGGAGCACCTACTATGCGCCAGGCCCTGGGCTCTCACCTCATCTTAGTCCATCCCATCAGAGGGAGGCAGTGTTATTCTTGGCACTAATTCAACTTGGTCGAATGCTCCCACCAGAGATCTGACCAAATATCAGCATCAGCCCAAGACCATGACCCTTGAAATGCTGCCTGGGAAATCTCTATACTGCTAAAGAAAGAATTTCCTGTGTGTTCCAGCCAACGCCGGACTGCAGTCCCTGACCTCCCTTTTTCTTAGAAGCACTTACTTCAGAAAACCTGCAGCTGTAAATCCTTCCTCTGTCCCTTTGAGATGTATCTTCTGCAATCCAGGAGTGTCCTTCTAAGGACATGGGAACCAAGCCTTTCAAATGCAGTCAAGAAGAGGGAGCCCCCCCCTCCACCAACTCCCACACTCTGCAGGAGGGTCAGAGCCAGGGAGCAGACACAGCTGGCCTAATTGCGCTGACCACTGACCTTACCATCCTTCAGTGCTACTCCTTAGCAGGCCTCAGCATTTAGAAGGCTTGCACTTTTTGTCCTGGTGGAGTTGAGACCAGTTTATGCCAGACTCTCTTTCCTCTATTGCAGGAGTGTAAATAAAATCTGTCTTACTACTTTAAACAAGTATCCAGCTTTTGCTTCCCTCTGGCATTGCTGTTGTTTAGTGGCTAAGACAGGCATGACTCTTGTGTCCCCATGGATGGCAGCCCACCAGGCTCCTCTGTCCATGGGATTCTCCAGGCCAGAATACTGGGGTGGGTAGCCATTCCCTTCTCCAGGGGATCTTCCTGACCCAGGAATCGAACCCACATCTCCTGAATTGGCAGACAGATTCTTTACCACCAAACCACCAGGGAAGCCCCCCTCTTTGGCATATACAACCTCATTTCCCCCGTGAGGACACTGAGGCTGGTGAGGTTCAGCCAGCCCCCAGGGTCACGTGAGGACGGCGGTGGGTCAGACACCCTCAGATTCCGCACTCTCAGCCATATCCCACTCGTCCAGCCTCACGTGCGCACAGGCGTTATCTGCACCCGCTGGACCCAGGGGAAACTGGGAGGGCCGTCATCTCTGACAAGCACATTTTTAGAGGCATCGCCCCTGCTGACACGTCATCTGATGCGTGTTGGGGCACGAGGGAGTCGTTCCCAAGTAGGCCTACCGGGGGAGCGGCGGGGAAGTGGGCAGTCGGGGAAGGGAGCGGATGCAGGCCCAGCGGTCCCGACCCCTGCCCACGGCCGGCCCTCACCTTCACAGGAGCGGCCGTCGGAGGAGAGCCGGAAGCCCATGGTGCAGCTGCAGTAGTAGGAGCCAGGCGTGTTCTCACACTTGTGGCCGCACAGGCGCCCCGGGTACCGCCGGCACTCGTTGATGTCTGAAACGGAGCGGGCGGGCGGCTCAGGCAGCGTTCTCCCTGGACGGGGCTGCCAGTCCTCCCTGGCAGCTCGCGACCTCTGTCCCCCACCTCCTCCGCCCTCCTCTCCTGGGGAAAGGTGCAGTGACCGGTCCCAAATGCACGGCAAGTCAGCAGGAGCGCTGGGACCACCCTGCCTCTCTGCCCACTGGGGAAGCCTTGCGCTCCTTCCAGGACAGTGACTCTCTGGGAAATCACAAAGACTCTGGGGCATCTGTCCAGGGGGCTGGAGTCTCGGGGCTAGCAGAGCACCTGTTCTACAGCTGGGGAGCACCCCCCAGGAGCTGCATGACTGGACCTAGAATGTGGGTCTCCTGATCCAGGTCTCTTCTCCAGCACTGTCTGAACTCAGGATTGTCAGAGGTCGGGAGCAGACCACGCGGTCACTACAGGTGCACCCCAGGCTGGTCCTCCTTGGTGTCACCTGGCCAGCCGCCCCCTCAGGGATACACACACATACCCACACATGTCCTGCTGATGCCGTCGAAGTAGTACCCGGCTTTGCACTCACAGCGGAAACTTCCAGGGGAGTTCACACACAGGTGCCCCGGCCCACAGGGCTCAGAGGGGGGAGAGCACTCGTCCACATCTTGCAGAAAAGAAAGACACATTGAAAACCCTTTAGTGGGGGAGGAGGCGTTATCAGAACGGAAGGCAAGGAAGGAGCTCACAAAAACGTAACTGACAAAGTGGCATCGTCTAATTCTTCAACATGATTTCCCAGATTACGTCCTATGCACTGGAGAGACAGCTGACCCGACATAGCCTCTACACTCGGGGGATTCCTGCTACTGCGAGCTAGCAGTGGCCGCAGTTAAGTAAGGCAGAAAGTGCCCAGGGACTGGGGAGAGGCTGAGGAAGGAGGAGACTCCTCTGTGTGGCAGGGATCTGGGCAGGATGCCTTTGCCTGAACCCACAGGAAGGTAGAAGCAGGTGGCAAAGGGAGCAGTGTAAGAGCAAAAGTCACACAGACAGAGACGGGCAGGGCTTGCTGGGGAGCAGCAAGACCTGTTCCATCTGGATTATAAAGTTTGTGAGGTTGGGGTCAATTCAGGAGGACTGAATTGTAAGTGGGGCTTCCCTGGTGGTTCAGATGGTAAAGAATCCGCCTGCAAAGCAGGAGATGCAGGTTTGCTCCCTGGGTGCTCTCCCTGGAGAGCATGGCAACCCACTCCAGTATTCTTGCCTGGAGAATCCCATGGACAGAGGAGCCTGGCGGGCTACAGTCCATAGGGTCGCAAAGAGTCAGAAATGACTGAAGTGTCTGAATACCCTCGTACATACACAAATTGCAAGCTGGAGCATCAGTCATCTGTCTGCCCCAGTGAGGGGCCATCACCAAAGGGAGCTCTGAGCAGGAAGGGGCGAGAGAGCTTTCAGCTCAGAACAAATTGGACAGACTTGAAGGGGCAAAGCTGAAGGCAGTAGGTGGGCTGGCATTCTACTGCAACGGTCCAGGCAATAGCCAGTAAAGACCTAGGCTTGGCGATCAGCCATGGGATAGATGGACAGGTGCACACCACTTCCTTTGGGGATCTGCTCTCTCCTTCCAGAGAAGGGAGGGTTGTGCTGGAGCAGACAGAAAAGTCCATTTCAAACCAGCTTTCGTTTTTAATACCAACCAACGCAGCGGGTTCCCTCCTCGTTGAGATGGTAGCCACGGCCACAGTTGGGCACGTTCTTCTGGCACGTGTAGGAGCCCTCTGTGTTGATGCACGTCTGCCCAATAGGGCACGGGGCACTGATACTCAAACACTCATTGATATCTACGGGGGGAAAGATAGAGATGGCAGGGTTAATCCTGGAGGGCTTTCCCAAACCCAGCACCCAGATCTCCAAAAAAGTCCCATCTCCCTCCTCTTTATGAAACCACAGTTGGAGTTAAGATGATGTGCTCGGCCTGGACCACACGGCAGCCTCCCGCCTGGCTCCCAGGTCACAGTAGCACACCCCACCTTAAGCACCCCCCCCCGGGTCCATCTCCCTGCCCCTAAACCCTCAACACCTCCATCTTCCACTGCACCAACGCCAAGGCCACCTGCCTGTGAGTCCCACACAGTGAACCTGGCAATTCAGGTGCCATCCTGGGTTCACACGCTCCACACGGTCAGTGAGTCTCTTCCCTGAACTGAGCAGGGGTGAGGAACAGACGCGGCAGCCCCTCCGTGTCGGCACTAGCGCTCTGGGCGCCTCCAGTGACTGCCGGGCCCTGCCCGCCTCCCAGCCACGTGGCCGGTCTCTCCTGCAGCCCAGCCTCCAGCCTCAGCCTCCAGCAGCCACGCAAATCCCCCTCTGGGCCTGTCCGGGGAGCCATCGCCCCAGTCTGCCTGGTGGACACACCTCTCGTATGAGCACAGCCTCTGGGGCACAGCTCCCCCGACATCCCCATCCCTACTCCGGGGTCTGGGGGGCCTGTGTGAACTCAGGGCCCAGGGAAGGGCAGTTCTGAGCTCGTGGCCCAGTGGGGTCCCTCCCCGACTGCACACCCCTCTGACGGGGGACCCCTTTGACAAACACAGGCCCAACACATGTAAACCAACCAGAACTGGGTTTACATGACTGCTCACGCTCAGCCCTGGTGCAGAACTGCACAGAGTGAAATTCCTACCAGAAGTAGCCTTCTGAAAGGACCTAAAGGTTTCCCAAATCACCTATAAACATCTAGGGGGCTAAGAGAAGGGGGTGATGGTACAGGACCAGCTGTGCTCCTCCCCTCGCAGCCCAGCCCCATCCTCCCCAGACAAGAGCCAGCCCGACTCCCTCCTCGCCCTGTCAACAACAGCCTTTGTCGGGATGGTCTCACCGGCGCAATACTTTACAGTTTACGAAAGCTTTCGCCTCCAGTCCCACCCTCAACCAGCACATCGAACCCACAAGACAGGCTTGCAGGGATTAAAATCTGCATTTTATAAACAGGAAAGTCCCCGAACTCAGGCCAGAGCCAGGGCCCACTCTGTGCAGAACCAGGGTCTCCGGCTTCCCGGCCGGGACAAGGGCCCTGAAATCTGGGGTGGGCATAGCCCACCAGCCACATCCAGTCCACTTCCTGTCTTTGTAAATTCGGTTCTCCTGGAGCACAGCCAGGCCCGTGCTTTTACGGATCGTCTACGGCCGCCTCCATGTGGCTGCGACAGAGACCCCAGATCAGTGAGGTCGCTATTTAGCCCTTTAGAGAAAAAAGCTCAGCCGTGCATCAAGAACTAACGCAGCATTCAGAACCGTCACCGCTACCCTCCCCCAATCGGGCCCACAGCTCCCAAACCCTGTGCCACGGAACACCAGTGCCCCTTGAGAAAACACGAGCTCCACAGAGGGGTGAGCCCTCCAGCCTGTGAGTGCCACAAGGTAGGGACCAGGCCATCAGGGAGGGGGCCAATGAATGCGTGGCCGGGAGAGGGAACAGAGAGAGCAAATAACACACAAGGTCTGAGGAGGTTGGGAAGGCCTCGTACAAGCCTCTTAGGGCCCCACTGGGAAAAGCCCGGATGATCCCAGCTGTTCCAGGGCCCCCGCTCGCGCCCTTTAACCCCATGGCCACAGAACCCAGCACCCCTGGAGTGGATCAGCCATGCAAGCAGCGCAGTGCTGGCCTCCTCTCTGGTCCTCACGAAAGCAGAAAGGAAGGTGGGCCGGCAGGGGGAAACAGAAGCAGAGAGAGAGCCTGGAGAAGACGTGATAGTGGCCAGGCCCTCGATGACCAGACCTCAAGGGCCTAGAACACTCTACGCTTTGTGACCGGGATGGAGGCCTCTGCTGTGAAAACCCGCTCCCATCCTCTGCGCTGGTCCCCCGCGTGGGGCCCTGCAGCTACGGGGCCGCCGGCCTGTGCCCAGAGGGGAAGAGACAGGCTCCCGGGGCCCAGGGCTGGCTCCAGAAGCCCCAGGAAGATAGTTCTGGCTACACTCGAGGTCAGAGTTTCCCAGCACAGGTCACTGTGTCCTGCGGGAGGGAGAGTGGCATCCCAGCAGTGTGCGAGCAGGGAACCCAGGAGCGCGGGTGGCAGAGGGGGACTGCCCTGGCCCCGAATCATCCTGACACCCTCCTTTTTCCTTGATTCATCTTCTCCTTGTGAAGGTTTTTTTGGCATGATAAAAAGATGACATTAAGGTACTGACATGAAATGATATCAAAACACTTCAGCAGGTCAAAAAAAAAAAAAGCAAGTAGCAGAACTGTGTGGCCCCACTTTGAATAAAAACCAAAGTCTAGGGCTCACAGGCATCGCCGAGCAGGGAAGAAGCCGGCCCTTTCTACGTTTGGGTTTTGCTCACTTTTTCACAAATAAAGAGGGACAAAACTTTTGAAATAAATAGCAATTTTTAAAAAGAAAAACTCCTGAACTTGGTTGCAAGGATCGTGGGCACACAAAAACAGAGACCCCTCTAGGACCTCCAAAGACCCAAGTTCAGGGAGTGGGGGGCGCTGGGCTGCGGCCAGTCCTGGGTCCCTGGCTCCTGCTCTGGCCCCTCCCCCGGCACAGAGCTGCACCCTCAAACCAGGGTGCGGGTGGGGAGTGGGAAACCGGGGCTAAGTTGAGACTTGTAAATGCTCCTTCTATGTGGAACTCGGGCTGATTTTGCCATGAGTCAGGGTTTCCAGCCCCGACAGAAGCCCTCCTCCGCGGAGCCCCCTGCAAGCCCCCTGAAAGTCTGGGCAGGCCCCTCCCCGTCTTGGCCCAGGGAGAGCGGTAAGCCTCCTGCTCCCCGGCCCCCTTCGAGTGACGGCAGCTCCGTGGGCAGGGGGCTGGAGAGGGGCCAGTGCAGCCAAGCTGAGGCCCCCACCGTGCAGACGCCCCGTGAAAAGGGGGCAAATTTGTTTCAGGAACAAAGACTGGGGTTGGCTGCAGATAAAATCACCCCCATCCTAAGGGGCTGCTGCTGTTTGTCTGTAAACATCCTGGGATGGCAATAAAAGGGGGCAGGGCTTTCAGTCAAATCAAAGATCAATGCAGATTTATCTGCGAGGGCGTGAGACAGACACAAGATGGAAAGTCCCGTCCCTTGTCATGGCGCTGCCAGCCTTTCCAGGGGGCTGACAGGGCAGCCCCAGCAGCGTGGGTTCTGGCTGGTGGCACCTGCAGCTCACATCCAGGGGGACGACTGTCTGACCTCAAGGGAGGCCCCAGAATCTTCTGCTGGGGCAGAGGGCAAGGACAGTTGGCAGACCTGGACTCAAATGCCAAGAGCATACAGTGATCCGGCCAGGTGGCGGCTGCAGGAGAAAGCAGGCCCACCTCCTGTCTCCTGGGCTGGTCCCAGGGCGGTAGTGTTTAAAACTACTGAGGGCTTCCCTGGGGCTCCCAGGTGGCGCTAGTGGTAAGGAACCCGCCTGCCAATCCAGGAGACCTAAGAGACACGGGTTCGATGCTTGCGTTGGGAAGATCTCCTAGAGAAGGAAATGGCAACCCACTCCAGTATTCTGGAGAATTCCATGGACAGAGGAGCCTGACAGGGTCCATGGGGTCGCAAAGAGTCAGACACAACAGAAGTGATTTAGCACACACGCACACACACCTTCAGTTCAACACCAGTGTCTCTGATTTCAAAACTCAAGCTCTTTTGTCTGAATCGGAAATTGCTAAATTAGAGCCCTGGGGCCCAACACTGCCTGTCGCCTGTGCTTGTAAATAAAGCTTTATTCGGACACAGCCCTGCCCACTTGTTTACATAACCGTGGCTGCTTTCCAGCTGCAACCTGCAGAGCAGAGGAGTTGCGACAGAGACCACACGGCCTGCAATGCACAATTTATTATCCAGCCTTTATAGAAAAAGCTTGCCGACCCCTGTTCTGTCTACCCTGTGCAGTGCCCCGCCTGCTAGAGACAGGGCCCGTGACCGGACGGTTCCCCTGCCTGGCGGACCCCCTGAGCCCTGGCAGCAGTGTCTTACCAATACAGTTGCCTAGAGCATCTTGTATAAAGCCACTCTTGCACTGTAGCTTGGGTCTGCAGCGGAAGGATCCCAGAGTATTCTGACAGATAAAATCGGGGAGGCAGTTATGAATACCACTCTCACACTCGTCAATATCTGGTACATCATAAAAAAAGGAAATTGTTAGCAAGAGTCCTGCCAGAAGCATCTTACAACACTTTAAAATCACAAGAAAGCTTTTTTTTTGTTTCCTTTAAATGCTCATTACTCAGACTATAACCCAAAACATCCCAATAAAGAGGTCACATACAAGAGCCTTAGCCAAACGGGGCTCGTGTTGCTAAAGACTTAAAACTCTGACTATCCCCCCAAGGCTCTTATGATGCAAATTTTGTTATATAATAAATAACCCAGACATTTTCCTGGCAATAGGTGGTTTGGTTTGGTTTGGTTTTCATTTCAGGCTAAGCACATGTTAAGTTTTAGATTATAAAGCGATGATGATCTTAGTGGCAATAAACACAGTCCCTATAAACTTATTCATTCTTCAGTCCTTGCAATATCCCAAATATTAACAATGGTGATTGTCATGACTGAACGTGTTGGCTGCCCTTCCCTTGAAGTTCATGGGCTGTCAGATGTTCAAAAGTGTATACTCAGCTGGCAGGGACCCTGGGTTCTCGTGGTCCAAGCTGCCCAGGGAGTCTGCAGGGGTGGGGAGCACCGAGCTCGCCCAAAGGCCCTCGGACGTCAGGAGGGTGTGACTTGCTTTTGCGTTACCCTCATAATTCAACCAACATTTTTACACAAGTGGTTTTGTCGTTCCGAAGGGTTGGAAACCCTCAGCAGAAAAGTATGTTCTAACAGATCCTCATCAAAGGCTTATCTGCCAAATAACATCTATGGTTTGGCGGGGGAAAGCCAGCAGCCAAAAATGTCATGCTTTTTACGCAGCGGAAGGGAATATGCTTTGAACTTCAAGGGAGCCTGGAATCAGATGGACAGCAGCTGTTGTGCAAAAAAAAAAAAAAAAATTGGGGGGATGGGAGCAGAAAGCACATGCGAGCACCTGAAATTCATCTCCGGTCTTGTTGTTATTTTAAAATTGTTTTTCAGTCTTTATTCTTAAATTGTTATAATACTGCTTCCCTTTTATGTGTTCTGGTAGTTTGGCCACAAGGCATGTAAGATATGAGCTCTCCGACCAGGTTCGGAACTCATACCTTCTCACACTGGAGGGCAAAGCCCCAACCATTGGAAGGCCGGCGACGGCCCTGGTCTTGTTTTTAAATGATCGTGCTTTGAGCCTTTTCAGAAACCCAAACCCTCCACTGTCATTAACTCAGCACGACGGTCAAGAAGCTAAATCTTCACGAGTGACAGGGTCGGCGGTGCCCCAGGCAAGTCACGGGGGGACACAGCATGGAGCCCTGCACCCCCCCAGCCACCTTCTCATGACATCACAGCTACTCCCGGGGTGAGGTTCTGCGACCCGGAGCCTGTCGTACCTTTGCAGTCATTGTCCTCTGTGAGCTCATAGCCAGTTCCGCAGCTGCTGTCACGCTGGCAGCGGAAGGAGCCCACTGTGTTGATGCAGCTTTCCCCGAGCCGGCAGTTCTGGCTGCCCGTGATGCACTCGTTGACATCTAGGAGAGACACAGGCAACGCAGGAGTAACCGGCAAGCACGCCCGATCCTGACGCTGCGTCAGAAGGACGGACCAGGAGGCAGAGTGGGGTCAGTTCTCTGCATCCATCAAGGGCCGCAGGCCTGTGATAGTCACGCTCTGTACCGGAGTGGAGCCCTGGGTGCTCCCCACCAGAGCAAAGCAAAAGCAATGGTTTCTCTCCCCGGCTGATCTATTTCACATCTATGGCTCCTTCTGAGCATCTGCTAAGCAAGCTCCAGGCCCTGAACTGGAGTCGTGTGACCCTAGAGACCCCCCCTATCAGGGCTGTCGCCTCCCTCCATCTCCCCCATCTCACAGATGAGGGGCCAAGAGAGGCTGGGGATGCCCCCAGGGCCACTCAGCAGATCCTGGACTCAGAGCCCAGTCAGACCCCAAGCCTGCCCCCTTTTCCCAGCCCGGGGTTCACATTCTCCTAGCTGAAAGCCGTGGCTGGGGGATGCTGGAAAGCTGGTCCTGGGCCGTAGTTCCCCTATGAACAGGGCCCCAGGTTGTGCAAAGCGGGCCCTGCCTGGGTGTCAAGCGGAGGCAGAGGCTCTCAGAGCAGGACGACATTTACCTTCACAGGAGACGCCGTCGGGGAGCAGCTGGTACCCCACAAAGCAGGAGCAGACAACTTCCTCCCCCGTGTCCCGGCATTGCTGTTTGCAGGGCCCGCCGCCTGGAACCAGAGCAAATGTGAGCAGAGGCCCGGCGCACCCAGGGACCTCCTGGTGATTTCTCTTTGTTTGGATGGGGCCAGAGGGAGTGCCCTCAAGGTGGACTGATGCAGAAAGGCAGGCTCCCCAGGCTGGAGCCCACTGCAGCCTTCATAGCAACCCCCTTCCCATGAGACACCCCCAAGGTCTGGCCCTGATCTGACAGATGGAGGGGCGTGCGGGACCCCAATACCCCATTTTCACTGGCAGTGCTTCAGTTCCGGCTGCTCACTCACCTGGCTCTCTGAGCATCCCTGGTACCCAACCCTCCAACCACGCTTCCCATAGGGTGGCTAGCGAGATGCTCAAAGAGCTAATCTCATGGGGACAAACCTCCACCAGACAGATTCCACAAAATGAAGTTTGGACTGCTGCCCAGGGCCTGCATGGCCTGCCCACTTGTCCAGCCTCTTCCCCTCTCCCTGTCCCCTGCCCCTCCCCCGACCTACCGCCCACCAGGGCCCAGCTGCTGCGGGTCTTCAAGTCTCTGCTCCAGTTGCCGCAACCCCCCCACCCATGTCACTTCTCTGGCTAGTCCATCCTGGCCCACTGCAAACCAACTATCCGCCCCCCTCCTCCAGGAAGATCCCCCCCACGCCCCCCAGGGAGGATTACGGGTCCTTCTGGGGCTCTCTGCTCTCCCTTCCCCCACCCAGGGCCTCGGTGCCAAATGCCATTGTAACAGACCGCATTATTTTGTGATTAAACTGGCTCCGTAATTAAAGCCCAACATAAGGCAAGTCACTATATGCCCTCAGGGAGCAGACCTGCCAGTCCAGATGTGTAGGAATGTTCCGTCATGAGAAATAAAGTCTTATCTTATGGAAAACAACACTGTAAGGCCCCACTGACTTTAAATTTGAAAGCATCGCTCTTATGAGACAAATGGATATTACAGATGGTATGGCTGGAGCGCCAGGCCACAAAATGAAGCAACACTCACCCCCATCCCTTAAGGGGCCCCCAGCCTTGGCAGTCCCTGTTTAGAGTGACCCCCCCATAGAGTCACCCACAGAGTCTGTGGGCCGTGATGAAAGGGCTTTGAATGCTAGCTTCTTTGCTACAAGCCACAAGAACGCAGCCCTTCGCTACAAGTCCACCCTCTCCCTCACTCGCCCACCAGGTCCCAGCGAGGAGGAGAGGAAGGGAAGGAGTCCAGGAGTGCAGGTGACCAGGACTTGCAGCGGACTCCCAGCCAAAGGGCACATCTCGGGTGAATCCTAGTGAACCCGAGCAGAGCCTGAGGTCAGCTCCCAGACAGATTAGCATTTGACCCTCCCTTGGGCCTCGTTATCCACCAGCTGGGGAGGCACAGGGCTCACCTCGGCAGCGGTCATTCAGGTAGGGGTCCTCTTGTTCCTCCTCGATCTCAGAAACCTTAGCTAAGGGGAAAGAGGCAAAGACACGTTTGTGCACACGCTGTCCACACGGTGGTCCACACCCACATGAGCACACAGGCCACTCCAAATGTTTTCTCTTCTTGTAAATATCAGGCAGCTAATACCTGTCTGTACGTCTTCTTATAAACAGCTCAGTGTTCATTTCATCCTTTTGAAAAACAGAATCACACTTATAAAACAAAATGTCGCTAAGTCTCTAAAAGATCTATTATACCAGAAACGGCAGCGGCATGAGGGCCTGTTAGTCATCCACGCAATGCCAAGTGTGGTTATGTTGTCAACATTACTTGAATATTTCCACAAATGCAACAACCACAGCCCTACTATAAACTCAGTCACACCCTCCAAACAAGGCAACGCACCTGGTGAAAGCTTATTGTTACGGGTTGAACTGTGGGTCCCATCTCCCCACCCACCCCCCCCACAGAAGATGTGAAGTCCTAACCCCCAGTGTCTGGGGACATGATCTTATTTTGGAGAAGGGTCACTGCAGATGATCAGGTTTAGATGAGGTCGTGAGAGGGGGCCCTAATCCAAAGACAAGTGTCCTTACAAAAAGGGGACATTTGGACTCCATGGCAGATACACAGAAGAAAAGAGAGTGGAGAAACAGGGAGAAGACAGGCATCTCCAAGCCAAGGGATACCGGGGGAGATACTTGGAAGGCCTAGCCCTGCCAACACCATGGTCTCGGACTTCTGGCCTCCAGGCTGGGAGACAATATCTCTGTTGTTTAAGCCCCCCAGTCTGTGACGCCTTCCTAGGGCAGCCCCAGGAAGAGAATACACAGATTTCATCCACTTGGCCTGCAAAGTTCAATTTAGTGCCAGTCATCCATAGTCACTCACTCAGCTTGTTCAACAAAGGTATCTGAGCACCTGCTCTGAGGGTGAAGCACTTGGCACAGACAAGGCCCCCCACCTTAATAAAAAGAGTCAACAGAGGGGGTGGTCCAGTGGCTAAGACTCTGCCCTCCCAATGCAGGGGGCCCAAGTTTGATCCCTGATCAGGGAACTAGATCCCACAAGATGCAACGAAGAGTTCACATGTCAGAACTAAAAGATCCTGCATGCTGAAACTAAGACCCACTGAAGTCAAATAAATAAATAAAAATGTTTTTAAAAGAGATTCAACACGGCAACAGAACAAAGAGTGAGGCGGCGGGGGGCCAGGGCCCTGATTTAAAGGGCGGTATTGCACTGCAGTTCTGACATAAAGGAAATGCGTTAGCCCTTTTAACTCCGGTGGATACACCCAGGAATCCCTAGACAACTTGAAAACCAAGCCCCCTGCTGATGGAAGCCGCCACAAGATGGAATGACAGTGACCACAACTCCATCGCAATTCAGCAGCCATCACATTGCAAGGCTGGGTGGGAAAGTACAAACCCAGGGTCTCCTCAGTGCAGCCACGCCTACAGGAGAGAAGCAAAGAAAGACAGAAAAAAGACGGAGAGGAAATGCGACCCAATGGAAACAGTGCCCATCTCTGTGTTGATTTCCTCTTCCTTCTACCTTCCCGTGTCTTCTAAAACACATACGTGTGAGAGCATGATACACCCACACAGAAAACAGACCTCAGCAAAAACACACACATTAGTAATTCTGCAGTAAATTTCAATATAACATAATTTATAGACACTATGCAAAGGACACAGGAAGGCTCCCCTTGTGGCTCAGACGGTAAAGAATCTGCCTGCATTGCGGGAGACCTGGATTCGATCCCTGGGTCGGAAAGACACCCCAGAGAAGGAAATGGCAATCCACTCCAGTATTCTTGCCTGGAGAACCCCATGGACAGAGGAGCATGGTGGGCTACAGTCCATGGTGTCGCAAGAGCTGAACACGACTGAGCAACTGATACTTTCACATCAAAATATGGGAAGGGTCCCTAAATAATTCAAAAACTTTTCAGCTGGGAAGAAACTAAGCAAGAGACCTTTAGGGTGTGAGTCATCTCTAGGTTGGGAGGCTGGGAGCACCTTTGCTCAGAATGGTTAATTTGGATGCAACTAGAGATGACCATTAATGGCAGAAAGAGAAGGGGAACTAAAGAGCCTCTTGATGAAGGTGAAAGAGGAAAGTGGAAAAGATGGCTTAAAACTCAACACTCAAAAAACAGATCATGGCATCCGGTTTCATCACTTCATGACAAATAGATGGGGAAAATGTGGAAATAGTGTCAGATTTCATTTTTTGGAGGGGCTCCAAAATCAATGCAGACGGTGACTGCTTGCTCTTTGGAAAAATAGTTACGAAAAACCTAGACAAATGTATTAAAAAGCGAGACATCACTTTGCCAAGAAAGGTCCACAGAGTCAAAATTATGATTTTTCCAGTAGTCATGTACGGACGTGAGAGTTGGAGTACAAAGACTGAACGCTGAAGAACTGATGCTTTTGAACTGTGGTGTTGGAAAAGACTCTTGAGAGTCCCTTGGAGAGCAAGATCAAACCATTCAATCCGAAAGGAAATCAATCCTGAATATTCATTGGAAGGACTGGTAATGAAGCTAAAGTTTCAAAACTTTGGCCACCTGATGCAAAGAACTGACTCATTAAAAAAGACTCTGATGCTGGGAAAGATTGAGGGCAGGAGGAGAAGGGGAGGACAGAGGACGAGATGGTTGGATGGCATCACCGACTCAACGGACATGAGTTTGAGCGAGCTCCGGGAGTTGGTGATGGACGGGGAGGCCTGGAGTGCTGCCGTCCGTGGGGCTGCAAAAAGCCAGACACGACTGAGTGACTGAACAAGAGATGATCACAGGGCTTCCCTGGTGGCTCAGTGGTCAAGAATTGGGATCCCTGGGTCAGGAAGATGCCCTGGAGAAGGAAATGGCAACCCACTTCGGTGTTCCTGCCGGGAAATCCTATGGGCAGAGGAGCCTGGTAGGCTACAGTCCACAGAGTCGCAAATGAGTCAGACACGACTTCATGACTAAACATGAGATGGTCACACTGAGTGAAGCGAGTCAGAAAGAGAAGGACAAATACCACATGCTCTCACTTATTTGTGGAATCTAAAACACGACTCAAATGAGCCTATCTATGAACAGACAGTGTCACAAACAGAGCAGACCAGTGGCTGCCACAGGAGAGGGTCCTGGTGCAGCATGGACTGGAGGCTGGGGTTAGCAGATGAAAGCGATTACAGACAGAACGGAAGAACAACAGGGTCCTGCTGCGCAGCCCAGGGAACTGCATTCCACATCCCGTGATAACCCATAATGCAAGAGCATATGAGGAAGAACGCCCGTGTACGCATAACAGAATCACTGCGCTGTGCAGCAGAATTTAACACAACACTGTAATCAACCCTCACATCAAGAAGTAGTAATCAACCCTACTAGACGCTAAAAAAAGAGAGAGGAGAAAAAAGGAGGTTTGATCTGGGGACCCTTCATTCACATGGCATTACATCCTGGCAAGGCCCAAGTCCCTGCCACGTCCAGGCACAGGCCAGGGTGATGGAACCATCCTCCAGAGGATTCACGGTGACAAGGTCAGGGGCATTTATGAGAAACTGCTACCTGGGTGATGAAGTTATCGAGATTTCCACAGCATTCTTTGGGGGCTAGTATGCTGGGCAAAGAATGAGAGAAGAGGAATCTGGAATCTAAGCTTCTTGCAGCTTCAGTCGCCCAATCTGTAGAATGGGCGTAACCAAGATACACCCCAGCACAGCTCTACCCAAAAGAACAGGGTTCTTTCCCCCATCTTAGATAACTCACACTTCCATATAACAATAACAATATCGAAGATAAAAACACTTCAATAACTCATAATACAGCTTAGTAGAGAAAGAAGGTTAAGAAAACAGACACAAATCCCAATTTTATATTTAGATTAAACAGATCTGTGTATGTGTGTGTGTTCAGTCGTGTCCAACTCTGCGACCCATGGACTGTAGCCCGCCTGGCTTGTCTGTCCATGGGATTGTCTAGGCAAGAACACTGGAGTGGGTTGCCATTTCCTTCTCCAGGGGATCTTCCCGACCCAGAGATAGAACCCAGGTGCCCCGCATCACAGGACAATTCTTTACCATCTGAGCCACCCGGAACGCCCAGACATGAGTTACTCTATATCAAATGCTTAGAGAAGTTTCTAAAAGGCTTACTGTCCATTTCTGTACTTATTTTACCTCAGGCCGTACTGGTCTGTGGGCCCCCCATGTGGCCCCGTGGTAGCACACAGTAGGCCCACAGTAAACGTCAGCGGAAGACAGGAAGGCAGGTCTGTGCCTGAGTGGGGAGGGAACACAGGAAGTCCTCACAGAGACACCGAGCAAAGTCTGGGGCAAGGAATGAAGCCGATGAAAGGCAAGGGAGAAATAAGACATCTGGAGCAACAGAAAAGCTCAGAGACCATTAACGAACCAAGATATAAATCAACAAAAGTCCTCCCTGGAGACACAGGAGAAAGTCTCCACCAGGGTGAAGAATCTGAGTTTGTTTAGAGTGAAAACGTCATCTCTGATTTCAAAAGTCAAGGAGGGAGCCAGAACATGGTTCCAGTCCCCCTTTATGACTAAGAAATCTGAAGTCAGCTGCATGGCAGAGTCCAGGACTTGAGAAGTCAAAACAAAGAATGAAAGACAGGTCACTTGACCCAGGACCCCAAAGCCACAGGAACAGACAGCCTGGCTCAGGGAGCACTGGCCTGTGAGCTCTTCCTCTGACCTGCTCCCTGCCCCTTCCCCCACACTGAACAGAGGGCAGACGGAGCTCAGACTGAGAAGGCAAAGGTCCCACGCAGGCAGCAAGCTTGGGGCAGAGCAGACGCCTGAAATTTTCCAGGGCTGTTTCCATTATGGCATAGGAAACCATTGCATAAGTGGAAGAGATGATTAGACAACCGAGAAGTTTCCTGAACCGTGTAACTGAACCATGCCCCAAGGCTTCAGGACTGACGTGGCTTCAGACAAATGGGAGGGTGGGGAGCTAAACTGATGGAAATACAGCTGGGAGCTGTCTTGAAGCTGCTTTAGGGGGATCACTGGCCCCTACATTATGTTTGAATGCTCACAGCCTGCTGCTAATGAGTGGTGCCCCCAGCCTCTTGTCCACGTCGTCAGCTCCAGATGGAGAGAGGGCACTGGCCCAGCGTCGGAAGGCCAGAGTTCTGCCTCCGCCGTGTGCTGGCCACGTGACCTTGAATGCCAGGACCTCATCTGTGAAACATGGTGAACGACAGCGCGGCCAGCTACCTATGCTGCCCGAGGCGGCTGGTGGGACGAGACGAACTGTGACGGCAAACGCCGTGTACCGCTTCTTCCATTTCATCCCCGAGTGAGTGGGACTGTAGGCATCCCCATTTCACAGATGAGGAAACTGAGACCTGGATCCATCAGGTTGCCCCAAATACATGTCAGGACAGGGACATGAACACAGATTCGTCAGATCCCAGATTCCAAGCCCTCGGTTTCACTCCAGGACAGCGAGAAGCATGAACCTGCTCTGACAACCAGAACTGGTCTCTGCAGAGTTAAGGCAACGGTCAACACACAAGCCCACACCACCCGTGACGGTCAGCTTTAGATGTCCACTTGGTGGGGCTACAGTACTCAGATATTTGATCCAGCACCAGTCTGGACACAGCTGGGATGGTATGTTTTAGATGAGATTGACCCTTCAATCAGCAGACTTTGAATAAAGCAGACAGCCCTCCATCAAGTGGGTGGGCCTCATCCAATCAGGCAAAGGCCTTAAGAGAAGGACTGGCCTCCCCCAAGCAAGAAGGAACTCTGATAGGAGACGGCCTTCCGAACTGAGCCAGAAGATGAGTGTTCTCCTGGGCGTCCAGCCTGCGTACACAGCCTGCAGGTTTCGAACCTGCCAGCCGCCCTAGTTGTGTGAGCCAGTGAATTAAACCCTTCTCTCCCTCTCTCCCCACACCCTATTGGTTCTGCTTCTCTAAATAACCTCGACCGACTGCCCTGCCCCAGAGGAAAGAAAAGGGGGACTTACCTGTTTCTTGGAGGTCCCCGCCGTCCCCCGGGGCAAAGTCTGCTGTCTCCTGGCCCTTGACGCAGCACGCCCGGAAGACCAGCCCGCACTGGTAGCCGACCATGAGGCTGTACTCACAGCTCTGGCCCTGGGCCTGGGCCGCCCGCCCCAGCAGGCAGCAATGGCAGCACCTCTGCAAACACAGGCAGAGACTCGATGGAGAAGCCAGACCCGTGACACGGCGGATCCCCCGGACCCCTCATCCCCCCCGTGGTAATTCTCCCCTGACGGGGAAGTCACACACCTGACTCGGCTGCCTTTTCTAACCGCTGCCAGGAAATAGCAAAGCCAGCTGAGCCCAAGGCTTGCTGCCCCCCGAACCTCATAGGTCCTGCCTTAAAGGCGCTGATCCTAGCACACGCTCCACAACACCTGTCTGCCCCCCAAACCCCAGCCGGTCCAGCAGGGCCTCCAGGGAGAGGGGGGCTAGGAGAGGGGCCCCTGGGGCTCCCACACGGGCTCCCTAAGGGTCCATGTCTTCTGCACGCTCTGAGATTTCTCTACCACGCCTGGAACGATGAATATACACCCGTCTCCTCCTCCTCACCCCAGGCAGGGTGGTTCAGATCGCAGGAAGAGAACCCCAAGACTGGTCAGCAGGTGAGGGACAGGGCTGCCACAGTCCCCTGTATGCCCCAGGGGTCCCCAAAGTCACGTCTGAAGCCCGGAAACAATATTCACCCCTGGCACATGAAAAGTTCCATTTCGGTCATCATTCTAAGAAACGCACAGAACGTTCCAAAGGTCTATGGCAGGAGCGGGGGAGGTGGTTTAGCCTGAGCTTCGTGGAAGCTGAGGGTCTCGCATTCTCCAGGAAGCACAGGAGCCCGTGACCTCCTCCACCTCACACGTCCCGAGTCATACTTCCCGGAAACATAAATGGCTCATTGGCCGAAGCGATCAGTTTCCACACCCGTTAGAATGTTCCAGGCCTTTCTCTGAAGTCTGAGGACCCAGGCAGAGCCCCCTTTCTGGAAGGCCGGCTCTAAGCATCTCAGGTCCCAGCTCCCAGGAACCCCCTTAACCAGCCCCCGCTCCCCTGCCCACCCAGCCTCCTCCCATGAAAAGCCCACAAAGGCTGAGGGCGGGCAGAGGGGCACTGGACCCCCAACTCCTCAATGTGGAATATCCCTCCACATCCCACTCTGTGTGAAAAGACGAGCCCCACAAAGGAGCCCCACTCTCCCTCCCGGAATCCAGACTTCATTCCAATTATCGCTCCTTGAAATTACTTCATGGGCTCCTAACGGGGAACAGGAAATCTTTCTTCCAGGGAATCCGGTGTCGTCACCTGGCACCTCCACCAGAAACCCAGATGACAGGTTAATTAACTTTCCAAACTTGAGCTCCTCCTGGTCGGGCTGTTTTTCTCCCTTGGTAAGTGGTAAGGGAGGGACAGCCTAGTTTATTTGCAGTTTTCAGACCTCGGAACGCTCTCAGGAACCTCTCCACATCCGTGCAAAGATGCAGGCCTTCCACAGGGACAGAGGCCCCGGGGACCTGGCCTGGACCTGGAGTCGAGGGTGATGACATCCACTCATCGCTGACCTTCTGGACAGGGTTCCCTCTGGGCCAGATGACCCCGTCCCCAGCCCTGCCTCACTGCTGATCTCGAAAGGACCCTTGCTGAGAGGTCACTTTGGAGTGTGGGCCTCTCTGAACCTCAGTCTTTTCTTCTAGGGCAGTTATGGAGGCCATGCGTTCTCAGAGGCATACGTGGGGGCCCATTCTGAACTCTGACTAGCTGGGGAGAGTAGAGGCGTTTGAGGGCCTCCTGAGGGCGGGGGTGGGGATGCCTACCTTGAATTGAGGGTTCAGAAGGCCATGAGTCCAGGTAACCCATGCTCTGACCTCTGCGTCCCTGTTTGAAGCCCTGGGACTGGCAGTCCGTGGGCCTCAACCTTTGCGGCACCGGGGGCCGGTTTCACGGAAGACAGTTTTTCCATGAACTGGGGTGGAGGATGGTTTTGGGGCGATTCAAGCACACTGTTTATTGTGCGCTTTACATCTGATCTGATGCCGCTGCGGATCCAACAGCAGGCACCGGCACGCAGTCCGGAGGTTGGGGACCCCCGCTGGCAGTCTTCAGGGCAGGGCTGGGTCACTTCACCCCATTTCCCAGTGCTGGAAGGGGCCTGGGCTGCAGAGCTAAGAGTCTGCGCGCCCAATGCAGAGGATCCGGGTTCAATCTCTGTTCAGGGAACTAGACCCCGCATGCTGAAACCCTGGGGTGTTGCCCAGAGTTTACTGGGTAAATGGGAGCTGGTGGGGAGACCTGAGTGGCCCTTCCAGCCCCCAGGGCTTTGCACACCCTGCTGCTCAGAGGGAAAGGCTGTCTGAGTTCGGGGTGCAGGGAGGAGAGCGCCCCAGGCCTCGGACTGCAGAAGGGACGGCTGCGCCGGGAGGGCGGGTCCTCACCTTCACGAACATGGCCTCGAGGCTGGTGTTGTTGCCGCGCGGTGTGGCGCAGCTGTCCTGCTCGTTGGCCAGGTTGATGCCCGTGGCGCAGTGCAGCTCCTCCAGCTGGTTCTGGCAACACTGCTCCTGAACCATCCTGTGGGCAGAGGGTGTGGGATGTGCCAGGGGCTCTGCGGGGTTGGGAGGGTCTGCCAGGTGTACCCAGGGCCTGGGAGCAGTAGCCCCTCGGGGACGGCAGCCCTGTCACATTTGAGGGTCCCCCTCCTTCCCCCACCCCTGCCGCTCATCCACAGACACGCCGAGATACACACACAGCACCCGCATGCGGAAGGTGGTCAACAGTGTTTGATTAGAAAGACTGAATGCACGGCGGTGTCTGGGAGTGGTTTCGACAGGCCGACTTCATCTCTCTTGAGCGCTGAGCCTCATCCAGAGAAAGTTCCCAGCTATTTATAACACAAATCAGATTATGGCTGGGATTTTCCTGGTGGTCCTGTGGCTGATTCTGCGCTTCCAACGCAGGAGACAAGGGTTCGATACCTGGTCAGGGAACTAGACCCCACATGCTGCTACTAAAGATCCCACATGCTGCAATAAGACCCAGCACAGCCCAATGAGTTGGGTTTTTTTTAATTAAAAATAAATTTAAAAAACAGATGAGGGCTGGCTCGCGTCTGGACCCTCTCATCCTTTATTAATATGCATCTCCCCAGGTTCCAGAATCAGAGGAAGTAGCTCCAGCGAGGCAAAGGAGGTTGCCACGGCCAAGGGTGATGGATGGTAGCAACATTGAGCCTGGGCCACCGCACCCCCATCTCCTAGCCCTGCTAGGGTCTCCGGGAAGAAGGTCCACGAGGTGGATCTGCCAGAGGTGGTCCCTCAGACACAGCTCCAGGCAGGAGGGAAGGGACGTGAGGGAGCAAGAGGTGTGTGGTCACAGGCGTGGCTCCCCTCAGACCTCGGAGAACCTTGGCTCTGGGGTTGCCAACAAGGGCAGGAAGAGCTGCCAGGCCTGTGCTGGACCGGAGAGGGTGGGGCCCCGCCGGCCTCCCCGTGTGGCCGGCCAGGCGACCTTGGCCCCAGCCTCCACTCTGTGGGGCTGGAGCTCCTCACCCAGCTTCTCATGCACTTCTAGAACTGTCCATGGGTTCCAGCCTGGATCTATCAATACACACAGAGATAGACTGCAGGTTTAGTTCCAGACCACCACGGTAAAGTGAGTCACACAAATTCTCTAGTTCCTTGGAGCATATAAAATTTACGCTTGCACTGTGCTGCAGCCCATAAAGTGTGCAGTAGCATTATGTCTAGAAAGTAAAACATACCTTAATAAAAATCATCATTGCTAAAGAATGCTAGCCATCATCTGACAGCATGGAATTACCACAAACCTTCAATTTGTTAAAAAAAAAAATTCCAACCTTTGAAGCATAAGAAAATGAAACATGCCTATACTCTGTTACCACACATTGGCTCATGCCCTTGGTGAATTTGCAAATAACCGGCATTTTACTAAATTGTTAGGGAGAGCAAACAGATGTGGGTCCAACTGTCCGTTCATTCAAAGATGTTTACTGGCTGAACAGAAAAAAACGAGTGTTGTGGAGAACTTGAACCCTTGTGCACTGTGGGTGGGAGTGTTAGATGGTGCAGCATGGCAGTTCCTCAAAAAATTTCAGACAGAATGAGCATAGGATCCAGCGATCCCAACTCTGGGTATAAACCTGGAAGGATAGAAAGCAGTTGACTCAGACACTGGCGCACCTAGGTTCACGGCAGCATGATTCATAACCGCCAGAAGACGGCAGCAACCCAAGCATCCATCGAGGAACAGACAAGCCAAGTGTGGTCTGCACATACGAAGGAGCTGAACATGGCCTCCACCAGGAAGAAAACCCGAACACGTGTTACAAGGTGGAGAAACGCTGAGGACAGAGAGCTAAGTGAACGAAGCCAGACACAAAAGAATACTGTGATTCCATTTGCATGAGGGACCCAGAAGAGTCAAACTCATGAAGATGGGAAACAGAAGGGATGGGCTGGGGCAGGGAGGGTAACAAGGAGTTTCTGCCTCAGCTTAGGAAGATGAAAAGTTCTGGGGATGGTGAGACAGTGATGCAAATATACTGAACTGTACCCCTAAACATGGTCACAATGGTGCAATCTGCAGGAAATGGCACCCCACTCCAGTATTTGTGCCTGGAAAATTCCATGGGCAGAGAAGCCTGGAGGGTTACAGTCCAGGGAGCCATAAAGAGTTGGACATGACTGAGTATTATGTATATTTTACTGCAATTAAAAAACAATTTTTTTTGGTTGCAACCCTACTGTGTGCCAGGCCCATGCAGAGGCTTCAGGGATGAGAGGGATGTCCTGGAGGTCTTTCTGGGATAGCAGTTATGACACTCTGCACTGGGTGGGCTTGGGCCAGAGCTAGGCGTCCAGAGAACTGGACAGTGGTTTAGTTGCTCAGTCATGTCCACCTCTTTGCAACCCCATGGACTATAGCCCGTCAGGCTCCTCTGTCCGTGGGATTTCCCAGGTAAGAATACTGGAGTAGGTTACCATTTCCTCCTCCAGGGATCTTCCTGACCCAGGGATCGAACCTGAGTCTCCTGCATTGCAGGCGGATTCGGAGCTGCTCTCCCCTTACTACCCTTCGACTTGGACAAGAGATCTTGCATTCACCTGGCTGGCTTGCTCGCCTCCTTCAGGCCCTGGTGAGACACCCATTCTCAGCAAGGTGCCCTCAAACATCTCTATCTGAAATCTTAAACCCACTCTGATCAGGAGACCCAGCCTCTTGTCCCTGGGCTTTCCTTTCCCATGATACCTCGTGCCTTCTTACAAACCAGAGGCTTTACCATGTCATCATCTGCATCCTCTGAAGAGATTTTGCTTATTTTGTTCATTGATTTATCTCCATCTCCTCCAGGATAGCCTCAATACAATTTGTGAAATAAATGAAGGGCTTCAGAGAGTGACTGGTGGATTGAGAAACATCAGCTCAGGATCTGCTTTAGGTTTCGACTCCATGCTAACATGCTAAGTCAACTCAGTCATGTCTGACCCTTTGCAATCTTATGGACTATAGCCCGCCAGGCCCTTCTCTCCATGGGATTTTCCAGGCAAGAATACTGGAGTGGGTTGCCATTTCCTCCTCCAGGGGATCTTCCCTACCCAGGGATTGAACCCACGTCCCCTAGGTATCGTGCATTGGCAGACAGGTTCTTCACCACTAGCACCACTTGTGAACTCCATGTGGATCCAAATTCCCTCGTGGGCTGCATTCAACCCAAAGTTTTAGGCAAATTTATATTTGGGCTTCCCTCATAGCTCAGTCAGTGAAGAATCTGCCTGCAATGGAGGACACCCGGGTTCAATTCCTGGGTCGGGAAGATCCCCTGGAGGAGGAAATGGCAATCCACTGCAGTGTTCTTGCCTGGAGAATCCCATGGACAGAGGAGCCTGGCGGGCTGCAGTCCACGGGGTCACAAGAGCCGGACACGACTGAGCGACTGAACCACCACATTTGGGTCACAAGGCCAATCGTATTTGGTTGAGACTATAATGCACGGCGATGCCTGAAGTGAAACCTCACCTGCCATCTCTCCTGATCACCCCCAAATGTGCCATGTGTCAGAGGCTTGGGCAGAAGCCACACATGCCCGGCTAGAACCCGGGTGCGCTGGGAGGTGCCGGGGCGCCCACAGTCCTCTCCGATCCTCTCACTTACCAGTGTGTCAACCCTGGGCTTCTTAGGCACCACAGAACCCTGGGCGCCCTCCTCCCCCAGCTCTGCCCAGGAGGGCTCGGCCTGGGGCCTGTCCACCCATGCAATCCCATTCTCCTCACCCTGAGCTTAGAACAGCACCAGGGATCAATCAGGATTTGCCAAATGAATGAAAACTTAAAACCCGAGGGCCTGGCACAATGACACTTTGAAGGAGAAAAATAACGCTGGAATTATTGAGTGACCAGGTAGGTGGCTGGTGGTTCTTGTTTCCTGTACCCTTTAACTTATAAATGCACCCTCATAACCCAGATTTGATTTCTGACCTGCTCTCTCCCTTCTCTCCCTTCATTAAAAACACTGAACTTGTGGGGCCTTCCCTGGCAGCCCAGTGGATAGGATTCTGTTCTTCCTCTACAGCAAGCACAGGTTTGAGCCTTGGTTGGGGAGCTAAGATCCTGCATGCTGCGAGCTGCAGCCAAAAAAAAATTTTTTTTAATAAAAATGTTTTTTAAAAAAGAAAGACTAGGACAGAAACACAGAGAGAGAGAAGACATGAGGACGTGGGGAGAAGGTGGCATCTCCAACCCCAGGAGAGAGGCGTCAGGAGGAACTAGGATCTCAGACGGCTGTCTTCAGACTGTGAAGCAGTAAATGTCTGTGGTTTAAGCCGCCCGGGCAGAGGTGTCTGTGCTGGTGGCCTGAGCAGACAAGTACACTCTTCTGCCTAGGGTGGTGGTCCCGGCTGCTTCCCTCCCCTCGGTCATCATCACTGTCCTGGTTTAACATTTGGGGAAACCAAGGGTCCAAGCTGGCTCAAGTCACACAGCCTGAAAGCAAGCCCGATGGGTCCCCAGGGCCTGTCTGCCTTTCTGGGCCCAGTCTGTAAACAGAATGTTTGGCACTCACCAGCTAGCTTCGCCCCAAACTGCCAGCCACCCTCTGACATTTCTAGTGCGAAGCCTCACGCCAAGATCTCAGCTCTTACTCATCAGACACGCCGTAAATCCTCATGGCACAGTCTCCCACTCAGTTCAGACAATCCGAGCGCCCTCTTCTCTCCTTCCCTTGTTTGGTCTATAATGCTTTCGACTTTTCAAGAATTTCCTCAATGGAGCTTTACATCCTCCGTCACTGCTGGCAGGCAGCAGCCTCTCAATGCTCGATGCCAACACAAATGCAAGACTCCAGAACGAGGCGGAAGAGCCTCCCCTGCGCATTCTTTCTGTCTGTGGCAGCTCTCCATCCAGCACCCCCAGGTCAAAGCTGCCTTGGCTCGGACCAGGAGCAGAGAGCATGAATGGATGGCATTTGATGGAACATGTTCATACCCTCGCCTCCCGACCTCTGCTCCCCAGGCAAGCAGATCTGGGTCCAAGTCCTAATGCCTCTAGCTGAGCACTCTGGGGGAAAGCTCAGTTTTCTCATCCGTAAAATGGGCCAGTAACAGAGTTAAACAAGATGCTGGGCAGCAAATGCCTAGCACAAAGTAGGTGCTTCCTAAAGACTTGTTATTATTTTTATATTATTTTGACCGTGATGATTGACATGACATGTATTTATCATTTATTATAAGCTTCCAGTCAGGTGTTCAGTCGCCTCAGTCGTGTCTCTTTGTGACCCCATGGACTGTAGCCCACCAGGCTCCTCTGTTCATGGGGATTCTCCAGGCAAGATTACTGGAGTGGGTTGCCATTTCCTTCTCCAGGGGATCTTCCCAATCCAGGGATCGAACCTGGGTCTCCTGCACTGCTGGCAGATTCTGTACCACTGAGTCACCAGAGAAGCCCATTGTAAGCTTGCTGCTGCTGCTGCTAAGTCGCTTCAGTCATGTCGGACTCTGTGCGACCCTATAGACGGCAGCCCACCAGGCTCCCCCGTCCCCGGGATTCTCCAGGCAAGAACACTGGAGTGGGTTGCCATTGCCTTCTCCAGTGCATGAAAGTGAAAAGTGAAAGGGAAGTCACTCAGTCGTGTCCGACTCTTAGCGACCCCATGGACTGCAGCCCACCAGGCTCCTCCATCCATGGGATTTTCCAGGCAAGAGTACTGGAGTAGGGTGCCATTGCCTTCTCTGATTGTAAGCTTACGTCCTCCCAAAACTCTGAAGGAGCTTGAGTTAATTTAGAGAGAGAGGAATAAACATAGCTGATCCAGATGCTGGCTACCGCATAAAGTGGACAACGGCCTAGGAGGACTTTTGCTCTGGGACTGGCTTCGTCTGGGTGTCGGGGTCTGAAAGCGGCCGTGCTTTTACTGGCAAAGCACTTCCAGTGCTTTGAGATCACATGACCTCACCGGCCCCCAGTAACCACCCGCTTCTGGGTGACTTGGTCACAGTGCCCAGCTGTGGCAGCAAGGGCTGCAAACCCAGATCTTCTTGCGTGCAGCCTGGTGAAATGTCAGGATGCCCTGATAATGCCAGGGAGGAGGGGGAAGGGTAAGCGGAGACATGTACGAGGACCGTGGGGGCACAGAGGAGAGAGGGAGGCAGGGGTCAGCAGCCCACTGCACCCCCCGGCCCACAGCCTGGCCCTGGCGCCTAGCCTCCCCCCGGGGGTCTGCCACCCACTCTCCCTTCCTCTCCTGCTTTTGTCTAGAGGAGAGCTCTTCTGGTGAAGTGCTGGCAGACGTACCTGCATTCCTGGGATTCCGAGGCGTAGGGCAGCGAGCAGGCCCTGTGCTCAGTGGCCATTCGATGTCCGTCTGCACAGCAAGCCTCCATGGAGACATCTGCGCCCACTGTGCAGGGAGGAGAACAGGGTGACAGGCGGCAGGCGACTCACCACACCCCCCAGGGCCCCTGGGATGGGCAGCCTCCATTGGGTGGCCGAGGGCGCCCTACTCCCGGCCGCACCATCTGCACACAGCATCCCAGGGTGATGCTGAAGCACCGTTCAGTCACTCAACAAGCACGTCCTGAAAACTCCACTGGGGCTGGGGCTGGGAGACCCAGGAGCGTGCTCCTCCTGGAAGGGCCTGACACCTCAACCACGATCTGTCAGGGCTGCGGCTCAGCACCCAGGATCCCTGCCCCAGGGCCAGAGGCTGGGGACACGGACAGCCCAGTGCTCAGGGTATCCAGGACACAACCAACTCACTCCTGCGGGGCTCAGAGACGGTTTGTCTCACTAAAGATAACAGTGCAGAATGGAGGAGGCCTGGAGCGTCCCCCAAATGGGGACAACCAAGGAAGGCTTCCCCCGAGAGTGGAGAGTGAACACCCAGGGGGAGGGCACCCGGGGGGAGGGCACCCAGCGGGGGGGAACCCGGGGGGGGCACCTGGGGGGGAGGCACCCGGGGGGCAGGCACCCGGTAAGAGGGCACCCGGGGGGAGGGTACCTGGGATGAGGGCACCCAGGGGGGGCACCCAGGGGGAGGGTACCCGGGGGAGGGCACCCCGGGAGGGGCACCCAGGGGGGCACCCGGGGGCAAGGAACAGAAACCCAGGTGCCTCAATTGCAGCCAGCCTGCTCCGGGGGGAAGCAAGGAGCCTGCATTTCTGAGACCCACTCTGTGTTCTCATTTAACCATCACTGGCACTTGCTAGGGCCTCAGAACTGAAGCTGGTGAAAGTTTCTGCCCCAGACTTATCACAGATTCGCCTCTTTGCTTACAAAAATGAAAGATGGCCGCTGGCACACCCACGCCCTCACGGCTGCGCTGGGCACCCAGCCTTCCATCCACGGCCCAGGCTGCCCCGTGACGGGCCCCCCGGCTCACAGAAGGAGAGGACCCCATGGTTACCAAAGGCAGGAGCCGCCCAGCACCAGGGTACCCTCAGCCCCAGTTCCTTTCACGGCCAGGAGAGGGCGAGAGGGGCAACCGTCTCTGCACCAGGGCAGAAGGTCACCTCTGGGCAGGACATTTCAAAATTGGACTTTATGGAACATGCTTTCTCACGGCTAGCTTTTGCACACCCCATGGGGCAAATTCCACCACGCTTGGCACCGTTTCCTGGCACCAAGGGCCTTGGGTGTTCTGTTTGAGCCCACCATCCTTCTAAGGCCCAGCCCTCGAGGTGGCCCCAGAAGAGAGGGCCACTCCTGGACTCAGCTTGAGGCCAGTGTGTCCAGTAACACCAGCGGTGACGACCTGCCCACGGCCACCTCGACCGCCTCTGGGGAGAAACTGTGCCTGGAGCCCTGAGGCAGCAAGTGGTCACCCCCAGAAGACCCAGTGAGTGTGGTCCATGCCGGCGTGAAGAGCCAGAGGCTGGACAGGCCGTTTCCTCTTGAATTGCTTTTTATTCACTTATTTTTTAACACCAAAAACATTTTGCATTGAGGTACAGCCAATTAACAATGCTGTGGTAGTTTCAAGCCAACAGCGAAGGGACTCAGCCATACATAAACACGTATCCATCCTCCCCCAAATCCTTCTCCCACCCAGGCTGGCACATAACATTGAGCAGAGTTCCGTGTGCTATGCAATGTCTTTCTTGATATCCATCTTAAATAGAGCAGTGTGTACATGACCTTCCCAAAGGCCCTAGCTATCCCTTCCCCACCCCCAGCAACCATAAATCTGTTTTCTAAGTCTGTGAGTCTCTTCCTGCTTCGTAAGTTCTTTGTATCATTTCTTTTTAGATTCCACATCCAAGGGATGTCACATGGTATTTCTTCTCCTCTGTCTGACTTACTTCACTCAGTATGACCATCTCGAGGTCCATCCATGTTGCTGCAAATGTACCGGCCACTTTCTGAGCCAGGAGAAGAAAGGGCCTCGCCAAGTCCCCTGACGGGGACCCCAGGACCCCCATCCCAGGCCTTCTGGGGAGCGCTGAGCAGAAGATCCACCCGCCCAACCCCGGCCTGGCAGTGGGAGTCCCCGGGGGCTGATTAAGGGTGACGGTCCATCCCAGGGCAAAGCCTGCCGGCCCACAGCCACGCGGCCACTTGACCCCTCCCCATCACAGCTGTCCTCCTCCACGCTCCCCCTCAAAGCCGTTTGGTGACTGTGGGGGACACCGTGGCCTGGGGCCCAGATAGTAATAAAGTGAGTGTCACTGGCTTCTCAAATGAGTGCTCCCCCATGGGGGGAGACTTCCGGTTGCAGGGATGACCTCCAGGGGTCCCACTCCTTCCTTCCTTCCTTCATTTTTGCTCCAATTGATTTTAAGAAAAGTTTTCACGAAACACCAGCCCTGACTGTCACAGATACGATGCCCGTGGTTCACTCGCAGGATGACGGTGACCAGCCACGTGGCCGGATGCTGAGGCCAATATCCCCCCGCAGCCCAACCCCTGCGGGCCCCAAGTAGCTCTCCCGCCTGCGGCCTTGCCCCCTGGGGCTCTCATAGCGCCTCCAGCCCTGGCCCACCCCGCCCCTGCCCGATCCAGCCTCTCCCCGCCTCCTGTAGCCCGCCTGCCAGCAGCCCGGCCTGGAGCAAACTCTCCATTGACAACATGTGTCTGCCTCGCCCTCCCACCCACGCAGAGCTGGGCCTGCTTCTCATCCCGAACCTCAGCTCAAAGCTGGCCCTTCACAGTGACAGGGTTGAATAGGAAGAGGATCAGCTTTGGAGCCAAACAGGCTTGGGATCTGATCCCAGGTTCAGCGCTTGCTTGCTCTGTGACCCTCCCTGGGCAGGACGCTTCACCTCTCTGAACCACGGCTTCCTCAGCAGCAAAATGGGGGTTCACGATGCCTTTGCAGAGTGGCTGAGGAGACGGATAGAGCTTATACAGTTCCGAGCACACAGGGAGCTCCAGTAAACAGTGGCTGCAGGACACGTGATAGGAACAAAGGAAATCTGCTTGCCGTTGCCCGTGAGGAATGGGGCAACACGGCCCCGTCCTGGGGTGCAGAACGGCTGGGGTACGAGTGGCGGCTCCTACACCTCCCTCAACTCTGGAAAAGGCGAGCGTGGGGCAAGAAAGCTCAGACTCCCGCAGCCTGCTCAGCAGGGCGAGAACTCTGTGCCCCAAGCTGCAGAAACATTTGGAAATGATTCCTGCTGGGGAGCCCTGAGCACTTTGAAGCTTATTCTCAGTAGAACAATAAAACGTGAAGTCCTTCCCTCAATCCAGAAACTTAGAATGTCCCCAGAATGCTCCAAGCCATAGAGCCGGAACTCCCAGCGGGGGGTCAGCACACCCTCCTCGGGTGGGAGGTGCCCCCCCAAGCACTCCCCCATCAGAGGGGTCACGGGGAGCCCACGGCGAGGCAGGACGGTGACTCGGCAGACGTCAGAGCAGACAGAACACTGTTGTCTTCCTCATAACAGCCCCACACGGAAGGGTCCCAGCCCTCCCACCCCCAACCCCTCACCCCCTTAAACTGCTGCTGATGCCACCATGCCAGGCACGTCACACTGTTGGGTAGAAGTAGCTTTGTCTCCAGCCCACGCCCCGTCTCTGGGCATCTACATCACTTCTGATATTTCACTACAGGAACACACAGCTCTGGATTGAACATCTTCAACCCACCTTGTCTTCAGATTCTAAAGGTCCCCAACTTGGCTACTCCAATGAAACCAGGTTGAGTGCGACACGCTATCTTTCCTTATGTCCTATGGACATCAGTTACGTATGCATCCTTGGGTCAAAATTACTTTGGGTAACTTTCCCATAATTGTTGTTCTGAGGAGCTGACCACCCAACATTAAACAAAAACCCTTCCTTCAAACTGTTATTGTTGCTTTCTGGAGGTGATGGGAGAACCCCCTGCCGACATCACTTCTCCCACCCACACTCAGCAAGGACTCAGCACCATCGGCAGAAGGGGAAAGAGGGACGGAATTCTAGGCTGTGGCCCCACTCTGTCACAGGGCACATGGCTAGGCCGGGAGGGAGGCAAGAAGAGAACCGAGGTGTCAGCCCTACCTGATGCTACACCTCACCGGTACCAAGGGTTTCCGCAGTCGCCAACGGCATCAGGCCCACCACTCACACCAGCAGACCCTGAAAGCATCTCCCAAAGGGTATAAAATGGAAGAAACCTCAGGCACAGCCTCCGTGTCTGAGCCACCTTCCTAAATCATGCCATGAGAGCAACCTGAAGCGACAAGGCCATCACGGCTACTTCGGTCCCCAACCCTGGGAGCGATGCCACTCACTCACGCCCACCACACTCTCACTGGTCACTCAACACCCGTCCTGGGCAGGAAGTGCTCTTTAGAGAGAAGTGGAGCTTCAGGCGAGTCTGGAAATCTACCTCGGGTCGCTTCCCTCTCCAAGAAGAAACCTCAGCAAAGCACAGTTTTCATCTCCAGTCCCTGTGATCTGACTGTATGGATGAGACCCACAAAGATGGAATCCCAAGACCTTGTCCTTCCAAAATGTGGGGCATCCGAATGCCCTTCATGCGCATGGAATGCTGAGATACGAGATGGTGGTTGCTTAGCTCTCTACTTGGTTTTATTTTAATCCCCTCATTTGGGAAAATGAAGAGTTAAAGCAAGGCTCGCACCCCAGCTGCCAAACGGCACTGCCTGAAGCTGCAGCAGAGAGCTGGAGGGGGTCCCCATGGTGTGTAGAACCCACATAACTGGGAAGCCTGAGCTGCAATGAGATGCCAACGGGAAATTCCAACCAGACGGAATCATGCCAGACTCAGCCCATCCCCACCCCCTGCAGGGCCCCCCCCCGACCTCCCAAGCCTGGGGAGCCAGCAGACACCCCTCTTAGGGCTCTTTCGTGTGCCAGGCTCTCTCTGACCCTGGGGTGTGGGCTCCAGAATCAGGACTCTGTTTTCAAGGAGACGACAACCCAGGGAGATGCCAGGAGACTGTTCCTGGGTGTGTCCCAGGGCCCCTGCGTCCCTTTGCGGCCGAGGATGAGGACTGACCCATCTCCCTCCTCGAGGCCCCCAGCCTCCCCGGGAGGAAGCAGGGGGCGCTGAGGCTGTTCTTATGGCTCCAGTCCCGTCCCCAACATAAGAACAGCTGGTGCCCACACCCCCCCGGACATCAGCCCCCAGCAGAGAGACGGGGTCTCAGATAGAGAACGAGCTGGGAGGAGGCAGCAAGAGACAGGACCAGATGGCACACCCCTGAGAAGGTGACGAGAAGCCCACTCCATGTTGCTCCCTCCAGGCAGCTCACGTGAGCTCCTGGACCAACCCCCGTGGACGTGCGGGCCATCCTCCTTCTGCCCCATCTCTCCAGCATCACCCCCTGCAGGACCCAAATCCTCTGCTTCCCCTCTCACCTCTCAGAACACGTGTGCACACCTGTCAAATATCCTCTGCACCCGGCTTTTAGAAACTGAAGCTCTGCCAGGCTGGGGGGTCTTGGGTCCACTCCTCTGCTTGGACTAGCTCATTCACACCCATTCAAAGGCCCTCTCCTCCAGGAAGTCCTCCCTAACCACCGCCCCCACCCCCAACACACACCCATGCACACGTGCGAACATGGGGCAGAGGCCTTTCCTTTCGTGGTCTCTTTGCTCCCCAAACTTCCCAGCACTTCAGCACAAGTAATGAACTGTATGTGTCTCTGTGCCACAAGGGCTAGACAGGAGACTCTTCTGCCCCCGGACCCGTGGCCATCCCGGAGCCAGAAGTGTCCAGGAAGAGACGAACAGATGAATGATCTCGTGTGATCTGAGCAACCCTGGACACAGAGGATGGAAAGAGATGAAGCATGTTGCCCGAGGCCACGGGACAAACAGAGGCAGCATTCGAATCCCGCTGTGACTCTCAAGCTGACACCCACCCACCATAAAACCAGCAGCGGCGGCTTCTCCCTGAAGCTGGAGTTAGAAACATGGGAGACTTTTCAGACGGAAAGACGAGTGAGGCGGTTCGTTCCGCGTCCTGCTTCCGGAACACGACGAGAGAGCCAAGCCGCCCGTGTTCACATCCTGGCGCTGCCACGAAGCAGCTGTCTGTCCACAGCCATCCTGCCTGGCCTCTCTGTGCCCGAGGTGGGGGCGGTCATACCAATGATGGAAAAGGTGCAGCGGGTTTCGGAGAGAAGGCTCACATCAAAACGAGAAGCACGTGTAGGTTAACAAAACTTCCAGGACTTTTCACTCAGGCAGGCAACACAAGTCAGAAGGAAAAATGGGTTCAAAACAAATACAGGCTCATAAAAAAAGAAAAGAAAAATACTGGTTCAAGCCATTAGCACAAAGACACTCTGAGAGCCGGCCTCTAAAAGCCAGCCCTGGCAGCCTCCTAGCTGCCACCCCGGGCCGTGGGGGCGCCCCTGCAGAGGGGTCCTCTCATGGCTCTTTCCTCCTCAAACTGCCCGGGGGGCTCAGTGCCTCCGCCCCTTGTTCTCTCTTCTTCCACACCCGCCTCCCTGGGTGGTCTCGTCCAGCCTCACCTATGGGCTGAGACCCTCATTTCTGTCTGTCCAGGCTCCACCCAGACGTCTAACAGGAGACTTAAAGTGTCCACTTGGGACTCTGAGGCCCACCCCCGTCCCGCTTCTCCACCTCAGTAATTAGCAGTCATCCTGCGTCCGGAGGCTGAGGCCAAAATAACTGGGTCAGCCTGAATGATTCCAGCTCCCTCACCGTCCACATCAAGCCCTCAGCAAGTCCTGTCCACTCGACCTCCCCAACTCTTCAGCTCTGTCCGTTTCTCCCCAGCCCCCAGGCCACTACCCTCTCCAGGCCATCTTCCACCCTGGACCCTGTAGGAGCCTCCCCCACCACCACCCCGCCGGCTTACTCAGCCTCCACTCTAGTCTCCCTGCGATCCATCTACCATGCACCACACAGAGGGGCTGCTGAAAACATGAGTCAAGGGATGTCACCCCCCTGCTTGAGAGCCTCCAGCCCCGGGGCATTGGGATAAAATCCACAGTCCGAAGCCCGGCTTTTAAGGCCCTGCACAAACTGCCTTGGCCCCGCCCGCCTCCCCTCCCTTCACTCCATCCCGTGGTCCTCTGACACACCTGGTCCCCCCGGGGGCCCGTGTACGCCTTCCGTCCCCTTTGCCCAAACGCTCCTCCCCAGGTCTTTTCACAGAGGGCTCCCTGCCGCTGACGTCTGAGTTCCAGTATTATGGCCCCCCCACCGCCCACCCGAGAGCCGCTGGAGTCCCGCTCTCACGCGTCACAGTCGCCGTGGCAGAGGGCCCCACGGACTTCTTGTTAGCGCATCTGTTTCTGTGCTTACTCTCAAGGGTGTATAGCGGCTTCAGAGGCGTCCCCTAGAAAAGACACGTCCATGTCCCGACACCTGGAACCTAAGAATGTGACCTTATTTGGAATAAGGGTCCTTGCAGATGTAACTAAGGATCTCCCAATGACATCATCCTGGATTATCCGGGTGAGTCCTAAGTCCTAGGACAGGTGTCCCTAGAGGTGCACAGGGGAGATGGCCACGGGAAGATGGGGGCAGAGGCTGGACTCACCGCCTTGGCTCTGGGCCCCTGGTGTGGGGAAGGAATAACCAGGTGCCCGTGCGCACGGGATTCCCCAGGAAGTCAGGGACAGACCCAGGTGGGAATCTGGCCCCCCCTCCCCGCACCCCCCACCACCACCATGGAAAACAGCTGTCCTTTCAAACGAGCCCCTCGGCTACACAGCGAGACGGAGCAGGACCTTAAGTTCCTCCCCTTCCCCACCACGTCCTCTGCCTGCCTCCGCTCTGTGGAAAACTTGAGTCAAAGAAGTTCAATCAGAGAAATGAGAAACACAGAGGCAGAGGGAAGCAGTCAGAGGAGACCAGAGAGTAATCGTGTCGTCAGCAGACACAGTCGAGGACCGTCGGTTCTTTCTCAAGGACTAGATAATATTCTGAGCCACATCCTGCGGGCTGTCTTATAGATACCGAAGCCCCAAGTAGAAGTTAACTGCGTGATGACCAGAATGTACCCACGACAGAAGCTGCCACGATTTCGAGAACTGGCCTCAAAGAAATGGGAACAAATGGACCCTGGAACTGAAGATTAAGTGTACCTAAAACAAGCAAGATGACGCCGGTCAGACCACCGATGACCAAGCTGAAGATGACCGTCAGAGCTGACTGTGCTGTTTCTGCGTGTAGCCTGCCCCCCTCCCCACTTCTGTCTACAAAAGCTCTTGCCCACAGTTTGCCAGTGGAGGGGAGGAGTTGGCCTTCGGATAGATGTCTGCCCTGCCCCTGTCCAGTTGCGGGCACCCAAAATAAAGCAAACTTTCCTTTCCACCAACCTGCCCTGTTTACTGGCTTTTGGGGGGCGAGCAGCCGGGTCCCACACTCTTTCGGTAACAGGAGTGCTCAGGGACTGAAGTGTCCGTCCAGTCGAGTGGTGAGGAGCACGGAGTCCCGTGTCCTCTAGGGATGGGCACGCTGTCATGAGCAAGGACTGGTTCCCAGGACCGGCTCTGAAATGCCAGAGCGCAGAGTGTTTCACACTAATGGGCTGAGCCAGTATTTTTTTTTTTTTTTTTGAACCTGTTCTTCCTTTTGGGTCATGTCGCCCGCTGGAGTAACCGCTCTGGCCCCTTGCTGTTGTTCAATCTCTAAGTCACATCTGACTCTTTGCGACCCCGTGGACGGTAGCCCACCAGGTTTCCTTTGTCTGTGGGGATTTCCAGGCAAGAATACTGGAGTGGGTTGCCATTTCCTTCTCCAGGGCGTCTTCCCGACCCAGGGATGGAACCTGCGTCTCCAGCATCAAAAGTGGATTCATTACCACTGAGCCACCTGGGAACCCAGCAGTAAAATGGAAACAACAGTTGTACCTATTTCATGGAGTTGCTGACAGAGCTAAATTAGTGACTAAATGTAAAAGACTTCAATTATAATAATTTCCTAGAGCAGAGAGCGTTCCTTCCACATTTAAGGAAACAGAGCAGAAAGGCTGTGGGAGTCGGTCAAGCTCTTTCGGGCGGGTCACTTTCGGGTCCAGTCTCCTAACCTTGGTCGAGTGCCCGCTCCCACCCCTGGGTGGGCTGACATAGGACCCTCCTGATAACATGCAGGCAGCCGGTTCCCTCCCGCCCCAGCCTCTTGTTTGGACCAGCCTTGGGGGTTAAAGGCGGTGACCAGCAGAAAGAGTGCCGGCCACAGGGCACAGCCTCCGGTCCAGCTGTGCCTGCTACGAGCTGGATGACCAGGAACATACGGCTTGCCCTCAGCGCCACACTGTCTCAGCGCTAAGCTCCCCTCCAGGCTGAAGGGTCTCTGACCCCAGGAAAGTTGACCTAATAGGTACCCGCCCACCTCAGTTTCATTTGAAACCACTACGAGGAAACTGAGACCATGTGCAGCCTGCACAAGCATTTATTAATGAAACTGTTAGGATCTGATGTTTTGCTAACCTTTTATTGTGTGAGATATACTGGCAAAATACTCGTGCGTCCTATTAGAATTGTTTTCCTGCAAAGTTGCTCCACCCACCGCATCCATTGCTCACAGAGACCCCCGCCTTCAGAGGAATGGCGGGGGCTGTCTGAAGGATGTTGGGGTGGGGGCTTCTGAGGAAGCTCCCCAAGCACGAGGAGGGGACAGAACTCCTGAAAGCCCCACGTTCTCTCTCACCTTCTCAACCTTTGTCCATGCTGTTCCCTTTGCCTGGTGACCCTCCCCACCCCCCATCTGCTCCTTCACATCCCAGTTTGCATGCCACTTCCTCCAGGAAGTCTTCCCTGACTCACTCCCAGCTGGAGTTGGTTTGTAATCATCTACTTTTCAGGGTCTCCTGGAAGTTACGCCCCATGGGCAGAAGGCTCCAGCTTCTCTTCCTCTCTGCCATATCCCCAGGACCTAGAACAGTGTCTGGCACAGAGCTGGCCCTCAGCAGATACCTTGCATACAGATGATCAAACGCCTAAGGAGGCCAGCTGGGCCCACTTTGCATGACCTTTACCAATACGGCTGCCTCCCTCCCAGCTCCTGGCTGGGGACATGCAGTCTTAGTAGAGCAGTCTTGGGGGAAAGGACACTGTCCTACTCTAGGAAGGGGACAACACATATAACAAATAATAATAACACAGCCCCCACGACAAGCATCCTCCTATGGTCTTGCCACAGTCCTCCTGCATGCTCAGTAGTGTCTGACTCTTTTGCGACCCCATGGACTGCAGCCCGCCAGGCTCCTCTGTCCACAGGATTTCCCAGGCACGAATATTGGAGTGGGTTGCCTTTTCCCTCTCCAGGGCATCTTCCCGACCCAGCGATTGAATCAGTATCTCCTGCTTTGCAGGTTCTTTACCACTGAGCCACCTGGGAAGCCCCCTCAATCCTCAAAGAGACCTAAAAAGTCAGTTTCTGTTATGTCCATTTTACAAATGAGAACAGGTCATCCCATGCGTCTTCTCTGAGGGACAACAGGCAAAGCTGTTGTCAGTTCCACAAATGAGCTCTCTCCTAGAAGCCTGCTGGGTGCCAAAGGGGAGTGAGCTCCCTCCTCCCCCACCACCATCAGGGCACAAATGCACCCAAGCTGGGGTGGCCCCGGGCAGTGCTGGAAGGGGCGTAACCTGGAGCTGTGGCTCCCCAGAAGAGGCCCTGGCGACGCCTCCTGAGACACCCTGAGTCTCATTCTCCTGCAGCCCCCTCAGCCTGTCCAGCCCCCGCCACCGAGTGGGAAACTTCAGGAGCAGCCGCGGTGCAGCCACGTGTTTTCAAGCCAAGTCCTCTCTCCCCTTTGTTCTCCTCCCAGCAACGTTCTCTGTAATCAGTTGGAAAGGCAGCCCAGCTGGAGCCAGGGGCCAAGAAAGTCTTGAAGAAAACACAACCATCTTTCCCAACACCCTCCTCTCTTACTCCCTCCCTCACTGGCTCTCAGGAAAGCTCAACGGCACAGACAAAAGGATGCAGGACAGATTGATGGTTCCCGCTCTGCCCCGCGGCTCGAAAGTGCAGCGCCCCTCTGCCTTCCCGTGGTCTGGTCACCAGAGGAGTGGCCGAGGATTAGCTCAAAGGCTCACCATCAAGGCTTTTTCCGCGATCACTTTTAAACTACACATTTCCTCCGGACCCCCTCGGCTCTACGGGGGGTGGGGACAGCGTCACTGTCAGCCTTCCAAGGCTCCGGGAACCTTACACTGTCTGAGTTTGCAGGTACAGAAAGGAACCTGGCAGATCTCTCCCCTTCTCTCGCCCCAAACCATACCAAACTTGTTGAAATTCAAGAGAGGGACCTCCCCAAAGATACAGGCATTCTCATCAGCGTGCAAAGAAGAGAGGCTTCTTTACCCACTTCAAGTGAGGACCTGCTCCAGGAAGAAGACAGCAGTAAACCATCAGTCAGGGCTGGGGAGCCATCCCAGCCTAGCACACCTCGGCACTCCTTCAAAGCTGGACCCTGCCAGTCTGCAGGGGACCCTTCTCACACAGGAGGTGCGAAAGAATATCGGTGGAAGGTCTGGGGACTCAGGCTCAGCGAAGTCCAACTACACCTTCTCTCTGTGACTCAGTTTCCTTGTGTGTTAGATACAGGGGGGTGCCAGGGCCCTCTGGGCTTTCGATCCAGCCAGCAGTCCCCTGAATCCCTTCCTCCCCTGCCTGCCTGACAAGCTCCCACTCAAGCATCCGTCTCCTCCAAGAAGCCTCCCATCAACCCCAGGGCCTGGGATGGCTCTCGCTGCGGGTGCTGAGCCCTGTTCCTCCACCCACGACATGTCCCTGGGCACAGGCCCGTGCCTGGAACAGACAGGGTTCCGTGAAGGTCTGCTGCAAAGGGAGCCAGGGAGCCAAGAAATCTCTGCAGGGCTCTCCCCGCCCCCACCCCTCCAGCCTCCCAGGGGAACCCCTGAATCCTGGCAAGGCATTAGCTGGGACAAGTGACCTTTGACAGAGGAAGGGGAGTGGTCACCAGAGAGTTTAAAAGCTCAACTAAGCCAGAGATAAAGAACCGGAGATGCCGAGGGTGGTCGGAGCCCTAATCTGCGCCTGGCCCCAGGAGGGCTAGCCTGACTAATGACTGATAAGTAACTGGGGTCAGTGGAGAGGTCAGAGGTCACAGCTGTGATTGGCAGGGCCTTGCAGTCACCCCTGAGGAGTGGAGGCCTTGAGGATTAAGGGAGAAAGGATGAGCTGGGTGCTTGCCATTCCAGCGCTGTCAGTCCCAGGGCTGGGGGCTCTGTTGATGGAGAACCCCTTGCACCCCCTTGACACCAGACGGCTGGATGGGTTTGGAGGTGGCCTGACCCCAGCCGCAATGAATACGGAGCCTGGCGGCACCTCCGTCTTGAGATCCTCAGTGTCCCAGGAGGGCAGACAGCAGTCTCCCCACACATAGCTGTGACCCTGAACACCTCCAGACCACACCCTTCCTCTCTCCGTCCTGCACGGGCGCCCCCTACTCCATGACAGGGTCTGTGTCTCGAAAAATTTACCGATCCCCACCCCCTAGTCTGTTTTCCCATCAGAACGCTGGGTACCACAGCCCCTGCATAAGGGTGGAGGTGGGAGGAGTGAGAACAGGTATGCCAAAGGCGCTCCAGGGGCAAGGGCAGCCACGCGGGTGGAGGAGGGGTGAGGGAGGGGACGGCGACCTTGGCCACCACCGGCCAGCCTTCCTCTCCCACAGCCGGCACTCTGGCCCCGGCGGGTGGATGGGCGCTAGGCTGGACAGGGTTTGGAAGCGAGAGGACCTGCGGGAGAATGTGTTTGGAGGCATCCATCTCTAAAACAAGTCCCCAAGTCAGCGGAGGTGATCAGGTTGGAAGCCAGGAGACGGGTAGTTGGGGGGGGGAGGGGAGCGCCGCGGGGCAGCTCAGATGTCTCAGGACCGCCGACGGGGGCGCAGCCCCGGGCCGCCTCCCCAGGCGCTGGCAGTCCCCAGAGTCCCACGGGGCGCGGGGTCCCCAGGGGTCGGGGGGGATGGGGGAGTCACTCAAGCGGGGCCGTGGACTCGGGGCGTCCCCTCCCTCCCGATGCCCCCCAGCACCCCTACCTGGGGCCACCAGCAGCGAGAGGCCGCCGAGCAGCAGCAGCAGCAGCGGGACCCGGCGCGACGGGGCGGCGCGCTCCATGGGCGGCGGGCGGACAAAGGCGCGGGGCGCGGCTCTCGGCTCCGGGCAGCGCGGGCTCCAAGCTCCGGCCGAGCCTCCGCAGCCAACGCTGGGCCCCGGCCGCGCGGTTCAATTATCCCGCCCAGGAGGAGGGCGCGGCGGGGGCGGGGCCGCGGGTCGCCCGCTCCCCTCCCCCCGGCCGCTCCCCGCTGGGGACCTCCGGGCCCCCTCCCTCCTGGGGGGCCCTCCCTCCTGGCACCCATCCTCGAAGGGCGCGCAGGCCCACGGCCGGGGCGGGGGCAGGGACCCCAAACTTCTCCTCCGAGGGGGGGGCCTGGGAAAGGGGGGGCGCCATCGGCGGGAAGCACCCCCACCCCCACCCCCGCCCACATACCCCCCGCCCCTTGCGAGTGAAACCCGATCCCCTCCGCACCCGTCGGCCAGAGTGGCGGGCTGGGTATCAAAGGTTAGCTCCGCCTGGCTCCTCCAAAAGCGTGGGTGGGGGGAACCCTGCCTCAGGCAGCGAGGGGGCCCCAGGATCAGAGGCGCCTTTTGAGGGGAAATAAGGGCGGTCCATTCGGGGAGCCCCCTGCGGGACTCGGCCCCGAGTGTTGCCCGGAACCCACAAGTCTGCTGGTTTCCCTCCCCTTCCTGCGCGCGGGTCTCCGGGCACTCTGCAGGTCGGCGGTCGACCTCAGGAGTGCTCGAGACTGCCACCTGGCTCTGCCCTCAGGGGACCCCACGTCGGGCTGACTCCACCAGCATCCCAACGCCCGTGGAGGGTGATGAATCTGGGGCACCCAAGCTCGGGGGAGAAAGAGATTTCTTTTTGCTGATTAGGAAGCAGCCTTTGAGCTGGGCCTGCAAGAGCCACTCTGTGTAGGAAATTCATGGCTGCAACCAGTCAGTGGTTACTGAGGATGAATTAGTCTGCTGAGCTCAGAAATAGAATTATTTAAAAGAATAAGAAAAACAAAGATGTGCGAGATGGGAGCAGTGGGATGAGACCCACAGGGACACCCTTAGCCAAGTGTCGGGGTTCCCTGACCCAGGAATCCCACTCGGTTTTATACCAAGCAGAAAGGCATACGCTCTGGGCACTGAGACAAAGTCATGGACCAGAGTGCTCATTGCTGGGCAGTTCAGGACAGCTTCCAACAGGGAAGGGTGGAGCTCAGCCGCAGCAGAATGAAGGCATTGGGCAGTCTGTGTGGAGCACTACGCAGCCCTGAGAAGGGAGGGCTCAACAACCTGTCTGGAAGGCTCTCAGACAGGAGCCACTGTGGAGCCAGATGCTGAAGAACACTTCCTGCAAGATGTCACGAAGACAGGAACAAGTTACAAGTCAGGAGAGTGATGGGTTAGGGACCAGAGGGGGCCCGAGGTGGCTCTTTAGGGAGGGGGGCTGGTTAGGATGTATTTTTAATCTCTGCGTTTGTTCAAGGTAGGGTTCAGTTTGTGAGATTTTATCGGGCTGTTCACTGACTGATAACGTGCCCTTTTCTGAATGAATGTTAGATTTAAACATCAAAGATGGAGAGACATGGCACTCATTCCCCACACAGGGTGCCTCTCCAGTCTGAGATTTGCAGAGAGCCAGCAAAAGCACATGAAAGGCATGGGACCGGCCCTTTAAAGATGAGCAGCAGCATAAGAAGGGTTTCCTGGGCAGAGGGGGTTGCGTCTACAAAGGCGTGGGGGCAGCAGAAACTCTGGGCAGCTTAGGAAGATGACCTGGTCCATTTTGGCTGCATGGTGCGGGTCTCTGAAGCCCGCAAAGCTGGTCTGGTAAAGTCCCGAAGGCAGTGGATATGGGGATATGGGAGTTTTAAGCTCGAGGCAGATGGAGACTCGTTACTACTTTAACATTAATTTGATGTTTTTAAGCCATGGGAGAATCAGGTTGTCCTGGAAGGACGTTAGAGAACCAGAAAAAAATGTGTTTGCAGCAGATTACAGGCTTGTCTGTTATTTTATTAATATTCACAACAGCCCTGGGAGGTTCTTTAGTACCCCCATTCTACAGATGAGAAGACCAAGGCTCAGAAAGGTGAGGTCGTTGGTCAGATTCTCATGACCAGTGACTGGTGGCTGTGGGTTCTGACTCCAGGCCAACCGACTTCCAGTCCTGGGCTGGAAGGGCTTTGTTTTTCTCCAAACACTATAGCATAAACCGTTCCCTCCTTATTGGAAACCTGCATTATACGTCTAGCCAATGAATAGTATACAGGTTGCACACATGTGTACTTCCATGATCATTTCTAGGTCTATCTATGTTGTTGCAAGTTGATTCCAGTGTCGTGTTTGTTGTAGATGTGCAGAGTCTGGTTCATTTACAGATGAACCACTTTCCTGTTACTGGATGTTTAGATTATTCCAATATTGGGGGTTGCAAATCGCTGCTCCAGTGAAACCTGTGTGCTCTGGGCTCAACTCCCAGTGTGGATGCCCCAGCCAATGCTGCACGCAGACCTGGACTGATTCACCCCGGAGAGAGACAGGAGCCAGGCCTTGGGCTGCTGCACTTCCTCTCCAGCACTAATATCCTTGTTCAGTCTGGACTATTTCCACAGGCAAAAGGACAGGCGTCTCGATGCTTCAATGAATGTTTTTAATTAACACAGAGTTTGAACATTTTTCATAGTTGTATTTGTCTTTCATAACTTTGATTCCTTTATTTTTTAAAGGTTTTTTTATGTGGACCATTTTTAAAGTCTTTGTTACAATATTACTTATATTTTTTAATGTTTTTTTGGCCACAAGGCATGTGGGATCTTAGCTTCCTCACCAGGGATCCAACCCACACTTCATTGGAAGGCAAAGTCTTAACCACTGGACCACCGGGGAAGTCCCTTATTTATTTTTATATTGGCAGAATTGTTTATTACAGTGAAAATTTAGAAAAAAATGCAGTGTCCAACAATAACCTATGGCCGGTATGTACGATTAAATTCAACAATGTTAATAGTGATTCAACAGAATATTGTGCCTTTGTTGAAAGGGCTAACTATGATGCCTTGCTAGAAATATGATTTTTGTGAACTAATTTATGTAGAAAGAGGGAGGGGGGACAAGATTGGGTGAGAATGTATAGATTCACATTGCAGTTATGACTCTGTAAAAGCTACATCCATGCTGCTAAAGATCAAACGGGAGCTAAATGAAAGTGGGGGTTGTGTTTGACTAGTGAAAATATTGTTATTTTAATTTTTTAGGAAACCATTGAGCCAGGAAGGAATAATTAATTGTACCAGAAACCTGGAGTGGCGTAATTCCTGCTCTTAAGCCTGACTTTTGAGTTTCTCGGCAGCCAAAGTAAAGATCAGATTAGGATCACTTATGCAGCCCGTTTTCTGACCAAAGGAAGTGTATCATTTTATCAGGAGAGACAAGCTTCTTTCTGGCATGAGCTTCTAATCAGTTTCCTTCTGGGTCTTGATGTTAGAGTCAGGAAACTTGATGAGCTGCACATTTCCCTGTAGCTGGTGGAAGCTGGGCTCGTCTTCAGAGCGGTTCCACTGGGGGGATTAGGGACCGAGGAGGCCCCCACCATCTGGCCCCTGGTCCAGGGCAAGATGACACACACCCTTGGATTCTGCTCCAGGCAGGAAGTCGTTCGTTATGTCCCTCTGTGACAGTCCAGCTTTCTCCCATCACTGAGGAGCAGAACAAACGGCCACCCCCATCCTCTCCGTAACAAGCAATGCTCTGTTTGTTTGAAAGATCATTTTTGGCACACGTGGACTGTTTTTTCCCCAAGTCAGAAAGTAAACGGCTTTGATGCTGCCCAGCCTCTGGAGGACAGGCTGCTGTGGGGCTGCCATGGGGTACTGCTACCCCCCGAGCGGTTTCCTCAGGGCAGCGAGTGCCCTGGCCCCTCCCCACCTCTCCAGGTGTATCTTGGTCCCTTGTATCTTGTATCAGCAGCCCCGGGTTCTTTGCTCTGCTTCTAGAACAGCCAAGCACCTCCCCTCCCTGCCTCTCGGCTCTGCCGGCTCCGTCCTCTCATTCAGGTCTCAGCTGAGAGGTGGCCCCTTCCTGACACGTCTCCCGCTTCATACTCCCCTCTTTCTTTGTTAAAGTCTTAGTTTTCCCTCCACCCACTAGCTTATGAGCTTCTTGAGGGCAAGGACTGTGTCTGTGCTCCTTTGGTACTCAATAAATCCTGTCGAGGGACTTCCCTGGTACTCCAGTGGCTAAGACTCCCAATGCAGGGGGCCTGGGTTCAATCCCTGGTCAGGGAATTAGATCCCACATGCCACACCTAAAGCATAGAAACAGTAGGAAACAATAGAAAAAGTGAGAGACTATTTTCTTGGGCTCCAAAATCACCGCAGATGGTGGCTGCAGCCATGAAATTAAAAGACGTTTGCTCCTTGGGAGAAAAGCTATGACCAACCTAGACAGCATATTAAAAAGCTGAGACATTACTTTGCCAACAAAGATCCATCTAATCAAAGCTATGGTTTTTCCAGTAGTCATGTATAGATTTAAGAGTTGGACTATAAAGAAAGCTGATTGCTGAAGAATGGATGCTTTTGAACTGTGGTGTTGGAGAAGACTCTTGAGAGTCCCTTGGACTGCAAGGAGATCCAACCAGTCCATCCTAAAGGAAATCAGTCCTGAATATTCATTGGAAGGACTGATGCCGAAGCTGAAGCTCCAATACTTTGGCCACCTGATGTAAAGAACTGACTCACTGGAAAAGACCCTGATGCTGGGAAAAATGGAAGGCAGGAGGAAAAGGTGACGACAAAGGATGAGATGGTTGGATGGCATCACCAATAAATGGATGTGAGTTTGAGCAAGCTCCAGGAGTTGGTGATGGACAGGGAGGCCTGGCGTGCTGCAGTTCATGGGGTCACAACTGAGCGACTGAAATGAACTGAGCTGAACCACCACAACTAAAGATCCCACAAGCCACAACTCAAGACCCGAGGCAGCCAAACTAATTTGTTAAAGTAGACTTTTAAAAACTCCCGTCCAGTGTGTGAATGGAGAAAGCACCTCTCTGGAAGCTGGCAGTGCAGCGTGGAGGGAAAAGCAAGGCTTTGAATCAGAGCCATGTGATGCCCAGTGTCACCACCTCCTGGGCATCTCTTCTTCCCCTGCGGGAACAGCTGGGGAGACCATGGCTCAAGGAGGTGGCAGAGCTGGCACCAGTGTGGCCCGGATGTTGCCCTCTGCCCCCCGCCGGGGGGCGGCCCAGGGCTGCCATCCACCCGCCTCCACTTCAGAGCCCATCCACCGCCCCCTCTGGTCCCTTCTCCACGACACTTGTGTCTTTGCTCAGGAGGAAGGTCATGGGGGCAATTGTGTGACTAGAGTGACAAATGAGAAAAGAATTCCATCCCTTCAGCTCAGAATGAGAACTTCCACATTTTGCCGTGCACACAAGCTGTGGAGAAGCCCTGGGCTCTTGGTCCGCTCCCAGATGTCTGACTTCTGACTCCTGCACCCTGAACCTGTGCCCCACACACAGCGTGGCAGCCCCCGCCGTCAGGGCTGGTGGTGACTGGGACGTGATTGGAAGCCCCTGCCTGGGCCAGTCCCATTGGTCCACTTCCCCACTGGGCTAAGGATGCTGTTCCCACCTGTCCTGCATCTTTGCACGCCTCTGGCTTTGAGCCCATTTCACTCTGCATGTGTGCGTGCTCAGAAGCTGTCATGTCTGTTTCTTTGCGACCCCATGGACTGTAGCCCGCCAGGCTTCTCTGTCCATGGGATTCTCCAGGCAAGAATACTGGAGTGGGTTGCCGTTTCCTTCTACAGGGGATCTTCCCAGCCCAGGGATCTAACCTGGTCTCCTGCATTGCAGGCAGATTCTTTACCATCTGAGCTAGCTAACCACTGTGGTTCTGGAAAAACTGTCTCCTGGAGCCGTGGAGACCCGGAAGCCTCGAGAGTTGGTGGATTTGGTCATTTCAGGGCAGATTTTCATTTCTTTGGCTGTTGGCCATATACAAAAGAATGGCGATCTTTAAATTTCCTACTAGTCTACAAAAGTGAACAGGATTATAATAGGCATCTATCTCTGGCGATAGAAGCAAGGTCCGATGATGTAAAGAGCAATATTGCATAGGAACCTGGAATGTCAGGTCCATGAATCAAGGCAAATTGGAAGTGGTCAAACGAGATGGCAAGAGTGAATGTCGACATTCTAGGAATCAGCGAACTGAAATGGACTGGAATGGGTGAATTTAACTCAGATGACCATTATATCTACTACTGCGGGCAGGAATCCCTCAGAAGAAATGGAGTAGCCATCATGGTCAACAAAAGAATCTGAACTGCAGTACTTGGATGCAATCTCAAAAACGAAAGAATGATCTCTGTTCGTTTCCAAGGCAAACCATTCAATATCACAGTAACCCAAGTCTATGCCCCAACCAGTAACTCTGAAGAAGCTGAAGTTGAACAGTTCTATGAAGACCTACAAGACCTTTTAGAACTAACACCCCAAAAATATGTCCTTTTCATCATAGGGGACTGGAATGCAAAAGCAGGAAGTGAAGAAACACCTGGAGTAACAGGCAAATTTGGCCTTGGAATATGGAATGATGCAGGGCAAAGACTAATAGAGTTTTGCCAAGAAAATGCACTGGTCATAGCAAACACCCTCTTCCAACAACACAAGAGAAGACTCTACACATGGACATCACCAGATGGTCAACACCGAAATCAGATTGATTATATTCTTTGCAGCCAAAGATGGAGAAGCTCTATACAGTCAACAAAAACAAGACCAGGAGCTGACTGTGGCTCAGATCATGAGCTCCTTATTACCAAATTCAGACTTAAATTGAAGAAAGTAGGGAAAAACCACTAGACCATTCAGGTATAACCTAAATCAAATCCCTTATGATTATACAGTGGAAGTGAGAAATAGATTTAAAGGCCTAGATCTGATAGATAGAGTGCCTGATGAACTATGGACGGAGGTTCGTGACATTGTACAGGAGACAGGGATCAAGACCATCCCCATGGAAAAGAAATGCAAAAAAGCAAAATAGCTGTCTGAGGAGGTCTTACAAATAGCTGTGAAAAGAAGAGAAGCGAAAAGCAAAGGAGAAAAGGAAAGATATAAGCATCTGAATGCAGAGTTCCAAAGAATAGCAAGAAGAGATAAGAAAGCCTTCCTCAGCGATCAATGCAAAGAAATAGAGGAAAACAACAGAATGGGAAAGACTAGAGATCTCTTCAAGAAAATTAGAGATACCAAGGGAACATTTCATGCAAAGATGGGCTCGATAAGGGACAGAAATGGTATGGACCTAACAGAAGCAGAAGATATTAAGAAGAGGTGGCAAGAATACACAGAAGAACTGTACAAAAAAGATCTTCATGACCCAGATAATCACGATGGTGTGATCACTCACCTAGAGCCAGACATCCTGGAATGTGAAGTCAAGTGGGCCTTAGAAAGCATCACTATGAACAAAACTAGTGGAGGTGATGGAATTCCAGTTGAGCTATTTCAAATCCTGAAAGATGATGCTGTGAAAGTGCTGCACTCAATATGCCAGCAAATTTGGAAACCTCAGCAGTGGCCACAGGACTGGAAAAGGTCAGTTTTCATTCTGATCCCAAAGAAAGGCAATGCCAAAGAATGCTCAAACTACCGCAGGATTGCACTCATCTCACATGCTAATAAAGTAATGCTCAAAAATCTCCAAGCCAGGCTTCAGCAATATGTAAACCGTGAACTTCCTGATGTTCAAGCTGGTTTTAGAAAAGGCAGAGGAACCAGAGATCAAATTGCCAACATCCGCTGGATCATGGAAAAAGCAAGAGAGTTCCAGAAAAACATCTATTTCTGCTTTCCTGCCTATGCCAAAGCCTTTGACTGTGTGGATCACAATAAACTGTGGGATATTCTGAAAGAGATGGGAATACCGGACCACCTGACCTGCCTCTTGAGAAATCTGTATGCAGGTCAGGAAGCAACAGTTAGAACTGGACATGGAACAACAGACTGGTTCCAAATAGGAAAAGGAGTACATCAAGGCTGTATATTGTCCCCCTGTTTATTTAACTTATATGCAGAGTACATCATGAGAAACGCTAGACTGGAAGAAACACAAGCTGGAATGAAGATTACCGAGAGAAATATCAATAACCTCAGATATGCAGATGACACCACCTTCATGGCAGAAAGTGAAGAGGAACTAAAAAGCCTCTTGATGAAAGTGAAAGTGGAGAGTGAAAAAGTTGGCTTAAAGCTCAACATTCAGAAAACGAAGATCATGGCATCCGGTCCCATCACTTCATGGGAAATAGATGGGGAAACAGTAGAAACAGTGTCAGACTTTATTTTTGGGGGCTCCAAAATCACTACAGATAGTGACTGCAGCCATGAAATTAAAAGACGCTTACTCCTTGGAAGGAAAGTTATGTCCAACCTAGATAGCATATTCAAAAGCAGAGACATTACTTTGCCAAAAAAGGTCCGTCTAGTCAAGGCTATGGTTTTTCCAGTGGTCATGTATGGATGTGAGAGTTGGACTGTGAAGAAGGCTGAAGACTCTTGAGAGTCCCTTGGACTGCAAGGAGATCCAACCAGTCCATTCTGAAGGAGATCAGCCCTGGGATTTCTTTGGAAGGAATGATGCTAAAGCTGAAACTCCAGTACTTTGGCCACCTCATGCGAAGAGTTGACTCATTGGAAAAGACCCTGATGCTGGGAGGGATTGGGGGCAGGAGGAGAAGGGGACGACAGAGGATGAGATGGCTGGATGGCATCACTGACTCGATGGACATGAGTCTGGGTGAACTCCGGGAATTGGTGATGGACAGGGAGGCCTGGCGTGCTGCGATTCATGGGGTCGCAAAGAGTCGAACACGACTGAGTGATTGAACTGAACTGAACTGAACTGATCTGTTTTCCACCTTCGTTTGGGTAATTCCCTGCTGAAGAACCTCACAAGGAGGCACAACTTTCTCCTCGCTGCAGAAACTAAAGCTTTACATCCCTCTGACTCCCCCCACGCCAGCCTCCCTTAAAGATCAGATGCTGGCCTGTGACCCAGGCAAACCAATTTCACAGAACTTCCCCGGATTTTGTAGAGGAAGCTAGCTGGCGATGGAAAGAAACAGGGTTGGTGGTGAGTTCCTCTTGTTAGCAGTTAGAAGCAGCAGCAGGAACATGGAGTTTCTGGGGTGAGTCCTGGAAGCAGAGCAAGCAGGGGCACCCAGTCCTGAGTGGCAGTGACATCCCCGACTGGTTTTGTGGCTGAATTTGGCTGGAGTTCTGGTAAAGAAACCTGAGCACCAAAGAATGGATGCTTTTGAACTGTGGTGTTGGAGAAGACTCTTGAGAGTCCCTTGGACAGCAAGAGGATCCAACCAGTCCATTCTAAAGGAGATCAGCCCTGGGTGTTCATTGAAGGGACTGATGTTGAAGCTGAAACTCCAATACTTTGACCACCTGACACGAAGAACTGACTCATTGGAAAAGACCCTGATGCTGGGAAAGATTGAAGGCGGGAGGAGAAGGGGATGACAGAGGATGAGATGGTTGGATGGCATCACCAATTCAATGGACATGAGTTTGAGTATACTCCGGAAGTTGGGAATGGACAGGGAGGCCTGGCGTGGTGTGGTCCATGGGGTCGCAAAGAGTCGGACACGACTGAGTAACTGAACTGAACTGGTTTTATTCCAAATATCCTTAGTCTAGCCCAGCTTTTCAGCTTGGTCTGCAGGATTCCTGATAGTTCTACAAGCTTTTGTCCAATACCATTTCAATAAATTTCTTTCTACAACCAGCATTGGTTTCTGCAGCTTGCAACTAAGAGTCCTGATTGATACTGGGGTTGTTGCAGAATTAGTGGAGGACAGTCTTCTAAGGATGGTAGACTGAACAGCGGCCTTAACTTGATTGCCTGTGGATGTATCATCTGAACATGACTTTGGTTGCATCTGGCTGGGGGAAAGTTAATAACTGCAGTTGTGTGTGACATAGTTGGGTTGAGTTAAGCAAAAACAAGTTTGTAGGTAGAGAGCAAGGGGGTATGGGTGTAATGAGCAGCCAAGTGGTGGGATGTAATAGGCACCTTTGGAAATGAAACACAGCCCCGCTTCCCTGAGTGCCACAAATTTTTTTTCATATAAATTTCACTATTTTAACTTTTTTTTCTTTAGTTTTTTTGGCACACTGCACATGTTGCAGGATCTCCGTTCAGCCAGATATTGAACCCAGGACACAGCAGTGAAAGCAACCCTAACCACGAGGCGACCAGGGAACTCCCTGAGAGCTGCAACTTGCGTTACAATTTTGCAGTTCTTTTTAAAGTGCAGATCTTACGTCTTACTTCTTTAGCTCTGAGCACTTTATGTTTTTATTGTCATTCTGAACAGAAGACTTTTCCCATCACATTTTCTAATTTGTTACTGCTGATAGAAAGGAAAGCTGTAAGATTGTACATATTTATTACTGACGACTATGTGTACATTATGTATTAATACAATTATATTTATTGCCATGAGGTTTATAACAGAAACAAACAGAAATGGAAACATCATAATTAGTGTGTAACACAGAGGACCAGTTAAGTTAACATGTGACAGACCCCCACTATGGAATATCGTGTAATTCTTTTTTTTTCAATTTTTATGGAAATATAGCTGATTTATCATGTAACCTTTTCAAAAGATTTTTTTTGATGTGGACCACTTTTTAAAAGTCTTTATTGAATGTGTTATAACACTGCTCCTGTTTTTGTTTTTTGGCCCCAAGGCATGTGGGATTTTAAAGCTCCCCAATCAGGGATCAAACCAGCACCATCTGCATTGGAAGGTGACGTCCTGACCACTGGACCACCAGGGAAGCCCCTCATATAACTTATTAAATTCAGAAGACTGTTATGAAGACTTGTAATAGAGGTGCTTGTTTTTTAAAGAAAATAAGAAAGCAAGACTTAAAAATGCATATATGCTAGGCTTTGTTAAACTGTATATAAATATGGAGAATACTGGAAGAGGAACACAGTGTCATTAGGTTAGTGGCTTTTGTGGGCCTTTTTGCACTAATTATTTTTTACTCCGTACAGTGAGAAAGGATTCATCTGCCAATGCAGGAGATGTGAGTTCAGTCCCTGGGTTGGTAAGATCCCCTGGAGGAGGAAATGGCAACCCACTCCAGTACTGCCTGAGAAATCCCTTGGACAGAGGAGCCTGGAGGGCTACAGTCCACAGGGTCGCGAAGAGTTGGGTATGACTTAGCGACCGAGCACACACACGTATTACTTGTACATTAAAGAAAAAGAATCTAAAACAGGCCACACATGTGGTTCTTTCCAACTTGTTTTTACAAAGTCGAAAGTTCTGTCTCTACCCTAGGAAAACCAGGCATTGTTTGTTTTGATTTTTTTAGGATTAGAAGGTACTTTTAACTGTAACCACATTGCAGAAGATGGGGGAGACAGAGGGAAAAAATTACCCATTATCTCATCTTCTTGACCTAAGTAGAATGGTGGTGTATTTTGTTCCAGTATTTGATATGCATAGTTTACATAGCTCTGCTCGGAGTACCTAGTTTATAACCTGATATCCTTAATTAACCTTCTTCATAACCACCATCCGGGTTGCTACAAAGCCCCCACAGCCAACCCTCCAAGTGGGCAATAAGATGCCGTCAGCTCACCCCTGTTGGATGCTCAGGCTGACTCCAGGTTCTTTGCTGTTAAAAGAAACACCGTGAGGACCGTGTATTTGTCCATGAGCCTTTCCCACATTTGGGATTATTTCTTTAGGACAGATTCCCAGAAGTCAGATGAGTGGGTCAAAGGGCACATGCCCCTCTAATGAGCATCTCTTTCTAAGCCACCTGCCGTTTGCTGGAAGGACAAATGGTTCTAATTAAAGGCCTGAACTTTTCTCACAGGTCCCAGCTGGGTGTATGCGGGAGCCGCTGGGGTCTTTGCAACCAGAGCAAACTTGTTTAACTAAAGGAAGAGGGGGGAGGGGGGAGGGAGTCTTTGTAGGTAGTGTTTTTCTAAAGGAATGCACCAATCTTTTCATTGTAAGGATTCATATTTTAGGAAAATCTGCACAGCTGTGAGCTTTACCAAGTGTCTGCTTCGCTTAGCAAGGCCTTCCCTGGAGCCACCGTCATCCCTGTTTACAACTCAGTTTACTAAGGGCTTTCTTTCATCTCTCTTTGCCACAAACTGCTCCCTTTATAAAGATGAGGAAACCCAGGCTTGAATAGATGAAGGAACTTGCCTGAAATCAAGAGTAATTAAGTAGCAAAACCAAGGCTCCATCTCCTCCCTCCAACTCCAGGGCCTCTTGAGAATCAGTCATGTTGGATTGGATTTGTTCATTCACAAACACTGAGCATAGATCTGTGCCAGGCCTGGAGGTGTCAGGACTGGCTCCCAGAAGCTCATGGTCTGGGGGAGACCACAGGTGCCCTGAGATGACGCAGGCTGCAGGGGTGGGGGTGGGGGGGGTGGCTCTCAGGGATGCTCAGAAGAAGTTTGCCAGGTGGACAAGGAAAGGAGACATGGAGGAGAGGCGGTGTTGTTCAGCCGCTCAATTGTGTCTGACTCTGCGATCCCATGAATTGCAGCACACCAGGCTTCCCTGGCCTTCACCATCTCCCCGAGTTTGCACAAACTCATGTCCATTGAGTCAGTGACACCATCCAACCATCTCAGCTTCTGCCACCCTCTTCTCCTTTTGCCTTCAAAATTTCACAGCATCAGGGTCTTTTCCCTGGAGGCGAGAGGATGGTGCATTTGGGCAAGTGGGGCCTGGCCTGGCTCTCAAGAAACTCAGCTCCGGGTCTCCCGGATGGAGACCATGTGTGTGAAACACACCCGTAAGGAAGATGGTCACAATCCCCCCCATACATATAGAATGCCAAGGGACAAGGTTAGAGACCACAGCCTCCTGTCTTACATCTGGCAGTGACTCCTGATGACCAAGAGCAAGCTCTGACCTCACAGGCCTCTGTTAAAACACTGTCTCCACCCATCACGGGCTGGATGACCTCCGTGAGGCAAGACACTTACCTGCTCTGAGTTGCAGTGGCTTCTTCATTAAAAACCAAAAACAAAACCATACTGACATCAGCCTCTCACAGGGTTGGGAGGGTTAACTTGGATATCATATGTGAAGCGTCCAGACCTGTGCTGCACACGTGGAACCGGTCTGCGAAGTGTCAGCTCTGATGGAGGAGGAGAAGAAAGCGGTGGGAGAGAGGATGTAGGGGGAGAGCTGGTCTTGGAAACTCCATGGAAACTTGAGCTGAGGGTAGGACAGGGAGTTCTGTGGGGAGAGATGGGAGGGGAGCAGCGCCCAAGGCAGAAAGAACAGCAGAGGTTTGAAGAGAGGCCTCTGCAGGTGCGCATGGCATTTCCACACGTCCAAGGGCCGGGCCCCATGCCACGTGCCGGCCCACCAGCTCAGGTCCTCCTAGAAGCCGGTGAGCTGTGGAGCTGCCATCTTCCGGGGAGGCCCTGGGGGCTGGATGACCCGGTACCCAGGTGCCCACTGTGCTCGGGGCACAAGGTGGCCTCCTCCTCCTTGCAGTCTCTAACCTCGTCTCGCCCTGGGCTGCGGGACCTGGCTTCCTGGGCTTGGACTGGCCGCCCGTCTTCCTTCGGGCCACCTGGCTGTTCTCAGGATGGTCCCCCGCCTTGTCTCTCCCTGTGCCCATGCGGAAGGCAGGGCCGGGAGAAGCTTTGCGGGCACCACCAGCTTTACAGCCCAATGCTGGGCCAGGCCCCGGGGCTGTGCTGGAGGGCTGCGATGCTTGTGGGTGTGGCCACAGCCCTGCCCTAGGGCCAGCCGGCCCCGCACCCACTGCTCCCCCACCCCCACCCCTGCCGGGGCCCGCACAGCTGGGCAACAGCAGAGGGATGTTTCTGCATCTCTGCTGGCTCCTCGCTGTCTGCAGGACGGCGTCCAGACCCTCAGACGGTCCCAGGAGGCCCGGGACGCTCTGCTCTGGTTCTCTCCGTCTCCTCTCCAGCCTCTTCTTTCTGCATACCCAGCCAATGGCTCACTTACCAGCTCCCTCGGCAAGTATTTTCTCGAGGACCTACTTTGTGCCAGGCGCTGCCCTGGGCACAGCCATGGACCAAACAGACAGACCCTTGCCTTCGTGGAGCGCACACTCGGGGGTCGGGGCTGCCTTCAGGCCTGGAATACCCCTCCTTGTCTGCAGCTGCTGCTCCCTCCCCTGCAGGCCCTGCTCCTCCTGGCAAACCATTCTTATGCTTCAGAAGCTGGCCCCAAGTGTCCCAGTGGTCTCAAAAACAGTGTAAGGAGGGCCTGGGACACCTCAACATCACCCCCCCGGACCCCCCAACCCCAATCACAAACAGAAACTTCGGGATCTGAGAGGCACAGTGGACAGGGTGCCGAGTCACACCGCAGGGGGTTCCCACTTTATCTCCAGCTTTAGGTTTTAGTCTCGGTCTTAACATGAAAAATGCAGTGTTTACCCTGACACGGGAAAAAGTCAGCCTGTGTCTTAGATTTCACATTCTACGAGGCTGACTTCACTTACGAACATACTTTACATGCTCTCGTGTTTCAGACGCCAACGCCTCTCACTCCGTCTGGGATTTGGGGGTTTGAGGTTGGCCGAGGCTGGGTGGTCTGTGGGCATGTGGATGTGCAGGCCTCCTCTCCCCCGGCCCCTCTTGGGGTGTGCCCCGGTCCTCTGCCCTCACTCCCGCACTGGCCAGCTCGTCCCGGTGCTGACGCTTTGTCCCTTTCTCCCATCGCTGGGTGGAGTCACCCTCTGCTTATCCCAGGGACCCCCCCATTCAGGAGAAAGTGCACCCTGGTCCTGCCATGGCCCAGTAGTGCCCATTTAAGCGTAGGGTGTGAACGGCAGGCCTGACTCATGAAGGTGTCTGATCGGATCAGCCCGCACGCCCTGGACCATACACATGCCCTGGACCATACACACATCCTGGACCATACGCACGTCCCTCCACTGACGGCCTGAGCCTTGCAGCATCGTCTGCTCCCGTCCCTGGACCCCAGGGCTCGCATGCAGACTCAGCCAAACTCTGGCCAGCCACACACAGCATGACCTTGAGTCTCAGCAACCCCGTGAGATAGGGGTACCATGCCCACTTTACAGATGGAGAAACCGGGCCTCAGGAAGGCCAGGGGCTCAGCAGGCATCCTGCAGCCCCTGAGAGCCCAGCCTGGTGCTCCCCTCTCCCCAGCTCTCCTGACTCCAAGTCTCGATAGAACTTGGTCCACTAAAGCACCAGGGAAGGGACCAAGAACCTGGGACCCCATCGTGCAGCAGACCTCAGGCGGGACCACACAGTCCAGCCTGGATTTCTAAAATAATATTTTTGAAAATTCTATAAACCAGATTTTAATCATATTAAAAGAAATCAGAAGTCCAAGAAAAATGGACAGCCTCACTGCCCCAACCCATTAGGCTCATTTTCCACATTCCTCTCTAGTTCTTGTTCACTTGCATGAAAGATGTTTACAGCTATAATCATGGTGTTAATACAATTGTGTATTTATCATGTACTTAAGCATGACCTCTTTTTACAAAAGCAATTTTGTGGATAAACTGTGTAGGAAGCATTCCTTTTCTTCTTTTTAAATTGGAATAATGTGCTTCCCTTGTGGCTTGCTGGTAAAGAATCTGCCTACAATGTGGGAGACCTGGGTTTGATCCCTGGGCTAGGGAGATCCCCTGGAGAAGGAAAGGCTACCCACTCCAGTATTCTGGCCTGGAGAATTCCATGGACTGTATAATCCATGGGGTCACAAGGAGTCGGACACGACTGAGTGACTTTCACTTCACTTCACTTCAATAGGCTGGTATTCCCATCACCTCAATTTGAAAAGCTGGGTAAATTGCAAAAAATCATATTTTTAAAGACACCAAAGAGCTGTGGAAGCAATGAGGCTTAGATTAAATGCTAGCATTGGAGACCCCAAGAGGAGCTGAGAGTCTCTAGCCATTGTTCTCTCTGAGGACTGAAGATAGGGCTGCTTTTGGCTGGGAGGCTCAGCCAGGGGAAGGAGAAGCCAGCTGGTACCCAGTGGTCACACTGGACAGTGGGGTAAGGAAAACTGAAGGGCTTGGGATGCACAGGCCGGTTTTCCTGGGAGCACATTTGCTGAATTCCGGGGCTGTGCAGGGATCTGGGGAACTAGGAGGAAATCAGAAAGGCAGAGTAGGGCTGAGGACACAGAGCCCAGGCTGAAAGAAGGCCTCCCTCCAACACGCAGCCCGCCGTCCTGTGCCACGCAGTTGCCAGGTGTTGAAGCTGCTTGGGCAGGACGTGGGACGGCTGACTGTCCTGTAGTCTCTCGGGGCTGGGGGCACAAAGCCCACCAGGTCCCCAGTCAAAAGCTCAGGAGGGTGAGAAATGGAATATTTCCTGCCACATCAGTAAACAAGGATGTCTCAGTCATCAGCGATCGCAGCCCTCTGGTGTGAGCTGGTGAGCCGTGAGGACAATCGGGAAGAAGACTGTGTGTGACCTAGCAGCCATCAGCCTGCAGCCACTCCTGACCGTGACCTTCCTCCAAGCGATACTGGCCCCGGATAGCTGAGACCCACATGCAAGGAGTGACTACAGACAGCCCAGACGCTTGCCTCCTCCCATACATAGAAAAATGCTAAATTCCCTAACTTGGGTTATCTGGTTTTCTTTCATTAACAGTCATCTTTGGATGTTCAGACTACCTTCCCTCTGTTGTAAGACTTCTATACAACCTGGCTCCTCCCCTCGCCTCCTCAGAACAATTCTCTCAAGGTCACTTGCGATGCTGTCTCGGGGGCTCAAAGTCCTAAAAATTCCCACCGAATAAAAGGTAACTCTCAGTGTTTAGGTTGTGAATAGTTTTTAAGTCAACCAGGGCACGATCTGGGAACAGGGATACCCCAGAGACAACCTTGAATATGCTCAAACCGCGGGCCAGCCCCTTCCCTCCTCAGCTCCTGGTCGGATGAGGTGAGAAGGCTCTCCCACTTGCCTGTCCAATAGGGACAGTTCTGGATTTACCTTTTCTTCATGTAAGCAGAGATATTTTTAGGAGGTGAGGAGAAACCCTCCCCAGAGGAGAATAAAGCACCTGGAACCTCCTTGCTTTCTGTACAGAATGTCCAGCATTCAGTTAAAATTTCGATACATGAAAAGAGTGAAGAAAGTATGACGAGTAACGTGCAGAGAAGACAGGCAATGGATTCATAACCTCAGCTGATCCGCATACTGAAGTCAGCTGATAATTTTACAATAATAATGATTCATATGCCAAAGGGACAGAAACATAGGCAAAATAACGAGAGAGAGATTTTCAAATCGGAAATTGGGCTTTTTAGAGAAAAAAGAACCAAATAATCAAGCTGACATTCTAGAACTGGAAAATTAAGAACTCAAGGGAAAGTTTCAACAACACATTAGATATAGTAGAACACAAGAAAAATGAGATCAAAGATAAGTCAATAAAAATATGTAAATTGAAACATAGGAAAAAAGAAGAATGGGGGCTTTCCTGGTGGTCTAGTGGTTAAGAATCTGCCCGCCAATGCAGGGGACACGGGTTTGATCCCTGGTCCAGGAACCCGCCTGCCAGTGTAGGAAACATAAGAGACTTGGGTTCGATCCCTGGGTCGGGAAGATCCCTTGGAGGAAGGCATGGCAATCCACTCCAGTATTCTTGCTTGGAGAATCCCATGGACAGAGGAGCCTGGCGGGCTACAGCGCATAGGGTTGCAGAGTCAGACACGACTGATGCGACTTGGCGTGCAGCAGTCCAGGAAGATCCCAGACTGCAGAGCAATTGAGCCCATGTGCCACATCCACTGAGCCTGCACTCTAGAGCCCGCAAGCTGCAGCTACTGAGCTCACATGCCTAGAGCCTGTGCTCTGCAACAAGAGAAGCCCCCCCACCGCAACGCACAGTAGCCCCCCAGTCTCTGCAACCAGAGAAAGCCTGCGCACAGCCACGAAGATCCAGAACAGCCAAAGAAATAGATCTTAAAAAAAAGAAGAAGGATTTTAAAAGAGGATAAAAGACCTATGGGATTCAGTTCAGAGGCCCAACAGGCGTGTAACTGTAGCCCCAGAAAAACAGAGGTGAAGGGGGGAGCAAAAGCAATACTCAGATCATGGCCAAGAATTTTCCCAAAGCCATGAAAGAGGCCAGCCCACCGATTCAGGAAGTTCAATTTATCCAAAACAGTGTAAACACAAAGAAAACCACATTCTAAATACCAAATAGCCAAACTGTTGAAAAACAAACACAAGGAAAAATATTCAAAGCCGCTAGGGGTGGGGGCGGGGGGCGGATGCCTTATGTTCAGTAGAACCGTGATAAATTGGGGAGGGCAGAGGAAGGGGCAGAGGGGACCCAGGAGCCCCCTGTTCTGATCACAGAGACACAGTGATGCCTGGAGACACGGTCCCTCCCAGGGAAGCTCATAGGCCACGAAGGAAACAGAGGCACACGTGATTTGTTTATGACAGTTGAATGCAAAGGGGATAAGGAAACCCCAAGGAGAGGAGTCAGGGAACCCAGACCTGGGGGCAGGTGGTCTTCCCAGAGAGGGAACATCTGGCTGGAGTCCTGAAGAACAGGTGAGAACACCTGGGGAAACAGAGGATGTTCCAGACGGGAGCCACCAGCAAGTCCTCTCTGCATGACCTCCAGCCAGCACCCCACTGCCCAGGGCCTCCAGGCGGGGAAGGTCCCTCCACGTCAGGGTTCCCCAGGACTTCTCTTGGGATCCCCCGGTCCCCAACATGTTCTGAAGGGGGAACGGGACACGGGGTGCAGGTCCCACCAAGGAACTCAGAGGCATCAGGCTCTCTTCTTGCCTCTCTGGAGTCTCTCCTTCCAGGCAAAGCAACTTCTTGGATTTCAAAACACTGCATCTGCTTGGCGTTCCAAAAGTCCATCTTGGAAGCGAAAGGCACCACAGCATCCTTCGCCCTGGGGCGTGGATCGTACTCTTGGAGACCCATCCTTGCAACACAGCTCTTAATGTCACACACTTTTCAAATAATCCTTTTAGCTGATGTCTCCTAAGCACCAAACGCTGTCTGACACTGAGTTAGGGGCTGAAAATTAAGAAATGAATGAGTCCCAGTCCTACCCTTGGGGAAGACACTTAATGAGAAACATTTGGGGGCCAGTCATTGGGCAGACTGCTTTCAAGCCAATGTGCTATAACGCTTTCTTCCTGCCTCACCCCGCCCCCGCCCCAGCCTGTTGAATGGGGTTAAGCTTGAGAAGTATGTTTGGCAAGTCCTTTTAACAACCTGCACTGCTCCTAGCCCATGTTCCTTATTGGCATAAGAGAACATTGGAACCGAGACTATCCAAATGCATGAAAATAATTGGAGGTATATGATCTCATAATTTTATGCCTGATCTCAAATACCAGTTTTCCATGTTTAAGTTTTGGCAATTTAAAATCACAGTGGGGACATAGGCCAAACACACACACACAAAGCCCAAACTGAAAACCAAAAGGTGTACAAGTTAAAGTCATCTTTTCTATGCAAGAGTGAACCCCGAAATCAAATCTGAGACATTCCATTGGAGAATTTTCCTTGGAGAATATGTGTACTATTGGTGGCAGGTTTAATACATGTCTAAGCTTTTTCAGCACACAAAACTCACTTTAATAAAACTTCCCTGCACACTAACACTCTAGAAAGAGAGCATCTGTTGGCAATTCTGAGATCTTATGACTTCATCCTGAAGCCAGGGAAAATTCAAAATATATTTTTTAAACTTCGATGGAAAAATGAAACAGCCCATAAAGATAGGAGATGTACTTTAGAGAGACAAGTAGGAATTTGTTCAGAGCTATACAGAATTCGTTACTTCTGATCCAAAAAATAAAACTTTGTCTGACAACTGAAGTCATTACCAAGACTTAAAATTAAGGGCGGTGGTGCCTTATGACCTTCTGTGGCCTAACAGGACAACACTTTAACGGCCCTTTGAAAACACCAGGCACTAACCACTCATCCGTCAAGCGCGTTTGGAAAAGAGCCAGTCCCACATGAGCTGTTTTTCCCCAGTTTTAAAGCTTATCCCTTCCAGCAACAAGCCTTTGCTTCTTTATTTTGACAGTTTTGAACGGAAAGAGTTCCAAAATGTAGAAACACATTTCCTCGCCTTGAGAAACAGAGCGTGAGTTTATTTCATCGTGTTTTTCTTTGATGGTTTCTAGTCTTTATGCGGATGATGTCCAGCCCTGAGTCGTCCTGGACAGGACTTCGTCCGGCTCAGTTCTGAGCGGCCAGCGCACGGCCCTGCCCGGGACAGACGCAGTCAAGGTTTGCAGGTTGGCCCTTTCCAGGGACGATGAAGACGCAGGGGAGACAAGCTCCAGCAGCCTAGGATGAATGACTACAAGAACTGTCGCCTCTTCTCAGTAAGTCTGCTCCCCAGATCCTGGGTGCTGTGACCTAAGGCACCAAGACAACCCCAAGAGAGAACGCCCCAAGAGCTCATGGGCACTTGTGGTCAGCTAGTCAGGAAATGCTGTGCCAACCCTGTGTACTGCCTATGGGAATCCTAGCTGTACCCAGACTGATCAGCACATCGCCAGACATGTCTTATCTCTTCATCCCTTTGGATAAGTCCCTCCGCTTTGCTGGGCAATGCCTGCATTCTGTCATAACTCCCCCTCCTCCGCACGTTCTTTCTAAACATTCTCATGCTTTATTGGAAGCTTGCAACCTCAGGATGGTATGCGTGAGAGAGAAGAGAAATGAGGTAGGGAAGAAATGAGGCAATGCAAGGAGAGCAAGAAACAGAGCCACATCTATGCCACTTCTAATTTCTCAGTATGATGGGGCTCATAATGTGTCCCCTGCTGTGTGCTCCACGGCGTAACAAAATATGCAACTGGGATTATGTATAGGGGTTGCTCCACAGATAAGTTTTTTTAAAATTTGAGTTAAAAAAATTATTTAACTGAAGTATAGCTGATTTACAATGTCGTGTTAATTTCTGCTGTACAGCAAAGTGATTGCGTCATGCATATATGTTCTTTTTCATATTCTTCTCAATTCTGGCTTATCACAGGATACTGCATCCAGTTCCTTGTGCTATACAGTAAGACCTTAGTGTTACGCATCCTATGTATAATGGTTTGGTAATTGCAAACTCCCCGTCCATCCCTCCTCCACCACCCTCGACAACCACAAATGTGTTGTCTGTGTCTGTGAGTCTGTTGCCGCTTCGTAGATAGGTTCATTTGTGCCATATTTTAGATTCCACGTACAAGTGATATCGAATGGTGTTTGTCTTTCTGGCTTACTTAGTATGATGATCTCTAGGTCCATCCGTGTTGCTGCAAATGACATTATTTCATTCTTTTTATGGCTCAATAGTATTCCGCTGTGTACATGTACTACCTCTTCTTTATCCATCCATCTGTAGATGAACATTTAGGTTGCTTCCATGTCTTCGCTCTTGTGAACAGTGCTGCAATGAACACAGGAGTACAGGTATCTTTTTGAATTAGTGTTTTCTCCAGATACAAGTCCAACAGTGGGATTGCCAGGATTGTATGGCAACCCTATTTTTAGCTTTTTGAGGAACCTCCATACAGATTTCCATAGTGGCTGCACCAATTTACATTCCCTCCAGCAGTGCAGGAGGGCTCCCTTTCCTCCACACCCTTTCCGGCATTTGTTATTTGTAGATGAAGTTTGAATTTGAAGGCTCTGTCTTTTAGCAATAGACTCTACTCCTCCCTGGGCTTCCCTGGTGGCTCAGTTGGTAAAGAATCCTCCTGCAACGCAGGAGAACCCGGTTCAATTCCTGGGTTGGGAAGATCCCCTGGAGAAGGGAAAGGCTACCCACTCCAGTAATCTGGCCTGGAGAATTCCACGGACTGTATAGTCCACAGGTCGCAAAGAGTCGGACTCGACTGAGCGACTTTCACTTCACACTCACTACTCCTCCCTATTGTGTTCAGCTGTTTCACCTATTTCTGCTACTGGCCCAGTCTTAAAGTCATCTGAACTTGCAACGCCTGGTTTATAAACACAAATTTATTTATCCCACATGCACTAGCTACCATATTGGCAGAGACATTGAGGATTAGAGGAAAGATTAGTAAGTGAATTATATCAAACACTTAAGGCAACAATAATCTCAGCTTTACATAAACTCAGAAAATAGAAAAGGAATGAATACTTCTCAACCCATTTTGTAAGACCAGCATTACTCTCTACGAGAAAATGAAATTGCAGTTCAATATCCCTTATAAATATAGACACAAAAATCCTTAACAAGATACTGTAAAGTCAAATCCAGTAATATATAAAAGATATAATAAAAAAATGCATAATGTATCATGACCAAGTTGGAATTACCACAGAAGTACAAGGTATATTTAACATTTAAAAATAAATCGATATAATTCACTACATAAGACATAAACCATATAATTATATATATGTAAGGATCTGACAAATTTAGCATCCACCTATGATTAAAAAAAGTCTCAGCAGTCTAGGAAGGAAAAGGAACGTCTCAACCTGATAGAAGTCATCCACATAGGCTGACAGTAAACAGGCTCAGAGAAGGCTGGAGGACGCACGGGCTGTTTCCGGGTTCTGGCCATCAAGAAGAAAGGTGTTATAAATGTTGGTATACAGGTTTACCTGTGAACAGAAATCTTCATTTCTCTGGAATAAATAGCCAGGAAGACAATTGCTGGGGCATATGGTAGGTAATTGAATATTTATTTTTTCAGTTCAGTTCAGTTCAGTCGCTCAGTCGTGTCCGACTCTTTGCGACCCCATGAATTGCAGCACGCCAGGCCTCCCTGTCCATCACCAACTCCCGGACTTCACCCAAACTCAAGTGCATCAAGTCAGTGGTGCCATCCAGCCATCTCATCCTCTGTCGTCCCCTTCTCCTCCTGCCCCCAACCCCTCCCAGCATCAGGGTCTTTTCCAATGAGTCAACTCTTTGCACGAGGTGGCCAAAGTACTGGAGCTTCAGCCTCAGCATCAGTCCCTCCAATGAGCACCCAGGACTGGTCTCCGTTAGGATGGACTGGTTGGATCTCCTTGCAGTCCAAGGGACTCTCAAGAGTCTTCTCCAACACCACAGTTCAAAAGCATTCATTCTTTGGCGCTCAGCTTTCTTCACAGTCCAACTCTCACATCCATACATGACCACTGGAAAAACCATAGCCTTGACTAGATGGACCTTTGTTGGCAAAGTAATGTCTCTGCTTTTGAATATGCTATCTGGGTTGGTCATAACTTTCCTTCCAAGGAGTAAGTGCCTTTTAATTTCCTGGCTGCAATCACCATCTGCAGAGATTTTGGAGCCCAGAAAAATAAAATCTGACACTGTTTTCACTGTTTCCCCATCTATTTCCCATGAAGTGATGGGACCAGATGCCATGATCTTAGTTTTCTGAATGTTGAGCTTTAAGCCAACTTTTTCACTCTTTCACTTTCATCAAGAGGCTCTTCAGTTCTTCTTCACTTTCTGCCATAAGGGTGGTGTCATCTGCATATCTCAGGTTATTGATATTTCTCCCGGCAATCTTGATTCCAGCTTGTGCTTCTTCCAGCTCAGCGTTTCTCATGATGTACTCTGCATATAAGTTAAATAAGCAGTATATATACTGTTAAATTCTACTTACTAGTATTTTGTTAAGGATTTTTGTATGAGGAATATTTGGTCTGTAGTTTTTCGTTTCATTTTTTATTATACTGTTTTTATCTTGTTTTGGTATAAAGATAGTATGAACTTCATAAAGTGAACTGGGTGTTCCTCCTATTTCCTGGAAGAGATTGAGCAGAATTAATATTAATTCTTCTTTAAATATTTGGTAGAATTTTTCAATAAAAACTATCTTGGGCTGTAGGCTTCTTTTTTAGGAGTTTTAGACTCAGGAATTCAATTTCCCAGATAGTTATATGATTCTTCAAATTATCCCTTTCACATTGCATGAGTTGTGATATTGACATTTTTCCTTTCAGTTTTGCCAGTTTTCGTTTCACATATTTTGCAGCTCTGTTCTTTTATAAAGACACATTTAGGACTTGTATATCTTATTAATGAATTTGCCCTTTTATCTAGCAGTTTGCCTTGCACTGAAGTCTACTTCATCTGATATTCATATAACCAAGTGATTTTTAATTAATATTTGCATGATATATCTTTTTCTAACCTTTTGCTTTTAAGCTGCCTATACATGGGTTTCTTAGAGATGGCACATAGTTGGGTCATTTTTAAAACTCACTCTGATAGGTTCTTTTTTATTTTTTATTTTATTTTATTTCTTAACTTCACAATATTGCCTTTAAAAACTGGAAATAGAACTGCCATATGACCCAGCAATCCTACTGCTGGGCATACACACCAAGGAAACCAGAATTGAAAGAGGCACGTGTACCCCAGTGTTCATCGTAGCTCCTTTTTTAAATTGCCGATTTCTGTCTTTTAATTGTCCTTAAATAATAAATGACCATTTTAATTTAAAAATTATTTATGTATTTATTTATCTGGCTGCATTGGGTCTTAGTTGCAGCATGCAGGATCTTTTGTTATGGCTTTCAGGTTTAGTCACCCCAAGGCAAGTGGGTTCTTAGTTCCCAGGCCAGGGATCAAACCCGAGGCCCCTGCACTGCAAGGTGGACTAGCAGGGAAGCCCCAGGAAATGACGGTTTACATTTAAAGTAATTGTTGATATGTTAGGGCATAGGTCTGCCAATTTATATTTTGTTTTACATTTGTTCTATCTTTTGTTTTTCTGTTTTCCTTTCCCTGTCATTTTGTGGGTTAATTGAACATTTTTTAGAAGTTCACTTTTATCTACCTATGGCATTTTTAATACATTGCTTTACGTAGCTATTTTAGTGATTGTTCTATGTATTGTATTATGTATACATACCTCATCAGCCCACTGCTGTCATCTTACCAGTGCAGTTCAGCCACTCAGTCGTGACCGACTCTTTGCGACCACATGGACTGCAGCACACCAGGCTTTCCTGTCCATCGTCAACTCCCAGAGCTTGCTCAAACTCATGTCCATCGAGTTGGTGAAGGCATTCAACCATCTCATCCTCTGTTGTCCCCTTGTCCTCCCACCTTCAATTTTGCCCAGTATCAGGGTCTTTTCCAAAGAGTCAGTTCTTCGCATCAGGTGGCCAAAGTATTGGAGGTTAAGCTTCAGCATCAGTCCTTCCAATGAGTATTCAGGACTGCTTTCCTTTAGGATGGACTGGTTGTATCTCCTTGCAGTTCAAGGGACTCTTAAGAGTCTTATCCAACACCACAGTTCAAAAGCATCAATTCTTCACCACTCAGCTTTCTTTATAGTTCTAATCTCACATCCATACATGACCACTGGAAAAACCATAGCCTTGACTAGACGGACCTTTGTTGGCAAAGTCTGCTTTTTAATATGCTGTCTAGGTTGGTCATACCTTTTCTTCCAAGGAGCAAGCATCTTTTAATTTCCTGGCTGCAATCACCATCTTAAGTGATTCAGAAGCCCAAGAAAATAAAGTGTAGCACCGTTTCCATTGTTTCTCCATCTATTTGCCATGGAGTGATGGGACCAGATGCCATGATCTTCGTTTTTTGAATGTTGACTTTTAAGCTAGGTTTTTCACTCTCTTCTTTCACTTTCGTCAAGAGGCTCTTTAAGGCTCTTTAGTTCCTCTTCACTTTCTGCCATAAGGGTGGTGTCACTTGTGTATCTGAGGTTATTGATATTTCTCGTGCAATCTTGATTCCAGCCTGTGCTTCATCCAGCCTGGCATTTCACATGAGGTACTCTGCATATAAATTAAATAAGCAGGGTGACAATATATAGCCTTGATGTACTCCTTTCCTAATTTGGAATCAGTCTGTTGTTCCATGTCCGGTTCTAACTGTTGCTTCTTGACATGCATACAGATTTCTCAGGAGGCAGGTCAGGTGGTCTGGTATTCCCATCTCTTCCAGAATTTTCCACAGTTTGTTGTGATTTACACAGTCAAAGGCTTTGGCAAAATCAATAAAGTAATCCAAAAAGTAGATGTTTATCTGGAACTTGCTTGCTTTTTCTATGATCCAACGGATGTTGGAAATTTGATCTCTGGTTCCCCTGGCTTTTCTAAATCCAGATTGCACATCTAGAAGTTCACAATTCATGTACTGCTGAAGCCTGGCTTGAAGAATTTTGAGCATTACTTTGCTAGCGTGTGAGATGAGTGCAATCGTGCAGTAGTTTGAACATTCTTTGGCACTGCCCTTTTTGGAGATTGGAATGAAAGCACCTTTTCCAGTCCTGTGGCCATTGCTGAGTTTTTCAAATTTGCTGGCATATTGAGGCAGCACTTTCACAGCATCATCTTTCAGGATTTGAAATAACTCAACTGGAATTCCATCACCTCCACCTGCTTTGTTTGTAGTGATGCTTCCTAAAGCCCGCTTGACTTCGCATTCCAGGATGTCTGGCTCTAGGTGGCCCTGGCTCTACATGGTCACACTATCGTGGTTATCTGGCTCATGAAGATCTTTTTTGTACAGTCCTTCTGTGTATTCTTGCCACCTCTTCTTAATATCTTCTGCTTCTGTTAGGTCCATACCATTTCTGTCCTTTATTGTGCCCACCTTTGCGTGAAATGTTCCCTTGGTATTTGTAATTTTCTTGAAGAGATCTCTAGTCTTTCCCATTCTATTATTTTCCTCTATTTCTTTGCATTGATCACTGAGGAAGGCTTTCTTATCTCTCCTTACTTTTCTTTGAAACTCTACATTCAAATGGGTATACCTTTCCTTTTCTCCTTTGCCTTTGGCTTCTCTTCTTTTCTCAGCTATTTGCAATGCCTCCTCAGACAACCATTTTGCCTTTTTGCATTTCTTTTTCTTGGGGATAGTCTCGATCACTGCCTCCTGTTCAATGTCACAGACCTCCGTCCATAGTTCATCAGGCACTCTGTCTATCAGATCTAGGCCCTTAAATCTATTTCTCACTCCACTGTATAGTGGTAAGGGATTTCATTTAGGTCATACCTGAATGGTCTAGTGGTTTTCCCTACTTTCTTCAATTTAAGTCTGAATTTGGCAATAAGGAGTTCATGGTCTGAGCCACAGTCAGCTCCTGGTCTTGTTTTTGCTGACTATATAGAGCTTCCCCATCTTTGGCTGCAAAGAATATAACCAATCTGATTTCAGTATTGACCATCTGGTGATGTCCATGTGTAGAGTCTTCTCTTGTGTTGTTGGAAGAGGGTGTTTGCTATGACCAGTGTGTTCTCTTGGCAAAACTCTATTAGCCTTTGACCTACTTCATTCCGTACTCCAAGGCCAAATTTGCCTGTTACTCCAGGTATCTCTTGACTTCCTACTTTTGCATTCCAGTCCCCTATGATGAAAAGGACATATTTTTGGGGTGTTAGTTCTAAAAGGTCTTGGAGGTCTTCATAGAACCGTTCAAATTCAGCTTCTTCAGCATTACTGGTTGGGGCATAGACTTGGATTCCTGTGATATTGAATGGTTTGCCTTGGAAACGAACAGAGATCATTCTGTTGTTTTTGAGATTGCATCCAAGTACTGCATTTCGGACTCTTGTTGACTTTGATAGCTACTTCATTTCTTCTGAGGGATTCCTGCCCACAGTAGTAGATATGATGGTCATCTGAGTTAAATTCACCCATTCCAGTCCATTTCAGTTCGCTGATTCCTAGAATGTCGATGTTCACTCTTGTCATCTCCTGTTTGACCACTTCCAATTTGACTACTTGATTCATGGACCTGACATTCCAGGTTCCTATGCAATATTGCTCTTTACAGCATCGGACTTGACTTCCATCACCAGTCACATCCACAACTGGGTGTTGTTTTCACTTTGGCTCTGTCTCTTAATTCTTTCTGGAGTTATTTGTCCACTGATCTCCAGTAGCATGTTGGGCACCTACCAACCTGGGGAGTTCATCTTTCAGTGTCCTATCTTTTTGCCTTTTCACACTGTTCATGGGGTTCTCAAGGTAAGAATACTGAAGTGGTTTGCCATTCCCTTCTCCAGTTGACCACATTTTTCAGACCTCTCCACCATGACCCGTCTGTCTTGGGTGGCCCCACGGGCATGGCTTAGTTTCACTGAGTTAGACAAGGCTGTGGTCCATGTGATCAGTTTGATCAGTTTTCTGTGACTGTGGTTTTCACTGAAGCAAATTATGTTTGCTTCAGTGTCAAACATAATTTAGAAAATTCAAAAGGAGAATGAAAACCTATTGTATTTTCCTATATTTTTTCTTACTTTCCTGTTTTTCCTGTTTTATTATCTCCTTTGTGTTTACAAAAATTGCTTCAGAAATTCTTTTCTGTCTACTGACAAAAATTTCTCTCCTTTGAGTTTTCCTTCATCTTATAAAGTCTTGATTTTCCCTTAATTTCTAAAGACTATTTTCTCTGAGTATAGAATTCTGAACTTTTTCTTCCAGCCCTTAATAAGTTGTGGTACTTCCTCCTGATCTCCATTAATTCTGATGAGAAATCTGGTATAATTTGAATTGTTTCTCTGACCGTAAAGTGCCATTTCTCTCTTGCTGCTTTCAAGATTTTTATCTTGTTCTTTAGATTTTGGAATTTTGACTACAGTGTGTCTTGGTCTGGATTTCTTTGTGTTTATCGTATTTGGAATTTTCTCAGTTTCTTAAAGTGTATAAGTTTATGGCTGTTGCCAAATTTGGGAAGTTTTTCATGACTATTTCAGCCCTGTCCTCTTTCTCTTCTCCTCCCAGGCTTTGATGTGAAAATATTAGATCTTCTGTCATATTTCCTTGGGTCCCCAAGGTTCTGTTTGTTTTTTTCCAATCTATCATCTCTCAAGTGTTTGTATTGAGTAATTCTTACCGTTATGTCTTTCAGCTCACAGATGCTACCCTTTTTATGTCTGATATATCTCTGCTGAGACTTTCTACTTTTTCATTTGTTTTGAGCATATTCATAAACTGCTTGTTGAAACATTTTTATCATGAGTGCTTTGAAGTCTTTGTCGTACAGTCTAACATCCCTGTCATTTCAGGGTTGAGCTCTGTTTATTATCTTTTGTTCATTCAGTTTTAGATCTTTCTGGTCCTTGGCAAAGTGAGTGATTTTCGTTTGAAACTTGGACATTCTCATATTACATATGCAACTCTGGATATTTTTTTTTTCTTTGTTAATTACTATCCTGAAATTCCAGCACTTCTTTTTATTTTTACTTCTTAAAAAAAAAAATTATTTATTTATTTGTGGCCGTGCTGGATCTTTGTTGCTGTGCGGGGTTCTCTGGTTGCGGTGAGTGGGGCACTCTCTAGTTGTGGTGGGCAGGCTTCTCGCTGTGGGGACTTCTCTTGTGGAGCACGGGCTTAAGGGGGGTGGGCTTTGGTAGTCGCATCTCCCAGGCTCAATAGTTGTGGCGGATGGGCTTAGTTGCTCCACAGCATGTGGGGTCTTCCTGGATCAGGGATTGAACCCCGTGTCTCCTACATTGTCAGGCAGATTAGAGAATCTGAACCATCAGCGAAGCCCCCTGGATCTTATCTAAAGCTTCTTTTTCAGCTGCTTTCCACTTCCTCTGCTCTGGCAGGGGAGGCGGGGTGGGGTGCGGGTGTCTGCCAAGTGGAGATAGATGTCCTGCTTTCCCACCTGGCCTTTGCTGGCACCCATGGGTGCTCCTCATTATCGCTGGTGGGGGTGTGGGCACTCCCCTAGCCTCCACTGAAATCTCCCCGGCTGGGGTGGACAGAAGGGCTTGGGTTCCTGTCTTCACCTGGACACATGGCGTGGGAGGAGGAGTGTCCTTGTTACCACTAGGCCAGTGTGATGGGCCCGACTCTCTGCCAGGCCTCCTCTGACAAAACCCCAGTGGGGAGGAGAGATGCTTTGTCACTGCCAGCTTGGGGTGGAATTCTGGACTCCCCACGTGTCTCTACAGACACCACCAGAGAGGGGTCTCGCTTCCAGCTGGCAGGGGTGAAAGGCCTGGCTCCCTACTCAGTTTCCCTGACACTAGCCCAGTGGGGACGTTGGAACACCTCATTAGAGTCTGGTGTGGGCGGGGCCGTGTTTTCTTCTGTGTGTTTAGTTAAAGTAGGGCAGTGATTGTCTAAAAGTTTTCTGTCTTGCTTGGCTGCCCTTTCCTGGTCCTTTGGCTCAGGAGGCAGGCTTTTGTTGGGCTTTTGTTTTTCTGTGCCTGTTGGCATTTTCAAATACCAGCTTTTCCACCTCCAAGTCTGGGATGCGTGTGTTAGTGGCTCAGTTGTGTCTGGCTCTTTGCGACCTCATGGACTGTAGCCCGCCAGGCTCCTCTGTTCATGGAATTCTCCAGGCAAGAATATTGGAGTGGGTTGCCATTTCCTTCTCCAGGGGATACACGAGGCAAAACAAAACCCAGCGAACTGGCAGATGTGCAGTTCCTTGGGTCCTGAGGTCCCTACTCAGCCCACCTGCTTCTTTTCCCCTTTAAGAATCTTCTTATATTGTTGTTGTTGTTCCTTGTTCAAGTCTCTAAGTCGTGTCCGACTCTTTGTGACCCCATGGCCTGTAGCACGCCTCCCTTCCCTGCCCTTCACCATCACCCAGAGCTTGCTCAGACTCATGTCCATTGAGTCAGTGATGCCATCTAACCATCTCACCCTCTGTCGCCCCCTTCTCCTCCTGCCCTCCATCTTTAGCTTTATATAAAGCATTCATAATTTTCAGCTGTGCTTAGTGGGAGGACTAGGGAAAAGTACATGGATTCTATCTTTTCAGAAGCAGAAATGTCTCCCTGGGATATTTTTGCAACTTCCTGTGAGTCTATAATCATTTTGAAGTTAGAAGTTTAAAAGAAATTCAAACATAGATGTCTCACCAATTCAAGTGTAAGAATCTGAGACAGTTACTCTAGGAGAAGAAGCCTGTTCATCGATTTACATCAAAGTGTGATAAACTCCAAAAGACAGCAGCTCAGGGGGAGGGGTGGGGAAGGTGGGGAGGGGCTGACGTCACCAGGAGTACCTTATCCAGGCAGCCCTGCCTGAAGCACTGGGGGCTGGCTGGGCCGGCAGCTGAGGACAGACGTGTGGGGCAGTGTCCCAGAAGATCACCAAGTACTTTTCACATCAGTTCAGTTCAGTCGCTCAGTTGTGTCTGACTCTTTGTGACCCCACGAACTTCAGCACGCCTCACTTCCCTGTCCTTCACCATCGCCCGGAGCTTGCTCAAACTCATGTCCATCGAGCCGGTGATGCCGTCCAACCATCTCATCCTCTGTCGTCCCCTTCTCCTCCTGCCCTCACTCTTTCCCAGTATTCAGTCTTCAATATAAGGCCTTATTACCAGTCCCCTATGGGGGTCCTCCAGGGCTGGCCCAGGAGGCACACAGCTGATGCCTGTTAGAGCTAGAAGGGTCCTTGGGGACCATCCGCCCAGCCCCCACCCAGCAGCAGGAAGCGAGGCCACAGCCCCGCAGCTCCAGCCAGGCAGTGGAAGCCGGCCCAAGGCAGGCCGTCTGGCTGCGCGGGAGGCTGGGCTGGAGAGAGGCCCGCAGAGGGGGCCCAGCTGGCCAGCCGGACTCCTGGCTGGGGCAGCCAGGAGCATCTGGAAAGCATCACTCACTTTGACCAATCGGTGTTTAAAGGCCAAAGCCACAGTGAGCACAGCCGGGTTTTTTCCCCCTTCCAAGTCGAACAGCACATCTGGGTGTTTCATTTTAGCTCATGGTCGCTTGCTGCCTTAGAGGGTGGTGGGGGACGGGAGCCTCTTGCCATCAGAGGACAGAGTTACCCACCTTTAACTCCCAGGGCTAGGCTGATTTCACGAAAACAGAAATTCACACCTGCCTAAGGAAAACTGGAAACGGATGTTCAGATTTCAATTTTTATTCTAATTCTGAACCAGGCCCTGGGGCGAGATGGGGTGGGAGGGGGGCTTGGATAAAAGTGAGACTAAGTCCCTGTCCCAAGCTGTCTGCTATCTTGTGGGATACAGGAAAGAGAATGCGGGCCGCATGGAAATCAGGGCACTTGTTCAAAAGGACGACTGCACACCTGCAGTCTCTTCCTTGGGGTCCCTTCTGTGACCCCAGCCTCCCCTGTATCGCCTCCGGTCCCACCAGCCACAGCCTCACCCACCCTTCCCACATTGTGCTCTGGGGGCTTGGTCCTCGGTCTCTTCTCCCTCCACTCTCTCTCCTGGACAAATTCCACCTCCCCCTGTGGCCCCAGTTACCATCTCTTTACCACTCACCGCCCCCCCCACCCCACCAATTCACAGCCCCAGCCAAGCCCTTCCCTCTAAACCCAGACATACGCATCCAACATGGCTTCTTGGGTGTTTTCAGGGTCCTCAGGACTCAACCTGTTTAAAAATACATGCGCTGGGGCTTCCATGGTGGTCCAGTGGTTAAGACACTGCACTACCCCTGCAGGGGGTACGGCTTTGACCTCTGGTTGGGGGACCAAGATCTCGCGTGCCACACGGCATGGTCAAAAAGGAAAAAAAAAAGGAACAAAGCTTCATGTATTCTGTAATAGGCTGAACTGTATCTTTCCAAAATTCATCTGTTGAAACCCTGATCCTCAGAATGTGACCGCACTTGCAGGTGGGGTCTTTGAAGAGGTGATTAAGTTAAAATGAGATCGTTAGGGTGGGTCCTAATGCAATATGAAAGTCAAAGTCGCTCAGTTGTGTCTGACTCTTTGTGAACCTGTGGACTATACAGTCCATGGAATTCTCCAGGCCAGAACACCGGAGTGGGTAGCCTTTCCCTTCTTCAGGGGATCTTCCCAACCCAGGGATCAAACCCAGGTCTCCCGCGTTGGAGGCGGTTCTTTAGCAGCTGAGCCGCCATGGCAGCCTGGTGTCCTTCTAAGAAGAGGAGATCAGGACAGAAAGGAGGATGGCTGTGTGAGGACTCAAGAAGACGCGCATCTGTGGGCCCAGGAGAGAGGTCTCAGCAGGAACCAGCCCTGCAGCCATTGTGACCTTGAACTTCCGGCTTCCAGCACCTAGAGACGACAAACGTGTCTAGATCTGCATCTGCGTTTCAGCTCCCTCAGCCTGCAGTCTTTGTGTCGGCAGCGCTCGCAGCTAATACACAGGCTTCCACCCCCACCTGGCTCGCCTCCTGTGTCTCTGTCCTCTGTGAAGGACACCTCCACCAGCTAACGGCTCGAGCCAGAAAGAAGCTAAAGATTCCTCTGCTTCCTCCTCATCTGTGCTGCCCACAGTCGTCCGCAGCCACTCCATGTTGTTGTTTAAAATGTGTATTTATTTATTTTTGGCTGCACTGGGTCTCGGGGGCAGCACACGGCTCTCCGTCACTGTGCAGAGCCTTCCTCCGGTTGTGGGGAGTGGAGGCTTCTCTCCACTGTGGTCCTCGGGCTTCTCCCTGCTTTGGCTTCCCTTGTCGCAGAGCTCAGGCCCTAGAGTGTGGGTAGTTACGGCCCACAGGCTTAGTTGCCCTGCGGCATGTGGCGTCTTAGTTCCCAGACCAGGGATTGAACCCGTTTCCCCTACATTGGAAGGCAAATTCGTAACCAATGGACCACCAGCAGAATCTCCTACATAGCTCTTAAATCATTAACTTCTCTCCATGTCTTCAGCAACCATCCCCCAACACTGACCACACAGTAGCCAGAACTGCCAAGCTTGGTGTTTCTCAGCAGCTGGAGCCTCAGTAGGCACAACCCTACATGGCCAGGTGGGTCAGCAGTTTGTGGCAACGGGGGCCTGCATGTGGGTGCCACCCAGACATCCCTCCATAAGCCACAGACCGTGACCCAGAATACACACTGCTGTGGTGTTTGGAAATCACACCAGGACCTTGGGTATTACCCCCAGTTCACACCTCTTAGAGTCATAGAAGGCATGCGTGCGTGCTCAGTCATGTCAACTCTTTGCAACCCCATGAACTGTAGCCAGTCAGGCTCCTCTGTCCATGGGATTTTTTTAGCCAAGAACACTGGAATGAGTTGCCATTTCCTCCACCGGCGGATCTTTCTGACCCAGGAATTGAACCCACATCTCCCACATCTCCTGCATTGCAGGTAGATTCTTTACCTGCTGAGCTTTTGGGGGAGCCCCCATAGTCATGGTGTAATTTCAGGATGAGGTGTTTAGGAGTAAGCGTTCCCTACTTAGGGCTCCTCTCAAGTCAGAAAGCCCCTACCCTGGACTCCCACGATGCTGTCCCCATTAACCCAAATATGTCTCCTGGGAGGAAGTGCGAGGCTGAGGCTCGCTCACCAAGCATCTTCCTGGGCCTTTCCTGGTGCGTTGCCAATATCCTGGCCTCTGGTTCATTGAAATGAATGGAATGTCCACGTGATTTACGTGTTTGGGTGCTTTCTCTCCAGGCCTCTGCAGGATCATTTCACACAGGCACAGGATGCCAGCAAGCCAGGGGCACCAAACAAGTAGAAGAGAAGACAGACTAGAAGCTTGCAACCGTCAGCTCTAGAAAGATGCTCTTTACAGCAAGTATTAGGTCTGTGGTGCGGATCACCGATGGGAGCCTAACCCGGAATCCTGGTTGAGGATGGGGGTGCAGGGAAGAGAGAGATGGGGCGCTTCTCTGCCAAACCCTGCCCACAGCAGCCAGGCCTGTCTCCTAGGACCCACTCTCACCTGCAGGAGGTGGGCTGTGAACACGGAGAAGCTACCAGGCATCCCGTGACAGAAGTACACAGTGCGAGCCGCAGACCCAAAGGAAGGAAGGAGGGAGCTGGTCTGAACAGAGACCAAAAACACTGACGCTCAAATGCATGTACCGAAAGATAAAGAAGAGGGGGTTGCCAGGCAGGCTGGATGGACAGACAACCGCGAAACGGTCTCGTATGGGGCGGGGGGTTGGAGTACAACGGGAGCCGGGTGGGCGAGGGCCCACTGGGAGGTGGCTGCGGCGACAGGCAGGAGCCCGGCCACGGAGGGCTTGGACCACGCCCGCCTGCTCCGATGTTACACAGAGGGATGCCCAGAGGCTGGGCAGAGGGACCGGTCAGCTGTGTGTAAAGAAGCTTAAGGGACTCCTGGTGGCCCAGTGGTTAAGACTCTGCCTTCCAAAGTGGGGGACGTGGGTTCAATCCCTGGTCAGGGAACTGAGATCCCACATGTCTCAGAGAAACTAAGCCTGAGTACTACGACTACCGAGCCCACACACCCTGAGCCTGTGTGCCGCCTCTAGAGACTCCGTGCGCTGCAACGAAAGAGTCCACGTGAGGCAAGGAAGATACCACGTGCTGCAGCCAGGACCGCACTCAGCCAAACAGGCAAAGAAACCCAAAAAGAAGCTTGGACCTCACAGACTTGGAGAAGGAGCTCATGGTTGCCACGTGGAAGGGTCGGGGGAAGGGATAGTTAGGGAGTTTGGGATGGACGTGTGCACACTGCTGTATTCAAAGTGGATAACCAACAAAGGCCCACTGTATAGTCAGGGAATGCCGTTCAATGTTATGTGGCAGCCTGGATGGAAGGGGAGTTTGGGGCAGAATGGGTACATGTGTATGTACGACTGAGTCCCTTTGCTGTCCACCCAAAACTATCACAACATTGTTAACTGGCTATACTACAACATAAAATAAAAAGTATAAAAAATAAAAGAAGCTCGGCCCCATGGCCCTTGTATTTTCAAATGACAACCTCAGTTTGCCCATCTGTCAAATGGGGATAATAAGAGAATGTGCCTCATGGGGCTCGGTGCAGATTGATGAGTTGATGCCACTAGACATGCTCAGAATAGTGTCTGGCACACACAGCGTAAGTACAGATCAATATATATCGTGTCACCGGGACGGGCCCTGGGTGGCAGGCTCCGGAACACTGTGCTCTTGTGATTGATGGCCTCCTTGCTGAGGGAAGTCAGGGCCGCCCAGCACGAAGCTGTTTACTGCACATGACGCCAGGCCAAGGGGTGAATGGTGGCCTGGATGCCGCCCCCTGCAAATTGGCCAAACCGAATGCCTGGACATGGGACCACACCCATCCAGAGAGTGGACGCCCTTTTCCAACTTGCCAAGCCTTCCATCGGGAGAGGCAGCTGGGGACTTTCTTTAATTTGTGCCTGATTTCCTGGGGCCCCCAGGAAAGGCGAAGAGGGCTCCCTTGTCACTACCATTTAGGATGAGGGCTGGATGCTAAGTGGACATCTCAGTGTGGTGTTCAGGGTAGGGAGGTGAATTAGGAGGGAGGCCCGCTCTCTCGACCCCCCAGATCAAGGCCCCTTCCAGGGGGCACGCTTCCAGGGCCAGGTGCAGGCCAGTGGAATTCCACAATAAACTAGAACCCACAGAACTTCGGAAGTGAGTGTCCCCAATGAGTGTCTCCAGCTCCAGACTGAGCGTCGTGTTCAACACAGAACTTAGAGTCAAAGAAGCCTGGATTCAGATCTCAGCATCCCCAGGCCGCTGGGGCCGGGGCCTGACCTGCTAGGGCTCAGCTTTCTCATCTAGAGCACAGCGTAATGATAACAGCTCCCCCGGCGCCTGGTAACAAGATGTGAAAAAGGCGCAGATGGCAACCAGCATGGTGCCCAGCAAGGAGTGGATGCCCCAGAAATACCAGCAACTCACAGTCCGTCCAAGGCAGGGAAACATGCACAAATAGTTTCCACCCGTCCCTAAAATCCACGAGAAGGTCGTAATTTGGCCAGAGGTTCATTTTAATTAGCTAGCAGCAGGAAAGATGGATTCAGGAATGTGAGTGCTTGATGATTTCCCCAGGTGGTAGGGGAAAATATGAAATGACAAAAGCAAACCAAGAAACATTCTTGAGGGGGAAAAAGAGAGAGAGAGGGCCCTGTTACTAGCGCTGCCTAAATATAGCAGAGTGTATTTTTGTAGATGGCAAAAATGGTGTCCAGGCTGGGGAAGAAAATGCTGCCTCCTCCCAGGTTTTCCTGCTTGCTCTTTCATGAATCGAGGTGTCCAGGCACGTCTGGAAGCGTCCAGTTTAGGGAGTGTCAGCTTGTCACCCTGATCACTGGTCATCATCCAGTGCAGAGGGACAAAGCCTAACCATTTTCCAACCCTTCCCATCATACCCAACGTAGCGATCAGACTGAGGGACCTTGTTCTTTCTTTTTTTTTTAATTTTTGTTGGCGTGTAGTCACACTACAATGTTGAGTTAAGTTTCTGCTGTACAGCAAAGTGACTCAGCTGCACATATACAGGCATCCCTTCTCTGGATTTCCTTCCCGTCTAGGTCGCCACAGAGCGCTGACCAGAGCTCCCCGTGCTGTGCAGCCAGTTCTCATCAGTTACCTGTTTGATCATAGTGTTGGGAGACCTTGTTCTTTCTCACCTCCATGGGGCTTTTCTTTTCGTCTGCATTTTAAAAAGGAAAAGATGAACAGGAACTCCACAAAGGGGCTTCAGAGGCAGAATTTGGTCAGAGTTTCACAAACAAACAGGCGGCCTGCAGCCTTTCAAGCCCCTAATTGGGAACAGGTTAGGGGAGGCGGAGCTGGGAAGCCATGTGGTTCCCGACAGCCGCCTTGTCCTTGGAATTCTTTCGCTCTGATTTCGACATAAGCCATAACACCACCATGCAGAACCAATTAAAGCGGCTCCTCGGAGGGGGCCGAGCCTCGGGTAGGTCCGGGCGGCTGGAGGGGACGCCTGGGACAGCCTCCTCTGCGGGGGGCCACCCCTCACCACTGTCCTCCCGGAGGAAAACCGCAGGCGTTTATCATGAGTTCGCTGACAAGCTGGAGCATTCCGTGGGTGGCCAAGAAGGTGATGACCTAGGAGCTGACCGCTGGTTGGGAGCAACCAGGGCATCAGCCGTTTGGAAAGGGCAGTGGTCCGTTTACACGACATGAGGGGAGAGTGGGAAATTCCCCTTCCAGATAGCAACCTTTGGCTGCAGAAAGGACCTTCAGTGCCAAATTCAAGAGAAGTGCTGCATGGGGAGGGCGGGGTTTTAGGGTGGGTGGGAGCTGCTGAGGGGTGGAGTCTGTTTGGCATCTGATTAAATAATGCATCCAAGAGCTCTTTCAGCAAACATCGGTGGGTGCCAACGTTGTGTCAAATCCTGACTCCACCGTTGACCCACCAAGTGACCTCAGACCACAACCTTGCTGACCCCGGCCTTGATTTCTCACCTGCAAATGGGTGTGATCATAGTGTGTAGCCCACAGGTTGCAGTCAGGCTACACACGAACCAGTTCAAGCAAAATGCTTTGGAAAGAGCAGAGGTGCAGCAAGCATCAGATTCCACTAGAGGGGTCACCATGTTGACAAAACCACACTGAGCTTGTCAGCTTTGCCTCCTGGGTATCATGGGCAGACTGGTAGAGGAGCAGGTTTAGGGAAATTCACCCAACAAATATTTAGTTCCTAGCTGCTTTCTAAGGCAAAGATTCATGTAGTCAAAGCTATGGTTTTTCCAGTAGTCAGGTATGAATGTGTGAGTTGGACTGTAAAGAAGGCTGAGCACCGAAGAATTGATCCTTTTGAACTGTGGTGTTGGAGAAGACTCTTGAGAGTCCCTTGGACAGCAAGGAGATCCAACCAGTCCATCCTAAAGGAAATCAATCCTGAATATTCATTAGAAGGACTGAAACTGAAGCTCCAATACTTTGGCCGCTGGATGCAAAGATCTGACTCATTGGAAGAGACCCTGATGCTGGGAAAGATTGAAGGCGGGAGGAGAAGGGGACAACAGAGGATTAGATGGTCCTCTGGAGGAGGACTCCAACCAGGACAGGGGCCAGGGGACGAGGGGACTAAATCAGAGAGAAAAGCGTCAGCATTTGACAGCCGTGAGAGCGGCACAGGCAGGGGAGGGGGAGGCCAGGAATGATTTCCAGATTTCCAGCACAGGACGAGGCGGTGCCTTTCCTCAACGTGGCGTCTGCAGATAGCAGAGCGGGTTTGGAGGAAATGGGGACTTTAGTTTGGACGTGTCGAGTTTGAGACGCTTGTGGACAGCCCGGTGCAGAGAGCTCTAGTGGCTGATGGGACAAGCCGGAGGAGGTGGGAGGTGGGTGTGTCATTTCGGCTACAGGATATTTACTACCACCCAGTGACTCCTTCCCCCAGGACACTTCATCCCAGTCCTCCTGATCCCGGCTGGGAGAGAGGAGGACGATTGCAACATCCCGAGGTGATTTATAGGGAAAACGTCTTGTGTGTTTGTTTCTCAGCGCTGCCTTCCAAGTGGGAATCTAAAACCCCACATTCTGATCCGAAGTGTAATTTCCAGTCATTTCCACCAACAACATTTGGTTCTTATTATCAAAAGATACTCACACAGATGTAGCATTAAAATCTTGGCTTCAGTGGATAAAGAAAACAAGATAATCTAAAGTATTGCAGCAACTCTCAGACATTTACGATTCCAAGAAATGGTTGTTGGAAAACTGCTCTAGAATATCCATTTCCCAGTGTGTTTCTGGGTGGAAGGAAGACAGCCAGTTGGTGAATTTCAGGCTGTTGAACTGAACTCTCAATCGGGAAGGTCCTAGGGCCTTAGATGGTGAATTCCTTGGAGACAAAGACCTGGGCATTTCCCCCTGGCATCCCCCAGACCTGACCCACAGGCAGGCACACCCGCAGGGCTCACTAAGTGTGTGTTGACTGAAAAAAGAAACAGCTGAATCCCGTGGTTAGGACATGCTAGGCTTTCTCATTTGACATTTCCTTTCAAAGGCTCTGAGGGCTTAAGTTACAGGGAGAGGCGGCTTCTGTAAGTCAGAAATGGAAAAATATTTATACGGAACTGATGTTTTGAACTTTAATGGAGAACTTTATCTTTCCTATGTCAAATTCTATATTAGTGGTTTGAGGTCCCTTCAAATCCCAGTAACTGGTGTGGTTTTCCCCATTCATGAGTCCTGGATATCCTGAAAGCACTTCTTTTTTTTTTTTAATGTAGTAATAGCTAATATTTGTGAAGTATATCTTATGTGCCAAGGACTTTAATTAATTATCTCGTTTAATCCTAACAACAGTTCTGGAATGATGACATGCTTATTATATACAGACCTCGTGACTCAGCCTTGGGAAATGTAGGCAATTTTTCCAAGAGCCATCGCTAGTGAGAGGCAGAGCTGGTGTTTGAGCCTAAGGGATGTGACCCCAGGGCCCAATTACCCACTGTTCCTGGTGCTTCATGGCAACTCACTCCCAGTATTCTTGCCTGGAAAATCCCATGGATAGAGGAGCCTGATGGGCTGCAGTCCATGGGGCTGCAAAGAGTCAGACACGACTGAGCAACCGAACACGGCACACCCGGTGCTTCTGTGCTGACAGTGAGTTGGGGGCAGGTGGGATGGGTCCTCATAAACATTCACCTGCTGACTCCTCTCCTTTTGGTAACCCTGAGCTAGGTGGTGTTATGGTCCCATTTTACAGCTGGGAAAACTGAGCCTTGCAGAGGTTAAGCTGCCTGACACAACAGGGGCTTGAACCTGGGTCTGAGGATGCCAGCGTGCCCCTTTGTCTTCCCATCAGCCCCAGCGCTGTGCTCCTCCCTCTGCGGCCCCCAACACCCCGCCTTGCCCAAGACCTACCCAAGCTCCATCAGACAGCAGGTCTCCATCAGGCCCTTCTGGGGCACCCACACTGAGAGGGGTCTGCTTCAGCCCCGGGAATCTCCAGGACCCTGTAGGATCTCAGTGGAATGTGGCCACACCATGCGTGGATCAAGAGGCAAAAGGCATGGTCCACCTGCAGCTGATTCTTCATGAAGGAAGCCTGGATCCCAGCACACATCCTTTCGGCATCTCCCGTGCTGTTCGTCCTGCGCGCCTGGCCACGTGGACAGAGTCGAGCGCCCGATCCAGTGCGATCCCTCTTAGGAGGCTGGCTTGCTTGGCAGGTCTGAGTCAAGGTCAGGGGAGCCCGTCTTCCTCCCTTGCGGTGCCTCAGTGACGAGCCAGCCCCCCACCCACCCCCCTGCCCCAGCGTGCAGCTGGCCTCTTGCAGCACAGAAGAGAGGACTGGGTTCCCCGAAAACAGCCTCAGATGATGCAGGAAGCTCCCTGCTATGGCGCGAGCACCAGGAGCCCATTCTCACCATCTGCCCTCCGCCTCACTGTCATGGGATCCAGGAGTGGCGGTTTACGGAGGCCTCTGTGGACCAGGCCTCAACACAGACATTGCATGGGGTCCTCCCATCGGCCCAGCCAGATGAGCAGGTTTATCTCCAATTTACAGGTGAAAGGGGAAGTCCAAAGTGGGCTTTGGGACCACACAGCCCAGATGCTCAGTTGTTGTTGGTGCTGGTGTTCAGTCGCTCACAGTTGTATCCTACTCTTTGCGACCTCATGGACTGCAGCACACAAGGCTTCCCTGTCCTTCACCAACTCCCAGAGCTCGCTCAAACTCATGTCCGAGTCAGTGATGCCATCCAGTCATCTCGTCCTCTTCGCCCCCTTCTCCTCCTGCCTTCAATCTTTCCCAGCATCAGGGTCTTTTCCAATGAGTCAGCTCTTTGTATCAGGTGGCCAAAGTATTGGAGCTTCAGCTTCAGTCCTTCCAATGAATATTTAGGGTTGATTTCTTTTAGAATTGACTGTTTTGATCTCCTTGCTGTCCAAGGGACTCTCAGCTCAGCTCAGTACTGCTTGGTTTTGAGCAAATCCCTTCACCTCTCTGGGCCTTGGTTGGTTCATCTCATCAGCAAAATGTATGCAATACAGGGGTTCTTCATCTGGGTCCACAGATTCCTGAGAGACCCTTGGAAAGGATAGAGGGGTCCCATAAAAAAGGATGGGAAAAGTTACCTCTTTATTTCCACCAACCTATAACTGAGGTGTAGCAGTTCCTCCACCACCTCCAGAGGCACCAGTCTGACTCCCAGGAGAAGTCACAGTCCTTGCAAAGGCCTGGATGGTCAATGCCAAGCCCGCTCCCTCCTCTCCTCCCCTCCCCCACTCTGCTCCAGCCTCCTGGACCCCTCGAGCAGCCTCCCTCCTCAGGACCCATGCACTTGCTGTTTCCTCTGCCTGGGAAGGTTTTGGTCCTCAGGCCTCCAGATTATGTCAGCATCTTCGCTCTGAAGTCTTCCTGCAGTTGTGGACGCTCTGAGGCCTTGTCCAGACCCCTCTGCAGGATTGGAGGACTGGTCCCCTGACTGCTGAGAGGTACCCTTGGCTCTCAGCCCTTTTGAGGATTGTCTCTGCATCCCAGGTGGTTCAGTTGGTGAAGAATCTGCCTGCAATGCAGAAGATCCTGGTTCAATCCCTAGGTCGGGAAGATCCCCTGGAGAAGAAAATGGGAGCCCACTCTAGTACCGTTGTTGTGGTAAATCTCATCGACAAAGGAGCCTGGCAAGCTACAGTCCATGGGGTCACAAAGAGTCAGACACGACTGAGCGACTAAACCACCACCACCACCATCCTCTGAAGAAAACCTTCTGTTTGAGGATGTGTGTCCTTCCAAGGCAGCCTCATCCAATGACCGATCAACACAGGGTATGAAAGTCAGATCTGAGACAATTCTGAAGGCTCATCTGTGTCCTCAGCTCCTTGGGGGTTGGTTGAGGCTTTTGGCCTGAATCTCAGTTCAACTTCTCCCAATACCCAATCCTGCTTCTCCTCCTCCTCCTACACTTGGGGATCCCAACTGCACTCCCCAATAAATACCCCCACCCTAATCTCCAAATTGAGTGTCCCAGGTGGTGCTGGAGGTAAAGAACCTGCCTACCAATGCAGAAGACATAAGAGACGTGGATTCGATCCCTGGGTTGGAAAGATCCCCTGGAGGAAGGCATGGCAACCCACTCCAGTGTTCTTGCCTGGAGAATCCCCACAGACAGAGGAGCCTGGTGGGCTACAGTCCATGGAGTTGCAAAGAACGGTCCACAACTGAAGTGACTTAGCACACACGCAGAGCATCTACAAGTCAGAGCCTGCTCCCCTGAGAACTGAGTGACCCTGGTCACCCCACCTAAGATTGCAGACCCTCTCCGCACTCACTGATGAGCCCTCCTTCCCGGGTTGCTGGCACCCATCACCATCCACAGGCCCAGATCCACTTGTCTGCTGTCTGTCCTCCCACCAGAATGCAGGCTCCGTAAGCACAGGGTCTTATTTTGCCATTCCACTGCCCAGAACAGTGTCAGGCGCCATAACATCGACTCAGAATTCGTGGAATGAACGGTAGTGAGTAGCCACACCGTCCTTGACTTGTGGTCAGCAAAATCCTCCACATCCTCTCTGCATGCTCTGTCGACTCTGACCTTCCAAGCTCGTATAATTGACCTTGGGGCCTGACTCCAGATCTGGACAATGTATCACAGCTAAATCCCATCCTGCTGATTCTCTGGGTCCTGGGTCTGCCTCTAATGTGCTGAAGACCTGAGAAGCAATTATTTTTTTAAATTTTTATTGGAGTATAATTGCTTTATGCTGCTGTGCGAGTTTCTACTGTACAGCCAAGTGTATCAGCCATACATGTACACATATCCCTCCCTTTTGGACTCCCTTCCCAATCAGGTCACCACTGTGCGCTAAGCAAAGCTCTCTATGCTCTCAAATTGGGATTTGGGTGCTGGAGAAGACCCTTGAGAGTCCCTTGGACTGCAAGGAGATCAAATCAGTCCATCCTAAAGGAGATCAACCCTGAATATTCACTGGAAGGACTGATGCTGAACCTGAAGCTCCAATACTTTGGCCACGTGATGCAAAGAACTGACTCATTGGAAAAGACCCTGATGCTGGGAAAGACTGAAGGCAAAAGGAGAAGTGGGCAGCAGAGGATGAGATGGATAAATAGCTTCACTGACTCAATGGACATGAATTTGAGCAAACTCTGGGAGATAGTGAAGGGCAGCCTGACATGCTGCATCATGGGGTCACAAAGGGTCGGACATGACTTAGCAAATGAACAGCAGCAACAACCTGTGCTCTACAGGATGCTGAGAAGCATGCATTTTAGAACTTCATCCAGGTCATCATTAAAAATGCTGGTATAAAAAATAAAATGCTGCACAGAACAAAATAGCTCTCCTAGTCATCTTCTTGGTAACGTTCATGTCTGCTTGTGTTGATCTCGTCGTGTATTTATTTGCTGGTTTATTTCCGTCCCCGACGAGCCTGCACGTCTTGTTAACAGCTGCAGCCCAGGGCTTGGCACGGTGCCTGGCATGCTGTGGGCTTTTGAAAAACACGCATCAAATGAATGAACCGTGCTCCCCCTTACAGAATGCAAGCCGCTTGGGGCAGAAGTCACATCCTACCACCTTTGAATCTTCCAGGAAGAGGTCTTTCGGCCTTAATACATCAGTTGTGGGGCGGGAAGAGGAGCACAAGGGTGGCTGTGGCTCAGGCGGTGTTGTGCTGGCCTCTTGGCCCCATCACCCCCAGGAGGCAGGTGTCATGTTCGTACACACAGGCCTGGCTGGTCAGGCTCTCTGACCCCAAGGGGGCACCTCTCAGGGACCACCACAGAGACAGGCTGCCTGGTACTCCCTGTGGCTCCCAGAGATGCTGATCCTTGGACTTCCAGTGCCATCCCCTGGATCTCTAAGGGAGCCCCGTGGAGCTAGCCACAGCTCTCTCTGTCATCAACCAAGCCACTATGATCAGGAAGCACCGTGTGCCTGGACTGTCATTTTCCCCCTCGTGAGCTTTTCCCCAGCAGCTCTTCAGTTATCACACACATAAGACCTCGGTGGGTTCACCCACTTGCTCTCATGATGTGCCCTGAGTATGTCTGAACGCTGGGTGGACCAGCTCAGCTTATGAAACTCACGCCCCCTGTTCATCGATCTCATGCAACAAATACCTGTCACATACTGTTTAGGGCTCCAGGAACAGAGGCAAAGAAAGCCAAGTCCCTGACCTTAAGGAGCATACATTCTAGTGGCAGGGGATAAATATATGCATCAGGCGATATGTGCTGTGGGAAAAAAATAAAGCAGGAGAGGAGGGAGCAGGAGCCATGGAGGAGGAGTGTTCCATTTTATTTAGGGGGCAGAAAGGGCCTTGTCTCAAAAGAAGGTAGCTTTTCAGATGAGTCCCTAAGAAGTTGACAGAGTTGGCCACGGTGATATTCAGAGAAAGAATGTCTTAAGCTGAGGGGACAGCTGGTGCAAAGGCCCTGAGGCAGGAGTGTGTTTGGCACGCTCAGTGAATAGCAGAGAAGTGATCAGGGTTGGAGTGGAATGAGTAGGGGGGTGGCGGGGGATCAGAAGGTAGAAGAGGAGATCAGAGAGACAGACAACAGGCCATGAGTTCAGATGGGCCTCGGAAGACAAGCAGCTTCACTCTACTTGAGTTGGAAACCATTGGAGGGTTTGAAGAAGGACAGTCTGACTTGCACTTGAACTTGGTTTCCGGGGCTGCGGTGTTGAGAATGCGTGGGCAAGAACAAGGGGAGAAGCAGGGGTGTATCGTGAGAAGGCTGATGCAGTTATCTAGGCAGGAGATAGGGCTTAGCCAAGAAGATGGTAAGAAGGGGTCAGATTTTTTATATATGTTGAAGTCCAGCCAACAGGATCTGCTGATGAAATTGGATGCGGGATGAGAGACAGAGAAAATCTAAGGATGAAGCCACACGATTTGGCCTGAGCAGCTGGAAGGATGGGTCTGCCGTCGACAGAGTTGGAAAGGAGTTCAGAGGAACAAGTCTGGGATAGAGCTGTCTGGACACAGGCTTTCTGACCGTCTGTTAGCTGTCCAAGCGGAGCTATCAAGTCAGCATTTGAAGCCGAGCCTGGGGCTCAGGGCAGAGGTCAGGCTAGAGAGCTATATGGGAGATCTGTCCCCCACGTCCACTCTCTGAGGTTCTGCTAACCAGCCTTCTGGGCACTCTGTTGGGGGTCTGCCTGTGGGACTTGGGGGTCAACGCCTGGTTCCAGACCTTGAGAAAATCACTCCTATGGCCTAAGTCTCAGTTCCGCAACTGGGAAATACAACCAGCAGTATTGTTGTTTAGTCACTGAGTTGTGTCTGACTCTTTTGCAACCCCATGGACTGTAGCCCGCCAGGCTCCTCTGTCCATGGGATTCTGCAGGCAAGAATACTGGAGTGAGTTGCCGTTCCCTTCTCCAGGAATTGAACCGGTGTGTCCTATATTGGGAGGTTGATTCTTTACTACTGAGCCACCAGAGAAACCCCAAACTAGTACTAATACACTACAGATTCGTAAAAGTTTTAATCACTGAATATGCCTTGTCAGTACTGCTCTGGCCTCAAAGAGCACAGCACCTACAGATGCTATTTTGCTGGGTGTGTTTGTTGTTGCTGCAAGGCCACCACTCTTTGGACCAATGGTTAACTCTGGGCCATATCCCCCTGGCTACATCGAAAGGGACCAGGGTTGGGGCTGTGACCTCTGGACTGCCATTTGAAAGGATGACCTGGTTTAGTCAGACTCCCTGGGCGTGAATTTGAGTTGGGAATGAGGAAACTGGGGCCATCGGTGGTGGATCTGGAGCCAAAAGGCCCTTCTGGGTCACTTTCCATGTGAGCAAGCCGAAGACAGTGTGACCTTGAGTATGAGACTTCATGGGGGCTGGCTGGACCCTGCTTCCATCCCAGGGAGGTCCGGAAGGCCGTCAAGCCTATCCCCAATCCCCTTGAGTTCCGACTGGACATCGGGTCAACAAAGGCGTATTTGTTGAGCCCAAGAGCCTCAGTGGGAACCTTACGGGGTGATGAGTTCTCGGTCAGCTTGCCGTGGAGGGGATGGCTCCAGCTGCTTCTGTCTCCAGCGGGCTCTGGAATGTTCCGCCCCCAGTAACTGTGGACAATAGGGTTGAAGTCTTTTCGAGCCCTGTTAGAACAAGTGGGTTCGGAAAGCTCTCTAGAACTTCTGGTAAAAAAGACAAGACCCACTAAATCACAGGCCTCCCGTTCTCCCACCTCCCTGGGATGCACGTCCACACGCTGGGGCCGCAGCCAACGCTAGCAGTGGCCACGGAGGCGCCGGCCTCATCTTCCACTTGGCAGACGTCCCACCCACAGGACGAGTGAAACCAGTTTTGCCGGCTCTGGGCAGAGGCGTAACCAGTTTCCAGGATGGGGCAGTATCAACCTGGGGCTGACCCCTGGGCCCCGCGAGGTGGGGGTAAGCACAGAGGGGTAAGCCCCACCCTGAAACTACTTCCTCCTCAGAGCTCGGTCTTGCTCCCAGCCAGGCTTCTTCCACATCCTTTTCATCCATGTGTTAACATCATGCAGACACACTGGGCGTGATCAAGAAGGTGCCTTGTTCGGAAAGTGTACCTGAAAGGCGCCTGCTTCATATCCCACTCCACCCTGCAGACCACCACCCGCCCACGTGACCAGGCAAGAAGCAAGGGGACCTGTCATTGCCTCACTGTGCCAACACTGCAGACTGGCTGTCACAGCCCGTTATGCCCACAGCCTCCACGGCAGCCCCGTCTATGTGCCTGGAGAGACCAGAGACACACGGGGAAGGAGCTGGTGCAGGCCATGCAGAAACGCCCCCTGCTGGTGGACATTGGTGTGGGCAGCCGGCAACCTCACTTCCCGCTGCCAGGTGGCAGGTGTGTTGAGGCCCCTCCTTTGGCCGTCTTGATGGGGCTTGGGTTGGGGGGGCGGGTCTTCGGTTTCCTCCTGGATGTTTCCATCTTTCCAAACAACTGCCCCACACCCTTTGCAGTCAACCTCCGTCCCCTGACCTCGGTAAACATACTTTTGTTCATTCTAGAGTTTCACGCATAGATATTGTATTTCTGTACTTTGGGGGGTCTGGCATGATGTTTCTGACCATGGTTTCTGATTTATTCACTTTGTTGGGTATATCAGTGATTTGTTTCTTTTACTCAGAGAGTGGTACAGGTGTAACATTTGTTTATCTGATCGCTTGGTGATAACAGTTTTACTGACTGCTGCTGCTGCTGCTGAGTCGCTTCAGTCGTGTCTGACTCTGTGCGACCCCATAGATGGCAGCCCACCAGGCTCCCCCGTCCCTGGGATTCTCCAGGCAATAACACTGGAGTGGGTTGCCATTTCCTTCTCCAATGCATGAAAGTGAAAATTCAAAGTGAAGTCGCTCAGTCGTGTCCGACTCTTCGAGACCCCGTGGACTGCAGCCTACCAGGCTCCTCCGCCCACGGGATTTTCCAGGCAAGAGTACTAGAGTGGGGTGCCACTGCCTTCTCCATTACTGACTGCACTTTTTCGCTATTATGAATCACGATGCTATGAGCCCTACTGTAAAAGTCTTTTTGTGGACATGCTTTCATTTCTCTTGCAATAGTTGGTCATAGGGTAAATGTATGGTTACTTTGTTAAATGTTGAATATACGGTTAAATGTATTGTTAAATGTACATCAACTGCGTGAAAACTGCCTCTTTTCCACCAATAACAAATTACAGTTCCAGTTGCTCTGCATCTTGACAATCTTGGTATAATTTTTTAAATAATTCTAGCCATTCTAGTGCATATAGTGATGGTAACTCATGGGCTTTTGAAACATTGAGATACAATTTACATACCATAATATTCACCCTTTTAAAGTATACAATTCAATGGTTTTTAATATATTCACAGAGTCATGCAACCTTCACAACTATCTAATTTCAGAACATTTTCATCACTCCAAAATCCTTTAGTTCCTGGAAGAAGGCTAACCTGCTTTCTGTCTCCGTGGATTGCCTATTCTGAACATTTCCTGTGGACCAAATGATAAAATGTGGCATTCTGTGTCTAGATTCTCTCAGTACGCTGTCTTCAGTGTGGGTCTGCACTGTGGCAATCAGGCTTCATTCCTTTTTATGGCCAAATAATACTCTGCTGTGTGTATACACAGATACATTTTGTTCACACATTCCTCGTCAATGGACATTTGTGTTTTTTTTTTCACTTTTTGGCTACTGTGAATAAAGCTGCTCTCAATATTCATGTACAAGGTTTTGTTTTATTTTTATTCTATTTAATAGTTTTTGGCCATGCCTTGCAGCATGTGGGATCTTAGTTCCCTGACCTGGGGTCAAACCCACATCCCCCGCACTGGGAGCATGGAGTGTTAGTCACTGGACTGCCGGGGAAGTACAGGTGTTTGATGGGGACGTTTTTACTTCTACTGGGCATACACCTAAGAGTGGGGCTGCTGGGTCACGCTGTAACTCTGCTCCACAAACTCAGCTTCCCTGACTGAGCTCTGCCTCCTCAGCTCAGCTCAGTGAGTACGCTCTGCTTGGTGGGGTTGGGAGGGGTGTCGCCACCCCTGCAGAGGTACGGCCACACCTCCAGGAGGAAGTCCTGAGTGATTGTACAGCTCGCTTTGTTCCCTTCCCTTGGCGATCTCAGTCTTGTGCAGTCTGTTGTCCAGCGTCTGAAAGCTGTGGTTTTATTTTGTCCAATTTTTCTGTTGTTTATAGCAGAAGAGATAGTCTAGTTACTCCATCGAGTCTGGAAGCAGAAGACCCATATTTAACATACCTCTATCTGATACCTTCAACATCTAGTTCTAAGAGGACTTCCCTGGTAATCTAGTGGTTAAGAATCACCTTCCAATGCAGGGGATGCGAGTTCGATCCCTGGTCGGGGAAATAAGATCCCACATTGCCAAGGAGCTACTGAGGCCCCATGCTGCAACTAGAGAGAGGCCCTTGAGCCACAGTGAGGAGCCCACCTGTCGCAACTAAGACCCAACTCAGCCGGAAATAATTAAATATTTAAAAAAAATAATAAAGTTCTAGGGAGGCTTAAATATGGGTGGTTGTTTCGGCTGACACTCACGGCACTCTGTTTACTTGTATGTTTTTTTCTGTTTGTGTGAGCTTGTCTTTGGTCAAGTTTAATCTGGAAAGGAATCAGAAGTCTAAACTGGGATTGCTTCTTCCAGAGCTTATTTGTCTTTGCTTCTACTAGGTACCATGGATGCAAAATTAATCTGAGAACACTTAAATTTTTTCTGCTGGGGATTTTTCTAACCTGTGAGAAAAATTAAAACTCTGGGGCTCTGTACGAGTGAGCATATTGGGTGTGAATTCTCAAGAAGCAACATCACCACCAAAACCACCACCACGATCACTCTCTCAGCCACAGTGAAGACTCATTGCTTTCCAGCATTTTCTCTAAGGGTGTAGCCACCTTCCAAAGTCTCAGATTAATGCAGAGGTCTCAATTTTGATGCTCTGCCTTAATGAGAGTCTCTTTAATGAGACCATTAATCCCCAAAGCTCTAGGTTCCTGTTACCAGCCTTTGTCACCAGAGCAGCTCTAGCTTCTATTTCTCGTTACTGGCCACTGTTCTGCTTTCAGTCTGCGGTTTCTTATTGTGTGTGAGCACATTTTTCATGGTTTCATTTACCCTCTTGTGAGTGTAGCAATGCATATAAAATGCTTGGTATAATTGATCGAGCATCTAGTTGAGTTGTAGTGGGTGGATTTTTTAGGCTATTCAATCTGACATATACATCATTCTTTGGAGGCAGAAATCCTCCACATCAGTGACTTTATCTGGAAAGAATGGAGACAATCTGATTTCTGAGGGTTGTTACAAGGAATGGAAATATGCGAAAGGAATGTATACTCAACATAGTACTTGGCACAGATGGAAACTGCCTGCGGTACCCATTCTGGAGGTTTGTTGCTTGAACTGGGGCTCTCTCCGAGGATAGACGGCCTGAGCACTGAAGCAGGGGGTCTGCAGGAGCCAGGTTTGAATCCCCACCCTGCTCTTCTTATGCTCCGATATTATTTACCGCTCTAAACCTCAGTCTCCTTATCTGTAAATTCAGGTAATAGACAGCTGCCTATCTCACAAGTCTGTTACAAAGCTCCAGTGACATCATGTCAGTGACCGTGGTCTACAATGCTGCCTGGAGACGCCAGCGGTTATTAGCAGGTAGGACTGGAGGGAGAGCGATGGCTTTTGAAGGCGCAGTGCTCTGTGTCCATGAAACGGGACTCTCTGGCAATGTTACTGAGTCCCAGCTTGTACTGCTGGCTGCTCTACGGGCCAGTAAATCAAGAGACGAGTTGCTGGGGCAAGAAATAGGGACTTGACTTGAAAAGCCAGCAGGCCGAGATCATGGTGGACTCATGTCCCAAAGATCCAACTTGCCTGAGTTAGAAGTCAGGCAAAGAGTCGGACACGACTGATCGACTGAACTGAACTGAACTGAACTTCTTTTCTACTAAAAGGGGAGGGGAGTAAAGTCAAACACTTCCTGGTTCCCATCAGCCTCCAGAGGGGGGAGTGGTGTGAATTTCTTCTTCCTGTTGTCATTAACAGGCGTGAGACAGGCCTGGGACCTGGGACCCTTTGCTGCAATGCTTGCGCCTGGACACACCCCTCCTCTAGCAACAAAACGCAAAGAAAATACACAGACTAAAAATGTGAGCTATGCAATTAGGGCAAATTCTGGACAAAAGAATACAAAGAGACAAAAAACCCAACCGCAACTTTGAAAAGCCCGGAGCAAAAGCAAAGAGGTAGCAGAAAACAAGGTCTTGTGCATACTCCCTGCACTAAAGGTCAGCTAAGGGGGCAGACCACCTGAGCCGCCCTTCCTGCTTCGTCCAAGACACACCCAGCGCCCCCCTGCAGGGAGCGAGTCAGCAAGGGAACCTGCTGTTTGTTCTTACCCTCCCCCCCCCCCCCCCCCCCCCCGCTGTGCATACTCCCCCTCACTAAACATCAGCTAAGGGGGCAGACCCCCTGAGCCGCCCCCCTCCCACCTCTCCCCTGGGCACACCCTGAGCCCCCCTTCAGGGAGCGAGTCAGCAAGGGAACTGTTGTTTGTTCTTACCCCCCGCTGCTGCAGCAAGGCCCCCAATAAAGTCTCGCCTGAATTTCCTGTCTGGCCTCTGATCAAGTTCTATTGATTATAGAGGGCAACAAGAGCTTGGGTGGCTCAGTGGCAAAGAATCTGCCTGCCAGTGCAGGAGACTTCAGAGACACAGGTTCGATCCCTGGGTTGGGAAGGTCTCTGGAGGAGGAAATGGCAACCTGCTCCAGTATTCTTGCCTGGGAAATCCCACCGACAGAGGAGCCTGGTGGGCTACAATCATTGGGGTCCCAAAGAGTCAGACACAGCTAAGCAATTGAGCAGAGGACAGCAGCAAGGTGGCCAAGAACCCTGGCCAGTAACAGGTGGGCCAGATCAGGAGGGTTCCTGTGAGCTAAACAAAGGTATTTTAGCTTCATGCTCCTTCCCTGGGAGGCAGGATTCCCAGAGATGGGCCTGCTGCTGCTAAGTCACTTCAGTCGTGTCCGACTCTATGTGACTCCATAGACGGCAGCCCACCAGGCTCCCCCGTCCCTGGGATTCTCCAGGCAAGAACACTGGAGTGGGTTGCCATTTCCTTCTCCAATGCAGGAAAGTGAAAAGTGAAAGTGAAGTCGCTCAGTCATGTCCGACTCCTAGCGACCCCATGGACTGCAGCCTACCAGGCTCCTCCGTCCATGGGATTTTCCAGGCAAGAGTACTGGAGTGGGGTGCCATTGCCTTCTCCGAGAGATGGGCCATTATGTGTAATTTAAGCTCATAGGCAGCATCCCTTTAGTGATTAACTTGGATAGAACACAAAGCTTCTTCCCTAGTTCAGTAGCAAAGGGTGGTAGGGAACACTCAGGGTACGGAGAGGGATGGTGAACTAGTCTATCTGGGTCTGAAAACCAGCTCCGCCCACAGCTAGCTGCTTGACCTCCGCCCTTCGGCTTCCTCATCTGTAAAAGGAGGGTAAATAGCGACCATGCTGTTGTTGTGATGAGCTGACGATCCATGGAACACACTTCCCTGAGTTCCTGCCCAGGCACATAGTAGGTATTGGGTTCTCAGGAACAGCTCCCGTAATGGGGGACATTTGGAAGCCAAAGGAACGTGGCCCACGCATGACTGGGCTGTCAGAGATGATGGAGGAGCATTTTGCACTTCAGCTACGTGAGCCAAGTGTGAACGTGGCCCACGCATGACTGGGCTGTCAGAGATGATGGAGGAGCATTTTGCACTTCAGCTACGTGAGCCAAGTGTGAACGTGGCCCACGCATGACTGGGCTGTCAGAGATGATGGAGGAGCATTTTGCACTTCAGCTACGTGAGCCAAGTGTGAACGTGGCCCACGCATGACTGGGCTGTCAGAGACGATGGAGGAGCATTTTGCACTTCAGCTATGTGAGCCAAGTGTGAACGTGGCCCACGCATGACCGGGCTGTAATAGATGATGGAGGAGCATTTTGCACTTCAGCTATGTGAGCCAAGTGTGAACGTGGCCATGAGAGCTGCAACTTTCATATTTGGAAAACAGACAAAAGCAAGAGAAAAACACTCAGCAGAGGCAAGAAGATTCGCCAAAAGTTTTAAAAATAATTGCGTCGAATGATTTCACACCAGCCCCTTATGCTGAGGATATATGTTTTCCTGTAGAAAATGCTTATTAAAAACTCTGGATGAGAATCTTGGAAGAGCAGATGATACAAAAGGGCCAAGTTCTGCAGGCAATGGTGTGGGCAAGAACCAATGAAAACTCTTTCCATCTGGAACACAGTTTTTAGAGGGTACGAACCGATGGACAAGTTATACATATAACATCTGAGCAGGTAAGGAGGTGCCGACATAAAAACATGCCTCCAAATTATTTCTTTGGTCAATCTACCCTTTAGCAAAGTCAGAAGTGGTGAGCCCTGAGTGGTGACAAGTAACAGCAGCATAATTTTACTAGGTTTTCCTAAAGGAGGGCAGGCCAGAAGAAATAGGCCGGGGAAGATAGTAGCAAAAACACTGAGAAGTAAAATAACAAGTTTCTGATGTGTGCAAAGACAGAAATTATTGAACACACAAACTGTGTGTGTGCAACTTCTGCTTCTATTACCTCATCAGTGTGTGCATGCGTGCTAAGGCACTTCAGTCGTGTCCGGCTCTTTGCGACTCCATGGATTGTACCCTGCCAGGCTCCTCTGTCCATGGGATTCTCCAGGCAACAATACTAGAGTGGGTTCCCAGGCCCTTCTCTAGAGGATCTTTCCGATCCAGGGATCGAACCTGCGTCTCTTATGTCTCCTGCATTGGCAGGCGGGTTCTTTACCTCATCAGTAAATGTGTTCTATTGGTGAAGTAATGACCCGAAATTTAAATGTCTCTATTTGCCATTAAGATACTACACAGTGTTTAGGTAAAAAATAAAATGACGCTAAGCTTGAAAAAAAAAAAAAAGATACTATGCAGTGTTTAGGGTCTTGATTGTTCAAAGATTCTTGCTATTATAGCACCCTCCACAAATTGATACTAGGATAAAGCAGGGTCAGGGCAAGAGGGCCCAGACAGGAATAAAGGTGCAAGGATCTCCCTGACCACCCCGTGGCTGAGATTCCATGCTTCCAAGGCAGGGGGCGCACGTTCAATCCCTGGTCGGGGAACAGAGATTTCACATGTCGCAAGGCGTGGCCAATAAATAACAGTTCACGTCTATATTATGCAATCATGAAGCGCTGCATGGGCTTTTTCTCCATTGGGCCATCTGTAAAATAGGGATAGGAGGACAGACAAGGGAATTTGGCTCTGGGATTATATACCCTGTGCTCAGTCATATCCACCACTAGAGCATCATATAAAATAGCTTTACTGCCCTAAAAAGTCTCTGGGCTCCCCTTCCAGCCCCACCCCCAAATCCCTGGCATCCCTTGATTATTATTATTATTATTGACTGTGTTGGGTCTTTGTTGCTGCGCCGAGCGTGGGCTACCTCTAGTTACAGCAAGTGGGGGCTACTCTGCTGCGGTGTGCAGGCTTCTCATCGCGGGGCTTCTCTTGTTGCAGAGCTCGGGCTCCAGGTGTGGGGGCTTTACTCCTTGGCTTAGTTGTCCCACGGCATGTGGGATTTCAGCTTCCCAGCCAGGGATCAAACCTGCGTCCCCTGCATTGGCAGGTGGATTCTTAACCACTGAACCATCAGAGAAGCCTTCAGAGTCTGGTCTCTTCAGATTGGCCTCTTTCACTCTGTGATAAGCATCTAAGGTTCCTTCATGTCTTCTTGGGCTTCTCTTGTAGCTCAGTCAGTAAAGAATCTGCCTGCAATGCAGGAGACATGGGTTTGATCCGTTGGTCAGGAAGATCCCCTGGAGAAGGGAATGGTAACCCACTCCAGTGTTCTTGCCTGGAAAATCTCATGGACAGAGGGGCCTGGTGGGCTACAGTCCATGAGGTTGCAAGAGTTGGACACGACTGAGCAACTAGACCACCATCACCACTTTTCATGTCTTCTTACGGCTTGATAACTTAAGCAAAGAATAGTATCCCACTGTTTGGCTATACCACTGTCTTTCTGAATATTTGAAAATTTTCACAATAAGTTTTGGGAAAAAAATGAAAAAGCAAAAACCCAAACTTCTTGAGTGTGTATGTCTATAGAATCGTAATAGGGCCATTCAGAGGAGCCATGGCGAGGGTCCCACCACGCCTGGACCCTGGCTGTGCTTTCGAAGGAGAGTCAGATTATTCCAACTCTCTTGTTTTCTCTCAGCAGGATGGCAATCGCAACATCCAGTGATGCACGGGTGTTGCACAAACCTGCCCACCACCGGTGTGCAGTAGCGAATCAGTCAAGGGGTTCATTCGCTTTCCTGTATGGGGATGTACCGTACTGCTGATCACCAGCAGAGGGCACACTTGAAGCAGGCAAGTGTCCAGTTTTCAAGCTTTGTCTTTGCGGAATACCTTCCGGAAGGATGTGAAATTCAGAGTCAAAACAAGCCTCTCCACTTCCGGCTCGTGATTCCACGAACGTAACTAGTATCACTGCGTGATTCCAAGGCCATAACTAGTATTACTGATGGCTGCAGCGTCCTCCTCGTGCTGTCTCCCTCCTAGCCTGTGCCCACCCCCCCACCCCCCCACTTCTGGGCCAGGACCTACTTCCATATCTGGGTCTCCCACTAACCTGTAAGAGATCCTAGCTTAGGGCCTGGCACAGCATCCAGGACGTGAAGAACACGCAAAATGCACTGAATGAACTGACATCACCTTCCATCACTATCTCCCTGCCCCAAAGCAGGAAGATGAACAATCCACAGAGGCTGTCACTCAACCAGTATTTTTCTTGAAGCACGGCTTGTTCAGCCTGGACAACAACATTCTTAATGGGATTATCTTGGGAACCAATGGGGCCAGGGGCCCTCTGTATTCCCCCTGTTAAAGGTTGAATTGTGTCCCTCCCTCGAAAGTTAACATTAGAGTCCTAACCTATAGTACCTCAGAACGTGACCTTATTTGGAAATAAGGTCATTGTAGATATAATTAGTTTGATGGTGGTTTAGTCGCTAAGTTGTGTCCGACTCTTTCGGCCCCATGGACTATAGCCTGCCAGGCTCCTCTGTCCATGGGATTTCCCAGGTAAGAATAATGCTGTGGGTTGCCATTTCCTTCTCTAATAATGTTTAGGCAAAGTTATTATGATGGACCCTAATCAAATATGGCTAGTGTCCTTATAAGTGGGCTTTCCAGGTGGCTCAGTGGTAAAAGAACCCACCTGCTAATACAAGAGACACCAGATACTTGAGTTCGATGAGATGCCAGATACTTGAGTTCAATCCCTGCGACAGGGAGATCCCCTGGAGGAGGAAATGGCAACTCACTCCAGTATTCATGGCTGGGAAATCTCATGGACAGAGAAGCCTGGCAGGCTACAGTCCATGGGGTCACAAGAGTCTGACATGACTTTGCAACCAAGCACAACCACAACCTTAAAAATGGGGAGAATTTGGACGCAGACTCAGCAGAATGAGAACGCCATGTGACGAGGAAGGCATGGATGTGGGTGATGCATCTATAAGCCGGGGATCACCAAAGACTGCTGGCAAACCCCCAAAGCTGGGAGAGAGGTCAGGAGCAGGTTCTCCTGCTGACCCGCAGAAGGAAGCAGCTCTGCCGACACCTTCCTCTTGGCCTTCGCACATTTCTGCTGTTTAAGGTGCCCCCTCCCCTAGTGTGTTGGGACTTTGTTACTGGATTCCGAGGAAACTATGCACCCTCAACCCGCTTCCCTAAAGGGGGTCCAGCTCCAACTGATCCAAGTGGGAAAACCTAAAAAACCTCAGCCAGTGAAGGTTTTTGAGCGTGGGAAGAATGAAGCTGTGTTTAGACACTGAGGGAACACGAGCTGAGCTGCTAGCACGGGTGTATCCAGCTCCATCTTGGCTAATGATGACGTGCCACCAAGGGCTGCCCTGATGGTCCAGATGGTAAATAATCTGCCTGCAACACGGGAGACCGTTTCAATCCCTGGATCAGCAAGATCCCCTGGAGAAGGAAATGGCAACCCACTCCAGTATTCTTGCCTAGAGAATCCCACGGACAGAGGATTCTGGCGGGCTATAGTCCATGGGGGTCGCAAACAGTTGGACACGACTGAAGTGTATAGAACAACAGCTGCCCCTTGTCACTGGCCATGAGTGTATCAAGAAGCGTACACGGAGGAGGAGCTGTAATTGGGTATGACCCAGTGATCCTGACCCCATTACTGATGGACAAACTCCCTTCCTAACCCACCCGCCCCGTGTAAGTTGCCTCCCTTCACCTCCCCTCTGCCAAATTCCAAGTTAGCATTCGAGTCTCCCTTTGGCAGACAGCTAGCTGTCCCCCAGTAGGTCTTCTTCCATCCTTTACACCGTTAGGGAATTGCTGCCTGTCACGTGGTTAGGCAGCTCAGCTTCCCAACCTCCACTGCAGCCAGGCATGGTCACATGACCGCAATCTGACCACTAAGGTGTGAGCAGAGGTGAACCGTCCAGTTCTCGAGAGCCGTGGCCCAGAAGGTGTGCTGCATGCGACCCCACATCCTCTTCCTTCCCGATTTCTCCTCCCGGCCAGCCACAGTGTGACAACGTCACGGGAGGTGGCAGGGCAGTGAGGCAGCACCATTCAACTAGGGCTCTGACAAGAGGAGGAAATAAACTTCTGCCTTTTGGGCCATTCTGGTTTTGGGTCTCGTTATGGGAGCCAGGGGGCTTCCCAGGGGACTCGGTGGGTAAAGGATCCTCCTGCAGTGCAGGAGACACAGGTTCCCTCCCTGGGTCGGGAAGATCCCCTGGAGGAGTGCATGGCAGCCGGCTCCAGTATCCTGGCCTGGAGAATCTCATGGACAGAGGAGCCTGGTGGCTACAGTCCACGGGGTTGCAGTGAGTCAGATGCGACTGAAGTGACTGAGCACACACGCATGGGAGCCGGGAGACAGAAGTGCTTGAGAGCCAGATTCTGCGAGTTCGACCCCAGGTCCACCTATTTCCGTCAGCGTGACCTCAGGGAAGTCACTTAAAGTGTCTATAGCTCGGGCTCTTCACCCTGTGAGTAATGAAAACACCCGCCCCTGGCTGTTGTGAGGGAGCCATTCGTTCATTCCACGTGAAGCAGGTAAAATGATTCCCGTGGGGACTTCCCGGGAAGTCCAGGGGTGAAGACTCTGTGGTCCCAGTGCATGGGGCCGGGTTCCGACCCTGGCCAGGGAACTAGATGAGAGTTTGCACGCTGAAACTAAAGGCTCCTGTGCGCTGCAACAAAGCATCCCACGTGCTGCAGCTAAGGCCCGGTGTGGTCAAATAAAATTAAATAAATAAACGACACTCTTAAATAAACAAAATGACGCCTGTGAGTGTGGGTGATGCACCCCTTGAACCGAGAGTCTAACTCGCAGGCCTTCATCCCTGGGTCCACAGCACTCAGAGGTGCTCTGGAGCCAGTCGGAGCGGAGCTGAGTGGACACGAATCCTCCTCATAGAAATACAGGAAGAGGTTTAATCAAGCTTTGTCTACAATGGAAAAATTCAGTTCAAACGGTACTTCTGGACCAAAGGGTGCATTTTTTTTTTTTTTTAAACAGATATGACTCTTCAAGGTAACTGCGCTTTACACATAAACGGTTCAGAGGAAAGGAAGGTGAATTTTTCCTTATCGACTTCCTGTATTAAATTGTGTGAAATAGTCTTCGGTGGCATGATTGGTACAGAGTTCCTTCATATGTTTTTTCCTGATAATAAAACAAGGAGAAAAAGAAATCAGCAAATGCCTGACTTCCTAAATGTTCTACTTTTTATTGGTGTCTTATCCCCAGGAGACACAATTCATCCCAGCACTACCGCTCGAGGGGAAGAAGGGACATTTCGTCACTGCTGATTGGTTAGCCTTGAGTGCTGCAGTCCATGGGGTCGCTAAGAGTTGGACACGACTGAGCAACTGAACTGAACTGGCTGGTTAGCCTAGGGACCTGTGTGTGTGAGATGTGGGGACATCTTAGAATTCTGTGATTGTAAAGACGCTTGCTCCTCCCATTTGACTTCTGTGAGATGATCTCTTAATTCTCCCCATTTAGGCCCCCAAAGATGGAACCATCAGTCAACAGACATCTGATTGGAAAAAATACTGGCGGGTCCCCTCTGAATTCAAGCCAGAGCTTGAAGAATAGAGAGATTAAAAAGTTAAATAATGTGTTTTTAGTGACAGGTTCACCTACTGATCTGCATTTGACACTTTCTGTAGTTGGAAGTCTGAACTACTCTGGGGGCCTGTCCTTAGGGAAGAAGAGACTGCTGCTTCTCGGCAGCTCAGGAACCCCTCCCTCTGCCCGGCGGGCCCTCCCTGCAGTGGGCAGCTGGCACTGTCGTCCCCTGTGTCTGGGCCACATGCCTCCTCCCGGAAGCCCACCCGGAGTCCTCCCCTGGGGCTCCCAGGGCCCTCCATGAACTCCATGACCAGCACCTGTGTCCGGGCCCGCTGGGCTTTGCCAGTGCCCAGGTGAGGACTGTCCAGGGACGGGTGTTTATAGAATGTGGTCACAGGGGAGTCTCAGTCCCTCCCTGGCCTGCGTGGGGACAGATGGCTTCCTAGCACTTGATTTCCGGCTTCCTAGCTCTGAGCCCTTTCCCTGCTCCTCTTTACCGGGTGGCTGTGCCAGAGCCCCGCTCACTGCTGCTACGGGGTGGGGGGCGGCCTCTGGTAAAAGATACCCCAAGCTCCTGAGCCTGTGGGCGGGAAAGCTTCAGGGAAGGTGAGCCAGGGGTCCAGGAAAGGTCGGTGGTTGCTCCATGGGCCCTGCAGGACACCAGCTCTCACCTCCCCTTTCCCCAGGCCTGGTGCCCTCGATGGTGCTCCCAGTTCCCAGCTCCCCGCCCAGCACTCACTGCAGGAGCTGCTCCCTGGCCAGGCTGAGGTTGCTGCAGTCCAGGGCCCTGCGCAGGCCACGCTGCAGGCGCTGCTGCTGCCGCTCAAACAGCAAGGTGGCGTGAGCCTTCTGAATCCTCTGCCGGTCCCAGTCCATGTCTCGCTGGCGCTCTTCCTCCTGGAGCCTCTACAGAGAAGAGAGGCAACTCACCACCGCCTGTTCCCCAGCAGGAGAGCCCCAGAGGGGACTTCTCTGGTGGTCCGGTGGCTGAGGCTCTGAGCCCCCAATGCAGGGGGCCCGGGTTCGATCCCTGGGCGGGGAATTAAGATCCCATGCGCCGCACTGAGTTCACATGGTGCAATAAAGACCCTGCATGCCACAGCTAAGACCCAACGTAGCCAAATAAATAATATATATTTTTTAAAAAATCCCTGGCTGTGCTCTAATTAAAAAAAAAAAAAAAGAAGAATTGGGAACGATAGGGGGACATAGAAGCCCACAATAAGAGACAGAGTATTCTTAGCGTGATCTCAAGTTTCCAAATTATGTCCTTGTATAGAAAAGGAGCCCAGGGGACAGGACACCAGAAGGCATGTGGGGGGATGGGAGAGGGGTCTTCTGAGTGTGAGATTTCACATGGGATGTTTTCTTCTTTTTGTGTTTCTCTAGCTTCTTATTTGGCACCCCACTCCAGCACTCTTGCCTGGAAAATCCCATGGATGGAGGAGCCTGGTAGGCTGCAGTCCATGGGGTCAGGAAGAGTTGGACACGACTGAGCGATTTCCCTTTCACTTTTCACTTTCACGTATTGGAGAAGGAAATGGTAACCCACTCCAGTCTTCTTGCCTGGAGAATCCCAGGGACGGCGGAGCCTGGTGGGCCGCCGTCTATGGGGTCTCACAGAGTCGGACACGACTGAAGCGACTTAGCAGCAGCAGCAGTAGCTTCTTATTAATTTTCTACAGAGACTGAAAATCAGACCAAAAATGCTGCTTTCGGGACAGATGGCCGACCTTCCTTGCCAGGCAGTCGGGCTGAACTACCATTGTGAAGGGCAGAGCTGGGCTTGGCGAAGCTGGCCATGTCCCCTGAATCCTGATGCCAGCCTCAGGCTCCTCCCACTTTGGGCTAACTCCCCTGCCTCACCCCCTGGCTGCCATCTGTTTCCCCTCTCAAGGTGAGGTGCCCAACCTGCTCCCCATCTCCTGGTCCAAGCCACCGTCCCTCCCTCTCCCTGTGCCCGTCTGCTGGGAAGCTCACACCAACCACAGCATCACATGGATCGTGGCTGTCATCTGCGGACCCCGTGGGAGCCTCACCCATCCTCTGCAGGTCTGAGAACGTCTCCAAATCTCTTTCCTGTCATGATTTCACGTCATTTCAACATACTCAGAGATGACCCTTTCCCTGCTTCCCAGTGATTCTGCATCTTCTCCAAAGACCCCCTTCCAATCTCTCAGCCATTCCCCCCCAGGGGGCAAACGATGCCCATGGTTCTCAAACTCCAGCAGGTATCAGAAGCCCTGGCGGGGAGGGGGCACTTGTTGAGTGTTTCTGGTTCAGTAGGCCTGGCGAGGGCCTGAGAATCTCCATCACTCTAGAGTTCCTAGGTACGGCTGGTCCAGACGGCCTGCTCTGGGAACCTCTGCTCTCACCCTGTTATTGCCAATACCACCCACCTCCGGAGTCTCACCTTGGAGTCCCATCCACCACAGTGAGGACCTGCCCCTCTTTCTCCACACCCTTGTTCCTACGAGGTTCCCCCACACTGTAGCTGCCAGTTCGCGGACTTGACACCTCTCAATGGCCCCTTGAACTCCATGTGTCTTCCTCCTCGTTCAGCCCAGCGTCCACAGCTGACACCCCTTGGCAGACACCTGGGCACCCTGAGCCTCCCACCTGGTCCCATTTGCCAGGCAAGCTCTGACCATTGTTGAGTCCCAGCTCTCCCGTGATAGGCGAGCATGGACCTACTCACAAGGGTTGCTTCAAGTTCATGACCGGGACTCAAAGTGGGGGGAGGGGGGAGCTGGGGCTGCCCGGCCACTCACCCCTTCCCCTTTCCAGATGACCTTGGAGCACTTTTGTTCTTGCAAAACTCCTACCCCTCACCCTCAGCTGCTGACCACTCTCCTATTTCGCCAGGAAATAGGGGCTCCAGAGAAGCCCCTCAAGGCAATACAGCCCTACCCACCCCTCACCCTGTGGCTGCAGTCAAGGCCGTGGTCCGTGCAGTTTCTGCCCCCGCAGGGAGAATCCTCTCCCCAGGTGACTCCCTCCACCTTCAGACCTTTGTTTCAAGGTCATGAGTCCCATGATGACCCTCCTCACTCCCAGAACTCTTAGCCCCCCTACCCCAGCCTCTGCCCCTGCCCAGCACCCAGCACCTGCAGGATCACTCCACTCTTGTCCTCCCCCACAAATGGAACATAGACTCCTTGAGGGCAGCTTCTGGGGCCCAGTGTGACAGCGGCTTAACTAGATGCTCCAGGAAGGCGGGAGGGAGCACAGAGCCACGTCTGAGGGCTGGGGTGGGTGGAGGGGGTGGTGGTGGAGGAACACTGGGGGGCTGAGGGCTTGGGGAAGGGGGGAGCGGACAGGCACCAGCTTCTCCTGGACTTGCTGTTTCTGCACCAGGCGGATCTCCTCCAGCTGCTCCTGGCTCATGCCCTTCCAGCGGTCGGGCACCACGCGATGTGGCCCGAAGGAGCTGGCTGCCTGCTGCGGGTTCTCCAAGAGCAGGTCCCCACGCAGCATGTTGGAGATCTCGGCTAGGTTGTCCTCCTGTTCTTGTTTTCTCTCTTGAATTTTCTTTTCCGCTGACTCCAGGGCCTGCGCAGGGGAAGATATTAAGGATGATGCCCTGAAGGGGTTTCCCTGGTGGCTCAGACAGTAAAGAATCCACCTGCCATGCTGGTGACCAGGGTTCCATTCCTGGGTCGGGAAGATTCCCTGGAGGAGGGCATGGCAACCCACTCCAGGATTCTTGCCTGGAGAATCCCATGGACAGAGGAGCCTGGTGGGCTACAGTCCCTGGGGTTGCAAAGAGCCGGACACGACTGAGCAACTCAACACGTTGTCTGAGAGAGCCTGGTGGGACTGAGGCGCAGGCTGGGAAACCTTGCAGGGGCCCTTGAAGGAAGAATGTGCTAAACAGGGCTCCCGGGCGGGTGGGTGGAGACTTATCAGGTATGGACGTGGGGAGGTCCCTGGACCCCTGGCTACCTGGGCGATGCTGGGCGAGTGGGCTGGGCTCAGAGGATCACTACCAGCTGGTCACGTGCACAATCCCGGCAGGTCTTTGTCTGCAAGGATTTGCCAAAGCAGGGAGCGGCCGCCCCTCGTTAGGCGGCCATCTCCCCTCGGCTTGGCCTCACCCACCCCCAGGATAGGGCTGTGAACCCTTCCCTGTGGTCCTGGTCACCCTGGGCCAGTGGCAGGCCACAAAGAACTGCCAACCAAGTGATTTGCGGAAGTGGTGACTTCTAAAAGGTGTTCCTACTGCCCGGCAACCTCAGCCCCTGAGACAAATAAATTCCTGGTCAAATCCCTGCTTACATGAAGGCGATGGGTAGAAGGGACAGGCCCTGGCTGTGTGACCTGCAGCTAGACAGCTTCCCTCTCTGAGCTAGTTATTTCTCTGTCAAGTCAAGAGAAGGATGAAACCAGTTCTCTTTTATATTGGACAGACGGGGCACTTTGCTAGGTGCCCTCACATAGCAGGGGCTAAGAGGGAGGCCAGCCTGACTATACTACATAAGTGCATGCTTTGTGATTGGACAGGTCTGATTTGAATACTGGACTAATATTTGGAAGTCCAGTGTTTACATCTGCCAAAGCAAATCAGATTAGTACTCAGCTGTCTCTAAGAAAGTCAATTCCTCCCTCTGAGCCTGTTTCTTGATCAATTGAGTTCATGGTGCCTCTCTGACAGGGCCGTTGAACACAGTGACTAATAAGATCAGATAATTGTTGCAGAGATTAAAAAAAAACATATTCTGGGAGTCCACCAGTGGCGTAGTGGTGAGGATTCCTGGGCTTTCACTGCCATTGTTGGTTCAGGTCAGGGAACTGAGATCCTGCAAGCCATGTGGCATGGCCAAAAAAAAAAAAAAATAACTATGGCTATCACTGATGAGTTGAGAATGCTGGGATACCCAGGGAGGTGGCTGTGTGTCTTCCCTCCCCTCCAGACAGGCCCGGGGTATACACCTGGTTCTTGTTGAATTCTTTCACAGTTGCACAAACCGCCTTCCTGGTGGCGGTTTCCAGATTCTGTAAGTGCTTGGCTGTCTCATCAAACTGCAGCCTTGTCTTCAAGTAGAGATCCTCTGAAAGGAAGAAAAATACAGTAAAAGCGTGTGTGCCTGCCCAGGGCTCCTTCCCAGATGTGCAGAGCGCCCTGTGGAGTGTTGTTTCTGGGTCTGCTTCTCATCACGCACCCATCAGAAGAAGGGGGGTGCAATGGAAGGCTCACGGGAGACACAGATGAGTTAACTCAAGCCAAGCTCTTAGACAAGTGCCTGGCAGCGCTGGCAATCATCACTGTGGCCTGGTAATGTCTACAGACACGACTGAGCACACTTATCTGGGTACCAAAGGAGAAGGGCTTAGGGGGCAGCACAGTAGGAGATAAGGTCAGACTGTGAAGGCCTTGCTGGTACTTGAAATAAATTTGGTTTTTATTGAGTAAGTGTGTTAGTCGCTCAGTCGAGTCTCTGTGACCCTATAGACTATAGCCCATCAGGCTCCTCTGTCCAGGGAGTTCTCCAGGCAAGAATACTGGAGTGGGTTGCCATGCCCTTCTCCAGGGGATCTTCCTGACCCAAGGATCAAACCTGGGTCTCCCAGATTGCAGGCATATTCTTTACCAACTGAGACAATCATTAATGAGTAAACTAAGAAGCTATTGGTTTTGAACAAAGGATCCCACTTAATTTTTTACTTTTGGCCATGCTGTGAGTCATGTGGGATCTTAGTTCCCCGACCAGGGATTTAAGCCATGTCCCCTGCATTGGGAACATGGACTCGAAACCACTGGACCACCAGGGAAGTAGCAGCTTTATGTGTATATATATTTGCCTTGGCACGTGGGATCTTCGCTGTGGCAAGCAGGCTCTAGAGCTCACTGGCTCAGCAGTTGCCATGCAGGCTTAGTTGTGCCATGACATGCGGGATCTTGGTTTCCCTGCCAGGGATCAAACCTGCGTCCCCTGCACTGGATGTCAGATTCTCAACCACTGGACTACCAGGGAAGTCCCTCAGCAGTTTAACTTTTTAACAGGATCATTCTGGCTATTGGGCTGAGAAGAGAGTGTAGGGGGGCAAGGGCAGAAGCTGGGAGGCCAGTTGGAGGTTATTTCGGTGATCCGGCTGGGATGTGCTGGCCTTTGAGTCTAGTGGTAGTGGTGGAGGCAGTGATGGTGGTTGGAACTCGAGATGACTTGCTGCAGGAGTGCGTGCGGCATCGGAGAGAACGGAAGGAGTCAAGAGGGCTTGGTTTGGGCTGGAACAACGGGAAGAACAGAGCTCCCATCGATGGAGGTAGACGGTCAGCTTTGGGGGATGATTCAAGTGTCTTACTGGACATGAACTGACCCAGGCTAGACCTATGTCTTTCCCACTGTCTTCCCAGCAGGCTGTGAGCACACTGAGGGTCAGACCAGTGCTGAGTTACCCTGGGCGCCAGGATCCCACGGGCGCCCTGATACACCACAAGCTCAGAAAGTGTTTCCTGCTTGATGGACGTGTCACTAAAGACGTCCAAATCCTGAAACACAGGTTCTGATGTCTCTTTGTTTGGCCATGTGGCTAAAGTAGCCTATTAGTGAGGCTTAAGAGACAAAAATGAAACAAGAAAAAAAAAAAACTGGGGTTGATTTGTTAAACAAAGTATTGAGACCCACTTGTCTTTTGCTGTTACCTGCACATTTTTGGTTCTCCCGGCCAATCATCCGTTCCTTTTGCTGTTGCAGGGACCATTCCCTGTTTTGTTCCTCTTGGAATTTCTTCCTCAGATGGAAGTTTAAATCCTCCCCCATGAATTTCTGCATTCCTGATATTGTATTCCAAGCATCATGATCTGACTGCCGGGCTGGACGATCCTTCTTAAGGGCCAAGGGGTCAGAGAGGTCAAATTCACGGCGCATTTCCGGCCTCTGAAAGCTCTGTTGGAAATCATTGATAGCTTTACAGAGATTTTTCCTATCTCTCCTTTCCCGGTTTTCTGTTATGCATGCGATCTTGTCATTTTGTCTCATTTCAGCAGCTAGAAAAGATACAGCATATTCATTAGCAAAAGATTCATGGGAAAGAAAGAAATTTGAATCTCCCCAAAAAAATAATTTTTAGTGATTCTAAAAGTCATCCAACTCTCCCAAAGGTTAACACAACCATTAAAGGGTTAGAATTCTGAATATAAAAAAGCACCTAAAAATCAACTTTAAAACAAACAACCTAACCACAAAGGGGCAAAGGAAGGGAAAAAGCAAATCACTACAGAGCAGCCTGAATGATCAATAAGCATGTGAAAAGAGCATCAGCCATTTGAGATGGGAAACATCCAATGAATTGAAGAAACATTTTAAAACACTGAAAATAGCAGGTATTAGGAAGGATGTGGAGAAACGTAGAGGTTTCTCATTTACTGCTTGTGAGAGTGTAACTTGGTGCTTTTATAACCATGGAAAGCAACTTGCCAACATCCCCTGAAGCTGAAAATGAGCACATCCTAGGACCTGTCAATGCCACGTCCAGGTCCACCAGGAATGAGCACTGGGACACAGTGCAGGAGAGTCACTAACATTGTTTGCAATTATTTAAAAAAGAAAAAATCTAAATCAACCACCAGCAGAGGAATAAAGAAACTGTGGTTAAAATTCATAGAAGAAAATATCATAAAGCAATTAAAATGAATATTCTGTATGGAGATCACCTATAAGTTCCCAAAATAGGTTGATGAATTTCTTAAATGTTGCAAAAGGATACATTCAATATATCTTTTATGTGAAAATGTAAAACACACACAAATTTTATATTGTCATGGATAAACCTACATGAAGGGTACAAGTACAGAAACACACATGGGAATGATCACACCTCTGAGGAGGGGAGAAGAGGAAAATGGTAGGATGGAGGAGAGCTTTAACTACTTCTGTGTAACATTTAATTCTCAAAAATCATTCTTAATATAAGATATCTAAAGCCAGGTTGGCAAAATGTTCACATCTAGTCTGGTGGTGGGTATATGTATGTCTGTCACATCATTTCTGTAAGTTTGAATTACTTTTGTAAAAAATTTTATTGAAGTATAATTGATTTACATTGCTGTGTTAATTTCTGCTGTACAGCAAAGTGATTCAGTTATACATACATATATATATATTCTTTTTCATATTCTTTTCCATTATGGTTTATCACAGGTTTCAATTACTTTTACACTACAATTTTAAAAGAAAATATGAAACACTATAAAGAAGAAAAGACCCTGATGCTGGGAAAGATTGAGAGCAGAAAGAGAGTGGGGTGGCAGAGGATGAGATGGTCGGATGGCATCACTGACTCAAAGGACATGAATTTGAGCAGACTCGGGGAGATAGTGAAGGATGGGGAAGCCTAGCGCATTGCAGTCCAGGGGTCACAGAGTCAGACATGACTGAGTGACTGAAATGAGCTGATGAAGAAGAAAGTAAACTTCATTCCTCATGCCGTCTCTCCAAATTTACCACTGCTCATATTTTGGTATAGTTCCTTTGTGTCTTTTTCTAAACATATTTATATATATTTTTAACTTATGTGTATTTATATATTTAAACTTAATTGATGACCCATTGTACATATAATTTTGTATCCTTTTTTTCTATTAAAAAATCCTTATGGTGCTTTAAAAGACATTGTTGGACATAACTGACATTTCTTAGTCAGTAGGTCCTCATCCTCAGAACACTACTTAATTTTCATAACTATTTGAGAATCTGACCCACAAGCCAGAACACTTTTACTTGAACCATGCCTGGTTCTGAGTCAGCTCTGGGGTGTGGGCTCAAGAGTGTGTGTTGTCTACTATTACCAGCTGTCCCTGGTAGAAGGTCTTGAGCTTTTGGCAGAGAATATGTGTGCGTATGAGGTTTTTCATACCTAGTTTTTAAAGAAAACAGAGAAAAATATACATGTCCGCTCACAATATATTTCCTACTCATAGAATTCAATAACTAATTTTCAAGTGTGGAAGAATTGGTGCATTAAGTCAACTGAGCACAAGAAACTGTGAAATTTTAAAAGGAAGAAGAGTGTGAAAATGACAAGGCTTTACACACATGAGGAATGTGACGTGGGTCTAAAGCCCTGAACCACTCAATGGCCGCTCAGAGAATGCTCACCAAAGGCTTCCTCTCTCGCTTTTTCAGTTGCTGCTTTTATGTTCTGGTCACAAACCTGAGCATCCCAGGCCGTGGTGTCACCCTGGGAAAGGAAAACAATGGGAGAGAATAAGAGCCAGACAATTTTATTCAGTTGATAACAATCCTACTTATCTTTTTATAAACCAAATCGTCTCATACCCGAATGCCCTTGTGTGCCTCTGTTGGTTCTTCAGCCTGTTTTAACTTTCCCTAGAGCTTCCTTCTCCCTTTCTTAGTCAGTAGGTCCTCATCCTCAGAACACTACTTAAGCATCACCTCCTCCGGGAAGCCCTCTCTGCTTTCCTCTCCCAGCCCTAGTTGCGTTGACTTCCCTGCATTATAATGTGACCATTTTAACGCCTGCCTCGTCCACTGGGCTATCAACTTCACAAAGTCAAGGATCGTCTTATCCCTCATCTCCAAGGCCTGGCTCAGGTTTGCCACAAAATAAGAACTCTCTCTACTGGCATTTGTCTGTTAAATGGACTGGAGGAAGTCCCTGGCAATGTAGAAAGTCTGGCTCAGAGAGAGGAGAACCGCATTCCAGTCTCTGGCCACTAACTCCAGGTAAGCTCGCTCCCCGCTGCAGGACTCAATTTGCCTGTCTGGCAAGTGACAGGGAGCAATTTTCGGTCTTGTTATGAGGCCTCCCTCATTCTCCGAAAACTCAGTACGTGGAACAGTTCTTCCAGGCAAAGCTTGGAGCCGTCCGCAGCTGTGCCTGATCAAAAGTTTCATTCCAACAGTTCATCATCTCTTGTGGCTCGCTGCTCGCCTCTCTTGTTTCCCCCGCCCCCTTGTCCCCCTCCCCTCCCCTCCCCCACCATTCCCTCCTGGCTCCTCTCCCTTCCGATCCGGAGGGTCTCACCCCAATGATCCTGTTCCTGGCGTTGAAAATCCGTTTCTGCCTGACCAGCTCCGCATGTCTTCTTTTGGCCAGGACAAAGTCCTCCTGCAGGTCCTTGGGCTGTGCTACCTCCATGACTGCGAATTGCTAAGAAATTCTAAAAGGTTTCAAAAACATGCGAGATTAAAAGAAAATACAACAAAAATAAAACAAGCTCAAGCCCAGCGAGGCTGGCTCCCCAGGAGTCCAGGCAGGTGGGATGCGAGCCTGCCCAAGAGGCTTTCAATCCGCCTTCTCTCACTGCCCCAGAGGCATGGCGTCTCGGTTTCCTCGGAAACGTAAACAACTCCGGTTGCTAAGAAACAGCGCAGCGCTCGCCGGTGTTCTCGCTTTCTTCTCGCGAGACCGCACGAGGCGCTTCCCGCGCTTTTCCCGCCCGCGTGTGAGAACGCAGCTGAGGCTCGGAGAGCGCAGCCATGAGCCGTTTGGAAGTGCTGTTTGTGGAGAACTTTAAGTCGTGGCGGGGCCGCCAGGTCATAGGCCCCTTCAAGAGGTTCACCTGCATCATCGGCCCCAACGGCTCCGGTAACTCGGGACCTAGAATGTCTTCTCCCGCCACAGTCGGCCAAGCCGCTTCTTGCCTGAGGAAACCTGAGGGAGGCCTCAAGGCCTGGACTCAGGCTCGACCCTCGCCACCCACCTCAGGGACGGGGTGGGATGCGGGATGGGGTGGGAGCGACCCTCAGACTCCGTCCAGGGCGGGTTGGAAGTGGCAGGAGCCTCCTCTCGCCGTCCACCTGGCCAACCGTCACCCTCTGCCCCGGCCCCGCGACCGCACCCCCCGGGGCCTGACCCTCGGACCCTCAGACCTCACCCCCGGGGCCTGACCCTCTCCCGCTGCCCGGCCCCCCGACCCTCAGACCCACTGCCCCAGCTCCCCGACCCTCAGACCGCACCCGCAGGGGCCTGACCCTCGCCCCAGCTCCACGACCCTCAGATGCACCCCCAGGAACCTGACCCTCGCCCGCTGCCCCAGCTCCTTGACCCTTAGACGCACCTCCAGGGGCCTCACCCTCACCCTCGCCCCAGCTCCCTGGCCCTCAGACAGTACCCCAACTCCATGATCCTCAGACCCCACCCAGGCCAGACCCCCGCCCTGCAGCCCCAGCCCCAGGGTTCCACCCTGGACTCTCCTCTCCTTCACCCCTGCTCCTCTGCCCTGTGGGGTCCTCCTCTTGCCCTTAGTCGTGGTTGCTTTCCTCTCTATCCCCTTGTCTTTCTCATCTAAAAAGACATAATGGGAGCGAGATCAGGAGGAAGACATTGGTTTCAAGGGGCTGGAACAACCATTTGGATCCAAGGAACCTTCGCAGGAATATTATGGAAATGACTGCAATAATTGAGCTTTCCCCAAATTCCTGGTACCCTTCTTTTTGTTTAATCCTCACAAATGCATATAATTCCCATTTTACAGTGGAGGAAACTGAGGTTCAGAGGTTCCAGATGACTTTCCAAGATTGCCCAGTAAGTGGCAGAGTCTGGACTGGAATTGGGGCCTGGCCAGGTTCACCTTGGCTCCATGATTGGAAAGAGTGGGTTAATGACCCAAAGCAGGTGGGAGTAAGCTCTAAAACAATAGTGACCTTGAGATTTTTCCCAAATCTGGAGACTCCAATTTGGCTTTCTCAGTCCAGATTTCCTTTCTTAGCTCAGAAACCTTTTTTGAATTGAAAGAGACCTGTTGACTCAGTAAATTAATTTATATGACAGATATGAATAGGAGACTTAAATGTGTGCTTTCTGGGCACACCAAATCTGGAATATAATTATTGTGGAAGTGTTGTAAAATTTCTGTTGCATTTTAAAAACGGCTGTTGTTTAAGGTTTTCTTTTGCACTTAGTATATGTTAAAGAATGTGCTTAGTTACTCAGTCCGCCTCTTTGCGACCCCGTGGACTGTAGCCCACCAGGCTCCTCTGTCCATGGGGATTCTCCAGGCAAGAAACTGGAGTAGATTGCTATGCCCTCCTCCAGGGGATCTTCCCGACCCAGAGATTGAGCCCAGGTCTCCCGCATTCCAGGCGGATACTTTACTGTCTGACCACCAGGGAAGCCCATGTGAAAGAATACCTGAGCTTAGATGTATTCACACATTTGATTTCCTTGCCTCTTCTCTGTAATGTATTTACTCATTTTCCCTTTATCAGAAAACATTGAAAAAATGATTACTGTAATCACTCCTGCATTGTTATCCTGACTCCACTCATTTATCAGGAAGTTACTGAGCCCACCACCAGGTGATTTTCACCTTTTAACTGATGATTATGTGAAGGGTTGCTCAATTCCGTTTTGCATTTCCAATGGTGTGATACTTGGAATGAGTGTTTGTACAAAGTCTTGAACTCCACTCAATACACTTGAACTGAGCTCAAGTGTATTTTCATATGGTTAAGGACCTTTTGTATTTCTCATTCTCTGAGTTGAACTGAACTGAACTGATTCTCTGAGTTGCCCTTTTATGTTCTTTGCCCATTTTTCTGGTGGGTTGTCTTAGAAATCTTTCTAAAACATATCTGAAAAAGTCACTAGTATTCCTGAAATCCTTTGTAGCTTCCTGTAATCTTCAGCATCAAGTTTAGTTTCTCTCTTTTCATTCCCGACCTTGCAAGCTTTGTTCCATCTCTGTATATTCAGTTCAGTTCTGTTCAGTTTCTCAGTTGTGTCCTACTCTTTGTGACCCCATGGACTGCAGCACGCCATGCTTCCCTGTCCATCACCAACTCCGGAGCTTGCTCAAACTCATGCCCATTGAGTTGGTGATGCCATCAAACCATCTCATCCTCTGTCGTCCCCTTCTCCTCCTGTCTTCAGTCTTTCCCAGCATCAGGGTCTTTTCAAATGAGTCAGCTCTTTGGCATCAGGAGGCCAAAGTATTGGTGTTTCAGCTTCAGCATCAGTCCTTCCAATGAATATTCAGGACTGATTTCCTTTAGGATGGACTGGTTGGATCTTGTAGTCCAAGGGACTCTCTGTATCAGTACTTACCCTCTTCTTACTATAATGTGCTAAGTTGCTTCAATCTGTCTGACTCTCTGCAATCCTATGGACTGTAACCCGCCAGGCTCCTCTGTCCATGGGATTCTCCAGGCAAGAATACTGGAGTGGATAGCCATGGGGGACCTTCCTAACCCAGGGATCAAACCAGAATTTCTTATGTCTCCTGCATTGGCAGGCGGGTTCTTTACCACTAGTGCCACCTGGGAAGTCCATTCCTAATAGAGTGGTACCTTGCTTTCCCGGTTGTACCAGTGATCAAGCTGTTCTCTTTTCCTGTAACGGTTATGTTTACCTTCAGCATCGCTTCCCCAACTTCTACTTCCTCTTTAAAATTTAGCCCAGAAGTGTCTCCTGCAAAGCCTACTCAGAGTCTCCAGTAATTAGTGCTGCTCTTAAGTGTTTCGTAGTTCTTTGTGTATTCATTTTAGCTTAGAACTTATTGTAGTAAGTTATAGTTTCCTGCTTTTAGTGGGAAGAGTATAGATTTTGGAATTAGACACCTAACCCCAAAATATGATTGTTTGAGCATCTGGTTTTTTATTTATGAAATGAGGTTCAATAAAAATTGATAATATTCCTCACTGTAAGCACCTTAGGGGAAAATCCTACATACTGTTTCTTTTTAGCCTCAGTAATTAGGAGAATGCCTGATTAATAGGTGTTCCATAAATGTTTATAGAATGAAGGAATGAATTTGAAGAGGCAAGAGAGTGAATGTTGAGTCCAGCTAAGAGTCTTCTCAAAGTAAGGAGGGGTTGAAAAAGTAAAAGAATGGTAAGGAAGGAGAAGAATGGAAGAGATATGCAGAGTTGAAATCAGAAGGGACTTTAGCAGCTGTTGGTAAGAGGGCTGCTGCTGCTAAGTTGCTTCAATCGTGTCCGACTCTGTGCGACCCCATAGACAGCAGCCCAACCAGGCTTCCCTGTCCCTGGGATTCTCAAGGCAAGAACACTGGAGTGGGTTGCCATTTCCTTCTCCAATGCATGAAAGCGAAGAGTGAAAGTGAAGTTGCTCATTTGTGTCCGACTCTTAGTGACCCCATGGACTGTAGCCCACCAGGCTCCTCCATCCATGGGGTTTTCCAGGCAAGAGTACTGGAGTGGGGTGCCATTGCCTTCTCCGTGGTAAGAGGGCAGATGAGTGCAAAAATTGGGGTTTTGAGATGGGAGAGTGATATTGTAATTTTTATATCTTTGAATACTTGGTTCATCATCAAGTGATGATAGTCTAAAATATTACTCTCCCAGAATTATTTTCCTGATGTTGATTTTGAGTTATTTATAGCAGAGGTTCCTGCTCTGACCATTACAAAGCTTAACTTGGTTGGTTCGTTCATTCATTCATTTTTGTCAATAGGTGGTCTCCTGTATTGCAGGCAGATTCTTTACTAAATGACCTACCAGGGAAGTCCCTACTTAATAAATGTTTCTTGATCCTATCAGAAGTTACCTCTCCCAGTTACCTTCTGTTTCATCCTTCAGTTTGTTTCCTCACCAGTACTTACTATAATATATAATTCCTGTTTGTTTATTGTTTGACCTCTTAGTAGATTATAACATTCATTAGACAAGGTTGTTATCTCGTTCGTTTACTGTATCCTTATGACCTAGGACACAAAAGAATTAATGTAATAAATGAGTTTGGATTAAGTTAAGTTTAATTGCTTAGTCATGTCCGACTCTTAGCGACCCCGTGAACTGCAGCACACCAGCCCACCCTGTCCATCACCAACTCTCTGAGTTTACCCAAACTCATGTCCATTGAGTCGGTGATGCCATCCAACCATCTCATCCTCTGTCGTCCCCTTCTCCTCCCGCCCTCAATCTTTCCCAGGATCAGGGTCTTTTCAAATCAGTCAGCTCTTCACATCAGGCGGCCAAAGTATTGGAATTTCAGCTTCAACATCAGTCCTTTAATGAACACCCAGGACTGATCTCCTTTAGGATGGACTGGTTGGATCTCCTTGAAATCCAAGGGACCCTCAAGAGTCTTCTCCAACACCACACTTAAAAAGCATCAATTCTTCAGTGCTCAGCTTTCTTTATAGTCCAACTCTCACATCTGTACGTGACTACTGGAAAAACCATAGCCTTGACTAGATAGACCTTTGTTGACAAAGTAATGTCTCTGCTTTTTAATGTGCTGTCTAGGTTGGTCATAACTTTTCTTCCAAGGAGTAAGCATCTTTTAATTTCATGGCTGCACTCACTCTCTGCAGTGATTTTGGAGCCCCCCAAAATAAAGTCAGCCACTGTTTCCATTGTTGCCCCACCTATTTGCCATGAAGTGATGGGACCGGATGCCATGATCTTAGTTTTCTGAATGTTGAGTTTTAAGCCAATTTTTTCACTCTCCTCTTTCACTTTCATCAAGAGGCTCTTTAGTTCTTTGCTTTCTGCCATAAGGGTGGTGTCATCTACATATCTGAGGTTATTGCTATTTCTCCTGGCAGTGTTTCCAGCTTGTGCTTCATCCAGCCCAGTGTTTCTCATGATGTACTCTGCATAGAAAGAAGTTAAGTAAGTAGGATGACAATATACAGCCTTGACGTACTCCTTTTCCTATTTGGAACAAGTCTGTTGTTCCATGTCTAGTTCTAACTTGCTTCCTGACCTGGATACAGGTTTCTCACATCTCTTTCAGAATTTTCCACAGTTTATTGTGATCCACACAGTCAAAGGCTTTGGCATAGTCAATAAAGCAGAAATAGGTGTTTTTCTGGCACTCTCTTGCTTTTTTAATGGTCCAGTGGATGTTGGCTATTTGATATCTGGTTCCTCTGCCTTTTCCAAACCCAGCTTGAACATCTGGAAGTTCATGGTTCACGTATTGCTGAAGTCTGGCTTGGAGAATTTTGAGCATTACTTACTAGCTTGTGAGATGAGTGTAATTGTGTGGTAGTTTGAGCATTCTTTGGCATTGCCTTTCTTTGGGATCGGAATGAAAACTGACCTTTTCTAGTCCTGTGGCCACTGCTGAGTTTTCCAAATTGGCTTGCATATTGAGTGCATCACTTTCACAGCATCATCTTTTAGAATTTGAAAGAGCTCAACTGAAATTCCATCACCTCCACTAGCTTTGTTCGTAGTGATGCTTTCTAAGGCCCACTTGACTTCACATTCCAGGATGTCTGGCTCTAGGTGAGTGATCACACCATCGTGATTATCTTGGTCATGAAGATCTTTTTTGTACAGTTGTTCTGTGTATTCTTGCCACCTCTTCTTAATATCTTCTGCTTCTGTTAAGTCCATACCATTTCTGTCCTTTATCGAGCCTATCTTTGCATGAAATGTTCCCTTGGTATCTCTGATTTTCTTGAAGAGATCTCTAGTCTTTCCCATTCTGTTGTTTTCCTCTGTTTCTTTGCAGTGATCACTAAGGAAGGCTTCCTTATCTCTCCTTGCTATTCTTTGGAACTCTGCATTCAAATGGGTATATCTTTCCTTTTCTCCTTTGCTTTTGGTTTCTCTGCTTCTCACAGCTATTTGTAAGACCTCCTCAGACAGCTATTTTGCTTTTTTGCATTTCTTTTCCATGGGGATGGTCTTGATCCCTGTCTCCTGTACAATGTCACGAACCTTAATCCATAGTTCATCAGGCACTCTGTCTTTCAGATCTAGTCCCTTAAATCTATTTCTCACTTCCACTGTATAATCATAAGGGATTTGATTTAGGTCATACCTGAATGGTCTAGTGGTTTTCCCTACTTTCTTCAATTTAAGTCTGAATTTGGCAATAAGGAGTTCATGATCTGAGCCACAGTCAGCTCCCAGTCTTGTTTTTGCTGACTGTATAGAGCTTCTCCATCTTTGGCTGCAAAGAATATAATCAGTTTGATTTCAGTGTTGACCATCTGGTGATGTCCATGTGTAGTCTTCTCTTGTGTTGTTGGAAGAGGATGTTTGCTATGACTGGTGTGTTCTCTTGGCAGAAATCTGTTAGCCTTTGCCCTGCTTCATTCTGTACTCCAAGGCCAAATTTGCCGTTACTCCAGGTGTTTTTTGACTTCCTGCTTTTGTATTCCAGTCCCCTATGATGAAAAGGACATCTTTTTTGGGTGTTAGTCCTAAAAGGTCTTGTAGGTCTTCATGGAACTGTTCAACTTCAGCTTCTTCAGCGTTACTGGTTGGGGCATAGACTTGGATTACTGTGATATTGAATGGTTTGCCTTGGAAAAGAAGAGACATCATTCTGTCATTTTTGGGATTGCATCCAAGTACTGCATTTTGGACTCTTTTGTTGACTATGATGGCTACTCCATTTCTTCTGAGGGATTCCTGCCCACAGTAGTAGATATAATGGTCATCTGAGTTAAAGTCACCCATTCCAGTCCATCTTAGTTTGCTGATTGCTCGAATGTCGACGTTCACTCTTGCCATCTCTTATTTGACCACTTCCAATTTGCCTTGATTCATGGACGTAACATTCCAGGTTCCTATGCAATATTGCTCTTTATAGCATCAGACCTTGCTTCTATCTCCAGTCACATCCACAACCGGGTATTGTTTTTGCTTTGGTTCCTTCCCTTCATTCTTTCTGGAGTTATTTCTCCACTGATGTCCAGTAGCATATTGGATACCTACTGACCTGGGGATTTCATCTTTCAGTGTCCTATCTTTTTGCCTTTTCATACTGTTCATGGGGTTCTCAAGGCAAGAATACTGAAGTGGTTTGCCATTCCCTTCTCCAGTGGACCACATTCTGTCACACCTCTCCACCGTGACCCGCCCATCTTGGGTGTCCCCACACGGCATGGCTTAATTTCATTGAATTAGACAAGCTGTGGTCCATGTGATCAGATTGGCTAGCTGTCTGTGATTGTGGTTTCCATCTCTCTGCCCTCTGATGCCCTCTCTCAGTGCCTACCATCTTACTTGGGTTTCTCTTACCTTCGACCTGAGGTCTCTCTTCATGGCTGCTCCAGTGGAGTGCAGCCGCTTCTCCTTACCTTGGATGTGAGTGGGGAGGTATTTATTTTAGGCAGATTTTAAATAAGGATTGATAACACTAATTTTTGTTTAATTCTGTTATCATCAGACTTAATAACTTCAGTTAATGTTCTATATATGTAACCTACATATGCTCAGGTGGTAAAGAATCCACCTGCAATGCAGGAAACCCCTGTTCAATTCCTGGGTGGGAAAGATCCCCTGGAGAAGGAATAGGCTACCCACTCCAGTATTCTTGGACTTCCCTTGTGGCTCAGATGGTAAAGAATCCACCTGCAATGTGGGAGACCTGAGTTTGATCCCTCGGTTGGGAAGATCCCCTGGAGATGGGAAAGGCTACCCCTTCAGTATTCTGGCCTGGAGAATTCTGTGGACTGAATAGTCCACAAGGTTGCAGAGTCAGACTTGACTGAAAGACTTTCACTTTCTCTATATGTAACCATCTTATAATAGCTTTCAATCTGCAGATTATCGATTAACCCCTCAAAAAGCCATGTTTCATACCTGTTAGTTAACTGAAACTTAGCTAAATATATTTGCAGCATTTTTAACCACTTCTAGTTCTTTTGAAAAAGACAGTGAACTTCTAAACTCAGCCATATTTCCAGTGATTTGCAATATTCTTCTATGTTACTCTTTCTGCTTTTGGCACTAGAAATTTAAATTGCTTGTGGATATGAGGGAATGAATGTGAAAAAGGAAAAACATTAAACAGAGACAGTTGTAGTTGAAATGACGCCGCACCTTGGAAGTTGTTCTGTACTATGTGCTCATGGTTGCAGAACAGTTTTCCATTTGAGTTGGGAGTCACCAAGATACCCCCAGGTTTGGTGATTCACTGGGAGGACTTATAGGACTCAGCATGTAGTTGTACCCAGGATGGTTACTCATAACAGTGAAAGGAAACAAAGAAACCTCCACAAAGGGAAAAGGCACATGAGGAGCTCTAGGAAACCAGTTGCAAGGTTCCATGAATCCTCCCCCAGTGAAGTCTCACAGGACAGGCTTAATTCTTCCAGCAACTAGTTGTGACACATATATGAGATGTTGTTAACCAAAAACTCATTAAAGACTCAACTCTGAGGATTTATATTAGGGAATGGTCACATAAGCACCTCCATTCCCCCAAATTCCAGACTCCGAGAAAGAAAGCAAGTGTTCAGCCTAGATCATATTGTTGATACAGTTTAGGCACAGTGATACATTCTTAACAGAAAGTGGTGGAGGGACTTCCCTGGCGGTCCAAGGGTTAGGACTCCATGCTGCTTCCACTGCAAGGGGCACTGGTTCACTTCCTGAGAGTGAGTGGCTTAGCACGAGCGCATCGGTTGTATTTCACTTTCCTTAGTAGCCTGGTTCCTTTGGCACTGGGCAAGACTTTTTATCATTAAAAGTAAATAACTTATTTCCTGTCTTTCCTTCCCCAGGGAAATCTAATGTAATGGATGCACTTAGTTTTGTAATGGGAGAAAAAATAGCTAATTTAAGAGTGAAAAATATTCAAGAACTCATTCATGGAGCACACATTGGAAAACCTGTTTCTTCTTCTGCAAGTGTGAAAATTGTATATTTGGAAGAAAGTGGAGAAGAGAAGACATTTGCAAGGACTATACGAGGTATTTTTTTCTTGGGATAGCAGATATCAGAAGCAAATAACAGAACCTATTTGATTCTCCACTGGACTTTTCTTTAAGCAGACATATTTATTCAGATTCCCCTACTGTCAGATAGCGGTTTTTCTCCCTGGTTATTAGTTTAAAAATGAAAGAGGGAGTTTACCTCAAAGGTGGTGATACAATAAAAGTTCTTCCTGAGATTCTTTATGTATCTTTATCTAGTTTTCATAGTGATGAAGTAACTATAAATGCATATTTTTGGTTTGTATAGAAAGTTTTTCCTACCACCAAAAAGCAAATTGCATGAAATATTTGACTTTTTATTTTGTTAGGATTTATTCACAAATCCTTGTATTTCCTGAGTAAATAAGATTCAGAGTTACATACATACATATATATATATATATTTCTATTTATGCTAGGATTTTACTGGGCTTCTGTAAATAGATGCCTCTTGGTTGTTTTTTAAAAGTCCTAGATGAGGGTACCAGCATGGTTGGATGAAAGCTCTCTTCCGGTTGCAGACTTACCATTTGTGGATGGGACTTGGGAGCCTTGTAGGCCTTTTATTGCACAAGCAGCCTGATACTATTTATGAGGGCTCCACTGTCATAATCTAGGCGCCTCCTAAAGGCCTCACCCTCTAACACCATCACTTTTGGGTTTAGGATTTCATCACATGAATTCAGTGGAGAACACAAACATTTAGACCATGAAACGATCCTATTTAAAATAGTAATGCCTCTCTCTCCTACACAGAGACTTCCATACCCCTTTCCTACCTCCATTTTACTCAGCACTTAACACTTTCCTACATGATATTTATTTTACTTACCTATCTCATTTTTGTCTGCCTCCATCACTAGGATATAAGCTTGAGATCAGACTTTTGTCTGTTATGTTCACTACTGTAGAATACTACTTGGCATGTAGTAGACACTCAGCATTTGTTGATTGATTAAATGCATTTTTTAACATGTATATTACTGCCATAACTGGCCATTTCAATAGTTGTTGATACATATCTGGTATTTATACTTCCCATAACAGCATTTATTCTTTCATTTTAGGAGGATGCTCAGAATATCGTTTTAATGATAATCCTATGAGTCGTTCTGCTTATATCACAGAGCTGGAAAAGATAGGCATAATAGTCAAAGCACGGAACTGTTTAGTTTTTCAGGTAAGTAGCAATAGTATTTTATTTTATTCATGATTTTGAAAATGTATCACTATATTTTATATGTTGGTGTGCTTAACTATTTTTGAAAGGGAACTGTGGAGTCAATTTCAATGAAAAAACCCAAAGAAAGAACCCAGTTTTTTGAGGAAATCAGCAGTTCAGGAGAGCTTATAGGAGAATATGAGGAAAAGAAAAGAAAGTTACAGAAAGCCGAAGAAGATGCACAATTTAATTTTAATAAGAAAAAAAATGTAGCTGCAGAGCGCAAACAAGCAAAATTAGAGAAAGAAGAGGTAAGATGTCATGAGGTAACCAATTAAGTGTTGCATACAAAACCTATGTTAGAATTGTAAGTATTGGTTTGGGGTTACTAAAATAATTCTTTTAATAACTTAAATAAAGCCCATTATTCATCAAAGATAAACTTTTTGGTATATTTTCCAGTATGGGTTTCTGTCTCCGAAATAGGCAGGACAACTTGAGCTGCAAATGTGTCTGATTTTCCCAACTAAAATTAAACTTGAGGGATTTATATCTCATATGGCAGAGGGCCTCAGATTTTTGGATCTTATGCTTTTATACTTTAAAAATTATTGAGGACCCCAAAGAGTTATCTATCAATGTCTATTGTATTTGAAATTAAAACTGAGACATTTAAAAATTATATTTTGATGATTTATTTTTGTAAAAATAACAATAATAAACTCATTGCATGTTAACATAAGTAGCATATTTTTATGAAAAATAAACTGAGTTTTATAAAACCACATAATTAGAAGGGTGGTATTGTTTTACCTTGTATAATTTCATGAATATCTGACTTAATAGAAAACTGGTGAATTCTCATACCTGTTTCTGTGTTGAACCTGTGCTAAGACCTAGGAGCTTTACCCTCCTTTGGCTCTTACACCATTGGTGCAAATGTCAACACAGTGAAAAAGACAAATGAAATCTGAGTATTATTAGGAAAATAGTTTTGATTTCAGGGGCTCCATGAAAGGATGTTGGGGAACTCTAGGAGACCGTGGTCACACTTTGTAAATGCTGTTCTGTGGTACCTCTTGGTGCCCTTCACAGTGCCTGGTATAGCGCCTTGTAAACTGTTGATTATTGTTTGCCTTTAGAGTATTCTTTTATCAAATGCAAAGCAGATTTTGTCATTGTTTTGCATAAAACCTCTTCTGAAGCAGTGCTTTCCACTGCACTAAGAATCTAGTCTCCCTTCCCAGCCTGCTGATCTGCCTCTTGTTCACCTCTGAAACTTTAACTTCCTCTACTCTTCAGCCACATTGACCTTTATCGTTTATTGAAAATACCACGTTCCCTTGTGTCCTAGAGCTTTTGCTGTTTCCTCTGCCTAGATAATTGTGTGCTTGATTTTTACATGGCTAATACTCTCGTTCAAGTTTTCATAAAGAAGCCATTTTCTCAGGCAGACATTTGCTGTCCACTCTCCCAATCTAAATTAGCATCCCTTCCCTGGTTCTATTGCATTACCCTATTTTGTTTCTTTTGAAGCATATTTTGCTGTATGGAATTATCTTGTGTATTATTTATTGCTTATTTATTCTCTGACTCTGCTTCCCTCCTTGCCCCACTAGGATAACTTGGTTGTAATCTAAGAAGAGCAGAGACTGTTTCTACCTTATTCCCTACCATATTTTACAGCACATAGAAGAGGGCTTGGCACACAATAGCCAGTTAATAAATATTTGAAAAAATAAATGAAAGGTAGACGTGTTCCTTATTAGTGATATTTCTCTGCTTCAGATTTTTATAAGTGTGTGTGTTCTTGGTTTTGTCAGTGGAAAGGGATGGTGGTGTAAGTGCAAGTCAAACTATAGTATTTGTAATATACTAAAACAGCTTATAGCAGAGTAGAATTGCATAACTTTAAACATTATAAGGATAGTTAGAATAGTCCAACTTCATGATTATTTTTAACAACATCCTGGCAGATTGCTGTTTACCTGTTACTTGGAATATTTCATTGATTAAGAGCTTTCTTCTTAAGGTAGAACATTCCTTTTTTCTTTACTAATGGTACAATTGGGCTTCCCTGGTGGCTCAGAGGTTAAAGTGCCTGCCTGGACTGCGGAAGACCAGGGTTCGATCGCTGGGTCAGGAAGATCCCCTGGAGAAGGAAATGGCAACCCACTCCAGTACTCTTGCCTGGAGAATCCCATGGAGGGAGGAGCCTGGTAGGCTACAGTCCATGGGGTCACAAAGAGTCGGACACGACTGAGCGACTTCACTTTCACTTTCAATGGTACAAATACTCAGGAAATTCTCCCATCTCACATATAATTTAGAACTTTAACAGTCCTATTTGTTCTATTCATAGAAAAAATTACATTCTATAGAAGAAATTTTACCTGGAATCTTTGAAGTGAAAATGGCTAGAAACTTTAAAAGTGATACTACTTCCTTTAGTTTACAAATGGGGAAGCTGGTGTCAGACTTGCTTGCCAAACTTCTGAGGTCAAGACAGAAGTGAGACAGGACTCAGTGGGTGCCCCAGATAGTTCTTTTGGAAAAGGAAATGGCAACCCACTCCATTATTCTTGCTTGGAGAATCCCATGGACAGAGGAGCCTGGTGGGCTATAGTCCATGGGGTTGTAAAGAGTTGGACATGACTGAGTGACTAACAAATGGTTCTTACCACCATACCACTGTGTGCATGAATATAAAATCCTTTACTGGTTTATTATAGAAGTATATGCAGAAGCCTTATCCAAATAATGGTACTTTGGGCAAGAATATCATTTGTTAATGACATAAATGAAAATTCATTAGAGATCATTTATTAGTACTCTAGTTGAGTTTATGAAAGATCAGTGTAAAATATACTCCCTCTTAACTGTTGTTGAATTTCACTGTTGTAGGCAGACCGTTACCAGAATCTCCTTGAAGAACTGAAAATTAACAAGATACAACTGCAGCTTTTCCGACTGTATCACAATGAGAAAAAAATTAATTTTTTATACACTGAGTTAGAGCGTGTGAATAAGAATTTGAGTGTCACAAGAGAGTCTCTTTCTCATCATGAAAGCATAGTTAAAGCCAAGAAAAAGGAACATGGAATGTTGAGCAGACAACTACAACAAACACAAAAAGAATTAAAGTGAGTTTTCAAAATCATTAACAGTTGGATTTTATTTAGACTGATAGAAATATTAAGTGATGCTTTGAAAATTGATTTTTTAAATAGATTTTTTACTTTGGAATACTTTTAGATATACAAAAAAATTATAAAGATAGTATAGAGAGTTCCCATATTCCCCACACTAAATTTCTCTCACTTACAGCAGGAGGAGGAGGGGGCTACAGAGGATGAGATGGTTGGATGGCATCACCGACTGAATGGAAATGAGTTTGAGCAAACTCCCAGAGGTAGTGAAGGACAGGGAAGCCTGGTGTGCTGCAGTCCATGAGGTCTCAAAGAGTCAGACACAACTTAGCTACTGAACAACAAATAACATTTTACATTATTAGTGTGCTACACTTGTCAGAATTAATTAACCCATATTTATTCATTACTATTAACTAGATTCCATCCTTGACTCATTTTTTAATGTTTGACTTAATGTTCTTTTTCTGATCCAGTATACCATATTATATTTAGTCATCATGTCTTCTTAAGGTCCTCTTGGTTGTGACAGTTTCAGACTTAAACCTTGTTATTGGTATCCTTTACAGTTTTAAGAAGCATTGGTGAAGCTTTTTGAGACTGTATCTCAATTAGTATTTCTCTGTTACTTTTCTCATAATTAGACAAGTTTATGGGTTTTGGGGAAGAAGACCACAGAGGTAAAATGCCATTATTATCATAGTACGTCAGGAATGTCAACGTATCATATACAGGGAATTCCCTGGTAGTCTGGTGGTTAGGACTCCCTGTTCTTGTTGCTGAGGGCTGGGGTTCAAACTCTGGTTGGGGAACTAAAATCCCACAAACCACATGGTGTGGCCAGTAAATAAATAGACTCTACCATAAATTTAAAAAATATATATGTTATATTATTAAATCACCTATCTAATATAGTATCAGCCTGCCATCATTATTGATGGTTTTTGGGGGGCTTTTTGGCTGTGCCACATAGCATTTGGAATCTTAATTCCCTGACCAGGGATTGAACCTGTCCCTCCTGCAGTGGGAGCATGGAGTCTTAACCACTGGACTACAAGGGAAGTCCCACATGATACTCATTTGCTTAATTGTTCAATTCCAGTAATCATGTATGGCAGTACCAGAATTATTAAACCATGTTCTTGTGGGAAGCAAATTTATCAACTAGAGTACAAGGCTTGTGTATAATTATTTTTGCTTTTTATTTTATGGACTCTGGTCATTTCCAGCATTATTTAGGTTAACACGTTTCTCCTTACCCTCTTCAGTAAGGTGGTTTCATACATTTGTACTACAATTAGATTCTTCTGTAACTTTCTATATTTTATCTGGGATCCCTCGCCTTCTAAGTGAATTTTTTAAAAATGTGTACATTAATGTTTACTCTTGGAGCTGTAAATTTCTGTAGGTTTTGACAAATGCATGATGTTATGTGTCCATCACTGCAGAATCATACAGAGTAGTTTATCACTCTTTAAAAATTCCCCAGTGCTTCACCTATTTGATTTTTCCTCTTACCTGGCAACTACCGATCTGCTTACAGTCTCTGAAAGTCACTATTTAGCATTTCTTTTTAAATGTATAATTTGATCAGAAGAGCTTCTTGCTTTTATATAAGATTTTCCTTTAAAGCAAAGTTTATTTTTCTTTTTAGATCTCTTGAAGCACTGTTAAATCAGAAGAGGCCTCAATACATTAAAGCTAAAGAAAACACTTCTCACCACCTCAAGAAATTAGATATGGCTAAAAAATCAATAAAGGACAGTGAAAAACAATGTTCTAAACAGGAAGATGACATAAAAGCCTTAGAGACAGAGCTGGCTGATTTAGATGGTGCATGGAGAAGTTTTGAAAAGCAGATTGAGGAAGAAATGTTACATAAAGGGCGAGACATTGAACTAGAAGCTGGTCAGGTGAAAAAGTTGGCATGTGGGAAATCATTTGTTTCTACTGTTTCAGCTTCTCCTTTTGATTAGAATTTAAAGGATGACTTCTCTTTCTGATTATTTTAAGAGATTGCCGCAGAATTTAAATTATAGGGATTTCGATTTTTCAGCCTATAATTTTTCAGCCTATATGGAGAACCTAAATTTAATTTTTACACTAGGCTATTTTTCCTTTATAAAAGTAGGTGACATCGTAACATTTGTGAGTTAACTAAAGTCATAGAAAATACTTCAGCAAGATTACGTGGTTCATTTTATGGAATTATATTCATATGTTTTTAAGGTAATTAACATTCATGAGGAAAAAATAATTACCTTAAAAACATAATTATATTCATACATTCTTAAGGTAATTATTTTTTCCTCATGAATATTTTAAAAACTTAAAAGTCAGATTGTATATGGCTTTGAAGAGACATGTTCACTTAATTGACAGGAGGGAAATTGGTTAAGATTGTTTAAAATGTTAAGTGATTAATGAATATCCAATTTAGTATATAAGATATAAGTCAATAATAGATATCCAGAAATTTATAATCCAGAGTTTTCAAACATTCTTTCAACTAAATTTCTATTATTTATTTCTTTCATTAATTTTATGATAACTTTATTTCATAATATATATGCTAAAATAATTGTGACTGTATAGATATAAAAATACATAATTTTCTCTGAACTCCTCTTACTTCTGGACCATTAATGAGTTTTAATGTGCTTTCTCTTACAGAATTTCTTATAGAGACCTTATAGAGTTGGTTTTGAATACCTTGTTGATCTATCTAAACAGTTTAAAATAAGATGTTCATTTTGTGTTCATGCTATCTTAGCTGGAGAAGATGGCTAATTATGATATAATTCATATAAAACATTTTTGATAAGTTTAATTATCTGCTAGTAAAGAATATCATAGAAAGAATTTCCTCTCACACTTCTTTAAATGAGTTATCAATGTTTAAATGCTTTTTATACAGCTGGTTCAATATAAAGAACTTAAGGAACAGGTAAGAAAGAAAGTGGCTATAATGACCCAACAGTTGGAAAAGCTGCAGTGGGAACAGAGGTCTGATGAAGAAAGATGGGCATTTGAAAAGAGGAGACATGGAGAAGTTCAGGTACCTTGGTTTGTGCAATAAATGATTTAGAATTATTTTTCATGAAATTTTATTCCCTTTTTATATTTGTTTTTCAGTATATAAATGGCTTTACATCAGATATAAGGAATTAATTAAATTTTCTGGATTACCTGTTAGACTGCTTAGCATTATTTAGGTGCTCTTTCATAGTCTAAGATATAGACAGTGTAAGGACTTCCCTGGTGGTCCAGTGGTTAAGACTCTGCCTTCCAGTGTAGGGGATGTAGGTTCAATCCCTGGTTGAGGAACTAAGATCCCACATGCCGTGAGGCAACTAAGCCCATGCACCAAATTTAAGAGAGAAACCCACGTGCCTCAGTGAAGACTGAGCACAGCCAAATAAGTAAAATAAAAGTGTAAAGAAACTGATAAAAATAACATATAAAAATAGTGTCTTCCTTCATATAGTCAGTAAGCATTTTATGCATACTTGTATAATGATAGGCAGAAAGCAAAGAGGAACTAACGAGCTTTTTGACAAAGGTGAAAGAGGAGAATGAAAAAGCTGGCTTAAAACTCAGCATTCAAAAAACTAAGATCATAGCATCCAGTCCCATCACTTCATGGCAAATAGAAGGGGAAAAGTGGAAACCGTGGCAGATTTTATTTTCTTGGGCTCCAAAATCACTGTGGATGGTGACTGCAGCCTTGAAATTAAAAGATGCTTACTCCTTGGAAGGAAAGCTATGACAAACCTAGACAGTGTATTAAAAAGCAGAGACATCACTTTACTAGCAAAGGTCCATATAGTCAAAGCTATGGTTTTTCCAGTAGTCACGTACAGATGTGAAATTTGGACCATAAAGAAGGCTGAGTTCCAAAGAATTGATGCTATTGAACTGTGGTGCTGAAGAAGACTCTTGAGAGTCCCTTGGACAGCGAGGAGATCAAACCAGCCAATCCTAAAGGAAATCAACCCTAAATATTCATTAGAAGGACTGATGCTGAAGCTCCACTACTTTGGCTACCTGATGTGAAGACCTTTCCCATTGGAAAAAACCCTGATGCTGGAAAAGACTGAGGGGAGGAGTAGAAGGGGGCGACAAAACATAAGATGGTTGGATGGCGTCACTGACTCAATGGACAGGAGTTTGAGCAAACTCTGGGAGATAGTGAAGGACAAGGAAGCCTGGTGTGCTGCAGTCCACGGGGTCACAAAGAGTCAGACATGACTTAGCAACTCAACAACAACATAATGATAGGCACAGGCAGATGCTGTTGTCTGTTCTTCCATTGAGGTTAGGAGGAGTATAACTAAAGGGAAAAAAAAAAACAGCATAAGTGAAAGGTCATTTGGAAATACTAAGGACATAGCCCAAGAGGAGGTAACCATGAGAGGTAACCATCAAGATGGCATTATACTATTCTGCCTTAGAGTAAGAGAGACTTGGCTTCCATCCAGTCTTTTCCTGTCACTGACTGTGTTGATATAGCTAAATCATTTCACTTCTTTGAACTTTGATTTCTTCATTTGTACAATGTCTTTTTTTGGTCTTTTTGTCTGCCTTTTTTGTGGCTGAGTAATATTCCATTGTATATATAATATACCACATCTTTATCCATTCATCTATTGATAGACATTTAGGTTGCTTCCTTATCTTGACTATTGTAAATAATACTGCAGTGAACATGGGAGTGCATATCTTTTCTAATTACTTTTTTTCTTCACAAAAATATCTAGGATTGGTATTGCTGGGTCACATGATAGTTCTATTTTTATTTTGTGAGGAATCTCCATACTGTTTTCCATAGTAGCTGCACCAATTTACGTTCCCACCAGTAGTGCATGAAAGTTCACTTTTCTCCATATCCTTGCCAATACTTGTCTTCTTGATAACAGCCATTCTGACAGGGGTGAGATGATATCTCATTGTGATTTTGACTTGCATTTCTCTGATGATATTGAGCATCTTTTCATGCACCTGCTATCTGTATGTCTTCCTTGGAAAAATGTCTATTCAGATAACCTGCCCATTTTTTAATTACTTCTTGTTTTTATGTTGAGTTGTATGAGTTCTTTGTACATTTTGGATGTTAACCGCTTAGCATATATAGTGCTTGCAAACCTCTCCTATTCAGAGCTGCTGCTGCTGCTGCTGCTAAGTCGCTTCAGTTGTGTCCGACTCTGTGCGACCCCACAGACAGCAGTGCACCAGGCTCTGCCGTCCCTGGGATTCTCCAGGCAAGAACACTGAAGTGGGTTGCCATTTCTTTCTCCAATGTGTGAAAGTGAAAGTGAAGTCGCTCAGTCATGTCCAACTCTTGGCGACCCCATGAACTGCAGCCTACCAGGCTCCTCTGTCCATGGGATTTTCCAGGCAAGAGTACTGGAGTGGGGTGCCATTGCCTTCTCCGACCTCAGCTTAAATCACTATAAGTTTCCCTCTTAGGACTACTTTTGCACATTCCATAGGTTTTGGATCATTGTATTTTGTCTCTAGGTGTTTTAAAAAATTTCTACTTTGATTTCTTCAGTGAGCCATTGGTTGTTTAATAATAATTGTTTAGTCTCCACATATTTGTTTTCTGGCAGTTTTTTCCTTCTGTTTGATTTCTAGTCTCGGTTGTGGTCAGAACACATGCTTGATATGGTTTTAGTTTTCTTAAATTTATTGTGACTTGCTTTGTGGCAACTCCTGGTTCTAGATCACTTAGTAAAGGAGTAAGATTATTTATTGACTATGCCAAAGCCTTTGGCTGTGTGGATTACAAAAAACTGTGGAAAATTCTGAAAGAGATGGGAATACCAGACCACCTGACCTGCCTCTTGAGAAACCTATATGCAGGTCAGGAAGCAACAGTTAGAACTGGACATGGAACAACAGACTGGTTCCAAGTAGGAAAAGGAGTATGTCAAGGCTGTATACACCCTGTTTATTTAACTTCTATGCAGAGTACATCATGAGAAACGCTGGGCTGGAGGAAACACAAGCTGGAATCAAGATTGCTGGGAAAAATGTCAATAACCTCAGATATGCAGATAACACCAGCCTTGTGGCAGAAAGTGAAGAAGAACTAAAGAGCCTCTTGATGAAAGTGAAAGAGGAGAGTGAAAAATTTGGCTTAAAGCTCAACATTCAGAAAACTAAGATCGTGGCATCCGGTCCCATCACTTCATGGCAAATAGATGGGGAAACAGTGGAAACAGTGGCTGACTTTATTTTTCTGGGCTCCAAAATCACTGCAGATGGTGACTGCAGCCATGAAATTAAAAGATGCTTACTCCTTGGAAGAAAAGTTATGACCAACCTAGACAGCATATTCAAAAGCAGAGACATTACTTTGCCAACAAAAGTCCGTCTAGTCAAGGCTATGGTTTTTCCAGTGGTCATGTATGGACGTGAGAGTTGGAGTATAAAGAAAGCTGAGCACCAAAGAATTGATGCTTTTGCAGTGTGGTGTTGGAGAAGACTCTTGAGAGTCCCTTGGACTGCAAGGAGATCCAACCAGTCCATCCTAAAGGAGATCAGTCCTGGGTGTTCATTGGTAGGACTGATGATAAAGCTGAAACTCCCAATACTTTGGCCACCTGATGCGAAGTGGTCACTCATTTGAAAAGCTGACTCATTTGAAAAGACCCTGATGCTGGGAAAGATTGAGGGCAGGAAGAGAGGGGGACGACAGAGGATGAGATGGTTGGATGGCATCACCGACTCAATGGACATGGGTTTGGGTGGACTCCGGGAGTTGGTGATAGACAGGGAGGCCTGGCGTGCTGCGGTTCATGGGGTCGCAAAGAGTCGGACACGACTGAGCAACTGAACTGAAAACAGATTAATGTTGCTATAATGCACAGGATGAATTAGACAGGGAAAATGTTAAAGATAAATTAGAGACTACCACAATCCTTGGACTTAGTGATAAAGTGAATGGAGCAAGACTTGTGAAGTCCTCCTTCCACAAGCCTGTAGTTGCCTTTTAGATTGCTATACAGTTACAGTATTGAGCCGCTCTAGTGGAATTACTTGTCTGTTTCTCCCACCAGACCTTAGTCCTTGAGAGCAGAGACTCTGTCTTGTTCATTATAGTATCTGTAGTTTCTAGCACATGGTAGGCTGTGAATAAATATTTACTGAATGAGTTAGTTTGAGAGAGAGATAGGACTGTATATAAATATTTGAAAATAATCCCCTTGGGGTTTAAAGTTACCAGAGTAAACTTGCTGAAGATAGATACCTAGTAACTGATGGAGTGAGGATTTGAACCTTGATTCCTGAAACCTCAAAACTCTTTACCATACTGCCTTTTCAAAATAAAAATTTGCTCTCCTGAGAATTATCATATGGTTATATATTTCAAATTTAGAACAATACATGTTTATTTCAAATTTAGAACAACATATGCAATTATAGGCTTCCCCAGTGGCTCAGCAATAAAGAATCTGCCTGCAGGGCAGGAGCTGCAGGAGAATGCGGGTTCGATCTCTGGGTCGGAAAGATCCCCTGGAAGAGGGCATGGCAGCCCACTTCAGTATTCCTGCCAAGAGAATCCTATGGACAGAGGACCCTGGTTGGCTAAGGCCCATAGGGTCACAAAAGAATTGGACCTGACTGAAGTGACAGCAAGCACAGACACATGCTATTACAAGTTCTAGGCATCTAGTGAAAAACTATTTGTTTGGAGTTGCTATAATTGATTTCAGATTTCATTTCCTATTATAGGAAAATATAAAACAAATTAAGGAACAAATAGAAGATCATAAAAAGCGAATAGAGAAGTTGGAGGAGTATACAAAAACATGCACGTGGGTATAGTAAAAACAATTGCTTGCAGCTTTCCTGTATCTATGGGGTATTGTATATTTGTGGTGAATGCTTCCCCTGTATCATAATGTTCTCACTCTCCCATTGTTTTTTTATTTCATTGTAGATAATTAAAAATTATAATTAACCACTTAAGGTTGAGATTTTGAAAATATAAATGTTTAACAGTGGTGAAACTTAAAACTCTCCTTTGGTATTGATATTTTATAATAAAAATATGTCATGAAAACTATCAGCACCTAAGTATTCTATCACTAAGAATTTCTTTTTAATTAATATTTACTTACTGTTAAGCTCATGATGATTGCTCTGGTTATAGTGAGTGATCTATTCTTTTTTCTCAGAATCCAGAAATATGTATCTTTTGACTCAAGAATTATTTAAGTATCTTTTGCTCGTGTTTGGTGTTAGGTTTATTATATTGTATTTTTCACCATTTGAAATAGATAGAGCACTATCCCATTCCCCTGCGATGCCAGGCTAGAGTGTATTGCAATTCCTAAATTTTGGGTTTTCTTTTTGCTGTATAATGTATTATTGTTATTGTCATATAGGAATTGCTTGAAAGAAAAAAAAGAGCAAGAGGAAAACTTAGTGAATGAAATAGAAAAAACAAAATCAAGAATGTCTGAAGTTAATGAAGAGTTGAATCTTATTAGAAGTGAATTGCAGAGTGCTGGAATTGATACCCATGAAGGAAAACGTCAGCAAAAGAGAGCAGAGATTCTAGAACACCTTAAGAGACTTTACCCAGATTCAGTGGTAATTGAAATAAAAAGGCTAAGCTTTCTTATTTGTGATTAAAAATTTGAAATTATTAGGAAGTATTATTATTTCAGAAACCTATAAATTTTGTGTTTTATTATTTATACTTAAGGCATAATAGTAACTGGGGTAAAATGTGTATAATCCCCAGTAATGTCTATAGGTAAGTAATTATTGGGGAGAAACATTGATATGAACACATTACCCAGAGAGTCCAGATATCCCCAAAGGATATGCGTATATGAAATAGTCTGTTGCCCTGTAGACACATAGCCTTAAACCTCATTTTCTTCATGATTTCAGGTTTTTTTTTAAAGTACTTTCTTCAGTGGACATTGTTGGCATACTTTTGAACAGTGAATTTTTATTCTCTAACTCTGACTGTCCATCCAGTATTACTAGTTTATTTCATTGGCCCCAATGCAGCAATATCTAACTTGTTATGTGAGGTATCCACTTGAGAGAATTATTCCTTTTGGTGTTGGGGTCTGTCATCTCACTCTCTTGTCACTGACACCAGTGTACACTGTGTGCTCCTTGTTTCACGACAGACTTTTTTTTCAGCATCTGACACTGTTAACCACTTGCACTTTTTGAAACACTTGTTTGTTGGCCTCCTTGATACCATACTCTGTTGGTTTTCCTATTTCTCTGATCACCTATCTTCATTTCGTTTATAGCATCTTTTTTGCGTTTCTGACTCTTTAAGTGTTAGTTTCTAGATAATGATAGAAGAATAAGGGTGGGTCACAGAATTCTTCCCCCAATACCAAGGAAAATCACAAAAACTAGTGGAAAACTAGTTCAACAACCAAAAGAGGAAAGGGGCTCATACATCATGCTCTACTAACCTTCAGAAAATAGTAATAGTCCAGGATTTCTTTTTAAAGATTAAAATATAGCATTGCTGATTCTTAATTCTGCACAAGGCAAACTGATAAATTGATTAATTCCTGAGAATTCTCACTTAGTATCCCTTATCTAGCAAGAAGGAAACTTTGTTGTTTCCTTCTGAGTAGAAAACTAGCACTCAAATAGAATCAGAGAATATGGACCTCTGCTTCTCTCAGATGGAAGTGAAGGCTCTAGAGCTCTTCATTAAATTGAGAAGCCAGTTCAAAGCCCTCTCCCCCCAAATGGGATCTGTTCTCTTTCCCCCAAGAAGAAAAACCTTAGTATGGGATATTAATTGAAGAAAGAATAAAACTCAGTTATTCAAGTAAAATATGTGCATAGCTTTAGCACAGCTCTCATTTACCCTTGCTTTTTAAGCCCTTGGGCATCCCTGGTAGCTCAGCTGATAAAGAATCTTCCTGCAATGCAGGAGACCCTGATTCAATTCCTGGGTCAGAAAGATCCCCTGGAGGAGGGTACAGTAAACCACTCCAGTTCAAATCCTTGGGTGATGGGCAATCAGAAAATCTTTAGAATATAGAACAGAAAATACTTGGTCCATCATTTGTTGCTCAGAGGAGATAACCATCTCAGTTTTAGGTGAGACAATCAAAAAAAATTATCCATCACAGAAAGTAAAAGGTTTACACAGAGCTGCCCACATTAAATATAGGAAAGATGAAGAGAAGCTATATGGCAGCATAGGTACATATATTAAAAGAAAAAAAGAATAAAAGGCATTTAGAAGTCAAAGAGCCTTGTGGAAGAAAGTTACAGAACAAAATCCCTCATAAGCTTTTTGTGCTGTAGACAATTTAATAAGAGCTTGAATTCACAAAACCAAGTTGAAATACCAGAATAAAATAAAATGTAGTGCTAAGAAAACAAATCAAGAACAAGCATTACTGAACTAATAAATTGCAAATAGCAAGAAATGGTTACATAGCTGAAAATCAAACTACTGACCTAGAAGTCAGGTTTTAGTTAATCATAACTGAATTGAGAAGAAAAAACAAGATAATAAATATTAATGATGATCTATCATAAAAAAATTGGTTTTTCTGAAGTAGAACCTAGCGAATGAAGAGTCTAAAGACGTAAAATTGAATCTGGAAGACGTCTAGGGAGCATTGATACAGGACGGCTGGCATTCTGATGTTTTCTAGACTTTTTGAACTTCAGTCTGATTCTTGACCCATCCTCAGATCCTCAAAAACACTTCTCTGTGGGAAGCCATCTCTGGCTTCCCAGGTCAACCTGGTCCCTGTTACATATTCTCAGAGCACTCTGTGCTTAGTCACAGTGTCTCTTTTAACTCTTACTTTGTACATGCATATAATTATTGATAATTTATTTTCTTCTCCTACTAACCTGAAAGCTCTGAGGTTAGAGAGGATCTGTTTTGTTCAGGCATGTTTACCCAGTGTCTGGCTCAGCACCTGCATGCAGTAGATGCCTCACAGATTCTTATTTAATAAGTAAGGTCATGAATGAATGCTGTTTCGTTACTAGGTTTGTAAAATATTTTAGTACCTTGGTATGACTGCTGCTGCTGCTGCTGAGTCGCTTCAGTCGTGTCCGACTCTGTGCAACCCCATAGACGGCAGCCCACCAGGCTCCCCCGTCCCTGGGATTCTCCAGGCAAGAACACTGGAGTGGGTTGCCATGCCCTCCTCTAGGGAATCCTCCCAATCAGGGATCGAAACGAGGTCTCCCACATTGCAGGCGGATTCTTTACTGTCTGAGCCACCAGAAATTTATTTCCATTTTCCATTTGAGACTGTTAAATTATGATGTTTATAATTTTGTAAAACTAGTTGTGATCTGTGCTGCTTTGTTGCATTAAAAAATGAATTATACGTTTCTCATTAATGTATTTGTTTTTCTCTCCTTTTTGAAACCTGCTAAGTTTGGAAGACTACTTGACCTGTGTCATCCTATTCATAAGAAATACCAGCTGGCTGTTACTAAACTTTTTGGTCGGTACATGGTTGCCATTGTTGTAGCCTCTGAAAAGGTAGCAAAAGATTGTATTCGATTTCTGAAGGAGGAAAGAGCTGAACCTGAGACGTTCCTTGCACTAGATTACCTTGATGTAAGAAATTTGTAATCCTTAGTATTTAATGGTGATAAAATTCTGTCTTTTAAAGTATGTCTTTATTGCCTGAGACTGTGGTAGTAATTTACAAAGTCATTGATTGGATGCCAGTTAGTCATTCAAATGGCTGGTGTTAATATATTGACAGGCAAAGAATAATATCTGGAGAAGGTGATGGCAACCGACTCCAGTACTCTTGCCTGGAAACTCCCATGGGCAGAGGAGCCTGGTAGGCTGCAGTTGATGGGGTCACGAAGAGTTGGACACGACTGAGCGACTTCCCTTTCACTTTTCACTTTCATGCTCTGGAAAAGGAAATGGCAGCCCACTCCAGTGTTCTTGCCTGGAGAATCCCACGGACGGCAGAGCCTGGGTGGGCTGCCATCTATGGGGTCGCACAGAGTCAGACACGACTGAAGCGACTTAGCAGCAGAGGTAGCTGTCTTTCTTGCCTTCATATCATTTCTTCCTAATCTAGTTTTGCCATAATTTACGATTTATGATTTTGAGCACGTTGCTCTAGCAGTGCACCACTAGCCAGCAATTTGTTTTCTCCTATAGCATAGTATGTTGGCGAAGGATGAAACGTATGTTCTGTCAGTGAAATGCTAACCCAAAGTTTCAGTTGTAAGTGTGTGGTCCGGTAAATATGTGTCAGCTATTGGTGGAGCAAGCTAAATTTTGAGCTTTGAGGTATGTATTGAAAGGTCTTAAGAGTATCTAAAATTTATATAATATTTATATCTGCACACATATTTTGGTTATAGGGTTTTTGTTTATGAAAATGAGATTATACTTGCTGGTTTTCAGTAACACATTGCAAATATCTTTTGATCTCTTTATCAACCCAACTTAAGTCATGTCAAAGGGGATCTACAAGCTTTCCTGATATTTAAGCCTAAAATGGTTTTCTGAGTTCCATACTATTGTGCCACTCTTTTAAAAGTATATAAATAGGTATTTCCTCCCACTAGATTTTATGATTTTGAGAGCAGGAAGGGTTTCTCAGTCATTGCTTAATCCCAACTAGTTAGTGATAAAGTTTAATCTGGAAATTAGATCTTCTGGCATTTGATGAAGTATATTTTTAAAAAATATTAAATGAAGCCGGGGTATTGTTCATCAGATTCTCATCTAACTTTTATTGTGTATAAGTGCATACTACTAACCACTTACTGTCATGTTTATAGATATTCTTTGAAAAAGAATGTACTGAGTATTTGGTTTATATTTTAATATACCTAATATATCAAGTATTTTTTAAACCTTTTAGATCAAACCAATCAATGAAAGATTAAGGGAGATTAAAGGCTGTAAAATGATGATTGATGTCATAAAGACTCAGTTTCCTCAGCTGAAGAAAGTAATTCAGTTTGTGTGTGGAAATGGCCTTGTCTGTGAGACTCTGGAAGAAGCAAGGCATATTGCCTTCGCTGGACCTGAAAGACGGAAAGTAAGAGATTTAATTTGCAGTTTTGTATAATTTAAAGCAGTATTTGTAAGACTAACATGTTACATATACAAATATTTATATATGCTTTCATATGTTCTCCTATGTGAGGAAGACTAACAGAACCTAAGATGTTCATGGCTGCAGTAGTTTTTATAATGTTAAGTATTCAAAAGTTAATTTCTCTAGTATTTCCCCAAATCAGAAATCATATTTTGGAAGTTAGATTTATTGTAGTGATATCCTAGAGCTGTTAATTTTTTAACTATATATACAATGGATCTCAGATTTTCCCTGTATTTACATATATAATACATACATTTCTGAATACCAGGAAAGAATTTAGGTGCTTAGTTTACATTCTCAGTTATTCTATAGTTTAATGAAGATACTAACTGTCCTTTTATACATTCAAGGTTTTAACACATTTGAAGTTATATAGAAATAGCACAATTGAAATGAGGTTACTAAATATTAGTCTCTCAAATAATTTAGGTTTTAAAAATATTATTTCCTCTCAATTGAAATACAGTTTGTATTTAATTAAGCAGTGTAAAATTATTCTAATTATCTGATATAGTCTTTTTAAAAAAACTACTTTGTGATAACATAGTACCTAAGGGCATTAACTATGGAGTAAGACCAGTTCCCTGATAGCTGGTAAAGAACCTGATAGCTGGTGAAGATACCCTGACAGTTGGTAAAGAATCTGGCTGCAATGCAGGAGACCCCAGTCAATTCCTGGGTCGGGAAGATCCACTGGAGAAGGGATAGGTTACTTACTCCAGTATTCTTAGGCTTCCTTTTTGGCTCAGCTGGTGGAGAATCGACCTGCAGTGCGGGAGACCTGGGTTTGATCCCTGGGCTGGGAAGATTCCTGGGTCAGGAAGATCCACAGAAGAAGGAAAAGGCTACCCACTCCAGTATTCTGGCCTAGAGAATTCCATGGACTGTATAGTCCAAGGGGTTGCAAAGAGTCGGACATGACTGAGCGACTTGCAAAAAAAAAGACCGGTGATACTACTTAGTAATTAATTATGTAAATTTAGGCAAGTTTCTAAACCTTTTAGTTTGTTCATCTAAAGTGGCAGAAATAATAGTACTTATTTCATAGAGTTATAGGATTAAATAAGTAATAACATGCAAAATGCTTTTATAGTGCCCAGGAAATAGCTCTCAAAAAAGTGATAGTCAATTTGTATTTCCTAGTCAGTTTACACATTTGATGTGAAATGTCCAGAATCGCAAATTAACACATAGCAGGCTATACTTATAAAAGAGAGGAATTTCCCGTATTAAATGTATTGACTTGTCTTATGTGATTAACTTCTCATACACTTTAGTAGTTGTAGCTATAATAATCTTAATGTGATCTCTGTCATTGATTTCTCCATATTAAATTTAAGCAGGTGTAATAAGTGAGCTACTAAGATATCTTCCTTATTTGCTACCTCATTAACTATGCTGAAGTTGATTTTTGTATATTTGTAAAATTGATTTTTGAAGATTTGTGTGATGAATTTAAAGAAGTCACATGAAGATAAGACTGTGTTTAACTTTTCCTTCGTTCACCATATATTGATGGTTTATATCTTGTTCGTAGTAATATGCCTTACCCCTTTAGGCTATATTTTGTTCTTTTTGTTACTTCAAAATTTTAATCAGCATTATATATCATATTTTTATCTTGAAGTATGTTCCAGGGACTCTTCTTCCCATTATTATTATTCCACTTGAAGAATATTCTCTATGTTTTAGGATGCAAAAGACATTTGGATAGATGTCATATTTTCACAGAAATCATCTGTACTTTTGGTTTTCCATGGACTTGATGTCTTTCCATTGTCCTGATAATGTGGTTTAAAATTTTCTTTGTTCAAACATTGCAAGTTACATCACAAAATTATATTTTTGTTGATTTATAAACTACATAATAATGTAAATTACAGTGATTTTGCTAGCTGTAGTTTAGTCATTAAGATATTTATAACTCAGTCTTAAAATAGTTTAAAAATTTATGTAACAAAATTTTAAAATCTAGAGTCTCTTTCAGTACATGTGATTATTTCATCCATTTCCCTTAAGCAAAGAAACAACAATTATTTTGCTTCCTTTTCCCATAGACTGGATGGTTATTTCTCTAAATCATATATAGAAATATCTGTTTATGCTTTGGGCTTCCCTAATAGCTCAGTTGGTAAAGAATCTGCCTGCAATGCAGGAGACCCCAGTTTGATTCCTGGGTTGGGAAGATCCACAGGAGAAGGGATAGGCTACCCACTCCAGTATTCTTGGACTGCCCTTGTGGCTCAGCTGGTGAAGAATCCACCTGCAGTGCGGGAGAGCTGGATCCAATCCCTGAGTCGGGAAAATCCCCTGCAGAAGGGAAAGGCTACCCACTCCAGTATTCTAGCCTAGAGAATACAGTCCATGGGGTCACAAAGAGTCAGACACAACTGAGCGACTTTTCACTTTCATTTATGCTTTACCCTTCTCATATGATGTAGCAAAAAAACAGACCCAGAAAAATGTTATTAACTACCTGGTAATCTGTGAAAACATCGTTTTTCCAAAAATTAAATACATTAAACAAGAGAGAATAAAAATGCAGGGTACAGTAGGTTGAAAAAACTGGGTATCATCTAGAATAAAATATAGTTGAATCTACACTTCATACCTTATATCAGTATATTCATGGATTAGAAATGTAAATGTTAAAAAATAAAACTGTAAAGGTATCAAGAGAAACTATTGGAAATTTTTTTCTTAATCTCAGAGATAGTAAGGCCTTTCCAATATGACCAAAAATTTAAAAAGCCAACCCCAAGGCTAAAAAAAAATGGGTGAAAAAGTTAGTCACTTAGTCATATCCAACTCTTTGTGACCCCATGGACTGTAGCCTGCCAGGCTTCTGTCCATGGCATTCTCCAGGGAAGAATACTGGAGTGGTTTTTAGCCATTATTAATGGCTATGCATAAATTTACATAAACATTTCTGCATAGAAAAGACCATTATAAGCAAAATCAAAAGACATGGCAAACCAGAGAAAATATTTTCTACTCATAAAAAAGAAAATTTGCTACAAATCAATCAGGTAAAGAACAGAAATAAAGTTGAAAAATAGACAAAGGAGAGGAGCAAACTTAGGTTCATAAAAGGAAATATAATTGCTGTTAAATATGAAAACTCACCCTCACTTAAAATATGGGAAATTCCCATTAAAACTATACCAAAATACTGTTTTCACTTATCAAATTGACCAACATCAAAAAGTTTAATAACCCTTTATGGGGAAAGAGACCCTTGGGTTCACTGCTCTGGGCGTGTAAATTTGTGCTAGCTCTTTGAAGGGCAAGTCTAGCAGTTGTACTTCTTCAGAACTTTACATACACATAAAATCATATGTGTATGAAATGATATATATATACACAAGATTTAGTTATTGAACCATTGTGTGTAGCAAGAAATTTGGAAACAATTTGCCCAAGACTGTTCAGTAAAGTTATAATGCATTTATAAAATGGGACACTATATAACCTTAAATAGAGGAAATGAAGCTCTTTATGTACAACTGTCAGATAATCTCCAAGATTTCAGTTCAGTTGCTCAGTTGTGTCTGACTCTTTGCGACCTCATGGACTGCGGCACGCCAGGCCTCCCTGTCCATCACCAACTCCTGGAGTTTACTCAAACTCATGTCCATTGAGTCGGTGGTGCCATCCAGCCATCTCATCCTCTGTTGTCCCCTTCTCCTCCTGCCTTCAATCTTTCCCAGCATCAGGGTCTTTTCAGATGAGTCAGTTCTTCGCATCAGGTGGCCAAAGTATTAGAGCTTCAGCTTCAGTCCTTCCAATGAATATTCAGAACTGATTTCCTTTAGGATGGACTGGTTCGCTCTCCTTGCTGTCTAAGAGACTCTCAAGAGTCTTCTCCAACACCACAGTTAAAAAGCATCAATTCTTCAGTGATCAGTTTTCTTTATAGTCCAACTCTTAAATCTATACATGACTACTCCAAGATATAGTCAGTTTTTTAAAAAGTAGTAAGTAGACTAGTGTTTATTATGTTACCATTTGTGTAAAACATGAGGAAAGGAGATGTGTATTTGTTTATGCAAAAACATTTCTGGAAGAATACATAAGAAATTGACAGCATTGATTATCTCTGGGGAGGGTAACTGGGTCATAGGGGCTAGCAATACCAGGGAAATTTTTTACTCTGTGCCCTGTATCTTTTGGAGTTTGAACTATGTGAATATCTTACCCATTCAAAAATAAAAAGGAAATGTTAAAGTATATTATTTTCCATACCTGTGAAAGACAGCTTAAAAATACGTATAACCTGTATAACACAAAAGTTACAGAGGATCTGCTTCCGCAGCTTACAACACTGAAACAGAATTTCTTGAAACAGTTGAATTTGATTCAGTGGAATGATCGGATATACCTCAGAATGAATTTTTAATGCCAAAGAAATCCTCCTTTTCCTAAGCCAGGCTCTCTAGAACTTTTATTTAATGCTACCAATATTTAAAAATTCCCCCAACTGCTTATTTTATATGAGATCCCCAAGGTATTTTTTGGGGAATGCAAGCCCCCAAATACGCATAGGATGACTGCACTGAGCAACGATTGTAAACTGTAATTTGCAGGCTAGAAATAGAAATTGTAGTCCTTCCAGAAGAGCTTTGACTGTCAATCAAATGAAACAGGTTATTTGATACTTAGTTTACTTTTTAAAGAAATAAATTATTTTAATAAACCTAGAAACTATTTTTAAAAGCCCTATAATTCTATGAATTGCTGCCTATTTCATTTTTAGAATTAAAGGAGGTCTATAACATGGTGATTATTAAGAACATGGACATAGATGTTCCCTGTCTTAAAGAGATGGGAACACCAGACCTCCTTACCTGTCTCCTGAAAAACCTGTATGCACGTCAAGAAGCAACAGTTAAAACCTTACGTGGAACAATTGACTGGTTCAGTTGTGGGAAAGGAGTATGTCAAGGCTGTATATTGTCACTCTGTTTATTTAGCTTTGTGCAGAGTACATCATGTGAGATGCCGGGCTGGATGAATCATAAGCTGGAATCAAGATTTCCAGGAGAAATATCAACCTCAGATTTGCAGATGATACCACTCTGATAGCAGAAAGTGAAGAGGAACTGAAGAGCCTCTTGATGAAAGTGAAAGAGAGTGAAAAAGCTGGCTTAAAACTCAGCATTCAAAATATGGAGATCATGGCATCAGTCCCATCACTTCATGGCAAATAGAAGGGAAAAAGTAGAAGCAGTGACAGATTCTATTTTCCTGAGCTCCAAAATCACTGTGGACAGTGACTGCAGTTGTGAATTAAAAGACGCTTGCTCCTTGGAAGGAAAGCTATGACAAACCTAGGCAACGTGTTAAAAAGCAGAGACTTCACTTGGCTGACAAAGGTCCATATAGTCTGGATTTGAGTGAAAGTGAAAGTTTCTCAGTCGTATCCAACTCTTTGCAACCCCATGGAATAGTCCATGGAATTCTCTAGGCCAGAATACTGGAGTGGGTAGCCTTTCCCTTCTCTGGGGGAACTTCCCAATGCAGGGGTCAAACCCAGGTCTCCCACACTGCAGGCAGATTCTATACCAGCTGAGCCACCAGGTACGCTCAAGAATACTGGAGTGGGTAGCCTATCCCTTCTCCGGGGGATCTTCCTGACCCAGGAATCGAACTGGGGTCTCCTGCATTGTAGATGGATTCTTTACCAGCTGACCTACCAAGGCATGGATGTGAAGAGTTGGACCATAAAGAAGACTGAGCACCGAAGAATTGATGCTTTCTAACTGTGCTCTAGAAGACTTTTGAGAGTCCCTTGGACAGCAAGGAGATCAAACCAGTCAATCCTAAAGGAAATGGACTGTGAATATTCATTGGAAAGACTGATGCTGAAGTTGAAGCTCCAGTACTTGGGCCACGTGACATGAAGAGTTGACTCATTGGAGAAGACCCTGATCCTGGGAAAGATTGAAGGCAAAAGAAGAGGGCAGCAGAGGATGAGATGGTTAGATAGTATCACTGACTCTTTGGACATGAATTTGTGCAAACTCCTAGTGAAGGACAGAAAAGCATAGTGAAGGACAGAAAAGCCTGGTGTTCTGCAGTCCATGGGGTGGCAAAGAATTGGACATGACTTAGCAACTAAACAACAATAACAGATGGCTTTAGGCAAGCTTCTTAATATCTGTAAGCCCCAGTCTATAAGATGGAAATCATATTTACTCATGGGGTGCAAACATAGAATTGAATAGCATATATGCACTATGTCAAGCATAGTATGATAAATAGTTACGGTAATGACAGCAGCAGCCAACAAAGTAATAAAAAGAATCTCAGAAAATTGTGAGTACCCTCTGCTCTAAGAGGGGAAGTTGACTTGGCCAAGTGTGATGCCTGGAAAGAGAGAGCTGGCATAGAATAGCATATGTGTTATGACAGATTCTTAGTTCAAAGTTCTTGATACACTTCTCTCTCTTCTTGCCAAGCCAGCCCACAAATTTGTGTGTGTGTGTCACATTTGACTTTTACACATTCAAAAAACAAGTTAATAAATGTTCAGTTTGGAAAATAGAGCTCAAAAAGGAAAATTGGGACTTCCCTGGTGGTCCAGTGGTTAAGACTCCGCACTTCCAGTGCAGGGGACATGGGTTCAGCCCCTGGTGGGGGAACTGAGATCCCACATGCCATGTGGTGGACCCCCCCCCCAAAATAATGGAATGTGAAAACCATCCCTAACATGTTCTATAGAGTTGCCAGATCAAATATTTGGACATAAATTTAAAAGTTATTTGTTGTTTATCGGAAGTTCAGATTTAACTGGGCATCCTGTATTCCTCTTTGTTAAGTCTGGCAACCAAACTCTTGAAAGATCTAGTGATATTTGATAGTCAGCTATATTACTCTTAGCCTTTGTAGGTATTGATATATGTATAATTGGGTCTTTACCATGAGATCAAGTATGTATTTACTACATTTTTTAATGATATCACTTCTATATTTTAATTTTAATCTAGAATTAATTTTAATATGTATTATTAGATGTAGATATTAGCTTTTCCCCCCAAATGGGTGATTATCTATCCCAATATATTTAATAATTTTTATTTTTCTTTTTGATTGAATTAATTGACTTCTCATCATAGTCTAAATTATTTATACTTTCTTTTTTCATCTAGTTTAATTTGTTATCTCTTATTTGTAGCTGGGGTGGAAAAGGTCAGTTTTCATTTCAATCCCAAAGAAAGGCAATGCCAAAGAATGCTCAAACTACTGCACAATTGCACTCATTTCACACGCTAGCAAAGTAATGCTCAAAATTCTCCAAGCCAGGCTTCAGCAGTATGTGAACCGTGAACTTCCTGATGTTCAAGCTGGTTTTAGAAAAGGCAGAGGAACCAGAGATCAAGTTGCCAACATCCGCTGGATCGAGAAAGCAAGAGAGTTCCAGAAAAACATCTATTTCTGCCATATTGACTATGCCAATGCCTTTGACTGTGTGGATCACAATAAACTGTGGAAAATTCTTCAAGAGATGGGAATATCAGACCACCTGACCTGCCTCCTGAGAAACCTATATGCAGGTCAAGAAGCAACAGTTAGAACTGGACATGGAACAACAGACTGGTTCCAAATAGGAAAAGGAGTACATCAAGGTTGTATACTGTCACCCTGCTTATATGACTTCTATGCAGAGTACATCATGAGAAACACTGGGCTAGAAGAAGCACAAGCTGGAATCAAGATTGCGGGGAGAAATACCAATAACCTCAGATATGCAGAAGGAAAATTATGACCAACCTAGACAGCATATTGAAAAGCAGAGACATTACTTTGCCAACAAAGGTCCGTCTAGTCAAGGCTATGGTTTTTCCTGTGGTCATGTATGGATGTGAGAGTTGGACTGTGAAGAAGGCTGAGTGCCGAAGAGTTGATGCTTTTGAACTGTGGTGTTGGAGAAGACTCTTGAGAGTCCCTCGGACTGCAAGGAGATCCAACCAGTCCATTCTGAAGGAGATCAGCCCTGGGATTTCTTTGGAAGGAATGATGCTAAAGCTGAAACTCCAGTACTTTGGCCACCTCATGGGAAGAGTTGACTCATTGGAAAAGACTCTGATGCTGGGAGGGATTGGGGGCAAGAGGAGAAGGGGACGACAGAGGATGAGATGGCTGGATGGCATCACTGACTCGATGGACGTGAGTCTCAGTGAACTCTGGGAGTTGGTGATGGACAGGGAGGCCTGGCGTGCTGCGATTCATGGGGTCACAAAGAGTCGGATACGACTGAGCGACTGATCTGATCTGATCTGAATGGCAGAAAGTGAAGAGGAACTAAAAAGCCTCTTGATGAAAGTGAAAGAGGAGAGTGAAAAGGTTGGCTTAAAGCTCAACATTCAGAAAATGAAGATCATGGCATCCGGTCCCATCATCACTTCATGGGAAATAGATGGGGAAACAGTGGAAACAGTGTCAGACTTTATTTTTTGGGGCTCCAAAATCACTGCAGATGGTGACTGCAGCCATGAAATTAAAGGCACTTACTCCTTGGAAGGAAAGTTATGACCAACCTAGACAGCATATTGAAAAGCAGAGACATTACTTTGTCAACAAAGGTCCGTCTAGTCAAGGCTATGGTTTTTCCAGTGGTCATGTATGGATGTGAGAGTTGGACTGTGAAGAAAGCTGAGCACTGAAGAATTGATGCTTTTGCAGTGTGGTGTTGGAGAAGACTCTTGAGAGTCCCTTGGACTGCTAGGAGATCCAACCCGTCCATTCTAAAGGAGATCAGGCCTGGGATTTCTTTGGAAGGAATGATGCTAAAGCTGAAACTCCAGTACTTTGGCCACCTCATGGTTAGAGTTGACTCATTGGAAAAGACTCTGATGCTGGGAGGGATTGGGGGCAGGAGGAGAAGGGGATGACAGAGGATGAGATGGCTGGATGGTATCACTGACTCGATGGACGTGAGTCTGAGTGAACTCCGGGAGTTGGTGATAGACAGGGAGGCCTGGCGTGCTGCGATTCATGGGGTCGCAAAGAGTCAGACACAACTGAGCAACTGAACTACCTATTTGTAGCTGTCTTATTGTATATTTATATTTAGTACAATAATCTTTATTTTAATCTATAAAAGAATTTCTTTTAGGAAATAGTCAAGATATACATTATCAATAGGTAAAATGTTAGCCCACATTGTAAAATTATCATGTATAAAACTAAACTCGTGTTCTTTCTAAATATTGATCTCAATTCTTAGTACCACTCTTCTAACCAAATGAAATTCTGGTTTTTACTCATGAATCTCCTTATAACCTCTGCAGTTCCCATACTTTTATAATTACACCACCTAAATATATCTCAAAATCTTTTTCCTTTTCTTTACCCTAGATATTATTGGCTGATTTCATACCATCACCTCTGGCTTCAGGTGGACCAGTCAATCCATTTTCCATATGGTTGCTAGAGTAGTCTGTTTAAAGTTCACATCTCACCATCTGTCTCGTTTGCTGTCAGACAGTGCTAATCTCCAGCCCCTCCACACACCCCGTCAGTCCTCAGCTGTGTTTGATCCGCATTCTTCCTGTGATGACATACAAAGAGCTCTGTGATCTGCCCTGTCTAGCAGCCTCACTCTTGCCTTTCTTTCCTGAAGTACAGACACAGTAGCTAGAGCTCTAGGAGTCATCTTGGACTACAGAATGACGTTGAAGGTTGTCAAATAAGAGACACTTGACACATCACTAGTGACACACAGTGTGGATGCAAAAGTAAACTTTATTGAGAACAGCTGAAAGGCAGAGGAGCAGTGGAGCCTGTGTAGTTCGTCAGCTTTCATTCTGTATAGGTGTACTTTGCTAGGCAAAAATGGCATGAGCTAAAAGTGTTCCAAGAGAGGGAAGCTTTTATGGAGAGGTCAGAGGAGTAAGGTGATCATGTAACAGTGGGCTTCCTAGTCAGGGAAACTTCTTTCTGGACCAGACACCACCTACAGGAGTTCAGTTTCCATGCCATTGCTGTTGGTGTCTGGTAGAGATCTAGTGTCTTTCCTGAGTTCAGACCTGATGAAAAATCTCGTTGCCAAGCTAACAGTTGGGAGGGAAGGGAGCCCCAATGCCTTCCAGAAAATAAAAGGCGTGTCTCCTCTGAGGGGTAATCCAAGTAAAATACTAAGGGTGGTAGAGCGGTATGAGAGGAGTGTGGGTTAGCTGTGCAGCCGCCATACGCACACTGGAATGTTTACCTCTGTAATTGCAAAAGAGAGAGAAGCTAAGTTTTCTGTTAAATATGATTAATCTAATTCTAACTCATACTTTTGATAAGACACAGTGAAAGCCTTCACCGCCTCTGGAAGCCTTCTGTGAACCTTCCAGGCTGGGTTGGAACACCCCAGTTTTATGCTTCCAGATTACTGTGTTTCTCTTGTCTCATACTTTCCGTTGTAATGATATGTTTATATGTTTCTTTTCCTTACTAGTCTGACTCATAAGGGTCAGTGCCATATTGGACTCTCTTTTGGTCACTCCAGTCCCCAGTACAGAATGTCTCAAACACAGCAGGCACACAGAGTGTCTGAATCTAGGAATGAATGAGGCTCCTGTTGGCTTTTTTAAAAATTAGTTTACGTTACGTGGCTTTACTCCTCCACAGGCTGTCTCCTCCGCTTTGACTAATTAATTAGAAACATTTTAAAAACACTGAGAATTGCTTTCATTTGTTCCATAAAGCAAGACTATAAATTTCAAGCTGTTTTATACATTTGACTCAGTTAAAATTTGGGGTCCAGTTTAATATTCATTTTAGAGTACATGGTATATTTGATATTCTAAAGTAACTAAGGCTCTTTTCAAAGAATGTCTTTGACATGTGATGTCAGAGTCTTTAAAATACAATATTACATAATGCAAAGTATGAGATATTAAATACAAATACTCTTGGTTTTTTTTCTTCTCAATACTGAATATGTTTGGAACTAACATATAATTTTATTTTGAACTTTTTATATTGCTACTCATTTGTGCCTGAAATACAAAACAGAGCTTTGTACTTGAGTTTGTTGGCTGGTGTCCCTCATGAGCTAGTTGTCTTATAATAGAGTTCAGTAAATAGCTTTTTTTAACTACATATTCTTAGCTGTATAAGTTGTTGTGTTATATTCTGTTTTTATCTTCTTCATGTACATTTCTCCAAGGTAAAATATTTTTAATTTTACAGACAGTAGCTCTTGATGGAACATTATTTTTAAAATCTGGAGTGATCTCTGGAGGGTCAAGTGACTTAAAATCCAAGGCTAGATGCTGGGATGAGAAAGAGTTAAAGAATTTAAGAGACAGGAGAACCCAACTAATCCAAGAATTAAAGGTAAATCCATTTGTAAAAATTGTAGAATACTAAGTAGAGTAATTGTGTTTTTAATGTGTTTTTAAGCAAATTTCTTAGGTAATAAAAGTACCATGCCTTTAGTTTAAAGAAGTCAAATTATGCAGAATGGAGTAAAGTAAAAAATAAAAATCTTTCCCTTACCCATCCTTACATCTCATTGGTTTTTTTTAAACATACTTTGATGCATATACTCCAGAAATTTTCTCGGTATATGCAAGTCTATGTATTATTTTCCTGATTTGTTTTATAATAGACTTTTGCTATTGATTGTGTTTGCAACAAGCTTTTTACTTAGTATCACAACATGGACAATGTTTTCATTTAGCATATAGAGAGCTCTTTGTTTTTTAATGAGTCCTTCCTGCTATTTTATTATATAGATTTTAACCAGTGTCACTTTGGTTTTTGTTACTACAAATGAGGCAGCATTCAACTTCCTTTGGAAAGAGAAAGGAATGCAGTGCCTGAGAGTATAAATCCTATGGCCACACTGCCTTAGTTTGAATCCTGACTTGCCCACTTACCAGCAGTATGATCTTGTGCAAGTTCCCTATCCCCTTCATACCTTGAACCTTTTAGAGTTACTTTAAAGATTAAATCAGCTATTCGAGATAAAATGCTAATGCCCGACAAAAATGTAAGCACTATATAAATATTTGTTGTTAGTATACCTTTACTTACATCTCTAAGACGATTTCCTACATGTGGGATTTCTGGGTCTGAGGATGTGTGCATTTAAAAAGCTGATAGGTGCTGCTAAATTCCCATTGAAAGAAAACCTGTAAGTAGAGAGTGTATGTCCCTAGACTGCAGCACTAGATACTGGCAAATATTTTAATCTTTGCCAACCTGGTAAAGAAAAAAATATAATCTAATTGTTTGAATATGCATTTCTTATAACTGAGGTTGAGCATTTACTCATATATTTATCATTTGTTTATTTACTCATGTATTAATTTTTCTTCTGTGAACTTATTAGGCTATTTGTCCTATTAGCTACTTTAAGAATTATTTGTATAATAAGCAAATTACTTCTTAGCATGTTTGTTGTAAATATACTTTTTATTCAGCTTTTTTTGTTCGCTATATTGAAGTATAATTTATATACAGTAACAGTCACCAATTTTAAGTGTACGGTTCGGTAAGTTTTGACAGGTGTATGTATTCACCACCAAAATCCTGATATACAACATTTCCATACCCACCCCCACACAATTCCTTTGGGCTCGTTTGTAGTCAGTCCCTTCCCCTGGACTCCGTAGAACCTCTGGACCTGGCAGCTCAGTCTACTTTCTATCATTGTAGCTTTTCCTCACTTAGAATTTCATATAAATGGAATAATCATACAATAGTAGTCTTCTGTTTTATGCTTTCTTCATTTAACCTAATGCTTTTGAAATTCATGTTGTGTGTATCAAAAGTTATTCCTTTTTACCATTCAGTAACTGTTTGACATTTAACTTTGTTTTGTCACACATGTATTTTTAATCTTTATGTAACCAAATTTATTAATCTTTTATAACTTCTGGATTTCAGTGTCATGCTCAGAAAGACATTATTCTTTCTGAAAATGACAAAAGAAATTCAATAATGCTTCCACCCAAAGTATCATTTATTTGAATATTATAATCCCACACACAAATTTACTTGAAATGTAAACTTTAAGAGATACTAAATCAGGATAATGCTTTTTGATTATTTATTTTTCCTGTTTAGCTTTCTTCTTTTGTTTATACAAATGATTGATTTTTGATTCAAGGAGGTGTTCTGGCAAAGTTACTCAGCTAATTTTAATCTTTTTCTATAAACATGACACCACAAACTATGCTTTGATCTAAGGTATACAGAAATTCAACTTTTAAAGATTTTACAAATTTAAGCCTAGGCACAGGGGAAGTTTCAGGAAGGTGGCAGCTTGAATGAATGTGGTTTCCTGTCCGTGTTTATACTAGGTTACCACCTGTGTGTCTCTCACCTGACCCTAGTGGAGAGTTGGGTGTGAATGAGATCTTGGGTTCTGGGAAAGGCCACCAGGAAAAGCTGAGGTAGGGCTTCTCTTTTGATCTTTGAAGAGAGCTGGGAGAAGAATCAGGCATAGGGGAATACTGAAAGAAAGGAAAGCAAGCTCAGTCGCGTCCGACTCTTTGCCACCCCATGGACTGTAGCCTACCAGGCTACTCCATCCATGGCATTTTCCAGGCAAGAATAATAGAGTGGATTGCCATTTCCTTCTCCAGGGGATCTTCCCAACCCAGGGATTGAACCCGGGTTCTCTCTGCATTTCAGGCAGACGCTTTACCATCTGGAGCCACCAGGGAAGCCAGGGGAGTCCTGGAGGAAGGTTAAATATTTGTCCCATGTAAATATGCTTAGTCTTGACCCCCATAAGCTAAATATTAGTAGGTTATGGCCCCCCCATTCCTGAGTTTGTGGGAGAAGGAAATGGCAACCCACTCCATTGTTCTTGCCTGGAGAATCCCAGGGACGGCGGAGCCTGGTGGGCTGCCGTCTGTGGGGTTGCACATAGTCGGACACGACTGAAGCGACTTAGCAGTAGCAGTAGCAGGGAGACCAGAGAGACATCTTTTCCTCCATCTCTGAGTGGGGCACTGGGAATTTTCTGTTGCAGTTGCTGGCCTTTGGGCGTAGAGAATATTTGTGGGGCATCTGCCACTAGGGGTGCTTCAACACTCATACCTGAACCTCAAATAGGCAAAAAAACGCATAAATGCATTTAAGGTATTCCAGGAGCCATCAACACTTGAACAAAAAACTAGAAGCATTAAAGAGATACGGAGTCTTCCCTGGTAGCTCAGACGGTAAAGAATCTGCCTGCAGTGTGGGAGGTCTGGGTTCAATCCCTGGGTAGGGAAGATTCCCTGGAGAAGGGAATGGTAACCTGCCGGGGTCCAGCCCCGGTGGATCCAGGGAATTCGAAGCGGGGACGGCGTTGGCGAGGATCAGGAAACAACTGCTTAATTAAACGTTAATTAAGGATATAAAGAGTAATAGAATAAGGATAGCTCAGTAGGAAAATTCAGTGAAGAAAAGAGGCTGAAATAAGGATAGCTCAGTGAGGAAATTCAGTGGAGAAGAGAGGCTGAATAATTCAGCCAGAAGGGGAGAGAAAGAACGACATGGGGAGACCAAGTTTCGGTGAACAAGGCCCGCACTTTATTTTCCAAAGTAGTTTTTATACCTTAAGTTATGCATAGAGGATAATGGGGGAAGGGGTAGAGTCATGCAGTAAGCCAGGCTTTCTTCCTGCAAACTTATCATATGCAAAAGCTTAGGTGATTTGCATCATCTTCTGGCCCGGAGGCCTGTTAACATTTTAAGACCCTTTCTTCAGAAAACTTATTTTTCTCTAAAGGTGATAAGTCAAGCGCCACCCTCCAAAAGCATTAGATAAAGTTGCATTCCTACAGAGCAAAGGTGTGGTGGGCTATAACAAGAAAAAGAATTAACTCAAGGGTCCCAGGTTACAAACATTAAAGCTACTACTTACACCAATTATATTAATCAATACACTGCCAGGGACACAGCAGGTAAGGGATATGGAGACTTAGCAGCAAACATTGGCCCAACAAGTGAAAAACCCTTCACCAATACAATTTCTAATCAATCTTTTAACTGCTTAGTTTAGAACAGCTCATGCCTCTCACAGTTGGGAGGCTCTGAGCAATCACATGTGGCCAGAAAAACCTATTCAGGCAGGCTAGAGGATTTCCAAAGGAGTTTGTAGGTTGAAACACTGTCACACCCAGGAATTATTAACTGGAGCTGTAAGCTAACTCTTTTTTCAGAGAGAGGTAGTGGGGGACAGCCCCCCGTAAAGTTTGAGGTGTAGGTGAGAGCACAAAGCAGAAAGTAGGCAGACTCTGGTTTTGGGGGTAGATGCTCGAGAATTTCCAGGGGAACTCCTGAGGCTCGATCCCACCTTTGCATACGCCAAGCCTCCTTCCTCGTGACCTTTGCCACGGGTGGAGCTCACTCCCAGCAGTAACCCACTCCCATATTCTTGCCTGGAGGATCCCATGGACAGAGGAGTCTGGTGGCTACAGTCCATGGGGTCGCCAAGAGTCGGACACGACTGAGCGACTAAACAGACTCAAGGAGATACAGTGTGATGTTGGCCCTCTCTGTAATGCCACTCACAAGAATATTTTCCCAAGAAAAGAAGTATGTGTTTCTAAACTATAGAATGCGATAGATGGATTGAAGGATAGGATCGCCATTGTTGAGATCCACATTAATAACCTGGAAGACAAGTGAAATAGTATCTCAGTGATGGGGAAGAATTGCAAAGATAAGAAAATAGTGGAAAAAAAAAAAAGAAAAGTGAAAAATAGAAACTTAGGTAGACTCAGGAGTCTTGGTATGAGAAAAATAAAATTTTCAGAAATTGGAAAAGGAGCACAGAGAAGTAATCTTTTAAAAAAGAAAATGTCTCTTAAACTGAGGATCCACCTTAATTTACCAATTGAAAGGACACGCACAGTTCCATGTAGGATTAATGAGAAAAGGCAAACATGAACACAGATGTAGTTGTAATTCCCTAAGTCCTAGGTTATAGAGGCAGTGCTAAAATATGTCACCCCCCCCTTCAGAAAGATTCCTTATACATTTAAAAAAATCAAGCTTGTATCAGACTATAAAACTAGTTGAGACTAGAGTAAGAGCTGTAGGCAATCGAGGGAAAAGCACTACCTCCCAAGATATTTACATTTCAGGAACCTGCAGATAAGCAGATGCAAAGACATGCTCCACGTGTAAACATACCAGAGAAAGTGCTCTCAGCAGCACATGTGTTAGAAGAGACCTAATTGTAATGAATGAACAGTGCTAACCTAACTCAGCAAAACCTGGGAAATAAAGATGGAGAGAGAAATGAATATGTCCCAGAGATCTTACCTGTGAGGAGATGAAGAATATTCTGAAGATTGTATCTTGGTGGGTGGAGGAAGTTGGGTGGGACTAGAGTGTTTAAAAGTACACTCAATTAACATGGGAACAAATAGCAAAAATAATGCAAGAAAAGAATAAAGGATAAAAAGTAAGATGGGGGAAATAAATTCTTGCTAATCAGTCATTACAGTAAACATGAGTAGATTTAAGTTTCCCATTAAAAGACCAAGATCAGACTTCCCTGGTGGTCCAGTGGCTAAGAATCTGCCTGCTAATGCAGGGGACACGGATCCCTGGTCCAGGAATTCCGATCCCACTTGCTGTGGAGCAACTCAGCCAGTGCACCACCGCTGCTGAGCCCATGTGCTGCAACTGCTAAAGCCCTTGTGGCCTAGAGCCTGTGCTCCACAGCAAGAGAAGCCACCTCAGTGAGAAGCCTGTGCCCCACAACTGGTGAAAGCCTGCACGCAGCAGCGAAGACCCAGTGTAGCCAAAAATAAATACATAAGTAAAATTTATATGTTAATAAATAAAAGACCAAGATCATCACAGCTTAAAAGGCAAAACTCAGCTAAATGTCATTTGTAAGAAATTGTCTTAAAATTGAATGTTGAAAATTACGGATGAGCACCTGGCAAATGCAGACAAAACAGGAGTGACAATATCAGACAATGTGAACCTTAAGGTTAAAAATCTTCAACCATATAGTAAGCTTTCAATAAGCATTGAGTAAATTGAATAAAGAAGGATATTTAGTTCAGTTCAGTCTCTCAGTCGTGTCCGACTCTTTGTGACCCCATGAGAAGGATGCTGCTAAGTCACTTCAGTCATGTCCGACTCTGTGCGACCCCATAGACCGTAGCCCACCAGGCTTCCCCATCCCTGGGATTCTCCAGCCAAGAACACTGGAGTGGGTTGCCATTTCCTTCTCCAGTGCATGAAAGTGAAAAGGGAAAGTGAAGTCGCCCAGTCATGTCGGACTCCTAGCGACCCCATGGACTGCAGCCTACCAGGCTCCTTCATCCATGGGATTTTCCAGGCAAGAGTACTGGAGTGGGGTGCCATTGCCTTCTCCCATGAGAAGGATATTATGTATTAAAAAGTAAGATCTCCATTTTAAACCTCTTTGCAGCACATACTACCTAAATATTTAAAACAAGGTTAGTTAACAGAAATGAAATTATAATGAAGCATTTCACTGTATGTATGTCTTTCAAAATTGGACACATCTAAGTAGACAAAAACAATAACTTAGAGGAATTGGTAATTCAATCAGTAAGCTTAAATCCAGATTCTATTTCTAACACTAGCAATGTGGCTCTGAGTAAGTTACTTAAACGCTTTAATGCTTTAATTTTCTCATCAATAATAATGGGTATAGTAATAGTACTATTTCATAGCATTGTTAAGAGGATTAAATAGGTTAATATAAACTTTATAAAACACATGCTCAATAAATTTGAGATATTATTTAAATTAGCTGTGAAAGAGTAAAAACTGATCATATGCTTATCCACAGTGGAAACCTCAGTAGTTTTTAAGAGATTTTTATAGATCATTTTGGTCATAATTTAATGAAATAGAAATAGTGACCAAAATTTTTTTTGTCTACATAGAAATTAAGAAATGTACCTGTCAATAGTTTCGGGATCAAACAAGTAATCAAGAGGAAAATTACAAAATGTTTCAAAAATGGTGAACACAAAATCTGTGAGATACAGTAAAGCTATATCATGGATGGAGGAGCCTGGTAGGCTGCAGTCCATGGGGTCACTACGAGTCAGACTTGACTGAGCGACTTCAATTTCCCTTTTCACTTTCATGCATTGGAGAAGGAAATGGCAACCCACTCCAGTGTTCTTGCTTGGAGAATCCCAGGGACGGCGGAGCCTGGTGGGCTTCGGTCTATGGGGTCGCACAGGGTCGGATACGACTGAAGCAACTTAGCAAAGCTATATCAAGAGGAAAATATGTTATTAAACAAGAAAAATGAAATATAAGGGAATTTATTACTTTAAGAAATTGGAACCACAAAATAAGCAAAACAATAATGAAAAATTTTAAAGCTACAGTTAAATAGAAAAGGGTAAATCAACCTAAAAACTGGTTGTTTTGAAAGACTAATAAAATAGATAAACCCTGCAACTCTAATGAAGGGAAGAAAAGTAAGAAGTAATCATATACAGATTAGGAATGAGAAAATTAGAATAATTTTAAGAGAACCTTATAAGCAAATAATTACATAGTTAAAAAATCGAAAATCTATGGATGATGTTCAGAAAAATATAAATTGCCAAGATTGATCAGGAAAAAAGTGGAACATTTGAAAAATTAGACAGTGGTAGGGAGTGGTGTAGTTGGCTGGCCCAATACCTAGCCACAACCTTTTCCTTCCTTGGTTGCATCTATTATAGAATCATAAAACTAAATTTGATTTCTGAAGTTTTCTTGTAGCTAGTAGTGGCCGTGTGACAGTTTTGGCAATATAAATGGGAATGTTCATATTGTCCTTTGCATTTTTCCCTTCCTGACTGGAATGCAGTCAAGAGGGCTGGAGGTGCAGCAGCAGTTTTATACCAAGAGAGCATGTATACCTGTGGCGGATTCATTTTGATATTTGGCAAAACTAATACAATTATGTAAAGTTTAAAAAATAAAATTAAAATAAACAAACAAACAAACAAACAAAACCATTGTATTAAGAAGGCAACATTGTTTGTTAAAAGCCCAATGTGGGCTTCCCTGTGGTAAAGAATCTGCCTGCAGTGTGGGAGCCACAGGTTTGATCCCTGGGTCTGGAAGATCCCCTAGAGAAGGAAATGGCAACTCACTCCAGCATTCTTGCCTGGGAAATCTGATGGACAGAGGAGCCTGGTGGGCTTACAGTCCACGAGGTTGCAAGAGTCTGACATAACTCAGCAATTAAACCACCACCCACCATACCCCAATACAAAATAAAAAGTGTAAAAAAAAAAAAAAAAGCTGAAAGTTAGATGCCGTTGTTGAGGAACTGCATCACTGTAGACTGCTTTTGTGTGAGAAAAATAAAGCCACGTTTTTTTAAGCCACTGTTAGTTGAATGATCTCCCATTGAAAACAGACTCCAGTAATGCAAAATAATGAGGCAGCTATGGAAAAGAGTGTGACAACTCACAAGAAATTAAAAATAGAATTATCAAATGATCCAGCAATTCTCCATCTGAGTATATATACCCTATGGAATTGAAAGCAGGGTCTGGATAATACTAGTTAATAGTATTAGATAATAATAGTATTATTCATTAGATAATAATAGTATTATTCAGTTTAAAAATAAAATAAAATTAAAAAAAAATAGTATTATTCATAACATAGTACCATGTTCATAACAGCATTATTCATAATAGCCAAAAAGTAGAAGCAGCCCAAGTGTTCAATAGATGAACAGATGAGCAGATTAGGGTCTATACATATAATGGAATATTATTCAGCCTTTAAAAGGGAGGAAACTAACACATGCTACAAAAATGGGTGAATTTTCAAGATGTTATGCTACATGAAATAGAACGTGAAAGTGAAAGTTGCTCAGTCGTGTCCAACTCTTTGTGACTCCATGGACTGTATAGTCCATGAAATTCTCCAGGCCAGAATACTGGAGTGGGTAGCCTTTCCCTTTTCCAGGGGATCCTCCCAACCCAAGGATTGAACCCAGGGCTCCTGCATTGCAGGTGGATTCTTTACTAGCTGAACCACAAGGGAAGCCCAGGGATACTGGAGTGGGTAGCCTGTCCCTTCTCCAGTGGATCTTCCTGAACCAGGAATCAAACTGGGTTCTCCTGCATTGCAGGCAAATTCTTTACCAGCTGAGCTACCAGGGAAGCACATGAAATAAGTAAATTACAAAAAGACAAATATCGTATGATACAATAGTCAAAATAGAGGCAGAAAAGTAGAGGACAGTTGCCAGGGCCTGGAGAGTAGAATGGAAGCTTGTTTCATGGGTATAGGTTCAGTTTTATAAGATAAAAAGAGGTCTGGAATTGAAACATGTATATTATCATACGTGAAACAGATTGCCAGTCTAGGTTCGATGCATGAGACAGGGTGCTCAGGGCTGGTGCACTGGGATGACCCAGAGGGATGGGATGGGGAGGGAGGTGGGAGGGGGGTTCAGGATGGAGAACACATGTATACTCATGGCTGATTCATGTCAATGTATGGCAAAAACCACTACAATATTGTAAAGTAATTAGCCTCCAAAAAAAAAAGAGATCTGGAAGTTGGTTGCACAACAATGTGAATGTACTTAAATACTGTTGAACTGTACACTTTAAAAATGACAAAGATGATTAATTGTATATATATTTTGCCACAATTAAAAAAGATTAGGATCAGATGGGTTTACAGCTGAGTTCTAATATAATTCTCAGGTAAGCCATTCTAGATCATAGAAAAAGATGGGAACGTCTCATTTTATTTAATATAGGTAGTATAACTTTAATATCAAATATTATAAAGATAGCCACAAAAATAAAACTAAAGACCGACTTCCCTTGTGAGCATGTGTAATTTCTAAATTAAATATCACCACTGAGTATTTAGCAATGTAGTGATAGAAAAATACATCTGTTGAATAGAATTTGTTCTAAGAATACATGGGTGTTTCAGTGTTGCCATCAGTCAATATAATCCAGTACATTTACAAATTAAAGGCAGGAGAAAAGTCATGTGATCCTAATTAGATTTTATAAAGGTTAGCTGCTGGTCCTAATTAAAGTCCTAAGTAAAAGAGTAATTTGTGGAAATTACTTTAAAAAAAATAAATATCTCTTGCCCAAAACAACAGAAATAATTGATTAAATGCTGAAACATAAAAATTATTTTAGTTAAAATCAGGAAGTAAATAGATATCTCCTGTCACTGTTATTATTTAACATAGTCTTGGAAGTTATATTAATTATATTTAGGGACAAAATGAAATAATTTATATACATTTTTGAGAAGGAGAAAAACTAACCTTTTTCTGATAAGATTGTAGTTTAAAAACTACTAGATTAAATAAGGTAATGAGAGGGCTACATAAACACAACTGTAGTTTTTCTCTATACTGTAAAAGAGCATCTAAAATGGGGAAAATACTCTACTCACAATAGAAATAAATGTAAGTATAAAGACACGTAACTATTAGAAAACTAAATCTTATTGAAGGACAAGACGACACCAAAGAAAAGACGTACTATATTCTTGGGTTAGAAGTTCTCCAGTTAATATAATTTGAATGCAAGTTCAAGTAAAATATTAGCAAGGATTTTTTATTTGATAAAGTGATTCTCTAATTCTTAGAAATGAATTTCCTGAGACCAGTAAAAAAACATGTAACAGAAGAGAGTGTGGTAGAACTTCTCTTGGAAGTTCTACTGGACAGGTTAATTGAGAAAGAATAGGAACTTCAGAAATGGGCCCAGTTATATTTGACAATTTAACATACAACTGGGATGATATTTTGGGCTTACCTGGTGGCTTAGACAGTAAAGAATCCACCTACAATGTGGGAGACCTCAGTTCCATCCCTGGGTTGGGACGATCCCCTGGAGGAGGGCATGGCATCCCATTCCAGTATTCTTGCCTGGAGAATCCCCATGGACAGAGGAGCCTGGTGGGCTGCAGTCCATGGGGTCGCAGAGTCAGATACGGCAGAGTGACAAAGCACAGCACAAAATGATATTTTAGTTCGGCGAGGAAAGAAGAGATTATTTAGTAAATGGTATTGGGCTTCCCTTGTGGCTCAGCTGGTAAAGAATCCGCCTGCAATGTGGGAAACCTGGGTTGGGAAGATCCCCTGGAGACGGGAAAGGCTACCCACTCCAGGATTCTGGCCTGGAGAATTCCATGGACTGTACAGTCCATGGGGTCAAGAAGAGTCAGAAACAAGTGAGCAACTTTCACTTTCATTGGCACATCTAGGGAAAGTTAATTTTGTGCTCCATATTATGACTTTATATAAAAATAAATTATGGGTAGATTGAAAGCTTAAATTAAAAGTAGTATTTAAATGAGGATAAAAGCCATTATATAAAATTTTTTAAAGTTTTAAATGAAGACTATTGGTTCTATACTATCAAAGATTTCTATAAATTGATTTGAAAAAGCCACGATAGAAACATCTAGGCAAAGGAGGGGTTTAGGCAGTTCATAGAAGAAATCCATATGGCTAGTAAACCTGAAAAAATGCTCAATATAGAATATAGTACTCAGGATTACTTCATGCATATCAATAAGAGTTGGGAAAAATATATATGCTAGTAGACTTATAAAGAAACACATACTCATTTATCATTTATAAAAATATGAATGGTTAAAGCTTTGGAAGAGCAGTTAGTACCAGCTAGTATAATAAGAACATGAAGACCTATTGATCTCACGCCGGGGAATCTATTGCATAGAAATAAAAACAGCAGTATTTAAGGGTACACACAGAAGTGTGTTACTGCAGTGCTGCTTGTGAGGGCAAAAACCTGGAAACAAAATGAATGCCCATCATTAAGAAAAGAGTGAAATAATTTTGTTACAGTCACACTAGAATAATATACAACCATTGAAAGAATTAATATAGAGCTTTATCAGTTGACTTTTGTGAGTAACTGAATGAGTAAAGCAGGAGGTAGAAAAGTATGTCTAATGTGATTCTAAAATTGCAAAACAGGACTGACAAAAACATATAGGTGAGTATGCATGCACATGTTTTCATATACAGACTTGAAGTAAAAATATAGAAGAACATATATGAGGGATTCGTTTGGTTGAGCAATAGGATAGGTGAAGAGAGAAGGAAATGGGTGCGGCAAGGATGCACTAAAGAAAGGCAACAAAGACCTCGTGGTCTCATTTACCCGTTTATGTGCCTTGGGTAGAACGTGCACTCCCCATTCTTCATTTTCGTGCCTGTTTCCTGTGACGACATGAGTGAGTTTTCTGAGGAGGCTGTATGGCATCTTGGTTACTCCAGATGACTTATGCACTTAGTTGCCCCATCTTTTATCAGAAGAAGGGAAGGTAGAGTTGTGGATATGGTTACATGTAAAAAGCAGTGATTTATGATCTATGAAAGTACTGTGAAAAGTGAAAGTGTTGTCTATTATAAAATGTTACTATATCTCCCTTTCTTTTTAGGATTTAATGAAGGTAGTGCGCAAGGAAGCAGATTTGAAACAAATACAGGCTCTAATACAAGGAACTACTACACGACTCAAATATGCACAAAGTGAACTAGAAATCATTAAAAAGAAGCACCTTGCTGCTTTTTACCGGGTAATATACATTTACATAAAATTTGATGGAAATTGGGACCAAGGCATAGAATTTCAGGAATTACATTTATAAAGCACCATGTAATTTTTATACTTTCCCTTGTGATTGAGGTATATTATAGTCCTTTAAATTACTTTATTTTTATGACTTTATTTTAATGTTGTTATTCAGTTGTACCTGAATTTACCTTATCTCACAGAGTCTCTTTTTTTTCTGAAAGATACCTATCATGTTTTTGGCTTTACTATATAAAGCTAAAATAGCCATGTTAAAAAGACATTTTTCTTTTTTATAATCAGGAACAATCTCAGCTACAAAGTGAACTACTAAACATTGAATCTCAATGTGCCATGTTGAGTGAAGGAATCAAAGAACGACAACAAAGAATTAAAGAATTTCAACGAAAGATAGATAAGGTTATGAGTGATATATTTATTACTAAATGGCATGTGGCTTGGTTCTAGACCAGATACCAAATTTAAGGCTTCTTCAATATGTGCTAAAGCAAAGTTTGATAAATGCTAAGTTTTATTGGTTTGCCAAATTAATTTCCTTATATGGTATTAATTTCCTTGTATTCCTTGTATTTTTTGAGACCCACTATTGCTCATCTCAGGGGCGATGACTACTAGTACATGGTTATTCTCTTTAGCTGTCCAGCCTCTCCTTGTCCATTGTAAAATTTGCAGTCATTTTCTTTCTTCCACTGCCTAAGAAGGAAAGAACTTTTTCCCTTGTCTCATCTTTTAAGGTTGTGTATTCACTCAGTAATTTTGTCTTGAACATTTATTATATGCCAGGCACAGCTGCTTGGCTCTGGGGTACCAAAGATATGATCATCTAGCCTCTGCTTATAAAGTAGCAGGAACTTTCTGGCTTAATTCATTCCACTGTTGCTTATCTTTAACCTTTATTTATTTATTTTTTTTGTGATGTAAATTTTTTTTTATTCTTGCAACTTTTATGTAAATTTATTTATTTATTTTTTTAAATTTTATTTTATTTTTAAACTTTACATAATTGTATTAGTTTTGCCAGATATCAAAATGAATCTGCCACAGGTATACATGTGTTCCCCATCCTGAATCCTCCTCCCTCCTCGCTCCCCATACCATCCCTCTGGGTCGTCCCAGTGCACCAGCCCCAAGCATCCAGTATTGTGCATCGAACCTGGACTGGTGACTCGTTTCATACATGATATTTTACATGTTTCAATGCCATTTTCCCAAATCTTCCCACCCTCTCCCTCTCCCACAGAGTCCATAAGACTGTTCTATACATCAGTGTCTCTTTAAAACACTGTTTGTCACACCATCACTCAGTAACTTTCACCCATTGCCTCTAGTTCTGCCTTTTACCACATGATTTGAAACTACCCTTATGTTGCCCCTTAATTACCCTTTTCCAGGTTAAATATCCCTAATTACTTATTTATTCATATTTACTATGAATAAATAAGACCAGTTCTGGTAACCAGCCTCTGTTGTCAATGCCTAGAACAAAAAATAATATGAAAATACTGTCTGACCAGTACAGAGTACCCTGGTTTGTCACATTATTTGGCACACAGAAACACAATTTTACATGACTTGGATTATCTCCTTATACAAAGTACAGATTACTGTTAGAGTAGTCATATCACTTTCATATTTAATTTACATTCAGCTGAAGTCTGAAACTTCTTTACACGCTGCTGCTGCTGCTAAGTCGCTTCAGTCATGTCCGACTCTGTGCGACCCCAGAGACAGCAGCCCACCAGGCTCCCCTGTCCCTGGGACTCTCCAGGCAAGAGCACTGGAGTGGGTTGCCATTTCCTTCTCCAATGCATGGAAGTGAAAAGTGAAAGTGAAGTTGCTCAGTCGTGTCCGACTCCTAGCGACCCCTTCGACTGCAGCCCACCAGGCTCCTCCATCCATGGGATTTTCCAGGCAAGAGCACTGGAGTGGGGTGCCATTGCCTTCTCCGTTTTTATATGTCCTGTTGCTAAAACAGGTCTCTCTTATCCTATAATTGTACATAAATGCCAGGCTTTAAAAATCTTTGCGACCCCATGGACTGTAGCCTGCCCTCTGTCCATTGAACTAATTCTCCAGACCAGAATACTGAAGTGGGTAGCTATTCCCTTCTCCAGGGGATCTTCCCCACCCAGGGACTGAACCCAGGTCTCCTGCATTGCAGGCAGATTCTTTGCCTTCTGAGCTACCAGGGAAACTCTTAAAAATATTAATGTTAAATGTTATTTTGTTGGATTTGGCTTATTCTAGTTTTTCCAAATTTTCTGAGTGTTAATTCTATGCTTTAGTCCTCTTGGTTTTATATTATTTAAGAATCGATGAAACAAATCGCCAGTCCAGGTTTGATGCAGGATACAGGATGCTTGGGGCTGGTGCACTGGGATGACCCAGAGGGATGGTATGGGGAGGGAGGTGGGATTGGGGTTCAGGATGGGGAACACGTGTACACCCGTGGCGGATTCATGTTGATGTATGGCAAACCCAATACAATATTGTAGAGTAATTAGCCTCCAATTAAAATAAATAAATTTATATTTAAAAAAAGAATCTATAGTATTACTCATAAAGAATATTTTCTGTATTTATGTAGAATGTTATGTTTTGGTATGGCTAAAGTAAACATTCCAATTTTGTATTAAACTCTTCATAAAGCCAAAGCACTTAAAAGGCCACCATGAACTTTCTTATTTTGTTTTAGAATAAGAACTCTGAAAATAGGTAAGTGTAGTTAATTAAAGAGAAAGCACCAACTTTACAGAGTAGTGATGCTTGTCGGAAATAGTCTGTCCTAATCCAGAAAATCTTGGTGGGAAAAACATAGATTTAAGGATTTTCTATATATTTTTGTAAAATTGATTATTAAACCATTTGGTTTTAAAATAAAAGGTTGAAGATGATATTTTTCAACACTTCTGTGAAGAAATTGGTGTAGAAAATATTCGTGAATTTGAGAACAAGCATATTAAACAGCAACAGGAAGCTGATCAAAAAAGGTATTTTATTAAAAGATGTTGATAAGCAATTATTTATATATAAATGTAACTATTATTTCAATTTAAAGGAATTATGCCTGTCAGTCAGTCAGTTCAGTCGCTAGTCGTGTCCGACTCTTTGCGACCCCATGAATCGCAGCACCAGGCCTCTCTGTCCATCATCAACTCCTGGAGCTCACTCAAACTCAGGTCCATCGAGTCGGTCATAGCATCTCATCCTCTGTCGTCCCCTTCTCCTCCTGCCCCCAATCCCTCCCAGCATCAGAGTCTTTTCCAATGAGTCAACTCTTCGCATGAGGTGGCCAAAGTACTGGAGTTTCAGCTTTAGCATCAGTCCTTCCAAAGAACACCCAGGTCTGATCTCCTTTAGGATGGACGGGTTGGATCTCCTTGCAGTCCAAGGGACTCTCAAGAGTCTTCTCCAACACCACAGTTCAAAAGCATCAATTCTTTGGCGCTCAGCCTTCTTCACAGTCCAACTCTCACATCCATACATGACCACTGGAAAAACCATAGCCTTGACTAGATGGACCTTTGTTGGCAAAGTAATGTCTCTGCTTTTCAATATGCTATCTAGGTTGATCATAACTTTCCTTCCAAGGAGTAAGCGTCTTTTAATTTCATGGTTGCAGTTACTGCCTTTATTTCAGTTCATCAAGAAATAGCTAATAAACATTGCTATTTTTATAAAGAGGTCTAATTCTTTTATTCCACAATTTTTAAAGAGAAAAAGCACAAATATACACAGTAAGAGAATGGGGAAATAATTACACACACAGTGGTTATTAAAATGTACTTAGTTCTCTGTCAATATCCATATATGTAGATAAAGTTGTATAACCTTTCTATAAACAAACAGCCTCAGGCCACTTGCTGGAAAAGAGGAGGATATTCCCTTCTATTTCTAGCTTGCTGAAATTTCTTTTATTATGAGTGAGTGTTGAATTTTGTCAAATGCTTTTTCTGCTATCTGTTGGGATAATAATACTGTTGGAGTTTGGAGGGAGGTGGCTTATTAATATACTAAATTACAGTGATTGATTTTTAGAATATTAAACCAACTTAGCATATCTAAGATGAACCCCACTGGGTCATGTTGTATTATTCTTTTCAAATATTTTTGGATTGACTCATTAAAATTTTAGTGCGGATTTTTATATCTATATTCATGAGAGTATTGGTCTATAGTTTATTTTTCTTGCAAATATTCTTTTTTATATTTTTGTATCAGGTAATGCCAGACTCATAAAATGAGTCAGGAATTATTCTCTCCTCTGTTTTTCATGGAGAGTTTTTGTAGAATTTTATTTTTTTTTTTCCTAAAAGTTTGGTAAATTTTGGTAAATTTTGCAAGTGCTACCCACTTTTCTTTATGGAAATATTTTTATAAAATTACAAATTCAGTTTCCTTATTGATATAAGGCCATTCAGGACATCTTTTTTCTTGAGTGAGCTTTGGTAGCTTGTGTATTGAAAATAACATTTGTGTACTTCATCTGAGTTATCAAATTTATTAATATAAAGTTATTAACATTTCCCCTTTTATCCTTTTCAGTTGCGTAGGATCTGTACTGATGGCCCTTTCATTCCTGATATTGCTAATTTGTTTTCTTTTCTTCGTGATGTCTAGCTAGAGTTATATCAGTTTTATGGTCCTTTGTAAGACCAGCTCTTGGCTTCATTGATTTTTCTCTATGGTTTATCTGTTTCTATGTAGTTGACGTCTGTTCTTAACTTCTTTATTTCCTTGCTGCTACTTATTTTGGGTTTAATTTACTTCTCTTTTTTCTTACTTTTTAAGATAGAAGCTTGCTTTATGTATTTTACACTTTTCTTCGTTTATAATATAAGCATTTAAGCTGTTTATTTTCCTTTAAGCACTGCTTAAGCTCCATCCCACTGCTGCTGGAATGTTTTATTTCATTTTCATTCCATTTAAAATATTTGTTGATATTCTTTGTGGTTTCGTTCTATGATCTATGGGGTGTTTAGAAATATTGTTTAATTTAACAGAAATTTTTGTGATGAGGGAGGATTTAGATATGTTTCTTTTACTGATTTTTATTGTGATAAGAAATATATTTTGCATTATTTAAATCCTTTTAAGTTGATTGACACTTATTTGATAGCATGGCATGTATTCTATCTTAATAAATATTCTGTGTGCTCTTGAAACGAATATGCATTGTTCTATTGGGTAGAGTATTTTCTGAGTAACTTTTAAGTCAAGTTGATTGGTGTCTTTTGTGTACTTACTAACTCTGTCTGATTGGTCTAGTGTTCCCTAAGAGAGGAGTTTTGAAATTTCCAAGTACTTTTGGATCTGTCATTCTCTCCTTCCAGTTTTCTCAGTTTATATTTCATGATGTTCAAAGTTTTGTGATTAGGTGCATTCATGTTTGGGATCATTATGTCTTTTTAAGGAATTAATCCCTTCTCCAGAAAGAATGAAGAGGCTGGGCCAAAGTGGAATCAACACTCAGCTGTGGATGTATCTGGTGGTAAAAGTAAAGTTCAGTGCTGTAAAGAACAATATTGTATAGGAACGTGGAGTATTAGATCGATGAATCAAGGTAAATTGGGATGTGGTCAAGCAGGAGATGGCAAGAGTGAACACTGACATTTTAGGAATAAGTGAACTAAAATCAACAATAAAGGGTGAATTTAATTCAGATAACCATCTACTACTGTGGGGAAGAATCCCTTAGAAGAAATGGAGTAGCCCTCATAGTCAACAAAAGAGCCCAAAATGCAGTGCTTGGGGCAATCTCAAAAGCAACAGAATGATCTCGGTTGTTTCCAAGGCAAACTATTCAACATCACAGTAATCCAAGTCTATGCCTCAACCAGTAATGCTGAAGAACCTGAAGTTGACTGGTTCTATGAAGATCTACAAGACTTTCTAGAGTTAACAACAGAAAAAGATGTCCTTTTCATCATAGGGGATTGGAATGCAAAAGTAGGAAGTCAAGAGATAACTGGAGTAACAAGTAAGCTTGGCCTTGAAGTACAAAATGAAGCAGGACAAAGGCTAATAGAGTTAAGAGAACACACTGGTCATAGCAAATGCCCTCTTCCAACAACACAAGATGACTACACATGGACATCACCAGATGGTCAATACTGAAATCAGATTAATTATATTTTTTGCAACCAAAGGTGGAGAAGCTCTATACAGTTAGCAGAAGCAACCTGGAGTTGACTCAAGCTTAGGAGATGAGCTCCTTATTGCAAAATTCAGGCTCATCCTTGAGCAAGTAGGGAAAACCACTAAGCCATTCAGGTATGACCTAAATCAAATTCCCTCATGATTGTATGGTGCAGGTGACAAATGGATTCAAGAAATTAGATCTGATAGAGTGCCTGAAGAACTATGGATGGAAATTCATAACACTGTACAGGAGGCAGTGACCAAGACCATCCTAAAGCAAAAGAAATGCAAGAAGGCAAAGTAGTTGTCTCAGAAGGCTTTACAGATAGCTGAGAAAAGACGAGAGGTGAAAGCCTAGGGAAAGATATACCCAACTGAGTGCAGAATTCCAGAGAATAGAAAGGAGAGATAAGAAAGCATTCTCAAGTGAACAGTGCAAAGAAATAGAGGAAAACAACAGAACGGGAAAGATGAGAGATTTCTTCAAGAAAACTGGAAATATCAGTGGAACATTTAATGCAAGGATGGGCACAATAAAGGACAGAAATGGTATGGACCTAACAGAAGCAGAAGAAATTAAGAAGAGATGGCAAGAAGAACTATACAAAAAAGATCTTCACGACCCAGATAATCACAATGGTGCAATCACTTACCTAGAGCCAGACATCCTGGAGTGTGAAGTCAAGGGGCCTTAGGAAGCATTACTACCAACAAAGCTAGTAGAGGTGATAGAATTCCAGCTGAGCTATTTCAAATCCTTAAAGATGGTACTGTTAAAGTGCTGCACTCAATATGTCAGAAATTTAGAAAACTCAGCAGTGGCCACAGAACTGGAAAAGGGTCAGTTTTCATTCCAATCCCAAGGGAAGGCAATGCCAAAGAATGTACAAACTACCATACAGTTACACGTATTTCACATGCTAGCAAGGTCATGCTCAAAATCCTTCAAACTAGGCTTCAGCAGTACATGAACCGAGAACTTGCAGATGTACAAGCTGGATTTAGAAAAGACAAACCAGAGATCAAATTGCCTACATTAGTTGGATCATAGAGAAAGCAAGGTAATTCCAGAAAACATGTACTTCTGCTTCACTGACTATACTAAAGCCTTTGATTGTGTGGATCACAAAAAACTGTGGAAAATTCTTAAAGAGATGGGACTACCAGTTGACCACCTTACCTGTCTCCTAAGAAACCTGTATGCAGGACAAGAAGCAACAATAAGAACTGGACATGGAACAACGGAGTGGTACCAAATTGGGAAAGGAGTATGTCAAGGCTGTATATTGTCACTCTGCTTATTTAACTTACATGCAGAGTATATCATGCAAAATGCTGGGCTGGATGAATAACAAGCTGGACTCAAGAGTGCCAGAAGTAATATCAATGACAATATCAATGTGCAGATCATACCACTCTAATGGAAGAAAATGAAGAGGAACTAGAGAGCCTCTTGATGAAAGTGAAAACAGGAGAATGAAAAAGCTGGCCTAGAATTCAGCATTCAAAAACTAAGATAATGCATCTGGTCTCATCACTTCATGGAAAATAGAAAGGGAAAAAGTTGAAACAGTCACAGGTTTTATTTTTGTGGGCTCCAAAAATCACTGTGAATGGTAACTGCAGCCATGAGATTAAAAGATGCATGCTCCTTGGAAGGAAAGCCATGACAAACCTAGGCAGCATATTAAAAAGCAGAGACATCACTTTGCTGACAAAGGTCCATAGACCGAAAGCTATGGTTTTTTCATTAGTCGTGTATGGATGTGTGAGTTGGACCATAAAGAAGGAGAGCACCAAAGAACTGATGCTTTTGAATTGTGATGTTGGAGAAGACTCCTGAGTCTCTCTTGCACTGCAGGGAGATCAAACTTGAATATTCATTGGAAGGACTGATCCTGAAGCTCCAATGCTTTGGCCATCTGATGTAAAGAGCTGACTCATTGGAAAAAACTAATGTTGGGAAAGATTGAGGGCAGGAGAAGAGGGCGACAGAGGATGAGATGGTTAGATGGCATCACTGACTCAATGGACAGGAGTTTAAGCAAACTCTGGGAGATACTAAAGTATAGGGAAGCCTGGACGTGTACACCCCATAGTGTCGCAAAGAGTTGGACATGACTTAGCAACTGAACAACACATTAAATATTACTCTCTTTTTGTCATTACTGCTGTTGTTGCCTTTGTATTAGTAGTAGTTAGCACAGTGATACAATTAGTGCTTTAAAGTGTTTCTTATATGAATGATTCTATTAGCAGGTCATGTGAGGGAGGGTAGATGGAGAAAGGGTGAGCTACAGTTGATATTGGAATTCTTTTTTTTAAGATAGGAGTTTTATTCATTTATAGTTGATATACAGTATTATGTAGTTACAGGTGTACAGTGTAATGATTCATAGTTTTCAAAGACTGTACTCCATTTGTTATAAAATATTGATTATATTCCCTGTGTTATTCAGTATATCATTGTAGCTTATTGTATACCCACTAATTTGCACCTCTCAATCCCCTCCTGCTATGTTGCTCCTTTCTCCATCCCTCTCCTCATTGATAACCACTAGTTTATTCTCTGTGTCTGCTTCTTTTTTGTTATATTCACTAGTTTGTTGTATTTTTTTGGATTCCACATATTAGTTATAGCATATAGTATTTGTCTTTGTCTGACTTACTTCACTTAGCATAATACCCTTCAAGTCCATCCACGTTGCAAATGGCAAAATTTTGTTCTATTTTATAGCTGAATAGTATTCCACTGTATGTATATATATATATATACACATACACACACACATATATATATCACATCTTTATCCATTCATTTATTGATGAACATTTCATTTGCTTCCATATCTTGGAAATTCTAAATAATGCTGCTATGAACAGTGGGGTTCAGTTCAGTTCAGTCACTCAGTCGTGTCTGACTCTTTGCGACCCCATGAATCGCAGCACGCCAGGCCTCCCTGTCCATCACCAACTCCTGGAGCTCACCCAAACTCACGTCCGTCGAGTCAGTGATGCCATCCAGCCATCTCATCCTCTGTCGTCCCCTTCTCCTCCTGCCCCCAATCCCTCCCAGCATCAGAGTCTTTTCCAATGAGTCAACTCTTCGCATGAGGTGGCCAAAGTACTGGAGTTTCAGCTTTAGCATCATTCCTTCCAAAGAACACCCAGGGCTGATCTCCTTCAGAATGGACTGGTTGGATCTCCTTGCAGTCCAAGGGACTCTCAAGAGTCTTCTCCAACACCACAGTTCAAAAGCATCAATTCTTTGGCATTCAGCCTTCTTCACAGTCCAACTCTCACATCCATACATGACCACAGGAAAAACCATAGCCTTGACTAGACGGACCTTTGTTGGCAAAGTAATGTCTCTGCTTTTGAATATGCTATCTAGGTTGGTCATAACTTTCCTTCCAGGGAGGAAGCGTCTTTTAATTTCGTGGCTGCAGTGGGGTGCATGTATCTTTTTTATTTAGAATGTAAATATTTTTTATTTACATTCAGTTTTTATTATATGTACCCAGAAGTGAAAGTGCTGGGTCATAATGGTAGTTCTATTTTTAGTCTTCTTTTTTTATTTTTAGAAATCTCCATATTGTTTTCCATAGTGAAATTACATGATGTCTGAAATTTGCTTTAAATAGTGATGGGAAGGAGTAATAAGTGGGATTATAGGTAAAAGAAGATGGACCATGAATTACTTATTAGAGTTGGGTAATAGCTGTATGGGAATCCATTGTAGTATTTTTTTTTATGTTTGTGTTTGAAGTTTTCCATAATAAAAACAAAAAATTTTTAAAAAATTAAAGGACTCTGTTTACCACTTGTAATGCTTGACTTTATTATACTAGATTAGAATTTGAGAAACAAAAAACTCGGCTTAATATTCAACTTGAATATAGTCGCAGTCATCTGAAGAAGAAACTGAATAAGATTAACACATTAAAAGAAACCATCGAGAAAGGTAGAGAAGACACTGATCACCTAAAGAAGGTAATGAATGATGCGCGACCGTGTCATTGAAATGATGACTTTCTTTGATGAATAAGTGTTGAGTTCCTGAAAAGCTCTAATAAAGTGATAGAAGGTGCGGAAGGGGTACAGATTTGAGAAATACTTGATGTAAAATCCGCACAGCTTCATGACTTTCTAGATGTTGAGAGGATGATTCTGAATTCTCACTTGGGTGATTGGTGGATAGGAGGAGAGATTAAGGAGAGAAAATTCTGGACCTGTGGAGCATGACTTCCCTTTGTGACATCTAAACAGCAATTTCCGACAGGTAGTTAGTGAGTACATGGATAATAGGAGAAGTCTAGGCTGGTTTATTGGAGTAGATTGAATCCATTATGTAAATTCAGAGAGTAGGCAGCGAAGAGCGGTGGAGCAAGGATGGAGTTCTGGAAGGAGTGGTTGCCTTGGTTATGAAGACAGCCACGATCCCCAGCGTGTGAGGAGAAAGGAAGTGAGCAAAGTTAAAGTGAAAAGGCTAAAGTTAGAGCCAAGAAGGTAAAGTCTGGTAGGAAGAATGTTTTCACTGGACCGTGGAAACAGAAGTCAGATGACAGCAAGCTGGGAAATGAATCCAAAGTGAAAGAGAAAGGTAGGTAGTGATTACCTGGTAGTGTAAACAGGAGTGGGTCACATTCTACAGTGGAGGCTCTGGCAGCATGCAGGACAGGATTTGTCTTGGAATGACTGGGATGGTTGTATTAATAATAAAATGACCTGTTGGCCTTATTAATATAAAAGATTGTAAGCCTGTAATGTGAATCATCTCCATACAGGTTGAAAAAAATTGTCTCAAAATTGTGGATGAACTCATGGAAAAACAGCAGCAACTTAAGGATGAATTTTTCACTCAGAATACCAACGTTGAGAAAGTCCAAGCTCAAATTGAAGAGGAACGAAAGAAGTTTTTGGCCATTGATAGGTGATTAAAAGTTTATCAAGAGTTTAAAAAATGTTTACCATCAATTTGAAATTTATTATAGAAGTTTTATTATTTGAATATGTACCTTTATGTGGCTTTTGGTCTCCTATTGCATCTATCAAGCACTGCAACTTAGGGGAAAAACCAAGACAGGTGGTTAGTTGTTTAGAGTGTATAGTACTTTTAAATGAGTAAAGAGAAACCTATACAAAGTGTTCAGTTCAGTTTAGTCACTCAGTCATGTCTGACTCTTTGCGACCTCATGAACTGCAGCATGCCAGGCCTCCGTGTTGTCCATCACCAACTCCTGGAGCTTACTCAAACCCATGTCCATTGAGTCGGTGATGCCATCCAACCATCTCATCCTCTGTCATCCCCTTCTCCTCCCACCTCCAATCTTTCACAGCATCAAGGTCTTTTCCAATGAGTCAGTTCTTCGCATCAGGTGGTCAGAGTATTGGAGGTTCAGCTTCCTTACCATAGATCTCCTTGACACCAGTCCCTTCCTGTTAGGAAGGCCCTGCTAGTCTGTATGACAGCATAGCGAGTGAGGTGTAGAATCTGGAGCCATACTGCATGGTTCCAGGCCCTAGCTCTGCTGCTTATATATGGTGCCTTTGTTTTCTTATCAGTAAAGCGGGGATGGTAATAGTGCCTACGTCATAGAATAGTCGTAAGGATTAAATGAGTTCATATGGTTCTTAGAACAGTACCTGGCATACAATGAGCATGTATTTGCTGTGATGATGACCAGTAGCCCTTTGAGTCCACTGGCCTGTTGAACCAATGACATCTGCTCCCCTGTGTGATTGACACAACCATAAGTGAACAGGTGCAGTGAGTTCTATTTTTGCTCAAACTCTTGAATATTTTACAATGTTCAAAGTCTTAGTGTTTCAAGATGCTGCCAGAAAATTCTTTGTCTAAGATTTTTGAGTGGAATTTAGTTTGTTTACGCATGATTTTTTTTTGGCTTATACTTAATTTAAATAGAACCACATCTCTATCATCAGATTCTTGAAAACCATATAATTCTTAATTTATTTTCTTTTATTTTTAGTCTTCTGGGTCCTCTTTAAAGTCCCCCTTTTGTTTCAGCTGGTAAGACTCCTAAGCCCTCATTAAGATAGAAGGCCTTACATTAGTGGTGGTGATGGTGGTAATAGAGTTTAGACTATTAGGTGTGTAATGACTTAACTGGTAAGACATTTATCTTGCTAACAGACACTTTCTCTTGGTTTGAGGTTCTAAAATGTAGAACTTATATTGAGAGAGATACACCTTGAAAAATTGTACAGATTTAAAAATAAGGTAACTGGGAGAGCACTGTATTGTTGTTAGCCTGAGTAAAGTATATTATTGGAAATGTTCCCTTGGATTAAATAATTATATTTGTGGCCTTTGTCAGGAGTGTTAAAGTTTAAATTACAAGCATTCATGGACTAACTCTGCATCTTAACAGCACTTGAAAGAAAAAAATTTTTTCATGTAAATTTATAAACACGTTTTTCTTCCTAATGGAACTTTATGTAATTAGTAAAATATAATCACTTTTTCATATCTGTGTATTTGCAGGGAAGTGGGAAAATGGCAAAAAGAAGTTGTGATCCTTCAGAGTTCTCTGGAACAGAATCGGTTAGAGAAGCATAACATGTTGCTTGACTGCAAAGTTCAAGACATTGAAATAGTTCTTTTGTTGGGGTCGCTGGATGACATCATTGAAGTGGAGGTACTCTAGCAAGTGATTTAAAGTATGTGCAGTTGTGTGGGACTTTAAGTAGGCCTTTGTCTGCTTAGTGAAGTTGTAGCCATGCAGATTCTTAGTCTTGTTCTAAAGCTTTATTAGCAGAAAAAACATCTCGCCTGGGAAGGGAAAAGGGCAAAATGATCCTCATTCCAGAAGACTGGGCACTTTGTATAGCTCTCTTATTTCTCCTGCTAATCCGTATCCTTTTAGCTCCATAGTTCAGGGGCATTCTGGAGAGATGGGGTAGCCACAGTCCGTTGCAGGCAGGGGCACATGCCTGACAGCATGAGCAGTGCTGTACTCTGGGAACACCGTCGGTGGTGTGTGGAGGGATCTTGTTCTGCAGCTTCACCAACAACTTGAGGTCCTTTTCAGTAGAAACATGACTCACTGAGTCTGTCCAGGCGATGACAGTGTGGGGAAGGTGATAATAGATACCCAGGGAGTCAAAAGGTGAGACTGAAGTCTCCCCATGGTGGACATTTTTCTGTTAGCTTCCTTTGCTTTCTCATCACATTCATACTACACAGTACTCTTGAGGTCGGCGGGACGCTTATATACCCTTTTGTTCTGCCGCTTATGTTAGGAAAGATATGACGACATAGTTCAAGAAGAATATCTGACTATTAGCTAATGCAAAGGATGGTGAACATAGTTCTTTTACCTTTCAAATTATCTTTTAAATCTTTAGTGATCTCTTCCCTGTAGTCCCCTTTCCACCTCCCTCCTCCCCTTTCTGCTTTGTCACCAGTCAGAAATCCATGCATTTCCCTCCAGTTTCTACTCCAGAAGAGGCGTTCAGTCCTTTGGTTTCTTCAGTATGAAGCAGCTGTGAAACAGTTTTTCTCTTGCTGATTTTGACTACTTCTCATAGCATAATTCTGGTGTTATATTATACTCAAAAGTCTTTTGCTGGGGAAGGGAAGAGATTCCCTGGCAGTCTCACTGCCAGGGCCCCCCAGTTCGATCTCTAGTCAGAGAACCAATATACTGTAAGCTGCACAACTAAGCCTAAAAAAGAGTCTTTTTTCTCTGTTTTAGCAGAGAGTACATCCCAGATGGAAGGAAAGGAGAAGCCACTTTATTGGCCACAAATGTCATGAGCCCCACTCAGATGGCTTTAAAGGGGGAATGGGAGGTCAGGGGATAGGACTGAAGTGAAGGCTGCCTCCCCTGTGACATGGTCCAGGAATTTGAACACTGTGGAGAACTTAGTATGTATTGGCTTTATTTGTTCAGATCAGCTTTCCTCACATGGCTGCAGCTGTAACCACTAGCTTTGACCAGAGCGGGAAGACACCTCTCTCCTGCCCTCAATTAGAAAAATCCTGAGGAAGAACTCTGGTTCATTCTGAATCATGTGTCCACTCTTAAGGGTGCAGAAAGAGGGAAGGGAGGGTCTGTAACAGAAGAAGTGGATGGAAGCAGAAAAGCAGTACTCACAATAATATAGAGAGAAATGGAAAGTCTATTTAAAAGGCTGTAATTTTAGAAGAGGTTTGTCATTGAATAGTGTGGAAGCAGCAGCAGCTTTAATGACTGATATCTAAGTAAATGCTGCTGGTCAAGTGTTCCTGCTGCTGCTTTGGTCCTATTGTTTTTTCAGTTGGTGAACTTTCAGAAGTATTCTCCAACATATGTGCCCACCATGAATGTGAAATTATTTACTTGTTTATTAGGGTGAATGACTTTCATATTCATAGTGGTTATTTCAAAGCAGGTATTAATACCTTAAGCTGGATTAATACTGAATCGTTATCTAAAAAGTGATAGTTCTGCTCTACTTTGTGCTGGTCAAACCACATTGGAATATTGCATTTACTTTCTAAAGCATGATGTTTTCTGAGAGTAAAGTGTCCACGATAGTGAAAAGGCCCAGACTGTGTCTTGCTGGGAAGAGAAGTCTTGGGGAATATGGTTATTCCCCTCCAGCAGAAGAAGGTCTGCCACAGAGGACAGAACATACTTGTTCTTTCTAATCCTCAGGGGGACACTGGGGTTGGGGGTGGAGGACACAGAGTCAGATTTCTTCTACTAGGGAGCACTTCCTGCTAGAATGAGGGAAGGCCTCTAGTGGTGAGTCCCTAATTGAAGTTTTACAAGCACATCTAGTTGTTGGTGTTTAGTTGTTAAGTCGTGTCCGACTCTTTTGCAGCCTCATGGACAGCAGCCATGTAATGAGGGTGCTGTACAAGGTCATCTAAAGTCCAAAACAGAAAAGGCATTGGGTATACATTGTCTCTTTCCAGAAGGCTGGACAAGGATCACCACATAGAATTAATTGTCTTATGCAGTTGTAGGAATCGTCTTACAACTATTGTAAGGTAGAACTGAGATTTCCCTTCCATGGGACGTGTTCAGACATGGGATGAGTTACCTACATCTGCCAGAATTCTCATAGGAAATTCTTATGTTGTGGGAAAGACTGTACCAGATCACTGGTTCCCAAACCCTACTGTGCACATGAAGCCCCTGGGGACCTTGTTTCCCAGGTGAGGCCTGCTCTCGCCGGCCCACAGATCACACTTCAAATAGCAAGGCATTAGGTGACTCACATAGAAACTTAATACAAAGTACAATGTTGAATCATAAATAGTAGTTGTGAGATTCAGGGGTTCAGTGTTACCCTTTGTGTTCAAATTCCCCTTCTGTGTGAACCATTTTAGTGTAAGTATATAACATGTGGACTTACTTCCAAAGGTAGTTTTATTGGTTTGTTTCAGGTGAGAACATCTGTAAAAGAGTGAGAAAAGGTTTTCGCTTATTTTGTAGGTCTTGCTTTTGGTGTCAGCATTACACCAAAAGCTGGCCTGCAGCTGAATAAGTGCTTCTTTGTTTGTTCCTTCTTTCCTCCTCTTTCTTCGTTCAGAGTGACATATATTGAAACTGAAATACATGTTTCCAGCGTTGCAGTAGGCACTGAGACTACAGCAGTGAGTGTAACTACCCCAAATCCCTTCCTTCGCATTCTTCCGGGGGAAGAAGTGGCAGACAGTAAAATATTCATGTGTTTGGTAGTGATATAGGCTAAAGAAAATACAAAGCAGGGAGGGAAATAAAGAGAACTTGAGGCAGAGGCCTTGGATATCCTGAGAGAAGGCAGCTGGCTAGTAGACGAGGTAGAAGATGAAGAGATACAGACGTGTAGAGGAAGGGTGTCCAGGCAGAGGTCATTTTGCCAGCCCTAAGTGATGTGTACACGGTCTGTTCAAGGAGCCCAGGTTGGTTGGAGCAGGGAGCCTAACACAGAGTGAAGTTAAAGGGGAAGCCGAGGCCTTGGAGGCCTGCATAAGGCTGTTTTATCTTCTCATCTGAGTGAGGTGGCCATCAACTGGAGGACTTGGGACAGACACATGAGTAGAGAGCACCATTTTCAGATAACAAGGAAAGGGCTTCGTGTGTTTTTCAGTTGGGAACTGAAGCAGAAGGTACCCAGGCAACAACTGATATATATGAAAAAGAAGCAGCCATTGAGGTGGACTACAGCTCTCTAAGAGAGGATTTGAAGGTAACTGAAAGATTTCTGTTTATGACTAACTTATGGTAATATTGAATATATAAATCCTACAGAATAATTTTTAGATGACAGAGCATAGTTTGGGGGGTAAGTAGATTTCCTAATAGTTTTTAAAGAAATAGTATAAACAGGTTACATATAAAATGCCTAAAACATTTAAAGTGTTTATATCAGCATTTCTCCCTCTGTAGTCTGTAGAATACCAATACCATGAAAGATCTTGTTGAAGAAGAAAAGTTTCTGCCAGTATTTTGAAAGGCTGTTCCCTCTTCTTGAAGATTCACAATGAATAAAAAAGTCATTGAGAAAAGTCCTGAAACACACAAAAGTAACCAACACACTCCAGCATCCTGAATCACCCTGTCGGCGTCTCAGTGCAGAACCTCAGGAAGTGACAAGCTCTTCATAGCAGCAGAGCACAGACCAGAAGCCCAGCCTCATGGCCTCTTTAATCTAATAGCTCTCACTCTGCTTCTGTCACCCCTGTGGCCATATGTTGCTTTGTGTTTTGATTTTGTCCTGAAGCCTGAGGGCAAAATGACTCTGGCCTTTCTTGCCTTCCAGCCAACACAACCACAACCCTCAGAGAAGAGAGTGCGCCTATTGAAGTGGTGCTGTTCTTAGGGTTGAAGAAGAGCTTTTCCACAGAGATCTAGCAGTTGTCCTCTCATCACAGTGTCCTGAATCGGGTCACATGTTCACTCCTGGCCAGTCACTGTTGGAGTGGGATGGCCTTCGCTTAGGCCAAGCAGGGTTCATGGGCCCTATGAGCGAGACATGGCCAACCTGGGCTTTGTTAGAAAGGAAGAAATGGAGAATGGATGTCAAGTAGCAATAACTACCACACCTTTTTATTTCATATTTTTAATATTAGTATATTTTGTTAGATTTATTGAGTTCTTTTATTGTTAATTGTGGTGCTTTGGGAAATCAGAAAATAACCTCTTATCTATTTTATAGTCTATTTAGTGCTTTCATATTTAATAAGTCTCTCTACGACATTACTGAGTAACTATTTATAAACATTCTCTTCCTGTTAATGATTTTTTCTTTTCCTATTTAATTTATCTGAAATTTATTTTTATATATAGTATGAGCTAAGAATCTTTCTTAGAAGGTACATAAATTAACCAGTTTACTCAGCATCTTCTAAAAAATTCTTTCCCCCAATGAATTAAAACACACCTTTATCAGATGTTAAATAACGCCTCTAGGGGGTCAAGAAAGTTTTCCTGGAAGGTAATGCCTGCCGCACTTTTCCCTTCTCTGCTCACTCAAGTTAGTTCTGCTCATGATTTAGGTTCTAGTTTAAATGTTACCTCCAACTGAGCTATTTGAAATCCTAAAAGATGATGTTGTTAAAGTGCTGCACTCAATGTGTTAGCAAATTTGGAAAGCTCAGCAATGGTCACAGGATTGGAAAAGGTCAGATTTCATCCCAATGCCAGGGGAAGGCAATGCCAAAGAATGTACAAACTACCATGTGATTGTTCTCATTTCACCTGCTAGCAAAGTAACACTCAAAATCCTTCAAGCTAGGCTTCAGAAGCATGGGAAGATATTAAGAAGAGGTGGCAAGAATACACAGAACAACTAGACAAAGAAAATCTTCACGACCCAGATAATCACGATGGTGTGATCACTCACCTAGAGCCAGACATCCTGGAATGTGAAGTCAATGGGCCTTAGGAAGCATCACTACGAACAAAGCTGGTGGAAGTGATGGCATTCCAGTTGAGCTATTTCAAATCCTAAAAGATGATGCTGTGAGAGTGCTGTATTCAATATGCCAGCAAATTTGGAAAACTCAGCAGTGGCCACAGGATTGGACGAGGTCAGTTTTTATTCCAGTCCCAAAGAAAGGCAATGCCAAAGAATGTTCAAACTACCACACAATTGTACTCATCTCACACGCTAGCAAAGTAATGCTCAAAATTCTCCAAGCCAGGCTTCAACAGTACGTGAACTGTGAACTTCCAGATGTTCAAGCTGAATTTAGAAAAGGCAGAGGAACCAGAGATCAAATTGCCAACATCTGCTGGATAATGAAAAAAGCAAGGGAGTTCCAGAAAAACATCTATTTCTGCTTTATTGACTATGCCAAAGCCTTTGACTGTGTGGATCACAATAAACTGTAGAAAATTCTTAAAGAGATGGAAATACCAGACCACCTGACCTACCTTTTGAGAAATCTGTATGCAGGTCAGAAAGCAGCAGTTAGAACTGGACATGGAACAGCAGACTGGTTCCAAATAGGGGAAGGAGTATGTCAAGGCTGTATATTGTCACCCTGCTTATTTAACTTCTGTGCAGAGTACATCATCCGAAATGCTGGGTGGATGAAGCACAAGCTGGAGTCAAGATTGCCGGGAGAAATATCAATAACCTCAGATATGCAGATGACATCACCCTTATGGCAGAAAGCAGAAGAACTAAAGGGCCTCTTGAAGAAAGTGAGAGAGGAGAATGAAAAAGTTGGCTTAAAACTCAACAGAAAACTAAGATGACATCTGGTCCCATCACTTCATGACAAATAGATGGGGAAACAGTGAGAGACTTTATTTTGGGGGGCTCCAAAATCACTGCAGATGGTGATTGCAGCCATGAAATTAAAAGACGCTTACTCCTTGGAAGAAAAGTTATGACCAACCTAGACAGCATATTAAAAAGCAGAGACATTACTTTGCCAACAAAGGTCTGTCTAATCAAGGCTATGGTTTTTCCAGTGGTCGTGTATGGGTGTGAGAGTTGGACTGTGAAGAAAGCTGAGCATTGAAGAGTTGATGCTTTTGCAGTGTGGTGTTGGAGAAGACTCTTGAGAGTCCCTTGGACTGCAAGGAGATCAAACCAGTCCATCCTAAAGGAAATCAGTCCTGAATATTCATTGGAAGGACTGATGCTGAAGCTGAAACTCCAGTACTTTGGCCACCTGATGTGAAGAACTGAGTCATTGGAAAAGACCCTGATGCTGGGAAGGATTGAAGCCGGGAGGAGAAGGGGAAGACAGAGGATGAGATGGTTGAATGGCATCACCAACTCAATGGACATGAGTGTGAGTAAACTCCAGGAGTTGGTGATGGACAGGGAGGCCTGGCGTGCTGCTGTCCGTGGGGTCACAAAGAGTCGGACATGACTGAGCAACTGAATTGACTTACTGATTAGATCATAGGAAAGGCAAAGGAATTCCAGAAAAACACCTACTTCTGCTTTATTGAGTATGATAAAGCCTTTGACTGTGTGGATCACAACAAACTGTGAAACAATCTTAAAGAGATGGAAATACCAGACCACCTTACTTTTCTCCTGAGAAACCTGTATGCGGGACAAGAAGCAACAGGTAGAACCAGTCATGGAACAATGGACTGGTTCGAAATTGGGAAAGGAGTACGTCAAGGCTGTATATTGCTACTCTGCTTATTTAACTTCTATGCAGAGTACATCATGTGAAATGCCAGGCTGGATGAATCACAAGCTGAAATCAAGATTGCTAGGAGAAATATTAAGCTCAGATATGCAGATGATACCACTCTTATGGCAGAAAGTGAAGACAAACTCAAGAGCCTCTTGATGAAGGTTAAAGAGGAGAGTGAAAAAGCAGGCATAAAACTGAACTTTCAGAAAATGAAGATCATGGCATCTGGACCCATCACTTCATGGCAAATAAAAGGTGGAAAAGTGGAACAGTGACAGATTTTCTTTTCTTGGGCTCCAAAATCACTGTGAATGGTGACTGAAGCCATGAAATTAAAAGACACTTGCTCCTTGAAAAAAAAAAGCTATAAAAAACTTAGAATATTAAAAAACAGAGACAACACTTTGCCAACAAAGGTTTGTATAGTCAAAGCTATGGTTTTTCCAGTAGTGATGTATGGATTTGCAAGTTGGACCATAAAAAAGGCTGAACACTGAAGAATTGATGCTTTCAAATTGTGTTGCTGAAGAACACTCTTGAATAGTCCTTTGGACTGCAAGGAGATCAAACCAATCAATCTAAAGGAAATCAACCCAGAATATTCGCTGGAAGAACTGATACTAAAACTCCAATACTTTGGCAGTAGATGCCAAGAGTTGACTCATTAGAAAAGACCCTGATGCTGGGAAAGATTAAGGGCAGGAGGAAAAGGGGGCAGCACAGGAGGAGATGGTTGGATGGCATCATGGACTCAATGGACATGAGTTTGAGCAAACTCTAGGAAATAGTGAAAGACAGGGAAGCCTGGCGTGCTGCAGTTCATGGGGTCGCAGAGAGCTGGACATGACTTAGTGACTGAACAACAACCAGATGGGCTGGATCCCTTCTGTTGCCCCATAGTACTCACGCTTACCTGGTGGAGGGCTTCACACTGTTGTCAACGCCAGTTTGCATGTCTGACTTCCCTGTTAGCTCTTTAAGGGCAAGGACAGAGTAGTTTTCATCATTGAATCCTCATACATAGTAGATGATCAGTATTTTTTAATGAACGAGTGTATGTCCATTGACAGATGAATGGATACAGAAATTGTGGTACATATATACCATGGAATATTACTCTGCTATTAAAAAGAACACATTTGAGTAAGTCCTAATGAGTTGGATGAAGTTAGAGCCTGTTATACAGAGTGAAATAAGTTGAAGAAAAAGACAAATATTTATATTAATTCCTACATATGAAATCTATAAACATGGTATTGATGAATCTATTTGCAGGGCAGCAATGGAGATGAAGACATAGAGAAAAGACTTGTGGACACAGGGGGGAAAGGAGAAGGTGGGATGACTTGAGAGAGTAGCATGGAAACATACATATTACCATATGTAAAATAGATAGCCAGTGAGAATTTGCTTTGTGACACTGTGCTCTGTGACAACCTAGAGGGGTGGGATGGGGAGAGAGATGGGAGGGAGGGTTCAAGAGAGAGGGGACATATGAATACCTGTGGCTGACTCATGTTATGGCAGAAACCAACACAGTATTATAAAGCAATTATCCTCCAATTTAAAAAAATTTTTAAAAAGAAGCAATAACATGAATTGTTTACTTTTTTAGCCAGATTAAGAAATACGAAGGTGAAGCGTGTTCCAAGAGGGCAGCACCCACGACGCCTGAGCTATGAAAGGGCACAGCCAACCCAGGAAGCCACAGTAGTGCCCCAAGCTGCACTGCAGGCTCAGAGAGGGCTACCAGGGCCGGCAGGGCTGGATGCAGAGCGAGAGAAATAGGGGCCATACCCTGAAGGGCCCTGTGCCTACTTAGTGCAGCAGTTTGGGTCTAAGTAGCATGCTAATCATTGCTGTTCTTTGCCAATAATAGGCTCTACAATCTGATAAAGAAATTGAGGCCCAGCTTAGACTCCTCCTACAACAAGTAGCATCCCAAGAAGATATCCTGTTGAAGACAGCAGCCCCAAACCTAAGAGCCGTGGAGAACCTGAAGACTGTCAGAGACAAGTTTCAGGAGTCCATAGACGGTGAAATTAAACTTTAGTTGATAGCAAGATCATATTCGTTGGTATTAGGGGTTTTGATTTCTGTAACATTTACCAATAATCCCCCCTGAACTGTACCTTTGTTTTGATTATATATATTTTTTTCCTCTGTTATCTTATAGTAATGTACTTTTAATGCTGAATTATTAATTTCTTCCTTTTTGAAAAGAGTTTTGCTTTAATTTAAAAACAGGTGTATTGGTTATTTTTGAACAGTGTCTTATTTCATAGCAGCACAAGAGGCATATTAGATAACTCTGTTGGAATTTGTTATTATTATTTAAAAATCAACCCTACCCAGAAAAGGGGCTCATCAATTTTAATAGTCATTTTCTTGGACTTAATAGTAGCTGAGATGTTTTGAAGGTAGATTTAATTCAAGATGGCCAAACTCAAAATCTAGCTTAAAAAATGTTTTATGCTTTAAAGTTAAAATAAGAAAAGCCCTTGGTGATATTCAAAATTAAGAACACTGATTGTCTCTTAGCTTTTGAGGCCAGCAGAAAGGAAGCCAGAATATGTAGGCAAGAGTTTGAACACGTGAAAAAAAGGAGATACGATCTTTTCAACCAGTGTTTTGAGCACATCTCAATCTCAATTGATCAAATCTACAAGAAGCTCTGCAGAAACAACAGTGCCCAAGTACGTATTTCTCACCCTCAAATATGAGTAGGAACTTGTGTTACTTGATATTGTTTTCTTTAATGGTGATAAATCACCATCACTCTCTCTTGAGTGACCCACTTAACTGGGTAAAGTCAGCTCATGAAAATTGGTTATCACAGTGACCTGTGTTCTAGGTCTAGTCAGCCTGGCAAGTCAAAATCTCTGGTCCTGCTTCTTTATCTGCACAATGAGTGGGTTAGGTCATCTGGTTTCCACGTCCTCTTCCAGCTCTGGCATTCTGTGATCTGTACTAATGTGACTTTGTAGAGCTGTCAGTGGTCTCTGCAGTAGAGTTAGGGTAATGTAGGGGAAAAGGTTGATGTGGGGTCTGTGGAAAGGGAAGGAACTAAAGGCAGGGTTCAAGTCTAGACGCGCCCCTTGTCGTATTGGTCTTTCCATTCCGTGATCAGTATCCACAGCAAATACTGTGCAGTTGGATGTGGACAAAAGATGTAGACCAGGTCATATATATGTGAGTTTCCCTCTTTCTCTCGGTATTTTATGACTGAAGTAATCTTGAATCACATACTTAGAATTTCAACCAAGAATAATTTGGTGACGGTGGTGGTGGTGTTTTTAATTAATTAATTTAATTTTAATTGGAGGCTAATTACTTTACAATATTGTAGTGGTTTTTGCCATACATTGACATGAATCAGCCACGGGTGTACATGTGTCCCCATCCTGAACTCCCCTTCCCATCCCATCCCTCAGGGTTGTCCCAGTACACCAGCTTTGAGTGCCCTGTTTCATGCCTCAAACTTGGACTGGTGATCTATTTCACATATGATAATATACTTGTTTTAATGCTATTCTCTAAGATAATCCCACCCTCGCCTTCTCCCACAGAGTCCAAAGTCTATTCTTTATATCTGTGCCTCTTTTGCTGTCTCACATATAGGGTCATCGATACCATCTTTCTAAATTTCATATATATGCGTGACTTCCCTGGTGCCTCAGATGGTGAAGCGTCTTGCTTACAATGCGGGAGACCTCGGTTCGATCCCTGGGTTGGGAAAATACTCTGGAAACAGAAATGGCAACCCACTCCAGTACTCTTGCCTGGAAAATCCCATGGATGGAGGAGCCTGGTGGGCTACAGTCCGTGGGGTTGCAGAGAATCTGACACGACTGAGCAACTTCACTGTCACTTTCATACTGTATTGGTGTTTTTCTTTCTGGCTTACTTCACTCTGTATAATAGGCTCCAGTTTCATCCACCTCATTAGAATTGATTCATGTGTTCTTTTTAATAGCTGAGTAATAATTTTCCATTGTGTATATGTACCACAGCTTTCTTATCCATTCGTCTGGTGATGGACATCTAGGTTGCTTCCATGTCCTGGCTATTGTAAACAGTGCTGTGATGAACATTAGGGCACATGTGTCTCTTTCAATTCTGGTTTCCTTGGTGTGTATGCCCAGCAGTGGGATTGCTGGGTCGTATGGCAGTTCTGTTTCCAGTTTTTTAAGGAATCTCCACACTGTTCTCCATAGTGGCTGTACTAGTTTGCATTCCCACCAATAGTGTAAGAGGGTTCCCTTTTCTCTACACCCTTTCCAGCATTTATTGTTTGTAGACTTTTTGATAGCAGCCATTCTGACTGGCATGAGATGGTACCTCATTGTGGTTTTGATTTGCATTTCTCTGATAATGAGTGATGTTGAGCATGTTTTCATGTGTTTGTTAGCCGTCTGTATGTCTTCTTTGGAGAAATGTCTGTTTAGTTCTTTGGCCCATTTTTTGATTGGGTTGTTTATTTTTCTGGTATTGAGCTGCATGAGCTGTTTATATATTTTTGAGATTAATTCTTTGTCAGTTGCTTCGTTTGCTATTCTTTTCTCCCATTCTGAAGGCTGTCTTTTCACCTTGCTTATAGTTTCCTTCATTGTGCAAAAGCTTTTAAGTTTAATTAGGTCCCATTTGTTTATTTTTGCTTTTATTTCCACTACTCTGGGAGGTGGGTCATTAGAGGATCCTACTGTGATTTATGTCAGAGAGTGTTTTGCCTATGTTTTCCTCTAGGAGTTTTATAGTTTCTGGTCTTAGATCTTTAATCCAAAAATTAACTTATTTTTTATAAAGTAAGACTAGAAGAAACCCATTAACTCCTTGAGGGCAGGATTCATCTCTGTTCTTATAGAACTTGACCCATAATAGGTGTTCAGTAAAGATTTGATAAAAGGACCAGTGGAAGAATTGAATGAAGGCTGTTTTAGTTTGACTGCAGCATATGCTTCTGAACTATGAACCGCAGACTGATGGGAAGATCTTATCTTTTATGTGTTAGAATGTTGTCCCTGTACTCCCTATCCAGTAAACTTTGTTATCTCTGATTATAAATAGAGCTGAATACATTATTTACAAGTATTGGTATATTTTTCCATCAAACAGAGAAAAATAAAACCAATAGTATTTTGCAGTTCCAAATTGAACTTTACTAATAGCTTTTTTGATACTGCTAAATAAATAACATGTGTTTCAGGCATTTCTTAGCCCAGAGAACCCAGAAGAGCCTTACTTGGAGGGAATTAGCTATAACTGTGTGGCCCCAGGCAAACGGTTCATGCCGATGGATAACTTGTCCGGGGGAGAGAAGTGCGTGGCAGCGCTGGCGCTCCTGTTCGCTGTGCACAGGTACCGTCACCGTGAGCCCTCTGCCTGCATCAGGGCAGAGGCCGGACGGCCCTTCCTACACAAGATCTACCTATTACTTGTCTTGATGCAGCGTACGCCATACAAAGCTATTGTTTTAAGCCAGACAATTCAGGTTATGCTCTAGGCCTGTAATAATTTAGACAGCAAATTTAAGAGAGAATTCAGTTTTTGACAGATTTTTATTCAATTTGTTATTATGAAAAGCTACTAATGTCCAGCTTAATCGAAAAGAAAGGAGAAAAGGGGGTAGCAAATGGCCAGATTTGAATTCAAGATTGCCAAAAAACAATTCCAACAACAAATCCAAACAAAATAAAAACAGCTAACTTTTATGTTATTTTCCTAGTCCACATTCCAAGATGTGCTATTTAGTTAAGGAATGTTAAGCAAAGTATTTCTTCTGAAAAAAAAAAAAAAGGTTTAACCTCATTTCCACTGCTCATGGTGACACCTGAGTTTGTAAAAAAGTCACAGGAAAGATGTTACTAAAAATGAAGCAATTAGCTTTCAACATTCAAAGCACTAGATGAAGAACTATGGTATGGATAATAGAGCCTCTCTATTTTCACGATCAGAAAGATCAACACAAGTTTTACAGCTGTTTGTTACTGGTCTCAAGAAGGAAAAAGAATTGGTGATGATAGGAAAGCAAAAGAAGATGCCACTAATGCAGGAAGACTTTGAGAAACGGAGGAGGCAGGGACTGTAACAGCGAATCTGAGCAGAACACGACTCTTCCTGGGTATCACCCCCATCCGTTTGTTAGATATTTACTGTGTCGAGTGGTGTTAATGGGCATAGGAGAGATTGCAGTCAAGAAAACAAATACCCTGCCTCAAAGAGACTTAATTTTAGCTGGGGAAGACAGATGATAAATAAGGTGTATTAGGAAACTAATTCTCTAATATAGAGACTATTAGAAAATGACAGATGCTGTAGAGACGAGGCAATGGCAGTAGTAACAGGGAAGGGTTTGCAATATTAAAGTCTTTTGGGAAGGACTTTTTGAAAGGGTAATATTTGAGCAAAGATTTGAAGAAGTTAAGGGATCAAGTCACATGGGTGGGGTGTTCTAGAGGAGCGTTTTAAGGGAAGAATATTCTAGACATAAGAAATGAGTGCAGAGGAAAGTGCTGGGGCCAGAGTGAGCCTGGTGCCTGTAGAGAACAGACTGTCTGCAGCAGCAGCAGGCGCAGGTTAGGGAGCTGTGGTAGCAATCAGGGCGGAAGATGGCGGCGGTTCGGACCAGCGTGGGCACAGACACGGCATGGGGTAGGAGGGAGCCTAATCAACTAGAGAGATAAGAGCTGCCATTAACTGAACTGGAGAGGAGCACAGGAGGGGGCTGGGTTTGAGGGTAGGTGAAAAGGTTGATTTTGCTTGAGTTTGAGCAGATACCACGTGGAGCTGCGTAAGCCCCTGGACCAGTGAGGCAAGGGTTTGAGTAGTCAGAACTGTCAGTAGGAGTGTGAGAGCATTCCATCTATGAATGATACTCAGAACCTTGAGAGCAGATGAAATCATCAAAGAAGCTAGTTAGATAGAAGAGTGCTCCGATCACTGAGCCCCAAAGAAACCACAGTGTCAAGAAGTTAAGAGATTGTGGAGGAGCTGGCAGAAAGAGATTGGGGCCTGGAGCAGTGGGTGGGGCGGGGAGTGGACCATGGTGTCCTTGATGTCAGAGGAAGTCGGGGAGGACCACCCTGGTTCCATCCACCTTCCTTTGAAGGGATGTGGACTGGGAATTGAGCACTGTATTTATCGACATAGAGGCCATTGGTGACCTAGACAAAGGCATACGAAAGGACATGTTTTATTTATTCTGAATATTCTTAGTCCTGTCCTCCAAGTCTTGTAAAACAAAGTTGTAACTGACTTGATTGTAATTTTTTTTCTAGTTTTCGGCCTGCTCCATTCTTTGTTTTAGATGAAGTAGATGCAGCCCTGGACAATACTAACATTGGCAAAGTAAGTTCCTTTCTGATTTAACTTCCAGTGCAGTGTTTACAATTCAAGGATCAGGATGCAGTCAGAAGGCAATTTACTCTGAGCAAACATAGTTTGATAGTTGCTGTATAAAAGCAAAATCTAAGTTAAAAATCTAAAAATAAGATGATTCAGGGTAGTAGTTTTCACTCAGGGTTTAGGGGACTCAGGATCACTGTGCTGGATCCACAGCACTGCTGCTGAGTGACTTGCTTTTCCCCAAATCTGGGTATTGGGACCTAGAGGGCCCTTGAAAGTAGACCGCATGGCAAATAGGACCAAATTAGTTGTTTAATAAAGTCCAAAATAACATACCTAAATAAAATTCCAAAGGAATTAAAGTTCAAAATTTTGGTCCCCTTCATTTATTAAAATGTCTCCAGTCAGTGCATTTGCACATAATCCTGTTTTCAGGATTTGAGACCATGAGGGAACTAAGGACGTTAACTGAAAATCAGCCTTAAAGATCAGTCAGTACATAGACGGACAGAGCCGCCTGTGACAGACTCTCAGACGTCTCAGCCATCTTGACTGTAAATTTCGGACTTGACTGGAAGGTGACCACAGGATGGAGGCCAACGCTGGTGGCCCCATCCTGCAGAGACCCTGGGCCATGGTCCTATTGCCAGAGCCATCCATTTCTGGAAGGAGACGAATTAAACTCCTGGTTTTGATTCTAGGTTCATCAGCCTTCCGGAAATGACTGGACTTTGCATTTATAGCTGTTTATAAGGAGGCTGCTCTGGTCATTGGAGAAGGAAATGGCAACACACTCCAGTATTCTTGCCTAGAGAATCCTGTGGACAGAGGAGCCTGGCAAGCTGCTGTCCATAGCGTCGCACAGAGTCAGACACGACTGAAGCGACTTAGCATGCATGCATGCATTGGAGAAGGAAATGGCAACCCACTCCAGTGTTCTTGCCTGGAGAATCCCAGGGACAGAGGAGTCTGGTGGGCTGCCATCCATGGGGTCGCACAGAGTCGGACACGACTGAAGCGACTTAAGAGCAGCAGCAGCAGCAGCTCTGGTCATGCTGAGAGAGAAGGTCTCAGTAATTTGTTAAGTTGGCATTCTGGGTTATACTTTAGTCTTACAAACTTGGTTACCGAGTCCAACCCTGAGAGGTGTATTGAGTCTTGGGCACCAGCCTGAGTCTCTGCAGTTGACCTCCTTTGATCTCTCTCTGTTGAGCCTCTTGTGTGATCCTGGGAGACGCAGGGGCTTTCCAGGAGCTGCAGCCCAGGGTAACTTCTGCTGAGAACAGTGTCATCTTCCAGCATTTCCCAGGCTGTATTCACCTAACCCAGCTCTCTATAGGGCCTTGCTGTTTGAACGTCACGGCATACATAAGAATAGCACATTGATGCCACACCCACAAAAGTTAGGAACTAAATCCAGGGTCCCCTGAAGCTTGTAGAGAACAGGCCAGAGCCACGTTCTGTGACCTGCGAGAGATGTTGGGATGACTGGGAAAAGGAAACACAGGAATAAAAAGAGAGTCTTGATTCATCTCTCTGGAATGCCAGCCAATCTGCATCAGCTAATTGGACTCCAAGGCCTGACTCTTTTGAGAGAATTTCCCCTCAGGAGGTTAATTTTAGCACTTTGTATCCCATATCCTGTGTGTGGGGGGCAGGGGGTGGCTCTGTCACTGTGGACTTCGGACACTCCCCTTCTCTGAAGGGGAACTGAAGTGTATTCCGTTGTTGTTTAGTCACTCGGTTGTGTCTGACTCTTTTGTGACCCCATGGACTGTAGCCTACCAGGCTCCTCTGTTCTTGGGATTTTCCAAACAAGAATACTGGAATAGATTGCCATTTCCTTCTCCAGGATCTTCCCGAACCAGGGATCAAACCCGCATCTCCTGCATTAGCAGGCAGATTTTTTACTGCTAAGTCACCAGGGAAGCCCAAGGTATCCATATCTTCTAGCAAAATTTAGATGTTTGTATTAGTGGAATCTTCAAGAACTAGGTCTTACTTACTACTCTTTTCTATTGTAATATGTACTATCCTATGTACTAAAAGCCTCTTAATTTCCAGTTTCCCTTTGAGATTTATGTTCCTGGCACCCCACTGCTGAATTGAGTATGAGCATGATGTAATATGAGCAACTGTGAAGGAGCTTCCAGTCCCGCTTGTGGTCGGGGTACCCAACCCTTATCACACGTGACTCCTAGCAAAATGCATGCCTTACATTTTTGCATCCTGTCTCCTCTTCCATTCTGTCAACACCCCAAGACTTTTTAAAGACCTGTCTCACAGTGGCTACCATTGCCTCTAATGGGGGAGTTCCTTCCATGAATTCAGCCTCTTAGCCTGAAGCATTTTCTCCCTCTCATCATTCACCTCAACTGCTGACTCATTCCTCAACTGAAGCTGCCATTCCTGCTTCCAAAATATGTCCTTCACTTCTTGAGTGCAGTCAGAAGACATACTGTAAACTTGCAGAGAAATCCAGGGTGTTGGCAAGTAACTTGTTAAACTGTAGTTTGAGTCCAAATTGTTCTTCATAATTTTCCAAGTTCTGAGTAGAGTCTGTCCACCAAGACCCATTTCTATGCAGTCTATCTTGTTCTTATTCTCATTCCTTAGAATTAAGTCTTTGAGTTCCCCTCTAACCAAATGAGTTGATTATGGATTATGTATATATAATTGCCATATTTTTCTCATCTCGAGGCTTTGATGGCAGTATAGGAAGTTGGAAGTTTAAATACCACCCTTTACCCTAGAAATATCTGAGTGGTAGTTTTACCTTATTGTCAAGATTGATTGCCTAGTCACATCATGGTATCTTAAGTTAGAGTTTTATTCTTAAAAATATTCTTCCAAGTTTTCAATCATAGATTTAATGAGCCTTATATATTTTTTTTTACTAATCTCTTATTTTACAGTCTGAACTATTTCCATTTCTGTAGTGGATTTATTGCGTTTACAGAAAGAGAAGTAAGTGCCTCGTCGCCTAAAATGGGCAGATTCAGAGACCTGCAGAGTCTGTCCTCACAGCCCCCAGAAAGGAGGCTTTTGCTTACTGATGAAACATGTGCTTTCTGTTTCCTCCCAGGTGTCAAGTTATATTAAAGAGCAGACTCGGGAACAGTTTCAGATGATAATCATTTCCCTGAAAGAGGAGTTCTATTCCAAAGCTGATGCACTGATAGGCATCTATCCAGAGGTAAAGATAAGTAAAAACAGATAAAGTCACCTTATAGTGTGTCCTGACACCACAAGTTCCTAGTGTAGATACTGTTTGATTTCTGCACTTTATTAATAATATAGGCCTAAATATTTTTTAGTCAAATGAGACTTAATAGTAACTACTTAGATATTTTTCTATGGCAGTACACAGAAATTTAAGTTATATTTTAAGTGAAAAAGCAAATAGAAAACTGTACAACAGTGAGTATAATTTTGTTTTTAAAACAATAGTGCACATTAACTTACAGAGTAAACTGTTGATATTGTCTTCCATATTTCTATAATGTCTGAATGTTTTAGCAACAACAAACGCACTGTTGTAGAACTAACAAGGAGCCATTTATCTTCCAAAGCTACTAAAAGAAAAAAAGAATTTGACAGAGTTCCAAGTTGTATAGTAATTTTTGTAATTCAGTTTCTTAAGCCATTGAAAGTACTTAGCTGAGCTAATGGAGCAGAGCAACTCATTCAGATCATTCAGTTCTTGGACAATTAGGTTTTACTTCCTGAGTTTTCCTTTAAGATAAAAATTAAAGCAACTGTACTGCAATAAAAATTAATTAAAAAAAAAAAAGATTAAAAATACATTTCCCTTCCTGTGCCTAATTAATGTCAGGGGGTCACTGGAAGAGAACTGAAGTTCTCACTCCAGTGTAGAGGAGGGGTGAACTCTTCAGGGGTGAGCCCAGGTCTCAGCCGGGCCCTGTCAGTCACACCAGACAGGTCATTAATGCGTATTGTGTGTACACGTGGGCACACCTAGCGGTGAGTAACTCAGAGGGGGCAAGAACTTGGACTTGTAGCCCACCCTAGGCTGAAATAAGCAGAAGGGGCTCGGGCTTCTGGGAAGGGAAGGCAAGCAACGGGACAGGGACCCGAGAGAGCACAGTAAACAAGGACGTCCAGTTGGATTTGCTCTGCTGATTCAAGCGCCTTCTCCACTGAGGAGGAGTTCAGAGTGGAAAGGATGTCCCCTTTTACATAGATGTCAATTTCCTTTACAGAAGGGAAACTTGTGCTCAGCTTTTAGAGCTTCTCCTGTATCTGCTGGTTCTCAGTAGCCTCTGGCTCAAAACAATCCACATGCAAAAGAGGCATATTTTTGGGTGGCACATTCTGGTACCCTTCAGTTCCGTTCAGTTCAGTCACTCAGTCGTGTCCGACTCTGCGACCCCATGTCGCAGCACGCCAGGCCTCCCTGTCCATCGCCAGCTCCCGGAGTTCACCCAAACTATGGTACCCTTACCAAAAACAAAACATAAAGCTGATGGAAATGCAGAAGTAACAGCTTCTCAGATGGTTATAAAGAGGTTCCTTTAAAATGCACATCCAGACTCACTAATGGCTCTTTACATTTAATAGCACTTACTCTCTACTGGAACTGACTTTTAACTGTCTTTTCTCCTTTTCAGCACGATGACTGCATGTTCAGCCGAGTTTTGACCCTAGATCTTTCTCAGTATCCAGATACTGAAGGCAGAGAAAGTGGCAGGAGACAGCGCAAGCCCCACTAGGACCTAGAGTGTTCTCAGCTGGGAGCAGTCACAGAGCTCAGGCCAGTCTGTTTAGTTCAGGCCCAGACTGCTTCTGGAGCAAAAGCCAGGCGGCCTGTGTGCCATTTGTGGAAAAGCTTGACTGTTACAGGCCAAGACGCTGCAGCTCACCTCCGCTGAGGAGTGTCCAGGCCCCACTCCAGGAGGTGATGTGTCCCCTGAGAGTCAGCTTTGATTGAGTTTAACAGAGAAACCACTACAGTTTAAACTTGCATTCTGAAAGCCGGTCAGAAAATTTTGAATACTGCATCATCTTTACTCTGATCTTGCCTTGTATGTTTAAGTAATCTTTAAGGGAAATTCATGGTTTTTAAATAGTTACAGGGTGTTGAATCTGTTTCATGGAAAGTTATTTCAGAGGAACTTTAGTCAATATTGAAAATGCCAATAAAAAACTCTAATTTCAGATGTCTGCAATCTGCAAGTTTAGGAACACAAAAAAAATTTAAGATGAAATTGAATTATGTCTGCTTCCGTGCCTTTTAAATTTCTCTGAATATAATTTCTGTTAAGGAAACACTGAAGAACACAGGCTTTCCCAGTTAACACTGACTTCACAGGGAAGCAGTCATCCTTATCTGTGGGCATCATGTGTATCAAAATCCAAGCATGCTCAAATCCCTTACACAGATTGCTATAATATTTGCATATAACCTATGCACATCCTGTCATACACTTCAGATCATCTCTACTATTATTTATAATGCTTAATACAATGTAAATACTGTGTAACTAGTTGCTTGTATGCCGCAAACTCAAGTACTGCTTTTTGGAACTTTTCAGCATCTTCTTTTCCCAACTGTTTTCCCTTTTTTTGGCCGCATGGTATGGCTTGTGGGACCTTAGTCTCCTGACCAGGGACTGAACCTGTGCCCCCTGCCGTGGGAGCACAGTCTTAAGCACTGGGCCACCAGGAAATTCCCTTTCCTATTTTCAATCCAGGTTTGTCTGAGTCCACAGATATGTACACAGATATGTAGCCCAAGGATACAGCGGACCCTCTCTGCACTGTTAGGGATAGGAAAGAAAGTTGCAGTTTACTTCATTTCCATTTAAAAATGGAATTAAACAATTCTAAGGTACTGGTGGCCCGTGGTCTTGTATTTAAGGCTGCTTTGGGCCCAGGCGCCATTTAATCAAGGAGTGGCCTCCTAAAGTAATGGAATCACTTTTGAACATTATTTCAGGTAAACAAAATGCACTCTGTGCCTAAGAAGTAAAGTCACAAAACACTTGCTTTCTGATCTCCATCAGCTGATCCCCAAGAACCGGAGCTAGCAGGTGCCACTATACTTGTCCTCTGTTCCTTTTTCAGTGGTGGTAATATCACCTAAACCACCGCCTTCTCCCTTGAAAGACATCACCTTAACACTGAACTGCCCCTTTGGGGCCACATGAGCTCAGTGTAGACCCTGATCTCTGCTGGGCTATTCTCTCCCATAACGTGGACTCATGGCGCGTCACTGATCCTTCAGAGCACATCACTGTTCTGCTGTAACGCAGTATACCCGTACTCCTGAAACCCTCGTGCCACGCAGCAGTACACAGTGAGAACCTCAGGGTGATGGCAAACAGCACCCCCCGCCATAGAGAGACGGGAGCTTAATAAATAGCTGGGTTTACACACACTAGATAGTTAATACAAAATGTAAAAACGTTTCTAGCTTGAGGCAGCAAACAAAGCCATACTTAGTTACTCCCTGACCCGCTCTTTCTCAGAGATGAAATTATAAGCAAGTTACACTTGTGTGCAGGTGTGCTAAGTCGCTTTAGCCGTGTCTCCTTGGCCCCTCTGTCCATGGGATTCTCCAGGTGAGAAGACTGGAGAGGGTGCCATGCCCTCTTCCAGGGGATCGTCCCGACCCAGGGAGTAAACCAGAGTCTCCTGCAACTCCTGCATTGCTGGTGGACTTTTTACCGCTGAGCCACCAGGGAAGCCCAAGTTATGCTTAGATTGCTTCTAATATATCAATCATGCAGGGATAAATTTTCATTTTAAAGTAAGAATCACAGCAGAACTGACTGTAGATACACTGATGCATTATAACAAGGCGGCCTGATTCTCAGTGTGGCGCTCAAAGCGTATCCTGAGCCGGCTCTCCCTTCTCCAGTATTATATCCTGTTTCTTGTCATTTCTATGCTTTAATATTGCTGCATGCTCAATGGCTAAGTCATGTCCAACTCTTTTTGACCCCATAGACTAGCCCACCAGGCTCCTCTGTCCATGGGATTCTCCAGGCAAGGACACAGGAGGTCTCCCCGACCCAGGGATCGAATCCACAGCTGCTGTGGCTCCTGCGCCGGCAGGTCTTGACCACTGAGCCACCCGGGAGCCCAACACTGCTGCACCCTGTGTCGGACCAACTTTCAGATATGTTGCCCTGGTTGCATTCTGTAAATGCATCAGTTTTTTAAAAGCCAACTTAAGATGTTTGCGTTTCAAAAAACATTTAAATATTTCAAGTAATCAATTTCACAATTGAGTGACAATTCAAGGTAAAAATTCTCATTAAATACATGATACCACATTGTGTCATAACCAAAGAGAAGACAAGCAAACGGAGTTGAAGATAAAATTTTATTTCTGACCAGAGTAACATAAAAGATTTGTTTTCCATGCTTCAAAAAAGAAGAAAAAAAAGGTCTTAAGGAGCTCTCTGGCTTCTCTCTCACTCCCTACACATCCCAAGTTCCCGTTTGCTGTTCTTCCCTTTCTCTAAACCTGTGGGGAGCTGTAACATGGGAGCCTCGACACAGAAGCCACGCAGGGCCAGTGTCAGGGTCATAGAGCAGCTCGGTGGGCACAAGTACACAGCTGCCAGATGGCACACTGTCCGCCCCGCGTGAGCCCTGACGTTCACAGTGTTCTGACAAGTCTCTGTCAAGTCTTCACTGTGCAAATCCGTGAATATGGGCTGTGGGGAGAGGAGTTTAAAGAGATAAGAACAGAAAGGGACCTTACCCCATAGAATAAAGGCTAGGAGAGCTTGGTATTTTAAGTTTAAAACTTGGTCTTGGGCTCGACTTATGATTTGTCAGTTATCTGGAACATGACGCACCTGGACACCGCCCTGTGCTTTTGAAAAGGGCTCCTGCCTCTTGGAGACGTCACTTCTTAGTAGTAAGTAGATTTGCCCTTCTTTAAAAAACAAAGGAACTAAGATTACAGAGCTCCAAAGAGGCCCCACAGATCTAGGCACTCTTTAAACACCACCCTCACTTGTTGACTCAGTGCCTCCAATATCCATTCATTCTTCAGTAGTTAACAATATAATATCTAATTTTTTTTCTACAGTAACATGTTTCCACACAAAAATTATAAAATTTAAGTGTCTAGTGTCTTATTTTCTCTTTGGCAACTACTGTTGCCTGGACAGTCTTTACTCTCCCCCTTGTATTAGAGGAAAAAGACCGCCTGACAAAGAGGCGTGTCACATGGGAGCTGGGAACACCAGGTATGTCCCTGCCCACTGCTTTGGTCCTTGAGGTAGCCGTCTTATCAGTCCTCACACAGGATACCTGCTGTGTGCGCACGTCACCTCGCGAGCACTTCAACACAGCAGACTCCCCTCACCCAGCTTCCGAGGGCACATACCCGCATGGCTCTCAGGGTATTTGATGGTTTAGGATCGAGAGAGCCTGTGTGGAGTTCTCTAACATTCGTCCTCATTGGGGATGGCACTGTGGTTACAGAAGGCTGGTTTTCAAGTTGCAGCTTTTATTGGTTTTAAAAGATTTCAAGATCCTCCAGCGTCATCTGTTTCAACAAAAAGAAAGGAATACCACATTAAAGTTGATCTGAAAAAAGTCTTTGCAATGGGATTTCTGTTTCAGAAACTTTACAATTTTCTTATGTGCTAAAGACTTTGAAAATACCTCCATAACAGAAACAGTGGCTACTGTCTAAAAATGGCTTTCTGACTTATAAATACCATCAGAGGACAAAATCAGTTATGACATTAGATTTGCAAAGCTCTGTGGAAATTTCAACCCAGGAATAGGAAGGCCACTCCCCTTCTTAGTGGGCTGGAGGAGGGGCAATTTCAACACATATCCAGCGGGAGCCTGCGGACTAGCAGGTCAGCGTGTGTGCATGACGGGGCTGCCTGCAGCTCTGAGGATGAACCTGGGTCTCACCCACACACAGCGGGACAAAGCTTTCCGTAAGGAAGACTAGACAGCGTTCTAGATTCGGACAGAGTCTAGAAAGGAGGCTGCTGGTGTGGGCGTGGCCATCCCCAAGGAGCCCACCGGCTGGCTTGCCCAGCGCTCTTGAGCAAAGCCCACCAGCCAGTGTGCTCTGCTGCCCAACAGGCACACACACCACCACTCAGAGGTCGGCCCGGTGGGGGGAGAGCTGTGCACGTGCAGCAGCAGCTTCCACACGACTGATGTGAAAAGTCACCCAGGCCACCCTTGTACACACCAGCAGGTGACCAAGGAGCCCCAGACGTGGGGAAAGAGCAGCAGCAAAGAGTGTGCAGGGAAAGACTGTCCTGGAGGGCTGGACACTAAGGGGGCATAAATTAGGATAGTGGCCACCCCTGAGTGCTGAGGGGGTGACTAAAAAAGGGAGGAGAGTGGGGTGGGCAGGCTCTTGGCAATGTTTCATTTGCGCAGGAGGTGACTACACGGGTGGATTCATTCACTTTGTGAAAACTCCCTGGGCTGACCGTACCCTTCATGTACTTCTCTCGGGTTTTTCTTTAGAAACACGCTAACTTAGAAGATGTTTAAAGTGGGTCTCTCTGGGCAGCTGGAACAATGTACGCATCACTTCTTCCCCCCAGAGCCAAGGGACGCACAGCACGGTGACTGCCAACACCTCCAAGCAAGGCCGACCTGCAGGGGCCCAGAAAGGAGAGGCCGCCTACCTGTATCTGACTGTCTGAGTTTCTTTGAAACTTCAATTCCATTTTCTTCTAACTTCCTCTTTGCACAGTCCTGGCATGCATTCCCTGAAAGATGAAAACTTTTATTAAAAAGCTTATCTAAGAGTGGCTATCATCGAAAAGAACATGAATAACAAATACTGGCAAGGATGTCGAGAAACGGGAACCTCATACATAGCTGGTGGGAATCAATCTAGTGCGGCCACTGTGGAAAACTATCACGCTTTCTCAAAAACTAAAAACAGGATTACCATTCGATCCAGCAGTCTCCCTCCTGGGTAAATACCCAAAACCACCTCCCAAAACCCTTAATGAGAAAAGATGCACGCACCCTAGTGTTCACAGCAGCAGGATTCAGCTGCCACGACACGGAAGCAAGTGAATGTCAACAGATGTAGATAAGAGAACGGTGTGTGTGCATGCACACGTATATATAAAATGGAATGCTGCTCAGCCATAAAAAAGAAAACTGCTATTTGCAGCAACATGGATGGACTTCGAGGGCATTATGCTAAGTAAAGTAAGTCAGACAAGTACTGTAGAATATCACATGGAATTTAAAAAATATAACTAGTAATACAACAGCAAATCAGATTCACAGATACAAAGGAAAAAACAGTGGTTACTAGTGGGGAGTGGGGAGGGAAGGACAGTACAGGAGCAGAGGATTAAGGGGCACAAACTGTTAGGTGTAAAGTAAGCTCTAGGGATGTATGTACGACACCAGATACAGCCAGTATTTTAAAACTATAAATGGAGTTAAACTTAAAAAATGTGAATTTACTATATTGTACACCTGTAACTTATATAATATTGTACCACAACTATACTTCAATTGAAGATTTTTATTTAAAAACCACTTATCTAGTCTAGAATTCACCCTCCAAGGACCAGTTTGTATATCTGATTTTACTGAAGCACTGACCAACTAATCCCTGTGGTTAGATACAGATGTCTATCAAGCTACTGCTTTTTTCAAGAGATGGATGTTCTGGGAATCAAGAGAAAGCAACTAAAACAAATGGGTCCTTTCACACAGAAATAAGTTAGAAATGGAAAGCTGAGTGTAACTGTTTAATAATTCCTAAACCAAAGCCGTCCAGCACTAACCAGTTTCCATGTGTGGCCCTGCTGAGGTGGGCAAGGAGCCCATGGCTGCAAGGCCCCTGCTCCACTGACCGGAGAGAAGCTCCTTCTAACCCCACTGACTGACCAAGGTGGGGCAGCCTGGCACAAAATTCACCCAGGGTGAACACCGGGGCCCACCGAGTTCGCTCATAGACTGTCAATTCATAAACGGGCAGAGCTGAGCCCTGTAAGAAGCGTATTCACATTTCAAACAAGTAGTAAATAGAAAAGTTTACATGAACACTCAGAACCTTTGCAATTAAAATGTCTGAAGAGGATGAGTCAAAAATTAACTATTAATACATCGCGGACCAAATGGCCTGATACAAATAGACTGTCCAGTTCCCGGGGCCTCTGGCTCTGGGACAGGACAGGACGCCTGGCGCCAGCAGGTGGCCGCAGTCTGACAGAGCTGAGCCGCAGGTGAAGGGCTGTCTTTTTAACCCCTTCATGGTGGCAGGGACCCTCGTGAAGGTGCTGCTATTCGTCCTCTCGGAGGGGGCTGTCCTGACACAACACGGGCTAAGTATTTAATGTGAAAAACACTTCTCTGATTATTTTATAAGTGAGGATAAGAATGTATAAAGAAAAACCAGGCTGGTGAAAATCAAGATCTGCTTTACCCAACAACGTGGTGCTGTCCACTCGATCGGCATCTGGAGAAGAAAGGAAAACAGTCAGCAGAAGCCGCTTGACAGCTCTCCCTCCTCAGGCCACGGTGGAGCCGGGCGAGGCTGGCCGTGACGCGGGGGGCCCTGCCCAGCCTGAGGTGCGCTCACCACGCGGGGCTGACTCCTGACCCTCCTCTCCACCCGGGGCCCACGTGAGGGCTGAACCCACGATGTGCGACGCCCCCGCGCCAGCCGGGCACCATCACAGCTGCCCCTCCCGGCTGTCACCAGTCCACCTCTCGTGCCCAACGGGAGAAACACCTCTAGGCTGTACCCACACACGTGCTTAAAGACACAGTCACAGATTCTAAGTCCAAACGACCTTCAGCCCCCGGCAGCCTGTCAAAGCCACTCAGCTGCTAGGGTCTGGGAAAGGGGCCTGAATGAGGACAGGAATCCCCTGCCAAGAAAGACACACGCAGGAGGGAGCCCCAGGCGAGGTCCTTGGAGGTAGGAGGGGGCGGGGAGGCAGAAGCCGCTGCCAGCCCACCCGCGTTGGCAGGCGGGCCTGTGTGGGGCACCCCGAGGGCACGTCCGACTCTGCTGTCAGTCCAGGGCAGCTGAGTCGCCTCTCTGAGCTTGTCTCAGCAGCTCTAAAATCATCTACTTAGTAGCAGTGGATTTGTTGTTTAGGTACTCAGTCCTGTCTGACTCCGCAACCCAAGCGACTGTAGCCCGCAAGATTCCTCTGTCCATGGGATTTCCCAGGCAAGAGTACTGGAGTGGGTTGCATTTCCTTCTCCAGGAGATCTTGCTGACCCAGTGATCACACCCACACCTCCTGCACTGGCAGGCAGATTCTATACCATGGAGTCACCAGGGAAGCCCAGGAGCAGCGGATACTGCGACTAAAAACGAAGTAAGGTCAAGAACATAAAAGTCACGGCAACATGCGACGTGGCAAGTGTCAGCTCCCGGCTCTTCTCTTAGTAAAAACCGCCACCCTAATGACACTGTCATTAATGGAAATTCAACTTAAATTGGCCCGTTTTGCTAATTACTATCAATTACAAAAAGGCCTAGTGGGAAGAAACTAAGCTGCCAGATCATCCGTGCATTGTGTTCGCGTGATCTTTGCATTCTCTAGGCTTCAAGTTCATAGCTGGTCATGCCCAGGCAGCTCTGTGGTTAACCCACTTCCACCACCTGTGGGTGACTGTCTGGTCTCCTATTAGAAGGACATACGAGCCCACACAGACCTCTCCAGGTCTGCCGTCATCCATGTTTTATGATACAAACTCCAAGCCACGAGCTGCCCTGATGGCAAGAGGACCAGCCGAACCAGCGCTCATGTATCGTGGCAATTCCTGGTAGATGATCAGCTCCCCAGAGGAGGGCCAAGGAGAATTACTTAAAAGGGGTGCTGCCTTCAGCAGAACAGGGAAAAGATGTTATTTGAAAAAAGAAAGAAAGTCTTCGTGGAACTGTTCTGTGCTGCAGCGGTTGTTAACTATTTAACATGCAGTGTGACAGGATAGAGGTGTGAGACGGCTGCAGGTTGTCAGGGGCACAGCTGGCGGAGCTGGGGGGCAGCTGTCTTTCTCGGTTAAGGTAATCTGAAGCAGGGCATGTCATCTGAAACAGGAATAGACGTGTACAACTATACGCACACTTTTAACTCAATTTACAGACTATTACCACCATGCCAATAACCCCAATCTTCTATTTTTAAGTACACAGAAACATTTTTTTAAAGATAGAAGACTGGTGAATCTAATGGTATGTAAAATTACTTCTCAATTTTATTTATTTTGTGGCATGTAATTTATATCTATAAAAAGGGGGGAAAATGGAAGAATCCTATTGGTTTTATACATTGAAAGGTGAAAAAGCAAACACACAAACCAGACAAGCCGTACCTGGACTTCGCTGCTTGCAGATCTGAGTGGCGAGGTCTCGCACGTACCCTGGGAAGTCGTCGAAGCCATCCCCGTAGGACACGACCTTGATGCCGTGCAGAAGCATGTCTGCCTGATGCTTGAAGAAATGGTCCTCGCTCTCCTTGAGCACCAGCATGTAGTGCTCCAGGTCCACCTTGTTGGGCACTGAGTACAGGAAGAGGGCCTGGAAGATCTGGTCGCGCAGCGTCTCCCCGCAGCCCACGAACAGGAAGGACTTGGTGCGGTACAGGTTCTGGAGAACTTCCTGCGAAAGCACCGACGAGGAGACTGGGCTCGCCGATGGTGAGCGAGCCCTCCCGGCACCAAGTCACCTGTGTGCGATGCTGAATTGTCGCTGCTCCCTGGCGGGCCTTGCCCGAGAGAGAGCCGCAGAGGAGCAAAGTGAGGGAGGCAGAGGGAAGGGAGGGGGGCCTCGTCCTGGGAGCCAGGGTGTCGGCCAGGCCCCTCGCCGGTGGTGTGCTGCCCACTCCGCCCACCCCGCCCCTGCAGCCAGCGCAGCCTCTTAGTTCAGATCCTCCAGAATCACACACAGTTTAGAATGTTCAAAACATACGATAAGGAGATGGAATTTTTTTTCAGTTCAGTTATGTGCACACACCTAATCCCTGGAACTGACCTGTCTCAACGAATGGAGGATGGCAACTCTGAGGGCAGGGCCTGGTTTGTGGAGTGAGGGCAGGGGAGCTCAAGGGGGCAGTGATGGTCCCCCAAGGGTGGGCACAGAGGGTCAGGCAGGAGCACAGGCAGGTCGGCACATCACTGACCCAGACACCCAGAGAGGCTCAGTGTTGGCCAGGACTGCCCCTGCCCGCCCATGGCCATGCCAAGGTAGCAGAGGGGCCCAGCCCAACACTCGTCACCACCCCATGCCCGGGGACAGCAGCCAGACCATGAGCTCCAGAGCGAGTCACTGAGGACCCCCTTGGCTTCTAAGTGCATAAAAAGCGAGTTCACAGAAAGCCACAAGGCAATTTCGCCACACCTCCTTTTGTCTATGACATCAAAAAAGCCTTGCAGAGAATGAAATTCGAAAACGAGGTTTGGAAAGAGACTGCTAAGTAGGGAAAGGAAAGGAGGTGCATGGATGGACAGAGAAGAGGAGCAGGAAGGGGCGGCGGGAGGAGAGCGCGGCGACGGTGGCGGGCCTGTGAGTCGCCCTCAGGAAATGGAGCCCTGTCCCTGGGCAAGAGGCTCGCTCGAGTTCATGGAGCCTCTGTTCAAGGTGCCCGAGGAGCGGGAGGCCTGGACCCTGCTCAGTCCATCCGCGGCTAGCGGCCCCCACACAGCCCCAGGGGCACAAGCAGGGCCAAGTCAGGGAGGGCGTACCATGACCTCTGGGTCTTGAGTGACGTCTTTATATCCCGAAGGGTCCAACACCATCCCGCAGGGGTCGGTGTATAAGCCGTGGATGTGAAGAACTCCATACCTGATGTGCCCCCGTGCCCACTGAAGGACCTGGCGAAGCACAAGCGGGCAGAGGGAACAGAGACTGAGAGGGGAGCACCTGCAGAGACTCGTGGTTTCTCAAACCCACCCTGACGTGTAAGTAAGAGAGATGCTTTGATGTATTATTATCTCTTTAAACCTAAGAGAAATTCAGCTGTTAGGGCTCGTTTTGGCTCGTTCTGCTGTATTAAAAAGAACTTCTCCATTTAGAGACCAAGACGGTTACACAGAAAATACCTTTAACGTTTTATATAATAACAAATGGCTAAGACTGATGACTTTAGGGAGATTATGAAAGCTTTCTGTTCTAAATCACGTTATATTTTCATTACTGTTAGGCGTACACTGATTTTACCCCCTGAAATATATATACATACAGAACAAATAAGTCATCAAGGAGCTCTCTCCTGGCTTCATGTCAAGATACAGAAGGAAGGTCCTGGAGAAGCTGCGTGCCGTGTACATCCCTTCTATCTTCACACTGGGGACCTTCCCGTCAGAGCGCTAGACTGACCCCTGCAGACCAACTGACACTCCCGGGCAGAGACGCCAGAGCAGGCTCCCTGCCACTTGCAGCTCATTTCTAGAGGCTCCAGGGACCACAGTGAGCAGCCCCACGGACGGGAGCGCGTGGCTCAGACGTGGGGACGGGAGCGTGTGGCTCAGACCTGGAGCGGGTCACTAACGATTCGGGGGAGGGTGCAAACCGGAGCCCCAGCACGAGGCGTCAGCCGGGCGGCCCTTGGTGGCCCTGTGTGAGGAGTGGGGCTGGGACCGACCCCGCGACCCCTGAAGTGAGGGAGGAGCAGGCAGGGACGGTGTAAATCCACAGACACACACACGCACCGGAAACACAGCTGGTACGACGAATCAACCTCAGTAATAACAGAAATAAAAGCATAAAATGGGCGCCCGTATCCGATGGGAGACATGCACAGAGTTGGGTTTTTAGCAATGCCACAGGCTGGCAAGATCAGGAACATGGATGACCCTCTCACAGCTGTGCTGTGTAAGGGGGAACCCTTCTGGAGAATACTCAGGTAATTTATATCGTCTGTCTTTAAAACGATCATACTCTTTGACCCTAACATTTTTCTAGGAACTTATAAAAAAGGGTAAGAATTTCCAGTGTAGCATTGTTTATAATTGTGGCAATATGCTCACAATAATGATAACCTCATCTCGTAATGAGATTCCATGTAAAACCACGCTTCTGAAGACGGCTTCGTGACAGGGACACGCTCACAGTACGACGGTAAAGGAAACCCGCACATACAGACTTGACGCGCATCGCCATCGCAGCACACCACTCACTCGCACGCCCCGCACCTTGGTCTTGTCCTTCAGGTCCAGCGACTCCATGGGCTTGCTCTGCTGCTGCCCGAAGATCTCCAGCAGGTTGTCGTAGTTGGTGGTGAGGACCATGGTGCCCCGCTCCATCAGGCTCAGGATGGACTGCAGCACCAGCGGGTTCTGGATGTGCCGCTCCAGGTCATCGAAGACCTCCATCAGGCAGTCCTGGAAGAAGCTGGGCTTGGCGTCGCCTGTGCGCTGCAGAGAGGAGGACCGGGGTTACAAGACGTCGTCTCTCCACCACCACCGAGCCCGCAGGCACGAGAGAATAGTCTAGGTGCCAGAGAGACACCTGATGCCTTCAAACTGTGGAGCTGGAGAAGCCTCTTGAGAGTTCCTTGGACTGCAAGGAGATCCAACCAGTCCATCCTAAAGGAGATCAACCTTGAATATTCATTGGAATGTCTGATGCTGAAGCTGAAACTCCAATACTCTGGCCACCTGATGTGAAGAGCTGACTCATTGAAAAAGATGCTGATGCTGGGAAAGATTGAAGGTGGGAGGAGAAGGGGACGACAGAGGATGAGATGGTTGGATGGCATCACCAACTTGATGGACATGAGTTTGAGCAAACTCCGGGAGTTGGTGATGGACAGGGAGGCCTGGCGTGCTACAGTCCATGGGGTAGCAAAGAGTCGGACACAACGGAGCCACTGAACAACAAGAGAAACAGTAGTCTTTTTTACAGAAGAAAAAAAACTGCTGACCTCATAGAGTTTATTAAAACTCTGGAGGAGGGAGACTGTGCCAATATGCTAGTGAAATGTCAACAGCAATCAACGCTATCAAAGCAAAGCAAGAAAAGGGGCTCAGCCTGTGGGGGAGCGGGTGGCCTGGTCAGAAAGCATCGGGAGGGCCGCTGATACGGGACTTTGACCCCAGAGCCGAGGAAGAGGCGGCTCTGGAGAGGGCACGCCCAGCAGGGATGAGCCTGAACGAGGGCGCCTGGCACAGGTGGGGTCAGACGGGTGACCCAGAACGACACCCTGAGGGCCCCACGGACCTCAGGGAGGCCTGGGCTCTCCGTCCTCGGGAGCGACAGGGGCCCCGGGCTGGCGGCGGGCATCCAGTGAGGGACAGCGTGTCACGCTGCCGGTGCTGCAGAGCCCCCAGGATCAGGAGTGGGACAGGCCCCGGGATGCAGCGCGCAGGTTGGGGGGCCGTGAGCAGAGCTGCTCGGCAGAGCCGCCGGGCAGGGCCCACGGGGAGGCGAGCGGACCCCTTAAGAACAGTTTGGGGTGCTGGGCGAGGAGGCCCGCGTGACCTCGGGGCGCCCCAGCCAGCCTGGGCCTGCAGCATGCATGCACGAGCGTCCACAGGACCCACCGCCCTCCAGACTGTGCCCCTCCCCCAGCTCGGGCTCCGCTGCCAGATGCTCCGATCCCCGCCCCCGTTTCCACGGGCCTGCCCTCAGGGAGTCCCACTCCTCCATGCTCTTGTGTGAGTGTTCCCCTCCTTCTCCCCTGAGAACCGGCTTGCACGTCCCTGGCACCTCACTTCTGATCGGTGAAGACCTGGCGGACCTCACTGGCGTGTCTCTCAGCTGCACGTGTCACAGCGCACGTGGGTTCACGCCCAGCGACCCCTCTGGCACCACAGTGTCTGCACGCTCCGTCACCTCCTCCGGGGACCTCCACACCCCGAACCATAGCAGGACCAACAGCCGGTCTCTTTCCAGAAGTCCTCCACCTGCCCGACTCAGCACCCCGGCTCCCGGGAGGCTTCGCCCCACCAGGACCCACCACCACTAACCCCATCTCTCACTCCCCCGCTGGCCTACCCCACCGCACAGCTCAGACTCCACAGGGTGTCATGACCTGAAGTTACTCCTGAAAACGCCTGCAACTTCCCAGCCCTTCCAGGCTCCGCTGGAATCCCCAGGCAGAACTCCACCTCCGGGAAAACCGACTCCGCACTCACTCCACGTCCCTGCTCCCAACCAGCTGATCACTGGAGAACACCACCTGTCTGACTGGCTTTACTTTAACTCTTTATGGAGGTGCTCAAAAATACACAAAGGAGTAGAAAGGATAAAGCCCCAAACGCTCATCTCCCTTGATTAACCTCGCATCAGACCTGCCCCTCTCTGAGGGGACGCCCTCGCCCGAGGCCCCAGGCCCGCCCACAGCCCCCCTGCCCTGCCCCGGCCCAGCAGCCCTGGCCCTCTCCCTGCCGAGGGGCCCCGGGACGGCAGACTACTTTGGGCTCTGCGGGTGACGAGCTCTGCGGCCGGTACTCGGCTGTCCGGAAGCATGAACGCAGCCCTAGACAATAAATAAATGGACGCAGAAGCTGGTTTACTCAAACCAGCAGTAGCCACCCGCCCATGATGTGAGCTGCCCCGTGTTTAACACCACACCCACACCTGGCACCATCACCCAGCTGAAGCCTTCCCAGACTCTGGTAAAGCCACCTACGGCTACAGGCAAATTCTGGCTGATGCCGCGACGTGATGGTCTGTGGCACGTCAGACCCCGCAAGGAAGGACACACGGCCCTCCTCTCCTCCCCTCCGCCGGAACGCTGACATCACTTAGGCAGGAGTCGGGCAGCCAGCCTTGGGCACGAGGTGGAGGCCGCGCGGGCGGGCAGCAGGGCAGCCTGTGCCCCTCCCAGGTTTTCATGTGAGAACGTAAATGCCATCGGAGTCAGGCCGCGCACTTTCTCCGGGTACTAGCTTTTCTCGTCTGCGCATCTCCCTACATCTCTCTGCCCCGGAGGCGACAGCTGCACATGTTCACACGCGGAAGAAGCGCGCCTCGGCCGCGCGCGCAGGCCCCGCCCCCGACGCCGCGCGCCGGCCCCGCCACGCCCTCCGCGCGGAGGGCAGCCTGTTCCGGATGACCCGGCCGCGCCCTGTGGGAGCTCCCCACTTTCTGCACCGGCCCGACTGGCTCCAGGCACCACTCAGCGGGCGCGCGCCCCTACGCCAACCTCCCTTCCTTGCTGGGTCCTTTCCTGAGGAGACAAAGATGGTCTGTCCTCTCAATGACATTCTGGGGACGCACCTGTCGTGTGAGGAGTCGCGGCTGGCCTGCTTAGGCCCAAGCAGAGCTGGCGGCCGCGCCCCACACTGCACCAGGACGAGGTCACTGGGCCGGTCCCCAGAGCAGCCCGCTGACCTCCCTGGGACGAGCTCCCTCGCCAGGCTCTATCTGACGTGGACTGGCTTCAGGGCCCACACGGTGCCTGGGACCCCCATTTAAAGGGACGCTATTCTGATGAACTGAAGGACTACTGGCTCCTGAGCCCAAATTGTGGAGACAGTTAAGCCCCAGACTCCCGGTTTACCAGCCTGGCCCCAAGCCAAGCTGCCCCAGAGGTCCGGAAGCACTGACCTGGAAAGCACTTACCGGGGACATCTTCCGGATGAGGTCATGGGCGACCACCAGCAGGTCCCCGTCCTTGGTCACCTTTCTGCGGAACTCGGCCACGTCCCCGGGGTGCAGCACCTCCAGCTGCTCGGCCGCCTCGATCACGGCCTCGATGCAGCTCCTCCAGGAACACAGGGCAGGGATCCCCGGGGCCACCGCCGCGCTGACACCAGTCCCAATGACCAGGAGCAGCTCCTGGGGCTGTTTCCGGATGAGGCTTTTTAAAAACTTTCTGCTTAAAAACAAGGGAGGGGAAGAATGAAAGCCAGCAGGGAGCACGGCCACCGCGAGGGCGACACTGCAGCCCACGAGCATCCGTGAGGACGGCCCGTGAGGACGGCCCATGAGGGCGGCCCGTGCTGGACACACGCCTCGCGCCGCCACACGAACCACAGGACGAGCCTGTGCACCGCTCTTCACGTTCATTTCCCTTTCTGTGCGTCCCTCTCACTGGCTCAATCCTCATTCCGTGAGGGACATGGGGGCTGTCTTGTCCATCTCGAGTCCCCGTGATGTTCATGAGAGTGATGCGTGTATGTAAACAAAGAAGCTCAGCAATTTAAATTCCTTTAAAACTGCCAAGAGCTTGTAAATACAAACTATGACGATAAATGATCCCTGATTACAGGGACAGGAAAGAAAATCCCTAGCAAAATGCAGGTCCTCCACGACCCACTCCCCGGCAAGCACTCCCTCCTGCATTACTTCACGGAGGCACCACCTGCCCATTTATCGTCAGAGATTTCTTTCCTGCAAAGCACGACACCCTCCAGCCTTAGAGGTGACCCTCTGAGGCCCTGCTGCTTGGTGCGGAGGCCAGGTGACAGCGGCTTCCTTGGGCAGAACGAGAACTGTCTCCTGGGATGCCTCTTACATTGATGCAAAGCCCCTGAGACCATGCCCTGACCCAGTGTTACTGGCCCCCGCGGAAAGCCAGTAAGCACTAAGTAACACACGAGGAGATTCGCGGTAGAGGCTGTACACCCGTGTGAAGGTGCAGTCGACGTCATTTACCTTGACTTTTGTTCACTTCTATTTGTTGTCTTTTCCACTGAATCCATCTGTGAGTCCTAAACAGATTCAGAGGCAACTTCTATTTCCCAGATGAAAGTCCTTTTCATCAGTACCCTGGAAGAGAGATGAGGATGGAATTAAAATCAAAGGTCCCAGAGCTCTCTCTAAATCAGAATTACTGAAAACCATCACATACAAAATTGGAGAAGGCAATGGCACCCCACTCCAGTACTTTTGCCTGGCAAATCCCATGGATGGAGGAGCCTGGTAGGCTGCAGTCCATGGGGTTGCTAGGAGTCAGACATGACTGAGCGACTTCCCTTTCACTTTTCACTCTCATGCATTGGAGAAGGAAATGGCAACCCACTCCAGTGTTCTTGCCTGGAGAATCCCAGGGACGGGGGAGCCTGGCGGGCTGCCGTCTATGGGGTCACACAGAGTCGGACACGACTGAAGCGACTTAGCAGCAGCAGAAGCATCACATACAAAAACACAATCCAAAACGGTTCCTAAGCCCCAACTCCTAATCCTGTGACTTATCAGGCCAGGTGCCCCGAAGCCCAACTCCGGAGGGAGAAGACAGGAAAGGGAGCTCAGGGGAAGGAGGCGGCACGACGGCCCAGGGCCGGGCTTTGCGCTGTTCCTTCACCACTCTGCTCCACGACCACTTCTGGGGACATGGATGCCAGGGGCTTATCACAGGAGGGAAGACACGCCAGAGGACAACAAAGCAAGCCACACAGGTCCCCAGGATGACCCTCGCTCTCGGAGGCACCGAGAGGTTTACTGAGACATTCCAGGACGTGCCAACAAGTCTTCCAAGACGCCAGGCCTCCGCCTGGCCACACTGAAACCCAGTCCAAAGGAATAGTCTGAGTCCAAGGTCAACTCTTAACTCACATAAAACAGGACTCTCAAACCAGCTAGGTCTCTATTGCCAATCTCCGTATTCTACCACCTTTCCAGAATCATATTGCCTCCACCAATTCTATACCTAATATTTACTGTAAAGAAGGAAATATACAGAAAAATAAAGATTAAAACACCCATAATGCTACTACCTACAAGCACTGACTGTTAGCATTTGTACAGTTCCCTCTAGATTTTTTACTTTAAAATGTTTACATCATTCGAGACCATAGGTCGTATCTTACTTTTTCATGCATTTTAATAAAAGCATTTCTTTATGTTACTCAAAACTATTCATAAAGAGAAAAAACTAAAGGGAAAAAAGGAAGAAAAAAAAACTGTTCATAAATACAAGTGTTACAGCAACATGCGTGAATTTCTATCCTACTGAGAGGCCATCAGGCACTTCATCCACCACCCCGCCTCCCTGCTCCCCGCCAAGGCAGGACATCACTGGAGCTCTATGACAACCACCTTTGCACACAAAGCTTTTATCTACTTTGAAATGATTTATTTAGGAGAGATTTCTGACAAGCAGAATTGCTGAGCTGCAGCATATGAACCCTGTAAAGTATCAGCACATGCTGCCAAAATGCTCTCCAGAAAAGTGGTCAGCAGAACGCCTAAGTGCCTGCTGGGCAAAGCCCAACTAGCACTAACCGAAAACCACCTTTCCACATGTGTAATCTTTTTTCCTCCCTCCTCATTCAGAACTGGGTCACTAAAAATGATTTTCAAGGAAACAAGGCTTCATCAGTCTAGGAGCATCATTAGACTTTAAAGAGGATCATAAGAATATCCCCTGAAATGGACACAGGCCTGTGTAGGGTCCTTTGGGCATCCCTCCCCACCCCCCGACCCCCAGCCCGGGGGAGAGGGCGCCAGGGGCCTTCCCTAGATGCTGGGGCGGGCCTGCGGGCGAGCTCAGCACTGCCCCCTGGCGCCTGCCCCTGTGCCCAGGCGCTGCTGGGCCCTAACTCCTCCCGAGTCGTCGAAGGTCAGCTCGGTCCGTTTTTGTTTTCGCTGCTGGATGTTTTCTCAGGAAAGGGGAAATACTGAGCTTTCCCACTGTGCCTGATAATCCCGAGTATAAGTGACCTTGGGCCCCAGCCTGGCGATTTCAGTGACTGGCCTAGCTCTTCACACAACAGGAAACCTTGCTAACACACCAAGTTCTGCAAGCTCGGGAACCTCTCAGAGGAAAAGTACTCTGGACTTAAACTCGAGTCAGAGAGCTCGGGCACCGCGAAGGCTTTCCAACCTCCTCTCTCAGCGGGGAGCTCAGGGTCCTCTTCGCTCCATCCTATGAGAGGAGTCAATATAAGACACTCACCGGCTGATGAATCTACGCCACTTCGCCACCTATCTCACCCTGCTCTACACGACAGTTTAGAATATTGTCTAATATTCTAGACAGTGCCCAGACTGCAGAAGTCACAGCCCTAAACTCTCGCCACTGTGAAGAGCTTTAGAAATCTCTCTCTCGTTCTTTCAATTATTGTTCAGCTGCTTTTGATGCTCCTTTATATGTATGCTCATAGATACAAACTGAAAACCTAAATACTACATGTACACTTCTGCAAAAGAGTGTGAACAAATTACACTTTTGTGGGCTGGATTTAACTCCAAAATGAAGTGATTTCCAAGTTTTCCTAGAGAACAAACCATCGCTGCGGGCACTGAGTGCTTCTGTAACAGGCGAGGGCTGGTGCTCCTGGGCGGCCGGCTGCTGGCTTAGGTGCTCAGACCTCGCCCTCCTCCTAGAGGAGGTGATGCAGGCCTGGAGCCAGCTCCCCAGCACGTCCAGGCAGATGAGCCTCCAGACACGATCACTGACGGCTACCTTTAAGGATCACACCCACTAACACAGGAAGTACCCGATCACATTAAATCTCAACACAATAACTATGCAGTGATGAACTGCATAGCTGCCCATATTTAGACATTCACAGTTCATTGTAACACTACATGTTTAAAGACATTACCTCATTTCCTGTTCTTTCAGCAGCAGGATTATCAGAGCCAAACCCCACAGTGACTAGAAAGTACCCCAGTCTCGCCTTGTTTCTAAACCCAGGGCCAAGCAGGAGATCTCTGCAGCACTGAGTACCGGATCCTAGAAGTCTCCACAGGACGGCGAGCCTCTGGCACTCCACCCCCAACCCCAGCACCATTCTCTAAACCCATCAGCTTCCAGACGACGACGGTAACAAAAGCCTCCAGAGACCTTTCAGAAGCCGCATCTTTCGGTTTCCCTGGTGATCGTGTCGTCACCGCAGTTTGCAGGCCCAAAGCCCAGTCATCATAGCAACCCATTCCTTTTTACAAGGACCCAACAGCGTTTTCTGAGAGCAAAATCCGGCCCCAACACAGATCTGTATAAGCAGTTCCTGTCCTTTTTATCCAAAGTCATGAATAGAATTTTGAATAGGATATTTTCTGCTTAAATTTGAGATTATGAGCATTTTATGAATGAACTTCAGAGTAGTCAGAGACTGCCTTACTTGTTGAATGCCTATATTCCACCCTAAATAAATGTTCATCTGAGTCTAACGCAAAACACAACAAACTATACACACCACACTAGTTCCTTAGAGCTAGCAGAGCAAACCCCGCTTCCCAGCCCCCTAACTCCACGTGCCAGAGAGCTAACCCTCCCCTCACTGCGCCCCCGGTCCCCTGGCCCTGGTACAGTCAGCCTCTCGCACTGACGCCGGGTTGGTCATATGACTTCTTTGGCCGACGGGATGTCGGCAAACAAGCAAGCAGGTATGTGATAAGCACACTGATGCTGGAGCCTGCTCTCCTGGAGTGGAACTCAGCCTTGTCCAACCCGGTCTAGCCTCCAGGACAGCTACCAGTGGAGAGCACCACCAGCTGGGCCAGCCAGAGTCCAGCTGAACCTGGCCGAGGTGCTGAGCCCTGAAACACTCATTCCCGCACACCCCACTCCACACATCGCCAGAAAGAGGAGAGGGACGGGCAGAAGACAAGAGTACCAAGATAAAGAGAGAAATGAAAAAAAAGCATGAATCAGTGAGTGAACGAGTCACAGTTTTGAGGGGGAGGGAGAAAATGCTTGTCAAGAACAGTATTTTATTACAAGTTGTTGTTTTAGTCGATCAGTCGTGTCCGACTCTGGGACCCCATGGACTGCAGCCCACCAGGCTCCTCTATCTATGGGATTCCCCAGCCAAGAATAGTGGGGTGGGTTGCCATTCCATTCTCCAGGGGATCTTCCTGACCCAGGGACAGAACTGTGTCTCCTACACTGGCAGGCAGATTCTTTACCACTGAGCCCCCAGGGAAGCCCTTTATTACAAGTAGCATAATAAAAAACTTAAAATCACTTTCTATGACAAATTACACCTTCGATCAAGTGCAAACCATGAAACAGAAGTTTCAAATCTGTGGGATCCTGAAAAATATCCTTAGCAAAAGTCAATTTCTTTCTATAAATGAATTATCACATGGCTCTTGAGCAGTATAAAGGAGCAGAGATAAGCGGGCATGTGGTAAACATGTGCTCAGAATACATTCCTCTTACACAGCAAGGGATGGAACATCGCAAATATTCATGAAAATCTCTAAATGTTGGCTTTCAACTCCTGTTCCCAATCCATAGGGCGCTGGAGTAAGATGCCCCCAGAATTTGTGGGAAAAAGTCACGCCCCTTTGACTATAACAACTTGATTCAGATGAAGGCCTGAACAGGCAACGCAGCAAGCTCTTACCCTCAACATCCCCGCTTGCTCCTGTTATCCAAGGAACCCACGCTGAGGAGTGACTTCGACGCCTGCTGCCCTCAGGGGACAGGAGACCTGGAAATGACAGCTGAGTGTTATCCCTGTGTGGTTCCTAAAGACTGGAATGTCCTTACAGGAGGCCAAACCCGGTGACTACACCCAGGCGGGTCTGCAGGCCTCTGGCCACCAAGCAAGCCCTTCCTGTCAGCAGCTGGCAGACCACCTGCCTCACCTGGCTGTTAGCATCCCCAGGCCCTTCAGTCTAATGTGACTCCCACAAACTGCCTTTTTCGCAGCAATCTGGTTCCCCCAGCTGACCTGGGAGGGGGCCACAGAAGCAGAAGTCACTGGGCAACAAGAGGAAGTTTTCAAGCACTAATGGATTATCTGGAATCTGCCTGACAGCGGTTATTCCTGGTGAGTTTGGTTGGCCTAATTAGGTTCATTTGAGCTGAAAACGAGCTGCAAAAGGACAGAAACCAAGCTTCCAGAACCGCAAAGGAGAGGCCTGGCCTGAAACCACAATGCCCAGGGCCACGGTAGAGAAAACAGGGTCTGGAGACCAGAAGCACCACCACTCTCTGAACCTCAGTTTCCAAATCTGTCAGAAGGGAATGCCATCATCCCCATCACTGACTGGCTTCTCCTGAAGGTTTTAAGCCAAGGCCGGGAGGCACGTGGCCTGAGGACGTTTCTCTACCACTGTCGCCACGCTGCAGCCAGCCTCTCTCCCTCAGCATCAGCAGGCTTTCACTTTAACACTGCTTCCCCACAACTACATACTCATCTAACCTGGACTCTGGTGAAAATTGACCGCTTGACCTAGCCATTTCTAGTGAGAGGTCTCCAGGATGAGCTGTTTTTTCCCCGAGTTTCAGGAAATACAAAACTTCAATTTGAAAACACGCTACTTAACCAAACGCTTTTTATTCAGTCGACATAAACTGCAGCGGAAAAAAAATTCTTATTCTGTTAGTGATCGAAACGTGTCCATTTGCTTCTTGAAAGCAACTGCAGAGTAGCCTGGGCTCATCTGCTAAAACCAAGAAAACAACAAAACCCACCGCTAACGAAAAATGTACAGGGCACCGTTTAGTTCAAAAAGCAGCACTAATTATTGACACCTTCTACACCCGTTAGATCCGAGGGCAAACACTAAGCACTTACAAGCACGATCTCATTCAAAGCTCCCCATGACCCTGTGACGTGGCTCTTATTACCTCTCACCTGGCCAAGGCTGACAGTAAATCCTTTCAAGAGGCCAACCACCAAGATAAATGCAGTCGTCCCAGTTTTCTCCAAACATCAGTGCGGCTCAGATGGCAAACAAACACACCTGCCCTTTTACTAGGAACACTGCCAACAGCTGAAGTGTTCACTAACAGTCTGTCCATCGGATATGACACGCTGTACAACTCAAAGAGACACGTTACTCAATAATAAGCCAATAATGGTAAAATGTACCAGTACAGAGGCTAAAGGCATGCTGAACCACCAGCATTTACCCATCCCAAGAGGAATAAAAGATGTTCTATTAATAGAAAGCAAACCTCCAGTGAAATCTAAAATTATAGAACTGCAGAGTTGGAGGAGTCTTAAAGGTTCTGGGATGTCAAATACCCTACTTTACAAATGTGAAAATTGAGACTGAGAGACAGTGTCCTGGTAAAGGTCCCCCAGGAAGTCAGGGGACAAGTTATACTCACTCCTGGCCCAAGCCCCATAATCCTGCCGCAATCCCAGGCACCACCTGGTCCCACTGTGACCCCCAGAAGTTCATATAAGGCACTAATCTGTAGCTCTTTTTACCACTAAACCTTTACAAATATTAGGGCTTCCCTGGTGGCTCAGATGGTAAAGAAATCTGCCTGTAATGCAGGAGATCCTAGTTGGATCCAAGGGTCAGGAAGATCCCCCGGAGAAGGAAATGGCAACCCACTCCAGTGTTCTTGCCTGGAGACTCCCATGGACAGAGAAGCCTGGCGGGCTGCAAAGAGATGGACACGACTGAACAACAAACATTTCCACTTTACAAGTATCAAACCACACAGCGTGGCTGGTCTACGGGTTCACCTGTTTCCTTGCTCCATTCATTCTCCAGGAATGCTGAAGGAAACAGCCACCATCAGGAAAATTGAGAGGCAGCAAGAAGCGGCCTAGGGGAAAACAACCAGCTCACAAGAGTTCTGTTGGGTCCCTGCCTGCGGCTTATCACGCAATTGTGTGTGTTAACTTTAGCAGAGACAGATAAGGAGGGCTCAGCCAGGAAACAAAACCACCTTTGGAGAGGACATCACTCTCCTGGAAAAGAGACCTTGAGGCTCTTTGCGGGAGGAAGCAGGATCCAGCGCGCAGAGTCCAGTCCTGACAACTGAGTGTACCGGCTGAACGACTTCAAATAGGGGTCAGTTACTCTGCCCCTCTGAGCTGTGTATTTCCTTTATCTTATATCTCAGGGTTGCTGGAACATGAAAAAAGCTAACATTTAAACTAGTAAAGCCTACGACAGTGTGATTCCCCTACACCCCATGCAGGCAGTGGGTATTCTTCCTGGGTTTATTCAATTAAAATTAAATAACAGTTCAATTCAGTTCCTCGGTGACACTAGTCTCATTTTAAGTTCTTAAACTCCACGCAACCCCATGTGTCGAGTTTACTGGAGGGTACCAACACAGAACATCTTTATCATCACAGAGACTTCTATTATCATACTGGGAGAGTCTCCCTGCCCCTCACGCAAGTCCAGACCTCCACAAACAAAAGTCATGTGCCTTTCTCTTTTAAATCACTCTCTAATCCACACCCTCTGCCACACCTTGCGGTCCTCTCAACTTGTCTAGACTTCTGACAGCTACCCTACTTCCGGTTTCAGCCCCTCCGGTCCCAGTCTCCAAAGTGACGTTTCTGACACAACACATCTGAACTCTCAGGACCCCCAAGCCCAGCTAATAAACCAAATCTGCGATCTGATTCCACTCCTGAGACCCAGCCTCTCCTCCCTGCGCCCCCCCCCACTGTGCTCCATGTCCATCTCCTGCGTGGAGGCTGGACTCACCCTGACAAACAGACAGTCACCCTGATGCAGTCCTAGGTGACCTATAGGCAGAAGGACCAAACCTCCCCTAAAAAGACTAACAAGTTCCCAACGCCAGTCCCCAGGCAGAAAACTGTGGGCTGAAACGGGAAAGAGCAGGACCGGTCTTTGGGTCCAGACTTGACGAAGCCAGCCATGCGTGAGGTCCTCGCCAGCAACACCCTGGTCCAGGTCACCTCCCACCTTTCCCGTGGTCTTGCTCCCTCCAACCAATTCTCCGGCACCAGACCCAGTGACTGTTCAAAAACACAAAATCTATCTTCACTCTGCTCCTCAAAACCCTCGACGGCCCCCCACTCCTTTCCAGTACCAAATCCTCTCTGCTGTGCTGAGTTGCCTCAATCATGTGTGACTGTGACCCCATGAACTGTAGCCCGCCAGGCTCCTCTGTCCAAGGAATTCTGCAGGCAAGAACACTGGAGTTGGTTGCCATTCCCTTCTCCAGGGGATCCTCCTGACCAAAGGACTGAAGCCGGGTCTCCTGCCTTGCAGGCAGATTTACCGCTGAGCCACTGGGGAAGCCCCCAGATCCTCCTGCTTTGGCCCTGACCCCCTTGGCCCACCTCTTTCCTGCCCCTCCCCATTGCACTCTAAGCTTCCCAATTTCCTTCATTCCAGTGTCCCTTACTCCAAACACCTCCCTCACTCCTCTTGCACTGATCAATGCCCACTTTCCTTCAGCTCTGAGCTGGTCTACAACGCACTCGGGGGGACAGTGAAAGCAGTAATTCAGGAAAGGGCCAAGGGCATGGGGCCTCAGGGAGCAAAGCTGGATTCTTCCCACTTCAGATTCTAACTGCTTGAGAACCTTGTTCATTAAGGTCTTCTTCCTCCAGTCAGAGGCTTCCCTGGGGGCACAGTGGCAAAGAACCCACCTGCCAAGCAATAGACTCAGGCTCGACCCCTGGGTGGGGAAAATCCCCTGGAGAAGGGAATGTCACCCACTCAGGTTATTCTTGCCTGGGAAATCCTACAGACAGAGGAGCCTGGTGGGCTAGTCCAGGGGGCTGCCAAGAGTCAGATACAACTTAGCAACTAATCCACCACCACCTTTATCTTGATCCACCCCAAGCCCCTCACCTACTTAGCTCTGCCTCCCTCCACAACACATCTGTTCTCTAGGTGCTTCTGTGGGGCCACATGAGCCTCAGCAAAGGGCATTAAAAGTTAAACACTGTCCTGCTTTGGCCTCAGTGCAACCGTCAACACAGTGCAAGCGCCACAGCCCCCGCCCGGCCACAAAGGGCCCTCAGCTGACTCATTACACACCTCCACTTCTTTTATACTAAGAATTTACAAAAACCCGGGAACTCTTTCACAGATGCCGGATGGGCCCACAGACCGCAGGTTTGAGAAGCCCAGACTCCAGACCTGCGTGGACAGCGTGCCAAAAGGGACTGAACCTCAACGGCAGGTGGTGGAGGGTGGGGACAGCAGTCTAGGAATACGGGGGGCTGGGGAGAGACGGCATGGGGGGTGGGGGGTGGGGTAGCTTCACGGCCCAGGGGGGTTCTGAAGAGGCCTGGGGAAGGGAAAGTCAGGGACAGTCGCTGGGGTCCTGAAGGAATCTGGGGAGGTCTGGAACTGAGGATCCTCGGGGGTCCCGGGACCCTGAAGCGGCGGCAGGGCCTCAGGGGGTCTCGCAGTCTGGGGGGGTAGAGTCCTGAAGGGTTTCGGGCGAGGACTCTGAAAAGTGTAGGGCAAGAGGTGACCGGCGACCCCCAACAGGGTCTCGGGGGCCAGGGGCGTCTGGAGGGGCCGGGGCGGACCCCGGGGGGCTGGGGTTCCTGAGAGAAGGGTTGGGGATGGGTCTTGGGCACCGAGGTCCGTCGGGGTCCTTCAGGCGGCCGTGGATCCCGAGAGTGGCCGGGGGGTCTGGAGGGGCAGGGACGGGTCCTGAGGGTCTCGAGGGGGCCTCCCTCCACTCGGCAGCCCCGGGCCGCCCCCCGCCAGTCAGCTCACCCCACGGCGCCTCCTCCGGCTCAGCGCGTCCAAGTCTCAGGGGGCTCCGGACGGCCTCGCGCTGGGGTCGCCTGGCCGAAGGCGATCTGCGGGGAGGGCGACAGCGCGCGCGCCGGAGCCGGAGCCGGAGCCGGAGCCGGAGCAGGAGTCGAAGTCGGAATGGGAGGCGGAGCTGGAGAAATCAACGCCCCGCCGCCCTCAGCCGCGACTCCAGCGAGGCCGGCCGCAGCGCGGCCGCAAAACCTTCCCCCGTGCGCCCGCCCCCGCCGCGCGAAGGTTCCACCCCGAAACCAACGGCCCGGGAGCCGCAGGCCCCGCCCCCTGAAGGCCCCGCCCCCACCTTTGGCGCAGGCGCGGTCGAGTGCGCCGGGAGCGCGGTTCAATTCAGTTCGATTAGTCGTGTCCAACCCTTCGCGACCTCATGGACTGCAGCACTCCAGGCCTCCCTGTCCATCGCCAACTCCCGGAGTTTACTCAAACTCATGTCCATTGAGTCGGTGATGCCATCCAGCCATCTCATCCTCTGTCGTCTCCCCTTCTCCTCCCTCCTTCAATCTTTCCCAGCATCAGGGTCTTTTCAAATGAGTCAGTTCTTCAAATCAGGTGGCCAAAGTATAGGAGTTTCAACTTCAGCATCAGTCCTTTCAATGAATAGTCAGGACCGATTTCCTTTAGGATGGACTGGTTGGATCTCCTTGCAGTCCAAGGGACTCTCAAGAGTCTTCTCCAACACCACAGTTCAAAAGCATCAATTCTTCACCACTCAGCTTTATAGTCCAATTCTCACGTCCGTACATGATTACTGGAAAAACCATAGCTTTGACTAGACGGAGTTTTCTTGGCAAAGTAATGTCTCTGCTTTCTAATATACTGTCTAAGTTGGTCATAACTTTTCTTTCAAGGAGCAAGCATCTTCTAATTTCATGGCTGCAGTCATCACCTGCAGTGATTTTGGAGCCCTAAAAAATAAAGTCTGCCACTGTTTCCACTGTTTCCCCATCCATTTGCCACGAAGTGATGGGACTGGATGCCATGATCTTAGTTTTCGGAATGTTGAGTTTTAAGCCAACTTTTTCACTCTCGTCTTTCACTTTTCATCAAGAGGCTCTTTAGTTCCTCTTCACTTTCTGCCATAAGGGTGGTGTCATCTCCATTTCTGAGGTTATTGATATTTCTCCTGGCAATCTTGATTCCAGCTTGTGCTTCCTCCAGCCCAGCGTTTCTCATGATGTACTCTGCATATAAGTTAAATAAGCAGAGTGACAATATACAGCCTTGATGTACTCCTTCCCCGATTTGGAACCAGTCTGTTGTTCCATGTCCAGTTCTAACTGTTCCTTCGTAACCTGCATACAGATTTCTCAGGAGGCAGGTCAGGTGGTCTGGTAGTCCCATCTCTAAGAATTTTCCAGAGTTTGTTGTGGAAGCACAACAGAGGCACAACAGAGCCCGCAGTCAAAGGCTTTGGCGTAGTCAGTAAAGCAGAAGTAGGGCTCGGGCGGAGCTGAGACTCTGGCTGGCCCCCGCCTGCAGGTGCTCGCAGTGTGTCCTCAGTTTCTACAATGGGCGCAGGCATACTTTGCAGAGACAGAGAGACCGACTGTGGGGCTGGCGAAGACTTGAGAGTCCCTTGGACAGCACGGAGATCCAACCAGTCCATCCTAAAAGAAATCAGTCCTGACTATTCATCGAAACGACTGATGCCAAAGCTGAAGCTCCAGTACTTTGGCCACCTGATGCGAAGAGTTGACTCATTGGAAAAGACCCTGATGCTGGGAAAGAATGAAGGTGGGAGGAGAAGGGGATGTCAGAGGATGAGATGGTTGGATGGCATCACCGACTCGATGACATGAGTTTGAGCAAACTTCAGGAGTTGGTGATGGACAGGGAGGCCTGGCGTGCTGCAGTCCATGAGGTCTCGAAGAGTTGGACACGACTGAGCGACTGAACTGAACTGAACTGAACTGAGAGACCATTAAGTGGGATCGGAGGCACCTCTCTCCAGCCAGGCCCCGCACCATACTCATGTGCAGCTTCAATTCTCCAACCCGAGATGGGTCCAGACCCAGGGGGATCTCGGGTCCCCTGCTTGCCAACTGCCTGGCTAAAAGCTCCAGCTCACTCCACTGACCCCGGGTTCTTTTCCTTCAGAGTTCTCACAGCCCTGAAACTACATTCAGTGGTTATTTGTGTCTCCCCAGCCCTCCCAGGGGGAGCCGGGGCCTTGTTCCCGGTGTCCACTCCTGGGAGCCCACCCTCCACCATCCTGCACCTTGGAAACCAGAAGCTAGGACAGCTCTGGGCACACGACTGCTGCCCAGATGTCGTGAATGAGTGAGTGTCCACCCGTGTTCTTATCAAGAAATAGACTCACCCGGAGACCGGGAATGGGACCGACTAGGGTTCGGGTCTGTGAGTCTCTGGGACATGCCCAGCTGATTTCGTGTCTCCAGTTGATATTCCTCTCCTCCCTTGTCTGCCCCGGAAGCCTTTCCCTCCCCTGAGCAAGACTTAACCGGATCCAAAGCCACTTGCTCTTGCCAGCCTTCCCATGTTTCCTGAATCCACACTCCCTACCCCGCCCAGGGCAGCCAGAGTTAATGGCTATTTCCTCTCTCCTTAGCACTTTTTCTTTGCTCTCCCCCACCTCGCCCCCTAGCTGATTTTAAACTTGACTAACACACCCCACCCTGTCTCCACCCCCACAGGAAGCCTCCAATTTGTGGAGGAAGTTCTGCTTGTGAGTTTCAGCAGCCTGTGAACTCTCTGGGGGCCCCAGAGCACTGTGGGGGCCGCTGACTCAAGCCACCGAAAGAGGGGGAGACGTGGGATTCCTGTGGACGCCAGGACTTACCGGAGATCTTTCCTGTGTTCCTTTAGGCCTAGGAAGAAGGTGAGGAAGTCACCGATGTTATTGTTCCGGATGGAGAACACTTAACCGTCACTGCGTTCAGTCTCTCCTGCCCTGGACGAGGAGTCGGGATGCCGTGTGTTTCGGTTCCTAAGCGCCCGTGTTACCTGAAAACTGGGCTCACCTCTTGGGGGGTGTCAAGCCAAAAGACAGCCAAGCCAAACAGTGGGAGAAGGAAGGATTTATTCTCACTTGCAGCAAGTAAGGAAAACCATCAGGGGTCTTTCCAAAGCAGTGTCTCCCCGAACAGCAAAATTGGTGAAGTATTAAGCTAAGGGGACAGGCATCTTCAAGAAGGGGCTTGAGTAGAGAATTCCGCACTAAATGGGGGCAAAGGTCAACAGAGTCGGAGCCTTGGTTGATTGAGGTCAGGAAAGTCAACATCATCTTTCCATCCTCCCCCTGGGCGGGGTCCTTAGTTCCTGCAGATGGCAAAGATGGTATTACATTATGGGCTTGAGTTCAGTTCAGTTCAGTTGCTTAGTCATGTACAACTCGTTGCGACCCCATGGGCTGTAGCCCACCATTCCTCGTCATGGAATTCTCCAGGCAAGAATACTGAAGAAGGTAGTCATTCCCTTCTCCAGGGGATCTTCCCAACCCAGGGATCGAACCCAGATCTCCCGAATTTCAGGCCGATTCTTTACCATCTGAGCCACAAGGGAAGCCGAGGACGAGCTGGGACTCCGTTCTATCATCGACTGTTGTTTCTTGATAGCTTTTCCCTTGTTCCCTCACTTGTCTTAAGATCCTTGATTACTGAGATTTGTTCAAGGGCCAGGCTTAGATCCCCAAAAGGTTTAAGCCAAAAATGGCTTCTCTTCTGTCAAGAAAGCCACACCTGGTTCTTTCTTCAGGGACCCCCTTCCCTATATGATTATACTCCTGCCCTTAAAACACAGCTCCTGCCCTTAAGGTCCCAGGCCCCAGCTTGGATCTTATAAACAGGACCCTGTGGGCTGGGTGTGTCAGAGGTCAGACCCAAGGTTCAGTGGGGTCCTGGGCAAGGTGTGACAGGGTGGTGGAGCTGGGATAATCAATTCAGCTCCAGGCAAGGCACAGGGTGGAAGTCTCAACCTCCACCAAAAAGCTCAGCCAGGAAGCCTTACCTGGCTTCCCGATGGCTTGGCATGTAAAGTCCACCAGCAATGCAGGAGATGTAGGAGATGCAGGTATGATCCCTGGGTCGGGAAGATGCCCTGGAGAAGGGAATGGCAACTCACTCCTGTTCCAATATTTTTGCCTGGAGAATCTCATGGACAGAGGAGCCTGGCCGGCTACAGTCCATGGGGTCACAAAGAAGGCACAAGAGGCCCTACAAGGACAAAGCCAGCAGAAGGGACACCTTGGGAACCTTGCCTTCCCCTCCCCTCCCCCATATCCAGGAGACACGCAGCTTCTCTCAAGCTGTGGAAAATCACCCGGAGGCCCTGCTGCCTGGCAGCCCTGCACACACTCAGGGCAGATAAGGCAGTGGCCGGACAGGGAGGCAAGGGGCCGGCATGGTGCTGGGTGAGGACAGTGTCATGTGGTGTGGGCCCTGCAGGGCGCGGGACTCCACACCCCGGCCTTCCTCATTCAGCACATACTGAACACAGGAGTGAACACGTGTGCATGTGAAACCGCGATGTGGCTCCCCGAGCCCCCACACAGACCCCACTCATCTGTGTGCTGAAGGTGCTCTCCTGGGCACACAGCAGGGGCTGCCCGGTGACACACCAGTGTCTGGAATGCACATGCTTTGGCGTGAGTGTGTACACTCCTGTGAACCGTGAACTTCCTGATGTTCAAGCTGGTTTTAGAAAAGGCAGAGGAACCAGAAATCAAATTGCCAGCATCCGTTGGATCATCGAGAAAGCAAAAGAGTTCCAGATAAACATCTATTTCTGCTTTATTGACTAGGCCAAAGCCTTTGACTGTATGGATCACAACAAACCGTGGAAAATTCTTTAAGAGACAGGAACACCAGACCACCTGACCTGCCTCCTGAGAAATCTGTATGCAGGTCAGGAAGCAACAGTTAGATCTGGACATGGAACAATAGACTGGTTCCAAATAGGAAAAGGAGTATGTATGTCAAGACTGTATATTGTCACCCTGCTTGTTTAACTTATATGCAGAGAGCATCATGCAGAATGCCAGACTAGATGACGCACAAGCTGGAATCGAGATTGCCAGGAGAAATATCAATAACCTCAGATATGCAGATGACATCACCCTTATGGCAGAAAGTGAAGAAGAACTAAAGACCCTCATGGTGAAAGTGAAAGAGGAGAGTGAAAAAGTTGGCTTAAAACTCAACATTCAGAAAACTAAGATCATGGCATCCAGTCCATCCATTGCTACTTCATGGCAAATAGATGAGGAAATAGCAGAAAAAGTTTTATTTTGGGGGGCTCCAAAATCACTGCAGATGGTGACTGCAGCCATGAAATTAAAAGATGCTTACTCCTTGGGAAGAAAAGTTATGACCAACCTAGGTAGCATATTAAAAAGCAGAGACATTACTTTGCCAACAAAGGTCCATCTAGTCAAAGCTATGGTTTTTCCAGTAGCCATGTATGGATGTGAGAGTTGGACTGTGAAGAAAGCTGAGCGCTGAAGAATTGATGCTTTTGAACTGTGGTGTTGGAGAAGACTCTTGAGAGTCCCTTGGACTGCAAGGAGATCCAACCAGTCCATCCTAAAGGAGATCAGTCCTGAGTGTTCATTGGAAGGACTGATGCTGAAGCTGAAACTCCAATACTTTGGCCACCTGATGTGAAGAGCTGACTCATCGGAAAGACCCTGATGCTGGGAAAGATTGAGGGCAGGAGGAGAAGGGGACGACAGAGGATGAGATGGTTGGATGACATCACCAACTCAATGCACACGAGTTTGAGTAAACTCCAGGAGTTGGTGATGGACGGGGATGCCTGGTGGGCTACAGCCCATGGGTGGCAAAGAGTCTTAGCAACTGAACAACAAACAGTGCGTGTCGTGTGTCTCTGGGCCACACCCCGCACAGGCAACATGCAGGGCACACCCTCAGCCTGGGGACACATTGCCTTATGACACATGCTTGCTTAGACATTCTAATGGAAAAGAGGCCAACAGGTGCACATGACTTGGCGACTGAACAACCACAAGTCTTTTGAATCCCCCCCACACCTCCCCCTACATTAGCTTCCCGTAGAAGCTCCAGGTCCTGTACCTGCGTCTGAGCAGACTAGCAGGTAGTGCTGCGATGCAGCCCTGGGCAACAGGCGAGGTATGTGTGCCTGGCTGGATGGCTTTGCTGGCAGGAGAAGGGAGGAGGGGAGCTTGGCAGAAACACCTTGGAAAAGTCTCCCTGGTCCCCCTTCTCTGCCGTTCCATTCTCCCCCACCGTACCCCGGCTCCAGCTCAGGCCTCATCCTCACAGGCCTGGAAAATTTGCAACAGGCTGCTCCCCACTCAGCAATCAAGGGCCTTGCCCCCTCAGTTCAGTCGTGTCCTACTCTTTGCAATCCCATGAATCGCAGCACGTCAGGCCTCCCTGTCCATCACCAACTCCTGAAGTTCACTCAACTCACGTCCATCGAGTTGGTGATGCCATCCAGCCATCTCATCCTCTGTCGTCCCCTTCTCCTCCTGCCCCCAATTCTTCCCAGCATCAGGGTCTTTTCCAATGAGTCAACTCTTCGCATGAGGTGGCCAAAGTATTAGAGTTTCAGCTTCAGCATGAGTCCTTCCAAAGAACACCCAGGACTGATCTCTTTTAGAATGGAGTGGTTGGATCTCCCTGCAGTCCAAGAGACTCTCAAGAGTCTTCTCCAACACCACAGTTCAAAAGCATCAATTCTTCACTGCTCAACTTTCTTCACAGTCCAACTCTCACATCTATACATGACCACTAGAAAAACCATAGCCTTGACTAGATGGACCTATGTTGGCAAAGTAATGTCTCTGCTTTTTAATATGCTACCTAGGTTGGTCATAGCTTTCCCTCCAAGGAGTAAGCGTCTTTTAATTTCATGGCTGCAGTCACCATCTGCAGTGATTTTGGAGCCCCCAAAAATAAAGTCTGACACTGTTTCCACTGTTTCCTCATCTATTTGCCATGAAATGATGGGACCAGATGCCATGATCTTAGTTTTCTGAATGTTGAGCTTTAGGCCAACTTTTTCACTCTCCTCTTTCACTTTCCCCAGGAGGGTCTTTAGTTCCTCTTCACTTTCTGCCATAAGGGTGGTGTCATCTGCAGATCTGAGGTGATTGATATTTCTCCCGGCAATCTTGATTCCAGCTTGTGCTTCTTCCAGCCCAGCATTTCTCATGATGTACTCTGCATGTAGGTTAAATAAGCAGGGTGACCATATACAGCCTTGACGTACTCCTTTTCCCTTGTCTAATTCAATGAAACTATGAGCCATGCCACGTAGGAGCACCCAAGACGGACGGGTCATGGTGGAGTGTCCTGACAAAACGTGCTCCGCTGGAGAAGGGAATGGCAGACCACTTCAGTATTGTTGCCTTGAGAACCCCATGAACAGTATGAAAGAGCCAGTGTCTTTGGGAAGGAGTAAAATTGCTTCACGATGTTGCTGTAGTTTCTGCTGTACAACCAAGGGAATCGGCCACGTGTATGCACACATCCCCTCCCTCTTGGACCTCCCCCCCTTATCCCATCCCACCCCTCTAGGTCATCACAGACCACCTAGTTGAGTTCCCTGTGCCATACATCGGCTTCCCGCTAGCTGTCTATTTCACACGTGGGAGTGTGTATCTTCAATCCTAAGCTTCGTCTCACCCTCCCCTTCCCCCTCTGGATCCACATGTCTGTTCCCTGTGTCTGTACCATTTTTCTAGATGCCACATACATGCATTAATATACAGTATTCTCTTTCTGACTTACTTCACTTGGTATGACAATCTCAAGGTTTACCCACGTGTCTACAAATGACTCAGTTTCATTCCTTTTTCTGGCTGAGTAATGTTCCACTGTGTGTATGCACCGCAGCTTCTTTTTCCATTCCTCTGTTGTTGGATATGTAGGCTGTGTCCATGTCCTGTCTATTGTAAATACTGCTAGTGTAAATATAGGGGTGCATGCGTCATTTTGAATGACGATTTTCTCAAGATATAAGCCCAGTAGTGGGATTGCTGGCTCATACAATAGTCCTGCTTTTACTTTTTAAGGAACTTCCACACTCTTCACAGTGGTTGTATCAATTTACATTCCCACCAAGAGTGCGTGAGGGTTCCCTTTTCTCCGCACTTTCTCCAGCTTTTATTGTTTATAGATTTTTTGATGATGACCGTTCTGACTGGTATGAGATAATACCACTTTCTAGTTTTGATTTGCATTTCTCTAATAATTACAGACAGTAAAGAATCTGCCTGCAATGCAGGAGACCCGGGTTCAACCCCTGAGTCAGGAAGATCCCCTAGAGAAGGGAATGGCTACCCATTCCAGTATTCTTGCCTGAAGAATTCCCTGGACGGAGGATCCTGGCAGGCTGCAGTTCATGGGGTTGCAAAAAGCAGCTAGCACTTTCACTTTCAATAATTAACGATGTTGAGCATCTTTTCTTTGGCCTCTTGGCCGTCTGTGTTTCTTCTTTGGAGCGATGTTGATTTAGAGCCTCTGCCCAATTTTTAATTGGGCTGTCTGTTTTTTTGATATTGAGCTCCATGAGCTGTTTGCGCAGAATAGCCAACATTTAAAAGCCTGACCATACCAAGTGCTGACAAGGAGCTCTCACACCAGGGGGTGGGAATGTGAAGGTGTTCAGCCACTGCACACCTATCAGAGTAGCTAAAATTAAAAAAAAAAAAATTAACACCAAGTGCTGGTGAGGATGTGCAGAAACTGGTCACCCGTACTGTGCTGGTGGGATTGTAAAATGGTTTCTGGCTTCTCTGGAAGATAATTTGGCAATTTCTTTTCAAAGTAGACATGCACTTCCCATGCAATCCAGCAACAGCACTTAGGTCTTCATCCCAGAAAAATTAAAATTATGTTCAGGTAAGAACCTGACATAAATGTTCAGAGCAACTGTATTCACAACAGCTAAAACCTGGAAACAAACAAACTGCTTCAAGTGGGAGAACAGATGCACAAACCATGACCTGTTTACATCACGGGACAGCATTCAGCAATAAAAAGGAATAGGCTGTTTATACCTGCAACAGCCTGGACAGACCTCAAGGGAATTATGCTGCTGCAAAAAAGAAAAAAATTTTTTTTCCAAAAGGGTATATGCACTATGATTCCACTTATACAGTATTTTTTAAAAGACACACTTGTGGAGTTGGAGAGAATAGATCAGTGATTACCAGAGGTTTGGGGGAAGGTCATGAATGGGGCAGCAGGAGGAAGCCTTGAGGTGATGGAGGAGTTCTGTATCTTCTTTCTTTTCTTTTATAAACGTTTTGTTCACTTTATGCATTTACTTTTCGGCTGTGCTGGGTCTTCGTTGCTGCATGCGGGCTTTCTGCCTTGGTGGCGAGCAGGGGCTGCTCTCCAATTGCGGTGCTCAGGCTTCGCACTGCGCTGGCTTCTCAAGTTGCAGAGCATGAGCTCCCGGATGCGAGGGCTCAGCAGTCGTGGTCCCTGAGCTTAGTTGCCCAGAGGCAGGTGGGATCTTCGTAGACCAGGGATTGAACCCTGCATTGACAGGTGGATTCTTAACCTCTGGACCACCAGGGAAGTTCTGTATCTTTTTTTTTTCCCCTAATAGGGGCTTCCCTCATAGCTCAGTTGGTAAAGAATCTGCCTGCAATGCAGGAGACCTGGGTTTGACCCCTGGGTTGGGAAGATCCTCTAGAGAAGGGAAAGGCTCCCCACTCCAGGATTCTGGCCTGGAAAATTCCATGGACTATACAATCCAACGGGTCGCAAAGAGTCGGACACGACTGAGCGACTTCACTTTCTTTCTGATTTACGGTATTAACAGTTCTGTGTACTGCTTGTGTGGAGAAGGCAATGGCACCCCGCTCCAGTCCTCTTGCCTGGAAAATCCCATGGATGGAGGAGCCTGGAAGGCTGCAGTCCATGGGGTCGCTGAGGGTTGGACACGACTGAGCGACTTCCCTTTCTTTCTGATTTACAGTACTAAGAGTTCTGTGTGCTGCTCGTGGTAGGAGTGACACAAATCTGCACGGGGGATGACGTGGCCCAGAGCACACGCACAGACACGTACGTGCTTGTGAAACGGGGCGACTATGAATACGCTCTGTGGATTTTCCCAATATTAACTTCCTGGTTTTGATATAACGATGCTATTGTTATGCAAGATGTTCACACTGGGGAGAAGTGGGAGAAGGGTCCACAGGTATTCCCTGTATTTCTGTGGCTTTGGGGCAACTTCCTGTGAATCTCTAATGGTTTCAAAGTAAAAATGTTTTCCATGGTTCTGCCCCTAGGGATTTACCCAGGAGAAGTGAAACATGTGTCCACGCAGGAACTTGTACACGAGTCTTCATCACAGCTTTAGTCATAACAGTCCCCAAACGGGAACAACCAAATGGCTCCTCAACGAGGTGAAGGACGGATCCTCAAGTTGTAGAATATTCACACGGTGGAATCCTCCAGCAGTTAATAGGAACCAAATGCCAGTACAAGCTGCCATATGATGCATCTCAAAATAACGTTTGGGGTATTTATTTACTATTTTGGCCCCTCCATTTCTTAGCTGTGGCACGTGAGGCCTTCCAGCTTCGTCATGCTAACTCTTAGTCTCGGCACGTGGGATCCAGTTCCGTGACCAGGGATCGAACCCAGGTCTCCTGCATAGGTAGCGTGGAGTCTCAGCCATGGGACCACCAGAGAAGTCCTTCGAAATAATTATTCTGAGGGGAACGAAGCCAGACAAAAAGAGACCTTTCTATGTGGTTCCATTTATATGAAATTCTAGAATGTGCTATAGAATCTTTAGCATCAGAAGCAAAATCAGTTGGTGGGGGAGTGACAAGGAGGGACAGGAGAGAGGCTGTACAAAGAAGCAGGAGGAGACTTTCGGGGGTGTGTCCGTCATCTCGATCGCGGTGGTGGTTTCACGGGCTCTGGGGAGGGGCTGGAAGGAGACCGAAAGAAGCACTCCCAAGAAACATGCAGGGGACTGGACTGAGCCTCGTCAAAGAGCAGCTTAGCCCCTTCTCTCTTGTTAAGCAGACTACATGCTCCACTGCTTGCCAAATTTAGAATTATTCAGTTAAAAATGGAGAAACAAGAAATATATATGGCATTCCAGGAATTTTTTACTCTTTAATGAGCACCTGTCTATCAGGGACAGGGCATGGAACATGACCTCTGGCCTCGGGAGCTCTGGGTTAGAGACAGTAGGAAATTGAGAAAAGCACTGCCTCCTCCAAGAAGCCCTCCTGGCTATGCCTGCCCTGATTGGGTAGGGAGGGGCATCCCATCTCTGGTTTTTACAGCATAGCCTGACCTGTGTGTACAAGGTCAGACCATGCTCTGTCCACGGTCTCCCCTCTGACAACTCTGTGCATTTCTATTCTGACCAGATGCGTGACTCCAAGCTTTCCCAAGCTTGGGGCTCAGGGTTTGGGTGGATTTAATTGAATGACATTCCCTTGGGATTGATTATATTTCAGGAAAAAATCACCTATTTTGGAGCAACCTTCCGAAGCAGCCTGGCTCTCTATGCACAGAGGCAATCAGAGAAGCGCAGAGAGGGTATGTCTGTGCCCTTGGTCACACAGCCTGTCTACAGTGGTCGGCTAACTGATGAACCACGCCTGAGGTGGGAGGGAGGGGAAGCCGCATCTGTGCAGACGTGGAAAACTCAGCGCGGAAGCCCTGGCCTCTCAGTCATGGGAGGAGGGGCTCCTTCAGAAGCTGAGACGTGAACCAGAAAAGTCACTTCTGTGGGTATGTTTCATTAAATGTTTCTGGGAAGTCTGAGTCCAGCCCAGAACCCAGGCACCAAGCCCAGCCTCTCCTGCCCACCCCCGCCCCCCAGCTTGGATTGTTCTGCTGATTAATTAGAACTGGCTAGAAACCGGCACGGAGAAGGCAATGGCAACCCATTCTACTACTCTTGCCTGGAAAACCCCATGGACGGAGGAGCCTGGTGGGCTGACGTCTATGGGGTCGCACAGAGTCGGACACGACTGAAGCGACTTAACAGCAACAGCAGCAGCAGAAGCTGGCAAATGCTTGACCTCTGCCCTTGAACCCAAGCTCACCGCCCCAGTCCCCAACTCTCCAAAGATGGTTTATCCCTTTTCCACGGGGGCCTCCTGCCTTGTCAGCTATGGACCCCTCCAGTGCCTCTGGACACGTCTAGCATCCGTGGCCCTGGAGGTCAGTTCGGGGTCCTGAGAGCACCCCGTCAGCCACAGGGGTGCTTTCTCACGGTGTCAGGTAGCTTCCTGCTTTAACCAAACCTGCTATGACAAAACTCTTCTTCTCTTTTTTGGCCACCCCGTGGCATGTGGGATCTTAGTTCCTCGCCTAGGCATCAAACCCCTGCCTGCTGCATTGGAAGCAGGAAGTCTTAACCACTGGGCTGCCAGGGAAGTCCCCTGACCAACCTCTTCTTTCAGTGATGGAAAGTGGGGCATACCCCAGAAAGGGAATCAGTCTTGCTACCTGGCTCAGAAGATAGCATTGAGTCATCTGAGCAGAGACCCGAGACTGGGAGAGCCCGTCCGGCCCCCCAGGAGGACTTGGTGCTCCTCCCCCATGTCACCTCTGGCGCGGTCCTCAGAGGAAGCTGTGAAGGGACGCAGGTGTGCATGGCCCTTAAGTTAACTGTCTACATCAGCCCATTTGCAGATGAGGAAGCTGAGCTCCAGAGACAGAGAGCTGACCAGGGGCAGAGGGGAACGTGATGATAGGATGAGTTGCCCACAGAGGTGCACCCTGGGCCCAGACTGGCTTCCAGGACCTCAGAGCCAGCAAACCCCAAACAGCATCTAATAACCACACGTGTGCCCCGTCTGGTGTGCGTGCGTGCTTGGTCGCTCAGTCCTGTCTGACTCTTTGAGACCCCTTGGACTGCAGCCCGCCAGGCAGGGGATCTTCCTGACCCAGGGATTGAACCCACGTCTCCTGCATTGGCAGGCAGATTCTTTACCCCTGAGCCACCAGGGAAGCCCGTAACACCCGCGCCAGCTGGGCCAAACACCCGCAAGTCCTCCACCTTCCCGTGTCACATGACCTGGCCCTCGAGGAAGGGAGGGAGGGAGCAGGCGAGGATGGGGAAAATTATTAATCCAGTGACCTGCCCGTGTCTGGGGAGAATTTTCTGAGTGACGGCTTGAGTCTGCTTGCCCAGGTTCCCTTGAGGTCCACCCCCGGCCCACCCGGGGCCCACCACTTACGCCAGTCGGTGCGGATGGGGTCTGACCACAGGGTCTGGTCCTGTACCAAGCCCGAGGACATACTGACCAGCAGGTACTTGAACCTGTCATAGGCCGGCCCCTAAAGCTCCCGTGAGCCCACCCATGGGGGCGCTGATTTCCCATCTTCCAGAGGAGGTGTGCCACCAGCCCTGATCTCCTTACCCTCTGCACCCTTGCCTTAACTGAAAGCCCTGCCCCCACCCCCTGGAGAAACGATGCAACCCCCCAAAATGACAGCGACTCATTCATTCATTCAGCATCTCACTCAGTCATTCTGTACATCTTTATTGAACTCAAAATCTCGGGAAGGTTTTATTAAGCGCTTTCCTGTAGTTGGATCCACAGGCCTGTGTTTGTCGCCTTGGGTGGGGTCCGGATGTGAACACTGTTCCCCACAGACCCCCGGGCAAGGCCCTCGGAGGAACGTGGCTGCCCAGAAGAGGCGCCCAACTCAGTCCTGGAGCTTGCTGGCGTACACCTCGGCCCTGTCCAGGGACGGCCCCCGGTTCACAGACGTGTATGAGGGCTCTGAGGTCCCCAGGGACTTGGGGACAGCCTCCTGCGTGATCTGGGAGTCGTGGCTTGTTGCCCCGTCAGCATCGCCCCTGTCCCTGACAGAGGAGATGAACAGAGCTGGGGTTAGGGGCGCAGAGCTAACCGCTCCCCTCAGCTGGGCAGGGACCTTTCTGCTCAGACATGGCTTTCACAGAGGTCACCTTAGGCCTTCTTTCCAAAGCCCAGTCTTTCTGGACTGTTTCCTGTGTGCCAGGCCCTGCATTAAGGAAAGTGTAACTCTTTTGGAACTGGGTGGACAATTTACAAGTCTTACTGAGCTGGACAAATGTCCCCAAAGAGCTAAGATTCTACGGGAGACAGGCCACAGCACACAATGACTGGACAAGTCCAGGGAGGGAAGCCACTGGAGGGCTTCCTGGAGGAGGGGGCAGTTAGTCTGGCCTTGAAGAGAGTGGAGGCACAGAAAGACATCGCAGGCCTTTGATAGGAAGGACTGGGGTGTGTCTGGGGCAAGAATGGGGACCTGTGGGCAGCTGGAACTGGGATGCGGGAGGTAGGAGAGACCAATGGAAGAACCAGACGGAAGTCAGATAACAGGACCATGGTTAGGATGCTACCCAAAGGGAGGGAGGGACGTGACCACATCCCACCTGCTCCCAGATCTGGCCAGACAGACCAATCCTTTGGTGGCTAATCTCATCTACTATTTGTTTTTATTAACCTAAATGTCAGAGAGCAATCTGATTTCCAAGGTCACTGCCGTCTCCCTACTCCATCCTTCACCCACCCCACGTCTTTAAATCTGCCTGGATAATTTCTACTTTTCCACTTAATTTCACCCACTCCAAGAAGCTTTTCCATCCACCCTCTCCACTCACACTGGGACAAGCATCCCCCCTCTCCTTCTTAAAAGCTGCCTGGGTCTCCTGCCTCTCTTGCTGAGATGTGCACCACACATGAATTTTCAATTCATCCCAGTCCTGATAAGAATTTACTCCTGCTGTCCCTTCCTCCAGGAAGCCCACCTTGATACTCCAGGGAGGATCTGCGCTGCTCTCCTCTGGATTCCCACAGCACCCGTACCCATGGGTGCCTTGACTCACTCCCTGCTCTATCCTGTGACTGCATGCCTGTCTTCCCATCAGGCAGCTCTGTTAGCTGCTCCAGACACCCCAGGGGACCCCTCCAGTCCTAATCTAAATAGACGCACATCAGAGTTGTCAGTGGACTCAGGTGACTTGGGAGCTCGGGGCCAGCTCCGTTTTAATGGGTTCTGTGACCTTGGGCCTCTGTTCCCACCACAGACCTCAGTGTCCCCATCCTGATAACAGAAGTTAAGATCTGTTTAGTACCTGGATTCCACCCTGACACTGGGAAAGACCCTGATGCTGGGAAAGATTGAGGGCAGGAGGAGAAGGGGGCCACAGGGGATGAGATGGTTGGATGGCATCATCATCTCAATGGACATGAATTTGAGCAAACTCCGGGAGATGGTGAAGGACAGGGAAGCCCGGCGTGCTGCAGTCCACGGGGTCGCAAAGAGTCGCACATGACTGAGCGACTGAACGACAACCGCCTGAGTGCTCAATAGGCCATATAGTAGGGGGACTATTTCTCTTATCCCTCACAACTCCACAGGGCAGACAATATGGATCAGGATCTCCCTTTTCCAGAAGAGGACACTGAGGCATAGAAGGATAAGATATCGGGTTGGCCAAAAAGTTTGTTTGGGTTTTTCCATAAGATGATACGAAAAGCCCGAACGAACTTTTCGGCCAGCCCGATCCTTGTCCAAGACGCACCGCTGTGTCAGAGCTGGGGTCTACCCACAGGGCCTCGGTGCTGAGCCCCTCTTAGCCAGCTGAAGACTTGACCTGGGCCTCCCCGGGACCCTGCTCCCGTCTCACTGGACCCCCCCACCCCACCCAGGGCAGAAGGCAGCTTTACTCCCAGGCTCTCCCCACCTCGGAAGAGCCTCCCGTGGGGTGTGTCCCCAAGCACTGCACCCCCCACCCCCCAGCTGGCAGATACTCACACAAGGCTGAGGACAATGGCTCCAGCAAAGCCGACGAGCAAGAAGAAGGGCAGGGAGCCCAGGATGGACGTGATGACGATCATACCCCCGCTCCGCCGGCCCGGCCACGTGTCTATCGCCGAGTACGGGGTGACTGCGGGAGGCAGGCGGTCACTCCCTGGGCACTGCATCACCCAGCCTCCTCCCAGGGATAGGGGGGTGCCTGCCTTGGCGGCCAAAAATCTCAGGGATGAAGCGAGGCCAGGCCAGTGCCTTCCCCTGGGTCTGAGGCGGAATTATATTTGCCTCCGTATTCCACTCCCCAGCTTTGTCTTGCGTGTGTCTACTCTTGCCCTCTTATCACTGTCTTTTTGTATGATTTTAAATGATAAACGGTCTCAGGTCTTCCAGTGAAGACGGGATACAGATTATAAACAAAATACAGGTGGAGCAAAGAAAGCTGATTGCTGAAGAATTGATTCTTTTGAACTGTGGTGTTGGTGAAGACTCTTGAGAGTCCTTTGGACTGCAAGGAGATCCAACCAGTCCATCTTAAAGGAGATCAGCCCTGAATATTCATTAGAAGGACTGATGCCAAAGCTGAAGCTCCAGTACTTTGGCTACCTGATGCAAAGAACTGACTCATTGGAAAAGACCCTGATGCTGGGAAAGATTGAGGGCAGGAGGAGAAGGGGACAACAGAGGATGAGATGGTTGGATGGTATCACCGACTCAATGGACATGAGTTTGAGTAAACTCTGGGAGATAGTGAAGGACAGGGAAGCCTAGTGTGCTGCAGTCCATGGGGTCACAAAGAGTCGGACACGACTGAGCAACTGAACTGAACTGAACTGGGAGGTCCCTAATCTAATGAAGCCAGGGGACTGTGGCCTCCCTCTGCTCTGACCAGTGTCACCCATTGGAACTAAGTGGACAAATCATTATAGGTCCTCCTGTGAGCTGGCCACTTCCCGTCCAGTGTCCCAGGTAGATCCCATGAGACCCTGTTTTGCAGATCGCTTACTGCAGCTTAGGGAGATTGCATGCCTCTTCAACGGGACTCGGCCTCCAGCCTCAAGCCAAAGGTCTGTCTGGTCCCCAAGGGCACGCTCTCCACATGGACTGATCTCCAGGCCCTGGCCTTAGAGAGCAGGGCCTGGGGCTTTCATTTGGACTGCCCAAAGGAGCCCTGCTGGGGAAGCGGGGCAAGGATAGTCCTTCCCATTTCTCAGATGGGAAATCTGAGATCCTGAAGGGCTCACACAGCAGTGAGGCTCAGTGGCTGGGACTGAACTTGGGACTCTTGGTTCCAGAGCAGTGTTGATCCAGTGGGACCACAGAGCGTGGCCGTGCCACCGGAGGATGGGAAGGAACCACCCAGGCGCACCCGGGCCTGCCCGTCTGCACCCTCACTGGCCCTGTGACCTCAGGCGACCTTGCCGAGCCCTAATTGACCCACAAGATCACTGTGAGTGGCAAGGGGGTTCTTTGTTTTTTTTGGTTGTGCCACGCAGCCTGTGGGATCTTAGTTCCCTGAAAAGGGATTGATTCTGGGCTCCCAGCAGTGAAAGTGCAGAGTCCTAACCACTGGACTGCTGGGGAAGTCTTGGGAGATCTAAAATTAGGGTCACGGGTCTTCAAAATTACACTGGGAAATCGCTTCTGTTGCCCCTAAGCTTCAACAGATAAGATTCTGAATTTATAAACTTCAGATCTGTGTTGAGAACACAGCTGGAGGCTTGAGGACAGACGGGCAGGACCATGGGCAGATGCTTGGGCCTGCAAGATGCCCACTTTAGAAAAACCACCCACAGGGCTTTCCAGGAGAATGGCACCCTGTTGCCTCCAGGGTTCCTGCCCCTGTGGCTGAGATGCCTCTGGAACCATCTTACATGATAATGATGTTGTCGTTGGCAGGGTTCAACAAGGGGGCGGGTTAGGGTCTAAATGCACAATAACCTCCCTGCCCTTTGGAGGCAGATGTATCATCAGGGCTGAAGATGCTGGCTGATTCTGTCTCCAGTTAAGCCTGTCCAGCTGGCCAGTGCGTGCTTAGTTGATCAGTCCTATCTGACTCTTTGAAACCCCTTGGACTGTAGCCCACCAGGCTTCTCTGTCCATGGAACTCTCCAGGCAAGAATACTGGAGTGGGTTGCCATTTCCTCCTCCAGGGGATCTTCCTGACCCAGGGATCGAACCCACGTCTCCTGCATTGGCAGGCAGATTCTTTACCCCTGAGCCACCAAGGAAGCCCGTAACACCCGCGCCAGCTGGGCCAAACACCCACGAGTCCTCCACCTTCCCGTGTCACATGACCTGGCCCTCGAGGAAGGGAGGGAGGGAGCGGGTGAGGATGGGGAAAATTATTAATCCAGTGACCTGCCCGTGTCTGGGGAGAATTTTCTGAGTGACGGCTTGAGTCTGCTTGCCCAGGTTCCCTTGAGGACCACCTCCGGCCCACCCGGGGCCCACCACTTACGCCGGTCGGTGCGGATGGGGTCCGACCACAGGGTCTGGTCCTGCACCAAGCCCGAGGACATATTGACCAGGACGTACTTGAACCTGGAAAGAAGTGGAGCGGGGATGACTTCTATCCATCCTGTGAGCCTTGGCCATGGGGAGGGGGCGGGGTTGGGGGATTGGGGGCAGAACCGGGACTTGTGGGAGATGAACATCTAGGTGGCCACAGTGGGTGGGGTGGCGGGGGGTGTTCTGGCAGCAGGCTGCTGCTGGACTTTGCATCGGCATCAGCTTCCCCCTGGGCTGCCTCCCCAGCTCAGACCCCTCCTCCACGCAGCCCTCAGAGCCTGCGCTGCCTCTGGGAGCCCCTCTGCTTCTCTGTCACGTGTATCACACTCATAGCTGATTTGCCAGTATTGACCCGTTTGTCCTCCTTGGATTTCTGCCTTCTTCTCTTCCTAGCCTGGTCCTTGGTCTCACAAAAGTGACTTAAAAAAAAAACCAAAAAAAAAAAACCAAGGGAATAATATCTGTTTGCAACCCTGCTGCCCTCTGATAAGGGCTAACTTTATAGGCAGAAAATCCCAATCAAGTGTTGCAAATCATAAAGGAAGATCAGGTGACCAGTACGGAATACCCACAGCCTTAGGCCTTCTTCACCTTCAGTTAAAAAGGATGAATGTTCTGAGATCAAAGAAATCAACAGCCTCTAGTTTGACACTTAAAAAAAAAAAAAGAAGACCCTTAAAATCTTCATACCATCCAGGATTTTGCTTAATTCCCCTGCTTCGACAGGTTTGAAGATGGGAATTCCAGAGGCTGGGATGAGTCCCCTAGGTAGGGTGGGCTCAACTAAGGGGAGAGGTTTTCTGACCTTTCTAGTTTCTGACCTTGAAGAACAAGGTCAGAGGTGAGAGTCAAGGGCGGGGGCGAGGACATCCAGGACTCAAGTCCTGCCTGCTGGCCGAGGCAAGGGGAAGAGAGGGCTGTGTGAGAGGATGGAGGTGAGTGACGGCCTGGGTCCAGATGTGGCCCAGAGGGTACAGAGACCCCCCCGTCCAGGTGTCTCCATGGGAACTGGAGTGGGTGTAGTCAAGGCTTGGCACTGGGTAAGCCCCCTGGGCCTAGGTCACGGCTGAGCCCCCAACTCGGCCCCGAGAAGATGCTCAGGACATAGGTGTGAAAATGAATCGGGGACCCTCGGTTCTGGGGTGGGCCACGATAGGGTACACTGCGGGGAGCAGGGAGAAGCCTCCACACCGAGCCCCAGCTTTTCTCAAAGTGACCCCCTTCGGCTTCTGGACCAGTTCCTTCCCTGTCAATCAAACTGCTACACAGTGATGGGCCAGGATCAGGTGTGTACTTTGTGGGGCCCGGTGCAAAGGGAAAATGTGGCGCCTGGTTTAAACATTAAGGATTTCAAGATGGTGATGGTAGTGTTAAGCCAAGAGGGAGTCCCTCTGAACACAGGGCCCTGTGCATGGTCGCCTAGCCAGGGAGCCAGGAATCCTTCGTGGTACCCAGGACGGTCCTGGCATGTGGTAGGCTCTGAAAGAATGTGGCCTCTGATGCTTCACCCAGCTCTAGGCGGCCCTCTTCCCCCACACCAAGTTGGGGCTGGGGCTCACCTGCCGTCTTCCAGCAGCTGCACGCTCACCTGTATTCCGTGGCTGCGGACAGGGGTGGGTTGCAGAGGCCCTGGAAGTTGGGGTCCAACAGGCAGGTCCCGTTGGTGCCCACCCTGATCAGGTAGGCGTTCAGGATCTCCGAGGCCCGGGACACATCCCAGACAGCATCCAAGCTGGGCGAGTCACTGCATGGGGTCAGGTCAAAGGCCGCGGCCTTGTAGGGCCCTCTCCTCCCCCCCTGGGTCTGCTGGAACGTCGAGCTGAGAGGGGTCTTGGTGCTGTCCTGCACAGAGGCGTTCCTGAAGCTGGCTGTGGAGGCAGTGCCGGGCTGAGTCACTCACTCAGTCATTCAACAAATGTCCCTAAGCATCCTCTCTGCACCAGTGCCGAGCCAGGTCTTGGGATCTCTTCCTTACTTGCTGGGTGATCTTGGACCACTCACTGTATCTCTCTAGACTCTTTGTGAGATGGGAGGAAAACACCCCACAGTGCCCATAGACTGGGATTGGGCATGGGTAGGCAGTCAATAAAATCAGGGCCCTACATGAACTGCTATAAATGGCTGAAAGCTAAGAGGCAGTCATCGGGTTCCTCCTCCTGGACCCCAGGATCGCTGCCAGTGAACAGGTGGGGCTGACCCAGAGCCAGCACATCTCCCAAACACCGATCTCAAACCACCTTGAAAAGCCTTGGGAAGGACTTGAGCTTGAGGACCAGAGACTCTGATTTGCTCTCCAGCTCAGGAGCTCTCACGAGTCACTCGCCTCTCTGGGCCCCAATTATTTGCCCCGTGATGGACATCCTAACAGACACCTTGCAGGCAGGTTGTGACGATCGGCTCTAAGGTCTGGGAAGCCCCAGGCAGGATGTAAGTGCTCCGTGATCGATGCTGTTATCTCCCTCTCTAGACTCGATGTCCCTCCAGGGCAGATGTCTCCAGCCCAGGGCTGGCACAGAGCAGATACCAGAGCGTGTTAGTGAGGTGCCTGGGGTGGTTTGATTGCATGGATGGAGCACCCCTTGCCTTGTCTCCTCCCCTCCTGCCCACAGACAGGTCAAAGCCACCTTCAGAGAAGCCCGAGGGCAGCAGGACCCTTACCCGAGTCGACCAGCACATAGAGGTAGACCTCGTAGGAGCCGTGGAGGGCCGCTGAGCTGTCAAACATGCAGAGGGGCTTTTCCAAGGCCACCGTGGTGAGGGTGGGGTTGTTGGTGGCAAAGGTCACACTAGCCAGTTGGGGCTGGAGGTTCACACCTGGAGGAGGCAGCGAGGATGGGAGCTGACCCCCAGCAGAACTGTCCACACCCACGGGCAACCATCTGCACGCTCACACGCGCATGCCTGCGGCCAGTGAGCGCCCGCTGGTGCCAGGCACTGCCTTTCCCTCTCCCCACAGGCCATCTCAGGAGCTTGTCTCCGATGTGGGGAGAGCCCCTGTTCCCCTCCCCCCACCCAGCCATCCTGAGCAGAAACTGGGCAATCCGGCTGAACTGCTGCCCTCTCGATACCCCCAACAGGCCCCTCCCATGCATCTCCCCGGTTTGAGTCCACCCTCTTCACCTGGACCCTGGTAACCAGCCCTCCCCAACCCTCTGCTCTCTGACCTGCAAAGCTGACTGCAACCCCTTACCGCTGGGCCCCCTGGGGGCTCCCCACTGCTCTCCAACAGGATCCAGCCTCTCTGGAGGGGCAGTGAGGCCCTGAAGCTCTGGACCTTGCTTCATGGGTCCCCAGACTAACCTGTATGCTTATCCCTTGACCTCACGCTCCAGCCACACGGATGGACAATGGGCAGGAGGCTCCCAGGGTAGACCCTGACGCCCCCCTCCTCTCGTGCTGCTCCTTCACCTAAAAATGTGCCTCCCCTCCCCAGTCAAAGCATCACCATGAATCTAGTCCAGACCCTCCCTTGCTCTCCAGCAGCTCCTGTGTCTTCTAACAGCCAGCACAGAGCCCTTGAATTCCCATCAGAGAAAGCTTATTGATCAATGTTAGCTATTAGTAGTCCTATCTGGGTCCCCAGAGCCTGGCGCAGAGCAGGACGCCCACGCCTATCCCTGGGGTGAATAAGTCAAGTTCCCATCCAGGTGCCTTTCAGGACCCTTCAGGAGAATCGGGGGACCCAGGACACGCCCCGTCCACGGTGGGCACAGACCCGCCCCCCATCCTCTTCTCACTCTCCGCTTACCGGAGCCAAGTCGCAGGCAGCCCAGGGCCAGCACTACCCAGAGCGGAGGCATCGCCTGGGAGAAGCTGCGACAGGACGGGACGGTGGTCCAGGGGGCGAGCTTGGACCGCGCCTGTCCCACCGCGCGCACCTGTCGGCCCTGAGCCAACGGCACGCCCCGCCCCCACCCAAGCCAGCCAATCCTCAGCCTCCTCGCAGGATATTTGCATAAACCCGGGCCGGGCTTCCCCTGGACCCGAGGTGCTCAGAGCACAAATCCATCCCCACTGAACCTCCCCCAACCCCTGCACCCCCTCCCCACCCCCTTTGTACTGAGGATGGAGCGGTGTTTTCAGGGCGTTTCTTACCTAATGAGACCTTGAGGGCAAACCAGCCCCTCTCTGAGCCTCAGTTTCCATACTGTAAAGAGGCCCGTAATTCCTCCATGGAATTCTCTTTATGGAAACCCTACTCTGTGCCACTCACTGGGCTCTTGTGAAGGTGAAACAGGTTAACGGGTGAAAGTGGTGTCGTGGAAACTTTGAAGTCCTGGGTGCGTGAGCTGTCCGGACACCTCTGGTGTGACTCTTTCAGTTCACAGGTGCAGGGCCAAGGTCTGGGGAGGCCAGGGACTTGCCAAGGCTGCCGGTGGGCCCGAGGCTGACGCAGCGCAGGAGTCCTCCCGCCCAGCCCAGGGCTGTTTCAGAAGGGATGGAGCAGAGTTTTAAGGCCTGTTTGGTGGGGGGCTTTTGACTGTAATGTTGGGGTCATCACCTGGACCATAGGGTTCCCTCCAGAGTCAGGAATCATGCATGTCTCCCAGTACACCCTAAATGTTAGATTTTACATTTAAGAAAGAAAAGTAAAAGGGTGGAGGAAAAGTAACTTGGAATCCAACAGTAACTAGTGATCTGTGTGTGATATTGATGACATAACCACTTGAAGAAAAGGGCTGTATCTGAGGGACTTTGTCTGCCTGCGATCCCTCGGTGGAGAGTCCTCTAAGGACAAAGAGACTCTGGTCCTTGCTTGTGAGGCGGTGGTGGGGTGGGAGGCAGGACATTTGGGAAGCAACTTTGGGGTCCCCTGGGACTGGTGTTGTCAGGACCTGGGTTCTCACCTTAGGATGAGGGAGATTTGGAGCGGGGTGGGGGGGAAAGAGAAGAACTCTGAGGTGTTCTCAATTAGTAATTTTGTAATGACACAGTAACAAAATGACTCCTGAGTTCTGTCTCCTGAGAGGGCCTAGAAGGAATGGCAGCCAGCTGCAAGGAACTGACCTAGACCCGAAACTCCACTCCCCAGTGAACGGCACCGGGGACCCTGGACTGAGACAGGGAAAGTCCAGAGGAGCCTAGAAAGTAAAGATGCGCTTGAAAAATGATGGGAAAGGACAGAAGGATCTTGAAAGGGCTTCCAATGGCCAGATTGGGAGAGGGACTTGAGCACAAAATCAATAATAAAAGCAACACATTTAGTTCATTGGATAAAATACAAATCCATGAGTACTGATACTTTCAAAAGTATTTTAAGACTTTTCTTTTGGGTTGGGGGGTGGCACTGTGCCGCATGTGGGATCTTAGTTCCCTGACCAGGGCTCAAGCTTGTACCCCCTGCACTGGAAGCATGGAGTCTTAAACACTGGACCATCAGGGAAGTCCTAAAAAGTGTTTTAAAGGAGAAGGGAAAATGCTTCTTCAAAGAAGAACACCAGTGAATAAAAGGAGAGGGAATAACAAAACCAAAAATCACTATTTTACAGCCATCCTGGTAATAAGTGATTCAAGAAAGAATCATCTCAGAAGATGTTAGGGAATTTCTTGGTGGTTCAGTGGTTAGAACTTTGAGCTCTCATTGTCGAGGGCCCTGGGTTCAATGCCTGGTTAAGGAACTAAGATCCCACAAGCTACACAGCATGGCCAAAAAGAAAAAACAAATGTTAAAACCAGAAGGTAAAATATTTTTAGGGAGGAAGAAATGAAGAAATCTAAGGACACCAGCTTAACAAAATAATAAGACCTAATGTCACCAATAAGGCTTCCCTGGTAGCTCAGCTGGTAAAGAATCCACCTGCAATGCAGGAGACCCCAGTTCGATTCCTAGGTTGGGAAGATCCCCTGGAGAAGGGAAAGGCTCCCCATTCCAGTATTCTGGCCTGGAGAATTCCACGGACTGTGTAGTCCATGGGGTTGCAAAGAGCTGGACACGACTGAGCGACTTGCACTTTCACTAACATCACCAGCACGGGAGGGACTGACCTCATGTGCTTGCTGGCATCATGGCTCTGGGAAGGGCTCAGCATCAGCTTGGGATTTCCTGACCAAAAAGTCCAACTGAAGTCAAATCTACAGCAAACTATCAGACATATTCAAATTGGGGGACTTTCTGCAAACCAACTGGTCTGGATGCTCTGAAAATGTCATGAAAGGCAAAAGCAAAAACTAAACAACAAAGCAGAAGGCTGAGAATTACTGTAGCTCACAAGAGACACAGCAGCTAAGTGAACTGAGTGATCCTTAATGAATTCCTGAGTAAAAACGAAGACATTCTGGGACTTCCCTGGCAGTTCAGTGGTTAAGGCACCAAGCTCCCACTGCGAGGGGCACGAGCTTCCTGTTGCGGGGGCGTGGGGGGCGCGGGTGGGTGCTAGGAGCCCACATGCTGAGTGAAGGTGGCGAAACAAAAGCACACACACACACACACACACACAAAACCCGAGAAACAAAACCAGCTCTAATGAACACTACGGTAGTTAGCATGACAGACAAATTTGAGTTACGGAGTGTGTATTGGATAATGATATTGATCTGACACTAATTTCCTGGATTGTGGTTCTGTAGAGGGAGACACAGGCTTCCCCAGTAGCTCAGCTGATAAAGAATCTGCCTGCAATGCAGGAGACCCCAGTTTGATTCCTGGGTCAGTAAGATCCCCTGGAGAAGGGATAGGCTACCCACTCCAGTATTCATGGGTTTCCCTGGTGGCTCAGATGGTAAAGAATCTGCCTACAATGTGGGAGACCTGGGTTCGATCCCTGGGTTGGGAAGATCCCCTGGAAGAGGAAATGGCAACCCAGTCCAGTATTCTGGCCTGGAGAAGCCCCATGGACAGAGGAGCCTGGCGGGGCACAGTCCATGGGGTCGCAAAGAGTCGGACTTGACTAAGCGACTAAGCACGCAGCACACAGGGAGACACATGCTGGATTCTTGTAGGCAAGGTGTCACAATATCTGAAACACACATATTTAAGGAGAGAAACAGAAAGTAAGAGACAAAGCTAATGTAGTGTAATGTCAGCAACTGGTCAGTACAGATATTCACTGTACTCTTCTTGAAATACTTCTATAGATTTGAAATTTTTCAAAGTGAAAATGTTGGGAGAAAAAGATTCTCTTCTCGTGGTGCAAACGCATCATCCCTCTCCGGATGTCTGTTTCTTGTCTGTAAAACGGGGCGGGGGTTTGATGGCCTCTCAGCTCTGACCTGCCAAGAAGTGGAAGAACAGATCCTTATCTCCAGGGAACAGGAAACGCCCCGAGATAAAGAACTGCTGAGCAAAGGGTGGGGTGTTCCTCCAGGAATTTTTATGGACTGACATTTCTTGTCCAGCAAAGGTGTGCGGACCGGAGTTTGTCAGAGGCCAGCAGAGCGGAAGTTGAAGGCTCGGCCCAGAAACCCCCGTGAGAAAGAGAGAAGGCCCAGGAACCCACTGCGTTCTCTGAGACACTGCAGTTTCTTACGAAAAAGACAAACCAAGAGTCCTTGGTCTCTTGCCTTGCCCAAATATGGAAAAAATATTTGGGGGAAAAAGTTAAAATAATAATCTGCTAAGGCCCAAAAATGTTCTGCAAAGAAAAAATGTTTTGGATTTATAAACAAGTTTCCACTTCAAAGATGCTGACTTTTGTCTGGCAGACTCTGAAGAGGGAAAAAGTTCAGGAGATTTGAGTCATGGTGGCAGATTTGCCTGGGAGACACTCATGCTGGTATCAATGGAGGGACCCTGGTGACAAAGGGGCCCGGACACCTGCCCGCATCCTCCTGCTACAGCCCAAGTACCCACGTGGACGTCCCCAAAATTTTTGTTGGCAAATACCAATTTTTAAAAAATGTCCCCTTTGAAGAGTGAAACATATGGAACCTCTCAGAAAGCAAAAGCACAGTTTGACTGTAAGAGCAATTCAGAGATATTATCCAAACATTTTGTATTAAAAGGGCCTTAGAATTGTTTTACATAATGGAAATCAGTAGTTTTTCAAGAATTTGTCAACATTTTTAAAGTTTTAAACGATCATACCAATTATTTAAAGTATTCTTTATAAAATCTTTCAAGACTAAAAAAAAAATCCACTTTTGATCAGGCCAGTTCCAGGACTTCAAGTCTTCTGTCTGACAATTTTTTTACCTCAAGTTTTATTGAGATAATTGGCATACTGTGCTTCCCCAGTGGCTTAGCAGTAAAGACTCTGCCTGCCAATGCAGGAGATGGGGGTTTGATCCCTGAGTCAGGAAGATCCCCTGGAGGAGGGCATGGCAACCCACTCTCGTATTCTTGCCTGGAAAATGCAAATGGGCAGAGGTGCCTGGTGGGCTACAGTCTATGGGGTTGCAAAGAGCCAGACACGACTTAGCTACTAAACATGGTGTAAGTTACAATCCCAGTACTTATGGATCTTATAACTGGAAGTTGGTAGCTTTTGACTGCCTTCATTCATCCAGCTCCCACTTGCCCTGTTTCCCACCTTTGGTAACTACAAATTTGATCTCTTTTTCTATGAGTTTTTTGGTTGTTTGTTTATTTAGCTTTTTTTTTTTAAGTATCATTGACTACAGCTCTATGTTAGTTCCGCCTGTCTTTGAATCTGTCCGTGTATCGCAGTCCATCAGACCATCTTTCTGAACCCTGGCCTAGACTACGTGCTTGCTGGGAGGCCGTGGAGCAGGAAGTCGTGTGATGTGAAAGGTTATACAGACCCAGCCCTGTACAGGCCTCCTCTGAATCTCAAACACGGGGAATTTATAGGCTGCAAATTCTTGACCCAGAAATGTTTCTCCAAGGGCCAGAGAGGCCGGAATTGGTTTTCACGACTCTTTTCTTTGATGTCAGAGAAGTGGGGGGTCATCCTCACCACCGCCCCAGCAAGCACTTGGTCTTGGCTGCCTCTGTGGGATTCTGGAACACAAGCTTCTCCATGCATGGAGATTCAGTCACTTTCAAAGCAGTTCACCCATCTACCACCAGCTCCAAGTGGCTCTCAGCAGCCCCGTCCCTCTCTCCAACTCCACGCCCCCCACCTCCAACCCCACACCCTGCAGAGCATCCCCGGGGGGCCCCGAAGGGCCGTGGCTCTGGTCCTCAGAGGCAGTGCCTGTTCTATCAAAGCTTTAGTTCTTTTTTAGTAAACCGGGAGGACTCCAGGTGCCCCCCAGCATTGCAGAGGCACGAAGTGCCGTCTGGGGTGAACGTGACTGGGGAGCGGGGCGGTGTTGGGGGTAGACCCTCCAGCCCTTCGTGCTCAGCCAGGCCCTGTCAGGTGAGACCTGCCTCCTCTAGGCCATCGAAGGCCTCCCTTTTGGTCTCACGCACACAGGATCCAAGCTTGTGTGCGTGTGTTAGTTGCTTCAGTTCAGTTCAGTGCCTCAGTCGTGTCCGACTCTTTGCGACCCCATGGACTGTAGCCTACCAGGCTCCTCCATCCATGGAATTTTCCAGGCAAGAGTACTGGAGTGGGGTGCATTGCCTTCTCCAGGATCCAGCCTTACTCTACAGGTATTTACTAAATGCCTACTATGTGCTGGCACGCCGTCTCCCCCGTGGCTCAATCCATCTCTCCTTGCTGCTCTTGCTACCCTGCCGGCACACAGCGTTACTTTGCTAAAGTGTTAGTCGCTCAGTTGTGTCTGGCTCTGCGACCCCATGGACTGTAGCATCTGTCCATGGAATTCTCCAGGCAACAGAAGTAGAGTGGGTTGCCATTTCCTTCTCCATACTTTGCTAAGGCCGCCATAACAAATATCACAGGCTGCGGCTGGGGTGGGGTGCTGGACTTCAAGGACAGAAACTCAGTTATGCACAGTTCGGGAGCCTGGAGTCTGCGACCAGGGGCCAGCAGGACTGGTTGCTTCTGAGTCTCTCCGCTCCTCTCAGAAGAGGCCACCTCCTCCCTGCGTCCTCACGCGGCCCCCCTCTGCACGTCCAGTCCTAAGCTCCTCTTCTTCTAAGGGTGTCTGTCACGTTGACTTAGGGCCCACCCTAATGACCTCATCTAACCTTACCACCTCTTTAAACGCCCTGCCCAGTTCCAGTCACATTCTGAGATACTGGAGGTTATGTGATAGGTGAAAGTTGCTCAGTTGTGCCCGACTCTTTGCGACCCCATGGAATATTCAGTCCATGGAATTCTCCAGGCCAGAATACTGGAGTGGGGAGCCTTTCCCTTCTCCAGGGGCTCTTCCCAACCCAGGAATCGAACCAGGGTCTCCTGCATTGCAGGTGGATTCTTTACCAACTGAGCTATTAGGACTCCAGGGAATGGTGAGTCCTGTGGCACACACTTGGCTCTGTCTGGGCCTCCTGCCTGGGCTAGTAAATAATAACAATTGCCCTCACGTATCAGGGACCCTACTGAGCATTTTACACATGTTAACTCATTGATCACATCCAGTCTGGGAAGCAGGTACGAATATTACCCCCTACCCCCATTTTACAGATGATGAAACTGAGGCTCAAAGAGGTTGACTAACTGCCCACTAGACTGTAAGCTCTTTCACCCCAGTACAGCGCCTGATGCTCCTGTGCAGGAGAGATGGACATGCCCAGTGGCCCCCAGGTAGGAAGTAGGGAGCGAATTTTAAAGCCATGCCATCACAGGGCCCCAGCTTTGATGGCCTAACCACTGCATGCCCGCCTCCTCCTTCGTCTCCTCTTACTCGAAAACCAGAGTGACATTTCTAAAGTGCAAATCTGATGTCACTGCCTCAAGTAAAACCCTTCTGCGGTTTTGCCCTTGGCCCTCCTCAGGATAAAGCCTTTGCTTCTTAACCCAGCCTCCAAGGCCCTTGCCTGGCCAGTGAACTCCCTCCTACCTCTTGGCCTTCCCTCTCCCCCCGCAGTCCAAGCACCAGCCCCACCGGACCCTGGCAAGTCCCCAAGCTCCCCAAGCACTCTCCTGCCCTGTGTAACTCCAAAGCTGAGGGCTTTGGTTGTGTTCCCCAACTTTGATATCAACAACTGATGCTTCCTCAAGGCTGATCTTAACGGCTGCCCTCAGATCGCTGTCCAAAGGCCTTTGCACGTGCTGTGCCCGCTGCGTGGTCACTGTGCTCCATGCTTCTCCGTGGAGACCTGGCCTGAATCCCTCCTCCTCCAGGAAGTCTTCCTTCCATGGCACGTAGCTACTAGGATGACATCATGCTGGTGGTGTGTCTTGCTTCCTTGAGCCCCAGACTGAGAGCCCCTCCTGGCCTGTGATAGAATCTTCTTTGTTACTCCCGGACCCAGGATGGGGCACATGCCCATCAGTGTTTGATGATTGAATAAGTGAAGGAATTTTCAAATGCACTTCCCTGTACAGCAGAGACTGGTGTAATACTGTCAATGAATTATTGCTGTTGTTTAGTTGCTAAATCATGTCTGACTCTTTGTGACTCCATGGACTGTAGCCTACCAGGCTCCTCTGTCCATAGGATTCTCCAGGCAAGAATACTGGAGTGGGTTGCCATTTCCTTCTCCAGGGGATCTTCCTGACCCAGGGATTGAACCCTCGTCTCCTGTATTGGCAGGCAGATTCTTCAGCCCTGAGACACCTGGGAAGCCCTTCAATCAACTATTGTTCCATTTAAAAAGAAAGAAAAAGAATAAAGGCAGCAAGAAGGGTGGGGGGAAACCAGCATTTTAAATTCTTCTTAGAATTTGGTATAGCCTGGTTTTGCTTTTTATTTAATGAAAATCAAACTTTTAAATAAAAAAAAATTCTTTAATGAATGTAAGCAAAAGAGCGTGGCTCTCCCAAGGTGCCAAGTTCATCTTGGCTCACACCAGACGCCCTTGGGAAGGAGCCGTGGCAACGTGGGGCAGCTGGGGTCAGCGGAGGCAGCCGGGCACTGATGAAGGCTGAGCCACCAGGATGCTGCCCATGGGCTGGGGGTCAGGTGTGGATAAGAGGGGGAATCAAGGGTGGCCTCGGGCGCTGGCGAGTGGGGGCCACTCTCTGGTTGCGGTGAGTGGGCTTCTCACTGTGGTGGCTTCCTGTGGGCCCCAGTAGCTGTGGCACATGGGCTTAGTTGTTCTGTGACACGTGGAATCTTAGTTCCCAGACCAGAGATCAAACCCGTGTCCCCTGCATTGGCAGGTGGATTTTTTTTTTTTAAGTGGAGGCTAATTATTTTGCAATATTGTGGTGCTTTTTGCCATACACTGACATGAATCAGCCTTGGGTGTACATGTGTTCCCCATCCTGAACCTCCTCCCACATCCTTCCCCATCCCATCCCTCAGGGTTGTCCCAGTGCACCAGCCCTGAGCACCCTGTCTCATGTATCAACCCTGGACTGGCAATCTATTTCACATATGGTAATATACATTTTTCAATGCTATTCTCTCAAATCATCCCACCCTTGCCTTCTCTCACAGAGTCCAAAAGTCTGTTCTTTACATCTGTGTCTCTTTTGTTGTCTCTCATATAGGGTCATCATCGTTACCATCTTTCTAAATTCCATAGATATGCGTTCATATACTGCATTGGTGTTTTGCTTTCTGACTTACTTCACTCTATATAATAGGCTCCGGTTTCATTCAGGCAGGTGAATTCTTAACCCCTGGACCGCCAGGGAAGCTCTTCAGTTGAGGCTCTTGAGTACAGAGAGGGCAAGTGCCTGGGCCAAGGCACTCAGCCCCACAGACACGGAGACAGACTCCGGTCATCCTCCCACCCTGGATGGTTTCCACTTCAAGATCCGTGAGGCCGGTTCCCTGATGAGGGACCCATTCCTGGCCTCCGGGGGGGGAGGTTTATAGAGCGAGTGGCCGCTTTTCCCACCCGAGGGTGGCAGGAAGTGGGGGTAGGACTGATTTACACCCTGAGTGTAACCAATGTTGCCCCACGCTGCCAGCTAGGTGCCCAGTCCCCTGCTGGGCATGGGGGTCTGAGGGCAATCAGCCCCACAGGCCCTGAATGAGCTCCCAGAGCCCTGGTGTCACCACTCAGTCCTGCGAGGCAGAGGAGGGTCAGGGGAGCTCCGGCACGACCCCGGCCTCCCCCACCGCTGGGGAAAGGTGAGGCTTCTCTGGTTGAGAGGTGGCAGACTGGTTTGTCCGTCCCTGGAATGAAGCCCGGCTTAGACATGAATCTCTGCTTATCTGTGTCATCGGGAGGCTGGGAGGCGTGCGGGTCCTGGCCCGCCCAGCCCTGAAAGGCCCCTGTCAGCTCAGAGGAATTGTTTGCTCTCTGTCACAGGGGCCATGGGTGACCCAGTCACCCTGGACTGCCCCCTCACCCTGGCTAACCCTGTGGATCAGTGCCCAGACGGTGAGCGCAGGAAGGGGGGGGCACTGGACAGCTCCCAAGTTCAAGTTTGCCCCCCTCATCACTTTCCTGCAGCCCTGCAGGGGCTTGGGGAGGTGGCTGGCCTCACCCCCACTTTACAGAGAAACCAGGGCGTACAGTGCCTTCCCCGTCTCCCGCCCTGCACCCCCAGGCTGCTGGCTCTGTGTACACGGTGCCACATGAAGTGTGTGTTTCAGGGGTCCTTGGGGATGGGAGCTATGGATACAGGGGAAGAGGCAGGGCAGCCCCAGGCCCTGCAGAACGTCCGGGGATGGGAGCCTGGACTCCAGGCCTCCGTCTGATTTGACTGCAGCTCACCCACCTCCCCTATCCATCCCAGGACATCCTGGCCAGCTGGGAGGGGCTTGCACGTGCGTCCAGATCCACCCCCTTGGGGTCTGGTCAGGGGAGTACCCAGGTGGTGCCAGTGGTAAAGAACCCGCCTGCCAATGCAAGAGACGTAAGAGATGAGGGTTTGATTCCTGGGTCAGGAAGATCCCCTGGAGGAGGGTGTGGCGGCCCACTCCAGTATTCTTGCCTGGAGAATCCCATGGACAGAGGAGCCTGGCGGGTTGTAGTCCATGGGGTCACAAAGGGTCAGACACGACAGCAGCTAATCGCGCATGCACACATGGGGACACTGAGGCCCGGAAGGAGCAGCTGGGGACCGCCCAGCCTGGCCCTGCAGGGTCATCTCAGAAGCCCGTGATCTTGCCCCATTTCCGCTCCCATCTCCACCAACATGCAGGCACCCAGGCCCCTTCCCTGCGTCTCCCAGAGCAGATGCAAAGCAGCTCTGACTTGATCTTTTCTGATGCTGCCCTTAGGGTACCAGTCCCGGAATCTGAACACCCTGCCAGTAACCTCAGTTCTCAAGTGAGTTCTCTATTTCATGTTCTTATCCTAACCAACCCTTCAATGGCCACCGCCCTAAACATCTGACAAACTAGGCCACGTGACTCCGTGAATTCCTGGGGGGTGGGGAGCTCTTGGACAGTTCCTGCGGACACTGGGAGGCATTCAGGTTAAACCCCCAGATTTGCTGGGGGAGTTGCAGAGTCAGACACGACTGAGCGGCTAACACTTTCACTGTTTTCCATGGCCTTGGGCATGCTGATTGTAATTTTCACTGTGTCCTATTTGAAAATTATCATAATCTCTTCTTCACGGATCTGCTCTAAGGAATAAATAAGCTAATATATGTAAGAAGGACTCAGGGGTAACGATGAAATGAGACGGTACACATCACGTGCTGTGCTTAGGCGCTCGGTCATGTCCAACTCTTTGCCACCCCATGGACTGTAGCCCATCAGGCTCCTCTGTCCATGGGGCTTCTCCCCAGGCAAGAATATTGGAGTGGGATGTCGTGCCCTCCTCCAGAGGATCTTCCCAACCCAGGGATTGAGCCCAGGTCTACCACACTTGCAGGTGGATTCTTTAGCATCTGAGCCACGAGGGGAGCCCTACATATCACGAAAGCGAAGTCGCTCAGTCGTGTCCGATTCTTTGCGACCCCATGGACTGTAGCCTACCAGGATCCCCCATCCATGGGATTTTCCAGGCAAGAGTACTGGACTGGGTTGCCATTTCCCTTCTACATATCATGAGTACTTGATAAGTAAATCAGTGTGTCCTGGGCATCTCCTGGCTTAGCAGTCTCACTCCAGACAACCCCACTGAGGGGTTTAGAACACCAAAGGGAAGGGAGCCCATCAGTGCAGCCCCTGGAGGTCAGCAGGGTGCCGGCAAGTTGGAAAGACAGAGAGGGAGTCGGGAGGGACACACGGAGAGAATCTGGTCTATGCCTGGTCCATGCCCGATGGCTGAAGGCACCTTGGAGCACTGATACCCCAAGTGTGTCCTCCCCAGCTTTTGAGCTCAGCTTTATAGGCCTTACATTCTAAGGCATGATGCTAACAAATTTGAACACTGAGAAAAGATGGTTTGTGTTGTTTTTTTTTGGCTGTGGAAAATTTAAAACAAGCACAGAAGTACAGAAAATAGAATGTACTTATCACTTGGCTTCTACAGTGATGAACATTTTGCCAATTTTGTTTCATCCATCCTCTGACTTACAATAATCTTTTTATCACAGAAAATTGTAACTATATTACAAGAGTCAAACAATGGAACCAGGACTCTCCCACCTTCAACAATTATTCGTTCTTTCATCAGTTACCTGGTCTATACTTGCACCGTGTGCCCCTCCCCTGAAGTGATTATGAAGCGAATCCAAATTTACGATTAATGGAAGTTACAAAGTATGGGATTACTCTATCAAGGTCTTGCCGTGAGTTGGAAAATGTCTTCAAACAAATGTATTCCTTATTAATGTAATAACTCAATGAATGATAAAAGAACACAGGTCATCTTCCCGGGGATATTTTCTTTCACAGATCTCCATTTCTTTAACGTGATTTTTTAACTTTTAATTTTATATTGGGGTGTAGCCCATTAACAATGTTGGGATAGTTTCAGGTGGACAGCAAAGGGACTCAGCTGTACCTGTACATGTATCCATTCTCCCCATTCCGGCTGCCACCTAACACTGAGCAGAGTTCCCTGTGCTGTATAACAGGTTCTTGTTGGCTACCCATTTGACTTCTTTATTTGGGTGGGTCGGTTCTTCACTGCAGCGCGCGGGGTCTCCGTCGTTGCCTCGTGGGGGAGCCTTCGCTGTAGCGCAGACTCTCTAGCTGTGGTGCTCAGGCTCAGTGGTCCTGGCTTGCAGGCTTAGTTGCTCCTCTGGCATGTGGGACTTGGGTGTTCTCTGACCAGGGATCAAACCTGTGTCCCTTGCATTACAAGGCAGATTCTTAACCACTGGACCACCAGGGAAGTCCCTCTCCATTTTAAGTACAGCAGTGTGTTCATATGGATCCCAAACTCCCTACCTATCCACCCTTCCCTCTTTCTTGGGGATATTATGGTAACTTTTTATCTTGTGTATCACTATGGAGTCACGGTATTTCATAGATCCAATGTGTTTTAATTAAGTACACTCTATTTACTTCTTTTAGTGCTCAAATTGCCAGACCTTCAGCCAATGAGAGGCCCTTTAACTAAGCTCTGTGCCCTCTTGATACAACTCTAGCGATCCTTAAAAGTTTCCTTGCCCCCATAATGAATCACGATGGCCCAGGTTTACCAGATGGCTCCTGGCCCACTCGTGGGGACAAGGAAGATATGTTTATATTATTGTTAATGATTATTAATGTAGTTATTTCCGACCATGAGTTTGTGTCAATATTTCCAATGCAGTTCTGACATTAGAGCATTCTCACTTACATTATTTGACTCTATAATTGTTATTTATGTTCTTATCGGAAAATCCCAATTCCTAACACATGAACATATATACTCAGTTGTTTTTGCTTACAATACAATAAAATAAATCCAAAAGAACTCTGCCAGATTCATACTGAGGGGGGGAGAATACTACAGAATCAAGTCCTGGATTTTATAAGAAGTTCCTTTTTATGCATCCATTTGTGATGGTTAATTATATGTGTCAACTTGGCTGGACCACAGTGGCCAGATACTTGGTCAAACATTAGATGTTTCTGTGAAAGTGTGTTTTGGATGAGACTAGCATTTAAATTGCATGGACTTTCTTCGGCGTCCACCTGAAACCGTCACAACATTGGTAACTGGCTATACCCCAGTACAAACTAGTTAAAAAAAATAAATCGAATGGACTTGAGTAAAGCAGATTCCCTTCTCTAAGGTGGGTGGGCCTCATCCAATCCGTCAAAGGCCTGAACAGAACAAAAGACTGACCTCCCTCTGCTGAGCAAAGAGGAATTCTGCCTCCAGGTGGCCTCTGGACTTGTACTGCACTGATCTGCAGTCTACCAGCTACCCTGGAGATTCTGGACTTGCCAAGCCTCCAGGATCACATGAGCCAATTTATTAAAACAAATCAACGTCCCAGCCAACTACTAACCAGGTCCGATCCTGTTTAGCTTCTGCAGTAATTAACATGCATTGCAGCTCAGCTATACTTCAATAAATAAACTAAGCTAAATTAAACAATAAAACAAAATAAACTCTCTCTCCATACACACACACATACACAGGGCTGGTTCTCTTTCTCTGGAGACCCCCAGTGGAATCCAGAAATGACAATATACATCCTACAATGCACAGGGCAGCCCCACACAGAAAGAATGACCCGGCCCCAAAGACCATTCTGCTGAGTTGGAGAAACTAAGGCATGGGTGGGGTGGGGGCCTGGACCTCCACCACCAAGCACCCAGGAAAGCTGCGTGGGTCTCCCAGCTCCCTTATTTATCCACCTGAAAACCATTTCTCTAGGTTAGGAGTGACCCAGGCCCATCCCAGCCTAAAGACTCCCGGTCCACTGTCTTAGGAGAAGGAATCAGCGACAGTGTGGACAGGGCTCCAGGGGCTTTTTGGAGCTCAAGGGAGGCGCCTGGCTCAGAGGACTTCCTGGAGGCGGTGGTAGCTCATCTGGGTCTCGTAGAGGAAAGAGGGGCCGTGAAGTGCACAAGCAGGTTTTTGGTGCGGCGGGGACCGTAGGGGATGGAGCGGAGCCCGCAGAGAACCGCTAGGCCTGCGGAGCACCGGCCCCCGTCCCCTCCCCGCTTTTCAGCGGGGCCGCGCGCCGGAGTCGGGCGCCCTCTGGCGGCCTCGCGGTTCGGACCGGGGAGGAGCGGCGTGGTGGACGCGCTGGGAACTGCAGGACCGCGCCAGGCCGGCTGAGCCCAGTTCTACTGGAATCAGAAGAAACAGGAAGCTTACAGGAAGAAAATATTTTAGCATATCACTTTGATATATTTGTCTCTATGCTGCTGCTGCTGCTGCTAAGTCGCTTCAGTCGTGTCCAACTCTATGCGACCCCATAGATGGCAGCCCACCAGGCTCCCCCGTCCCTGGGATTCTCCAGGCAAGATCACTGGTGTGGGTTGCCATTTCCTTCTCCAATGCATGAAAGTGAAAAGTGAAAGTGAAGTCGCTCAGTCGTGTCCGACTCTGTGCGACCTCACGGACTGCAGCCCACCAGGCTCCTCCGTCCGTGGGATTTTCCAGGCAAGAGTACTGGAGTGGGGTGTCATTGCCTTTTCCTATTTGTCTCTATACTAACGCTCTAAAAAAAAAAAAGCTGAGCGCCGAAGAATTGATGTTTTGAACTGTGGTGTTGGAGAAGACTCCTGAGAGTCCCTTGGACTGCAAGGAGATCCAACCAGTCCATCATAAAGGAAATCAGTCCTGAATATTCATTGGAAGGACTGATGCTAAAGCTGAAACTCCAATACTTTGGCCACTTGATGCGAAGAACTAACTCGTTGGAAAAGCCCCTGATGCTGGGAAAGATTGAGGGCAGGAGGAGAAGGGGACAACAGAGGATGCGATGGTTGGATGGCATCACTGACTCAATGGACATGAATTTGGATAAACTCTGGGAGTTGGTGATGGACAGGGAGGCCTGGCGTGCTGCAGTCCATGGGGTCGCAAAGAGTCAGATGAGGCTGAGCGACTTAACTGAACTGAACAGATACTAACGCAGTTGTAAAATCATTTAATTTATGATGAAGAAATATTTACATATTGAGGTTTGGGGAAGTCATTCTGGCATATACATGATTTATTAATAACTTGAAATATATGCTGTCTTGGCTCTCTCTCTTGAGCTAACCTGATCAACTCCCCCTTGGGTCCTCCTATTTACGGTACTCCCTCTGTGTGGTAGCAGGAAAGACCCAGTGTGGACATGTGTGTCCAGACAGCCGATCTCATTCCTCAGCACTTAAAAGACAGTGAGCTCTGGGACTTCCCTGGAGGTCCAGTGGTTAAGACTTTGAGCTTTCACTGCAGAGGGCACAGGTTTGATCCCTGGTCTGGGAACTAAGATCTCACATGACTGGCTGCCAAAAATTAAACAGTAAAATTTTTTTAAAAAAGAAAAGCCTGTAGATACAAGAGATCCTCCTGTCTTCCTGAAGTCAAGGAGAAGTGCTCTGAGCTTCCCCGAATCCCTTTTCTTAGTGGTTTGGTGCACAGATATAGTAAGGGGTGAAGGTGAGAGATTTCTCCAACTCCCTGAGGCTCCTGGGATCCTACAGTTCCCTCAGAGCGGATTTGGTTGAACCCCAGGAGCACAGAGCTTTGGGAAGATTCTGGGTCCCAGGACACAGCTTCGCAGGGTCATGTTTCTGATCTTGGGAATTAGCAGTTCCAAGGAGGAAGCTGTGGATAGGAAGAGAACCCTTGAGGAGTACTGGAATATTACCGAAAACACTGAGCCTTCCTTCCCCCTTAGAGATGGGGAGACTGAGGCCGGGGAGAGGGGAAGAGATGTGGCCAAAGCCACGCAGGCCAGTTCTGCAAAAATTTACCCAGAGCTGGACCAGTCGAAGCACAGAGCTGCCTGAGCAAGGCCAGCCTCGGCGTCCCTCAGGAAGAGGGGCGAAGGTGTGCAGGCAAAGCTGGGTTCACAGCAGCTCCCGGCCGCCTGGCTCCTGACTTGGTGTTACAGACACAGAAATAAGGACCAAAGGAGTCCCGCACAATCCCCACTACCCTCTGCCCCTCACCCCGTTGGACAGTCCTCACTTAGGATCGTCTGTAAAACGGGGTGATGATTCAGCATTTCAGGGTGTGATGTCTGTCCTGAGCTGACCCTGTTCTAGGATGAAGTCCAAAGTCTGGTATTTGAGGCTCTTCTTAACCCTCCCAGCAAACTTCAGCTGCAGTCAGAATGAGCAGGGCCTTGTGGGGCCACCTGGCAAGGGCCTGGAGGAACAAATCTGTTTCCCCTTGCTTAAAACCCACTCCCAGCTCTCTGGCGATTCTGCTGTCTCCATGGATGCAGGGTGGAGAAAAACCAAAGACCAGCAAACGGGTCCAAGGCCAGCTGGGGAGCCCATACTGGGTCCAGAGGGGCCCCAGGACCTCCAGTCCGGCGGATGGGAAAGCCACACGCAGCTGGTCAGTCCTGTTTTCAAGTAAAGTCAGAGGTTTTTAAATCTCTACCTGTTGCTGCCTGCGGGCTTTCTCTGGTCGCGATGCGTGGGCTGCTTGCTGAGGTGGCTTCCCTCGTTACACTGCACAGGCTTTAGGCACACGGGCTTCTGTAGTGGAGCAATGCACTCAGCGGCTGTGGCGCACGGGCTTAGTTGCTCTGAGGCTTGTGGGATCTTAATTCCTTAACCAGGGACCAAACCCATATCCCCTACATAGGAAGGCGGACTCTTAAACACTGGACGACCAGGGAAGTCCCACTCAGTATTATCATTTTGAGCTCCACCCATGTAGTTCCATGTATTGAGTTTGTTTCTTTTAACTGCCGAGCAGTATCCCATCATCAGTTCAGTTCAGTCCCTCAATGTGTCCGACTCTTTGTGACCCCATGGACTGCAGCGCACCAGGCCTACCTGTCCATCACTAGCTCCCAGAGCTTGCTAAAACTCATGTCCATTGAGTCGGTGATGCCATCCAACCATCTCATCCTCTGTCATCCCCTTCTCCTCCCACCTTCAATCTTTCCCAGCATCAGTGTCTTTTCCAGTGAGTCAGCTCTTTGCATCAGGTGGCCAAAGTATTGGAGTTTCAGCTTCAGCATCAGTCCTTCCAATGAATATTCAGGACTGATTTCCTTTATGATGGACTGGTTGGATCTCCTTGCAGTCCAAGGGACTCTCAGGAGTCTTCTCCAACACCACAGTTCAAAAGCATCAGTTCTGATGGAAGCACTAAATTCCATCAAAACACAGGACAGTTTGTTGACCTATTCACCTGTGGTGGACATTGGATTGTTTTCCTTTTTGTTCTCTTGTTGTTCAGTCAGTTGTGTCTGACTCTTTTAGGCCCTATGGACTATAGCACACCAGGCTTCCCTGTCCATCACCAACTCCCGGAACTTGCTCAAACTCACATCCATTGAGTCGATGATGCCATCCAACCATCTCATCCTCTGCCGCCCCCTTCTCCTGCCCTCAATCTTACGCAGCATCAAGGTCCTTTGTTCTCTTAGCTGTTACATAAAGCTTCCTTGAACATTCATGTACAAGTCTCTGTATGTATGTATGGCTCTGTTTCTCTTGGGTAAATCCTAGGAGTGGAATGGTTGGGTCGTGTGGAAGGAGTATGTTTGACTTCTTAAGGAACTGCCTGCTGTTTTCCAAAGTGGGTGTACGTTTACAGTCCCACCAGCCATGTATGAGGGTTCCTATTTTTCCATATCCCTGACAACACTTGGGATGATCAGTTTTTTTTTTTTTTTTTTAAAGGGAGTCTTTGGTATTTATTTTCTTGATTTTTAGGTGTTTGGCTGTGCTGGGTCTTGGTTGTGGCACACAGGATCTTTAGTGTGGCATGTGAACTCAGTTGCAGCAGATGGGATCTAGTTTCCTGACCAGGGATCAAACCCAGGACCCATGAAGTCCTAACCCCTGGACCACCAGGGAAGTCCCTCAATGGTCAGTCTTTAGTTTTGGCCGTCCAGACACAGGCGCAATGCTGCTTCCTCATGAGAACTCATTCCCTAAGCACTCATGCTGTTGTGCTTCTCTTCATGGGCTCCTTTGTCAGCCCTGTATATTCTTTGGTGAAAGGTTTATTCGAATCCTTTGCCCGTTAAGTGAAAATTGGGTTGTCTGTCTTCTTACTCTCTAGCCATAGGGTTCTTTTTATATTCGAGATCACCCAGTTTCAATGGAGGCAGTATTGCCCCCAAGGGGGTGAAAATTGGTTTTGAGGATGTGAAAAAAACCATACTCTTTTATTGTGGAAAGCATGAACATATGTACTGCACAGAAGCAGTATCTGTGCTATTAAAATTTCATGGGAGCAGTTAGGGGGGAAAATGCCTGAAAAGGCTCTGTGGAGGAGAGAAGGGTGATAAAGGCTGAGAAACATCGTTGTAGATACAAGTCCTTTGTTGGATATTTTGCAAAGAGGAAAATTTGTAAATTTGGAATAAGTCCAATGTATCAGTTGCGCATTCTAGGGCTTCCCAGGTGGCGCTAGTGGTAAAGAACCTGCCTGCCAATGCCAGTGTGTTAGAGCGTGCTGTTTTATAACGGAAATGTCTGCCTGAGTCACTCAAGGTCACTAGGATTTTCTCCTATGTTTTCTCCTAGAAGTTTCATAGTTTTAACTATTCCATTGATCCATCTCACAGACCTAAAGAGATCAAGGCAAAAAAAAAAATATTGGCATCTGGACGTCCAAACTGATCCAACAGTGTTTGTTGAAGCACTTTTCTGTCCCCGCTGAATTGCTTTGCTTTTCAGCCTCTGTCAAAACTCAGTTGACCAGGAACTCCCTGGTGGCTCAGTGGTAAAGAAGCCACCTGCCAATGCAGGAGACACAGGTTCGATCCCTGATCCGGGAGAATCCCACCTGCTGCAGAGCAGCTAAGCCCATGAGCCCCAACTACTGAGCCCGTGCCCTAGAGCCCGGGAGCCGCAGCTCCTGAAGCCTGCACCCTAGAGCCTGTGCTCAGCAACAAGAGAGAGCTGCACTCTCTGCAGATAGAGAAAAGCCAGCAGAGCCAAAAATAAATAAGTGAATGATTTTTTTTTTAAAAATCAATTGATTGTAGATGTGTGAGTCTATTTCTGGACTTTCAGTTCTGTGCCAACTAACTCAAATATCTTTAATACATTGTGCGGATCAAAGAGAAGCCGGTCTTTGGTCGGCCTGCTATGGGCCCTGCCCGTCTCTCTCTGTCTCCCACGCAGACCTCCTTGGCTGCCTTAGCCAGGCACCTCCTGACTCAGGGCCGCAGTTGCACCTGCATCCTGGCCCCACACCCTCTACCCTGAGATGACCTCCTGGTCTGTGTCTCCTTCTCTGAGAGGGAGGCCCCTGCTCACAGGCAGCCCTGGCCCCTCTCCGTGGCATCACGATGTTGGTTTGGTTTTAGGAAAGCTCAGTGAAGACCGCAGACTTCCCTGGTAGCTTAGTTGGTAAAGAATCCGCCTGCAATGCGGGAGACCTGGGTTCGATCCCTGGGTTGGGAAGATGCCCTGGAGTAGGGAAAGACTACCCATTCCAGTATTCTGGCCTGGAGAATTCCATGGACTGTATAGTCCAGGGGTTCGCAAAGAGTCGGACACGACTGAGCGACTTTCACTTTCACTTTCAGTGAAGTCTGCAGGCATCAGATCACACAGGCTGTGCAGACAGTGATGAAGACTTGGGGTTTTGTTCCTTGTGAGATGGAAGCAGGAGTGGAGCAATCAGACCTCAGTTTCGGGAACATCGCTTGGGGTGCTTCGTGGAGGTGTCTGAAGGGAGCAGCGTGGAGGCCCTGGCTAGCACATGGACCCCGCCAGCCGTGGTCCCGCCATCAAAGCCATCCCTCCCTTTGACAGCAGCGCCCGCAGGAGGAAGGGAGCTCTGATCCCCTCCCTCCTGGCTCTCGGGTGGTGAGAATCGGGGAAGGTAGGAGCTGGCTGTCCTGAGGAGGGGCGGTGGGTGGCTAGTGACCCCTGATGCCTGCTGGAGTAGCGCACCCCTGTGGCGCTCCCCTGGGCTCAGGCCCTTTGGCCGTCAACTCCCCTCCGGCCAGCAGGGGCTCGCAAACTCCTCTGATGGCGGCACAGTGGCTCATCCACAGCCTGGTCCACTCCTGCGTCCGCCAACTCAGCGTGTGGTTATTGAGCACCTACAAAGTGCCGGCTCGGGGCCAGGTGGTGGGGCGATCCCAGCACCTGATGGTGGGCAGACGTCCCTGCTCTTGGGGTCCCAGGCTGTTGGGAGAGTGAGAGAGCAGTCAAGGGGGGCACCCCCTGAATGGGTCGCTGTGAACTGGGAGGGGGGTGCTCTGAAGGACAGGACTGGGGCAGGGCAGACACGGGGTCCCAGCAATCAGATGAGACAAGACTTGGACCTGCTTTGGGGATTCCTGGGGGCTTCCCCGGGGACTGAAGGCTGGACTGCATGGGAAGATGCAAAGAAGTTCCAGGAGGAGAAAAAGGCAGACCAGTAGGTCCCACGGAGGGAAGGAGGAGGGCTCATGGGGGGCTCTGAAGGGCTGATGGGGAGGCAAGGGTGGGGTCCCAAGAGCTGGGGAAGGGAGAGGCCTCGGGGTGAAGGCAAGGGCTCCGGCTGCACGTTACCCGGGCCACCAAGCCCTGCACCGTGACCTCTTCGTGACCTTCGGACTCTGTCCTCTCTCCTTCCTCATTCCACCGGACAGCCCCAGCCCAGGGCTCCCAGCCCCTCCCCTGACCTCCTGCAGCAGCCTCCTTCCCCTCACCGGCCTCCCTGACTCTGGTCCGCACCGGTTCTTGGTGGCCTTCTTGCATGCTCACAGCTGAGATCACGCCCTTACCTGGGACTCCCTGGGCTCTCGGGGCAGCTCTGGGAGGGCAGGAACCACGTGTGACCCACCCGTTCCTGGGTCCTCGGAGAGCGCTGGGGACAAAGTTGCAGATACTACCATGGTTTGCGACGTTTCTGTGATCTGAAGCCTGCAACCACACTGAGAGAACGATCATTTAAGATAGATGCTTGTGACCATAAAGAGGTGATTTTTTTTTCCCCGCTCAAGTCCGCCAATCTCCTGAATTCTATCTACCAACCCCAGGGTGAAGGGCTGGAGCTCCTTCCGAAATGAGGCGTAAATCGGTTCTCTCGGAGCAGGGCAGCCTCACCAAGGAAGAAGAAAAGGGAGCCATGGCCACACATTCAGCAGGGTCACCTGGAGGGCGGGAGGACAGACTGGACCAGAAAGACAGTTCACTGACAGCCAGCCGGCCTGGAAGAGCCAAAGGTCTGGAGCTTCAGCTTCAGCATCAGTCCTTCCAGTGAACACCCAGGACTGATCTCCTTTAGGATGGACTGGTTAGATCTCCTTGCAGTCCAAGGGACTCTCAAGAGTCTTCTCCAACACCGCAGTTCAAAAGCATCAATTCTTCGGCACTCAGCTTTCTTTCTAGTCCAACTCTTACATCCATACATGACTACCGGAAAAACCATAGCTTTGACAAGATGGACCTTTGTCCACAAAATAATGTCTCTGCTTTTTAATATGCTGTCTAGGATGGTCAAAGATTTTCTTTCAAGGAGCAAGTGTCTTTTAATTTCATGGCTGCAGTCACCATCTGCAGTGATTTTTGGAGCCCAAGAAAATAAAGTCTCTCACTGTTTCCCCGTCTATTTGCCATGAGGTGATGGGACCGGATGCCATGATCTTAGCTTTCTGAATATTGAGCTTTAAGACCACGTTTTTTACTCTCTTCTTTCTCTTTCATCAAGAGGCTCTTTAGTTCTTTTTCACTTTCTGCCATAAGGGTGGTGTCATCTGCATATCTGAGGTTATTGATATTTCTCCAGGTGATCTTGATTCCAGCTTGTGCATCATCCAGCCCAGCGTTTCTCATGATGTACTCTGCATAAAAGTTAAATAAGCAGGGTGACAATATACAGTCTTGACATACTCCTCTTCCCATTTGGAACCAGTCTGTTGTTCCATGTCCCATTTTAATTGTTGCTTCTTGACCTGCATACAGATTTCTCAAGAGGCAGATTAGGTGGTCTGGTATTCCCACCTCTTGAAGAATTTGCCACAGTTTGTTGTGATCCACACAGTCAAAGGCTTTGGCAAAGTTACTAAAGCAGATGTTTTTCTGGAACTCTCTTGCTTTTTCGATGATCCAATGGATATTGGCAATTAGATCTCTAGTTCTTCTGCCTTTTCTAAATCCAGCTTGAACATCTGGAAGTTCATGGTTCACATATTGTTGAAGGCTGGCTTGAAGAATTTTGAGCATTACTTTACTAGCATGTGAGATGAGTGCAATTGTGTGGTAGTTTGAACATTCTTTGGCATTGCCTTTCTTTGGGATTGGAATGAAAACTGACCTTTTCCAGTCCTGTGGCCACTGCTGAGTTTTCCAAATTTGCTGGCATATTGAGTGCAGCACTTTCACAGCATCATCTTTTAGGATTTGAAAGAGCTCAACTGGAATTCCATCACCTCTACTAGCTTTGTTCATAGTGATGCTTCTTAGGGCCCACTTGACTTCACATTCCAGGATGTCTGGCTCTAGGTGAGTGATCACACCATTGTGGTTATCTGGGTTGTGAAGATCTTTTTTGTACAGTTGTTCTGTGTATTCTTGCCACCTCTTCTTAATCTCTTCTGCTTCTGTTAGGTCCATACCATTTCTGTCCTTTATTGTGCCCATCTTTGCATACAATATTCACTTGGTATATATAATTTTCTTGAAGAGATCTCTAGTCTTTCCTATTCTATTGTTTTCCTCTATTTCTTTGCATTGGTCACTGAGGAAGGCTTTCTTATCTCTCCTTGCTATTCTTTGGAACTCTGCATTCAAATGGGTATATCTTTTCTCCTTTGCCTTTCACTTCTCTTCTTTTCTCAGCTATTTGTAAGGCCTCCTCAGACAACCATTTTGCCTTTTTGCATTTCTTTTTTTGGGGGATGGTCTTGATCACTGCCTCCTGTACAATGTCACGAATTTCCGTCCATAGTTCCACAGGCACTCTATGAGATCTAAAGCCTTGAATGTATTTTTCACTTCCATTGCATAATCGTAAGAGATTTGATTTAGGTCATACCTGAATGGTCTAGTGGTTTTCCCTATTTTCTTCCATTTAAGCCTGAATTTGGTAATAAGGAGTTCATGATCTGGGCCACAGTCAGCTCCCAGTCTTGTTTTTGCTGATAGAGCTTCTCCAACTTTGGCTGCAAAGAATATAATCAATCTGATTTGGGTGCTGACCACGCAGTGTCGCTTCTGCTTCCTCCACCCCAGTCTCCACCCCCAGTGGACCATGGCCCATGCTGTGGGTCACCGGGGAGGACAGGGCCGTTTGCAGGCATTTGTTAGCCTCAGTGTAATTCTTGCTTTTGGAGGCTCTGTCCACACGGTCCCAAACATTAAGGTAGCCTTATAAAATGTAATCTTTTTTCAAAAACAGATTCTGAAAGGATTTTAAAATAATTTTTCACTTGAATTGACTTGGTTCCTTGACCCTGCCTTTGATGACCTTGGAGCAGATGCTTAACCTCTCTGGACCTCCTGGCTCCTCCGTGAAAGAGCGATAATGGTGTTCCTGAGTCGTGGGGTCGAATGTCAGCATTTGTAAAGTCATGAAACAGTGCCCCGCACATAGCAGACCCCCAGGCACATCAGCTACATAAGATAAAATACCAGCAATTTTTCATTTCTGATTTCTCATCAATGACTCTGAATTCTCAGGATTCTTGTTACTTGCGAGTTCTCGATGTAGTGAAACTAGTGAAACTTTCATAATTATCAAATCAAAAATAATGATGACATATTGTCACATCCTATAGGATTTGTTGTTGTTGTTGTTCAGTCGCTCAGTCGTGTCCGACTCTTTGCGACCCCATGGACTGTAGCACACCAGGCCTCCCTGTCCATCACCAACTCCCAGAGCTCGCTCAAACTCGTGTCCATTGAGTCAGGGATGCCATCCAACCATCTCATCCTCTGTCACTCCCTTCTCCTCCTTCCCTCAATCTTTCCCAGCATCAGGATCTTTTCCAATGAGTCGGCTCTTTGCCTATAGGTATTTAATGAAGCATTATTCTTTTATTTGGCTGTGTTGGGTCTTCGTTGCCGTGCCTGGGGCTGGTTGCCCTCAGGCATGGGGGATCTTAGTTCCCTGATCGGGCATCAAACCTGTGTCCCCTGCATTGGAAGGCAGATCCTTAACCAGTGGACCACCAGGGAAGTCCCAGTAAAACATCTTTTAAATTTCACTTTTTTTTTTTTCTATTTGCAGTAGTACACAATGTTGGTTGTTAATACAAGTTCTATCACCCCAAGGGACAAAAGCTGCATTCACAGACAAGGGAAGTGACCTCCAGGCAGGAGCTCTGAGAGCCTAGAAGAGCGGGGGAAAGGAGGGCAGGCTCTCTAGCTCTCTGCCGGGCTCACCAAACCTGTCCTTCTATCCGGTCTGGGCTGGACAGGCCCCAGGGGACATATAGTTCAGCCTCCATTGACGGACAGGAGCCCGGGGCTTTGGAGCAGAAGGGACTTGCGCAGGTACAAAGTGTGTGCTCCCAGGTCTCCCTCCTGAAGAACAAATTTCTTTCCCTATTTCAACCCCTTCCACATCCAGCACAGCCCACGACACCTCCCACATCCCTATCCCAGGTACAATTGTTCTTCCCAGGAACAACCCACTGCCTGGCAGTTCCATGAAGAAAGGCTTCTCCTTTCCAAACTTGACATCAAACGTGCATTCTCGAAGAGGCCTTCCCCCCCAAACCAGAAAAAAAAGACTCACTAAAGCCAGATGGTGTGTGGGTTGCTGTCTCTCCCTCCCTGGCTCCAGGGTTCCAGTCCAGACTCCAGGTCCAACCTGCTGTGTGATTTTAAGCGTGACTCAGCCTCTCTGGGCTTCACGTGTCTCACTTAACATGGAAGAGAACACCAGTTGCCTTTCGGGGCTGAGGATAATCCTTGTCCACATTCATGAAGCTTCTGACATCAGGCAGCTTCTCAAGAAATGTTAGTTAGGTATCTCCCCAACCCCCAACCGTCTCCAGCACATCCTCTTTCAAAATCGCTGAATTCCTTTCTTTTCCCCAACGTGTCGGTGCCTAATAATAATTTTAAGGTTATCCCTTCTGGGGGAATTTTAACAGAGATCTATTTTTAAAAAGTGGAATGCTAAAGTTGGAGTTTCTGCCAACAGATGAGGATGAGAAACTATTTCATGTGTGAGGCGGATGGTAGAAAGGGGGCCAGAGGATAGGAGAGGAGGTGGTTGGACCTTTCCAGGTTGCTCCTCTGTCTTGTTAGCAGGCGAGAAGCGCCCAGCATTGGAGGAGCTGTTGCAGTCTTGATCTGGGGACGGTTGGGTTTAAATTTCCTGATGAAAAAAAAAAAAAAGGCTGAGGAACCGGAGTTTCAAGAACCTGAGTCACAAGAAGGGAGAAGTCAGGCTAGGAAGCTGCTGACAACACACGCACACGACTGAAAAAAATTTAACAGGTTCTCAAGGGTGACTAAGAGAGCCTTTGAACCCGCCCCCTGGGCCTTCTGCTCATCCACCCGAGGAGAGGTTATTTATTCCCGATCTACCTCCAGAAATATTGTCTTTTCTTCTTGGGGACTAAGCAGAAAAGATGAACAATTGGTTCCAACTATGAAGCAACAGTTAGAACTGGACATGGAACAACAGACTGGTTCCAAATAGGAAAAGGAGTATGTCAAGGCTGTATATTGTCTCCCTGCTTATTTAACTTATATGCAGAGTACATCATGAGAAACGCTGGGCTGGAAGAAGCACAAGCTGGAATCAAGATTGCCAGGAGAAATATCAATAACCTCAGATATGCAGATGACACCACCCTTATGGCAGAAAGTGAAGAAGAACTAAAGAGCCTCTTGATGAAAGTGAAAGAGGAGAGTGAAAAAGTTGGCTTAAAGCTCAACATTCAGAAAACGAAGATCATGGCATCTGGTCGCATCACTTCATGGGAAATAGATGGGGAAACAGTGGAAACAGTGGCTGACTTTATTTTTCTGGCCTCCAAAATCACTGCAGATGGTGATTGAAGCCATGAAATTAAAAGACGCTTACTCCTTGGAAGGAAAGTTATGACCAACCTAGACAGCATGTTAAAAAGCAGACATCACTTTGTCAACAAAGGTCCATCTAGTCAAGGCTATGCTTTTTCCAGTAGTCAAGTATGGATGTGAGAGTTGGACAATTAAGAAAGCTGAGTGCCGAAGAATTGATGATTTTGAACTGTGGTGTTGGAGAAGACTCTTAAGAGTCCCTTGGACTGCAAGGAGATCCAACCAGTCCATCCTAAAGGAGATCAGTCCTGAATATTCATTGGAAGGACTGATGTTGAAGCTGAAACTCCAGTACTTTGGCCACCTCATGTGAAGAGCTGACTCATTGGAAAAGACCCTGATGCTGGGAAAGATTGAGGACAGGAGGAGAAGGGGACGACAGAGGATGAGATGGCTGGATGGCATCACCGACTCGATGGACATGGGTTTGAGTGGACTCCGGGAGTTGGTGATGGACAGGGAGGCCTGGCGAGCTGCAGTTCATGGGGTCACAAAGAGTCGGACATAACTGAGTGACTGAACTGAACTGAACTGATAGATTCACAGAACATTGGAAATCCAGGAAAGTGCTTAGAGATCATCCGGTCCCATGGGCCATTATATGGATAATAAATGATGCTCAGAGAATAGAAGGTTGGTGGCCAGGGGCCAGCATCAGGACTGCTGCCTTCTCTGATGACCAGTCGCTGCGAGAAGAGTTCTCTGGGAGCATTTGTTCCTAACACTGACAGGCTCTTTGAATCAGATCAGCCCCAAATATCGAGAGAGGAAAACATGAACCACCGATGCCATTGCCCCTTGCATACACAAGCATGGCGTTCGGGTCTATGGGCACGGATGTCAGGGAACGAAGCAACTGACCTGAAAGCAGACCGCTTGTGCTTGATTTTCCTCTGCACTTTGCTTGATTGCTGCTCTAATGTTGTTTGCAAAGTAAACCTTGGGGAAAGAAGTGCTCGAGTAGAAAGTTTTTATGATGCCCTTCATCTCAGCTTTGCCCTCTGCATTGGCTTTCTGTGGCTAACAACAAACTACAGGTTAGAAGTAAGACTGGGGGCGGTGGGGAGGAGATGGGTTAAAAGCAAGGTGCAGGGGAGGCTGTGCTCTTTTCTGGAATCTCTGGCAGAGCATCTGTTTCCTGGCCTTTTCCAGCTTCTAGAAGCTGCTTGCATCCCTTGACTCATGGTCCCTTCCTTAACCTTCAAGACCAGCAGCACTGTATTTATCTGATCACTTTTCTGTTGTCCCCTCTCTGACTACAGCCAGGAAACCTCCAATTTTAAGAACATATGTGGGGACTCCTCCGGTGGTCTAGTGGCTAAGACTCTTAATGCAGGAGACCTGGGCTCAATCCCTGGTTAGGGAACTAGATCTCTCACGCTGCAAGTAAGAGTTCAACTGCCATGGCTAAAAGCTCCCATGTGCCACAACTAAGACCCAGCACAGCCGAATAAATAAATAGTAGTAACAATAATAAAAAAAGAATGTGTGTGATTGCATTGGGTAAACATGGGTAATTCGGGATACTTTCTCCATCTCAAGATCCATAACCTAATCGCATTTGGGAAGGTTTTTTTTTTTTACCATGTAAGGTAATATATATTTACAAATTCCAGGGATTAGGGTTGGGCATCTTTGGGGACCAATGTTCTGCTCAGATGTTCTTTTTCCCCCTCAGTGGTGTCTCTAAAAATACACCCAGTTCTTTGCAGAAAAGAACATTTTCATTGTCATGGAAAATACGGCTACACCAAAATTCTTTCAAAGACTTTAAATCTTCTTATCTTTAATTCTATGTAACATTCTGCATATATATAGAAAAGTGTATAACTCATCAAGTTACAGTATGAGTTTTATAAACCGACTGCACCAATCTAAGCATCACCCACATCAAGAAGCAGAACATGCCCTGGGACCCCAGAAACCCGGCTCATGCCCGCTTCAAGCCCAAGGTATTAGTCAACATTTGTTGACATTAAACAATTTCCTATGTGGGCAATACTTGGAGTATGATTGAATAAAAAGGAAAGAACCCAAGGGCTGTTCATTTCTTCATTCGATGAGTATTTTCTGGCACCTCTCCTGGGCTGGATGCCAGGGAAAATGGGATGAGCTGATTGGACAAGGGTCCTATGGCACAGAAGCAATAGAGGCAACTCTGTGTGTGTGTGTGTGTGTGTGTGTGTGTGGTGGGGGGTGAGGGGGTGGGAAGGAAGTTTGAGAAAGAGATAAAAATACAAATGCATTGGCCAGGCCTAATCAGAAGGCTTCCCACAGAATGTAGGCCCTGAAGGTGATCACACAGAGGAAAAGAACGGATTTCCAGCAAGTGGGGGTACAAACGAAGGAGCGTCAGTGGGGTCGAGTGGAGTCAGGTGGAGTTAGGGGAAACAAAGAAAGAGATGACCACTGGACTTGCCAGCCTGTGAACCCTTGCTCAGTCATTCCCATGTCCCATTTCATTTTCTAAAAACTTTCTCACAAACATTTTATTTATTTATTATTTTGGCTGCACTGGGTCTTGGTCATGGTGCTCGTGGGGCTTTTCCTGTTGCAGAACATGGGCCCTAGAACACGGGATCAGTATTTGCAACATGTGGGCATGGTTGCCCCGTGGCGTGTGAGATCTTAGCTCCCTGACCAGGGAAGTCCCCCCATTTCCCATTTTACCAGCCCCAAATCCCAGCAGTCTGGACTCAGAACCAGAACCCTAGCCCTCAGGCCAGTGTCTTCCTTGCAAAGATGGGGAAGCAGTCCTGGGGAGAAGAGATTACACACACACACACACACACACACACACACATGCACGGCAGGTCATTGGCTTCATCAATTCTCTTCCTCCACATGCCTCTACAGAGCCTCCCAAACCCCACCCTCCCCATGCCTGGTGCGGGCACACAGGGGTCAGACCCCCGCCCTGCCACAAGGTGATCAGGGTGGCACAAAAGTAGCCGTGAGGCCTGAAGCAGGACCCAGACCACCCACTTCTTCCTCGAGTGCTGCTCCCGCACCCCGAGGTCCCTCACTGCCTCCTCCACGCCCTGCTTCCTGCCAGGCCTCTCGGTCATTCTTCATGTGCTCAATTCACGGGCATCTCCTTGGTGGTGGGCCACGTGCCAGGCACAGGGAATACAGTGGTTCAGAAGACAGGCCCCTCCCTCAGTGGGGACGTCAGACAATAAAGAGAACACAGAGCTCTATCATGTAGTGTCAGCGGTGGGAAGTGCCGTGTGTGAAGAAAAACAAAGCAGGATAGGGACTTCCCTGGTCGTCCAGTGGCTGAGACTCTCAGCTCCCAATGCAGGGGACCTGGGTTTGATCTCTGGTCAGGGAACTAGATCCCACATGCCGCAACTAAGAGTTCGAATGCCCCAACTAAAGATATTGCATGCTGCAGCAAAGACTGAAGATCCCACGTGCTGCAACTAGGATCCAGGGGAGCCAAATAAATAAATCAATAAGAAACAAACAGGATAAAGAGGTTGAGGGGAGGGAAGGTGGTCTTTGAAGTTAGGTGGTTGGGGAAGCTCTTTGAGGAGGTGACATGGGACCCAAATAAGATGAAGAAGCTTGAGTTACAGGGCTGTGGGACAGTTACAAGGATGGTCTGTGGACAGAGATTGGCATGACCATAGGGGGATGTCCTTGGAGATTTAGTGAGTGGGGAATGCCAGTTTCTCCCTTTCCATGTCCATCTCTCTAGTCCGCAGAGATGGGTCACCAGGGGTGAGATCAGGGAAGGGCCTCTAGCTGCCTCCCTCCCAGATCTTCCTCTCAGTGGAGGCCAGCACGGGGACCGATGGTCCCACTGGACCTTGGTCTTTATCAGAATCACAAGTCCAGCTGATCTCAACTCCCTGCCCCCAACCCCCTCAGTTCAGTTCAGTTTGGTCGCTCAGTCATGTCCGACTCTTTGCGACCCCATGGACCGCAGCACGCCAGGCCTCCCTGTCCATCACTAACTCCTGGAGTTTACCCAAACTCATGTCCATTGAGTAGGTGACACCATCCAACCATTTCATCCTCTGTTGTCACCTTCTCCTCCTGCCTTCAATCTTTCCCAGCATCAAGGTCTTTTCAAATGAGTCAGCTCTTTGCATCAGGTGGCCAAAATATTGGAGTTTCAGCTTCAGCATCAGTCCTTCCAATGAACACTCAGGACTGATCTCCTTTAGGATGGACTGGTTGGATCTCCTTGCAGTCCAAGGGACTCTCAAGTCTTCTCCAGCCCCCTCGTACCTAGTTAACACTCAGAGAGAGACCCCATCGCACGGCTGAAGAAGCAGGCTTTCTCAGTACCCTGCACTGTGGCAGGCGAAGGAGGCTGCGGTGGCAGGAAGGGCTTTTGCACTGTCCCCCACCCCCCCACGTGAGACCTGTTTCTGGGGGAGGGTGACCCCTTTCTGGGTTCTGAAGAGGAAGTTCACAGCGGAAACCGGTACTGACAACTTGATTGAGGAGAGAAGGGTGACAACGGGGAGGGCAAGTGACAAATTCAGTCCCTCACGGGGCAGTGCGTAGGGTGTGGAGCCGGCCGGGTTGGTCCCCCGCGGCAGGTCACAGGCGGGTGACCTGGGGCGTGGCCTGAGACGGGGGCGTGATCTGGGCGTGTCCGGGGTGGGACCTGGGCGCCAGGGGCGGGGCCTCGGTGGTCAGGGGGCGGGGCCTGGAGGATGGTGGCAGGATCTGGATGGGTGGGATGTGGTCTGAGGGCGGGCAGAGGCGGGGCTGGGGCGGGACCCGGGCGGCTTGGGGGAGGGGCCGGGCGGGGCCGGGCGGGGCCGGCGGCGGCCTGGAGCGCGCAGGCGGTGTGTCAGCGACGCGGAGGTGCGCTGGTTTCGCCGGGCTCGGCGGGCGGCGACGGCGGCGGCGACGCGCACAAAGGCGGATTGTGGCTTCTCTGGTGCTGGCGGCGGGCGGCGCCGGGGCGGGGTCGGCGGGGCGCGCCCGGGGCCCCCGCGGGCACCGCGGCGCGGGCGATGAGTCGGGGCCCGGCATGGCCTCCGCGCGGCCGCCGGGCCGGGCCTGCGCCGCTGTGCCCGCGCCCGCCGGGCTCCGGGCCGGGCCGCCCGCCCTCCCGGCCGCCGCCGCCGCCGTCTCCCCCGAGCCTGCGGGCGGCGCGGAGGCCGAGGAGCGCTCGCTGCAGCACATGCTGCGCGCCATAGCCGAGGAGCGCGGCCGCGTCAGCCTGCGCCGCGAGGTCTGCGGCCTCGGTGAGTGGGGCCGGGCGGGGGCGAGGCCGGAGCCGTGGTGGCGCTGGAGTGTCCGCGCGCGTCTCCGTTTCTACGCGTGTCTCTGAGTCTCTGCACGTCTGTCCCTGCGTGCATCTCGAGGGGGACCCCCGCGTGTCGCCCCAGGTCCTCGCGTCCTGGTCGTTCCCGCGCCCCCGCGTCTCCGTCTCTGATCCTGGTCCCTGGAGGGGTCCGGGACGCTCGCGTCCCTGCGTGTCTGTCCCCCTGTCCGCCCATCCGGGGGTCTGCCCGTCTTCTCCCTCCCTCTCCCCTCCTTGGCTCCGCCGGGTCTCTTCCGTCTCTGGGAAGCCCTCCCTGGGGCCTCCGTGCCGCGGCCGGCAGTGTAGACAGGGCAGGTCCCCGTCGCCCGAAGCCCTCCCCGGGGCCTCCGTGCGGCGGCCGGCAGTGTGGACAGGGCAGGTCTCTGGCGCCCGAAGCCCTCCCGGGGGCCTCCGTGAGGCGGCCGGCAGTGTAGACAGGGCAGGTCCCCGGCCCCAGAAGCCCTTCCTGGGGCCTCCGTGCCGCGGCCGGCAGTGTAGACAGGTCAGGTCCCCGGCGCCAGAAGCCTTTGTCTCCCTGCGCGGCTTTGCGCCTTCGCTCTGACTGGGGACCTGTTGGACCCTGGGCCCCGAACCCACCCGCTGGGCAGAGGCAGCGGGGTGGCCGCCCTTCAGGCTGTGATTTCCGCTCTACGGAGGCCCCGAGTCCTAGATCGGCCGGTGAGTGGGGGCAGCGGTGTCCAGTATTGTCTACAGGGAACCGGGGGTGGAGGGCTGCAGGCGGGGATGGGGTCTCCCGGCGCGGCTGGATGTGAAGTAATGGCTCCTAGTGGATCGTGTTTGGACTGAAGCGCTAGGAGCCCCCCACCCCCACCGCACCCCACCCCGTAGGGTGGGTTTTGCGGTTTTCTCTCTGCAAAGACCCCTCCCTTCCTCCTGCGGGAATGACTTCATTACCACGTTGTCACCACCCACCCACCCCCCAGCCCCCGAGTCTGGGCTGGGGATTTCTGAGGGGTCGACGGCAGCTTTTGGAGAAGGGAATGTCCACCTTGGAGATTCTAGGGCCCCGCCTTCATTCACTGTTGGGGAAATTGGGTCCCAAAGAGCCGATATATCCCCCACCCCCAACCCACCTGAGGTCACAAGGCTTCCGGACCCCCTCAGCAGGCCACACCCTGGAGGCCGGGATGAGGGCGGGGATGAGGGCGGGGATCAATTTGCATCCTCTTTTTTGTGGGGGGCAGGCTGCCCTGGAATGAAGCTTTCCTCACAAGTGGGGATGAGGATGGTGGGCGTGAAGGTGAGGGTGTCTACAACACAGAGCTGGACAGGGACATAGGTTTCTCTGGTCTCTTCTGAAAAGGTGTCATTAATGAGTTCTGAGCAGAAACTGAAGGATCCTCATTCCTCCATTCAGCAAACGTTGGTTGAGCACCTACTCTGTGCCTGGCTGCATGCCTGCCCGGCAGGCTGCCTGTCACCTGGCACAGAGTGTCTGAAATGCGAGGGGTCGGAGTGACCATCTGCTCCAGGCCCCTCTGCCCTGTTTGTTCAGCCTCCCTGGCACCCCTCCCCACTCCCCTGTCAGCCCATTCCTATGTCCTCTGAGCATCCTCTGCTCTGTTAGACAGTCCCTGCCCCGGAGGGCCTGCAGCGCCGCCCCGTAAGAGCAGTAATCTTGCCCTGGCACCTGGCGCTCCCTGAGCACTGGGTGTGTGACGGGTGCTTTGTGCGGGCGCCCTCCATCTGATGCTGACTTTGCCCAAGAGGAGTGTGATCTCTGTTTGACCGACGAGGAGCCTGAGGTCCAGAGGGGCCCAGGGACAGCCTTCGAGGATGTCGTTCCGCTGGGGTTGACACTGGTGCTGCGTCCCTCCTCCTCACCTCTACTTGCCTTTACACACAAGGTCTCCCATCCTACCACCCCCAGCCCCTCAGAACTCAGTCCCTGTCGTGCTCTGCGCTTTTATCCCTGCTGTTTTCTGCTCCCGGGAGGCCACCTGTTCCGCACACTCACCGGCCCTGCAGACAGCTGCAGGTCTGCCTTCGGGCCTCAGCGCTGATGCCGCCACCCAGGGACCCTTCCTCCGCCCCCTGTCCTGCTGTCTGGGCGCTCATGTCCAGTGGGTCATCGGACTGCTGTGGCTCTGTGATGCTGTCTCCTTAGTTAGCAGGTGACCCCTCCAGGGCCTTGCCCACATCTGGGTCCCCCCATCCCCCACCCAATGCCCAGCACGCAGCACTTGCAGAGCAGGTGCCAGGTGCTCGTTCAGCAAAAGAAGGAAAGGATGACTTTCTGGACTGGGGAGTAAAGGGCGTGGATGGCAAGGGAGTTAGGATCTTCAACTCGTAGAAGGGCTCATGTTGCCCATCTCTTTCAGTTTTCAGATGAGAGATGTGATGTTCAGAGAGGGGCAAGCTAAACAGTGACTTCATGCCCAAGCAGAGTTAGAAACGACTGGCCTGAGCCAGAACGCCCTCCCCAAAGCACTTTGTACATCCAGTTGCTCCCGTCATCCTCTCATCTCCACTTTGCAGCTGGGACAACCTGTTACAGTTATGAATTAACTTAAATCTCCCAGATTGTTGTTGACTCAACCCTTAGGCTGTTCAGAACTGTGCCATGCTCTCTGAGGTTGTTTTGAAGGTATGCAGGAGCCTCTAGGGGAGACCCTTGAACCTGGATGAGTCAGTATCTGTCTATGAGATGGGAGAAATTGACTACCATTCCCCCACACCTAACCCCCACCCTGGCCACTCCCCGCATCATTGCTTGGCTGCTATGATGAAAGGCACCTTGGAGACCCAAACCTGATTTCTGAATCTTGTCCACTGTATCCTCTGCAGCGGAAGCATTTGTCTGAACACTCGCTCCGTGCCAGATGGGGGGATCAGCTTGGATCCCTACCGCATGGGGCAGGGGACCGGTGAGTGGGGAGAGAGAGCCAGGTATTCAGGTGAACTCTGTGGAATCAGCCAGGTCCTTCTGAGCGGGGTTTTGGTGTTTTATCCACAGGAACCTGCCTGTGCTTCCAGGGAACTTGTGGGCCGAGCTGGCGGCTGGGTTAGCTTGTGCAGGGACCAAGAATCTCTGAGCCGGGAAGAGTGAGGTGGTCCAATGCCCAGATTTTGTGTGATGCCAACATCTGGACCGAAGGTGGAGGTAGCCTGATGCTTCCTCTCGGGGCTCGGGCCTCCTGATGGTTCCTGGACGTCAGCCCGCGCACGCTGTGTGGACAGGCTCCCTTTAACACGGGCGTCATGCCACTGGCGTGTAGTCAGGTCATATGGACACAACCTGGGTGTGAGTTGTGGAAGGGCTCTGTGAGGGGAGGGGCCTCCTCACACTGCTTTTTTTGGTGCCCTGCCTAGGCTGAGTGTTATATATTTTTTAAATTTTATTTTATTGGCTTTTTTTTTTTTTTTTTAATGGCTGAAGCCAGCCTGTGGAATCTTAATTCCCCAACCAGGAATTGAACCTGCACCCTCCACAGGCAAAGTGCAGAGTCCTAACCCCTGGACCACCAGGAAGTTCCCAGGGCTGAGCATTTTGAAGCGTTTTGAAGTTCCTGGGCTCTCACCCCTGTTTAGGTGGCCTAGGGAACTTTCTCTGGAGTGCTGGGGACCAAACGGAGTATTTCCCTTTCACCATGTCCTTTTATCCTCAAACTAATTCTCTTAAGGTAAGGATTATTTAACTCTTCTCTTTCTCCTGGTGGAGAAACACAGGTTCGGCGGTGAAGTAATATACCCCAGTCCCGTGGCTAGTAAGTGGCAGAAGAATCTGCCTGAACCCCAGCTCTTAGCAGAGGTGAAGGCCCACATCTGTCCTCAGGTGACCCGATGTGGGCCTGCGTAGCTACCTGCCGCCAGGTGGCCTGGGGGCGGGCCAGGTCGAGGTGGGAGAGGTGGTGAGGGGCACAAAGAGGGGACCCCCGTCCGCTGACTGGGACGGGGTGGGGTCATGCCTTTGAGAGGGGGGCCTGAGGCAGGCAGAACTTGCCAGGCTGGAGCAGGGAGGCTTGAAGGGCGGCTGCGGGAGTTGAGGCCGGAGCGGCGTTTGGGGCTCCGGGTGCCCGGCTGGGACTTGGGTGCTCCCGGGGCCCGCCCTCAGGCCACTCTGTGGGTGTTTGACTTGAGGACCAGCTGGCACTTAGAGAAGCTGTTAGTCCTGGGGGCGGGGGGCTCAGCCCGTCTGCCGTGTGCCAGCCCCGCTGGGCCTTCACTTCTGTCTCCTGTGGAGGCAGCTTCTGCTGTTACCCCAGAGGAGGAAACCAGGCTTCAGAGAGGAAAGTGACTCCCCCAGGGTCACACAGCTGGGAGCTAGCAGAGCTGGGGTTCTCGGGGTTCCAGCCAAGTCCAGTCAGGCGCCAGGAGCCATCCTGCAGAGAGTTGATGGAATGAGGCCAACAGAGGGCTAAGGGGGCAGGCAGTTAGCCCTTTCCCGCGGGCCTCGCCTCTGCGCGGAACACCTGCACGCGCCACCTCCAGTGTGTCGGGAAGGTCCTTGCACGCTCCGCTGGGCCTCTGTCTGGCTCGGCGCTGTGTAGCTGGGGCGTCATGTCGGGCGGGGGATGTCCGTGGGAGGTGTGGCTGGAGGGGAAGACTGTGGGGCCTGTGCCTGCCATCCCTTGGGGCCTCCGTGTCCTCATCCGTGAAGTGGGGACGTCAGGGTCTGGAGGGTCGAGGGAATCGTCAAGGAAAGGGCAGGCGCAGCCTCACGGGGCGGCGTAGGGCCACAGGAGCCACGGCAGGACCGGGCCCCACGCTGCCTCGGCACGAGCTGGCCCTCGCTGCCGCCGTCGTTATAACGGGCACAGACCTCTGGCTGTGCAGTTGGGGCAGGACCCGAGCTCCGCAGATGATGGCTTCGCCGTGGCTGTGGCTGGCTGAGTTGGCCGTGGGCCAGTGCGCAGGGAGGAAGTGTGGCCGTTGGAATGGCAGGGGGGCCTCTCTCGGTTCCTGCGCCTATTTTTAAGGCCTGTGGGTTCCGGCCTCCACCATTTCTGGGGCTGCCGGTGGGTCCTCTCTCAAGGTCGGGGCCCTGCGTCCTTTCAGAGAACGCTGAGGACGCGGGCCTTCACTAAGGAGACTGAGGCTCGGGGCTGCAGAGATTCTTGGCAGAGCCAGAGGGCGGTCAGCTGTGTTGGCACCCCCGCCCTCCCCTGCCCTGGGCTGCAGTGCCTGCTGGGCCCCTGAAGAGAAGCCCCGGGTGGGACGCTTGTTTAAAAAACCAACAAAAACAGCCTCAAAAACCCCAAACAAAAATTTGTTTTTCCAATTAAAAAATGTTACATGCACAATATAGAGACTGGAAAATATTAAGAGAATGGAAAAAAAAATCACTCATAGTTCCAGTTACGCAGAGACACATGGCATCACCGACTCAATGGACACGAGTTTGCGCAAACTCTGGGAGCTGGTGATGGACAGGGCTGACACTTTTAACTTTGCAAAGTCTCCATTTCCAAGCTTTCTGAAGCCCCTTAACAGATACTTGACATTCTACACATGAAGTTTCTTCATCATGCTTTCTCACTTAAAATTCCTAAAACATTTTCCATGTTGTTCAGACTCGAAGCATTATTTAAATGACTGCAGGGTCGTTGAGTGGATGTGCCATAATTTACTTAATTGGTCTTGTCTTGTGGGAAACTTAGTTTGGATCCAGTTTTTTCCTTCTATAAACAGCTTGCCACAAGCCTCTTCATCTGTGCAGAGCTTTCTGCAAGCGGAGGATTTCTTTGGGCCCCCAGCCCAGGAGGCTGTTTCTTAGAGGTTGCTGTCTGTCCCCCCAGGGCCGGACTGAGACCATGCGTGGATATGGCAGGTGGCAGACAGGTGTTTACCAAACTCACGGAGGACTTTCTGAATTGCCGGGGCGGAGCGCTTCCTGGGCAGATGGTAGTAGTGTCAGGTGGGCAGAGGGTGACGGTTCATGCTGCCCCCGCGTCCCGCCCAGCCCCTTCCCAGACCAGCCCAGACCCTCGCTGGGTCCTCAGCCCCCAGTCCCTACTGCCCTCGGCCATCGGACACCATCTTCCCTCCAGGGATGTGTCGCAGGTACCTGCCCCTCAGCCTGGCCAGGCCTGGGCAGAGGTCAGCCCTTCCCGGCAGCCCCGTCTCCCGTGGCCGAGTTCTGCCTGCCCCGGGCCATCCCTCATCCCCACCTCGGGTCCCCCTTGGGCTGCACTGCATCCCTGCGGCTGCCACCCCCGACCGTGTCGTACTCGACCTTGTCATACTCTGCTGCTCACGCCCTGCAAGACTCCTTGAGGCAGCCAAGTCAGCTTGCAAGGCCCTTTGTGTCCTGGCCCCGCTCACAGCTGCTCCCTGGCTGTGTGAGTCTTCTGGGTGGGTGGCGCTCCTCCATGGGGAGCCTCACTTCTCACTTCCTGCCCTTTCCTGACCTCTGGAGGGGCTCTGCTGCCCCTCTCCCCACCCTGTTCTTGGCACCTGTAGGGATGTCCGCCGGCAGGCCTGTGAGGCAGTCTCCTGTATGTGGCCTCCTCTCCCTCACCTCCCCTGCAGGGCCACTGGGCTGGCTCCGGGTCGCCTGTGCCAGCTCATGGCAGAGCAGGCCCAGGGCCGGGGCTGGGGGCAGTGAGGGGCAGGGGTCGGAGTGGGGGAGGGGGAGGTGGGGGGAGGGCTTGGTGTCTGTTGAGTGAAGACAGTGGTCATTCTTAGGAGGCAGCCCTTGTGTAGGGCAGTCGTCAAGGTGTGGGGGGGTCCTGCCTGGCGGAGACAGAGCAGAGAAGGTTCAGAGGTTGAATGCCGTGTCACTTTGGGGAGGTTACTGCTGTTCTCCCATTCCCTGGAGGAGTGGGACTGCTTACTGCCCTGTGTCCACCTCAGGCAGAAGTCGGCCTGCAGACCTGGAGCCCAGGGAGGGTCACCGAGGCTGCCCAGGACAGGTTTCGGCCCTGGGTCAAGTCCAGGGGATCTCGTGGGAGTTGCTGCAGGCAGGGCCCTTCCCCCGCCCAGCCCTCGGTTTCCTCTTGGGTAAAACGGGGAGGGGAGGTCGACTGGCCCACTGTTCACAGCCCGTGGTTCTGGGCCACTTGGTCAGCAGTGCTCACGCCTCTAACACCGGGCCACCGAGCTTCCGGGAGGGCCATGCTGCTGTGGTTCAGGACAAGGGAATGAAATTGGGAGAAGCAGATGCAGGAGGAACCACGCAGCCCACAAAGGTGGACATAAGAACCGGGCCATCCCACCGCCCAGAGCTGCCGCATCGTGCTTGGGACAGTGGGCTTCACAGCCGGCGAGCCCCCCAGCTCGGTCTGCAGGTCCGTCCTTCTGATCCCCAGCATGTGGGAACTGGTGCCGCCTTGGGTGGTCCCCAAGGCTGTGCCCCCCTTCCAGGAGGTGGGGCCCTGGGTTTCAGGCTACCCCCTGATCTGTGGAGGAGGGAGCTGCCCCCCAAGTGGGGCTGGTCAGCTCCTGGGAGTCTTTATCCCACCCCAGCTCCCTGCAGCAGACCCTGAGGAGTCAGGGGGTCAGCCTAGACCGGAGAGGTTGTGCAGGGAGCAGGGGTCATCCCAGTCTGTGTCAGGAGCCCCTCTCCAAGTCTGGGGAGGCCGCTTCCCTCCCCAGAGCAGCCACTGTTCCGTCACCGCGAGCCCAGCCCTGGGTCATCCCCCTAGCAGCCCGTGGCGAAGGGGATGTCACCTCTGCTGGTGGACCAAGGTGATGGGCCTCAGAGAGACGAGGGCCCCTGGTCAGGGTCCCAAGTAGTCCGTGCGGGTTCTGCACCCAGGCCTCCTGGACTCGAGGCTGTGTCTGTGCCTGTCACACGCGGACATCCATTTCTCCAGAGGCATTTGTGCCTTTTCTTCCCCATGGCCTCACCCTGGTCTAGTGTATTAAGAAGAACCCTGGCTGCTGCTCTTCACAGGGAAGGACCTCTTAGAAGAAGCGAGAGTGAAGGAGGGAAATGAAAGAGGAGGACTGCCTGGGAGGGGCATTCCGGGGCAGGAAGCCTCAGGGCTGAGGGCTGGAATTGCACAAGGCCGCCCCCGCCCCCCAGACCCTGGGAAGGAGGAGAAATGAGAGGAGCCGCCCCTGGGGGAGGGGGCGGTGTGTTTGGGGGAACTCTGTGGGCGACACCTGAAGCGCCCGTGTCTGTTGACTGCCCAGGGCCTGGTCGGGGGAGGCGGGCAGGCCTCGAGTCCTAGCTTCCCACAGCGGGTCACACGTTGGAAGCGCTTAGTAAACCTCAGCCTGCACCCTGAAGCCCGCAGGAGTGGCTGCTGGGGTGCGACCATGAGCAGGGCAGTCCTTCTGCCTGGGCTCCCTGGGTGGGCTGGCCCAGCTGACCCGGGTCCCCAGCCCCAAGCCTGGTTTGTGGGTGGGGGTGGGCACCCACACGGCCTGGGGTTGCTGGGTGGCACCCTGCTCGGGCACAGCTGTGAGCCTCTTGTGGGGCTGGCCTGGGCTTCTGGGCTCCCACTGTGTGCCTTGTGCTGTGTGACACCGTGGGAGGAAGCGGGATAGTGACCAGGGCAGGGACCAGGTGACCTCCAGCCGGGGCAGGTGGGCGGGAGCTGGGGCGGCCGGGCCATGGCCCCTGTCTGGGCTGGGCACCTTGCGTGGGTATTCACGGAAGGTCACTCAGGAGAACGGCCCCTCCTTGTCCTGGAGGCTGGTTGATGTGCTGGACAAAGCAGTGAGTCGGGAGTTGGCTTAAGGCCACGTTGGTGCTGGCGACGTGGGGTTTGAACGGGGAGCTACTGTTTTGGCCTGATGAGCGGGCAGGCAGGCTCGAAGCCATCTGGGAGCGGTTAGTAGGGAGCGGGCTGGCCACAGTCCCGTGACGGTGGCCGCAGGACTGTGGGGTTTGCACGCAGTGCTGCTTCGGAGAATCCAGAGGATCGCTTTTGGGAACTGTGGGGGCCGTGGGAACTCGAGTCCCACCCGTGAAAGTGACCTTGAGGTCGGGTCCGGGTTTCTTCCTCACTGCACCCAGGCCTCAGGTGATGCCCAGCATGGGGCAGGTCAGGGTGGGGGCTGAACCCGACCTGGAGCTGGCCAATGGGGATCGAGGCCTCCCTGCGGGGGAACCCAAGGGTGTAGGAGCCCTTGAAGGATTTCGCAACACTGCACACATTGTGAGAAGGAGCGGTGGCTTTGGGCTGGGTTTAAAGCCGACGCTGTGTTCTCCGAGTGAACCGGACACCGGAGCATGTCACAGTCGCACGGTCGTTGGTTCAGCGTGGCGGACTCCCCATTTGGGCCCTGCCCTGTGCTGGCTGCTCCGCCACTCTGCCAGCGGGCTGCCTGCTCACGGCGGGGGGACACACGCAGGTGGTTGGTGTGACGAGGCCCCCCCAGGGCTGAGCGCTGGGCTGCGGTTGGCCCTGCCCCCTGCCAGCAGGGTGACTTCAGACAGGTGAGTCACACCTGCAGCCTCCACCTCCTCCTCAGCGGAGTGAAGACACTAACAGGTGCTTTAATTGAGTCTTAGCAGCTGAACCCGTCAGGATGCACACGCTCCAAGCTTCTGATGACTTCACAATGCCTCCAGTGTACACGTATATAGGATACTCCCATCACCTCCCTGGTGCAAAGCTCCCATCACCTCCCTGGTGCAAACCTCCCATCACCTCCCTGGTGCAAACCTCCCATCACCTCCCTGGTGCAAACCTAATACTGAAGCCGCAGCTGAACCCAGAGCCAGCACTTGGTGGTGGCTGCCCGTCTTTCCTCACCGTCTCCTTTTGCACAACACGTGGGTAGAAATCTGGCTCTGACTTCCACTCCTCGTCTTCTGGGGTCCGTTCCTCAGCATGCTAAGTTTTCTCCCTTGTTTTGTTGGCATCTTGTTTTTTTTGTTGGTGCGGGGGCATTTGTTATCTCTTTCTTTTGTATGTGATTTGCAATGATGCGCTTACCCAGCTAACCCTTGAATTGCAGTTTTTAATAAATACTTGTTACAGTGAAAACATTTTTTGATCTTTTGAAGATCACATGCCGTCAAGTGGCTCAGTTGGGTCGGGGAGGTGCTTGGTGGGGGATGCGGATGGTGGGGATGGGCCCCCCGGAGGTGATGGCTAGCTGACCTGCATAAGCCAGGTTGGGCTGGGCCCCGGAAGAGACTCCACGGTGAGGGGAGGGGTGGCTGAGGATGCATAGGGTGTTCAGTCAGGGAAGAAGGTGTGGGGGGTGGCTGGAGCGTGGGGCACCACACTGCCCTCTGGAACGGGTTCTCTGGAGGGCCTGGCTCCTCTGGGGAGGAAGGCTGGACTTTCCCTGAAGAAGAAAGTAGCCAGGCAGGTGATGGCTCTCCTGGTCAGGCCCCTGAGCATCACTGAAACCCCGAGCTTCCCTGGGGCTGCAGCAGAGGACCGGCCTGGCCTGTGGGGTGGCTCACGTGGGGCCCGTCTGACCAGCTCTCCATCCAAGTGCCTCATCAGGGCAGCCCTGGGCCTCCCCAGGCAGCTTCTTTGTCCTCTGTGCCCCGGGGGCGGGAGCACGGAGAGCCACGAGTTGATGAAAGGCCCATTGAGGGGCCACAGAAGCCTATTCATGCTGCCCTGGCTGCCCGCGGGCGGAAGTGGCCGAGTGCTGCCCAGCCTCTCCCCAAAGAGGCCAGGTGACCCCCCAGCCTTCGGGAGGGGCTGGGCTGAGCTGGGCACCCCCAAGCCACGCAGCTCTCAGGAGGCCTCCCGCGGGGCCCTTGAGCAGGCTGGACACCCAGCGTCCACAGGCGCGGGTCACACCTCCGCCCGTTCCTCGTCTCCACAACAGAGAGGCTCCATCTCAGCCCCTTCAGGGCCCCAGTCCTCTGAGGGTCCGCACAAAGCCCCACCCTGCCAGAGGCCACGTGCGGTCCCGGCCTCCCAGCTGTGGCCCCTTCCCCTGACCCGCCCCCTCTCCAGGAGGGCCTTGAGTGCTGGTCCCCAGCCCCCTGAACCTCCCCTCTTTGGGGTGTGCTCCCTGACGTCCTGGCCGGGTGCAGCGCTGTGGTGCAGGCTCAGGGGCTCCACCTGCCCTCCCCACCCTCCCGACGCAGCTGTCCTGAGACCGATAGGTGCCCCTTCACGGGAGCTCCGAAGAACTCCCGGACCGTGGTCTTCTGTGTCTCAGTGCAGAGGAGAATTCAGCGAGAGCGGAGTGGCTGATAAGAACTGGTTTGCTTGACTAGGACACTTGTGAGGCTTGCTAGCGGGCGGGTGAGAAAGCCACACCCCGAGAACTCAGTGGGCTGCAGTTTCCTGTGAAAGTGTTAGTCTCTCAGTTAGTCTCTGTGACCCCGTGGACTGCAGCCCGCCAGGCTCCTCCGTCCATGGAGTTCTCCAGGCAGGAGTACTGGAGTGGGTTGCCATTCCCTTCTCCAGGGGATCTTCCTGACCCAGGGATGGAACCCAGGTCTCCCGCATTGCAGGTGGATTCTTTACCATCTGAACCACTAGGGAAGCCCCACAGTTTTATAGTCAGAGGAAAAGTGGGGAGGGGGAGAAGACCTTCTTTGTCTTTCTTGCATAGACGTCATGCTTCCATTACCAGCTCCTCCTCCAGGCTGGGCAGGGGAATTTCCTTCCACAGATGGTTGTTTTTCGTGGGTGCAGAGAGCATGTCCTTGGGATCGCTAGCTCACCAAGCTCGCTGGACAGGATGGAGGTCTCAGGCTGCCTCTGTTTTATTGCTCTGGGTCACGTCTCGTGCTTCTGCCGCGTGGTTTGGTTGCTAGGCAAGCCTGCTTGGTCGCGTTGTTAAGCGAGCGTGCTTTCTCGAGCAATGATTAACTTCCAGAGGTCTCCCGTATTTTTCTCCTCACAGTCCCGTAGTGGGACCGACTATTTAATCACCTATCTGTCCCTGTGATTCCCCCCTCCAGGTGTTTATCCTTTTATGCGTAAAAGGGGGTGAGGGTGTTGGTCCTTCAGTCATTAGCTCCTTCCAGCTGAGATGGGCAGAGGCCTGCCCGGGGAAGGAGCAAACAGCTGGCTTAGTGCCCGTCTCTGCTGGGAGAAGTGCCAGTCATTGTCATTCTGGTTGACATCACCCTTTTCGCTCTCTCAGAAGTTAAGCGTTGGAGAGCGAGTCTCCAAAAAGATGTGTATGAAAAGAAATACAACAGTAAACATCAGAAAAGTCATTCAAAGAGATTATAATCATGATTTTGAAGATCCAAACCATTTTTTAACCCCGACAGTTTCCAAATCCGGAAGGGGGTCACTTAAGGCCTCAATTTGTTTTGAGTTAGGCCCAGAATCTCAGTGTTTTATATTTCAGGGTCTGTTGTGTCTTTTATTTCAGTTATAGGTTTAATCTGTACCTTTTTTTTTTCTTTTCTTCTGTTAATAACATTTGGTGATGAGGGTAGCTTTCTTGTCCCTTGAGAGAGAGGGTGGCCCCTAATTTAGTTAATGAGTAAGTTCCTTTTCTTAAAGAAATAGGACAATCAGGCACAAACAGAAAGCAGAGTAGAAGCAACGGGTGTTGATGTCACAGAAACGGGGTCCCGGGAAAGTGTGCCCCGTCTCCTTCCTGCCACTCCCGTTACACGTTCCCACAGTTGTCAAGGTTTTCAGTCATGTGGGTTGAAACCCAGGAGACTGCGCCAGCGTATATGAGAAATCCCGTCAAGTGGCCCCATTTCAGTGGCCACCGAGGCTCAGCCTCAGTGACACAGACGCCACCTCGAGGCGGAGCCACCTCTGGCTTTGGGCCCCGTCAGCCTTCTGACTGTGAAGCTGTCAATGACCGAGGGGCCCCCTCACTCGCTGGTGCCTGAGGCATTCCCTCTGTCGATGCCCCGTCGATCCCTGGTCAGGGAACTAGGTCCCCTGTGCCGCAACTAAAGATCCCACGTGCCACAGCGAGGACCAGAGATCCCACGCCCTACGAGGACTCCCGCGCAGTGCAGCTGAGACCCGGCACAGCCACATAAATAAATGTATTTCTAAAAAGCCATTTATATCTCCCTTTGCCTTTCCATTCTGCTTCATTTTATTGTGCTCTTGTATGAAACTTACTTGTTAAGAAAATTAACCCTCATTTAAGAGCTCCGGTAATTTTTCCAGCGTGGTGTTTGTTTTTGCCTTTATTTATGGTGTGTAGGGCTTTTTGTTTTCTATAGAAATTTTTTATGTACTTTGATTTATCTATCATCCCTTTTTTTTTTTACTATCATTCTTTTCTTTTTACTATCATTCTTTTCTTTGACAGCCTCCTCTTTCCGAGAGAATCAAAAAAACTCATGCATGGTTTATTTTATTTTCTTATGATTTTACTTTTAGCATCAGAAGTGTTTCTCTTTCCAAAATTGGTTTTGGTCTGAGCAGGGGCCCCGCCTCATTCTGTTTCCTCTGCTGGCCAGTCTTTCCAAGACCATCTGTTGAAGAACCAGCTTTATCCTACTGACATAAAGGACGAATCTGTGTGTGAACTAAATTATCGTGTGTTTTCATTCTGGTTTTGTGCTTTCTCTTCTGTTCTATTGATCAGTCTAATTATGTACCAGCACCACCTCGCTTTCCTTAATCACTCAGTTCATCTCCCTCACTTAATTAGCCAATATTTATTGTTTCCTACAAGTCAAATACTGTTCTAGGAGCTAAGTTTACAGCAGTGAACAAAACAAGGAGGGGAGGTGCTCTGTTAGGACAGATGGGTTCTAGTAAGGCAGGTGCTGGCTCTCGAGGGCCCCGGGCCAGCTCCAGCCTGCTGCCCCTTGTTGTAAATGAACTTCCTGGCACATCGCCCTGTTCTTTATGTAGTGCTGTGGGTGATCTTGTAGTTGAGACAGGACCATATGGTCTGCAGAGTATTTTCTGTCTGGACCTTAATAGAAAAAGGTTTCTGGCTGCTGTACTTGGGAAAGACTGAAAGCAAAGAAAACAGATAAAACAGATACGATGCTATCCAGTGGTAGTATCAGGACAGGTGGTTTGGGGAGCCTCCCCGAGAAGGCGGGCGTTTGAGTAAAGAGCTACGGGGGCGACCTCCCTGCTGGTCCAATGGCTGAGAGTCCATGCTCCCAGTGCCCTCCCTGGTCAGGGAACTAGATCCCACATGCCACAACTGAGTTTGCCTGCTTCGATTAAAAGGTCATTTGAAAAGACCCTGATGCTGGGAAAGATTGAAGGCGGGAGGAGAAGGGGACGACAGAGGATGAGATGGCTGGATGGTATCACCGACTCAATGGACATGAGTTTGGGTGGACTCCGGGAGTTGGTGATGGACAGGGAGGCCTGGCGTGCTGCAGTCCATGGGGTTACAAAGAGTCGGACATGACTGAGCGACTGAACTGAACTGAACTGACATGCCTCGAAGATCCTGCATGCTGCAAGTAAGAACCGGGGAGGCGAGGAAGGAAGCCTCATGGAGGATTTGGAGCAGGAAAGTGACAAGAACTGTTTCAAGTCTGGGGGCCGTTTAGGAAGCTGGGACAGTCCACACCAGCAGGAAATGGTGGTGCTTGGCTCCGGCTGGAAGAGTGGTTTGTGGGAAGCAGTTGGATTCCAGATACATTTAAAGATAGAATCAATGAAATGATGCAGAGATGAAGTCAGAGAGTTCTGCAGGAAAACAAAAGACAAACCCACCAAACAATGGTAGAATTGAACAAATTTGTCAGTTAACTTGTCTCTCCAAGTAAGAGAGGACTGAAAAGTTTCTGTTGGAATCAACGTCTGGTGAGACAATAGCTAGAGGTGTCGTGGGGTTAAGAGAGGGTTTGCGGTTTTTCTTTAACTTGGGTAATTCCTGAGTATTTTTTTCGGGGGTTGGGGAGTCTTTTGGTTAGAAGTGAAGAAACTTATCCATGGCAGCTTAGAAAGGGAAAATAAATCTGAAAAAGAATATATTATATATAGGTATCTGAATTATATGTATTTATATAACTGAATCACTTTGCTGTGGACCTGAAACTACGTTGTAAATCAGCTATCTTCGGTGGGGACTTCCCTGGTGGTCCAGTGACTGAGACTCTGCCCTTCCGATGCAGGGGGCCCTGGGCTTCATCCCTGGTCAGAGAACTACATCCCAGGGGTCGCAACTAAACGTTCACATGCTGCAACTAAGATCCCATGCAGCCAATAAGGGCTGGCGCTAGTGGCAAAGGACCTGCCTGCTGCTGCAGGGGATACGGAGATGCAGGTTTGGTCCCCGGGTCCCGAAGATCCCCTGGAGGAGGGCATGGCAGCCCACTCCAGTATTGTTGCCTAGAGAATCCCACTGACAAGAAGCCAAGCGGGCTACAGTCCATAGGATTGCAAAGAGCTGGACACGACTCAAGTGGCTTAGCACGCATGCACTCAGCCAAATATTAAAAAAAACCCAACAACACGATACTTCAATTTAAAAAAGTAAAAAGAGAAATTTATTGGCTAACAATCTAGAAGATTGAAATCTAAGCCTCCGGAAGACTGGGGAAGCCCAACACTAAGAACTTGAGTGGATCTCCTCTCTCTCTGTGACCTCTTGTCTCTGGCTGTTTCCTCTCTCAAGTCCTCCTCCTCCACGTGGCAGGACAGGCACTGTATGATTTGGGTTGATGGTGACAAAAGGGTTTAGCTTTCCGAGTATGTTTCCATATCTGAGAGGATTCATGGCCCCACGTCACTCTTTCTGCATTTTCCTGGCTCTTCTTATTTTGAAACATTCTTGGCATTTTCTCTTGGGTCATGTTAAATTAGGTAGAATTGCTGCCTCTGTGATCTGAATATTCTACTATGATTATGTTTGTTGTGGTGCTCTGTGATCAGTGAGCTTCGATGTCAACACTGCAAAAAGACTGTGACTTCCTGCAGACTCAGATGACGGTTACAATTTTTCAGAAATAAAGGATTTTTAAATGGAGGTATGTTTTCGCTTTCTCAGACATAATGCTATTGTGCACTTGCTGCTGCTGCTGCTAAGTCGCTTCAGTCGTGTCCAACTCTGTGCGACCCGATAGACGGCCTCCCACCAGGCTCCCCCGTCCCTGGGATTCTCCAGGCAAGAACACTGGAGTGGGTTGCCATTTCCTTCTCCAATGCATGAAGGTGAAAAGGGAAAGTGAAGTCACTCAGTTGTGCACTTGCTAGACTACAGAATTGTATACACATAACTTTTAATTCAGCAAGCCAGGCTTCAGCAATACATGGGCCGTGAACTTCCAGATGTTCAAGCTGGTTTTAGAAAAGGCAGAGGAACCAGAGACCAAATTGCCAAATCCTCTGGATCATCGAAAAAGCAAGAGAGTTCCAGAAAAACATCTATTTCTGCTTTATTGACTATGCCAAAGCCTTTGATTGTGTGGATCACAGTAAACTGTGGAAAATTCTGAAAGAGATGGGAATACCAGACCACCTGATCCACCTCTTGAGAAACCTATATGCAGGTCTAGTCAAGGCTATGGTTTTTCCAGTGGTCATGTATGGATGTGAGAGTTGGGTTGTGAAGAAAGCTGAGCACCGAAGAATTGATGCTTTTGAACTGTGGTGTTGGAGAAGACTCTTGAGAGTCCCTTGGACTGCAAGGAGATCCAACCAGTCCATTCTGAAGGAGATCAGCCCTGGGATTTCTTTGGAAGGAATGATGCTGAAGCTGAAACTCCAGTACTTTGGCCACCTCACGCGAAGAGTTGACTCATTGGAAAAGACCCTGACGTTGGGAGGGATTGAGGGCAGGAGGAGAAGGGGACGACAGAGGATGAGATGACTGGATGGCATCACCGACTCAATGGACAAGAGTTTAGGTAGACTCCGGGAGTTGATGATGGACAGGGAGGCCTGGCGTGCTGCAATTCATGGGGTCGCAAACAGTCAGACACGACTGAGCGACTGAACTGAACTGTTAATTCACTGGGAAACCAGTGCGTGTGATTCGCTTTATTGTGATATTTGCTTTTATTGCCCTGGTCTGGAACCAAACTCCCAACATCTCCAAGGTCTGCCTGTAATAGTGGGTTGTGATGATACTCACTTCGTCTCTTTTTTAAATATTTATTTCTTTGGCTGTGTAGGGTCTTAGTTGCAGCACGTGGGATCTTTAGTTGTAGCATGTGGGGCCTATTATTACTCCCCTGACCAAGGATTGAACCTGGGCCTCCTGCGTTGGGAGCTCGGAGTCTTAGCCACTGGACCACCAGCGAAGTCCCCATTTCTAGTTTTTTCTAGTTGAGATACATATCGTGTTTAAGGAAGTATTTGTTTATTTCTATTTTATAGGGAATTTTTAAAAATCAAGAATGAGTATTTAATCTTACTGAATGTTCTCTCAGGATCTGTGAATACGATCGTGTGTTACTTCTCATTTGAACTATAACTTTATCATGAATATATAACTAGATTTCCTAATATTGGACCATTCTTATATTTCTGAGTTAAATTCTACTTGGCATACTTTTAACAGATGGCTGGATTTAAGATTTTTATGTTATGTGATGAGGGCAGTTAGCCCATAATTTTCTCTCTGTGTTGTTTTGGGGGGTCAAGGCTGTACCTTCTTGTTAAAAAGAATTTGCAAGTTTCTCAGGCTCTTAAAAACTTGTGCATAGCATTTGAGCTATCTGTTTCTTGAAGATCTGGTAGTGAGTGACTGATAGTTGCTCAGTCATGCCTGACTCTTTGCAACCCCATGGACTGTAGCCTGCCAGGTTCCTCTGTCCATGGAATTCTCCAGGGAAGATTACTGGAGTGGGTTGCCATTTCCTTCTCCAGGGGATCTTCCCGACCCAGGGATCCTGCATTGCAGGGTAGTCTTTACCATCTGAGCCACCAAGGAAGCCTACTATTAAGAGACATTTCTAAGTATAAAGACAGGTCAACTTAAAAAGTATCAGCAGATACATGCTTGACTTTATTTTATAACCTATAGACAATACATTAGAATATGTAATGAATCCATACAACTTTTCCAAAGGAAAACCCAAGACAGAAGTAGAAGATCTGGTAACATCCTCTCAAAAACGTCTCTTGGCTCCAGCGCGCTTGTTTAGGGAGTAGCTCTGGGGCAGTTTTCTTTATTGTAATACATGCCCATGATTTCTTTCTTTTTTGGCCTTGCCGTGCAGCTTGCAGGATCTTAGTTCCCCAACCAGGGATTGAACCTGCGCTTCCCTGCAGTGGAAGCGAAGAGTCCTAACCACTGGACCACCATGACCATCATTTTTAACGGCTGTAAACTGTTTTAAGTACTGAGTTACCATAGCTTGTTTCACCTGTGTGGTTTACTGGTCTGGAGAAGGACTGGGGTGGTTTTCAAGGAATGCCTCCTGAAATCCAGTTCATGACTATTCCAAAGCTCTGGTTAGTGAGAGATAATTCCAAGTTATTAATAGTAGCAACAGCATGTTCATCCACTGAGTGTTGAGGAGGCACCTGTTCTGAGCACCTGGGGTTAGCTCTAATCTCGAGGGAGGCTGTAGGACAGAGCTGCTGGGGTCTCAGATGTGCAGTGGGAAGGTTTGGAAGCCTGAGTCGATTTCTTGGTTGCTCACCAGCGACCTTTCAGTGTCCTCATTATACAGTGGCTGGAAGACCCCAGGCCCGGGGTCTTGGAAAGAGTAGGAGGGGCTGGGTTTGAGCCTCAGAAGCTCTTGAGCTACTGGATTCCCAAGCTTCTGTGGCCTTATCTTTAAACTGAAGCCTGAGGATTTTTTAAGCTCAGGTTATCCCACCTTATCAGTTAGAAGCAACAGTTAGAACTGGACATGGAACAACAGACTAGTTCCAAATAGGAAAAGGAGTACATCTAGGCTGTATATTGTCACCCTGCTTATTTAACTTCTATGCAGAGTACATCATGAGAAATGCTGGGCTGGATGAAGCACAAGCTGGAATCAAGATTGCCGGGAGAAATATCAATAATCTCAGCTATGCAGATGACACTATCCTGATGGCAGAAAGTGAAGAATTAAAGAGCCTCTTGATGAAAGTGAAAGAGCAGAGTGAAAAAGTTGGCTTAAAGCTCAACATTCATCATGGCATCTGGCCCCATCACTTCATGGGAAATAGATGGGGAAACAGTGGAAACAGTGACAGACTTTATTTTGGGGAGCTCCAAAATCACTGCAGATGGTGACTGCAGCCATGAAATTAAAAGACGCTTACTCCTTGGAAGGAAAGTTATGACTGATCTAGACAGCATATTAAGAAGCAGAGACATTACACTGTCAACAAAGGTCCATCTAGTCAAGGCTATGGTTTTTCCAGTGGTCATGTATGGATGTGAGAGTGTGACTATAAAGAAAGCTGAGTGCTGAAGAATTGATGCTTTTGAACTGTGGTGTTGGAGAAGACTCTCTAGAGTCCCTTGGTCTGCAAGGAGATCCAACCAGTCCATGCTAAAGAAGATCAATCCTGGGTGTTCATTGGAAGGTGAAGTTGAAACTCCAATACTTTGGCCACCTGATGCGAAGAGCTGACTCATTTGAAAAGACCCTGTTGCTGGGAAAGATTGAAGGCAGGAGGAGAAGGGGATGACAGAGGATGAGATGGTATCACTGACTCAATGGACACGAGTTTGAGTGAACTCCAGGAGTTGGTGATGGACAGGGAGGCCTGGCGTGCTGCGGTCCTCGGGGTCTCAAAGAGTCAGACACAACTGAGAGACTGAACTGAACTGATCCCACCTTATCAAGTTGCCATGGCGATCTGGAGAGGTCACAGGGGAATGGACTTTATAAACTGTAGTGCGTGCTAAGTCGCTTCAGTCGTGCCCAGCTCCTTGCAACCCCATGGGCTATAGCTCACCACGATCCTCTGTCCATGGGATTCTCCAGGCAAGAGTACTGGAGTGGTTTGCCATTCCCTCCTCCAGGGGATCGTCCTGACCCAGGGATTGAACCCGCATCTGTTAGGTCTCCTGCATTGGCAGGTGGGTTCTTTACCACTAGCACCAGCTGGGAAGCCCCATAAGCTGTAGAGTGCAGGCAAGCATGAGCCATCATCATTGTCAGTACTGTTGAGCTGTTGGCATGGTTACGTACCCCATTCAGTGTCTTGCAGAATGAAGTGGACAATCTGTGGCGGGGTGGCGGGAGAGCATGGAGCTGGGCACGGGTGGCTCAGGTTCAGTCCTTGCACAGCGGCGTGCCCTCTTCCACGCTTCCCCAGAGCCACTAGTCTATAAAGGACTCTGTAGGCCTGAAGTTCAAAGATGGTGACTTATGAAAGCAGGTCACTCACTGCAGGCAGGGGGGAGGCTGGATCCCATAGTCCCATTTGGAGCTGGCAGATCCCAGACTTTGTGATACGGCCCTTGCTCCGTATTCACGGATTCTGTATTTACGGATTTAGCTACTCACTGAAATTTATCCATCACCACACAGTCAGTACCTTGGGTGCTTTTGTGGTTAATTGCAGATGTGTGCAAAGTGGTGGGAAACTTTGAGTCACCCGGGGTGCATGGTCACAGCTGAGGTTCAACAAGAAGACCCCTGCCTCCTTGTCGCAGCTCATCCTTTCTGTGGTCTCTTTGGTGGTTGTTCAGTTGATCAGTCGAGGCTGATTCTTTGTGCCCCCGTGGACTGCAGCACAGCAGGCCTTCCTGCCCTTCACTATCTCCCGGAGTTTGCTCACACTCATGTCCATTGAGTTGGTGACGCCATCCAATCGTCTCATCCTCGAGGTCTATTTAGTGCCACGTATTTGCATGTCGTGCTTTCTGGTGGTGATTTTGCCATTTGGAGTGGCCCCTGAGCGTAACGCTGAAGTGTCTAGTCCTGAGCAAAAGAAGGCTGAGATGGGCCTTATGGAGAATATACATGTTAGATAAGCTTCATCCAGGCACAAGTTAGAGTGCTGGTGGCCTGGAGTTGAGTGTTAATGACCCAACTGTACACACACACATAGCGCAAGATAATGTATAGATCATTTGATGGAAACGCAACCAGAGGCTTGCAGGAGCGCAACCCTGTACTTCTGTAGGAGCAGTGGCTCGGTATTTGCCACGTCAGCGTCTGTGGCCACTTGATGGACGAGGGCTAGGACCACAGTCAGCACGGATGGCCCCACGGGGAAGGCGGCGGTGGGTGCGAGCTGTCCGTGGTGCTGCTCCGCGTCCGGGGCTGAGCGGATTCTGGGGCCAGAAGCCTGCTGACCTTGGGCCGGACAGAGCCCTGGAGTTGAGGGAGCTCTGCTGGCCTGGCGGCTCCCGGGGCTTCTGACCCAGGGCACGTCTTGGTGGACAGGCTTTGGGACAGGATGCAGCGAGAAAGCGGCTCACCTGTGAAAGAAAGAGCTGAAACTGATTCCACAGCACTGGCCAGCCACCCTGTGTCTGTCTGTTCATCCGATTAGCACATCGCGTGGTTCAGGGACACTGGCCGGTTGGGGAGTCATCACCTCATCTGAGCAAGCCAGATGTGCAGGGCAGCAGTGTGGAGGCCCCCACAAATACACACGAGGACAGAGCTTTACAGCATGCAGAGGACTTTCCACAATGGCCCCTCTCCCCACCCCCGACCTCACCACTGGTTCCAGGAGAGTGGCAGGTTAGACCCCTCTGACAGAGGGACTCTCTGGGGTCCCCAGGGGTTCAGTGAACCGATCACCCAGATGGGGAGGAGCAGAGAGCTAGGACCTGAGCTCAGGTCGTCTGGCTGCAAAGCCTAACACTGCGCTGCGCCTCCACCAGTCTGAGCCCTCACCCTGACCTTGACCCTTCCTAGTTTGGACTTGGACTGTCTCCTCTCCCTCCCTCTTCTGCTCCCTCTGAAGACAGGGAGCCCCTTCTCCACCCCCGTCTCCCTCTCTCTCTTTAATTAGCTTTATGACACTCATCAGAAGTCATACATTCATGGGCAAAAGTGGTATCATCTTACTATTAAAAGTATGAAAGGTGAAAAAAAAAAAAAAGCATGTGTCCTGCCAGGTTCAGCAGCTCCTGCCATTCAGGTGTATGTGTTTCCATCAAGTGTACATGTTTCATGTTCCTGTCTCCGTCGAGGGTGCGTGTCTCCGTCGAGGGTGCGTGTCTCCATCAGGGGGACGTGTTCCATCAGGGGTGCGTGTCTCCGTCGGGGGTGCCTGTGTGTGTTGGGGGTGTGTGTCCCCGTTGGGGGTGTGTGTCCCCGTGGGGGTGCGTGTCTCCCATTGGGGGTGCGTGTCTCCACTGGGGGTGCGTGTCTCCCATCGGGGGTGCGTGTCTCCATTGGGGGTGCATGTCTCCATCGGGGGTGCCTGTTTCCGTCAGGCGTATGTGTCTCCGCCGGTGTGTGTGGCCGGGGCTCCGCGTGGCATAGCAGCTGTGGTCAGGGTGTGAGCCTCTGCTCTTTGGGCAGGTGCTGTGTCACATGCCTTTCGTGTCATGAGTGTCTTGTCTGCTCGTCTTCACCTCATCCTTTAAAAGTGTGATGACAATTCGATTTAGTACACACAGCACAATCTACCGAGATTAAACGTGAGTGATTACTGAATATTATTTTCTTTTCCTCCTAACTGTTATGACTACTGCTGTATTATTTGCTGTCATTAATACACATGGAATGTCTTTGTGCATAAGGCACTTCCTTATTCCCATTTTTTTCTTTGCCATAAGATAGAGTCACATAAGCAGGAAGATGCTTGTTTGGCTTCCACAAAGGACACAGTAATTTTTCTTCTCTCACAAGAGCTCCCAGTTCAAAGTGTTCTTGCCAGCTTTGGTCGTCATAGCTTTTTATCTCCTTTACCGGAGTATGGTTTATGTCAAATAAACTGTGTCCGTGTCAAGTAAGCAACTGGACGAGTTTTGATGGCTGGGAAGGCACCAGCATCAATGCCTGGCACGTCCGGGGCGACCGCCAGGCTGCTGTCTGTGCCTCTGGTTTTGCCTTTTCTGAAGCATCCTGTGAATGTGGCCTTTCCATATGTAGCTGTTTTCCTACGTCTGACTTCTTCACTCAGCGTGATGGTTCCAAGATTTATCCTCGGTGCTGTGTCGATCGGTAGTCTGTTCTCATCGCCAGTATCAGGCCACTCAGTGGCTACGCCACGCTCCGTAAGTGTCCCCTCCTGGTTCCCAGTTTGGGTTTATTTAGGAACACAGCATCTGTGAACGTTTGTGTACCGGTGTCTGCAGACACGTGCTTCGTATCTCTTGGGCAAGAACCTGGAAATGGCTCAATCGCCGGTAAACACATGTTTAGCTTTATAAAATCTGTCAGTTTTCCTAAATGATTGTTTCTTCTTTTCTTTCTAGTTTTTTGGCCGTGCTGGGTCTTCGTTGCTGTGTGAGAGCTTTTCCTACTGCGGCGGGCGGGGGTTAGTCCGCAGTTGCAGGGCACAGGTTTCTCCTGTTGCAGACACGGGCTGTGGCCCCGAGCCTCAGCAGCCGTGGCACGCGGGCTTGGTTGCCTCGCAGCAGGTGGGGGTCTTAGTTCCCGGACCGGGGACTGACCCCATGTTCCCTGCATTCACAGGTGGATTTTTAACCACTGGACCACCAGGGAAGTCCCCTGCTTATTTTTATAAAAGGCAAATTTGCTTCTTAAATATGACAACTTGTTCTTTCAGTGTGATTTTTTTTTTTTAATTGCTAGTGAGATTAATATTTTCCCACATTTTGCCAAGTGGGTCTGTTTCCTTTTCGGTAGTTACCTGTTTGGGTATTTCACTCATTTATCTATTGCGGTCTTGCGCATTTTCTTTCGTAACTTGTTATGCTGTGAATTCTTTACATACAGGCAGTTATTTATTGTGACTTGCGCTCCCCTGGTTTTCATGTTCCCTTTGATTTCAGCTGTGCCTCTCTTGGGCATAAAGGGAATTTTGAGTGTTCGGGGTGGCAGGCGGGTCTTGACTTTCGTGATCTCTCTTCTTGCTTTATCCTGAGTGTCCCTGGTCTGGCCTCTGCCTGACTGTCCCACCTGTCTGTCCCGCTGCGTCTCTGGGTGTGGTGCCCACAACCACTCTTGGCAATGGTTCTGGCGTCTCACTGGTGACAGGCAGGGTATGAGGGGGCTCCCCGACAGAGTAGTTTTCTTCCTCCTGAGTTTGTCATTGGTACTGAAATAGTGCTACGCTAGTGATAACATCTGTGTGATGTCTGCAGCGAACTCCCAGCCCCTTGTTCCTTTCAGAGGTTAGCGCTGGGTCTCCCCACCCGCACGTGAGGGGCAGGCAGGGGCTGCAGATGCTCGGGAAGACGGGTGGGGAGGGCCCTGTCTGGGTGCCCAGGTGCCTTCTCAGCAGGTGGCTGGGCCACCTGCCCATGGAGTCACCGCTTTGAGCCCTGGGCGATCTGAGTCAGGGGCGCTTCGGCCCTTGTGTTGTGTGTGGTCTTGGGGCTTCTTTGAAGGTTTTTCTTGGGTCAGGGCCCTTGTGATGGAAAGAAAAGGGCATGTTCGCACCCTGTGTCCTGTGTGGGGTACCCAGGCCTCGGGTGGACAGTGGCTGGGCCACATCTGTGCTGTGGGCACCTGGGCAAGGCACCCACCTCCCTGAGTTCGTCTCCTGTTAAGTTGGGCCAATCCGTTTATTCGCGCAGCATTTATTGAGTGCCTGCTGTGTGCCTGACTCTGTTCTGGGCACTACACTCAGATGGTCATCCAGGCAGGTCCCTACTCTGGGGAGGCATTTGTGCAGCGGGGGACAGTCGTGAAACCCCACAGTGATGGCGGTAAAACAAGGTGAGGAGGAAGGGGAGCACCTCCAACACGTTTAATGTGGGGTCTGAAGCGGTTCCCTGAAGACAGGAGAGCCATCTGCGCTGCAGCAGGAATGGCAGGAAGGAGCCCCCTGTGTAAAGGCTCCAGGGTAGAGGGGCGGGCAACCCCAGGAGGCCAGCAGGGCTGGTGAGTGGCGAGGGGAGGGGCTGCCACAGGGAGTTTTCTTAGAACTTTGGCTTTCATTCTGAATTCCACGGGAAGGTTTGAAGGGGGACAGGAGCCGACTTTAAATACAGATCCTGTAGCTGTGGTGTGGGGGGCGGACTCAGGGGTGAGAGTGGATGGGGCCATGGATGCATTCCAGGGGAGCTGGCCCCCGCCACCCTGGGAGGGGAAGGACCTGGGTGTGGTGCCCGCCAGGCTCTCTGACGGCCGCGGGGCTGCCGGCAGTTTCTGGGAGAAGCATCCAGGCGGTGGGCCGGTGGTTCGGGAGCGGCCTGTCGAGGATGCGGGCACCGGCACAGGGTGACCTTCTGGCTGGACCCCACGAGCCCCTGTGTCGGGGGGACACGGGCAGGCAGAGTGCTGCAGCTCCCTCGCTAACTGGGCCGGATGGGCTGTGAAGAAAGCGATCGCTCAGCATTTACACCAGGGAAATGGGACCCCTTGTGCGGACCTGCTGGGACAGGCCTGGCGGCACGTGGAACCCTGGAGAGCACGTTGGCATGTATTTTGTGCCGTTTCCAGCACGCCAGTCCTGCACGCAGGACCCCCCCCACCCCCAAACCCAAGGACCTTCCCTTGTCAGAACCTGGGGCTGCCAGCTGCCTGCTGAGCGCTTTGCGTTCATTATCTGGGTCCATCGCACTGCATTTTCCGAGAGCCTGAGTGTGTGCGTGTGTCTGGTGTGACAGGTCTGAGGACTCAGCAGTTTCTAGCTCTGGGATCTTGGGCCCCTTTTTCTGACTCCTGAGAGTCAGTCTCTTCTCATGTGAAACCAGGCAGCAGCTGTAACAGGCTGTGGGCAAAGTTCAGTGAGACGGCCCACACGGCTCTGGCAGGGGCTCAATATGGCAAGTGCAGGAAGAACCGTGGCTGCCCACCTGGTGCCGTGGGTACCACCAGGCTCCTTCTGCTTGCAGAATAAAGAGATCGCCCAAGGGCGTATGCTCCTGCGCCTGAGTGACGTGGATGGGGAACTTGGCTCACTGTGGCAGGTGGCGGGGTTCGGAGCCCTGACCCACTGCGTGTGGAGACCACAGCGGCTGCCGTAGCACCTCCGAGGGACCAGGAAGCAGTGGGTGTGGGCAGTCTTGGAGCGTTGAGTCTAGAAGGCCTTCTGCTGGGCTGGGGGCTCAGAAGGAGCTGAGATAAACTGTCCCGGGAGAGTTCTTGTTTTGTTAGGAAGAACGCGCCCACCACCCCCGCCACCGCTTGATTTTGTGCAGAGGGCTTTAGGGGTGTGAGTTGGGCACTGCCTGTTGTCACAGGGGTCAGTCTGGGGGTCTCTCCTGGCCTTTGCCCCCGAAGCTGATGGGTGACCTTTGTCTTGATAAGGCTCGCCCGCCTGGGCCCCTGACTGATGAGACCCCCTTCTGTTTTCCTTCCGTGGGAGCCAGCCAGGGTGTGGGCCTGGGTGGGCTGCGGACCCCCTGGGCGCAGAGGGCGGGAGCCTGTGTCGGAGAGCTGATGTAAACAGGGCCGGGGTGTTCAAAACTCCAGGGCCTGAGGGCTGAGCCCCTCCTCACCCCCCATCCCCACAATGCCCTGGAGGAGCGGGTGTGGGCTGCAGGCCAGGGGGTCTGACCACTTGTGAGGCCCCGAGGGTCCCGCCTCCACGGGTTCCAGAAGACAAATGCAAGGACTTAGGGTGATGAAGTCGCTTCGGGAGAAGAGGGAAAGAAACCAGCAACAATGAAGTATCTCGGGTTTCCAAGCGATAGCTCTGCTGCACATCTTGTGGTTCCATCAGGTCTGTCCAGACGCCCACCTTGTCTAGGTCCCGTGGGCCAGTCACGTCTGCGGTGTCTGCCTTCACCCCCAGGAAGCTGGGGATCAGAGCGGTCCCTGGGCTGGCCCGCGGTCACACAGCTAGTGCAGAGCTGGAGCGGAACCTCTCAGCCTTCCTACTGGAGCCTGTGGGCTCCTTGCGTGGGAAAGAGGACCATAACGATCTAGGTATCAGGAAGAAATACTGTCGGTAATAAGAAGCAGAGTCAGCCCGGCGTGCTGGAAGCCTGCCTCCCTCCTGCCTGCAGCTGAGCCCGGCAGGCAGAGGGGCAGCTGTCCCTTTAAGTCAGATTCCCGGGGTGGGGGTGGGGATGGGGAGGGAGGTGCCCCGCCGGAGATGGATGGATCTCCCCTCCTGAGCCCTTGGGGCTCCCTGCCAGACAGCCTGCCGAGCCTTCTCTCAGATCCAGGCTTCCCTTCCCCGTGCGATGCTGCTGATTCATCCTGGGGCTGGAGTCCGCGGTGCTGCGGGGCTCGGGGCCTCCCGGGGAGGTGCCCTGGGGCCTCTGCGGGCGCCCCGTGGGGCTGGGGCTCCGCACATCGCGGAGGTCTGCGGGGGGCAGGGCGCGGGGCCGGGGCTCGGCCCAGGCCGCTCACAGTGCCCCCCCCACTTCCCCTCTGGTCTCCCTGCGCAGGGTGCTTCAAGGACGACCGCATCGTCTTCTGGACGTGGATGTTCTCCACCTACTTCATGGAGAAGTGGGCCCCGCGCCAGGACGACATGCTCTTCTACGTGCGCCGGAAGCTGGCGTTCGCAGGCAGCGAGGGCGCCCTGGACGGGCGGAAGGTGAGCGCCCGGCGCCGCCCCCACAACCGGGTCCGCAGGCTTGTGGGCCGGGGGTCTGCAGTCCTCCTCGCGCGTGTTAGGAGGGGAACGCGGTGTTCATTCAGCGCCCGCCAGGTGCCAGGAGCTGGGCGGGGACGGTCACACGTGTCCCGTGGTGGGATGCGCGGGCCTCATGTGGGTATTATTACTGAGCTTCCCCAAGAGCCCGGAAGGTGGCGATGAGTATCGCTACAGTGCCTTGGAGGAGACACGTCCAGAGGCTGGGTGGTCTGGCGGGCATCTCATCCTTAGTAAGTAAACAGGAGAGCAAAGACGTTGACTCCAGAGGCTGGGTCCAGCCTGACCGTGGGCAGGTGACCTGGCTTGGTGATGGTGGTGATGCCTGCCAGCCCCCGAGCCCTCACCTCACCCCCGACAGGGGCTCAGCTCTCTGCCTCTCCCATCTCCCATGTCTTCCCAGCAACTGGACAGGACAAGGGTTGTTATCCCTATTTTACAGAAGAGACCAAAGGCGCGCAGGTGACTTGAGTCATCTCCGATATTTAATCCACTAAGTTTCAGTCGACAAGTTAATAGAACAAGCTTTGCATGTCTTTCAGAAGCTTTATTTAGTGTTTTGTAAAATATTGAAGCAACCTGTATGCCAAACATACAAAGGCGTTGTTTTCATTTAAACACAAAAGCGCCTCGGGAAGTGGAGACGGGTTTTTGCAGCATGCCTGCCCAGCGCTTGTGACCCCGGGCTGGGGCTTGGTGGCCGGGGCTCATGCCTTCCCTGCCCTGCGCCTGCTCTTTGAGCCTGATCGTGCAGGACGGGCTTTCTGCAAACAGACAGGCCTGGTGCCTGCTGCAAAGGAGACATGGTGGCCTGCGTGCCTGCAGCCAAATGGCTGGTCCGGTCCAGCTGCGTGACAGGCGGGAAGACCTGGGGGTGGGCCAGGGTGCTCTGGTGACCATCTGGAGTCTGCAGCGGCTGGCCGTGTGACCGGGTTGTCACTGGGGCCAGTGGACACTGGGACCCTGAAGTGCATCACGCAGAGCCATGTGTACACAGTCTGGGTCACTATAGTGACCAGAAGGGAGGGGAGTGGTCAGCGGAGGCCACCTGAGTGAGGTGGGTCTTGAAGGAAGGGCAGAGGTGGTCCCGGCGGAGGGGCCGGTGGCTGAGCAGTGGGCCTGACCGTCTGCTGAGGTTTAAGTTTCAGATTTTTTTTTTTTTTTGCAAAATCTTGGTGGTTGTTTAGAGGCAGCGTGTTGAGACCAGAGGCGACAGTAAGGACTGAGTGTACCTGAGATGCGGTCGTGCCTTGAATGTTGGTGCCTGGAGAGGCCCCAGCTCTGGTCAGGGAGGGTTTTCTTAGCCGACCTGGCCTTGACTGCTCCAGTGGGCAGGCGGGGCTCAGGAGGGGTCAGCTTTGTGCACTCCCAGAGTGGCCGGGCAGGGAGGTGAAAGGAAGCTGCAAGTGCTGGCTCCTCTCTGGGAGAGAACCCTGGACTCAGGCCTGAGCAGTTTTGGAGCCGGAGGCCTGAGTCTGTGTGTGAGGTCCCCTGAAGGCTGGGCTGGGGCGGTGTTGACAAGGGCAATGAGGGGAGCCCGAGTTTGGGAGCGTGTGGCAGTCTAACTATGCGCATGCTGGAACGTTCCATTGCACCCCTGCCCAGAGCCCTCTGCAGGCCCTTCTCTCCCAGCACTGGGAGGACAAGATGACTCAGCCTTGGCTGGGGCCTCAGGGAGCACTCCCCCACACCCCTGCCCCCGGCCCGGTCTGCTGGGACTGACGGTGTGGCCAGTGGCACGTGGAACGGTTGGTGCTGTGATGGTGGGAGGAATGGGGTGGCTGGGGACCCACAGAGAGGAGGAGGCAGCATCTGGCCGGAATGTTGTAGGTCAGAGCGAGGGGATGACGGTGGACGGAGGACATTTGTGGGGAGGGGCAAGCGAGCACACGCACGACAGGCCCTGCCGGGGTGGGTCTGCGGTGTCTGAAGGGCAGCAGGCGGGCGGCGCGGCGGGGGAGACCCCACGGGTCTGGAGGTGCGAGGTGGACAGGGCGGGGAAGGAGGGAGACCACACAGCTGCTCCCGCGCAGCCTCCCTGCCCGCCTCTGCTTTGAAGAGCAGAAAGGAAAGCCCCTGGCCGGCGCGCCGTGGGCGCTGCTGCAGGGCCTGCGCACTGCGGGCTCTCTGCGGCAAGCCCGGCTGCCTCCCGCCCCCTCCTCATCCGGCCGAGGAGCTGGTACCCAGTTGCCGTAGCAACCCGAGGGCCTTCTGCGCGCTCCGCCGGTATAGAGGGTGGCTGGCTGGACTGGCCGCCTGTGGGCTGGGCCAGGATGCTGGGATCCCCTGCCCTGCTGGGGGGCCCAAAGGATGAGCTCGGTGGGAGGCTGGCTTCTTGATGAGCCCCCGGGGTCGCGAAGCCAGAGAACCCAGGAGGGAGATTGGAGCCCACGCCCCGCGTGGGAGCGGCCAGGGAGGAGAGGATGCCCCCGGGGCGGGGGCGGGGGTGCTGGGACTCACCTCTGCCCTGGGCCTCACAGCTGGCGGAGGCCGAGCCCGAGGTGGAGGTGGAGGTGTACCGGCGGGACTCCAAGAAGCTGCCGGGCCTCGGAGACCCGGACATCGACTGGGAGGAGAGCGTCTGCCTGAACCTCATCCTGCAGAAGGTACCGGGCGCGATGGGCAGGGCTCCCGGCGTGGGGGCGGGGTGCTCGAAGGCCCCGGGCACAGCGGACCCCTGAACTCCCCTGTCCCGCATCCCTTCCAGCTGGACTACATGGTGACCTGTGCTGTGTGCACACGAGCCGATGGCGGGGACATCCACATCCACAGGAAGAGGTCCCAGGTGAGCCCGCGGGCGCCCAGGGGTCCCCCTCCCGCTGCCCTGCCCCGAGGGGAGGCTGACCCCAGAATTTCCCTGCGGCCTGGGGGCCTGGGTCCAGCTCAGGAGCCCTGAAGCAGGTCCTCCCTCCCAACGGCTCCTTCCCCAGTGGCTCCTGGGGCCCTGGCGACCCATGCCTTACAGCACACCCCACCCCAGCACATGGCTCCAGGCCCGGGTGCAGGGCACGGTAGGGGTTTCACTCAGCCCCTTCCAATCTTTTTCTTTCCAGCAAGTGTTCGCGTCCCCCAGTAAGCACCCCATGGACAGCAAAGGGGAGGAGTCCAAGATCAGCTACCCCAACATCTTCTTCATGATCGACAGCTTCGAGGAGGTGGGGGCTCTGTCTTGGTCTGGCTCCCCCCCAGCCACCCCCCAGGCCTCACACGCTTTCAGGAAGGAGGTGGGGGCAGGGCTGGGCTCCCGCTCTCCCTGCTGCTTCCTTGACTTAGGGCAAATGAGTTCACCAGGCTCTGAGCCTTAGTGTTCTCATCTGTAAAATGGGCGTCAGGGTTGAAAGATCAGAGAGCTCACGCGTGGGAGAAGGCATCATCAAGTCCTGCAGAGCGCTGCCCGGGCAGGAGGGACGGTTATTACCACCCTCGAACCCTAAATGAGGCCTCCCCACCTTGGGATCCTAGGATGTCTGTGATGGGCTGGGCTCCGGAAGTTACAAAACTGGGGCCCCGGGCAGCTCACTCAACTGGGAAACGCCGGGTGCTGGGAAGCCAGCTGCGCCCCCTGGCGACCCTGCCGGCTCCTGTCAAGCCACCCTCCTGTCGAGGTCTGGGCAGTGGAGCTGTTCCCCCCACCACCCACAGTGAGGGCCGGGGATGGGGGCCCTGGAGCACTCACGGAGGATGGGGTGTGGGCTGCAAGTCACTTCTCGATTTGGTTGGTGTCTTGAGCATCTCAGTTCAGGGGGCTGAGCGCCCTCTCCAGACTCACACAGCTTGTCCACAGCAGAGCTGAGACTGAAGCCAGAGTCTGGATGACCTCAGAGCTCAGCCTGCACACGGCCCCCCGCCCCGCCCCGTGGGCAGTGACTCTCGTGGGGGCAGGCTGTCCAGTCCCCTGCAGGCGGTCGCCCCCCGCAGGCAGGCAGTCTGTGAGGCTTCTGAGCTGGTGCCCACATACAGGCCCTGACGGCCGGGGCAGGGCTGGGGCGGGTGGGCTACACACCCATAGCTGGAGGTGCAGAAGACATTCGAAAGCGGCCAGACAGTCCCCGTGAACTGTTCTACTTCCTGGTGTCACTCCGGTGGACAGTGGGAGGGTAGCACATCCTCTTCCTGTTCCAGAGTCACTTATGACCTTAGCCCCTTGTAGACGCTGCCCCTGCCCACGGGTGGGCTGTCCCCCTTGCTGCGCGGGTCCCCGTGGAGTGGTGGCAGGCCTGGGGGCCTTGGGTAAAAGCCTTCACGTCTGTGGCTCAGTGTTCTCCCCTGTAAAGGGAGAGTTTCCGAGCAGCCCTCCCTGGGTCAAGGAGCGGGGCAGGGGGCTGGGAGCCGGGCTGTGCTGGGGGCCGGGGGCAGCCGACCGGTGCCATCCCTGCGTCTGCCTCGCGCCCCCCTCCCCAGGTGTTCAGCGACATGACCGTGGGGGAAGGGGAGATGGTCTGCGTGGAGCTGGTGGCCAGTGACAAGACCAACACGTTCCAGGGAGTCATCTTTCAGGGCTCCATCCGCTACGAGGCGCTCAAGAAGGTGTATGACAACCGAGTGAGTGCAGGGTGGGCCGGGTCCAGGGGGCGATCACCCCGCAGCCCCCCCTGCCCTCGCCCAGCTCTGCTGTACCAGGCCCGCCCCAGAGCTCCTGCAGCACCCCCAATGCCCCTCCTAGGTGGCTGGGGCCTGGGTCACGTGGGGCTCTTCCCAGGAAAACCCTCCTGGGATTATTGGTCCCCGACAGATGGGACTGAGGGGAGAGGAGTCCAGGTGGACGGGTGCCCTCCTGCCGCTGGGCTCCGCCCTGGGTGTCCTCTCTCGACCCCTGGGCAGGGGACGAGGAGGTGGTCTCTGTCCCCGGACAGGGTGTGGTGGTCAGGGCGAGAGGGCGTCAGACAGGGATGCCAGGGTGCCGGCACTGCCCCGCCTTGTGGGTGAGCCCGGGTCAGCTGGGGCTGGGTCTCCCCGGAGCGGGGCTGGTGGCCCTCGGGGGCTTCTTGAGGGAGGGTCACCCGGCTGCTGGAGCCCCCAGGGAGCGGGCACCCCGCCTGCCTGACTCCATGCCCCTGCCTGCCCGCCTGCAGGTGAGTGTGGCAGCCCGCATGGCCCAGAAGATGTCGTTCGGCTTCTACAAGTACAGCAACATGGAGTTTGTACGCATGAAGGGGCCCCAGGGCAAGGGCCACGCTGAGATGGCCGTCAGCCGCGTGTCCACCGGCGACACGTCCCCCTGCGGGACCGAGGAGGACTCTAGCCCGGCTTCGCCCATGCATGAGCGGGTAAGGCTGCACAGCTCGGGGAGGGCCTCTCCCCTCCCTGAGGCCTGCCTCCCACCGCCTCCCTGGTCCTTCCCGCCCCCCACCCCCCCCGAGAGGTAGGTGTCATGGTCCCCACTCCTCTGGGGAGGAGGCCGAGGTTCAGAGAGGGCAGGTGACTGGCCCGGGGTCACACATCAGGTTACTGCCTGGACCCCGAGCTGCCACGGCGGCAGGGCTCAGCCAGCAGGGTCCCAGCACCCGCCTTGGTGGACCTGCTGGGTGGGGGCGGGCACCCGAGCGGCCTTTCCAGGGGGCAAGATGGGGACGATGACGGATGAGCTCCAGGAGGGTTGGCCGGAGCCTCGAGACCCTGGGGCCCCCCAGCTGGTCTCTGCCGGGGCCGCTTGCCAACCAGTCACTGGGCCCCAGAACTGCTGGCAACCGCCGTAGCCATGGACGGGTCCGAGCCTTCCTGTCTGCAGAGCTGGGCAGCCCCAGGCCTGCCGGGGTTCCTTGCTCTGCCCCCTGCCATGTGGCTCACACAACAGCACTGAGCCTCTGAGCCCTTTCTAGGCTGTTGTCCTTCCCCGGGGGCCGGGAAGCTGACCTCAGTGGCAGCCCTATTCCCAGAGCCTCTGGGGTGGTGGGCAGGGGGCAAGCCCAGGGCTCAGGCAGGAGAAAATACCCAGCCCGTCGGCCACGTTGCCCGTGTTGGGGGCTCCAGAGGAGACCGGGGGTCTTGAAGGAGGAGCGCCCCCCCGGGCGTCTCCAGGAGGGGCTGCGGGGTGGGCTACAGTCGGGCGCTGCTGCTGCATGAGCTGGGACAGGTCTCTCCTCTCTGAGCCTCAGTTTGCTCACCCGGAAATGGGGTGAACACACACCCGCCTTCCGAGGTGTTGGGGACTCAGGAGCCAGGGCATCAGGGGCCCCTCTGGGTGTGGGGCTGGCTGGGGCATCTGCCTGGAGAAACGGCCCCTGAGCGTGTCAGTCTGAGTCCCCGCCGGCGCACCCAAGGTCGGGGAGCCGTGCGCACTCTGCCTTTCACTCTAAGCTCACTGTCACACGTCCTCCTGGCAGTCAGGGGGCACTTTTCTTTTTCTTGTTGTGTCTTTCTTTTTTTCGCTTTGAGTTTCCTGCAGTGAATGTGGTTTGTAAGCAGAGCAGAAACGACAAACGCTCTCTTTCTGTGATGATGGGTGAGAATTCTGGGCAGAGGCCTCTGTTGTCTTGGGAACAGAGGTGGTTTGTCTCTGCGATAAGGAGCCTAATCCCCCTTGGTCCTCAGGTGCCCACTGAGGCTAACAAATGTGTGCGTGACAGCCCTCGTGACGGTGTGGCCTGGGCTCAGGCTGGACAAACCTGGGTGCCAGTTCTGGCCGCGTGTTTGCCCAGTGACCACAGAGAGGTTACTGGACCAGTCCGGGCCTTCATCTTCCCATCTGTCAAAAGGGGTGGCCGTGGCGGGGAAGGAGACGGTGCCTGGGAAAGCTCCTGGCCCCCAGCAGCAGGGGGGGCCTAGGGTCAAGGGGCGGGGCCTGCCAGGGTCCTCCCAGCGCTGCTCGGGCGCCCCGCCTCTGTGCTCGCTGCCTTCCTTTCCCAGAGGGGTTGTTTGTAACCAGCGCATGACAAATGCAGACTCTGTGTATTGTGGTTTCTGGTGTTTGCTTTTCTATCTTCTAAAAACCTTCCCCGGCTTGTGGGAGGACCGTCTGGAGCCCAGCGGCCGCCGGGACTCTGGTGGACGTCGGAGCCATGACGAGGAGGCTGACGGGGCTCCCGAAGTTTCAGTCCCAGCTCACCTTGTTCCTCAGATTCTTGTTTGCATGGGGAGGAGGGAGGAGATGGGCCACGTTCCCTCTGCCTGGAACGCCCTTCCCCCCCTTCTTCACCTAGCGAACTCCTACTCGTCCTTCAAGACCCAGCTCAAGCGGCGTCTCCTCCGGGAAGCCTTTCGTGATTTCCCAGGCTGTTGATTCCTTTTGCCTCCGTGCTCGCCTGTATCCTGTGCTTCCTTTTTTTTTCTGTCTTTAACAACCAACATTCAGTCTGTGGTTGTCAACTTTTGGGTCTCTCGCCACTCCCGGCAGACTGTGAGCTCCTTGAGGGCAGGGACCCGGTCACGTGCTCCCCTGAGTGGGTGTGGAGAATGGCTGGTGATGGGCAGTGTGGTTAGAAGAGAGGAGAGCAGGAGATGGAGGGGTGAACTGTTTGACCATTGCATTTCTGTGGAAGGATGCTGGGGGAGAGAGGGGACAGGAGATAAAAGCCAGGAGAAGAAATTAGAGGGAAGAGCATGGCCTTAGGGGCAGAAGACCTGGGGTGCAGCCCCAGTGTGGCCACCATCTGCTGGGTGACCTTGGCCCCGCCAGGGTGGCTGTCCTGTCTCAGCCGGTTTCCACGTCAGGGGTGGTTGGGAAGGTTCGGCGGATTTGGTGCCTGGAGGGTGCTCGTCCCGCGTGAGCAGCCAGGCTTGCTCTGTGCTCCGATGACCCTGGGGGGGCGGTTGAGGCCCCAGGAGGGCAGCCGGCTTCTTCCCGGGGCGGAGCTGGTGGCCAGCGCCCACCAAGCCCCAGGCTGGCTGCGCTCTGCAGGCGGGAGATGGGTGGGCGCCGGGGCCCCCCCAGGTCGGCGGGCTGCCCTGGTGACATGCTCCTTGTTCCCAGGTAACCTCCTTCAGCACACCCCCCACCCCCGAGCGGAACAACCGGCCCGCCTTCTTCTCCCCATCTCTCAAGAGGAAGGGGCCGCGGAACCGGATCACGGAGATGAAGAAGTCTCACTCCGCCAACGACAGCGAGGAGTTTTTCCGGGAGGACGACGGGGGAGGTGACCCTGCTGCTCCCCTGCCCCCCGGCCTGTGGGGCCTCCTCACTCCCTTCCGCACATTCAGAGAGCCAGGGGGCCATGTGCCAGCCCATCCTGGGCGGGGTGGAGCTGTGGACAGACAGCAGATGGCCACCGAGGGGAGCCCCCAGCCCCGGGCTCAGTGTGGCCGGCAGTTGGCACCTGATTCCAGGGGCTCCGAGGGGAGGGCTCTGGGCGCGCGTGCTGTTCCCTCCCTCTGCGAGGTGCCCTGCGGCCCTGCCGCCTCCAGCGGGGTGTCCCTCGGGGCTCCCCTGTCCTCCTCCCCGAGCCCGGGCCCGTCCATCCAGCGGCCTCCTGGGCGTCTCCGCCCGGGTGTCTCCGCGGTCCTCCATCACATCCATTCGGTCCTCAGGCCTCCCTGTTCCCCTCTCTGCTGTGCGTGGGCCCTGCCGTGGGAGCAGTACTGCGGGAGGGCAGGGCTGTGTTTATCAGAGGGGCGGCAAGAGGCTGTTGGAGGAGTTTAGAGGGTCCTGATTGGCAGGACCGAGGCAGAGGGCCTGCTGGACGAGACCCTGGCCGGGGCCTCAGACCCCAGCCCAGGCCTTGACCTGCTCTCAAGTGGGCTTGGGCAGCGCCGCCCTCCTGGGCTCCTTCCAGACCAGCGGGAAAGTGTCCACAGTGCCCACCTGCCTCCCCGGGTGGCCCACCGGCCGGGTGATGGTGCCGGGTCGTCCCAGCTGTACCTCCGTACCCCTCCGGGGAGAGGACCAGAGCCGGGCAGCCGTGGGGCCCGGCACAGCAACAGGCCCGGGCCTACAGGGGAGGCGCTCCAGGACCGGGGCGGGGGTGTCAGGCTGGAAGGCAGAGGGGGCTGGAGGGCAGTCAGGAGGAGGTCCGGTCAGGTTGGAGGTCAAGCTGGGCCGGGGAGGGGTCACCTGGGTGGGAGGTGTGGTCCGCTCCGCGGCCCGGGCCTGACATGCTGTCTCCGCTGCAGCTGACCTGCACAACGCCACCAACCTGCGATCTCGCTCCCTGTCGGGCACGGGGCGCTCCCTTGTCGGGTCCTGGCTGAAGCTGAGCAGGGCGGACGGGCACTTCCTTCTCTATGCACACCTGACCTACGTCACTTTGCCGCTGCATCGGATTTTAACAGGTAACTCTGACTTTGGGGTGGGACCTCTGGGGGAACCACGACCCCTAAAAAGTACTCCTGTGGGCAGTACTCGGGTGCCCACGCCGTCCGCCTGGAGGGGCTTCAGACCCTCAGCACGTGCGTGCTACTCGAGGGGTGGGCGGAGCTCGTGCTGAAGGGCCTGCGGGGGCTGTGGCTCCAGAGTCAGGCTGCCTGTGTGAGCCCTGCGCCCCGAGCCCGTGCCCCGTGGTACAGCCGTTCCAGGCGCGCTCATTGCCCCGTTCCTGTCTGGAAGGAGGGTGAGCGCAGCCCCGCAGGTCCCCGAGGGCTGAAAGAGCGCCTTGGGGGCTTCCCTCACAGATGGAGCACATGGAAGGTCCCCGTGCTCCCTCTGCGAGCACAGGAGGGTCACCCTTCCCTGTCTCCTCCACGCCCCCTCCTGCCACCCTAGACATCCTGGAAGTTCGGCAGAAGCCCATCCTGATGACCTAGCCGTGTGCGGAGCCCGCGCGGAGCCCCCCAGCCCTGCCCAGTCCTGGGAGTGCTGCCAAGTGCCTACCTGCCCACCGCCACTAGGGTCTTCCAGGACCACCCAGCGCTGGAGCCGGAGCCAGGCGGGGCCGCTCGACTCCTGGGGCCAGGGCCGACTCCACGAACACCAGCCCAAACTGAAGTGCCTCTTCCTCGTCCCTGCTGGCCCTGCTCTGGCCCCCGCGCCCGCCCACCCACCACCCTCAGCCTGTCTCTGGGGGAACCCTCTGCACCCTGAGGAGCAGACCCGCCAGTAGGCCGCAAGAGAGCAAGGGAGCGGCCAGCCCGTGGACCCGACGCTCACCTCCCAGCAGACAGCAGGGAGACCACCTGGCTGGAGCCGCACCACGTGTCCAGCGCTCACGGAAAACCGGTTTAAGATGTGGTGACGCTGATCCGATGAGTTAGTCCCGATCGTCTGTCCTCCCAGCTTCCCCACGGTCGTCTTTAGATGGGTTTCCACAGGGAGCACGGCCGTCTGCTGGCTCTGCCCTGGGCTGGGAATACCTCACCCCACGCCCGGCTCCAGACCAGCCCTCGTCCCGCCAGAATGGCCTTTGCTTCCAGCCAAAGAGCATCACCCACATACACACACCTCCAACCTGGAGACGACCTGTCTGCACCTCGGCTGACATGACCTGCAGTATTGGGGTCTTGGGGGCAGGAGGGAGGGGTCGTACCCAGACAGGAGAAGGGTGGGGTCTCCTGCAGGAAGGGCGGATGGTGCGCTGTGGGGTCGACGTCCTCCCAGGAAGGTTCCAGGCCGAGCCTCCGTCCTCCGGGGCCAGGGCAGGGGCTGGAGCGTCTAGTCTTCCCTGCTTTCCTGGAGCTCATTTTCTTTGGCTGGGTGTGCGGGTCCCACCTCTCAGGCCAGTCACTGAGGCAAAGAGGCATTGGCTTCCCCGTGGCCTGGGGCTGGTCAGGCCTCCTTCCAGCTTGGACGGAAGGTTTCCGTCTGCGGGGACACACCGTGCTCCTCTCAGAACCGCGAGCCTCCCCGGGAGCAGAAATGTCGCTCCTGCCGCTTCCCACGGGATAAGCCGTCAGCTGGGTCTCTGCTGCTCTGTGCACACCCTCAGGGATATCTGAAGGGTCCCTGGTGTGCGGGTAGCGACTCCCCTGGGGGAGGAGAGGGGGAAGGAGGAGGGGCTCGTGTTCCTGTCCATTTCTGTCCTTCGTGCTCCAAGGGTTTGCTTCGAGCTCCGGGAAACAGGAGGACTCCTTTGGGGCTTCTCCAGATTTTGTATGCTGTTATTAAAAGCGAGCTACTGCATTTCATTCTGCCTCAGTTTGCCCACCTATGAATGGGGCTGATACCACCTACCTCACTGAAGTCTCCAGGGTTCTAGCGCACGACCAGGTCAGGGTGAGATGGCCAGTCATTCCGCATAGCTCAGCTCAGGTGTCGGGTCATAGGAATGCTTTCCTCCCCCTCCCTGCCCACCCCAACACTGTCACCCGGGCCAAGAAGGCGAGTGGTGGGATCGGGGCGAACATTCTCACCTTCTCTGACAGCGCCCGGCTCACCCATGTTCGGCCGCATCTCAGCTCCTCACACAATTTGACCATCTGACGTCCCAAAGCTGCGTCTTCCAGCCCCAGAGCGCTGGAGCAGAGCTTCAGGGAGCCGGGAGCCCGGCCCAGGGTCCTGAGACGGGGGTTGAGTGTTGCCTGGGCTCCTTTCCTTCCTGGTTTTCTGGGGTCTGAAGGCTCTGGGCCCCGACCTCGGGAGAAACGCAGTCCTGACTCATCTCCCGGCGGTGAGGTCGTTCAGCACACGTGCAACTGTAGGGCCCTCCCCGTCGTCAGCGGTGAGGAGCCGGGCGAGGGGCCTCCCACTGGGGCCAGGAATAGGCTCCCCTGTTGAGAGCCGCGTAGGGTAACTGAGGGCCAACTGCAGGAAGGTTGTATGCGTGCTTTGCAGATCTTAGAAATGAGGGCCTGGGGTTAGCAATCACAGCTCACTCGTAAAGTGCATGAACAGACGCGCAGCACGGTTTGGCTGTTTTGTATCCAACGTTGAGGAGTCCCTGGCATACGCAGGCGCTGCGCTGGACTTTTAGGTGCCATCATCACCCCCGTCTTAGAGACGAGGAGGCCGCCACAGAGAGGTTAGGTGAACTGTCCCAAGACTGAACAGCGAGCGGGGCAGCAGGAGCACAGCCCAGGTGTCCAGCTCCGTGGACACTGAGCCGCGACCCCCTGCCGCCCAGGACGGACACAGGAGCGGAGCTTTCTCAGTCTTAAACCCTCCCCGGGGCACTTCTGACACTTGATCTAAACAAGCGTAGAGGCGTTTGGTCACTAGGCAGTAAGCCCTTGCTCTGAGTTTTGCTTTTTTCGGTCCCAAATGACTTCAGTAACAGAGTCACAGAGAGGCACGTGACAGCTGGAACTGGGCCTCCAGCGTCCCGGGGCGTCTCGGTGTTGCCACACCTCACTTCCTGTAAGGCCATCTTTCATTTTGCAAGAACATGCCTGACTTCTGTAACATGGAGGCGGCCAGAGCTGTGGACATGTCTTAAATGGGAACTGGATTCAAGTCCGGGGTTCCTTTGAAGAAACCTGTAACCTTTAAGCTTTTTAAGGACATGAGCGAGGCAGCTCCCTGCTTTACAGTGAAACGGCTCGGTCCTGCAGCCAGGCCGGGCCTGCTGTCTGTCTGCATCTCCCAGCGCCTGAGGGTTCAGGCAGCATTGAGCCTCCATTCCAGTGTCTGATAGAAGGAATGTTCAGTTGTCTGTGAAAACAGCTGAGCCTAGCTACTTCAAAAGAATATTATTTAAAACAAATATCATTTAAAACATTTGGTAACAGAGAAGTTGTCAAAGACAAGCAAAGTATCCTATAGCCAGTCAGCTTGGAGATAGCGTGGGTTTTCTGGTGAGTCAGAGCCTTGTTAACATTTGGGCTTTTCAAGGACTGTGAGCAAAGCATCAGAAATCAACCAGGTTTCTACCAAAGATGCTAATGACAGGAAGGCATATTCCTGATGTGTTTTTTTTTTTTTTTTTTTCCCCAAAGAATCTAGCTAGAATCAAACCAGGATTTCTTTTTGCTATTTTAATCACATAAACTAGTCAGTAAACATTTTCGAAGAATGATGTGAAAACATCATTTTTTTTCTGTTAAAAGACATTCCAGAGAAAGTCCCTATGCAGTTACTATTGTCTAATGACTGACATTTGAAAAACATATTTGACATTATCATAATACAGGCATTTTAAATTGCTGGCCAAATTTTTAAGGTTTACAGATAAAACTGTTAACTTACACCGTGGTAATAGGATCCACTCTGATAATTCTGTTCAGTTTTCCGGTGCAGCTAGAATTTAGTTTCAAAAGCCAAGTGTCTTTTGACAGTTCATGGATTATTCCTGTTCAGGCCTTTTCTTTCCTGAGTATCAGAAAGCAGAGCTGTTTCTCTTTGAAAGGTATCCGCCCTAGTGGGACAGACTCCGGCAGCAATGCGATGCTGGCCCAGGTCGGGCCCCAGAGCCGGGATGAAGCAGCGTCTAGGGGCGTCAGACGTCCTTTGGACAGGGCTCCTCTCTGGCCAGAGTCCCGCCCCATCCTCCCAGGAGCTGGGTGCTGGGGGCACCGTGGCTTCTTTCCCTTGTCCCTGCTCACGGACTGACTGGGCACTGACGTGGCCATGGATGGAAAGGAGCCCTGCAGCCCTTCCTTCGTCTGAGCCCCAGGGCAGCACACGGAAGCCAAATCAGTTGAACACCGAGTGGCCTGGCGTTGGGTTCAGAGTCCACAGCGGGTAGAGCCTCGGGAGCAGAGGCAGCCGGCCTCGTGGAGGTGTTTGTTTACAGTTCTCTACCCTACCGAGGCGGGCGGGCATCTTTGCGGCTGCGGCTCCAGCCCTGAGCTCAGCAGATCAAAGCCCACAGCGATGCTCCAGCTCCGCTCCGGGTATCCAGTCTCTCGTTTCCCCACTTCCTGAAGGTTGGGCTATTTAGGTGTAAATAGTAATCTTTCATGGTCTCCAAACGGATTCTATGTGTGACAATATGTAAACCTGAAAAGAAAACCTGTGGAGGTTTTTCACAACTTTGAGGCTCAATTAAAATGATTTCTACAAAGTATATTTTAGCAGAAACACCACGACGGCGTACTTTGACTGTATTAGGATCTGTTGGTGGTGTTTCCATAAGCACTGTCAACGGCTTCGGGATTAACCATCTTCCACATACAATAGGAATAATTTCTAAGCAGTAATTGTGGTTGGCTGTTAGCCGTGCTTTATGACTTTGCATTTCTTTTGAAAGTTGATTTGCATGTTGGGTATTATTTATTTCTTCTCTATTGAATCTGTACCATTATTTTTTTCTCTAACGGGTGTTTCGGATTAAATACGGATACTACTTCAACGTGTTAACTTGCTGATTGAATCTTAATTTTTTCCCCCAGAGATATCTTAACCTTTGGAGCTTTCATACAAGTTACTCTATTGAATGACAAGAAGGCACGCCCCGGCTTTGGCGGGCCTGGGAGTTAGCAGGGAAGTCTGGAGGCCAGCAGCCGGAATGTGCTCAGATGCTGTATTTGCAGAATAAAATCACAGATACGCTTTAGGTTCGGCTTTCGGCCCCTATAAAGCAGTATATACCCTTTGAGCTATACTATAAAATTTCCCAAGCTTCTGCTAGAGAACCTCTTAAAAGGCCCTCAGAGAAGTGGGAGAAAGACTAGAATAAAAGTCAGGAGTCCCAGGTTCAAGTGCTGGCAGGCTCCCAACAAGCCACTGGTCTTCTGGAAGGTGGTCTTTGGACTGTGGCTCTGTTGCCTCCTAGCGCTGTACTGTCAGGTCGACACTGAGAATGGTCACAGCCCCCGCAGGCCAACTCCGCCAGCGCCACCCCCCGCAGGTTCTGTGGAAGGAAGCTGCTCAGGCAGCGGGCTCTTTCTTTCCATGGTTAGGTGATCTCTGATGTCATGAGGTGATGGGCAAAAGGCCTAAGACACCACAGAAAGTTACAACAAAAGGTGGGGTGTTGGGGGGAGTTGGGAGGAACACATACAATCAGGAAATAGGGTCATCACTTCAAATGACATCTTGTAGAAAGTCACTGCATTAGAAACACAAGCCAGGAGCCTCAGAACTGGCGTCAGCAAGGGCAGCCTGTACCTAGGAAGATGTGCAGACGGTGCTTAGAGAGGAGGCAGCTTAGTAGGCCGGAGAGGACTTCCTTTTCATCCAGTCAACCCCCTTTCTTGCTGACTTTCTTGAAAGTCTCTACCCTGGAAGCCACCTGCCGTAGCTGCGCCCCTACCAACTGCCTGCTCTCGAAGGCTGCCTCTGTCTCCATTCTCTCACTCTGACATAGATGCACTTTAGGAACCACTGTCATGCCCTAGCTTAGAAAAAAAAAGTTGACTGGAAGGGAAAACCTTGGGGAATTTTCTACCAGGAGGAGGGGTAAACGTATAATAATCCATGCAGTACCACGGTCCATTGTATATACACATGTTGAGCGTGTAAACACCCTGTACTCTGCGCTCAATTGTTAAAAATGACAACACAGTTGGAAAACTTATATGAGGAAGGAAAATATTTGTTTTGGGCATGATCAGACAAAAGATGTCTTTTCCTTTGCTTACAGCTTTATTCAGTTCTCTCCTGACTTGGCCTCCACGTAAGCCAAAAGGCTTAACAAGACACTTTTTTCCTGTTTGTGGGTTAAGGTACCTGACTTTAATAAAACAATGAGACCGCTCCATTTGAAACATCATGGTTTTTAGTAAACTAGTGATTATATATTTTTAAAATTAATTTTTATTGGAGTATACTTGCTTTACAATATTATATGACAACGTTATTGCTGTAAAGAGAATCAGTTAACACATGTACACATTTCCACTCTATAGATTTTCTTTCCCATTTAGGTCACCACCCATCATTGTAGGGTTCCCTGTGCTAAACAGTAGGTTCTCTTAGTTACCTATTTTATACGTTGATTATATTTTCAATAAACCACTTTGTTAAAAGATATTTTAGAGTTTCAGAAACCAGTGAAGCTTGGTCCTTTAAAGGGCACACACATACCTTCAAGACACACTGCAGGAAGCCCCATGTGGCTGTTCCACCAACAAGCTCCATCTCTTTGGGGTTTTCTGAACTGTGAAGAACCGCCACCTACCTTCCCAGGCGCAGTGAAGCTGGACTGAGACGTGTACAAAGGCTGGTGTAGTTCCAGGAAATTATGATGATCATTGTGCCAAAAGGGCATTTTATAGGTTATCTTGAAACAAGAGTCATAAGGGAACACAGATGTAGCCCACTGGTCCTCAAATTTGACGTGAGTCCGAAACAGCTGTTAAAATCCAGATGGCTGGTGATAGAATATTCTGGAATTATTGCTAACAGTGGTGATGGGTGTGCAGCTCGGTGCACAGACTAGACACAGCTGGGCTGTACACGTTAAAAAGGAGAATTCTATAGTATGTGAACGACGTCTGCCTCTGCTTCGGCAGGTGCAGGGTGGGCCCCGAGCGTGATTCCGTCGGGGCCCTGGGTGTTGCTCGCTGCTCTCAGGACCAGCCTGCAGAACCACTGCTCCAGCCCCGCCGTCCGGCTGAGCGCCTGAAGCAGGGCCGGCACGGCTGCGGCGCTCTTCCTCTAGACAGCACCTGCACACTCGGCGTCTTCAGTAGTCTCCACGAGATGTTGCCAGCTCAGGAAAAACATTCTGATGGATAACTTAGTCTTTGTAATAGTTTTCTTTACCAGACACCTCTTATAAATAAGCTAAGTGAGTAACTCAGGAACGTTTTAAAAATATGAACCTTACTCTAAATTACAGTTTACTGTGTTAATGCCTTAGCAGTGATTTCCTAAATCACCGAAAACAAGGTTACACAGACGCAAAATACATTTTTCTCCTCGATCATTTTGATCCTTAAGTTTCACAATGTCCTCCTGGACACAGCTTCCCAACTCCACTTACTTGCTGGAAGAAACCTCGCCTGCCCAAACCCGTTTCTTTGGAAAGTGCACCCAGGAGCCCACGTCTGGAAGGTTTGCTGCAAGCATTAAACAAGAGAATATATGAAAAGCTGCTGGCACAATGCTTCTCACAATAGCCAATGAAAGGTCTGCTATTCCCAGTCTATAACCGTTATTCCCAGTTATGACCAGTCCGTTATTCCCTGTAAAACAAGGACCCACCAGAAAGTCCTGAATGGCCTGGAGTGGGTCTCATCCGGCACAAGGGACCCAAGGCACCTAGGGATCCCGTCACTGGGGGGTCTGGGTCTCTCAACTCCCAGCCGACCCTCCTGCTGCTAGGGGCTTCCGGGCACACTTGCACACGGCCCCTCCCCCTCCGGCGGGCTTGACTTGCACCAACACCAGGTGCAGCAGAGGAACATAAAGTGTCAGACACTGATTCTGTTTACTTTCCATTTATTCACATTTCATGGATTGATACACTTGCTCAACGGGATCATTCAAAAACTAATACACACCGAGATTACATTGTCTGACAATTCAAGTATTTTAGCTTTAGAAAACAGTTTCCTATGTAAAATAGAAAGCAAACAATTGATCCATTTGATATATGCTACCAAGTTTCCCGTCTCTGCTACAACTGGGTCTGCCACACCAGCCACACACACACACACACACACACACACACACGCCTGTGCTCAGAGCACCACACGGGAAGGAAGTTGTGACAGGTCCCTCCCTGTCGCCTACTGGTGCTACAGGACAAAGCAGTTTGTACTCAGAGACTTCACTTCCAAAATAAGGATGACTACCAGGGTTTGGGAGCGAGTTGCTCAGTTTGTAAAATGCACTGCACTTGCATTGGATTGTTCTGAACTGTTCTGAAACAGAATAGCTGACAAATGCTCAGAAACAGGTAATTCGCTGACCTTTAAAACTAAACCCAAAAAGCCTTCTCTAAACTCTTAACAGTAAGGTAGAATATTAGTTTTTTTCCCTGTACCCGAGAACAGGTAGGTATTTTTTGGCATGCAGCATATCAAAAATATGATTTAGAATTCAAACTGTAAAACAATAATCCTTTTAAAAGAAAACCAGTCCATAAACCTGTTCTTTCATGAAAAACACAATCTAAAGTTTAAAAACTGGACACACATTTTCAGCCTGTAATTCTAATAATGAAAACAGCATCATACTCTATTTTTTGCTTAATGGGAATGCTCAAAAGGAAGAGATGAACACACAGCAGTTAAAAAAAAGGCCACTGGGATATTCGGTATTTGTCAAGATACAACACAATCTGATTTAAAGATATATACACCCTTTAGGACACATTTACGACACTCTCTTTGTAGATTCTCAAACCAAAGATAAAAACTTCATCCACATTCAACATTTTAAAGCCTAATTTCTAATAACTTGTTAAAAAATAAATCTAAAGCCAAGGGGTAGAATTGAGCTGTTAAACAGTGGGGACAAAAAGGCCAGCCCCCAGCCCTCCAGGGGCCAAGGTGCCCCTCCCCCAGTAACATACATGGACTTAAGATTTTACAGAGAAATCCACATACACTTATTAGGCTCTTTTACACTCAGACATAATTAAAGTGGAGACCGGCGAGTTCCTAAAGGACAAGAGTGATTTTAAGACAATACCACATTTTGATTTATGGTATACATACCACTGTCCCCCCTGTAATTTCCACTCTAACAGTACAGTCTTAGCAAGAATTTGCTGGGAATGTTAGAAAAAAAGAAAGCCACACACACCCAGTAATTTAAAAAGACAAACTTTTTAGGATGGTGGTGGGGAAGAGTGAATCCAATCATGACTTTCATGCCATTTTTGGTGAACATTCCACATCACATGCAAAGGCAAACAAATAATGCACCAGAGTTCCTAGAGATACAGAAGTCTGTGAGCCTGACCTTCTGGTGGGACAAGGAGCATGTGCGGCTAAGCTAGGACATGCTGATGAGGTTTGTTCCCTAATTTCCTCGTCCCTGTAACAGCTGGATAAACCTAGTGTGAACAGGGAAGGGCCAGTATTAAGTAATCAGCCACTTGTTAACTAAAACTCATCTACAACGAACACTCATGAACTTCTCATTTCTAAAAAGTAAAAGAAACAACAATTGCCACTTCCTCCCCAGGCCTCATGATACAGCCAAATTCGATCCCATTCCCTAATAGTGCACGTTACCTACCCAAAGTTACACATGGGGCCAAAGTCTCCCATGGAATCAGAGGCGAGAATGCAGTAGTATAAGAATTTCATGATCATTGTTGGCCCAACTACTTTACCTCAAGTACTAAAGAGTAACGTATCATAAAATGGTTTCCCTGCTCCCTTTACATCTAAAAATTGTATTTTTTTTTAATAAAAGCAACTGTACTATCTACAGTAATTTTGACTATTTTTTTTAAAGTCAGAAGACATTATGTTCTGAAGAGCAGAATATACAAGTGTGAGCCCTCAGGCACAGACCCTGAGCCTATCTGGTACCAGCATTAAATGACTTGTGAGGAATGAGTGGACATTTAGAACATTAAACCTGACATCTAGTTTGCGTGACCAGAATCTTCAAAGAACGCTAGTGCTAGTTACCCAAAAGCTATGGAGAAGTAACGTGGCTACCTTGGGTGCAGCCATGGCTCCATTCCACATGGACATACGGAACGTCTTACCATTAAAAAGTAAATGGAAATTTCAGTATCAAATGCAGAATACACTGGCGTCTAAAAGTTAAAGGCAACGTTTACACACACAACTTCCTCTTCCATCACCTTATTGCGTGTTTCCTGCTGAGTTCACATGGCTCATGTGTAATAAAAGCTCCTAGGACTTAAGTTTAGGGTTTAGATCCAGAGTTCATCACGGTACAATTAACTAAGAGCATATTCTTTCCCTTTTGTTGTACGGTTTAACCCTTTATTCTATAAGGGTTGTGACCACTGTCTGTGGTCTACAAACTACCAAATTTGTGCTTTTAAACCTCTTTCCTGGCAAACCCCCCATCCCTTTTGTCTCTAGGGGGATAGAGAAGTAAGAGCACCTCATGAAGGAACCTACAAAACCAAAGAACAAGCTACTCATTTCCTCTTAAAACGAAAAAGCAGCTCTGGAATCCTAGTAAAGCAGCCTGTGGGGCTAAAGGCCAGCGTCCACACGAAAGCAGCTGAGGACTCCTCTGCTGAAGGCAAACATCCCAGCTGTAAAGCGACGTGACAAAGCACAGGGGAGCACCTCGGCCACAGCGCGGCGGCAGGCCCACCCCACACCAGCCAGCCACGCCCGCCAGAGGACGCACGCCGTGAAGCCGTGCAGATGCTGGCAGCGGACCCCGAGCCCTGGGTCAGAAAAGCCTTTGGGAAATCTACTCGATACCCTGATTTCAGTCCATTAAGAAATCACTTGTGGTTAGTTTAATAAATGAATGTTAAAAATCTTCCAAAATTTTTCTTTCAAATGTATTTTACACATTAGACAGTTCTTAAGAAGGGAGAATGCAGTTTCTTAACACTTAACATCGAAGGTTTTATTGGCCTTTTAATATTAATCTTCCCCACAAAAGTTTTAAGTTATCTCTAAGTCCTAGAACGTCAAAGTAAGAAGAGAAGAAAACTGACTAAGCTCAGGGGCGCCAGGGGAAGCAGCAGCTTGGCAACAACTCCACAGCGGGCATGCTCAGGCATCCTTCTTCTCCAGCAAAATTTTGTGCAGCTCGTCCGCGTCCTCGCTGGTTTTCACCCGAATCAACATGGTAACGGGGGTGGCGGCGTTCTTCTCATCGACGGGCGGGTTGGGAACGCAGACGATGAGCACGTTGTTCTTCCCTGTGCGAGTGCAGGGCATGCTGGGCACAATCAGGATGTTGAGCAGTATGTTGCCTGCATCAAAACAAAGGGAAAATGCATCAAAATATTTCCCATGAAACTACACCTTGAATAGGCTAAACATTAAACAATTATGCAACACGGAGCCACAGGAACGTCACAAAAAGGGCCTGGTTCCCCGACAGACCCCCTGACAGTATGGGGTCCCCGAGAGAGGACCGTGGGGCCTCTGGCAGGACGTGGCCTAGGCCCCACCGAGGAGGCCTTCTCCCCCAAGAGCGCTCAGCCGGGAAACGGCTCTGTCACAGGGGCCAGCACGCTCGCGGGCAGAAGTGAGCGCGCTGTGACTGCACCCGGGTCAGCCGAGCCCACGTGAGAGAGAGAGCTTCACGGGGGTCTGTTTCAGGGACACCCCAACCACTTCCCCTCAGACCCCCGACCCAGGCACTACCCCCTCCTTTCAGAGCACTGTTAATGGTAAAGCTGGAGGGTGCACAACAACGAGTTAATGATTCTTTGCTACATAAAAAGGATCCTTTACAAGGTTAATTCTCCTTGAGAGTTAACTAAACCGTCCAATTTACCTACAGTTTCTTAGTCGTATTTCTAGCACAAAGGAAAATGAAAACATTTTGTTACTTGCTGGCAGTAGCTTTTTAATACATCGAGTTTTTCTTCTGCACTATTACCCCATCATTTAAATAAATCTGTAAGTAATGAGTCAGTATAGGATGAATTTGTCCCGAACAATCTCTCTTCTATTCCAAAAAACACATCAACATCCCGAAAACCTTGAAGACTAAAATCAGCAAAGTAGAGAGTGTCTATGTACCATGTAATTATGGTTATTTTGTGCCACCTGAAGAAAAAGGTACTCACTCACCTAAATTGGTGTCTGCCCGCACCAACAGCTGCGTCTTCTGATTCGCTGTAGGTTTTAAATGCAGAGTGCCTACACCCTTCTCTTTAAATTCATTTTCTTTCTTGTAAAATAGTTTACACCTAAGGAGAAAAATAATGATATGATCACTCAGTGACACGTCACGAAAGCCACACGATTCTCCAACAGCCCCTGCTCACGCTTATGTGGAAGCCAGTTAGTAAATACGGCAGAGGGAGCTTAGAAGAGTCTTCTGTTGACCCAAATCAGGTCTGCACACAAGGCAGGTAAGAGAATCTGCTGAGACAGTCTACAGTCCCTCCTTTTTCTAACCATTATACAGCAGGCCTGACACAATTCTTCACAATGGTTTCTGAAACCATCCTTTCTCAGGTCAGTCAAAAATCCCCGCCAAGCACCTTACAGCTCCCGGATGTACTGGTCCTGAGCTCAAGAGCTGCCCCTGGTGCTTCAAGAACAGGAACATACAGGACAAATGCTCTGCCCCTCACCCTCACCTTTTTCCTATTTCTTATTTTTGAATTTTCTTCAGGACTCTTTCATCTCCGTTGGTCATTATTAAACAAGTCAGAATCACTGCCTGTTCCTTTGAGTCACTATGATTAGAAAAAAATCTTTGGTTAGAGTCTCTGGTCCAGTGGTTAGGACTCGCACTTTCACTGCTGGGGCCAGAGTTCAATCCCTGGTCAGGAAATTAAGATCCCACAAGCCTTGAGGAGTGGCAAAACAAAACCCAAAGAAACCTCATTCAAAACAAGCAAAAAATGCCCTAAGTCAGGGTCATTCCCTTACACCATCTGTGTAATTACATTTTAAAGCAGGCAAAAGGAATTGGTCTCTTTTTAAAAGTTCTCAAAAATAAACATTTGAAATCGAACAGGATTTGGTGATTTATACCATGAAAACTGCTGACTTACTAAGTCTGAAATTTTTGTATTAGAAAAACATATCCAAGGGAAGCTTTAAGGGCACAAATGTTTTTCAGTAAAATCTTTGTTAAAAAGCACTAATTTCATTTCACTGAGAGATAACTAAAAATTTCCCTTCAGCCTTTTTCTGAAAGCAGCAACTCTCATTAAACAAAATCCCCCCAAATGCCAACCAGCTTGCACCCCTGGGGGAAGACAGAGTAAAGGAAAGCCAAACCTAGAATCACTGACTTAGGTGACTATCTTTGCAGGGAAAGGAGGGGAAGAAAGGAAGGAGAAAAAGGGAGAGAACAATGAGGTAAGAGATGAGGACAAGAAAGGAGTTTCTAAAGCACCTGAAAAGCAGAAAGAGCTAAACTAACATGAAAGAGCAGGCTTTGCCCAGCAGGAAATTTAAAGATTATATTATTTTTAAATAAACAGGCCCAGAATTCTTCCTTGTCCCAATTCTGGGAGCAGGCACAGCCTGACCCCAGGAGGGGTGCCTGGTAAACTCTGCAGGGATGATGTTGCCCATGCGCTCCAGCCAGAAGCCTGTTTCCATGTCTCTGAAAATAAATTCATCAAGTGGGTTGCCGTGACTACTACTTACTTTTTGGAGTAAAAAGCATCGTCTTCTTTTACTTCAGTAACTATTACTTTCGGTGGTTCGTCATTCTCTTCTTCATCTCCACCTTTTGTAAAAACACCACCAATAAGATTCTGATCAAGAGCCTGAAAATATGATAAAAGAAGTTTGCCCCCCACCCCTCACCTGAACCTAAAAATTACATGTAAGCGGATACAGAAACTGAAAGCACCATCTAACTGTGTGTGGGGGAGTCAAGGTGAGGAGGTACTTGCTGGATTTTTGTCGAGTCTTAGAACAAAAGTGTCCGTGCTTGTATGCAGAGTGCAGGCAAAGTTACACAGAAAAAGCCAACACTGCCTTATACTCAGGATGCCCACAAGAAGAAAAACCTCAGACAGGCTTCTAGCACAAGAAATTTCACCCCCAAATATTCCTGTGATCATTTCTGCATCATGCCAAAGAAGAACCAAGGAGCACAATGGCCAAAGATGGAGAAAACAAGCATTTTACAGGGCATGTTTGTCAGAGAAATGAGTCCCAAGCCAAGTGTAAGTGACTGAAGCTGTGTCTGCATCGCCACGCCTCTGGACACGCTGGTACGGTGGGCGTCCTCTCGGTCTGAGCCCAAAGCACTATCCTTGACCCCAGTGCCCCAATCATAGGGGAGAGTAAGTCACTGGTGGACATGAATTACGATCCCCTTAAAGAGAAAGCAACTGCATAAAACTCAGTGATGAGTAACTAAGAAAAAGAATTCTGCTGCTCAAACAATTCAGATCACAAGATTTAAATTTTAAGAAGGTACTCCAGAGTTAGGGCATTTTGTTATTTTAACAAGTACTCCAAGTCCTTCCATGCACATGATAACCACAGAGCGAGGAATAAGTGCCTTATGGAGGGGTGCCCTGCTGAGATGGGAGACTATTCCAATTCAGCACCGTTTCTACAAACAGCAAAGTCCCTGTGACTGGGACACACTCTCTGTTCATCTTATTGAAGACAGACAAAGGGAAGCTCTTTATTCTCTGCTTTGCCCTGGAGGGCTCTTGCCTGAGGATGGCTGAAGGCAGGGCAAAGTAACAGAAGGAAGTTTCCTTCCAGGAAGAAAAACATAGTATTTATGGCCCACTGGCAACTGCAGTTTTCTTTCTCAAAGATCAATATGCTAAGACCTGGGGAATGCACTTTTAACTACTTTTAAGTCTCTATACAGACACTACTTGTTCATGACCACCATGGGAAAAGCAAGAGAGTTTCAGAAAAACATCTACTTCTGCTCCATTGACTATGCCAAATCCTTTGACTATGTGGATCACAACAAACTGTGGAAAATTCTTAAAGAGATGGAAATACCAGACCACTTGACCTTACCTCCTGAGAAATCTGCATGCAGGTCAAGAAGCCAGAGTTAGAACTGGACATGGAAGAAAAGACTGGTCCCAAACTGGGAAAAGAGTACGTCAAGGCTGTATATTGTCACCCTGCTTATCTAACTTCTATGCAGAGTACATCATGAGAAATGCTGGGCTGGAGGAAGCACAAGCTGGAATCAGGATTGCCGGGAGAAATATAACCTCAGATATGCAGATGACACCATCCTTATGGCAGAAAGTGAAGAAGAACTAAAGAACCTCTTGATGAAAGTGAAAGAGGAGAGTGAAAAAGTTGGCTTAAAGCTCAACATTCAGAAAACGAAGATCATGGCATCCGGTCCCGTCACTTCATAGGAAATAGATGGGGAAACAGTGGAAAGAGTGACAGATTTTATTTTCTTGGGCTCCAAAATCACTGTAGATGACTGCAGTCATAAGCTATGTGAATTTATAAGCAAATCTCTTAAAACATTTCAGTGAACATCTATGATGAGTTTTATTCAATAAAATAAATTTTCAAAAAATGTTTATAGTTTTTTTTCTTAATGGAAAGGCATGTGTTTGATGGGTTTTCAAAGTTCCCATGCCAGATGTTTTTATATTATTTTTATATTCGTAATCTTTAATCCTATAAAATAGGTCTTACTCTATTTTATGAATAAGGAATCAGAGAAGTTAACCAGCTCTGCCCAGGATCACACACATGTCTAGGCGCTGATGGAGTCTGGACGTGAATCCAGACCCATCTCACTCACAAGACGACGCTTCTCCACTAAGCACAGGCCTCCCATGGACTAAACAGGCCTCAAGCGCTGAGCTGCGTTTACCTTTGCACTCATTGCCGCCACTTTCTGCTTGGCTCTCCAATGTTTTAGTGGAAAATGGTGAAGAAACTGGTTTACTCTGGGTAGTATCTTTGCCAAATAAACTGGAGTTTCCAGAAGAAAATGAAAATCCAGTCAAGGGGCCCGAATTTAAGGAGCCCATGACAGAACTCTCCATTTTCTTGCCAAAGTTAAACGAGGCACTTGCGGCTCCTAGTGATGGGTCCTTGCTCTTTTCAGACACAGCTTCCACCTTCTTTTCAGACGCGTCCTCTGTTTTGTTGACATGAAACAAAAATGGTGACTCTGGTTGTAATTTTGTTGAACCAAATAGAGAAGGAGGCTGTGCTTCAACTGATATTTTGTTGGCTTCACTTTCAGAATTACTGCTGCCACTGTTCCCGTGTTGCTGTTCGATGCTTGCTAAGTACTTCTCATAGTCTTTAAAGATAGGTGTGAGGTCGCAGAGCGGGTTTGTGTTCACGTGCTTCACGATCCAATCCCGGACGGAGCAGTTTAAAGCTGCCAGCTGTTTGTGATAGGCGTTCCCGTGGCGAGCAGCACCAGAGGAGGAAGGCTGCTGACCGTCACCGTTAGTTTTAGGAGTTGAAATCTTTTTATCGACCAAGGAGATAGGGCCATTTATAGCAGTAGATCCTATACGAAATTACATGTTTAAGAATTTATTCAGAAGCTGATTTAATTAAGCCATTCACATTTTCATACTGCTCTGCCTTCACATTTTCTTTTATCATATCCCATTTTTGTTACAGTTCAAGATGCGCATATATAGTATTCAAAAACTGCAAGTCACTTCAGTCGTGTCTGACTCTGTGTGACCCCATAGACGGCAGCCCACCAGGCTCCCCCGTCCCTGGGATTCTCCAGGCAGGAACACTGGAGTGGGTTGCCATTGCCTTCTCCAATGCATGAAAGTGAAAAGTGAAAGTGAAGACGCTCAGTCGTGTCCGACCCTTAGCGACCCCATGGACTGCAGCCCACCAGGCTCCTCCGTCCATGGGATTTTCCAGCCAAGAGTTATTACAAAAATCAAATCAAACATTTTACATATATATATGAATGTGTGTGTATATATATATATATGTATTTTTCACATGCTTGCATTAAACCTGTCATTTTAAAATAATCTTTTCCTTCAAAAGGATGCCCGCTTCACCTAAAACTGTCAAAATAGTATAAAACTTAACCCCCAAGGTTGTAGGAACATATATTAATGTAGTTAAAATCTTAACAGGAAGTGCTTATTTTAATCACACTAAACACTCTGCCTAATTTAAATGAAACAGTATACACTCTTAGAATAATTTGCTAAGTATGATCCAATGAGTCAGGATCACTTCCAAGAATCAAAGATTTTAACCCACAAGCCCATTCTCTGTCGCTAATTCCAAGATTCTTGAGTAATTGCCTCAAAACAGGATGAGGCAATCCACACATCCTGGGCAAAATAAACCAAGCCTGGGAATGTAGGTGTGTGGCGCAGAGGAAATCCTTGGTACATTATAATCAGTGAGGTGGAGGGATGGGAGGCCTTCACCTAGGGGCCACTAAGAGCTTCTGTTTCTCTTCTGATCCTTAGGTCAATTCTGAGGTCATATTCATTTCATAGTTGAAGGAAGATTTGCAAGCTCAAAGGTTAAGGAACTTTACCAAGGTCACACAGAGCTGGTAACTGGCAGAACAGAACAGAACCCAGGCTATTCTGGCCTGTACTCTACTTACTCTGTAATTAGCCAAAAGCTCCCTAATTTTTGTCCCTTTCATCATTACCGTGTTCTTGCTCCTACAGCTGCAGAACCCAGAGAAAAGTAAAAAAAAAAAAAAATCTTTGCAAAATCAGTTTTTATAGATTATCCTTACACAGGTAAGACGGGGGAACAAGAGCCTACTCACCGAAGGTGGCCTTGGTCTCAGTTGCTGCCCTCGTGCTGGAGAAGGGAGAGGCACTAGTTATGCTGTTTCCGTTTGACAGTCCTTCCAGAGGCTTCCCTCCAGCACCATTACCAAATCCAGAAAACCCTCCTCCTCCAGAAGATGCAACCAAACCTTTAAAACCTTTAAAGGCCCCTCCACCATCAGACTGAAAAATAAAGAAGGAGCACACATTAGGTAACTCTTTTTGTTTCCAAGCAAGCAAGCGAAAGGCAGTATTCTCTTGGCTAAATAGTACCCACAACCCTTGTGCAACCAGCATTTAAGGAAACTGCCAGCACAAGCAGAGACAGAACACGGATTTTACTCATAATGGTAGCTTTGCCAGCTGAAACTGCCTTCATGTAACAGGAAGGATAGATGGAATCTAGAGTGAAATAATCTTTTAAGACCTATTTATGATATAAAAGGTTAAAAAGACTAATTCAAATAAATTTATGGACTCACCACCAGCTACAGAACTATAAATACAACACATTCTCAACACAACTAAACCCCAAATGAAAGACTTCATACACTATTCAAAGACCAAGTGCCTAAAGAAGTTATAGAAACATCAAGTTAGGTTCACTAAAAGCATTTTACCCACTACTTAACAATTTCCTACGAACTTCTGGAGCTTTCAAGCTGTGTTCAACGTACAGAACGAACGTTGGTGCTTTGGGGGTGCCTGGCACGCTTCATGACATCTGAAAGCTGCTCTCGGCACTGCGGTCTGCACTGTCTCTACCTCTTCACTGTCACTCGCAGCAACAGCTGGCCTGCCCCTCCCCGAGCCTATCTTCCCAGGCAGCTTGTTCTCGCCACAAGTTCCCGCTCTCAGGCCTCTTCCCAGCAGCCCCCATGGCTTCCACCTCCTGGATGGGAAACTTACCAGAGCTGCAGCCATCTCCCAATTCCTGTTGAGTGACCAACCAGTATACCTAGCGGTCTCCTAGAGAACTCCATGTGGATGTACCACAGGCCCCGAAATACTTTCCTAAAACAAAATCAGTAACTTCCTCATGAAGTCCCTTCCCCCCTATATCTTTTCCATGAAAGAGCTATGAAATACTACTTGGCTCAAGACCTACATCCAACCAGTTACCAGTCTTAAGAATGACATTAGGCCAGAAAATAACTCAGAAGAAAGAAAAATTGAACAAAGCCACCACAGAAATGCAGCTGAGCAGGTTTATCCAAGGATGCCACCCAGGCTGTTCAAACAAGCCTCTCTTGACTGACACGAGATGTCCAGATCACCAAGACAGCACTCAAGGGTCTGGGATGTATCTGAGGGATGAAAAGCTGTTAAACATGGAGTGATTGCTGAATATGGAGACATGATTTCAGTTCATGAATTATAACTCATATTTTATCTTTTTGAACACAAGAATGAAACATTTTGCCGGGAAACAGCTATGGCAAACCTAGACAGCATATTAAAAAGCAGAGACATTACTTTGCCAACAAAGGTCCATCTAGTCAAAGGTATGGTTTTTCCAGTAATCATGTACAGATGTGAGAGTTGGACCATAAAGAAAGCTGAAAGCCAAAGAATTGATGCTTCTGAACTGTGGTATTAGAGAAGACTCTTGACAGTCCCTTGAACTGCAAGGAGATAAAACCAGTCAACTGTAAAGGAAATCAATCCTGAATATTCATTAGAAAGACTGATGCTGAAGTTGAAGCTCCAATACTCTGTCCACCTGATGTGAAGACCCTGATGCTGGGAAAGATTGAAGGCAGGAGGAGAAGGGGATGACACGAGATGACTGGATGGCATCATCAACTCAATGGACATGAGTTTGAGCAAGCTGTGAAAGATGGGGAAGGAGAGGGAAGCCTGGTGTGCTGCAGTCCATGGGGTCAGAGTCGGATGCCACTGAGCAACCGAACAACAGCACACACTAGAAGGACACCAGAATGGGAAGCGCTTCTGTTATTCTCAAAGGTGTTACCCCACCCACACCTCAGTCCTGGGAGGCAGATAAGACTGAGAATAGCTTACATTTTCCTGTCTGATTCCCAACACTCACTTCCCTTGTTTTCCAATTACTATATTCATTTTTCCACTTCATGGTATAACACAACTTGAATTTGTCTACATCTATCTCTTATTTCCCCAACTGGATAAGCTCCCTTTAACATACAGATGTCATTTATTATCTTTTTTATCTCCCATTACTGTGATATTGAATGGTTTGCCTTGGAAACGAACAGAGATCATTCTTTCGTTTTTGAGATTGCATCCAAGTACTGCATTTCGGACTCTTTTGTTGACCAGGATGGCTACTCCATTTCTTCTGAGGGATTCCTGCCTGCAGTAGTAGATATAATGGTCATCTGAGTTAAATTCACCCATTTGAACCCATTTCAGTTCGCTGATTCCTAGAATGATTCAATACCACAGTAATCCAAGTCTATGCCCTAACCAGTAATGCTGAAGAAGCTGAAGTTGAACGGTTCTATGAAGACCTACAAGACCTTTTAGAACTAACACCCAAAACAGATGTCCTTTTCATTACAGGGGACTGGAATGCAAAAGTAGGAAGTCAAGAAACACCTGGAGTAACAGGCAAATTTGGCCTTGGAATATGGAATGAAGCAGGGCAAAGACTAATAGAGTTTTGCCAAGAAAATGCACTGGTCATAACAAACACCCTCTTGCAACAACACAAGAGAAGACTCTACACATGGACATCACCAGATGGTCAACACCAAAATCAGATGATTATATTCTTTGCAGCCAAAGATAGAGAAGCTCTATACAGTCAGCAAAAACAAGACCAGGAGATGACTGTGGCTCAGATCATGAACTCCTTATTGCCAAATTCAGACTTAAATTGAAGAAAGTAGGGAAAACCACTAGACCATTCAGGTATGACCTAAATCAAATCCCTTATGATTATACAGTGGAAGTGAGAAATAGATTTAAGGGTCTAGATCTGATAGATAAAGTGCCTGATGAACTATGGAATGAGGTTCATGACATTGTACAGCAGACAGGGATCAAGACCATCCCCATGGAAAAGACAAGCAAAAAAGCAAAATGGCTGTCTGGGGAGGCCTTACAAATAGCTGTGAACAAAAGAGAAGTGAAAAGCAAAGGAGAAAAGGAAAGATATAAACATCTGAATGCAGAGTTCCAAAGAATAGCAAGAAGAGATAAGAAAGCCTTCTTCAGCGATCAATGCAAAGAAATAGAGGAAAACAACAGAATGGGAAAGACTAGAGATCTCTTCCAGAAAACTAGAGATACCAAGGGAACATTTCATACAAAGATGGGCTCGATAAAGGACAGAAATGGTATGGACCTAACAGAAGCAGAAGATATTAAGAAGAGGTGGCAAGAATACACAGAAGAACTGTACAAAAAAGATCTTCACGACCCAGATAATCACGTTGGTGTGATCACTGACCTAGAGCCAGACATCCTGGAATGTGAAGTCAAGTGGGCCTTAGAAAGCATCACTACGAACAAAGCTAGTGGAGGTGATGGAATTCCAGTTGAGCTATTTCAAATCCTGACAGATGATGCTGTGAAAGTGCTGTACTCAATATGCCAGCAAATTTGGAAAACTCAGCAGTGGCCACAGGACTGGAAAAGGTCAGTTTTCATTCCAATCCCAAAGAAAGGCAATGCCAAAGAACGCCCAAACTACCGCACAATTGCACTCAACTCACACACTAGTAAAGTAATGCTCAAAATTCTCCAAGCCAGGCTTCAGCAATATGTGAACCGTGAACTTCCTGATGTTCAAGCTGGTTTTAGAAAAGGCAGAGGAACCAGAGATCAAATTGCCAACATCCGCTGGATCATGGAAAAAGCAAGAGAGTTCCAGAAAAACATCTATTTCTGCTTTATTGACTATGCCAAAGCCTTTGACTGTGTGGATCACAATAAACTGGAAAATTCTGAAAGAGATGGGAATACCAGACCACCTGATCTGCCTCTTGAGAAATTTGTATGCAGGTCAGGAAGCAACAGTTAGAACTGGACATGGAACAACAGACTGGTTCCAAATAGAAAAAGGAGTATGTCAAGGCTGTATATTGTCACCCTGCTTATTTAACTTATATGCAGAGTACATCATGAGAAACGCTGGACTGGAAGAAACACAAGCTGGAATCGAGACTGCAGGGAGAAATATCAATAACCTCAGATATGCAGATGACACCAGTCTTATGGCAGAAAGTGAAGAGGAACTCAAAAGCCTCTTGATGAAAGTGAAAGTGGAGAGTGAAAAAGTGGGCTTAAAGTTCAACATTCAGAAAACGAAGATCATGGCATCTGGTCCCATCACTTCATGGGAAATAGATGGGGAAACAGTGGAAACAGTGTCAGTCTTTGTTTTTCTGGGCTCCAAAATCACTGCAGATGGTGACTGCAGCCATGAAATTAAAAGACGCTTACTCCTTGGAAGGAAAGTTATGACGAACCTAGATAGCATATTCAAAACCAGAGACATTACTTTGCCAACAAAAGTTCGTCTAGTCAAGGCTATGGTTTTTCCTGTGGTCACGTATGGATGTGAGAGTTGGACTGTGAAGAAAGCTGAGCGCTGAAGAACTGATGCTTTTGAACTGTGGTGTTGGAGAAGACTCTTGAGAGTCCCTTGGACTGCAAGGAGATCCAACCAGTCCATTCTGAAGGAGATCAGACCTGGGATTTCTTTGGAAGGAATGATGCTAAAGATGAAATTCCAGTACTTTGGCCACCTCATGTGAAGAGTTGACTCATTGGAAAAGACTCTGATGCTGGGAGGGATTGGGGGAAGGAGGAGAAAGGGACGACAGAGGATGAGATGGCTGGATGGCATCACCGACTCGATGGACATGAGTCTGAGTGAACTCTGGGAATTGGTGATGGACAGGGAGGCCTGGCGTGCTTCAATTCATGGGGTCACAAAGAGTCGGACAAGAGTGAGCGAGTGATCTGATCTGGTCTGATATCTCCCATGGTCTTCATCAAGCATATGCACAAGTGAACTAGGCATTTTAAAAAGCCTTTATAACAACTCAATCAAAAAATGGACAAAATGTCTAAATAGACATTGCCCCAAAGAAGATATACAGATGATCAACAGGCATGTAAAAAAAAATATTCAACACTAATTATTACAGAAACGCAAATCAAAACTACAATGAGGTATCACTTCACACAGGTCAGAATGGCTACCATCAAAAAGTCTACAATTAATAAACGCTGGAGGAGACGTGGAGAAAAACGTTCCTTCAACAGAAAAACACTGCTGGCAGGAATGTAAATGGGTACAGCCACTAAAGGAGAAAAGTATGAATGCTCCTTAAAAAAACAAAACTAGAACTACCATACAATTTAGTGATCCCACTGCTGGGCATTTATCCAGACAAAACTATAATTCAAAGATACATGCACCCAAACTCACCGCAGCGCCATTTACAGTGGTCACCACACGGAAGCAGCCTGAACGGCCACTGATGGACGAACAGATGAAGATGATGATGGTGCCGTGTGCTCTGTCTCACTGACTCTTTGTGACCCCATGGACTGTCGCCCATCAGGCTCCCCTGTCCATGGAATTCTCCAGGCAAGAATACTGGAGTGGGTTGCCATTTCCTTCTCCAATGATAAACCATTATATATTTTTAAAAGGCATCCTTGATAGATTACATAAAAGATACTTTTTTTTCAAAAAAGCATTTATTGATCTGATTGCTCCCAGAAGTGGAAGTACTCTACAACTCAGAAATAAAATTAGTTTTAGAACCAGAAGCTGTAAGGAAACACTCACTTCGAATCCAACATTTCTACGCTTTGCTTTCTTTATGGCTCTGTTCTTCAAGACTTCCTCACTGGCCACCGAAAATGTTCCCACCTGCAGGAGTGTACAAATAAAACAGCAATAAAAAAAGGGCAAAAAGAAGGTAAAATGCTGAACTTTTAAAAAGCTAGACCAAGACAAACTGATATATCGTCTGGGTTTTAAGCACCGTTAATACTGGTAACACAAATTATGGAAAGCACATTAAACTAAAGTTTATGTCTCTTATCTGTCTTATGAATTTCATTGCTAGTCAGGTGAATCAGAAATGTTTCAGAAACTACAAATCCAGACTTTGAATCACAATTCAGAGAGAAGAGTGCATACATCAACCTTCTAAGAAAACTAAGACCATCAAAACCTTGGCACAAAACTGTTAATGATCAATTCTTCAAATACATTCAAGGACATTACCCAGATGTCAAAGCTAGCATCTTACTACTATAGTTTTCAAAAATTAAGTTCATAATACACATTATTTTACAGAACAGCTCTGTGCATTTGCCCATGATCCAGAAGACCTCTGAGGGACCTGGGACTCTAAGTGACCTGTTGGAAATTTGCTGAAAATCTTTGGCTTTACTTCACCCCTTCTTCTACCTTAGAGAAATGGCATAAAATACTTGCTGTAAAAAGTTCTCTTCTATACTTATTTCAGATAAACTTTGGAATCTCTGAACCCACAGAAGGGATCATCTGACTACACCTGACTCAAATATAATGTCCTTCCACACACGTTTCATTAGAATCTATCCAAATGGAAGTTCTTTCATTTCTGAAATATTTTAATGTCAAAACAAATCATTATGTGGTAGGCCTGGAACGTGACTGTAGCCTAAAACATGGACAAAACTTAGTTACCAAAGACGTGCTTAAAAAGTACCAAGTCAGTCAGAATTGTTAAAAACACTTCTTCTTAAGCCCATACTTGTGATTTTGGTTTCCCTAAAAATATTGGTACACATATTTGTAAAGGAAAAATATTAGTACTAGAAAATAGATTAAGAAAGAAAACAGCAGTCTAAGAATTATCTTGGAAACGCTTTTGCAAACTATTTAAAATATTTATGTATATTTTTTAACTTAACACACTTCTTTTAACTTGAAAGGCTAACTTGGTTCAGGCTTGCTCAGTGAACTGGCCTCGGAGTATCAAACTGCTGATGAGGCATTTCAGAAATACAGCTGTGTTTTATTCTTTTTAAGAGAAAAATTAAAAGGTTTCCTCAGGGAAGACCATTTTGTTAGGAAAGAAACTAGGCCATCTAAATTCTATTCCTGTTAACCCAGCTGGGGGTAGAGAGTGTCTCAGATCTTCCATATGAAATAAAACAGGTCTCCCAGAAGCAGTACAGTAAGGGAGGCAACTGCAATCTTCTAAAATCTAAAACTGCGAGTATGGCAAACTAAGACACTGGTGGTAAAACACCTTTCAAATTTACTTTATAACTAGATCATTTACTCAGCCTTCAGTCTGGACTAAACCATGGGCTGAGCGTGCTCAACGAAATGCCATATGAAATTCAGGAGGAAGGTGATTCTACAAAGGAGTAGAGTATTGAAGGAATAGTTGCTAATCGAAAAGCACACCCATCAATTTCTATACTAAGCACAGATCATAAGACACCACATTATTTCCAGTTCAGTTCCATTCAGTCGCTAAGGCGTGTCTGACTCTTTGTGACCCCATGAACCGCAGCACGCCAGGCCTCCCTGTCCATCACCAACTCCTGGAGTCCACCCAAACCCATGTTCATCGAGTCAGTGATGCCATCCAACCATATCATCCTCTGTCATCCCCTTCTCCTCCTGCCCCCAATCTTTCCCAGCACTGGGCTCTTTTCCAATGAGTCAGCTCTTCGCATCAGGTGGCCAAAGTATTGGAGTTTCAGCTTCAACATCAGGATGCTCTTAAAAAGCCCTTTTATTTTTACCACAGAGTCTTCATGAGGAATCACAAAACGAATTTAAATTTGGAAGTAGCAGGAAATCATTCTTAGGGAAAGCACTTTTTACCTCTTCTGCTTCATCTTCTTGATCCCAATTCCTATCTGTCAACTCCTTCTCGGCGATTCTTTTGGCCATTTTTTTGAACCTAAAAGTAAAAAGATTAGAAGCAGTAAGCTTTTGTTGTTGTTAAGTCGCTCAGTCGTGTCCAACTCTTTGCAACCTCTTGGACAATAGCCCGCCAGGCTCCTCTGTTCATGGGATTTCCCAGGCAAGAATACAGGAGAGGGTTGCCATTTCCTTCTCTGGGGGATCTCCCCAATCTAGGGATTAAACCCATGTCTCCTGCACTGGCAAGCAGGTTCTTTACCAATGAGCCACCAAGGCAGCCAGTAATAAGTTTGCTTTTCTAAAACATAATTTAACTCTTACAACGAATTTTTAAAATTTACTTTAGCATTAAATGAGATAAAAACATCCCTGATACCAATGGGCACTTCTTTAATGAGAACGGTATAACACTGTTAGGCTCCCGTGTCACAAATCCAACAAAAATTACAGGAGAAGGCAGCGAGGTCTTCTAAGGCACAGTGAAAAACAATAAAACACCTCCATTTGAAAAAAAATGCTAATGAAACACTGATTTTTTAAAAATCAGAAATCTATAGAACTGCATAATAATCAACAAATGCTCAATTAACTTAACTCCATGCAAATTACATTTATACATAGTCTGGCTATAGGCAAGACATTTTTAATATTTAAAATTCTCTTAAGGATATTTAGTAAAGTTTGATCTTAGTTAAGAATGTGAACGAGCTATTATTTTCACTACAAGAGTACAGATGGTCCCTGACTTCAAGGGTTCATCTTGCAAGTTTTCAAGTTTACGATGGTGGGAAAGCAACACTCGTTAAGTAGAAACCTTCCTTTAGATTTTGACTTTTTCTCAGACCAGCAATATGAGGTATGATATTTTCCTGTGATCCTGGGCAGTGGCAACAAGCCACAGCTCCCAGCCAGCTAGCCAAGCCACCACAACCAAGGATACACTTATAACCATTCTGTACCCATATCACTATTCTGGTTTTCATTTTCAGTATAGTATTCAAAAAATTATATGAGATGCTCAACATTACTATAAATCAGTCTTTGTGTCAGTTGACTCTGCCCAACAGTAGGCTGACGTCTGAGCACTTCTAAGGTAGGCTGGGCTATGATCTTCAGTAGGTTTGATGTACTAAATGCATTTTCGACTTATAGTACTTTCAACTTACCATGGGTTTATTGTGACATAATCCCAACATCGCTGAAGAAGATAGTTCAAAATATGATTAACATGACTGTGTTAACATTCTTAGAATTCTTAATTCTTCAAAAACAAGCCATCAGCAGAGAAACCAACATAACATTGTAAAGCAATTTGCATCCAATTAAAAAATAAATTTAAAACAAAAAAATCCCCCCAAAAGAAAAAGAAGCCATCAGCTCAACTTCTATTCAAGGCTTGTTGTTGTTTAGTCGCTAAGTTGTGTCCAACTCCATGTATTCACACCTTAAAATTTCCAGTTTATTTTCTGATCCTAAGATGTATATCTGTTGCTATTAAAACCTGAAACAATCAATGGAGAGCTCCACTGTGAGTGCTGTGCTTGGCTCTTCCCTAACATCAATTAAATGGGCCAAAAAACTCCTTACCTTGCCCAGAGATTTACTGATTAGCCTGGAACACTAGCCAGGGTTCCTGAAAACCAGCCCAGCCTCCTTCCTAGTCCTTCCCCACTCTTATTTGCCCTCAAGACTACAACCCACCAGAGAAGTTTCTAGAAGCTCATGGTCATTAAGATACAAACTTACACATCACTCACCAGGCACAGAAGATCTGTAAAATAAAATTCAAATGCCAGCATTCCAAAGTCCTCCAAAATCCTATCCCCTGGTAGGATAATCACATAGCAATTTTCAGCTTTTAATAATCTCCTAATAATCTCTGAATTTTTCTTTTACCAAGTGCTTCTGATTACAGAATTAATGGCTTTGAAGTCCCAGATTCTAAAACATAAGTAAGAATTAACGTAATTTTGTCATTACTTGCAAATCTTTTTTAATGCCTCCATCCCAAACACTCGGTCAAGTTTTGCTATTAATCTTGTCATCCAGAAAACAAACAAGGTACCCTTCGCATAAATTCTTAGTAAACTTGAACTGTTCCGAGGCCAGGTCTCTGTGTGGCTTCTTCTGGGCCATCTTCCCATTCAGTAACTAACACCTCCAGCAGAGGGCAGAAGAGGGGAGAAACTTAAACAGTCCTTTCTTTGCTAGTAACTTAATAACCTAAGTAGTTACTAACAGGCAAAAAGGAGTGGAGCTGCAAGTGCAAAAACTTTATTAAGTGTTAAAATTGTGACACCTAACCCACAGCCACAACTGAAGACAACTGGCAGTCAAACAACCTAAACTAGCACAGCCAGTTCACTTCCGAATCCGTATTTATCCAATCTCCATTTTCATCCAATCAAAGAATAGCCAGAGGGCAGGTACCTTTGTTTCACTCACTCTGGTACCTCAAAACCCGCCCCCCTCCACATGATGGATGGTCTAGAATCAGAGATCTGGGACACTGCAAAATGGAGAAAAATACTACAAAATGTTAGCATCCAGTTTTGCCGTGTTGTTGTTGAAGACCTTGAGCAAATTATTTCATTTCTGTGCCTCAATGTCTTTACTTCCCAACAGGGAGGTGCTGTGACTTTTATAAACAAAAAGCTTAGCTTATCAGAGCGGCTGGAGCAGAGGAAGGACGCAATGTATCTTATCAAAGAGAAAAGCTCCGTGAGAAACAAAGGCTCTACAATACTTTCCCTCCCTAACTTCAAGGTTGTGGTGTGGAAAAACACAATTAACTTGAATTATGAATCGGGCTCTAAACAATACTTTACCAAATCCATATTTTATTTCAAAGCATGGTACTTCAGACAATAACATGCTTTGAAAAAGGGAAAAAGTGCCGGTCAAGTACTTAGAACAAAGCCTGGCACCTAGAGTCTCGAAGTGTGAAGAGCCAAGAACGTAAAAAAAAAAAAATGTGGGCTTGTGGTTTAGAAGGCACCGAATCATGGATTACTGGGTATGAAGCATACCTCGGGATAGGAAAATCGCAAACTTGCGGTAACTGGGGAAACTTGATTCGTGCCCGATACGGGGACTTCTGTGCTCTCTGCAGCGCGGGCTGCCCCGCCCCGGGGTGACTTCAGTCCACGTCGGTCCACTCGAAGACGGAAACAGACTGGACAGGCTTGACAGCGTGACCCCCGGAGGGAAAAGGGAACACGGGGCCGGCCCCCGGAGGCGGAGACGCTCGAGGAAAACGGAATCCTCGAACAGCGCTTCTGAACCGAGGGGAGCCAAGTCATCAGGGGCCTGCGGCTGAGTACGGGAGGAGGGCAGCGGAAGGAGCGGAGAGACGAGTGCCGGGAAGAAGCGCGAGGAAGCACACCGAGCCAGGACGGCCCCTTCCCTCTCCGGCTCCCGCCTCCGCCGGGGCCGCAGGCGCCCCGCGCCCGGGCCCAGCCTTCCCCAGGTCGGACACCGCAGCCGCGACAGGCCGGCCCCGCGCCCGGCCTCACAAACACCCCGCCGGGCTGCGTGGCGGCTGACACCGCGCCCCACCCTCCTCCGCTCCCTCAAGCGCCGCGTCCCCAGCCGGCGCCCCGCACCGCGCTCCACCCTCCTCGGGCTCCGCGTTTCAGGCCCGGGTCCGGCACCCGGAGCCCGGCTTCCTCCTCTTAGACCCGGCGCCCGCCCCTTCCGTGCCGCCCGGCCAGCCCGCCCCTCACCTCTCCGGTGGCTGCGGCGGCCCTCGCTGGGTTGTGGGCGCGGCGAAGCCGGGGTGCGCAGCGGAGAGCAGGTGCGAGGTCGCGGCCGCGGCACTCGGGTCTGAAGCGGCGCGCGATCGTTTCTGGTGTGCTGAGAGCCTCGAAGGATTCGGTGATCGGCAACCCCTGAGTCTCAAACAGCATGTCCTTCCGGGCGGGGGTGTGTCTCGTTTCTCTGCGTTGAGCAGTGACGGGAGGTAAGCAGTCCGTTCAGCAGGAGACGGCTGAGAGAACAGGGCCCCACACACCTCAGGCCGCCATTTTGTAACTGGAATCGAGCCCTCACGACCAATTCGAAAAAAAAAGGGAGGAAAGAAACGCCCGCTTCCAGCTACTGCGCAAGCGCGCCGGAGCCTCGGTTGGCAGCACTACCCACGGCGGCGGCCGGGCCTCTCGCAGCGCATGCGCCCAACTGCTTTGGGAAAAAACCGTCGCCGAAGGCGCGTTCCCTGTCTTCCGCATGCGCGCGCGCAAGCGCACATCTCACGCTCTGGCTCCGGCAGGAAGTCGGCACCGGGGGGCGGGGCTTGGGCGCGTCGGCCTCGTGTGGAACGCTGTGCGCGTTGGAGGCGGTCGCGCGGGGTTGGCTGTTGGTTGTGGGCGCGGCCGCAGTTCCAGAGGCGCGTGGGAGAGCGGAGTCTGTAGGGGAGCGTGGCGGGCGCTCGTGGTGTCCGGGTGGGGTGCTGGAGCTTGGAGAAGGGAGTGAACTCGGGTAGCGTCACGTCAGGAGCTCGCTGCCTCAGCCGTGGACTAGAGCTGCCCCGTGGGCTGGCCACGTGCCTGCGACGCGCCGGCCGCGGATGCTCGGAAGGTCTGGGACTCGCGGAGCCCAGGAGGGAAGGTCGCGGGCGTGGATGGGAGAACCGGACTGTCCTCTGTTCCGTGGCCAGCTTGTATTTCCTTTCCGCGGTGGGTGCCATAGAGGCGAAGTCACTTGCCCTTTTGCACCACTAGTCGGTATCAACGAAAATGAAGTCTGCAAACGCGTTGTTTTAAACTGTAGGACGGATACGAATGTCCAGGGGCAGGATGTGTATTCGTGTGCTTTTGCTTGAGTACTACAGCAAAGTACCTCAAGATATTATGTACAGTATTGAAGTGAAAGTCGCTCAGTCGTGTCCAACTCTTTGCGACCCCATGGACGATAGAGTCCATGGAATTCTCCAGGCCAGAATACTGGAATGGGTAGCCTTTCCCTCCTCCAGGGGATCTTCCCAAGCCAGGGATCGAACCCAGGTCTCCTGCATTGCAGGCGGATTCTTTACCAGCTGAGCCACAAGGGAAGCCCGAGAAAACTGGAGTGGGTAGTCTATCCCTTCTCCAGCGGATCTTCCCGACCCAGGAATCGAAATGGGTTTCCTGCATTGCAGGCGGATTCTTTACCAACAGACCCCATAGACGACAGTGGACCAGGCTCCTCCGTCCCTGGGATTCTCCAGGCAAGAATACTGGAGTGGGTTGCCATTACCTTCTCCACACAGAGCTATGAGAGAATGAATAGCTGTACAAAGCAATTTAAACGCTCCTTGCCTTACAGTTAATAGGTCGCTATGGGAATTAGATCCGTTACTAATTAGCAAAAATTGCTTCAGAAAAGGAACGTTCTTAGAACAATGGTTCTTAACCTTTTTTTTTTTTTTTTTTCTCCAGGCAGGGTTTATGATTTACTTGTGTGAAATACCGGCTTCCTTGGTAGCTCAGCCGCTAAAGAATCTGCCTGCAATGAGGGAGACCACAGTTGGATTCTCGGGTCGGGAAGATCCCCTAGAGAAGGGATAGGCTACCCACTTCACTATTCTTGTCCTTTCCTGGTGACTCAGCTGGTAAAGAATCTGCCTGCAATGCGGGAGACCAGGCTTTTATCCCTGTGTTGGGAACATCCCCTGGAGAAGGGAAAGGCTACCCACTCCAGTATTGTGGCCTGGAGAATTCCAGGGGAATTGCAGAGAGTTGGACACGAAATGTGTGAAATGAAAATATCTCCTGTGTTATTAATAAACAAGAAATGTAAGAAACAAAGTGAATGAGGAAACAGGATGGGTTCCAGATAGCTGAGGTGCATATGAAAGGAGTGAATTCAGTGATACCTGGTCTTTGATGTTCAGACTGCCTGCTCCTTCTGTTGCAAACTTGTGTATATAACTTTCCCTCCTGCCTCTTTGGAGCAGTTGTCTCAGAGCTATTGAGATGCTGTCTCCTGGGCTGGGAGTCCAAAACATTCCCACAAAGTAAAATAACTCTGCTTTCAGGATGTGGCTATATATTTTAGTCCACACTTGAAAGTGCACAGAAAGTTTGCATACAGTCATGCAGAATCAGAAGAGTGGGAACATTCTTGGTGGCCAGTGAGGAAGTCTTAAAGAATAGAGCAGTGAAGAAAGCAAAGCTGTAGAAATGTTGAGTTTGAATTGAAGTGTTTTCTTACAGTTTCTGGTACTAAACACTAATATGATTTCTGAGTTGTAGAGTATTTCCACCCCCGGGAGCAAACAGATCAATAAATGCTTTTTTAAAAAATTGTCCTTTTATGTAATCTATCAAGAATGCTTTTTAAATGTATGTATAGTTCCCTGTGCTATACAGTAAGTCCTTGGTTGGTTATCTCTTCTATATAGTAGTGCTGTGTATATGTTAATCACAAACTCCTAATTTATGTCCCCCGCCCCACATTTCCCCTTCCTAACCCTTAAGTTTGTTTCCTATGTCTGTGAGTCGATTTCTGTTTTGTAAGAAGTTCATTGTATCATTTTTTTAGATTCCATATATAAGCAATATCATATTTGTCTTTAGCTGGCTTACCTCAGTATGATAATTTCTAGGTCCATCCATGTTGCTGCACATGGCATTATTTCGTTCCTTTTATGGCTGAGTAATATTCCATGGTGTGTGTGTGTACACCACATCTTTATCCATGTCTTCCCTAGTGGCTCAGCAGTAAAGAATCCACCTGCAGTGCTGGAGATGTGGACTCTATCCCTGGGTCGGAAAGATCCCTTAGAGAAGGAAATGGCAACCCACTCCAGTATACTTGTCTGGAAAAATCCGATGAACAGAGGAGCCTGGCAGGCTACAGTCCATAAAGTTGCAAAGAGTTGGACATTGAGCACGCAAGAATATCATCATGTAGGGAACCAATTTGCATATAATTTCAGGATGTTTATGAACCATCCCTAAAAGCCTGTTCATGGACTGGTGTGTAAAGACTGCTTATCTAGATACAAGGATTACACGTTCAGTTCAGTTGCTCAGTCATGTCCGACCCTGTGACGCCATGGACTGCAGCACACCAGGCCTCCCTGTCCATCACCAGCTACCAGAGTTTACTCAAACTTGTGTCCATTAAGTTGATGATGCCATCCAACCATCTCATCCTCTGTCATCCCCTTCTCCACCCACCTTCAATCTTTCCCAGCATCAGGGTCTTTTCCAATGAGTCAGTTCTTCACATCAGGTGGCCAAAGTATTGGAGTTTCAGCTTCAGCCTCAGTCCTTCCCATGAATATTCAGGATTGATTTCCTTTAGGATGGACTGGTTGGCTCTCCTTGCTGTCCAAGGGACTCTCAAGAGTCTTCTCCAACACCACAGTTCAAAAGCATCAGTTCCTTGGCGCTCAGCCTTCTTTATAGTCCAACTCTCACATCCGTACATGATTACTGGAAAAACCGTAGCTTTGACTAGACGGACCTTTGTTGGCAAAGAATTTGTCTGCTTTTTAATATGCTGTCTAGGTTGGTAGTAACTTTTCTTGCAAGGAGCAAGCGTCTTAATTTCATGGCTACAGTCACCATCTGCAGTGATTTTGGAGCTCAAAACAACAAAGTCTCACTGTTTCCCCATCTATTTGCCATGAAGTGATGTGGTGTTGGAGAAGACCCTTGAGAGTCCCTTGGACTGCAAGGAGATCCAACCAGTCTATTCTGAAGGAGATCAGCCCTGGGATTTCTTTGGAGGGACTGATGCTGAAGCTGAAACTCCAATACTCTGGCCACCTCATGCGAAGAGTTGACTCATTGGAAAAGACTCTGATGCTGGGAGGGGTTGGGGGCAGGAGGAGAAGGGGATGACAGAGGATGAGATGGCCGGATGGCATCACTGACTCAATGGACGTGAGTCTGAGTGAACTCCGGGAGTTTGTGATGGACAGGGAGGCCTGGTGTGCTGCGATTCATGGGGTTGCAAAGAGTCGGACACGACTGTGCGACTGAACTGAACTGAACTAATGACCACATGTCATGATCTTAGTTTTCTGAATGTTGAGTTTTAAGCCAACTTTTTCAGTCTCCTCTTTCACTTTCACCAAGAGGTTCTTTAGTTCTTCACTTTCTGCCATAAGGGTGGTGTCATCTGCATATCTGAGGTTATTGATATTTCTCCTGGCAATCTTGATTCCAGCTTGTGCTTCATCCAGTCCAGCATTTCTCATGATGTACTCTGCGTGTACGTTAAGGGTAACAGTATACAGCCTTGATGTACTCCTTTCCCTATTTGGAACCAGTCTGTTATTCCATGTCCAGTTCTAACTGTTGCTTCCTGACCTGCATACATTTCTCAAGAGGCAGGTCAGGTGGTCTGGTATTCCCATCTCTTGAAAAATTGTCCAAAGTTCATTGTGATCCACACAGTCAAAGGCTTTGGCATAGTCCGTAAAGCAGAAGTAAATGTTTTTATGGAACTCTTACTTTTTCAATGATCCAACGGATGTTGGCAATTTGATCTCTGGTTCCTCTGCCTTTTCTAAATCCAGCTTGAACATCCGAAATTTCATGGTTCACATACTGTTGAAGCCTGGCTTGGAGAATTTTGAACATTACTTTGCTAGCGTGTGCAATTGTGTGGTAGTTTGAACATTCTTTGGCATTACCTTTCTTTGGGATTGGAATGAAAACTGACTTTTCCAGTCCTGTGGCCACTGCTGAGTTTTCCAAATTTGCTGGCATGTTGAGGGCAGCACTTTCATAGCATCATCTTTTAGGATTTGAAGGAGCTCAGCTGGAATCCCATCACCTCCACTAGCTTTGCTCATAGTGGTGCTTCCTAACACCCACTTGAGTTCACACTCCAGGATATCTGGTTCTACGTGAGTGATCACACCACCATGGTTATCCAGGCCATTAAAATCTTTTTTTGTATAGTTCTGTGTATTCTCGCCACTTCTTCTTAATGTCTTCTGCTTCTGTTAAGTCCATACCATTTCTGTCCTTTATTGTGCCCATCTTTGCATGAAATGTTCCCTTGGATCTCTTATTTTCTTGAAGAGATCTCTAGTCTTTCCCATTCTGTTCAGTTCAGTTACTCAGTCACGTCTGACTCTTTGCGACCTCATAGACCGCAGCACGCCAGGCACTCAAGTCCATGGAGTCAGTGATGCCATCCAACCATCTCATCCTCTGTCATCCCCTTTTCCTCCTGCTTTCAATCTTTCCCAGCATCAGGATCTTTTCCAATGAGTCAACTCTTCGCATCAGGTGGCCAAAGTATCGGAGTTTCAGCTTCAACATCAATCCTTCCAATGAACACTCAGGATGATCTCCTTTAGGATGGACTGGTTGGACCTCCTTGCAGTCCAAGGGACTCTCAAGAGTCTCCTCCAACACCACAGTTCAAAAGCATCAATTCTTCAGTGCTCAGCTTTCTTTATAGTCCAAATCTCACATCCATACATGACCACTGGAAAAACCATAGCCTTAACTAGAAGTACCTTTGTTGGCAAAGTAATGTCTCTGCTTTTTAATATGCTGTCTAGGTTGGTTATAACTTGCCTTCCAAGGAGCAAGCATCTTTTAATTTCATGGCTGCAGTCACCATCTGCAGTGAGTTTGGAGCCCCCCAAAAATAAAGTCTGACACTGTTTCCACTGTTTCCCTATCTATTTGCCATGAAGTGATGGGACCTGATGCCATGATCTTATTTGTTTTCTGAATGTTGAATTGTAAGGCAACTTTTTCACTCTCCTCTTTCACTTTCATCTAGAGGCTCTTTAGTTCTTCACTTTCTGCCATAAGGGTGGTGTCATCTGCATATCTGAGGTTATTGTTATTTCTCCCATTCTATTATTTTCCCCTATTTCTTTGCATTGTTCATTTAAGAAGGCCTCCTTATCTTTCCTTGCTATTCTCTGTATCTCTGCATTCAGTTGGGTATATATATTTTTTTCTCCTTTGCCTTTCGCTTCTCTTCTTTTCACAGCTATTTGTAAGGCCTCCTTGGACAACCACTTTGCTTTCTTGTATTTCTTTTTCTTTGGGATGGTTTTGGTCACTGCCTCCTATACAAAGTTACGAACCTTCACCCATAATTCTTCAGACACTCTATTAGATCTAATCCCTTGAATCTATTCATCACCTCCACTGTATAATCATAAGGATTTGATTTAGGTCATACCTGATTGGTCTAGTTGTTTTCCCTACTTTCTTCAATTTAAACATGAATTATGCAATGAAGAGTTCATGATCTGAGCCACAGTCAGCTCCTGGTCTCATTTTTACTGACTGTATAGAGCTTCTCATCTTCAGCTGCAAAGAATATGACCAATCTGAATAACAGATTGGTTCAGGGTTTCAGCCCTGAAATCCCAGGGCTGATCTCTGTATCACGACTTCTCAGATCCCTTTATTAAGGAATCATATTTGATAATGTGCTGGTGAAGCTCCAAGAGTGTGGCGATAGCATGTCGTGTGTTAGTTGCTTCAGTTCCGTTCCGTTCAGTCGCTCAGTCATGTCCGACTCTTTGCGACCCCATGAATCGCAGCACACCAGGCCTCCCTGTCCATCACCAACTCCCGGAGTTCACTCAAACCCACGTCCATCGAGTCAGTGATGCCATCCAGCCATCTCATCCTCTGTCGTCCCCTTCTCCTCCTGCCCCCAATCCCTCCCAGCATCAGGGTCTTTTCCAATGAGTCAACTCTTCACATGAGGTGGCCAAAGTACTGGAGTTTCAGCTTTAGCATCATTCCTTCCAAAGAAATCCCAGGGCTGATCTCCTTTGTCGTATCCAACTCTTTGCTGCCCCACCAGACTCCTCTGTCCATGGGATTCTCCAGGCAGGAATACTGGAGCGGGTCGCCTTTCCTTTTTCCAGGGGATCTTCCCAACCCAGGTCTCCCGCACTGCAGACGTATTCTTTACCATCTGAGCCACCAGGAGCACCCCTGCCCCTCAGAAGAGCTCATTCCTGTAGGAACCAGGATGACTGCATCCTCCAGGGCCCTCCTCTCTTCACCTGGATGGGGGTGAATGCACAGGTCAAAAGTTTCTTCTCCAAAGCCAGCTTATCTGGCTTTTGTCACTAACAGCACTTCTTCCAATGAATTGTTTTCTTAAATTTATTTTTTACATCAACTAGCTTTCTGTAATCAAGGAGACTTTATCCAGTGACTGTATTTGTTTTCTGAGACTGATGAAACAAATTATCACAAGAAGGGAGACTTACAATGAGAGAGATTTATTCTCTTGCAGTTGTGGAGGCCAGAAATCCAGACTGCAGCAAGGTCACACTCCCTCCAAAGCCTCTAGGGGAGGATCCTTCCTGCCTCTCCCAACACCTGGTCGCTCTGGGTGTTCCTCAGCCTGTAACTGCATCACTCCATTCCCTTCCTCATCTTCTCTTCCCGTCTCTAATAAAGACACTTGTCATAGTATTTAGAGCCCACCCTGAAAGTACAGGAGTGTATCTCAAAGTCTTTAATTGCATCTGTAGAGATCCTTTTCCAAATAAGATCACGTTCACAGGTTTCAGGCGTTCAAACCTAGACTTACCTTCTGGGGGCCCTGCTCAACCTACTATAACCCTGAAAGAGATATATTAGAGTCAATCTTCACCAAAATCATCCTGGGCAAGTTAATACAAGAAGTTTAGACCCGTAAAGTTGAAGGCCAGATCATGGACCGTAAATTCACCTTCTGCCTTACCGTGAACCATCCCATCACCTCTTGCATTCAAAACATCAGTAGAGGGCATTATTATTATTTCCATTTTACAGATATATAAACTGAAGTTCAAAAAAATTGAGTAAACCTCCAAGGTCACACAGCTAGCAAGTGACAGGCTCTGGTCTTTCTGATTATGAAACTACACTTTCTCAACTCTCACTGCCTTCCTCATTTCCTTTAGAACTATTACAAGATCCTTTCTTAGCAGCTGTACAGAATATAAACAAACATGATACACAATTTCTCCAAATATGTGAAAAGCTTTCACATCCTCTGAATTGTCTCTTTTCTAGCCTCCACATGCCTGATCCCTTCAGCCCTCACTAAAAGGACGTGGCTTGTTTGCTTGCCTTTACAGTCACACTCCCTAAACCTGCTGCATTTTGTCTGTAGGCTTCCTTAAAGAATGCTTCCCAGGGCTGACTAATTATAACCAATTTTCATTGTGTACAGACGTGCCAGGACCAGGTCCAAGCACCTCAACTCTATTACTTCAGTTAAATCTTCAACAAGCTCATGAGAGAGGTGAGTAGTATTATTGCCCATTTTGTAATTTTCTGAAGTTCATTTATTTTATTTTTAGCTGTGCTGGGTTCTTGTTGCTGTGCAGGCTTTTCTCCGGGTGCGGCTGGCGGGGGCTCCTCTCCATCGCAGTGTGCAAGCTTCTCATGGCCGTGGCCTCTCTCGTTGCAGAGCCCGGGCTCTAGGCTCGCAGGAGCAGGTGTGGCAGCCTGCTCACACCCAGAGTCTGGACAGTTAGATAAGGGCCTGAGCTCAGGATGCCCGCCCCAAGTTCCCGCTTTGCTTTTCCTGGGGGGCACCTTTTAAAATAACCACTTAGAGTCGAGCCTGCAAAGTCATAAGCAACCTTATACATCCTGGGAAAGATTGAAGGCTGGAGGAGAAGGGGACGACAGAGGATGAGATGGTTGGATGGCATCACCGACTCAATGGACATGAGTTTGAGTAAGCTCCAGGAGTTGGTGATGGACAGGGAGGCCTGGCGTGCTGCAGTCTGTGGGGTCACAGAGAGTCGGACACAACTGAGCGACTGGACTGACTGACTGATATATCCTGTTGTCTGCACGCTCTTCACTGTGACCTGGGATGGCGGGGGTGGGGTGGGGGAGTCGGGGGGGAGTCTGGGGGGAGAGGGGCTGCCCTTTACCCCACTTGCTCATCATGCTCCCCAACCCCACTTCCGAGACCTAGAAGTAATAAATCTTGTGACTTGGCTTCCTTTGTGTGAGTGTATTGAAACTGCCCCTTCAGTTAAAACAACCCCGGATTTTCACCTTCCCAGAGTGGGAGCTGGGATGCTGAGGGAGCTCACTGGTGACCCCCACGTGGGTGGCTTGTGTCTCCACATTCAGTTGGTCCTCATCTGCATGTTCTTAATCTAACATGCCAGCTATGGCCCCCCCACCCCGACACAACAGAGGAGTCACGTATCTGACTCAAGGTCACAGAGCCTGTCTGCAGAGCCCTGCATTAACTTCGGCCCTCTGTGCTGCCCCTGCCTTGGGCCTGCTCCAACTGTGGCCTCAATTTCTCAGAGTAGGACCACCTCTGCCGGGAGCCGGCGTATTGCATATTGAGTGCATATTGCATATTGAGTGCAGCACTTTCCACAGCATCATCTTTCAGGGTCTGGAATAGCTCAACTGGAATTCTATCACTGCCGGGAGCTAGCGTGAGGAGCTCCACCCATGACAAAGGTCATGAGGAAGGAGGCTCGGCATATGCAAAGGCGGGATCGAGCCTCAGGAGTCCCCCTGGAAATTCTCGAGCATCTACCCCCCAAAACCAGAGTCTGCCTACTTTCTGCTTTGTGCTTTCACCTACACCTCAGACTTTACGGGGGGCTGTCCCCCACTACCTCTCTCTGAAAAAAGAGTTAACTTACAGCTCCATGTTCTAAACTGTCTAAATACAGATTCCTTTGAGCAGTTAAAAGATTGAGTAGAAATTGTATTGGTGAAGGGATTTTCACTTGTTGGGCCAATGTTTGCTGCTAAGTTTCCATATCCCTTACCTGCTGTGTCCCTGGCAGTGTATTGATTAATATAATTGGTGTAAGTAGTAGCTTTAATGTTTGTAACCTGGGACCCTTGAGTTAATTCTTTTTCTTGTTATAGCCCACCACACCTTTGCTCTGTAGGAATGCAACTTTATCTAATGCTTTTGGAGGGTGGCTCCTGACCAATCACCTTTAGAGAAAAATAAGCTTTCTGAAGAAAGGGTCTTAAAATGTTAACAGGCCTCCGGGCCAGAAGATGATGCAAATCACCTAAGCTTTTGCATATGATAAGTTTGCAGGAAGAAAGCCTGGCTTGCTGCATGACTCTACCCCTTCCCCCATTATCCTCTATGCATAACTTAAGGTATAAAAACTACTTTGGAAAATAAAGTGCGGGCCTTGTTCACCAAAACTTGGTCTCCCCATGTCGTTCTTTCTCTCACCTTCTGGCTGAATTATTCAGCCTCTTTTCTCCACTGAATTTCCTCACTGAGCTATCCTTATTCTATTACTCTTTATATCCTTAATTAACATTTAATTAAGCAGTTGTTTCCTGATCCTCGCCGACGCCGTCCCCGCTTCGAATTCCCTGGATCCACCGGGGCTGGACCCCGGCACACCTCCCTTGTTTTAAATATTATACGCAACTAACGCAACCTAAGACCACACGACACTCACGTCGTGTTTGGGCACTTGGACATTGCTAAGTGCGCACCCATGTCTACTCTCCTCTTCCTTGCTGAAAGGGTTCATTAAAGTCACAAACCTGGAGAAAAAATATTCGGCAAGGGAGGTAGGGGAGGCAGGGAAGGGGTGGACAGGCAGGAAGAAGGCTAAGAGTAAGAGAGGGCCAGACTCAACAGGAAGCAGGTGAGGGATCGACGCGTGAAGCAGCAAGCGGGTCAACACGGAGCAGCAAGGATGGAGCCACGTGCAGGAGGAGTGTGGGCACACGTGGGCACATCTCACAAATAGTGTTCCGGTTTGGTTAGTCCTACGCGTCCTCAGGGGCAGTCCAGTCACTGTGCTCTGTCATCCAGAACGGTACCCGCTCACAGCAGCCCTTGAAAACTGTTAACCACTTACAGGTACAAGCAACCGAGGAGACAAGGGTCATGTTCCTTAGACATGGAGGGGAATAGAACAAGTCGGATCTCTTCAAAGACATCTGCTCTTGTCTTGTTTCCATTCTTTCTTCTCTGAGACCAGAAACCTTAATCACTTTTTTACATCTCTGTGTGCTCTGCTCGGGCTTCCCAGGTGGCTCAGTGCTAAAGAATTCACTTGCATTGTAGGAGCCATGACGTGACCCCTGGGTTGGCAAGATCCCCTGGAGGAGGAAATGGCAAGCCACTCCAGTGTTCCTGCCTGGGAAATCCCATGGACAGAGGAGCCTGGTGGGCTACAGTCCATGGGGTCACGAAAGAGTTGGCCAGGACTTAGGAACTGAACAAGTGCTCTGCTCACAGTCTCATCACCACCCCACTTCGTCTCCACTTAACAAGATCCACTCTTGCTTGGAGGGCATTTAGAACCAGTGCTGTGGATATTTTCTTTATCACTTTTGCTTGTGATGTTTCTTGTTCCTTGGAACTTAGAACATTATACTTTGCATCTGTCATTATGGCCCCGTGCAGTCTCTTGATGGGTTTATTATTTAATTTTCATCAGCTAATTTTGCTCCCAGAAAAAAAGCTAACAACATGCTACTTTATATAATTCATAGTAGCATAACAGTTTTTTCTTAACCTACTGCATATTGTTTCTGCTCTTTGAGACTGTAAAGCCTCAAGAAAAAAATAACAGCTCTAGAAAATTTAACCATTAGGTTTTCTTTCACACTGAAGCCTGAAATATGAAAATACAAGTCAGCGGGCTGCAACCTCCAGGACAAAGTAAGTCGGGCATTGCTCAGTCTGGAGAGAATCCAGTTGAATCCAGTTTGACATTAATTTTTTGTTTTGAAACAACTGTGCTGAGACTGAGAAAGATCTAGTCTAGAACCTATGAAAAAGAACAGGGATTTCTGACGCTTAAGCAATGTTTCAAAGAGCCCACTAGAAATCATAAATCTAACTCACCATAAAAGTGCTCCAGCCATAACAGCACAGTTCTTTGCTTTTAGCTGAAATAACAAGAACCCAGTGAGATTATACTAGTTGTGCTGAGGAGGCAGAAACCTCTGCATGTCGGTTACACTTTTGATTAGTAAAGGCAAACTGAATTAACATTTCACAAGTACAATCTTTGATAGCAAACAAAATCTTTTAAAACAAGAATCCTATTAGAAAAAAAATAATTAAAGTTCTTTCATAGTAGTTGAGGAGGAAAAAGCTGCAGAAGACTTAAAAATAGAGGCTATTGTCTTCATAAGGATCCATTTACTGAGACCTTACTGTGTGCTTTATATCAAAACGTTCTCCTTTAAAGCTCACAGCTCCATGAAGGTACTATTACCTTCAGATAACTGACGAAGATGTGTCCCTTGGACTGCAAGATCAAATCAGTCAATCCTAAAGGAGATCAGTCCTGAATATTCATTGGAAGGACTGATGCTGAAGCTGAAACCAATACTTTGGCCACCTGATGCGAAGAACTGACTCATTGGAAAAGACTCTAATGCTGGGAAAGATTGAAGGCAGGAGGAGAAGGGACAACAGAAGATGAGACTCTGAATTCTGGTGGCACAACTGTTTAAGGACTCCACACTCTGTGGTCTGGTGATCATAACTGCCGGGGTCCAGCCCCGGCTGATCCAGGGTATTCGAAGGAAAGACGGCATAGGCGAGGGTCAGGAAACAACTGCTTAATTACACTTTAATTAAGGATACAAAGAGTAATAGAATAAGGATAGCTCAATGAGGAAATTCAGTGGAGAAAAGCGGCTGAAATAAGGATAGCTCAGTAGGAAAATTCAGTGGAGAAAAGAGGCTGAGTAGCTTGGTTTACGCGGGAGACCAATAAAACTTCAAGACAAGAAGTTTGCACCACTTACGCAGGCCACAGGCGTCCTTCCGTTCTCCCGAAGGAGAGGAGGCACTGAGGCCTCCCCGGTCGGATCTTAGAAGCCCAGGCATAATTAGCAAGCATGGTGGGTTCCGCGCTCCAGATTGAGACTCAGCCAGAATTGGGGAGAGAGAGCGACATGAGGAGACCAAGTTTCAGTGAACAAGGCCCGCACTTTATTTTCCAAAGTAGTTTTTATACCTTAAGTTGTGCATAGAGGATAATGGGGGAAGGGGTGGAGTCATGCAAGGACAGTAGTTCCTGGTCCTAATCGAAGCCAGGCTTTCAAACTTATCATATGCAAAAGTTCAGGTGATTGATATCATCTTCTGGCCAGGAGGCCTGTTAACATTTTAAGAAACGTATTTTTCTCTAAAGGTGATTATTCCAAAGTCAGGCACCAGCCTCCAAAAAAGCATTGGACAAAGCTGCATTTTACATTTCTATACACCCATTATATCAATCAATACACTGCCAAGGACACAGTAGGTAAGGAGTATGGAGACTTAGCAGCAAACATTGGCCCAACAAGTGAAAAACCCTTCACCAATACAATTTCTAATCAATCTTTTAACTACTCAAAGGAATCTGTGTTTAGGCAGTTTAGAACATCTCCTGCCTCTCACAGTTGGGAGGCTCTGAACAATCACATGTGGCCGGAAAAACCTATTCAGGCAGGCTAGAGGATTTCCAAAGGAGTTTGTAGGTTAAACACTGTCACACCCAGGAATTATTAACTGGAGCTGTAAGCTAACTCTTTTTTCAGAGAGAGGTAGTGGGGGACAGCCCCCCGTAAAGTCAAAGGTGTAGGTGAAAGCACAAAGCAGAAAGTAGGCAGACTCTGGTTTGGGGGGTAGATGCTCGAGAATTTCCAGGGGGACTCCTGAGGCTTGATCCCGCCTTTGCGTATGCCGAGCCTCCTTCCTCATGACCTTTGTCATGGGCGGAGTTCCTCACGCTGGCTCCCGGTAGTGATAGAATTCCTGTTGAGCTATTCCAGATCCTGAAAGATGATGCTGTGGAAAGTGCTGCACTCAATATGCAATATGCACTCAATATGCAATATGCCAGCTCCCGGCACATAACCTCAAATTCTTCATTCTGCTGTGTTTACTGCGTATCTTCTCTTGACCACTGAGATCATTTTATCAGTATTCGACACCAAACTCATGAAGAACTGAAGGGCAGGATGAGAAAGTTGTACATGACACTCTTTTCAGCATTGCATGCTATCTACTTTGGCCACCTGATGAGAAGAACTGAGTCACTGGAAAAGACCCTGATGCTGGGAAAGATTGAGGGCAGGAGGAAAAGGGGACAACAGAGGATGAGATGGTTGGATGCCATCACACACTCAATGGACATGAGTTTGAGTAAGCTCCGGGAGTTGGTGATGGACAGGGAGGCCTGGGATGCTGCCGTCCATGGGGTCACAAAGAGTCGGACACGACTGAGCAACTGAACTGACTGACTGATGCTATCTGCCCATCTGTCTTTTTTTTTTTTTCCTATTCTTGAGGTAAAAAGATAGTCCAGGACAGGGCACAGATATTGGTCAATGAATGACCCAAAACAAGGAGGAAGGTGCAAATGCATTTCTGGATTCAAAAAGGTCACTTCAGGCCCAAAGGAGGGGTCCATTTCTATTACTTGGGATCCTCAGCGATACCACTGCCTGACAGCAGCCCCTCTGCCGGGCTGAGGATCAACAACACTTCCTTTCACGATTCCTTACCATTAGGAGCACAGTGTGTTTGGGCCTGTAGGCTTCCTATTGTTGAATGTTTTCTGGTGAGTCCAGTTCAGTTCAGTTCAGTCGCCCAGTCGTGTCCGACTCTTTGCAACCCCATGAATCGCAGCACGCCAGGCCTCCCTGTCCATCACCAACTCCCGGAGTTCACCCAGACTCACGTCCATCGAGTCAGTGATGCCATCCAGCCATCTCATCCTCTGTCGTCCCCTTCTCCTCCTGCCCCCAATCCCTCCCAGCATCAGGGTCTTTTCCAATGAGTCAACTCTTCGCATGAGGTGGCCAAAGTACTGGAGTTTCAGCTTTAGCATCATTCCTTCCAAAGAAATCCCAGGGCTGATCTCCTTGCAGTCCAAGGGACTCTCAAGAGTCTTCTCCAACACCACAGTTCAAAAGCATCAATTCTTCGGCGCTCAACTTTCTTCACAGTCCAACTCTCACATCCATTCTAATCTCAAGGTTTTCAACCTAAAACAGAGGCCAGAACACAGCCTGAAATCAACAGATATTATCTTGCAATTTTCTAGGCTTGAATTATCTGAGACATTTACGACTTGATCACGGTGGCAAAGCTGACTCCTGGCACTTTCAGTTACAGAACTCAAGCAGCAGAAAAGAATGCATGACTACACTGCCAAGAACTCATTTTGAATTAGGTAAAGGTAAACCAGTGTATCTGGTTACTTATTTACTTAACATAAAGATGAAAGTGATCTAACCTGGCAACCATAAAAATTCTCAGAGGTTAAGCAAATGCAGAGAGACTTTTGAGAGGTAGATTTCAGAAAAAACTAGCTAATGCTTTTGGAAGACTGTTTTATAAAGTGAGGGACAAATGGATGTATCCAGATTCAGCGAAGGTAGGGGTTGCATACAGACCGTCTCCAATCTCCTCCGGAATTACAGCCTGTTTAAAGCTGTCATTCTACTAAGCACTAAAATCCACCATGATAATGCGCAAGTCAGCTAAAGCACTATTGTGCTATTCTATGCATAAATCTTTGTTATTTGCATTAGAAAGGCATCAATTACCTCATACTACAATGTGTAATTAAGAAACAACTGTACCAGTTTGCTTAGCCTTGCAAGATAAATACTGGGATTACAGCAAGAATAAAAATTGTGATTTTAACTAGCCACATTTCAATGCTGACTGCAAGAAAACCGAGTACTACCTAAGCTGGGTCCTTTATGTGGTAAGGACGAAAATACTACATACAGCAAGTTGACTAGTAATTATACTTTCACGTGAAGAAAATAACCATTCAATTTCTAAGGCACTAGAAAGTTTGGAATGAATGAGCTTCACACAGACAGAATCAAATAGGAAAATTCACAAGCTACTAGTCAGAAAGGACCCAGAAATTTCCAGTATAATGTTTCTCTCAATGACGAAAAAGAAGGGTTCAAAAGAAAAAAAAAAAGAAGGGTTCACTCATTTGGTGACTAGTTGTGTGCATATTACATGCTAAGGATGGTTAGGTAGGAGGGCAGGCTGGAGATAGGAAGGCTGAATAGGAAAACATGTGGCTAGAGGTTTAAGTGATAAGGATTTAGAAGAGCCACTATGATGAGCCTGGAAAATCCCATGGACGGAGCAGCCTGGTGGGCTGCAGTCCATGGGGTCGCTAAGAGTCGGACACGACTGAGTGACTTCACTCTCTTTTCACTTTCCTGCATTGGAGAAGGAAATGGCAACCAACTCCAATGTTCTTGCCTGGGGAATCCCAGGGACGGGGGAGCCTGGTGGGCTGCCGTCTATGGGGTCACACAGAGTCAGACACCACTGAAGTGACTTAGCAGCGGCAGCAGCAGCTATGATGAGCAGGAAAGCTGACCTGAGACAGCTGGAAGAGATGAGGAGCCACTTGTAGTATCTGTGGCATTTCTAGCAGCAGGCGTTCAATGATCGCTGAGATTCCAGGTGAAAAGGGACGCTGGGCTGGAAATGAGACCCGGGCTCTGCCCTAGCTCTGCCACTAACCAACTGGATGGCTTTGCCTTGTCATGTAGCATCCTAAAGGGTCTGCATTGTAAGTTCTCTTTTTGTTCATAAAAACACTTAAAGAGCATGTTTCTGGAGATGGAAACAGAACTGTGTTTGAGTGTCTCCTGTGGAGGTACGGGTCAGCAGTGGCTTGCCGCAGGGGCAGGGGCTCTGGGTGCAGCAGACCTGGGTATGGCATAAGCCCTTTTGGAGTAGGCCGCCATTAACCCCACCACAGAGCTGCTAGAACTTACACAGGACTGCGGAAACAGACCCTTGGAAGGCACAAATGAAACCTTGTGCACACCAGGACCCAGGAGAAAGGAGCAGTGACCACGAAAAGACTGACCCAGACTTGCCTGGGAGGGTCCAGGAGTCTCTGGTGGAGGCGTGGGTCAGCAGTGGCCTGCTGCAGGGCTGGGGGCACTGAGTTTAGCAGTGCCTGCATGGGATCTTTTGAAGGAGGTTGACATTATCTTCATTACCTCCGCCATAGTTTGAAGAAGTGAAGTGAAGTCGCTCAGTCTTGTCCATCTCTTTGTGACCCCATGGACTGTAACCTACAAGGCTCCTCTGTCCATGGAACTTTCCAGGCAAGAGTACTAGAGTGGGTTGCCATTTTCTTCTCCAGGGATTCTTTCCGACCCAGGGATCGACCACGGTCTCCCGTATTGCAGGCAGACGCTATACCCTCTGAGCCACCAGGGAAGCCACCATAGTTTGGCTCCAACACCACCCTTATGGCAGAAAGTGAAGAGGAACTAAAAAGCCTCTTGATGAAAGTGAAAGTGGAGAGTGAAAAAGTTGGCTTAAAGCTCAACATTCAGAAAACTAAGATCATTGCATCCGGTCCCATCACTTCATTGGAAATAGATGGGGAAACAGTGGAAACAGTGTCAGACTTTACTTTTTTGGGCTCCAAAATCACTGCAGATGGTGACTGCAGCCATGAAATTAAAAGACGCTTACTCCTTGGAAGGAAAGTTATGACCAACCTAGATAGCATATTCAGAGGCAGAGACATTACTTTGCCAACAAAGGTTCATCTAGTCAAGGCTATGGTTTTTCCAGTGGTCATGTATGGATGTGAGAGTTGGACTGTGAAGAAGGCTGAGTGCCAAAGAATTGATGCTTTTGAACTGTGGTGTTGGAGAAGACTCTTGAGAGTCCCTTGGACTGCAAGGAGATCCAGCCAGTCCATTCTGAAGGAGATCAGCCCTGGGATTTCTTTGGAAGATCAGATCAGATCAGATCAGTCACTCAGTTGTGTCCGACTCTTTGCGACCCCATGAATCGCAGCACACCAGGCCTCCCTGTCCAACACCAACTCCCGGAGTTCAATCAGACTCACATCCATCGAGTCAGTGATGCCATCCAGCCATCTCATCCTCTGTCTTCCCCTTCTCCACTTGCCCCCAATCCCTCCCAGCATCAGAGTCTTTTCCAATGAGTCAACTCTTCACATGAGGTGGCCAAAGTACTGGAGTTTCAGCTTTAGCATGAGTCCTTCCAAAGAAATTCCAGCAAAGATTCAGTCAAACAGTCGAACTGAGCGACTGATCTGATCTGAAATAACAGGGAGGGAACATAGCCCCACCCATCAATAGAAAATTAGATTAAAGATTTACTGAGCATGGCCCCACCCATCAGAACAAGACCTTTCCCCCTCAGTCAGTCTCTCCCATCAGGAAGCTTCCATAAGCCTCTTATCCTTCTGCATCGGAGGGCAGAAGCCTGAAAATCACAATCAGAGAAAACTAACCAGTCTGATCACATGGACCATCAGTCAGTTAAGTTCAGTTCAGTCGCTTAGTTGTGTCCGACTCTTTGCAACCCCAGGAATCACAGTACGCCAGGCCTCCCTATCCATCACCAACTCCCAGAGTTCACTCAAACTCCTGTCCATTGAGTCAGTGATGCCATCCAGCCATCTCATCCTCTGTCATCCTCTTCTCCTCCTACTCCCAATCCCTCCCAGCATCAGAGTCTTTTCCAATGAGTCAACTCTTCACATGAGGTGGCCAGAGTATTGGAGTTTCAGCTTCAGCATCAGTCCTTCCAATGAACACCCAGGACTGATCTCCTTGTAGTCCAAGGGACTCTCAAGTCTTCTCCAACACCACAGTTCAAAAGCATCAAATTTTCAGCACTCAGCTTTCTTCACAGTCCAACTCTCACATCCATACATGACCACTGGCAAAACCATAGCCTTGACTAGAAGGACCTTTGTTGACAAAGTAATGTCTCTGCTTTTGAATATGCTATCTAGGTTGGTCATAACTTTCCTTCCAAGGAGTAAGCGTCTTTTAATTTCATGGTTGCAGTCACCATCTGCAATGATTTTGGAGCCCCCAAAAATAAAGTCTGACACTGTTTCCCCATCTATTTCCAATGAAGTGATGGGACCGGATGCCATGATCTTAGTTTTCTGAATGTTGAGCTTTAAGCCAACATTTTCATGCTCCTCTTTCACTTTCATCAAGAGGCTTTTTAGTTCCTCTTCACTTTCTGCCATAAGGGTGGTGTCATCTGCATATCTGAGCTTATTGATATTTCTCACAGCAATTTTGATTCCAGCTTGTGCTTCTTGCAGCCCAGCGTTTCTTATGATGTACTCTGCATAGAAGTTAAACAAGCAGGGTGACAATATACAGCCTTGACGTACTCCTTTTCCTATTTGGAACCAGTCTGCTGTTCCATGTCCGGTTATAACTGTTGCTTCCTGACCTGCATATAGGTTTCTCAAGAGGCAGGTCAGGTGGCCTGGTATTCCCATCTCTTGAAGAATTCCCACAGTTTATTGTGATCCACACAGTCAAAGGCTTTGGCATAGTCAATAAAGCAGAAATAGATGTTTTTCTGGAACTCTCTTGCTTTTTCCATGATCCAGCGGATGTTGGCAATTTGATCTCTGGTTCCTCTGCCTTTTCTAAAACCAGCTTGAACATCTGGAAGTTCACGGTTCACATATTGCTGAAGCCTGGCCTTGAGAATTTTGAGCATTACTTTACTAGCGTGTGAGATGAGTACAATTGTGCGGTAGTTTGAGCATTCTTTGGCATTGCCTTTCTTTGGGATTGGAATGAAAACTGACCTTTTCCAGTCCTGTGGCCACTGCTGAGTTTTCCAAATTTGCTGGCATATTGAGTGCAGCACTTTCACAGTATCATCTTTCAGGATTTGAAATAGCTCCACTGAAATTCCATCACCTCCACTAGCTTTGTTCGTAGTGATGCTTTCTAAGGCCCACTTGACTTCACATTCCAGGATGTCTAGCCTTGTCTAACTCAATGAAACTATGAGCCATGCATGTAGGGCTACCCAAGATGGACAGGTCATGGTGGAGCGTTCTGACAAAATGTGGTTTGCTGGAGAAGGGAATGGCAAACCACTTCAGTATTCTTGCCTTGAGAACCCCGTGAACAGTATGAAAAGGCAAAAAGATAGGACACTGAAAGATGAACTCCCAGGTCAGTAGGTGCCCAATATGCTACTGGAGATCAGGGGAAAAATTACTCCAGAAAGAATGAAGAGATGAAGCCAAATCAAAAACAGCATCCATTCGTGGATGTGACTGGTGATGGAAGTAAAGTCCAATGCTGTAAAGAGCAATATTGCATAGGAACCTGGAATGTTAGGTCCATGAATCAAGGCAAATTGGAAGTGGTCAAACAGGAGATGGCAGGAGTGAACATCGACATTCTAGGAATCGGTGAACTAAAATGGACTGGAATGGGTGAATTTAACTCAGATGACCATTATATCTAACTGTGGGCAAGAATCTCTCAGAAGAAAGGAAGTAGCTATCAAAGTCAACAAGAGTCCGAAATGCAGTACTTGGATGCAATCTCAAACATGACAGAATGATCTCTGTTCATTTCCAAGGCAAACCATTCAATATCACAGTAATCCAAGTCTATGCCTTGACCAGTAACGCTGAAGAAGCTGAAGTTGAACAGTTCTACGAAGACCTACAAGACCTTTTAGAATTAACCCCAAAAAAGATGTCCTTTTCATCATAGGAGACTGGAATGCAAGAGTAGGAAGTCAAGAAATACCTGGAGTAACAGCAAATTTGGCCTTGGAGTACAGAATGAAGTAGGGCAAAGGCTAATAGAGTTTTGCCAAGAGAACGCACTGATCATAGCAAACACCCTTTTTCAACAACACAAGAGAAGACTCTACACATGGACATAACCAGATGGTCAATACTGAAATCAGATTGATTATATTCTTTGCAGCCAAAGATGGAGAAGCTTGATACAGTCAGCAAAAACAAGACCGGGAGCTGACTGTGGCTCAGATCATGAACTCCTTATTGCCAAATTCAGACTTAAATTGAAGAAAGTAGGGAAAACCACTAGACCATTCAGGTATGACCTAAATCAAATCCCTTACCATTATACAGTGGAAGTGACAAATAGATTCTAGGGATTAGATCTGATAGACAGAGTGCCTGATGAACTATGGACAGAGGTTTGTGACATTGAACAGGAGACAGGGATCAAAAGCATCCCCAAGAAAATGAAATGCAAAAAAGACAAAATGGTTGTCTGAGGAGGCCTTACAAATAACTGTGAAAAGAAGAGACGCTAAAGGCAAAGGAGAAAAGGAGAGATATAAGCATCTGAATGCAGAGTTCCAAAGAATAGCAAGCTGAGATAAGAAAGCCTTCCTCAGTGATCAGTGCAAAGAAATAGAGGAAAACAATAGAATAGGAAAGACTAGAGATCTCTTCAAGAAAATTAGAGATACCAAGGGAACATTTCAGGAAAAGATGGGCTCAATAAAGGACAGAAATGGTATGGACCTAACAGAAGCAGAAGATATTAAGAAGAGGTGGCAATACACAGAACTATACAAAAAAGATCTTCACAACCCAGATAATCATGATGGTATGATCACTCACCTAGAGACAGACATCCTGGAATGCAAAGTCAGGTGAGCTTTAGGAAGCGTCACTATGAACAAAGCTAATAGAGGTGATGGAATTCCAGTTGAGCTATTTCAAATCCTGAAAGATGATGCTGTGAAAGTGCTACACTCAATAAGCCAGCAAATTTGGAAAACTCAGCAGTGGCCACAGGACTGGAAAAGGTCAGTTTTCATTCCAATTCCAAAGAAAGGTAATGCCAAAGAATGTTCAAACTACCACACAATTGCACATGCTAGCAAAGTAATGTTCAAAATTCTCCAGGCCAGTTTTCATTCTAGTCCCAAAGAAAAGCAATGCCAAAAAATGTTCCTTTCTTGCCTCTTCTGGTTTCTGGTGGTCCCAGCATTCCTGAGCTGTGACCTCATCACTCCTCTCTCTGCCTCTGTCCTCACCTGGCCTCCTCTGTGTGTGTGCTCCTTGCCTTCTCTCCACTCCTGTAAGGACACTCACTTGTGATGGCTTTTAGGACCCATGCAGATAGTCTCTCTGGGTTATATTTATCTTCAAATCCTTAATTTAGTCACATTTGCAAAGACCTCTTTTCTAGATAAGAAAGTGAAAGCGGCTCAGTCGTGTTCGACTCTTTGTGGCCCCATGAACTGTACAGTCCATGGAATTCTCCAGGCCAGAATACTGGAATGGGTAGCCTTTCCCTTCTCCAGGAGATCTTCCCAATCCAGGGATCGAAGCCAGGTCTCCCACATTGCAGGTGGATTCTTCACCAACTGAGCTATCAGTTTTCTAGAAAAAGTAGCACTTAAAAATTATGGAGGATAAGACTTAATATCTTTCAGTTCAGTTCAGTTGCTCAGTCATGTCCGACTCTTTGTGACCCCATGGACTGTAGCACGCCTGGCCTCCCTGTCCATCACCAACTCCCAGAGTTTATTCAAACTCATGTCCAGTGAGTTGGTGATGCCATACAACCACCTCATCCTCTGTCATTCTCTTCTCCTCCTGCCTTCAATTTTTCCCAGCATCAGGGTCTTTTCAAATGAGTCAGTTCTTTGCATCAGAGAAGACAATGGCACCCCATTCCAGTACTTTTGCCTGGAAAATCCCATGGACGGAGGAGCCTGGTAGGCTGCAGTCCATGGGGTCGTTAGAGTCGGACACAACTGAGCAACTTCACTTTCACTTTTCACTTTCATGCATTGGAGAAGGAAATGGCAACCCACTCCAGTGTTCTTGCCTGGAGAATTCCAGGGACAGGGAAGCCTGGGCTTCCATCTATGGGGTTGCACAGAGTCGGACACGACTGAAGCGACTTAGCAGCAGCAGCACTTTGCATCAGGTGGCCAAAGTATTGGAGTTTCAGCTTCAACATCAGTCCTTCCAATGAACATCCAGGACTGATCTCCTTTAGGATGGACTGGTTGGATCTCCTTGCAGTCCAAGGGACTCTCAAGAGTCTTCTCCAACACCATAGTTCAAAAGCATCAATTCTTTGGTGCTCAGCTTTCTTTATAGTCCACTCTCACATCCATATATGATCACTGGAAAAACCATAGCTTTGATTAGACAGACCTTGGTCCACAAAGTAATGTCTCTGTTTTTTAATATGCTGTCTAGGTTGGTCATAACTTTCCTTCCAAGGAGCAAGCATCTTTTAATTTCATGGCTGCAATCACCATCTGCAGTGATTTTGGAGCCCCCCCCACAAATGAAGTCTGACACTGTTTCCACTGTTTCCCCATCTATTTCCCATGAAGTGATGGGACCAGATGCCATGATCTTAATTTTCTGAATGTTGAGTTGTAAGGCAACTTTTTCACTCTCCTCTTTCACTTTCATCAAGAGGCTCTTCTTCACCTTCTGCCATAAGGGTGGTATCATCTGCATATCTGAGATTATTGATATTTCTCCTGGCAATCTTGATTCCAGCTTGTGTTTCATCCAGCCCAGCATTTCTCATGATGTGCTGTGCATATAAGTTACATGGGGTGATCATTATTCAGCTGGCCCCAGGAGGCAGAATGTATCCCCCATTATGTTTTTGTTTGTTTTTCTTTTATTCTTATATTTTCAAGTGAATCGATATTTAAAGATATAAAAATATACAGAGAACAATGTTCTAATTTTTAAAAATTTAAATACTGAAAACCATAAAATATCTTTCAGTGCATCTTTTCCCATTTCTTGCCTTCCCTGCTTATCCAGATTCTCCTTTATTCTTTCAAGCCTCATCTCGCCATCTCTAGTAAGTCTTCCCTGAGAGCGCTAGCTTTTGCTGGACCTCTCTTCAGAATCCCACAGAACTATCTTTTTTATTTTTTAAAATTTTTTGGCCTTGCTGCTCGGCATGTGGGATCTTAGTTCCCTGACCAAGGATTGAACCTGTGGCCCCTGCAGTGGAAGCCCAAAGTCTTAACCACTGGACCACCAGGGAAGGCCCATGATAGCACATCACGCTTTTTTGGTCATCTTCCTCTGCATGGTCTGGCATTTAAAGTGTGAGTTTGTGCATGTATGAACATGAATGTGCGATCTTCCCATGTACAAATAAAATCCCGGAACGTCAGTTTCCGACTCCGTGGTCTTCTGCTCTCTAGAGGTCTTAAAGGTGTGGTAATGCGTGTAGCACTGTTTCACACAGTCAGGGGCACAGCTAGAGATGTGAAAATGAATGAGACACGGTCCCTATTTACAGGCCATTCAGAAGAAGGAGGGAGATACAGTCACACAACCACAGAAATGTCAATACACTTATGTAAGTGCTTTGAGAGAGACACACTCAGTGTGTCTGTGTACTTAGGAGGATGCCCTTCACAACTGTTCTGTTTCAAAAGTTTATCAGTAGTCACATATCTGCCCTCCAATGTCTTCACAGGAAGATGTTGTATTTTCCTCTTAAGTTGAGATTTTATCAACTTAATATGGTGATTCTAGATGTTGCCTGCTGATCAGAGTTGATATATTGTCTTTGATTTTTAGAAATGAGGAATTTGTAAGTTGATAAATGTAACTTGGCAGGTGAAATCTTTCAAAACCTGGGAGTCCATTGCAGGGGGGATGAAGAAATGGCATAAAAGGAATCACCTTTCTAGTGGGCAGTGTCTTAAACTTACACGTATTGTACATATTGCTGTTCATTACAGGCCAATGGTGCCCCTCACCCAGCTCCCTGAATTCAGATGTTAAAGTCCTAGCCCCTGCTGCTCAGAATGCTGCCACGCTGGAGATAGGGTGTTTGTTGTTGTTCAGTGGCTCAATTGTGTCAACTCTGTGTGACCCTATGGACTGTAGCCCGCCAGGCTCCTCTGTCTCTGGGATTCTCCAGGCAAGAATACTGGAGTGGGCTGCCACTTCCTTCTCCAGGGGATCTTCCCCAACCAGGGATCGACCCCACGTCTCTGTTGCCTCCTGCATTGGCCGTGGATTCTTTAACAATAGCGCCACTTGGGAAGCTCCCATCTGCTCAGGCTGCCGTCAGAAAGCAAGCTGAGTGACTTAAATGACAGACATCTGTTTTCCTCATATTCCAGAGGTTTGGAGTCCCAGATTAAGCTCCAGCGGGGTCAGTTCTCTTTCAGGCTGCTATTATGGATGGCTGCCTTCTCACGAAGTCCTCACACGGCACTTCCTTGGTGTGTGGTGTGCGAGGAGAGCACGAGAGAAAGGAAGAGAGAGACCACTCTCTGGTGTCTCTTAAAGCAGTGGGCCCCAATTTTTTTTGGCACCAGGGACCGGTTTTCTGGAAGACAGTTTTTCCATGGAAATAGGGGTGATTCAAGTGCGTTACATTTGTTGTGCACTTTATTATTATTACATTGTGCTATATAATGAAGTAATGACAAACTCACCGTAATGCAGAATCAGTGAGAGCCCTGAGCTTGTTTTCCTGCAACTAGATGGTCCCATCTGGGGGTGATGGGGAGACAATGGCTGCTGCTCCCCAGCGCTGACATCACCTCCTCAACTCCACTTGAAATCAGTAGGCATTAGATTCTTGTAAGGAGCACTCCATCTAGATCTCTTGAATGCTCAGTTCACAGTAGGATTCTTGCTCCTATGAGAATCTAATGCTGCCGCTGACCTAACAGGAGGCAGAGCTCAGATAGTAATGCAAGCAGTGAGGAGGGGCCGTAAATACAGATAAAGTTTGCTTATTTCCTCACCTGGGCTCCTTCTGTGTGACAGGTTCCTAACGGGCCCATGGTCTGGGGGTTGGGAATCCTTGCCTTAAAGGACACTAATCTTATCAGATCAAGGCCCCACCCTTATCTCATTTAACCTTAACCTCTGTATAGGGCTCCCGGAGTCCACCCAAAACCACGTCCATCAAGTCAGTGATGCCATCCAACCATCTCACCCTCTATCATCCCCTTTTCCTCCTGCCCTCAATCTTTCCCAGCATCAGGGTCTTTTCCAATGACTCAGCTCTTTACATCAGGTGGCCAAAGTACTGGAGTTTCAGCTTCAACATCAGTCCTTCCAAAGAACACCCAGGACTGATCTCCTTTAGAATGGACTGGTTGGATCTCCTTGCAGTCCAAGGCCCTCTCAAGAGTCTTCTCCAATACCACATTTCAAAAGCATCAATTCTTCGGCACAGCTTTCTTTATAGTCCAACTCCCACATCCATACATGACCACTGGAAAAGCCATAGCTTGACTAGACAGACCTTTGTTGGCAAAGTAATGTCTCTGCTTTTTAATATGCTGTCTAGGTTGGTCATAACTTTCCTTCCAAGGAGTAAGTATCTTTTAATTTAATGGCTGCAGTCACTATCTGCAGTGATTTTGGAGCCCAGAAAAACAAAGTCTGACACTGTTTCCACTGTTTCCCCATCTATTTCCCATGAAGTGATGGAACCGGATGCCATGACCTTCATTTTCTGAATGTTGAGCTTTAAGCCAACTTTTTCACTCTCTTCTTTCGCTTTCATCAAGAGGCTCTTTATTTCTTCTTCACCTTCTGCCATAAGGGTGGTGTCATCTGCACAGCTGAGATTATTGATATTTCTCCCGGCAGTCTTGATTCCAGCTTGTGCTTCCTCCAGCCCAGCGTTTCTCATGATGTACTCTGCATATAATTTAAATAAGCAGGGTGACAATATACAGCCTTGACGTACTCCTTTTCCTATTTGAAACCAGTCTGTTGTTCCATGTACAGTTCTAACTGTTGCTTCCTGACCTGCATACAGGTTTCTCAAGAGGCAGGTCAGGTGGTCTGGTATTCCCATCTCTTGAAGAATTTCCCACAGTTTATTGTGATCCACACTGTTGGGGGCCGGAGTGAGGCACTCCGCCCATGGCAAAGGTCATGAGGAAGGAGGCTCGACATATGCAAAGGCGGGATCGAGCCTCAGGAGTCCCCCTGGAAATCCTCGAGCATCTACCCCCATAACCAGAGCCTGCCTACTTTACTACTTTGTGCTCTCACCTACACCTCTGACTTTACGGGGGGCTGTCCCCCACCACCTCTTTCGGAGAAGGAGTTAACTTAGAGCTCCAGTTAATAATAATTCCTGGGCGTGATAGGAGTGTTTCAACCTACAAACTCCTCTGAAGGTTCTCTAGCCTGCCTGACAGGCTTGTCCGGCCACATGTGATTGCTCACAGCCTCCCAACCGTGAGAGGCACGAGATGCTTTAAACCTTCTAAAAACAGGTTCCTTAGAAAAGTTAAAAAACCATAAGTATAATGGGCTGATTAGAAATCATATTGGTGAAGGGTTTTTCATTTGTTGAGCCAATGCTTGTTGCTAAGTCTCCATATCCCCTGCCCTTACACACATTAATGAATATATAGAAGAAATAAGTATTAACCTTTGATATTAATCATGTTAGACCTTAGGCTAAGTAAATTCTTTCCTTAACTAAAACCCACTACACCCTCACCCTATAGGAATGTAACTTTATTTGGGTGGCATCTGTTTTAAGAATAATCACCCCTGGAGAAATAAGTGTCCTGGTTGACTGACCGCTGTCACAAGGAGAGGGTCATAAATTGTCAGCAGGCCCCCCGGCCAGAAGATGATGTAACACCCCTAAGACCTCTGTATACATTTGTATGAAGCACCTGACTTTGATAAAAGTCAGGACTGCTGACCCCGCGTGACTTTTGCATAACATCTCAGTGTATAAAAGTAGACCATGGAAAATAAAGAATTGGGATCAGTTCCTCGAAAGACTGGTCTCCCCATGTCTCTCTCTCACTCTGGCTGAGTCTCCATCTGGAGCACGGAACCCACCATGCTTACTAATTATGCCTGGGCTTCTAAGATCTGACCGGGGAGGCCTCAGTGTCTCCTTTCCTTCGGGAGAACGGAAGGACGCCTGCGGCCTACGTAAGTGGTGCAAACTTCTTGTCTTGAAGTTTTATTGGTCTCCCGAGTAAACCAAGCTACTCAGCCTCTTTTCTCCACTGAATTTTCCTACTGAGCTATCCTTATTTCAGCCGCTTTTCTCCACTGAATTTCCTCACTGAGCTATCCTTATTCTATTACTCTTTATATCCTTAATTAACGTTTAATTAAGCAGTTGTTTCCTGACCCTCGCCTACGCCGTCTCTCCTTCGAATACCCTGGATCAGCCGGGGCTGGACCCCGGCACCACACAGTCAAAGGCTTTGGCATAGTCAGTAATGCAGAAATAGATGTTTTTCTGGAACTCTCTTGATTTTTTGATGATCCAGTGGATATTGGCAATTTGATCTCTGGTTCTTTGCAATGTGGGAGACCCAGGTTCAATCCCTGGGTCGGAAGATCCCCTGGAGAAGGAAATGGCAACCCACTCCACTACTCTTGCCTGGAGAATCCCATGGGTGAAGGAGCCTGGTAGGCTACAGCCCATGGGGTCGCAAAGAGTTGGACACGATTGAGCAACTTCACTTTCACTTCTGTATAAGCCCTGTCTCCAAGCATAGTCACATTCGGATTTAGGGCTTCAATAGGACATGTGAATTTGGGACTTGGGGGCACAATTCAGTCCACAACATGTGGCCCATCCAGGCTTAAAGTAATTTGAGAACAAAAGGCTCAAAAGATGGTTAGTGAACACAAGTCTCTGTCTAGATATGAACTATAGACAGTTCTATTTTAATAAAAAGTATATTTTGAATAAAAAGTGGATATAGGCTATTGAACAGCAAATACAAGTGGAATGAGATAATCTGAGGTTGTGTGTCTACATTATAATGTGCAGAATACTTGCGCTGCGCTGTATTAGGCAAAGATACCACAATCCTTGGAACCTTTCCCAGAAGAACATGTTGCATTTCAAATATCTGTAATAGCAATAAGCCACCCAATCTATGATTTCACTTAATTATTTCTATCATTGATTTGTACTTTAGGTTCTTTTCTTGCCAGCAAAACCTACATTTGGCATAGACTTCCAAATGCAAAATAAATTTTTAGTATTTATGATTGGAAAAACTTCATAGGAAAAGGGCGTCTCAGAGAAGTTCTTAAGACAGAACCTAAAGGTGGACAGGGCTTCCCAGGTGACGCTAGTGGTAAAGAACCTGCCTGCCAGTGCAGGAGATGTGAGAGACGCGGGTTCAATCCCCGGGTCGGGAAGATCCCCTGGAGGAGGAAATGGCACCCCACTCCGGTATTCTTGCCTGGAGAATCCCAGGGACAGAGGAGCCTGTCGGGCTACAGTCCACGGGGTCACAAAGAGTTGGACACGACTGGAGTGATTTGGCACAAAAGTGGATAAACTACTACGTGAAATCCCACGTTACAGAGAATGATGATATTCTGATTATCGTGTCACTTTTGAGTTTTTTTTTTAAATGAAGAATAATCAGAATATTTGTATTTATTTTTGATTGCTTTGTGTGGTGGGCGTGTGGCATCTTAGCTCCCTAACTAGGGATCAAACCGGCAACCCCTGCATTGTAAGGCAGTCTTAACCACTGGACCACCAGGGAAGTCCCACTTTTGACTTCTTTTACAATAAAAAAGCAACATTGTGAGAGAGGGATCGTGGAGAGATGAGCAGTTAAAGAAACTAAATACGACACATAAAGCCTTGTACTGAGAATTGCAAGAACTTAATAGTGAGACAGACTAGGTTGCAGTCTACACAGATTCTGCGTGGAGATAAAATCCTGACAGCTGTATAGTTTGATGATTATGATTTTCAGATGAAATATATATCTGGGTATGGCTTCCCAGGTGACTCCATCCCTGGGTTGGGGCGATGCCCTGGAGGAGGAAATGGCACCCCACTCCGGTATTCTTGCCTGGGAAATCCCATGGACAGAGGAGCCTGGTGGGTTGTAGTCCATGACGTCACAAGCAGTTGGACACAGCTGTGTGACTGAGCACACACACGCGAATATCTGGGTGAAATATAATGCGAGTGTACTGGAGACATGGTGCATACGATCTTCACAAGAAAAACTGAAGAGGGTGTCAGAGGTCGATGTGATAGTTTTTATCTACAACTTTGTCTTAGCCCTCCCATACAGTATCAGGTGATGAAGTCTGTTCAAGGATAATCCTGGCTGGAGAAAATGAATATGCTCATTGTACATTAAAAATATGAACCCTTATACTGCACCCTAGAAGCCACTTATAGAACAGTGTTGATACCCAGGGGAAAAATCCCACCTATTCTCTAAGCTCCAAATAAAATATCATAGGTGGACGCACTTCTAGAATGGTGGACTAAGGGCCTCCAAAAATCAACTCTTTTTTAAATTTTAAAGAAATATTTATTTGGCTGCGTCACATCTTAGCTGTGGCACGTGGGCTCTCTAGTTGAGGTGCGTGAGCTTAGTTGCTCCACGGCATGTGGGATTGAACCCATGTCTCCCGTATTACAAGGTGGACTCTCGACCACTGGACCACTAGGGAAATCCTCAGAAATCAACTCTTTTATAAAAGCAGCTAGACCAAAGTACACGAAGCAAAAACCAACAGGATTGAAGGCAGGAAAAGACAATTCAACAATAAAGCTTGAAGACTTAGATATCCCACTTTTAATAGTGGATAAGTAGGCAGATGATCACCAAGAAAATAGATGACGTAAACAACACTTTAAACCGACTGAAACTAACAGACATCTGTAGAACACTCCACTCAACCAAAACAGAGGGCACGTTCTACTCAATCGCACGTGGAACATTCCCAGCACATATGTTAGGCCATAAAATAAGCCACACAAAGTTGAAAGGACTGAAATCACATGAAGTATGTTCTCCAACCACAGTGGAATGAAATAAGAAATCAATAACAGATGGAAATTTGGGGAATTAAAAAATATGAAATTTAAACATCACACTCATAAATAATGAATAGACAAAGATACTTGCACAAGAAATTGGAAAATACTTGCGAGATGAATGAAAATTAAGCCACAATATACCAGAACTTAAGAAAAACAGCAAATGCAATCTTAGAAAAGAAATCTCTATTACAAAGAAAAAAGATCTTAAAAAGATCTTTTGAAAATCACATTTAAAGTTCCTGAAGTTATAACACTCTAATTTTTTTCTTTGGCTGCAGTGGGTCTTAGTTGCTGCCCATGAGATCTTCTGTCTTCTTTGGGGCCAGGAACTCTTAATTGCAATATGTGGGATCTAGTTCCCTGGCCAGGGATTGAACATGTGCCCCCTGAACTGGGAGCATGGAGTCCTAGACACTGGACCACCAGGGAAGCCTCACCCTTGGGTTTTAAATGAAGTTGGTTTTTGTCTGGTTTGCAGGCTCAGTGGTTCTCTCTTTAGAAGTCTCTGTTCCATTCATTCGGGTGATGAGGCTGTTGCACACACTAACTGTGTATTGCTCTCTCTGCTACAGGAATATCCACGTGAGCTTCTCCAACATGGGCATGGTTAGCACTGGCTGGGGGAGACGGCGGCCCAGGGGCAGCTTCCAGCCCCCCTGAGTGTCTCACCTGAAGTCTCCTTCTTGCAGCCTCTTGCCAGCTGGGGAGTGGGGCTCCCTCCTCTTTGGCTTTGCAAGTGGCCTGAGTGTGGCTGCTACCTGGATGTGGAAGACTGACAGCAGCAAAGGCCTGAAAAGCTTGGTGTGGGGACAGCTTTTGCTGATTCAGCTCCTTCTGGAGCTGACTTAGGCATCTTCCAATCCTTGCCTTGAGGGCTTCCCAGGTGGCTTAGTGGTAAAGAATCCGTCTGCCAATGCAGGAGATGTGAGTTTGATCCCTGGGTTGAGAAGATCCCCTGGAGGAGGAAATAGCAACCCACTCCAGTATTCTTGCCTGGGAAATCTCGTGGACCAAGGACCCTGGCGAGCTACAGTCCACTGAGTCGCAAAGAGTCAGGCACAACTGAGCGACTGAGCACGCACGCTTCTCCTTGTCCCTGCCCAAGCCTCTTACATGTATAACTTGAACCAGGGGTGCTCGTTTCCTCAGCAACTGCCTGAGCGCCTGGTACCTAATGTTCGATGAGCACTGGATGTATTTGAACCAGCTCTATGACCTGGGTCAACTCATTATTTTATATCCCTGGGCTTCCTTCCATCATCTTTTCTGCCAAATAGGGACCTTGAACTGGATGCTGTCCTCAAGGTGACTTTAACTCCAAACTGCTCATCTTCAACATGTGACTGTCACATCCTAATAGCTTCATCAGCAACTCTTTCAATCCCCCCACCCCAAAGACAGCTGTCAGCACAGCCCAGGGTTTGGGGAGATGAATCTAGTGTTACAAGGCACAAATCATTTCTCCCATCTTCATTTCTTTCACATCTAAGGAGATAATGATCGTTAGCATCTAATGATTTGTTGACCTGTAGGAGGTACCCAAGACTGCTTTCAGGGTCAAAATTCTCAAGAAGGATTTGCAAAGAAAGCGTTTATACTCATGGTCACATTAATTACCATGAAAAGACACAGACCGGAATCAGCAGACGTTAAGAGGTCCAGAGGGCAGAGTCCAGGGGAGCCCTGGTGTGGGACTCCCAGCTGCCCTCTCCCGTGGAGTCGTGTGGACAGAGCTCCATTCTCCCAGGAGTGAAGATGGAGAGAAGAGGGTGAATTTGATGTATATTTAATCTGACTTGAGGATGTGTGTGTGTTAAGTTGCTTTAGTTGTGTCTGACTCTTTGAGACCCTATGGACCACAGCCCGCCAGGCGGCTCTGTCCATAGGGATTCTCCAGGCGAGAATACTGGAGTGGGTTGCCACGTCTTCCTCCAGGGCATCTTCCCAGCCCAGAGACTGAACCCGCTTCTCCTGCAGCTCCTGCATTGGCAGGTGGATTCTTTACCACTAGTGCCACCTGGGCAGCCCTATAGGAACCGGCAAAACGTGAGCATTGATCAAATTTTAGGGGTCACATGATAGGAAAGTCAAGGATGACCCCCAGTTTCCTGCTTATGAGAGAGGGAATGTTGGAGGGGGTCTGAGCCTGGGGAAGGACAGGGAAGGACGGAGACAGTGAGTTGGTTTTGAACATACTGGTATGAGGTGACTGTGATAATACAATGTCCATTGGATCTAGCAAAATCATCGGTCATTGGTGACCCTGCAGTCAGCCGTTTTGGAGAAGGGAAGGTTGAGTAGAAGCCCTTTGATGGTCTGAGAAATGAGGAGCAGACACTGTGGACCACTTGGCAGAGGCTGGGCTGAGAACAGAAAGTCAGAGATCAGGAAAGAGCTGAACCGGGTAATGGGGTGGAGGGGTGGTTTTTAAAATGTTAGTAGCGGGGCTCCGAGCATGTTAAAGTACAAAGTGGAAGGATCTGAGAAGAGGCTGAAAAAGAGGAGAGAGTGATAATGTTAGAATGCGGTTCTTGAGAAGGTGGAAGGGCCGAACCCAGGGCAAAAGGAGAGCAGGAGGGAGGGAGCAGAGGATGGTCAGGGGCATGGGAGGGTCTGAGTGGTCACAGTCCCCTCCCTAACGCCATGGGAGGTGCCTCTTTTCTGTTCAATTCCAGTCCACAGATACTCCCTGATGGCTGACTTGGCCAGTGATGTGAAAGTGAATCTAAGGCTCTCTGGGAGTCAGCGAGAAGAGGGGGAGACAGGTGACCACGATCAGAGGTGGCGTCAGGGAGCAGGGACCAGGTTTGTTAACTGAGATCCAGCACTGAGATCTCACAACAGCTCAGGGAGTGAACAGCAGTGTGACTCTGTCCTAACAGATGAAGGCTCGGAAGCCCAGAGAAATTAAATGACTCATCCTCAGTTAAAAGAAACTGTGGGACTGAAATGAAAACCCTCCTCATGACAACATCACATGCTTGCTCTTGTCCCTAAAGCACGTCGCAGGAGAGCAACTGGCCAAGATGCCGGGCGCCCAGCTATCTCTGGTTTTCCAGGGCAATCCTGGTTTAATGTCATCCTCATCTTTTCCACGAAGGCAATTCGTTAACTTTCCTTCTGGCATCTCTTCAGATGGCACGTTCGTACTCAGCGATCATAATCCAGACTGTTAACCCTCTGCTGCTTCTGCAAAGCTGGTCTCTCTAAGAATTAATCCTTCTTGGTTTTTTAAAAATTATAGCTCTTTTCTACATCCGAAACTGGGGCACACAGGACTTATTTTAATTTAGGAATCTGTGTGGGAATCTTACAAAAGGTTCACGTGGGTGGGGGGCGGGCAGGGCTTCTCTGGTGGCTCAGTGGTACAGAATCCACCTGCCAATGCTGGAGACATGGGTTCGATCCCTGGTCCAGGAAGATCCCACATGCCGCAGAGCAACTAAGCCCGTGTGCCACCAGTCCTGAGCCTGTTCTCTAGACACGAATACGGAGCCCACGTGCTGTAACTACTGAAGCCCTAGAGCCTGTGCTCTGCAACAGGAGAAGCCACCGCAATGAGAAGCATGCACAAAGCAACAAAGACCCAGCACAGCTCAAATTACTAAATAAAAATTAATTTAAAAAAAAAAAGGCTCACAGAGATGATATGAGACTCTAATCTGCAGCCCAAACCTCGGCCCTGAACTCCGGCTCCATATACCCGGTTGCTTGCCCAGCATCGCTGGATGTCACCTTTCAAAGCCTGAGCCTTCAAAGTCTGACCTCCTCCTCTGACACCGCGACCTCGTCTGCTGCCCCACCGCGGTCTCCCCATCATTAACCCTCAGCTAATGGCGTCTCCGTTCCTCCAGGTCCTCAGGGGGAGGGGGAGCTCTCCTTCTCAATGTATTTTTTACTTTTTAAAAATTGTATTGAAGGATAGTTGATTTGCAAGGTTGTGTTAGTTTCTGCAGCAAAATGACTCAGACACACATATATTCTTTTCCATTATGGCTTTTCACAGGCTATTAAATGCCGTTCCCTGTGCCATACAGGAGAAGCTGGTTGTTTATCCATCCTACATGTAGGACTTTGCGTCTGCTAATCCCAGACTCCCTGTTCTGCCCTCCCCTGCTCCCCTCCTCCTTTGGCAACACCAGGTCAGTTCTCTATGTCTGTGAGTCTGTTTCTCTTTCACAGATAGGTTCATTCGTGTTCTATTCCAGATTCCATATATATAAGTGATATCGTATTTGTCTGTCTCTTTTTAAATAGATTTTATTTTGTGGAGTATTTAGTTTTTATATATATATATATATATATATATATTTTTTTTTTTTTTTTGGTCATGCCATGTGGTATGTGAGATCTTAGTTCCCAGACCAGGGATTGAACCTGTGCCCCCTGCATTGGGAGCATGGAGTCTTAACCACTGGACCACCAGGCGATTCCAGTACCTGATTTCAACATGACTTAACCCTGGGATGTTAACCGTGATCACTTGGTTAAGGTGGTAGCTTCACATTTCCACTGTGAATTTACTGTTTCCTCTTCCAACGTTCTTCTTTGGGACAGAGTCAAGTTCATCCTCAGGGGGCAGGGCAGGCAAGGAAGGGCCCCTTCTTTGTGGGGAGAGTATCTAATATGTTGTTTGGAATTCTTCTGAAAGGAAAATTTGTGTCTTCTCCCTTCATGTGTTCAATCATTTATTCACATCAGTGTGCACTTACGTGGATTTTATTCTTTTGTTATAATCCAGTCACTCAGTTGTGTCCAGCTCTTTGCAACCCCGTGGACTGCAGCACGCCAGGCCTCCCTGTCCTTCACCAACTCCCAGAGTCTGCTCAAACTCATGTCCATTGAGTCAGTGATGCCGTCCAACCATCTCATCCTTTGTCATCCCCTTCTCCTCCTGCCTTCAATCTTTCCCAGCATCAGGGTTTTTCTAATGAGTCGGTTATTCAAATCAGGTGGCCTGATTGGAGCTTCAGCTTCAGCATCAGTCCTTCCAATGAATAATAACCCACCACCACACCTTTCTTTTGTTCTACTTGCCCCATTTTTTCCCTAGCACTTCCTTTCTTCTCACACTACAAGATGTTCCAAGCTTATCTTGTATTTTCTCTGCCTAAGCCCTAGAGTCAAACGTATCTCCATATTGTAACATTTTACAAACACCTTAGCATAGTTTTTTTTTTTAGCATAGTTTTTAAAAATAATTTCTTAATAGTTTTGAACAAATAGGACATCAACCTGAATTGTATTGAATGTTTAAGTATGAAAAAGTGGAGAGTAACACATAGATTGTGTTGATGGGTTTTTAACCTTACCAAAAAAAAGAGAATTATCTGTTTATATTAATATGTGTTGTTATTACCTTATCTTAAATATAATATTTAAGTAGCAGAAGCTGTTTCCTGCTTGGGTATCTGGAAGTATATTCTGAAGTATACTGTTCTATATATGTCCTTTAGCTCAGGTTTGTTAACTTTGATTTTCAGAAGCACTTGGTGCTTTTAAGACCTTTTGGTCTTTTGTATTCCACAGTTCGACACTGATATTCCAAAGTATGGACTTCTAAAAAAAAATCCAGATTAGAATTCACTGAGAATCCTAAATGTGAAAATTAGTTTCCTTAATTAAATTGAGGAAATTAGCTGCCACCTCTTCCCTATTGCATCATCTCTGGAACCTCTTCCTTGCTTCTCAGCTTCCTCTATTTTCCATCTTTATTTCTGTGTATATTGTATCCCGCGTAATTTCTTTAGGTCTATCATCCAGTTCATTAATTATTTCTCTACCTATACTTAGCCAGCTGTTTAGCATGCTGATGTTTTTAATTTCAAGTTTTATGCTTTTTATTTCTATAAGATTTAATTGTTTCTTTTTCAAATCTGCCTGGTCTTTTTCTGTAGAGTTTCTCGTTTTGTATTCAGATGTTCCATTTTCTCTTTAAATATGTCAGATAGGTTTACCTTCTGTTGTGTATCTGATAATTTTAAAAATCTGGAACCTTTGCTGGTCTGCTTTATATTGTATCTGCTCACTCACTCGTGGAGACTTACGTCTTTGTGTGTGTGTGTGTGTGTGTGTGCGCACGCACGCTGACCAAAAGTTAAGATCTCTGAAACATTGTCACTGGGAATTATTTGAGGACATGCTTGAGGGTGAAGATTTTAGTTTGATCCTGTCAGGCTCCTGGGACCACTTTGGATCAAATTCTCAGTTTCAGGTTTTTCTGGACCCGAGTGCATGCCAAGTCGCTTTAGTCGTAGCCTGCCAGGCTCCTCTGTCCGTGGGATTCTCCAGGCAAGAATACTGGAGTGGGTTGCTATTTCCTCCTCCAGGGGATCTTCCCAACCCAAGGATTGAACCTACATCTCTTGCATTGGTAGGTGGGTTCTTTACCCCTAGTGCCACCTGGGAAGGTGGTGTTAACTGAAGTCACGTACGTGCGTGAAGACTAGTTTGCAGCTACGAGTTTCCAGGGCAGCCGTTTCCCCCTGCACCCAGAGTTGAAACGGAGACACACTCTTCCTCACTGACCCCCTTTCAGGGCAGGCTTGTCCTAGCTCACCCTTGCGGTGGTTTCCGATGCAAAGCCCACCTGCGTGCCCCTGAGACTCGTCTTCTACAACTGAAGCTCTTGTTCCCCATGGTTGACAGGATGCCTCAGGGCTGGTTCTCCTTCCAGCATCCCTGCACCCGCTCTGCTTTTGGCAAGCTTGGTCATGCATTTAAGAGGACACTGTTTACATTTAATCTAGAACGTTAGGATTTTTCGTGGGGGAGCATCAGGATGACTTTTTGCTGAACTAGAAGCCTCTTGCAGGGCTCCTCCATCCTCTTGGCTGCAACAAGGCACGTGCTTCTCTTTCCTCATACTTGAGCCTTCTTTTATGACCACGGCCAAGTGGTAAAGAATCTGCCTACCAGCGCAGGAGACACAACGGACACAGGTTTGATCCCTGGGTCAGGAAGCTCCCCTGGAGGAGGGCATGGCAACCCACTCCAGTATTATTGTCTGGAAAATTCTATGGACAGAGGAGCCTGGCGGACTACAGTCCCTGGGGTCACAGAGTCAGACACGATTTAGCGACTGAGCAGACACATTATGACCACACCTCTCACTCCAACAAACAGCTGTTCGCTTTCATACAATTTCACATCGAGGAAGCAGAGGGGGAAAAAAGGAATGAGGTTCTGTCTTCTTCTCCTTGGCCAACTTAAAATATAAACACTCCAAGAGTGGGCACTTTCTTAGGAATGCTTTGTATAGTAAGTAGCTGCTCTTTTTTTAAAAAAAATATTTTTACTTATTTACTTAGCTGTTCTGGGAATTCGAAGCATGCAGAATCTAGTTATCTGATCAGGAATCAAACCTGGGCCTCCTGCATTGGGAGCGTGGAATTCTCCAGGCCAGAATACTGGAGAGGTAGGTGTTCCCCTCTCTAGGAGATCTTCCCAATCCAGGTCTCCCATTGCAGGTAGCCACTGGCCACCAGGGAAGTCCCTGAGTAATTGCTCTTAATCATGAACTCTCGTGTGTTTCCACAGATTTGTATGATGAACTGGCTAGTTACTACCTTTAGATTGGCTTTAGATGGCTGAGTGCTGAAGAACAGATGCTTTCAAACTGTGGTGTTGGAGAAGACTCTTGAGAGTCCTTTGGACTGCAAGAAGATCAAACCAGTCAATCCTAAAGGAAATCAGTCCTGTATATTCATAGGAAGGACTGATGCTGAAGCTCCAATACTTCGGCCACCTGATGTGAAGAGCTGACTCATTGAAAAAGACCCTGATGCTGAGAAAGACTGAAGGCAGGAGGAGAGGGGGAAGACAGAGGATGAGATGGTTGGATGGCATCATTAATTCAATGGACATAAGTTTCAGCAAACTCTGGAAGACAATGAAGGACAGGGAAGCCTGTTTTGCTGTGGTCCATGGTGACGCAAAGAGTTGGACGCGACTTAGCAACTCAACAACAGCAAGCTGGGTTTGATGTTCTCAGGATTTGGACTTAAGCCTCCTGCTTCTGGTTTTCAGTCTTATTTTTACAGTAGTCTCAAGACTTCTCCTTCTATACAGCACCATTGATAAAACATCTTGGTTAAAGATTGTAAAGTAAAAAAAAAAATAATAATAATTAAAAAAAAGGAAAAAAAATGGGTTTGGAGCTGAGCTGGCTATTTAAAGTCATCCCTGATTGACTCTTTGTATATTAAAAGACATGCTTTGGTTGAATGGCATAAGAAATTTTGCTTAAAGTGGGATACGGTTGGCATTGTGCGGCTATATGTAGATTTAACCACCACAAGGTAACTAGGGGAAGCCTCTGATGTTATCTTAGTGGGCAAAGCAATGGCTCTTTGACAATTATATATTTGCATGTGTGAAAGTTGCTCAGTCGTGTCCAACTCTTTGTGACCCCATGGACCATATAGCCCATGGAATTCTCCAGGCCAGAATACTGGAGTGGTAGGTGTTCCCCTCTCCAGGAGATCTTCCCAATCCAGGTCTCCCATTGCAGGCAGATTTTTTACTGTCTGAGCCACCAGGGAAGCCCCAGTTTATGTATTTAACAGTCAGCAAACGTCCATCACCCAAACAAAGTGACAGGTAAAGACATATTTCCCGGCCTCTGAGAAGTTGCCTTTGCCTGCTCCCTTTCAGCCCAAATGGGCTGATAAGCACGTCAGGCTCACTGGCCAGGCAGGGAGATGGTTTTGCTAAAGTCTGGTCTAGCAGAAGGCTGACAGAGTGGTTGACATGCTTCAATACCTAGGAGAACAGCTACTTATCACTCCTGTTATTTCTGGGAATAGTTACCGCCCCTGCTCCCTTTCAGCAGTAAGGGAATGCTCCCAGAGCAGAAGGCGACCCAGCAGCTTTGGACACTTCTCTACATCATCATTTTGGAAAGCACTACCAGAATTTAGTTTGCTCCTATCACCCAGAGCAGGGATACTCATCTAAAGTGAGCAAGGGCGTGTTTCCCCCCATGCCTGCCTTTGTTGTGCCGCAGAGACTATGGGGGAGCCCAAAGGGTCCCATGGACAAAAGAACCCAGAATTATTTAGGAAATAAGGACTGGTGATGAAGTAAATGTTTTCCAAAGCTTTGCAAATCTCTCTCACAAACCTACAAAGGACCCCTGGAGAGCTTCAAAATATACTTTTCTTTTTTTCAAAAGAAAGTATAAGATACTAAAGGCTGAGATCAGACTGAGTGGGAGTAATCACAGAGTGAACGATCATTTTTCATCTCTGGAATCTTTTAAAGCTGTATATTGCCCTGGTCAGTGCCAAAGATTCCAAGGAAAAGGTGCCCAGTTGTCAATTGTGTTAAGAATTTCTAAAAATGGAGGCTATGCTTTGAGTTTAAAAAAACGTTGAACAGAATTATGATCTTTGTATTATTTCATAAAATCCGAGACCTCTTAGCCCTCCTTGCGAGCATAGCTGTCTTTACGATAACGAGTTCATCAGCGGAGCCGGTAGTCAGGCCGTGCTTAGGCTGTTTGTTACAATCCGCTAGTCCAAGCAAGGGTCTTTCATCAAGCAGCCCCTTTGTGTGCCTCTGGTCCTGAGTTGTCATTTCTTCCTCCCTCCCCACCCCCTTGTGTCTGCATGGTGAGAGCACCCTGGAGCTGCCTTTTCACTGCGCAGTGCTTGCGGTCTTAATTAACGCTCCCATGTCTGTCAGGAAGCACAGTGTCCCGTGGCATGTGGTAACATTGATATGGATCGCAGTCTAATTTCGAGCCGCTAAATGTCAGGAGAGCAGAGGCCACCCCGTTTTTGGACCTGGACTTTGAAGGCAGGTCTCGTTGCTAGGCTCCTCATCCCCTCCACCGGCTCCCATGGAGTTGAAGGGAAACAGCCTGCAGCTGGAAAAAGTCTTCCCACACCAGGGCAGCTTCCTTTCACTTCCCTGGACAATCGGTGAAAGCAGCTATTGTCGGCAGCTCCCAAGGCAGCCGTTCTTCCTGGGCAGAAATAAGAGGATGAATCATTTGAACAGGATCTTGAAATATGAGTAAATATCATCAAATACAGAAAGGGGTGTTTTCAGGGGGTTCCACTCCTGGCTACGAAGAGTCGTTAAAACAGACCAACCTTCCTATCATGAGCAATCATTTAACAGCCAGATAAATTACCAAAGACACCTGTTTGAAGGCATTGGTGAGTAACCAAGGTAACCAGGATGTGGCCACTTCTGCTTCCGGGGCACTGATGCTCCAAGGCATGGAGCCCAGAAGCAGAGCAGAAGTGCTGCCCAGGGTTCCTGCAGCCTCGAGGTGCTGGGGACACACTGAAGCCCATTCCCCGAGGCAGTGAGGACACTGGTAAAACACTGTGAGTGCAGACACGCTTGACAGTCCCAGTGTATCACCTGGTGGTGGTTTGGTCGGTAGGTCGTGTCTGACTCTTGTGCCTGCCAGGCTCCTCTGTCCATGGGATTCTCCAGCAAGTGTACTGGAGTGGGTTGCCATTTCCTTCTCCAGGGGATCTTCCCAACTCAAGAATCAAACCTAGGTCTCCTGCCTTGCAGGCAGATTCTTTACCGACTGAGCTACGAGGGAAGCCCCAGTTTATCACTTAATTCACAATAAATGAGAAATAAAGCTGTTTTATAAAGTGCTTGCTCAGCAGATCCTGCCTTCCCCTCCTTCAACAGGCAAACCTGCTCTTCATCAGAAAGTTCTTGGGAAGCGTGTAATCATTCTCAGGGGGGTGGAGTTGCATGTTTCTGGTCGGAGGCAGTCAGCCTAACACGAGGGCTGGTCGATTTGTGATGAGCAGCTTAAACCCTGGATCAGGCATCCTGTCCCTGGACAGTGCCAGACAGGCACTGGTTTTTTTTTTTTAACCGTAAGAGCAGGTACAAAGTCTATTATTATAGACGTAACATGCAACAAGAGGGAGAAACAGTTTATTTTTAATATTTATTTTTATTTTGGTATTTGGCTGCACTGGTCTTAGCTGTGGCACGTGGGGTCTTCAATCTTCACTGCAGCATGTTTCCTGAGCAGAGACTGAAGCCAGCCCCCTTGCAATGGGAGCTCTGAGTCCTAGCCACTGGGCCGCTTGGGAAGCCCCCATGTAGGCACCGTTGATTTGACTCTTTGGACTTCCCTTTTCTTTCTTTCCTACGATCACCATTCTTTTCATTTGCACAGAATTCCTTCAATCAGGGTTAAATATGACTAATTTGGTTTCTGCTCACTGGCTTATACTCACCTTCCAGTCCTGGGGTGTGCTGGAGCCAGCTCCTACTGGCTTGGAAGAACTGACTACACTTGTCTCTTCCCAACTCTGTAGCCGGTTATGTTGAGTCACTAGCTCAAACTGGCGGTGGTGGAGTATTTCCACCATGGAAGCTGTAAATCCTACACATCAGGACTTCTTTCCAGAGAGCCCGTTGTTAAACACTGACCAGCACACCACTGCCCAGACCTCTGCATCCGAGTCTGGGGGGTATTCCAAAGTCTTGGGTCTCACATTTCTAGAAATTATCTAATTACTCCTGCAAATCATTCACATGGTCATCATCCAAGAGTTCAAGTACACCTCTGAACCAGTGAACCAGTGAAGTTGCTCAGTTGTGTCCGACTCTTTGCGATCCCATGGACTATAGCCTATCAGGCTCCTCCATTCATGGAATTTTCCAGGCAAGAGTACTGCAGTGGGTTGCCATTTCCTTCTCCAATTTCTGAAAGCAGCCGCATTCCTCTTATCTCTAGATTCCAAAGGGGAACATTTTACTTTTGCCCCAAATACTGGAGAAGGAAATGGCAACCCACCCGCAGTATTCTTGCCTGGGAAATTCCATGGGCAGAGGAGCCTGGTGGGCTACAGTCCACAGGGTTGCAAAGAGTTGGACATGACTTAGCGACTAAGCAATGCAACAACCAGCAGAAGGCCAGACTGTGCAGAGCCTTGGAGAGCAGCCTAAGATGAGTGACAAGGAAACATGAGCTTGGGCGCTGCTGGACTGCCCAGTGAGCGGTGATGGAGGCCTGCATGGGTGCACACTCGTCTGCCACCCAGACCGTCATTTCATTTGAGAGCCAGCTCATTCCACCACCTGGGAAAACGTTCTCCCAGAATTACTGATGAGTCTCGAGAACTCTCAGAATGCCACTACACTCCAGTCCACTGCATACTTCTCTTTCCACACCTGTCTTCCAATTAGTCAATGTTTTTTGGGGGGCGTCCTTGAATCCCAGGAGATAGATAGTCTTAGATACAGACCCTCAGGTCTGTTATGCCAAAACTAAGTCACATCAACCATCCAGAGGACAGAAAGTCTGTGGTCATGGAATGACAACAGTTGATGAGAAGAATTCATGGTTTTACTGTATTTATTTATACACAAGCATCTCAGGTGATTGCTGTTATTAATATACATCCAAAGTCTATTTCTTATAACCTGAGATTTTCCCCTGTTAAACCCTATAATGACTGTACCCTGAGCAAGTAAGTTTTCGTTTTGCTTTGTTTTGCCTCCGAGTGTAGCCTAAAGTACAGTTCTGATTGCCTTGTAAATAGCATCTTCCTTGAGCAATTATCTCAGTAACCGCAGGTGGTTGTGGTTGATCCAAAAAATTTCCCTTGTGAGACAGAGTCTGTCCATGCTTCCCATTAAGTCATGGAGACCAAACCTAAGAGTGAGGTTGAATACTTATTCAATATTTACTCAGGGTGAGTTCACAGCAGCAAAGAGAGCTGAGAAAAATAAATAGCCATCAGCACAGAAGAACCTCATTAAATCGGCTGATGGGAGCTGGTAGCTTTTCATATTTACTGTAACATGATGGAGTATAACTCAGGATCCTCCTTGAAGGCCTCCAAAAAACAGACTTTAAAAAAATGAAGACGCAGAGCTTAAATATTCATATTTGTTCTAGTTGTTCAGTCGCTCAGTTGTGTCCGACTCTTTGCAACCCCATGGACTGCAGCACATCAGGGTTCCCTGCCACTCTCTCCAAGAGCTTGCTCAAACTCATGCCCATTGAGTCAGTGACACCATCCAACCATCGCATCCTCTGTCGTCCCCTTCTCCTTCCTTCAGTCTTTCCCAGCATCAAGGTCTTTTCTGATGAGTCTGCTCTTCACAGTAAGTATTCATATACTTTCTTTTAAAATAATATCTACCTGTGCAGTCCTTTAAGCTTTTCCAAAGATTCTTCATCTGTGTTATTTGATTGAAATTCTTACAACACTGCGAGGGGATGCAGTGTGCAAACTATGTCATCTCTCTCTCTCCTCACAGCTGCAGAAGGGGACACTGAGGTTCCAAGAATGGTGATGCTGGCCAAAGTGACCCAGGAGTGGAACCACAGTAATTCAGGTTCAAGAGTCTCGGCCTGGCAACTATTGTGCTGACCGTAAGGCTCACGGCCATTTGTTTTGAAAGTGAGGTACATGATAGGGGGATGTTCGCTTTTGATTAAGATGGTTAAGTGGGCTTCTCTGGTGGCTCAGATGGTAAAAAATTCACATCCAATGCAGAATACTTGGGTTCAATCCCTGGGTCGGAAAGATCCTGTGGAGGAGGAAATGGCAACCCACCCCAGTATTCTTGCCTGGAGAATCCCATGGACAGAGGAGCATGGCGGACTATAGTCCATGGGATCACAAAGAGTCGAAAATGACAGTGACTAATAGTTTCACTTTCAGAAGTAGCAAAAAGAGGTGTGGTTGGAATCGGGGTCCTGACATTGAGGCTAGTGTTGGGGCTGATCACAATGGCTCTGATGGACCCGCCCCTGGAATTCATCCTCTGTCTGGGCCCCGCCCACTCTGGCCACGTGACTCACTTCAACCAATACAGCAGCGCACACGGGATGCTGCGCCAATTCTGGGGCTAAGCCTCCCTTAAAGGTGTTTTTGCACTTTGGGGAACCCTGAGCTGCCATGTTAAAAGTCCAGCTACCTGGAGAGATGCCATAAAGAGGTCACGTTGAGCGGGAGAAGCCCTGAGGCTACACAGGGAGAGAAAGAGAGACAGACGGACGGAGAGAGAGAGAAGAGAGGCAAGGAGCCCCGCGGAGCCCTCTCCATCACTCCAGTTGTCCCAGCCTTGGGACAGGGGTTGCTGACCCAGAGCCTCAGTTCTGAATGACCGGAAGCTCATGATACACAAATTCCCACTCGACGAGTGTCTTTTCTGCAGAAAGGTAGTACATTCCGCCGAGTTGTCATGATTTCTGTTTTGATAAAGTGGTGCAGCCACTATTAAATGTTGAGTTTTATTTATGTTTGGCTGTGCTGCGAGAACGTTTCTCTAGTTGCGGTGGGCAGGCTTCTCCTTGTGGTGGCTTCCCTTGTTGCGGAGCCCAGGTTCTAGGGTGCGTGGGGCTTCAGAAGCTGCAGCTTCCGGGCTCTAGAGCCCAGGCTCAGGAGTGGTAATACACGGGTTTAGTTGCCCCGCGGCATGTGGGATCTTCCTGGACCAGAGATCGAACCCGTGTCTCCCGCCTCGGCAGGTGGATTCTTTACCACCGAGCCACCAGGGAAGCCCTGTCATAATTTCTCAGGCAGCTCTATTGGTAATCAAGACTCAGTTGTGGACCTGTAGGGAATGACTGTGGCTTCTCTCCTCAAGTTTATATTCTCACTAGGAATATGTAGAAGCGACAGAGGAAGTTAAACAACAGTCTCAGCTGAACAACGATAGAAGCTAACAACACAAGCTGGGCCCCAGGACAGGACGTGATGGACTCATCAATGGCAGGTCACAATTCAGAGAACAAGGAAGGGACTTTGGGCTGAGCTTGTTTGGGGAAGCTTCACCCAGAAGAGGACAGTTTTTTTTTTTTAATTTTTGGTCACACCATTCAGCATGCTGGATCTTAGTTTCCTGACCATGGTTCGAACCTGCGCCCCCGGCACGGGTGTGGAATCTTAACCAATGGACCACCAGGGAAGTTCCAAGAGAATGTGACCTTGGGCTGCCCTGTCACCAGGGTAGCAGCGTGCCAAACTCCCAGTGCAGCAACCAGGCCGCTGGTCAGCAGGCTGAGGTCCCTTAAGCTTGACAGCTGGACAGATGTGGTTATGGTGGGAATCAATGTCCAGAGTGATTTATACTTTCAATATCCCAGACCAATTGCTTTCTATTTCTTAGCATTACCTGATGAATCTGTGTGCTAATTAGTAGCTGTTACTTCATTCTCAGCAACTTAACCTGCTGCCAGAAATTCTGACGGAGCTAAAAGTGAAAGATTGCCAAGAGACACTAATTACATCTCAAGGGACAGGCCCAAGGTATTTAGATGATCTTTTCTCCTCCTTTATTGCCTTCCCCTGGTGAGTAAGTTTGCTCTAATCACTTCTGAAGGGAGCAAGTTGCATCACAACTCCAGCACCTTGGGGTTTGTAAGTGTAAGGGCTAAGAGAAGGATTCGATTCTTTGGGAGAGTGGTTGGCAGTCTTTGGAATGAGGTGTGTCCAGGCCATTTGCCCAAAAGATAAAATAGGGGAGGTGGTGGGATGAGACATCACTTTGCCAACAACAGCCCGTCTAGTCAAAGCAATAGTTTTTCCAGTATTTATGTATGGATGTGAGAGCTGGACCAGAAAGAAGGCTGGGTACCAAAGAATTGATGCTTTCAAACTGTGGTGTTGGAGAAGACTCTTGAGAGTCCCTTGGACTGCAAGGAGATCAAACCTGTCAATCCTAAAGGAGATCAGTCCTGAGTGTTCATTGGAAGGACTGATGCTGAAGCTGAAATGCCAATACTTTGGCTACTTGATGTGAAGAACTGACTCATTGGAAAAGACCCTGATGCTGGAAAAGACTGAAGACAGGAGGAGAAGGAGACGACAGTGGATGAGAGTTTGATGGCATCACTGACTTGATGAACATGAATTTGAGCAAACTCCAGGAGACAGTGAAGGACAGGGAAGACTGGTGTGCTGCAGTCCACGGGGTGACAAAGAGTCAGGCGTGACTGAATGACTGAACAACAACAGGATGAGTGTTCACTTTGCAGCTCCTGATTCAGGGCATGGACTCTTTTAATCTGAAATGAAGGGATTAAGGCAGGCAACAGTATGTGAGGTCACAAGAACCGGACATGACTGAGCAACTAAACTACTGCCAAGGTGATAGAAGCAATTCAGGTACCAGCAAAACCTCAGAGGGCGCTGCCTTTGGAGCATGGTGAGCCAGCTTCTGTACCAGGACCTCACTGTGTCAGTATCTGTGAACTTCCCACCGTACATGTGGCCACGTTTAACATTCAAGGTGATAGTTAAGGATTAAAGACCTTGGATGTGTTGCCTGCAAAATAATGCACTACATGAGAGTTAAGTTTTATCTGGGGGAAAATGAGGACTGCAGCCCAGGTGGCAGTACCTCAGATAGCTCTAAGAGACTGCTCCAAAGAGCAGGAGGAAAGACAGTATGCATGTGATTTTGGTGAAGGAGGGTACATGCAATCGAGCACGCATTTTTTGCAGAAAGTTTCTGCTAGTGTCACGAAGCTTCTGCGAGGCACTAGAAACAGTCATCACCATGAAGGATTTTAGTGCTTTTCTAGATGTGAAGGGATATAAGAACTGGGCTCATAAAATCAGTTCCTGAGAATATCTAACTGTCTGAAGACCTGTCCTGCCAGTTTTTCCCTGAGCTTGAATACCTCGTTTCTGCTATTCCCCCTAAACTCCTTTCAGAGGGTATTGAAGGTCAGCGGCTGCACTCATCTTTGTAGAGGGAGATGTGTGCTCAGCCGCTCAGTCATGTCCGACTCTGTGACCCCACATACTGCAGCCCACCAGGCTCCTCTGTCTCCAGCATTTTTCAGGTAAGAATATTGGAATGGGTTGCCATTTCCTTCTCCAGGGAAGCCTGCACTATGTGGTTCCTTCCAAATAAAGCAAAAGTTCAGGGACTGCCCTGGATCTCCAAATATCCAGAGGGACTGTCCATCCTCACCAGCTGGCCCATCTGACAAGTATTGAAGGGCAGGACTTGGACCACATGGTGTAACCTTCTAGGATCTGAGGAGTTCACCACTTAAACTATTATTACACGTGAGGCCCAGTGAGAAACTGAACACTGAGGTCTAGTGTGTGATTAATCGCCCACAAACGCTATTTGAACACCACTATACTCAAGGGGTTGCAAAGAGTCAGACAGGACTGAGCGACTGAACTGAACTGATACTTAAGTAACTATTAAGTAACTGACACTTTGCTGTGGAGAACTTAATACAGCAAAGGCTTATCCTGCCTTCCAGGAACTTCCTGTCAAAGGCAAGAGTAAGAACAAAGAGCCTCCAGAAGAGCTACTAGAATTGTTCAGTCTCTAAGTCCTGTCTGAGTCTCTGAGACCCCATGGACTGTAGTATGCCAGGCTTCCCTGTCTTTCGCTATCTCCTGGAACTTGCTCAAACTCATATCCATTGAGTTGGTGGTGCTATCTAACCATCTCATCCTCTGCCACTCCATTCTCCTCCTGCCCTCAGTCTTTCCCAGAATCAGGGTCTTTTCCAATGAGTCAGCTCTTCCTATCAGATGGCCAAAGTTTTGGAGCTTTGGCTTCAACATCAGTCCTTCCAATGAGTACACAGGGTTGATTTCCCTTAGGATGGACTGAGTTGATCTCCTTGCTGTTCAAGGGACTCTCAAGAGTCTTCTCCAGCACCACAGTTCGAAAGCCTCAAGTCTTTGGTGCTCAGCCTTCTTTATGGTCCAACTCTCATACCAACTCTCTCTAGCTTTGACTATGGTCTTTGTCAGCAAAGTGATGTCTAGGTTTTAAATGCACTGTCTAGGTGTGTCATGGCCTTCCTTCTAAGAAGCAAGCGTCTTCTAGTTTTACGGCTTAAGTCACCATGCTGAGTGATATTGGAGCCCCAGAAGAGAAAACCCGTCACTGCACACTGAATCGGCGGGCTCTAATCCAGCAAGACTGGGGTCCTTACAAGAACAGGAGACGCAAAGGGGCGCACAGAGAGGAGGCCGTGGGAAGGCAGCATTTCTTCCCGGCTCAGTGAGCTTTCCCCAGCACCTCTGTGGGGCCTGGCATGGAGAAGGCACCACCAAGTACCCCAGGAAATGCCCATACTCACCCGTGGGTAGGGAAGGCCCAGGGACTGAAGTCGGTATATTGGAGACGAGGCATGGTTTAAACTCTGTGTATCAATACGCATAATATATGGAATATTAGGAGATTAGAGTTGATAGAAGTTTTAGAAAGTGATGCATTTTAGAAGTATAATTGCCTCATCATATGGATTATGTCTTTGGTCCCAAAGTACTCAATAATTTGTCAAAATGCATAGAATACGTTAATGAGAGGAATGTGTGTATGTGTGTGTATGTTATGTTAAGGTACACCATAAAATATGTTGAGGAAATTTTTTCATGTTTGGTCATACCACCCAGCTTGCAGGATATTACTTCTTTGACCAGGGATTGAACCTGGGCCCACGGCAATGGAAGCCCAAGTCCTAACCACTGGGCCACCAGAGAATTCCCACGTTGAGACACTTTTTGAACAGTAGCCTATTTAAAAAGATACACACACACACTCACACACACATATATATATAATCAGGGGTTTGATAAATGATGAGATTTCATCATCAACCATCCGACGTTCAGCAACCATTCATTCACGCTTTGCTCTGTGCCCACACTGCTCTGGGCAGTGCGAGTGTGGTGCAGCCTGAGACAGAGAGGGCGCCTATCTTCATGAAGCTTATGTTCTAGGCAGAGCAGAGACACGGCCAACAAATAAAGAACAGGCAGGCTGTAGTGGTAAGTGCTGTGACGGTTATAAGACATGGTCGGCTCTTGGCTACTTCATTCACTGGACAAATATTTATTGAGCTCTGACTGTATACCAGGTACTGCCCTGGGCCTTGGTGACCTGGTGGAGACAGGACAGAACAGCTCCCTGAACTCATGGGAATGCAGCAGATCCACGAGTAGGTATAACAACTGCAGATGACCAGCTGCTACGAAGGAAGGAAGTGGGGTGATTACCTTGGAGCAATAGCAGTAGCTTGGGAGGGGTGGATGGGAGGGGCGGACAACTTAGATGCTTCTTAGAGCAAGGGCAGCGGGTGCTATCTTAGTTCCCGGACCAGGGATCCAGCCCACATCCGGGGGTCTTAACCCCTGGACCACCAGGGACGCCCCTGGCTCCTCTGCTTTTAACCCGCACTGGCTGGTGGCAGACGAGCAGAACTTCCAGCCTCTTTTCTGGTTGGGTGGGTGCTCCCTGGGGCCCCTGCCTTGCCACGGAAGGCTTTGTGAAGACAGTCTCTGAGTGCTCGATGGCCTCCCAGGCTGACCACAGTGGTCCCTGAGCATCGGTTCTGACATACTCAGCCCATGGATGAGGTGCACGCTATTTACTCCACGGCGCCGAGTGGGTCCCGGGGGGCTAATTGCCTTCATTGTGTAAATCCACGCTTAGAGACGGCGGGCGCACGCCCATTATGCACTCAGCCGGCTGCAAGGCTTCTCTGTTGCTGTTACAGTCGACGGTGAAAATCACACACACCACTTTGTAAAGCAAACCATTTTTTTTCACCCGATAGATCATAATAGCTCTCCAGAGTTGTTAGGGCCTAAACAGTCCATTGAGAGCTTGTGGAGCAGGGGGCAGGGCGGCAGGGGGGAGTCGGGGAGTGACAAGGGGAGTCTCATCTTTTCACTCCTTCCAGAAGGCCGGCACAAGCGAGACAAACTGGCAGGCTTTTTTTTTTTTTTCTAATTTTGGCTGTGCTGCATGGCCAGTGGGATCTTAATTCTGCAGCCAGGGATTGAACCTGCACTCCCTATTGAAAGCCTGGAATCTTAACCACTGGACCACCAGGAAAGTCCTTTCCTTTTTTTTTTTTGTTACTTTGGTGGCAGGCACTTTTGCCCGCACTCCAGTCTTAACACCGTCTGTACTTCACGGGCTCGTAAATATCACCGGATTCTTTTCTGCATATCTGTGCACAGCTCTCTGGCTGGCACCTGGCTCCCGCTCCTTCGTGGTGATCCCTTCGTAGTGTGTGTCAAGGACAGGAAGGGCCACACGTAGGTCGGACCTGCAGCCAAGTCCCTCTGCTCTGAGGTCCAACTCAAGCAGACCCTCATCCCAAGGCTCCGCTTTCCTCTGAATCCTGAGCACGGTGACGATGCCAACAGAGGTGACAGTGGCGATGGTTATGCGAGGACGACGACAGCCAGCAGCCGCTGGGCCCCCTGTGAGAGCCGAGAGCCGCTGAGCTCGGAATCCTCTACCTGTGCTCATCAATGTAATGTCAACACAGCAGCGCACCAAGCCGCTCAATGTTGTTCCATTAATTAGACCAGGAAACGGAGGCAGGACGGGCTAAGTGACCGCCCTGGCCACACGGCTACTCAGACGCACAGTGAGGAACTGGAATCCAGGCCGCAAGCCTTAGGGAGCCCAGCCCCTAACCCTCCCGCAGGCTGCCTCGCTGAGGTCACGGGTCCTGGTCTTGCCCTTGTTCCCCTGCTGGGATTCTCAGCTAACCGCTCCACTACCGAGCCTCCTTCACTTCTCAAAGCCGAGTCATCTTAGTCTTTGCAGCCCCGAAGTGTACGCAGTAAGCGCTCAGTTATCATCAATCAGCTGGCCAAGACCCTGACGGGCAGATGGTGAAAGGCTTTCATTTCACAGAAGCAGGCCCTCGGCTGGCTCTTTCATCCTAAGGGGGAACACCGTGGCCCTGACCCAGGCCCCGGGGGGTGTCAGAAATCCAGAGATGCTTGGTTGAGGGGAAACAGAGAGGAGGGACGCTCCCAGGGGAGGATGGGCAGGAGGGGTTGGTCCTGGGAGGAGCACTCTGGGCGGGGGGAAGAGGCAAGACCCAGTCTCCAAGGTCCAGTGGGGAGCTGCAGGGCTGGTGGGACCCCTGACCTCTGCAGAGTCCAGTCTGGTCTGGATCAGCTGGCCGGGCTGTTAGCCTGACTTGTCCTCAGGTGTCAGCAGCCTGGAGGGCAGGAGGAGCCCTGGGAGCAGGAGACCAGGTAAGATGGCTCAAGGAGGCGGCCTGGCGACCCACCCAGCTTTTGAAAGGAGTAGGCCCCACCTGGTAGGATACAGGGGTGCTTCGGAGCTCCTGTCTTCGGGCAGAGCATAAACCACTGCCCTGACTCCCACATGGATGTCAGGAGGCGGAGAGGGGCCCTGGCCCCTGCCCTCTGATTGGCTGTGGGGGGCAGGTCAGCCACAGTGCCTGGCACAACGAAGTGGGTGCTTGACGCTTGCTGAATGAATGCAGGAATGAATGGGCCAGAGCCACGCCCTTCTGCACGAAGCAGTTCCACGCTGTCATCCTGAACGTGGGGGCAGGAAAGGAAGGACTCTGTCCACATGACTCAGCCGGTGGCCTGCAGCGGACCAGGGGGTCCACTGGGGTCTTTCTCAAAGGGTGATGTATGGGCAGACTGCCCTGGAATGTTGGGAGGGGTCCAGGAATCTGCTCTGGCAAACTCTATAGGTGATTCTTATGTGGAAGACAGGGCCTGGTGATTAAGAGAAAAAACAAAACAGAGAATAAAGTGTTCCTGTGAACTCAGAGCAAAACAATGGCTTCGGTCTAAGATGGCTCAGGATAACTGTCTGAGGAACAAGACCCTCTCTTTTTAGAAAAACATTTGCTTATTTGTCTGCCTTGGGTCTTAGTTGCAGCGCCCGGGATCTTTGGTTGTGGCACATGGACTCTCTACTTGGGGCTCAAGGGCGCAGGAGTCGGGGTGCGAGGTCTTGGTTGCTCCATGGGATGTGGGATCTGAGGCCCCTGATCAGAACCCACGGCCCCTTCATTGGAAGGCAGGTTCTTAACCACTGGACCACCAGGGAAGTCCCAAACCTTGTGTGTTTTTTTCAAGTAAACAATTGTAAATATTACAGAAATATAGCTCCATGTCTTGATATGTATATAAGCAGTGAAATCATTATTACAGTCAAGCTAATTAACATATCTATCCATCTCCTAACACATTTAGCACTTGTTTTTTTTTTCATTTAGCACTTTTTGTAGCAAAGGCACCTGAAGTCTACTGTCTTAGCAGATTTCCAGTATATAATTCAGTGTTGTTAACTATAGTCACCATGCTATACATCAGATCTCAAGATACTACGGGCAATGAATACTAACACATTAGCTGTATCAACGAACACATTTTAACAGCATCAACAGGACAATTAAAGTCAACGAACTCTGAAAACAATTGATTATGAGGCCATATTTATATGAGCGTGTCTTTAAAAAAATTTTTTATTGGAGTATAGTTGATTTACAATGTTGTGTTGATTTCAGGTGTATAGCAAAGTGAATCAGTTATATGTATACATATAGCCACTTTATTTTTTTGGAGTAGGATTGACGTATATACACCATGGTGTGTGAAATAGACAGGTAGCAGGAAGCCGCTGTCTAGCACAGGGAGCTCAGCTCGGAGCTCTGTGATGACCTGGAGGGGTGGGATTGGGGGGGCAGTGGGAGGGGGGCTCAAGGGGGAGGGGACCATGTATACATATAGCTAATTCCCTTTGTTGTACAGCAGAAACTAACACACTATAAAGCCATTACACCCCTATTAGAAAATAAATTTTAAAAGATGCTCTCCCCATGTAGGTCATCAGCTAGTTGTCCATGTTTAATTCTTTGAGTGAATGACTGAAAGTCGCTCAGTTGTGTCTGGTTCTTTGCAACCCCATGGACTAGACAGTCCATGGAATTTTCCAGGCCAGAATACTGGAGTAGGGAGCCTTTCCCTTCTCTGGGCGATCTTCCCAACCCAGGGATTGAAGCCAGGTCTCCCGCATTGCAGGTGGATTCTTTACCAACTGAGCTATGAGGGAAATTTGTTTAATTCTTTGAAGAACTGCTATACCTAATTCTCTCCATTCTCAGCAAAATGTTTTGTTTAAATGTAAGTTCCTACCTTTCTTCACCTCTCATCACCTTGGTGACAGTTCTGAAGCCACCCCCACCCTCGGGGCCCCTCATCTGAGCACTTCTCTCTCTGTCTAAAACTCCAGTCACCTTGAACAGAGTCAGTTTCGTCCTTCCCGGCGTCCCAGAGCTCTGGCTCACACCTCTCCATGTCACTAGATGGCACACGAGAGTAATTTGTTTTTTTTGTTTTTTTTTTTAACCCCTGGGGAGAAAGACTTTGTTTGTTTCCTTCTCCGGGGGGTGGAGAGTCCCTGTGCCAGGGGTTGGGGGTTGCTCTGCAGTGTCCCCTGTCTAGGGTCACGCTGACCAGAAAGTTGACAACATTTTTGAGAATCTAATGTCTTTAGCTGGAGAAGCCATCACAGGGGCCATCCCTTCAGATGGCCTGGAGGGAACTCTGAGAGTCACACAATGGGCACAGCAGAATCAAGGGGCATCCATGCATGCCCTGGCTTTGGCTTTTAGCCCTGGCAGCCTCACTGGGCGGACCCGGTGGGAGCTGGTGGGGCGGTGGGTGAGCAGGAGAGCAGCTTGGGGGTGGGGGCACGAGGAGGGTAGAGGGGGTAAAGGTAGACAGCCTCCATTTGTCTCCTCGGCGCCTAAACCAAATACCTAAGCCTGGGGTCCTGAATAACCGACGTGTGTTTCTCACGCCTGCACGTGTGAGATCAGGGTGTGAGCAGGGCTGGGCTCTCCTCCTGGCATGCAGACTGCCGCCTCCTTGCTGTATCCCATCATGGCATCTGTCTACAAGCCAGGAAGGAAGTCTGTCCTTCCACCCTCCCTCTCTCCCTTCCTTCCTCTCCCTCCTTTCGTCCTGTCTTCATTATCTCCAAACTCAGCAAATTATATACATTAAATATATGTGCAGTTAATATGTCCAGATTGGGGTCTATATCAATTATATTTCAAAAAGCTGTTAAAAACTGTATTTTTGACATTTTTTGTTTGCTCTGCTTTCTCTTCTCTTGCACTTGTGGCTTTAAACATTTTTACAATAATTACCATTTCGAGGTATGATTTATGTACAATAACCTGCACCTGTTTAAATGATAGGATTTGATGAGTTTTGACAGATGTCTGCACTTGTGAAACTGCCACTGCACCAAAGAGGCAGAACATTTCTACCCGGATCTTGGTCCCTCCCTCCCCTGTGTGCCCTCCACTCTCCAGGCTGCCTTCTGTCACTAAAAAATTTGCTTGCATTTTCTAGAGTCGCATGCAAACAGGTTCTTAGAAAGTTAAACACACACCCGAGTGCTGCCTCCCTAGTAAACTGCAACAAGAGCTCTTTCGTGTCCTGGTTCTTCACTCAGCACAATGATTTTGAGATTCGTTCATGATTTTGTATCAGTAATCAATTTTTTTAAATATCTGAGCGTGATTCTGGAGCATGGACATACCATGACTTGATTATTCTTTTGCCCACTGGTGGACCCTTAAGCCGTTTTCAGGTTGGGGCTATAAAGCCGCTCTAAACGTTCATGTGCAAGTCTGGTGAACAGAGCCTTCCATTTCTCTCAGGTTAGTGCCTAGGTGTGAAAGTCCTGGGTGGTTTGGGGGTGTGTGCTTAACAAGACACTGCCGAGCAGCTCTGTTTTACACTCCCACCAGCAATGTGTGAGTGATTCACTTCTGCCACATTCTCTCCAATTCATGGTGTTGGATTTTACATTTAAATAAAAATTTTAGCCACTCTTACATGTGGATGGCATCACGGACTCAGTGGACATGAATCGGAGGGAACTGCAGGAGACAGTGAAGGACAGGGAAGCCTGGCGTGCTGCAGCCCACGGTCAGAGTCGGACGTGACTTAGCGACTGAACAAGAACCACAAATGTATGTGTGGCGGTATGGTCGCTGCTGGGACCTTAATTTGCATTTCCCTGATGACTAATGTTGTTGGGCGTCTTTTCATGTGTCTATTCATACGTGTTCTCTTGTGAAGTCGTGCGCTCTTTCCTGATCCCTTTAGCTGGTTGTATCTTTTCTCCCCCTTAAATTCCCATAATGAGGTACAAGCAAAAGGGTTACAGCAGACTAGAAGTGTCTCAGAGGCAGGAAGCGGCTCCTTATCCCCTGTGTGCTCCCTGCTCGGTCCTGCACAGCCGTCCTGTTAGGGGTTCTATGAAGTTGTTTCCAGCTGTGTGAAGACGTCCCCAGCTCCCAAGACTCCATGCTGCTCGGGAAGCATGGGAAAGGCTGACCCTTCACTCTTCCAACTGAATAGACACATTAAGAAAATTGCTGTCTCTGCACTGAGGTGAGCATGAACATTAGCCAAAGCCATTCTGAACTCCCTACTTCTCTGTAGCCATCTGGGAAGAGAAGAATAATGTATCTGGAAGACAAATGACATGTAAAGATCTGAAAGGAGATAGAGGAATGGATAAAGAAGATGTGGTTTACACACACATATACACAGTGGAACATTACTCAGCTATGAAAATGAAATCATGCCATTTGCAGCAACATAGATGGATCTAGAGATTATCATACTAAGTGAAGTAAGTCAAAGACCAATATCACACGATGTTGCTTATATGTGGAATCTAAAAAAAATGGTACAAATGAGCCTATTTTAAAAAGGAGAAATAGAGTCACAGATGTAGAAAATAAATTTATGGTTACCAGGGGATTGGGGGGAAGGGATAATTTGGGACTCTGGGATTGACATATACACACTACTATACATAAAACAGACAATAAGGACCTACATATAGCACAAGGAACTCTACTCAGTGCTCTGTAATGACCTATATGAGGACAGAATCTAAAAAAGAATGGATATATGTATAACCGATTCACCCTTCTGTGCAGCAGAAAGTAACACAACATTATAAATCAACTACACGCCAATAAATTAAAAAAAAAAAAAGAAGATCCGAAAGGAAATGCCCATGGCCTATTTGTTCTCAATTTCACAAGATCTAAGCATTGATCATATTAGTATATGAGGGTCCTGTGATGGTGATGCTACAGGGCCCTGCTTACAACTTGACCTTTATGATGAATTTTTCAAAACATTTTAATGAAGCTGATCTAGTTACAGTAAAAACCACTATTATTCACCATCATGGGAAAGTGCTGCTTTTGCTACAGATGAATAACTGAGGACGGCTCCTTTGTGGACTAAAGCCCTTTTTTCCAGTTTAACTTTTAATTCCTATTCAAAAGTTTTTTCTTTTTTGTACAGTTTTAAAAGGTTATTCCAGTTACAGTTATTACAAAATACCGGCTGTATTCACCGTGCTGCACAGTATGTTCCTGTAGCCTATCTCACACCCGATAGCCGTGCCTCCCGCTCCCCATCCCTGTGTAGCCCTCCGCCTCCCCCGGGACCCACCAGCTTTTCTCCGTGTCTGTGAATCTGCTTCTTTTGGTTCCGTTTACTAGTTTGTTGTGTTTTTAAAAATCCCACATGTCCACGATATTGTACAGTATTTGTCCCGCTCTGTCTGACTTATTTCACCTAGCATAATACCCTCTGAGTCTATCCACATTGCTGCAAATGGCAAAATTTCATTCTTTTTTAATGGCTGAGTAACACTCCATTGTGTGTATATACCACATATTCTTTATCCATTCATTTGTCAACGGACACTGAGGTTGCTTCTACATCTCAGCAGTTATAAATAATGCTGCTGTGAACACTCACTGGGGTGTGTGTGTCTTTACAAATTAGTGTTTTCATTTCTTTCAGATATATACCCAGGAGTGGAATTGCTCGGTCATATGGCAATTCTATTTTTAGCGTTTTAGAAGCCTTTGTATGGTTTTCCACAGGAGCTGCGCCAATTTACATTCCCAACACGGTGTACAAGGGTTCCCTTTTCTCCAGTTTTCCCCAACACTTGTTATTTGTGTTCCTTATAACAATAGCCATTCTGACAGGTGTGAGGTGATCTCTCATTGTGGATTTGATTTGCGTTTCCCTGCTGATCAGTGATGTTGAGCATCTTTCATGAGCCTGTTGGCCATTTGCATTTCCTCTTTGGAAAAATATCTATTCTGTTTTCTGCCCATTTTTAAATCACTTTAAAAAACCTATTATTTATTCCTGTTTGCGTTGGGTCTTTGTTGCCACATGTGGGCTTTCCCTCGCTGCGCTTAGCGGGGGCAGCTCTCGGTTGCAGTGCTCCGGCTTCTCGCTGTGGTGGCTTCTCTCGTTGCAGAGCACAGACCCCAGGTTCTGGGGCTCAGGAGCTGTGGCGCACGGGCTTTACTTGCTCCCCAGCACGTGGAATCTTCCCGAACCAGGGATCGAACCTGTGTCCCCTGCACCGGTAGGGGGATCCACTGTACCACCAGGCAAGTCTCGGGTTGTTTGTATTTTTGATGTTGAGTTATATGAGCTGTTTCCATATGTTAATAATAACCCCTTATCTTCATATTATTGGCAAATATTTTCTCCCGTTCAGTAAGTTGTCTTTTTGGTTTGCTGATGGCTTCTTTTGTTGTAGAAAAGATTTTAAGTTTACTTAGCTTTCCCAATTTAACATTTTATGTGGAAACTGCTCTAAAGCAGAAGATATGCTTCTTTTCATTCTTTTTTTTTTTAAATTGTGATAAAATACACATAACATAAGATTTACCATTTTAACCATTTTTAAGTGTTCAATTCAGTCCATTCACATTGGTGTTCAGCCATCCCCACCATCTGTCTCTGGAACTTTTTCATTTTTCCAAAACTCTGTCCCCGTTAAACACTAACCCCTCATCCCCTCTCCCCTACCCCTGGCGCCCAGCATTCTACTTTCCTTTGCTATAAATTTGAGGGACCTCGTGTAAATGGAAGCAGACAGCGTGTTTGTCTTTAGTGGGCAGCTTATTTCACCAAGCATATGTTCTCTAAGTTCATCCTTGTAGCGTACGTCAAAATTCCCTTCCTCTTAGAAGCCACGTTTCTTTATTCATTTATCTGACGGACACGTGGGTTGTCTCCACCTTTGGTAATGGTGAATAATGCTGCTATGAACACGGGCTTACAAATAACTAAGTCAGTTCTTTTGGGTGTATGTTCATAAGTAGAATTACTGGATCATGTGGTAACTCTGCTTAATTTTTTGAGGAATCACCATACTGTTTTCCATATTGGCTCAGCCATTTGACCTTCCCGTGCTTTCTTTCATTCCTAAACAGAGCATCCTGGGTAGGATCTGGTCAGCACCCTGGAGTCCTGATGATGCATCTCCCTTGAAATGGCTGAGTAAGCAGGGACTCTCTCCCCCAGACTCAGCTCAGGCATCTCTTTTCTGTCGAGAGTTTTCTATTCCAATGCCCTCTGCTCATCTCGGATCTCCATCATAACTGTCTGTAAGTCTGCCTCCCCAGCTTGGGGCCAGGCTGGTTAGATTCCCTTCATGAAGCTCTCCAGCTGCTACGTCGTAGGACTCCCAAAGATTTTTTTTTTTAACAATTAAATACCTATCTCTCTTGTCATTTACAAGTTAAAGAACTTTAAAATTAGAAGGGGACTTCCCTGGTGATCCAGTGATTAAGAAGCCACCTACCAAGACAGAGGACATGGGGTCGATCCCTGATCTGGGAAGTTCCCACATGACCAGTGTGTTCACAGCCATGGAAACCAGAGCACCCTAGAGCCCGTGGTCCACAAGACAAGCCACGGCAATGAGATGCCTGCGCACCACAGCCGAGAAAAGCCCATGCGGCCACGAAGACCCTGCATGGCCAAAACGAAAACGAAAAAGCACATTTTTAAAAATTAGAAGGAATCTTAGAAACAAATGTTAATACACTCCCCCCTTCTGTTGATCGGGGAACTGAGGTCAGAGCAGCTAAGCGGCCTGCCAGGGCACTCAGCAAGTTGCTGAGGGTGGCATCTTCGCCATTCCTCCCAACCCTGCCCTCTTTGGTTGCCGTCACCAGCTGAGTTGAGTGGCTTCTCTCCGTAAGAATCCCATGGACAGAGGAGCCTGGAGGGCTGTGGTCCATGGGGTCACAAAGAGTCAGACATGACGGAAGTGACTTTGCACGTCCTCTCTCCTTACAATGCGCTGAGAGAGCGGATCCCTGTTACTCCTCCAGCCCTGCTTCCCCAGCGTCCCCTTCGCCCCTGGGAAGGCTCGTCCACCAGCTTCTTGCTTGACTGATGATGAGGCACCTCAGGAGAGCTTCTCAGGGCCGACCACTAGGCCAGACCCCTGCCGTGGAAGGGAGACACAGCTGGTTAGGTCAGCGTCACTGTGCAGCGAAGGGGTGTTACACACAGCCCCAGAGGCTCATCAGCATCTGATCTGCCACCCGATTTCGGTTTAGGGGACACACACCGAGCCAGACTTGCGCCTGCCCAGGTGGGGAGACAGACTTACAGACAGACAGTTATGATGGAGATCCGAGATGAGCAGAGGGCAGTGGAATAGGAAACTCTTGACGGAAAGGAGATGCCTGAGCTGAGTCTGGAGGTGCAGGCAGGAGCCGGCTGGGGGAGAGAGTTCCCGCCTACTCCACCTTTTCCAGTGATCCATCTTGCTCTAGGTCTTAACACGCGTGAGAATGATGAAATGCCTGGCTCCTAGCTCTTCTAGCTCAGCCCACAGCCTCCACGACTCGGAGGACCAGTTAGCTGGTCGCTGGCACCTGGGACTCTGCGAAGATGCTCAGCGGCATCTCTCAGGGCGGATCTTGACGTTTGGCCGTATTCGTGGTGCGAGCGGGGGACTGCCTGTGTCGTGTTGCCCACAGGAAAGAAGAGGTCACTACCACCACCGGCATTCGCACGCCTCCCCTTCTGCCCTGACGCGGATCTCTGAGAACACCGAGTGGGAGAAAGTGAAGCTTCGGGAGGAGCAGGATTGGCCTGGAGAACAGTGACCCACAGCGCAGCCCTAAGCATGTCAGGGGGCCCTGCGGGTTCAGGGAGAACAAGGCCCCTTTGCATCGCTCGGGGTGGTTGCCAGCACCAGGCAGAACCGCGGATGGGGCTGAGCGCTCATTGAAAGATTCTGTTCTTAAAGATTGTGTGTGCGCTCAGTTGTGTACAACTCTCTGTGATCCCACGAACTGTGGCCCGCCAGGCTCCTCTGTCCATGGAATTCTCCAGGCAAGAATACTGGAGTGGGTCGCCGTGCCCTCCTCCAGAGGATCTTCCCAACCCAGGGATCGAACTCAAGTCTCTTGCATCTCCTGCTTTGTCAGGCAGGTTCTTTACCACCAGCGCCACCGGGACTCGGCTTTGCTTAAAGGCATAAACAAGTACTTAGAATTTACCGAGCAGGAGAATCTCGGTTCCAAAACAAGAAGTGAACGTTTTAGTATGAGAACACGTGCATCGTGTGTGTGTGTGTGCGCACATGTGTGTGTATGTGTGTGTGTGCACGCGCGTGTGTGTGTGCGCGCGCGTGCACGCGTGTGTGTAAAGGCACTAAGGAGCTCGGGGCAGAGTAGATGGACCTTTTCTTTGAATCAAATACTGAAAGATCACGGATGGTTCTTCAGTGAGACTATTATTCATGGCTCGTTGTGAATAAATGTTTACAATTTTCTTTTCAGAGTTTGGATCCAGGCATTCTGAGAAAATCCTTTTGTCATCGCACAGAGCCTGGGATTAAAGACTCCATCTGCGGATTATTTTCTACATATGGCTGCACGGGATTACGGTGCCAGAGCGGGTGAGCCAAGCAAACACTTTCTCCAGGATGCGGCTCCGATGAGCGGGGGTGTGCTGAGGCTGCTGCATGTTGGTCCACGGGGCCTGGACGGCTGGTGTTGCTCTGATCTCTGCTGTTTAGCAGAGAGAGCAGATGGCTTTTCAAATCCATCTCCTGCTCCCATTCTCACTGCTAAGCTTCAAATAGTCTTAATCCCTATAATTGGATTAAGGCAACCTGGGATTTCTAGAGGCCCTAGGTGCCTACCAGAAGCAAAAGTAAATCCTCTGTGGAGGAATACATCATTTTAGCCCTCAAATTATTTCTATAATTTTTCATATAGAACGATTGAGTCTGACACTCAGTCAAAAATAACACAGCATCAAGGACAGAAGACCATGTGATCAAATCCCAAGAGAAACAATAAACAATAGAAACAGATTCACAAAGATTCCAGGTAATGGAACGAACAGACAGAAACTTTTAAAAATAGCCACGTTCTGAATGTGTTTGAAGACTTAAGAGAAATGAATGTTAGTCAGATCACTAGAAACTGTAGGAAAGAGTAAAACTGAAATTCTGATTCTGACAACAACCCAAATTCTCTGTCTATACAGTAACTGAGATTAAAAATGAAAGGGTTTAACAGCAGGATGGACATTGCCAAAGAGAGATTTGGTGAACTGAAAAATAGGTCATACCCAGAATAAAGGATGGAGAGTCAAAAGAATGGGATATACATAATGAAAAGAAATTCTACTACAGGAAGAAAAGCGCGTCCAGAAATATCAAAAGAAAAACGCAGAACAGCGAGGATTTCTCAAAGAGAAATAACAACAATTGACTTCTCCACAGAAACAACAGAAACCAGAAGACAGCAGGATTGCTATCTAAGGTGCTACAAGAAAATAAGTGTCAGCCTAAGACAAGATCTTTGAATATAACCTTCAAGAGTGCTGGTAAAATAAAGATGCTTCCAAACATTCAGAAACGGAGATAATTTGTCAGCAGAAAATATTAAAGAAGATACGGAAAGGTGAGACTTGAAAAAGAACAGTGATGCTGATGAACCCGTGGTGATACTGAAAAGGAAAAAAGGCACGAATCTCCAACATCAGGAATGAAAACGGGGATCGTAGAAGATATGACTAACAAAACGCCAATAAATGTGAGCATTTAGAAGAAAAATTCCTGGAAATATACAGTTTTCAAAATTGACAGAGGAAGAAATAGAAAATATGAATAATCCTTTAAACAATTTGCAATTCAAGTCCTCTAGGTAAGGAAAATATTATGCTCAGAAAGCTTTCATAACTGATATAAAAGAAGAAATAAAGTTAGTATTTCACTGATGTCCTTCTGAGGGTTGTCACACCCAGTCTGAACCATTCAGTAGTGATTAGAATGAAGTTCATGTTCCCTAGTTTGGTGCACAAAGCTTAAGATTTGACTTCTGTTTACTTTTTTTTTAATAAAGTGCTTCTTGTTTTATTTACTTTTAAATATTTGCTCATCTACTGTTAATATTTACTTGTTTGACTGTCGTGTGGGGTCTTTCATTGCAGCGCCCACACTCTCTAGTTGTAGCATGCAGGCTCAGTTGCTCCGCAGCACGTGGGATCTTCCTGGACCAGGGGTCAAACCTGTGACCCTGCATTGGCAGGTGGATTCCTTACCACTGAGCTGCCATGGAAGTCCCTGGACTTTAGCCTTAATGTGGCGGGGTATGTTGTGTTCTGCAAATAAATTTCTGGCAAAACAGGTAAGAAAGATTTGTCCAGCTGGGCTGAACCCTCCACGCCTGTGGACAGGTAACGTGAGCCGTGTGGGCCATCTGAAATCATCTGGGAGGCACATCACAGAGAGGAACAATCAGGTTAAAATAATGCTGATCTCTATCTTATTTAACCCCGTACTTCCAAAATATTATCCAATCAACCTGTAATCCACACAGAAATGATGAAGGAGATACTTGACATTCTTCCTGTCACGCTTGCTGAGTCCTGCGATGTGGCAGTGATTGGTGACAAAGGCGTCTCGGACCCAGCTGCCACCAGATGGGAAGAGAGAACACAGACGTGAAAGTCCACTCACTGACAGGGGAGTCCAGCCCCAGGCCAGACACCGGACACGCCTGTCCCCAGGGAGCCAGCATCGCGAGCCTTGTGGGCGGCTCGGAGGCGTGGCTGGGCCAGCGGGCAGTGCTGCAGGCCCGCCTTGGGCCGGGGGACCGAAGTCCCTGAATTCTTGTCTTGCTTGCTTGCTGAGCACTGTGGATGCAACGCTCCGTGCACCACGTTGGGCGCGTCCGCGGCCCTTCCTTGTTAGATGCCGAGTCTCTAGTTTTGTCTCTTCCACTCTCCTGTCGGTGCTGTGATGGTCCCTATGTGTAGCTTCCTTTCTGTATTTTTTAAAATTACAGTTGACTTGTAGTGTTGTGCTAATTACCGTTGCACAGTAGAGTGACTCAGTTATATATATGCATGTACAGGCTTTTATATTTTACATTATGGTTTATCAGAGAATAATAAATATAGTTCCTTGTGCTATACAGAAGGATCGTGCTGTCTACTCATCCTAGACGTGACAGTTTACACCTGCCGGTCCCAAACTCCCAGCCCGTTTCTCTACCCGCCCCCCACCCTTGGCAACTACTAGTCTGTTCTCTGTCTGTGAGTCTGCTTCGCTTTCATCGATATGCTCATTTGTGTGTGTTTCAGATTCCACATGTATGTGGTGTCATATATTAGTCTTCCTCTTTCTGACGTCACCTAACACGGTCATCTCTAGGTCCATGCGTGTTGCCGCAAATAGCACCATGCCACTCTTTTTTATGGCTGAGTAGTGTTCTACTTGAGGATCAAAATGAGTAAATATATATAAAGTGCTAGAACATACCTGGTGCATAGTAAGTGCTTTAAAATACCAATTAATACGTCTCAGTCAAATTAACAGCATCTCCTTAGAGACAGACTCTGCCCTAGGTGGGAGGGGGTACACGCATCAGGGAACCAACCACCTCCTGGGATTTGAGGGCTGCTGTGGGAACCGGCTTGAGCCAGCTGGTATCGGCTCCTCCTCACTGTCCTCCCTGGATGTGGGTCCTTCCTGGGGCCCTTGTCTTCCTGAACTGCTCCATGGCCACCCAGGTGCCTTGGCGGGAAGGCTCCCAACATCCCTCCCTTACCTGCTCCCTGGCCAGTCTGCCCCCAGCTCTGTGACAATATGGTGTCCTTCACCTCTCCCATCCTTCCCTCCCACTGTTAGTGTGTTAGTATAAGGACCTCAGCATCTGTAAGGACTCTGTTTAAGGTCCATCTGTACAGTCAAAGCTATGGTTTTTCCAGTAGTCATGTACAGATGTGAGAACTGGACCATAAAGAAGGCTGGGCACTGAAGAACTGATGCTTTCAAACTGTGGTGCTGGAGAAGACTCTTGAGAGTCCCTTGGACTGCAGAGATCAAGCTAGTAATTCCTAAAGGAGATCAACTCTGAATATTCATTGGAAGGACTGAGGCTGAAGCTGAAGCTCCAATACTTTGGCCCCCTGATTCGAAGAGCCGACTTGTTGAAAAAGACCCTGATGCTGGGAAAGATTGAAGGTGGGAGGAGAACGGGGCAGAGAAAGAGATGGTTAGATAGCATCACTGTCTCAATGGACATGAACTTGAGCAAACTCCAGGAGACAGTGAAGGACAGAAGAGCCTAGTATGCTGCAGCCCATGGGGTCACGAAGAGTCGGACACGACTTAGTGACTGAACAACAACAACAAATCTGTAAGGACCCCACCGTATGTACGGTCTCCATCGTCTGAAAGGACCCTGTCATCTATAAGAACCCATCAAGCCTTGCCTAGACTAGTTCAGCAGCCTCTCGGCTGGTCTGATCACCCCAGCCCTCTGCCGATCCACATTCTGGAAGAAACTTTCTTAACTGCAAATTCTCTTTGTCTGCAGGAGAAGCAACAGCCCCACGCTCGTCTGCAAGATGCGAGCAGCCCTCCCCGTGGCTCCTCTGCCCGTCCTGCCCTGGCCGTGGCCGTGCCTGCCCGCCCTTGAGGAAGGAGGACCAAGGCACTAAGGTGCTCTCAGGGGGGCTGAGTGCCTCGGTCAGCTCAAGGCAACACAAGACCCTCAAACTCAGGGGCTCAAATCAGCTGCTCCTTTGTCCTACGGCTCAGCTGGGTGGTTCTCCAGTCTTGGGGTCTTCTCACGCGTCAGCGGGAAGCCCCGGGAGTACACAGCTTTGCTGGCTCTGTCTGTCTCTCCCCCACCTCTTGGGCCTAGACTGGACTGACTGGGCCGACTCCCCGACTCTCCACGTGCTTAGCCCACGCAGGCTGGCCCGGACTTCGTCCTGGGAGTGACAGGGTGCCACCACCCGCTCCCTGTCTGGTTCTTTGCAAAGCAGCTATGAAGAATTTTAGAGGCAGATACCACGGGGGCCTGTGAGTCAATTCTTAGAATAGGACGTGATCATCTCTTCTGGGAAGAAGGGTTTGCAGCCACTGCTGATTCCTGACTGAGTCATGGGTGCCTTTATCAGGAGGCGGGAGAGCACGGTTTAGGTGCCCGTGAGCTGGGTGTGTGCGTCTGCTTCTTAACCTTCACCATTCACAGCCCTGTGCTCACTGCACCCTCTGGATGAGCCAGTGGGCTGGGAAGGAAGCTTGGAGCCAACATGACTAACAATTTCTAAATTCTCTAGGTGGCAATTATAGGGAATAAAGAGAAAGGCATAATTTCAAAACTTTCTAACAGTGTTGCTCTGGGTATCTCTGGTTATCTTCTTAACTCATTTTAAGAGCTCTAACTATGTGCCAGGCAAGGCTGGGTTCTTTAGAAACATGATTTTATTTACTTTTACACAACCTTGTGAGATGGACATGATTATGCACTCTGGGGCTCAGAGAGGTCATGTGATTTGCCTAAAATCACACAGTTGGAATGAGGTAAGCCCAGATGGGAGCTCATGCCCAACTCCAAAGCCAGGTCCTTCCACCTCCATATGATTCCGTAACTGAATGCACTTTGTCTCCCGCCCGGAGCTGGGAAGAATCCGTCTATTTTCTGAGAATAGAGCATGTCAGTGAGTTCGTTCACAGGACTGGGTGCCTGCCATGGAACTGTCCGGCTTTAGGCACTGGAGAGCAGGCTCTCAGGATAGGCCATGCCCTCCAGAAGCCGATGTTAGAATCGGGGAAAGGAGATACGTACTTCGACAAAGAAGAATCGTTCCGATGCTGCTAGAGCGTTCCTCGGTGGGTCAGCAGCCTGGGGAGGCCTCTGGAGGATGGATGTCTGAGTGGGGAGGCGGGGGGGCGGGTCTGAGTAATGACCTGGAGGCAGCCAGGCGGCGGGAGGGCAGTGTTGCCCGCAGGAGAAAGTGTGTGAAGCGACCCCTCCCTGTCTCTTGCCCTCCCATCATTGCACACACACCATCGCCCATCCTAAAGTCCAAACCAGTGGACCCTCCTGGACTCCTCCTTGCCTCTCATCCCTGGAACAGAATCCACTGTGTCCTGTGGGTTCTGACTCTGCCTGATTCCTGACTCCCTGCGTCCTTTTCTCCCCAACTCCCTGTCGGCATCTTTGTCCAAACCACTGCCATCTCTTGCCGGGGCCTGCCAGCCTGGCTCCTGGGCTCGGGTCGTGCCCTCCAAGTTCCTCTTCGAAGCATGAACATGGTCCTGTCACCCCTGCTGGACCCCCTCCCGTTCTTTCCTCTAACTTAGGAGAAGGTCCGAGTCCTACCCGTGCCCGCGAAGCCCCATCCCTGCTGCCGGCTACCTCGCCACGCTCACCCCACGCCACCGTTACGCTCCCCACTGTGCTTGCATGCCTCTCTGGTCTGACAGTGCCTGAGGCAGGCCCCGCTGCCCCTCCCTCGGGTCCTGGAGCTGGCTGAGCCCCCACCCCACCCGTGTGCCCTCCCTCCAGGCCTTCCCTCTGGTCCTCAGCTTTTCTCTTGAAAGCTGCTCCCCAGGGGGGCTTCCTTGCTCCCAAGCTGCTCTCTCCCCAGAATGCAAGCGCTCTCGCTCTTTCTCTCTCCTGATGTTGGTTGGTTTGTTATCAGGACCACCAGCTCCCCGTTAAACCCTAGACCCCACGAGAGTGGGACTCCAGCCGGCACTATTCCCTAGCATATCCTGGCATTTGTGTGTTAGTGACTTAGTCGTGGAAAATTCTGAAAGAGATGGGAATACCAGACCACCTGACCTGCCTCTTGAGAAACCTATATGCAGGTCAGGAAGCAACAGTTAGAACTGGACATGGAACAACAGACTGGTTCCAAATAGGAAAAGAAGTACGTCAAGGCTGTATATTGTCACCCTGCTTATTTAACTTATATGTAAAGTACATCATGAGAAGTGGTGGGCTGGAAGAAGCACAAGCTGGAATCAAGATTGCCGGGAGAAATATCAATAACCTCAGATATGCAGATGACACCACACTTAAGGCAGAATGTGAAGAGAAACGAAAAAGCCTCTTGATGAAGGTGAAAGAGGAGAGTGAAAAAGTTGGCTTAAAACTCAACATTCAGAAAATGAAGATCATGGCATCTGGTCCCATCACTTCATTGGAAATAGATGGGAAAACAGTGGAAACAGTGTCAGACTTTATTTTTTTGGGCTCCAAAATCACTGCAGATGGTGACTGCAGCCATGAAATTAAAAGACACTTATTCTTTGGAAGGAAAGTTATGACCAACCTAGATAGCGTATTGAAAAGCAGAGACATTACTTTGTCAACAAAGGTCCATCTAGTCAAGGCTATGGTTTTTCCTGTGGTCATGTATGGATGTGAGAGTTGGACTGTGAAGAAAGCTGAGTGCCGAAGAATTGATGCTTTTGAACTGTGGTGTTGGAGAAGACTCTTGAGACTCCCTTGGACTGCAAGGAGATCCAACCAGTCCATTCTAAAGGAGATCAGCCCTGGGTGTTCATTGGAAGGAATGATGCTAAAGCTGAAACTCCAGTACTTTGGCCACCTCATGCGAAGAGTTGACTCACTGGAAAAGACTCTGATGCTGGGAGGGATTGGGGGCAAGAGGAGAAGGGGACAGACGACAGAGGATGAGATGGCTGGATGGCATCACTGACTCGATGGACGTGAGTCTGAGTGAACTCCGGGAGTTGGTGATGGATGGGGAGGCCTGGCGTGCTGCGATTCATGGGGTCGCAAAGAGTCAGACTCGACTGAGCGACTGAATTGACTAACTGACTGACTCGTGTCTGACTCTTTGTGACCCCTTGACTGGAGCCTCCAAGCTCCTCTGTCCATGGGATTCTCTAGGCAAGAATACTGGAGAGGGTTGCCAGTTCCTCCTCCAGGGAATCTTCCTGATCCGGGGATTGAACCCATGTCTCTTATCTCTCCTGCATTGACTAGCACCACCTGGGAAGCCCTCGTACAAAAAAAGGATGAAATCTTCTCATTTGTGACAACATGGGTGGACCCAGAGGCTGTTATGGTAAGTGAAATAAGACAGAGAAAGAGAAGTACTGTATGATTTCCCTTATATGTGGAATCTAATAACAAAACAAATGAACAAATATTACAAAACAGAAAGACTCATGGATAGAGAGAAAAAACAGAGGGAAGGACGGAAGGGGGTATGAAAAGGTTACAAAAAGGGTAACCACGTGAGGTAATGAATGCTAAGTAGCTGATTCTTGTGATCATGTCACAATGTTTATTTATATGAAACCACCAGGGTATACACCTTAACTATATATAGTTTTTGCAATTAAAGCTCAGTAAAGCTGAAAAAAGATTCTGAGCCCGTGAGTCACACAGACCTGGCTGACTTGGCTTCCACCCTCACCAGTGGTGTGACTTTGGGCCCACCACCATCGCAAGACTCAGTTTCCTCGGCTGAAAAGCAGGGACAACAGTCACCACCTTACGGGGTTGTTACCGGGGTTACGTGTGCAACTGTGTGCAAAACGCTTTGCACAGTCCTTAACACGTAGTAAGCTCTTCTATAGGATGGTTGATGTTCTTTCATTATTCTTGATATGACGAGGAGGGGGACCATTAGGGTCTGGAAATACTTGGCTGGTATTTTTAATGCCCGCCCACCATGTGTTACGTATCTCGTTCTCTTTCTCACTTTCTCACCTACCCTGATGTTTGTCTCCATCCACCCATGAATATGTCTCATCTGGCTTCTTTCCAGATGCCAAGTCATCCCCAGGGTGTGCGTCTGCAGTGCCCTCTCCCAGCCTTGGGTGGCCTTGACCCTGTGAGAATTCCGAAGACATGTGTCCTCCGAGGCGACTGGCGGCATCCCAGGCTAATACTTCTTTAACCGGAGACTCGGAGGTGGGAACTTTGCTCGGGGGTGCCCACCTCCTGCAGCACGCATCCATCCAGCCCGTGGCACTTCCGGTTTCTGCCAGTGTGAAGTGAACCACTCTGTTACTGCAGCCTTTTTGATTGCCATGGCTTTGAGCGTCTTTTCCTCTCCCTGCTGGCATCTGGGCTCCTCTTCTGGAAATCCGCGCTGTTTTCTGCAGGGTGCTTGTCTTGCTGAGCTCCACATCTTTCTCAATGGACTAAATTATTCTTTTGATTTTGTCCTTTTCTTCTTATGTTTTGGCATCTGGATATTGTCTTCAGTCTCAAGAACATTCCACAGACCATGAAAGCTCACAGGTCTTTTGGAACAGTGCTGATATCGCTGCTAGGATATATTGAACAGGCAACATTTATTGAGCACTTACTAGATGTTCTACGTGCTTGTATCATTCAGCCCTCAAGGCTCTATGATGAGGTAGGTGCTTTTACTATCACTGCTTACAATCGTTATCATCCCTTCTGCTCCACTTTCCAGATGTGGCACGAGGCACCGAGTGGCCAGTTCCTCGCCGAGGCCACCATGGTGAGCAGAGTGACGCCCCCGCCCAAGGATGCCCACACCTTAACCCCTAGACTTGTGCATACGCTGCTTTCCATGGCAAAAGGGACTTTGCAGGTGTGATTAAGTTAAGCATCTGGAGATGGAGAGAGGAGCCTGAATTATCCAGGTGGATCCAACGTAATCACAAGAGTCCTTATGAGGGGAGGAGGGAAGCAGGAGGGTCAGAGACAGAGAAGAAGATGTGCTGAGAGAGACAGAGAGAAGAGGGAGAGGAAGGAAGATGGGAAGACAGAAGATTCTATGATTCTGGCTTTAAGAACAGCAAGAGGGGACTTCCCTGGTGGTCCAATGGCTAAGACTCCATGCTCCCAATTCTGGGGGCCTGGGTTTGATCCCCGGTCAGGGAACTAGATCCCACATGCTGCAACTAAAGATCCTCCATGCTGTAACCAAGACCAGCACAATCAAATAAATAAATAAATACAGATGGAAAAGAACCTGCCTGCAAAGCTGGATACCCGAGTTCGACCCCTGGGTCAGGAAGACCCTGTGGAGAAGGGAAGGGCTACTCACTCCAGTATTCTTGCCTGGAAAATTCCATGGATAGAGGAGCCTGGTGGGCTACAGTCCATAGGGTTGCAGAGAGTTGGACACAACTGAGCGACTAACACTTTCACTTTTTCATAATAGAAAGAACAGGAAGGGGCCATAAGGCAAGGAGTGCACGTGGCTTCTTTTGGAAGCCGGGGAAAGCAAGGGAAAGGATTCTCCCGGAGAGCCTCCTGAAAGAGTACAGACCTGCTCACACCTTGATTTGGGGACTTGAGACCTGGCTGGGCCTGTGACGCTGAGAAGGTGCCTCCAGGTGTGACTCAGGAGTCTGGGCAGGGCACAGGGGTTGAGGCCACTCCCTAGGGACATCCCACTGATTTAAGATCTTCAAAAGTTGTTATCATTGAGACCACAGCCACAACTGGCTCAGTGGAAAAATAGGGTATATTTTACCAAAAACAATTTTGAAGCGATCTGTTAGCTGAAATGCATCTACAATAAGTCCCCTACTTACAAAAAAGTGTTCCTAAGTCCAGTTTATTTGTAAGTCAAGCAAAGTTAAGTCCAACTAATGCAATCGGCTATACAGTACTGTAATAGGTTTATAATACTTTTCACACAAATAATAATACATTAAAAACAAACACAAAAAATAAAGCATTTTGAATCTTACAGGCCAGTATCTTGAAAAGTACAGTAATCCAGTACAACAGCTGGCATACAGGGGCTGGCATCAAGTGAACAGGCAAGAGGAGTTACTGACGGGAGGAGGGAGAGGAGGCAGGAGATGGTGGAGCTGACGGATCGTCAGCAACAGAGACGGAGGGCGAGCTGCTGTTTTCCTCACGCCTGACCTTGATGCCCGGGTTCTGGTTCCTGGCTGGAACCAGATGCACGTTTGTATCTTTGAAAATTCACAACTTGAAGGTTTGTATGTAGGGGACTTACTGTATTCCGCACTTTGGGGGTTTTACACGCATGGGGACATCAAGGGTGCATTCATTCATTCATTCGCTCATTCTGTGCCTACTGTGTATGTGGCATCTAGACATCTGGCCGTGGCTGGCCGGGAAACTCTGCCCTCCCCGAGCATTCAGTCGAGAAAGGAGACAGACAGAGCCACACACACCAATGCGGATTACAAGCTGACAAGCGGGCGGAGGAAGCACCAGAGTTATAGACAAAGTCTGCTGCGGAGCCGGAATATTCAAGTTGCCCACTGCCCGTGACGGTGCCAGGCACATAGTAGGGCCTCAAGGACCACTTGGAACAAGGCTGGCGGTGGGCTGACAGCAGGGATGAGCCCCCCATAGGCTAGACCCTGGGGCCCTAAGCTGGGGCACCGGGGGCATCAGTCTTTGATGCTCATCTCCACCACTTAGTAACTCGCCACTTTGTGCGTCTTTACCTCTCAGCCTCAGTCTGTCCATCCACAAAATGGGGACGATCACAGAGCCCACCCCAGCCCTCCTCCACAGGATTGTTGTAAGGACTCATTGGGAAAAAACAACTAACCATAGAAAGCCACCTGTAGCTCTTGCAAGTGGAGGGAGAGATGAGGCCTGGGCGAAGCTGGGCGGAGGAAGGAGGTTTGCAGAGGCCTGAGTTGGGGGTGGAGCGGCCTGGGGTGTGTGTTGGGGTGTCATCGGTGTTCGGGGAAGGTCCTCTGAAGTGTGATGTTAGCTGCAGCGGCCTCTTCCAAGGCCCTCCTGGCTCTTCAACAAGATCCTCTGGCTGCAGTGGACGGGACCAGATTGGACAGGGGGAAGGCAGAAGGGACGGCGGCGTGTACTGGGGAAGGGGAGGCCGTGGTGGGTGGAGAGCAGACGGATCCCAGGGTCATTTAGGGCTCGGTGGAGCTGTGCAGCGGATGGGAGGGGGTTCGTCAGGATGACTCTGGCGTGAGTAACCGGGTGGGTGGCACTCCATTTAACCGAGGTGGGAAGAGTAGGGGAGGAGGGAGCAGAAGTGATGGGTGGAAAGCAACGAGCTTGGTTTCAGGCAGTCCTGCAGACAATCCACAAAGACTAGAAAGAAGAGACAATGGAGGGGAAGCTGTGGCGCTTCTGGGGTTCATGACTCAGGGGGTGTGTCCTCAACCCCCACAAATGTGAGGGGCAGAGTGGGAGGGGAAGGGGCCCCAGCCCTTATTCCAGAAGGACTGTGATAGCTTCAAGGAGAACCAGCAAAGTTGCTCAGTCGTGTCCAACTCTTTGCAACCCCATGGACTGTAGCCTACCAGGCGTCCCCATCCATAGAATTTTCCAGGCAAGAGTACTGGAGTGAGTTGCCATTTCCTTCTCCAGGAAGGTCTTTTCGACTGAGGGATCGAACCCAGGTCTCCTGAATTGCAGGCAGACGCTTTACCGTCTGAGCCACCCGGGAAGCATCAAAGAGAGGAACACCTAATTGAGACTCTGTCCTGAGGCCACCGGAGGAGAGAGCAGGGTTGCTGGACACAGACAAGAGCTGGGAGGGAGGCAGGGACAGCTATGTGTTTCTGATGGCCTCGTGCTTTGCTAAGGAACCACCTCAACTCTGCAGAAGATTCTAGAACTGTTCTGGTTCTGAAAACTGGACCAAACTCCTGCCTAGAGGCTCCCTTCCCCGAGCACTGCAGAGGTTCTCCTGGAAACCTGGGCAGCCTGCATGGCTTCATCCCTCGTCCCCATGGAACCCGGCAACTCCTGCCCAGGGCAGATTTTTCCTCTCTGGCTCCTCTTCTGCCACTTCAAGGGCACTGACCAGAAATACACCCCCTGCGCCCCCCGGCCCCGGGAGGTGCTGCCAAGAAGAGCCTTTTACAGCTGCCACTGCCACCTGTCCCTGCAAAACCCACCAAAGGGCGCCTTCCCCAGTGGGCAGGTGGGAGGTGGCCACCATCTCAGAGGCTGGACTCTGAGGTCCACCCTGCCCCCCTCCAGCCAGACGGGGTGGGGCTTCTGGGCTGGTGTCTTCAGGAGGCTGTGTGGTCCTTCCTCCTCCCCTCCTTCCTCCTCCCCTCCCTCCTCCCTTCTCCTCCTCCCCCTTCCTCCAGCTCACTCCTCCTCCTTGTACACCCCACACTCACTTTCACCCTGCTGACCATGGACAAGACAGGCCCCCAGCTCTCCTTCTGACCATTGTGACCGCAGCTCAGCCCCGCCTCCCTGACCCTCTTCTTCCCCACCGACCTGCCTTCTTCCCTGAAATCCTCTTGCCCCGCTGCCCCCATGGATGCTGCTCCATGTTCTCTAGGCTACGATCAGGCAGAGACCACGTCCTTGGGGACTGGAAGGGCTCCTGGCGCATAGTGCTTGCTCAGTCAGCCCTGGAGGCTGCACGAATCTCTACAAACAGCCGACAAACCTGGAGCGATTAGATGGTGAATGCAAAGCCACGCGGTTTATATCAGACCTGGTGGTACCAAACTGTCTCTTTAGAAAGACAAAGAAAATTAAGCAGGGAGAGAGAAGACAAGGGAGTGTATAAGCCCCTGAAATCAAAGCTGTATTTGTGGAAACGTTTGGTTTGCTGGGGGGTGAGAAATGAGTTGCAAAACTCTGTGCATTGTGTCTCCTTCCTTCGTGACGTCTGCTGAGGATCCTGGGCACGTGGACTGAGGAACCCAGGAGGCGCCTACTACAGCCACTCACTTGGAGATTTCATCTCTTCCTCAGCGGGCGTGCAGGACCATCGCGTTAAGATTTGTTGCCTGGGAAAACTGCTGTCCTCGAAAAGATCAGAGCTGTTAAACTACATCCAAAATAAAAATAAATGCTTAGAGTAGGAGCCAACGGAGGGGGGGAGCCCTCTTGTGAGTTATATGTGTGAGTCTTGAAATTTGGGGGTGGGCATCTGTTTGGATGTTTAGGAACATGTCTTTGCTATTTCTGGTTCTACAGGGTGTTCCAGATAGTGAGGGAGCCCGTGGCGGGTCTCCCGAAGCCAGAGGTCCCTAGGGGTTGGCTTGGCCTTGAGCCTGCATTGGGAGGCCTGGCTCCGGCCCCTGTCCTCACAGGCCCCTAGAGGAGGAATGCGTGCCTGTCTTCAGCTGGCAGTGGGGCCAGCCCCGGGGAGTCGGGAGTAACCAGCCCCAGGCCGTGGGAAGGCTTTCTGCTGGCTTCTGAGCTGCCCACAGTGACTAAGAATGACGCTTGAAAATAGCAGCTGAAAATGTCACCACCCACCTCCCAACTTTCCAAGAAAAAAAAGGAATGTTGGCCCGGGGAACAGCCGTCTGCCAGCAAAACGAAGAAGCAACAGTTTATTTGTGGTCAGAGAGAAGGCTATCCCGGAATGAGCAATCTCAGGCCTGCCTTTGTTCGTTACCCACAGGCCCTCGGGTCCCGTGATGGGCGTCTGTGGCCAGAGCCTGGTCCATTCCACATGGTAAGGCCCGTCCCTCCCACTCGAGGGCGGCGTGAGTTTATGGTGATGTGGTGGGTCGACTGTGCAATGTAGAACACGCCATGTACAGTCCAGCAGCCTCCAGTCCGGCCCCAGGCTGCCTTCCAGGGTGGATGTGTTTTGTGAAGAGGAATAACGTGCTATCAGCCCCCACCTGTAAACCTCTTTCTCAGGACTCTCCTGTCCTTGACTACAGACCTATCTGATGGGTGGGAAGTCGGGGCCGCCACGTCGCCCAAGGAGCAGTCTTTTGCCCACGTTCCCCACCCCCGCCCCGACGGGAACCTCCTGGTGCTCCCTGACCTTGGGTCTGAGGACAGCATCGTGTCCTCTGCTCATGGAGATGGAAGGGGCTCCTGCCAACGTTGGTCCTCCCCATGGTGCGGGACATGTGGAAATACACAGCGCCCTGGCCAGCACAGACCTTCCTTATAAAGGGCCGAATAAAGTACTGAACCATGAAGAAAGCTGAGCGCCAAAGCATTGATGCTTTCAAACTGTGGTGCTGGAGAAGACTCTTGAGAGTCCCTTGGACTGCAAGGAGATCCAACCAGTCCATCCTAAAGGAAATTGGTCCTGAATATTCACTGGAAGGACTGATGCTGAAGCTCAAACTCCAATACTTTGCCCACCTGATGCGAAGAGCTCTCACTGGAAAAGACCCTGAGGCTGGGAAAGAAAGAAGGCAGGAGGAGAAGGGGACGACAGAGGATGAGATGGCTGGATGGCATCACCGACTGGATGGACATGGGTTTGGGCAAACTCTAGGAGATAGCGAAGGACCGAGAAGCCTGGTGTGCTGCAGGCCATGGGGTCACAAAGAGTCGGATATGACTGAGAGACTGAGCAACAGCAACAGAAGTACTGAAAAGCGTAACTAAGTGGCTCTGAGAACCCAGAGATCTCAGAGTTCCTGTGGGGCAGGATTGTCAATGGATGCAGAGGTGTGGCTCTGAGCCCCCCAGGTTCCCTGGTGCTACAGCCCACACCTTGACCTCCTTCCTGGAGAAAATCTGGAAGATTTGGGTTGTAAGATCTCTTTTTTCACCTTTAGTAAACAGGGTCATTTTAAGATTTTGATCGTTAGTAATAAACCTTTAAAACCAGTCAGACTATTAACTAGAACAAAGCTGCAGAAGGCAGATAGAGCAGCAGGAGGGGGAGAAGACTGTGTGATTCGAAGAACTGACTCATTGGAAAAGACCCTGGTGCTGGGAAAGATTGAAGGTGGGAGGAGAAGGGGACGACAGAGGATGAGATGGTTGGATGGCGTCACAGACTCATTGGACATGAGTCTGAGTGAACTCCAGGAGTTGGTGAGGGACAGGGAGGCCTGGTGCGCTGCCATCCATGGGGTCGCAAAGAGTCGGACACAACTGAGCCACTGAACTGAACTGACTGTGACCTCCACATCCACTGTGACCCCCATCAGGCTCATGAGGAAAGCGACACTCAGAGACATGAAATGAATTGTCCAGCATCATTCTGTTGGTTAGTGGCTGAGTGTTAGCTCCTGTGTGTGTGTGTGTGTGTGTGTGTGTGAGAATGTGCGTGAGACGGAGAAAAGGAGGTAGCCTAAATCATTATCTCTTGGTTTCCAGAAACTTCTTCTCTAAAACTTCAGTCTCCACAATGTAGTTGATGGGAATATGAATGTCTTTCTTTAAAAAAAAAAAATTTCTTTATTTGGCTGTGCCTGGTCTTCTTTGTGGCACCCGGGATCTTTAATTGCATTTGGGATGTATCTAGTCCCCCAATCTGGGACTGAACCTGGGCCCCCTGCTCTGGGAGCGCAGAGACTTAGCCACTGGACCACCAGGGAAGTCCTGAATGTCTTTCTTGTGGGTTTATTTATTTGATCAATAATAGACTCAGGATTTTCTTAGTCTGCTTTGACTATCGTGTTGAGAGGGTAACAGGCAGGACGGCCAGGGGTCTCCCAACGGAGGAAATAGGCTGCAAGTGTCAGACATTTTTTATCTCTCCCTTAAGCGGCTGCTGCTGCTGCTGCTAAGTCGCTTCAGTCGTGTCCGACTCTGTGCGACCTCATAGACAGCAGCCCGCCAGGCTCCTCTGTCCCTGGGATTCTCCAGGCAAGAACACTGGAGTGGGTTGCCATTTCCTTCTCCAATGCATGAGAGTGAAAGTGAAGTCGCTCAGTCGTGTCTAACTCTTTGTGACCCCATGGACTGCAGCCTACCAGGCTCCTCCATCCATGGGATTTTCCAGACAAGAGTACTGGAGTGGGGTGCCATTGCCTTCTCCGCCTTTAAGCAGCAGGAGGAAGCAAACTACAAGTGTCCGATGTTCTTCCTTCTCCATACAAAATTAAAATGAGCTTTCTCTGCGGAAATGTTTTTCTTAAGCTATGTTAATGAAACTGTGTATTTGTTTTGGAATCTGCCTTTCTTCAAAATGGTTCCACCTAAAGACTAACTTTTTTTCTTTTCTCAAACCTTGGGCTAATAATAGCTCAACAAACCAGTATTCCTATCACTTATTTTACGGCTGGGGGATGACACACCCCCTGTCATCCTTACCTCAAAAATGCATATTGTGGGAGAGGGGCCTGGTGAAACTCGTCAGCCTTGAGGTGTCTCCCTCATCTGATTAACAGCTTTCCGACAGACAGAAAACAGCTTGCTGAAACTAGCAAAAGGGGGCACTCTCCATCCCCCTCCCGATGTCTATGTCAGAAGCTCTTTGTGTCCTTTATTAACTTTAATAAAACTCTGCTATACAAAGGCTCTTGTGTGATCAAGCCTGGTCCCTGGTCCCGAAGGTAAATCTCCTTCGGAGAGCACGGATCCGACACTGTTCAGCGTACGCTACCGATATTGCTGCGCTTTGCTTCATAGTCATTGCTGCTATTTAGATGCTCAGTCGTGTCACGTCCGACTCTTCGTGACCCCATGGACTGCAGCACACCAGGCTTTCCTGTCTTTTTCTGTCTTCTGGAGCTTGCTCAAACTCATGTCCACTGAGTCGGTGATGCCATCCAGCCATCTCATCCTCTGTCGTCCCCTTCTCCTCCTGCCTTCAATCTTTCCCAGCATCAGGGTCTTTTCCAATGAGTCGGCTCTTGGCATCAGGTGGCCAAAGTATTGGAGCTTCAACTTCAGCATCAGTCCTTCCGATGAATATTCAGGTTGATTTCCTTTATGATTGACTGGTCTCATAGTCATTGGATTTGGTTTAAAAACAAAAACCACAGCTCTAAAGACTCAGAGACAGCACACAGAGCAGGGGACCAGGCTCAACAGTGCCTTAGGAGAGCGTGTTGCCCGGGCCCCTGTTATTTGAAAGCTGGGGAGGCCAGGCAGAAGGATGTGAAGGGATGAGGGCCTGAGGCTGAGCCACTGTGGATCTGATGCTGGTCCCTGGCCCCTCCTCTGGCCACGGTAGCCCCTTATTTCTGCCTCTGTCCTGAGTCCCAGTTGGGGTTTGTTTCTTTATTGGACAGTGCCTGGTACCTGCAAACATTGAGCAAACATTTGTTCCATGAACAGACATGTGGACAAGGAGGGTCTGTGTCTGCTGATGCCATGTGAAAGCCCTTCCACACCACATCATCATATTCTCGGTCAAGGTCGTGGGGGAAGATGGCACTGTTCCCATTGTACAGGTAGGGTAAGTGGAGCCATGCGTGTGCCTTTCTGGTCCCTCTCTGGCTGACGGTTGGACTAGAAACACCCCTGCTTGGCCCTTGGTGGGGAGTGGACACCCTGATTCAGAGGCTACTGTTGCTCACAACCACAGAGGAGGCTGGACTCAGGGCACTGGCCGTGGAAGTGGCGTGGGCTTGGATCCATGCCCTGGAGTGGGTGCTCCTGTGTATGGGGTGCCTCCTGCATGGGTGTCCAACTAAGAGGGCCAGGCCTTGGGTGGCAGCACCATTCCTAGATGCAGGAATTTTTGGTGAGGGATACGTTCAGTCTGGACACACAGATTTTGAAGGTCTTGTAAACTCGATGGAGGAGGAAATGGCAACCCACCCAGTATCTTTGCCTGGAAAAATCCCATGGATAGAGGAGCCTGGTGGGCTACACAGTCCATGGGGTCACAAAGAGTTGGGCACGACTGAGCGACTGAGCACGTCACACTCTGGTGTGAGATTTTCTGTTGACAATTGGTAAATGATTAAGATGCTTCAAATCTTAGATTCAAAAAAGTCTGTTCGCATTAGACTTTGAGAACCATGAGATAATAGAACTTTATGCTCAATAGATCATAACATTGTAACATACTCAAGAAAAGATCTAAGTATCTTCATAAGAACACAGATGAATCTCCAAGAAATTATGTCAAATGAAAGAAATGAGACACAAAAGGGTGTGTACTCTTTTATTCACTGATGTGAGTTTCCCAGAACAGGCAAAACTAAGCTACGGGGACAGAAGTCAGAACAGTGACTGCCTCTTTGGGGGTGGGGGCAGGCATTGAGAAACACAAGGAAGCTGTCTGTGATGACGGAAATGTAGATCTTCACTGCGCTGTGGATCCCACGAGTGTGTTCATCTCTCAAAACTCATAGTGCCATCCCCTGAAGATCTGTGCATTTCCCTGTGTGTTGATGCCTGTCCACTAAGTCGTTTTAGTCATGTCTGACTCTTTGTGATCCAGTGGACTGTAGCCCGCCAGGCTTCTCTGTCCATGGGATTCTCCAGGCAAGGATACTGGAGTGGGCTGCTGTGCCCTCCTCCAGGGGATCTTCCCGAGAAATCGAACCCTACGTCTCGTATGTCTCCTGCATTGGCAGGTGGGTTCTTTACCACTGGCACCACCTGGGAAGCTCTGTGTGTTGATACTTGTATTTAAAAGATAAAGAAGAAAAACACTGCAGGTCCCCTCCCCTCTATGTGAACGTGTCCCCTTTGGGGAACCCAGTGCCTGCTTCACCGCCTGGTAACAGCAGGGGCCCCTCTGACATGGCCTCAGGGGTCCCGCCCAGCTCCGCCTTTGCGGCCAGCGCCCATCCAGCCCCCGCTCGGGTCTTTCAGGGGCAGGAGAGCCAGGGCTGCCAGAGGCCTGGGGGCCCAGCTTTATGGGTTTGGGGTGAGGGGGTGCAGTCCGTGTAGCACTCGCACTGTTGATGTCTCACACTATTTATAGGACGCTGTGTCTTCTGTGCCATGACTCACCCTTTCTCTGAAGTACACCAGCTCCCTTAGAACACAACTCGTGGCATTAAAACGAGCTCTGCACATGTGAAGGGACAGTGTTTACACTCCAGCCCAGAAGCTGGCACTCCGAGTCCTGGAATTTCCAAGTTGGAAGTTTGGGGGCCACTGAGATCCATTCTACCCCCAAACACACACAACCGCATGCATACACACCAACCTCTGTTCTTGCTCAGGGGACCATACAGAGCCTGCAGTATATTCAGTTGGTCTGTTCATGCTCAGGTCTTCCTTGGAGGGTAGGTGTGACTTGGGGGAATAAATAATGCAGATAATGTAACGGGATAATGTAGATGGGAAAGAAACTCAAGGTGTACAATTCTACACAGCATGACTGAGGAGGGACCCTCTCCCCCCAGGGGATCCCAGTGGGATCGCCCAGTGTGATCGCCTCTCCTTGGGTGTAGCTGTGCCCTGGGCTTCTTGCCAGAATATGGCAAAGGAACCCGCGTCCCTGCTGTGTTAGGACAGCCACTTGTCAAGGTGCTGGGATGGCCCTGGGTTGCACCTCCTTGCCTGAGACCCCCTCAGGCAGAAGCAGTGGGAGACCCTCCCCCACTGGCCTTGGGGAAACGGGTTGCCGAGCTGAGAGGGTCTACAGGGGGACGCGTGGTAAGAGGGGCAGGGGCCTCTGGGAGCCGAGAGCAGCGGCTGCTGACACCCAACAAGAAGATGGGACTCCAGTCCCACAACCGCAGGGCACTGAACAGGCCTGGAGGAGGACCCTGGCCTGGCGGGCAGCTGGGTAGCACCCGTGAGACCCAACTACAGCGCCCACGCCGCCATGGAGCCGGCTCCTCCTGCACAGAAGCTGTGAGATGATCAGCACGAGCATCTCTGCCAAGTTTGTGGGATTCATCACGGAGGACTAGAAAGCGAAGACCAGCACTTCCTCCACAAGGGGCATGGGTGTCCGTATTTGCCTCTATATAAATCCTGGGAGGTCACAGGAGGAGCTGGTTACCAAATGTGTGTGTGGTGGGGAGGCGACGGGGGTGGTGGCTGGGAATCTGCTCTGCACCTCTGTTTACTTGACTGATTTTGCAAAAACAGTGAGTATCGAAACCTTCAGGAAGAAAGTGAACACGCTGACAGTGACCGTGGCAGCCGACAGTGAGGGAGGCCCGGTTTGATGCCCCATATGTGAAATCACTCATTTAGCCTTTCACTCTCCTGTGAGATTGGAGACCAGCTGCCCTGGACAGACGCGGACACTGAGGCCTGAACAACTCCCCATCACCATCGGGCTGAGAGAACCCAGGCTGTCCAGGGTTGGGATCTGGGTCAGCTCGCTGGGCTCCAGGCCTGTGTCCTGCTCTGCTTGTCCCTTGCCTTTTGTCCAGGTCTCCCACGCTGGGGAGGTTGGTGGAGGCCCCCTGCTAGGCTTGGGGCTGGGGTGACACTATCAGAGCTTTGTGAACTCCACACTTTATAGCCTGTGGTTAACTTTCAACAATCAGACTGGAAGGGCACGTTTTTGCGCTCTGGGTATTTCCATGCCGTGACCTTGGTAATTCACATTTCTATACATTAGCATCCACTACTGTCCCCTTCACTCATTCCTGAGTCTCCTTTGGTAAAAATTCCAGTTGAAAAATCTCTTTTGATTAAAAAAAAAAATTTGTTCTTTGAAAGGACTGTATATTTCTAACCTCGCTGTTTTACATGTATGAGTTAGATTTCGTCAGCAGATTCTTGGAGTTTCTGTATTTCATTATACTATTTTTGGAAGTCCACATGCAAGCATTGTTTCATAGGTACCATTTCTGATCTCAGTGTGTTTTTCTTTGGTTAATAAAAGCCACAGTTTGTAAATCAGGCATAAAAAATGGCATTTCCCTCAGCTCCCAGGATGGTGCTGTGGTGAAAATCCTGCAGCTTATGTCTTCCTTGACTTTTTTTCTTTTATTTCTTTGAATTTCCCTCAGGAAAAGCCCTCTAAATAGCTTCTTTAGGAGATAAGGAGACCTGTGTTTCTGGGCTTCCCTGGTAGCTCAGCTGGTAAAGAATCCTCCTGCAATGCAGGAGAGCCTGGTTCGATTCCTGGGTTGGGAAGATCCCCTGGAGAAGGGATAGGCTACCCACTCTAGTGTTCTTGGGCTTTCCTGGTGGCTCAGTGGGTAAAGAATCTGCCTGCAATGGGGGAAGCCTAGGTTCAATCCCTGGGTTGGGAAGATCCCCTGGAAGACGGCCCCACTCCAGTACCCTTGGCCTCGAGAATCCCATGGACAGAGGAGCCTGGCAGGCTTCAGTCCATGGGGTCACAAAGAGTCGGACACAGCTGAGCAGCTTTCACTTACGTTTCTGCGAGTTTTATTTTCACGCCCAGAAATTGTTTCACCTGCAGAATCTCTCCACTGTGTCTCCCAGCTGTGAAGCAGCATTCTTACATAGCCATGCCACCCCCATCCCATGGGGTTTTCACTGTGCTCCGCTTCTCCCTCCCTTCCCCTCCCTCCCAGCAGAGCATCTTGATGGAAAGGGCAGCAGAGCAGAGGGGTGGAGAGTTAAAGACGCTGAACTTTCACTCCTGGGCTTGCACTGTCTTATTCACTTTGTGTCCCTGGGTAATCGCTAACCCTCTCTGGCCCTTGGGTTCCTACCGTCGGTGGGGTCATCTCTGCATCTGCATAGTGTTGCTGGGACAGAGGACCTCTTTTCATTTCATTTTTGGTTGTGCTGAGTCTTCATTGCTGGGCAAGGGCTTCCTCTGTTTGCAGAGAGCGGGGCTGCTCTTTGTTGGGCACACAGGCTTCTCACTGCGGGGGCTCCTCTCCTTCTGGTCACAGGCTCTAGGGTGCACAGGCTCGGTATTTGTGATGCACGGACTTAGCTGCCCTTCGGCATACGGGCTCTTCCCAGATCAGGGATCAAACCTATGTCCCCTACAGCGGTAGGCGGCTTCTCAAACGCTGGACCACCAGGGAAGTCCACAGAGGACCTCTTTACATGAGGTGGCTGTTGTCACGATTGTCGTGAATCCTCGATCAGCGCTTGGCGCACAGAGGCCAGCTGTCAGGCAAGCCTCCTGCCGTGGATCAGTTGCCAGGGTGCTCAAAGGCTCATCGTGAGACAGTCCGCACAACAGCGAGCGGGTGGTCACGGCCAGGCCCACACCAGTCCGCTAGGTTGCCCCCTAGTGTTCTCGGACAGCTTGGAATCCTTCTTTGTTTACTGATATAATATCTTTGTGCTGCTGCCAATGGCTAGAATCTGCTGCGGAAAAACCCAGATGTTCAGATTGTTACAAGCTTCAGGAGACTGCCAAGGTGAAGGTCCAAGGGGTTGCAAAGAAAACACTGTTGGTCTTACACGTCTTGGTTATGTATTTATGATGTGGTGGAAATTTCAGGACTAGAGGAGGAAACGTTCCCTGCCTGGCGTCTAAGCCCACCCGCAATACTGCCACGTGTGTCTTTGTGAAAGGTTCCAGGAGCAGGTCAGTCAGTGACCGGTCCAGACTCTTGGCTAGTGGTGGCTCCGTCCATTTGAACATCAGCAGGTTGAATGGTCCACTGCTTCACTGGGGTTCCCTTCTGGCGATAACCCTGACACACTAGGCCGTTCCCTGGGCCGTGGGAGTATGTCCTGTGACCTGCCTCCCTGGGCACCACAGATGAGTCCATGCAGTGACCTTTCACCCCAGTTACCTTCTTTCCCTCTGGGTCTACAAGGATTAGCAGTGTGCAGGGACTGGTCACCACTGGCCCTTTGCTCCACAGTCCTGCCAGGGGCCTGCAGCCGAGTAAGTGATATGCGTGCTGAACCTTAGAGGACAGAAGGAGGCCAAAGGAAGAAAGTGAACATCCCAGGATGCTGGGGAGGGGTGGGAGGGGCATGTGTGCAGAGAGGCAGGGCCCCCCACGGTGGGCTCAGCCCGGGGCAGTGTCTGACCTCCCCACAAAGCTGGCAGCACCCCAGGCAGTGGCCGCCCCGGGGCCCTTGGCAGCCTGGTCCCCTGAGCAGCTCCTGCAGGTCACGTGTGTGCTCAGTTGCTCAGTCTTGTCTGACTCTTTGCCACCCTGTGGACTGTGGGCCTGCCAGCTTCCTCTGTCCTTAGAACTTTTCAAGCAAGATCCTATTTCCTCTGCCGGGGATCTTCTTGACCCAGGGATTGAACCAGCCTCTTCAGCATTGGCAGGTGGATTCTTCACCCCTGCCAATTACCACTGCACAAAGATATTATATCATATTATATCACTACCTTTACCACCACTGAGCCACCTGGGAAGGCCCCTGTGCATCACAGGAAGGTGTGGATCCCAGATCCCGGCACACCCAGCTGCTGCTCGCTCAGTGCAGCCGGGCTGGAGTCAGTGTGCTGTCTTGTCGCATCTAATGCTGAGCAAGCATTCCCCACTGTCCTCTGCTCTCCCTTCACTCCCCCCTACCCCCCACCCTCACCTTGGGGAGCTGGCGAAGCACAGCCCCCTCGGGTGTTTTTATTCCCCTGGAAGCCAAGAGAACTAATGTGTGCTGTAGCGTGTGATCTTCATAAACTCCCTAATAGTGTTATTTGAAAACCAATTTCATTTCCTTTTAAATATGGCAAAGTCAGTGGTCTTAACTCAAGGACTCCAGCGCCTGAGGTTTGACCTGGCGGACGAGTCACAGGGAGACACGAGAGATAAAAACTCTGTGTGGATGTACTGAGATGCCCCAGGGCACACCTGCCGGGAGAGGTGCTGGGGGATCTGAGGTTTTGTTTCAGGTGAAGGATGTGTTTCTAATGTTACCCTTTGAGCAAAGGTCTGCTGGACCAGAGCCGTGGGTCGTCCTGGTGCACAGACTCTTCTGGGATTTTCTGAAGCCCCCAGCACTCTCTACCCAGTATATCCTCCCAGGGGGGCTCTCCTCATAGACAAGGGGGTCCCCAGGATGGAGTGTGTAAAGGGATCTGAACTTGTCGAATCTTAGACTCAGGAGACAGGGAGGGTCCTGTCTTTTGCTTGCTGGAAAACCAGCCCCTCAGCAGGGCCTGTTACACCTGGAGGTCCTGGAGCCACACTCCCTGCCACCCCCCCCCCAACTCCCCGCTGGCCTCTGATGCTCCCAGTGCCCCTCTTTCTGAACAGACAGAGCCTCTGTCCCCTACAGGGTCTGTGCACAGCCTTAGGACGAGGGTCCAGGCTCTCCTTTCTCCTAGCTCCACCCCTACCCCCATGTTAAATCCTCATGCTCAATTTCACATCTGAATTTCATTTTTTTTGTTCTTTTTTTTTATTTAGTTCCCCAACCAGCGATGGCATCCATGCCCCCTGCATTGGGAGCTCAGAGTCCTAATCCCTGGACCCCCAGCGAAGTCCTCCTTTTCTGTTCTTTTGCTCAGAATTTCTCTCCCAGACTTCTCATATTTCAAATCTCAATTTCCATGCCACTCCCCTGGGGAAACCCTCTCTGACCCTTGGGAACATTCGAGGCCCTGGGCAGGGGCTGCAGACGCAGTGCTCCAGGGGTCCACAGCCTGGTGTGGCTGACGGAGCTGCAGCGGGGTAATGATGGGACAGCGGGAAAAGGGGGCGTGTCCCTTTCCTGGGAGGCCGTGAAGGCCACCGAGGAGGTGGATGAGGGAGGTGCTGAGGAATGGCTCCGAAAGTGGGAGAGCCAGACGTCGGTGAAAGAGACAGAAACCTGCCCTCTCCACACGCTTCCACCAGCTCCTGCTTGGAGCTGCCTGACTGCCGTGCCAGCAGCTTACTTTGCAGCCCAGGCTCTGGGTGCCTGTCACCTCGGGGGCCAGTCGGCAGTCAACAAGGGGCTTACAAACTGTGCACGTCACAGAGCCTGGTCCTGAGTCTGAAACGCAGTGGTGTCCAAAACAGAGGTGACTCTGACCACAGGTGACTCAGGAGGACGATGCTGGCCTGGCTGGAGTGCCCATCTCTGGAGGAGGTCAGCGTTTCCTCCTGACGCTTCCCCACTGACCGTCTCCCCGTCTCTGTAATCTGCAGGAATCCTCTAAGCTGTGGCCCCCTTGAAATCCACCTCACCCCTGCAAACCCAGGCATTAGTTCTTTCTAGGTGAACAGAGAAAAATGACACCTAATTAAGAGTAGACGTGCTGATGGGGTTCTTTGAAAGTTATTTCCCTCTGCAAGCCAGTAATCTCTATCGATCACCCCTTTCAGGGCAAATAATTCACCCTGGGAGACAGTGGCAGTGTGTGTTGTACCTGATTCATCTTAAATGGCTTTGAACTTTTAAAATGTCCCCCTTTAACTGTGGAGTTGAAATAGCTCAGAATTCTTATAATGATTGTAATTATAGCTGTTTAGTTAGCGCCAGTAATCTCCTAGACACTTCACAGCCATTCTCTCTGCTTCCCAGAACTCCTCTGCCAGGGATTATTATTCCTGGGGTAGGGGGAGATTGAGAGAGATTGGGGATGGATATCTCAGAGAGGTTAAATAATTTACTTAAGGTCACACAGCTGAATGGATCTGAACTAAACATGCAAGCCCATGCTTCCTCCATCCCCCAGTGAGGCTCTGATTCTAGGATCTCAGAGCTGGGAAGGACCTTAATCACATCCTCACTGTTTTTTTTTTTTTTTTACTTTTAATTTTATATTGGAGTATAGGAGGTCAAACCAGTCAATCCTGAAGAAAATCAGTCTTGAATATTCATTGGAAGGACTGATGCTAAAGCTGAAACTCCAATGCTTTGGCCACCTGATGCGAAGAACTGACTTATTGGAAAAGACCCTGCTGCTGGGAAAGATTGAAGGCAGAAGGAGAAGGGGACAACAGAGGATGAGATGGTTGGATGGCATCACTGACTCAATGGACGCGAGTTTGAGCAAACTCTGGGAGTTAGTGATGGACAGGGAGGCCTGGCATGCTGTAGTCTTTTCCGACTCTTTGCGCAACTGAGGGGCTGAATGGAACTGAAGAGCCAATTAACGATTTTGTAGTTTCAGGTGAACAGTGAAGGGACTCAGTCATACATATTCATGTATCCATTCTCCTCCAAACTACCCTCCCATCCAGGCTGCCACATAACACTGAGCAGAGTTCCATATGCTTTACAGTAGGTCCTTGTTGGTGATCCATTTTAAATATAGCCGTGTGTACACGTCCATCCCAAACTCCCTAACTGTCCCTCTGCTCCACCCTTGCCCACTGGTAACCATAATTTCATTCTCTAAGTCTGTGAGTCTCTTTCTGCTTTGTAAATAAGCTCATTTGTACCATTTCTTTTTAGCTTCTGCACCTGTCCTCCCCTCTCCACCACCCACAGGTAAGGATGCCCAATGCCTGAGGGAAGCGGAGAGCACCTGCAGAATTCAGAGTCCTGGGGGAGGGGCCCGTGCCGGATCAATGAGGATGGGGCTGTCTGTGCTCCGGTAGGTGGGGCCGGGGGAGGGAGTGGGTGACGGCCAGCTGGAAACAGGCTAGACCTCGGCCAGCCAGGGACCTACGTTCTGGTGCTGGGCGTGTCGGTGATGGGGGGCGGAAAGGAGCATGCCCAGAAGGGGCAGACTGCAGCCAGGCGGGTCTGCAGAAGGAGCAGGCCGGCCAGGGCCACCAGCGTCACCCCCGCAGCTCCCGCCACCACTCTGTGCCCCTGCTCACCACCTGATGTCTCTTTCACCTTGATGTCACAGGTGCTCACAGCCCTTCCAGCAGGCAGAATAGGTTCCTGTAGATTCCCGTGCTGTCGGGTTACCCAGACCTCTCTGCTCTGCCACAAAACCACCCCTTTAGCCAGAGATCAAAAAATAGAAGCGGCCAGGCACGCAGGAGGCGGGGGAGGGAGAGAGGCAGTGCAAAGGCCCAGGGGTGAGCACGGGTGAGCTTGGGGACTGCGAGGGACTGCTGGTGGTCCATGTGGTGGGAGTGATTGGAGGCTGGGAGGGAGGGCACCAGCTCCCAGGAGCTCTCGGCTGACGACTTTGAGCTGGGGAGGGACAGGTGCCTGTTTGATGAATGAGCTGAAAGGAGGTGGGACCAGGGCAGCAGGGCCACGGGAGGCTTCCAGGGGAGAGAAGTGCCCAGGTAGTGGTGGACGCATGGAGAGCCACCTCGTGGTGGGGCCCGGGGACCGACTGTCTGTCGGGGTGAGCGCAGCATGGGTGGGGGCCATTCACCCAGGCCCCCCGATGCAGGGGGAGGAGAGGGCGTGGGGCTGGGGTTCTGTTCTGTTCGCTTCTCCTGGTGGACGACCTCACAGAGTGGTACCTGGACAGTGCAGCTGAGGGAGGCCACCTGCACAGAGAGATTTGGCAGCAAACCTGGGACGGAAGAGTCACTTCGGCGTCCAAAGGCAGAGACTGCGATCGAGAAGGGAGAAGCTGCCCCAGTGACCCTGAAATCGAGACGGGCCCACACAGCCGGTGTCCAGTCCTGGCCCCAGCTCTGTATTCGTCTCCTGTGGCTGTTGCAATTTGGCTAGCTGATTTGAAGAGCTGACTGTTTGGAAAAGAATCTGATGCTGGGAAAGATTGAGGGCAGGAGGAGAAGGGGGCGACAGAGGATGAGACGGTTGGATGGCATCACCGACTCAATGGATGTGAGTTTGAGCAAACTCTGGGAGATGGCGAAGGACAGGGAAGCCTGGTGTGCTGCGGTCCATGGGGTCACAGAGAGTCAAACACGACTGAGAGACTAACAACAACAACATCATGGTTGCTGTAACATATTATCCAAAATAGTGGCTTAAAATAACACGAATATATTCTCTTACAGGTCTGAAGGTCACAAGTCAAATCAGTTTCACTGGGCAGAGGCAAGGTGTTGGCAAGGCTGTCCGCTCGGAGCCCTCTCTCACCTCAAGGCACGTGACGTTCGCCATCGTCACGACCTAGGGATGAGAGCCACAGAAGAGTGCCTACAGCAGTTTCCCAGCCGTGGCAGGACTCCCCTCTTGGGGCCCTGGAAGAAATCCCTTCCTGGGACTTTCTAGTGGTCCAGTCCAACACACAGGGTCAGGTTCAACCCCTGGGTGGGGAGCTGAGATCCTACATACCTTGTGGCCAAAATATCAAAACATAAAAAAAAAACCACCCAGAAACAATATTTTAACAAATTCAATAAAGACTTAAAAAAAATCTCTTCCTTTCCTGGTCAATGGCCTGCCTCGTGGGTACATGCCCTGGACAGTGGCATGGGCTTTGACGCTCAGAAGGAGTCCACCCTGGATTGAACTCTCTGCTCTCACTGTCTTGAAATTCTTTACCAGTTTTTTTCATCTTAGGGTTCACTTTAATGAAGATGGTAATGTTGCACATTCCTGTCAGTTTGGACAAAAGTATCCTGCTGCTAAGTCGCTTCAGTCGTGTCTGACTCTCTGCAACCCCATATCCGACTCTGTGCGACCCCATAGACGGCAGCCCACCAGGCTCCCCTGTCCCTGGGATTCTCCAGGCAAGAACACTGGAGGGGGTTGCCATTTCCTTCTCCAATGAGTGAAAGTGAAAAGTGAAAGTGAAGTCGCTCAGTCGTGTCCGACTCTTAGCGACCCCACAGACTGCAGCCTTCCAGGCTCCTCCGTCCGTGGGATTTTCCAGGCAAGAGTACTGGAGTGGGGCAAAAGTATAATGACCTATATTCATTATAATGTCATTCGAAGTATTTTCATTGCTCATAAAAACTTCTGTACTCTGTGTATTATCTCCCTGCAAACTTCTGGCAACCACTGGTCTTTTTATTGTTTCCATAGTCTTGCCTTTTCCAGAATGGGTTATAGTTAGAACCTATTTTTTTCTTTTTCCTTGCAAAGAGAAATTCGCTCAGTCATGTCTGACTCTTTGCGACCCCATGGACTATACAGCCCATGGGATTCTCTAGACTAGAATATTGGAGTTGGTAGCCTTTCCCTTCTCCAGGAGAACTTCCCAACCCAGGGATCGAACCCAGGTCTCCCACATTTCAGGCGGATTCTTTACCAGCTGAGCCACAAAGGAACAAATCCTTTACAAGACTACTCCTGGTCCACCCATGCCACCAAACAGGCTCTAAGTGGCAAATTCCCCCACTTAACACTTCCAATATTGAGCTCTGTCCCACTGGCCTTGCCTAGCAGCCCTGTGGAGAGGCAGAGGCACACGTGTTGGATATTTATTCGTAGGAAGCCCACAAATTTTGTGCCCCTTGTTACAATGAACCCAGATTCCTGTTGAGTGTATTATAAATCTTTATCATTTTTGAACAAGTAGCTCGCATTTTCATTTTGTCCCAAGCTCTAAATTATGTAGCTGGTGCTGACTCAGCCCTAACCTCTTACCTCCAGCAAAGACACCTGGAAATGGACTTCATAGCTTTTTTGGACACTTAACATAATTTTAGCTAATATCCCATTGTATTTTTCTGGCCTAACCATTCATAGGCATTATTACTGCCCTGGGAACAAAGTTTCTGGCAAGAAAGAATGTCTTTGTATGATGTTCTTTTTATTAAGAGAGGCAATATTGTCGATGAAGATTCAAACACAGGCATTGTTTGAATTATGGAATGATTATTCCCATTAAGAAGAGGTTCTTATTTTCCGAAAAGTATTCCGTATGGAATTCTTTAAATGGTTGGCTTTCCTAATGCATTTTTAATGTGTTTCAATGTATTAAAAATTACTTACACACAGGCCTCTCAGGTCTGTGCATGGAACCAGTGCGCCCTGAGCCCCTGCTCTGGTCTGGCCCCGCAGGGCTCAGGAGGGACTGTGTCTGGCAGGGTGGGGGAAGGCGGTCCCTCTCGGAGGAACTCTGCCTGCTGCGGGGGGGTCACCCAAAGCAGTGGAGATGCAGATAGACAGGATCCAGTAGGATGCCCTGGAGCAGCGGCAGGAATGGGAACTCCAGGCACAGGACGATCCTTCAAGGGGCTGAGGTTTGCAGGTGGGCGGGGACTCTGGGAAGACCCCGGGCATTGTGTCTGGGGGAGGGTCCGCAGGGGAAAGGCCTGGTTGGCAGCACGACAAAGGCCCTCCTGCTGGTCTGAGGAGCCAGGCCTAGGGAAGAGAGGAGAGAGGCATGCCAGCCCCGGAGCCACGAGGTGGGAAGATCACTGCCTGCAGGAAGGCAGGTCAGAGCTCGGGATCCCGGAGCTGTGGGTGGCAGAGAGGCACTCTAACAGCCGTCAGACAGCGGAGCAGTGGACCTGGGCAGGCAGAGGCCCTGGGAGGGGGCACAGGATACACAAAGGGCACCAAAGCTGGAAAGTGGGGAGACTCGGGGGCGGGAGGTGCCCTGAGAAAGGTTACCCCTTTGTAACTCGGCCATGTCCGACTCTTGCGACTCCACGGACTGTAGCCTGCCAGGCTCCTCTGTCCACGAGCTTTCCCAGGCAAGAAAACTGGAGTGGGTCCTACCATTTCCTACTCCAAATCAAAGCTGGAGGGAAGGTATGGCTGAATGTGAGGCAAGTCACTTGGACCAGGTGCAGACACGAGGATCTGGGGGAGAGACCCAGCTGGTCCCAGTAGGCTTCTGAGAGCTGATGCTGCTGGAAGCTTCCAGCATGGGGGCAAGAGACACTACTCGGGAGGAAGGCGAGGAGAGAAAAGTTAAATGTGAAACCGGGTGAGCCTGGCGGCAGGAGGGACAGGCTGAGGCAAAGGGCTGGCGGCGGGGCATGGACCTGCTCGGGTGAGCGGGGCATGGAGGCTGCTCTCAGACCCTGCAGGCCAGGAGCAGAGCCCTGGAGGGAGGGAGGCTTGTGGCCACTGATGCACTTCGGGAAGATGGGAAGTGAGGCTGAGGAGCGACGGAGGTTGGAACACAGTCCACGGTCAAGGTCAGGAAGAAGCCCGTGGCAGTGACAGTAGAAGAGACCAGCCTGGGAGCTCCCCGGTGGCCCAGTGGTTAGGACTCCTCACTACTACCACGGCCTGAGTTCAATCCCTGACTGGGGAACTGAGATTCTGAAAGCCTTGTGATGCGGCCAAAAAAAAAATTAAAAATAAAAATTGCAAAAGAGAGGAAGAGACCAGTTTAGAAGCCAAGGCTCTCGCGCAGCAGGGCTGCTCACGCCCTCGGCAGGTGCCCGCTGTGACTCCTGTGTGCGGGCGGCCACCCGTGTCGTCTCTGCATCCAGGGTAGCTCCTGGGGCCGTGCCCCCATCGGCCAGGCCAGACCCCGTTCAGCAGAAGGCCCAGCTACAGGAACTTCTCTCTGCCCTGCTGACACTTCCCCACTGAGGCCATCATCCCCTGGGTGAGCTGGCATCACCATCTTCAGGTAAAAGGCCTGGAGGCTGGGTCACTCATCTGTAGTCACGTGGGGTAAGTGGGACTGCATGCTGAGCCTGACCAATTCAGGGCCAGCCAGGATCCTTTCCAGCACTGGGCACTTCTGCCAGCACCAGTGGACCACTGCCCCCAGGTAACACTGTCAGCCACCCCAGTAGATCACTGACACCCACCCATGGACGGGTACCACCCATGGATGAAACCTCACTTGCCAATGGAACCCCAGCACAAAGGAACAGACACAAAGGGAAAAGAGGTTCTTTAGAATGATTGGCCTTGAAACTCGTGTAGGACATCCAAACAGAGATGGTTAGCAGCAGGCTCTCTGGGGATTGGAGGGATGTTGGCACGTGGCTGAGCATTGAAGCCTCGGCTTCACAGAGGATCCCCAGGGAGACTGTATGGGGTGGGACCCTCAGACGCCAGGGGACAAGGAGGGCCATCTCTTCACCTGGGTGGGCAGGACCACACCTGGCCATGGCCCGTCCATCATCAGAGATGCTGGAGGGTAGGAGCAGCGCTGTCCTCCTTGGCCCTGGGGGACAGGCTGGTGGGTGGTGTCTCTTCCCTTTTCTTTTTCATTCAAAAATAGCTGCTGGACTTCCCTGATGGTCTAGTGGTTGAGAGTCCACCTGCCAATCCAGGGGGCACCAGTTCGATCCCTGGTCCAGGAGGACTCCATGTGCCACAGGGTGACGAGGCCTGAGGACCACATCGACTGAGACTGCATGCCCTAGAGGCCACGCTCTGCAAGAAGAGAAGCCACTGCAACGAGAAGTCACCGCTTGCCCCAACTAGAGAAAGCCCCATGCACCAGTGAAGCCCCAGTGCAGCCCCAAATAATTGACTACTTAAAAAAAACTCAGGGCAGCCAGAATTTGATGTAAGAAATCAGTGAAGAACTATCATATATTAATGCATATATATGGAATCCAGAAAAATGGTACTGACAAACGAATGTGCAAAGGCAGGAATAGGGATGCAGACGCAGAGAACACACTCGTGGACACAGTGGGGGAAGGAGAGCGGGGGACGCATAGAGAGAGTAGCAAGGGACCGTGCACATTACCATATGCAAAACAGAGAGCCAGTGGGAGTTTGCTCAAACCGGTGCTCTGTGAAAGACTAGAGGCGTGGGATGGGGTGGGAGGTGGGAAGGAGGTTCACGAGGGAGGAGACCCATGTTCACCTATGGTTGATTCATGCTGATGTGTGGCAGAAACCAACAAAATATTGTAAAGCAATTATCCTCCAATTAAAAATAAGCACATTTAAAAAAAAGAAATCAATGATTTCTGTAAAAATGAAATTGAATAATACATTTTTAAAAAGGGGCTATTGTGGGTCTCACTGGGCCAGCACAAGGTGCCCCTTGGCGGTTCCCGAGCTCAGTCTCCCCGTCATTAGCCAGGCAGTGAGAGAAATAAAGGGCTGGCCTGCGGGGCTGGGGAGTGGGCAGCCAGTGATTTGCGGAGTGCAGGTGGGTTTGGGGGGCAGGTTGGTCTGGGAAAATAAGGCAGGATGGCTGCAGACAAGGGGATGCTGGTGGCCGAGACCCCTTCCCCTTCATTTTACAGACGAGAGCCTGGGTTGGGGAGGAGAACAGAACAAGGAGTGTGCAGGGACCCGCTGGGGTGCTCGAGCCCAGGTGAGCCCCCTCCGTCCTCAGCCGCGTCCTGCTGTAGGAGGTACGGTGGCCTTGAGCTGGCAGAAGCTGGACGTGACTCCACCCCACACTTTTTATGGGCAAGGACCTTGGCAGACGCTTTCACCTCTTGAACCTTGGTGCTCTCACCTGGTCAGCGAGGCTCAGAGGCCCCTCTGGCTCTGCTGCCCTCACAGGGTCATGTGGGGATCAGACCAGATGAGGCGCCTCTTCCAGATCAAACCCATCCAGCCCTCCACTCAGGGGCTGGCTTCTGGCGCACTCAGCCGGGACTAAGGGACTGGCCGTGTCCTCCATTAGAAGCAATCGAACAAGAGAGAATGCAAACGTTTGTTCGCGAGGGAGATGGGTGTCCCTGGCAAACCAGAGCGTTCTCTTCCGCTTGGAAACCACAGGTCAAGGAGACCCAGGGTGAGCCGCCCCGCGAGGTGCAGGTGTGACGCGCGTTCTGTGGCCGCCAAGGAAGACAGCCTGGACACACGGCCCAGACCAAGGCCGTTCTCTAGAGGGCCTGGAACGGGGGTCGGCGTGCATCTGCTGAGGAGTGTTCTTGGCCCTGGGACTGGAGACGCACGGGGAGTGGGGCCAGCAATCTGGCTTCCTTGGGGGAAATTTGCAGAATGTGGACAGAGCTGACTTTCCTTCTTCGCGCCGAGCAGAAAGAGCTCTTGACAAGGAGGCTCCTGGTGAAGAGGCTCCTGTTCCAGTTCCCACAGTATCCTGGGCACTGGGAGCCCTGGCCCCCAGGTGAGACCCAACCATGGCTGGGTGAGAGAAGTGCGTACAGATGCCGTGAACACGGGCGCCCGAGATGCCCTGGCTCAGCTCCCAGTTCTTCCCCCCTTACTGGGCATCAGGATGTGAATTCAGCGTCTGCTCCACATCTTTGAGTGCACCCCTCCCTCCCCCAAAGGGAGACGAAGCTAACATTTTGATGAGACCCTCTTAGGCAACAGGCCCCCTGCCCACTGACTTCATTTTACAGGAGTGGACACTGGGGCTGGAAGTTTAGGAAACTCACCCAGGCTCTGGGAAGGCTGATGTTGGTGGGGCACGGCAGGTAGGTCCAAGGGGAGGACAGGGGTGTGGGGTCAGGGGAGGCCAGATCCCGGCCCAACTCCACCATCCACTCACTCAGAGGAGATGTCAAACTCCCAGGATCTTGGTGCCCTTGGATGAGGGGGGAGGTTAGAAGGAAAGAATTCCAGACGCCCTACCTCACAGAATGTTGAGAGCCTTAGGCGAAAATAAGGGCTTCCCAGGTGGCTCAGTGGTAAAGAATCCATCTGCTCACACAGGAGAAGCCAGAGATGCGGGTTTGATTTGGACGCGGGTTGGGAAGATCCCCTGGAGTAGGAAATGGCAACCTGGTCCAGTATTCTATTTTTTTAAAATTTAATTAATGTATTTAATTTCTGGCTGTGTTGGGTCTTCATTGCTGCATGGGCTTTTTCTGTAGCTGCAGAGCGTGGGGGCTACTCTCTAGCTGCAGTGCATGGCTTCTCTTGTTTTGGAGCACGAGCCGTAGGTGCATGGGCTTCGGGAGTTGTGGCTCCCGGGCTCTAGGGCACAGGCTTGGTATTGGGGCGCACGGGCTTAGTTGCCTTGTGGCGTGTGGGATCTTCCCGGACCAGGGACCGAACCCGTGTCTCCTGTGTGGGCAGCTGGATCCTTCACCACTGAGCCACCAGGGAAGCCCTGTTCTGCGTTTTTAGGAGACGGGATACATCAGCAACTGTCTAGCCCTGGGTCAACAACTGTGTTGAAATTCTTCTCTGGCCGCTATCAGGCAAATCTTCAGAACTTTCAAATTCACATTTTTCTTGCATACTTACCTTTCTCATTCCTCCCTGATTTAAAAACCTTGAACCGTCTTCTAATTCCCCAATAAATGAGTCATTATTGCCGTTAACACTGGTTCTTGGCCTCTCTCATTGCAAATAGTAATGACCCTCGTTTCATCATTGGAAGTGTTATTAGTAACTCATAATTCCTTAACTACTGTTTCGCCAGTGACAGCTGGAAGATTTTTTACCTGTGTCCTCCGCAGAGGGTGACAAAGCTGGGTCTCGAAGCCTGCACCCCTGCCTCCCAGCCAACAGTGTTTTCCACTGGCCACAGTGGTCAGCCTGCCGGCCAGGATTTGTTGGGCATCTTCTATGGGGGAAACGTGTCTTTATTTTTTTTTATTAATTTTTATGGGAGTCTAGTTGACTTGCAATGTCATGTTAGTTTCAGGCATACAGCAAAGTCTATCAGTTATACGTATGCATATATCCTCTCTTTTTTAGATTCTCTTCCCATATAGGTCATTATTGGGCATCTTTTGTGAGCTCAGCAGAGCTGTGATGTGGGCGGTTGGACACCAAGCTTGGACCTGGTCTAGTTTCGGTTAGAAACCATTACGTATCAGCTGTACTTCCTTAGCTAAATTGTTAGATGAGTTGGCCTCAGTTTCCTCATCTATATAACGGGGTTGAAGTATGAAGGATTAAAATGAGACAACACAGAAAGCCCTTGTCTTGATGTCTTCCATTTAATATGCAATTGCTCAACAAGCCCCTCATTATTATAACTTGAAATGCCTGTCGGGTACCTGGCGCGTGCAGGGTGCTGACAAGGACTCTCTGATTTGGACCCTATGGGCTCAGATGAGATGCGGGGAGGCAGGGTGGGTGCCCGGTAGGAAGCGAGGCACTCTGCTGCTTCTCTGGCATTCAGCGAACTGAATGGGTGGAGAATAAAAGAGGTTTGTTTTGCAAGTCCTTGAAAGTTTTCAATGAACTGTGGAAAAAAATCTGTGCTGAACATGCAAATGAATAATTGAGCTCACTTTCTATGCCTGCAAACACCAGCCACTGAAGGCAGAGGTAGTTGCATTTAAGGACAATGGAGCACCAAGGTTGAAGACGGTTTTTCCCCCATCACGCCCAGAGGCAGAATGTGAAACTCAACTCCCTGGGGAATAAGGGAAGCACCATCTGATAAAGCCAGGCTGCGTGTGTGTTGGTTGATTGGTCGTGTCCAACTCTTTGCGACCCCATGAACTGCAGCTCGCCAGGCTCTTCTGTCCATGGGATTTTCCAGGCAAGAATACTGGAGTGGGTTGCCATTCCCTTCTGCAGGGGATCTTCCCAACCCAGGGATCAGATCTAGGTCTTTTTCATTACAGGCAGATTCTTTACCGTCTGAGCCACCAGGGAAGATGGAGTCAGGCTGGGGTGCTACTAATTAGGAGAGTTAGGTCCAGCCTCAACCCTCCAATCGAGGAGATTTAGGACTTGAATTGGGGTGGCTCTGAGAAAGAGGTGGAATTCACAATGGGTTGAGGCCTGACTCCGGAAGGAAAGATGGGGAGCACATTGGTGTCCTGGGGTGGCCGCAACAGAGTCCCAGGTTGGGCAGCTTTAAACAGCAGAAATGTGTCCTCTCAAGGTTCTGGGAGCCAGATGTTCAAGATCAAGGCACTGGCAGGGCCGTGCTCCCTCTGAAGGCTCCAGGCAGGAATCTGCTCCTCGCCTCCCCCTTGGCTTCCGTGTGGCCTGCAGTCCTATGTCCATGGTCAAGTGGCATTCTCTCTGCGTGTGTCTGTGTCTCTCCCACTCTCATCAGAACCCCAGTCTTAATGGATGAAGGGCCCACCCTATCCTGGGATGACATTATCTTAACTTAGTGAGATGGGCAATGATCCTATTTCCAAATAAGGCCACCTCCTGAGGTTCTGGGGAGGTTGTGAATTTTTCAAGGATGTGTCCAACCCCATATAGGAAGGAAAGTGAAGGGAGACAGATCGAGAGGGGCTGACCACAGGCTTCACTCCCCCTGCCTGCCCCTGCACGGGACCGGGCCGTTTAGGGTTCACAAAGTGTCCCCAGAACAAGCTTGGGGGAAGGTGGGGCCTTGACACCCCCGACCTTGCCATGTCCCCAGTCTCCCCTCTCCGGCTCACCCTACCCGACTCCGGCACCCAGTGCCCCAGGCCGGAAACCCGAGGCTGTCCTGGACGCCCTCCTCTTTCTCTTCCCCTCCCCTCCCCTGTCCACCTGCATTAGGCTCACCTTTCCCACCCCGAGGGTCCCACTGCTGGGCTCCACCCTGAGTCACCATCCCAGCCTCCAGGGTCAGGGGCTGAGACCCCTGCATCCAGCGGTGGCTGAGTGACTGCTGATGACCGGCTGCTCCTCACCCCAAACCTTCAAGGCCCCTTCTCTTGCAACTGATGCCAGGACCTCTTCCAGGTGGCTGCTTTGCCAGGGTGTCCTGTGGGTGTTGGGGACCCAGCTGAACCCAGCAATGGCAGTTCGGAGGGTCCAGGTTCTGTCTCCCCCCACGGCACCCTGGACACTTGTCTGTCCCAGCACCTGCCACATGGCTCACTTGTGTTGCCAATAGGGAGGAAGTTCACTCACTTAATACTCACTTCAGCTGGCACGTAGCACTCTGGAACCGTCTACGAGGGGATGAGCCCCATTTTATATGGAGGGGGAGACTCAGAGCATAGCTTGCACTATGCCATGCAGCCAGTGGGTGACAGCCAAGCCCCCAAACCCCTAACCTCAGGGGACTCCAGTGGTTAAGACTTCGCCTTTCATTGTAGGGGGTGCAGGTTTGATTTCTGGTAGAGGAGTTAAGATCCCACATACTTTGAGGCCATAAAACCAAAATATAAAGCAGAAGCAATATTATCACAAATTCAGTAAAGACTTTAAAAATGATCCACATTAAAAAAAAAAATTCTTCTTAAAAGACTTACTTAAAAAAAACACAACAAAAACCCAACCTCAGCCATCTGGGCTGCCCAATTCCCTTTCCTGCTCAGGAAAGACAGGCAAGGGACCCTAGAGGGTCATCGTGGGGCCTCATCATCAGCCTCCGAGAGCCAGTGTCCAGGCAGACTTGGGGCAGCACTTCAGGGGCCATGGAGATGCACTGAGCTCTTCTCCGCGTGCTCAGACCTGCAGCTGCTGCTCCGGGTACCCCTCCCCAGGTATTCCCTCGACCGCAGTCTCTCCCAGACCTGCCCCTCGGCCCGTCAGCCCAGTTTGTCTCACAGTCGCTGTTCGCCCGGGCTCACAGTCTTGGGGAGCCCTTCTGTCCTAGCCTTCTCACCTGGGTGGCCTCTGCCCTAACCCCCAACCCCGTCCTCAGCCCCCCTGCCGCTCCCCTTGGGCAGGGCTGGGACCGGCCCATCCTCCTGGGGCAGCATCCTCACCAGTGGCCCTGGCCCGCATCTCCCCACATCTGGAATCTGCAGACACTGACAACGTCACCGCACTTGTGTCCACGGCTCCCCATCGCTTGCTGACTGTCCCAGCTGCTTGGGAAGCGCTTGGACTTTGCCTTTCTTCCTGGTACATCTCTCATCCTCTCTGGATGGGAAGATGCCACCCTGCTCTGTCCCTCCAGTGCACCCGAGGCTTCTGTGACTGCCTGGGAGGCCCCAGTCTCGGGAGCTGTGGGCTCACCCTGCTCTGGCTCCTTAAGTCACCTTGTTTGGGCTTCCTTCCCACGCCCCACAGGCACTTCCGGGGATCATCTCCAGAGGATCACCTCCCGGCTCAACTTCTTCATGGTAATCCTAGTTCAGGGTAAGCTTCTGGCTCAAACCCAAGCTTAAGCTACCACCTCGCCCCTCTCCCAGTGCGCCTGTGTTCACACCTACATGTGCACTCCTGCCTCCGCTCCAGGGCTCACTGGGGACCTTGCCCTGCGAGGCCCTGCCCCCAGAGCTACAACTGGAAAGCAACAGAGCTCAGACTCAAGGATCTCAATCCTCATTGACATCTACCAACTAGGTGACTTATAAATGATCCAGCTGCTTTGAGCCTCAGCTTCCCCACCATGTATTCCCCATGCTTTTGAACTGTGGTGTTGGAGAAGCCTCTTGCGAGTCCCTTGAACTGCAAGGAGATCCAACCAGTCCATCCTAAAGGAGATCAGTCCTGAATATTCATTGGAAGGATTGATGCTGAAGCTGAAACTCCAATACTTTGGCTACCTCATGCGAAGAACTGGCTCATCTGAAAAGACCCTGATGCTGGGAAAGACTGAAGGCGGGAGAAGAAGAGGACGACAGAGGACAAGATGGTTGGATGGCATCACCGATTCAATGGACATGAGTTTGGGTAAACTCCAGGAGTTGGTGATGGACAGGGAGGCCTGGTGCTGTAGTCCATGGGGTCGCAAGAGTTGGACATGACTGAGCAACTGAACTGAACTGAACTGCACTTCCCCATGTATAGTGGAGGTGATAGCAATCTCCCCACCCCCACCCCAGGGTCTCCTGTGGGGTGGCGGGCTGGCGGTGTCATTCCTCCCACACGACCTCTGTCACGTGGAGCAGGGCCCAGCCCTTTCTCACTCTGTTCCCCAGTAATCACCCCTCACTCCCCTGGGTGCACTTCGGCTTGTGCACAGAGAGAGCAACCAGACTCGGGGTCAGACAAGTGAAAAATAACTTCCACTCTTGCTCTGCAGAAAGGTTCCAGGCTCAGAATCACTGCTGGAAGTCTGGAAGTAAACCCATCACCAGGGACTTCCCCGGTGGTCCAGCGGTTAAGAATCCACCTGCCAGTGCAGGGCACATGGGGCACCTAAGCCACAGGCACTGAGCCCTGGCTCCCGAGCCTGTGCTCCGCAACAAGAGAAGCCACTGCGATGGAAATGCTTGCGTTGCAGCTAGAGAGTGCGCCCGGCTCTTTGCAACTGGAGAAAGACTGCACGCAACCGTTAACAAATAATTTTCAGAAGCTGTCACCAAATGAGAGAGGAAACCAGAGAACCAATTCCGCTCTTGGGTTTGTTGGGTCTCCCAGGTGCAAAGGTGAGAGAGACCAGGGGCTTGTCCCCCTTCCTGCCCACCCCTCACGCTGTGTGTTCCCTTCCTCTTTATAAACGGCATCCTTCACGCAGGAGCAGCACACCAACGCGGTCTCCAACAGGAACCACACAGCTGACTTAGAGCCTCTGAAGGTGTGGGCGTCAGAGTACTAATTAGGACGGACGCCGATGATAGAAGCTCTGAGACAGAAGCGCTCTCAGGTGGGGCTGAGACTCGACTTGCGCTGGGGGTGGAATTTGCCTTTAGGGCACCCACAGTGAGGCTCTGGGCCTTCTGGGACCCACCCGGGGGTGGGGTCTCTGTCCTTCCCCGGCCACTTTCTCATTTGATGCCACCTCAACCATTTTTACCAAGTGAAGTGTGACGTGAAAGTCACTCAGTCATGTCCAACTTTTTGCAACCCCATGGACTGTAGCTCGCCAGGCTCCTCTGTCCATGGGATTCTCCAGGCAAGAGTACTGGAGTGAGTTGCCATTTCTTCCCCCAGGGGATCTTCCCAACCCAGAGATCAAACTCAGTTCTCCTGCATTGCAGGCGGATTCTTTACCATCTGAGCCAATAGGGAAGCCCCCCAAACTCCCAGAGGTGAAACCAGGAGACTGTGGGCACCTTCCAGGCCTTGAAACTGGTTTCTTAGATGGCCAGTTATCACCTCTCCACTCTGTCCTTCCCAGAGAACTTCGTGCTGGGAGGTGGTACAGAGATGCTCCACTGGGGACATGAGACGGGGACCACACCTCCCAGATCACCACAGGCTTGTAGGTTCCCGCTGCTCAGCGCCTGCTCCTCCCGTTGGGGCTCCTGAAAGTCTTCCTTCGGGGTTTCCTTATCTTGAATTACTGAGAGCTGGCATCTTGGGATCCAGCAGACAGGGTTCAAATACAGGGCTCCCAACACACAAGAGAGGTGACTGGGTGACTTCACATCATTGCACCTCAGTTTTCCCATCTGTAAATGGGGCATCATGTCCCGATTTCCCTGGGCTACTATGAAGAGACAATCAAATAATGTACCTAACACACCAAGTCAGGGCAGGCACTTGAAAGCCCTCTGCAAGCACTAATTCTAGTCTCCTCTGTCACCCAGCCACCACATTCCTGGTTCCAATACTCTACCACAGCCCAATGGACACTCCTTTTAGTGAAACAGAGGTGTTCGCTGGGGCTGAGACAGAGGAACCAACATGAGCTCTGTGGTGGAACCTAGGACCTGTAGTTAGCAATGCTGCACTGAAAACAAAGTTCTGCCAACAGGGTAGATCTTGTGTCACGTGTCCTCACCACAAAAGAAAAAAGTAAATGAAAAATATGCTTTTAATAAAGGAGACAAGGTGAGGGACTTCCCTGGTGGTCCAGTGGCTAAGACTCCATGCTCCCAATGTTTGATCCCTGGTCAGGGGCTTTCCTTGTGGGAAAGCTCAGCTGGCAAAGAATCTGCCTGCAATGCAGGAGACCTGGTTCGATCCCTGGGTTGGGAAGAACCCCTGGAGAAGGGAAAGGTTACCCATTTCAGGATTCTGGCCTGGAGAATTCCATGGACTGTATAGTCCATGGGGTCGCAAAGAGTCAGACACGACTGAGCGACTTTCACTTTTCACTTTCAGGAAACTAGATCCCGGATGCTGGAACCAAGACTCAGCATAGCCAAATAAATGAAAGTGAAAGTAAAATTCAATCAGTTGTGTCTGACTCTTTGCGACCCCATAGGCTGTAGCCCACCAGGCTCCTCTGTCCTTGGGATTTCCCAGGCAAGAGTACTGGAGCGAGTTGCCATTTCCTCCTCCAAGGGATCTTCCCAACCCAGGGATTGAACCTGTGTCTCCTGCATTGCAGGTGGATTCTTAACCGTTTGAGCCACCAGCGAAGCCCATCCTTCCTCTTCAGCCAACTTATCAATAAGTGTGTAGTTTAGAAATGTGATGTGGATCAGCAAAATTTCTGCAGGCAAAAGCTTTGAGACTTCTTAGAATAACCATATTTGAAACAAAAACGTGAAACTGTAGTCAGTCAATGTCTGGCTGATATCTGAGAGGGGAACCCAGGAGGACAGAGCTCCCGGCCAGCTCCCCTGACCTTGAGTGAGGGTTTCCTTTGAGAGTTGTTGCAGGAAGGACCCTTATAGGTCAGAGGATAATCACTCAAGGATCCCTAGAGACTTTGTGCAAGTCAGAGCCTTCAAGGTGTCATCCTGGCCTAAGTGCCTAGGGGGCTCTGATGAGTATATTCAGTCAGTTCAGTTCAGTTGCTCGGTCACGTCTGACTCTTTGCGACCCCATGGACTGCAGCACACCAGGCCTCCCTGTCCATCATCAGCTCCTGGAGCTTGCCAAACTCATGTCCATTGAGTCGGTGAAGACATCCAACCATCTCATCCTCTATCGTCCCCTTCTCCTCCTTCAGTCTTTAGTCTTTCTCAGCATCAGGGTCTTTTTCAATGAGTCAGTTCTTTGCATCAGGTGGCCAAAGTATTGGAGCTTCAGTTTCAGCCTCAGTCCTTCCAATGAATATTCAGGACTGATTTCCTTTAGGATTGACTGGCTTGATGTCCTTCCAGTCCAAGAGATTCTCAAGAGTCTTCTCCAACAGCACAGATCAAAGGCATCAATTCTTTGGCGCTCAGCTTTATTGTTATCAGTGCTCAGTTGCTTCAGTCGTGTCCAACTCTTTGCGACCCTATGGACTATAGCCCACCAGGCTTCTCTGTCTGTGGGATTCTCCAGGCTAGGATACTGGAGTGGGCTGCCATTCCCTTCTCCAGGGGATCTTCCCAACCCAGGGATTGAACCCATGTCTCCTGTGGCTCCTGCATTGTAGGCGAATCCTTTAACACTGAGGTACTGGGGAAATTATTGTTATAAATCATGTGAAATGCATTGCTTCAGAATAGAAGGAAGTGGGAGAAGGGGAGTTGGAGGTCAGGAAGTAGAATCCAACTGAAATTAGCAAAAGGCCCAAACAAAAGCACGTTTGCACTTCCTGGGCACAATCCACGGGGTCAGACACAAATTCAGGCATGAAGACTAAGAACTAAGGTGAGGTTAACTGAGTGCACCAGACACAGGGGCCTAATAAATCGCTGTGAATGAATGAACAGTGTCCACAAGCCAGCACACAGCTGGCCGTCTCAGAGAGCAGAGCTCCAGACATGCTGCCATTCCTGTGTTGCAGTCTTAACCTCCAGGACCTCAAAATGTGACCTTATTTGGAAATGGAGTCTTTACAGAAATGAACAGTTTTAAAGGATGTCATTAGGGAAGGCTCTGATCCAACATGATTGATACTCTCATGAGAAGGGGAGATTTTGGAACCTCCCTGGTGGTCCAGTGGTTAGAACGCTGGGTTTCCACTACATGGGGTCCAGTTTCGATGCTTGGTAGGGGATCTAAGATCCCACAAGCTATGCAGTGTGGACCCTCCCCTCCAAGAAAAAAATCAGAAGAGGAAGCTGAAAGCAAAGAAGGAACCAAGACTTTGCACAGAATGCCATAAGACAACATTCTGCGGGTCCTTCACTGGGCACATATAAATCCTAGTTAATTGTTTATAGATATTTTCATATGATTTTGACAAAAACAGAAGATGGATCATTTCTTTTGGCTTGAAGTGTGCTGTGACTTGCTTGTGTATTGCAGGGTTCAGTCTAGATTGTCATTAGATTGACGTCTACCTTCACAAAATAAAGGTAGCACTACGTGAAAAAGTTTGAAACAGGATTTGAGAATAGTATGGTGGTTCAAATAGCTCTTCACTTTTCGAAAAATCTGATGCCAAGCAATAAGACTTTTCAAGTCTGAGTTGAAAATTTACATTTCCCAAGAACTGCCTTTCTGAGGTATTGAAAGAGATTAGAGAAAAAGATTTCCCTTTGATATAATTTTTCTCGTTTTCATTGTGTGGGAAAAAAAAGAATGTATTTCCCATAAATGGGAACTCTGCCCAGTGTCTCAAGAAATGTGTATCCCAGTGACAACTGTGAGGCCCTTTTGGAGATAAAGTCTAAAATTTACTCATACTTTTAGATTATACAACTAATAAAAACTACCTTACTTTAATTACAGTGTTCTACACATGATAATACAGGAAATGTTTAGGAAGCTTTTATAAGCCTATGGTGTTGTCTTGATTTCTACAAAGCGTGGTTGACTTTTCTGTTTTCCTCTGTTGAGTGTATGACTTGTATTTTCCTTACCATGGATTGCATTTTTCATTTTCCAAATTGGATCTTTTCCTGGAAATGTTTTCATGTTTTAATAAATTGTTTCAAACTGAAAAAAAAAAAAAGCCAGAAGAGGCAGGAGCTGCGGGTTACCTGGGGTTCCCAGGGTTGGACCACATGGTGATGGAAACACTGCAGCTTGTCCTGTGTTCAGCATGGGACAGAGGAGGCTGTGCTGAAGGCCAGCCCTCACTTTATTTTTTTTGTTTGTTTGTTTTTTAAAATTTATTTATTTTATTTGGAGGCTAATTACTTTACAATATTGTAGTGGTTTTTGCCATATATTGATATGAATCAGCCACGGGTGTACATGTATCCCCCATCCTGAACTCCCCTCCCACCTCCCTCCCATCCCATCCCTCTGGGGTGCTCAGCACCAGCCCTGAGCACCCTGTCTTATGCATCGAACCTGGACTGGCTATCTGTTTCATATATGATAATATACATGTTTCAGTGCTATTCTCTCAGATCTTCCCACCCTTGCCTTCTCCCACAGAGTCCAAAAGTCTGTTCTATACATCTGTGTCTCTTTTGCTGTCTCACATATAGGGTTATCATTACCATCTTTCTAAATTCCACATATATGCGTTAGTATACTGTATTGGTGTTTTTCTTTCTGGTTTACTTCACTCTGTATAATAGGCTCCAGTTTCATCCACCTCATTAGAATGGATTCAAATGTATTCTTTTTAATGGCTGGGTAATATTCCATTGTGTATATGTACCACAGCTTTCTTCTCCATTCGTCTGCTGATGGACATCTAGGTTGCTTCCATGTCCTGGCTATTATAAATAGTGCTGCGATGAACATTGGGGTACACGTGTCTCTTTCAGTTCTGGTTTCCTGGGTGTGTATGCCCAGCAGTGGGATTGCTGGGTCATATGGCAGTTCTATTTCCAGTTTTTTAAGGAATCTCCACACCGTTCTCCATAGTGACTGTACTAGTGTGCATTACCACCAACAGTGTAAGAGGGTTCTCTTTTCTCCACACCCTCTCCAGCATTTATTGTTTGTAGATTTTTGGATAGCAGCCATTCTGACTGGCATAAGATGGTACCTTCATTGTGGTTTTGATTTGCACTTCTCTGATAATGAGTAATGTTGAGCAGCTTTTCATGTGTTTGTTAGCCATCTGTATGTCTTCTTTGGAGAAATGTCTGTTTAGTTCTTTGACCCATTTTTTGATTGGGTTGTTTATTTTTCTGGAATTGAGCTGCAGGAGTTGCTTGTATATTTTTGAGATTAATTATTTGTCAGTTGCCTCGTTTGCTATTATTTTCTGCCATTCTGAAGGCTGTCTTTTCACCTTGCTTATAGTTTCCTTCATTGTGCAAAAGCTTTTAAGTTTAATTAGGTCCCAATTGTTTATTTTTTTGCTTTTATTTCCATTACTCTGGGAGGTGGGTCATAGAGGATCCTGCTGTGATTTATGTCAGAGAGTGTTTTGCCTATGTTTTCCTCTAGGAGATTTTTAGTTTCTGGTCTTACGTTTAGAACTTTAATCCATTTTCAGTTTATTTTTGTGTATGGTGTTAGAAAGTGTTCTAGTTTCATTCTTTTACAAGAGGTTGACCAGTTTTCCCAGCACCACTTGTTAAAGAGATTGTCTTTTCTCCATTGTATATTCTTGCCTGCTTTGTCAATGATAAGGTGTCCATAGGTGTGTGGATTTATCTCTGGGCTTTCTATTTTGTTTCATTGATCTATATTTCTGTCTTTGTGCCAGTACCATACTGTCTTGATGACTGTAGCTTTGCAGTAGAGCTGAAGTCAGGCAGGTTGATTCCTCCAGGCCCATTCTTCTTTCTCAAGATTGCTTTGGCTATTCAAGACTTTTTGTATTTCCATACAAATTATGAAATTATTTGCTCTAGTTTTGTGAAAAATACCATTGGTAGCTTGATAGGGATTGCATTGAATCTATAGATTGCTTTGAGTTGTATACTCATTTTCACTATATTGATTCTTACAATCCATGAACATGGTATATTTCTCCATCTATTTGTGTTCCCTTTGATTTCTTTCATCAGTGTTTTCTATATATAGGTCTTTTGTTTCTTTCAGTAGATACATTCCTAAGTATTTTATTCTTTTTGTTGCAAAGGTGAATGGGATTGTTGCCTTAATTTCTCTTTCTGTTTTCTCACTTTAAGGCCAGTTAAGGGGTGGGGGCTGTGATTGGGGCTCTTCAGTGAGCAAGCAGCCAACATCCAGGGCCAGGAGAAACTGAGTGGGTCTGGGGGTAAGCTGTGGTTACGAAGGCTAGGAGACGTTGAGAAAGTTGCCCAAGCTTGGAGGCTCTTAAGGAGTAGACCCAAGCCTCAAACCCAGATATCCAAGCTCCTGTTCAGGCGCCCAGTACACTTGACCACAATGCAAGTGAAGAGACATCTGGATGCTGGGTTGAACTGCAAACATGGCTCACGTCTGTGGTCATAGTTAATAGCCCATGTTTCCAAAAATGAAATGTATCTCCCTTTTGGAGAAGGAAATGGCAACCCACTCCAGTATTCTTGCCTGGAGAATCCCATGGATGGAGGAGCCTGGTAGGCTATAGTCCATGGGGTCGCAAGAGTCAGACACAACCGAACAACTAAGCACATCTCCCTTTTAGCATTAATTCATTCACTCATCCCCTCACTCACTTATTCATCAGGGAAGCATCTATTTGGCTCTAGCCCCTACTCTCTCTTCCTCCCTTCAATATCCATATACAGTCAGTCCCATACACATGAATGAGTTATGTTCCAAGAGCATGTCTGTAAGTCCAATTTGTTAGTAAGTCGAACAAAGTTAGCCCAGGTACCCAACTAACACAATCGGCTACATAGTACTGTACTGTAACAGGTTGATAATACTTATCAAACAAATAATACATAAAAAACAAACAGAAAAATAAAGACAGCATTTTTAATCTTTCAGTACAGTACCTTGAAAAGTTCAGTAGTACAGTACAACAGCTGGCACACAGGGGCTAGCATCGAACAGTCAAGAAGAGTAAGATGGTGGAGCTGAAGGATCTTCAGCAATAGGAGACAGAGGCTTGTGTTGTGTCCAAGTCTTTGAGAGCCCATGGACTGTTGCCTGCCAGGCTCTTCTGTCCATGGGATTTCCCAGGCAAGAACACTGGAATGGGTTGCCATTTCCTTCTCCAGGGAATCTTCCTGACCCAGGGATCAAACCCAAGTCTCTTGTGTCTCTTACATTAGCAGGTGGATTCTTTACCACTGAGCCACCTGGGAAAGGAGACAGAGGGCAAGCTGCAATTTTGCTCATTCCTGATGTTGATGGAACGCATGTTCACCTCTTTGAAAGTTCACACCATGAAGGTTCTTAAGTAGGGGCTTATTGTACTGTGTTCTGCCCACAAGCCAGGCTCAGGTTCAGCTCAGGCCACAGCAGGGAAGCCATGACCTCGATTATGGGGCAGAAGTCCCCCTTGTATATAAGTTCTTCATGGTGAGTTTCTAGAGGGAGGAGTAAAGAACTGATGTGTAGAAGTTAGAATTTCACAGAAAAGGAAGCGTTTAATGTCAATCTTGGAGGACCAAGAGGAATTTAAAAGGGTTTTGAGAGAAAGGGCATTCCAATAGAGAGCGTAACATGGGCCCAGGGAGGGTGGGCTCGCGTGCTGGTCAGTTTCAGGGTAAAGTGCATCTGCAGCAGCGGCCAATGATTCCTGCTAAATTTCTCTCCCTCCACGTAACCAATTCCCTCTCTCTCAGAGAGCACCCAGCCCCTGGTATTTGTTGCTGGCTCAGGACCTGGGTAACTCTGAAAACGACAGAGGGGCATGTACAGGATCATCATGGTAACTTGGATTAAATAATGTGAACTTGTAAACAGGACCAGCATCTCCCTGAGTCTGTGCAGGTTATGGACAACTTGAACATCCTCTCTGTTGATTCAATTACATACACGCCCAATGAACTTATTATGAAATTTTACTAAAAACCAGTGACATTTACAGATTACAGTAGGAACCCTGTCACTCTGGCTCTGGGAACACAGGTGCCTAGGCAGTCCACTTTACCTGGCTGCCCAGGTAAAGCGCTAGGTAGAGGGGACCCCAATCCAAGCTGGGCTGAATCTGGAATGGAAGGAGCCAGAGCCAGCCTTTTTGGATTGCATTTGGTGAGCCCTGCTCGACCAAACCCATGATGGTACTTAGGACAGGCCATAGTTTTGTGAGTCTTCAGCAAAGCTCACAAAGTAATCACAGCGATTCCTCACTTAAGGGTCTCCTAAAGGCTAGTGCTGGGGTCGGGGAGAAGAAGCCCCCACTCTTTCAAGGCCCAACAAACATAGAAGTCACCGCCAAATGCCCTGAATAGGAGGCCAGAAGGACCTTAGGGTCCTGACTTGAAAAAAAATTCCAACAACTTCTGCTGACAGTAGAAGCAAGGGAGCGGCATGTTGGCATATGCTGAAAGGGACATTTGCTGCCTGCGTTCGCTGGGGTATTTTGTGTGCTGCAGAGAAATCCGAACCTACAGTAATTTATCAGTGTAAACGTTTAACAGTTTAGTTTGAGTAATATGGTTGCACCATTTCTCCCCAGCTTCTCTCAAACATAGTAGGATGCTACCAACACGGCACAAAGCTTTCCAACGTTAATTGATGAAGATGGTAACTCCACGATGCTATGTCCACTCAGAGACGTCAACCTCCTGGCTGCGGGGTGATCTCCGCAGCTGTGGTTATAATTGTTTCATGTCACATTGACCGGGCACGTCTACGAATTTTAACACCAGTCTTAAAAAATTCCAGTGACATCTGTTGAGAGTTTAATTGTAAGTGTAAAAAAAAATTAAAGGCACAGTCAAGAGATCAATTTTCAGACTGTTTAAACAACACGGTGGCTATCAGGCGGTGGAGGAATCCGGAGACATGACTAAGTTAATCTCCTGAGTGGCCGCGTTTAATGTACAGGGGGCAGGAGTGGATGGAAGACAACTTAAATGAAGTAGGAAAAGACGGGCAAAGAGGGATGAGGCGAGAGCCAGAGGAGACCAGGAATGGGAAAGTGGGCCATCTCCCGTCCCATCGGAAAGTGTCCCGGACCCCGGGCTGACGTGGTGGGCATCCCGTTTCCCGCCGGTTTGGCTGGAGGTGGAGGCGGAGAAGAAGAGGAGCTGCCAGGGGAGCCGCCAGGAGCCACTTTTGTTCGGCGATCCCGGCGCCGGGTCGCGGCGGGGCGGCAGTGCGCAAGCGCGGGCGGGGCGGGGTAGGGGCGGCTGGGGGCGGGGCGAGGCCCGGGGGCGGAGCCGTGCAGGGGCGGGCTCGCGTTCGGGCCCCGCCCCCCGCCGCCCCGGCCCGCTGCATCCGGGCACTGCCCGAATTAGCATCGTGCCGAGGCACAACTTTGCCGAGGCCCCAGCGAGATCCAGGCGCGCGCCGGAGGAAATATAGTCCCTGCCTCCTGGCAGCTCGCGCGGGGGCTGAGCGGGGGTTCCCGGCGCCGGGGCCGGGGGTCGGCGGGGCCATGCGCCAGGCCGCGCCCGCAGCCCGGGAACTCGGCGCAACTTGCCGGGCTGCCTGAGGAGTTGAGGGGGTGCGCTGCCGCCTTTCTCCCCCCAGTCTCCAGACCCCCCTCCCTCCCTTTTCGTGGGGGAGGGGGCTCGTGTCCACCCCCGGCGCCCCCCCGCACCATCCGAGGAGACCCGATCCGCTCGCGTCCGCCCCGACCCCCGCGGAGCCGCGCAACTCCCCGGGAGCCGGGGCCAAAGTGAGCGCAAAGTGCTGCCCAAGTTGCCGAGATGGAGCTGCAGAGCCGGCCCGAGGCGCTCGCCGTGGAACTTGCGCGCCACCAGGTAGGCGGTCGGGGGCTGCTGGCCTCGGGAGCCCGGGGTTCGGGGTCCGGAGCCCGGCGTCCTCTTCTTCGTCGCAGGGCGCGCAGAGCTGGAGAGGCCCCCTCCTTTAAGCCTGCTGCCCCAGGGATCGGGGGAGTGTGTACATGAACGGACTCCACTTTGGGCTTCCCCTCTGCGCCGCCGCACTCCGTTTCGTGCAGTCCAGCACAGTTTGAGGGATCGGGGGCGCTTGGGACCCGAACCCAGTGTCTTCTCTTTCTCGGGCAGGATCTGCAGGACGAGGGTCCCGGGAGAGGGCCCCCTGCGTGCGCTTGCCCGGTTGTGTGTGTGTGTGAGTGTGAGTGTGTACGCCCACTCCCTCCGCCCCCACCCCCCGGGTGCAATCCTGTACAGTTTGCAAAAGTAGTTTGGGCGATAGTTGCTTGGGCGAGCAGAGGCTCGGCGGCCGGAGCCCGGGCGGTGTTGCGGCGTGCGCGCGCGCGCGCGTGTGTGTGTATGTGTTGGGGAGATTAGGACGCGACTTGAATATTTATGAGCTTTGCTCGACACGGACTCGCCGTGTTTACTTGGCTCTTTGTTCCTCCCCCCTCCCCCCGGCACACACTCACACTCCCTCGCACACGCACCCCGGCCTGCAAACTTGCACGGCTCGGGGCGCGCCGCCGGGTGGCCGCGGCCCCCGCCCCGCCCCGCGAGCTGCCCCGATGAGGCGGCAGCCACAGGTAAGCGGCCCCGCGCGGCACTGCCCGGCCGCCTCGCGTGCGGGACGCGGCCCGGGGAACTCGGGCGGGGAGGGGGCGGCGGCCCCGCGGAGCCCCGGGCGCACTGGACCCCCCCACCCCGGGGCGGCTGGCCTGAGCCCGCGCCTCCGTGTTTCCGCAGAACGGCGACCTCAAGAAACAGCTGCACGAGCGGCAGCCGCGGATCGCCGCGCTCAGCGACAAACAAGTAAGCGAGCCGGAGCCGGCCCCCCGTCCGGGGTGGCGGGGTGGGGGGACTAGGAGGGGTCGCCGGGCACTTGGGTAGCACCCTAAAAAGTGCTGGCCTCGGCGCCGCGCGCTCAGACTCCCAAAGGAGTCTCTGCGGTCTTCAAAGTTACCCGCCCACCCCCTGCTTCTGGGAAGAAGGGGCCAGGGTCTTGGAGGCCGAGGCGGGGGGCAGCGCGGCTCCCGCCGTGCCCAAAGGAGAGAAGCTGCCCTTAAAAGGCGGCGAGCAGCCCGGCGTCCATTTTGAGTTGGTGGACATGTTTTTGGAATGTGGACATTTCTCCCGCTCGGTGTCCCCCCACCCCCCAACCGCCCCCGTCCCCGGCCTCCCGCGGGCGTCAGGGTGCGGAGAGAGGGGGTGGTCATTCGGGCCTGGACACCAAACTCCTTGGAAGTGGTTTTTTTTTGGGGGGGGTTTACGGCGCAAATCTTAATTTAAAGAAATCGTTCTTCCTCCGGGCTCCCCCCTCCCCTCCCACTTCTCCGGCATCACTTTTATTCTCGGAACCTGACGCCAGCCAGCTCCCGGGGAACAAAAGAAAGGCGCCCCCGGGACCCCTCGGTTCTGCCCAACTTTGGGTCTCCGGGCACCGGGTGTCCACTGGGGCCCGCAAGGAGCTGCTCGCCATGGGGATGGGGGGCCCGGCCGCCCACCCCTCTCGGCCCCCTTGGTGAGGAAAAGTTGTCCATTGTGACTTAGTTGTGCGGAGCTCAGCGCTGGAGGGGTTTCAGCACCGCGAACAGAGGCCGCCGCCGTAGCCGCCGCCGCCGCCGCCGCCGGAGTGCGGCCGGCCGCGCGCCCCGCCCCCTCTCCCTCCCTGCTCCCGCCCCTCCCCCTCCGCGCCCCTCCCCCCACGCCCCCTCCCCACACTCGCACCCCCGCCCCTTTCCCAAGCCGAGAACTTTGAGCGGCGCAGCCAATGGCGCTCTCGGGGCTCCGAGGCTGGCGGGGGCGGGGGCGCCGGCTCCGTCCCCGCGGCCCCCTCCTCTCCTCCCTCTGTCCGCCCCGCGGGCCCGCTCCCCCCGCCCCGCCTCGCAGAGCCCCCGCCCCACGGGCCTTCGATCGCGCTTCCTTCGGAATGCCGGCCGCCGGCGTCAGCCTCAAACTTGGACCGCGCCCGCCCCCGCCCCCGCCCGCCGATCCGGTCCCCTTCTCGCTCCTTCAACTCCGGGTGGGGGGCGGGCCGGATCCGAAGCCCCCCCGCCTTCCCGGAGGGATGGTCGGTGTAGGGGAGAGACGTGGACGTGGCTGGCGGGGGTTAGCGGCGACCCCGGCGAGGGAGAACTCGGAGGCCGGGTGTGCGTTTCGAGTCTTTTTAAAGTTGCAAAGTGGTGGAAGGGGGGCGTGCAGAAGAGGAGGAGGGGCCCGGGGGCTGCGGAAAGAAAGACGGCTGTGGCCGCGGGTCGGCGCCTGGTCGGGGGCGTCGGGCTGGACGCGCGGGTGGGGACAAACGCGTTAACCCCTTTCCCGCGGTGCCGCGGCCCCCCTCCCCCGGCCGCGCGCCCCCGCCCGGGAGTGGAAGCTTCCATTCCCGTCGGAGGAGCGGGGGGGGCGCCCGGCGCGCGGCTCCGGCGAAGTCGGGGAGTTCGCGGGGCGGGGGGAGGGGACCCAGGCCCGGCATTACCATTTTGATTGCTTTGATGCCATTTTTGGAGGGGGAGGGGTTGGGAGACCCTTCTGCGCTGAGCACAAAGATGTTTAATCACTGTGTGAAATCAAATCAGATACTTAAAAAAAAAATCCATCACCAAATCTGGTACCTTGTGATAGCTGAGGGTTTCTAAGCTCCCTTTTTTTTTCCCACTGGGTAAAACGGCAAGTTGTTGACTCTTCTGCTCCGAGTAGAAGATTTAAAAGAGAAAATTCCACTAAGCCGGCAGCTGTCCTCGAAACAATGTCTCTTTATGTGTGCTTGTACAATACGTGGCAATAGTTTTACTATTTGGAGTGGCTTTTCGGAGCTTAGGTTTGCTCCTTTCTGTATTGTAGCAACTATTTCCAGGCTGTTTAAATTTTTATGATGATAGTAAATGAGTAGCTATTTATTATCTGTCATGCCTGAATTTAGATGAGGCTGGGGATAGAAACATTTGAAAATCGTGTTTGAAGGTTGCGGGTGCCGCTGGTGGGGGCGGGGGGTGCGGGGAGGAGCCGTCCTACTCCGGTCTGCCTTTGCCTTTAAATCTGGACTCGGAGAAGGATGCTGCTGAACGGAATGTACCTCCATCTTTTTTGTGTGTGTGAGTGTGTGTTTAAAAAAAGGAAGAAAGAGAACAAGGAAAACTTTTGTTCCCTGACCTTTTAAAAATATTTCTCTCTGAGATGACTAAAAATAACGTCTGGGGAGCGGCCAGCGTTTGTCCTGGCCATCGGAACTTGTGTTTGTCACTGTGAGCGTGCTGTTTTTCCTTTCTCCTTTGTGGCATTTTATATAGCAGGGGCTCATAAAAGAGGGAGGGAGGGAGCTGGGACCGTGGTGCAGCATGCTAATAAAGCTGCCTCTGCTCTCCCGAGCTCCGCGCTGGAATCTTTCAGAGGTCACCTATGAAATGAGTTGGTAGACTTAACATTTACTCACCTCTGTCTCCTTGGGAGAGTTTGGTGGAGATTGGCAGCTTGGCTGGGGAAAGGGTCGGAGGAATGAGCCCTTGGAGGTGATTAAGGGCTGCACCGGGGGTCTCTCGAAGAGGGGTGATGGGCTCTGCTAACCCAAGGAGCTGGAATGGACGATCAGAGCTGAAAAAGCCAGTAGTGTTTCAGAGTTTGCTTTCAACTCAAGAGAAAAGTAAGGGTAGTGTTGCTTGAGAGATTTGCTTGGGGGAAAAACTCACACCATCTTCCCCTCCGGAGATGTGTTTCTGTCCTGCTGCCGCTTGGACGATGGCATATAAAGGTTAAGTTTCAAAAGTGCACCCATGAAGGTGATGAACTGGATAGTAAAATGGACGGATGACCTCATTATCCACATTTGTTAGAAATACAATAGCAGCGAGTAATATCTTTTGGTGCCTAGCCATCAATTTCCCATTTGTGCCCTTGGCACTGGAATTTTTTTCAGTTACTTCTGGAAACACGGACGAGGGCTTGGAGATGTTTTTCCAGGACTCCTAGGAGTAGATAGGTTGTTCATTGGTCAGAAGTAGAGAGAAATTGTGTGTGAGTGTCCAGCGTTTCTTCCACCATTGCTGGATTAGGGGATAAATGGGAAACCAGCATCTGTAGGACCTTGCTGTTTGAAAACAGAGTTCACTTTTTTTTTTTTTTTTAAAAAAAGGGGAAGCTGTAGGAGTTGGTCAGTAGCCCTTGATAGCCAGGCTATTTGAAAACAGAGTTCATGTTTTTTCTTTTTTAAAAAAAGCGGGAGCTGTGGGTAGTTGGTCAGCAGCCCTCGGTGGCCAGGCTGAGTTCCGGGGGTGCCCCCCCCCCACTGGGCTATGACCCCATGGAGGAAGGACCCCTCGTCTTTAACAAGATATGATGTGTGAAGACTCCATTAGTTGCTTCAGTGGTTTTACGCCATGAATTTGCAGCACATGCAGAGAGGCAGTAACATTTTTATCTAAATTGTCAAGCAACAAGCACTTCTGTGTAAATAACAGGCCCATCGTAAATACCACAGGGTTTTGTTTTTTTTTTTTTTTCTTCCTCTTTGGAGTTCTCAGCACAACACTTAAACGCCATGTGAAGCAGGCATCTTCACGCAAGTTCAGCTTCACCTTGGAGTGAGAAGACCTCCGGTATGAACTGCAGGGCGTGCTGGTCTGGCAGAGACTCCCCTTCCCCCCACTCCACTGCCCAGTGGACTTGGGGCCTTACATGCTGCCCGATGCATCGATTTGATGAACTCTGGATTCTGAGGGGCTGTCCTCAAGTGCAGCAATAAAAATATGTCTTCTTGAAAGGTATTATGTATGTGGCATTCGCTCAGGTGCTGAAGCACGCCTTCACTGTGATCCACTAGCTCCGGTGGACACCCGAGGGGTCCCACGGTGGAAGCGTTCACCGAACAGAACTGCAGGGACGGTCTATTCTGAATGCTTCCCAGTTGCTTTCAACCCTTCCATTAAAGGATATTCCATTCTTCAGGTTCTGACCCCAAGGCTGCGCAAATCCAGGAGGCTAAATGTCAGTCTTCCTCACCTAGAGTTCAAGATGTCATTCTTCAAACAGCACCTTTACATGGGAAGGAGAAAACTGATGTTCTCTCCATCTTTCATAGTCTGGAAACGAGCACAGGGTTGAGGCAGCAGGGGCTCAGTCCTGGCTTTCCCCAAGTGCCCCCTGCTTGGTGTGACCCCTTACTCCCCCCCAACCCCCTCCATAGCCAGTCTCTAGGACCCACACTTTTATCCAAGCCGCGTTTTCCTGGAGTCTGTCTTCCCCTCCGTCTGTCCACCCCTCTGGTCCCTCCCCCATTATCTCTTAGCTGGAAGATTGCAGTAGCCTTCTCACTGCATCCACTTAAAAACCTTTATTGAAATAGAATTCAGATATTGTGTACTTCACTCATTTAAAGTGTACAGTTAAGTATTTTTTATACCTTCACAGTTATTTGCAGCCGATCACCACCATCAGTTTTAGAATATTTTCAGAATATTGTTGTTGTTCAGTCTCTCAGTTATGTTAGATTCTTTTCGATCACATGCACTGCAGCACACCAGGCTCCTCTGTCCTCGACTATCTCCCAGAGTTTGCTCAAATGCATGTCCATTGAGTTGGTGTTGCTATCTGACCATCTCACCCTCTGCCACCCCTTCTCCTTTTGCCTTCAGTCTTACCCAGCATCAGGGTCTTTTCCAGTGAGCCAGCTCTTCGTATCAGGTGGCCAGAGTATTACTTCAGGCTATTACCCAGCTGTTGTTGTTTGGCAGCCAAGTCGTGTCTGACTCTCTGTGACCGCACGGACCGCAGCACACCAGGCTCCCCTGTCCTTCCCCATTACCCGGAGCTTACTCAAACTCATGTCCATTGAGTCAGTGGTACCATCCAGCCATCTCATCCTTTGTTGCTACTTTGTCCTCCTGCCTTCAATCTTTCCCAGCACCATGGTCTTTTCCAGTGGCTCTTTGCATCAGGTGGCCAAAGTATTGGAGCTTCAGCCTCAGCATCAATCCTTCCAGTGAATTTTCAGGGTTGATTTCCTTTAGGTTTGACTGGTTTGATCTCCTCGCCGTCCAAGGGACTCTCAAGAGTCTTCTCTAGCACCACAGTTCAAAAGCAGTGATTGTTTGGCACTCAACCTTCTTCATGGTCCAACTCTCACATCCATACATGACTGCTGGAAAAACCATAGATTTGACTAGATGGACCTTTGTTGGTAAAGTGATGTCTCTAAGAACAAAATAATGCCTCTTGCAGCAATGCAGATGGACCTAGAGATCGTCACACTGAAAAATCAGTAGAAAGAATCATATATTATATTGCTTATATATGGAATCTAAAAAATTGGTGCAAATGAACTTCTTTACAGAACAGAAATAGAGGCACAGATGCAGAAAACAAACTTATGGTTACCAGAGAGGGAAGTGTATGTGTAAAACAGATAACTAATCAGGACCTACTGTGTAGCACAGGGAACTCTACTCAGTGCTCTGTGGTGACCTGTGTGGGAAAAGAATCTGAATAAAAGTGGATATATATATATATATATAACTGATTCCCAGGTGGCTCAGTTGGTAAAGAATCCACCTGCCAATGCAGGAGACGCGCGTTCCATCCCTGTGTTGGGAAGATCCCCTGGAGAAGGAAATGGCAACCCACTCCAGTATTCTAGCCTGGGAAATCCCATGGACAGAGGAGCCTGGCAGGCTGCAGTCCACGGGGGTCACAAGAGTTGGAGACGGCTTCGTGACAAGTAAACCACAAAAGCAACATAACTGATTCACTTTGCTGTACAGCAGAGGCTAACAGAACATTGTAGATCAACTATACTCTAATGAAAACCAAGAAAAAATGTTTAGAACATTTTCATCCTGTCAGTGAGAAAGCCTTTGGGTCTCACCCCTCCCATCGCCGCACCAGGCTGCAGGCATCCACTCATTCACTGTCTGCAGGTCTGCTTTCTGTCGCTGTAGAGTTGCCTGTTCTGCACTTGCGCGTGAGTGGAGTCATATCGTGTGGTTTTGTCTGTTGGGCTGCTTTCACTGAGCAGAATGTTTCCACCCAAGTTGTAGCGTGTTGAACTTGGTTCCTTCTTACGTCTGAATGACCTTCCATCGTACGGGAGATCTCGTCCTGTTCCCATTCACCAGCTGATGGGCACTTGGGTGGTCTCCACCCCAGGCTCTTGGGAACAGCACACTACATTTTCTTGTGCCTCTCTGGTTCATCTTCCTTTAGCGTTAGCGTCTTGAAACCAGATCGAGATCACAGTGCTCCTTGTGGAAGCCCTTCTGGTGGTTTCCTGCTGCTCTGTGGGGGGCTGGCCCTGCGCCCCTGCTCGACCTCCGCGCTGGGACCCTCACCTGCCGCGCGCCACCCCCCACAGTGCTGCTCCTGGGCTGCTCTGCAGCAGGGGCCTCGGGTACCACGAGCATCTTCCGCTCTGGAGACCACCGGCCATTACTGTCTTCATCTTTTCATGGAAGTCCACTGTCCCTGCTAGACCGGAAGCTCCCTGAGGGGTGGGGGCTGTGCTCTCTGTCCCTCCCCCAGGTTCCGAGAGCAGTGCCTTGTGGTGCTGGATGCGTGTTGGTGGAATGGGCAGATGACTAAGAAGATGGGTGTGCGGGTTGGCGGGGACCAGCAACCAGCCCCAGAGGAGTCCTAGGAGTTGTCCTCTATAGGCGTGCAGTAAACAGATTTTTAAAATCCTGCATTTGGAATGAGCAGCACAGAGGTAAGACTAGCAGCTCCTCTGGTCTCGGAAACCTCACAAGAGAGTGATGTATAGATGACCGTGTGTCAAGGGAATTCCAGAAAATTCTGTGAAAACCATGCCGTGCAGGCCCCTGGAGATGAGAGACAGCTTCCTGGGGGAGAAGGGGCTTCCAGGAAGCCTGGGGTCATATTCGGGAGGAGCTGGTGTCCCAGCTGAGGGCTAATGGCCCAAGGAGACCTGCAGGTGTTGGCGAGTTTCCAGCAGTTGAAGCATGGAAGAGAGAGAGACAGGCAGACAGCAGAGAGGGCAGGCTGGGGCTGGAGCCAGGAAGACACTGAATGCCGAGCAAAGCTCCTGGGTTGTGTGTCAGGTCTGGGAGATGACCTGGAGCTTTAGGGCAGCTTAGGAGGAGGGGGAGGGAGAAGGTGTGTTAGTCGCTGAGTTGTGTCTGACTCTTTGCGACCCTATGGACTATAGCCCCCTGGGCTCCTCGGTCCATGGGATTCTCCAGACAAGAATACTGGAGTGGGTTGCCGATCACTTCTCCAGGGGATCTTCCTGATTTAACCCAGGTCTCCTGCATTGTGGGCAGATACTTTACCATCTGAGCCATGAGGGAAGTCGGGAGGAGGGTGAAGGAGGGCTGAACTCACTCCCTGTGTGGCCCGGCCGGCCGAACGAGCTCCCTGGTGTCCGTCACCTGTGTGGGAGGTTCTTGCAGGGACAGTGACACCCATGTGTGACGTGGAGAGGAGGCTGTTGGACTTGGGTGACCAGCATGTGACAGGCTTGAGGGCAGGAGGCAGTGTGCTGACTCTTCTCCTCCTGCCTTCCTTAGAGCTCCTTACAGCTGAGAAATGAGTGGGGGATGTTTCTAGAAGCTTCTAGAAGGTGACTTGGGGCAACTCTGCTCATTTGGTTTAAGGAAGAAAAGTGTGTATGAGTGTACATAACACATGGTTGCACTTTTATTACTGATCTTATTTAGACTATTTATAAATTGTATAATAAGGAATAGTGTAGTTGACCCTTGAACAACAGGGGGGTCAGAGGTGATGACCCTTCATGCAGACACTGTGCATATAGTCAGTCCTCCACATAAGACAGGGACTCGGTATCCTCGGGTTCAACCAGCCGTGGATCACGTGGGATTGCAGTATTTACTACTAAAAAAGGTACATGTGCAAGTGGACCTGTGTGGTTCAAACCCGCGTTGTTCAGGGGTCATATTGACCTGCGCCGGTAAATACGCAGTGTATATAAAATCAGTTGATCATTTGTCTAGGATTATATTACAAACATGAAAGGAAGGATTTGTTGAAGAAAAATAATTTACCTTTCTCCCGCTAAAGTAGAATCTTACTGAGGGAGGCAGCAGTTAATATTCTTCCTATCATTTCTATAACATTAGGAGTTCAGGGAGAGTTCTGTTTTTCACAAAGTTTTTAGTGTAAAAGCAACACCTCCTTGTTGGGGGGAAACTTCGCAGCGCAGGTGTGGGGCTCGTAGACCGTGACCCCTCTTCTGCCCGCTCCGGGCACGTGGACCAGGGCAGCACGGGCTCCGGGGTGTTCGTAGGCTGCAGTCTGTGCACACGCAGTGTGTGTAACACGGAGAAACATGCTCCGTGGGCACGCTCCTGAGCATACTACCGCTACGCTTGCTTGTTACCCTTGACATTGTGTGCTGGGCACCTCTTGGAAACAGCTCGGTTTAATTCCACAAGCATTTCACAAGCCCCTACCTGGTGGGGGTGCGGGGGTGATGTTGTTAGTAACAGCGACATCTCATGGTGTGAGGCTTCACCCTTCCAAACCTGTTTCACTGGGTCTCTGCTCGAGCCAAGTTTCACAGGCAGTTGGGGAGACAGGTGTAACCCCCGTGACCTGTCCCATGAGCTCTCTGCACAGGAGAGCCTTCGCAGCGGGCTCAGCCAGCGGCGATGTGCTGTGATGAGGTGCCCGGGGTCGCCCTGAGAAGGTGACATCTGAGTCTGCGAGAAGCAAGAGTCTGATCGCACACCCAGCACCCGGCTGTGTCCAGCACCCGTGTTCTCCAGCGAGCCTGTTCCGACACCTCTTTGATACACACGATGTGATTTGTCGGGGTCATCTCATGACTTGGCTCAGGCTGGGTGGGTGGGTCTTCCCTGCGGCACAGGTCAGAGAAGGGCAGCTCCCCAAGGTCAGATGGCTGGGGGCCCCGAGAGGGTGCCCTCTGTTTCAGCCCCTGCCCCGCCTCTAGTTGGCCCCCTGCCTCTGGAGTAGAACACGGCGTGGCCGGGAGAGCAGAGGGCTGGAGGTGACACCCACGTTCCTCTCCCAGCCGCCTGCCTCCGGCAGAGTAGCTTCCAGCAAGTCCTTGTGCATCCTCTATAAAGCGGGTGTAGTGGTTGAAACTGCCTCGCCGGGTTGTTGAAATGAATCCAGATCATAGATGAGCAAGTGTATCTAAACTACCAAGCAGAGTGAAGGGGTTGATTCGAAGAGAGTTGTGTTGGCTGCGGTGGCGCTGGTGGTAAAGAACCCACCTGCTGATGCAGGAGGCGTAAGAGACGTGGGCGCCATCTCTGGGTCCGGAAGATCCCCTGGAGAAGGAAATGACAACCCACTCCAGTATTCTTGCCAGGAGACCTGGGTTTGATCTCTGGGTTGGGAAGATCCCCTGGAGGAGGGCATGGCAACCCACTCCAGTAGTCTTGCCTGGAGAATCCCATGGACAGAGGAGCCTGGGGGGCTACAGTCCAAGGGGTTGCAGAGAGTTGGAAACGACTGAAATGACTCAGGACGAGTTGGCGGCCTTGGTGGCCCCAGGACACGCCTGCCACACCCTACCCTGTGCCTTTGGGGCTGGAACCCTCACTCTGTTGCTGGTCCCCCTTCGGCGCATTGCTGCTCATCACTCCTGGTGGAGGTGGACGATGGCGGTGCCTCTTCCCTCGCAGTCCAGGGAGTCGACTTTGATGCGTGAGCCTCTTAAAACACCTGCTGTCGGAACGGTACCATTGATTTCAATTAACTTGGAATTTTTTTCACCGCGATGACTCTGATAATAACTTTGGTAATCCCACGATGCCTCATTAGAGCTGCTGGCTACGATGATCAGGTCTGTGGTTTAGCAAGTGTTTTTCTCCAGCGCCTTTGTCTTTCCAGGACCGAATCGCGGGCTCGCTGCAGGTTTTCACCCCACTCATGTGAGTGATGCTGAACGTGGCCGCCGCCTGGTCTGCCCGTTAAAACCCTTCACGGGGCCGCACTCATGGTGGGGGCCCTTCCGCAGGGGCAGCGTCTCAGGTCACACACGGGGAGTTTGAGGGTTGTGTGTTGGCTCATGCTCTGAGACCCTTGCCCCGGACATGGGAGGAATCTGGGGAAACAGGCAGCTTTCTAGGGAGGAGGGCAGCTACTGCTCCCCTACCCTGTTTGGAATTTATAGCTTTTAAGGAAATAGGATCCTGGATTTGATTTTCCTTGCAGTCTCTGAGTCTCTTTCGTCCCACTAAGGAGGCTTTGTTTGTTTGGGTTTTTTTGCCACCCGGTGGCCTGCGGGATCTTAGTTCTCTAACCAGGAATCGAACCTGTGCCCCCTACAGTGGAAGCGCGGAATCTTAAGCCCTGGACTGCCAGGGAAGTCCTCACAAGGCTTTCAGCTTTGTCTCCGAGAGGCGTGTAAGAAACGGGTTGAGCGCAGGCTCTATAACGGGCAGGCTGGAGTTGTAAACCCAGCTCCGTGTTTCGAGGGCTGTAAAATGAATAACCAACAGCTCAGCGCGGGAGGCAGCCATGTGCTGGCGTGTGGGGAGTGCTCCGGAAGCCCGCACGCAGCACCCACCAGGATTAAATGGGACGAGACGTCAAGCTGTGGCCACGGCGAGTCTTCAACAACTGGGACCTGGGCGTCACAGGTCGCAGCTTTCCCATCTGATGCTGACCCAGGGCAAGGCCCTGCCAGTGGCCTCCATGGACCAACTGGGTCCCTGTTCGACCCGCCCTTTGGGGGGGTTCCTGCCTTTTTGTTTGGGAGGTGGCTGAAGCCCAGAGAGGTTGAGTGGCCAGTCGAGGTCACACAGCTGGCGAGTGGAGGAGCCACGGGTCAGCTCGGGGGCACCGTGGCCTCACAGTCTCAGCCCCTATGCTGGACAGCCCTTCTGGCTCTGCATACGAAGAGTTCGGAGTCATGCCATGCCTGGGCGCAGGTCCCGGTAAAAGAAAACGGGTTAGGACGTCAGAGGGAACCGCCCGCGAGTTCTCAGCCGTTGGTGATGACGAGTGGGAGCTTCACGCTGTGGTGGAAGGTCATGGAACGTTGGAGGGGCTGGGCACCTGGGTGGGGAGCCTGGGGCAGGCTGGCTGCAGAGAGGGGTCTCCACAGTGGAGAAGCTGAGTCCACGGCGGGAGGTTTGACCCCGAAGCGAATGCACCTGCAGCCTCGCCCTCTCATCCTGCTGTGGCCTGAGCCCCTCCCTGCTTGGCTGCTTCAGTTTTTCTTCTTAATATTATTGCTGTTGTTTGTTAAGGGGGAGGCATCTTCTCGTTTTGAAATGGCCTCTGTTCTCCAAGAGAACGAACATGCTTCCTTGAGTTGGGTACCACCCCACCCTTTGGGTTCATTACGTACTGTTTCCCGAGTGTTGCAGTTTCCTGAGCGTGGTGAGAAATTGCTGATATGGCTTCCTTCCCGGGATGACCTCTGAGTGCCACCAGCAGGCGTCCCTGAAGTCTGAGATGGGCTGCATTTTGCTTTTAGTTTTTTGTGTTTTTTTTTGCTTGGCACCTGTGTTGGTCTTGTTAAAGTGCGGCAGAAAGAAGTATATCCATGGGGGATATTTTTCTTTTTTTTGTTCAGGGTTGAGTGGTCGTCAGCCCCCAGTAGCCTAGGAAAAGCCGGTTGTCTGGGTCCTTGGTTTAAAATGGAGGTGATGCTGCTTCCCGGGCAGGGTTGTCCTGAGGGTCGTGAGGGCACGTGTCTTCCATGCTGGGTGCGATTCCCGCCTGGAGTGGGACAGCTGTTAGAAGGAGATGTTATCAACAGGATATTAACAGTCATGTGAGAAGCAGGAATCTGGTGGTGTCCCCGAGACGCTACTGCCTGGGTAAGTCGCCGGGCACCTGTGGCTTTTTGTGGGCACAGAAGCCCCGAGTTGCGCTTTGTCTCCATGGACAAAGCTGGGATTTGTGTGTGTCCACAGCTGGGACTGGGCCCGAAACTTGGGATTCGGTAGAGATTGAGGGCATGAGTTCCCCAGACGTGGTCTGACAGCGTAAAGCGTAGGGTAGGCGAGACCATGAGGCCTTTGCAGGGTGCCTCCCCAAACCCTAACCCCCTTCTCCCAGCTGAAACTTCAGCCCCGAGTCAGGCGGGTGATGGCACTCGGGGGCCCCGGGGTGCCCCGTCTTCCTGACCGCAGCTCAGCCCCACGGGAAGCCCACTGTTTTTAAGCCACTGATTCTGTTCGTTGCTGCTTCGGAGGTGGCTTGCCCACACGAGCGGCTGCCGGGTGGGACGTTCCGGGGCCCCACACATGATGTCCTTCTGCCAACAGCAGGGCTGAGGGGAGCTCGGAGCTGTTTGTCTTATGGGATGTATTCCATCAGGTTGACCTTTGATCTGTAGGTGGAGGTAAATTGCAGAAAGGTCCGTGCCTGCATGTGACTCCGCTCTTGGAAGTAAAGAAGCATTCACAGACAGGAAAGCGTCTGTCAGGGTTTGCCAAGTCACCCTCCAACATAGAAAAGGTGATAAAAGACAGGAATTTGGAGAGGGGGCTGTAGCTCAGCCTTCAGGGGAAATGATGGCTGCCTTTCGATCTCTTGGGTGGAGGCCTCAGAAAGTCTCTTGAAATGGCAGATGCGGGGTGTCTCTTGGGGCCTCCCTGGGGCTGCATGCCTGCAGGCTGTCCATGGGGGATGCCATCATGAACTTGGGGAGAAGCTTTTTGCCCCAGGAAAGAAAACAAGGCGGGGATGGGGGAGACGGGGAGAGCAAGGGAGGGTGCTGTTTCCCTTCAATGTCACTCAGGCGGAAAGCCAATCTGCACATGTAAATGAACTTGAAAATGCAATTAAAAATATATACATACTAGAGACTGTGATCCAGAATTTAATGTGAGATGCAGGTTACCCAGTGACAAGCCGCCTTCCCTGCAATCAGTGGTACCAACTCTCCCCTGTTATGAATGCGTGTGATAAATGCACCCAGATGAACGTGGGATTATTCCTTAAGCTAGTTTGACAGCCCTCACCGAGCCTTATCTGCTTATATCACCCAACCTCCTTCTCCCAGCTGTCACTGCGAAGGGGACGCGGGCTCAGGAAGGTCCTTCCCTGGGCTCGTCCTGGATGGACAGGAGATGGGGCAGAACAGTCGCCCTTGTTGCTGTGGACAGAGGTCAGGGGGGCCCTGGACATTGTTACAGCCGCAGGCACTGGGCGGCAGGCACTTTGCAGGGAGCCCCTGCCTGGAGCTAAGAGTAGGAGTTGGACCTGGGGGCCAGGCAGGTGTGGCGTCTGGGGCTGGAAGGGAACGGGGTGCAGAGCCCTGCGTCTCGGGCTCTTGGGCGTTTTCTCCTGGGGTGTGCCCACTGGCACGTGCAGAAGAGAACGCTCAGATGGTGAGGGCGGCAGCCTCCTCTGAGGGCCGAGTGGTGACAGTTTGGCACGTGCCACGGGGCACCCGCTCAGTGCTGGGTGCTGGGGACACGGCGGTGGACAGAGGCGTGCTCACAGTCCTAGAAGGGAGACAGATAACAGGCAGGAAGCGTCATAGATGAGTCCCAGGGTCGGGGGGAAGGCAATGGGCGCTCCAGCAGAGGGGACGGGGGGAGGGAGGGGGTCGAGAGGGCCCTCAGGCGTGGCTCAAGGCATACAGAAGAAGCTGGAGGATGTACGCTCGTGATTCTCTGCAGGAGGACTGTCCTGGGCAGAGGGAACAGCCTCTGCAAAGGCCTTGAGACGGGTTGTGCCGGGAGTTTCTAGTCAAGGCCAGTGTGGCCAGGTGAATCAGTGACAGCTAAGCAAGGAGGTCCCACAGTAGATGGAACAGGGCGGGGACCGACCTCATCAGACAGCTTGCCCCTGCCCTTAAACCACCGACTGGTTGCCATGAAGAACAAAAAATGGTTCTTCCTTTCTTTTTTAATATTTATTTGTTCGGTTGCCCAAGGTCTTAGTTGCAACATGTGGGATCTAGTTCCCTGACTAGGAATTGAACCTGTGCCCCCTGTACTGGGATAGTGGAGTCTTAGCCACCAGACCACCGTAGAAGTCCCACAGCTGCCCTTTCAAGGGGCAGAATGTAGAGTAGAACCTGGAAGGTACCTTCAGAAGGCGGATTTCAGCTCCCAGGCTAGAAAATTCTCTTCCTGAGGGCTCTGCCTGGGGATTGAATTGTTTGTTCTGAGACCTTTGACCACCCTTCCAGCATCTCATAGTAGAGAGCGGGGGGTACCAGCAGCGGCTGGATGGGAGGCCGGGCTGGTGCTGAGGTTCTGTGCTTCAGAAATGCCCAGGCTCATCTGGAGTTCCGTCCTGGCCCAGTCACCACCTGAGATGCCCTGACTCTTGCAGGACCGAAGACCCTTACCCTGCGGGCGGGCCGGTGAGCACCCTGGGCCCAGGGACAGCTAGGCCCAGCGGCACCCCTGTCAAGTGGCGTGGGCCCCGGGCAGCCTGCCTTTTAAATTTTTTTTTCAAGAGAGGCAGCAGCTGCTGCTAAGTCGCTTCAGTCGTGTCCGACTCTGTGTGACCCCATAGATGGCAGCCCACCAGGCTCCTCTATCCCTGGGATCCTCCAGGTAAGAATACTGGAGTGGGTTGCCATTTCCTTCTCCAATGCATGCATGCATGCTAAGTCGCTTCAGTTGTGTGTGACTCTGTGCGACCCCATGGACAGCAGCCCCCCAGGCTCCCCTGTCCACGGGATCCTCCAGGCAAGAATACTGGAGTGGGTTGCCATTTCCTTCTCCCCAAGAGAGGCAGAAACCCATGATAAGAAGAAATCTGCAGTTTAGATGTGGGCGGAACATTCAGGCTTTTTCTAAATGCGCTGGCCTGAAGGACACTCCCACAGGCTGGACCAAACCCACCTCTTCTGATTGCCCTTCCTCGGCCCCTCCCCAGGCCCTGGACACCTGGCTCCTCCCTCATCGTCCAGGCCCAGCCGAAGCAGGCACTTGTCCTGACCTCCCAGCGGGATCTGGTGTCCGTCCGCCAGCTTCATCAGGCTGGGGCGTGACCTAGTCATTTCCTGCGTGATGCTGACGTTCAGAGCTCCGGGGTGAGTGGCGATGGTGAGCCCTGAGGTCCAGCGAGCCCGCCGCCCTGGAGCCCCCCGCCCTGAGCCGCCTGCTCCCCCCAAGCCCCCACCCTGGAGCCCCCAGCGCTGTTAGAACAAAACAGTTGGTAGTGGGGCTGGAGGGCCGTTGAGGTTCCTTAAGAGTCTTCATTCCTCATTTAGATAAAGAAGTGGCCCTCAAATCTATTTCTGTAAATAAAAACAGCCCCGCCCCCTGCCCCTGCCCACACCCCCCTACCACCGCTCCCCCACCCCGGCTTCCCAAGCCTTGTCCGAAGCCCCGTGGCTTGTTGAAGTTAGTTTATTAATGAGTCTGCTGAGTGGGCCTGAATGGAGGCCGCGCTCTCATATTGCGGATCTAATTATAAACACGAGGGACGGTACCAAATAAGCAGCATTTAAAGGGAGAAGAGTCTGGCAGCTCGGTTTAAAGTGTCCTTTAATGAACTTCTTTGGCACTTGTATCTTAGCAACACATTTTATTACATCCTGGTGCAGCTGGACTCGGGCACAGTAATTTATCCACCCCAGCTCTCCCCCACCCCCCACCCTGACTTTCTTTGGCGACTGGAGGGAGGAATGTGCTGACCCGATTTTCCAAGGCTGTGTTCGCATCTCTCCTGCTTTGTTTAGTTGATGGAAAAGGCAAACGGGGTGCCCGGCGCACGGCTCGGTGCTGGCCGGCAGGATGGGGACGGTGGCCCCGGCCTGGAAGGTGGGCGGCTGCCCAGCTTGATCGGGTGCTGCAGGCTGCCCTGGGGATGGGCTGAAGCTCTCCCTGGCGCGCCCTGGGCTTGGGTATTTTTATCTGGACTTCTTTCCTGTAATGACACTAATTTGGCGGAAGTGGGGACGTTTACAGATCTTTCCTTGTAATCAGCAGGCCTGTGAGTGGAGGTAGGAGGTGTTCTAGATGCGGGTGGCGGGGGCCGGCAAGGAGCAGAAGCAGGGCCAGGGAAGGGACCTTCCAGCCTGGCTGCTCCTGAGCCCGGGGACCTCGGCTGGCTACTTCCCTTCCTAAGTCTTAACTCTCGTGTCTACTGGGTGAGGCTCCTGTAGCCGCTGTAACAGAGCGCCCTATGGCAGGTGGGTCAAATGTACTCCCTCACGATGTGGAGGCCAGAAGTCTGAAATCAAGGCGACAGCATGGCTGTGCTCCCTCCAGAGTCCAGGGGAGGGTCCTTCCTGCCCCTTCTGGCTTCTAGGGGTCCAGGTGTTCCTGGGCTCGCAATGGCATCCCTCTGGTCTCTGCCTCTGTCTCCACATGGCTGAGTTCTCTTTGAGTCTGTGTCCTCCCTTCTTACAAGGGGGCTTCCTTTGTGGCTCAGTTGGTAAAGAATCCGCCTGCAATGTGGGAGACCTGGGTTCGATCCCTGGGTTGGGAAGATCCCCTGGAGAAGGAAAAGACTCCACACTCCGGTATTCTGGCCCGGAGAATATATAGTCCATGGGGTCTCAAAGAGTCAGACACGACTGAGCGACTTTCACTTTATTGCAAGGAGCCCACTCATTACATTTTGGGTCCCTCCATCCAGTATGATCTCAACTAATTATATGTGCAAAGACCTGATTCCCAAAGGTCACACTCTGAGGTTCTGGGTGGACATTAACCCACTGTGTCTACCAGTGGGAGCTAGTCACGCCTTCCTCAGATTATGGGTGGGGGTCCCATGGCCCATTTCCCTCCCCTCCCCCTGCCCCCCCCGCCCAGCTCGCGGAGTCCGGTTCAGGCCCTGGCTCGTTCGCATCGCTCTGCACCCATCACCACCGTCCTCCTGAGCCTCTGCTCTGACTCGGCAGGCAGGGCAGTGCCGTCCTGACCTGTTGTGCCAGGCAGCTCTGTCCAAACTCTTGCAGAATCCTCCCCTGGATTGGGTGCTTCCTTCCTAAGACAGCAGAGGGCGTGGGGCTGGAGGGAGTTACATGGAGCTGAATTTTAGCTTAACCTCTAGCACTTTCTAAGGATCAGGAGAGAGTGTGTGGAGAGAGCCCACTGCCCCAGGAGGTGACAAGCTCCCGTCAGGAGTGAGGGATGCTGGGGTGTTTGCACGTGGGGGGTTTCACCAGGCCAAGTGGAGTCCCCTCTGCCCAGGAGTCAGCCTCTCCCACTCGGCCCAGCAGTCTGTCCTGTGACCCGACCACAGCTCCCTCTTTTAGGTTGCTCACTGACACATTTACGAAGGGCATTTTGGAAGGCAGGCCCTGAAGGAGGTGAAGCTCAGGGTTCTGGCAGCCCCTTCCCACCCACCCCCTGGCCAGCTCAGAAAAACCCATGGGGCTGCCGTCCCATGTCCCCAGATGAGCCCTCCTGTGGTGTGCAAGGCCAGCAGAGCCGAGAGGCAGGCTGCAGGAGGGGCCAAATGGGGCCCAGCTGAGGTGGGGGGAGGTCATGGGGGAGGAGGAGGAGGTGGAGGTGATGGAGGTGGAGGAGGTCAGGGAGGTATGGGAGGTGGGGGAGACAGGGGAGTTGATAGAGGTGATGGAGGTGGGAGAAGTCATGGAGGTGGAGGATGGGGGGTGTGATGGAGCTGGGGAAGGTGATGGAGGTGGAGAAGGTGATGGAGGTAGAGGAAGGGAGGCTGTGGAGGTGGGGGAGGTGGTGAGCGGCGGCACAGAGCTGCCGGCTGGAACACGGCCGCTGGACAGCCCTCTCCTCGCCGGGAAGGTTGTTCATTCTCACTTCACCTGCTTGGTGCACAGAGGTGGAAAGCGCCAGCATTCCCACCTGAATCGTGCCCCGGCTGCAGTGAAGCCCGGCTGCCTTGCTCTGCACAGTGGCCGAGGCTGTCCCCGGCCTGTGGGGGCAGGTCCCCTGTGGCGGCCCGGCCTGGACGTAGGCGGGGAGCCTCTGTTGGCCTCACCGTTGACCGTTGCAGCTTCCATTCGGGGGCACGCAGAGCTCATCTTGGAGGAACAGTTAGAGGACTTTTGCTTGTTCTTTTCTTAACAGCATAGTTTTGTTAAGTAACACTGAATTTTCTATTGTGGTAAAGTACGTATTACATAAAATTTACCATCTCAGTCATTTTTAAGTGGGCGATTCAGTGGCATTCAGTACGTTCCCCATGTTGTACCACATCACCCTCTTCTCCTCCAGAACTGAAACTCTGTCCCTACTAAACAAACACTCCTGGTTTCCGTCCCCCAGCCCCTGCCAACCACCATCTACTTTCTGTCTCTGAAACCGATGAGCCTCGGTCCCTCATCTGAGTGGGATCATGCAGAGCTGTCCTTTTGTGCCTGACTTACTTCACTGAGCAGCGTCCTTGAGGCTCATCCGTGTTGCAGCCTGTGTTGGGGCTCCGTTCCCTTCCGTGGCTGGATGGCATTCCGACCTGTGAATACGCCTCCTCTTGCTTATCCGTCCGCCCTTTGATCAACAGTGTAGTCATTTCCGCCTTTGGCTCCTGTGAATAAAGCTGCTGTGGACATGGGGTGACAGGTGTCTGTTCGGGTCTTTGTTTTCACTTACTTTGAACACACATCCAGAAGTGGGATTGCTGGGTGGGACGTTTGTTTTACACCCTAGACAGGCCTGTGGCAGAGACAAGCCTGCAGGGTTTCGCAGGTCGTCCCCGAGTGGAGACAGTCTAGGGTTAGCCCCCTCTGTCAGACTGACGTCCCGTGAGCCTGGGATCCCTAGTGTTGACACCATCACCTTCCAGGGAGCTTGTATCCCGCTGGCTTCCTGGCTCCTGATGGATCTCTGCCCCGTGGTTGTGGGCGTGAGTGGGCGTGGGTGTGGGTCATGTGGATGCACCAAGCCTGTTGGCTGCTTCATGCACAACTTTACAAACGGGCGGCACAGCTGTAAGACTCTCCCGCTTGAGTTTGGTGTTGACCCTAAAAACACGGACATTAACAACATAAGCTGCTTATGGTAGTTTGTCCAGACCTTGTAGTGTTACAGTGTGTGATTTATTTTCCATTTTGTCTCTTATGATGATCAGTCAGTGCAGATGTGGCACAGATTCCCCGGAGTCCTTTCACTCATTAACAACTCATGTTACACAGTGGCATTTTTGCGTGTCTGGTATTGCCACATACGTTAACCCACTGGAAGGTCATGTTTCACGGGTGAAAAAAGCCGTGTCCACGGGCCCCACGGATGAGAACCCAGAGGCAGGAGGTCCGCTGGGCTTGGGGGGCGCTTCCTGGAGCCCCTGTCACCCCCAGCCCCACACCACGTCCGAGTCCTCCTCGTCCCCTTACCCAAAGGCTTCAAGGATGTCTGTTGAAAGGCTCCCCCCGTCTGCTAATCAAGCAGCTCTGTGAGTAGTTCCTCGGGCTAGGTTCCTGTTCTTTGCTGGTCTGGGTTGGCCCTGGGGTGAGTCCCCATTGCCAGCATCAACCCAGGCTCCTCCCGAGGTGCAAAGAAGAGTAGTAATCTGCAGACTCTTCTCGGTGAGACTTCTTCTTCTGGCATTGGTATTAATATTTCTTAAACTTTTGTTGTTTGGGCTCTCACAGACGACAAAATGACATAAGGAGTAGTGGACAAAAATGTGCAGTTGGCTGGGATTATTTTGAAGATTTCAGAGGACTCTGCCAGTGTTCCGTTTGTTTTTCTTTTTTCTTTTTTCTTTTTTTGTGCAGATAACTGCAGTTCTGTTTTCTACAGTAACTCTGACCCTGAAAATTTCTTTGTGGTTTCAGCTCTCAGATCCCTTCTCTGACTCTCGTTCATCCTGATCTTGAGCAAGTTACTGATGATCCTTCAGCTTCCTTTTCACTCACCTGAGAAGTGGAGGTAATCCGAACACTTGCTTGTAGAACTTGAAGGATGAGGCAGAGTGAAGGGTGGTAGGTGCTTAGCACAGAGCTTGGTGCATGGTGGGGGCTCCAGAGAGGCGAGTTCTCCCCCTGTGTCTTTAGGCCAGACCATTATCCTCCACTGTGAAGCTTCCAAGACACCCATCTCTGGGTGCCCCTGGCCTCAGCTCTCATCCCACCCCCAGCTCCCTACCATCATCTTGCCCGTTTCACCTACTAAATATTTCCCTCACTTTTCTCCACCTCTGTGCCTCTGGTTCACTTGTCAGCAGCCTCCTAAGCCTCTAGGGTCTGTCTTCCATACCAGCACTAAAGTTGTCTTTTTAAAGTAGAGCCCTTACATGACGTTTCTGTGCTTAAAAACCATCTCCCGGTCCCCACCGCCCACAGCAAGAGCTTCACGTCTGCCTCAGCCTCTTGCCCCAGTGAGTTGAGTCAGAGGAGCTGCTGTGCTGAAGCTGGGGCCAGGCCTGGAGCCCCACCCTACAGTCTGCCCTCTGGCCCAACTCCAGGACCACTGGCAGGTGGGAGACAGTCAGTGCCTTAAGGAAGAAGATTCAGAAATTCTTTGTAGTCAATAGACTGGACCTTTCATTTTCTGGGTTCAGATCACTTCTTCAACCTCATCTCTTGACACAAAGCTGTTGACTGTTTCCCAGACATACTAAATGCCCGTGGGTCACCGGTCTTAGCCTAGGGCATTGCTTCTGCTTGGACTAACCCTTTTCTCTTGAACAAGACACTTCTCATCCCCCAAAGCCCGGGTCAGATCCTTACCCTCCAGAAAGACACCTCTGGCTTCATTTAGGTTGGAGGTAATGATGGTCACAGTGGTAATGGTGGTGGTGATGATGATGATGATGATGGGGAAGAAAGGGGTGACAAGTACAGAGATGGTGTGAGGATGGGGATGAAGGTGGGGGTGGTGAGGATGGGGATGAAGGTGAGGATGGTGAGGATGGGGATGAAGGTGAGGGTGGTGAGGATGGGGATGAAGGTGAGGATGGGGATGAAGGTGAGGGTGGTGAGGATGGGGATGAAGTGAGGATGGAGATGAAGGTGATGAAGTGAGGATGGTGATAAGGGCAATGTCAAAGATGGTGATGTTGGTGGTGAGGACGGTGATAAAGTGGATGGTGAGGATGCTAATGTAGTGATGCTAGTGATGGGAAAGGTTGTGGTGGTTATGGTGATAATAATGGTAATAATGGTTGTAATGATGACATCGGAGAAGGCGATGGCACCCACTCCAGTCCTCTTGCCTGGAAAATCCCATGGACGGAGGAGCCTGGTGGGCTGCAGTCCATGGGGTCGCTAAGAGTCGGACACGACTGAGTGACTTCACTTTCACTTTTCACTTTCATGCATTGGAGAAGGAAATGGCAACCCACTCCGGTGTTCTTGCCTGGAGAATCCCAGGGACGGGGGAGCCTGGTGGGCTGCCGTCTCTGGGGTCGCACAGAGTCGGACATGATTGAAGTGACTTAGCAATGATGACATCAGTGATGATCATGGTTTTCACTATCAGCCACTTCCTGTGGCAGGTCTGGGTGGTTCCAGTTTAACTTACCATCACAACACGTCTCCATGAGGAAATGTCATGCCCAGTACAACCTGGAGGAGCAGAGACGTGTATCAAGGACCAGTGCTGCTCAGTCGTGTCTGTGTCTCACACACAGGCTCACAGCAGTGACGTTTGAATTACTGGATAGTGGATGAGCCTTAGAAACTGTAAATGTGATGAACGTGCTCTTGCTGCTGTATCCTAAAGACAAGAAGACAAGATGCTTGTGTAAAGAAGAAGCAGAAAGCTTTAAAAGTCTTGAAGTTCCTGAAGTTGGCACCCAAAGAGCAGAGCGCCTTGTGTCCCAGCTGGGAGCCTGTCCAGAGTTGATAACAAGATGGCACAAGAGGCTGCTGACACCACTTTTAAAGCCTGTGAGGCTTGGATACCGCGTTTCAGGACAAGCATGTCTTTCCAGGCAGTTATTTGTGTGACATCTGATGTCACTCTAGGTCTGAGCTTCCCGGGTCAGCTCTTGGAAGCTGTCTGCTCCTCTTACGTTCTGTTGGCCTCCAGCGGGTACCACTGATGTTCGGGAGGGAAATCACAGGTGCCGGAAATGGTACATGGTTTTTCTTGGAATTTAAAACTTTAAATGAAAACCGACAAGATAAGTAATCCTGCCACCTTAAAAATGTACTTGATAAATTGTGGAGCGAGTTTTAATACAGATAAGTGTATGTGTGAAGTACTTCCACGGATGTAATGGCCACGTAACATACATGTTTTTAAACTCTCAGGTGGCCCTTCCCCTCCACTAGTGATTTCAGACTTTGCAAGGACTCAGGCCCTGCTTGCACCTTCAGTCAGGGTCCTCAGAGGCTGCCCCCTGACCGTCTGCATCTGCATCTCCCAGGAGCTCGTTGGCCAGCAGAAACCTGGCGTCACCCCAAACTTGTGGAACCAGGAGCTCCACCACTGGGCCCAAGGCACACTCCCCACAAGATTCTGGGGCCCCTGGACTTCGAGAACCAGGGCTCTGGCTGAGGGTCACCCTTTCCCTGGCCACCTGACAAAGCGGAAAGGTATGGACGGCATGCTTCTTCAGCCCTTAGTGAGTCTTTTCTTCTCTGTGGTGGTGGGGATGCTGGTGATGATGGCGGTGGTGGGGATGCCAGTGATTTTGTGATGCTGGTGGGCATGTTTGTCAGCCTTGCTAACCTCAGGGAAAGATTAAGGATATTGGAGCCTGGAGGGAGAGACCCGGCCCCATTTACGCATCTCACACACTTGGGTAAGACACAGAAACTTCCTGAACCTCATTTTCCCTGCCTGCAAAGTGGAAGCAGCAAATACCTTTACTAGCTATAAAGCCTCTGCAAATATCAGCGGTTTTATTATTTAACTCCGAAGACGACTCTGGATTCTAGTCCTGTGACCTCTATGTCCAGGTGGAAGGAGGGCTAACAGTTGGTGAATAGTCTGGTGTCAGGCTGTTTTCACCTATATTTGATGTATTGAGACATTTCTGTTCATCTGCATTGGTCCTTTCAGGATGAATTTTAACGCATATTTCTTTTAAAACTTAGAAAAAAAAAAAGATCCCAGAAAAGGCAGAAGGTAATCTCAGAGTCATCACCGGCCCTGTGGCCCGGGTCCCTGGTCCCCTGTCCCGGCTCTTCCAGGCTTGCCGCTGGTGTCCAGGGTCGCCGAGCTCCCTGGGCTGAGTGGCCTGGGTGGCTGCACCTGCCCAAGAATCACCAGCCAAGGCCACGGAGTAGAAGGAGCCTGGTTCTCTTTTCCCATTTTAGGTTATTAAATGGGTTTCCTCCCACTTGGCCCCATCTGAATCGGGTTCTCTTTTGTCCCCCAGAACCTCATCTCCTGCTTCCCCTGGCTTTGATCTTGTCCTTGCAGTTGCTGTGTCTGCCGTTGGCGGCTCCTCCCTCACCCCAGGTGCCTCCTTCCTGCCACCGAGCCGGCTGCTCCTGTAGTACATACTCACCCCTAATGAGCTACTTAAAAAAATCAGCATTGATTTCTAGATAAAAATCACAATTAATTTTAAATGCCCTCTGTAAACCTTGTTACAAATAATTGCCAGAAACACACAAAGTCTGAAATTAATTAAAATCGACAGCCTCATTGGATGCAGGATGTGCTTCTCATTTTTTTAGTTACATGTCTGAGCCCGAGTGTGGATATCGCTTGGGCCGAAACTGTGGCTCGGAGATTCCAGGTGGGAGAGGAAGGGGGTTGCTGGAGGACGCTGTGCAGGAGCAGGGAGAACGTGGGTTGGAGCTGCCCTGACCTGGCTGGCAGCCCTGCCTCCTCTTTTGGTTGTTGGATGACCTTCCAAGCCTCAGGCTCCTCGTGTGTGAAATGGGTTTAGTAATAGTGTGCCTCAATAACCCCACATATGCAGATGACACCACCCTGATGGCAGAAAGCGAAGAGGAACTAAAGAGCCTCTTGATGAAAGTGAAAGAGGGAGTGAAAAAGCTGGCTTAAAACTCAACATTCAGAAAACTAGGATCATGGCATCTAGTCCCATCACTTCATGGCAAATAGATGGGGAAACAGTGGAAACAGTGACAGACTTTATTTTGGGGGGCTCTAAAATTACTGTAGATGGTGACTGCAGCCATGAAATTAAAAGACGCTTGCTCTTTGGAAGAAAAGTTATGACAACCTAGACGGCATATTAAAAAGCAGAGACATTACTTTGCCAACAAAGGTCTGTCTAATCAAGGCTATGGTTTTTCCAGTGGTCATGTATGGATGTGAGAGTTGGACCATCAAGAAAGTTAAGTGCCAAGGAATTGATGCTTTTGAACTGTGCTGTTGGAGAAGACTCTTGAGAGTCCCTTGGACAGCAAGGAGATCCAACCAGTCCATCCTAAAGGAAATCAGTCCTGAATATTCATAGGAAGGACTGATGCTGAAGCTGAAACTCCCAATACTTTGGCCACCTGATGCGAAGAGCTGACTTATTTGAAAAAACCCTGATGCTGGGAAAGATTGAGGGCAGGAGGAGAAGGGGACAACAGAGGATGAGATGGTTGGTTGGATGGCATCACTGACTCAATGGACATGAGTTTGAGTAAACTCCGGGAGTTGGTGATGGACAGGGAGGCCTGGCGTGCTGCAGTCCATGGGGTCGCAGAGAGTCGGACACGACTGAGCGACTGGACTGGACTGAACTGAACAGTGTGCACGTGTGTGCACCTAGTCAGATCTGACTCTTTGTGACACTATGGTCTGTAGCCCACCAGGCTCCTCTGTCCATGGAGTTTTCCAGGCAAGAATACTGGAGTGGGTTGCCCTTTGCTTCTCCAGGGGATCTTCCTGACCCAGGGATCGAACCCACCTCTCCCGTGTCTCCCACATTAGCAGGTGGGTTCTCTACCGGCGGAGCCAGCGGGAAAGCCCTTTATTGACAACAGCCACCTCCAGACTCGCTGGTCGTGATGGTGCGAATATGCTGGCTTGGAGTCAGCACTCGGGGTTCATTACTCCCTCCGTCTTCCCCCTCACTCCCCCTTCCACACACCAGCCTTGCCAGCGTTGCTTCATTCATTCTTTGCCCCCCTTGCTGCTGCCACCAGATAAACAGAAGTGGACGGGAAGCAGAGAGGGCAGGGACGCCAGGCAGTTGCTGCCATCTGAGCAAAAGCACTGGCCTGGGGGTGGGGAGGCGTCTTGGTCCAGGCCTGCAGACCCGGATGAGGGTTGTCTCCACCTCCCCGCTCCCCTGCCCCTGTGCTTTCGAGGCCGGCAGGGCAATCAGAGTCGGTGTTTGCTGAGGTGAAGGGGGCTGGCAGAGCTTGCGATCGCCTGCCCTCCCGGAGCAAGCCCCTCTCTCAGCACTGGGGCAGTGTGTAGGGCGAGGAAATTCTTCTGCATGATTGCTATAGTAACTGGACGCATTTATAAGTTGCGTTCATGGTCAACCTTTTGTCAGTTTCCGTTCCAGGATTCTCAGACTGACTCCAGCGTGTCCTTGAGGGGAGCACTCTGTTGCCTTCACATTTCCTCGTGGCTGCCCGTGTGGCTCTTGTTTAGGCTCCTCCCCGGCCCGCTTCCTGGAGGAGCACAGGCCCAGGACTGACTCTTAGGTCGTGCTTTTCACTGGCCACGTGTGGCTCAGCGGGTGCTTAGCATCCTCTGAGCCTCGGTCGCCTCGAGGAGAGTGGCACCTGTCTGCTCGTGAGGCGGGAGTTGAGTGTTTGGGAGTGTTTCCTGTGATGTGAGACGCTGGGGAAGCAGACCCACAGCACAGAGCCCCTGCCCTTGACAAACTTGCGGGCAGGCCTGGTGGCAGATCAGAGCACCCCAACTTGGTGAGTGGAAGTAGAGGGGCTTAGACATCTGAGGGGGTCCTGAGAAGGAGCCACTGGTCCAGCCAGGGATGGCAGGAGACTGTGTCCCTGCAAGGGAGGAGGTGGCACGGGAACACACCATGCCGCTCCACTGTGACAGTTTCTCTCCTCCCCCTCTTCCCTCTCTCCCTGTCTACTTGCCGCCTTCTCTTCCAAGTCCCCAGGTATGCCTTCCCCTGTCTCCCTCTCTCTTTGGAAGCTCTAGACAGTAAAGGCTGGCTCTACTTCCGATTCCTTCTGTGCCTTTGGTCCCAGAGATAAATAAATGACCCCCCACCCCCGCCATGTCTCTGCAGAAAGTGGCTACAGAGAGGAGAGAACAAAGCTTGGGAGCTATTTATTTCTTGCTTTGCAGAAATGTTTATTGGCAAGTAGCGCGGCAAGGTGGAATGATTTGATTTGATTAGCAAGTCTAAATGTATTAGCAGCGAGACAGAAACGATATTACAATTAGTGGTAATTAGCTGTGCTGATGACTCTGGGTGGCAGTGCCGGGTGACAGATGTTGCTTCCTGGTCCCGGGTTAGACAGAGAGGGCACTTTTACCCTTGTGAAGAGACTCAGCTCCAGGGCGGAGGTGGGGCGGGGGGCAGTGGTGCCTGAGACCTCAGCCCTATTGTCAGCAAGTCAGTCGGATCACAGAGACGTGTGTGTGGGTCCTGCTGGTACTGTGTAAAGGGACTGTGATGTTGGGGGGCAGTGGGCTTGACTTGCGAGGAGCCCGAGCCCCTCCCAGCCTGCCCCGGGTCGGCAGCGCTGATGGCAGCAGCAGTGGCTGGCTTTGTACACCTGCATCTACAGGCCCTGATTTAGCACAGCCCCTCCCAACCCTGTTCACTGAGGTTTTCTTGTGGGCTCGCTCCCCACGACCAGCGCCCAGCCAGGGCTGCAGCGAGGACCCTGGGAGTACTTTGGTAATGAGTGGTGCACGCCGATAGTGCCTTAGGGTGTTGGCACAGACTCAGGAGACACTCGAAACCATGTGACCATGCGTTTGCAAGTTAGTTGACTAGAGCGTGTGTTGTCAGTGACTTTGAAGAAGGTTGGAGGATGGAATGGAAATGACTGACACTCCCTGTCCTCCAGGAGTTTCCGGACTTCGATGGGAAGGCCAGACAAGCATCCATCCTGCAGACAGCCGAGGGTGTCGTGGTGAACGATGAGAATGTTTCAGAACTGGAGGGAGGTGGTGGTTGCCCAGCTCTGTGAACGGACTAAATGCCACTGAACTGTTTGCTTTAAAATGGTTATTTTTATGTTCTATCAATTTCACCTCAATTTTTTAAAAAAGCAAAGTGCTAAGAGAGAGTTTGGAAACCCAGACACTATAAATTGGGAGCATCTCAGAGAGTTTGGTAAAATAAGTTTATCTGTAGTGAGACAAAGTTTCTGAAAACTCAGAGTTGGTAAACGGAGATGATCCTGGATGCTGAGTCTGCCTCTGAGGCTGGAAAGAGCCGGAAGGGTGAGGAGGGGAGAGGCGTGTCTGTGATGCCTGGGGTGAGGTGAAGACCCAGGCTCAAGGGTGCAGGGCAGCCCTTGGGGGACGGTGAAGAAGAGGTGGAGAGAAAGTGGGCAGAGGTGAGACCAGGCTTCCTGTCTGCCTCTGGCTGCTCTCCAGGGACTGCAGGGCGGGGCAGGGTGTGCCATCTGTATGTCCGGTGGGGGGGCGAGGGAGGCTGCCCTGATGCCCCAGCTACCCAGGCATGTTGGAGGCCATGGCAGCCTCTTGAGTGGGGCTCCCTCTCCTTTGCATCACAGGTAGACTTGGCCTCAGCAGCAGCACCCACTCAGAGAGGCAACCCCCAGATCACAGCTCCTCCTTGTCCCCCATGGCCCACAGGCTGTCAGTGACAACATGAACTAAGGAATGCGCATGCTCAGTCATGTCACTCTGCGACCCCATGGACTGTAGTGGGCTCCGCCAGGCTCCTCTGTCCGTGGGATTCTCCAGGCAAGAATGCATTTGTACTTGAGGTCACATTGGTACTTGAGTCCAGAAAGGAAGTTTCAGAAAAATGCTGTGGTATGAGTCCATTTATAGAAAGTACAAAACGTTCAAAACAATATATGTATGTTTAAATAAATGTATTTATTCAACTCTAAAGAAAAGTCAGGGAAGGATAAACACGAAATAGTAGTTACTCAGATATGAGAGGAAGTAGGGAAGGCAGGCAGGAGTATTTCAAAACTGGTGTTCCTTTTCTTAAGCTGGGATGTTTACAGATGATACTGTTGTTCTTTAAATGCCATTCATTTTATTATTTCTAATATCTCTTCAGTGCTTAATAAAAACACACGTGTTCTAAACGTGTACTGCCGTATGGGGCGTCCTACCTCAAACCCACTGTGAGATTTTGAGCTTAGGCAAACGGGTCAGGGCTGTCCGTGGCCATAAAACCTTGGGGAACAGGACAGCTCCTGGTTACTAGAGGAAAAACATTGTGTAACTCTGGAAATAGGACAGAATGGTCAAAAGTGTATGAAGCCAGCTGTGGGGCGTCTGCCCTGTGGTGGTACATAAATCATAAATTTGCTTTTTTTCCTAAAGTAGCAATAAGTCCACAATTTAGACCTTTAACCAACAGGAATTCTGGAAATGACGCAAAACTGATTAGCGCCCCCTCCTGGGCAAGGTGAGAAGGAACCTTTGCAAGCCCGGTAGGAGGGCGGCCGTGCCTGCGACGGTTCAGCACCGCGGACAGCGCTCGCGCGGCCGCTTTCGGTGGGGCCCCTTTGCCGTGGGGGAGGACGACTGGAGCCTAGAGACCCGGGCTGGAATTCTGCCTCTTGGAATTCTTAGCTGTGTGGGCTCGGGCATATTCTCAGGGCTCTGGATCCTCAGTTCCCTCCTGTCTTCCTGGTAGGGGGCTATGAGCAGGGAGGCTACTGCCATGGTCCCCAGCATGTGCTCTGGGGATGGTCAGGGCTGCAGGATGGTCAAGAGGGCTGGGGTGGGCAGGTCAGAGTGGGAGAGGCCAGATTCGTCCTGCTTGTGGGTTTCATGTCACATGGGGGAGCGGGTGCCATGAGTGGTGACTGGTGTCATCAGGCCTGTCACAGACTTCCTAGGTTGCTGGCACAGCAGGCTGGGCAAACAGGAACCCCACTCTGGCCCGTCCGTCACCTGTACTTCCTGCTCAGGACCAGGTTGAGGGTGGCCAGAGGAGGGCAAGGCCAAGCAGGTGGCAGCATCACCTCAGGCTTGTCCCAGGTGTGGGGTAGGTACGGGGAGCAGAGGTGTCTCAGCCGGGAGCTCGGACCCTTGACCCTCAGACTCTGGAGAGGGTGGCTTGATGCACGTGGTGACAGTGGCAGAGGCTTCTGAAAAGCTCTATTTTTTCTTAGTGATGCGAGGAAGCAAGCTCTCCGTCCCCTGTGTGGCTGGGAGGAGGCCTGAGGACAGAGGTGAGCATGGGGAGTCATCCGTGCAGGAGAGGATTCTCTCAGTTTTAAATTCTGGGGTGTTTGGGACTTCCCTGGCAGTCTAGCGGTTAAAACTCTGCGCTTCCACTGCAGGGGGTGCGGGTTCCATCCCTGGTCGGGGGATCCTGCATGCTGTGTGGTGTGGTCAAAAAGTTAAAATAAATTCTGGGGCATTTGCTTCTAGTCACAGGCAGACCTGTTTGTTAACATATGTTTCTTTTTTATTTGTTTAGCGGTGGGGTACTGGGAGTGTTATATGATCTAAACTCTCGATAACAAGGAACACATACCATTAATTGAAACAGATGGGTTAGCATCTATGTCTCCATATCCACCCTGGCCTTATTAAGTCTCAGTCACATTCACACTGGGCAGCTCTGTTTCGCACTGTGAGCCCAGCATGGGTGGAAGGATTCCCGCTATTTGAAGAACTAGCCTTCTTTTTCCTTGATTTCTAGCCTGACGTGACATACACTGGAGTCAAAGCTGGGGAGGTGGTGACAAGGGCTGGAAGTGACCAGCTGTGGGGACAGTGCATTTGGCGACAAAACTCAACCTTAGTCCAGGGCTGTGGGGGTCCGTCCTGCATGGCACCAGCACATCTGCGTGTGTGGGTTGTGTCTGTTGGGAGTGTAAGCGTGGGTCACATCGGGGCATGTTCATGAGACCCCGTGTCCTTACACACATGCGTGTTTACAGCATCACACACCAACACTGTGGGGCCAAGGATGGAACTGATGTTTCCCGCCTGTCTGCCCTCACACCTGCTGTGACCCCAACCCAATGCTTAGAGTGCTTCCAGGCAAGAAGGGGTCAACTTAGGCCAGGGCTCCAGGGACACAACTCCTCCTGCCAAGCCTTAGCCTTGGATGGTTGATCAGCATCCGAAACATACGCACCTGGTGTTGTTTCTGCTCATTCTGCCTGTGTCATCCTTTCCTTCCTCCTCCAACATTCCTGCTAATCCTTTAAAAACTGACTTTGGCACCTCCTCCGAGAAGGCTTCCCTGACTTCACCATGCTGGGCTAGGTCTTCCCCAGCTGGTTGCATGGCTCTAGGAGCAGGGGCCACACCCTCCTCCCATGGTGCTCCATCCCTCTCAAGATGTCTTGCCAAAGCTGGGAACACAGTAGGTGCTCGCTATATGCTGTATTTCAGGATAGTTACTTCTTCCCACCCCTCGCCAGGCGTGAGAGGATTTTTCTTCAGGTTCACGTGAGAACCTGATGAGATTCCTGGAGGTAGAACCCCCAAATACGGGGCCTCCCTTTTTAGACTGGCCCCTAGGAGTTTCTCACTCTCACGTTCTTCTCCACTGAGACTCCAGCAATTTGTTGAAGTTACCATTTAAGCGTTCCTGCCAGCGACAGTTGCCCAGCCATGGTCCTGGTAAGCCATGATTCTCTGGAGCTACCTGTATGTCTGTCCAGGCAGCCTCCTGCCTCTGTCCCCTGCCCCCCATCCTTTGACTTGTCAGGGCCCAGCCTCTCCTGGGGCCCCAGTTGTCTGGCAGCAAAGACACCATCACTGCTGAGAAAGGAGCTTCCTTTCTTTCGGAGCAAACAAACACCCACACAGCTCTGGTGTGCAGTGATGGAGAGGGAGAGGGCTGGGATAATAGTCCCAGGGCGTCAGCTCCACCAGGGCCGGGCACCAAGGAGGTGCTCCTTCAGTGTTTGTTGACTGGCTGACTGAAGGCTTGCACAGGCCAGCTCTGTACCGACTTGCTTGAGCAGTCCTGAGCTGAGCCATGTGGAGGAGTTTGGGTTCAACCAGGTGGGCCTAAGAGCCCTCAGCTGTTTCCTCCCTCCCCTCGGAAAGTCAGCTCAGCCAGGACTAGGTCCTACACTTCTTTGGCTTTTCAAGGTTCCCCCCGCCCCTTAACAAAATGATGAAATGCATAATAGACCAAAATATGCCCACAGCCAGAACTCATTATACATTTCCCCAAAGTTAAAAAAAAAAAGAGAGAGTTCTCCTTAATCACCTTTTCATATTTTCATTAACAGCATCAAAGCGATTAGGTCTGGAAAAAGCAATCTGAATCATAGTCATCTTGGAAGAAGTTGATGAAGAATGCAGAGGCATTTGAATTTCAAAGCCCAGCCTTTCTCCCTCATTAATGTTTTCTGCTCTGAGGGCTCCCGTAAGACCCCACTGCCTGCCCCAGTCCTTCAGGGAGTTGGAGAACGTGAATGACATGGCATCGGGGCTCCAAAGCGGTCGCTGCCACAGGGTGGGAGCCCCCTTTGCGAGCCCACTGGACCTTCCCCCTCACCCCCCCGACCCCCCCTCACCTGGCAATGCTTAGTGTCGCAGATTCTCTGTGTCAGCAGCTGTGGGGCGCCTGTCCAGGGCCCAGGTGGGGTGCAAGGCATGTAGGATGGAGCACCTCTTAGGGCACCCTCGGTCCAGCCAGGGAGACAGACCCAGCCCCTGTGTGGGAAGGGTCAGCGCAGACGCAAGGGACAGTGCCCCAGGGAACAGAGTGTCTACTGGGCGTATGGTGGCAGAGGGGCGGGTTCCTCGAGACAGAGACACAGGCGGGCCTGTGTTCTCCAGCAGGGGGGGGGAGCAGACTCCCCAAAGACACTGAGTGTCCTGGAGGTGATCAGGGCTATATTGGGTCCTGGAGGCCCCCAGGGGTTCCGGGGGGCAGTGGTGGACACACAGTGGACACATCGCCCGGGGCGGCTCACCCCTTCTTTCCATCCTCCTGACTCCGGAGGGTCTGCCTTGGGCACAGGGTACCTCAGGCACACTGTCTCCAGCGCCGCCCCCAGGCCGGCCAGCCCTCACTGGCCCCTGCAAGAGGCTGAAATCCTGAAACCAGCCGCGGTGCGGGGAGGGGGGCCATTTCCCAGGGACTTGAGAGGCACCCACAGTGAATGGGCCTTGGGGCATGGAGTGGGGGTGCTGAATGAGGAAACACGGTGAATGAAGGTCTCCCAGGGTGTGTTAGGAGCCCCTTCCATCCTGACTCACCCCCAGGGCAAGGCAGGGAACTCTTGAAGCAGAGGCAGAGCTCAAATGTCAAGCGTGGTCCCCAGAGCTGCTCTGAGAGTGGGTGTATCAGAGCGTCTGGAGGAGCCTTGACCACACAGGTGCCAGCCCACCTTTACCTGTTGAGTCCACAGCTGCAGGTAGGGCAGGTGAGTCCGGCGGAGCAATTGCTGCTGTTGAGCATTGCAGCAGTGCAGAGGTCACTTGTCAGTCCAGCGAGAGGTGGCCTGCAGGTGCCGTCCTGAGTTGACCTGAGGAGTCAGCGTTGGTGGTTATGCAGCAGGCGGCGGGAGGGGGCTGTCTCCCCGCACACCTGGCCCTGCCCAGCCCGGCCCTCACCTGTCTCAGATGCTGACTCTGGAGTTGTACCAGCATCTTCCCAGTAGCCTTGCAGAGTGGACTGGGGACTGCTGGAGTCCATTCTGAGAAAACAGAGTGCAGGAAAGGAGTCCAGGGGCTCGAACATGGGGTGCGTCAGGATTTGCTGATCTTTTTGCCATTAAGTGAGTGAAGTTGCTCAGTCATGTCCGACTCTTTGCAACCCCGTGGACTGTAGCCTACCAGGCTTCCCCATCCATGGGATTCTCCAGGCAAAAATACTGGAGTGGGTTGCCATTTCCTTCTCCAGGGGATCTTCCCGACCCAGGGATGGAACCCGGGTCTCTCGGATTGGAGGCAGACGCTTTAACCTCTGAGCCACCAGGGAAGCCCCTTTTTGCCATTAGGACCCTTTTAATCTTTCCTCTTAGAGGTGAGCATGCTGAGCGATGAGGCAGGCATGCCCTCCTAGCTTTCTGCTGTGCAGACAGGGTGCCCTCGGGCTGGCCGCACAGCGTCTCTGAGCTCTGCTTTTCCTAAGTATCTGGTCTCTGGGCCTTTGCAGAGCTCACTTCCTGCGATTCCTTGAGATGCTTGTGTTGCCAGGGTATGTGAGGGCCACAGAGTCGTGACCCCAACGGTTTCCAGAGTTCACGGAGACACAAGGCAGGGTTCAAGTCTCAGCTCTGACGTTTAGTAGCGGGATGTCCTTGGGCCAGTTAATTAGCCTCTCTGTGTCTCCCTTTTCTTATCTGTAACTTGGCTTCTGCAGCGTTGGTCCACAGTCCTCTTGGCCCCAGGGGCTGGTTTCGTGGAAGACAGTTTTCCCACGGACCGGGTGTGGGGGAGCGTTGATTTGGGGGGGATTCAGGTGCATTACATTTATTGTCCACGTTATTCCTATTATTATTACAGCAGCTCTGCCTCAGATCATCAGGTGTTAGATCCCAGATGTTGGGGACCTCTGCTCTGTGGGACTGTGGCAAGGGACAAAGGAGGCGGTGGAGATTTATCCCATATGGGTGCACGTGGCAAGCAAACGCTAGACTTGATTATCATCAAGCTCCTCCTGGCTTCCCGGCCGTCACACGCTGACCTCTTGTCAGCCTCAAGCAGCTCCGTTTGCCGGTGGTGAGCATAGGTCCGGAGGCTGAAGGCTGGACCCTCTGACTCCACAGCTCATGTTCCGTGTCCGGCCTGTGACGGAGCAGGCGCTGTGGGCAGTGGGGGATCCGAGGGGGCAGGAACCCCGCAGTCATTAGCTGGTGCCGCTGTCTGCCGGGTGTCCTTGGTGCTGGAGACACCCGGCGTCTAGAGGTCTCCTGCTACCTGACGGGAGCCGGGCCAGACCACACAACCATCGCGTGGAGCCCGTGCAGCTCAGACCCTTGTCTGTTGCCTCCATGGAGCTGGGGGTGACTGGGACCACAGCAAGTTTCCTTGACCTTCAGAGCATCCTGTGATGGGTACCTGGCAGCTGAGCATCGTGTAGTCCCAGAAACAGCATCGCGATGGGGGTGTATCCAGGGGATGCAGGAGCCGATTCAGAGCATTCTGGGGCTACTGCTGGGGCAGTTTGAGCAACAAAATATGGTTTTGGGATCATAAGCCTCAGTGTGAAATAAATGTCAGTCCGTGCTAATAATAAGTGACTATACTATGCTATGCTAAGTCACTTCAGTCGTGTCCGACTCTGTGCGACCCCAGAGACGGCAGCCCACCAGGCTCCCCCGTCCCTGGGATTCTCCAGGCAAGAACACTGGAGTGGGTTGCCATTTCCTTCTCCAGTGCACGAAAGTGAAAAGAGAAAGTGAAGTCGCTCAGTCGTGTCCGACTCCTAGCGACCCCATGGACTGCAGCCCACCAGGCTCCTCCATCCATGGGATTTTCCAGGCAAGTGTACTGGAGTGGGGTGCCATTGCCTTCTCTGAATAAGTGACTAAATAAGTAAATGAAGGAGAGGGACTTGTCTGGTGGTCCAGTGGTTAAGAATCCGCCTGCCAATGCAGGGGACGTGGGTTAGATCCCGATCTGGGAAGATCCTACGTGCCGCAGGGCAGCTAAGCCTGTGAGCCACAGCTTCTGAGCCCACTCTCTAGAGCCTGTGCCCCACACCGAAGACCCAATGCAGCCACATAAAGAAAGATTAAAAAATGAACGAGAAGAGACAACTTTGACCCAGGCAGAAGAACACCAAGTAAATTACATCGATACTCTGCCCTGGAGGAGGTGGGCCCCCACCCCTTAACAGTGTGAGCTCTAGGTGTCATGACCCTTTCTGATTCTGCAGCGCGGACGCCGCACAATCACACCTCAGCCAGGTGAGTGAGGCCAGCGTCACAGAGCTGGGTCATGTTAGCAGCACGTTCCTGATGGGAGGGGATGTGAAGGGCACCTCATCTCTGTTTGTCCCCCCAATACCTGGTACCCCAATCTAAAGAGGAGAGAGAGAGCAGACAAACCCCAGGCAAAGAGCCTTCTACAAAACACCTGCCCAGTCGTCCTCAAAGGCCGTGTGAAGGTATTTCTGGAATCGCCCAGCCTGGCCCCGTGCGGCTTAGCTCCATTGAAGACGGCTCTGCCTTGCTGATGGGCAGGTGAACGGGCCCGTGGAAGTGAGGTCCTTGGAAATTAGATTCCTGGCTGGGGCTCCCGCTCCCGTGGGAGCAAGTGGTATGTGCGGGCTGGGGGGCAGCTGGGGATGGGGTGGGGGTGCATCCTTTCCCAGTCACCTCGTCTCCAGCACATGGATAAGAAACAGATGAGAGAGGTGAAGGCGCTTGTCCGGGCTCACACAGCGGAAAGCAGTGAGTGTAGATGACAGGCTGTGCTGTGAGAACCATCCTGAGAGGCGGCTTCAAGCTCCGCGATCAGAGCGGCTCCAACAGGCCCAGCGGGGGGTCTCTCCCTGGGGGCTGCAGGTGACTCAGGCCCAAACCCGGGGATGCTGGCGGCTTTTATCCCCCCTTGCTACTGCTAAGCCACTCCTGTCCTGTCTGACCCCGTGCGACCCCATAGACGGCAGCCCAACAGGCTCCCCCCGTCCCTGGGATTCTCCAGGCAAGAATACTGGAGTGGGTTGCCATTTCCTTCTCCAGTGCATGAAAGTGAAAAGTCAAAGTGAAGTACCTCAGTCGTGTCCGACTCTCAGCGACCCCATGGACTGCAGCCCACCAAGCTCCTCCGTCCATGGGATTTTCCAGGCAAGAGCACTGGAGTGGGGTGCCATTGCCTTCTCCGTTATCCGCCCCCCCACAATCCCACACAAATCAATAAATCAAGAAGACCCATTTCTTGTCTAAAGCCACATTAGAACTTTGCCTGCAGGCAAGAACTGTCCCCCAAAGATCTCACCCTGGGAGGTATCTCCCTTTAAAATGTAGTTATTAATCATCAAGGCTGACATTAGCATAATGGGTTCGTTTAAATGTGGGCACAGGGAACGGGGCTCTTCTGTGGAGTGGGGCAGGAGTTGTTGTCTTCCTGCTGGAGAAGCGGGTATGGGAGGGATGCCCAGGGGTCAGGCTAAGGGCCAGGGTGGTGGGAAGGGTGGGCAGTTCATGAGGCCTGCAGGTGGGCCGCACAGGGTCCTCGCCTTCTCTCGGGGTGGGAGTACTCCGTTAGAAGCAGGGCTTGACTGTGGAGCGTGTCTCAGGGGGCGGGTGGGGGGTGGTCTGTGTTTTAAGGAAAATAACGGTAAACACCATGTAGGGAGACAAGGGCCGGGACCTCCATCAGGAATCGTAGAATACGGCCGCATTCTGGCCAGACGTCTCCTCGTTGACTCCCTGGTGCTAAAGAGAAGCTGGGGCCTCCAGGTTCTGACACAGCCGGACACGGCGGGGCTCGAGGCGGGAGCCAGTGCCCTTTCAGGGAAGAACTGTGATGCCCTCGGTCTGCCAGGCCTTTCTCCATCACCAGGGATCCAGAGAGTTGAGCTGAGGGCAGGTCACCCTTACGATCACAAAACTAATCTCTAAAAATGCCTTGTGGGGCTGGTCCTCTGTCTCCTACTTCATGTGGAGAGAGAAGCCCCGAGCAGAGGGCTTGGGGGGGGGCCTCTTTGAACTTTGGGGGTGTTTGCCCCGTACATGTTTCTGGGGCCCGGGCCTGGAGGGACATCAGTCAGAAACCCCGCTCTGTGCCTGCCCCCCCCCTCCCCCTGCGATGGTCCTGACATCAGGGAAAGGCCTTGGGCACTGAAATTAAAGTGAAGTCTGTGCTTCGCGAGCAGGTAGCGACTGAACTCTGCCTGGTGCTTAGGAAGCGCCTGGGTATCACTCGTTCCTTGAGCTGCCCTTTTGACCCTGGACGACGCCGGGAAAGGCGTAGAGACGCCCCCATCAAGCCGCCCCGGGGCCGCCAGACCAGCTCTCTGCAGGCACTTTCGTAGCAGTTCTTTCCTGCTGGAGGCAAACATCCGTTGGTGCTGGAACAGCGAGTTGCTGTGTCCAGAGCGCCCCGCATGGCCGTGTTCCCTTGTGACCTGCACCCTCTGCTCATCAGCAGCTGCCTCACTCCCTGGGTCACGTCCCGGCTGACATGACCCTTCCCTTCTCATCCTCAGATGAAGCAGGGGCTGGCAGAGGGTCCCCGAGGAGGGGGTGCTTGGCTTCAAGCAAAACCTCGATTCTGTGATGAGGTGAGGCCTGGAGTGAGCAACTTGCAGTCAGAGAACTCAGTTTCCTCATCTTCAGGACATCTAAGTCCAGGAGACGGGGGGCCCATAACCTTGGGAGAAAGAAGCCTATTTTGGTTGGAGCAGGAGATGGAAGCTTCCAGAAGAAAAAAAAAAAAAAGGAACTGGCACCTGGTTGTACAGAGAAGGGTTTTCTAATTTGGTCAGGGAATTTAGGAAAGAGTAGCAAGAGGATTGTAGAAAACCAAGTCAGTGAAAACTCCAGGCAGAAAAGCAGCTGTGAGAGAGGGAGAGTTGACTTGATCATGGACACGCGCTATTTAAATGCAAATACAGGCTTATTTGGGGGACTTCCCAGACGGCTCAGTGCTAGAGAATCCTCTTGCCAGTGCAGGAGATGAGAAGGAAAAATGGCAACCCACTCCAGTACTCTTGTCTGGAAAATCCCATGGACAGAGGAGCTTGACAGGCCACAGCCGATGGGGTGGCAAAGAGTCGGACACCACTTAGCAACCAGACCACAACAGAAGTTAATTTAGATACTCCACCTGGAGGCAGCGTGGAGGAGCAGGAGCAAAGTACCTAGGGCCTTGCACACAGCCCTTCCCCAGACTCCCATCACTCCCTGCGTGAACCTGCTCTTGGTTCATAAGGTTTTTCGTGCAAGTAATCGGGACGGGCTTCCCAGGTGGCTCAGTGATGAAGAATCCACCTGCCAGTGCAGGAGCCACAGGGGACTCGGGTTTGCTCGCTGGGTCAGGAAGATCCCCTGGAGGAGGAAATGACAGCCCACTCCAGTATTCCTGCTGGGATAATTCCATGGACAGAAGAGCCTGGCAGGCTACAGTCCATGGGGTCACATGAGAGTCAGACACGACTGAAGCGACTGAGCACGCACGCATGCAATCAGGGGGGAAAAGCTTTTTAAAGAGAGTTACTTTCCTGATGGCTCAGACAGTAAAGCGTCTGCTGCAATGTGGGAGACCTGGGTTCGATCCCTCGGTCAGGAAGATCTCCTGGAGAAGGAAATGGCAACCCACTCCTGTACTCTTTTCTGGAAAATCCCATGGATGGAGGAGCCTGGTGGGCTACAGTCCATGAGGTTGCACAGCGTCGGATGCAACTGAGCAACTTCCGTTTCACTTTAACCCTTCGAAAGAGCTCAGTCCTGTGCTTGACCCACGAAAGTGCTGATGGGGACCTGGTTGTTCTCGCAGCCCTCAGCCCGGGGACCTGGGGTGTGGTCCCTCTCCCTCTACGGAACAGCAGAGGTGGGCCTGGAGGTCACTGTAGGTCCAGGGAAGCGGCGGGAAGCAGCCTGGGTGGTGGGCAGGACGGGAGGAAGTCCAGGGAGGGAGGGGGCAGGAAGGATGTACGGGAGGGCGCCCGGCAGTGGGGGCAGCGCCTCCAGGCACGGCTCCCACCTGGGGAAGCAGAGTGTGGGGTGATGAAGTGGCGCTCCAAGCACCTGCGGTGCTGCCTGCAGGAAAGCACTTCCTCCCGCCGCTCCCAGCTCTGGGGAGACCAGGCCAGGGGATGGGGCGGGGGCTGAGATGATCAGGAAGGACCACCCACCCCTTAATTCTTGCCAAGTTTCTGGTTTCCCAAAAAAGGGCCCAGTGGATTCGGAAATGGGAAGCCCTGCCCTGGGAGGGTCCAGCAGTGGCCCTGCGTGGAGGGTCCTCCAGGGCTCCACCCCCTGGGCGGCGGCGGCGGCCTCACTGAGAGAGCCTGGCAATTCCGAGTCCCGTAATGCGTGATAAATCCCAATATTTCTGCCATTAAACAATAGCGTCGCGAGGGCTGAATTGCCACCTGCAATGAGTAAATTAAATATTGACGATTTCATTGACTGTTAGATTTAATTTGGAGCCATCTTGCTGGGGCCGTAATGGGGCTGGAGATGACTTTGTATTGAATCCCAGCTGTCATCCCGTTAGGAGTTGAGTGATGAGGAAAAGATGCCCTCGCGATGTTGACGCGTCCCGACTCTGCGGCCCTGGGTCAGGCCTCCACCCCATCAATCTGGTGCCCGGGCTGGTTGGGGCCGCTCTCTGTCATTCCTGCTCGGCTCCTCTCCAGGCCGGCTGGCGAAGCCTGGTCCTCCTCCTCCCAGGAGACCGCACCTCAGTGTTCCCCCTGGAGGAGTCTGGATCTCCGGCCTTTGGGGCCAGCCTGGGACGTTGCTTCGGGACATACACGGAGCCTCTGCCCCTGTTTCCAGGCTCATTGCGCTTCGTGGTCACAACTGCCCGGTGGTCACAGGTCGTGATTACCCAGATCTGAAGCCCGGAGAGGTTTTGGACCTTCCCGAGGTCACACAGCCGAGGAGGAGTGAGCAGGACTCTGTGCCAGGCCGTCCAAGCCAGAGCCACCCCTGCTCCTGAGCAGGGACCGTGTCACCGCCCTGTGCCCACACAGGCCTGACCCCCCCGCAGGATTGCAGGTCTGTTCAGGGGCTGCTCTGAGCTTAGTGTGACTGTGGCTGCTGGGCTGGAAGCTCCACCCCGGCTGCTTGCCCACCGCCCCCGTGACCCTGGTGTCCCCTGTGCTGCTCACACCTCCTTGCCCTGGGCTTCCTCTGCCTGTCCCTGGAGGGTAGCGCCCGCGGCTTCTGTCAAGATCGGCCCCTTCAAAGCCCCACTGAAGTACCTGATCTGGTGCCCACCCTCCAGGAGGCCGGCTCTGCCACCGCCCGTCCGGTGGGGGTGGAAGGCCCCCTCACCAGGGCACGCGCGTGAATGGATCTGGTGTCAGAAGGCCCAGGTCTGTTCAGGTCAGCTGTATTTTGCTGAGTGGCCTCGGGCAGGTCACATCACCTCTGCGTCTGTTTGAAAAGATGTTGATACTGTATGGTATATATGAAAGATGCCAACCGAGTGAATCTTAAAAGTGGAAACGGGGGCAGAGGCTCCGTGTATGTCCCGAAGCAACGTCCCAACAGGCTGGCCCCGAGGGCCGGAGATCCAGGCTCCTCTCTGGGAAACACTGAGGTGCCGTCTTCCGGGAGGAGGAGGATCAGGCTTTGCCAGCCGGCCTGGAGAGGAGCCGAGTAGGAAAGACAGGAATGACTTTTAAGATACAAGAAAAGAAACTTGGCTGTGTAGTGATAGATGTTCACTATCTATCACATTTTGGTGATCCCTCCACAATACAGACAAACATCAAGGCCTTCTGTTGTACTCGTGAAACTGATGTAACGTTACGTGTCAGTTATGTGTCGGTAACAAATGATTACCCAGCTCACAACGTCCTGAGCACGTGCCCTGCGTTGGAGTCAGTCCTGGCTCCTTCGCGAACTTTCTCTTTTCCTGACCAGAGCCCTCAGAGTAGATGCTGGGGGAGATGAGGTCCAGAGGGTATGTGCCCCCTCCGAGCCTCACAGGTATCAAAGGACAGAGCTGGGATTCAGACCTGGGCCCATGGGATGCTTAGCCCAGGCCCTGAGCCCCCCTCAGCTCTTGGTCCCGGCTGCCCGCGTCGTGTGAAGAGACCCCACCCTCCTCTGCTCTGGAGCCGCCTCTGCTTCCAGCTTCATCAGCCGCGTCGGTGTTTGCCTTTGAAATGCGCCCCTCACGTCCCTCCTCGACACCTAGCGCCCTGGGTTCCGAGTCAGCTGGGCTTCGTGTAATTGCACCTGCACTGTGGGGCGCTGTCCCGCTGGGTGCCCTTTCTGGGCCCTTGGTCCAGTCAAGGCCCTTCCTCTTTCATGGGGTGGACAGTGAGCTCTAGGACATGAGCTTTAGCCCCGTGTGACCTCCAAGTGTCCTCTGGGGACACCGGCAGGCCTAGGAAGAAACACACCGTCCACACGTGTGTATACACGCTTGGATCCGGACACGGCCTTCGTCGTCGCTTAGCTGGGGGTTCGACGGGCTTCCTGGAAAGGGCCGGACGGTGCGTCTTCTGGGCTTCGTGGCTCGTAGGGTGTCTGCTGTAGCCTCCCAGCGCTGCTGCCGTCGGGCAGCTGTGGATGGTGCAGAGGGAACGGACGTGGCCGTGCTCCAGTGCGACTTCGCTCCTGGACACCGACCTGTGACTGTCACGTGATTTCCACATGACACAAAATGTTATCCTCTATTTGATCTCCGCTCCTGGCAGGCTGTACCAAAATAGGCAACAGGCTCAATTTGGCCACTGAACCGTGGAAGCCCCCTGGCTTTCTGGGGAGCCGGACCCTCTTGTTAAAGACAGAAAGAACAGATCAGACTGAGGGTCCCTTGCTCTCCCGGGTGTGGTCCACAGGTGAACTGCGGGAGGGTCTGAACCTGACCAGGGATAGTCGATGGAAAGATGTTGCTGTTGGTGCAGGGATGGTTTTGTGGGTCGTGGTTTTGCTGTTCAGGTCATGTGGAGACCTGAATGGCCCCAGAGAGGCCAGATGGTTGCCCGCAGGGGCTCAGGTGTGACCAGATGAAAGCTGGTACCCAGCACAGACATACAGCCCAAGCGGCTCAGGTTGGCTGGGTTGGTGCCAGAGACCCTGGGCCCCAGAGACCCTGCTGGGGAGGGGGCAGCTTCGTTCCCTGACACCGTACAACCGGCATCTTCCCAGGATGGGAGGAAAGAATTCAGCAAGAATCCAGCGTGTGGGGGGCTCAGAGGGAAAGATGAGTTGCTCGAACACAGCAGGAGGGGCTCAGGAAGTCAGTGGGGGTCTCAAGATGAAAGTGTTCAGGCCCAGGGGAGGGGGGACCGATCGTGGCCGCGGATTCTTCCAGGGGCCAGAAAGTGCTGAATGAGCCCTGCCCGCTTGTCAGAGTGTCTTCCAAGGGGATTTGAAAAGAGAAAGAAACTAGCTGTTCGGTGCATTCAGAGAAGACCTCGACCCACTGCTTTAGCCTTGTTGGCTGTGTAGCAACAACTTACACACCCCCTGCAAAAGCGTGGACCCTCCAGGGGCTGAGCAAGCTGCGGCTCACACCCACTAGAGTGGGGTCTTGAGCTGGGGGAGGCTCCTTCAGAAGATGGACTGAAGCTGAAGCACCCAGCCTGACTCCTGGGAGGAGGGCCAGTCCCCGGGAGGGGCGGGGGGTGGCTCTGGTGGGGAACCCCAGCTGATGGGGGAGGGGCACCGTTAGAGCCTTCGTTCCAAACCAGATACGATAAAGTCAGAGCTCAGAGGCGGTGTAACCCCTGGGGCCAAACCTGCACATCTGGGAGCTGCGGGTCTCAGGAGCTGGGTGGGGCTCCCCTGGGGAGGCTCCATCATAGCAGGAAGCCACCCACTCCACTCCGCCGCCAGGACACACCGGAAGAGAACACATTGAGAGACCATGGCTGGGTTAGAAGATCCGCTCCGGGGCTGGGATTGTGTTGTGAGCAGAGGCTAACTAATAAATTGGAGCAGGAGGAGTGAAAGAGAACATGGGAAAGCGAGACGTGATTGCAGCCCAAGAGCCCAGTGGCGCCTGTGACCGCTCCGGTCTGCAGAACTTGGGGGTGACGGGCCGGGCCAGCGGAGTTTCCAAGGTGGAGCCGCTGCACTTTATAGTTTCCAGCGTCAAACTGGAAACATCAAATGTCGAACTGTTTGAGCTTCTGCTTAAAACAAACCGGGAAACCACACCCAGACCAGCAAGTGCCTCCTGTCCGAGGTGGGGGAGCAGAGTCTCTCCCTAGTGGGGGTCCTCACGGTCCCTACGGAGGGCGAGGTGGGGCCTGTCTCCTCTGCTTCCAGAGCTCAGAGCCAGGCCTGGAAGGTGGGCTCCTGACACCCACCCCACCCACCCCCCAGCCTCCCTGAGCTGCTATAGAGGAAACCCCAGGATCTCCAGAATGGGGGGGGCAGGGTCCAGCTCAGTAGGCTCATCAGCTTTCCCAAGGACTGACCAAGGGGGCCCTGAGAGGTGCAGGGTCCCCAAGACCAAGCCCACCACGTCGTGGATTGAATAAATGGGTGATGTAGGCCGAGGGGGAGGACGGAGTGAAGGGGCAGAAGACGTCTGTGACTCCAGAGGGGGCTACAGCATTCCCCCCCACCAAGCTTGCTGCTGGGACTCGGAGAGTCCTGGTCCCACCTGGACCGTCAGCCTCGGTAGAGGCCCTGGGTTCAGGCGTGTCCTCCTGTGCCTGCCCACAGCTGCCTGCCAAGGTCCGGTAAGCGAGAACTGATTACCCGCCCCCATCCTGCCATCAATATTTGGGGGGAGCCTTGTCGGGTGGCAGGAGACAGGAGGATGCCCGGAACCCCCATCACTGGCTGTGCCCCCGCTCCTGCCCTCCCAGGGGTTCGGCCTGAGCTGAACAAAGAGCCTGAGTACAGCAAAGATTGGGGGCCTGGGTCACAGGCGGGGGACAAACCCAGGCTGCCGGCCTCTGTCCTGGGACCCAGCCCATGTTCACTCATGGAGCAGGGAGTTTGTAGAAAGCAGAAGCTTCGCGAGCTCTGCGTTCCCTCTCAGGAGTGCAAAGGGTGCGGATTTAGGCGTGTGTCTGCGTGATTTAGGTGAGTTTCTGTGTGATTTAGGCATGTATCAGCGTGGGACACACCAGATACCATGTCTGGCTGGAATGAAGTCTCCCTGTTTCATGGGGTGGTGGGGTAAGAAGCCAGGTCAGACCCCTGTCTCTCTCTCACCCTCTAGCTACTGGCTCCTGCGAAAACCAGGTTGCCCATTCTTCTCAGGGAAGCATGGAGCCCATGGGCCTCCTAAGATGCGGGAGAAATGTGAAAGAATTTGCTTGTGAACTAGAGCTTGATAAAAGCCCTCCTCCCGCAGCCCTTTCCACACACTGAGGGCGTGTGCACTTGTTATGTCTATTCAAGTGTTGTCACCGGGAATTTACAGGAATTAAGGCAGGAGGAGGGAGCAGGCCATCGTAAGCAGCTTCTAGACACACAAACAGCCCTTGATGCAGAAATCTGTCATCCTATGAGATGAGCGTCTTGCTTCAGCTTACGGCAGGGGAAAACTGAGGCTCAAGGAGGGAGAAAGTGAGTGAGCCAGGGTCCCTCTCTGCCTGCCCCCGAGCCTGACGCACTCTTCTCCACACGCTTCTTTCGGGGTCCACAGCTTTATTTCTGGCTTCAGAAGGCGTCATCCCCGAGTCACTGCTCTCAGTATCCCTGCCCGCATCTTCTTCCCCTGGCAGGCCATGTCCCCATGCCCACGTCCCCGATGGGGAGCCAGGTGTGCCAGCCAAACCCAGCGCTGGGTCGGCTTGCTGGTTAGCAGGCTGGATGTGGAGCAGGCAGGGGCCGGGCTTGGCTGGGCCTCCTGGGTGGCGGTCAGTACGTCTTTCAGCTCTGCTGGTGCCTGTTGCGGGTCCCCAGGTTGTCCCCGAGCCGAGGCAAGAACGCAGACATGTTATTGATGGCCAGGCGCACGTCAAGGCCTCCTGGTGGCCGTCACTAAGTCACGGCCACTCCCAGAATCCAGAGAGCCTTTTAAGTGACTGGCGAGGAGGAAGAACAGCTTCAAGTGGATTTTAGAGGAAAAACACACGGGCTGGAGTCACAGCCCTCTCCCCGCTCCCCGCCACGGTATGGGTGTCCCTGACGCCACCAAGGCCTGGAAGTGAGATGCACGTGGAAACGAAGCCCATCTCCTCCCTGAGCTTCCCTTACAGAGATGTGGTTTCTGAGCACATTGGCTGGGTTTTTGCAGTCCAGTGATGCACGCGGTGGGTGGAAGCTTCCTGGGTACACAGCCCTTCACAGGCTACAGAGCATCCTTACAAACCCCATCTCCATGTGATTCCTACCAGCGGGTGGTGGTGTCACTCATTCCCAGTTCACAGATGGGAAAATGGGCTCAAAGGATCTCAGCCTGTTACCTACCGAAGGTGAAATACTGGGGTTCAGAGGGTGGACGGGGAGCCCGGCACACCACCCCCCGTGTTGAGCCTTCACGTTGGACCTCAGGCGTCGGCCGCCCCAGCCCCACACCCATCATATAAACAGGGCCCCTGAGGTCAGCCACATCCAGGGCTTTGCTAGACGTGAACTGGGTCCCTGCATGCCTGCCTCCTCCCTGGGTGTTCTCCAGAGATGCACTTGAACCTCCCCGGAAGCTTGGGCGGTTCCGCCCTCCTCGCAGCTTGCCTGCTGCTGCCCAGGTCTCAGCTCAAAGGCTGGGCCAGGCTGAGCTGCGGGCGGCCCATGGAGATGTGAGCTGCGTGTTCTCTGGGCCCCACACTCCTCATAGTACTTGGAGCTCAGGCTCTGTGGCCAGGCATCGGCTCGGACCCCGCCCCCTTCCCCTCCCAGCCTGGACAAGTCCCCCAGCCCGGTTTCCTAGGTGTCGCGTGGGGAGGAGTCTGTGCCTTTTCACAGGGCTGTCAGTGTGAGACAGCCGTGCCATCGCAGGCCCGAGTGTCCCCGTGGACACCGTTGGGCCCGCTGTCCCTGTGGCTGTTCTGCCCCCAGTTCTGTGTTCCGTGGTGCTGGGCTGAGGGCACCCGTGGGGGCGGCCTGCTGCCCTCCTGGCTGGTGCTGGCTCTGTGCGATCAGGTCCCATAGCCAGGTTTCAGGTGAGTGTTGGCCTCTTTCTGGAGTCCAGCTGGGAAAGGGGCGTGAAGCCTCAGGCGGTGCCAGCGCACGTGTGGCCCTTCTGGCTCCATCAGGCCCCATCCCCAAGGCCCCTACTCCTGGCCAACCCTTTGCTCACCTGTGCTCTCTTCTTCTGTGGTCAGGCTCAGGGTCACCTCCTCTAGAAGGTGACCTGCCCCCTCTGCATCACCCTCTCTCCACAAACAGGGCCGATGGTCAGTCCCCACTGAACTGTGAGCTCCCCAAGACGGACCTCACAGATTCATGCGTGGAACAAAATGCTGAGTGGCAGAAGGAAGGAATGGATAAAGCAGTGAGTGCAGCTCCAAAGGCTGGGTGGGGCCTCCTCCCCGCCCCTGATATGGCCCCCAGTGCCCTGAACTTGGCCTCTCTCCACCGACTGGACCAAAGACCCGCCTTCAACCCCCAGGTCTGATGCACGTTAGGTGGGCAGTGCAGGTCTTTGATTGGAAGAAGGGTTCTGAGAGTCCAGGTTAGAAGGCACACTCCCACCCAACCATTAGCCTGGATGGTAGACTTGGCTGCATTTCACCATTTTACACTCTCACCTACCACAAGGTCAAAAAAACCAGGCCATTCTCAGCTTCCATGGGATCTGTAATTCTCAGGACCTTCTGGCCCCACCACCTGGGTCTGCCGTTGTTCTGAGCAGTTATGAAAAGCAGAGCTGCAGGAGAGAGAGGGTGAGCCTGCAGGAGCAGGGCCTGAGTCACAAGGGGGCAGGCTGGCCTGGCCCACACGGGCAGACGGCCCCTGCTGGCCGAGGTCACTGCCCCTCCCGGCCCTTACTCACTGTGAGCCCACTGCTGTACAGCTCGTGGGAGGGCCTGGGGCTGGGGACACGGGGAGGGGTCAGGAGGCAGCCCCGCAGCCAGAACCTGGTGATCCACACACTCCCCTGCTCCCCACCAAGGTCTCAGGGATTTCCCTCGCGTGGATCACAGGCTCAAAGCTGACTGACCTTGGGCAGGTCACTCAGCCCTTAAGTCCTCCTGCCTGAAAGGGAGTAGCAGCTGTGAGCTCTGTCCAGGGTGCTGAAGGAGTCAATTAAAGTCAGGCCCGCGTGGCACGTAGCAGGGGCTCGATAATGCTGGAGTCATCATTCTCTAATCCCTCTACTCATCCAACACATATTTGCTGAGCTTTTAAAAACTGGAATGAGCTGGAATGTTTAGAAGTTGACATGTGAAAGTGAAAAGTGTTAATGGCTCGGTCGTGTCCAACTCTTTGCGACCCCGGGGATTGTAGCCGCCAAACTCCTCTGTCCGTGGGATTTCCCAGGCAAGAAACTGGAGTGGGTTGCTATTTCCTTCTCCAGGGAGGTCTTCCTGGTCCAAGGATTGAACCTGCTTCTCCTGCAGTGCAGACAGGTTCTTTACCCTCTGAGCCACCAGGGAAGACATCCTAATGCTGGAAATTAAATTCCATGAATGGCAGTAAGCCGGCCAGCTCCCACTTCATAGCTCAGGTGGACACCTTCCACCCTCCCCCACCCCGCCACCCCTCTGTGCCTGTGGCCCTCAGGTGACCCACGAGTCATCCTCCCTGGAGGATGCGGCCCCTGGTTTGTCTCACCCCACCCTCGGCCTGGCTGGTGTGAGTGGGTGGAGGCCCATGATCCCTGAGAGCAGGGAGCCCCATGTGTCTGCGGCTGCCGCTGCCCAGCCAAGGCCTCCTCAGCAGGTGTCCAGGTGCTCGGAGGCCTCACGTGGGGGTCTGTCTGTCCCACCCTGGTCTCCCTTCCGACGTTTTCCTTCCTGAAGTGCTGCTTGTACCTTGTTTTTATTCTCAGCACTCCAGGGGACTCCAGGGCACCCGCCATCTGCACTGGGGACAGGCACTCAGAGGGCACACTCAGAGGGGCTTCTGGTCGAGGGTGGGGGCTCATGGCTGAAATCTGCCCTCCTTCTCCCTGCCGAGTGAGGGCCAATGAGATGGGCTCCCTGTGAGCCGTGCCTCTCTGGCAAACCCAGGGCAGGAGTAGGGTGAGAGGCCCGCATGCCTGTGTGGCTTGAACAGAACCCCCCCGCCCCACCCTGAGGGCCCTGCCTGCATCCCAGCCTGGTCTGCGCTGTCTTCGGCAGCCTGACTGACCAGAGCAGCATCTCAGCTTCCTGCTCCAGCCCCCAGGGGTTGTCCTGCTCCTCCTCTGGTCGTCCCTCATAACTTGAGACCCCAAATTTGAAATTAAAATATCTCTCTATCCTGTGGGCCCTGCTGCTCAGCGAGGCTTCATTGTCATGGCTCACTAACCCAGGGATGCGGTCTGGACCACACGGCTTGGGAAGTCACTCGCAGCAGGCGCGTATCAGCAGTGGTAATGCTGGTAGTTAGAACTGCAGTGGGGATTCAGGGGCATCCCTGGTGGCTCAGACGGTAAAGAATCAAGAGTCTGCCTGCAATGAGGGAGACCTGGGTTCGATCCCTGGGTTGAGAAGATCCCCTGGAGGAAGGCATGGCAACCCATCCAAGTATTCTTGCCTAGAGAATTCCCATGGACAGAGGGGCCTGGTGGGCTACAGTCCACGGGCTCGCAAAGAGTCGGAGGCGATTAGGGGCTTCTCTCAGCTGTGGTGCCCGGGCTTCTCACTGCAGCGGCTTCTCTTGTTGCGGAGCAGAGGCTCTAGGCACGCGGACTCAGTAGTTTTTGTGTGGGCTTAGTTGCTCTGCGGCATGTGAGATCTTCCTGGGTCAGGGATGGAACACATGTCCCCTGCACTGGCAGGCGGACTCTTAACCGCTGGATCACCAGGGAAGCCCCACTTTTAATGTAGCTTCCCCACCAGTGAACTCTGGGCTTCTCATGACTCGTGTCACGTCCTGATTATACCGCCCCCCTCGTCCCGGTCTTCATGCCTTGTCACTCATATCCAGGGCCTCCCTGGAGCCCCCTGCACGTGCTGCCTGGCCTCCCTGCCTTCACTAGTGCCGCTTCTGGTCCCTCTCGAATCTCCAGGCTGTCCGCCCATCTCTTACCACCGTTGACGGGTGCAGCTCTGTGCGTTTGCTGCGGGCACCGTGGCGCCGGGTCCAGGAGCCTGACTGAGGTTAGCAAACGTCCTCTGTCCCTCGTAGCCCTCAGCGGGCCACGCCTTCCCTGCAGTTCCAGGTGCTTTTCAGAAATGTGAGGACAGAAGTCTGTAACAGGACAGTAACAAACCCCGTCACAATGGTGAGGCCTGTGTACGCTTTATTTCCATAAATGACCTTGTCCACTCCGAACTTTGCTCAGTGCTACCCAGAGATCATAGGGATTTCTCTCCCGATCTCAGTCCTTCCCCTCAACCCCCAGCCCTGTGGAGTTGGGACACGCTCTTCAGGCCTTAACTGACGTAGATAGGACTGCGGATTCCTGTCCCAAAGCAGCACGCTGACTGTGAAGCTGCTGAAAGGTGGCAGGGGGATGGGTGTTGACCCAGGTTCTACCCTCTGTGGGGTGGGTCTGGGCTCCTGCAGGCGCCCCTCCAGAGGTCCCCCCTTTCCCTTCCTTCCCATAAGGGCTGGCGCTGCAGCTCTTGCCATTTTTTTTAATATATAACTTTTTGCTTTGAGATACAATTTACATGCATTGACATTCGCTGGTCTTCATTGTACTGTTTGATGAGTTTTGACAGTTTATACACACAGGTAACTAACTTACACTGGGATGGAGCAGACCACCGCCCCTGGGGGCATTGTGGAGCCTGGCCACGGCGAATCGGGGTGTGCACGACAGAGGGAAGGTCCTGAAACGTCTGCTCAGCCGTCCACCTGGCGGTGGGGGAAGGAGCCATTCAGGAAAGCGCCTTGTGTCTGGGCGCGTGTCTGCGCAGAGGTGGCCTTGGCCCCTTGTGCTGCCTGCAGGGCTGCAGGGTCGTTAGCGCTCCCAGGATGCCCTCTGGGCCGGGCTCTGTTAGGCAGCACCTCGAGGGAGCTTGGCAACAGGGCCTCTGGCCCCGGTGAAGCTCCCTGAGAGGCGTCTCCTCCCACCCTGTGCCTGTGGCCACGGGACAAACCTGCCCTGGGCAGACGGTCATCCTGAGGACGTGGAGGCTGGTTCTGCTGAGAGCCAGCCAGCGCCCATCCGCGTGGCTCCACTGTGGCAGGCCTCGCCTGTGTCCTCTCGTCTGTGCTCTGCGCGAATCGCAGCCGGGCCAGGATGCTTCCCAGAGCCGAGCTCTCAGACCCACCCACCCCCAGCATAAGGTGGGTCTGGCACCCAGCAACCTCGTGGGGAAGACTGAGCATCGCTGGGTTTCTCTCCTACAGAATGAGCGGGTCGGCACAGCGCCTGCCACACGGGGCGCCCTGCGGCCAAGCCTCTCGTGGCCTCCTCCACGCTCCCTGCCCTGGGCCTGGTCATCTCAGCGTCAAGTTCAGAAGATACCTTCTGGGGACCTGCCTGACCGTCTCCCCCCATCCCAGATGCTGGTGGCCCCGTCCTAGAAATGGGGAGACTGAATCCGGAGATGAAGGCACTGGTCCAGAGTCTGGGGTGGTTTCTCTGGCACGCAGGCGGGAGTGGGGGCCACCTGGTGCTGGGGCCCTCCCCTCCGGAGCTGAGTGTGGTTCCCCGCACAGGACCACGTGCAGAAGAGGGATTCCTGGGACCCACCACAGCCACCGGCTCCCAGGTCCCAGGGCACCACCAGGCGTCGCAGTCCCCTCTGCCCTGCTCCGGATGGGCTCTAAGCGCCTCCTGCGTGCCAGACAGCGTGGGCTGGGCCACAGCAGCCGTGCCAAGCCCTGGGGAACCCGGTGCACCTCTCTGTGTGTCCTTCCCCCTCCCGTGGCCGCGTCTCATCCTGCAGGACAAGGTCGCCCTGGGGTCCCCTCCCGCTGGCACCTCCCCAGCTGCTCCCCTGAGGCAGGCCACTTTGCTTCCTGCCACTTTTCTCGTCCACGCTGGGGTCCTGAGCTCAGCTACCAGAAGCATGGAAGCTACTTAGACATGGTGGGGCTCTGTCGGTGACTGTCGGCACTCCACCCCCGGCCCTTCTGTGCTGATGGGACCTGCGTCTCTGCTGTCTGAGCAGCGTCGGATCCCAACTCACATCCTCACATCCTGGCCTGGCGCTTGCTTGGAGCCTGACCCCAAAGACAGAGCCAGCCACCTTGCCTTGCTTGCTTCTGTCACATGGGGCCTGGCACCGAGCGGCTCTCGATAGACGGTGCTGAGCCCAGTTACTGCCCACGGGTCAGAAAGGTAGATGCCTGCTAAGTCGCTTCTGTTGTGTCCGACTCTTGGTGACCCCACGGACTGTAGCCTGCCAGGCTCCTCTGTCCTTGGGATTCTCCAGGCAAGAATACTGGAGTGAGTTGCCATGCCCTTCTCCAGGGAATCTTCCCCACCCAGGGATCGAACCTGGGTCTCTTAATGTCTTCTGCATTGGCAGGTGGGCTCTTTACCACTAGGACTACCTGGTCAAAAAGGTTCAGTTCAGTTCAGTTGCTCAGTCATGTCTGACTCTTAGCGACCCCATGAATCACAGCACGCCAGGCCTCCCTGTCCATCACCAACTCCCAGAGTTCACTCAAACTCACGTCCATCGAGTCGGTGATGCCATCCAGCCATCTCATCCTCTGTCGCCCCCTTCTCCTCCTACCCCCAGTCCCCCCCAGCATCACGGTCTTTTCCAATGAGTCAACTCTTCACATGAGGTGGCCAAAGTACTGGAGTTTCAGCTTTAGCATCAGTCCTTCCAAAGAAATTCCAGGGCTGATCTCCTTCAGAATGGACTGGTTGGATCTCCTTGCAGTCCAAGGGACTCTCAAGAGTCTTCAAAAGCATCAATTCTTCGGTGCTCAGCTTTCTTCACAGTCCAACTCTCACATCCATACATGACCACTGGAAAAACCATAGCCTTGACTAGACAGACCTTTGTTGACAAAGTAATGTTTCTGCTTTTGAATATGCTATCTAGGTTGGTCATAACTTTCCTTCCAAGGAATAAGTGTCTTTTAATTTCATGGCTGCAGTCACCATCTGCAGTGATTTTGGAGCCCAAAAAAATAAAGTCTGACACTGTTTCCACTGTTTCCCCATCTATTTCCCATGAAGTGATGGGACCGGATGCCATGATCTTCGTTTTCTGAATGTTGAGTTTTAAGCCAACTTTTTCACTCTCCTCTTTCACTTTCATCAAGAGGCTTTTGAGTTCCTCTTCACTTTCTGCCATAAGGGCGGTGTCATCTGCATATCTGAGGTTATTGATACTTTTCCCGGCAATCTTGATTCCAGCTTGTGCTTCTTCCAGCCCAGTGTTTCTCATGATGTACTCTGCATATAAATTAAATAAGCAGGGTGACAATATACAGCCTTGACATGAAAGGTAGTGGGGGGTTAATCCTGTTTTCCTATTGGCTGCAAGGTCAGGAAATCAAGCCAGGAGCCCATTGCCAAGAGCAGGACCCTGCTCTCTGAGCCAGACCCTCTTTGAGGGGCTCTTGGGAGCCCCTGGGGTCGCTAGAGTGTTCTGTATCTCCACTTGGGTGTTGGTGACTTGGGTGTAGACATGTTGAAATCATCAAGCCATACACTCAGGTCTCGTGCTCACTATAAGTCGACTGTTTCTCAGTCTTACCAGGGTGGGGGACCTCTCTGGAGCGCCAGGTGCCTCTGGGGGCCCGGGACCCGCCCCTCCCCACCACTGCCCATGAGAGGCTCATGGCAGGGGACCTCTCCCCATAGGGAGCATGTCCTGGCCGCCAGCGGGCTCCCTGGGGCGCCGTGCAGACACGCTCCCCTTAAATTAGATTCCAGGGCGTCGGAGGTGGCAGGCTGATGAGGCCAGGGTCAGTGGGCGCGGGCGCCCGCCGACCACACGTGGAAATTAGATTTCCTAAATGACCGTCTATTTTCCCGAGGCCGGGGTCGGTGGTGGGAGGCAGCTAGGACGCGCCTGCAGATGGCGTCTTCCGTCACTGAGCTTGGTGTTGAAGGTGCATGGAGGTTGGTGGCGGCCTCTGGACCTGGGGGGCTGGGGAGCAGCTCTGGGGCCTCCTGTTGGGGGGACAGACACTACTGTGCCCCAAGTCGGGGGTAGCCGGGGAGCATGAGGTGAGGTGGCCGGGCAGTCCATGGGGGCCAGGTGTTGGGGAATACAGGAGCCCAGCATGCTGCCTGCTTCTCACCCAGGCCCGGGAGGCAGCCCCTCTGTGCTGGGAAGGAAGTTACCCCTGTGCCTGCCTCCTGCAGTGCTGGACATGGACCCATGCCCCTCCTGCAGCCCTGGACACAAGCCCACATCCTTCCTTACAGGATTTGCTCCATTGTTCCAGGGGATGGTCAGGGGAAGGAGAGCTGGTGCAGGGTCTTCCCAGGGTGCCCGTGAGGCCGCAGCCGGAGCCCCTGGGTCCTCTGCACTGACACCACCCCACCCGTCTGTGCTCAGGGCTGAGGGGCGGCCTCCTCCTTAAGGCGCCTCATTAGAAGAGGCAGCCCCTTCACTGGGGACGGTGGTGGTGGGGGGAGCTTCCAGTCAGGGGCGGCCATCCAGGACCGCCTCCTCCCCATGACTCTGGACGTGTCCACAGGCAGAGCTGGGCAGCACGGGGGTGCCTCCTTCTCAAGACGCAGGTACCCAGAGTGCCCGAGTATGGGAAAAGGGGCCTTGACTGGCTCCAGCCTCCCCCACGTTAGGTTCTCAGACACAGCGCTGGTTTCCCAGTTGAGATGATGGGAGGTGGCCGTTCTCGCTGGCCTTGTGGACACCCCTCCACACCCCGGATCCCGTGTGGCTTCAGATGCTGCCGTCTGCGGGGACACGGCCAGTGTACTCCCCACCCCCGCACGCCCACCCCACACCTGCGGTTGCCAGGGACTCGGGGCTGTTCTTTTCCTGCGCTCTGAAGATCACAGCTCCTGATACTTAAGTCCACGATGCCATTTAGAGTGTGTATTTCCTACTAAATAGCATAAAATTACACCCTTTCAAGTTAATTAAACCACTTTGCCACGCTGGGGGCTGCTGAAAGGGTGTTTTAAATGTCAGCGCGGAGTAGCTGCATGTGTTCTCTGGGGCTCTCTGGTTAAGGATGGCCTTGCCTGTAAAGACCTCTTGGTTAAGTGGCCCCGGGCAGCCCGCCTCGGCCAGCCCCATGCGGTTGGGGTCACCGGGACCCAGCCTGGCCAGAGCGTCTGGGCCAGCAGCTGATCTCCCCGGGAGCACGCAGTCAACAGCTCTGCCTCGAGGTGGGCGTTTGCAGAGCCTCCTAACAGGGCTTCAGTAAATGACTCCCCTCGTGGGGCGTGAGGACGCAGGTTTTGGAAGAGGGTTCTTGTTTTAAAAAACCAGTGTTGCGGTCTCCTGAGAGACCCCGGGGTGTAGCCTCCTCTCCTCCAGGAGCTGCAGTGCCCTGGGGACCAGCCCTTGGAGCCCAGGAGGGAGCAGGATGCTCAGGGCAGGGGGGCCAGCAGGTGTGGGTGCCTGTGGGCAACAGCCTCGCAACTTTGGCCAGCCCCAGGAGGGGAGATCATCCTGGCCTCTGTGGCACATGGGCCACTTGGACACCTTGCCCCTCTAGGAGGCAGCTGGCATGTCTCAAGAGGTGAAAATCCACTCCCAGAGGGCTCCCTGCCTGGCCCACAGTGGGCACCTCAGGTCCTGCCTGCACACAGCAGCTCCGCTTGACTGGCTACAGCAGCCAAGAGCCCTCCCAGGCTCCCAGTCAGTCTCAGGGAACAGCCAAGCTCAAGGTGGGGATCCAAGGCCCTGCTCGCATGGGGACACATGTGCGCTGGTTCACGCACTCGGGTGGCCGGGAGGTTTCCCGTCCCCTGAACATTCCCATCCATCCGTCCCCTGCAGACCGACCGTCGGCTCTTCCAGTTTTGCCCATCGAAGGCGCTGACTGGTGCCCGTGCATGTGAGCCCAGTGGCCCCGGGCATGCCCAGACGGGGACCTGCTGATCCTCACTGCATCAGGAGCCCCCGCGGCCCTCCCGCCAGCCCCGTCCCCCTGCAATCCTTGCCTCCCCCTCCCTGTCACCACACCTGGTCGCTGATGTGCGTGTGTGAGCCGGGGGACCCTGGCGTGAGTCACACCAGCGGGTCAGGGCCAGGTGCCTCCCAGTGTCTGACCCTCTGGTCCCGGGAACAGGGGAGCCGGTTCTCGATGCCCCAGCTTCGGGGGTGAGGACAGGGTGCTTGATGTGACCCAGGCCAGCAGGGGAGTGGAATTCGAGTGCAGGTTGGTTGCCCACCCGCCCCCCCCCCCCCCAACCAGGTAACTGGAGCTCCGGGTATGCGTTGGTTCCCAGCCATAGACATGGGACGTGGGCTGGGAGGAGACGGCAGAGGCGGGGGTGCCTTTCCCTGGGTTTTCACAGGCACCCCCAAAGGCCCCCTGACGGTCCTGTGTGGGCGAGCTCGGGGTTAGGGGAGGCGGGCCACGGGCTCGGGGGCGCCACTCGGGGCTGGCAGAGCTCGCCTCAGCACAGGGAAGGACGTCTCCGGCATTCCCGACGGTGATGGAGGCGGCAGTCGGATTTCATCTGCGAATAACAAGGTGGTTTTGCACAACTGTAAAGTGGTGCTTAGCTTATGTTAATGTTTACTGGCGCTCACGGATGTTGGAGCTCCGCTGTTCTCTTTGCCCCACGTCACAGCGGTTCCATAAAGATGCGAGGAAAATTGCAAGTTGGGAAGCTGCTTGGCCGCTGCAGAGCGGGCACTTGGCCACCTTCTCCGGGGCGCCCTTCATGCTTCTTGGGGGCCTGGGGCTGCTGCACCCCTTTCAGGCGGGAGCTTCACAGGGTGCAGAAAGCAGGGGCCCCCACTCTGGTCAGCTCAGTGCACACTTTCCTGGCCGGGAGGAGGGGAGGGGAAGCGAATGCTCCCTTCCACACAGTTCTCGAAGCCCCTGCAGAGCCGATGGTGAGCGTCCGGAGAGCGTCTGGGGCCACAGCTGCTCTGCCCTGACCCCAGGGCCCCCCACGAGCCTCCCAGACAAGGCTCGTCGAGGTCACAGGGACTGTGCCCGGACACAGGGCGCTTCCTCCTCCTGCCGGGAGCCCGGCTCCCAGGCGACTCCTGCTGTGTCCATGGCGCTGGCTGGAGCCCAGCCACCCGGGTCAGACGGAGGGGGCGGACAGACGGATGGACGTGTGCTATAAACAGCGTAGCCTCCTTCCTTGGGGACCGCCACTGCAGTGCTGGGGTCTGAGCTCCATAAGGTCAGGCCCTCCCTGCCCAGCCCAGAGACCCTCTAGCGGCTGCAGGTCAGGCCGTGGGCACGCAGCTCCCAAGCTGTGCTCACTGGCCCCTCCTACGTCCTGAACTCTGAGTCCCAAACCCTCCCCTTTGGCTGAGAGTCTCAGCTCAGGGCTCAGCTCACATCACAAGGATGTGAGTGGGCATCTGAGCAGGGCGATGCGAGGGAGGGGCAGCAGCCCCCAGGATGAAGCCAGCAGACGGGTCTAAGGGGACGGTTAGGGGCTCAGGACACGGTGGCCCCAGAAATCCGCTCCCCCAACGCCGCAAGATGTCTGGCTTCGCACGAGGCAGCCAAGGGCTCAGGCCGTGACGAGAGCCAGGTCCTGCCGTAGCTGGCCGCGTAACACCAGCCCCCATCTCATCCCTCGGTGTGGGGGTGGGGGAGGCCCAGCGGAATGTTCTGGCAACTGGGAAGGGAACTGGCAACACCTGCACGGCTCCCTATAGCCAAAGTGAGCTTCTGCTTCTCTTTCCTGGTGAGTGACGAGACAGAAGCCTCGGCCCAGCGCCTGCCCGAGCCAAGCTTGGACGAAAACGCTGCTGCTTGGACCCAGTGACAAGCCGCTCCCGGGCACACGACCATATCCCCAGCTGCTCAGCATGCAGACCTCTCACGGGCGCCGATTTGGGGCTGAGATTCTGGAAGTTTAGGTGGGGGAGATGACTGAAGGTGGCCAGCCCGGCAGCTGCTTTCCCTGGCCTGGAGTGCGGGCTTTCCCAGAGGAACTGGGAACCACATCCTGGGGTGACCCTGGGGACACAGAGGACCTCCTCTTAACTCCTCAGCAAAGGGCAAATGCTCTGGGTCAGCAGTGGGGCTGCGGCGCCCTGTCCAGTCCCAGGGCCTCGGTGGATAGAGATGCGCCGTGGGCTGCCCCGGGGTGGCGGCGGGTGAGCCGCCTAAGGAGCCGCGTCCACCTTGTTCTCAACAAGAAACACGTTGTGTAGGCGTCGTGTCTTTAGGAGGGCTCCTCTCTCAGTGTTTCTAGAGTTCTATCCGTGTATCTGTATGGACGCCAACATGGTCTTCATACAGATGGAGAGAAACCCAGCTGTCCTGAGTGTGCCATGGCGGCGGCCTGGGGTGGGGCGCTCTGGAGACCAGGGGTGCTGAGCTGTGGTCGCCTGACCAGTCTGTTCCCTCCCCAGGACCGGGGGCCAGTTTCTGTGGCTTCATCACCACGCCCGTGCTGGTACTGCCCCCGCACGGAGGGGCCCTGGGACCCACGTGAGTGTCAGTCGCTCAGTCGTGCCCGACTCTTTGCAGTCCCGTGAGCTGCCGCCCGCCAGGCTCCTTGGTCCATGGGATTCTCCGGGCAAGAATACACTGGAGTGGGTGGCCGTTCCTTCTCCAGGAGATCTTCCTGACCCTGCGATCGAGCCCGGGTCTCCCGCATTCCAGGCAGGTTCTTTACCGCCTGAGCCACTGCGGAAGCCTGGGAAACTGAGTCCCAGGTCTCCCGGGAAGCCCTTGGGGGTGGGGGACGGGAGTGCAGGCTGCCCCCTCTCCGCAGGAGTCCTTCAGGAGGGACCTGGCCTAGCTGAACCCTCGTGTCCAGGACCTGGGAGCATCCTGCGGGAGCGGGCCTTTTACAGCCTTCCTCGGCTCCTCCCATCCCCACACTGAGCATCTCCTTGGCTGGGTGATTGCTTGAGGCCTGAGTCATCCATGGCTCAGCCAGTCATCGTAGCCTCCCGATGGCAGACGGTTTACAGGCGCTCGGGGTCTGAGTGGGGTCAGTGGGCGAGGAGCCGGCATGGCTTCCTGTGTGTCCTACACCCCGACGTGGCCCGTTCGGGGCAGGGCAGGGCCCGGCCTTGCTGCAGAGGCACGTTCCTTCTCTTCTTATGGGCACCACCTGCTCTGGGCCAGCAAAACCCAGAAGAGACGTGAGCTTTCAGCTGACAGTCGCGTGCCCTTGGGGGAGAACGCCTTCAGCCTCTGGGCCCGTGTGGCTCCTTTGGTAAACCGAGGGGCCATTGAGCGATGCCCAGGTTCAGACACTCGCTTCACATTGTCCGGTTCTCTCGAGGGAGAGTGGAGCTCCCTTTGCAAGTCCCCTGAGCACCGACTTGGAAAGCGTCTCTCCTCCGGGTTCAGACTTTTTAAGATAGAAAAGCTCCCTGGACCCTGGTCCTGCAGCCTCTGAGCGGTGGCCTGTGGCCCTTTGTGCCCAGGGGGTGGGTCCTGACATGTAGGTGGGGGGGTCAGAGGGCAGGCGTGTCTCTCTGGAGACCGTGGGGAAGGACGGTCACTGCTGTTGGAGCTTGTGGGGTCGCTGAGCTCCGTCCCCTCCAGGTGTGGACAGGACCCCAGGGCCCTCTGGGAAACGGGGGTCGAGTGTCTGGGAGAAGGCAGTGCGAGACCACACGTGTGCTCACACAGCCATCCGCCCCACGTAGCATCCCCAGGAGCCATTGCCGTGGCGAGCCCTCCCCGGTGCTATCATGTGAGAAGGCCCCCCTGTGAGGCCGGCCCTGCCGGTCCTGAGTGGGAATAAGAGGAGTTTTGAAAATAGCTTCTGATATCCCGAGTGCAACTGGAGGCAGGGTTGGGTCACCTCTGGGGCACCTGTCTAAGGGTTGGTGGTTTGGGTTTGGGGGATCAGGCTGGGGAAGGGCGTGTGGAAGCCCTGGGGTCTGTAGGAACCTCCCATGCACCCACCCACCATCCACTGGCCTCCCGAACTCGCACTCCAGGGAAGCCCTCTGTGTGGCCGGCATTGAATTGGAAACCTGTGAACATTTCCAGTTCGGGGTGGACGCTCACTGCAGGCCTCAGGAGGGGCCACACATGGCGTGCTTGGCCCAGGGCTGAGCTTGGTCTACCTGGTGCCTTCCTGCTCGCTGTGACACGCCAACAGCCGTCCTGGGAGGGGGCGTGTGCGGTTGTCTTTGGTTGGAAGTTGTGGAAACTGAGGCACAGAGGGACTTAGGAGCCCCCACAGTGCTCAGGGTTGGAGGTTGAGTTCAGGGGCAAGGTCAGCCCTGAGTTGAGTCCTGTGAGTGAAGAAAGTTCTGGGAAAGGGCATCTGGGTGGGGTCTTAGAGGGTGCACGCTCCTCTCTCCCTCAGCCCCACCCTATGCACTCTGTCCCCCCGCACGGCTCACGGTGACCCCACCCTGCTCCTGCCCTCCTGCCGCCAGGAAAGAGGACTGAGTGCCCTGAGCCACCGCGCGTCCCAGGGTCCCTGTGTGCCCTCCGGTCCTGCTGCTTTCTGTCCCGCCGGCTGGGACTGCCAGTCTCCTGATCCATCCGGTCAGGGTCTGGGTGAGAGCTTCCAGTCCTGCCCAGCACCCCAGTTCCCAGGCCATGCAGGCTGCCTGGGGTTCAATGGGAGCCCCAGATGCAGACTGTCCCCAGACACTCCAGGGTCTGTCCCCTGATGTGGAGGAAGAGCTGTTGAAGTGAACACAGCAGGAAGCCTGGGACACCAGGCTCTGGTTTCCTTTTCTCTGTCCTCACACTTCCTCACGTTCCTGTACTTGCCTCTCGTCATTGCGGGGAGATGAGCACGTGTGCCCCATGTGAGAGACGGAGAGACCGATGCTGGAGAGCAGAGCGGACTTCCGCAGGTCGGCCCAACCAGAGAGGGGCCTCTGCAGGACCGGCTCCTGGACGGGTTGACCCCAAGGCCGTCGCTGCTGGGGTGCCAGGCTGCGCCTCCCTCCCACGCTTGGCGTCCTGGTTCCAGGTGCCAACCCGGCTAGGTCTGACCCACTCCCTCTACGTGGCACTCACAGAGCCAAGAGTGCACCAGGCTCTGTGCGGACCCCAGGCGCCCACTCCCGTTAGTCCCCTGCCGCAGAAACACTCCCCGTCGTGGATGAGAAGACTGGGCACAGAGAGCTGGGGGCCACATGCGACTGGTGCCAGAGCCCGAGCCCAGCCCGCCCCGCCCAGGTACCGTCAGACACACCTGTCTGCTGGGCACCTCCTACCTGCCTCGGCCGGGACTGAGCTTGGCCGAGGTTTCCCAGGCTGCCCCGGGGACGCCACTGATGCAGGAAAACACATGAAGTTGTCTTTGACTTTTATGGCCCCTTTTCCCTATTAAAATGCTTAAAGCCGTAACTGTCATCATAAGGAGCTCATTTATCTTGACCAGAGTGTGGCCATAAACTATCCGGGGCTGGTGGAATAGCCCCTGAGATGATTGTTTCTGCTGCTATCGATAAATTCCGACACGGAGCAGAAAGGTCAGCCCCTGCCAGATAAAATGGCTCTTCAGCTTGTTAATTAAAGGTTTATAAGGATGTGGAAGAGCGCGCTCTGGGCTGAGCCTTGGATCGAAGGGGAGCAGATACCTGGCGATGGGAGGATGGACAGGGCAGGAAGGGGGCTTTGGTGTTCCTGGAGGAAACCGTGGTTCCCGGAAACCTGCTCAGCAGCCCGTTTGGTAAACTCCTCCCCAAAGGCTAGGACTTCAGGCTTTGACTTAGGGAGTCAAAGCCTCCCTCCCTACCTCTCCTGCTCCCCTGGCACCCAGGACGCCCTGCAGAGTGCTCCCTGAAGAGTCAGAAGGCACCCCGAGTCCCAGGCAGTGGCGTAAACGTGGAGTCAGGCAATATTTTAGTTCGTGGAGTCAGCGGGTGGATGATCTTTATTCTGTGATCATCCCGCAGGTATTCAGTTTCCCCCGTGGCGGGTGGTGTTTCTTTCTTGCTCACCGAGTGTTTGAGAGTGAGGTCAAAGTAAAGCTCCCCTTGTCTCCCTCACTCTCTGACTCACCCCAACCTCGAGGGCTCTGCCCCTCCAGCCGCCTCTGCGCCTGCCTCCCCGTCGTGGTCCCCTCCCCCAGGTCCCTTTCTGGTTGTGGATTTCTCAGCACGTGGACAGAAGTCATGGGTGTGTCTCAGGTCAGGAGAGAGGGCTGAGCACCGACCTGCGGTGAAGACGTAGAACCACGGACATGGAGCAAAAGAGGAACCCAGAGAGGAATCCATACAGAAACACAGGACGCATGTGCCCAAGTGGACGCCAGAGACTCAGATAGCCGATGCAGTAACACACTCAGAATCAGACGCACGGCCAGCCTCACGCCTTCCCGTGCAGATACGCACGGACTGGAAAAACATACAGATGGCACGCAGCGCTCGCCTGGATGGCTTGTTCAGGGATCTTAGCCAGAAGGGAGTCCCTAGGGAAAGCAGCTTTGTGCCTGTTCTCTGGCTTCTGTGGGTGTTGGGCATGGACTTGTCCTTGTAGTCCTGAGGCCCTGGGGTCTTAGTGCAGGAACCCCTGCTTCCAGGGGGCAGCACGGCCCCACTCTAGTGCCCATGTGGGCCTTTTGCTGCAGAACCTACTGGAGGGACAGGCTGCTTTCTTCTCGGCCTGCAGTCCCCAGGTTGGCAGAATCCCCTGGGAGTTTATTTAATCAAATGGTGCTCCCTTTGTGCCTGCCACTCACCTGTGCAGCTCTGGACCGGGGCCCAGGGGTTGACAGCAGACAGACTCTACAGGTGATGCTGAATGAAACAGCAGGTCCAGGGGCAGCTGAGGGCACCGCCTTCTATGTGCATCCCTCTGCGAAAGGCAGGCAGAATCTTTAAGACATGGGCATTGGGCAGGGCTCGCTACACTGTGCTGGAGAGGGAAAAACGGCACGGTGGATTGAGACGTTCCCTCATAGAGTGACCGCGTTTGCTTGGATTCTCTCTGCGTTGCGTATAAAGCTCTATTCCAGCAAATGTCCACGGTGAATTTCCAGTTAAGTGTGGATAATTCGGCTCCATGCAGAGAGGCGGGCAGCTGGCTGGAAGGACATAAACCTCAGAGCTTTGTCCATTTGGGGCAGGTGGGAAGTTCCAGAGGAGGGAGGAACCACCCCATTATAACCAGGAGAAGCAGCTCTGTGGGTTGTGGGGCTTCTGTCATCTCATCTGGGGAAGGATGATACTCCTTCCAGGGACAGAGAGCTTTAAGGGGGCAAATAGGGAAGGGAGTTTATTTTTAGCAGTTTTGTTAGAATAATATATACAATAAAGTGTTATATTTAAAAAGTGCAAGATGTTTGACATAGGCATCCATCTGCGAGACCACCACTAGAATCAAGATAGAAAACACACCCTTGACCCTCAGAAGTTTCCCTAGGCCTTTGTAGTCCCTTCCTTTCATCCCCCATCTCGATACAATCTCTGATCCCTTTAGATGAGTTTGCATTTCCTGGAATTTCATGTAAATGACATCATACAATAGTATGTGCTCCCTTTTTTGGCTCCTTTCGTTCAGCAAAACCACTTTGAGACTCGTCCATGCTGTGCATATCAGTTGCTCATTCCTCATTCCTTCTTTGTTGCTGAGTAATATTCCGTTGTGTGGATATGCCACGGTTTGCTCATCTGTGGGCCTGTTGTGGGCCTGTTGATGAACATCTGGGCTGTTTGCAGTAGTGCTGCTGGGAATGTTCCGGAACAAGCCTCTGGATGGCCATGTGCTCTCATTTCCCTTGAGAGCTGCTGGGAATGTTCCGGAACAAGCCTCTGGATGGCCATGTGCTCTCATTTCCCTTGAGAGCTGCTGGGAATGTTCCGGAACAAGCCTCTGGATGGCCATGTGCTCTCATTTCCCTTGAGTAGTGTCTAGAGGCAGAATATTTTAGTTGGGATTGCTGCAACAAAAACACCATCAACTTGGGGGCTTAAACAACAGACGTATTTCTCAGAGTTCTGGAGGCTGGGAAGCCCAAGATCAAGGTGCAGGTTGATCTGGTTTGCGGTGCAAACCCTCTTCCCGATTTGCAGATGGATGTCACCTTTGTCCATTTCAGCTGCGAGAACAAAATGCCACAGGCTGGGTGGTTCTTGTACACATAAACTTACTGGGACTTCCTTGGCAGTCTGGTGGTTAAGACTCTGCCCTTCCAGTGTGGGAGGCTTGTGTTCCATCCCTGATCAGGGAAGTAAGATCCCACATGCCACACAGTGCAGCCAAAACTGAAAAAAAAAAAAAAACAAAACGAAACAAGTGTTTTTATGAATGAGTGTTAAACTTCACCAGGTGCCTTTGAGACATCCAGTGAAGATGATATTAAAAAGAAAAAAAGAAGGAAAAGCTTATTGCTCACAGTTCTAGAGGTCCGTAGTTGGAGAGCAGAGTGCCAACATGGCCAGGTGAGGGCTTTTTCCGGCTGCAGACTTCTTGCCTGGGGGAAGGGGCTAGCGTCGCTGCAGCCTCTTTTATAGGCACGAATCCCATTCATTTCATCAGGATTCCACCCTCCTGGCTGAAGCACCTCCCAAAAGCCTTGCCTTCTAACACCATCGCTTCGAGCATTAGAATTTGAACAAGTGAATTTTAAGGGGACGCTAATATTCAAAGGTCTTCCCCGGTGTCTCAGATAGTGAAGAATCCACCTGCAATGCAGGAGACCAGGGTTCGATCCCTGGGTTGAGAAGATCCCTGGAGAAGGGAATGGCTGTTGCTGTTAAGTCGCTTCAGTCGTGTCCAACTCTGTGTGACCCCATAGACTGCAGCCCACCAGGCTCCCCCATCCCTGGCATTCTCCAGGCAAGAACACGGGCGTGGGTTGCCATTTCCTTCTCCAATGCATGAAAGTGAAAAGTGAAAGTAAAGTTGCTCAGTCGTGTCTGACTCTTAGCGACCCCATGGACTGCAGCCCACCAGGCTCCTCCATCCATGGGATTTTCCAGGGTTGAGAAGATCCCTGGAGAAACGAATGGTTACCCACTCCCATATTCTTGCCTGGAGAATCCCATGAACAGAGGAGCCTGCCAGGCTTCAGTCCATGGGGTCACAAAGAGTCAGATATGACTGAGTGACTAACACTTTCACTTTCAACATTCAAACCACGGCAGACTCCTTGCTGTGTCCTCACGTGGCAGAGACAGGAAGGAAACCCTCTCAAATCTGTCCTTATGAGGGTGCTAATTCTGGAGCTCTTATCTAGACCATCTCTAATTCCTGAAACTGAGGGGGGGAAAGGGAACGAAGCCTTTTAAAATGTTCTTATTTCAATTGTTATTTACAATTAGTTTTATGTTGTGACATCTGATTCAAGACTAGGTTTAGAAAAGAAGCTAGATCTCTTATTGTGTCTGTCTGAAGGGCTTCCCAGGTGGCTCAGAGGTAAAGAATCCGCCTGCCAACGCAGGAGGTGCAGGGGGTGTGGGTTTGATCCCCGAGTTGGAAAGATCCCCTAGAGGAGGTGATCACAACCCTCTCCAGTATTTTTGCCTGGAGAATCCCATGGACAGAGGAGCGGGGAGGGCTGCAGTCCATGCGGTCTCATGAGTCAGATATGACTGCGTGAGCATGCACAATCCCATCAAGAGGCCTCCACCTTCATAACCTGGTCACTCTCAAAGGCTCCATCCGTGAAAGCATCACACTGAGGGTTAGTGTTTTGACACGCGTGTTCCGGGGGACACCAACATTCAGTCCATAGCAATACACATATATTTAACTTTTTACAAAACTGTCAGACTGTTCCAGTGTGGTTATACCAGTTTATGTCCCCAAGAGTGGTGGTCGGACTGTGTCCCGTCCTCACCAGCCCTGGACTCGGCCAGCTGTTCTTGTCGTCGCCCTCTGAATGGGTGTGTAGTGGTATCTTACTGTTGTTTAATTTGCACTTCTCTAATAACTCATGATATTTAGTATCTTTTCAGTAGCTTATTTCTTTTCAGTAGCTTATTTCTTTAGTGATCTGTTCTGTTCAAATCAGTTTTTAATTGGGTTGTTTGTTTTCTGATTAGTGCGTTTGGGCACTTCTTTCATGTATTCTGGGTACAAGTCTTTTATCAGATAGGTGATTGGCAAAGTGGTTTTTTCCCCTTGTCCATGGCTCATTTTTCATTCTCTTAAAAACTGTCTTTCCACCTTCAGTTGTTTTTGAAGTTCAGTTGATTAATTTCTTCTTATGTGGACTGTATCTTTGGTGTTGTATCCCAGACCCTGTGCCTGAACCACAGCCCCCAGATTTCCTCCCGTGCCGCGTCCCGGCGCCCCGCCCCATCTGAGTGCTGCCCCCGCTGTCTTCCAGGCTTTGGGAGCCGTCACTGCGGTGCCTGTCACCGGCCCTCAGGTCAGCTCCTTGCAGAGGTTGGCCGGGCAAGGAGCAGCACTGCTACCTCAGGTAAGCAGCCTGCGGCGGGTGTCTGTCTGTCTGTCTGTCCACAGCCCCTCAGCACTGAGGTTTTAGGTGCAACCACAAGGGAGTCCCTTTCCTCTCCTGCCTCCTCTGCCCACCCTCCAGAGGAGACATTTGGACTAGACCCCATTTTTCACACACTAAAGAACTGAGAAATCAGTTTAGTGGGTCATGACCAGGAATTTTTTTTTTTTTTAATGGAATAAACTATGCTTCACTAGAATAGAGCAGACGCATCAGAAACACTGTTTTGTGGGCAGTTTGTTTCCGGACTGGATCACGATGTAATAAAGACTTTTGAGTATGGGCCACGGTTAAGAAAAGCGTGAGACACTCTGGACGAGACGCTGGGCCAGGTGCCCCCGGCTCCAGTCTGGGGCCCCCGAGACTGGGCTCAGCGCTTTGGACCAGTCAACTGACCTCCAGCCTTCCTGGGCGGAATCTCCTCTTCTGCAGAGGGGGTGTTGCCAGTGCCTCCCCAGCCTTGAGGGCTGAATCGGGACCTAAGAGCCTTTGTAGCTGGGCCAGGTCTGGAGCAGAAGCCTGCCGGTGGGGACTCAGCTTAGTGGGGCGCCTGCTGCTGAGCCGCGAGGGGCTGCCAGCTGCCCAGGTGACGCCGGCTCCTGCCTGTCCTGGGGCTGCAGGCTGCATAGAAGCCCTCAGCCGGAGCCCAGTGAGGGTCAGGGGCCATGGGCCCTCTTGTCCTGTGCAGCCCCTCTGAATGCCCATCTGTACTGAACTCACCAGGATCCTGTCCCCAGCAGGCTCAGATTCCAGGAAGGGGACAGACAAAAGTCAAGATGCTGTGAACCCAGAGTGACTGGCCTGAGTTAGGATTCCCAGGGTGCTGTGGGAATAGCACCTCATAGCCTGCCTGAGGGTCAAGGAGGGCTTCCTGGAGGAAGTGGTACTGGAAGCAGGTCCCCAGTCTCTACACCACCATCCCCTCTCCTCTAACACCGGGTCTCTGAGCCAGGTCACGTCCCTGCCCCTGCTCTGGAGTCTTCCTAAGTCCTGGCTCTGCTCAGGACTGCTCTTTGGCCAGGCCTGTCAGCATCCCGCCTCTCTGTCTGACCATGTTCCCGTCCCTCCCTTCCCCAGGTTAGGCCAAAGACTCTGATCCCAGACAGCCTCCCCGTCACCCCGGGCCGGGACCGGCCACCCAAGCAGCCCCCAACGTTCCAGAAGGCCACCGTGGTCAGTATCAAGAACCCCAGCCCCGCGCTCCCCACCGCCAACAACACCGTGAGCCATGTGCCAGCGCCCAGCAGCCAGCCGCGGGCCCTGCCCGAGCCCACCGCCGTCAGCTCTCCTCTGAGCGGCGCCGGGGTGGCCTACGCCATCATCTCCACCGCCCCCAGCAATGCCGCCGCCATGGCCCCCAGCGCCGCTGTGTCCGTGGTCAGCGACAGCGTCAAAGTCCAGCCCCTCCTCATCAGCGCTGACAACAAGGTGAGGGAGGGCAGGCTCCCCCCAGGGCCAGGTGAAGGGGGGCTGGGCAGCATGAGTGACCGGATGGCGGAATGATCGCATGGCCAAGTGAATGGATGCAGTGAGGGCAGAGGAGTAAATGAACAGTGAGACTGAACGAATCAGTAAGGGAATGGATGGGGGTGGGGTTATAAATGAATGAATGAGTCGGTGGTAGGATAAATGGTGTATGAAAGAGGGATCAAGTGAATGAATCGGTGTGGGAAGAAGGTGGGGTGCAAAGGGAGTGAGTACATGAGTGGAAGACTATGTGGCTAGGGACTTTCCAGGTGGTCCAGGGGTTGAGACTCCTTGACTCTACTGCAAGGGGCACGGGTTCCATGCCTGGTCAGAATCTAAGATCCTGCATGTCTTGCAGTGTGCACCCCCTCCCAAAAAAGGGAAAAAAAAGACCGTGTGGCTAAATGAATCGATACCCATGGGAAAAGAATAATGCCTCGACGGATGAAGTATTTCATTCATAAGAATAATTAACTAGCTAATAAAATGTGTGGCTGAGTGGGTGACTGGAAGAGTCCCTGCTGATGCAGGGAGGGAGTTGAGGACTTTTTAGGCCCTGGTTGCCTCCTCTGTGATTCCCCTCTCCTCATTCCTCTATGATCCTGCAATTCCAGGCTGCGTGCCCGAAGGGGGTGGACACACTTGGCCCCAGTTCTGCAGCCCTGCCCGTGGGGGCCCCTCCAGCACCCCTCCACCCCTCCACCCTGTAGGCTCCCCCCTCACCCCTCCACCCTGAAGTCCTTGCCCATGGGGCCCCTCCAGCTCCCTCTCACCCTGTAATCTGCCTTTGGGGCCCCTCCAGCTCCCCCTCACCCCTCCACCCCGTAGTCCCTGCCCATGGGGGCCCTCCAGCTCCCCTCACCCCTCCACCCTATAATCTGCCTGTGGGGCCCCTCCAGCTCCCCCTCACCCCTCCACCCTGTAGTCCCTGCCTGTGGGGCCCCTCCAGCTCCCTCTCACCCCTCCACCCCATAGTCCCTGCCCGTGGGGCCCCTCCAGCTCCCCCTCACCCCTCCACCCCGTAGTCCCTGTCTGTGGGGCTCCTCCAGCGCCCCCCATCACCCCTCCACCCTGTAGTCCCTGCCCGCAGGGCCCCTCCAGCCCCCACCGTCACCCCTCCACCCTGTAGTCCCTGCCCGTGGGGCCCCTCCACCCCACACTAACCCCTCCACCCTGTAGTCCCTGCCCGCGGGGCCCCTCCACCCCACACTAACCCCTCCACCCTGTAGTCTCTGCCCACGGGGCCCTCCAGCCCCCCCATCACCCCTCCACCCTGTAGTCCCTGCCTGCGGGGTCTCTCCAGCCCCCCGTCACCCCTCCACCCTGTAGTGCCTGCCTGTGGGGCCCCTCCAGCCCCCCATCACCCCTCCACCCTGTAGTCCCTGCCTGTGGGGCCCCTCCAGTCCCCCGTCACCCCTCCACCCTGTAGTCCCTGCCTGCGGGGTCTCTCCAGCCCCCCGTCACCCCTCCACCCTGTAGTGCCTGCCTGTGGGGCCCCTCTGGCTCCCCGTCACCCCTCCACCCTGTAGTCCCTGAGGGCCCCTCCAGGCCCCCCGTCACCCCTCCACCCTGTAGTCCCTGCCCGTGGGGCTCCTCCAGCCCCCCCACCCCTCCACCCTGTAGTCTCTGCCTGTAGGTCCCCTCCATCCCCCCTCACCCCTCCACCCTGTAGTCCCTGCCCATGGGGCCCCTCCAGCCCCCCTCACCCCTCCACCCCATATTCCAGGTCATCATCATTCAGTCTCAAGTGCAGCCGCAGCCCGAGAACACCACAGAGTCGCGGGCGCCCACGGAGGAGCCGTCTCGGGGGGCTCAGGCCAGCAACAAGAGGAAGGAAGAGCGGCCCTCGAGCCAGGAGAACCCCGAGGTGGGTGGCGGTGGTGTAGGGGCCGCTGTAGGATGTGCCCCGCAGGGGCTGGGGCAGAGACTGGCTGCGTGAGCTGAGGTCCCGCTGTTGCGTGTCCCAGACTTGCTGGCTGAGGGGCCGTGTGGGGCAGTGCTGAGCTCCGACCCTGGCCCAGTCTGCCTGGCTTGCCCTCCCAGTGCCGTGGTGGGAGGGCATCATATCTGCTTCCTCGTCTGTAAGATGGGAGGGGTGAGTCTGCCTTCCCAGCAGCATTGTTGGGAGGATCCCACGGTCTGTGTCCGCTGGGGTCCCGAAAGCGCGCCTGGGCGCTGCTGGCTGTTACCCCGCACCCCCGAGCCCGGCTGTCCCCCCATCCCGTCCCCCTGTCCTCAGGACCCCCGGTCCAGGAACAGCCCTGCTCTTGGCAGCATGTGACTCTGAAGCAGTCCTGCCCCTCCCTCCACCCCACTGTTCCTGAACGACTGAAGGCAGCCCAGGAGGCCCCTGCAGGCCCTAAAAGTCAGCTGTTTACTGAACTTTTGGTCACAGCAGGCGGTGTCCTTGTGTTCCTGCCGGCATCCTCAGCTGTCCTGGGCCAAAATCACCCCCTCTGGGCCTTTTTCCCTGTGACTGCCCCTACCTGGCCCCCGTTCCTCTCCCTACTGACTGTTTTGTCTTACAAGATCACCTTCAGAAACCATCTCCTCCAGGCAGCCTTCCCTGACCGCCTACCACCAACAGATCCCCCTGGGCTCCTCCAGCTCCTGTTGAGTGTTTTTATCAGAGCGCTGTCATCTAAAGAAGTCATTCATCCATTCATCCAGTCACTTATTTGCCAATCACATCTCAGCCTTTGCCGCAGGCCAGGCTCTGGGCTGAGGATGGGGACTGTGAGACTAGGCAGATGTAGTTAGTCCAGGCTCGAGGACGCTCACTCCTACTGCCAGACACAGGCATGGCCATTCGGACTTGAACCTGGGTTAGAATAAATGGCAGGTGTCGTCAGAGAATTACAAATTCTGAGCTGTGGGAGATCCAGGGAGAAGGAGGGCTTCCCAGGTGGTGCTAGTGGTAAAAAACCCACCTGCCAATGCAGGAGAAATCAAGAACTGCGGGTGTGATCCCTGGGTCAGGAAGATCCCCTGGAGGAGGGCACGGCAGCCCACTCCAGTATTCTTGTGTGGAGAATCCCATGGACAGAGGAGCCTGGCGGGCTACAATCTGTGGGATCGCAAAGAGTCAGACATGACCGAAGCGACTTAACACACAGGGAGAGGGAGAAGGCCTTGGAGGGGAGGGGTGTGACCACAGAGATGGGAACAGAGAGGGTTTCAGGAAAAGGACGAGTGGCATGTCAGCTGGAGGACACTGCCTAGGCAGTCACGCGGACATGGGGAGAGGACTCAGCACACCTGGAAAATCAGCCGGTCTCTTTGGACCCTGGGTAGCACGTGTGGGTGAGAATTTCTAGATGTTGTTCTTCAGTCACTCAGTTGTGTCCAACTCTTTGCGACCCCATGGACTGCAGCACGCCAGGCTTCCTTGTTTGCTCAAACTCGACCACTGAGTCAATGATGCTACTGAGAACTTCTCAACATGGGGTTCAAGATGGACGTCGGAGGCTGATTCTGGAAGACTTGGATGCAGGTGGCCAAGGAGGAACTTCATTCCTTGGGTAGTAGGGAGCCATGGAATGTCTTTGAGCAGGAGAGTGACTTAGTTATTGCCCTTTGACACATCCAGAAAGCCTGCTGGGAATTGGTAGAGTGGACTACTCACCAAGGTTGAGATGCAGCCAGTCTGCTCTGTGGCTTCAGGCCCAATCTTGTCTCAAGAGAGACAGTCCATTGTATTTGGTGGTAATGAATGAGCACCCACTGTATGCGAGGTGGGGCTGAGGGGCCAGCTCACAGCTCAAGCTCCCATGAGCACCCTTCTGTCCTCCGATGGGGTTCTCTGCACCCTTAATATTCAGGAAGGTTTTCTGGGTGGCTTCTCTTTGTTCTTTCAAAGTATATCTTCGTCAATTATTGTGCATTTATACAATTAGTATAATTACATCTAACTACATAATTAGCGTAAATACATGTAATGACTTAAATAGAACTTGCAATTACAACACGTCCTGGTGTAAAAATCCTTATTAAAGTTGCTTTTAGAAGAAGGCTGGGAGCTGTTGTGTTGCATAGACGCAGGCTTCCCAGTGGCCTTTGAACCTGTTTGTGAAGAACCTAAGTCAAGAGTGCTGGAGGCCAGAGCAGCAGCTGCCCCAGAAATGTGCCCAGATGCACCAGTCACGGACTCAGGGGGCCGGGGGTGGGCGTGGATTGGGGCTAAAGAGACACCGACGGGCTGGTAAGGCACCGCTGCGTGGTGGCTTCCGGGGCAGTGGCTGTTGAGGTACCAGTGTCTGTACACCCGCATGCACACTTTCTTTGGAGCCCATGGCTGCCTGTGAGATGAGCTGGGCTCAGGAACACGATGCGACAGCACCCTCACAAGGCATCGAAGGGACCCGGGGCAGTAACACCCCGCTTCCCTGCCGAGCGACCCTCCACCAGTAACTGCGCTTCCTCCCCTGCTCGCCCACATCCTCCCAGCCGCTCTGCAAAGTGGATGGGGCAGAAACGACAGCGTTCACTGGACAGACGAGGAGACGGGCTCAGAGAGGTCGGCGTGTCCACGGTCACCGGGCTGTGCGCTCAGCCGGGACAGACCCTGGACGCCTGGCTCCTGCCCCAGGCTCGGCGGATTCCATCCTGTCTCAGAGTCCCTGGCTTCTTCAGGACAGAGCCTGGCCTTTTCTGTGCTATTCGTTTCCCTGGCCTCGGGCAGCATCTGACCAAGCTGGTCACTCCTAGATTAGTCTCTCACATTAGTTTGAGGCACTCTCACATTAGTGCCTCATGGAATGGCAGCTAGAGTAGGAGTCCTGGCCCCATTCCAGCCTGGCCCCAGCCCTGGCCACAGCCCCAGCCCTAGACATAGCCCCAGCCCTGGCCACAACTCAACCCCAGCCCTGGCCACACCCCCAGCCCCAGCCCAGGCCACACCCCAGGTCACACCCCCAGCCCCAGCCGCAGCCACAGCCTAGGCCACACCCCCAGCCCCAGCCCAGGCCACACCCCAGGTCACACCCCCAGCCCCAGCCGCAGCCACACCCCCAGTCACTGCCTGGGCCACACCCCAAGCCCCCTAGGCCACACACCCCCAGCCCCCCTAGGCCACACCCCCAGCCACTGCCTAGGCCACACCCCCAGCCCTAGCCCAGGCCACACCCCCAGCCCCCCTAGGCCACACCCCCAGCCCTAGCCCAGGTCACACCCCCAGCCTCAGCTGGGCCACCTGTCTGGGCAAGACCGAAGCACACAGATGCTCCTTCCCTCTCCGCCACCCCTGCTGCCACAGCCCTCGTCCCTGCCTCCCCTCTACCCAGGCTCCCAGCCCCTAGATGGTTCCTCCCTGCAGCTAGAAGGATCTTTCTACAATTCACCAGAAATAACCAAGTCACCACCCCTTGTTTTTAAAACCGTTTTTCAGCTTTATCGAGATGTCATTGGCATATAGCCTTGCGTGGGTCTAAGGTGCATAGTGATTTGAGATGCGTGTATTTTGCAACAGGGGCACCACAGTAATTGCAGTTAGCGTGTCCACTGTTACCCATTGTTACGTTACCCATTGTTACCTCCATGGTTATTTGTTTTTGTGTGATGAACACTTACTTTTCAAATCTGCTCTCAGCAGCCTTCACACTTACGGTACGGTACCGTTGGCTCTAGTGACGATGCTGTACATTATTTATCGTACAACTGGAAATTTGTAGTTTGTGATTACCGTCACAACCCAGAGGAGCTAAGGAAACAGGAGGACTCACGTCTTGTGGGATCCTGGAACAGCAAAAGAGCATTAGATAAAAAACTAAGGAAACCCCCAAATAGAAAAGCTGGGTTAACCCTTCTCTGTTGCCTTTCCTCAGAAAATCGCCTTCATGGTGGCGCTGGGCCTGGTGACGACAGAGCACTTGGAAGGTGAGCACCCTCGCGGTGGGGCTGGGCCTGGCTGCCGGGTGGGTGGGTCAGGTGGCTGACTTGGCATCAGACAGAAGCAGTGGGTCTCAGATTCTTGGTCAGATGTGACCCACCTTCCACGAGATCGGTGCTGAGTGCCTGGTTGTCATCACTGAGACCAAGGAGCCCACCCACTCTCCCGGCTTGATTCTGCACAGAACCCTCTGTGTGTCAGTGGAGGGACTTTGTGGGTTCTCTGCCCCCCAGTTGGAGGCAGCACCGTGAAGTGATAAGATCGGGGTGCCCAGCTCTGCCATGACTGACGGCTCAAGCTTGGGCAAGTCACCCAGCCCCTCTGGGCCTTAGTTTCTCCATCTATAAAATGGGATAATAGCCAACTCTTCCTCCTGGGATTGTTGGATAGAACGAAGAGGAGCAGCAGCCACCTTCTCTTCTGTCAAGTTGGCCTGTGGACTCATGTCTGCCCCCAGACCGGTTGGTGGAAACCAGCACGTTGAATAGACAGATCATCGTGACACTATGGATGCCGTTTGACTTTACTGATGAGAGCAGTTGCAGATGAGCTCTGTGCATCGTCATGGAATCTCAGGGCGGAGCCTGGTGGGCTGCAGTCCATGGGGTCGCTAAGAGTCGGACACAACTGAGCGACTTCACTTTCACTTTTCACTTTCATGCATTGGAGAAGGAAATGGCAACCCACTCCAGTGTTCTTGCCTGGAGAATCCCAGGGATGGCGGAGCCTGGTGGGCTGCCGTCTATGGGGTCGCACAGAGTCAGACACGACTGAAGCGACCTAGCAGCAGCAGCAGCAGCAGAAAGCATAAAGCCAACTGTCTTGTGGCACGTGTGGGGAAGCGGAGGCCAGAGACGTTGATTCACTTGCTCAAGGTCACACAGCTAGTCACTATCAGGCCCAGGATGGCATCCATGTCTCCTGACTCGTGACCCAGAGTGTTTTTCCATGATTCCGGCCTCACTGCTAAAGACATTTTATAAAGTGAGAACACCCCTGCACCTCAGGGAGACCTGGATTCAGGAAGGAAAGCTAGATTGCTCTTCCTCCTTAAAATTGAGGGACGGGAGGGAGTGAATTGAATACCCCAGCGCCCGAGGCACTGACCAGCTCTCATCTCAGGTGAAGGTTGTTTCCAGGACAGCACTGAAGCCGGGGGAGGGAAGGGCCTTGACCAGACCACCCCATGCACGGCTGAGTCAAACATGCCCTGGAGGTGGGTCCAGGCCTTTCCACGGCCACCTCCCCTTGTGTTCCCTGGGTCTGACTTGGTCTCTGGCAGCAGCTGGGGTGTAGGTGGTGGGAAGGGACAGGGGCATGGTCCAGCCACTCAGATACACTGCTACATGGACCTGACCCCCGTGGGGATGTCCCATGCGAGCACCCCTCCTCTCATGGCCCTCCTGCCTTCTTGGAACGAGTTCTGTTCATGTCTGAATCCTCCTGCTTGAACTTGAGTGTAGGGAATCGGGCTGTGCGTGGCGGCCTTTGAGAGCCATTTCTGCTCTGTCTTTGGAGCCATGGAGGCAGCCTGGGGTGGTAGAACTGGCCCGAACAGTCATGTCAGAAGTCCGGTGTTCAAGTCTTGGCCATGCTGCTTGGAGCTGGGCGACCTTGGGCCAACTTCTTCCCAACTCGGAACCTCAGTTTCTTCATCTACGACTTGAGGAAAACCACTTCCTTGGACTTGGACTTCGCAGGGTTGTCATGGCAACTGAGCTAAAAGCACTCTGCGAATCCATTTGCGATTGTTATAATTTGTATAAACAGTCCTCATTTTGCAAACTCTGCTCCCTCCTGCCCATGATACCCAAATATTTTTTTATTTGTGTTTATTTGGATCCTAACTTCTGCAGAGGGTCTGAGGTGCCTTACGGGAAACACAAATAATATTGGGACAGTTTCAAAGAAGAAATCAGATCCGAGAAACAGAGACTAGGATATAATGTCAAAACAGCTACAGACGGAGAGACAGGGCCCACCTGGCAGTCAAAGCAAAAGGGAGAAAGAAAAAGGGAGGGAAAACCCAGTTCTCGAACTGCAGGAGGCTCGCCATGCCAGGCCCCATAGGGAGGACCGTGTTTGTTGTCCTGAGGGCCGGGCTGGCTGAGCAGAGCAGGCACCTGCCTTCCCAGGAGCCCTCAGCCTCACTCTGAAGCTCAGTCTGGCCACAGTCTGACCATCAGGCACCAGCTGTCCTAAGGTCCCAAGAGAGGCGTCCCCAGGCTGGAGGATAGTACATGGGGCCGTGCTGAGAGCAGGTGCCTGGACTCTGGGTATCCCCCACCCTCCGCCCAGTCGGTCCTTCACCCTGAGGCCAGCAGCTGTGTCCTGCCTCAGAGCGAACGATGCCGGGGCCCCCGGCCCACTCAGGGCCACTCTGCAGCCAGATGCTGGGCAGAGGGGTTGCGGTGCAGGAGGCAGTGCCCAGGGTTTGTAGAGGAAGAGTCCAGGGCTCCCAGGGCAGGAAGACTCCTGTAACCTCTGCATCTGGACCTTTCCAGAGATCCAGAGCAAACGCCAGGAGCGAAAGCGGAGAAGCACAGCCAACCCTGCCTACAGCGGCCTCCTGGAGACAGAGGTGAGGGGCCCGCCACCCGTACACGGGGCGAGGGGTCAGGGGAGGCTCCGTGGGGCCGGCCTCCTCACCTGCCCCTCCTGATTAGAGCTCAGGGCGTGACAGTGAACAGCCCTGACCTCCTGGGTTCAGAATCTGGTGAGGCAGAGGACCGCCGTGTCAGCGGGTTCTCAGGCGGGCTGCCCCGGGGCTGGGGCTGGATGCAGGTCCCAGCCGGCTCCCTGCTTCTTCATCCCTGTGATCCAGCATGAGGGCTGGTCGCAGGCAGTGCTGGGCCCTGGTCCTCCTGGGACCCCTGCGGGCTCAGCCCTAGCTCCTGACTCAAGCCTGGGAGGGGCTGGGCCAAGCGAGGCTGGGGAGAGGGTTGGCTGGAGGAGGAGAGGGAGTGGCCGTGACTTCACTGAGTTCCCTCTGGGTGGAGACATGAGGCCAGCAAGGAGAGACCTGGCCTGGCGTGCCCACCTTCCCCTCCCCCTAACCCCCTGAGCCCCAGTTCCTTTCACGTAGCGGCACCCCAGCTCTAAGACTGCTTCTTAATGGTGGGCAGCGCACACTCCCCTCAGATAGCCGAAACTGGTCAAGTAGGGTGTGACGGTTAACTCCAAAGGAGGGAATGCCCCCTTCATCCAAATCCCATCCAACACACTACCCACCCCCAACCCAAGGTCGGCTGCAGCGCTACTAGGAGGTGATGAGAGTCCCTGAACGCCAGTCATGCCCTTTAAGGACGCAGCCCAGGGAGCACCCAGCCCCTCCCAGCGTTACATTCCCAGGGAGGAACTGAATCCAGAACGGGATTGCCTTGCCCATGCACATCAGAGTTCAGAATTCTCGGCTTGAATCCAGATGTCATCTCCCAGAAGCCAGGTCTGCCGGGGCTGCAGATGCTCTGGGCTTTCCCGCGAAAAACGCCCTGGAATCTTGCCCTGAAAGGGAAGCTGTTTCATGAGGGCCCTGGAGTTGGGCAGCCAGAGAAAGAGGAGGACAGGAAGATGGTGTGCTTGCTTCCCCCTGGGGAATTCTTGAGTCGGAGCCAGTTGTCCCAGGTCTGCGGCTCACCAGTTGGACCTCACCAGGAGGGGACGCCTGTGGGTGCCCTTTGGGGAGAGCGCCCTGTGTCCCTGTCGCTGGCTCCCCAGCCCACCTGCCTGTCCTCGCTGGTACCCTCCCGACTCCCGCTCAGAGCACACGGCATGTTCACACCCGCTCACTTCCCCCCTTGACTTTCTGAGCATTCTGTGCCCCGAGCGCTGTGCCCCATTTGTGAGAGGCACCAAGCTGTTCCTTGGCTCCAGCTCCAGCCACGGAAACTGCGTGTCCTCTGTACAGGACAGGCACCGGCCCTTGGTTGTGCTCGCGATGGACATGCCCCCTGCTCTGGGGGCCAGGCCATACCCTCATCTCCGAAGTCTGTGGCCTTGACCGGAAATGACCTGATTAGCGAATCAGGAGCTGATGCAAAGCCCTGTGACCTTAAGCCCTGACAACATGTAGTTCCGAGGGTCTCTCTAGACCCTGAAGATGGCCCAAACATGTTGAGAGAGATGGGTTTACAACCCATCATTCAAGTCTACAGGCATCGTCTTGCCACAGCCAAAGCCACCTTGGACCACCAGGGTCTGAACCCACGTGGCCTGTAGCTGTAAAGCCCAGGACTAAAGTCACCTTCTGGAATGTACTGGAAACTTCTTCCATTTACACGTGATGAGCCAAGGGTCACTCTTTGTTGTCAGGTTCCTGGACCTCACGCTAAGAAGTGGGGTTTGGGGAGCCAGTCCCTAATATGCCTCGTTTCCCAACCTGAGCCCAGAAGCTGCTGAGAAAGAAGACTCAGGAGGCAGACAGATGGACGGCCAGACGTCCGCTTTGTTACTGATTTGCCCCACCTGGACACCACTAGCCGTCCTTCCTGAATGACGCAGGCTTGCCCACAGGAGCCGCGATGGCCCCATCAGGCAGAGCCTTTGCTGGCTTTTGCCCTGGCTGACCTGCCTCTCCCCTCCCCCATGCCCATGTCCCCATTTCTGCCCCTGGTCTCGGGTGTCCAGCTGGAGTACAGAGCCCAGGTGGGGACCCCGTCCCGGGTGAGTCCTGGGCTGGGTCTGTGTCAGCCGAGGAGGGCCCCCTGTGATTCGGTTTGGTTTTCTGTCTCTGCAGAGGAAGCGACTGGCATCCAACTATCTCAACACACCCCTGTTCCTCACAGCAAGAGGTAAGCGCTTCTCCTGCAGGGCTGCTGTGGGGCCGGGTGGGCCACACCTCGCTCCGCTGGCCACCGCCCGCCTACCCGGCCTGCCCCGTCCACAGCCGCGGCCGGACAGCTGCTCTCCGTGGGCAGCACGTCGTGGCTCCCTGGGCCCTCTGCTCACTGCTGCCCTCTCCGGTCACATGACCTCCCTGAGCCTCGGCGTGCTGGTCTGTATAAAACCGGCCCATGACAGTGCCAGCCTCTCAGAGCTGGGCCAGGGACAGCAGGGTGAACGAGGCAGCTCTGTGTAATGTCGAGTGCGGTGCACACGCAGGAGCTGTTCTTCCCACTAGACTATATCATTTCCAGAAATTAGGAGGAAGGCTATTTTGTGATCATTAGATTATGTGCTCGGCCACCCCTTACTGCAATGGGAGTGGGTTAGGGTTGAAAATGAGTTGTCAGTGAGCCACTTTGAGGGTCCCTGGAACACTGTTTTCTCCACTGGACAGCTCGCTGCTGCCGTGTTCCTCAGCGAGCTTAGGGACCACGATGAGCCTCTTTTTTGATGGGTTCTGGCCATGACCAGGGCAGAGATGTTTACTTCCATGATGCCCTGAGTGAGGAGGACCCAGGAGTCGGTGGGGCCTGAGATACTCCCAGTATGCCCCTGGTGAGGATCCAGGAATCACCAGGGCCTGAGATACTCCCAGCATGCCCTGAGGACCCAGGAGTCACTGGGGCCTATGTCCCTGGTGAGGACCCAAGAGTCACTGGGACCTGAGATACTCCCAGCATGCCCTGGGTGAGGACCCAGGAGTCACTGGGGCCTGAGATACTCCCAGCATGCCCCTGGTGAAGACCCAGGAGTCACTAGGGCCTGTGATACTCCCAGCATGCCCAGGGTTGAGGACCCAGGAGTCACTGGGACCTGAGATACTCCCAGCAAGCCCCTCGTGAAGACCCAGGAGTCACTAGGGCCTGTGATACTCCCAGCATGCCCAGGGTTGAGGACCCAGGAGTCACTGGGACCTGAGATACTCCCAGCAAGCCCCTCGTGAAGACCCAGGAGTCACTAGGGCCTGTAACATTCCCTTACACCCTGGGCCTTGTGGACTCTAGTCCTGATCGGTGCTCCCATGGCCACTAACATGTTCTCCGCCCTTCTTCCCTGTGCTAGCCAATGAGGACCCCTGCTGGAAGGTACGTGTCCCTTGGTCTTCACACCTGGGTGGGTGGGACATGCTTTCCACAGAGTCCAGGTAGGGTCACTCCTGGCAAGGGGCCGGGGTTCCAGTGTCCTGCTGCTGTGAGATGGAGCAGAGGGCCTTGGGCTCCACCCTCGGTGCTGAGGGCTTTGTATAGCTCCAGTCCACTTTCCAGCATGCCCCACAGAGTCGGGCATCACCACGGGGCTCAGCCCACAGTTCAAGCAGGAGCCCTCCGGAAACAGGGACCCCTGGAGCCGTGGCAGCCCACGTGGAAGCAGCTGATGCTGAGTGCCAGGGGGTTGTCTGGCCTCACGGTGTGACCTTGGGCAGAGCTGGCCCTCTCTGGGCCTCATTCCCCACCTCATTAGGGACTGGACTTGGGTCTCAGGGTCCCACCCCACACACCTACATTTCTGTGACCCTATGAAACCCCACTCAGCTCGCACACACTACGTCCCTGCTTCCCAGGGTGCTTGCTGGTCACAACCTTATTTGTGGGCACGTCTTCAGAGTTTATTCAGTGTTTTTCTTTACTCAGTTTCAGACCTAATTCTAAACTTCCAGTCCCTTCATGCCACAGTTGAGCCACTAAAAAGCAACATGTGATGACATTTCCATTAGACTGTGTTGTTTGCAGCCCTAACCCTGCGGTGTCGCAAGTCCATGGCAGCGGGGGTAGCGTTTGTCCGCAGCCACTCTGTGCCTGGCCAGCCGGGGCATGGGGACAGGAGGTGCCTTGAGCCTGAGTCCTGCTACATGGAGCCCATAGGCCTTGGGGGGCCTTGGCTTTGAGGCAGGAGACCGGGATGCTCCGCCTCCTGGTTTGCAGGCCCGCGCTCACTTCATTATCCCCCGTCCTCGGGGCTTAGTCCTGTCTCCCAGAGCTGCTGAAAACCCTGGCAGAAGAGCTGGGTTCCAGGCAGGTCGGGGTGGCAGCTGCCTGCCCCCCGCCCCTACTCCCAGCCCGCTGACCTGCCTCCCACCGTCCCGTCTCTTCCAGAACGAGATCACCCACGATGAGCTCTGTGCTGCCTGCAAGCGAGGGGCCAACCTGCAGCCGTGCGGCACGTGCCCGGGGGCCTACCACCTCAGCTGCCTGGACCCACCCCTCAAGACAGCACCCAAGGGCATGTGGGTGTGCCCCAAATGCCAGCAGAAGGTACGGGAGGCTGTGTCTGTGTGTGGGTGACCCAACCCTCACCTTCACCACCTCCCTGAACTGCAGGGCCCTCCCTCACCGGGCACAACATCTGAGGCTGCTCAAACCGTCCCTGCTTCCTGGGTCATCCCCACCGTGAGCAGAGACGGGGAGGGCCAGGCTGGGGCGGGGTGAGAGGCAGAGGTGCAAGAAGAGGGGCTGGGTAGAGAACCAGGCTTTGCAACCTCAGCACAGCTGACCTTTGGGACAGGATAATCTGTTGGGGGGTGCTGTCCTGTGCCCTGTAGGGTGTTCAGTGGTGTCCCTGGCCTCACCCAGTAGATGCCAATCACAGCCTCCGTCATGGCCATCTCAGACACTGAAGGTTGAGGACATGGGTATAGAGCGAGCAGAGGTGTCCCTCTGCAGCTGATTTAGCGATTCCAACTTAGTGTACTAATAACACAAACCACAAAAAATAGCATCAGTTAACACGTTAGAAAGTCGTTCATTCGTGTCTGACTCTTTGCGACCCCATGGACTATATAGTCTGTGGAATTCTCCAAGTCAGGATACTGGAGTGGGTAGCTTTTCCCTTCTCCAGGGGATCTTCCCAACCCAGGGATCAAAAGCAGGTCTCCTGCATCGCAGGCGGATTCTTCACCAGCTGAGCCACAAGGGATGCCCAGTTCTCACTGATAGCAACATGCAAATGAAAAACCATCAAATTAGCAAAAATGATAACATTCCCTTCTGGCAATGATGTGGTGAAATGAGCACTCTTAGACGTTACCTTAAAAATGTGTACACCTTTTAAACCCAGTGTCTTGCTTTGAGGAGTAGAACCTACGGAATAGTTCAATACAGGTAAAGTTCTGTGCAGAAGGAAATCCCTCAGCTTTTCTTTATAAAAGGGAATAAAATAGGAACAGCCTGGCTTCCCCACAAAGAGTTGGTGAAATAGATTCCGGCACTTTACCCAGTGAGATATTATGGGGTCACTGAAAATGATTTTTTTTAACAAGGAATTTGGAATTCTTTGGGACTTGTTCACTATGTAGGGTTACGTTTTCAAAAACTAAAAATAAAATAAAAACAGGTTTTGTAGCTGCTGTTTAGTTTGATCGTCAGCCATTTGACTGAGAAAAACAGGGTGCAGAATAGAAAACCTGGGTGAAAATACTTGCAAGTGTTAATATTGTATGTGGCTGGATGGTGGGAAGTTTCAATGCTATTCTAAAAGTACACTTTTCTATAGAATGTGTTACTTGTAAAATCATTGCGGAATCCTCTTTATTTCAATGAGGAAGCCTCTTTATTTTAGGAAACATTGAGTTCCCATCATACCGGGTTTTGTGGGGACCTGAGGAGAGGGGGTGTGGCAGCCCAGAGAACTCGTGCCCGTGCCCCTGTTACCCCCGTTCCCCAGCCCCAGGTTCCTCAGCTGGAGCGTGGCGGGCCCTGGGCTGCCTGCTGGCTCAGTTCCCCATCTGCTCTCCAGGCCTTAAAGAAAGATGGAGGTGTGCCCTGGACTGGGATGCTGGCCATCGTGCACTCCTACGTCACCCACAAGACAGGTGAGACATCGGGGCAACTGGGAAGGGGCAGAGACGCCCTTCTGTTCAACCCCGCCCTCAGACTGCTGGACTCACTTTGGGCCCAGCAGAGGCTGCTCTGATCCAAAGCTCTGAAAAGAGGGAGCCTGGGACTAATCCTGAGTGCAGGGCAGTTACTGCGGAGGTGGAATTTCAGCCCCTGAGCATCTGGCAAGAGCCTCTGGCACCTGCAGGAGGATGTGGCCAGAGTGACCCCTAGGGATGGACCTAGGATTCTTCTTGCCTCTCCTGCTCAGCCACAGCCCAGCCCCGGCTTACCTGCCATTCCCGGTGGGGCCTGGGACCCAGGCCCTTTCCTAGTCCTTCCTCTTTCCTAGTCAAAGAAGAGGAGAAGCAGAAGCTGCTGCAGAGGGGCAGTGAGCTGCAGAGCGAGCGCCAGCAACTGGAGGAGCGAGACCGGCGCCTGGCCTCGGCCGTGAAGGTCTGCAGGGCGGGCGGGGTCTGCCCGGGGGACCACGGGATAGTGCAGATCAAAGTGTTACTGTCCGGTTACTGAGGCCCCAGAAGAGGGCGGACTTACCAGCATCGTTCAGGGAGTCAGCAGGTGGAGAGGGCAGCTCTGTGACTCAGAAGACACATAGTTATCAAGGCGCGGGACATCTGACTGCTCCTTCTCAGCTCTGTGACCTCAGCAAGGCCCTATCTCTGAACCTCAGTTTCTTCTTGTATAAAGGGAGCATGATGGTTTCTTCTCTGTAGAGTGGTGGCAACAGGTGGTGATGCTGGTGATGCTGGTGGTGATGGTGATGAATTTGCTGTCGATGATGGTGACGGCAGTGTCAGGCCCTGGTAAAAACTTCTTACATGTTGTATTTCATTTAATCCGCTCAATAACTCTGTGAAGAGGCCCTGTGATTATTCCCATCTTGGAGTTTTGGACATAGTCTCAGGAAGTTGAAGTTATTTGCCCAAGCAGCAAATGATTCAAACTCTAACTTGAGGCCTCAGTGCTTAACCACTGTACTGTGATGCCATGAAACCTAAAGGGCTAGAAAAAGCCGTGAACACAGCAGGCAAGAGAAAGAGCAAAGACCTGGCCAACAAGCTCAAGGTCTTTCTGGGGGCTGCAGCCGAGCCAGAGCAGGCTCCGAGCTTCCTCCAGCAGGAGGCGGGGATGGTGTGGTCAGCTGGAAGCCCCCCAGACACAGGGAGCACACTCCCACATCCCTGCACACACACCAGTTCCAGCCCTGAATCCTAAACCAACTTCTTCTGTGGATCTGACTGCCATTGGATTCCGTTTTTCGCTTCTAGCTGGTGTGTGAGGCCCTCTTCCTTTCTTTCAGCCTCTGCGAGGGAAGGGAGGGACTTTGGGAGAAGGGGCTGCCCCGGGAGGCATGCATTGCTAAATGCTGAGACCGTTCTCTCTGACACTTTCCCTGAACAGAAATGCCTGGAGCTCAAGACAAGCCTGCTGGCCCGGCAGAGGGGCACCCAGTCATCCTTGGACCGCCTGCGGGCCCTCCTTAGACTGATACAGGGTGATCAGATGCTCCAGGTCACCATGACGACCACCAGCCCCGCCCCACTGCTGGCAGGGCCCTGGACCAAGCCCTCAACAGCAGCCATGCACTCTGCCCTCCAGCACCCCCAGGGGCACAACTGACCCCCAAGGGACCCGTCTTCACACCCGCGGAAAGTCACTGGGACCCTGCTTGCAAGACCTGCGGGTTCTGTCAGCCTTAATTCATACACACTATGAATTTCAGTCAAACCTAAAACCAGACAGAGACAGGAAAGAAGGGAGGAGGAGCTGAATGAGAGTCCCAGAGCCAGGACTCTGGGGATGGAGTCCTGCCCGCTTCCCGGTCAGACAGGACGCCCGGAATCCAGCTGGGGGCGCAGAGTCAGCTCCCCGCCTTCCGGGCACAGCTGTCTCCTCAGCCTCGAGTCAGCCCCACGCCCGACAGAAGGGCCGAGGCGCCCTACGTGCTTGTGGGAGGGGAGCCGAGGACACGACGTAGCTGAGTAGTAGAGCTAGTTGGAGCGAGAGGTGGGTAGCAAACCTAGGTAGACTCCGCCGCCCGCCCGCCCGCCCTCACGGGGCCGTCAGGCGCACCAGGCGTTCCAGACGCCCGGCCCCCATCATCAGTGTTCCTAGCGTTCAGAATCGCAGCTGTTTAACTTGAAGGACGCTCCCGAGGGGTCGGACGCCGCTGTCGGCCGGGCCTCTGTCTGGCCCCTGACCTCAGGGGGCACCCTTGCTGCACGCCTCCTCCCTGCCTCTGCTCACTTTCTGGATTCATCTTGCCCTTGGTGTCTTTTTATCACAGAGTTTCTGGGCGAGATGGAGCTGCAGCCATGCTGGGGAGGCGTTTGACAGGTTTTCCACCTGAGGTTGACTCGTTCAACTTAACGACCGAAGCCTTTTCTTTTCTCCTTTCGAAGAGCCGATAAGATATCCCATTCCTCTTTTCTTGCCAGTACAGACACTATGCCAAAAAAATAACTTTACATTTTTGTATGGCGTTTTTATTGTGAGATAATTTAATGTGAAGGGGACTTGGTGACTTTGCTTCCCGCTCACCGGGGTCTCCGCTGCCAGGGATGAACGGGAGCCCCCTCGGGCGGAGGGGAAGGCTGCCAAACCGGAGGGGCCCAGAGCAGCTTTTAAGAAGTGGGGGGAGGGGGGAGGGAGAGACCAGTGGCCTCGGGAGACTGGGGGGGTCCCTCTTCTTGCAGTCTCCCCAAAAACGGAGGGAGGGCACCCGCCGTCATCAAAGGGCTCCTGCGTCTGGGGTGGGCTGTGCAGGCTTGTCAAGCCTTATGGCTTCTCCAGTCCCCGAGGGACTTAGAACTTAGCACAACAGGATGAGCATCTGGGAGCCACGGGGCTCCCACCCCCAGCATATCACACGGTGCCGATCGCAGTGCACACGTGTGCGTGTGCACACACGCACGCATATGCCGGGTGCGCAGCAAGGAGGCTGGCCGGCGCCCCACACAGCCCGCCAACGGTCCCTCCTGTCATTTCCACGACTCCGGGAGAAACTGTGCTGTACGATACAGATCTATTTTGATACACTTAACACTGGGCTGAACAAGATTTTTATATTCTTTTATTGATGAACAAAGTGAACTGTGAGACACATGTCTTATATATTGGTTACTCGAGATGCCAATTATGCATTACCGCGTGGCTTGCGATGTAAATGTCTTCAGGTTCCTTTTTTTTTTTTTTTTTCAGTTGGTTGGTTTTTCTTCTCGGATGGATTGAATTCTGTTTTTGAAAAAATTGTTAATGGGAGGATGTGAAAGGTTGGACCCGGGAGGGGTAGCTGCCGATGTGTCTTGAGACTTAGTTTTTTTTTGGACCAGGGAGGGCCGTCCGATGGCTAGTGAGGATAGAGAAACAGTGTTTGTCTTGAATACGCCGATGTAGTTTCCTTCTGTACGATGCATTAAACTCGATGGATGGTTTCAGAGCCCTGTGGTTTGTTTCCTTGCTTTCAACAGAGAGGCCTCGGGGAGCACGGGGTCGGGGGGCAGGGAGGTGGGGATTGGAGGGGGTAAAGGTCAGGGTCCTGCCCTCAGCCCACCTCAAGGGAAGGAGGGAAGAGAGAACCCTGGGCGGGGCTACCACGCACAGATTGCCCAACCCCGGGGGGTGCAGGCACCCCTTTTAGGGCCAGGATTGACAATCGCAAGTAACAGAAGCCCAGAGCAGGCTCTGTGTGGAGCCAGGGGCCACGTGCACACTGTTCCCTCCCTCCTCCCCCTCCTCCTCCTCTCAGGATCCACAGGACCCGTCTCTGCCTCCTGGGCAGTATGGCCCCAGGGTCCCACAACTGCCCTGGGTCTTAGTCACACTGGGAAGCCAGATCGCCTGCATCCTTGCTCCAGATGTGATGTAGAGGCCTCTGGTTGGTCCAGCTGGGTGAGGAGCCCATCGACGGACAGTCAGCTCTGGCCAGAGAACGGGGTGGAGGACAAAGTGACTGTCCCCTGGAGTCCCCAGCGGGGTCTGCTGCGGCCAGCGCCTCCTGCTCCCCACCCCCACCCGCTCCCCTGCCCGGGCCGACTGGTCAGACCGCTTTGGCTGTGCTTTTGGTAATCACTGAACACTGCGGGTGGGTCCGTGTGTGTGGTCCCCACTCCTGCGTTCCCACGGGCCTCGTCCCACCTCCCGGCTTTCCGTGTGTCTGTGCTGGGATCTCCCCAGTGGTCACACATAAACTGTGTCATCCTACTTCCGAATCAGATCATGTTCACAGATACTGGGGGGCTAGGGACTTCAGCATCTTTTGTGAGGGACACAACCCATAACAGACACCTTCCACGGGTCCTCTGAGATCTGCTTCTTGGAGGTTTCTCCCTGCAGGACCACGCAGGACTGCCCCCTGGCTTCATCTACCCCCGCACAGCCCACGTAGTGGTGTCCTGCCCAAGACCCTGTTCCCTGATGGCCAGCTGTGTGCCCAGCCCACCTGCCTCCTTCCTGGGACCTGCTCTGACACGTCAGCCCCTCCCAGGGGACTTGAAGCGCCAGGACCTGAAGAGGGACACACCCAGGTCACACGGCCAGCAGGTGGCTTTATCCCAGTCCGTGGTTCCTGGACGCTCTGCCTCTCTGGATGCTAGACACTGGTCACGTGGGGCCCGTGTGGATGGCTGGGAGCCGCTCCAACCTAGTCGCAGGCACGTGCACTCCGGACCTGGCTAGCTGGCCAGTCGGGGGCTGCAGATGGTGACCTGGCCCCCAGGTGACTCCACCGAGCGTGAGGAGACAGATGAAGGGGCACAGGCTGGCCAAGCGTCCCTGACCACACGCTGCCCCTCCCCACACTTTCACCCCAGACTGCGGGTCCCATGGTGGTGGGCAGCACTCCTTAAACTAGACTCTGCTGTGCCCCCACCCATCTCCCAGACCCCCTGGGGCTCCCCGAGAACAGCGCCTGCAGGGTCTGGTGATGCTACTCGGGGGTTCCTGGTCCTCACCTCGATGTCCTGCCCTCCCCTGTGCAGCAGCTCAAGGTGTGACTGGGGGGCTCCCCAAGTACACCCCAGGGAGAAGTCTGAGCAGGAGGTGGCTGCAATCTGAGACTGTGAGACCACCCTGCTGGGCCACCCCAGCCTCAGCCTGTCCTGCTTCGGGCAGCTGCTGCTCACCCTACCCCCACCCCCTGCCTCTGGTCCCCCGGGAGGACCCCACACCAGGCCGCAGAGAGAGGCCCCAGCACCCACTCCAAGAATTCCTGGTTTTGACTCCCACCTACCCACAGGCAGCTCTGATCGGGTCCCTGTTGTCATCGAGTGGCAGAGACCCATTGGTTCCAGCAGCATCAGGCAGGTCCCTGCGGGATCGGGAAGCCAGGCAGGGGAGGGCTGGCCCCAGGAGGGCGTGTGTGGCGGTGCTTCCACCCCCAGCTGCCCCCGCCCCCCGGGGTTAAGTCAGAAGGAGGAGGGGTCCCCACCACCTCCACTGCTGGGCTCCTCGAGGTGGAGGCATTGCCCAGAAAGCGGGGGGAGGGGGAGGAGGGGCGGGGCAGCCTGGGGTGGGCCACCTCTAGGAGCATGGCACTGGCGTCAGAGCAGCTCACATCAGCCCCGGAGAATCACTGTGTGCGTCACTTCCAAATCCACGGTCACTGACTTCACGTTTATTTCCTGACCTTGCTACGTGGCATGCGGGATCCTGGTTCCCCAACCAGGGATAGAACCTGCACCCCCTGCAGAGGAGGCACAGAGTTCTAACCACTGGACAGCCAGGGAAGTTCCTCAAGAAAATAATAAAAGTTCCTGTATTATCATCTCCATTCTCCTGTTAAACATCACCAATGGGCTTCTTTTTCTTTTCTGTTTGTAAAAAATAGTTTTAAATACTGTATTTCACTCTTACAGAATTTCCCTGTTTTTAAAGGTTTCTATTTTTGTTCTTCAGTGTGATTTCCTCTCTTTTCATTTACTTGAAGCATATTTTCCTTTATGAACTCAAGGGTGTGTATAATAGCTGCTCTGTATGGATGTGAGAGTTGGACTGTGAAGAAGGCTGAGCGCCAAAGAATTGATGCTTTTGAACTGTGGTGTTGGAGAAGACTCTTGAGAGTCTCTTGGACTGCAAGGAGATCCAACCAGTCCATTCTGAAGGAGATCAGCCCTGGGATTTCTTTGGAAGGAATGAAGCTAAAGCTGAAACTCCAGTACTTTGGCCACCTCATGCGAAGAGTTGACTCATTGGAAAAGTCTCTGATGCTGGGAGGGATTGGGGGCAGGAGGAGAAGGGGACGACAGAGGATGAGATGGCTGGATGGCATCACTGACTCGATGGACGTGAGTCTCAGTGAACTCCGGGGGTTGGTGATGGACAGGGAGGCCTGGCGTGCTGCAATTCATGGGGTCGTAAAGAGTCGGATATGACTGAGCGACTGAACTGAACTGAACTGAACATCCTTGACTGCTATTTTCAACACCTGCATTATTTTAAGGTTGGTCTCCATTGATTGTTTTTCAAGGTGGTGCTAGTGGTAAAGAACCCACCTGCCAATGCAGGAGACATAAGAGACATGGGTTCGATCCCTGGGTCAGAAGATCCCCTGGAAGAGGGTATGGCAACCCACTCAGGCATTCTTTCCTGGAGAATCCCTTGAACAGAGGAGATTAGCGGGCTATAGTTCATGGGGTCACAAAGAGTCAGACATGATTGAAGTGACTTACCCTGCACACGTCATTGATTATTTTAGACTGGATTGCATTTTCCTGTTTCTTTGTATGATGAATAATTTTTAATTACATCTTGGATGTTGTGGATATTATGTTGTAGAGACCCTGCGTTCTGTTACAGTCCTTTGAAGAGTGCTGGCTTTTGCTTGCTTTAGCAGGCACTGAACTGGGCCCTGACTGCAAACTCAGTTGGTGGCTCAAACCCCAGTTCAGTTCTTTTAGCATTAGCTGGTGTCTATCCTACATTTGTGACTCAGCGATCAGGCAGAACTTTAACCAGAGTTTAAATGGTCAAAATATAGACTCTCCCTGTCTGGCTCTCTCCTGTCCAGAATTCCCTACCCACCTTCCAGTGACTGTTCCAAACTCTATCCTCTGCTCTTTAAGCCAAAAAGACTCCTGGTTCCTGTTGTCCATGTAGCCATTGTAACGGAATTGCCGACTTTGGCCCAGATCAGATTAAAGCACGTAAAGGGCAAAGGTCACTCGTCCCGGGCAGTCCCTCTCCAGGTGTGGCCCTCCCTCCAGCCCGTCCTCACTCGTTCTCCAGGGCCTGCCCATTGTTGATCTTCTGTCTGCTTTCCTGTGTTCTTCTGTATTTTGTCTAGCGTTTACAGATGCTGTGGAAAAGTCAAGTCCCAAGAGAGTTATTCAGCCATACTGGAAGCAGAGCACTTATTTACACTAAGAGTCCTTAGAAAAACTTGTATGTATGTGTGTGCTCAGTAGCTCAGTCGTGTCCAGCTCTCTGTGACTCCATGGACTGTAGCCTGCCAGGTTCCTCTGTCCATGGAGATTTTCCAGGCAAGGATGCTGGAGTGGGTCCCCATGTCCTCTTCCTGGGGATCTTCCCGAAACAAGGATCGAACCCTTGTCTCTTGCGTCTCCTGCTTCGGCAGGTGGATTCTTTACCGCTAAGCCACCTGGGAAGCCCCTTAGAAAAACTTAAACCAAAGTAAAAGTTAAAGACCACCTTCCTACTCAATTTTTTAAAAAATTCCTTCTGGGACTTCTCTTGTGGTCCAGTGGTTAAGAATCCGCCTGCCAATGCAGGGCACACCAGTTTGATCCCTGCTCTGGGAAGATCCCACACGCGCTGCAGCTATAGAACCCCACACGCATTAGAGCCTGTGCTCGAAAACAAGAGAAGCCACCGCAGTGAGAAGCCTGTGCCCCACAGCTAGAGACTAGTAGACCCCACTCGCCACGACTAGAGAGAGCCTGAGCCCAGCAACAGAGACCCAGTGCAGTCAAAACTTAAATAAAATTTGAAAATGCCTTCTGGATATTGTTCCAGACGTGTAATATTTTCGATTCATAAACTATATAGGATTGGGGCGTTTTAAAGCTTTACACAAGCCATAGCACCCTGTATTTATCATCCTGCAACTTCTCCTCGTCTCCGCATAATCCTCAGAGATTCAGTCACATGGAAACGTACAGATCCAATTCATTCATTTTTCCTGCAGGACACTGTTCACTCTCATGGAAGTCACTCTCCTTCATCTGCCTTTTCTTCTATTGATGGACACACTCAGGTCGCATCTGATTGTCTGCTCTGACGACAACCCTGCAGTAATTGCTCCGTACCTCCCTTTTTGGTTTATGTCTCTCGAGTCACAATTGCTGGATCAGCTTTAACTTCACCAGCTTGCTAAATTGTGATTGTACCAATTTACATCTCTACCAGCAGTGTAGCAAAGTGCCAATTCCTCAAAATATTAACAGTGCTTCTCCGCGGGTGGTAAAATTTTAAATCATGCTCAGTGCCTTTGTTTGCACTTTCTTTCTGTCCGTGATTTTTTTTCCCCTCAGCAATTATTTTTCTGATAACAAAACAGGAAAGCTTTTTGTTATCAAACCAACAGCAGGGATTGCCCTGCCTCTTCCATCCCGTCTATATCTGGGGAGGATCCCACTTCGGGGCCCAAATCGCTCAAGCCTGGGAGCTGCCAGGACCGTCCCGTCTCCCACCTCTCTCCTGCACCTGCCTGAGTCCTGTTCATACTGTGGTAGCTCTACAAAGACGTATCTGGGGACTTCCTTGGTGGTACAGTGGCTGATGCCTTGAGCTTCCAACGCCAGGGGCCCCGGTTCGATCCCTGGTCAGGGAATTAGACCCCACAAGCCATAACTGAGAGTTCCCATGCTACAACTAAAGCTCCCACTTGCTACAACTAAGACCCAGCGCAGCCAAATAAATAAAAATGGAAAAATAAAAATAAGTAAATAAATGTTTTAAGGTATTGGAAGAAAAAATATAAATGAAAAATAATTTAAAAAATAAAAAAGGCATATTTTGTGCTTTTATTTGCTTTTCTCCCCAGCTCTTCTGCAAGCCCCATGAAGGCAGGAAGTGTACCCCCTCCTCACCACCCAACCTCTATAATTGTGAGACTGTTACTCCTGGCACAAAACAGATGCTGCAAAGCACACAGAGACCTGCAGGGTGGAGACTGTTTTTCCCATTATGCAAACGAGAAAAAGCTCCAAGAACTTACCCCAGCCACACTCCCACGTGGAGGACAGAAACCCAAGCTGAGCCTTCTCACTTTGAACCCCCCTTGCTGGGCAACATGACTCACCTATAGGGTCACAGGTCTGCGAGTCTGAGCTGCACCAGAATCGGGGAACCCAGTGCCTGCTCCCCCGCGATGCAGCCCCCCATTGCTGGGCTCCTTGGAATGGACCAGCTACTTGCTCTGCCTACAGACGCTTCTACTCTGGGCAGGATTCATTCATTCCTGGTAGATGTCAGCTACAAGTCCTGGGCAGCCTGCCTAATCTCTGGAGTCACTTAAAATCTCTGTCATTTCTGCAAAAGTGAATGTTTGGGCAATTCATCTCACACGTTCTCGTCAATAGAAACACTCTGGGGCCCTCATTCCGGCATCACGTTTCATTGTTTCAGGCTGGTACGTGCTGCCTGGGTCTGCAACACATTATCACCATAATTGTTTTCTCTTGCTGTGGAAATGGTGCTTTGATACAAGGGAAGGGTGACAGGACCACGCGGCGCTGGCGCTGGGATTCCACGATTATCACTTGTGAAAGGGAGGCTGCTATCAAAGCAGCCACGGGAGAGCGTCTCGGGGCCACCTCTCGGCGTCAGAAAATTTGAAACATATATTTCACAACTGTGCTCCGCACGGTAAACCTTTCTGCATAATGCATGAGGTTTGATTTAATGTTGCTGTTAATTCTGGTGTTCACAGTGGTGTGCTCTTAAGGGAGCCATCATTTTTTTTATTTCAGACTTTTTTTTCTTTTCCTGGCAGCACAACTCTGAGGCCGTTTTCGGGTTGTTCCGAACTGTTTGAGAAGAAGACGCCTTCCTGGGGGCGAGGGGCGCGGATGCCAGCCGCGCTTCCAGAGGCCGGGGGGCCAGTGGTGGGTTTGCCTCGGGCTCCGAACTGAACCCTTCGGGGGTGGGGGAGCCCACTCAGGCTGGTCCAAGCCCCATCCCCCACTCACCCCCGTGCCTGACTGTGGTTGGCTGGATCTGGAAGGTTGTGTTTTAAAAAAAAAAGGAAAAAAGGATGTACGAGAAAAGAAACAGAGCTTTGTATGGGAATAGAAAAGAAAAAATAATACTTTTCAAGTTGTCCAAGAGCATGGTTCTGGCTGCGCTTGGCTGTGAGAGAGGGAAAGCTGGAAGGAACAGCCAAGATGGATAAAGAAGGATGGAGAGAAAGAAGAAGAGAAGGTGAAAGTCGCTCAGTCATGTCTGACTCTTCGCGACCCCATGGACTGTATGTAGCCCACCAGGCTCTGTCCATGGGACTCTCCAGGGAAGAGTACTGGAGTGGGTAGCCATTTCCTCCTCCAGGGGATCTGCCCAACCCAGGGATCGAACCCGAGTCTCCCGCATTGCAGGCAGACGCTTTACCATCTGAGCCACAATGGAGTGGGGGGCCAGACCAGAACCAGGAGGGGGGATGTGGAGAGACGGGTGAGAAAGAGGGGGCTAGGAGGAGACAGGCTACGCTGCTCAGATCAGTGGGCCCTGGGGTGCTCCTGGAGCCCAGGACACAGGGCCGGAACCTGGAGCCATGAGGGCACAGGTTGCGGCCGCCCAGCTCGGGGAGGCTGGCATGGAGTGAGCACAGGCTGCAGCCTCTGGAGTCCATCCCGAGTGGAAGGCCGCCGGGCTTGGAAGGCCTGAACTCCCGTGGCTTTTGTGAACATTCGCCATCTACTTACGGTGACTGCGGCTGCTGAAGAGGTGTGCCCAGGACTGGGTGGGGGTGGGGACAGGCGTGCACAGCCACCTGGGTGACCCAGAGCTGTTTTAAGCCCAAAGATGTAGATGATTCTGGTCCAACCAGGAAGTGTGCAAAATATAGTTTGGCAGCAGACAAACCTTTTTTCTCTCCAGTTTTACTGAGAACTAATTGATGTACATCACGAAGCCTTTTTTCTTTTTCTTTTTTAAATTTCATTTTTAACTAGAGGATAATTGTGTGTGTAAATGTCGCTTAGTCGTGTCCGACCCTCTGCAACCCCATGGACTGTACGGTCCATGGAATTCTCCAGGCCAGAATACTGGAGTGGGTAGCCTCTCCCTTCTCCAGGGGAACTTCCAAACCCAGGGATCAAACCCAGGTCTCCCACATTGCGGGCGGATTCTTTACCAGCTGAGTCACAAGGGAAGCCCTTGAGGATAATTACTTCACAATATTGTGATGATTTTTGCCATACATCAGCAGGAATCGGCCACAGGTATACATATGTCCCCTCCCTCTTGAACCCCCCTCCCACCCACTGGGTGAGTTTAAGGCATGTAGCATGTGGGTCTGATGTACGTGTATCGTGAAATGACTATCATAAGAGGTTCAGCTGACATTCATCATCTCATATAGGTACAATAAGAAGAAAACAATTTCTCCGTGTAATGAGAACGCTTAGTACCTACCCTTTTAACAACTTTCCTATGTATCAGACAGCAGGAATGGCTATAGTCATCAAATTGCTAGTTGTATTCCTAGTATTACTTATCTTACGGCTGAGGTTTTTGACTTTTGATCACTGTCTTCCAGTTCCTCCTTCCCCACCTCCTGTCTCTGGTAACCACAAATCTGATCTCTTTTTCTATGACACGGGTGGTTTTTGTTCTACATATTAAATGGGATCATAGGGTTTTTTTCTTCTCTCCCTGACTTCCTTCACTTAGCATAGCATCCTCAGCGTCCATCCATGTTGTCAAAAGTGGTAGGATTTCCTTGTTTCTATGGCTAAATAATCTCCCACTGAGCACATAATCACACCTTCTCGGTCCTTTCATCCACCAAGGAGCACGCAGGTGGTTTCCAAGCCTTGGCTGTTGCCAACACTGGGCAGACAAACCCTGACGTCCTCATGGGATCGTTCAAATGTGTTCAGACAGGAAGCCGGGCCAGGAGGTTGCATCTGATCAGACTTGCGGTGGAGCTGATTCAGTCTCAGGTCTCGTGGTTTCTGAGCCGATGCCCTGGCAGCTGGAGGGGAGTGTGGAGTGTGAACATCCCCCTCCACTGTACGGTGGGGAGACGGAGGCCCTGACCCCTCTCTTTGGCCCCCACAGCACAGGGCTGCACAGATCTGAATCCCTGCTCTGCCACATGCAAGCTGTGTGACTTAGAGTAAATTCCTGTACCTCTCTGGTCCCCCAGGTCCTCATCTGTAGACCAGAAATGAGATGATCGGAGTAGACACGTAGGCCCACCTGCCCCAGATTGGGGAGGGACTTCACCAGTGAGGACTAATCCTCCTGGCCTCTCTCCCCGCCCCCTCGCCCCTCCCATGGGAAGAGGGAATATTATGACGGTGGAACTTGGAGGTCTGGAGCCAACTGCCTGCAGAACACATGGGCTCTGGCCTGCGTCTTCCCCGGGCTCAGCGATCAGGCAGTGTTTGTCAAAATTAGGGTGACTAGTTAGCGAGCACCCTTGGCCACAGACAGAGTGTAGGCAGGCAGGGCCCTGGCCAGCTCGAAGCAGACACTTTGACCCCCAGAGGGGCTCCTGAGTCTGCCTCTTCCTCAGTGTTCTCAGTCTGGGCAGGGAGACGGCTGTTACTTAGAGCCGCTCAAGCCCCAACCCTGAAAGCCCATCTGGCTGGGCTCCACCAGGAGGCAGAGGCGGGTGGGAGGTGTTTCTGCAGCAGCCCCCACCCCTCAGGCACCAGTGAGGATGGTGAAGTCTCCTCCTGGCGTGTGGCCCGCGTGGCCGTGTCATCCTCAGACCCTCACGGGAGGGACCCGGCGCAGCCCCCGACCACGACCCGTCCCAGCACAGGTCGGAAAAGAACTTCCAGACACAGAGCATTGCAGAAGGGAGTGAGTTCATTAAGAACAAAGAGCAGAGACAATGTGGGCACTGGGAGCACGGCAGGCCGAGCTCTTGACCCATCAGGCAGAGCTGATGGGATGCTGTCAGAATAGCGGGCCGGCTCCAGGGAGAGCCAAAGTTTTCATGAGTTATTGTTCAGTCACTAAGTTGTGTCTGACTCTTTGTGATCCATGGACTGCATCACGCCAGGCTTCCCTGTTCTTCACTATCTGGCTGAGTTTGATCAAACTCATGTCCATTGAATTGGTGATGCTACTCAACCATCTCATCCTCTGTCGTCCCCTTCTCCTCCTGCCCTCAATCTTTCCCAGCATCAGGGTCTTTTCCAATGAGTTGGATCCTCGCATCAGGTGGCCAAAGTGTTGGAGTTTCAGCTTCAGCATCAGTCCTTCCAATGAATATTCAGGACTGATTTCCTTTAGGATGGACTGGTTGGATCTCCTTGCAGTCCAAGAGACTTTCAAGAGTCTTCTCCGACACCACAGTTCAAAAGCATCAATTCTTCAGTGCTCAACTCTCTTTATAGTCCAACTCTCACATCCATACATGACTACTGGAAAAAACAGTAGCTCTGACTAGACGGACCTTTGTGGGCAAAGTGATGTCGCTGCTTTTTAATACACTGTCTAGGTTTGTCACAGCTTTTGTGGGTTAGTAGCCAATTTTTATAGCCTCAAGACAAAGAAAATTCCTGCTGGAAGGGTACTATTAGGTGATTGGTTAGGGGCTATAGGGTGAGCAGAGGGTGGGCATTTTTGCCTAACTTGGGGTCAGGAAACTGGCTGGTGATGATCAGGGGGGCTTTTGGCAGCAGTTACAAAGGGGCTCAGTCAGTTCTAGAGGTGACCTTGGTTCTGGGCTCTGTGTCTATGGCCTTGGTGCAAGGCCTCACACCTGTGACCTTGGACTGGGACTCCATAGCCCACGCTGCTGGGGCTGGGCCTGCTTCTCCCCAGGAGGACGTGCTGTGTCAGTGGGAGGGTCTCCTCTCCAGCACCTGCCACCAGCCCCCACCTCCTCTGCCCCAGAAGCCACAGGGAGGACCAATGTCCTCACCACCTGAATGGCCGGGACTTGGGGACGCTGTGCTCTGGCCTGGACACGACACAGAACCCGCATCAGAGAAGCAAGAGGATGCTCCCCTGCTCTCAGTCTGCTGGGTCCTTGAAACGAGGTGTCACCCACTCACTGCTGGGCGCTGGGAGATGGCTCAGTGGGCACGTCCCCTCCCTTACAGAGACGAGGACAGGCAGGCAGGCGACCACAGCCACAGATGGGAGTGCAGTGAGTGTGGAGGTGAGAAGAGGCAGGAGGTGAGCACGGCGCCCACACTCTCCGCATTCAGGAAGTAGCTCCAGGTGTCCATGGGATTCTCCAGGCAAGAATACTGGGGTGGGTTTCCACTCCCTTCTCCAGGGGATCTTCCCAACCCAGGGATCGAATGCAGGTCTCCTGTTTTGTAGGCAGATTCTTTACTGTCTGAGCCACTAAGGAAGCCCTCCTTACAGAGTTCAGTTCAGTTCAGTCGCTCAGTTGTGTCCGGCTCTTTGTGACCCCATGAATCGCAGCACGCCAGGCCTGCCTGTCTATCACCAACCCCCAGAGTTCACTCAGACTCACGTCCATCGAGTCAGTGATGCCATCCAGCCATCTCATCCTCTGTCGTCCCCTTCTCCTCCTGCCCCCAATCCCTCCCAGCATCAGAGTCTTTTCCAAAGAGTCAACTCTTCGCATGAGGTGGCCAAAGTACTGGAGTTTCAGCTTTAGCATCATTCCTTCCAAAGAAATCCCAGGCCTGATCTCCTTCAGAATGGACTGATTGGATCTCCTTGCAGTCCAAGGAACTCTCAAGAGTCTTCTCCAACACCACAGTTCAAAAGCATCAATTCTTAGCCTTCTTCACAGTCCAACTCTCACATCCATACGTGACCACAGGAAAAACCATAGCCTTGACTAGATGGACCTTTGTTGGAAAAGTAACGTCTCTGCTTAAAGTTAAATGAGGTCATGAGTGTGGGGCCCAGGACCGACAGGTCGTGTGTCCTTATGAGAAGGGACACTAGAGAGCTGGCCCTTCTGTCTCCTGAGGACAGAGAGGAGATTGCCGTCTGCATGTCAGGGGGAGCGCCCTCGCCAGAAGTAAAGCCTGCTGGCACGCTGACCCTGGGCTTCCGGCCTCCACAACAGCAAGAAAATAAGGGCCTGTTGTTGAAACCCTGGCCTGCGGTGTATGTTGTGGGGGCCTGCCCACACTGACCCATCAGGCACCAGCTCTCCTTTGTTGGGGGTCTGTGTGGGGCACCTGACCCAGGCCAGCCCACCGGTGCCTGCCCCGGACACAGCACCTGTCCAGGGTGAGACCTCGGCTCGGCCAATCAGGGACATTGGGGGCTCTTTGCTGGCAATATGGAGCCGTGACTTTTCACGGTTCCTCACTGAAGGGGGAGCTGGGAACACAGGACCATCTCTCAACGGCAAGGGGCTGGCCTGCCTGAGACCATAGGGCTAGGACACGTCCTGCAGCCCTCGGGCAGCCGATGGCCACGTTTCTCCCCCTCCTGTTATCCGCACCCTTTGCCCTTCCGCTATGACCCTGGCCTTGGCCCTGAGGCCAGCTCTGGCCGACAGGGTGTGAGCCTTAGTGATGCCACCCAAGCTCGTAAGCAGCCGTGCTAGCGCTCTTGCTTGGACTTGGCTCATGTCCAGGGAATGCGTGCCCATTCATCAAACGGAAACACAATGCCTGCGGGAGGGTGGAGTCTCCCCAGCCACCCTGGTGCCTGATACCTGCCAAGCAAGTCCTGAAGAGACCAGAACTGCCCGCTGACCCACCGACTCGCAGGCAGTGACCAGCGGCCGCTGCTCTAAGTCAGTGGGTCTGCACGGTTTGTCATGTGGCATCGAGGCAGCAGGAGATGCCTGGTACGAGGCCCAGCCAGTACATTCCCATTTTCAGGGAGGCCGGGCGAGTCCCGATCCTAACAGATCCATCATCTTGTCTCAGCCTGCCATGACCGAACAAGAGGGGCTGACGAATCAGAACCACAGAATTTTCACCGGAAGGTTGGTTCCCTAGAAGATCGTTTAATGGCAAGTTTACAAAACACAGATGCAGAGACCACCACTGATGTTTCCTAGAGGAGTCTCCAGGCCGTGGTCAGGGGACGCGGAGGGAGCGGGGGCCTGGCGAGGCCGGAGGCGGGTCTGTCACCGGAGGCGGGTCTGTCTCCTGTGGAGGCGCCTTCGTTGGGGACGGAGCCTCTGGCACCGGGAGCGCCCTGCTCGCTGGCCTCTGCCCCGTGCTCCCCGCGGCCACTGAAGACCTTCTCGTAGTACTCAATCAGCAGCTCGGTGAACAGGTTCAGGGGCACGAGGGCACTCAGGGAGGAGGCCCCCTGGGATGGCCAGATCAGATTCAGCCCGAAGACGCAGGCCAGGTTGGAGCTGTTCATCTTGTTCGAGATGCTCTCCTGGGACACCTGGGGTGAGAACAAGGCGGCGATGAGAGGAGGTGTGACCTGTGTTCCCTGCGCCTGGAGGAGCGCTGGAGCCGCCCGCCCGCGCTGTGACCTGGGCCGCCGCCCCTGTAAAACGGAAGGGATGGGCACTGATGCCTGGGGGGGGAGGGGCACTGGCTCTGATCTCTTGATTTCCTTCCGGAATGTCCACAACATCCTCCCCACCCCATCCCAGCCTCCTCCTCCACTCCCAGGACTCAGGGGGTGGGGCCCTGGCATGCAGGTGCTCTTGGAGGGTTAAGGAGAGCATGTAGGGAACTTACCTCCTCAAAGGGGCTGCCCCCTCATCTCGGCCAACACTTAGAGCAACCCCAGGGCCGGGAGAGGAGACATTTCTACTGTCTTAGGGCCCCCGGTGTGTGGCTCATGGTGCTGCAGGCCCAGGACACGCATGATGCTTCCTGCTTAGGCCCCATGCCGGCGGCAGACTCTGAGCATCCTTGGTCTGGGCACACAGCCCCTGTCCACACCCCACCCCCAGCCCTGACCTGCCCCATGACCTGCCGGGCAGAGATGTGGCCCAGCCAGGCCTTGTAGGAGGCCCTTCGGGCCCAGAGTGGGCTCCAGGGTCGAGGGAGGTGAGAACCCAGGCCTGGTCTGCCTGGGCACCGGCTCAGCCCCCTCACCTCGTGCAGGAAGCCCATGAGGTAGCTGAGGACGGCGTAGTTGTGTTCCGGAAGGTTCTGCAGGATCTGGCGGCAGCAGGTCACCCGCAGGCTGCTCTCCACACCTGCCACGGCCCAAGGGTCTTTCCTGAGCGTCCCCTTCCTGCATCCCTCCGAGGACGGGCAGGGGTGCAGGGAGGGGGGACAGACTGCCCCCCGCCTGGGCCTTGGGTCCCACTTTCCAAGGAAGCTCTGCTCCGAGCTCTGCCCGCTTCTTCACCTCGGGCACCGCGACTGCTCCCCACCGCGACCCCCGGGCGCCAGATCACCTTGTGGATGGGATGGTCGATACAAACTACAGACCGAGGGCCAGTGGCCTGCTTCTGTCAGTGAAGCTTTTTTGGCCCAGACCCACATTCATTCATTTGTCCACGGCTGCTTTTGCATGATGGCTGAGTCTGGTGCACACAGCCTAAAACATTTACTATCTGACTCTACAGAAAAAGCACGTGGACCCTGCTCTGGACTAACTCAACCTGTTTACAATCCACAGCTCAGGGCCCCACACCCAGAGGGGTCTGGAAGGAGCCAAGCAGACGGAGCGCCTCCAGTGCCTCCCCCCACCACATACCCCACTGAGCTCCATAAACTGTGAGTGCAGATGTGCTACTCAACACGCATTCGCCAAGCTCCTGCCGCTGACACACACGTGCACACGCGTGCACACGCGGACACACCTCGAGCTTCCAGCACCCTAAACCTCCTCCCCCTAAGCCTTGGGTACGATGACTGTAAACTAACGCAGCCTCTGCTGAAAGACACAGAGTTCCCTGCTGTGAACATTCTGGTTGGTTTTTCAACAAAAGTTATTCCTCCCTGAACTCAAGTGGTTGCCGGGTAATTTGAGCAGACGAGGAATTCCCTTGGAGTTAATATTTCTGAGGAACCAACAAGTCTTGTTGCCCTGTATCTCTGCTTTCCAGCCTCGACATCTTTCTTTCTAAGCGTTGCAGTCCCAGAACAGATATGGTACATCGTCCACCCCTGGCTTTTACTATGGTTCCTTCAAGAAAGAAGAAGTGAGCAGGAAGGAGCAGCTTGCTGTCACAAAGCCACCATGAACCAAGCACTTACTGTGTGCCAGGAATCATGCTAAGCAGTGTATGACCTTTCATTCTCAAAGCAACCCCGATTTTATACAGACGAGGAAAGTGAGCTCAGAGAGGTTAAGTGGCCTGCCCAAGGTCACACAGCTAATGTGTGCTGAAGCCCAGACCTGAGTCCCATTCTGTTTAGCTATGAGTTGGTGCTCTAAACCTTGCTATACCTTGGGCGAATATCCCTATGGCAATTTCCTTTTTTTTCCAGACACCACAGGCCACCTGGGAAGCCCATTTCCTCCAGAGCGTTCTCTGCAAGGATTTCTTGCATCACTCCAAGGAGACATGCACCCCCCCTGGGCAGGGTTGCCAGACACAATAGAGGATAGCCAGTTAAATGTGAATTGAAGATAAACAACAAATTCTTTTTTAGTGCATGTATATCCTGTTCAATATTTGGAACATACTTATACGAAACAGCTTAATATACTTACTTACACATAGATACACACTTATACTAAGAGTTCATTATTTACATGAAATTCATATTTGACTGGACGTCCTGTGTGTTTTAAAAGCTGAATCTGGCCACCCTATGCCTGAATCACGATATAATCAAGCTGAGTTGTTGAATGACAGCCGACAGGGTCCGCAGCCTTCAGAATAACTACGCTGATAGAATGATAGGCAGCTCTTAAAAAGAATGAGTAGAGATGCAAATGAAGAGGAAAGAAGTAGCTCATAATTGCAAGCTTTCTACAGGAACTGCTCTAAGGTGGGGTCAGGCAACTGTCTACCACCAGGTTTTGGCTGGAACGAAAAGTACTTCCTCGGGCGTGAATTTATGTGCGTTGGAGTCACTGTCCTAGGGGTACAGCCTCGAGCCTTCTAACTCTCATTGTTAGAAACATCAGAGTGCCTGTTCAAATCTCCCCGTGTGTGTATGGGGCGGGGGCAGGGAGGAAGTGGGGGCTCGGTTGTGTCTATGGCTTGACACCCACCAGGAGTTGAATCCAGTTTTGGGAGAATGCTGGGGGCAGAGGTCATCCCATTTGAAAGCAACGGTGTGTGATTGCGCTGCTTTCCCAGCATCCTCCAGCATCTCTGACATGCCCTTGTTGTTGTTGCTTAGTTGCTAAGTTGTGTCTGAGTCTTTGCGACCCCACGGACTGTAGCCCACCAGGCTCCTCTGTCCATGAGATTCTCCAGGCAAGAATATTGGAGTGGGTTGCCATTTCCTTCTCCAGGGGGAAGATCTTCCTAGACTAGGGAAAGAACCACGTCTCCCACATTTGCAGGCGGATTCTTTACCACTGAGCCACCTAGGAAGTGCTGACGTGCCCTCACTGGCTGTTAGGAGTGATCAGCGCCACGGCCCTCGGTGCACCTGGTCCATTCCTGGGCATCACCACGCCCGAGAGCTGCAGCTCGCAACACGTCTCCCCGGCATTCACCAATCTGGGGAGACTCTCGCCTCAAACTCTATAGTCAGGCTTTGTAGAGTTCTTTTATTAACAAAGCCTCTGGTTTCAGGCTTGTTTTTGTCTCTGCACTGTCCAGCTTTACGAAGAGCCGTAAGTTAGTGTAACGGGAACCCTGATCACCCTTGCCATCTGATGGGTCCTCATCCCCCCGTCCCCCACCCCCTAGGGGATGTTGGGCCACCTGGTCTGCCGGTAGCAAGAGTCCTGTTGGATCAGTATAGTCAGAATCCACCCCCTGCCTCCCCCAATGCCCGTTTCCTCCAAGTAATCTTCCATCCATGGACCACCCGTCACCAGCTGCTCGGCTGTAAAGCCCCTCCTCCTGCTTGCGGTGTTTGGAGTTGAGCCCAGTCTGTCTCCCCGCTGCAGTGGTCCCTACACCTCTCACAATGCCCCCCTGCCCCACAACGGGTGCCTCACTGCTTTCTCAAGGGCCATGCATAGCTTTTTCTGTAACAGCAGGCGGGGGTGGCTACCCCCGTTTCTAGATGAGGAAGTTGAGGTGCTAGAAGTAGAGATCCTGCGGAACAGTGCAGGGGGGTGCACCCTGACCGGGGCGACGTACTCCAGATCTAGAGATGCTCTCCGAGACCCTGCCTCTGGGCCCAGGGGTATCTGATAACCCCTGACCCCGTGTCCCCTGACCATGGGCAGGGCTGGCCTGGCCAAGGCTGGCGGGGGTCCAGGGGGGACAGCCCCTTTCCTGGCCCACAGTGCCGGGTGCCCAGCCCCAACCCCCCTGGCCTTCGGCCAGCACCCTGGGCACCCCTGGCTGGCACCCTGGCGGGTACGTACTGGTGATCTCGAGGATCTGCTCGTAGGCCTCGAAGGTCAGCAGCGGCTGGGGCAGCTCCCGCAGGAAGGTCTTCAGGATCACAGCTGGAAGGTGGATGTCCCCATAGTCATCGAAGTTTACGGGCTTCCCTGGACACACAAGGGCATGTGTCTGAGTTCTGACGCTGGGCTGGAGACTCCAGCTGCAGAGCAGGCTCGGACTCAAAATGGCTTGAAACCTCCTGAGGGGAGGAGCCCGATGCCAGGACACGGCACTGTCCCTCCCTGCCAATGTGTCACCTGCCCTCCCCTGCCTCTCACGGCACCCGGCGGAGGCTGGGGGACACTGGGCTTTTAATGAATGAATCTGCTGGCAGGGGGTCTTCATTGCAGCATGTGGGGGTCTTTGATCTTTGTTGCGGCATGTGGGATCTCGCTCCCCGACCAGGGATTGAACCCAGGCCCCCATGTGAGGAGTGCCGAGTCTTCGCCACTGGGCCACCATGGAAATCTCATGGGGACACTATTGATTCTCTGCCATATGACCCAGTCCCACCTGGACAAGAGCATCCTGAGGTCAGGCCTGGCTTCCACTGTCCCCAGGCTTGAGAGGGGAGGCTTGGGGTCTGGGTACAGATGCACTGGGGCAGCTGTCCCCCAAATCTGGGCTATTCTGGGGTCGGGAGTGGGAGGAGCTCCGCTGGCTCGAGTGTGGGCTCCGCGGGAGACTGACAGGGAGGGTCTCGGGGAGCCACTCACCTTGGTTGTAGAGCCGCTGGATCTCGCGGACCGTCTGGACACTGGCTGATCTCCGGAACAGGCCCTCGGTGTGGAGTCCTGTGGGGAAAGTCTCCAGGCATCTCACAGGGCCCAGCATCTGAGGTTTCTAGAATGTTCCATGACTTGCCCTGCCCACGCATCCCCTCACCGCGGCTGGCAGGGAATGCTCTCCAGCCTGGCTCATCTTCTCTCCACTAGCCCCACACCCACCTGTGTTTATTCCTCTTAAATCAAACTTTTTCCATATTTCCCAGTCCCACCTGATTCCCCACCTCTGTGGACCCCAGAAAGGGAGAGTGGAAGAGGCTGACGCTTCAGGCAGATAGATGGGGTCTGCCCAACAACGCTGTCTCGGGCCAGCTGTGTGACCTCAGAGAAAGCACTCAGCCTCTCTGAGCCTCAGCTGCCTTGTCCACCAAGTAAGCCAGGAGCGCCTGCCTCCAAGGGCTGCGGGAAGGATGAACGGGGTAATGCATGGCCCCAGCCCGGCCCCCAGGACGGCCCCAAACATGCTGCTCCCCTTTCTCCCCAGTGACTAGAGCTGACCTGGCCTATATGGCGGCCACTAGCTGCCCATGGTGGTTGACATTTGTGCAATTAAAATCAGGTTACCCAGGCTCGGCACACGAGCCACACACACAGTGCTCCGTTGGACGACGGCCACACACGGCCAGTGGCTACCGTCCTGGACAGTGCAGACAAAGAGCATGTCCATGTTCAGCAGGACAGCACCGGGCCCCAGACCCCCATGCTTGCCGCTCCCTCCCTCCCCAGTCTCTCCACGCTGAAGTTGGGTGAGCTATTTGACACCTGCATCCAAACCTCATTGGCTCTGGCACGGAGCTCTTCCTGTCTCCATCAGTCATGGGAGAGCTGCCTGCGAGCCCATACCACAGACCTGTGGTCTGCCTACTGCTGCCCGGCTCTCCTGCCCAGTGCCCCCGCCCGCCCCTCTAAGCCCTCTGTCCGGCCCCTACCGGCTCCACGCTCCTTGCCACCTTCACCCTCCGCACCTGCCGCTCCCCTTGCCTAGGGGCCCCTCTTCTCTTTCTTGCTGAGTAACTATAATGGGCAGAATTCTGACATGGCCCCCAGGCTCCTGGGCCCTGGGGTCCCACGGATTCATTCAAACACTAATCCAGATGCTGCAGTGAAGGGACTCTGCAGAGAGAATGCAGGTCCGGCGTAGCTGACCTGAAGATACGGAGATTATCTAGGGTGGGTCTGGCCTAATTAGGTGAGCCTCGTAAGAGGGCCCCAGGTTCCTCCTGGCAACACAGACTCAAAGCATGTGGGGCAAGGATTCGAGGTGTGGGGGTTTCTCCAGGGAGAGGTCACACAGCAAAGAAAGCAGGCTGACTCTAGGAACACAAAGAGACCCCTGGCTGACAGCCAGCAAAGACGCAGGCAACTTGGAACTACAACCGCAAGAACTGAATTTGACCGACGTAGTGGATGAGCGTGGAAGTGGAGTCTTGCCCGGAGCCTCCAGAAAACAGCACAGCCTGGCCAGCACCTTGAGTTGGGCCCGGTGAGAGCCTGAGCAGAAGACCCAACCCCCGAGGCCACACTTCTGACCTCAGACATTATAATAAATGTATGCTGTTGGAGCTCCTAAGTTTGTGGCTCTTTGTTACACAGCCGCCCGTGTGTCAGAGTGCAGGTCCCCGACCTCTATGACCGGCTCGTCCCTGTTGCGTCAGTCTGTAGTTGTCATAGCTACGGCCCCTGGAGGGACAGGCTGTGTGTTGCAGTCACCATGACAACCCTAGAGCCTAGACCAGGGCCGAATGCAGCTGAGTGTCCAATGGATACACGTTTAATCCACATATCCTTCAACAAACATAGAGTGAGTTCCTACTGTGGGCTGTTCGTTTTGTTAACTTTTTTTTTTAAATAAGGGAATTAATACATTTTTTAAAAAAGGAAAACTCCCTTCCACAGTTTCTATGAAATTTTTTTATCCACAAGTTTTTTTGTCCATTCCTGAAATACATAATGGAAAGGGCAGTACTCTAACGACAGAGTAGAAAGAAACGTCGAAGGAGACAGAGCTCCAAGCGGCCAACCATAGACCCTCCAGCCTGGGAGCTGTGGTCTCAGAGAACTTTTTACACCTTGAGCAGGCAGTTCCTGGGACATGCTGGGAACCACCCCCAGGGACCCCACTTCCCCTCTGCTGCACTGACCCCCACAGCTCCTGCATCTGAATCTGCAGGGAACCACCCCTGGCTGGCAGCCCTTTCTCTCGAGAATGGTCTTCCTCCCGTTAGGGTAAAAGACACCTCCATGCACCTTTCCTGTGGATCTGAGCTCTGGCCTCAGGGGTCTAGGAGGAGCCACAAGGCTCACCCCCAAGTCACTGAGCACACGCACCCCACTGGCAATGGTGTCTACAAACCAAGCGTATCTTTCGTGATAAAGGACCGGAGGTGTGTGAAGCACTGCACACATCCCTCACTTAGGCTCCACAGCAACCCCGTGCACCAGGTGCTATCATTGACCCCACTGGACAGATGAGGAAACAGGCCCAGAGAAGGTAAGTAACTCGCCTGAGGCCACACAGCTAGTACACAGTGGAGCCAGGATTCAAACCCAGAGAGCCCAGGTGGCTGGAGCCACTGTGCCCGAGCCCTGCCCATCCTGGTCATCCCCCCGTGCCCAGGTTCTAGCTCCTCCCATCCTCTGGCCTGTGGGGCGCTCAGGATCCCAGAGAGGCCTCCAGGGAGGTGTCCATGGCACCCCTCACCTCCTGGGCTGGAGCCAGCTTTTACTCACCTTTCTCTCTCAGGTATGTCACTGTGTGTCTCAACACGGGGGGGATGAGTTCGCCTTGATTTTTGTCTTTTAGGCTGAGGGGAGAGAAAAGAAGGCAACAGTTTTCACCTGGGTGTGATAGGTGACCATGACAAGCACAGGGTCCTCACCACACCTGTGAGAAAACGTGGGCCCGAGGTGCCGTACAGGGAGAGGAAGAGGCAGCCTGGGCCCCAAGGAAGCCAGTGGTCTAGTGGCCAAGAGAGGCAGAAATCATAAAAATGACCGTGCATTATCTGAGCGCTCCCCCAGAAGGGTGCACATGTTACGGGGGAGATCTGTGCTTGGCGAGGGCTCCACGTGGGGCAACTTCTGCACTGGGTTTTGAGGGATGAGTAGGAGCTTGCAGAGGACAAAAGAGGAAAGGGCATTCCAGGCAGAAGGAAACACACAGAAGAAGGCCCAGAGGTGTGAGAAGATCTGGCCCTGAAAGCAGAACCAGGAGACTGAATCAATCGAAAGAGATGCTTTGTGAAAACCAAGTATGTTGCCTCAGACAGGCTGTTAACACAGTCTCTTAAGTAGTAATTTGATACAGAGATTCAGAAAACTTTAAATGCTTTAAAGACAGGGAAGCTTTAAAACACAGGTAGAATGATACGAATGGCGCTTCCAGCCCCCCCTCCCCACACCCCAGCTCAAGTAGCAGTCAGAAATCTGAAGCCAGAGCCGCCTACTCTGACCCATTCTACAGACCCCTGGGCTCCCTCTAAACATGTTTGTTTCTCTTTTTCCTCATCTGCTGGATTTTCTTGCCCAAAAGGCAGCATATTTGAGAGACTGGGCTACACTGGGCCAAGCTCCTCTGTCCATGGGGTTCTCCAGGCAAGAATACTGCAGTGGGCTGCCATTTCCTTCCCCAGGGGATCTTCCCGACCCAGGGATCAAACCCAGTCTCCTGCATTGCAGGCAGTTTCTTTACCGTCTGAGCCACCAGGGAAGCCCCCGGCTAGATTGAGGGGCCAGGGCTCTGAAGCCAGACATTCCTGGCTGGGATCCTGCCCTGACACTTTTTAACTGCGCAGAGCATGTTTTGCTGTTCCTAGGATGCCTGTTCTTTAAATGTCAGTTGGGTTAGTTTGACTGATGTGTTGCTCAAGCTTTCTAGACTGTTGTTGCTGTGTGCTTGTTCCACCAACTATACAGAGCAGGGTACTGGGGTCTCCTACCAGGATTGTGTATCTGCTTCTTTGGTTCCCCCAGATTTTGTTGCATGTATTTTAAAGCTGTTACTAGTGAATAAACTCTTAAGATTAACTTCTTTATTATTAGAAAATGTTCTTGTTACCCCACAGAAAGCTGGGGGAACTTACCATGCAGCCACAGATTAGGGGAAAACATGGTCACAAGCGGACAGAGCCAGGACTCAGACCCACGAGTCTGAGCCTAGAACCCTCGCTCTTAAATATTATCTACTTAATTTCCATTGTACTTTTGTTAGCTCCAATCAGAGATGGGAGATGGACACTGGGAAAGTCCAGGTGACCGGCTCGAGGTCCCAAAGCCAAGAGATGGCAGAGCTGGAGGCAAGGCGGCCACGACCCAGATCCATGCTCCTTCAGTAGCAATTCATTGGGCAGATACGATATCCATCCTGCTTCCCATTTCACTCTGAGATTTACAGAGGACCCAAACAGGGACACACGGGCTTCCCAGGTGGTGCTGGTGGTAAAGAATCCACCTGCCAATGCAGGAGACACAACAGATGTGGGTTCAATCCTGGGTCAGGAAGGTCCCCTGGAGGAGGAAATGGCACCCCACTCCAGTATTCTTGCCTGGAAAATTCCATGGGCAGAGGAGCCTAGTGGGCTACAGTCCATGTGGTCGCAAAGAGTTGGACACGACTGAGTGACTGAGCACAAACGCGGGCACAAGGAGAACCACATCACCAGCAGCGACAGGCCTTTGCAGGCCCTGATCGCCACTGAAAGCTGGGTTTACTGCCGATTGCAGTAAACTGAAGCTTGTCCCACCAGGACTCCAAACAATAGTCCGGTTGGCAAACGGGCCCAGGGGATGGTCTCTGCTTTCATGAGGTCATGCTACCATAGGAATGCAGGCTGGACACTCCCCACTCCTTCCCTAACTTGATTCCCTGCGTGTCCCCTCTGAGTGGGAGGACGCGGCTTGGGGCCCCAGTAGCGTCCAGGAGGTGTCCCCGCTGCACCCCGGGGAGGAGCGTGGTGGATGGGTCCTTTTCTTCCAGGACACTCCAAAGCTGCAGGGGCTCTTCCTCCTCCATTTACTTTGGGAACCACACAGATCTACACAAGTCCTAGGAACTGGGTGACCCGCAGCCTGTCTCTGAGCCTCCCCAGCCTCCCCACATGAGAAAGAGAGATGCTGGCAACCTCCCTCCAGGGAGGCCTGCAAGCCATAAACAGTGAACGACGGGAAAAGCTTTAAGCTGTAAGTCAAAGACATTGATAATTAAAACCACAGCAATGCTGAGGGCTGGGTGACGTCCCAGGCCAGACACAGAGGGCCCATTTCACGGATGGAGAACTGGACCCAGTGTGCTTATGAATAGACACAGAATCCTCAACAAAATATCAGCCATGCAAATCCAGCAACATATGAAGAGATTATACACCATGAACACATGTGATCTATCCGCAGAACACAAGGTTTGCTCAACACGTGCAAATCAATCAGTGTAACGTCACATTAATGGAATAGAGGGCAGAAGTCATACAATCCTCTCAACAGAGCAAAAAACACATCTGACAAAATCTAACACCCTTTCATGAAACAAAAAAAACCCAACACTCAACAGAGTGGCCACAGAAGGGATTTTCCTCAACTTGATCGAGGGAATCTATGAAAAACTGGCATCATACTTAATGGTAAAGAGACTGAAAGCTCCCCCCTAAGATCAGGAACAAAACAAGAGTGACCATGCTCATCACTTCTATTCAACATTGTACTGGAGGGCATAGCCAGTGCATCAGGCAAGACAAGGAAATAAAAGGCATCCAAGTTGGAAAAGAATAACTACCTCTATTTGCAAATGGCATGATCTTAGACGTGGAAAATACTAAAAAAAAAAATTCACAAAAAAATCTATTAGAATGAATGAGTTCAACTAGATTGCAGGATATAGAATCAGCATACAAAAATCAGTTGTATTTCTATACACTAGCAATGAACAATTAAAAATGAAATTAAGAAAGCAATTTGATTTGCAATAGCATCACAAAGAATAAAAAAGGAAATAAATTTAATAAAAAAGTACAGAACTGCTACACTGAAAACTATAAAACATTTTTGAAAGAAATTTAAAGATTCAAATAAATGGTAAGACATCCTTGCTTTTGAATTGGAAAGAACCTGCCTGTCAATGCAGGAGACATAAGAGACTCAGGTTTGATCCTTGGGTTGGGAAGATCCCCTGAAGGAGGGCATGGCAACTCGCTCCAGTATTCTTACCTGGAGAATCCCACGGACAGAGGAGCCTGGTGGGCTACAGTCCATGCGGTCACATAGAGTTGGACACGACTGAAACAACCTAGCACGTAGCACATTATTAAAATGGCAATAGCCCCCAAATTGGCTACTGACATAGCACAGTCCTTATTGAAATTCCAATTGCTTTTTTTTTTTGCAGAAATTGACAAGCCGATTCTAAAATTAATAAAGAAATTCAAGGGACTCAGAAGAGCTGAAATAATCTTGAAAAATAAAAACAAAACTGGAAGAATCACACTTCCCAATTGCAAAACTTACTATAAATCTACAACAATAGAGATCATGTAACACCAGCTTACAAATCAATGGAATAGAATCAAGAGTCCAGAAATATACCCTCATCAGTTCAGTTCAGTCACTCAGTCGTGTCCGACTCTTTGTGACCCCATGAATTACAGCATGCTAGGCCTCCCTGTCCATCACCAACTCCCGGAGTTCATCGAGTCTGTGATGCCATCCAGCCATCTCATCCTCTGTTGTCCCCTTTTCCTCCTGCCCCCAATCCCTCCCAGCATCAGAGACTTTTCCAATGAGTCAACTCTTCGCATGAGGTGGCCAAAGTACTGGAGTTTCAGCTTCAGCATCAGTCCTTCCAAAGAACACCCAGGGCTGATCTCCTTTAGGATGGACTGGTTGGATCTCCTTGCAGTCCAAGGGACTCTCAAGAGTCTTCTCCAACACCACAGTTCAAAAGCATCAATTCTTCGGCACTCAGCTTTCTTCACAGTCCAACTCTCACATCCATACATGACCACTGGAAAAACCATAGGCTTGACTAGACGGACCTTTGCTGGCAAAGTAATGTCTCTGCTTTTGAATATGCTGTCTAGGTTGGTCATAATTTTCATGGTCAATTAGTTCCTTACCAAGGGTGTCAAGGCAATTCCATGCGGGCAAGAATAGTCTTCTCAACAAATGCTTCTTGCCTGTGTGGAGTGTCAGGGAAGGCTTTCTGGAGGAGGGGATCAGAAGAGGGAATAAGAATAGGAGATGAACTGGGCAGCAGGAACTGCTCACATTGCCTGCACCCTATTAAGGCCCCATGGCCCTGGAGGGTACAGAGAGCAGGGTTTCACCTATGGTTAGAGGGGAAGAGGCGAGGGTGAGAAGTTACATCACAAGGTTGCCTCCCAAAGCTGGAAAAGGCTAGAGCTGGGATGTGACCTCCTCCCTCCCCCACTGCCTCAGAGGCTCCTCCCCTTTTCCGTCTCTTCACAACTGCCCAGTTCAGGGCTGTTTCCATTGTACCTCTTCAGGCATGGCAGGTGGGCAAAGACTTCTTGAATCTCTGGCTTCCCCTTAATATAGTAACTTAATTAGCTCGCGCTAAGGTGATAACGCTCTATTGTGTGTTTTTGAACTTAACTCAGCAAATTAACACTTGTGAATAGGATCTGCTTATGAATTTTAATGACTTTCATTCATTCGCAGTCCAAACAAATTACATATTTGGAGCTTTATTTAATATGTTTATTGCCATTTTATTACAGTCATTCGCAATGAAACAGCATAAAATATTAATTTAAAGAGGCAATCGCATGGATTAGCTCTCAAAGTGGCACGTGCAGAATGTTTTTCAGAGGTTGCCCAATGATAGTCACCATTCCCTAAAGACGTAACGAACTGACACGAACAGCAACAACTGGTTCTGGAGCGGGGCTGGACCACACCTTTATACCAGATATCCCCAGCATCTGCTGGCAGCTCTGGGCCGAAATGCTGCATCGGCACCTTCCAAAAGGCACCTGGTCAAAACACAAGGCCAAGGTGCCCTGGTGAACTTCATAGGCTGAGCGGTACCCAAATCACAAACATCTCTCTCACACACACACACACACACACACACACACACTGTACTCAAGCAGATGGCTTCAGAAGTCCATGAGTTGGGTGAGTTTTGCTTTTTGTTTTTCATTTTTAAAGCTTTGTTAGATGATAAGGAGACTTCCCTGGTAGCTCTAACGGTATAAAGAATCTGCCTGCAAAGCAGGAGACCTGGGTTCAACCCCTGGGTGGGGAAGATCCCCTGAAGGAGGGCATGTACGACTCAGTTGTGTGTGACTCTTTGCAATCTGATGGACTGTAGCCTGCCAGGCTCCTCCATCCATGGAATTTTCCAGGCAAGAATACTGGAGTGGGTTGCCATTTCCATCTCCAGGGATCTTGAACCCCGGTTTCCTGCATTGCAGGCAGACACTTTATCCTCTGAGCCACAAGGGAAGCCCAGATGATAAGGAGACTTCCCTGGTAGCTCAGACGTTATAAAGAATCCACCTGCAATGCAGGAGATCTGGGTTCAATCCCAGGGTCAGGAAGATCCCCTGGTGAAGGGAATGGCAACCCACTCCAGTATTCTTGCCTGGAGAATCCCATGGACAGAGGAGCCTGGCTGGCTACAGTCCGTGGGGTTGCAAAGAGTCGGACACGACTGAGCGATTGAGACTTTGACACTTGCACTCTTCAGCGAGTGATTCTGAACAACAAAATGGGCAGCCCAGAAGGTGCTCTTGCTCCTCAGGCTAAAGAGCTGACGGTGCCAAAGCCAGCGGCCTCGCACGCCCACCCTGGACCCCGGATATCAGCTCACACCCAGCCAGGACTGGGCTGAAAGCACAGAGCCCACGGCAGAAGCCTTGGTAAAGCAGTCACTAGGCCCTCCTCTGAGAGTCAAGTTCCAACCAGCGCTCCCCCAGAGCGGCCGGAGTCACAGCAGGCGTGTTCCAGGTCTTGCCTTCCTGGGCAGTTAGGGGGTGGTGAGGGCCACACCAGCACATCTTTACAATGTTTAAAAGCGGAAAAGGAAGTGCTGTTCGCTGAACTTTGCTCCAGGTGTATTTATGGAGATCATATATGAACATACGGTATATTCACTCTTGTTGTTCAGTTGCTGAGTTGTGTCCAACACTTTGCGACCCCACGGACTGCAGCACACCAGGCTTCCCTGTCCTTCACTATCTCCCGAATTTGCTCAAACTCACGTGCATTGAGTCAGTGATGCCATCTAACCATCTCCTTCTCTGCTGCCCTCTTCTCCTTTTGCCTTCGACCTTCCCCAGTCACTAAGTGCTCATAAAAAACCGAGTTGAGGGGGCGCTGCTGTGTGCGCGAGTCTGACTGTGGGGGAGCTGACACCCCGCAGTCTAGGGCTACCCTGTCCACCAGGCAGCGAGCGGCCTCCTAAACTGAAATCAGTTCAAGGCAAATGAAATGATAAATTCAGTGCCTCACCTGCATTGCTCAACCATCACCTGCGGACAGTACGGACCATGGCCACCACTGTAGAAAGTTCTGGAAAACAACAGTCCCCTTTGGCTGCTGGGGCACACCCAAGGTGCCACTTCCGCCTCCTTACCTGGCCTGGGCACTGCCCAAAGCCTCCTCAGCTCCTGACCTCGCAGTGTCTTAACATCCAGCACGGGTCTTAAAGATCACGGGGTTTTTATATAGAGACAGATCGCATGGCATGTTTCTAATAAGAAAGTACTAGCTGCTCCCCGGGATCCACAACCCTCCAGGCCCTGGCTTTCCTACACGTCGTGCAGCTCAGACCCAACTGCCCCTCGGGGCTCGTACAGTTTAAACAACACCTTCATCTTCCGTCATTTCAGCTGCCTCACACCTGGCTGGGTCCCGGAAACAGAGACTAGGAGAGCACGGAGCTCGCCTCTGAGCAGGGCAAGGAGCCTGAGGGACTCCCCCCTGGCGCCTGCTCAGATCGGGGCTGCAATGGAGGGAGGCCTTATACTCAGTGTAGAGCATCAGGGAAGGCTTCCTGGAAGAGGTACCACTATGATGAGTCTTAAAAGGGACGAAGTTGGCCTGGATGGGAGGCCCAGAATCCTTTCCAAGGAGTAAAGATTAATGATCACATCATGCAAAGACTCATTGATTTTAGAAATAAGGAAACAAGCTGCGAGGAGGCGTGAGCTCAAGGTTCACGTGGCTAATAAGGGCGAGACGAGGCAGGAAGGGAAGGATACACTGTGGGAACAACAGTTCTTATAGCCGGGCGGCTGAGCCCCACGGGGGTTCACTCCCCACTCGGGCAGCCCCACGCCATGGGCGTCAGTGGGAGGGGCTCTGTGGTCACCCAAGGACGTGGGCCAGCCAGACACCGTCTCCACCCTGCCTCCGTTATCACGAGAGACCAACTACGAACCAGCCCCTAAGGTTCCCTGCAGGACGTGAACTGTCCCGCAGCCGCTCCTGTCTCCTTGGCCAGAGCAAAGCACGCGGCCAAGCCTCACGTGGAAAGTGATGGGAGGCGTCTGGGCTGTGGCCTGGGGATACGGAACCAGAACTGTCCACTGAGCAATGATGAGGAAACTGAGGTGAGGACCCCACCACCCCCACCCCCAGTCCCCCCGGCCCACGGCTGGGTGCTCTGCACACAAGCATACAGACACACACAGTGGCGGGCACTCCAGCCTCGTGACAAGCTCACAGGTCAGTTTCCCCGAACGCTTAAGCTCGGCTGCGGAGGCTGAGGTCTGGGGAGAACCCGCCCACCACTGGCACACGGATGCATCCCAGGAAACAAGGCAGACCCTGTCCCCGCTCACTTACTATTGCAGACTGACTCCGAATTGCTGGGTGGGCAGAGGGGGCCGCGGTGGGGGCGTCTTGGTGGGAGGGGGCAGCCTGCCGGCGTGCAGGTTCCGAAGCTCCTCGTCGTATCTGTGGACACAAAAGAAGCTCAGCTGTCAGCTGGCAGGGGTGCAGCCTCGGGCCCCAAGGCGCTGTCGGGTCACACGCCCCACAAGCATCTTCATCCCTTTTAAGACTCATCACAGTGGTACCTCCTCCAGGAAGCCTTCCCTGATGCTCTAGGGAGCATCTCGGGTTACACACCCCTCAAGCATCTGCAGGATGGGACCCTGGGCGTCCCATCCTTCCAGGCCCATATCTCAGTCTTGCACATGCTCACACAGACACACGCACCCTCACAAGCCCCGGTAGCCGTGGGCGTTCACACAAAAGCCAGCAAGAGCAATCCACCCCCTGTCAAACAGCCATCCTCTCCTGCCAACCCCTAGCCGACACTTAATCCACGTGTCTGCACGAGCGCTTCCCTCTGCTGGAAAGGGACGCTTCCCTGGGCTCTCGATCTAGCTCTCAGTCCCTTCCAAACTCACTTCAGGAGTCACCTCCTCCTGGAAGCCTCCCCTGATATTCCCTCCTCACAAGTCCCCTCCCCAGCTGGGTTCAGCACCTTTCAGGGCCTCGTGGCCCCATTACCTGAGAGTGTCCTGAGGTGGACGCACTCTCTCTATGGCGCTCTATATCCTTGGGACTTGGGGCCCAGAGGGAGGGAGCCACCCCCACTCCACCTGCAGGGCTTCCTCAAAGGAGCACCCCCAGAGGGTGGGATGCAAAAGGCAGAAGAGCGTGGGGCAGGGCTCAGAGACTGGGCTCCATCTGAGCTGACAGAGGGACCCGGGGCTGGCCACACGCCTTCCTGGGCTCCCTCCCGCAACCTGAGCCCCTGTCAGAGGAGGGGACCGCTGCCTAGAAAACAAAGCAGCGGACCCATCAGCTAGGCTTCCACTCAGAAGCACCAGGCTGGCGGTTCTGAGAACACCTGCCCCAGGCCTGGGAGTGTTTCACGCTGTACACGCGTCATCCACACACCCCAAAAGTCCCCCTCATTCTCCGCTCCAAAGCGAAACTGGCCAACACCATGGCAGCAAACAGCAGTTACCAGCGCGGCTTATTTGTTTAATTGGTTTTGCAGCGGCGGGTGAGACAAACATCTCATCCGCGTGTGTGCACAGCCATCCCCGCCTCGCCTCTCTGAGTCAGCAGTCAGCATCTTTTACCAGGCATCCTTGCGGAGGCAGCGGATTCAGGAACCGGATCTGGCCGTGCACACGAATGGAAATGGAAATGAAGCTTTCAGCGTGAGGGGAGGCCAGGGAGGGTGGATGTGGAGGGCACAGCGGTCTCACTCACCGCAGAACCTCCCGGGGGATGCACAACTGGTCGTATTTGAGGTGTTCACGGAGCTCGCTCAGATAGTTGAAATAGGTGACTTTTTTCCCAAACTTGTGACTAAAAAAGAAAAAAGACAGAAGAAAATTGAAAAACAAAAAAACATTAGGGGGCAGGAAAGAGGCCGGGTAGGGGGGGGGTGCTGCGGGAGCAGGCTGGCAGCAGGAACCCTGGAGCAAACAGCGCTGGCGTTTTTCATATTAAAGAAGCATAAATGCCGACACCACATAAATGCAGAGCAGAGCGGAAGCAGCACACATCTGGCAGATGCTCTGCTTTCATCAGATCTCAGACGCACCCAGCCTGCTGGAGAGCCTCATTGGCAGAAAAATCAGTATCGGCCTCCAGGGTGAGTGGCCGGGAACCTGCGGACCACACGTGGAGGGGGTCCCGGGGCAGGGCTTCTGGGGTTGGCGGTGGACATCCCACCGGGCTTCTCTCTACCAAGCGGGAGTCACATCCCCGCGACTGTGGGACCAAGCAAGACACCCTTCGATTTCCATTCAGGACAGTCACTCTTGGGGCCCACGATAGCCTGAGTGTGATGACGCAGACAAGCCCTGACCGGAGCCACTCGCCTCCCCTCTGAAGCGGGGTTCCCTGATGCAAAGAGTGGGACTGTCTACATGAACCAGCCCACTGTCTGATGCCTGGTGGACATCGCGGCCTGGGACCATTACTAATAACGAGACTCAGGACTTCCCTGGGCGGTTCAGGGGTTAAGACATTGAGCTTCCACTGCAGGGGACCCTGGTTCGATCCCCGGGTCAGGAACTAAGGTCCCGCATGCCTCATGGCTTGGGGGAAAAAAAAAAGTTTTTAAATTTAAAACTATATATATTGGACTTCTCTGGTGGCTCAATGGTAAAGAATCCACCTGCTAATGCGGGAGACACGGGATCGATCCCTAATTTGGGAGGAGCCCACATGCCTCAGATCCACTAGGCATGGACACCACAACTACTGAGCCTGTGCCCTAAAGCCCGGGAGCTGCACCCACTACCGAAGCCCACGCAGCCTAGAGCCTGTGGCACAAGACGAGCCACAGCGACCAGAAGCCCACACATCGCAGCAGAGAGCAACCCCCCCACCACAACTAGAGAGGGCCGGAGCAGCGAGGAGGCCCACACATCGCAGCAGAGAGCAACTCCCCCCGCCACAACTAGAGAGGGCCAGAGCAGCGAGGAGGCCCAGCACAGCCAGAAATAAATAACCGATTAAAAAAAAAGAGCCTCAGTTTCCCCAACCACAAAGTGAGGAGAAGCACAGGAGGCTGGGCCGGGTGAGAAGGTCACTGCTGGGCCCAGCTGACCCTCTGTGAGACCACCCGCCTGCTCCGCTGTTTACAGCTTCACTGCCGTGTTGCCGATGCCCGCACGGCTGGCCGGATTTCACGGGCACGAGCCAATGAGCTCGGACACGTCGTACACTGCGAAACCATCCCACAACCAGCTAACAAGGTGACCATGGCCCCTAGAGGCTTCCGTGCGCCCTTGGCTGTGTGTGCGCCCGTGTGTGTGCTCGTCCTGAGGCATGCCCTCTCCAGGACTTCTCCAGTAGATGACACCACGCCATCAGCCCAGAATATCACGTCCGATAACCCAAGCAGCTGTCTTATCCCAGACCCACCGAAGCCCGGAGCCCACGGGAGGCCAAGCCGCGGGCACTGGGTGCCCCCTAGTGGAGGAGGAGGAGGAGGCCGACCAGGTGCCAGGCCCCCAGCCGTACCCACGGACAGGGTCTCTCGGGAATGGTCTGCAGGACAGAGGTGTTGGCCTCAGGGCTGCAGAAAGCCCCCCTCGTGCCAACTCCAGCCCACTCAGGAGCCCCCTCGTCTTTCTCCCAGCGTTTCTGCCTGTCCCCCTCCGGCTGCCAGGTACTGGCTGGACACCAGGCTCCACTGATGCAAGGGCTCCTTCCTGCCTCTCATTCCCAGGAAAGGGCCTCTCGGGGGCCCACCCAGGGGACCCCAAAGCAGGGGTGCAGTGGAATCGCCAGACCCCGCCTCCAGAGCGTCTGAGTCAGGCAGTGCGTGGGCCCTGGAGAGCCCTTGGGCTTATCCACTTCATCCATTGGCAGCTGAGGACTCCAGGGCTCAGATGGCTCCCCAGCCCTGACCCCTGCAGTCCGCTCAAGACACCCGCTTATGTCCATGCATGAGGCGGGACCAGGGACAGAACCACACGGGCTTGAGCTGGAATCCCAGCCAAGCCCTGATGTGCTGTGTGACCTTAGACAAACTCTATAACCTCTCTGAGCACCAACCTCCTCCTCTCTGGAATAGAAGAGAGACAGCTGACTTCATATGATTGTTTTGGGGTGCCTGGCACATAAGGTACGTAACATATTACAATTAATTAATCACAAAAGGATAATAAAAAGCTTTTTAAACCTCACTAGCAGCTAACAGTGGGTACTGACTGGTGCCAGCAGGCCCTGCTCTAAACACTCACACGTATCACGTCAGTGATTGTCACAGGGATAGGATGACCTAAGGGGCATCGTCAGCCGCAAGGGAAACCGGGGCAGGGAGGGGGCGTCTACTGCCCAGGGTGACGATGGTCAAGGGTAAGCCCAGGAGGTCTGGCCCGTACCCACATCACCTAGGCTGCCACGCTGCAACACAGCAAGAGCAGATGGGTTTTCCCAAGAACTTTAGAGGCTTCTGGAACTCTTAGAGCTTTTCTAAGGTGAAGGACAGCACCAGGAAGCAGAACATCTGAACGGTCTTCTTGGGCAGGAGGGTAACTAGGGCTGGCTTCTTCGCTTTGTTACCTACAGCACCAGTCGGCTGCTGCTGCTGCTGCTAAGTCACTTCAAACAAAACAGGAAGAAAACCCCACCTGGCCAGAGGATGCATGTCTACGGCACAGATACCCAGCTAGGAAAGTTGGCGGGAAATTTCAGTGAAACAAAAGGAGCTCTCTGGCCACAAAAATTGCTTCCCTTGTTAAATGGGTGCTGCCTTGAGTCTGCTTTTCCAGGAATTGTCCCAAGTGGAGCTGAAGGTCCGAAAATGCGTGACCCTCTCTCAGGGCTTCCCTGGTGGCTCAGACGGTAAAGAATCTGCCTGCAACAGAGGAGGCCCATGTTCGACCCCTGGGTCGGGAAGATCCCCTGGAGAAGGGAATGGCAACCCACTCCAGTATTCTTGCCTGGAGAATCCCATGGACACAGGAGCCTGGCGGGCTGCAGTCCACAGGGGGTGCAAAGAGTTGGACACAACTCAGTGATTAACACTCCTCGTCTCCGGGCCAGGCTCTCTGGGGTGAGGTTGACAGCTAATGGGAAGGAGGGGCTCAGATCGCTGGCAGGGCAGCCCCAGACCTTGACTGCACCACCTGCTAAGAAGCTTCAGTTCCAAAGGAGACAAGACTCAAACCTTCCACAGCTTCTCAATCTGGTCTGAGGGGTGGCATGGTTTATTACCAGGAAGAGGATCTCAGAGTTCCCCAGAAGCGCCTCCAGGGTGATTTTGCACAGCCGGGAAAACACACACCTGCTCGCCTGGGAGGGCCCAGGACTCTGCATGCTGAGGCTGAGGGGAGCGTGGAGGGGGAGGGGTGCACGGGGCTCCTCCCAGAGAGGCTCTCACAACCAGACATGCTGGGAAGTCCTTGTTCAAGTCCCAGAGCTGGCCTGGAAAGTGGAGGGGGCCTCAGACAGCGACCTGGGGTCACAGAAAGGTTTGTGCACACATGTGAGCACTTGTGCATGTGTATTCACTTGCCAAGTGAGAAGCGAGCGGGCTGGAGGGACCCTGAGAGATGCCACAGTACAAATGCCGTGAGAGCGACTCACCGAGAGGCCAGGCGGCCGCTGTAACAAACGATCACAGAACTAAGGGCTTAAAACGACATTAGCTTATCCTGCAGGTCTGGGCTTCAGAAGTCCAACACAGGTCTCACCTGAGGGTCACAATCTCCCTCGTCCCACCCGGGGCCCCTTGCATTGGGAGCCCTTCCGTCCGCCAGGTGTGGGGCTGGAGCTGCTGTATGAAAACCATGTCTAGGGCCCTCCGCCCCGTCCACCCCGTCACGTGGCCCTGGACACACAGTGTGTGCTGAGTGCATGCAGTCCACATGGGGGCAAAGCGGAGGGGCTGTGTGGCCCTGGCAGAGCCCCTCCGGCCTCGCCAACCCCTGGCCTCTGCTTCCCACCACGGAGGCAGAAATCATCCCGCAGGGAGAGCCTGGATGCGGAGGAGGAGGGCTGAAGTCACCGCTCTTTTGTTGAAGAGTCAGGCCTTTGGCTGGATGTGCCAGGCCAGGAAGGGCTCACCAGGCACGGACTGCCCAAACCCTCTGGTCCCAAAGAGAGGACGACCCCTGACCGGCTCCTGGAAGGTGACCCCCATGCCCTTGGGAGGTCCCGCTGATGACAGCGTCTTTGCACCGGGGCTAACGACATGATTTACGGCGAGGTCTTGCGCCACACTGGGTCCATCTAAGTGGACACCGAGCTCAGGTGAGCTTCTAGGGTGAGTGACACTCATCTTGAGCAGCACACCGAGGCCAGGGGACCGAGCTGACCTGCATAAACCCTCCCTGCCCCAAAGAAGGCAGCAGGGAGCTGGGCTTGGGCTGCTGGCATGCCTTGTGCCTTTTCCAGATCCTACGTGCACCCTTCCCCTGTAAAGACTGGAACCATAAGTGTGACAGATTTCCCGAGTTCTGGGAGTCCTCGTGGGGAGTCCCTGACCTGAGGCGGTCTCAGGATCCCGACACGGGTGTGTATACACAATGTGGGTACTCAGGAAAAGCGGGCTATAAAACGCCGGAGCCGACTTCACTGGGGGTGTGAGCCGAGGTTCCTGTTCATGACCGTCAGCCCTGTGATCCGACATAGTCAGGGGGCAGGCGGCTACCCCAGACGCACAGGCGCCCCAGAGCAGGACTGCCCGGGTGTCCGGCTGTCTGACCCCAGCAAGACCCTCGCGGAGAGCGGCTTGTACCTGACGAGGGGCTTCAGGATGGTCCACAGGATTTTGATGAAGTTGGTGGGGTGCACGACATACAGGGCCTTCAGGTTCTTCTTGTACCTGAGGAGGGAGACGGAGGGGGTCTCAGAGCACGCACATGGGCTGGAAAGACACCCTGGGCTGGAAAGAGAGCTGCAGTGCGGTGGCCTCAACGGCAAGTCTCAGAACCCTCCGTTCCTATTTTTTTCTTTTTTATGTTTTATTTATCTGCTTATTCGGCTGCCTTGGGTCTTCATGGCAGCGTGCAGGCTTAGTTGCTCCACGGCATGTGGGATCTTAGTTCCCCGAACAGGAATCAAACCCGAGACCTTCAGCTTGGAAGGTGGACTCTTAAACCCTGGACTATCAGGATAGTCCCAACCTTCCGTTTCTGGACAGTCGATTTAAGGACATAGAAGGAGAAAACGAGGCCCCCACGCTCATCACTGGCCGTGTGCACATGGCACTTTACAGTTTGCAAGATCAGAGCCCCCACTTATAGGCGCCACACTGGGGCTGGGGGCGGGGACACAGTGGCAACTCGGCAGCAAGCCCCGTTCTGCAGGGAACTGGCCTGGGCGAGGGCGGAGCCGTGGCCCCCACCCCCACCACGCGGCGGCTCTAGGCACCCCCTTCAACCCCCGCTCTGCAGGGAACTGGCCTGGGCGAGGGCAGAGCCGCAGCCCCCACCCCCACCACGCGACGGCCCTAGGCACCCCCTTCAACGAGATGCTTCTTAGCCGACTTCCCTTCCTCTTTCGTGATTAATTCAGTCTAGAGCCATCAGGCCGAGCCAAGAAGGCTGGCGTCCACCCAGGGCCGGAGGGAGTGGGTGGGCCCGCTGGGGTCTGTGACGCCAGCAAGGGGCTGGCAGCCTGGTGGGAAGGGGGTGTCCCAGAGGGAGAAGGGTGTCCACACTCGGGTCAGCCAGGGACACCCTCAAGCCGGCTCTTCGCCCTTCAAAGAGCTGATTGCCAGAATTTCAGCCATTTCGGGAGCCAGCTGTGAAAAACAGCCATTATTCAACAGTATCAACTCACAATGAAGTAAATCATTTTAAACACAAAGGTCAGTGGTCCAGCCCCACTGATTCCTGATCACTCCATGATATGTACTATTGCTGTGCCCTTGGGCTCCTTCGCCTGTTACATCCCAGGGGTGGGAGAACCCACAAGAAGGGATGGCCACCCACCTCCTCCCAGTTCTGTGCCCAGCGGGGCCACGTGGGCCACTTGGAACTGGTCACAGTTGCAGGACCGAACCACGGGAATCTGCAAACACTACCCATCAGTCTCCCCAAGCCCCCAGGAGCTGATTAGTAAGGCAGACATGAGCGAGGGGGATGGACAGGAAGTCCAGCACGAGGTGTCTGGGACCAGGCAGGCAGAGGACGGTGGAGGCTGAGAAGGGACCCAACATTTGCAACCAACTGTGGGAGCAAGAAAGGGGCAGCCACGGCGGCCTGGTGCGGGCATCAGCCCAGGGGACACCGGCAGCTCTGTGGGGGCGGGGCAGCCCCAGTGGTAACAGAGCCTCAGCGAGTGAGAGGTGGCCACGCGATTAGCCAGAGGCAGGCCAACTAACAGCGGTGGATTCCCAGGTGGCTCAGTGGTAAAGAATCCTCCTGCCAACACAGAAGACACAAGAGACGTAGGTTCGATCCCCCGGTCGGGAAGATCCCCTGGAGGAGGAAATGGCAACACACTCCAGTATTCTTGCTGGGAAATCCCATGGACAGAGGAGCCCGGCAGGCTACAATCTGTGGGGTCACAAAGAGTCAGACCCCACTGAGCGCCTGAGCACGCACAAAGGCAGTGGGAGCCAGGCTCTTACTGTTGGAGAAGAGATGTTACGAATGCAGAAAGGGAGAAGGCTAGAATGAGCCCTGGAGGGGAAGGACTAGTATAGATGTCGGTGTGAACACACAGGTACCAGGAGAAACAGGCAAATGCAAACATGAAGACCCATGTCGATGTGTGTGTGTACGTACGTCTACATATATGTACACATATACACACCGCAACTGTCCACTGACTCGCCTGCGAGCCGTAACAGCCCCACAGCAACTAACACACTGCTTCCAGGGCCGGGTTTGTAGGAGCGTCCTCCCTTAAGAGGAATCAGGGACCAGAGAAACGGCAGATTCCTGCGCTGGGTGCGTGCGTGTGTGCTAAGTTGCTGTCAGTCGTGTCCGACTCTTTGCGACCCCACGGACTGTAGCCTGCCAGGCTCCTCTGTCCATGGGATTCTCCAGGCAAGAATACTGGAGTGGGTTGCCATGCCCTCCTCCAGGAAATCTTCCCAACCCAGAGATCAAACTTGCGTCTCTCACATCCTCTGCAGAGGCAAGCGGGTTCTTTACCGCTAGTGCCACCTGGGAAGCCACCTGGGATGTGCCCGGAGCATCTCATTGTCCTAGAAAGTAAAGGAAGCACTCGGAGGGACAGGGACGTGTCTGTGGGACACAGGAGCCAGGCTGAAGCTCACCTGGTCAAATTTAAACAATTTGAGCATTAGGATAAATATAGTCATGGATTATAAACTATTGAATAAAATTGGAGATCCCAAGTCTGTACAAATATAAATAAACCGGAAGAGAAAGCTCTTCAGCACAGTAAAATGCCAACTAAGAGCCGCAGTCACCATTTGTCACCCATCTTAATAATAATTAAGCCAAGAAATGGCCAGGGAGGCAAAAGCTAGCACATGAAACTGATATTTATACAAGCTCAGAGTATCTCCCGAAGGAATGTTAATTAATTACCAGAAAAAAAAAAACAGTCTTGCAATTCGGAAGGAGGAAGCTGCAGTGACTTTCAGGTGGTCCAAGGACCCAGAGCACAGCTGTTACAAAGTCCATCCCTATAGGAAGGTGGATTCCATCAGGTGCCACCCATGGCAGGAGCACTGGCACTCCTAGAAGGGGGTCAGGTACATTCCTGGGTGGATGGTTCTTGCTTAAAGGAGAGACCTGGCAGAACAGTTTGGAAGATGAGAAGTCAAAAGCAGAGAGAATAGAAAAAGATGCAGGAAACCCACTGCATCCTTGTAGTGATGTTTGTAATGGTGGATGGAAAATCTTTGCTGTATAAATTGCATCCAATTCGATTCGGAGCTCTGCTTACATACCCCCACCGACAGGGAACTCACTACCTGAAGCAGGCGCTCCATCACCGGGTGGCTTTGAAGCCTAGGACACCCCTCCTTTGGCTTCCATCAAGCCAAGATCTATAATCTTACTCCTGCCCCCAGTCCACCTTTGAGAGAAGTGAGAGAAACAAAAGAAGTTCCCTACCTTCCATTTGAAAATTCATCTGTTTTAGCTCAAGACAGGCATACACACATATCCTCCCACTGTCAGCCTGAGCTTCTGGAAAAGATCGCTTTGAACATGTCATTTGCTTCTTTTCAAGAACCATGGGGCTTCCCAGGTGGCGCTAGTCATAAAGAACCTACCTGCCAATGCAGGAGATGCAAGAGACACGGGTTCGACCCCTTGGTCAGGAAGAGCCCCTGAAGAAGGAAAATGGCTACCCGCTCCAGTGTTCCTGCCTGGGAAATTCCATGGACCGAAGAGTCTGGCGGGCTCCAGGCCATGGGGTCACAATGAGTCGGACACGGCTAAGCAGGCACGCGCCGAGAGCCTTGCGTGGCTGCCCACACAGCCCTAAACGACAGTGCTGGACAGAGGCCCCTGGCCCTGAGGGGTGCTCACCCTAATGCTCCGCCTGGCCCTCAGGGTCCCGCCCTCACCTACTGCACAGCCGGGACCCCTCCTGTCACCCGAGCCTCCCCCTCACTCAGCCGGGAACCTGAGGTTCCCCTCCACCCCACCCAAGGCTGGAGGACACCCACCTCCTGTCAAACTCCTTGTAGGCGCTCTGCAGCCAGCGTAGGGACGGCTTGTTCTGGCTGTTCAGCCCGTAGTGGAAGTAGACGATGGTGTAATCGCTCTCCACGTACTGGTCCAGCGTGTACTTCAAATACCTGGGCACAGAGCGCGGGACACGGTTATGAGCATCTCACGTTGATCAAAATGCCTTCCCTGTAATGGAGCTGTGGTCACCCAGCGGGTGCCAACACCGGGCCATGGGGGACGCTTCCAGGTCAATGCTGAGAATCTACCTGCAGGGGGCCTAATCCTCGTTCCTCTCTCTTTCTTGTTCAGCTGTGCTGTGCAGCTTGCGGGCTCTTGTGTGGCACATGAGAGCTTAGTTCCCTGACCAGGGATCGAAAACAAGCCCCCTGCATTGGGAGCACGGAGTTTTAACGACTGGACTGCCTGGGAAGTCCCTAGTCCTCATTTCTCAGATGATAACTGAGGCTCAGAGATGTTAAGTAACTTACCTGAATTTTCCCTCCCTCCACAGCCAGGGAGTGGATGTGATGCCTTGAAAGTGGCCCCCAAAAGACTTCCAGTGTCAAATCCCCAGAACCCTCGATTGTGGTCATATTTGGAAAAGGCTCTTAGTAGACGTGATTAAGAAAAGGCTCCTCAGAGCAGTTAGTCCTGGATTATCCGCTTCAGGTCACTTCAGTTCAGTCGCTCAGTCATGTCCGACTCTTTGCGACCCCATGGACTGCAGCACGCCAGGCCTCCCCGTCCATCACCAACTCCCGGAGTTTACTCAAACTCATGTCCATTGAGTCAGTGATGCCATCCAACCATCTCATCCTCTGTCATCCCCTTCTCCTCCTGCCCTCAATCTTTCACAGCATCAGGGTCTTTTCAAATGAGCAGCTCTTCACATCAGGTGGCCAAAGTATTGGAGTTTCAGCTTCAACAGCAGTCCTTCCAATGTACATTCAGGACTGATTTCCTTTAGGATGGACTGGTTGGGTCTCCTTGCAGTCCAAGGGACTCTCAAGAGCCTTCTCCAACACCACAGTTAAAAAGCATCAATTTTTTGGCGCTCAGCTTTCTTCACAGTCCAACTCTCACATCCATACATGACCACAGGAAAAACCATAGCCTTGACTAGACAGACCTTTTTTGGCAAAGCAATGTCTCTGCTTTTTAATATGTTGTCTAGGTTGGTCATAACTTTTCTTCCAAAGAGTAAGCATCTTTTTATTTCATGGCTGCAGTCACCATCTGCACTGATTTTGGAGCCCCCCCACCCCAAATAAAGTCAGCCACTGCTTCCACTGTTTCTCCATCTATTTGCCATGAAGTGATGGGACCAGATGCCATGATCTTAGTTTTCTGAATGTTGAGCTTTAAGTCAACTTTTTCACTCTCCTCTTTCATCAAGAGGCTCTTTAGTCCTTCTTCATTTTCTGCCATAAGGGTGGTGTCATCTGCATATCTGGGGTTATTGATATTTCTCCCAACAATCTTGATTCCAGCTTGTGCTTCCTCCAGCCCAGCGTTTCTCATGATGTACTCTGCATATAAGTTAAATAAACAGGGTGACAATATACAGCCTTGACATACTCCTTTTCCTATTTGGAACCAGCCTGTTGTTCCATGTCCAGTTATAACTGTTGCTTCCTGACCTGCATACAGGTTTCTCAAGAGGCAGGTTAGGTGGTCTGGTATTCCTATCTCTTTCAGAATTTTCCACAGTTTATTGTGTTCCACACAGTCAAAGCAAGAATCCCTTAGAAGAAATGGAGTGGCCATCATGGTCAACAAAAGAGTCTGAAATGCAATACTTGGATGCAGTCTCAAAAACGACAGAATGATTTGTTTGTCTGCAAGGCAAACCATTCAATATCACGGTAATCCAAGTCTATGCCCCAACCAGTAATGCTGAAGAAGCTGAAGTTGAATGGTTCTATGAAGACCTACAAGACCTTCTAGAATTAACACCCAGAAAAGATGTCCTTTTCATTATAGGGGACTGGAATGCAAAAGTAGGAAGTCAAGAAACACGTGGAGTAACAGCAAATGTGGCCTTGGAGTACAGAATGAAGCAGGGCAAAGGCTAATAGAGTTCTGCCAAGAGAATGCATTGGTCATAGCAAACACCCTCTTCCAACAACACAAGAGAAGACTCTACAGGTGGACATCACCAGATGGTCAACACCGAAATCAGATTGATCATATTCTTTGCAGCCAAAATGAAGAAGCTCTATACAGTCAGCAAAAAAAAAGACCGGAAGCTGACTGTGGCTCAGATCATGAACTCCTTATTGCCAAATTCAGACTTAAATTGAAGAAAGTGGGGAAAGACCATTTTCTAGGAAAGACCATACCTAGACCATTCAGGTATGACCTAAATCAAATCCCTAGAAGTGAGAAATAGACTTAAGGGACTAGATTTGATAGACAGAGTGCCTGATGAACTATGGACAGAGGTTCCTGACACTGTACAAGAGACAGGGAGCAAGACCATTTCCAAGAAAAAGAAATGCAAAAAAGCAAAATGGCTCTTTGAGGAGGCCGTACAAATAGTTGTGAAAAGAAGAGAAGTGAAAAGCAAAGGAGAAAAGGAAAGATATACCCATTTGAATGCAAAGTTCCAAAGAATAGCAACGAGAGATAAGAAAGCCTTTCTCGGTGATCAGTGCAAAGAAATAGAGGAAAACAATAGAATGGGAAAGACTAGAGATCTCTTCAAGAAATCTTATTAGAGATACCAAGGGAACATTTCATGCAAAGATGGGCTCAATAAAGGACAAAAATGGTATGGACCTAACAGAAGCAGACGATATTAAGAAGAGGTGGCAAGAATACACAGAAGAACTGTACAAAAAAGATCTTCACGACCCAGATAATCACGTTGGTGTGATCACTGACCTAGAGCCAGACATCCTGGAATGTGAAGTCGGGTGGGCCTTAGAAAGCATCATTACAATCAAAGCTAGTGGAGGTGATAGAGTTGAGCTATTTCAAATCCTAAAGGATGATGCTGTGAAAGTGCTGCACTCAATATACCAGCAAATTTGGAAAACTCAGCAGTGGCCACAGGACTGGAAAAGGTCAGTTTTCATTCCAATCCCAAAGAAAGGAATGCCAAAGAATGCTCAAACTACTGCACAATTGCACTCATCTCACATGGTTGCAAAGTAATGCTCAAAATTCTCCAAGCCAGGCTTCAACAATACGTGAACCGTGAACTTCCTGATGTTCAAGCTGGTTTTAGAAAAGGCAGAGGAACCAGAGATCAAATTGCCAACATCTGCTGGATCATCGAAAAAGCAAGAGAGTTCCAGGAAAACACCTATTTCTGCTTTATTGACTATGCCAAAGCCTTTGACTGTGTGGAATATCCTGGGGCGGGGGGGCACTAAATGCAAGCTCTCATATCCTAGTTAAGATGGCTTAAAAGAGGAAAGTCATAGAGCGGAGTCGGCCACGTGAAGACAGAGGCAGAGCAGAGAGCAATGCGGCCACCAGGCCAGGAGGGTGTGAAATCGCCGACAGCCACCCCGCCAGAAGGTGCAAGAGGCAAGAAATGTTCCTCTGCTGGAGGCGAGGCCTCCTCTGGGGGGACTGTGGCCCCGCAGACATGACTCCCGGCCCCTGCAACTGGGGAGAATCAATGTGCTGCGTTACACCACTCAGAGTTTGGTGATTTGTTGCAGTGGCCACAGGAAACTGACACCCAGGATGGGCTGGGGTTCAAACCCGGGACTAACTCAGCCCCTCCACTTCAGACTCCTTGCTGTCCGGCTGTCTGTCTAGAAGCAAGCGATTTCTCCTTTTCAGATCTGCTCCTAACGTGCTTTCTCTTGGGCTTCCCAGGTGGTGCTAGAGGTAAGAATCTGCCTGCCAATGCAAGAGACATGGGTTCGATGCCCTGGGTGAAGAACAACCCTTGGAGGAGTAAGTGGCCACCCACTCCAGTATTCTTGCCTGGAGAATCCCATGGACAGAGGAGCCTGGCAGGCTACAGTCCTTGGGGCCAAAGAGAGCTGGACACGACTGAGCATGCACACACACGTTTTCTTTTTACTGGAAAGTAGACCCGCATCTGTCATTCGACCACACTCCTTGGGATGGACTCTACAAATCCCATGGTCAGTCTCCGGGCTGCAGAGCATGCTCCTTCCTGGCCACGCGCACGTGACCTGCCTGAAAAGCCCTGGTCCAGCCATCTGCACTTGAGCTGCAGATGGAGCTCTCCTGACCCTGTCAGCAATCTGGCTCCCGATGTACAGCTGGTTCGGCCAGGTTCTTGCACCTCAGGTGGTCTGAGTCATTCATCATTTAGAAGCACAGCCCGTGATTAATCTAGCCTGGCGCTCCAGGAATTCAGGCACGGCTTCCCTGAGTCGGTGGTGGGCCCGGCATTCCAGGAATTCAGGCATGGCTTCTCTGAGTCGGTGGTGGGACCGCAGCCACCTTCCCTGGGAGCCTGGCAAACACAGCTCGCCAGAGCCCAGGGGCCGTTCTGTCTTCAGCAGCTGGTGGAGGATCCAGCAAACGAGTCGGATGCCTGGGGTCCCGGGAATTCTCACAAAACAAGCAGCACGAAGGCTTCTGGATGTTTCTACGATCCAACTGTGCCTTCGCTCACTTGGGAGTGTGGGGCTCCAGGCCACAGTCGTGGCATTGAGCTGTGGCTGGGCTTTCGCAGTCGAGAGAAAAGTGGATCTAGAAGCAGTGATAGCAGATTCAGGCCCCCGAGCCGTCCCAGCAGTGGGCGAGTCCGCCCTGGGCCAGACTTTGCGCCTCTGTCCCTCACAAGGGGACACAGACATTCCCAGAGACGCCCAGCCATTGGGCTGGGGCTTGACCAAGTGAATGAAGAGCCATCGGCACGTGGTTGGAGAGTAGAACCTGATGGCTGAGCAGGAAATGCCCGGGACATGGTGTCCAGGTAAGTCACATGGGCCCGGCAGGTAACCTGGGCGGGGACTCGGCCCCCAGCAGGACCCGCTGGGCGGGAGGGCACTTCACTTGATTTCAAGCAGCCTCAGTGGCCTTGGCACACAGCTTTCTCCTTCCCGGGCCGAGCCCCTCACCAGACCCGAGGTCGTTTGCTCTCTGGGGCAACTCCGGGCGGGAGCTTTGCAAAGGGGACTGCGCCAGCTCTCCCGACGCTCTCGGGGTCCGGCCGGGGAGGGGGCCCCGGGGCCAGCGTGGCCTCACAGAGCGCAGGGACAGGGCAGAGGACGAGGCCCCTGCGGGTCAGGGGCAGTGGGGAGGGCTGCCTCCCGAGCAGACGCAGAGGGCGGCCTGCGTGGCTTGGAGGGGCACAGGCATCGGCCCTGCGGGTGGGCCTGCCACCTGGCACTGATGACAGCCCTCAGGACCCGAGAGTCCACTGCTGTCTGTTAGCCTTTGACCCCGAACATCCTCTCTGTGCTGAGAGTGATGGAGAGGCACCTGCCCAGGGAGAGGGACACACACAGGTGGGGGGGCACCTATGGAGGAGGGACGGTGGGGCGGGGGGGCATGGAGGGGGCACAGGACAGACTTACTCCAGCAGCCGCCTGTGGTTGAGCTCGTGGGAGGGGGGCATCCGGCAGCAGCAGAACGTGATGACTCGTCTTCCAAAGCGGTCCTCCCCTGCGGGGCAGATGGGTGTGAGCCCCGGTCCCGGCCTGACACCAGAGGCGGCCGTCTCCCCCCATGCCCTCTGGCTATCACCAAAGACGGCCTCCGTGCAGCCCACCTGAGCTAAGAGGTGCAGGCGGCCGGGGTGAGGGGGCAGCAGCACCTGCCAGATGGGTGTTGCTACCTGAGGATCTGGGTGCCTTGGCCAAGGTCGCCATCAACTCCCCTTGTACCCCAGAGCCCACACCTGCTGAGCCCGGGGCTCAGACAAGGTCCCACAGTCATTTCCTGGCTGGTTACAGGAAGGCCGTGCGTGTGCGCTCAGCCATGTCCACCGCTTCACGACCCCATGGACTGTAGCCCGCCCAGCTCCTCTGTCCACGGGATCCTCCAGGCAAGAGTACGGGGGGTGGGGTGCCATTTCCTCCTCCAGGGGATCTTCCCAACTCGGGGATCGAACCCGCGTCTCCTACACGGGCAGGTGGATTCTTTACCACTGAGCCATCTGGGAAGCCCTACAGGAAGATTATCAGAAAACAGAAAGGTGCCCTTCCAGAAGTGTCTGTGACTCTGAACTCACTGTAACTTACTGTAAACAAGTATTTACAGCTGTTGTCAGATGTTTACTTAAAATAAGAAGAAATGGCAGCAGAGCATCTTCATTCCTCCACCCACCCTACCCCAGCTCTGACAGGCAATGCATCAAGCTCTCACGCCCAGCCAGGACGGCTGATTGTTATTTAGGGCACATCCGTTTCTCCTGGGAGCCCGCGAGCCACTCCGACCTTCAGAATGCGAGAGTCATTTTGGTTTCCAAAGACAGTGGCCTTTTCACAGGTTCCTTGAGAATTCTGGTCATGGTTTCTGTTTGTTTAGAAGGCGTTTGTTGAAAGGACTGCCAGGGGCCCAGGCGTTTATCTGCTTCCCTTGCCAGCTGGGCATTTCCGTCTGGGCACAAAACCTTCAATGGCTGTGCCTGGAGGTACAAAGTGTTTTCCAAACGATGTTTCTAGCATCGTGGCGGCCAGGCTCCACGGCTCACCTGAGCCTGTGCTCGCCTGCAAGAGGGAAGGAGAGGGACGACTTTGCTTCTAAAGATGTGAACTGTTTTATGCAGTGACTGGAGGAATAGGGAATTAAATGCCCCTGGCGCTGAAAGAGAAGGTCGACCTCCACGCTGAGATGTCAGCATAGGAACCAGACCAAGTGGAGAGACTTGGGGATGTGCTGAGTGATTGGTCAACGGAAGGCCAGGCCAACACACACTCATTGCGGGCTCACCGTGAGCCCAGCTCTGGAAAGAAAAGGCCAGACATGGTCCCCACTGGTCCACGGTCGACGGGAAAGGACAGTGATGGGGTGCTGGGGGTCTTGGCTCGGCTCAGCAATCCCCTCTCTGAAAACCTTCAAGGGCTCCGGCAGCCATGTCCACCTCCACAGGGACTTCCCAGATCGGGGGTGCTATCCTCCACAGGCTGGCCCTCACTTCAGACACCAGCTATGTGTCAAGGATCCCCAGGCCTCCCTGTTTTTGTCCAGCTGCCTATAGATTCCCAGGTTTCCACTACCCGCCTCACAACTGATTACTCATTGGCTCACAGAACTCTGGAAAGCGCTAGACTTAAAATCACCTTTATTATAAAGGATACAAGGCAGAACCAGGCAAGAGGGGAGATGCACCGGGGAGCCGGGCAGCCCTGGGCCAGCCTCTTTGCAACGTGGGGATAAGAGACCTGACTTTGGGGGAACAGGAAGGCCTGCACCCATAGTTGGAATAAAGCCTTGCTGAGCTGGAACATATCAGGCGCTCGATAAAGGTGGCCCATTAGTCACCACACGCCCGGAAGGATGGTGGTGCGTGCACGTGTGCTGTTCCATCGGTGGTGAGAAAAACCGAGGTCCAGAGATGCCAGGTGAGCGTCAGAGCTGGGATCCTGCTCACGGCTGGCTGGCTTCCAGGGCAGCGCCCCCAGGCCGGCCTCCTCTGCCCCCGACGTTCCAAGCAAGGAGGCCGTCACAGCCCCGAAGCCCCCACAGCCCCGAGGAACCCCCGGGACCCCCAGGCTCCCGCCCACTGAGCAGTTACGGGGCATTTGTGTTAACCACCCCCCTCAGGATGAGTCAATGGCCTCCCGCTCTCCAGCAACACAGGCCGGTGTATGGAAAACGGGCTTCGAAATTGTCATATGGGAGGAAATGAAAACTATCAATAAAATGTAGACTCTACAAGGCCCTGGTTTAATTCACAACCCCATCTTCTCCCCTCGCTGGTTCACAACACAACATCACTCATGGTCTCCAAGATGGAGAAGCCCCGTTTCTGCAGAAAGAAATGTGTCCTGTGCCGCGACCCGTGACATACCCGCCACCATCCATCACCAGCTCCGAGAGAGAAGGACGGTTAAAATGCACAGCGACCTCCCCGGGACCAACGAGGGAGCGTGTCTGGGTTTTAAGGTTGCTAATGCGGGAGTGAAAGGGGATTCGCAGACTCACTTTGTCTGTGTCCTGCAGGAAAAGCCCAGCCAGGGTCTGAAGGGTTGTGAGGAGCGCCCCAGCCGTGAGGATGCAGACTGGACGCCAGCAGGACCAGGTCTGGCGTCTGCCTCTCCTATCTCTTCTCGGCCGCTCGCCTCTGACCCTCGGGTGGAATCTCCACTCTGCCCACCCCTGAGCTCACAGCCCCAGACCCAGACTGCAGTTTCAGAAAGTGACCACTCCGTAAAGTAGTCATTTTTTATTTCTAATTTTTGGCTTGCAGGATTTGTCAGTTCCCTGACCAGGGATGGAACCTGGGCCCTTGGCAGTGAGAGCATGGAATCCTAGCCACGGAACTGCCAGGGAATTTCCTAAGATGTTTCTGTATGCATGTATGTAGTCTTGGCCACACTGTGCAGCACATACGATCTTATGGGACGATCCCAACCAGGGATACAACCTGTGCCCTGCATTGGAAGTGCAGTTTTGCCCACTAGACCACCAGGAAAGTCCCTCCCTAAAATATTTAAATCAGTGCTATCCTGAGACTTGAAGTCTTCAAAGCTCCCATTTGGCCAAATACATAGTTCTCTAAGTAATAATGAGAGATCATTCAACAATTACTTTTGACAAGACGTTCTGGTTCTGGCCATGGTTCTGACATTCAGCAGGTCGGGGAGGCAGTCCCTGGGAGCAGAATTAGGAGGCAGCTTGGTGGGGTGACGTCTGGTATACCTGAAGTGGGCCCCTTGGTGGGTGGCAGTCCTAAACTGTCACATGCCACCTGCTGGAGGAGCAGGAGAAGGGTCCATGTCCTGAGCTGTGTTCCCCGGGTCCTCAGGCCACAAAGGAGAGTGGACCTGAGACAGGGGTGAGGGGACACAGCGGACGCCAAGGTGAGGCCTGGGAGGAGGGGGTGGAGGGCTGGTCCTCAGGGAGGGAACCCCGAGGTCTGCTCTCCCTGGGTGCCCCAACTGGAAAAGACACGGGCTCACCCAGACTCGGACCAGGACTTAACAGCAGGTACAGCCTGGTCTCGGCTTGTGGAGGGCAGGTCATGGGACTTCTCAGCATCCCTCACTGCGTGAGAGCCGGTTCCTACGAGAAATGTCCTCGGATGCTATCTCCATACAGCCTATCGGCTGTGTCTCTGGGGACCCTGACCAAAACGCTGCCTGTGTGAGACGTGCATGTGAGCGGCGTGGCCCGGATTTCTCAGGGAACATAAAAGTGATGCAAGAGACTCCCCTCTGGCCAGCTGCTGGGCGTGGGGCCGCTCGCTTCTGAGTTTGGCAGAGGTTTGCTGCTTTTGCTGAGCAGTAGCATAACGGCGTCATTGGTTAGTAAAGCAATCCGTATAATTCCGGCCTATGCTCTTTATAGACACTGCCTGGTGGCTACTCAGAGCACTCGGGTGATGCTCAGACGGCTGTGCCATGTGCATTGGCAAAGCACTGGTGGGTCCTTTCTGCTGCAGTTTTCAGGCTATGAGCACAGCCCTGCCGAGCCCGCCACACACCGCGGGCCCTCAGGAAGGCCGGCGCAGCAGCGCTCCCGGGGACCAACCACCCCGCAGCGACTCACCTGCCACCTGCAGGATGCCGTGTCGGGCCACGTCATAGAAGGGGTGGTTCGTGCTCAGCTCGGGGTCCGGGCCAGCCGGGGGCACCACGGAGGATGCCACCGAGGGCCTTCTTGCGGCACCCAGGGCAGCGGCTTCCTCCTCATCTCTCTGCAGCTCTGTGGCAGACGGCAGGGTTAGGGGAGGGTCACTGCATTCCTCAGGAAGGAGGACAGCGAGGGAGCCGCCTGAGGCCTTTTAACAGGACACGCACCTCGCCTTGCTGTGCATCCACTATGCACCCACCCTGTGCACCTACTACATGCCTACCTCTGCTGTGCACCCACTATGTGCCCATCTCTGCTGTGCACCCACTATGTGCCCATCTCTGCTGTACACCCACTATGCACCCACTCAGTGTGTACCCACTACATGCCCATCTCCGCTGTACACCCGCTACCTGCCCACTTGCTGTGCACCCACTATGTGCCCATCTCTGCTGTACACCCACTACGTGCCCACTCGCTGTGCACCCACTATGTGCCTGTCTCTGCTGTGTACCCACCACATGCCCAGTAGTGTGTACTCACTATGTGCCCACCCGCTGTATGCCCACTTGCTGTGCACCCACTATGTGCCCACTCAGTGTGCACCCACTATGTGCCCATCTCTGCACCTGCTCAGTGTACACCCCATGGAAAGAGTAAAATGAGTAAAACAAACCCGGGGGCTGGCTGCTGTCCTCCGCACTGACAGCAGGGGTAACTGAGGCTCAGAGGAGAGAATGACCCTGGGGTCACAGGGTGTGGCCTGAACCCGATTTCCCAGCTCCGAATTCTGACTTGGGCCCTTCCTGAGAGATGCTGACACCGGTGGCCGGCAGGAGGCCGTGGCTGGGGTGAAGGGCAGTAGCTGGGGTCCCTGTGCCACGAGGCAGGAAGAAAGGGCTGCCTTCCGAAGTTTAGTTTTAGTACAGAAGGTTCCTTCATATGAAACAAATCCAGGTTCCTTCAGAAATGTTTTCAGTTGGAAAAGGAGCAGGAACTTCACATTTTGGGTGAGGGCAGACTTCAGTCTCCAGGTACACTGGATGAATAGTGTGACCACGAAATTTCATTCTACCCAGAAACCCACGATGGGACCTCGTTTGGAAACAGTGTCTTTAGAGACGAAATGAATTAAGGTGAGGTCACATTGGATCAGGGTGGACCTTAAATCCAATGCCATGTCCTTACAAGAAGAGGAAAGGGCTCCCCTGGTGGTGCAGTGGTTAAGAATCCTCCTGCCAATGCAGAGGACACAGGTTCGATCCCTGCTCCAGGAAGATCCCACGTGCCTCCAGGCAATTAAGCCCGTGCCCCACAGCTGCTGAGCCCCTGCACCTCAACTACTGAGGCCCACACACCTAAGCCTGTGCTCCACACGCGAGCAGCCACACCAACGAGCGGCCCACACACCCTAACAAGGAGTGGCCCCTGCTTGCCGCAAGTAGAGAAAGCCTAAGAGCAGCAGTGAAGACCCAGCACAGCCAAAACTCAAAATAAATAGATCTTAAAAAAAAAACAGAAGAGGAAAGGACACAGAGCCCCAGAGAGAAAACCGCCAATCTCCTCCTGGGATGGGGCTGGAAGAGAGCATAATGTACCTATTTCGGCCAGCTCCTCCAGGTCCAGCCCAGACATGCTCTGCTGGGGCGTAGGGCAGCCCGGAGGCACCGTCTGGACGCTACCTCCCGAGGATCCTTCCGACACCCTGAGGGAGAAGCACATTGAATCGGCGAACGTTTAACGCAGGATTGCCGAGCGTGAGGAATAAAGGAGCACCTTTCACATGGCCTGCTTGCTCTTCAATTTCCCTCTTTGACAAAGAAAAAGCAGCCACCTCCTAGTCGCCTAGACCTCACGTCACTTTCGTGTTTGGCTTTCAACCTGCCCAGCGCACCCCCTTTACCCCCGACCCGTGGGAAACTTGCCCCTCGACGAACCACGTGAGGTCCTGGGAGCTGGACCCCTGGACGGTGGCATCCACCCCACGTTTGGGCTCCTATATCTGACCTCATCCTTTGCAGGTCCTGCCCACTGATGAGTGCACGTGGACAGGGCACCCCCTGCCCAACAGCCCCCTGTCCCAGGAGAGCAGGACAGAGGGCAGTGGAGGGGAGAAGGGATGTGGAGAGAGAACAGCACCTCCAGGGCCAACACACTTCGAGGACAGCATCTTTGCTTCTTCACCACCGCCTCACAGATTCACACGCTCACTCCTGTACCCGCTTTACAGAGAGGGCTACTGAGGCTGGCAAAGATCACTTGGAGCAGCGCATGGCTGCACAGCAGGTAATCACCACCAGCTAAGAGTTCGCCACCTGGTTATTCTGTGCCCTGGAGGCTGATGCAAAACCTGTGCAAGTCTTTACATTACTATCCGAACGGTGGAATATTATGGTACATAAAAAGGAATGAAGTACGGACACCTGGTACAACATGGGTGATCCTCGAAAATATTATGCTAAGTGAAAGGAGGGCATGGAACCCACCCCAGTATTCTTGCCTGGAGAATCCCCATGGACAAAGGAGCCTGCCCAGCTGTAGTCCGTAGGCTCACATAGAGTTGGCCACGACTGAAGCAACTTAGCACGCATGACAGAAGCCAGACCACAAAAGATGGCATGAGTCCACAGAATGAGTCCATTCTAGAAAAGTCTAGAGCAGGCAGACCCACAGAGACAGAGAGTAGGCCACTGGGTACTAGAAAGTGGGGGTGGGGGTGGGCAGAGATTAGGGAGGTGACAGCCAAGCAGAATGGACTCTTTTTGAGGTGAAGAAAATGTCCTAAAATTGACTATGGTGATGGCTGTCCATATCTGCAATTACACTAAAAACCACAGAACTATAAACTGGTAAATTATATATTTTGTGAATTATATCTTAGTAAAGGTGTTTTTAAAACTGAACAGTGCTAGGTGAAAATGGCATATTCAGTTTGGTCTAACTTTTGAGTAGTGAAAAGAAACAGGACATTGCTTTTTTATTTATTTATTTGTACTTTGTCGTGCCTCATGGCTTGTGGGATCTTAGGTTCCCTGACCAGGGACTGAACCCAGGTCCCGGCAGTGAAAACTGGTGAGTCCTAATCGCTGGACTGCCAGGGAAGTCTTCAGAACATTGTTTTTAAAATGCTGGCTTCTCTGAGTTCTAGAATTAGGATTTATAAATCCATTTATTTTTCCACGTTTGTCCCTCTTTCATGTTTGCAAAAGCCTGTATTACACTTAATATAAGGTTAAGTCATATAAACTACATTAATAAGGTTTTATGAATACAAAAACATTTTAAACCTTGACGTCTTAAAAAAAAAAACAAAACCCACTTAGTCGCTAAGTGCCATTTTCCACCTTATTTTACAGATGGGAGAACTGAGGCAGAGATCCGGGAGCCAGCCCCTGAAGGGCGGTGCTGTGGGACTCCAGGCCACTGGCCACAGATACAAAGAGCAGAGGGTCGGGGTGGGGGGCAAGGAGGGAGAGGCCAGCCCCGTCTCCAGGGGGACCCCTCAGAGCCAGCTCAGCGAGGCTGCACCTGCCCACTGTGGGGGAGAAGTCAGAGTCCGTGCTGGTCTGTGACAGCTGCCGATGGTCAAACACTGCAATCTAATCTAAAGTGAAAAAAAAAAAATCTGTATGCCCCAGACCCCACAGTTGCACACACGCAGCAGAGTGTGTGCATCCGTGTGAATAAGGGCGCGGGCTGGAGCATTCTGACCGCAGCACTGAAACAGCCCCAAACTGCAAACGGCCGGAGTCCACAGACGCTGAAGGCAGCTGTCGGTGTGGACGCGCGTCTCAGGGCGGAGGATGGTGTCGGGTTATTTGGAGAACGTCTTTACGCTCAGATGCTGAAACAGTCAGCAGGGGAGGCAGGAGGGCTGTATCACCTTCTAGGAGTTCAGCTAAGAGAGAGAGAAAGACAGAGAAAGCCCATAACGGATGGCACCAATTTCCAAATCAAGGGGAAAAGCATGTGTTTTCTTAAAAACAGCTGGAGACGGAAGGAGGGCAGGTGGGAGAAGCCTTTGCCTGGCTCCATCACCCCGTTTGTCAGAGAACAAAGCTGAGGCCCGTGAGGCGCAGTGGCTCGAGTCACTCAGGGCACCTCCCGGGACTCCTGTCTCAGTCGCGCTCTCCTGACGCAGCTGAGCCTGGGGTTCCCGCGTCTCCCCTCTGAGAGCTCTCCACAATCTGGGGGCCACGCCACCAGGGCCGGTTTCCTGGCGCCATTTCAACCAGCCTCCCCCCGGCCCCCTGCCGCTGTGAACCCTGCCAGCTGCTCCCCGGGGGGGCACTCTGCTGTCCCGGATGGCTGTGTGGCTTTGCCAAGGGTTGTGCCCTCTCTGGGCCGAGCCCAGCTGGCTGTGGGTGGAAGACCCTGGGCAGGGCACAGGGGGAGAGCCCATGAGAGGGGGAGGGGTGGGAAAGAGGGGCAGAGATCCCAGGAACAGGGGGGTGAGGGCTCATGGGTCCCTGGCACACCCTCTACAAGCCCATCTTCTCCATGTCGGGAACATAGGGCTGCCTTCCAAATCCTGCCTTCCCCAAGCTGGGGGGGGCCTGGGAGGGCAGCAGGGGTGAGCCCAGGCCTGAGCCCCTGTACCCAGGCCGGGCAGGGGGCCCTCGCCCCGCCAGCTGCAGTGAAAGTGGGAAAAGAAACTCAATCGTCTACACCCACAGCTCTGTACCCGCCCGGGCAGCTGGTCTGCTAGGAGCCCTGGCAGGGTGAACCTGGTCACCAGAGAGCCCGGCTGCCTGGCACAGGGGCCTGGGGGGCTGCAGCCCGTCCTGTGGGGGACTCGGGGCCACCCTCTCATTCCACTGACAGCTCATGACAAGCGGAAGGGGCTCCCGAGGTTTGAAGATGGGAGGGGGGCACCCTGTCGGCAGCCCACCCTGAGCGCCCGAGCTCCCAGCCCTGCGTGTCCACCTTGGCAGGCCATCCTGTTACAAACAGCTTGAGAGCAACCAGCTGAGGGCACTGGGGGGAAGCCGGGCACAGGGGTGCCTGATTGGAAACCCAGGGGCTGCTTCCTGGGGGCCCGCCCACCGGGGGAGGAAAGATCCAGAACATTCTTGCTTCAAAGCCTCGCGGGAGGCACTGACACCAGGGTGAGCCACCACGGGGCCCCAGGCCTCCCCCTTGGCCGCCAGAGTAGTGGGGTGGGGGGAGCTCCGGTCAACCCTGGAGCACAGCCTGAAACCCCAACCCTCCGGGGCCAGGAAGGCTTTGTTTTCCCTCCAGACTCTGCCGCAAAACCCAGAGTGCTTGTCACTCCTGCTTTTTCCTTTACAAGCTCAAAACCTTCACCCAGCCGCCTATCTCAAACAGCACAGGCAGCGTTATCGGTTTTGAAGTTTGGGCACCGGGGCCTGAGCGTGTCACACGCAATCCACGCTTTGTTGTGGTCAGGGAGGGCTGGGGGGAGGGTAACTGTCGGGCGGAGCGGGCCCTGCAGGCCCATAGCTGAGGGAAATAGAAGGCTCACCTGCTGTCATGGGCTGCTCCCCGGGCTTGGATCAGGGCCCGGGGGCCCACCTTGGCCCCCTGCTGCATGTGCTCAGGGGGACCCCACCCCATGTGGGACGGACACACGGCCAGGGCAGGGGAAGGAAGACCCTCCCGCAACCCACCCCATGCTGCCTAGGTGATCCTCAGGGAGGCCAGTGTACTGCTCCCATCAGGCCCCGCACAGCTGCTCTCCAGGCCCAGGAGCCCCAAGTGGCTCTGATGGGTCGAGAAGGCCCTTGGAGCTGTGGGTTCTGCACCAGCCTTGTGATGGTTGGTTTTATACGTTAGCTTGGCTGGGCTACAGTGCCCAGCTGTTTGGTCAAACATCAGCCTAGATGTTGCTGTGAAGGTGTTTGTGGATATGATTAACATTTACAATCAGAATCAGAAAAGGAGTACGCCAAGCCTGTATATTGTCACCCTGCTTATTTAACTTCTATCACCCTGCTTATTTAACGTCTATGTAGAGTATGTCATGCGAAATGCCGGGCTCGGTGAATCACAAGCTGGAATCAAGATTGCCGGGAGAAATACTGACAACCTCAGATGTGCAGATGAAACTAGTAATGGGAGAAAGTGAGGAGAAACTGAAGAGCCTCCTGATGAAGTGAAAGAGGAGAGTGAAAAAGCTGGCTTAAAATGCAACACTCAAAAAACTAGGATCACAGCATCCAGCCCCATCACTTCATGGCAAATAGATGGGGAAAAAGTGGAAACAGTGACAGATTTTATTTTCTTGGGCTGCAAAATCACTATGGATGGTGACTGCAGCCACGAAATTACAAGATGCTTGCTCCTTGGAAGAAAAGCTGTGACCAACCTAGACAGCTTAATGCAAAGCAGAGACATCACTTTGCTGACAAAAGTCCGTCTAGTCAAAGCAATAGTTTTTCCAGTAGTCATGTACGGATGTGAGAGTTGGACCATAAAGAAGGCTGAGGGCTGAAGAATTGATGCTTTTGAAATGCGCTGTTGAAGACTCTTGAGAGTCCCTTGGACTGCAAGGAGATCCAACCAGTCCATCCTAAAGGAAATCAGTTCTGAATATTCATTGGAAGGACTGATGCTGAAGTTGAAGCTTCAATACTTTGGCCACCTGATACAAAGAGCTGACTCATTGGAAAAGCCCCTAAGGCTGGGAAAGCCTGAAGGAAGGAGAAGGGGACGACAGAGGACGAGACGGCTGGATGGCATCACTGACTCAACAGACATGAGTTTAAGCAAACTCTGAGAGATACTGAAGGACGGGGAGCCTAGCATGCTGCAATTCAAAGGGTCACAAAGAATTGGACATGACTTGGTGGCTGAACAACAAACCTCACAAATGGACCGTTTCTCCTTGGTGGCAGGCGTCAGAGCACCAGCTCCATCACCCCCGGCCTCCCTCACCCTCCGCCTGGGTCCCCACATGTCTCCTCTCCTCCCTGGGCCTCTCACTGCCAAGCCCTTTCCCTCTGAGCCGGGAATCACAAACCCAGGTTGGGGGACATGGGCGCTAAGGTGCCACCAGCATCGTGAGGCTATGCCAGCTGGAGCTGCAGACCAGGGGCATCAGCACGCAAAAGAGGCTTCTGACCATGTGACGGCTCTAATTGTAATTCATAGCAAAATGGTTTGTTGCTATAAAAATATATTTGCACATTAGACAAATAGACTCTCGCAATTATCCTAATGCCGTAGTTACAAATTATCACCTACTTAGCTCGGGCAAACCAGTACCAGACCTAATTTGAGTGGTGCAGGCGATGTGTGGGGCGCACAGAGTGAGAGCCTACCCCCATATTTGCACAGCCCCACCCCCTGCTCAGGATGGGGGCGCTGATGAGAGGCTCTGTGCGGAGGGCGGGGTGGGCTCGAGGCCATCCAGCGCGGACCCCATATAGACAGGGAGGGCACCCAGGGAGAAAGGGGCTGGCAGGGTCCCATCAGGGCAGGGGTGCAAGTCCAGGCGTGAGGGGAGGGGCTGAGAGGGGGGCCACCACCAAGCTGGGACCCCAGGGTCTCGGGGTACACCCCATCAAGAGCAATTTTCACCCTTTTGTCTCAGCGATGTCACAGATTTACAGATACAGATCCCCACTACCCACTCTTCATCACAAACAACACCCCGGACGCTGGCGAGAAGGCAGATGTAGACTTCTCACAAGTAGCAGGGCCCGAAGCCACTGGAACCGGGCACGACAGCTGGGGGAAACACCCAAAGGTGGCGACAGCAAGGTCCCAATGAGCTGCGACCTGCTGCACGACGTTGTCAGAGGCCTGCCCGCAAGTGCCAGGGGCGCTGGGCTGAAGAGACAAGGTGGGGTCGGGTGGGGGTCTGCCGAGTGCTGCTGGGGCCGCCCACCCCCTCCTGTGGTTCTCGTAGACACCAGCCTCAAGCCTGGGGGCCGCTCCCCTCCCCAGCATCCCTGGCCCTGCCCTGGCACCCAGGTGCTCGCTCAGGTGTGCGCCTCTCACCTGCACGGCCCTCAGGGGCGCATCTCATGCCTCTGGGCTCCACCCCCGCTGTCTCTGCTCCAGCCACACAGGCCTCAGGCTTGAGCCTCAAACAGGTCGGGCTGTTCTTGCGTCAGGGCCTTTGCACTTGCTGTCCCCTCTCCCTGCAACACATCGCGACCGCAGGGAGTGAGCGATCCATATGGTTCCTGTTATGACCATTGGCTCAAATCCAAGTCAATAATTCAGGCTGAATTCAAATCTGCCTCCTCACTGGTCCCCTTGGAGGTGGGATCCACAGGGATAAACCTCCCCTCCACCTTCAGATCCTTCTGTATAGGAAGATTTGGTTACAGTTTAGCCAGGTCAAATAAAGACTTTCCCTTTGGAAGAGAAGCTATGACAAACGTAGAGAGCATATTAAAAAGCAGAGACAATACTTTGCTGACAAAGGTCCATATAGTCAAATCTATGGTTTTTCCGGTAGTCATGTACAGATGTGAGAGTTGGACCAAAAAGAAGGATGAGTGTCGAAGAACTGATGCTTTCAAATTGTGGTGCTGGAGAAGACTGTTGACAGCCCCTTGGACAACAAGATCAAACCAGTCAATACTAAAGGAAATCAACCCTGAATATTCACTGGAAGGACTGATGCTGAAGCTGAGGCTCCAATACTTTGGTCCCCTGATGCGAAGAGCCAACTCACTGGAAGAGACCCTGATGCTGGGAAAGTTTGAGGGCAGGAGAAGGGGACGACAGAGCACAAGACGGTTGGATGGCACCACCGACTCAATGGACATGAGTTTGAACAAACTCTGGGAGACGGTGAATTACAGGGAAGCCTGGAGAGCTGCAGTCCAAGGGGTCGAAAAGAATTGGACACAATTGAGCAACTGAACGACAATAATGCAGCCAGAGAGAAAAGCACCCCAAGTCCCGGGGGGTGATCAGGCCACCCGTACTTTCCAGAGCCAGGGACCTGGTTCTGCCCTCTCTGCGTCCGGTCCAGAGACCCCTCTGTACCCTGAAGTGTTGACCCCAGCCCCTGCGCCGGCACTGTGAGCAAGCAGAACAGAGGAAGAGTCAGGGGAACGGGCTCCAGTCCGGGTCACTCCTACTCAGGGGGCCTCCTCAATGAGGCCAGTCTGCCCCCTCAGACCCTACTTCCCTACCTGTGAAATGGGCACAAACCCTGCCCTCCACCAGTGCCACAGTGACGATCAAATAAAGTCCAGATGAGCCATCATTCTGAACGGCTGGGCACTCCAGAGGCAGTGAACACTAACGGTCACCAGGGCTATGCAAGCCAGGTGGTGATCAGAAGACAAGATTAATCTTACTCAGATCCTGATAAAAAATAACTTATTTACGGCCCAACTCTCACATCCATGCTGGAAAAACCACAGCTTTGACTCTGGACCTTTGACTATGAATATGGTCCATGACTATGGACCTTTGTCAGCAAAGTAATGTCTCTGCTTTTTAATATGCTGTCTAGGTTAATATGCTGTCTATGTTGGTCATTGGAGAAGGAAATGGCAACCCACTCCAGTGTTCTTGCCTGGAGAATCCCAGGGACGGGGGAGCCTAGTGGGCTTCCATCTATGGGGTCGTGCAGAGTCGGACACGACTGAAGTGATTTAGCATAGCAGGTTGGTCATAGCTTTTCTTCCAAGGAACAAATGTCTTTTAATTTCATGGCTGCAGTCACCATCTACAGTGATTTTGGAGTCCCCCAAAATAAAGTCTCTCACTGTTTCCATTGTTTCCCTATTTATTTGCCATGAAGTGATGGGACCAGATGCAATGATCTTAGTTTTCTGAATGTTGAGTTTTAAGCCATCTTTTTCCTTCTCCTTTTCACTTTCATTAAAAGGCTCTTCAGTTCCTCTTTGCTTTCTGACATAAGGGTGGGTCATCTGCGTATCTGAGGTTATTGATATTTCTCCCAGCAATCTTGATTCTAGTCTGTGCTTCATCCAGCCCGGCATTTCACATGATGTACTCTGCATATAAGTTAAATAAGCAGGGGAACAATATACAGCCTTGACGTACTCCTTTCCCAATTTGGAACCAGTCTGGTTCTAACTGTTGCTTCTTGACCTGCATACAAATTTCTCAAGAGGCAGGTCAGGTGGGCTGGTATCCACATCTCTTGAAGAACTTTTCACAGTTTGTTGTGATCCACACAGTCAAAGGCTTTGGCGTAGTCAATAAAGGAGATGTTTTTCTCTCTTCCTTTTTCAATGATCCAGCAGATGTTGGCAATTTGATCTCTGGTTCTTTTGCCTTTTCTAAATCCAGTTTGAACATCTGGAAGTTCTCGGTTCATGTACTGTTGAAGCCTTGCTTGGAGAATTGAGCATTACTTTGCTAGCATGTGAGATGAGTGCAATTGTGCGGTAGTTGAGCATTCTTTGGCATTGTCTTTCTTTGGGATTAGAATGAAAACTGACCTTTTCCAATCCTGTGGCCACTGCTGAGTTTTCCAAACTTGCTGGCATATTGAGTGCAGGACTTCCATAGCAACATCTTTCAGGATTTGAAATAGCTCAACTGGAATTCCATCACCTCCACTAGCTTTGTTTATAGTGATGCTTCCTAAGGCCCACTTGACTTCTCATTCCAGGATGTCTAGGTGGGTGATCATACCATCGTGGTTATCTGGGTCATGAAGATCTTTTTTGTACAGCTCTTCTGTGTATTCTTACCTCTTAATATCCTCTGCTTCTGTTAGGTCCCTACCATTTCTGTCCTTTATTGAGTCCATCTTTGCATGAAACGTTCCCTTGGTAATTTTTGAAAAGATCTCTATAGTCTTTCCCATTCTATTGTTCTCCTCTATTTCTTTGCACTGATCACTGAGGAAGGCTTTCTTATCTCTCCTTGCTATTCCATGAAAGTGAAAGTGAGAGTTGCTCAGTCTTGTCCGACTCTTTGCGACCCCATGGACTATATCTATACAGTCTATGGAATCCTCCAGGCCAGAATACTGGAGTGGGTAGTCTTTCCTTTCTCCAGGGGATCTTCCCAAGCCAGGGATCGAACATAGGTCTCCCGCAGGCAGATTCTTTATCAGCTGAGCCACAAGGGAAGCCCCAAAATACCGGAGTGGTAGCCTATCCCTTCTCCAGCAGATCTTCCCGACCCAGGAATCGAATCCGGGTCTCCTGCATTACAGGCAGCTTCTTTACCAACTGAACTATCAGGGAAGTCCTTGGAATATCACAAATTCTTAAGTAATCCATCAGCCCTCCCGCATACAATGCAAGCTGTTACAACAGCAAGCTGTTACACAGCTCCCCGACCTGGGAGCTCTGGGGACAAGGGTGGGAGCAGAGCCCTTCACAGCGGCCAGGGCCCGCAGAGGCCCCTAGAACTTGACCCCAGGGGGTCATGGTCCCGGAGGAGGTGCTTTCTGGAAGCCCCACACATGCCCCGCAGGTTCAAATCTTCCGCCCTCTGGCTTCAACCACCCGCAGCTTTTCTGTGGATGATAAATGCCCTGACCCAGTCCCCAGGAGGCCTCCTTTGTTTTCGTTTTATAACCAGGTAGGGGGAGAGAGTGGGCAGGTTCCCAGAAGGTTCTGGACTCCTGACCTGCCAAACCAGTTCCTTCTACGGAACAGCCACTGGCTCCAGCCGTCCAACTTCTTGTGCCCTGCTCTGACCAGGGTCACTGCAGAAAGAAGGGCTGGGGAACAGGTTTCAACCTAGCTCAGTCCCCACAGTCTTCCCTGGGTGTGGGGGGAGGGAGACGACTAGTCCTAAGAGGGGTAAAAGATGGATAAAGCTGCCACGCCGTGATTCAGGCACTCCATACAAATCACATTTGTTTCTTCCTCCCAGGAACCCCCTGAGTAGTTGACAGCACTGCCCGTATTTTACGGGGAAACCAGGGCGCGGGTGACCAGCTCCTGGCGAGCAACTCTTGGTCACTTGGCCGGGATGAGGGCTCAGGGAGGCAGGCACCAGCGGCAACTGTTGACCAGAGCACAGCCCACCTGCTCTGAGGCTCAGGACACCCTGCCTGCCTGGGAGGGGAGAAAACGGGGACCCAGGAAACTGGACAGAGGCCAGACCCAGCTGCCAGCAGCCTTGGGAGCCTCCAGGACTATGGCTGGGGCGGTGCCCTCCCCTGGGCATCTCCAAGGGCATCCCCGCGCAGAAGGAAACCTCCGATGTGCCCTGGGCGGCCAGGGAAGCCCCTGGATACACCCATCACATCTTCCTTGAGCATCAGTTTCAATCAAAAGATTGAAGGAAAAGTTAATTTACCTGAAAGGAAACTGAAAGCATTTCTTTTATCCCCAAGCTACTCTCACACAGACTTGAAGAGAAGTCACTGGAAGGCTTGGAATGTCATCCCCCAGGAGGCAGACCTCAGGGCCCTGGGGCTGCCCCTCCCTCTCCCTTCCCACCCGCTTGCCGCTGGGGAGGGCGTGGACGCTGCTGTTGCAGCATGCTAGGCTCTCCACTTTCTGCCTGGCCAAGTGACCTCAGAAAGTCGTCTAAACCTCCCTGACTCAGTTTCCTCATCTGTAAAAGGGGACAGTAACAGCCCCTGCTCGGGAGGCATGTGTGAGTGAAGAATAAGGCAATAAGTGAGCAGTTAGGGGACTTCCCTGGTGGTCCAGGGGTTAAGAACCCGCCTTGTAGTTCAGGGGACATGGATTCGATCCCTGGTTGAGAACTAAGATCCTGCAAGTCATGAAGCAACTAAGTCCGCGCACCGCAGTGAGATCCTGTGGGCTGAAAGCAAGACCCGAGGCAGCCAAAAGAAGAAAAAGCATGCAGGTAGGGCCTGAGAGCCTCAGCAAAGGTGAGTGTGACCTTCTGGGGAAGGATGGTCAAGGGCGTCACTTTACAGGTCAAAAGGCTGAGTCCCCAGGAGGGAAAGTGACCTGATCAAAAACTAGGTCCCTGCCTCCTCCTGGGGCTCCTTGTCCCCATCCTGCTGCTCCTGTGCCTCGGCGTCCCCACTGGTGAAAGAGGGTAAGGTCAGGAGGCGGGTGTGCCCGCCAGGCACCTCCAGGGTGGTGGAGCTCTTGCTGTCCCCTCTGTAACCATCCCTGAAAGCCTCTCTGAAAGCCACCATCCATGGTGTGCCCAGGACAGCCTCACATGGCACTGGCTTGTCAGAGAGATGCCAAGATCCATGGGATGTTTAGTCAAGTTTCCAGACCTCAAAACATCTCATTTCAGCACTCACTGATGGAGTGGCTGAAGATGTGGCATAGATAGACAATGGAATACTACCAAGCCATAAAAAAGAATGAAATAATGCCATCTGCAATGATACGGATGGACCAGGAAGGCATTCTGCTTTGTGAAGGACATCAGAACAAAAGACAAATACTGTTTTCACTTACTTGTGGCATCTAAATAGCAAACGAATATAACAAATGAACAAGCATCTCACGGAGGTTGCATTTCAGTGACTCGGTGATATCATCCAAGTGCATTCGTACTGCCCGCACTGCCCAGGTATGTCTACCCCCACCTCACACGTGACTTATCCCCAGACAACCACAGCCCGCCAGCTTCTGTGTGACCTTAGTGTGCATACTCTTTCCTGCCTACGTCTCACCCATTTCCCAACTCAATGGTCACCTCCTCCAGGAAGCCCTCCCAGACCTCCCACAAGCCTCTGGCTTCCCTATGTCACACAGAGGCTTGACTCGGAGTCCCCCTTGGGCAGGGACTGCAGAGGTGGGCGTCCACAAGGACTAGATGGGTTCAGGCCTGTGCACTGTATCTGTCTTCACCCCTCGGTCCCTGCTCTGCTGCTGGCTTGAGAAATGGCTTAAAGTCACCGAGTTAAAGCAGAAACTCACAAACAAGAGCCTAAAACCGCCGACAGAGACCAACCAAAAGATATCTGGTGGTGAGTCTTAGATTTTGAGTTCTCACCAAGACAAACGTCAACGCCGCATTTCACGGACAAGCCGCACAGTGCTCTTTGGAATCCACACAGCCCTCTGCCACAAAACCTCAAATCTGTGAGCTCCAGGCAGTCAAAGCCAGGTCCCACCCCGCCCAAAACTCAGGAATTCCTCCCCGCCCACCCTGCTTCCTTCTCCCTGGGAGCTCTCCACACAACTGGCCAGGCCCTGGGGAACCCAGCGCTGTGGACAGTGGCCCTGGGCTAGGGTTTGCGAAAAGGGAAGGTAACCTGGGGCTCTCTCCGAAACTGGCAGTTTGGGAGGCTGATTTAACTTCGGGGCATATTAAGTCTTGTTGTGGGGAGGTGGTGGGGGTCCATCCCCTGTGACCAGCCAGCGGTGACCACCAGCTGGAGCCCCTGAGCCTGAAGAGACTCAGCACGTGCTCTGCCTTAGTCTTCTCATCTGTGAAGCAGGTCAATGGCTCCCAAGTTCGGGATGAGGGAGCTGCTGTGCGGGCGATCGGGGACCCCGAATGAGGGGAGGAAAAACGGGGAGGTCGGCGAAAGTTTGGGCTGAGATGGCCCAACCAGAACAAACCCAAACAAGCAACCAGAACAAACCCAAACAAGAAAAGGCGGGAGAAGCGACGGGGCTGGGAGGGAGGTGGGGGACGGGGTGTAGGGAGGGGGCTGGGAGGTGAGGCGGGGTCGGGAGGGGAGAAGGGCGGGAGCGGGGGATGCGCGCGCGCGTGGAAAACGGGAGGTGGGGTGTGCGGGAGTGGGCGAGGGGCCGGGCCGGGCTGGGGCGATCGCGGCTCCCCGGGTACCGCGCCCCGCTTCGGCGTGCCCGCCGGAGCATTGGGCCGGGCCTCAGAGCCCGCGCCGCCTGCCCGCCCAGGCCCAAGCGGGCTCCCTCCCGCGGACACCCCGCCGCCTTACCTGACGCAGCCCCACGGGCGCCTCACCTGGGCTCCGCGACGCCCGGCGACTCACCTGGCCCCGCCCCGGACGTGGCTCCCGCGAGGCCGCGCCCCTCGCGCCGCCCCTCCGGCGCCATCTCCCTGGAGCTCAGGACTGGAGTGACCCAGGGTCACCGTGAGTTACCATTTCTGCGCATGGGCAGAGCCTCTGCCCCAGCCCTTCGCCGCTGTTCGGTCGCTCAGTCGCGTCCGGCTCTTTGCGACCCCGTGGACTGCAAGCTGTCCAGGCTTCCCTGTCCATCACCAACTCCCAGAGTTTGCTCAAGCCCACGTTCATTGCGTAGATGACGCCATGACCCCCTTAAAGTGAAAGTGAAGTCGCTCAGTTGCGTCCGCCTCTTTGCGACCTCATGGACTGTAGCCTACCAGGCTCCTCCGTCCATGGGATTTTCCAGGCAAGAGTACTGGAGTGGGTTGCCATTTCCTTCTTCAGGGGATCTTCCTGACCCAGGGATGAAACCTAGGTCTCCCGTATTACAGGCAGACGCTATACCATCTGAGCCATCAGGGAAGCCCTACTGATCCCCTGAGGCGGGGTGTCATATACTCAGGAAAGGCCCCTTAGCCCTGGAGGTGCCATTGAAGAGTCCGGGGCCCCAGGCAAGGGGAGGATTGGTCTTCTGATAGGATCGCATTCGAATCCAGAGGGCTTTCCTGGTGGCTCAAACAGTCAAGAATCTGCCTGGAATGCCGGAGACCCGAGTTCCGATCCCTGGGTGGGAAAGATCCCTGTAGAAGGGCATGCCAACTCCAGTATTCTTGTCTGGAGAATTCTGTGGATAGAGGAGCCTGGTGGGCTCCAGTCCATGGGGTCGCAGAGTCAGACACAACTGAGGGCCTAACGCTTTCGACTCTCATCCAGAGAGCAGTTCAGGAGCGGCATTCTAAAGGTGGATCTTTCTATCAGGCCGGGTGTCTGTCGCCCACCTTTCTGGCTGCAGCTCTGTCTCCACTGCCTCCCCGCCAGTCTCCCTGGTTTCTGAAGGTCAGTGCCCTCTCAGGGCTGAGTATGCATTTCTTTTCATCTCTACCCACTCCCCAGCCTCCGGCTTTCAAAACAGCCTATCACCAACTAAATGATGATCACCAGCTAACTCTCCTGAATCCCGACTCCTGTTTCTGGACGCCCACGTGACGTCTTCACATGCAGAACTTCGAAGGCAGCTCAAGCCCCACACGTCCACCTGGACTCCTCTCCTGGGTGTCCCACCTCCTTCTCCACCAGACCCTTCCAAACCGAGGGTGCATCCTGGGCTCCCCTTGTTCCCTCACCCTCCACGTGTGGTCCTAGGATGAGCCCTGATAGCTCTTCCTTGAAAACGTGTCACAACGCCACCACTTCTCTCCACCCACACTGGTCCAAGTGGCCCAGGCCGCCAGCATCTCTCACGTGGCCCAGGGCAGCAGCCTCTTTACCCATGTCTTGGTTCTGTACTTGCCCCCTTCCCTGGTATCAACACAGCAGCTCAGGTGGGGGGTGGGGGGTGGTCCTTCCTGAGACTCTGTCCTGCCCCCTCTTCCCCTCCTCCTCTCGGGAGGGAGGGGGCACAGTCCCAGGCTGCCATGCATGGAAGGTGGTGTGGCTGCTGGCAGCTCTGGGGTTGCGTGTAGGGGGCTCTGTGGCCCCCAGTGGCCAGTGTCCAGCCGCCAAGACAATCGGGTGTATTGACCCTCCCCATTTCTAGGGGGCGGGGGCATCTGACTGCAGAGGCCACACTGTGGTATCACCCTCTGCCACAGACTGGTGCAGAGTCCAATCACATGGGCCTTCACCAGGGTACAGCAAGCAGTTCAGGACACTCCAGTTGGTGGGATGGGCTGGACTTTGCCTGGAAGTTTGAGGAAGAAACAATTCCTGCTCTGTCTTTCCCTCTCCCCGACCCTAGATGAATAAGCATGGTGCTCCTGGGATAGCAAGCAGCTATCCTGGGACCGCAAAGAGATCTAGGCTTGGGATAAAGCAGAGATGGCAGGGACCTGGGTTCCTGGTGACCCTGTAGAGCCCCTGGATCAAACCTGGCTGAGGCCCACACTTCCTTGGGCATCAATAGATTTTCTTATTGTTCAAACTAGTTTGGACTTTCTAATTCTTATGACCAAAAGTATCCTCTGATAAAACATTGTTATGCTTTTTAACCAAATTGCAAAGAGTTTCTCTCCTTATAGCGCTAGCAGAACACCCAGGGAAGACCTGGGTGGCTGAGCCTGAGATACACGACCATTCCAGGGATAGGAAGGGGGTTAGACAGACCAAAACTTTATCCTCCCCAAGCTCAGGACAGCTTAGGGACTTCCCTGGGGGTCCCAGTGGCTAAGAAGCTCCCAGTGCAGGGGGCCCAGGTTCCATCCCTGATCAGGGAACTAGATCCCAGATGCCACCACTAAGAGTTGGCATGTCAGCTAAAAGACCCTGCATGGGGCAACGACGGCCCCACGTGCCGCGGTTAAGAACCAGCACAGACAAACCAATAAATATAAAGCTTCATGCAGTTGTGCTAACGGTAAGCATGAAATAAGTGAATACGGTTTAATATTAATGGGAACCAGTGCTTGGCTCTAAACTTCAGCTGTCACCCTTCCGAGGCGGGCCAGCACTATGAGGCTGTTTGCTGACTGCAGTATCTCCAAGTGTCCAGTCCTGTGTCCAGCACATGGTAGTCACTGTTCTCAATATGAATGAATGAATGACAACAGTTTCTATTGTCCCCCAAGCAGCTGCCTTTTTCTGTGCAAAGAATCTGTGACCATCCTGGCATGCGGGCTTGTTCACCTCTCACACCCCTAAAAGTGAAAGTGTTAAGTCGCTCGGTCGTGTCCAACTCTGTGTGACCCCATGGACTGTAGCCCGCCAGGCTCCTCTATCCGTGGGGTTTCTCCAGGCAAGAATACTGGAGTGGGTAGCCTATCCCTTCTCCAGGGGATCTTCCTGACCCAGGAATTGAACCAGGGTCTCTTGCATTGCAGGTGGATTCTTTACCGTCTGAGTCACCAGGGAAACACTTGCAGGTTATTATTTGTACCTTCCTTGCTCCCAAAGGACTTTGGAGGTGAGAGGACAGAGGGGTCCATGGTGCTGCCTGACCTCTAAGTCATGTGCACATATGAGCCCCTGGATGGATCGGGAAGGGGGCCTATTTCTAGGTCAAAACTCTTCTTCCCTCTCAAAACATGGCAAGGAAATGGAGGAGATGCCCCATGACTTACATGCTTGAAGGGTTTCAGCTAGTGTTTATGCTGCCTTTTGTGGAATATAAGCATCTTTTATTATCAAGGTAAGATCAGTCTCATGAAACTGGGACAATTTTCTGGTTCAAAAAGTGACTTTGGACAGAAGTAAGAGAAAACACCCCTCTCCCCTTCCCCGCTGGTCTATGACTAGCAATGTAATTTCATGGTATTAAGATGTGTCGGGGGGAATGCTGCCCTCCTCGCTTCTGTGTTTTGTGAAAATCTCATACAAATTCCACAACCACAGCTTAGTGATATTAAAACATATACAATAAAGCAGTCATACAGAATGATTCTGGGAAAAGAATGCAGGTGTGTCCCGCCATTCATAATAAAAGGCGAGAAGTAGAAAGAAACTGTGAGACCCACAGCAGCTCCCTTTTTGGTTCTTTCTTCTGTTTTTTTTCGCCAAGCACGTCTAATCAGTCACCCACCAGTTAGTCATTCCCTTTTGTAGCTGTTAACAATGACTCCTTGCATTTCAAATGCTTTGCGATAGAAAAGAACGAATAATAATGCAAAATGAAGGAATTACATCTGAATGGTATTATTCCCAGCTTTATTAAATTTGCTCTGTACAAATGTTTATGAAGTCGGAGAGTTGCTTTTCCCCTGAGCCGCAAATTCCACATTAATAAGTGCTGGGGGATGGGAGCTTGAAAGGAAGGAGGAAAGAAAGACCCCTCGTCGGTGGTCCTGGGCTTCTCGTTTGTTTTTTCCCCAAATTTAACTCTCCTTACCAGCTGCTTGAGCCGAGATGCAGTCTGCTTTGAATCCTACTAAAACCATGAAACCAAATTTCCCCACCAAGTGTGGACTCGGGCGTGATATCCAAGTCGAGCCAAAAGGCGTCTAGGAGTTCGTGTTCCAACCCTCCCCTTTATGGGCACAGACCAGCGAGGTGAAGGGCTTTATTTGCTGCCGTGCAGCCCAGCCAGGAACCCAAGCAAGGTTTCCCGACAGCCTGCCCTCCTGTCGTGTGCCCCGGTCCAAATTTTAAGCAAATGCGTTTGGTTGTTAGCGGTGACTGCACACTCAGCACACGCCCCCTGGTGTCTGCTGCCACTGTTTGGACCCAATTCTCAAAACCCTTTTGATTTACATCTGAGCAGGTCTCATCCTGATGTCTTTCTGGTGTCAGGGTGGAAGGCTGGTTGTGTCCTCTGACACTCTGCACCTTTCAAATGACTTTGCTGTGTGCAGACTCCCCACCGTATTAGTCTCTCCACCTGAGGTGGCCAGACCTAGGGGTTTACCCAGAGTCCTTTGCAACCAGGACCCTGACATTGACTAGACTCCACCGTTGTGACCTACACCATGAGAAAGAAGGCGGCCCTGCAATGTTTTATGGGAAAGGGAAGCCTCAGATGCCCAGCCGGGGCAGGGGGCGGGGAGCAGGGGACCTGCAGTGGATACAAGGTTAAGTCCTGGGACACGATTGCTGTTGGCGCTGGTGGCAGTTGTGAGTTTGACCCAGGATAACTGGTATGTTGTTATGTGCTGAGAGCACTTCCATGTAGTGGGAGTGATTTCTGGGGTAGGGGGGAGCTTCAGCCTGCAGCCACTTGAAGCAGGATTTTGGCTTCTGGCCAGAGACTGGAGTCAGGACGCAGCAGTGAGAACACTGAATCCCGGCCACTAGACTGGTGGCCAGGCCCTGCCTGTATGGCTTTGCAGAAAATGGGATTCCACAAAGAAATGGAGAATAGTGAAAGAAGTGAAGTGTTTATTAGAAGAGTGTGTGTGGATAGACACATGGTGGGCTGAGAGAGAGCAGCGCCCTTGTGGTAGCTGGAGGCACCTCCTTTGCTTGGTTCTGTTTTTTCGGCTTATCCCAGTGTCCTCCCCTGTCTGCATACACATCTCTTAGCCAAGACAGATTCTAGCAAAGAAGGCTATGAGTAATTTGACAGCGCTCCCTTTTGACCTCCAAGAAGCCTTCCTGCGCATATATAGTTGGGAATGTCTCCTTGACCTCGAGAATGAGAAATACGTGGTCTCTCATCTGGGCAGGGCTCAGCTCCTCCTCTTCATCTTGGAGTACCTGTCCACAGGGGACGAACTCCAGCTGTTCAGCCTAGGGCCCATCTATCTCCTGCCTTGGGAGCGTCTCTGAGTGGTAGAAGCATCTGTGTGGTAGGAGCATCTCTGAGTGGTAGGAGCATCTCTGTGCGGTAGGAGCATCTCTGTGCGGTAGGAGCATCTCTGAGTGGTAGGAGAATTTGTGTGGTAGGAGCATTTCTGTGCGGTAGGATCATCTCTGAGTGGTAGGAGCATCTCTGTGCAGTAGGAGCATCTCTGAGTGGTAGGAGCATCTCTGTGTGGTGGAAGCATCTCTGAGTGTTAGCAGCATCTCTGTGTGGTAGGAGCATCTCTGAGTGGTGGAAGCATCTCTGTGTGGTAGGAGCATCTCCCTGTGATAGGAGCATCTCTTGTGCCTTAGCAGCCTCCCTGTGCAATGGGAGCATCTCTATGGGGTGTGAGCATCCCTGTGCAGTGGCCACAGTAGTGGCAGCTTTTCCACCAGGCCTGTCATTTGCGATGGTTTGAGGCACTGTTCCTGGAAAGAAAGCCTCTAGCTTGGCCCTCCCCACCTCCTGACAACTACGTGTCTGCACTTGGTCGTTTAGTCAAGTCCAACTCATTGCAACCCCATGGACTGTAGCCCACCAGGCTCCTCTGTCCATGGGATTCTCCCTGTAAGAATATCGGAGGGGTTGCCATTTCCTACTCCAAGGGATCTTCCTGACCCAGGGATTAAACCCGTGTCTCTTGCATCTCCTGCATTGGCGGGTGGGTTCTTTACCACTGTGCTGCATGGGAAGCCCCAACATCTCTAGGAGTTCCCAACATCCTTTAACAAACTCCTCTGTGTAATATGCCAGAATCTGCTTCCGTGGCTTGCAAATAAGAGCCCTGCCTGGCTCTGCACCCTCCTATTTCAGACTACCCTGTCCCTCCTCCCCTGCCCAACACAGGCTGACATAAATTCCCACGGTGAAAAGAGTAATGTCAGCATGAGAAATATTTTTGTGACGATGTTGATGACACTTTACATTTTTATAGCTTTTTGCAGCCTGTTAAAGCAATTCTGAGCTCTCTGCAAACACATTCATCAATGAGAAGGGGTCTTGGGGCTGAAACCATCAGTTCATTCATCCATTATCACCTTCAGGTCAAAACCCATTAAGTGCGTGCTGGGCTGCATAGCCTGTCAACTGCACAGAGCTTCTTCGTGAAGGGTGCTTGGTAACTCGGGGTTCATCATCTACAGCCCCTGCTCTGTGTGTGTCCACAGCACACAGACGAGCAGAAAAACATCGCCAGTCACAAGATATTACACCTGGAAAGACCCACACTACAGATCGGGAATCTCGGCCCAATATGACATAGCAAGGTCATGACAGATTCAGGATCAGAACCCTGGGTCCTGGCTCTGCCCATGAGGGGTATGCAACACACGTAAATATATAAAACGCCGTCACCCAGTGTCAGCCTTCTCCCTACCCACAGACCACCCTCCTCTAGAGTGTTTGGGTAAGAGGAGTGTATCAGTCACGCCAGGTATGCTGCAGTAACAAACATCCCCGGTCTTGGGGGCTTACACCAACCTGGATCTACTTCTCATGCACGCTGCCCATCCACAGCCCCCTGAGAACCAGCCTACTCTAGCAGCCCCATCTGGATACTGCCAATCTCCACGCAGAGAAAAGGAGAGCTCTGGAGGATCTCTGCCTGGCAATGAAAAGATCCAGTGCCAAAGGGTCCCTTTGCTCAGAACTGGCTGGGCAGAGCTGGTCACAGCACACCACCCAGCCCCAAGGGGACTGGGAAATGTGGGCCTTCTGTGTGCTCGGAACCCGAGCACAGCTGGTATTGGGTGTAGCTCACAGCACGCAGACCCCCAGGATCTGGCTGAAATGCAGATCCAGCATCAGCAGGTGTGGGCCGGTCTGAGACTGCATGAGAGCAAAGGGAAGCGTGGTCAGGAGGGTCCCCTGGAAAACCTACAACCAACCAACTAACAAAACACAAAAATAGTGAGCCAGTCTCTCGAACCCCAGCCCTGGAGATGCAGACAGATGATCCACTGAATAAGGGTCCATGCTAATCAACCTTCAGTTAACAAGGGAACCAACACGTGCTGGGCACTGAGCTGTGGCCGAGGGCTCAGTGGGAACAGGGTAGGAGCCTTCCTGCGGCACGGGGCTGCCTTCTCATGGGGAGATAAGTTAATAATGAACTTATTTCGGCAGGAGGATCTCCCAAGAGCTCATGAAGCATCTCTTGGGCTCCAGGCAGCTATATTAATAGTTTTTCCACTGTCTCTCTCCACTCTGCTCTCTAAGACAACCACATGTAAGCTTCTGATTCCACAGTTCCTGTTTTCAGGTCTGAATTTCAGACTGACCAGTGTTGTGAATCTGTGGGGAAATGGGTGGCGGGGGAGGGGTGGGAGAGGAGACCATGGCTCAGGGGTGGGAGGCGGGCAGGTGATGGAGCAGACACAGGGCTACAGGCCGGCCTTGGCCACAGCTAGCCTGGAGCCTGGCCTGAGCTCCCTGAAGGCCAAAGTGAGACATGGTCAGTGGTGCGACCTTGGGTGCCGGGTTTGGTTCTCAGAGGGGACACCTGGGTTTCACCTTGGACCAAGGCCCACATGTCTCTCTCTGATAGTACTATGGATCTAGAGGCACCAGGAATACCTGGTCTTCGAATCTGAGTTCCCTGGTCCTGAGTTTTCATTCATAATTTACCAATCCATAGCAAGACACTTTGATGCAGAGCACTTTGAACTTTTTCTGAACAAGGTTGGGTATAAAACATGGACACGCTCAAGGCCCACCTTGGCAGCCTGCCCCTTAATGGGGGGCTTGGGGGCAGCCCAGGCTGGAGGCCCCGCCTGAGTGCCCCAGAGCTGCTGTGGGACCTGGGTTCAGCACCTACACCCGCTGGGATTCCGTTTCCCTACTGCCGCGGAGGCGCGTCTGGCAGGTGTCTGGGGGTGCCCTTCCTCCCAGGGTGGAGCAACCTGTCAAAGAGCTCAGAGGCTCCTACGAAGTTCACGCCTGATCGTGGGGCCATGTGCCAGCCAGTGTCAGAGCCCCCAGGGATCAGATGGGCCTGGGGTGCTCAGATCTCCAGCGCTGGGGAGATGAGGGCAGAACAGGGCCTGAGGGGCCCTCCCCGCCGCGGGCAGAGCGCAGGCAGCCAGCTCCCCACCTCGACCACCGCCCTCCTCCTGGTCCTTCAGTTTAGAGGGGACCCGTGCCATAATGCACTCGCCCCATCCCAAGCAGGTCCCTGGCCCAGCCCGGGGTTCCATACGGGAGCTGGGAGCCAAGCGGGCTGCTTCAGCAATCTCAGTGCCAGCAGCCGAGCTCAGTGGCTACACCCTTGTTGTTCTCGGACGAGGCACGGGCTCCTGGCCCCATCTCCCAAGCCTGCTTCCCGAGGCTGCTCCCTTAGCCACTTCTCCCGGGGCCTTCTCAGTGCTTGAGCAGTCTCGAGGCCCCGTGTGGTCAGGACATCCCCAGATCAGACCGCAAAGCTGAGCTCCTGCACGGCCGCCCCCTGGGCACCCCACCCTGGGCTGGACCAGGGGCTCCTGGCCTGTGTCTCCCACCAGGAGAGACTCGTCTGCACCGACAGCTCCGCGTGCAGACCCCCAGAGGCCGACACTTGCCACCAGGCACCCATGTGGGAGTACCCATCACACCGGCTCACCTGCCCTGGATCCATCCTGTTGTCTGCTCATACGTCACCCAGCCCTCACGTGCAACCAAAAACTGACTCCACGGGAGGGGAGCCCTTGGAATGGGTCACGGTCTCCCCCGATCCCCGGCCAGAAGGCCCCCATCCAGCGGCTCAGAGCTGACCTCCAAGAACAGGAAGGGGAGGCCCTGGTGAGCCGGTGACTGGCCTGGGGCTGAAGACCCTGTAGGGATGTCGGCGGAGCCTGGCGTCACAGACACAGCTCAGGAGCCAGGTAGACAGGTTTTATTCCACCCAACCCCTGCCCACGGCCGCCCTGGGCAGAGCCAGGGCAGGCTGCTCGGAGGGTCTGAGGCAGAGTGGCGCACAGGTGGTCTTGCTGTGGCCCCAGGCGAGTGACAGAGGGAAGGTGGGTCGGCCACCCACCCTGGCGTCGCTCCAGGGGCCTGGCCAAGCTGAGGGGTTCACAGTCTCCGTGGTGTGGATGCTGGAGGGCTGGGGTGCGGGCCATGCCCAGACACGCACACAAGGCTGCCAAGCACCTGCTGGGCCCCCAACGCCCCAGAACAAAGGTGCTGGGGGTGGGTGGGGGAATCTGGCAACAGTCTTTCTGACAAAGACAGGAATGCCAAAGTGGCCGACGTCGATAGGGATCCAGACGGGAGTAGAAAACGCTCGCGCTCACGCACTACACACACACGCGGGTTCGGTAGAATCGCGAGGCTGGAGTCACACGACGCTCTGCCGGCCCCCCGCCCCATCAAACTCGGACGTGCCTGAGCCCCCGCCCCGGCCAAAGTCAATGAAGATCCCCTCCGAATCCGAGTCGACCGACTCCAGGATCTGGTCGACCAGGTTCTCGGGGCTGGAGGAGGCCGGGGAGCCTCGGGCCGCGTCCGGGCCGGGCTTGGGGGGCTGGGCCGGCGGGTACAGTCTGTTGGGGCAGGGCCCCGAAGGGGGCGACGACGGGGAGGTGCCGAAGGCCCCAGCGGGCCCCGGGCCGGGCGTGTCGGCGAAGCCCTGGGGCTCGGGGCAGGACGTCATCTCGGAGACCGAGTGCCGCCTGATGCCCGTGCCGCCTGCCGCCGCACCCTCGGCCTCGTGCTCCGCCACGGGGTTCAGCAGCGGCGTGTTGTAGCTCTTGGAGCGCACCACCGGGTTCTTGGCCAGGACGTCCCCGGAGCGGGAGCGCCGCAGGTAGTGCTTCTCTGCGGAGAGACAGGCGGAGAGGGCATTATGAGGCATGGCCGGCCAGGTGCGGGGCAGCCCCGGCTCCCGCACCCACCGCGCGCCAGGCTCTGCACCAGGCTCCGCTCCAGGGAGGGGAGTCGGGGCCCCGCCCCCGCGGACCCTGTGGCCATCCTGGGGGCGGGGGCGGGGGGGGTCCCCTCCTCCTCTCCTGGGGCCGCCCCCCTCAGCCTGGACGGGGCGGGGCTCGACGGAATCGCCCAAACGTCCCGACCCGCAGGAAGTCACCAGGTCCAAGCAGTTGCTACACGCCAGCACCTACCCAGGCAGACAGAGCCCAGACCCTCAGAGCTGCGGTCCTACTGTGTGTGTGTGTGTGTTGGGGGGAGACTAGAAACCCCTTCTGGGGGCCACAGCTCAGGCAGCGGCAAACACTGAAATGGGGCAGAGGATGAGGGCAGGGCTGGGGTTTATTCTTAACCCCGGGGAGAGGACGCCCATGGGGGCGGGGCTCAGGCTCTCCAGCTCAGGACCTGCGGTTCCACGCAGCGACCACCAGGTGGCAGGGCTGAGCGTAGCCAGCGGCCCAGGGGGGCCATTCCTGGACCACGGGAGACAGACTTTTTCCTGGCCTGGCAGGGGTCTCGGGGTCCAGGGCCGCAGGAGCTGGGGCGGCTCAAAGTTTTCCTCCAGCTTCTGGGGCCCACCTAAGCGGAGGCATGCCGCTGGGCAGGTTTCAGACCTGCAGGTGGATGGGCCCTCTGGACGTACCTCATCCCAGGCCTGGGTCCTCCCTGCCCTTGAGCCCCCGGCCTGGCCTTCCCTGAGCGCCTCACCCATGGCGCGGGGCACTTCATGTCACCTGGCAGGGGTCACCTTGGGCACTCATCTGGGGATGGTTTACTCACTTGTCTGCGTCCCTGGTGGCAAGAACCCTTGACAGTGGGTGTGGTCCCCCTGAACCCCAGGACCAACAGCAGAAGCTGGCACCCAGCATGTGCTCAGCTGACAGTGCTGACTGAACCAAGGGGCCCAGCAGCCCCAGGACGCCCAGGCATGCCCAACCCATAGTCCCTCCACACCCCCCGGGAGCCCCCAAATAAGCTTGGATTTCTTGGGCTCTGGGCCATTTTACGTGCTGGGCCTCGCGAAACCCTGACCCCAGGACTGAGCACGGACGCGACTTCTGTGGGGGATCCAGGGGCCTCTGGGGGGCTCTCAGAGGAGCCACGGCAACACCACGAATGCTGTGTGCCCACCAGGGCAGCCTTAAAGGAGGGACCCCCAGGTGACCCACCCTGTGTGCCCAGTGACCTGCATGCCACATGGCCAGTGGGTATTCGGGGCAGACCTGCTACGTCTGCACCTCTGATTCGGTCTGGCCTTTCACCAGAGGCCGGGGTTCCCAGGCAGAGGTGTGGATGGGGCCAGGGGCCACCCCGCCCTCCACCCCAGGCCCAGGCGACCCCTACCCAGGATGCAGGAGTGTGTGAAGGCCCCCTCGCCAGAGTAGAGGCCGTAGGTGCCCAGGTAGGGTGACACCACCTTCTGGATCAGCGTCTCCAGGCGCAGGTAGTCCTTCGTCACACCCCGGGACTCGTGCACCCCCTGCGAGAGGGAGAGGGCAGGAAGGTCACTGGTCAGCCTGTCACTCCCAGCCGAGCCAGGCGCAGCTCAGAGGCCACCACGAACGGCCCGACCCACCCCCTCTCTCCGGTCCTGGCCCCCATGGTAAGGGCCACTGCACCCTCCCTTTCCAGGCGTCTCTCCAGTTGGAACCTCTGAGCCGCTTCCTGCTTCAACGCTCTCGTGGGGGCCCACTGCACACAGCAGCCGGTGTGGCTGGGAGGCTGAGATGTCCATGGAAAAGGCTCTAAGGCCAAATCAGGACAGGTACCCTGAACCCCCACCCGCACAGCTGTGTACCCCTTCTGTGAGCTGGCTTCCCAGAGGCTCTGGGCAGTCACTGGGCCAAGCTCATTGCCGGGGCCCCCTACCTCACCCACTTGTCCCAGGGAGCACTGCAGGCAGGCAAGGCTGCCCCCAGGGGCGGGGCCAGGTCCAGGTCCGCATCCAAGCTGGGTGGTCAAGCCCTGCCCATCTGATAGCACCATCCATCCCCCTCCCACGCTGCCAGGTCCTGTCTAGCTCCTCCCAACACTTTCCCTCACTCGGAGCTTTGAAGGGCTCTCCACCTGCTCCCATTTCATTGGAACCAAGGCCTGAGCATTGAGGCTGCCCACAGGACAGCCTTGGTCTTGCCCACAGCTGTGAGCCCCGGCAGAGGGCTGGGCACACAGCAGGATTTAGTGAGCTTAATGAAGGATGTTTCCGAATGAATGGATCATTCTCAAAGGACTGCCGGCAGTTAAGAAACAGGACACACCCAGGTTAACATTAAATGATGGTTTAAAACAGGAACAGAATACAGCTCTATGCTGCCTATGAGAAAGCCACTTAAAGGATAGAGACATGCAGATGAGAAACGAGGGAACGCAGGAGATTAAACGTGTTAACAGATCACAGCTCACCGACCACGGCAGGGAAAGCCGTGTCAATTTCAGACAGGACCGACTTCAGGCCAAAGAACTTTGGCAGGAATAAGGAAGATCGTGAACTAACAATAAAGAGGTTGATTCTCCAAGTTGATACAACAGTCTCTAATGTGAACACACCTAACAACAGAACAGGAGACTACGGAGGCCAGAAGTGGTGGGGCTGCAAGAAGCTGAGAAATCCATGCCCATAGCTAGAGACTCCGCACTGGGCTCGGAAACAGATCCAGCAGAGAAACCCAGGAAGGATGCAGACAGACTCAACACCACCATCAACCAACCGATACAATCGACATCTATGGACAACTTTGTCCAACAGCAGAATACACATTCTTCTCAAGCTCACATGGGGCATTCTCTAAAACAGACCATACTCTGGGCCATAAAACACACCTCGACACATTTGTAAGGACATAAATCAACGTCTACTCTCAGACCACAGAAGAACTAAACCAGAAACAGAATAACCGATAATCTCCAAATACACGGAGATTAAACAACTCACTTCTAATTAACACGTGGGTCAAAGAAGAAATCTCAAGACCTATTTTTAAATATTTTGAATTAAATGAAAACGTAACAGCCAAATTTATGGGCTGCATCAAAAGCAGTGCTTAGAGGGAAATTTAAAGTACTGAATGGATACATTAGAAAATAAAAAAAGTCTAAAACCGATTGTCTAAGCTTCCATCTTAGGAAACTAGAAACAGAAGCACAAGCTCAATCCAAGGTAAGCAGGAAAAAAGAAATAGAGCAGAAGTCAGTGAAACGGAAAACAAAAATGGGTAGAGAAAACCAACAAACCCAAAGCTTTGAAAAGATCAATAAAATCCACAAGCCTCTAGCCAAGCTACTGAAGAACGAAAGAGAAGATAAAAATGACTAATATCAGAAATGAAAGAGGGAAGGACTTCCCAAGTGGGTCCAGTGCTTAAGACTCTGCTTTCAAGGCAGGAGGCATGGGTTCAGTCCTTGGTTGGGGAACTAAGGTTCTGCATGCCAAATCCCAAACGAAAGCAAACAAACAGAAACTCCCACAAATAAACAGACAAAACGAAGAAATGAAAGAAGGAACGTCTTATTACAGACCCCAGAGTGACGTGCGCTCAGTCCTGTCTGACTCTCTGCGACCCCATGGACAGAGGAGCCTGGCAGGCTACAGTTCCGACTCAGGGATGGAACCTGCATTGGCAGGCGGGTTCTTCACCACTGAGCCACCTGGGAAGCCCTGTGGATGCCCCCGGAAGTCATCCAGATGAACATGGAGGAACTGTCCCCGCCCCCCACCACATCACCGTGAGTGAGGATGTTACTGGTGAGCTGTGCTGGCCGTTGCACAAACCGTATGTCCCTTCATCCCCAGGACTTGGTTATGAAGCCTGGTCTCTGCTCCCCACTGCACAGTAAGGAAACGGGGCACCGGGGCTGCGTTATTTGGGTGAGCTCAGGTGCAGGGCTTCTTCCCCGGTGGCTCAGACGGTAAAGAATCTGCTGCCATGTGGGAGACCTGGGTTCAATCCCTGGGTTGGGAAGATGCCCTGGAGAAGGGTATGGCAACTCACTCCAGTATTCTTGCCTGGAGAATCCCCATGGACAGAGGAGCCTGGCGGGCTACAGTCTGTGGGGTTGCAGAGTCGGACACGACTGCTATTCAGCTTCCAGGACCCCGTGAAAAGGAACTGTGACTCTGCAGGTGGAACTCAGTAGGCTGGGGAACTCAGTGCACTTGGAGAACACAGTAGGCCCTCAACACACGCTGACCAGGTCCATCTGGGGCTTGAAAATTGGAGTCAAGTTCATCGCGGGGCTGGGACAAGGCCATGCAAAGTGGAGGCCAAGACAAGGGCAAAGCGCCGAGGCTGGTGTGCGGATGGCAGCCAGGCAGGGCAGGATGACGCTGGGGGAAAACGGGCCCAAGCCCAGAAGCTGCACGAGGCAACAGGGACCACCAGGGGTCAGCACTGCCCTGGCCTGGCCCCCACCCAGGGGCTGCTCCTGGGATCAAAGTGAAGGCACTCAGTCGTGTCCGACTTTTTACCACCCCGTGGACTGTAGCCCACCAGGCTCCTCCATCCATGGGATTCTCCAGGCAAGAAAACTGGAGTGGGTTGCCATCTCCTTCTCCAGGGGATCTTTGCAACCCAGGGATTGAGCCCGGGTCTCCCGCACTGCAGGCAGACCTCTTTACCGTCAGAGCCACCAGGGAAGCCCTCCTGGGATTAAAAAAAAAAAAAAAGCAAAGGTTAGTCCCACAGTCACGTCTGACTCTTTGCAATCCCACGGACGACTGCCAGCCTGGCTCCTTTGTCCATGGGATTTTCCAGGCAAGAATACTGGAGTGGGTTGCCATTTCCTTCTCCAGGGGATCTTCCCAACCCAGGGATTGAACCTGGGTCTCCTGCATTGCAAGCAGATTCTTTACCAACTGAGCCACTAGGGAAGCCTGGGATCAAGGTGACACCTTATTCCTCGGCTAGAAATCCCAGCGTCGTCACTTCCTGCCCCCAAGAACAAGCACCATGGAGGACTCGGCACCAGTTTCTTCCCATCATCCTTGAACTTGCCCCCAGGGAGGTGGTCCTACTCCATCACACAGATGAGGAGACAGGCTGAGATGCAAAGTCCCTCCAGCTGCTCCCTGCCCCTCGGCCACCCGGGGCAACCCAGCCAGTTCAGTTCAGTCGCTCAGTCGTGTCCGACTCTGCGACCCCACAGACTGCGGCATGCCAGGCCTCCCTGTCCCATCGCCAACTCCCGGAGCTTGCTCAAACTCATGTCTATCCAGTTGGTGATGCCATCCAACCATCTCATCCTCTGTCGTTCCCTTGGATCAACAGCCCCACCCATCAACAGAAACCCAGCCGGGTTGGACCTAAATCCCTCTGAAATCCCGACTGCAGGCCTGGCACCCTGCTTCACTGCCAGGACAACCAGCTCCCACCGAGAGTAGCCCCTGGACCCTTCAGCCCTCAAGGTTCATCAGCCCCTTCCTGCTATGCAATCTTCAACCAGCTGCCCTGGGTCTCGCCGCTGACCAGCCTCACAGACCCTCATTTAGGAGGACTCGCACGTGCACGCCTGGGTTCAGGACAGTGAACTGGGTTTGGAGCCTGTCCGCCTCGGGCGAGCAAGGACTCTTCTTTTCCCTGTGAGCGTGTGAGGGCGGGTGGTTGATGGTGCTCCCCCCGAGCTGTGACAGCAAGCTAAGCTGGCTCACTCTAGGGTGCTGTGCTCACCACAGGCTGTGGCGGTTTGCAGAAATGTCCAACAGGAAAGTCTGGAATTGCTGTGGGGAGTGGGAGGTGGTGGCCCCCAGCCCCACCGCCGGATGGGGGCATGTTGGGGCCCAACCACGGGGACACTCTGTCCGCACACCCCGGCTCCCTGCGGGGTCCCAGGCTGGCCTCCTCCTCTGCCCCGGCAGCTTCCTCTCCCTCCCAGGTTCTTCCCGAGGGTCCCTGCTTGGTGGGTCTCACATGGACAAGAACAGGCTCTGTCCCCAGGGAGCCTGCCCCGGCGCCCGAGGCCCCACCCACCTGCAGCACCAGCAGCATCTGCACGATGGCGGGGGGCACACGGGCGTGGGCCCGGGCCAGCGCGTCCTCCAGCTTCACGCCCAGGGTGATGGTGTTCCGAAAGTGCAGCAGGGCCAGCTGGCGCACCGACGGCTCCTTGCCCTGCAGACACGCGGCCGCCGCTGTCACCGAGTCCCGCCAAGACACTGGGACGGACCCGCTGACCCCAGGCCCCCGTCCACCGCCCTCCTCCCCAGACGACCCTTGTTCCGAGGAGACAAGGCCCCACGTGGCTTCCTCGGAAGAGGGAGGGGTGACTGTCACACACAGAGACCCTCCTTCGTGTGGGCTACCGAGCATTGCGCAGGTCTTCCTGGGGTCCTGGGGAGGTGGCTGCCTTCCGTCCATCTCGGGAGGGGGCGGTGTGCGCAGGTGCAGGCAGCCCACAGAGAGCGGAGGCGCGCCCACCCCCAGGTCCCGGCCGCTCACCTGCACGGGGTAGAAGACCGCCTGCAGGGTGGGCAGCACGTCGCTGAAGAAGAAGTCCCAGGTCTCCGCCAGCGAGTCCAGCAGCTTCTGTCCTGTGGGCACAGGGACCGTCACCACCACCCCAAGGGCGCCAGCAGACGCTTCCTGTCTTCCCAGGTCACGCATCACCTCCTCGCACCCGGGGGAGGGCATGGTCCCGGAGCTGACGCAGGGCTCTGGAGGTCCCTTCCGCCCCACCCCCACTGGGGCAATAGAGCGGGGACCCCCTGCTTCTCCTCCCGGTGCCTCAGTTTCCCCACAAAAACAATGGGGCTTGGGGTGGGGGCTGCCCTGTGGCCCAGGGCATGGGGCTCTGAGCTCCCACTGCAGGGGGTGTGGGTTTGATCCCTGGTTGGGGAACTGAAATTTGCAAACTGTGAGGTGCTGGTGGCCAGGGGCGGGGGCTGTTAATGCTCCTCTCCCAGAGCTGATGGAAGGAAGCCAGACAAAGCAGGGCCTGGGGCAGAGAGGGTATGGGTGTGTGTGTGTGTTCCTGTTTGCACCACACACAAGCCCCCGGGTGCTCCACTCACACGCTCGTCTCATCCACTGCCCCCCAGCACCCTGTCTCTCTATCTCCCCCAACAGACACTCACAAGGCACCTATACTGTGCCAGGCCTGGCACCAGGGACCCAGCTAAGCCCCTAACTGCCCGAGTCCCACCACGGTGACAGACAGCAGCGATCGGGGCTGGGAGCGGTGGGGGTAGGGAGTGACCCCACCAGGCAGATGAAGAGTTGGGCTTTGGAGAGGGTCTCTCCCTCCAGGGCCCGCGTCCCCACCACCTGGGGCTGCCTAGGGTGGGCCCTGGGGAGCCAGGATGACGGCCTTCAACAGCTGAAACCCGTCCCAGGCAGGAGGGAGTCAGGCAGGGAGGGCTTCCTGGAGGAGGTGCTAGCCGAGGGTCTGCCTGGTGCCCTGACACCCTTGGCAGAGAAACCATGGAGGCAGACGTGTGGGAAGCAGGCGTTTGGACAACGGGAAGGAGCAACGCCAGCCACAGGTGGACAGACCCTCAGGGGAGGGACATTTTGAGGTGCCCCCGCGCTGGCTCTGGGCATCCCCAGGAAATGCCAAGTGCTGAACCCTTAGCCCTTCTGCCTGGAACGAGCAGAGAGCCGGGGTGAAAGCTGCCGGCTCAGGACGAGCAGGCCGCTGGGGTGTGTCGCTGAGGCCTCTGCTGCTGGCCAGGACCCCCAGCGGGAAGCCAGACCAGCTGTCGGCTGGGGACACACGGGTGTGGTGGGTCGGTGTCCTTGGGAGCCGAGTGGCCAGGGCTGCAGATTGCAGGTTGGCCAGTCTCCCAGACCACACCACCCACGCCTGGCTCCTGGAGGTTTCCCTGGGAACCAGGTTGGTGAAGGGCCCTTGCCTTTTCAGTTCCCTTTCCCTGCATTCTGGGGTGCCCCCCCCAACCTGTGAAGTCCCCCAGACTGCGGAGATGTCAGGCTCGGAGAGGGCAGCTTGGCGGGGGGAGGGTGACCGTGGGGAGGAGGGGGTCTGTGCATATGACCCGTCTGCCTGGTGGCCAGCTCCCAGTCTTCCCCGGGGGCTCCACGGCGGGCTGCCTGGAACCCAGGACGGTGGGTGCCCACCCCCTAAGGAGCTTGGCCTGCACACAAAGGTCCCTTGAGGTCCCCGCCGTCGCCGGCGAGAAGAAAGGCGGCTCAGTTCCCCGGCGGCCGTGGGGCGGCTCTGGGCGTGCGCCAGCCCGGCGTCTGGCGGAAACGCAGAGGAAAAGGAGATCTTGTAAAACCGAGCACGGTCCCGAGCAGAGCTGCACGCAGACCAGGGGTCAGGAGGCTCAGCCCCGTCTCTTGGCTGGGTGCTGTGCTGCCCGGGGACTGGGGGCGGGGGTGCTGGGGTTGTCAGCGGTGAGGCAGGCACGTGGCGTTAAAGCCTGGCCCCGGGGGGCCCCCATCAGTGCAAGCCTCAGTGTGGTCCTCTGCGAAATGGGCGTGATCCGTGTGTCCACACTCAGTAGGCTAAGTGCTGCCATGTAGCAGGCGCTCGCTGTTAGCCTGACGCTGACCGGTGGGCCTCTGTGGTTCGCAACCAACCCAGCAGGACCAGGACTGCCCGGGGGTTGGACAGCCCTTGAGCCGGTTCTGGGATGGGGGTTTGGTCAGCCTATTTGCCTTCCTTTGGTTTGATCGTGCAGGCCCCAGAGACAGAGACGGGCCGGGCTGACCTCAGCTCAGGTCTCAGCCCGAGGCAGCGAGACCCCGGGGACAGCTGCGACCCCAGGGCAGCTGGAAAGGCCACCACCGCAGGGGTTCAGAGGTGAGTGCATGAGGGTCACTGCAGTGGAGGTGGGTGACCTCTAACAGGCTGGGATTCCTGCAGGACAAGGCCGAGTCCAAGGCCTGGAGCCTACGCAAGACCCTCGGGTCCCCCTCAGAGACCCCGAGTGTCTGCCTGCTGAGAAGTGAGCCCGGCTGCAGCCGCGTCCTCGGGACTGTCACCGTCAATGTCTTCCCTGGAGGGAGGCTGCCATTTCAAGGCCCCTCGGGGCTTCCCACATTTCCAGGAATCAGTCTGCTCAGGAGCAACGTTCAAGGCCTCACTGGAGGCTGGAGTGGGCAGGTGGCAAGGTCCTGGGGCTGCCCCGTGTGGGGCCACCTGCCTCCCAGCAGAGGCATGGGCTGAGGACATGGTTGGCCACAGGGAGCAGTCTTTGGGACTTAAACTGGGGTAGAAGGCAGTGGGGTGGGGTGGGCTCCCAAGGCTGCCTCTCGGGGTGTGGCTGGCCCCTGTCCCCACTGCGTGGGCTGAAGGAGGCCACATGTCCTCCTGAAAAGACCACATTTCAAGGCCTGACTCCATGCAGCCCTCCCTGACTGCCCGGTGGAGCCAACCCTCTCTTCCCCAGGGCCTCCCTTCCTCCTGACGCCGATCGCACTGGACTGTCGCTGTCTGCTCCACATCTGTGTGCCCAGCTAGGCTGTGAGCCCCTGCCAGGCAGGGCCCAGGTCCACCTCCAGCTCCCCAGAGGCCCCCCGGGGCCTGACCTGTAGTGAGCGCACTGATGGAGCCCGTCTGACCCCCACCGAGGTGGGGACAGAGGGAAACGACGCGTCTGTGGCTGGCTGGGGATTGCAGGCCGGGCCCTCTGGCCCCCAGCCTGGGGCCCTGTGCCGGTCCCCAAGGCCAGGGGAGGTTGGATGGCGTTAGTGCTCCCTGCTGGGTGGCCTGGTGGCCACGGCCACCATGGGCAAGACTCCACCAAGCTGCACAAAGCGCCTCTTCTCCAAAGGGCCCAGCTCCCTTGGGCCGGAGCTGGTGGGAGGGCAGGCATTGCTGGAATGTGCCGAGTCAGGAGAGGGGTATGGGAGGGCCCCTCTGCCAGCAAATCCTCCTGCTGGCTCAGGTGCCACCTCCTCCAGGAAGCCTGCCCAGATCCCCAATGGCCTGTGCCTCTTGTCCCCACGTCTGTGGTTCTCACGGCCCTTCTCAGGCTCCTGCCTTGGCCGCTTCCACCTGACAGAGGCAGAGCTGGTGCAGAAGGGACAGAGGACACAGCTCTGAGTTAATGCTGAGTGCCCCAGGCCTTAGTCTCCATCTCTGTGAAATGGGCTAAGGCCCTTGCTTTCCAGGGTCAGTGAGGATGCAAGGGGGAACCTGGAGCAGCAGAGAGAGGAGTACAGATTCGGGTACCGGGCTGCCAGGGAGGGGTCATGTAGCCCAGGCGAGTGACTCAGCCCCCCTGTGCCTCAGTGTCCCCAGTGTTCAGAGGCTACAACGATGGAAACTTCTGCACGGGTCTGTCAGGTGATCCAGGAGTTGGGTGATGGAAGCTGCTGGGATGAGTCCAGCACCCGTATGGGGCTCGGGTCTGGCACAGAGGGCCCTGCCCCGCACGGGGCGGGGCACACAGCAGGCCCGCAACAGCACATAATCAGCCTGAGCTGGGTTCTCTGCATAACTCGATTTATCTCTACGCCAAGTCACCCCTACCAGGAGGCGAACACACTACATTTATCACCCTCCAGCCCACAAACATGGGGAACCCAAGGTTTCTGGGACCTGGCCTGTCCTTCCAGAGCTCTGGGCCCGGTCAGGAGCCTCCCTCTCCTTGCTGAGGGCCGCCATGGGCAGAGAGGCCAGCTGTGACTCCTGGCCCGGTCCCTAGAAGGGCAAAGGGGATACACTCTGGACCTGGATGCTCTGGGTTCCAATCCCACCTCCACCTCTTAAACACACTGTGGTTCTGGATGAATTGAGGGCCACTGCTGCCCTGTCCCCAGCTATGAAATGGGTACAATGACCCAGAGGCCTCATGGGGCCCCAAACCTCAGCTGGGAGCCCAGGTCAGCTGCTCCTCTGGCCTCTGGCCGGGGGCTCCCCGCTCTGCCATGTCCCGGGTCTAGACCACCCCCACTCTGGTCGTCAAGGATCCTGATGGGGGTTCTCCCAGGCTGCTGGGACAGGGTTCCTGGGGGCCAGAGAGCCTCGTGGGCAGTGAGGTGAAGCAGAGGCTTTCTCCCCGACATTCCTCGGCCCTCCAGGGCCCCATCAAGGTCCCTTCCCAAGATCAGATCTGGGCCCCACTGCCCTCGAGGCATTGCTCCTGCCCCTCTGAGCCCCCTCGCCTGGGAGGGCCACCCCACCTCCCCAGAGCCCTAGGTGGAGCCCAGGTGAAGCCAGGGTGCCCAGGGGCCATGCCCTCAAGCTGCTGGCACCCGCTCCTGGCCCCAAGACCGCCACACTCACCCTCGTAGAAGCGGATCTTGTCTCGCAGGATCACCATGCCTTTCGTCAGCAGCTGGTTCTGCAAGGCCCATGTGGAGATGCCGTCACCGCCCCGGGGTGGGGGGACCCAGGGCCCCCAACACTTACTTCCCAGCAGGCAGCCGAGGCCCCGAGGGGGAGGGGCTCACCGATGACCCACAGCCCGCCTGCCCCAGAGCTAGGACCTCAGCTCCTCTAGTGGACACGGGTGACTGGCCCAACCGGGCTGTCCTGAGACAGAAGAGGGTAAGGAACCCCCAACCTGCCCCCCAGAGACAGGCCAGGCTGGGGTCTCCTGCTCCAGGCTAAGCAGGTGGGCAGGTAGCCGCCCGTGAACCCCACACGGAAGGAGGGTCTTTCAGGCAAGAGGGGCTCCGTGACCGAAGGATGGCGTGAGCGTGGCCGTGGTCCACCTGAGGCTCAAACGGTAGCCCCCGGGACCACCCCTCAAGCAACACCAGGTGGCCTTTGCAACAGCTGGAGCAGCCACAGAGCGGGAACAATCCGGGGGCCAAGGACCGAGGAGCAGCCCCGGCCCACGAGGGCACGTCACTCGGCCGTAGAAAGGGACGAGGCTCTGACACGGGCACGACATGGAGGAGCCTCGACAACACTGTGCTCAGTGAGAGAGGCCAGGCTAAAAGGCCAGGGGCTGTGCAGTCCCACCACACAGGCGGATCCAGACAGAAAACAGATCAGCGGTGGCCTGGGGCTGTGGGGAGAGGGGACGGGGGCGAGGACAGGGTCTCCCTTCGGGCTGACGGAAAAGGCCTGGGATCAGACCGTGGGGACAGCGGTCTTCCCCCCGAGAAGAGCTGTGAGTGTGCTGACCACCGCACTGCACGCTGTTTAGAGGCAGGCCGTGCAATCTATCAGTTTACACCCCAATAAGGCTGCTACTTAAAAAACCAACACTACACCCACAGGATGGGGAGCGGCCCCAGGCGGGGGTTGGGCACCTGGGCCTGCATGAGGACACCCCTGCCTGTACCACCTCGGCCTCCCTGCCTGTGCGACCTCGGGGGCCCTGGGGCCCAGTGTGTTCGTTCTCTTTGCAGGCCTGGGGCTTCTGCAGCACCTGGGAAAGCGCGACCTCGGTGACGCCGGCGCCATGCTAACACCGTCACCACACGGCTCAGGGTGACACGGCCCAGGGCTTGTAGATGAAGAACACCGGGACTCTGGGGACCAACCCTGAACCTCCAGGAGGAGGCGGGCAACCTATCACAAAAGTGACCTCGAGCCCTGTGCCAGGCAGGGCTCTGAGTCCTCACCTGCCTCTGATCGCGTAACCGCCCCAACAACCCGAGCTGGCTGGCTGCGGAAACTGAGTCACGGCTAGGTAGGCACCTCGAGCCCAGCACGCCACGCGCCCACCGGGAGCGGGCACCCCCTTCCCACCCTGTCCTTTCCAGCCAACTCAGGAAGCAACCCTGGGCCTGATGGGGAGCAGAGCACACCCACCTGTAGGTACTCCGTGAAGAAGGACCCCAGCTCCGTCTTCAGCAGCTGCCTGTGGGGGTGGAGGGGCAGAAGTCAGAGACCCCACGGTGCTGGTGAGGGTGGGGGTGGGGTGGGGGCCGCCTCCAGCAGGAGACCAACCCCCTCGGCCCGAAGACCGGAGGATGTGGCCAGATGCTTCTCCAAGATAGATGAGTGGCCGGTAATGCGGGGGAAGACGTTATCAGTCAGGTCAGGGGAAGGCTGACCACTGTCAGTCACCGGGGGAACCAAACCCAGACCCCGACACCCGCCCTGGCGCTGTTAGAATCAAGGCCCCAGGCTGTAACACATGTAGGGGAGAAGCTGGGGAAAACGACCCCTCACACTCGGTGAGAAGGAACGCAAGACGGCGCAGCAGCTGCGGACAATGGCTGGGCAGCTCCTCAAAAGGTTCAGTGTAGACCTGAGGTTTGGTGTAGACCCCCGAACCCCACCCTTAGGTGCAGACCCTGGAGCAATGGGACAGAGGTCCACGTGAGGTCTCCTACATAGACGCTCCCAACAGCCGAAAGGTGCAAACCACCCAAACGTCTGTCGACACAGGGCTGGGGAAACAAAAGGGCATGTTTTCATACAATGGGGTATTATCCGGCCATAAAAAGAAACGAGGCACTGATACTGCTCCAGCCCAGACGAGCCCGGGCGTGGAGGCGCACTGGGCTGAGGGCAAGAAGCAGACGCCAAGGCCACGTGCATTATCCTATGACTCCATTTATAAGGAATATCTGGGCAAACCCATGCAGATGAAGTGGACTGCACCTCCCAGAGGCCGGAGGTGGTGCTGGGGGGTGATAGGGAGTGACCGTTAGGGGTCTGGGCTTTTTTGTGGCGGGGTGTGGGGGGCTGGGGGGTGATGAAAATGTCCTGGAATTAGATAGCGGTGATAGTTGTACACGGTGTTGAATGGACTAAAAGCCACTCAACTGTACATTGTAAAGGATAGATTGTATCTTAAGAAACAAACATATACGGGCTTCCCTGGTACCTCACGCAGTAAATAATCTGCTTGCAATAAAGGAGACCCAGGTGTGATCCCTGGGTTGGGAAGATCCCCTGGAGAAGGAAATGGCCACCCACTCCAGTATTCTTGCCTGGGAAATCCCATGCACAGAGGAGCCTGGTGGGTTACAGTCCATGGGTCGCAAAGAGTCGGACACGACTGAGCGACTAACACTTTGAAGGGCCATCTTAGGCCTTCAGGGTCGGGGTGGGGTGACCCCGTCCCAGTCCCTCGTCTACTCCTGCCCTGAGCTGATGAGGAGGCTTGCTGTCTGTTTACCCCAGGGCGCAGGGACAGGATGGGACTGCTCGGGGCACGAGAGAGAAGAGCACGGAGGTGGGAAAGGCCTCCATACACAAGGTAGCTGTGAGACCCTGGGCAAGTCTCTCGACCTCTCTGAGCTTCAGCCTCCTCCGCTACAACGTAGGACTAACGCCTCGGCCTTCCCAGATGCCCTTGACACTGGTCTGTCCTAGCTCCCGCAGCCGAGTTCAGTTCTCAACTGTTCGCAGGAAATAAGGGGCGTTCAACTGGGCTGTAATGGCCTTTCTGGGAACAAAACTCCCGTCATTAGGCAGGTGGGTCCTTCCTCTTTTAACAGAATAAATATCCTTCGCGATGCTCAACGGCAGCTGGGAATGCGGGCGTCATCTTGAGCCACTGCCCAAGTCCCTCCCCGTTTCCCCTGCAAAGCGGTCCTGGACCAGAGAGAGGGGTGTGAAGGCCACGGGACACGGCTGGGGTCAAGGGTCACAGAGCGGTCACTGCCCACCTCAGCTCTAAGGGTGGAACCTGGGGCTAGTGGACAGGGGGGCCTGCCCAGGGTCCCCCCTTCCTAGCACGGCCCTCCCACCGCTCCCAGACCCGGGCCCGCATGATGGGACAGACGGCCACTCACCGGACACCTTCGTTTAGGCTGAAAAGCTCCTGGTCAGGCAGCCCCTTGCGCTGGAAGACAGCAATCACCCCGTTGTGGATGCTGCAGGGGGAGGTTGGAGAGGGAGAGGAGGGTTGCCAACCAGAGGCCCTGAGCCCCAGCCCGCCTTCCCTCTCCCGTGGCGCCCCGTCCGCTCTGCTCAAAGCTGGGCAACAGCCTCTCACAGAGAAGGCAGGCCTGGAGCACACAGGTCGGCCGCCCCCACGGGACCCCATCCGCCCCAGAGCCTCAGATCCCATCTCGAGCTCCAGGTGAGCTCTGGTCACCCTTCCTGGAGCTCCCGGGTGCCGTCCACACGCTGCCTCCCTTCCCGTATCTCTGAACCCTCTGCACCCAGGCCAGAAACTAGGGAACACCCTGTGATGGCCTCCTGCACCCCCGAATATAACCGCCTTGTGCTTCCAGGTGCCCTGGACCTGTCCCGACCGCCTGAACTGGGTATCTGTGCTGTCTGCACCTGGCCCCACTGGGCAAGCTGCGCTCATCACGGGCCTTTGCTCATGTCCCTCCTTCAGGGCCCAGGTGGTCTCAGTGTCTATGTTCCATCAGTGTGCAGCCACGTGTTCCCAGGTGATTTGTTTGACCGACTGGCTCCCACCACCCCCCGTAAACCTCAGAGTACAAGGCCCCGCGTCATCAGCGGCTGCGCGCTCGCGCCTGGCTCAGAGGAGAGTCTGGTAAATGCTGTTCGATCCTTAAGTCGCGGCCAACTCTTTGCGACCCCATGGACTGCAGCGTGCCAGGCTCCTCTGTCCTTTACCATCTCCCGGAGTTTGCTCAGGTTCAAGTCCATTGAGCTGGTGATGCCATCCAGCCACCTCATCCTCTGCCGCCCTCTTCTCCTTTGGCCTTTAATCTTTCCCAGCATCAGGGTCTTTTCCATGAGTCGGCTAGCGACATTCATCCTGACTCTCCCTGGCCCTCCAGATCCAACTGGCCCTGAAGCCCTGCCCATCTCTACCCCTGAGATCTCCGCTGCACCATATCTTTCCTTCACACTCACCCGACCTCTGACTGCAGTCAGCCTCACTGCACCTGCGTCCACCCAGGGCCCTGCAGATACAGCCTAAAGCCTGAATGTGGCATTCAAGGCTTGTCTGGAATGGTTCCTCCCTGCCAGGCAGAGTACTGGTGCCATACCTTAGGGTCTTTGTATTCATTTCTCCTACGGGGGCGGGGGGGTGGTCCTTATGCTATCTACTAGGCAAGTAACTATTCACGCTGGAGCTTTGGCTCAGAGGCCACCGCCTCCAAGAAGCCCTCCTGACAGCCTCCCTTTCCCTCACATCCTGGCACTTTGCCGTTCACTTCCACGTTAGTTCCTGCCATCGGCCATAAGCACCCAAGGGTGACAACCAGGTCTGGTGGGTCCACCGCGCTCCACGTAGGACCCGGTTGCTGCTGTAAAGCTCAGCACCATAGACTGCTTCTTGGTGTTTAGGGACAGCTGGACACCCGTTGCTGTGCATACCATGGAGTAGACGGCGGCCACCAAGCTCCCGGAGCCCTTGTCTGCTCTCCCCAGGCCCACCGTTCCTAGTAACGTGGACTGGCCACCCACTTTGCAGATGAGGAAACAGGTTCAGAGGGCCCAGGTTCCAGGAGGCCACCGAGCGCACCCAACAGCTGCTCCTACTTCCTGTGGGGCCAGCAGCGGGCAGGGCTGCCGGCTTGCACCCTGAAGAGGCAGGGCAGGGCAGGGCCCACACGCCCCGGGTGGGTGAAGGCGGCCCTGAGCAGCGCAGGAACACACCTGGGGACCAGGCCAGGTGCCTTGTGCCCTGACCTGAGGCCTGACCACCCCGGGGCCTGCTGCCAGAATGCCGCTCATTCACATGGCCAGGGCCACACACCCTCCCACTTGCTTCCTGCCTGAGGAATGGGGGTCACAAGCGTGCCTGCCCCCAGGCTGCCGGGAGGATGAAAGCCTGGCCAGGCCCGAGCCTCAGTGTGGTCCCGGCGGGGATCGCGCTTGCCTCCGTCAGGAGGCCTGTGTGGACCCGGCCTACAGCTCTGACACAGTCAGGCTGTTCCCCATTTACAGGCTAAAAAAAGTAAGAGTCTGTTGGGAAGTCAAACGGCCACAGGAAGCTGGACTGCAGCTGCCACCTGAAATCCGAACAGCCAGGGACTCGCGCCCGGTGGGCCGTGGGGCGTCAGCCCCTCCCAGTCCTGCTGGGGGCGGGAGCCCAGGGCACTGGCATGTCGGGCCCCATGGCGCCTGGCCACTGCAGAAGCTCAGAGGGGCCTGGCTGTCTTCCCTGCGGCCCAGGCCTCTGTCAGGCCGAGGGGACGGCCTTGGGGAAGGCCTCGTCAGCCTCCCGGGCCTGGTCCTGCTGTTCTCAGCAGCCTCTCCAAATCCTTCCTCCTCCTCCAGAGAACGTTCTGGAGGAACCCCAGTCCGCTCTGGTCCGCCGCCCAAAGGCCACCCTAACCATGTGGCTTTGGATGGGAAGACCGGCTCTTGGGAAAAGCCTTCTGGAGGCCCTTGGGGGTCCAGCACCCACTGGGTCACCTGCACCGCCCCCCGCCCTGCCTCAGGCCTTCTTTCTTGCTGTCCTCTCTCCTGCAGGCTCACCATGAAGTCAGGACCCTCTCCCTTCCCACCTGTGTGGGGGGTGTATTTGACCCTATCTTCTTTTGCAAGAGGAGAGGTCTGTCTGGATTATTGCCTGCTTCTCGCAGCCCAGGCCTCACACCACTCTACGTGTATGCAGAGCCCTGCCCAGCCCTGGGGTCCCCCTTGAGTTCCCCAGTCATCCTGGCCTCCTGCTTTGTGGACCCCGATCCTGCCCTGCCCACCTCCAGCACCCAGGCTGGTCTCAGTTTGCACCCCAGCTCTGGGCTCCCTGGCTGCACACCTCTGCCAAGACTGGACCACTCGTGCCTCAGTTTCCCCATCCGTACAATGGGACTCATATAATCGCAGCCGCTGTAGGAGACACTGGGGAACAGATAGCGCCCTGTGGGGTTATGTATGTCACACACCATCAGAGTTGACTGTGGGGGTGGGGGGGGGCAGGGGGTGCCCCTAGAAGCATCCACCACGGCTCTACCATCTGCCCTGGGTTTTTCTCCATCTCCTTCTAACCATGGCATGAGGTAGGGACTATGATAGTCCAAGCTGCAGAAGGAAACGGTGAGGCTCCGAGAAGCCAGGGCACGCCCAGTGTCATACAACTTGATGCCTGGTGGGGCCAGAAAGAAGCCCGGGGCCCACGGTCCTCCCACCCCACGTGGCTGCTCCAAATGGGGGTGGCGGCCAGGCAAGGTCTCTGCAGCTGATGTTCCACGCTGTTTCTAAAGTTTTGAGTTGGGTCAAGAATAAAGCCCTGCTGGGCTAGAGAGGAGACCGGGGGTGGTGGGATGGGAGTGGAGAGGCAAGGCCCTAGTGGGTCTTCTCCCCTCAAACAGAAGTGAAACCCTAGCCCGTGGCCTCCCCGAGCAAGGCGGGCAGGCCCAGCCAGGACACGGGCAGTGGCCCAGTAGAAACCGCAGGCACCCAGGGGCCCGAGTGGAGGCCGACCCATCACCTCCTCTTGCTGGGAGGCCCTCTCCAGACCTCCCGCCCACCTAGGGAGACAGGACGGCAGAAACCAATCTCAGCACCTGTCACCCGAGCACAGGGCGAGGAGAGAAGCCCGGACCCCTGGGTGAGGCTCCACGGTCCCCACGATAGGGCCCAGACCTGCTGCCCTCAGAGCTGGCCAGGGTCCCCGTGCTCAGGCTAGGGGAGGAAGGGCTGATTGTGGGGCTCTGGGGGGACCTGCCTTGGCTGCCCTGGCGTGGGCTGGTGTCGGTGTGGGGCCACCAGCAGGTGGGACCCCAGCAGGGCGGGACCCTGGCCGCACCTCTCACTGTCACTCATCCGTCCATGTAGGAAACCCTGGCAGAGAGTAAGCAGGCGACAAACCCTGGCAGGTCACACAACACATCTCCAGGGACTCCTGGGAAGGCTGGGGCCAAGGGCGAGGCCTGGAGGCGGAGGCCTGCCTCGTGGGCCCTGCTCTGCTCCAGACCTGCCTCTGGAGCCTCAGAAAACAAGCGAGGAGTGCAGGCCTCCGCTAGGTGCGCCCCTCACCCTCTTAACTGCCTGGTGCCCCAGACTGAGTATGGGGGTGGCGGGGATGCCAAGCACAGGCCCCCACTGGCCTCCCCCTCCCACTCCCAAACACCGGTCACCCTGGAGGTTTTAGCCAGCCTCCTTCGGCCACCCAGAGACCCACCCCCATGAAGTGGTGGCAGGAGCTCTGGACTTAGAACTGGACAGGTCCCCTCGCCTCTGAGTCCTCATCTGCAAGGTGGGGGCAGGAGTCCCACCTTTCAGGCTGCTGCAGGGAAGGAAGGCAGCCTCTTCCACACCCAGGGTTGGGACAGGGGCCACTACTGGTTGGGGGTGGGCACCTCCATCGGAGGGATGCGGCATTCAGGGCCCAGGAGGAGAGCCGGGCACAGGATGCTCTGCGGTCCCCGCCCCCCGCCTCGCCCCTCCAGGACCAGGGATGGGCGGATGAGCAGGGCGGGCTGCAGCCTCTGGGCTCTCACCGCCAACCCCCGCCCGGCCTGGCCCCGGTGGACACGAGCCCTGGGCTGTGGCTTCAAGTCGGACCAGGGTTCAGACCCAGCATTAGCAGGGGCTCTTGGTCAAGGCCCTGTCCTTCTCTGGCCTCGGTTTCTCTGAAGACCACCATCGCAGCCTTAGAGATGGGTCTGCAGGAGCGAGAGGGCCCCGCCCCTGCATTGCATGGGCTCCCACAGCCAGAAGGCAGGCAGGCGCCTGGCTCAGGCATTCAGGTGAGGAGTAGGGCTCCCTAATGGTCTATACCCTGTGGTCCAAATGCAGGACTCAGGCCAGGGTTTGGGGGGCTCTGCCTGTCCCCCAGCTGGCCCCTCAGCTCAGGGACATGACCTTTGTGCAGCTCGACGCCCCGCACACACAGAAGGGTCCAGACCGAGCGAGGTGCTAACCGGGGCCAGCACAAGGACAGACAGGGACATAGCATGCCACCTCCGAGGCCCTGGGGAGGGGACGAGGGGCTGTGGGTGGGGGCGACAGGTGAGGCAGCCAGCCCTCTGCAGGGCCAGCCCTGGGCCGGGCACGGGGCACAACCCACCCCGGAAAGCAGCCGCAGGGGCTTAGGAAACAGCTGCCGATGGTTCTGCTCTAGTTCCTGGTTCGTGAGTGCGGCCCGGTGGGCCAGCCCTGCACCCAGAGCTCCCCTGCGCACCCACAGAAGACGGGAGCACAGTCCCCGCCACGTGTGGCCAACGTTCACACTCCCCCGTGGTTGTGTTCTTCCCAGCACTGACTACCACCCGCCCGGGGCCTCGTGGATTTCCTGCGGCCCCGTTTATCTCCTGACCCCCTTCCTCGACTCCCGACTCCATGCCTGGGGCTGGGACAGTGCCAGTTGGTGAACGAATGGACGAAGAAGGAGCGGCCAGGTGACGCGTGGATGCCGCCGTCACGGGCACGTGCTCTGTGTTTTGTCCCATGTCCAGATGAGGGAGCAGAGAGAGGCCCAGGGAAGTCAAGAGGACCGGGCCAGGTCACTGCAGTGGGTCTCCGAGAAATTCATGTCTTCCCAATGCCCTAGATCTTATTTGTAAACAGAGTCTTTGCAGACGTAATTAGTAAAGGACTCTGAGACAAAACCAGTCTGGATTTAGGTTGGGCGCTACATCCTACGAGTGGTATAAGAGGAAAGAGAGGGAAGTTTCGACACAGAGGACAAGACCAGGTGGAGGCAGACACAGAGAACAGAGTGGCATGGCCAGAGGCCAAGGAGCCACAGGGAACTGTAAGAGGCAGGGACACTCTCTCCCCTGCAGCCTCAGGAGGGAGTGAGGCCCCGCGGACACCTGATTTTGGACTCCTGCGCTTCCAGACTGGGAGAGAAGGACTTTCTGTTGTTTTGAGCCACCGGTTCAGTTCAGTTCAGTTGTTCAGTCGTGTCCAACTCTTTGCAACCCCATGAATTGCAGCACGCCAGGCCTTCCTATCCGTCACCAACTCCCGGAGTTCACTGAGACTCACGTCCATCGAGTTGGTGATGCCATCCAGCCATCTCATCCTCTGTCATCCCTTTCTCCTTCTGCCCCCAGTCCCTCCTAGCATCAGGGTCTTTTCCAATGAGTCGACTCTTCGCATGAGGTGGCCAAAGTATTGGAGTTTCAGCTTTAGCATCAGTCCTTCCAATGAATACCCAGGACTGATCTCCTTTAGGATGGACTGGTTGGATCTCCTTGCAGTCCAAGGGACCTCAAGAGTCTTCTCCAACATCACAGTTCAAAGGCATCAATTCTTCGGTGCTCAGCTTTCTTCACAGTCCAACTCTCACATCCATACATGACCACTGGAAAAACCATAGCCTTGACTAGACGGACCAAGTTTGTGCCAATTTTTTTACAGTTGCCCTGGGAAACTAACATGGCCACAAAGAAAAAAGGGGTTCACTTTGGACTCAAAATGAGGCATCCACAGTTCAGCAAGGCAGGTCCCGCACTAACCCCATGCCCGGAGGCTGTTGTCCTGGGGAATACTGCAAGGAGTCGGGGTGGGCCAGCAGGCAGCCAGAAGAGGCCTAGGCCCCCTGGTGATACCCGTGGAGCTCCAGTGGGGAAGACCCTGCCCCTCCCTGACTCAGGGCTCTCTCTGCCAGGGTGAGGACAGCAGGCGCTGTGCTCTGTGGCGTCAGCATGGGCAGGCCTCCTGGTCCTCTCGTTCTTCCCCGCTAAATGGGGGTGCGGGGTGGTAATTGTATCTCCCTCCCCGGGTTATGGTGGCAGCAGGCAAAGTGAGCCAGGGGCCCCTCGCAGGGGCCCAGCCGCAGGAGTGTGGCAGGGCAGGTCGAGCTGCAACGGGTCCAAGGCTAGGTGGCTAGGAGCCTGGGGGGAGCTGGCTGCCAGCTGGGCCACACCCTACAGTCCGCCAGAGACGGGGCACAGAACAGCTCTGAGGTCCTAAAGTTCCTTTAGGTTAAAAAAAAAAACAAAACAGTGGGGGTGCCCATGTGGCCTCTCCCTACAGGCACCCCCCTGGGCTCCAGAAGACTCAGAGCCGATCCTAGGGTGCCCCCATCTCTGCCTGGAGACCCCCGAGTAGCGTTGAGCACTGCAGGAGAAAGCTGCTGTTGGTGAAAGCTCAGGAACCAGTAGACTTCTAGCACGCACGTGTGCTCAGTTGCTCCAGTCGTGTCGGACTCTCCGTGACCCTGCGGACGGGAGCCAGGCTCCTCTGTCCATGGGATTCTCCGGGCAAGAATGCTGGAGTGGGTAGCCATTCCCTTCTCCAGGCGATCTTCCTGACTGAGGGACTGAACCCGTGTCTCAGGTCTCCTGCACTGCCAGGTGGGTTCTTTATCAGCAGTGCCACTTGGGAACCCGTGAGAGGCCCTCCCAAAACCTATCCCGACAAGGCCCACCCTGACATGTCCCCAGCGTGAATTTGAGCTTGAGTCGTGAGTTACCAAATACCTATTACGTGCTAGACACATGCTGAGGGCTTGAATACAGATCTTCACCTTTAATCCCTACAACAGCCTAGGAGGTGGGCATTTTAAAGGACAAGGAAATTGAGGACCAGGGAGGCTCAGTGACTCTCTCAAGCAGGGAAGAGGCAGACCTGGAATGTGAACTAACTCTGTCTGTCTCCTCAGGCTGGATCAGGGCAGAGACAAGGAGGGGGACTGCTTCTCTCTCAGTGCTGCAGGTGGAGGAACTGCCTCTTTGGGCAGCACGCGGTCACTGGGCCCAGGAGATGCCCTAAGGGGAGTCCTTCCCTCCCTATCCCCACACTAGTCCTGTAAGAAGGAATGCTGACCCATGGGGAAACTGAGGCCGACTGGTCCCTAACTCTCAAGCCGTTTGCAACCTGGTAGAGGACAGAAGCGAAGGGCACAGAGGATGGTCTCAGGCTGGCAGCCCTGAGCTTCCCGCCACGCTCAGGAATAGGTGAGCGTCCACGCTGACAGTTGGTTTCCTGGTGGCCCAGACCACAGACGGTGGAGCATCTGGCAGGGCGTGTGCAGTGGGGGGGGGCGGCTCACATCCACAGCCCCCCTGGACAGCCTGCGCCCCTCTTTTCTCCTCCCCTCCCACTTTCCTTTTGGTGGAAATTATGTTTTTGAATAGGGCTCCTGAGCAAACACGGTGGGAAATCCCACTAAACAAATCGTCTCTTTTTCCGGATTCCCCCAGCCTCGCTCTTTAAACAAAGCTGGTGGGGTGGGGGTGGGACTTCCCATGGCCCCTGCTTGTCTGGGAAGGGCTCGCTGGGGGAGGGTCGTCTCAGGAATGCCAGGCAGCTGCTGCTGCTGCACCCCTGCTGACAGCTGGGAGGGCAGGGGCCCTCCCCCCGCGCTCAAGAGAAAGCCGGCCGCCCCCACTCCCGACCGAAGGGACCTAAACGCAGAAACAGGAAGCAGAGCAACCCATCGACTGCGCCGGCGAAGCTCATCTGCGAAATGGGATAAATACTTCCTGCTCTATTTACCTCCCAGGTTGCCATGAGCAGGGGCGGGGGGCGAAGACGTGGGAAGACCCCGGGAGGAAGGCAGGCTTGCGGGATCCAGGTCCACCCAGCCACCCACCAGCTGCGGGGTGGGGTAGGGGTGCCCCTGGGACCAGCCCCGGGCCCGCGGTCTCGTCCCTCCGTTCTAGAAACACGTTGCACTAAACTTCCCTCCCCGCCCGCGTAACTCCGGCGGAGCGAGTTCTCCGCAACCCGGGAGGCGCAGAGCTGCCCCCGGGCACAGTCCCTTGCTCCAGGCGCCCCCCGCCCCCGGCTCTGGGACCCGCGGGGCCGGCCGGGAGGGCGCGGCCTTACCTGTCCCAGGTGGCGTTGGCGCAGGCCCGGCGCTGCTGCGTGCCCCGCTCGTCCGCGGCGGTGGCGGCGGCCGGCTCTCTCTTGCCCAGGTCACTGAGGCTGGGCGAACTCATGAACTTCAACCTGCGGAGAGTCCTCATGGTGACCTCCCCTGGCGGCGGGCTCCGCGCCCACGCGCGCTCCGCGCCGCGCCCTGCGCCACGCCGCGCCGCGGGCCCCAGCCGGCGCTGCGCCCTCTACGAGGAAACTTGGGCGAAAGCAGGAAGCCGGGCGGCCCTCCCGGGGCCCGCCCCGGCCCCGCGCCTCCGCCCCGGGCCCCACGCCGGCCGCCGCGCCGGGTTAATCATTGCTCCGAACGGCCGCGGCGCGCAGCGCCCGGAGCTCGGCGGATACCGCGCGGACCCGGCGCAAAAGGGGCCCGGGGGCGGGGCAGGACTGAGGGGGCGGGGTGCAGGGCCGGGGCGGGGCGTGGGCGTGGCCTCCGGAGAGGGCGTGCACAGAGCTGGGGGCGGGGCCTCCAGAGAGGGCGTGTGCAGAGGCGGGGCCACGAGCTGGGGGCGGGGCCGGCTCCTCCAAGGCAGCCTTAGCGGCCCTCCTGGGGTCGCGCTCTGGGTTCCCTCTATTCTTCCAAGGGCCACGAGTGCCCACCAGAAAACAACACGCACGACTGCACAATCCGACCCCAATCGCCCACCCCGCGACAGGCCCTGCGGCCCCACCCCGACGGTGCTCTGCTTCGTGCCCGGTCCCGGAGCCCTGCGGCAGTTGTACCAAGTGCCCCCTACCGCGCCATCCCTCCCCACTAAAGGCTGCGCCCAGGCACATTTCTCAAGACCCCGCCATGTGGACACAGGCTCCTCCCTGGTTCTCATGAAGGCTAACTAGGTCGAGGTCTTTAGCCTATTTTGCAGTTGAGAAAACCAAGGCTCAGAAGGTGAAAGAACCTGCCCAACGCCATACAATGAACAAACGGCAAAGCTAGACCTAACTCAGGCCTCCTGAGCGCATGGCACAACATCCCTCCAGCTTCTGGGATGCCCATGGGGCTCCCTGGCCCTTGCCCTCTCCACCAGACAGGGAAAGACAGTGTCGCTCCTCTCCTGTGTTCCCACGGCCTTTCCTGAAGCAAGGTCTTTATCACCAGAGGCCTGGCCTCACGTCTTCCTATAAATGTGTCCCGCGTGCATCACTGGGGGAGAGGAGAAGCAGAGCCTGGAGTCTCAGCATGGGAAGGAAGGGTGCTCAGGCCCCCTCCCCCCAGTGCTGTACAGAAGATGCAACTGAGGCCCGGGGGCCTCCCAGGCCCCCATCCAGGCTCTCTGTATGAGATTACCACCCCACCCCCCGCCCGTCAATGACAGAGCCAAAGCCCCTGCCGCCACCCCCCTCCCCCACCCCGCTGGTCTTAGTAATTCAGCCCGACACAGTGTAGGTCCACATTACCGTCCCCACTCAGAGACTGGAATCTGCACCTTAGCGTGGAGGGGGAGAGGTCTGGCTCAACCCCCCGCCCCCTCAAGGCCGGGGCTCTTTCTGCTGAATGCCCCAGGTGGGATGATTTGCCAAGCCCAGGCTGAGTAACCAATGAGCGTCTTTTGTGGCTCCAGGAGCAAGGAGAGCCTCATATGAGGTGTATTGACTGGGGAGGAGACACTGTCCAGGGAAAATCAACCAACGTTTCCCAAGCACGTACTGCACACCAGACATTACCCTCATCCTCGGGAGGCAGAGTCCTGCCCAGCAGCGCCCCCTGACTCTGAGCTCAGAATCGAGGGGTCAGAGACCTCTGACTGCCCCAGAGTACATCACCCCCAAGGCTGAGACCTGCATGACCCAGCGTGAACGACAGGCCAGGAAGGACCTGGTGGTTTCCACACCCTTGTAGAAACAACTGTGGACCCTGTCTGCTCCTTCCACCTCCACTGTCACCTCCCCAGCCCAGGACAACAGACACCTCCTGACTGGTCTGCCTGGGGCCACCCGGGTCACGGGGCAAGCCCGTCCTCCAGGTGGTGGCCAGGGTGACCCTTGGCATACCATGCGCCCTCCTGTGCTTGGAGGTCCTGTTGGTTCCCACTGCCCTGGGGATCAAGGCCAGAGCCTGGAATTCTTGGAGGACCGTCCCGCCTCTCCTCGTTCCCGCTTCTGACTGCCTTCACCTTGGGTTAGGCTCAGGGGTTACCCTCTGGGCATCTGATGACTTTTCCATGCGATGCCTCAAGCCAGGCATCCAGGGGTCCAGGACTGTGATGCAGTTCAGCACTACATTCCTGAGCTTAGTACACAATAGGTATGCGGTAAATATTTGGTTAAATGGATGGATAAATATCTGTCTCACAGGTGGGAAGGGATTCAATGCATTGTAAATATTGCCACACTGAGGCTTTCCTGGTGGCTCAGTGGTAAGGAATGTGTCTGCCAACGTAGATCCCTGGTTTGGGAAGATTCCACACGCCTCGGAGCAACTGAGCCCCTGAGTCACAACTATTAAGCCTGTGCTCTAGAGCCACGGAACCGCGACTACTGAGCCCACGGGCCGCAACTACTGAAGCCCGCACACTCCACAGCGCGGCTCTGCGACAAGAGAAGCCACCACAGAGAGAAGCCTGTGCGTGCAACGAGAGAGGAGCCCCTGCTGCCAGCAACTGGAGAAGAGCCCGTGCAGCAGTGAAGACTCAGCAGAGTCAAATAAATGAATACAATTATATAAAAAAAAAGCTGCCACACTGGACAGAGGCAGAACCACTGTCACTGCCCCTGGTGGAAATGCAGCAGAGAACCACCAGGATCCGTTCACATCCCGGTGGACAGGATGAAGGGCGGGTTCCCTAGCTGGAGGCTCTCGGGGGAGGGCACTGGCTTCGTGTGCTTGGCGCACTCAGGTGGGAAGAACTCAGCCACAGGCAGGGCCTCAGTGCAGAGGGAGGCTGGACTGTTCTGGATGTGGGTGGTAAGGGCAGTCCAAGGAGCGGGGCAGGAGGGGAGCTAGAAGAGGAGAGGCTGGGAGAAGTGGCCAGCCAGAAATGCCGGAGGTGGGGCTGGCTGGCTCAAGGAGGCCCAGTGCTGGGGGTGTAGTGGAGACCCAGGGGTCTTCTGTGCTTGGGCTAGTGACGGGCAGGGAGGGGCCCGGGGTGGGTGGGGGCTGGACAGGCAGGGGAGCAGGCAGGCCCCGAGGCTGGAATCTGAGGCAGAGGCCGGGAGGCAAACCATCCCAGCCCCCAAAGCAGGGGGCAACGGGGAGGCCGAAAACCAAGTTCGGCCCCTAAACGTGTTCCGCACAGCTCGCGGTCTGGGGGAAAAAACATAAAACCAAAACTGCCCACAGCCAGGGTTTCACAATGGAGACACTGACATAGAAGCCCTGATTTCGGGCTTCCTGGTTTCAAATGGCCGGGCCTCCTGGGCCTGCGGCCCCACGTGACCGCTGTGACTGGGATGCTGCCCCCACAGGCAGGCACGGGGTCTCCCGGTGCCCACCGGGCCCTCCACTGACTTATGGAGGCTCCTGCGCCAGGTAAGAGGTTGGGGACTGAGCAACCGTATGGCGGGGTGGGCCTGGGTTGGGCTCGTGTGTGCCTGGGACTCAGGGAAGGGAATGCCCTCCATTCAAGGGAACGGGAGACAGGGGTACCCATTCATGCACCCCCGAGGCTCCCAGAGTAACCTTGCTGCAAGAGCTGTGCCAGGCCTGATGGCATCAACCACATCCTCTCCTCCTTAAGGAGTCAAACTTCATCCCAGCCCTCCCCAACCAGTGGGAGGTCAGTACCTGGTACAGGACCCTGGTCAATAAGGGGTACCCACAGGGCTTTTCTTTCTGTTGCAGGAGGGAGCCCTGGGCAGAACGGGGGTCCACTGGACCTGCCATCAAGTCAGGTGACCTCTCGGGTCTTGGTCTGCCCATCGGTAAGATGGATGGGGTTGAGGCACATGGGAATGAGACCCCATAAAACCCTTCTGCAAGGAGATCAAACCAGTCAGTCCTAAAGGAAATCAACCCTAACTATTCATTAGGACTGATACTGAAGCTACAATACCTTGGCCACCTGATGTGAAGAGCCGACTCATTGAAAAAGAACCTAAGGCTAGGAAGGATTGGGGGCAGGAGGAGAAGGGGACAACAGAGGATGAGATGGTTGGATGGCATCACTGACTCGATGGACACGAGTCTGAGCCACCTCCATGAGATGGTGAAGGACAGGGAAGCCTGGCGTGCTGCAGTCCACGGAACGGCAAAGAGTCAGACACGACTGAGCGACTGAACATTAACAAAGCCCTCAGGGGCCACGTGCTCCCTGTAGCTGTGGCAGGGGCTCGTGACGCAGGTGTCTTTGATCCTTGAGGTATGACTGTGCTGAGGGGCTGGTCCGGAGGTTTTGTCTTCATGGTCAAGGTGCGAGGACTGGCAATGACCTTTAGGATGGGCTCAAGGCACTGGGACTTGGCGTCAGAAAGTCCTCCAGGGCTGGGAACTCCAGCCAGGATCTTTGGGGGTGAGGCCTGGGGTTGCTCGGAAGTATCTCAGGGACTCTGCAAACCCCTGGGCATGGCTCAGTCATGTGCCCACTACACAGATGGACAGCCTGACGCCTGGGAGCAGGATGGCAGGAAGTCTGTGCGGCCCTGGAACCCAGGCCTCCAGCCTTCTAGGCCACCAGGGGTAGGATAGGAGCAGGCAAGAGGCAGCCGCCAGCTCCGTGGACCTCTTGCTGGCGCTGACCTCAGCCAGCTGCACCCTGCCCGCTCGGAGGGGCACTTCCGCCCCCTGGTGGCAAAGGCTGGTGCTCCCCACAGCAGGCTGGGACTGTCCCTCCAGTTCGCTGGGGAATCCCAGCGGCCAGCGCTCTGCACTCTGGGGGCCTGGACAGCTGGGAGGGGCCTCACCCAGGCAGAGAGAACCCTGAGGGGAGTGCCTGGTGCGTGTCTCCTTTCTCTGAGATGGGCAGGACCCCCATGCTGAGGGGAGGTGGGACGAGACCATTCACACGGTCGTGCGGTGCACGCCAAAGGGTGGCTTGCTGCTGGCTGTGAGAGTCGCAGAAAGAGACTGGAGTCAGGGCTGAGCCCCCATCAGCCACGGTGACGCCAGCATCACTTGGCGACTAGACTGGTCATCTCCGAAGGCTTTGCAATGTGATGGTTCTCCACGACTGTCCCAAGGCTGGACAACCAGTCCTCAGGCTGGATGGGCACCAGGCCAGCAGAAGCAGCATGTACTATATAGTTCGTGAGTGGGGGGACTTTCAGAGGCGCCCCTGTGCCCAGCCTGGGGTGGGGGCACCACCACCAGAGGTGGGTGGGTCCTGCCCTCAAGGTTGTTGTTCGGTCACTAAGTCATGTCCCACTCTGTGACTCCATGGACTGCAGCATGCCAGACTCCCCTTCACCATCTCGTGGAGTTTGCTCAAATTCGTGTTCACTGAATCGGTGATGCGATCCAACCATCTCAGCCTGTGCCGCCTGCTTCTCCTTTTGCCTTCAGTCTTCAGACTTGGGAGCTTTTCTCTCTGGCTTCACCGTTGCCGCTGTTCAGTTGCTCAGTTGTGTCCGATTCTTTGAGACCCCACAGACTGCAGCACTCCAGGCTTTCCTGTAATTCACCATCTCCCAGAATTTCCTCAAACTCATGTCCACTGAGTCGGTGATGCCATCCAACCATCTCATCCTCTGTCGCCCTCTTCTCCTCCTGCCTTCAATCTTTCCCAGCATCAGAGTCTTTTCCAATGAGTCGGTTCTTCACATCAGGTGGCCGAAGTATTGGAGCTTCAGCTTCAGTCCTTCCGATGAATAGTCAGGGTTGATTTCCTTTAGGATGGAGTGATTTGATCTCCTTGCAGTCCAAGATGCTCCAGGGAAAAGTGTCCCTTCTGGTGGTTTCAGAGTCAGTACTGACTATTATTACCCCGTTTCAGAGATGGAGACAGTGAAGGTGAGTGGGGGTGAGCTGCCTGCTTAAGCTGTCAGCTAAGAAGCGTGGGGGCAGGGATGCTGTGCTGCTGGGGGGACAAAGCCCACCTCCCCAGTGCTTTAAAAACGCTGGAGACATTTATTGAGCACCTACTGCATGCCTGGCACTAGGCGCTGGGGACACAGCAGGGGACAAAAAAGCCAGGGTCTCTGCCGTCGGGGGGAGCTTACCATCCCCTCCGAGCTCTGCCATCTGCCATCTCCTGACATGTTCACGGTCCCCTCAAGCCTTCTACCAGCGGAGCTCCCGCCCCCAACCTGCTGCCCCCAGGACCCACCTGGAGCCCCTTCCCCAGACTAGTGGCCTCTGCCCTCTGCTCTCAGAACCCTCCCCTCCTCCTTCTGGATCTGGATCCCAGGCCTGGGGTGGGGTGGGGGCGGGCGTTCTGACCAGGAGATGTCCCTGTTCTTAGATCCCCAAACGGCACCCACTAGAGGCTCTGCCAAGCCTCAGGTTCCCATCTTCAACAACTGGTTCTCCAGGTCTCTCCCGGGACAGTGTTGTACAGCTCTTATTGTTATTCAGTCACTCAGTCGTGTCGAACTCTTTGCGACCCCAAGGACTGCAGTGTGCCAGGCTTCCCTGGCCTTCAGTATCTCTCAGAGTTTGCTGAAACTCCTGTCTGTTGAGTTGGTGATGCCATCCAACCATCTCATCCTCTGCCGCCCCCTTCTCCTTTTGCCCTCCATCTTTCCCAGCATCAGAGCCTTTTCCAATGAGTGGGCTCTTCGCATCAGGTGGCCAAAGTATTGGAGTTTTGGGTTTTTTGTGGAACCCTGATTCTGGTCTATAGGTAGGTCCCTGTGGTACAGTTAGGAGAGCAAAGCAGGAGAAATTCCAGGCTTCCCAGTCCTCCAAACTGGGTCTGCTCCCCACTCAGCCGCCTCCGCTGCAAGCCCCTATGCCCCCAAGTCTCAGGCTCCCCAGTAGAATGTCCCTCCCAGGGTGAGCGGGAGGATTGAATGAGCCTCCATAACTATAAGGAAGTCAATTTCAGTCTGTGGCAATTGGTGAAGGCAGCCCTGAGACACCAGGGCATCGCCTTCTCCAGACAGAGCCTGCACCCTGGCCCACCCAGACCCCGGCATTGACCTCTGCATCCGGGAAACCTCACAGCCAAATGTGGCAAGGTCGGGCCCCAACATCCAGCAAAGCGGAGACGCGTTCGTCCCCTACTCCCAGCTTGTCTAACAGGAGCACACAGACTCTAGGAGGCAGGAGGTGACAGGTAACTTCTGGCCAAGGCATTGTGGCCCCTGAACGCCAACAAAGCAGGAGGCCACTCTGCCTTTCTCAACCTGGATAAATGCAGCTCTGAGCCACATCCCCACTGTGTAGCCAGGTGGACCGGGGCCACGCCGGGCAGAGCTGGGTGGATTGGGCTTGATGTCCAGTTTTCTCTCCTCCCCAGGCACTTTCCTGGCCAGCAGCCTTTTCTTAGAAGAATCCTTGGAAAGAGCAAGGACTGCACAGGCAACCAGAGCTCAGACTAATGATGGGAAGCCCAGGAGAGGAGCCTGTGATCATGGACCAGGATTGGGAGGTCTGGGGGCTCCAAAAGGGTCTCTTCACTTACTTCTTCCAGGAATGACTAGTTCCAGGGGTGGTAAAGGTCAGTGGCGGGGGGAGAGCCTGCGTCCTTGACTTTGTAAATAAAGCCCACAGAGCCCAATGAGGAGGCAATGGTGGTGGGTCAGCTGGACTCTGCCGACTCTAAGGCCTTGCTCCCAGGGGAGGGGGAATCCACCCCACCCACCATCCTCCTGCTTCTGCAGGGACGTGCGTCCGTCCACCAGGTGATACATTTAATGCAGGAGAAGCTGCTGCTGAGATTCGCTGGGAGGTGTGAAGGGGAGCCCCCCACCCTTCCAGCAACAGGGACCCCTTACTGAGGGCTGGCCCTGGCTGGGCTGGCCCATGGTCCCCAGCTGGGGACCTGATTCTCTGCCAGCAGGGCGGTCTGATTCCCCCACCACAGTGGACATGGAGGCCCCAGGTCCTGATGTCACCTGGCCGGTCATAGCCCAGGATGGACGCTGGAGTCCCCATTCCAGTCCTGGCTTCCTTCATAATGGGCTGTGGACTGAACACTGGTCTGTTCCTGGGAGAGGCTGGGACCCTCCTCACGCAAAGCCTGGGCAGGTAGCGCCCCTCCCCCACTGACCCCCGGCCCCTGCTGTACCCCCCGGCCCTGCTGGATCAGCAAGCACAGGTCTGGCCCCTGCCCCTGGAACCTGCCCACCTCTGGGCCCTGAAGGCCTGAGGACTCCAGACTTCACCACCTCCCCTTCCCCTGACCTGGCCTCCTGGCCTCTCAGTCTATAGGACTCCACCCCACCGCTGGCCGATCGAGCCACTCTGCCACCCAGACATGACCTACCCATCGGCTCCGAGGCTTCCGCGGAGGCCCCAGCCTGCGGGATGAGCTCCAAATTTCCAGCGAGGTGGCCAAGACTCCTACAGACCTCGGCCGCTGCTCCTCGGTCTCCACTGCAACTCCTACGAAGCCCCTCCAGGCCCCCTCCTGGAGCCACCCCCACCCCCACCTCCGCTAGGAGACAAAGCAACCACTGTTCCCAGTCTTTCTGCCTGCTTCCCACCTCCGGGCCTCTACCCAGCCTCTGCCCTAGGCCTGGGTGCCCCGTCCCTTCCCTCCAACTCATCTCTTGTACAGTGATTATATTAATAGTAAAAGGCAGGAGAGAGCTGTGATTTGGGGTGTGGACTCTGGAGCCAGCCGGCCTGGGCTGGATGGTGGCTTTACCGGTTAACAGCTGACTGTCTTGAGCTAATCATCGCTCCTCTGTTTAACTGTGCCTCGGTTTCCTCATCTGTAAGACGAGTCAGAAGAACACCTTCCCCCACAGGGATCCCAAGACTGTAAATGCATTCAGTGATGTCAGAGGCTCAGGGTGGGCCTGGCGCACAGTAGGTGGTCATCAACATTAGCAGTCATCACCAGCTGGCCTCTTGCTCTCCATGCCCATTCCTCCAGCGTCCCCTGGATCCCAGGCCCCCAGGATCTTTCTCCCCTCAACCCAGCTCAGCCAACAATCCCCAGGCTGCGCCCCGCCTCTCCTTGTGAGGATCTCGGGACTGGGCCTGCCTCCTCCATCAGACGCCCCCCGAGGCTAAGGCTCCTCCAGGCAGAGGAGCAAATGCCCAGCGGACACCGACAAAGACTTCCCTCTCGACCTAGCTTTAATCAGTCTCCTTGGAGCTCTCTGCTGGATGAGGGCTGACCTTGGGCTCCACTCGCTGTCCTTGCAGAATCCACTTTGAGCAAGAATTCTGAGTCAGTTTAGTGAAAACCCCCCACCCCTGCTATCTGAGCTCCCCTTGTCTCACCACTTGGCTGGCCTTCAGCTAGAATTCAGTGGAGGGGGTCAACAACAGTCCCCCTTCCCCGGATGTCTCCTCTTCCAGCTTTCCCATCCACTGACCCTCACCCTGCTCCTTGGCTACAAACCCCCACTTGTCCTTGTTCACGATACACTGAGCTCAGTCGCTCAGTCATACCCAAGTCTCTGCGACCCCATGGACTGCAGCCCACTAGGCTCCTCTGTCCATGGGATTTCCCAGGCAAGAACACTGGAGTGGGTTGCCATTTCCTCCTCCAGGGGATCTTCCCGACCCAGGGATCGAGCCCATGACTCCTGCTTGGCAGGTAGATTCTTGACCACTGAGTTACCTGAGAAGACTTGCTGAAGCGGGAGTCAGGTCCAGTCACTTCCCTCACCACTGCAAGACTCAATCTGAGATTCAGAAATGCAAAAAACTTTGAAAACTCAGATGTTTGTCAGGGCTCATTTAGCCACAAAACCTGATCTGACCAGAAGTAAGGCTATTTAGAGTCTCTGTCTACCTGACGTGGTGGAGATCTTGTGCAAAAACATTCCCCAGGATGCTGCCCTGATGCCTTCCACAGGGCAGTGACAGCCTGCGTCATCATTCAAAAATAACTGGAATTCCGCCGTTACATCTGGCCCTGAGGGTGTTGGCCAGATAAGGGCTGGGGGATTTGCACAGACGCAAGATGAGTCAGAGCTGGCAGGTATGTGGCTGAGCCAGATTCCATCAGACTCCAAAGATGGCCTGCAACTTAGTAGGAGAACTAGACACAGGTATATATAGGCTCTGAAAGTGCCTGGGAAGAAGTAGTGATACATGGAGAGTATGGTTACTATTTTGCATTCACCACTTGAAAGTCAATTTAGGGAACTGCACAACCTGAAAACTCCTCCCTACATATCCCCTAGAAATGCTGCATAAAAAATTATACACGTCTAAATGCAGAACTGAGCTTGTAAAAAAGTGAGGATAATCAACCACAGGCCAGAATGATAATAATATTAGTATTATCAATAAGATATTCCTTATCAGTTATACCATATCTGATATTAATTTACATAATTAATCTCATAATTATTATATAATTAAAATAATAGATAGCATCACTGACTCAATGGACATGAGTTTGAGCAATCAGCGGGAGATACTGAAGGACAGGGAAGCCTGGCGTGCCTCAGTCCGTGGGATCGCAAAGAGTCAGACACGACTTAGCGACTGAACAACAACAATATTAATTTTACTGAAGGCCAGCATAATGCTTGCAATATACAATAATTCGATATGGAGTGATCTCAAGTATCTTAACAGAAACCTCATTTAACATGGAGCCAGGAGGCCAGAAGGGGGAGCCCTCACATCCTAGCACTCCCGGTCAGTCGCAGACCCAACAGTAAGAGACAGACCTTCGCATCTCCAACAGGAAGGTTACTACTCTACTACCCAGCTGGAGGAAGGAAGAATTTCTCCTTGCCTGGCAACAGCGCAGCCAATGAGAGACTGGGACAATTCAGCCAATGAAAAGCCACTACACTTGGAACTCCCCGTTTCCTCCAATGGGCTCTTTTGTTTATAACAGCCCCTCCAAACTCCCCTTCTCTCTTATAAAAGAATGGTACCCTGGACTTGCCTGTGGTTTGCCATAGGTTGCACATCCTGAATTGCAATTCTTTGCTATTCCCGAATACACCTATTTTTGCTTGCAAAACAACAGGTGTTCTACTGTTTTCTGTCAACACCCTCTAGTGCTTGCAGCAACTCCAGCTGTCTGCTTTCCCCATTCCACCGCTGAAGAAACCGAGTAGATCTCACGCTGGAGGAGCTGGGAGTCAAGCCCAGGCAGTCCAGCTCCAGAGTCTGCATCCTTCACTACTATACTCTGAGACTTGTGCTCTAATTAGCATAACAGTTAAATCACAGGAAAAGACTGTCAACTAAAAACCCAGATGTTAAATGAAGGTGGGGCAGCCTTGTGGGGGTAGGGAGAGGGGGGCTTCCCTGGTGGCTCAGATGGTAAAGAATTGGCCTGCAATGCAGGAGACCCGGCTTGGATCCCTGGGTCGGGAAGATCCCCTGGAGAAGGGCATGGCAACCCACTAGTGTTCTTGCCTGGAGAATCCACATGGACAGAGGAGTCTCTGGAGGCGGGCTCCAGTCCACGGGGTCGCAAAGAGTCAGACATGACTGAGTGACTAACACTTTCACACGCTGAGACAGAGAGGTGAAAACCAGCAGCTGGGAGACGCGACACCAGCAAGGAGGACGACGGAAGGCGCGACTGAGTCCTTCACAGAAATCCAGAGGTCTCGGGGGCGGCACCCCTAATAAACGGGCAGCTGGGAGAAAGATCTGCCTGGTGACGGAGAGGACAAGAAAATTGTCTCTGACCACCTGAACTTGAGGCAGGAAAAAGCCTGCACATCTCCTGAAAATCTGTAGTCAAGGGTCTGCCTTCAGACTGGGGTGGGTTAGGTGGGTGGCGAGAGCCTAAACTGATCCGCATAGAAGTGGCCCCAGGCTGTGCTAGCCCTAGGCTTCTAGGCAGAGTGACCACAAAGCTGCTCTGGAGGGGCAGGTGCACAAGCCAGGCCTCCGGGGTTTCCATGGATAAAGCCCGGATGGAAGTAATCTCATGACCCAAATTATAAACACACAGGGAAACAGGCCACCATGAGGCAAGGAAAGCAAACACACAAATGTCGGGGTGAAATTCCTAGAGCTTCAGCCAAGAAACTATTGGAAAGAGACTGTAACACGAATTTAACATAATCAAAGACAAAAGAAAGCAGGAATAAGACACGATGTCATAAAATTCGGGGCTGTTGCTGAAGCTCCAAAACTTTGCCACCTGATGCAAAGAGCTGACTCACTGGAAAAGACCCTGATGCTGGGCAAGACTGAAGGCCAAAGGAGAAGGGGGCGGCAGAGGATGAGATGGTTAGACGGCGTCACCAACTCAATGGACGTGAATTTGAGCAAACTCCAGGAGATAGTGGAGGACAAAGGAGCAGGCAAAGAGTCAGACCAACTCAGCTACTGAACAACAGCAGCAGCAGCAACCCACTTACTGGGCACCTCCCCAGGTGTAAAATGGAACGGAGACGCCTACGCCACCTCAGCGCTGACTTCCCTGTCCTGCTCTGCGTTCTGCAGTCACTGAAAGAGTGCCCATCAACTCAAGGGCCTGGCGTGTCTAGGAGGGTATTAGATACCAAGGCCCACTTCTGTCTGGGTCACGCTGAAAACATCTGAGTCTGTACGGAAGAGACAACTTCACGGTAAATTTGAGCTTTCTGCTGCTCCATGCCTAACAAAAGCCCAGTTGCGAGAAATAATATTCATGAGCTTGGTCCAGAAGACGCATTCCCCTCCATCACCCCAGATCAGAGCTTGTCAAGACAGGGTCCTGGAGCTTTCCAGGATCTGTGAAGCCCTGAAACTGCATCCCTCCTGAATGTGAGTGTGCCTTTTACTGGAAGGGTGTGGGGAGAGAGATGTGGTGTTCACAGGCTTCTCTGAAAGGGCTGAGATCCCCTCTTAAGGCAAAGCCAAGGAGTGAGCATGGCCCATCATATGGAGCATCTCTGTTACCCAAAGATTTGGAATGGAGGCAGGAAAACAACTGTTTTTTTTTTTTTTGGCCAGGCTGTGTGGCATGTGGGAACGTAGTTCCCTGACCAGGGATTGAACCCGCACCCCCTCAGTGGAAGTGCAAGAGTCTTAACCACTGGGCCACCAGGGACATCCTGAAAAAAGGAGAGGGAAGCCTGGTGTGCTGCAGTCCATGGAGTGGCAAAGAATCAGACACGACTTAGCAACTGACCAATACCACCACGTGGCTCAGTGACAGACTTGAGGTGAAATCCTCATGGATTTTGAAGATAACACATGAAACTTCAGTCATCTCAAGGTTATGGACCTCACTGAGTCCTTGCAGACCAGCTGGGGGGGTCCCTGTCCGTCTCCCCTGCAGTTAGGAGAGCCTGAGTGTCCAGCTCCAGACACTCGGTCCTTCGATACAGCCAGACAACAGGAGCACTGAGATGCTGCTCACAACATCAAACAGGGAGCCCTTTACAAGGGTTTCTAGGAGGATTGTCCCTTCAGTTTCATTGCCAGGAAAGGCTCTGTTTTCATCTTAAGGGCATTATAAAACGAGTGATCCTTTTTCCCTCTTTGCTTTGGTTGCCAGGAAGCTCACAGTAAAAAGCTCACAGTCCCTGCTCATATAGGGACTTCCTTGGTGGTCCAGTGGTTAGGACTCAGTGCTTCCACTGAAGGAGGCCCAGATTCAATCCCTGGTCAGGAAACTAAGATCCTGCAGGCCACTGGGCATGGCCAAAAAAAAAAAAAAAAAAGAAAGAAAAAAATCAGTCCATACCTCCCAGAGGTGTCTGGAGGGAAGGGACACTTGTCCCAGGGCCCTGGGGTCCCTGAGCCTTCTGCCCTCCTTTACACTCCCCTCCCGCGTCTGCAGTTCCTGTATGTTCCCGGTTGATGAACTTGGTTTAAGTTTGGCAACCGACACAAGCAGCTCAGAAAGGGCATTTAACAAAACCCACCTGGCCTTCCTTGCCTGCAAGAAAAGCCAGTCAATACTGTAAACACGCGAGGAAGTAAGAGAAGGGGCTTCCCGACAAAGGATGCTGGGTGGCCTGGCTCCAACGCTGCCTCCCAGGCCTTCTGCACGCACCCTGTCTCCCAGGAAGTCAGGCCCAAAGGTCCCTGGAGTTTATGTAGCCCATCTGTCCATTTTATAGACAGAAAGACTGAGGCCTCGAGAAGGGGGTGGGGCACGCAGGGTCACTCACAGAGCAGGGACATCCTGACGTGTGGCAAAAAGGCTCGAATACTGAGGTCCTGCTGGGTCCTACCCCCTCCCTCCTGGGGCAGCCCATCCAGGTCAGAATTCCCACCCTCATTTTTCCAAGGAGAAAATTGTGGCCCCAGGGGAACAGACATGCCCAGCTGCATGGCAGGCAAGTGGAAGTGCTGAGACTGAGCCCAGCTCTGACCTGGAGGCCACACACCTCACACTGCTACTCTGGGGGGACCCCCACCCCTCTGTCAAGTCATTAGTAATCGTGAGCACCAACGCAGGCCAGAGCCTGTCCCCAGAGGCTGCCACGTTCCCTCTTCCCTGGAGAGTCACAGGAGGCCAGTAACAGAGGAGGCAACGGGTGGAAGGTTCTGGGACCCCTGAGGACCCTGACGGCCTTGGGGAGCTCTGACGAACTACCAGAGGCAGTGACATTTTAAACAGGCCTGGAGGCATGACCTCACGCAGCAGGGCCAGGCTGGGGTGCAGACCGGGTGGCAGGAATTGGGCTGACCACGGCGTCCATGAGAACGCTGGCTGAGCCACTGGCAGGGGAAGGGCCCTGTACTCAGAGGGGCTCTGGGCTCTGGAGGGGACAGAGCACGGCCCCATGGACAGGGCAGAGGCAGGAGGCGGTCTTCTGGGTGGGGGTGTTGTGGCTATGGCTGGTGCTCAGATGGGCAAGGTCTCTCTCCAGGCCGAGGCAGAGGGGCATCACACGGGCAGGAATGCAACATACAGAGCAGAGGACGGAGATGCAGCCTGGAGAGGCAGGAGCCAGAGCTCCAGGGGCTGGGAGGACCGTGGGACCACGGTGTCGCCTTGGGGTGCGAGAGGGGGTTGGGAGGGGAAGGTTTCAGGAAGGAGCCTGGGGTGAGTCTTGAGTTGCCCAGGTATTCTATAGAGTGACTACCCTGCTCATGCCCAAAATCTGGACCATCCAATAAGGGCCTGAGCTCGGGATTCCCGCCCCGACTTCCTACTCTGCTTTCCCCGGGCGGGGGGCACTTAGAGTTGAGCCTGAGAAAAGTCAGTGTCCCCCCGACCCCAAGCCACAGGGGTGCCCTCCACCGCCCTCTGTCCTGCTCGCCTGTGACCAGGGACGGGGGCTGCCCTCCCCCCCATTTCTGGGATCTGTAAGGAATCAATCTTGTGACTTGGCTGTCTCAGTGTGAGTGTATCAAAACCACGGCGTCAGGGGTCCCAGGCCTTGGCTGGATGACTTGCCAGCCACACTAGGGTCAGGGAAGGGCCTCCCCATGAGTCCGCAGGTCACCCAAGTGACCAGGCCTAGGCAGGGGGGCACAGCCCAAGGGGGCCGGGCCGGAGCGGGCACAGGGACACGGTGCCCTGGCGTCTACGCCTCCCGGCAGCCTCCTGTGGGCGCTGGGCGTGGGAGGGCGGCCCTGCCCAGCCCCTGGCCTGACCCCCGAGCGGCTCCTCACTCAGGTCTTGGCAGTTTCTGTTTTTGAGTCACAAAGGCCCGGGCTCTTTCTCTGTGGTTCCTTGTGCGGGTGGCAGAGGGGGTGGGGACCGAGATGAGAAGTCCGCCTGGGAGGGAGACTGCCGCCTCCACTGCACGCCGCCTGGCGCCTCCTGCACTGGCTGGGCCCTCGGGATTTCCCCAGACTCGGGGGCAGGGGACAGGAGGGGGCTCTCCTGGGCTCTGCCGCAGGGATGAGACAACAGGGAAGCAGCCAGTCACAAGCTCCCAGCCCCTCCCAGGGAGGCTGTCAGCTCAGGGGTTGTCTGAAGGCAGGGGAAGGGAGCCAGGAGACTCCCTGCAGCCTCCCGAACAAATGAAAGCAGACGTCAACGTCCTGGAGGAAGGTGCAGTCCTCAGAGGCCAGGTCCAGTTCATGTCCACACGCTTGCCCTTCACTGTCTGGGATAACTTTCCCAAAGCCTGGTCTTGTTGGCCAACTCCTATGCGTCCTGCAAAACCCTGCTCAGAGTGACCTCCCCCACCAACGTCTTCTCCACAAGCCCCGCCCCACCACACACAAGTGTGTTTGAAAGGCAGTACTGTCCAGGCCACCTGCTGCAGTGGCAGATTCCGCAGAGGCTCGGAGAGCGAGATCCCTCACTAATTAAGGACAGACTCCTGTCTCCTTCCTTAGCTGGTTCCTGCAGCTCCAATCTGGCTAGCAGTTCAGTACTCTCCACATAGCAGGCCTGTCTGCACAACATTCCCGGGTTAAGGTGGGATTGGCAGCTCTCTTCACTGAGGACACGGAGGCTGCGAGGGCCACACAACTTGTCAAAGGCCGTCTGCACTTTCCTCCTTTCCGCCCAGTAAGCACTTCTTGAGAATCTAATACACACATACCAGCCCCTGAGCCAAGCGCGCGATCTGAACTTGACCTTGGCCAAATCTTGTACCCTGTGGCGGCCTCAGTGTCTACTTGGCCTTGTAACTGCTCCGGGAGGAAGCTAGGCTGTGGGGGAGGGAGGGAAGTCGTCCTCACTCTCCCAGCGGGGACCGAGGCCCACGCTGGGCACACGGCCAGGCCCCTGGAGGGGGCAGGCAGCCTGTACTGGTTCTTCTGCCTGCCTTGTTCACCCCACTGAAACCCACAGGGAGCAGGGGACCCTCACCCTTTCCTGGTGGAAGCAATGGAGGAAAAAGGTGGGCCCTGGCTGGGGCCTGGGCGGGCCTCTCTCTCTCCCCTTCTCCCCTCTTGCCCACCCATGGGTGCCTACAGCACCTGCCAGAGCCTCCTGTGTCAGCAAACACGCAGGGAGGAAACTCCTCTGAGCTCAGTGACACTCCCCACACCCACCCTTCCCAGCACCAAGGCCTGCAGCTGACAGACCAAGGTGATGGCCGGTGACCTTGACCGTCAGTACGGAGGCCTTTCCTCCATATTGGCTGGTTCTTCTCTGCACCTTTAGGCAGCACAGAGGGCATCTTAACTGCACGAGCCCTGCCCCCACTGTGGTTCAGTGGGCCCCGTGTTCCCTCCTGCCTCAGCTGGCTGGACCCAGAGCATTCACAGGCGGCTCCCTCTCTGACCCGCCTGCCTTGTTTCTGCCCCCGGGGCGCACTGCCCACACTCCCTCGGGTCCACATCTGGGGTGGTCCGAGCTGACGTCCTTTTGGCTGCTTGAAGCTTGTTCCCATCAGTCTTGGGACATCAAACTCACATTCCATTTCTGTGAGTTCTCCTGAGAGCCCTGTCCCCAAGGTGCCTCCCGTGCTTACGTCTGTCCCAACTTGCCACCCTGGGCGATGCTCCAACCACAGACAACAGAAATTGTGGACCCAGTGACTGTCAAGGGCTGGACTTAACAATTAGCTCTATGAAGGGCGCTCACTTGGTCCAAGACGTCACGTTCTAATCCCCGCCCTACAAATGACAAACCAGAAGCCCAGTGACGAGCAAGGGCTGCAAGAGAGAGGCCAGCCGTTCCAAGCTGGGCTCTGGAGACAAACAGACCTAGATCTGAAGCTTGGTCACTTACTGCACTTGGCCTCAGCTTCCCCATTCTGTAAAGTGGGGCCACAGCCGGGCCAGCCCCCTAGGGTCCCTGTAGAGATAAGGGTCACAGGGGCTCCTTAGCGCACCGTGCCTCCCCTACCCCCAGGGGAGGCAGCCAACTGTGACTCTAACAGGAGCACACGCCCTCCCCTGCCCCTCTGGTCCAGGCCCTCGCCGCGTCTCTCACCATCCTCACCTCACCCTTGTCCAGGTCTCCAGCCAAACAGCCCTCCCAGCCCTAGTCAACCTGCCTCCCTAGCAACTCCCCTGCACCACCACCCCCGGCAAGGTTCCAACTTCACAAGGCTCTTTAAGCTCCTGCTGGAATATGGCCTCCTCCTCCAGGAAGCCTTTCTGACTGCCCTGCGTCCACTCCAGGCATGGCCAGGCGCTTCCTCGGGGCTTCCCTTTGTGACAGGTCCATCACACCCTGGGTCTGAGTCCCGGCAGCCTCCCCCGTCAGACTGCGTCAGGTCAGTCTGATGACGAAGGACTAATTCTCCATCGGACTGAGTGTCCCAGCAGCAGGGGCTCTGTCGCCCCGCAGGGTTCATCACAAAGCTTTCAACATACATGTAAAGTCACTGAAAGAACCTGAGAAAACTAGAAAATATACGAAATAGTTGGAAGAGGAAACGAACCACCAGAGAAAGTTACTGCCCTCATCTCGGTGCTATTCCTTCCAGTCTTTTTTTTTTTTGCTGGGCTGTAAGCGTTGGATACCACCGTGAGCACCCCATAAATGCAAGCCTGCCTGCTTCTCTTCCATGAATAAAAGCTGGGCTTGCAGAATGGACCTGAGGCCTGACGGAGGGACTGAGTCTCTCGGGGTCATGCAGCTCCAACAGGAGGGGCCCAGCCCTCTTGCCCCCAGGGCTCTGCACACCCTGCCCCACAAGTCTCAGTCCCGAAGTCCTTATTACCTGCTGTCTATCATCTGTGAAGACCAGGAAAACGGGGGTCCCCACAGAAATACAGCGAGTTCACACGTGGAGCACATCTTACAGATTTGCTACTGTCTCTTACGACACATTCCTAAAACCCCAATCCAGCTGTGATGTCTGTCACTCACTCGCTTGTTCTTCAGACGCTCCTGGGGTATGCCAGCCGTAAGCTGAGCCCTGGGACCCAGAGATGAATCAAGCAGAATTCTGCCCTTGGAGCCCCAGGCTGGCGGGAAGGAGACTGGGGAACAGGTCCAGTGCTAAATCAAAGACAGGAGCAAAGATTCCAGGGCACAGGGGCAGAGGAGGGGTGTCTACCCAGTCTGCCTGGAGTGGACGCAGGGCAGTCAGAAGGGCTTCCTGGAGGAGGAGGGCATCTTCCAGAAGGAGCTTAAAGAGCCAAGAAAAGCCCCCAGTGAAGAAAGGAGGAAAAGAATTCCAGACAGAAGAAAGACAGAAGACAGTCTAGAGGGGAAGGTGGACAGCAAATAAGAATATGAGATGACCTCCGGGCAGTGACCCCGGAGGAGCGACCCAGGGGATGGCCCCGGCCACCCACGGGGCTCCCTCCCACAGCTGCGGGCAGCGAGTGTGGCTCCAGGGGCCAGTATTCTTCAGAACCAGGCTTGGAAGAATCTTCCACCTTCAACCTTTGGATCTGCAAGGGCCCGGGGCGCTGGCTATGGGCTATTTCCTGGGAGAACCAGCCGCAAGGCCTGCTGGGATCTCTCTGGAAACCAGACCCATCCCAAAGGCCAATGGATGCTGTCAGGCCAACGTGAAGATGTGATGGACCACAAGGACACAGGTGCGATCCTCGCTTGAGAAAGCAGGGTGCCCCCCACCCCCTTCACAAATGGGAGACGTAGGCTCAGAGAGGTGGAGAACCTGCCAGAGGTCACACAGCATGGAAGCAAGCAGTACGTGGGCCCAGGCCCAGAATCCAACTCTCTCTGGCTCCAAGGGGGGCCCCCCACCACAGCCCCAGTGTCCCCCACTGGTCCCCAGGCCTGGCCACCACACCCAGAATGTATTTTATGAATGAGCGAACAAAAGAATCCGAAAGCCCCGTCCTTCTGCCCACAGCAAGCAGGAGCCATCTGCTACTGTTTTTTGTTGGTGCTGTTACCCTGCAAATGAAAAGCACAAACCCGAAGTCACAGCTCGGTGTCACCTAGGGGTGGGCAGAACACCCAGGCCCTGGCGTGGGGCTGGATCCGAGTCCGGCACCTTGGGGGAGAGATCGAACAGCCAAGGGCTGAATCTGTGTTCGGCCACCCTCTGCCTGAGACCCGCCCCGTTGCATCCCTGCTCTGTGCCTCGGGGTCTCCATCACTAAACAGGGGTGCCAGGGACCTACCTCGCCAGGGGCGGTGAGGACTGAGGAGCTGGGGTCCCGTAGGGGTGGGTGCAGGGGGACCCCGTCCGGCTGGCCGCCTCTGCCCGTGACCCTGGCCGCCGAATGAGCTCTGAATCTCTCAGCCCTAACCTTCCTGGATGCCCGGGGCCCTGTGGGCAGCCGAATGGCTTACGTATTATGAGGCCTGCATGTGGCCAAAGGGCAGAGGGGCTGAGGAGGGCGCGGGCAGGCGGCTCACAGGGCTCCCCCGTGACTCAGCAGAACTCCACGAGGCGGCAGGCCCGGGGTGAGCCGCCCCCAGCGGTACCCTGTGCAGGGAAGCCCGGCCGCCGGCATGTCTGATAAATATTTTATCACTGCTCACAGAGAAGGCCCCAGGAAGGTGCCTGCATCCTCCGATCCCGCAGAGCACCCGTTCCTGCCCGGACAGAAGGACGTGGCTGGGTGAGGAGTGCAGGTGGGGTCAGGAGCCCAGACGGCTAGCTCATTCCCACCCTGGTGTCATGTCAGGTCAGCTCAACTCAGCAGATGCACCCCCCACAGCCTGAGCCTTACTCACACTCTGCTCCCCACTGTGCTGGGTGCTGGGCTCCGCCCTGCCCTAGAGAGCTCCGAGGGTCCTCTGCAGCACCCCCAGAACACCAGCACTCTACCCCTCGGGCTGGTCAGACGGCCCATGCTGCCGGCCGAGTGCCACTGCCGCCTCCTCCAGGAAGTATTCCTGGCTCTCTTCTTCCCACAGTGTGGCCTTGGGCAGGGCCATCACCCTCTCTGAGCCATTTCTAAAATGGGGCTGATGATCTCCACTCATGGGGGACCAGGTGAGACTATGTAAGTGAAACATCTCCCAGCTCTTCACCCACACGGAGGGAGACTCATTCTTTTTGAAGGGGCCTGAATGTCAGGAATGAAATCAATAGATACAAAGAAGTATGTCTAGGAATGGGAGGCAGGAAAGTACAGAGCCCGGCTCCTGCTTGCAGGGCTCCACAATTTAACTGGGGAGATAGGACCTAAATAATAATACAATAATATCAGCAACAGGAATAACAGCTACCATATTTCAAGACCCTGCCACTGCCAGGTAACTGACATCACAGCCCTTCGTTTACTCCTCCCAGGGGCCCTGTGAGGTGAGGTTCTTACCCCTATTTCATAGCAGAGCAGGAACCTGAGACTCAGAGAGGGGCAGGACTCTGCCCAAGGTCACACAGCTTGGCAGGACCAACCTGCTGTCCTGCTGGACCTCTGGGGGTGTGACCTCAGGGTCAAAATCTGCTTTTCACATCACTGTCCATGTGGAGACGCCACCAAAAGGGGGATGGTCCAAGTCAGATGACGAATATCCACAGGATATCATGCAGCCAGTAAATCACCACTCTTTAGAACTAGTGGACTTTTGAAGGAATTGGAGGGGAAACGCTCGTAGGATTACAGTTAGTGAAAAAGAACAGGATCGGGGCTGCATGTGGTGGGATGACGTTATGGGAAAATAGTTTTACATCAAGACGTGTTTATTTAAACCAGCCTGGAAACAATATACAAAATGATGATGCTCAGGGGACAGAGTTTACGGGTAAAACTGGGGCCTATTTTCCGGACTTTGTACAACACGGCTATGTGGGTTTTATAATTTAAATTTTCCTAAGAAATAGGGCTGGTCCACTGCAAGGATTTATTGGGCACCTTGTGCCCGCCCTGTGCTGAGAGTTTGCTCCTCACTCAGCCTCATACTGGTTCTGTGGGAGGGACGAGATGGACAGCATCGTGAGGAAAGAAGAACCTGGAAACACCCTCTCCACCTCTTCACGGCTGGGCCTGCCAGCAAACCCAGCACGGCCAAAGTCAAGCTCAGGTTCTTCTCCTGTGTGGAGTCTCCTGTAGCAGGGACCATCACCACCACCTACTCAAGTCCTAGACTGACAATCCGCAGGAGCTCATGAAGTACTGAGCTTCCTGTCATGGGGAAAAATCAAGCAAGGGGCTTCATGTCTCTCCACCAAGAAGTGGCCTCAGTAGCTGGTTTTCAGCCCATCTTAATCAGACCTAAAGACTTACCACCTGTGTGACCCTGGACACGATCCTGACCTCTCTGGTTTGCCCCCCTCATCTGATACAATGACCTCATGAAGCCCCTAAGGGTTAAATGAGGGCAAATACAGAAAACGCTTTCCAGATACCTGTCAAGGGCTATATTGACTATTATTATTTCCCGGCATTACCTATCCACCAGGGGAAGCTAAGTAGTGCAGATATAAAAATTCCCATTTCACAGGTTTGAAAACTGAGGCACAGAGAAGAAGCCACTGCAGACTCAAACGGGTATAAGTGGCTCTAGGCAAACTGATTTTGCTGGACAGACTGTTTGGCAACACAAAGAAGGCCTTTAACCGGTCTAGCCGACGGCACAGAAAGCAAAACTTCAAGAACCTTCTATAGCAGGACCCCCGCTGGGGTTGGCGAGCCCATGGCGGCAGCTCCCAACGGTGAGGCGTCTTGGTGACACGCCCTCACCTTAAGGCACGTAGCATCGTGGAAAGTGGCAAGCACACCTCAAGCCAGACACCCTCAAGCTCAAGCCCCAGCGCTGTCTCTTGCTGCCAGGGTCTCTGGGCAGCTCTTGGCCTCTCTGGGCCTTAGTCTGCCCCTCTATTAACTGGGCATGGCCACGATTGCCTTCTGGGTTGGCTGGGATGGTGGCTGGGATGGTGCCTGGGGAAGACTCCGCACAGGGCCTGGTACACGGTTAAGTGCTCAGGGAATGGCCAACCCCTCCTTAGGAGGTGAGTCCACGCTTTGGAGTCAGAATCCCGGAGGGCAATACCTGTCGCTGCAACAAACCACACAGATTTTCTAGATAACCTTTTCAGAAGGGACTTGGCCCCAGCCCCTCCCCACTCGCCTCTGGGTTTGGTCGGCGGTAACGCAGTAGCAAACATGTCCTCGGTCCCCTCTGCTCTCCCCAGAGGGTAGAGATGGGGGCCGGCATCACGCGAGGGCTCCCCCACACCGGGTACTGAGGGGCCCTGCACACGTCTCAGCCCCCGTCGTCATCACGTGACCCCAGAAGTGGCCTCCAATGCCAGCATTTACACCGATACTGACGGGAGGTCCCGGCCGGGCCAGCCGGACTACAAGCCACCGCCACTGCGGGACCACGTCACGATGCAGTCGACCACGCGGGGACAGGGCGCACTGTCCTTCTGGGGCCCTTCCCCGAGCCACGTCGTCCTCACGAGCACCCTGTGTGGCAGGCGCTGCCATCAGCTCCACTTCACAGATGAAGAAACTGAGGCACACAGAGACGTCTGGTGACTTGCTGACGTCACACAGCTGGTGAGAGGAGAGGCTGAGGTTTGAACCCAAGCAGCTTGTCTCCAGAACCCAGGTCTTCACCTGAGCTGAGTGTTCCAACCCACGCTACGCAAATGAGAGCACTGAAGCTCAGAGAGGTTAGGCAACTTTCCCGCAGTCACACAGCTATAAACCGTGCCAGGTGGACCTGGCCTTCGGGTCTCCAGCCTTTGCAGCCCTCCGCCGGCCCCTGCTGGCTTCTCCTCCAGGGCACCCAGGACCTTGGGTCTGGGGTCAGAGCCAAGTCTTATGGGCAGTGCCGCCCAGGCTGCTCCCCTGAGACATTAGGATTCCTGAGTCACTAGAACTCTGCTCACACCAATTTCAAAGCCCCCGCCCCCCCAGGTGCTCCCCCCACTGAAGTTCAACTTTGAGACATAAAAGAGGGATGTGGTTAAAAGAAAAAAAAAAAAAAAAGGTTATACTGTCACCAGGAAGTCACCTCCTTGTCCCACTAACCCAGGTCGTATCACAGCCCACAGTCCTAACTCACATCTCCCGACTCCAACCCTGGTTCTCCTCTGTATCCGTATCCCTCAGGGCCACCCTGGGCCTTGGGGTGAGTCCTGCCATAGGATGTCTTGACCCCGATTTTCACCCGCAGGACCACTGACAGCCCGTCTGACCCAAGAGATCCCCAACCAGTTTGTGTCTGTGGCCTCCCCTTTCTGGGTGGGTCTCTCTGCCTCCCTGGGGACCATCGCTACCCAACAGGCCTGGAGGAGGCTCTGGGGAATGAAGGAATGAATGAATGACTTTTCCTGTCTCTCTGTGGGCATCTTGAGAGCTCTACTCCCCTCACAGATGTCCCGAAGATGATTTTGTTCATGTCCACGAATGCCCACCACTGGGGGCACCAGGCTAGGTCCCAGGGCTTTCTCCTTCCTCTCCCACCCCGGCCTGTCCTGGGTTTCTGCTCTCCTGACTCTGCCAGGGGTCGCCCGGGAGGTAAACGTGCTGTCTCCCAGCGCCTGCCTTGAGGGAGAGAGCTGGCACAGGCACCCAGCCGGATGCCATTAAGTGCCGCCCGATGCCGTCCGGGCAATTCCGAGTGGCCATCCTCAGGCCCTTTCAGCCGCCCATTAGAAACCAAAACCCCATTAGCTAACAAACGTTTCTGCACAGCTCACTTTCCCTGCTGATGAGAAATTACGTCCATGTGACTGTTCCCAGCACCAGACAGGGAGAACAGATGAGACACAAGGAGTCCCAGCCACTTGCACGACGGGTGCCCAACCCCCCAGCCCCCCACATCTGAGGTGTACTTTTGCTGTGCCAGGATGTGGTGCCTCTTTGGATCCCGACCACCCTCTAGGAGTTGGTAATGCTATGGTTCCCAGATTCCAGATAAGGAAACTGAGGCCCAGAGAAGCCGAGTGACTTGCCCAGGGCCACACAGCCGGCCAGCGGGGGTCCTGGGATGCAGATCCAGGCCTGCTTGGGTTTATAGCATCTGCCTCACCTCCGTTTAAACAATGCCTCAGAACTCCAGCCCATTTGACAGTAAAGTTGCTGAGGAGGCCCGAACCTCCTCTGATCGATCGGACCTGGGCTCAAAGAGGGCAAGTGGCTTGCCCAGGGACACAGCAAGGCCATGCCCCAAGGATGGGCTCCTCTTGGGTCCGCCCCACCGCATGCCAGGCAGAGGGAGCCATGTAACCTTGTCTGATCACCCAGTGCCACCACCCAGCGGTGCTCACACCTGCAGGTGCATCAGAAGGGGGGTGAAGCTGTAAAATGCAGATGCCTGGTGCCCCATCAGAGGTCCGGACAGGAGCCCAGGAGTCAGGATTATATTAAGCACTGTCCTTAGAGAGGATAGTCTAGAGTTGCCAGCCTCTCCTCCCAGAGCTCCAGGAAGAGTTGGGTTGGGCCTTGCAGCAGGTCTGAGCAGCCACAGGGAGCTCCCCTCCCCCTCCAGATGCAGTCCAGGGACTGGCCTCTGGGATCCCGGGGTGCAGCCCTGGTTTCACCATGAGCATACCTAATCACCTGGACACGATGGCCATCCCACGGGGTCCTCATGGCAGCTGCCTGCAGCTCTGACTGCCGCCCCGAGCCACGGAGGGGGAAATGGAGGTCGCCCTCAGGAAATGGCCTGGCCTAGCAGGGCTGGACCACACCCCAGGACCCGGGGCACAGGGACCCTCCCCCGCCCCAGCAAGTTCTCCCCTACCTTGACTCCATTGGAAAAAAAAAAATCTTAGAAAGCGGTCAGGCGCTGCTCATGCCAACTGGGTCCAGGGCATGATCTGATTTTGCCCGAGGGCAAAGGGTCCAGGGTCAGATCTGATTCTGACTGGGCAGGTCCGCCTCAAGTGCCACCTCTCAAGGGATGGGAGGTGGGTCCCCAGGTGGAGGGCACAAGGCTCTACATGCTCCTGCTGGAGGCGGGGGGGCCCTCTGCCCTCAGACGTGCCTGCTACCCCAAGCCCACCCCCACAGCTCTGCAGGCCAGCTCCCCGCAGGAAGGTGGCGGCAGTCCCCGGCCAGAGGCCAGAGGGGTGGGGCCCCGCGCTGAGCCAGGACAGGGCTCAGAAACGAGGTGTCTCCCTCCCTCGACCATCTTTGTTTGCTCTATTAAGGGGGGGGGGCAGTGGAAAGAGAGGGGAGAGCTGCGAGGGGGAGGGGACAGTGACGGGGTGGAGTGGGGAGGGAGATCAGGAAAGAGACAGCTGGAGAAGCTGCTGGACGGACATGCAGAGACCCACCCACAGAGACAGAGAGAAACTCAGAGACCGAGAAGCCGGCGGAGTGCGGCGAGGTGGGGGCGGGGGGGCGCGTCCAGAGAGAGACTGCGAGAGATGAGCTCCGAGGTCCCGGAAGACCGGGGTGGGAGAGGCTGGACCCCCAACCAAGGGGACAGCCCGACCCCCACCCCACCCCATGTCCCCGTAACCGACGCGACACGCGCGCGCGCGCGCACACGCCACTCCGGCGGCGCCGCCCGGGCCCCCCCAACCCTCTGAGGGGCGCGCGCTCCTCCCCCGGCCCCCTCCCGCGGCGGGGGCCTCCCGGACCCATCGCCACCGCTCACCTTGGTCCCCGCGCCGCCTCCGCCGCCGCTGCCGCCGCGCACTGCCGGAGCCCGGGGCCGGGGGAGGGGGCCGCGGTGGCCCCGCCCCGCTCCGCCCCCCGGGCCCGCGCAGGGCGCCCGAAGCGGCCGGGGCCACCGGGCCGCCGGGGCCGCCGGAGGCCGGCGGGAGGCGGCCGCCTGGGCCGCGGGCACGCCCACCCACTGCGGTGGCCGGGGTGCCGGGACCTGCCGGAGCTGGGAGCCGCGAGCCGGGGGTGCCCTCCCCGGATCCCCCCATCCGGGTGCACTGCGCAGGCTGTGGGCGGCGCCCGCCGGGGAAGGGGGCGTCCCCGGCCACCCGGGCGGTCCCATCGGATCTGCGGCCAGTAATCCGTCTCTCCTCGGCGCTCTCCCACGCCCACTGAGAGCCCCCTCCCCAAGCCGCAGCCTGTGCGGGGTACCGGGAGCTGAGAGGAAAGATCAGACGCTCAGATTCAGTCCCTGCCCTGGGGCTTGGGGTTTTGCGTGGTGGGGGGGGGGGGGCGGGTGGAGTGGGGGCGTGGGGTGGGGCAGAGAGGGGAGGGATGGGACAGACAAACTGTTCCAGCATCTAAATATCCCAGGGCTTGCAGTCGTCAGAGTGGCCGACTGCTTCACGGGCATCACCCTGGAACTTAATAGAAACTGGAAATTCTCTGCCTCACCCAGACCTACAGAAACTGGAGATGGAGCCTAGGAACCTGGGGTTTAGCAAGCCCTCCTGGTGATTCCCCAGCTCCCAGGACGTTTGAAAAGTTCCACTGCAGTGGAAATAGCCAACCCCAATACCCCACACCCAGCACCCTACACCCAGCGCCCAGGTCCACACCCGAGTGTCTAAAAAGGATTCTTTTCACCCTTCACTTAAAGACACTACCCTTGTCTCCCTTTTGACACTGTGTTGGGGGGTGGGAGGGACTCCTGGACCAGAATTCTCTGGCAGGGTTAGAGTAACAGGCAGTGCTGGTTGGAAGCCGAGTCACTGAGCGCTGTCAGGGCCAGCCGGCCTGGCTGGGGTGGGCTTGCAGAGATGGGTACGGGTTCTTGTATGTTTTAACCTGTAGTGATTGTTGTGAAGTTTTGAAATTCAGTTATGCAAATATTTATGTCCATGTTCAGGACTAAAACATCTTTCCCATCCTTGTGCCGGTTGCAGCTAAGCCACCCAATCCCCAGAAGTAGTGGCATAATGGGGCCCATCGAATGGCAGTTGCTCCTGGTGACTGAGTCCGGGAGAGGGAGTGTGCTGAAGGGGTGCTCCAGGGCCCTGGGATGAGCGCCTCTGCCTGGGCAGCAGGCCCTGGCATCCCTGAAGGTGGAGGGGGTATCGGGACGGAGGGGCCAGCTGAGCAAACACATGGAATGTGTGCTGGGAGTTTCTAGCCTGTTTTCTGGATTATCTAACATTGCCCCATCCTTCTCTTCTCTTGTCTTGCTTCCTTTTACTTCTTAGTACGTGCACTTGGCATTACATTCTGCAGTGGGTTATTTCTTTATTATATAGTTTGATTGTTGTGGTTTAGTCACTAAGTTGTGTTTGACTGTTTTGCAACCCCATGGACTGTAGCCCACCAGGCTCCTCTGTGCATGGGATTTCCCAGGCAAGAATACTGGAGTGGGTTGCCATTTCCTTCTCCAGGGGATCTTCCTGACCCAGGGATCAAACCCTCCTGCCTTGGCAGGTGGATTCTTTACAACTGAGCCACCAAGGAAGCCCATAGTTTGATAGTGGAATGTAAATTCCCCAAGGTGGGGATTTGTCTCTTTCCTTCCTCCAAAGGGTTCCTGGTGGTTAGGGCAGTGTTTGGCACTTGGAAGGTGCCAGATAGATGTTTGTTGAAAGAACGAGTGGATGAATGACCCCACAATGAGCAGTGCCAGTCACTTGTCACTTGTGGCATCACTTGTCCCCCCTAGATCCGGACTCTGTGCCAGTCCTGTGGACTGCATCCCCTACTGATGCCTGTTTGGGTTTGGCCAGTGGAGACAACAGCTGGAGATCAGAGGGGGAGGGAGAGAGGATGGGGCCTCTCCTCCTATTGCCACATGCTGTACAGGGGCACCATCTGTTCACCTCCATGACTACAACTCTGGCCGGGAAGCCCTCTGTGACTAGCTCCCACCAGCTTCCGCTGGAAACATTATTTCCTCTCCTATTAATAGTTCTTCTAGCCACAAGGATGGTAGCAGCTTCCCACCATCACCAGTCTTGGGTTCTCCTGAACCTGCCACACCTCTGTAAGCAGTCCCTTTAGTCACGTGACTTATTTGGACCACCTGGGGCAAATTCTATCTTCTACTAGGACCAGAATTAGAGCAGATAGATATTATTTTTGCCACTTTACAGAAGTGGAAACTGGGGAGCAGAGAGGTTATAAAACATGCCCAGCCAGAGATCCTAACAGATACCTGACCAAAGAAGATATACTAATGGCAAAGAAGCATATGAAACATACCTTGCATCCAATATTATTAAGGAAATGCAATACCACTATGCGATACCATTATATACCTATTAGAATGGCCCAAATCCAGAACACTGACATCACCCAATGCTGGCAAAAACGTGAAGCAACAGGAGTTCTCGTTGATTGCAGGTGGGAACGCAGACTGGTGCAGACACTCCGGAAGACAGTTTATCAGTTTCTTACAAAATTAAACATACTCTTACCATACAACCCCCACTCCCTCTTGGCTCAGACGGTAAAGTGTCTGCCTACAATGCGGGAGACCCGTGTTTGATCCCTGGGTTGGGCAGATCCCCTGGAGAAGGAAATGGCTACTCACTCCAGTACTCTTGCCTGGAGAGTCCCATGGACAGAGGAGCCTGGTAGGCTACATACAGTCCATGGGGTTGCAAACAGTCGGACACGACTGAGCGACTTCAGTTTCACTTACCATACAATCCAGCAATCATCACGCTCCTTCCTTGGTATTTACCCAGAGGAGCTGAAACTTAAATCCGTGCAAAACGTGCATACGAGTATTTATAGCAGCTCTAGTCATTTTGCCAAAACTTGGAAACAACCAAGGTGTCCTTCAGTGAGTGGATAAACTGTGGTATAGCCATACAACAGAATGTTATTCAGTGCTAAAAAGAAAGGAACTATTAATATTGAGCCATTAAGAGTCAGGAAACATAAATGCATATTACTAAGTGAAAGAAGCCAGTTTGAAAAGGCTCCATCCTGTGTGAGTCCAACTTGATGACTTTTTGGGAAAGGCAGAACTATGGAGACAGTGCGATCAAAGGTCGCCAAGGGTCAGGGGAAGGAGGGATGAACAGAGGGAGCATGGAGGATTCTTCCGGCAGTGAAACTTCTCTATGATGTTGTCATGGTGGATACGTGTCCTTATAGGTTGGTCCAAACCCAAAGAATGTCCATCCCTAAGGCCAACTATCGACTTCGCGTGATAAGGAGGTGTCAGTGTAGGTTCACAAATTGTAACAAATGTACCACCCTGGCATCTGATGTTGACGCTGGGGGAGGCTCTGCGATGTGGGGGCAGAGAGTACACGGGAAATCTCTGTACCTAAATTTTGCTGTAAACCTAAAACTACTCCAAAAAAATAAAGCCTTTAAAAGATATCCAGGACCACATGTCAGTAAGTGACAACAGAGCCAGTCGTCCCAACCCAGGACCCCCTGGTTTAAAGTCTGTATCTGGCTTTGGGGGACTTTGAGCTCTTCTCCTTTGAGGGGCCCAGGACTGGAGGGTAAGCATGAAGGGGACCCAGGTTATCCAGAAGCAGTCGACCCCCAGAGCCCCATCCTCGTCCTCCAGTTGCTGGGTGAGAACTGAGCGTGTCCCTGGGCCTGGCAGGAAACCCCAGCCTGCACACATGTCTCCTCTGAGCTAATCTGCAGGTCACGTGAGGCTGTGGGAAGCCGCAGGCGGCTCAGGTGAGGCCCCAGCCCCGCGGTGGCCGCCGACCTTCCGTTTCCTTCCCTGCCTTCCGAAGGAGGTCAGCCCTGCCGTGTGCCGGGTCGGCCCCGGTGTGGAAGGACACGGACTCTGCAGAGCCTCAGGCTCCTGTCCGTGCAGTGGGGAGGGTCGCACTCGTCAATTTATGTTTGTTCTTTCACTTATTCATTGGCTGATTGAGTCACTGAACATCATTTAGTGAGCTTTTGCTCACCGCCTGGCATGGAAGAGGCGTGCTTAGCAGATCTAAAGCCCTGCGACTTCCTTGGCAGTCTAGTGGCTAAGACTCCACGCTCCCAATGTCAGGGGCCCAGGGTTCAAGCCCTTGATGGGGAGCTAGCTCCCATGTGTTGCAACAAAGGTCAAAAATCCCACGTGCGGCAACTAAGACCCAGCACGGTCAAATAAATAAATAAAAATAAATACTAAAAAGAACAAAACAAAACACAACCAAAGCCCTGTGGAAAGCTTAGCTGTCTGATGGGTGAGTCTTGCTATTTCCAACACTGCCCCTATGGATGTGGGGCCCCTTCTGGAGTCTCCTGACACATCCCACTTGGCCAAGAGGGGGTTTGGTGCTTTTGTGGGATGTGGAAACAGCCTAAGGACTCCGAGGGCTCTCTGAGCCTCTTCTGCATGGGGAAGACCCTTGGAGACACCTATCCAGTGACGGCAGACAGGGAGATGGAGGCCAGCCAGGTGCAGTGACTTGCCCTGCATCACACTATGTGCCAGGCTTGTAATGGCCCCCAAAGAGGTCCATGTCCTAATCCCCAAATCCTGTGCAGGTATCGCCTTTCATGGCAAAAGGAACTTTGAAGATGTGATTCAGGAGCTTCAACTGGGGAGATGATTCTGGTTACCCAGGGGGCCCGATACCCTCCCAAGGATCCTATGAGAAGCAGGCAGGAGTGAGAAAGTGTGCTATGGCAACAGACGCAGACGGATTGGAAGATGCTCCCCCTGTGGCTTTGAAGACAGAGGAAGGGGCCACCAGTCATGGGAGGCAGGAGGCCTCTAAAAGCTAGAAAAAGTAACAAGATGAATTCTTCCCTAGACTCTTCAGAAGGCATGTGGCCCTGCTGACTTCTGGCCTCCAGAACTATCAGAGAATAAATTTGTGTGTTAAGCCTGTGGCCATCTGTAGCCACAGGAAACCGGCACAGGCAGTTAGACCAGGACTGGAAGCCAGGTCTCCTGAAGCTGAGTCTGGCTTTACCATACCCTGGATCCCTGTCCTACGGGCTTCGGTCCAGGGACTCCTGGACGGGAGCTTGGCTCAGTGCTTTAGGATTAATCTTCTCTCATGAGGTGCTTGCAATGGTACAAGAATATTATACACATAAGACTGTAGCCTGCCTGGCTCCTCTGTCCATGGGATTCTCCAGGCAAGAATACTGGAGTGGGTTGCCATTCCTTTCTCCCAACCAGAGGATCTTCCCAACCCAGGGACCGAACCTGGGTCTCCTGCATTGCAGGCAGATTCTTTACCATCTGAGCCACCGGGGAAGCCCATTATACACATAAATACTATGGAAGAGACAAAACGCCATGAGTGTCCCCAGTTTTGAAGCCTCTGTGCATTCAGGAATTTTCCTGAATGTTCAGGGGGCCGTGATCCATGCAACTCTCCTCTTTTTCTGGGAACCTTTCTCCCTCTCCAGAACAAACAGCCTGCACTCCCATGGAACATAAACTTGCACAGAACACCAACACCAGACAAAGCTGATCAAAAACAGCTCGGTGATCACGGAATGCAGATGACAGTATGAACATTGGCCAGGCCACAAAATGACCAAACCTCTCCGTTCCCAGCCGCAGGAGTGACTCCTTGAGCCAGGCTCCCCTCCCTGTGGAGAAGGTTTACCAAGATTCCTGATCACAGCACCATCCGCCCTTCCTGAGAAGGTCCAATCTGGGACGCAGACCCACCCGTCACCCAGCACACGCCCAGCGCCCTGAAGTGCTTTCTTTCAAGCACCCATGGCTCCCAGGCACGTCCTCTCTCTAGGTGATAAGCGATCTACTCACCCTGTTTTTCCACTGGGGTGCTCCTGGTCATCTTGGGGGAGGGGCTTTGGTAGTGGGGACTCTTTCCCTGGATCACCACGAGACAGCCTCCTTCTTCGACCCTCAGACTGAGAGGGACAGGGCAGGACAAGATGTGAGACGTAGGAGCCAAGCTGGAGCTGTGATGATGGGGCCAGGCTGGCTGGGGGAGGTGGGCAGACTTGCCAGGTGGCCGGGGGGTGGGGGCTCAGGCAGAGAGCTGCAGCCTCCTGGCTCTGCACCCGCTGGTTCCAGCTCCAGCCCTGGAGGACTGATCTGCTTCCAGCCCTGGCCCCAGCTGAAAGCCAGGCCTCCCTCTGCCTGGCTTCAGTCTCTCTGAAGACTTGGCCCGGCCTGCCAGCCACGGTCACAGGGGCCGAGTGTGGTTCAAGTCAAGGAGTGTTTTCCACATGCCTCCTCCATGTTAGGTTCTGAGTTTGGGCCCGGATGTAGGGGGGAGCCCTGGGGACCTCTGAGGTGGGGGCAGGCGAACCAGACCTAGAAATCAATTCTGCCAGCTGGTGGCTGAGGACTGTGATACTGTTGATGTTGTTCAGTCACGAAGTCGTGTCTCACTCTTTGCAACCCCATGGACCGCAGCACGCCAGGCTCCCCTGTCCTTCACCGTTCCCTGGAGTTTGCTCAGATTCATGTTACTGAGTTGGTGATGCCATCTGACCATGTCATCCTTTGCCTCCCGCTTCTCCTTTGGCCCTCAATCTTTCTCAGCATCAGGGTCTTTTCCAATGAGTCCACTGGAAGCCCAGAAAGGGCCCTAGTAACTGGACATAGGGTACCAGCTCCTTCTGGGAGTTCAGTGAAAGCTTCCCAGCCCTGCCCTCCCACCCCCAGGGCAGAACCAGGCTTGGGACTCTGGGACCAACACACATCCCGCAGGCTGGAACATCACACAGGCCTTGGTGCCTGCCTTTGAGGGTCTTGGGCTCAGTGCAGGCACTGAGCCAAGGCAGGGGCTCCTGAGAAGATGGGCTCAGAGCACCCAGTCTGCCAGCCTTGTGGGCCAGACCCTTCCCTGTGGGAACAGCTCTGACCCACGAGTGCTGTCCCTCCCCGACGTGGATGGGGAGTGAGAAGGAAAACTTGGGGATGAAAGGGTCTGGGCTGAGGCCTTTCACAAGCAGCCAGCCCCCCATCTGCACCCCTCCCCCCAGCACACACTCTGAGAAGCTGGCAGCCGGCCCCTCCCCCCGCATTCGGCCAAGCACCTGGGGCCTGCGAGCAGCCATAGCGCAGCCCCGCGGTCCTGCCAAGGATGTGTCTTCAATCGCTGCTTTCTGATTTCCCAGAGAGAATAAGTCTGGCTTCTGCAGGAAACCCAGACCCAATTTGAATTTGCCTTGAAAAAGCTCTGCAGAAACAGTGTCTGTGGCCCTTTCCCCCCAGGGCAGCCTTCCTGGGACCGCGCCCCCACCCCCAGTGTAAGAAACAGCACAGGCCTCAGTCTGAGGGGTGTTGGGAGACGAGGCAGGGTTTTCAGGCGGATGGTCGTGTTGCTGGTACACAGATGGGCTGGGACCCCTAGGACAGTGTGGAGCGAAAGTGGTGACTGCAGATACCTTGTCTCTTCCCTGGCCTTTCAGGAGAAGCCTCAGTCTCCCCACTTCCCCTGTGACGTTAGCTGGAGGTTTTCTTGCAGTTTCTTTATTCGGTAGGTGAAGTTCCCTCCTATTACTATACGGCTAAGAATCAAAAAAATTCTTTTAAATCATGAAGGAGTTTGAGCACATACTTTTGTGCATCAATTGAAATCATACGATATTTAAAAAAATTTTTTTCTGATAATGATATGAATCATTGATTTTGACTGTTAAACCAACCTTGCCTCTCTGGAAAAAAGCCTGCTTTGTCACAATTTATTATCATTCGTATATATTGCTGGATTTGATTTGCTAAAATTGTGTTGAGAATTTTGCATGTGTGTTCATGAGCGACCCTGGTCTGTAATGTTCTTTCTTTCCTTTTTTGATTGTGCCATCGGGCATGTGGGATCTTAGTTCCCTGACCAGGGATCGCATCCCAGCCCCCTGCATTGGGAGCATAGAGTCTTAAGCACTGGATCGCCTGGGAAGCCCTTGTCATTTTCTTATAAGGGCCTTGCCGAGTTATGTTATCATGATAATTCTAACTTGTTAAAATAAGGGTTTTTTTTTTTAAAGTATGAATGAATGCAAGGGCTTCCCAGGAGGCTCAGGGATAAAGAGTCTACCTGCCAAAGCAGCAGATGCAGGTTCCACCCCTGGGTCAGGAAGATGCCCTGGAGAAGGAAATGGCAACCCACTCCAGTATTTCTGCCTGGGAAATCCCACAGACAGAGGAGCCTGGCAGACTACAGTCCATGGGGTTGCAGAGAGGTGGACATGACTTAGTGACTAAACAACAAGCGAGTGCGAAACCAAGAACGGGTCAGCAGGCTGGTCTTGCGATGTTCCTGCCAGGGCGAACCAGGTGGCACACAGGCACGTCGTGCCCCACGGAGGAGCTCAGCCAAGGTTTAGAATGAATGAGCAAATGGCTCCTGAATTGAGGGAGGAAGCCAGGCAGAGATACTCTTCTTACAGTTGAGCTAACAGGACCAGGGAGACCTGGGTAGGTGCTACACGAAGGGTCAGAGCGAGAGAAACCTAGGGCTTTGAGGTCATAGACCTCTACCCTGAGTCCACTGTCTCAGGGCTCGTGAGATGGCAGAGACTTGGGGAGTGGGCAGTGTCGAAGAGAAATGATCCCGACACTCGTGAAATGTTGAACCGGCAGGGAAGATTGTATCCAAGACTACTGCAACAGGGAAGAGAGACTAGGCTGAACTCTGAATGCAACAGATGGCTGGGGACTTACAACCGAGGAGGGGGTAAGGGGCTGAGTGGATGGAAGCTCACTAAGAGACATCAAGGGTAGGGTGTTCCTGCTACAGCTGGGCTAGGCGGGGCAGGGCCCAGAGGTGAGGCCTGCTGGGGAACGTGGCTCAAAGCAGCCTGTCTCCAGGAGGCAGTCTTTGCAGGAGTCCTGTCTCCGCTGCGGAGACGGTAAACCCGGATGGTGGTAAGCCTGGGCTGGGTGCCCTGGGAGACGCCCAGAGCGACAGCCTGGGTGCAGGCCTGGTGCCCTGTAGGGGCAGGCTCCTGGGGCTGAAGCCCAAGGGGCTTTTCTGAGATGCCCACAGTGGATGCAGAGGTGCTTGTGCTTTTTCAAGGTGGGTAACAATTCCTTTAGGCAGACCCAGCTGGCAGCACTTCTAAAGCTTTATTCACCTTATTTTCAGTTATTGTATCTAATGTTATTGTATTTTAATACCCGAGTAGAGGTTGACATGTTCCTTTTCTAATTCAAATAGCACAGTCTTCTTATTTACACTTGAAGGACCTTATGGGGTTTTAGGTGGGCAGCGATTCCCTCCAGGAAACTTCCTTTTCTGCCTCCGTTTTTATCTGGCTCCACTGTCCTCCTGGCCCAACTTCTGCCCCCAGGCAATGGGCACATGTTCTCCTGGAGAAGGGAAAGGTGAACCCAGAAGCTTTACTGGGCATCTGTTCCTGGGCTGCTGGAGGCCTTGCATGTATGTTCCCTGTGCCCGGTCTGTCTGCTGGCACGTGTCCTTCAGCTCCTGGCAGTCCCCTCTCGCTCACGCCTGCTTATCTGCTGAGAAAGCTCAGGCAGTGTGGTCCAGTCCAGAAGGAGTTGGAAGCTCGAGGGCATCGTTTCTCATCTGCCAGTCCTTCTGGGGGTGGCTTGGGGGAAGTTACTCGCCTCTTAAGGTGGGGGTCCCCCTACTGTGGGATGGGAGGGGCCTGGGAGGATTGGGAGAACCCAAGACCCAGGGCA